>NW_028262290.1:151375825-153775825 GCF_047370975.1 Nipponia nippon | reverse complement strand
AAGAGACTTAGAGACATGCTGCTAATACCACTCTGTAGAATAAGTAAAGATTGCACGAGCATGTAAAAATGGTTTCAGGGTTTTCTGGGGGGTTTAAAAAGGGTTTACTTAAAAAAAAAACAAACAACTTTTTTTAATTTATCAAACCTGAGTTAAAAAAATTTGAATTACATTTTTCTGATAGGAAAACTGAAATTTTTGTATAAAATATAATTTTTCCAGTGAGGCAACAAGAACATTGTTAGTAGGCTACCTTTTGATCCTTATTCAGCAACATAGTAGTCCTAACCCACGCTCACATTCATTCAATTTAACATCACATGCCAAATCAACCAAACGTATATCTCACATTTGAGGTGTTTCATCACTATGTTTAACAAAAACGTCCCAAGAGTTTCTGCTCATTATTAAAAATTACACTGATATGGTCCTTGTGTCTGTCTCCTCACCTATGCATTTGCCAACTCTGGAAAACCTAATCACACTGCACTGCCAACTCTCCTTTCAAGAAAGTCAACAGATAATTATGCAATCTGTTCATGCAGTGCAAATAACTTGGCATTCTGGGAGCCTACCAGTGCGATGGGAAATAATCTGTACTTTGTGGGGATGTGAACACCTTAAGTAAATTCAAATTCCATGCTCTTCTAATGCCAGCATATGAGGCAGAAGTGGCAACATGCAAATATTTTTAAAATTGCAGAGCTGGCTTTGAGGTTGGATTACTATTTTTGACAGCTCTTTCCTTTCAGATATTACACTGGTAAAGCCCCGTGTTCATCTGCATGGCATGCTGCTTTTCAAACAAAAGCATCTGCCTTCTGTGGTATCATATGTTTCCAAGAAAACTGCTGCTTGCAAAGTCTACAGCTCTCTGCCCCTACCCCATCAGCTCCCCTCATTACACTCAAATTCCCTTAAAGTGTATAAAGCTTTTTATTTTTCCCCTAAGGCTGTTGTACAGTAGCTTTAAAAAAAAAAAAAAAAGTCACTCTTGTGATACAATCTGAGTTCCCAGTTGAATAGCTGTATTTTTGATTATTTCATTTCATATATATCTAATAAGGTGACATCTACATGACCTGCTACGTTCTACAAATTCCAGATGAACACAGAGGAAATGTCTTTGCTTAATCAAAGATGTTTTATGGAAAGTCTCAGAGTCTGATTGACAGTTACAAGTGGACAGTTACAAATACAGCAAAACAGAGCGCCGTTGCTTTGTCAGTTGGCTCTAGAGAAAGAAAAAAAAACCCACCACAGATATCCAGCTGTTGAAGTATCTTTTCAATTAGTCATGTAAAGTAATAATTTATTGTACTTGTATGCTTGCCGATCTATGCTTGCATAGACTTGTATTTTATGTATGCTCTCACTTCTTAAAGCATGACAAGAAGAAATACATTTTAACCTGCAGGGAATAATGTGGGAAGGAGTGTTAAAACATGAAGGGACATAGAAAAATTGTGGTGTAAGAGAAACTTAACCTCATGTAAGATTAATTTGAATAAATGTAATTTTCTATAGCCACGATGTCATGATGACTCATCATTCTCCCATAATTAATTTACAGTAATAAAATCAAGATAAGACTAGGTTTATGAGGAACGGAAGTATATTTCCTTCTTAGAAGAAGAGCAGTTATAGAGAATCTTATGAGCATAAGCAAGATGCATCATGCCCTCAGAAAAAAAGATTACATGAAAGTATAAAATGGGGGTAAACGCAGAAGAGGATTAGGCATTTTGCTTTAGAGTATAAAAAGATTGTAGTTAATTGTACAACAGCAAAAATCCAACAACACAAAAAACATACTGTAAGTACGGTGGAAAAAAATGAGAATAACCTTGAGCCAGTCTTACAATAACACTGCCAAAGGTCTATCAACACCTTCTTATTAGAGTTGTAGCAATAGCTCTCCAGAGATTTAAGCCCCTCTAAATTTGCGAGCTCACTGAAATCACCAATAAGATCCACACTGATGAGGGAGCATCAAACTGTACCACTGTGCAGCTAATTCACCAGACACTTTCAATGTGCTCAAGGCAGAAAAGCTAACTGAACTGATGAAAACAGATGCTATACAAAAGATTGCTGTATTGAAGCATCCTAAAATAAAAACGTGATTCGTTTTGGCAGCAGACCACAGAGAGGTCCAGAGAGTACGAGATGAGAACTGGGGGCGAGGAGGTGAACAGATGATTTGACTAAACCCAGGTAGAGCTTAAGCTTTGTGTCTTTTGTTCTTGATGTAAACATACTGTTTAGGAAAATAATAAAAATAAACACCAGAAAATAAATTTCTCCTTATTCTTAAGGAACAAGTAAGGTCCACCTGATGCTGATTGCATCCACAGGAATCAGTTTGAGTGTAAAAAAAATCATTGAAATGGCTGGAAAAAACAACTAATGAAAAATGCTTCCAAATTTCATTATAATCTGGCTAATATTTCTTTATCAAAATATTGATGTGTGGCAAAATGTTTATATCTAGAGCAAAATTGTTTATAGCTGAAATATTTTTTTAATGACTTCTCTAATCAATGGAGAGAAATAAGCAATTCTAGGGCTCAGCTCATATCATCTTAAAAGAAACAAGTAAAACAGCTCAGCCAAACTCTACATGTGCTTTTTTCTTCCCATTAGCTATAAAGATATTTTGATGGTGACCAACTTAGATGTAAATGTCTGCATGATGGATGTCTAAAGGTAGGCACGGCATCATCTCATCCGTCAGAACAGGCCATAAAAATTCCCTTTCGTCTTTATCAGAACAAACACTGCAAAGTCAGAACTTACATCTGCTCTGGCAAAAATGGTGCAGCCACTTAAGAAAGTCTTACTTTCTGACTTCTGTTATATACATTTGGGACAAAATAAGGGGGATTAATACTTTCAATAAACTGGCATTTTAAACAGAACACCTTTATGCACAGTACCACTGTTACTAATGCTTCGTAAGTCTTTCGCTGTCACTATGTTTAAGCCCACCAAGCTCAACGTGGTCTGAATTAGAGCAGTAATTTTAATCATAGAATCATAGAATCATAGAATCGTTAAGGTTGGAAAAGACCCTTAAGATCATCGAGTCCAACTGTTAACCTAGCACTGCCAAGTCCACCACTAAACCATGTCCTCAAGCACCACGTCTACCCATCTTTTAAATACCTCCAGGCATGGAGACTCAGCCACTTCCCTGGGCAGCCTGTTCCAGTGCCTGACAACCCCTTCGGTGAAGAAGTTTTTCCTAATATCCAATCTAAACTTCCCCTGGTGCAACTTGAGGCCGTTTCCTCTCGTCCTATCGCTTGTTACTTGGGAGAAGAGACCAACCCTCACCTCGCTACAACCTCCTTTCAGGTAGTTGTAGAGAGCAATAAGGTCTCCCCTCAGCCTCCTCTTCTCCAAACTAAACAACCCCAGCTCCCTCAGCTGTTCCTCCTAAGGCTTGTTCTCTAGACCCTTCACCAGCTTTGTTGCCCTTCTTTGGACACGCTCCAGCACCTCGATGTCCTTCCTATAGTGAGGGGCCCAAAACTGAACACAGCACTCGAGGTGTGGCCTCTCCGGTGCCGAATACGGGGGCACTATCACCTCCCTGGTCCTGCTGGCCACACTATTCCTGATACAAGCCAGGATGCCATTGGCCCTCTTGGCCACCTGAGCACACTGCTGGCTCATGTTCATCTGGCTGTCAAGCAACACCCCCAAGTCCTTTTCTGCCAGGCAGCTCTCCAGCCACTCTTCCCCAAACCTGTAGTGTTGCATGGGGTTGTTGTGACTGAAGTGCAGGACCCGGCACTGAGCCTTGTTGAATCTCATGCAGTTGGCTCCAGCCCAACGATCCAGCCTGTGCTGGATCAATCCTCTGCTGTGGATTGATCAGCAGAGAAGCTATCTTCTTTCTGGTGTTTCTGGGTGAAATTTGCCTTCAGAATTTGCCTTCTTCGTGATGAATGCTGTTCTGCTTCTCTTAAAAGTGACATCAAACCACTAAACAACTGTATAGAAAAATCCTTAGACTACTTCAGATCTAGGTATGTTTCTGAACATCTCTCCACCTAGCTACCCTTCCCATGCTGGAAATTTTTATTGGCTGCAGTGAGAAATCTGGACATATCTTTGGCAAAGAAGATGGAAATAAAACCTTCTTGGTAAATAGAAAAGATCTATCAGCATGTAGTAAGGATATAAAAGCTTTTAATATCCCTTGGTGTATGATTTCAAGGAAAAGCTAATTATTTTAGTTATGGTTTCTAAAGAGATGAGGCTTGTGTCTGTCCATCTGTCTGTCTGTTGTTGCCATCCCTGGAGTCTGACAGAGGTATAGTCTCAAAGATTAGTTGTTCCTACTCATTTTATGTGAATAAGTTCCTGGTTATAGCAAAGGCCCTAATTATCATTCCCTTGAAGGAATAGCCATTGCAATCCAGTCCTTTACTTGTTTGAGGAGGAAACAGCCAGCTGGCCAGTCAGCACACATGTATGTTTGGACAGTCAGCACATATGCAGCTGTAAATCTGTCACAACATATGCTGCCACTCACCCAGCCAAACACATGGAAGATGCAGGAGCCATGAAGGTAGCAAGGAGTATGTGGGAAAGCCGTGCAAGTATTGTGGAGAGGGTTAAGGAAAGGTGAAACAAATCTTCATCATTTTTGTTGCTGATGAAACAGATATATATGTTTTCTTATATATGTGTATTCACCACTGAAGCTTTACCCTTTTTCAGGAATGCCACAGGTCCTACATACTTTGTTTATATCTCAAATCCTTTGCATTGCTGTTCTTCTTAATGAAACTATGTCTACTAAGATTTGTGAGTGGGTATTTGGAAACTTAGTTGTGACAAAAAGGAGGAAGTATGGATTTGCATTATCATGAAAACATTATAGAGAAGCATATGCAGAATCCAGCTGACGCTACACTTCTTCATAGAGGGCATTGCACTTGAATAGTCTAAGTGCTTAAAATGCATGAAGTGAATACATAAAATATTTGAAAAGAGATTATATTTTATCACCAGGCACATGGTGAAGGTTGCTTCAGACAGGGAACATGGTTTAAAAAACCAATGTCTTTCATCTTTTTTAATAAGCTGTTTTAGACAAAACTGATATTCACAGGGTGAATGGGAAGACTTTCTGCATTCCTAAGAAATGAGCCACAATCCTGGATATTCAATAGGAAGGCAAGCTTGTCAGGCTGTCATAGAAGAAACACCAGACTGTGCATGCAGCCAGGTAGCCTTCATGTAAGCTGCTTAACTACCTTCTCTGCAGTGCTGTACATTTGGGATTAATGGTAGGCATGGGAAATTTAAAGGGACGATTTACCAGTGAACTGAAATGTTGAATGAATTATCCCATAAACAAAATTATATTCTCTAAAACTCCAAATTCCTGGAAGGCCTGTACTAATGCCAGGGAGAAAAAGAATCAAAACAAGCAGCCAAGAAAATAATTGCATTCTTTCATAAGTAATTTCTCAATCAACAGAACATTTAACTTTTATATGTGTTAAGTTATAAATGAAAACAGTTTTTCAATTGAGGAAAACAGTAACAGAGATTAAAAAAATATCCTTTCCTTGAAGAAAAGCAATCTTCTTTTTCTGCAAGACCAAAAGTCTGGGCCTGAAAATTTCAGTAACCCAGCTGAAATAATTCAAAGCTACCCTTTGACAAACACTTAGCTTGGCTAACAGCCTGAGTTCTTTTAGGTAAGTGAGTCCAAAATCTTAGTCCTTAAGCTTCTGCCTGCCTCTGCAATCACCTGAAAAGCTTGAAGCCAGATATATGAAGATGTTTGGGAAACTAACTCCCATTTACTTCATAAAAGTCAGGTATTAAAGTATCTTTCTTGGATCTGATCTAAACTGCCACCAGTGGAGTTACTGAACACTTGCTTGTCTCTGTGTGGAATTATCTTCTTCTAGGCAATACTGAACATCTAGGTTCCTTTCTTCATAAATTCTGTTCGTTCACTGATCTTGCCTGGAAGTCCTCATCGTGTCAGTGTGCCTTCCTTACGCCAAGAGCTGCACACTGAAAGGAGAGGAAAACCTCATTTATTTATTCATGTGTTAGTATTTAGCATATTCAGCTAGGAAAGGGGAAACAAGTCCTTCCTTTGAGCAGATTTTAACAGAAAAATCCCATTCCTTAGGCCATTCTGATATTTGGCTTTATCATTCTAATGGACGCCATTCCATTTGGTATAAAGAAAATGAAATGTTTAAGAATTGCCTGATGTATGATGTTTAAAAAGTTCAATGAAGAGGTGAGGTCATGTTTTTCTGGTCAGTGGAAAGCATTGAACACGGTCTTCTTTCATCCTGGATATTACAACCCTTGAAAGAAGACAATGAGCTCTATTGGAAGGGGAAAGACAGACTAGGCATGACAAAGTGACTCAGGAGAAAGTGAAGAAAGCCCTGAGCTAGCACTGACACTATCTGCAACATCCACACAGGACACTGCATCACTCTCTGGAGAGAGTAGGTGGAGATAGCAAGCCTGAGGAGATCCTGTGTGCACAAGCATTACAAAGTGCACAGCGATGTTATCTTATTGGTGGTATATGAAATATATTTTATTGTTCCTTTCTACTGTTGCTCTAAAGCATGCCATAACATATGTTAAGGGCTGACATTGTGTTCTTTAGTCACTAGCTGTTCGTTCTATTTTTAATACAAAATTACTTGTGATACAATATTTAATGCAGTAATCAATGTAATTTAATCAAAGTTAATCAGTTGGTGTAGGGATTTGCGCTGATGCAGCTCTACCAGTTCTGGTTCCAGAGCACCCCTGTCAGCAGCAGGATGGTGTTTCAGCCCTTGGTGTAGCAATGCCTTGGGCATCTGAAGCTTCATGGCAGGAGTACCTGGCTCTGGGTTTGCCCTCCAACGCCTAGACAGCTTTTCTGGAGAGCCAAATCCCTAATCAGAAGGCTAGTTGGACTTCTGCTGATCCTTCACATTAAGTGACATCTAAAGACCCTTGCTCCATGTAGGCAGCTCAGGCATTTTGTTGGAAGTTGTGGTGCATAGCAAGTGCCAAATTACCTTTATCATTTGTGTCTTTTAGGTCTCTGCTTTGACTGGCTGACCTGTGTTTCACCTAGAACCTGCAAAAGCAGTGGCCAATGAATAGATTTTCAGCTTTATATTTCTTGGTAATGTTTGCATTGTTGGACTTTCAGCTGTAGTATGAACATCAGCATAATTAAAACATAGCAGCTGAAAAGCATACAGAGTACAGTGCAAAAAGACTGGGCTCTGGAGAAAGTAACATCTCCAAAATATATGTGAGACTGTATCCAGAAAACAAAAAAAGCTCATTTGCTTATGAAGACACATTTTTTGTACTTGAGGAATTTTGTGTTGAATTAAGTTTGTTCTACAATAATGACAAGCACAAACACTTTAAGCATGTCAGATGCTGGATTACACTTAATTGCTTGAGACCATTGGTGCTGGCCCTCTGCTCTGCTAGGGAAGAGAGATTCATGAGATTACTTACAAGACTAAAGCTTGGCTAAATATTTGTGTAAGGGTGGACTGTTAGGGAATGAAACGTAAACTTCTCTATATGCAAAAACATTGTTTATTTGTTTATTTTTGTATTTTCCAAAGTAGCATAGTTTTCTCTGAAGATTTCAGAGAGTAGCCATGAGTTCGTGAAATACTGGGTGAAATCTTATCAATTTTGGGCTACTCTTCCCAAGTAAAATTACATCATTTCCTGCACAACAGAAATAGTAAGTGAAACAGCATTGAAGGTTTCATGTTGATATGAATCATTTGGAAGAGAAAAGGTTATGAGTAAGACACCCTGAAGGTATCCTCTCTTTTTCTGCACAGAGAAGCATTGCTGAGAAGCATATGTAAAATGGTGTCAACCCTACCAACTGCATAACAAACATGTCCTATAGTTGTTTGTCTCTAGAGTGTGCTATCAAGAGGAATGAACTCAATTATCCTTCACTAATTCTACAGCTTTTTTTTCTAAATGCAACATTATATGCAAGTTGAATCCGAGAGACTTGTTTTTAAAACATTAGGAAAAGAAAAAGCAAAAAAAAATGTAATCTGTCTTTGAGGCTGGTAGTACTCCAGATTAGGATGACTTTCACTGATTTTGTCCCTGAATGCTAAGGCTTCATTGATCTCTGCGTATAGGAACAGATCACCTTCTGTGGATTTGTCGCAAAATCAATGGAGAGTGCATGGATGTAAGTCACATGGTTAGGTTTTTTATTTATGTTTATTAAATCAGAGGATTTTACTAACCAAATATGTGATCAGTACCTCACTAGAATTGTGTAATTTCTACTGAATCTACATGGGAAAATATTTTTATGATATAACATAGTTTCAACTATAATAGCAGTTGTTGTTGTGTCTTGAAAATTAATTTAGAATTTGTGAAAATTTTAAATTCAGTGAAATGAAAATGGTCATGGAAATTATTTCAGCCACCCATAAGACATTACAAATTTCCATTACTAGTAAACCTTTGTAGAAATTTTCTGGAAAAATGCTTATTGGCAAGCCTGAAACTGATTATAATGATTGATTTGACTTATTGATTTTAACACCCCATGCACAAAGAGGGAAAGCAAATACATTTTTTTCCAGCTTTTGTGGTGTAGTTTTTGTAATAAACATATATGATTCCATTAGAGCATTTGTTTATGTTAATTATAGTAAAGGAAGAAGTGCCCTAACTTCATAGTCAATGTTTCAAAGCTGTCAGAACAAAATATTTTGAGTAAACTGAATTGATATTTTCTTTGAATTTTGGCTTGCAAAAACTGTGATGCTTCAACATTTCAGGACAGGAATATTTTTAATTTTCCAGTTTGGGTATCATTTTGCAGCCTAGTGATCCTGATGAGTTATCAGAAGTGAAGAGCAGGACAGATGCTTCACAGGCACCAGAAATCAATGCAGGAATAGTGCAGAAACCAGCAATTCTTTATGCTGAAGGCACACGCATGAGGCACCCCAGGCCTGCCCTCACCTTACCTGATGGCCATGTTAGAGCAAAGAGCTTGGAAGCCGGTTCTGGCCTTAGATGGCAGATGCTTATCCCCTTTGTTCCTTTGCTCATTTGTCTCATTTTGCTGATGTTTATGAAATGGCTGTCTCAAGAGAGGCAAGACGTTGACTGTCCTCAGTCTCTACATTACTGCAAAGTCTTTATGGTTCATACCTTGATGCAGCTTTAATGGCATGTCAGTAGCAAGACCCTTCATTTCATGGACTTTGATCTTTTATCTAAATCAAATATCTAATTCTGAGGCCTTTTTAGATTTGAGATCTAAATATTTTATATCATTAATGAAAGTTAAATAAATCAACATTGCTTAAGTAAGTTAGACACATTATACTATTGAATTATAAACTATTTTATTTATTTTTCACTTTTCTATTAAAATCCATAATTTATTTCTTCTGTTAGAAGTGATATGTATTTCAAGAAAAAAGGATAAATATTAAAATCAATGGTCTACTTACTACAGTTCTCTCAAGTTCTCTTAAATAACTACTGAAAGAAATACTGAAGCATCACAGTATGTATACAAATTAGAAACTTATAATACACAAAGTGCACTGCAGCTTAGACACTGAAAATAGGCCAGCACAGTATTCTCAAAGCCAGCATGCAGTACGTGTACACTAAGTAGACTTTTCACTGAGGGTTTACAGCATCTAGTGCCTGTTTTTATCTTTGATGTCTCCAAGGTATACAATAACACAGCTGCAACTTTCTCAGGTATGGGGGGAACCCTCTGGCTCTACCTTCCAAGGTTCAAGTCAGTAAATATTTTAAATTGGCTATTATTAGTTTCTTAAATCTTGTTGGTCATGTGCTTCTTCACTATGGGACCTCAGAATAAATGTCAGGAATAATTAGCCGACATTTGGTGAAAATCCCCAAAGAAAGAAATGTTATTCTGTAAATCTCTCAGCAGGAATTTTAGAAATATTTCATTGTATTGCCCTTTTATTGCACACAAATGGGACCCTCACACTATTCTGCCTCAAACTGATGTCCCTGGGTTTCCTTTCCTTTCCTTTCCTTTCCTTTCCTTTCCTTTCCTTTCCTTTCCTTTCCTTTCCTTTCCTTTCCTTTCCTTTCCTTTCCTTTCCTTTCCTTTCCTTTCCTTTCCTTTCCTTTCCTTTCCTTTCCTTTCCTTTCCTTTCCTTTCCTTTCCTTTCCTTTCCTTTCCTTTCCTTTCCTTTCCTTTCCTTTCCTTTCCTTTCCTTTCCTTTCCTTTCCTTTCCTTTCCTTTCCTTTCCTTTCCTTTCCTTTCCTTTCCTTTCCTTGCCTTTCCTTGCCTTGCCTTGCCTTGCCTTGCCTTGCCTTGCCTTGCCTTGCCTTGCCTTGCCTTGCCTTGCCTTGCCTTGCCTTGCCTTGCCTTGCCTTGCCTTGCCTTGCCTTCCCTTACCTTCCCTTCCCTTCCCTTCCCTTCCCCTCCCTTCCCTCCCCTTCCCTTCCCTTCCCTTCCCTTCCCTTCCCTTCCCTTCCCTTCCCTTCCCTTCCCTTCCCTTCCCTTCCCTTCCCTTCCCTTCCCTTCCCTTCCCTTCCCTTCCCTTCCCTTCCCTTCCCTAGAAATTACATTTTATTGATGTTTTCATCTATTTTGTTCTGAGAATGGACCCATCTCTTTTCGCACAAAAGTCTTTGGCAAATGAACATTGTTTTCAAAGAAAGACAGACTAAACTGGATCAACTGGTCAATCTTTGTATTTGATTTCCATTTTGAAACCAATCTTTTGCTTCCAAATGAAAAGATCCTCGATGATTATTTATTCAGTGACTGAAAGTGAGGAACAGAAAAAGCAAAAAATTGTAAAAATTCTGTCAAATGAAAGCTCACAACCCATGACTGTGTCCATTTCACCTCAGTGCTGATAATGGCACTAATTCAAATTCCTTGACTAATGGAGGAGTGAAAAATCACAGAGCAGATGCAAGACCAAGGCTCAGATCTACCTGCAGGGGTTCAAACGTAAACATCTTATAATGTAGGCTGCCAGACCCTAGCCACTGCTCATCACTGTTCTGAGAAGAAGGTGTTTCATTTGTTTAAATTGATATCTTTCCACTGTATAGAAAGAATTAAACACAGATTGGAGGAGAGATTAAAAATCCTCTAAGGTAAGCGGCCTGAACATCAAGCTTATTGTTTTGCACTCATCCTGCACTTATCCTTATTGTTTTGGTCTTCAGCTCAAGAGCTGTTTAAGTGCCAAACAACTCTGCTTGATGCTGAGCAAGCCCAGGAACCCAGACCTCCAGCAAAAATCAGGATTTGTAAGAATGACTCTCCAGGCAGATATTTCAGTATGATTTTGAATGGTGAAAACTATTGATCTGAGGCTTGTTTTGGTAAGAAAACAACAGGGAATGAGCAAATATGTTACTATGTAAAAGTGTCTTTTCTGGCAGTTTTATAAATCATACTTTGATGTCCTTAGTTTTCTTAACAAGTAGTTGACATGAAACATTTTATTCTGAAATTTACTTTGTATTTATTTGTCCGTTTCTGAGTTTGGGAAGAAAAAAATTGTTTAGATCATGTCATATTCCTTTTTATATTAGTCATATTTGCTTTTGATCTGGTTCCCAAATCCCCATGTTATTTACACAGCCTTACATCGTTCTCCATAAACTTAAACACATGAGGTTTAACATATGCCTTGTGCTTATTAGGCCTTTGCATAGAAGTAAATATTACTGACAGTCAAAGTAAAAATGTAAGTTATGCAAAGGTCCACTCTTGGTCAGCACACAGAGATAAAGAAGGCAGCTATAAAAGCCATCAAAAAATAATAACATTAAAGATAACATTGAAAATCATTCTAGAAAATAGTATTCTGGTTCCAGAGGAAAAAGAAAAGGTCTGTGACATTATGAGCTTTAAATTATTCATTTAGCTCAAATGTTAATGTTTTCCTTAAGCATATGAAACTGTAGTTGTTGTGGAGATACAGCTGTGTGGGTATATAAACCAAACGTATGAGTCTTAGGCACTTTGGATGGCTCAAAAATCTAACTTTTTTTTGATATTCAAAACATGCCATCTTCACCTTTAAAATCATAACATCTCTCAGAAACATATGATTCTACAACGAGCTGCAAATGTTTGCTGTAGAGACATGAGTTATAAAATAGCCATTGTGAATAAGGCAACCAATAACCTCATTCCCAGATCTATTTCAGGCATTAATGTTCAGTCAAAAGCAAACTCTTTAATACCTGGGTATGTGCTCAAGTTAGGATGCTATTTACGATTATTTTTTGTCAAGTATGCATTTCTCTCCTTCTCTCTGACATATTTCATATTTTCTGTAGCTGTGACCACAGAAATTCTCTGCTGGGTTATTATTCATTTTTTTATATATCAGAAAATGACCATTCTAAGAAATCATTAATAGATAGCTATGACGAGAACGCTGACCATTCAGTATCTGCAAACGTATGTAAAGCAGTGCACTGTGGAAATGCAGAGGTGAACTTAGTATGGGCTAATACTGAGGTCAGCATTTCCTGAGAACAGATGAAAATTTTACCTTTGCATTTATTTTGCCCTCTCTCAGAAAGCTGCAGAGACCAACATTTACAATAATGGAGAAAAAATATTTCCAGCAAATCTCTGCTAGCTTTATGATATGCATGTTTTGCCACTGGGATACAAATGACACACTTACCTCTTTTGGGTTGTTATTTTTACTTTATTCTCTCTTTTCTTCTCTTTAGATTAATGTCTTCTTCCTGTGTCTGCAATTGCAAGCTTAGATTTGTTATCATAATTCAGAAGTTCCCCAAGAAAATATAAAAAAAAATGGTAGGAGGGTGCGGGGGTGTCCAAATGACACCTTTTTCTTTTCTAGTCTCCAGTGAATAATGCAGAATACAGGTCAACTGTAAGAAAATGAAGCTGGTAGTGCTCTCCTGGGTCACCATGGTCAGATATCATCAAAATGGGAACCACGTCTAATGTGGAAATTCAGTGTAGGTTATGCGGCACATCTATTTTGTCAGTAGCGCACTAAACAGAAAAGATTATTGCTCGTTTGAGAGCTGTCACTGCTCCTTACAGGGAAGCTCCTACCCTGCACTCACCCATGCCGCAGGGCTGGGTTATTTCTTGCTTCTGTTGCACTCTGTGGTTTCCTCAGCCACTCACTGCTTTGAAGGACCAGAACAAAACCCTGTCCCTTCCTGAAAACTTCGTATTTAGTTTTCGGATTCCCAACTGGATCTGCAAAGGTTAGGTGCATTTTGAACTCAAACAATGCTTCAAATTTGAGCACTCCCAAAGCCAGCCTAGAGAACTCAGATCCTGACAAAAAAATGAACTCTACCAGTAGGACCCAGCTCATTTTTTGACTTTTTTTTTTTTTGGGGCGGGGGGGGGGGCGGGCGGGCGGAGGGGGGGAAGTTAAATTATAGCATTCACGCCTCCCAGTTTTCATGTTGTGTATGTCAGCATTGTATGGGTTATGTATGTACTGTTATTTGAATGCCTTCTAATGTGCAAGAATCTTCCTTCTTCCAAATAGAATAAAAAAGGAAAAATCACCCCCACTGCCTGTGTCACAGATCTGAACTGAATTATTACCAAAATTTACTGATGTGAAAATCTCATTCACATTCTTTGGTTTGATCCTTCTGGTGTATGTAAGTGTGTGCAAATTTGCCTTCCAGATGATGAGGCAAGAGACTTAACTTTCAATCTGTCCCGAACGCAAACACTCCTAAATGATTTGCCAGAACCTGTTCAAGCTTGATACATATCTGATGCTATTTATTTCTTAGTGATTGTGAACGTGATTACTGGATGATGTTCTACTACAGCCACACATGGTATAATACAATTACATTGCCTCTTCTACTGTACTCACCGACCTACTTTAAGAATTTATAGAATAAATGGAATAAGATACATTCCTTTTATTGTCTGAACTTCGAAGACTTTTATTTTTGTAGGAAGAAAATGTAAACTATTGAAGAAAAACAGCAAATACACATTCCTATTATTTTTTATTTATATAAATGAGATAGACAAAATTAAGTGCCAAAAGTTTGAATATTTTAGCAAATATTGTGATTTCAAGCAAGAATTTTAAAAAAAATCTTATTTTTACACAGTTTGGGGAAAGCAAGAAAAAGAGTCAATATTGAAGGAAACAGAATACAGGATATCTGAATTTGTAGTATTTTTTCTCTAAGAATGAATAGCTTACAGAATGATAACTTAAGTGTTAGTCTGTTTCTTGTGATATTTTAAATGATAGATATCATGGGGAAAGGAAAAAAAAAAAAAAGAAAAGGTATATAAAATGGAAACAGGGCCAACCTGAAAGTACTCTGGTTTTCCACAATGTAGTTATAAAAATAGTCAAGTAACCAACCTGGCAAGAACAGTTATGTGTGATGCCGGGGATCATGCTAAGTAAGCAAAGCCATACTTGAAATTAATAGTTCTGTGAAAAATTTCGTCATGACAGATGCAGCATACCTTCCCTCTTGCAATTTTTCATGAGGAGTAGTCCCAGGTTGCTCTAGTATTTCTTGCAGGAGGCCATTTGACAGCTGTAGGTGTTATGTCTTGTGCCTATAAAGCACAAGAGTATGGTGGAAAAATTAATAAAATAACAGCAGAGAAATGAAGCAAGTTGAAAGGCTCTAACTGGCTTATCCTCTCAATCAGACAGTGCAAAATTAGAAGGGAGGAAAATCCCACCAATTTAAAGATGTTATGAAATGTTCCTAAAGATGTTCTAAGTAAGGAATCTGACATCTGTAATGAAGGTGGACATTTACAGAACGCATACTTGTGTGTAAAAAGGCAAAACTCAGTAATACGTCTCAGCCATTTTCCTGGCATTTTGGATCCTGGAGTACCAAGATCCCATGAGATGCATTCTTTCCTTGATCCCCAGTCTCAGCTCTACTGTACATGTTTTGTAATACATGTCCACTTTTTCTAGCAGGAAATTTTTGAGGGTTTTATCCATTTCCCTGACTTTCCAGATGGTCATAAGTTCTGTAAGATCTATATTTCCACTTAGGCTGCCAGAGAAATCCTGGCTTTTCTTCCCAACACACGTGCAGATCAGCTGTACAGTAAGCAAGCATGATGGTCGGACATCCAACCTACCCTGCACGCCCTGTGAATGCTCAGTAAAGCTGATATTTTTTTTTATACATTAGGCTTACTTTTGCATGCACAGATTAATTATATAACACATTGCTTTAAGTCCAACATATTCTGGATGCAGCTGACCTTCTGTGAGTGTTTTACACAAAATGGTTTATGTGTGTGTGAACTAAGTCCAAGGTACCTGGCACATATGGGCTGGACTGCAGTTCTGCAGGTCACCTGCTCAGCATGGACATAGAAGGTCCGATATGTCATGGCATATCTAAATCCATAAGAAACACATTTTCACTTCTTTCAGAAAAGTGGTTCCTCTTCAGTGCTCCCATGGACTTCTGCTTTCACAGTATACCATGAGGTTTGTATGAAAGTATAGTCAGGACAAAATTGATCAAAAAATTTAGAGACAACATTTCTAATGTACCCTTCTGAGAGCTATTGCAGTAATTTTTAACCTTCCTTAGCAGCAAGCCACAATCTGGTGCAAATCTCAGTTAAGAAGAAAAAACAGAAATGTTCCAATTAGGATCTGAACTGAAGAGAAAGAGCTGAATGGAGTGTGCATGTGTGTGTGCAAGCGTGCGCGTGTGCATCCCCGGACAGTGGCGTGGTGGTGTGAAGGTCACTGTAGAAAGCAGGGAACAGTGTTAGATCTCATGAGGCAATTACAACTATAATTCTATTTCAAATGTAGTCTCATGAAGTGCTCCTTTTACTCAAGCTTCCTTTAGTGTCACCACTTGGTTGAGTAACTGCAGTAATCAGTGTCGCAATGTGGTGCTCAGACTGGGAATTTCAAAAAAGCCTAAAGGAATTAGAGGCCTTTGAACTAAGTTAGCTCCCTTAGGCTCTACTGAAAACCTCAGGCTTAATCATTTGTTTTACTTCTTTCTTTAATCATGTCTATAATTTTTTGCCCTCACTTGTGGGCATCAAAAGGATTCCCTCCCTCTAGTCCCGAAAACTGACAAAATTTAGCCACTGAAGGAATAAAAATTGTTCTTAAACTCACCTCTTGGGACCCCCTGCTCATTTGGAGCACCATATGCACTTAAGTGACAGCTGTCATCTACTGTCATTTGCATTGGGGAAATACTGATATTACATGCAAACACTTGAATGTGAAAGCTTATCAGGTACTTAGCTTGGCATCCTTTTTTTGCTCTGCCAGAGCTGATGTGTGCTGATTATGTCTAACAACTATATTATTATGTTTATTGAGCAAAACAGCTGCAGAAATGAATGTTCATTTATTGCCCATTGGTTTTCTAGAGATCAGGTGATGCTAAATTGCAATGTCTGTAGTTTTGATCTTAGTGCAAAATGTAGCATAATTTTAAACTGAAAATTTTATTTTTTTTATTTGAATTTTCTCTTTGTAGAAAAACAGTTCAAAGATGGAAGCTGATACAGAATACAATCCTGTTCACTGGCAAAGAGTCACCTTATGCTGGTGAGTTTAATTAAATTTTCAAGGACAAGACTAAATATGTTAGACTGAGCATCTGGTTTTACAGTCATTTGCTGCAGAAACAAGGAGACTGGAGGAGGGGTTCACAAATCATGCTCTGAAACATTTTTGTCTAAGTGTTTTATGGAGACACAAACAGAGGCCCTTTATAGATTCCCCCAGTTTGCAGTTACCATCTGAACCAGTTCAGTTTGTCTCCTGGTGGCTTGAGGCAGTTCAGCTGGCAGTTTTCTTTATAGTGGGTCCAAAAGGGATTATAACGCATTAACCTCCCAGTGCATGCTTCCAGGCACTGGCAGACACTGTGGGACCAGTGAGATCTATTCTCTTAATTTACCTGACCTTACTGAACCCTCTGGCTTCCCTCTACTGGCATCCAATACAACACTGCCATATTTGTGTCACATTTAGCCTCTAGGTACCAGCCCAATATTAATTAATAATGCATATTTCCTGAGTGGAAGAATTAAGAAAGCCTGGTTTCCTGTGGCTTTGTGTCTTACAGCTGGATTTCTTGGTGCTAGAGGAAGAATAAGGTATGAGTGATAAGTGCTGCTCTGGAGGTGGGATCTCTGAAGGAGATCTCAGAAGGGTGGCTTCTCTAGTGGCCAGTGATGGGTAAAAGCTCACTCTGACACCACTAAAAAAATCCTTTTTCCTCTGCTTGACCTTTGTTTTTCTGAAATCTGGAGGAATGAGAGCTCTGCTCTTGTTATAAATTGACTAATAGTTACAAAGTTATTAATGGGCAATGGGAAAATTGATAAATTGACACATATAAATGCATACAAAGAGCAGCATGCTGGAAGCTTCATTTCAAAAAGAAAACACAGTAAAAAAAAAGTGATTAGAATGAAAATTTTGTTTGTGGGTGGGGAAAAGAATTTTGTATTGTCTCTTCCTGCCCTTCCATCTATAGCAGCCTCAACTTCTCCTGCAACTACTTTGTGATTTCTGAAGGTCAGGCTAAATCTCAACATATGTGTTTAATTCAAGGTCTCAAAGCAGCGTTTCCCAAACTAGGAAATCTGGAAGAAAGCCTGGAAGTGCAAATAGAAGTGGAGTAATGAATGGAAAAGTTTGGCAACTGTGGTGTAAAGCTTACTCATTCCGTCCAACAAGATTTTCAGCAAGATGTTGTAAGTCTTCAGTTTACAACTGAATTAAGTAGCAACTTGCATAGATGGTCCTCAGAAAAAGGCAGCTTGTAGAGCTAAGATGCCTGTTATGCTCTTCAGGTTGCAGCCATTGTATTAAAACTCAAATATTTTAAGCAATATTTAGTTTTTACTGTGCAGCAGCTCTTTTAACTTAATCTCTGTGGAAATTCTGCTATAAGAAGAAACATACCACTCGTCCCTTCCTTCTTCTCCCCTGTGAGTACTAGCTCCTTCACAAAATGGTCTCATGTATAAAGACAAGCATAAGGCTGTCACTGTGTGATCCGACTACAGGATGGAGCCCTACTGCTGGTGATGTTGAAATTATCTCAGAATTATTGGCTGAAATCCTGCCCTTGCAGGCAGTGGCAAAAATTCCCTGGCAGAGTGTGTGGGAGACAGGGTTTCCCCTCTTGTCATAGGCTGCAGAGGGTGAATTTCTCAGCGTGAGGGTGTCATTAGCATTGCTGCAGTTGTATTGCACATGGTTCTAAGAAATTCCCCATGACCGTACTTTAGTTTAACGGATAAAATTAGCTCCTTGGTTGTAACTCAGACTTCTCATCAGTGGTTGTATGATTTTCTGTGAGCATCAAAGCAGAAGAGCTTGGCAGGGATTTGTGTGAGGAAAAGGAAGGACAGGAAAAGAGAATCATCCATGGACTAATCTGGGAGGTGTTTCATGTGTAAACTTTCTTTTTTTTAATTTCCTTTTTATTTATTTACCTTGCCTTTTTCTTTTTTTTCTTTAAATGTTTACTACCATTTGCCTCCATTGGGAGCTGTCCTCATAGAAAAAGAAAGAAAAAAAGAAAAAATGAAAGTCTGCTATATTTAAGCAGACTAGGAGTAAACGACTGATCTGCTCAAGTGATTTTGAGACCTTTATCATAACACTGTCTATCTTTGTGACCTTTAAGTCTTGAATGGTTCCATTTTCAGTCACGCATTCAACTTGCAACATTTTTATACTGCTGCTGTGCACAGAGATGCTGTGGATAATTATAATCTCCTCACATTTGCGAATGCTCTTTGGGGACTTGAACCCAGATTTCTCACTCCTGCTCTATTACAGCGGAAGTAGAAGGAGCAGCTCCTCTAGTTCACAATAGCACTGGCAAGGAGTAGTTAACCTGAACCCTCAATTATGAGCAGAAAATGTGCACATCCTGCCCAATTAAGATTTCTTTTTCCCATGGAGCAGGTTCTAAATTTTTAAATAGTTTGATTGGAATTCTAAAAACAGCAAGAGAGAAGATTAATCGTGTTAATAATTAGAAAGCTGAATGCTAACATTTTTCCCCCATAGGAGCTGCCTCAATGTTATTACTCTCACAGCTAACAGCAGTTATAGTCTGTGTGTAAAGAACCTGATATACATGTAAATTGACCAACAGTTTGTTAAAAATTATTGAAAAATTAATTCTAAGTTTAAAGTGAAGAATTTAATTGTGTCTGCCTCTTGATTTGCACTACAAAAAAGAAGGATGCAGGGGCAAGATAAATCAATTAGTCCCATGACTAACATGGTCAACCTATCTCTTTGCTGTCCTCGTGCTATAAAGAAATATTGCTTCTAAGCCACATCCTCTTGCAAGCCAATACAGGGAATTATGTGCAGCACCTCTGGCAAATGAGGATGCATGAGATGCTGTTCAAACACTCCTTTTGCACTCTCTATGTTCTGGATAAGTCTGTCTGTCACTGCTCAGTGCAGGCAGAGTAACCCAGAGCATGAGACAAAAACCCCTTTTGATGTCTTCTCTTCCCCTTGTCCTCTTGATCAGTTTTCCTCTTCCCCATGGTCTTTGGCATAGGTTTTTCAGAGGCCTTGTACATAACTATTGCCACCTAAAGATCTGTTTAAAAGTATAACTTTTAGATCTACGATAAAGGGAATCCTGTAACTTGTTACAATCTTGGCAGGGTAGCAGGACACCAGAACGCAGGATGACTGCAAGAGTAGTTATCAGATGGTGACTTCATGACCATCTTATTCAGAGCAGAAATTTGAATCAGGGTTTTCCTCTTCACTTGTGAGCATGCTGATCACTATTAAGAATTTATGCCTCTTTTTCTTTCTATCCACTTTAAGTATTTAATTAATTATACAAGGAAAGAACACTGCCAACACAAATGGCTGGCAGCGATAATATACCAGTCCGCCTTTGCTGCCACCATATGCAATGAATGAGACAGGAGGTCAGGGATCATTACTAAAGTGAAGATGTAAAAAAATACTGTACCATAATGCAGAAGGGAGATTATAACTATTGCACACTAACAATAACTTGGTTATTTCTTTTCATTTCTGTGCTTTACTTAGCAACTTCAATAATGGTATTTAAATATACATCACCAAGCATGTGTGTTTATATGTGTATATTCATTTTTTATTTTCGTGCATTTATTAAAAAGTTTATTCAAAGCTAGCTCTGGAAAAAGAATTATTTTCCTTACTACAAAAGACTTTTAAAAAACAAAAAGCATCTACAAGATTTCTCCCTCATTTAAAAGCCATTGCGGTTCACTATTCAGATCCCATAGTACATTCTCTGTAAATACATATACTTCTCCCCTGAAAGTACAACTATATGAAGCAAAGGATTCTGAACTGAGATTAGTAGCTTTATTCCCCAATTTTTGACCATTTTATACTAAAATAACCATAAATTTTAAAATGAAAACTCATAAAAATAAAATTATTTTTTAATCTTTTTTCACAAATTGTTAACTTTTGGCCTCTATTATGAGTGAAGAAACTAATCACAACAGATCCTTTAACTTTTTTGTCCCAGAAACTGGACTTTTCAAAAAAGATAAAAGATTCTTCTCAAAACTTCCCAACTACTTACTAAACATTAAAACAATTCAAAATTGTGTAATATCCTAACCATTATCAATATAATCTCTTTGCACCATCAGTGGAGTTTGAATTTTGAAACATTAGTATTACAGCAAAGTATTTGTGATGAGCAGTAAGATACAGTAAAAGGAAAACCCAAAGAAACCTGAGGTACTAATCTTCTGTCTTGAGGCCTTAGTCTTTCTTGCACATAATGAAGGGATTTTTTTTTTGAGAGAAATTTCTGTCTGAGATAATATACAGATAAAATTTACTGATAAATCTGAAGGAGGGAGTTTTAATGCTATTAAAGCCCTGCTTACCTGTATCTCTTTTTCTGGTCTATGTACCTCTTCCAGAATGGAGAGAGATAATGAGTCATACATTAAGTTTCAGAGAAACTTGCATAATGTGGTCCAGAAGTTTCCTATTTTTCCCAGCTTTCCCCATAGATCAGATGTGGCTTCTGAAGTTACACCTGAACATGAGATCAGCCTTAGATTTTTCTTGCATACAAGGGTTCTTCAGGTAAACTTGTTTTTTGAGTAAAACCAGCTCAATGACTGAGTTGATGGTGGTAATTATTTTTTTAATTTCAACATAAAAGGATAGGAGCAAAAAGTCTGTTACATGTTATAAATATAGCTTAGCTACAAGATCCTTCATCAGTCCAAGAGATGCTGTTGTGATAGGCAGAACTGAGAAGAATTATGTGACCAATCAGTCATGGTGGTCATGACAGGACAGCCAGCCTTACATCAGCATTCATTTCTTAAACTTATACAGAAGTTTTGAATACCTAGCCATTGCCATACTGTTTTTTTAAAATGTAACAAAAATGATAATTATGAATTACCATCATCAAATATAATTGTACATGATCATCTCTATCAAAGCACTGCAAGTTAATGTCTCATATTAGCAGTTAATCACATATTTTAAATGGGTCCATGATGCATTTTTATGAAGTCTTTAATGTGCATTGCTGAAGAATGCAAATTGTGGTAAGGGAAGGAACTTAAGCAAAACCATTTTGCTATTAATTTTGACATAGGAAACTGAAAAGCTGAAAGTGGTGAGGGCATTTAAACAGACATTAAACATTCACTAGAGTACAGTTTTTTTCTAGATTGGATGCTGCACGTTACAAAGAAGAGTCCTTCAAAAACTGTCAGAACAGCGAGGTGGGAAATTCAAAATTTATGCGGAAATAGCTTCAGGGTAACAATTCTTGAGACATCTCATGAAAGAACCTGAAGTTATTTCTCACACAGAAATTTGTAACCTCAATAGGTGATGATTAAACTGTGTGTCTTTTTACAGTCTTTGTAACCAAGGTTCAAAGATTGAAAGGGGAGCAAAACAATTTACTTCGGTACTGTAGAAGTGGTAATTTCACAACTGACTTAATTTTTTATCTTTAATCAGAAACCCCCAGTTTCTGTGTATGTGCATGTGTGTGTGTGTATACATATATACACACACATATATACACATATTCTTTTTAATACAAGAACTGAAAAATTTTGAAATAAATTTTTTAGAACAAGATAACAAAAATTGTCAGTCCTTTTTAAAGTGGATTAGACATTGCAAGTTGGGTCTGCTGGAGCAGGACAGAGTTGTGCAGGCCTTGGCCTGCAGGGAGGAATGGTGTCAAGGCCAGCTCTCGGGCAAAAGTAGCCTCACCTACAGCAGCTGCGATCTGGAGACATCAATGGACCACGTAGTCAGCAGGTTGAGGGAGGAGGAGAACAGATCATGTCACAGCAGGGAGGATGGCTGGAAGGTCAAGGATTTGCAGAGACCCTGTAGGGACAAGAATCCCAGACCCATATTGCCCAGAAGGAAGGTCAGCCAGTGTCTGTGCTCAAGTAAAGGGAGGACAGGGACTCCAGCCACTGTGGGAGCTGAAAGATGGTGACTCTGGCACAAAAAAGGGTGTTTCTCCTTAGAGGTGTTTTGTTGGAAAAATGGGGTCTGGAAGCAGGAGAGGAAGAATGAGTACTGCTACGGAGGCATCTGAACTGATCATGCTTGACCCGGGCAATGGAGCCAGTAACTCAGGGAGGAATGGTAGCGACGATCTTTCTGTAAAGGATGGTGAAAGCCATCTGCCAACCAGATTTGCTGTCTTGGGAGACTTGCTGCTCATCTGGGACCCAAATCTGGAATACTGTGGAGACTTTGCCAAGGTTCATCCAGGACTCAGGCTACTACTGATTGCTGCTTGTCCATCTGGATATCTGCCGATGGAGACCTTGAGTAGATCAAGGGTCACTACCTGGTCCTTAGGGTTAGAATGAAGGGCAAAGAGAAACTCTTGTTGTTCTCGCAACCCTGCGGATCAAGGGGACTCACTGACTAGGGAGCAGCTCTGCGGGGAGTCCTGAGGAACTGTGATTGAACACAAGACAGAGCTATGGCATTGCAGAAACAAAGACTAAGTACTGGGATGCACTAACAAGCTATATAGTAGCCAGCAGGCTGAGAAAATAGATTATCACTCTCTACACAGCATTCATGAGGCTTCATCTGGAGTATTGTGCCCAGTTTTGGCACCTTCCCTCAGTATTAGAGCTATGTTGAAAAACTGGAGAAAGTCCAGCAGAGGTCCAATGAAGGGGGCAGATGCCTGAAGCACAGGACATACAAGGAAAGGCTGAAGGACCCAGGTTTGTTTAGCCTGGAGAAGAAAAACCTAAAGGGAATCTAACTTCTCTCTTTAATAACTTCATGGTGGTTATGGAGAAAGTTGCCAGACTCTTCTCCGAGATGTACAGTGAAAGAATAAGAGGCAACATTCATAATTTGTAGCAATGGAAATTCTGACTAGATATAAGGAAAAAATGTAATGAGAGTGGTTAAGCACCAGAGCAGGTTGCCCAGAGAGACTGTAGGATCTGCAGCTTTGGAAATATTCAAAAGTTGACTGGAAAAACCACTAAGCAACTTGATTTGACTTTGAGGCTACACCTGCTTTTAGCAGAAGGTTGGACTAAATGACTTCCAAAGGTCCCTTCCAGCAAAAATTATTCTATTATTCTATATCTGATTTATGTTAACATGCTCCTAGAAGTGCAGGATATTTTATATGCTTCTCCAATCTAGCAATGAAACTCATGGCCACAAATAATTAGTACACCAGTTAGGATGAAAGAGCTTTCTGCATCTGATCCTTTCTCCGACTTGTTGACTAGCAGATAGTGCTATGTGTATGAGAGAATCCTTTTATGCATGAAAGCTTCCAATAATGCAAATGTTTACGATCCTGATGCAGAGAAACCATATGTAAGCAGATGATTCATGAGATTGAGGCTTCTGTTCCCTGTTTCAATCACGTCTGATTTATGAAAAGTAAACAGTGGATCTGAACCCATCCTAGTTGTCAGTGGTCCTTGTGAGGCAGTAAATATCATGAATTTAAAACTGTTTAAAAATCTTTCAAAACTGCTCAGCATGCAACTGCTTTTATAGTTACATGAGCCTTTAAAATGCACATTTCCTGAAAGGCAAGCAAGCGGGAATAATTACTATCCATTTTTTTTCCCCTCAGCTTAGAGAGTTAAATTGTACTCAACAGTTATTTCTCCCTAGTGCATGATACAGCAGAAATCCTTCCAGAGCAAATGCACTGCAACCACAGAGTTGGCTTCAACAGCAGAAGCATTAAAAGAAGTAATACAGATTAATGAATGGATGATGTAGATACACTTTGTCAGCACTGTTTGCTACAGGGATCTTCTTAAGCTCTGGAAATGAAGATTTCCTCTGGAAGGTTTGTTTGCTCAGCCTGTAGTAGGTACTGAGGAACTGTCCTTTTAGGAACCCTTTTTTCCCCCACTCCACTGATTTCAGAAAACTTGTGTTTTCTTTTTGAACATGAAAAGGCTGGACATTGCAAATAATAAAACCCAAGTGTGAAAAGACTCCATCACTGTCAGCAAGAAGCTTGTGATGCTTTCTCAAGGATCAACCCACACATTCATCTGTCTTTAATAAAAGCAGATCTGTCTGGCTGTATCAGCTGATTTGCTGTGCTTGCCTTGGAGTAAGTATCATTTGTTGTTGTTTCTTTTTCAGTGGGAGGGATTTCAAGATTTATGGGTGTGCTGAGAAAACATGGGAGGAATCTGCCTGGAGGGCTGATGGGTCTCCGTGGAGTGAAAAATGTACTCAATGAAGTGCATTTATACATACTGTCCTTGGCTTGCAGTGTTGCTTTCCAAGGGTAAGCCTCACCCAGCCTCTTGAGAAACAACTTATTTAGTAGTTTTCTTCTCTGTGTGATTTGTTAATTTATGGGAACAGAAATGTTGAGACTTGTTGCAGAAACTTGAGTCATCCTACTAATACAGTTGCTCTGAAGTGGGAGGATTGTGGGAAACAAGATCTTGAAGTTGTGAAACACGTATTCATATACTGTGAAATACCTGAACTTTCCAGAATTTAAGTAAGGTGTTATAAATTTCTACAGCATTTTATAGCAAATTTTTGAGAAATTTAAACAGAAAATGACACTTTGCAAAAGTTCAGACTAAATAGGCACAAAGAACTAATACTTTATAGAAGATGCCACTAATAATTTAATACAGTAACAAAAGAAAAACCTGACTCGATCACAAAGAATAGTTCAGCATAATATAAACAATTAGCCAGTTAACCACAAACACTATATACTGGGCTAATCTCATTCCTGGAACTGAACTATGAAATGAGCCTATGTTCTTCTAGGAGAGAGCTTGAAATTACTGGGTTTTGGTGCCACCATGCCTTCATCTTGCCCTCTGGCCTCAATAATCTAGTAATTAGTACAGTCATTTAAGACCTATAAGACATATATTCAAACCTCTTCTGTCATGCAAAGTAGCAGAGATTTAACCCCTGAACTCCCAACCTTCTGCACTAGCTTAGAAAGTAGTCTAGCTTCATTTTTCCTCTTAAATATCCTGTGTTTACATAAAATATTAAGATTTTCACTAAAGGAAGAAAGAATGATAGACATCATGAATATGCCTAAAGATCTCATATTTTTCCCACATAAGGATTCTGTACCTGGCCTTCACTGCTTAAGTGTTCCAGTCACCAGAGATGTGTATACAAAAAGAAATTATCACATCCTCGTCACTCTTGATGAAGGTACCCTTCTACTCCTAGAGTTTTTGAAGAGGCTATAGATCAGATAACAGCTAAAATCATTCCTAAGTATGAAGCAATCCACTGTTATCAAAAGCTGCATTAAACTGTAGATTTATTAGGGCTGAGCCATCAGTTTCAAGTGAAATTTATTAGGAGCTATCTAGCCAAATTAGGAATTCTGATGTTTGCAGGACTGCAGATCACAGCTGATACTTGTGCAGTTAGTAGCAGAAATGGCAGCCAGGGGTTTAGGAAGTTTGGGGTTCTAGAAGATTTAGGACCAAACAATCCCAATGAACTGGGGATCAGGCCTAGGCACACAACTGAAACAGGATTTAATCTAGTCCTGGCTCTGTTACAATACCATTTAAAATGCTTAATAGCACATAACACGGATTCTGTGTACACAGAGCATATGCTAATGGGCATATTTAGTTCTACATGTGTTAGCAAAGAAAACAAATTGGATTGCGACATCAATTACAGCCCCTTTCCTGCCTAAATTGGCCTTCTTTAATCTTCATTTCTTCTATTGTTCTTTCCTTTCTAAATGTATAGGCGGATGCCTACCTGCAATTGTTCTCTTACCTAGTCTCCAGCTGTAAAGGTCACATCTAACACTTTGTTTTGTAGCTTTAATTTATTGCCTTGCTGCTTGTGCTGTAATTAGACAGCACTTAGGATAAACTCATAAGCTATAAACTCCCTCAGTATATATTAGTAAGGGTACTGCACCTGTTTTGATATAACTCAGCCTTTTAAAATACGAGTTATTGACCTTATTGACTTAAGCAACATTTCCACTAAAACTACTGCTAAACAAAGAAGTTGAGAAAAACATACAAAATAAAAGCTAGATGAAAAAAGGGTTTAGCTAAGTGTTTCCTATCTGAAACTGATATTCAATGCTGATGGAAGGGAAAGTAAGTCTTTAAATCTAAGCCGTATGTAGGGTATCTCCAGAAGTCAGTGGCAGATTGACCCACCAGTATCATGTTCATAAAAGATCAGGGAGTCTACTTAAGAGTTCAGTAAACTGCACAGTTGTGAACTGAAGTCTGCTTAAACCAGCTGCATTAGTGAACCCTGGTTTTAACTCAAATTAAGGATAAATTCATTTGTGCATAGTCCTGTGAAACAAAACTTTGCATTTTGATCAGTGACAGTGCAATGAGAAAATGCAGCTCAGATGTGCCTGAGAAATTGAATATAGCCAAATCTGTATGACAGCCAGCAACAGCTGTAGGTCCTTCATGTCTGTATAAAATGTAACAGCATATAACACATAAAATGTCTATTCCTACACATCCAGCAGAGGATGGTTACAAAATTTCTTGAGAAACCTACAGGATGGATTTTTGCACACATCTCCAAACTGGATTGGCATCTGTCAAGGAAAATACTGACCTCCAAGAAGCATCCCACAGAGATCATAATATACAGGGAAACAGCTGGGTGTTTCACACAGAATTTGAGGACTGCTTGTTCGTAAATACTTGCAATGCTTTGATTGCTTACTGTTGTATGCTAATTGTCTCATAGCATTCTTTTATTCTAATGATCCTTGTCCAGGCAGCGTTCACTTAATTTTGAAGTGTGCACTGACAGCAGTCTCTGAGTACCTATGGATGGTGGCAAAAGGTGTACTGGTCATGGTAGCATATTTCTGGTTTGGATTACACCAATGGTAGCTGAGAAATCCACTGTTGCCATATCTACTAAGCAAATAGGTGGCTGAGTTTATATTCTTTCCATATCA
The DNA here is from genome assembly GCF_047370975.1 of Nipponia nippon. NCBI lineage: Eukaryota > Metazoa > Chordata > Aves > Pelecaniformes > Threskiornithidae > Nipponia > Nipponia nippon. The sequence goes on along the minus strand of NW_028262290.1, from coordinate 153,748,267 downwards.
AAAGGAACAAAAATGTGCTGACAAACTAAGAGGTGGCTCAGACAAAACATAGATACCAGAGGCACAATCAAAGGCCAAACTTCAGGGCTCTGATCACCATTCAGAGGAAAGCAGAGGTTAGCAGCCTCCAGGATGACAGCCCAGAGAACATCCTCAGCTGGCTTAGCATTAGCATTTTCTGAAGCCAATGGCCAATATGATGCCAGCCAGAAATCCAGACTTCTACACTTCATTCTAGGCAGTGGGAAGATGGTCCAACAGTCACTTAGGCACAGACACAGGGGAAGGAGAAAGGGAAAAAAAAAAAGTGCCAGCTACTAGCTCTCAAGTTCAACAGGAGGAAGCACTGCTTTCTGGATCTACCTAAGTCAACCATCATCTAGTGCTATGCTTTCAAACAGTGCCTTGCTGTGCGTTCTGATTATTTTACTCTCATTTGTTTAGAAAAAAAAGCACTAAGTCTAGTCCCTACTGAAGTATAATTTCCTTGGATGCCTGACACAAGGTAACATTAGTCCCAAGATCTGTCAGACTAGAAAGTCAAAGAATATTCCAGTGGTGCTTTTAGTTGTCTCCTTTATGACCCTGTTGTCCCTAATACAATATTTCATTCCATCAAGTGTGCGAAGATGCATACATAAAGATTAATCTCTGCCAAAAATATGAGTTTAAATAGACAAGGCAGGCAAAACAAGAAATACTCTTCTAATACATTCAGATATTTCAGATCATCTAATTTGAACTCTTCTATAACACTGGCTGATGAATACCCCCTGTCCCCCATCCCCCGTCCCCCGTCCCCCGTCCCATAAAGGGACATAAACCTTGAGGGCCTTATGAAAACACACTGCAAGGGAAGGCAACCTGTCTGAGTTCCACTATTTCCCTTCCACTACTTCTGCTCTCTTACGGCACTGTTTAAAGGACTTAAAAGAAAGTGGGGGTGAAGGAGGAGGAGGGACCAGATCTGTCAAGAGTTAAAAAGTAGTTTAAACTGATGATTAATTTCCTGATGTGCAGAGACATTAATTTCTCTCACTGTAAGGGGCAATATTGAGTCCAAGATGAATTTTGCAAATCCCTTTATGAATAAATCTTCAGAGCATAAAAAATCTGACCATTTCACAAAGCGAGACACAACACCCCATCGCAGATGTGCAAAATTCAAAGATCATCCAATTTAAGAGGAAGATGTTTGCCAGTTTTCACAAGCTTTGGATCAGCCTCTGGTCTTTGAAGTAGCCACTGAACATGCAGGGATGAGGGAGGTAGCAGATTTTTCAGAGACCCACAGAAAATGGAAGGGTCGAGATCAGTCTTTTCATGCCTACATCTTCTCCTCTGAAGCACCCTTGTACTTGAAGATACCAGTGCAAGCACTGTAAAAACAGGTTTATTAGAAGACTAGTATCCTTCCACATGTAGTAGATACTGTATACATGAAACCCTCTCTATTTTGCAATCTCAGGAGGTACAGAAAGAAATAATTTACTTTGGATAATTTTTCTCTGAAAGAAAATCTCCTTAAAGAACATTAAGAACATTTCACATGTTTCACAATTGCACATGATTTCCTTTTTTTTTTCTTTTTTTTTCTTTTTTTTAGCGAACATGTTCCTCATCTTGTTGACGAATGTTTAGGGAAGAAGTAAGATCCAACCAGTCTGACATTTAAAACCAAATGTCTCAAGGTAAGCATAAGAACAGCTGTCAGTAAGAATTAGCACGAGCCAGCACTTGAGACAAGGTTGGTATTTGACAGTGTTCATGAATACTACATTTCACACTGAAGATGTTACCTTTCAAACTTTAGGTTTCCCTTTTCTTTTTAAGCAATGTCTGGTCTTACTCACCCTTTTAATGTTATGAAGTGGTACAATATTTTATACATGACAAGCATGAGGGAAGAACCCTATTATCATTCTCCCGTGTACGTGTTTTAACATGAATTAATGTAAGGAGGGAAATATTCATCCATTTCATGAGGACGGCTGAAACATTTGCTGCCAAAATTCCTCACCTGTCATTTATTACTGACATTGAGAACATTTTTTATGCACTTGTGAAAGAGCTTTCCAAAAAACATTGAAGTTTATGAATTGCTTGCAAATTTGCAGCTGATAAAGTTGAATTTTCAATACCTTGCAGGGCTTACATTTCTCTGTGTTTTTGGAAGTAACTTTCTGTACATTTAAATTGCCTTACATGGCAATTTAGATTTGCCCATAATGTGTTACATGCTTAGTGATGTTTTACTGGTGTTATTATTACAGATAGCAGTTAGGTCAGTACATACTTATGTCTCCTGCAGAGCAACTCAGCTTAGGATGGGGAAACCCTTTGATATTCGGCAAGGTTTCCAAATTCCTTTTGTAAGAAGAGTAAATATTCTGTGGCTCTCTAATGCAGCCTACTGTTAAACTACAGGGAAAACTTGTCAGACCACAGTATAATTACTGTATTCACAGTGGTATTTAATTCTGCAGTGCACTGAACTATTTTGACAAATTTTCTATGACTCAAAGGGAAACTGAGGATCTTCTTAATTTTCTCAAGGTTGCTTAGCAGCCTATAGAATTGAGCTCGTTCCAGAGCAGTTGCTGGAATAAGCCTAGAATAATTAGAATACCAACTCTACAGTGTGTTCAGTGTCTCAGTAATTTATTTTGAAATTGTGTTAGGCAAATAAATAAATATTTTAGAAAACCTACATAAAAACATTGATTAACCTGTAGTTTCATTAAATCCCTTTATTTCTAGAGGGTTTTTTAGGCAATTTTAACAGAAAAAAAACATGTAAAACATCAGTACAGGATGGCGTGGTCAATATGCATTTATGGCAGAGAGTAAATCAAAACAGAATATTGTCCTTGAAGGAGAAGGACTTCAGGATAAAAATCAGAAATTTTCTGCAATAAAAAGTTTCCAGCTGCAAAGGGAAGACTTACCAGAAGTGAAGCTTTCCAAAAGAACATATCAAATTTGACAAAACTAGCACATGGAAATGTTTCTTAAGGTCAGGATAGTACTTCTTCTGGTCAAAGCCAGAGAGAGAGAGAGAGAGAGAGAGAGAGAGATGCCGTGAACTAGTATAACCAAGACCATTCCCTAGCCCTGAAGAACAAGCGCATGGCTTACTAGCTTTTAGTCAAATGCTGAAAATAGCAAAGTGCCTCCAAACTATCTGTTGGATACCAAACTGTGCCTGAGCACTGTTTGAGAGCGTAACAATTATCACAAACAAAAACTACGTGGTGAGTGTGCTATTAATTGAACAGTAAAGATGATCACAGGTCTCTTGCTGTTATCGGATTAAAAAAATATATTCAGAATATTCTATATTTTATTCACAAACACAATGTAAATGTTGTTTCCTGAGTATGTGCCTGTAGAAATATGCTTTGTAGCTCTTATCAGTGTGAATGAGAGAAAAATAAAATGCAAAATTATGAATCTCTAAGTCTTTCTTTCCCTTTCTTTTCCCAATTTTTTCCCCTGTTTCCTAAGCACTACACTGGTTTAGAGCTTTCCTGACTTTCTGATGTGAAAGAGCTAGACAATTACCATAAAACCAAAAACATGGATTTTGCTGAATGTGAAGTAGATTTCTTACTCTTCTCCCAAAGTATCTCAGAGCCTGTGCTGCTGTACCAGTCTGTGGCTTTTTCCGACAGACCTGAAGGGAGCAAAGACGCAGAGATACATGTATGCATATCCCCAAGTACTTCCAAATATATCCTTCCTTGTTAGTGAATTGCTTTTTACAACTATTTGCTCCTTGCCTTCTTTATTTCTGTGCAGTTTCTGCCAGATAAAAATGTCTATTGAAATTGGTTCTTTCTCACTTCTATAGTTTCTCACCTTTCAGCTTTTTCTTCTCACTGACGGGCTGTGTGCAGCTACTCATACAGTTTTTTGCCTGCTCCAAAGTGTTTTTTGACAATTTCAGTTGGAAAGGATGGGAAAGGTGGGTCTCAAGGGGTGCAAGTGAGTGCTACCTTAATGACAGTACCAAAGTGATGTGCATGTTGGTATTGTTTTTTAAATAAATTTTAATTTTCATGTGTTATTTAACAGAAATTCACATTCTGATCCAGCAGCAGTAAAGCGAGAATCTGTTTTGGTAAAACCCAATATTTGCCAACTGGCTCAGTTCATCTTAGCCATTGAATGTGTACACCTGTCTTCTGTGTGACTAATGCACATCCTCAAAGTTCAGTTAAGGCTGAAATGCTGAGCTGAAATGAGATCTGGATTATTCTTCTGAATAAACCTGTTATGGCAGGTCAGTCAACAGCAAACCTGTTTTACACAGATTTAAAAAAAACCCCACATTTTGTATTAATTCATTCAGTATTTACAGGCACATTTAATGGGGTGCTGTGCTTAGCTGAGAAATAAAGATGGACTATAACGTCTTTGAACCTTAAAATACCTTCTGGAATTAAGGCCTAAACATCTAATTTTACATTTTCCAAGGACATTCTGTGTTTACTAGTTTCTGTGACTGCAATAGCATGATATGAAAAATTAAGATGTTCTTGCTTCCTTCTCCAACCCAGCTTTGGCCAGTACTTTTCTACTTCCAACTAACAGTTTGCTGCCCCTTCAGCTATGATGTGACAGAAGTTTTGGGAGGGGAGGATGCTGTAGATAGGAGCACTAAAACCTCTGAGTTAAACTTCCAGGAACAATAAAAGGAGTAGATAAGGAATGTAATAAGTTGGCCTTACACAAAAGCTACTGTCCCTTGAAACTGTATTTTTACTCAAATAAATAAGAAGATAAGTACATGTTGCACAGATATTGCTTCAAGGTTTATTAAGGATAGCTAGTACTTTTAAGTACATTTAGGATATAAAAGCAATCAGATTTTTGAATACCAAATTCTGTGTAAAACATGGAAAATGGGGGAAGGGAAAGTGCCTCTGAGAATCAGAGATAGAACAAAAGATTTGTGAAATCTCTACTTCTCATTCTTTTTCTGACAGCTTGTCTTTTTTAAGGTCATATTCTCCCACAAAACTGAAAGATATACAGAAATATTCTCACAAAAAACATTTTCTAAATAAACCATGCTATTTTTTCCCCTTATGAGTGTTTTTCAAGGTGAAACTGATATGCTTATACATTTTCAATAAGAAAATGAAATGAACTGTAAACATGTGCTTTACTGACTGCAGCATAAGCATAATTTCTACAGTAATTTCTGATAAGAATATACATCAGTGCATATTTGAGATCACTGTAGCTTCAAATATTTAAGTAACCCTCTGGGAAAGGTCATGGTTTTCCAAAATACAAATGCAGAACTCCCTCTCATGCTCACAGCAATAGCAAATAATCCTCAATAAATGTTTTGGTTTCCCCTCCTCCTTCCCATCCCTTTAGCGATTTACAAGCAACTAAATAGCCCCATGGTTGTTATGGCAGGATTTATGTTCTTCCAGTTTTATGGCTGCCACAGTTATATGGCTAGAAATGAGGAAGTCAGCTTGTAGTACTGTATCTCCAGCTTGCCGAGCATCAAGCGTCTCTGCAGCGCCGTGGCCCCATCTTGAGCACTGCTGGTTGCTATGGAAGCAGCACAGCGCAGCACTCTGAAGGACTGGGAGATGCTGGGGGGACTAGTCATCACTTGACAGAGACTTACCAGTGCTCTCATGTAAACTTACACCACATACAATTTCATTGGGACTGAGTGGTCATATATCCTTCGCTCTCTGGATACCACGAGGATTATGACTTTTGCTTCCGATGAGGGTGTGCAGGAAGAAGAGATTTTGTACATCTGGATCCATTTCCCTCTGAGCTTCACTGTTCCATACCCTTGGGTTTTTTGTATGTAGTAGTACAATATCTGTCTACATGCTTTGCCATGCTTTCCAGCAGGAGGTAAGAGAAGAGAAGAGTGGGTGAGATGGTTGCCCCCCTGCTGAACCTTCCTGACAGTCCCCAAAATCTTCCCCTGCTTGGTGGGCTGGAAACCCAGGAGAGAGACCTGCCCATGGCCAGCCCTGGGAGGCTGCTTCAGCTCAAATGCTGCAGTCTTTCAGAGCAGGAGAGACCAAGCACATGCTGATGCATCATCACAGTGACAAGGCACTTTTCAGTCCATTGCAGAGATCATATCTTGAAGGAGACTAAATTTGCTGTGTCCTAATCCTCTAGCAAGTGTCTTATACTCAGTTCTCCAAAAGAAGACTGGAGACAACTTAAGCCTGTTGAAGAGTATTCCTTGAAAACCTCCACATATAAAAAGGACAAATTATTTTCTTAGCATCCTAAGTAGGATTTAACTCACAGGATACAATGACCAGATAGAAGTGTCTATATGTAAGGTATATTCATTGAGGATCTCATGTATATCCTCTTCCCAAAGCTATAAAGATCAAAATTAATGCAATGTTCTGCTTTTGATTCTTGTATCTAGAATTTGTTAATTAGTAATTTTCAACAGAAAACATCTCATTCAATTACATCTATCTAAAAATTAGATATTTAGGTTGAGAGTCTTTTTGGAGTTACTGGAGAAAACTCTTTCTTAACCAGAACCAAAATGCGGTATTTCTAGAGTGTGATCCCACTTTCTTTAGACGTTTTTTTCTGGATGGGATGGTTGATCTCTGAAGAATCCTGTCTCACATCCTTGATTACATACAGCTGAAGCGTGAAGGCTAATGTCAACAGGAGGTGGTTTATTTTTTTATGTAAAGGAACCTGACCACAAGCCTGGATATTTCCTCCTAATAATTATCAAGACAGAAAAGGTTAGGTGATCAGCATTATCAACCTTATGTATAAAAGCTATTCTGTTTAGGTTCTTCTACAGAGCTTACTAGCTTATACCATGGGACAAAACCCAACACTGAGCTCTTTATGGTTAAGAAATAACATTATGCAGTGGTTGTATGTCTATATAATAATAGTTTGAAGGACCAAGAAACAAGTGACATTTTAGTTTGCAGGCAAGTAAAATCATTTGCATGAAATCAATAATTCATTTCTTTTTGCCTACTGAATGATGCCCCATCATTTAGTGTCAAAATAGTTGCTTCTGTGGAATGGAGGTGATTTACAGCCGACAAATTCCTCTTGGAGCATCCACCACATAATGAAATTTCATGGGGAGTCATTCAAATACGAACCTGGCATAAAGCCAGAACAGTTGGAATCTCTGGTTCTTGTTGAAAACTGGATTGGATTTCTTGGTAGTTTTTCTTTCTGGCTTTCAGAAGGGACTTCCAGCAGAAACAAAATCTGGAATTGCTTCAGCTCTCAGCATCTAGATGCTTCCCAAAATAAAAAGGACATCTGTTTGTAGCATATCCCCTTACAATTTCTTTTTATTATTGCAAGACTTGCATGTAGACTTACCCATGCACTGAACATATTTTTTTGTGTTGTGACACAGCATGTGACTTTAAAAAAAAAAAACAACCACAAAAAACTAGTTGGATGGAAACTGTGAAAGTTTGGCAAGTAAAGTACATTTTCTCTTTTAGAAGATTATGATTTCATGTAATCTCACACCCTTGAGCAGATGCTATCTGTTTTCCCTTCCAGAGCTTTAGGCTGTAACCAACAGGAGACAAAAAGGAGTCAGAGGAAACTGTGTGAGACCGCAAGGCTTTCTTAACATGCTTTTATACAAAAAAGCAGAAGGTGGCCTATTTCTGCACTAGTTAAAATAGTAGAAATGATTATGAAAATACAAAATCAAATTTTAATGAAAATTGCTGAACAATTTCCACTTAGAAGAAAGGACTGCAATATTTACTTTTTGCCTTCTCTGTTGTGTTCATTAGTCTTGATGAGACATATATATCTTTCATCATTGTAGCATGTCTATTATAATTGATGGTAATGACACTGTTATTTCTGTGGTATAAATTGATTGTAGTGAATACATAAGTGAATGCATTTGCCTGTGTGTGTGCTTGTCTATATCATACTCATAAATCTGTAACTATATATAATAACATCTTATTTTTTCATGGCTTCTTGTATGCCTCTTTCTGTATGTAATGAGTTGAGAGTGAAAACCTATGTTAAGGCTTTATTAGGAGACCAATGCTGTAAGAATTAGCAAAAAAAGTCTTTAAACACCAGTTGAAGCATTTAATTTTAGAAGACATGAAGAAAGGCACGAAGAAAACGAAAGGATTGATTCAGAGAAATATCAACAAAGGGAGATAGCAATTCTTCTATGAAAAAGCTTTCTAGGTAAGGAACTTGTTTAGAAGAGGTTTAATGCTCAGTTCTTCCTCCTGGCAGAGGTGTATCCATACACAACCTTCAATTGTTAGAAAAGATGTCCAGACTAGAAAGAGAGAGGATAATCAAGGACAGCGTAAAGTACTGGCCTGAGTATTTCCATTTGATGCTCTTCATTTTGTGTGAGCAATTAAATATTCTGTTGACATCCCCTGGGTTTTTCTTTCTAATGCAAAAGCCTATATATAAGCCAACAACGCAGTTAATACCTTGTTTTCTCCACTGGAAAGAATGTTTCAGGTGCGAAAGCTCCAAAAGAAGGAAGAGAGGGAACCCCATCAAAAACTGACCAGTGACCTGATAGTTCAAATATTCACTTGAGAAGAAATATCACACAGCTCAAATCGCCTGGTTGCAGAAGTAAGAGGACATTTACAGCCATGTTCCTCTTTTCCGGTGAGTGTCCTAAGCATTCTAGGGAGTTATTTACTCTCTGGCTTAATTAAAATTCAAATGTTTTATAAAGAGTGGAGCAGCTCCCACAGGAAGGACAAGGAACAGTTTTCCTGTTGCGGTGAAGGAGATGTGAGTCCACATTATTTTAGCCAGAGATATAGGTGAATCTGAGTCTTCAAGTGCCAGAATGTTTGCCTGCTTGAAATAAATGGGATGATGAACACCTGTCTGGATATTTTCTCTAAGTGGTGCTGACTCTAACTGATTTACCAGTGAATTCAACCAGAATTTAAAAATACTTTGTGAATAATCAAAATAATATTTCTTATTAAATATACTTTTATTGAAACATTTCAATCATTTTACCAATAAGTGAATTAACTATGTCACAGAAAATTATAGTAGCAGTGCTTATCATGAGCACAATATATTCTCCATGACTTCAGTTGATTCTTTGAGGAGAAATGCAGCCTTACCTACTAATATTATGATTGTGAACTGCTGAACTGAGACCTGTGGTATGTGATTTATACAGTGATCTTGAAACCCTCACTATTATTTTCCACAATGCTTTAGAATTTTTTTTCCTTTTGACAACACTACTGAAACGTAATTTTTTTTTCCTAGAGACCTCATCTATTCTCTGATTTATCGCAAACCTTTTCTAATTGAAAATCACTTAGGTGGTAGAAGTCTTGTGAGCTTCACAAACTCAGTGGAACACATTATCTACAGATCAACAGATATATTTTTTTCTATTCAAAGATAACCCATGTTTGAGTAGTCTGTTGGTTCATTCTGCTTATCACTTACAATCTGATGCCAGACCTCCTAGTAAGAATGCATATGTGCATTCATCACTATCATTTTTTCACTTAAAGAGAGCTGAGAAATAATAATTTTTTTCAGTGATATTAGCATCTCATGGCTCTGAGGGACTACTGGTTTGAAATGTGACCTTTTTAAGTGTCAGGAAAAAACAGGAAAGATACATATAACAGCATGTCAATAGCAGTTTTCATCATGCAAATCTGCAGAAGTTATCTAAAATACTATTTTTGTTACTTGATCTTATTTTGAAAAATATTTAAATATTGCTATCATATTCTGATAATTCTAGGTGTGGACTGTCATTGGGTTTTGAGTGCCGTAGTTGAGATTACTGTGTTTTCTGCTTTTCTTCTCATAGTACTTTTTAAATTACTCTTATTATGCCAGGTATATAGGACCTATTAGTTGGCACAGTTTAGCATGTGTTTTTAGATGTCACACCTTCTGTATTAATGGCAAAAACTCCAAAAAGTCTGCATTGCAAATGTGAACAGTCATCAGTTTTCCTATAGATGTCCATTTCATCTTTAATTTTCTCTATTTTTTTATTTCTCTACCGCAATAAAATATTTTTGTTAGGTGATAAGGATAATATTTTTGTTCTTCACAATTGTCACCCATTTTTAATACTTTATGATATTTTTCTCTTAAAGTGGGATCTCAGTGAAGTGTTTCTGAGAGCATTGTCTAGTTCTATAGAGATGATTTTATAAAATAATTTAATGTTCTGTGATACAATACCAAAATGTAAAAATCCAGTTAAGTTTTGACTAAAACTTTAGCTTACTGTGTGTTAAAAGGAATGTATAACTTCTGTAATATAAAAAAAATCTAAAATAAACTAGTCTGTTTTGACTATACTGAGGTCTGTTTTCATTATCTGTTTCATTTCATGAATACATAGTCTTCAGATACATTATGCTTTATTCAAAGATTTAATCTTTCTCATTTTTTGATGAAAGAACTTTTTAATGAGTTACTACACTAATACAAATTGATACATCCTAACTTTCAGAAGTCAAAATAACCTGCAAAATGGGCATTCAAATACCAAGAACTACCCTGCATGCTTTGGAACTGCAAAGTCTCATCTGAAGTCCACAGGGTCACTCTCATCTACTGCTGAAGTCAACAGAAATTTTGTCCTGGACTTCAGCTGGTGTGTGAAAGAGCACTGTGGGAAAAGATTATAGTGAAATATGTTTCATACTCCTTCCCTTTTCAGTGCAATGGAGACTGATTGTGTGAATTTAGGTCAGGAGGACTTTAATATTTCCATCAGACAATTCTGTAAACCTGTATGTTTATGTTATGACGTGAGATATGCCATTGCTTAACAACAGAATTAAGATTGCATGTGCTAATTTAACTTCTAGCTTATGTGAAAGCCAGTATCGCTGAAAAACAGGTTGCCTTTTTTCCTCAAAAAGAACTTTTATGATTCCTTCTAATATTTAATAGTTATTTTAAGAATAAGATAAAATGAGTAAAGGTATTCAGGGGCAGTCAAAATATAATTGAAATTAAGAAATTCTAATAAGAACATTCAATAAAATAATCATCATATGATTAGCTATAATAATAGCAGTAGTAGTAATAATGAAATATGATCCAATAATAGAAGATAGGTATAATCCTTAAAATGAAGAGTTTTTTCTCTCTCTTCTTTTACTTTCATACCTCAAATATTCCATTTAAGCAATATAATAGCATGATTAGTCATGTGTTCTTTGGATGATATTTTAAGAATTTAGATATAAGCATGGGATGATAACCAATGTAGTAATTTGTATTTTCACATGGGAAAATTGTAGTACCTATTATTAGATTTATTGTGAGATCCAGTGATGAAATTTTTGCCTCATTAAAATAAGTAGACTATTTGCTAGAGCCACAGTTTCAGCCCACATCCTCAGCTCATAATTCAGTATGTCTCCACCGAGTTCATTGATTCCAAGCCAAATCACACATGCTAAAGTTCCCAGGCACTATTTTTGAAATATCTTCCAAATGCAAGAGATAATACCTTCCAAATATCACATAGGAAGTTATTTCCGTATATTTTTCACAGGACTATGACAAGACTTTCTAAGGCATGTATCATCCACATGGATGCGTACAGAGGATGTCCTTAATTACTCCTTGGTATCTTAACTACCTTATGCTGTGTTTCACCAGTTCTAACTGCTTTAGAAAGGTTGGACTTGCCCAGTTCTTCTAATTCCACCCAGGAAAACACAGGGAATACAGAAAACAGAATTTGCACCAGGCTAGTGGCCCTTGTCCCTCTTAGCCTGAATTGAACAGTGGTCCCTTTCTCAGATGTTTTGGTACAATTTGTTGTAGGAGCTGTTCTTCACATGAGAATTAATGCTGAAACTCTGGCTGGGTACGATACTACAGGTGTCTATTACAGAGGAATAGGGATTATAATTCTAGCTGGTTTGGCTGAATTCCAGTATGAATAGCTTCATTCTGCCCACATAAAAAATTCTACTATACCTTCATGAATGGTGTTTTGTGTCCCGCATTAGAAATGTTCTGGGCAATAGCTGTGCTTTGGGGCATTGTTGTATGAAACTATAGTTCTCACTGCAGACAGAAGATACTGCAGATGTGTACATATTGAAGCTCAGATATAAAGCTATCAAGTTCCATCACTTTACACTTTTCTGCTTTTGTTTTTGTTTAAGTCTCTCCTCACCTCTCCCAGTTTTTGACTTCCTGATGAACTCTTGCTGCCAACCACTGCATTTTACTTCCAGCTGGCAGATCGAACAAACACCTTCTTTGAGAGCTGATGCTAATGCACAAGCAGACCAGAAGATGTGTAATGTTATGTAGCAACCCAGCCAGCTTCTCTTCGGTCTTCTCTCTGCCCTCCCAGATGCTTATTAAAACTGCATTCCTGTGAAACATTGGAGAGGTAATCCAACCTTAAACCTCTCACATGGCAGCAGTCTATAATGTTTTATGCCAAATCATCTGTTATGTTCTCAGTGAGCATGTAGTTTTTGAGAATGTTGATCTGTCTCAGCTTGAATTTAGGAAACACTACTGTTTCCTCCCTCTCCAAATCACTCTCCATCCTAGCGGACAAAAGTTTATTTTATAAGACACTTGTTTTGCATGAAGAAAAAGCCAACAAGTCATACTAACCAAAATCCTTAACTAGCTCAAGCAATCTACTTTAAAGAAACTTTTGCCTTCTAAGTAATATGTACTTTCCATTGGGGCCTTCCTGGATGGCAACATTGAGCTAACCCCCCTTTGACCACAGCAGAATAAGTCTCCAGCCTCTTCGTGGAGCAGAAATTGTCACCTTTTATGGATGTTAGGTAGGAAAGACTATACTCAGGGTCCGTTCACTTGATAGTTACAGTTGTAAGAAAAGTGTTTCATCAAATGTCATTGTAGGGCTAGCTTGTTTCAACAGGACCTGTGCTTCACTTGTGAGGCAGGACAAGCATGCACAGGGAAAAAATAAAGTTGCCTGGGCAATGGTTAATATAGTATATCCAGAGTTTAAAGCAAATTATCTGTGCATCAAATGAACTGGATCTTGTTGAAATGCAATCATGTCATCTAAGTAATACTATTTTAATGTGGCTTTTTTATAAGCCTATTAGCTATACATCCTACTGAATTATATGAATGTGTGCTCAAGGACAATAAATTTCAGAGCCCATCCAATCATCATATCCATCTAGTAAAGCACACTTTTTAATGTACATTTAACAAAATAATGATTTGAACAGTTGACTATTTCATTTTCACCAGACAGACTGATGTGTCCATATTTCTTACAAATAAGAAAAGGCTCTGGCTGCGGGAGGTAAATGTACATCTCTTCAAGAGGAGTGATTTGTTCTGAATGTAATTCCTCTCTGGGATGCTCACAGACCAGCAGTATGACCTACTGTACATTGTTTTCTCTGCAGCATTTTGCTGGCTTCATATGTTTTAATTTCAGAGCTAATGTCTTTCAATGTTCTTTTTATTGGAAGTAGTGCAGCACTAATGAACCAGTGGTCAAGTCAAGAGACAACGAAACATAGTTTTGTTTTATCTTTGCAAAGATAATGCTACAGGCCAAATGAGTGATTTACTAATACCTTGAAATGTCCTGTTAATGGAAAAGGGTGTTTTTTAAATAATAAATGGTAAAATATTGACCACCATGTAATTAGCAACAGGCCTTTACAATGTTCTTTTCAGATCTGATTGACAGTATGTACTTTAAACGGTGTTTGGTAGACACATTTTAGAAGAAAAACTGATTTATCTTTCTAATTCTAAAGGAGAGCCATTGGCTCCAGCGTTATGTCACTCAATAGTTATGAATTCAGGGAAACCGTGATACATAGCCTAATCGAAGAGTTGTTATTTGACCACTGCTAACAGGACAGGTGTGCCCTTGGCCCTTCCTGTTTGTTATGAGCTTGTTTCATTCTCTTCTTTCCCCAGTGTCTGTTACGCACCAGGTGCCCATTAATCATGTCTCCTGTCCTGCACAGATTGCAGTGCAGATCTAGGCAGCTGCTACAAGATAAGTACTCTGTGAGTGGACATTAAGCCAGTAGGCTGCAAGGGTCAAACATCTTAACTTAAAAGGGCTCACAGAAGCCATAAATTACTTAAAAAAAAAAAAAAAGGAAGCATGTGTAAAGACAGAGGTACTGAATACAAGGACTGTGACCACCAAACACTTCTCTAATAAGAGTTTATTGCTTTACAGCCTATTTGAAACCTCAAATGGAGGGATATTAAGGTGTTATTATTACAGGATAGTTTAATGCTTGCAAAAATTTCTCAGCAACTCTGTAAGCTGCATTACAGTCATTCTTTTAGTGACACCAATCAGTTCAGACAGAATATGATGCTAATGCAGTTACTCTATTTCAGGTATTCAGCCTAGTTTGGAATGGTTTCAGTTCCAGCTAGCTATGTGTTGACATACCCATAAGAGCTTCCTCAAAAGAAGAAAGAGTCTCAGTACTATGAGTCAATACATTACATTGATCAAAAGCAAAATAAAGCAACGAAGCACAGAAATGTGGAACAAATATTTAAAATAAGAGTGCTGTAGGGGAATCACTTCCACTCTACACAGACCTTTGAGTGATTGTGTTCAAAAGCTCTGTAACAGATGAAACTGGCAAAGATAAAGGGAGAAACATGAGTTGGCAGGAGAAGACAAGCTATTAATATCTCTTAGCAAAATATGCTCAGAGAGAGGACATATTTTCTCTCTGAAGCTTTGGTGTGTTGTGAGATAGAAGAATAGCAGTTGGACAGCCACTTGTGAGTACAGGAACTGCTGTTTTACTCCCTGTTTCTTCACTTCAACAAGAGAAAAAGGCCAGCCAAAAGAGCTCAGTAATGTTAAGTTATGTAAAAAGGACTTACTTGCAACATAATAAGAAAGAAAAGGGAGAAAATGATAGTGAGCTGACTTTCAGTGCAGGAGTATGAAATATATAAACAATATGAAGATTTGCTACAAGCCCTGCTTGAATTTTCATGATGGGTATGTGGTAAAAGTGTGCAAGTGACAGGACAGTCATGTCCTTTTCCTTCACTCTACATTATCTATCAGATTAAACAGTGAAATGCTAGCTTAATAGAGCTCGTTTTTATGGGGTGATATTACAGGATACACTTTATTTTCTGGTATATTAGGTTTCGAAACTCCAGACATAATCGATGGGACAAATCTATGAACCAAATGATTGGCCTTGGACCCTTCCTGAACATCTTCATAGAAGACTGCAAAAGCACACTGCATGTTCTCTTCTTGCAAAGCAAAGCTAATCGAGTGCTTTTACAAGTAGATGGATTTAAATCCCTTCCAAGACACTATAAGGCTTCATTTGTTATTTGTCCAGATGACCGTCTATCTTCCTCTGATGTACTTGTACTAATCAGCTTATACAAACTAAACCTTTTTCTTTTTAATGCCCATTTATTTGGTAAGTCTTTCCAAATCATTTGAGATCATAGTACTGGTGAGTCAGTGAGTCAGTCTATCATGGCAACTCTAATAACAGTAGATGGGATTTCTTAATATAATCCAGGTGACCCAGAAAGTAAAGTACAGAAGATTGTCTATTTTGTCTGGCAAATAGTGGAAGATTTCTTTTGGCTCTTTCTCTGTGTTTGTTCCTGCTCCCTTCATTATCTGTAGTAAAATACGCATTGACATCCATGACACAGAATTAATTGTTACGTGCTAATCACACTGCTTCTGACCCTGGAAAGCAGTGGGGATTTTGCCATTGCACTTCTTTTGCCAACATACTGCATGGAATATAAAGATGGGGAATGGAAGCCAGGACAAGCCAAATCCTGACCTCAGAATATACTACCAGGAATATTTTAGGACAACTGTTTTCACTTGGAAAATACTGATACATTAAAATAAAACTTTTTTTTTTTTCAGGAAGATAATAGAATTTGGGTTTTGTTTGTCTGTTTTAAGGTTTTCAGATCTCGAGAGGAATTTCTAGTTGCAGCAAAAGCTGAAAAATCTGGAATTACCTGATGGTCAAATTACCTGATGGTCACCTAGAAAAGTAGGAGCAAGATCGGGTTTGTACTACATTTTAAGAAACTGTATTTACCACCCCCTGGTCTATTTCAGTATGGGTTACTCACTATTTGAACACTCCCAGCTTCATGATGATGGAGGAAGGTAAAATATTTGCATTATCAAAGGTTCATTGGGTCTAAATGCTTGTCTTTGTGTCTTTTGTGCTTGTATCAGTTTCCTGATCTGAGTAAGTATATCTATTAATTAGATGGTTTGTATGTAACTTGAGAGTTTCCAAATCTTACAAGAAAATCTATTTAAAAACACCACTGAGACATTAGAAGATATCAGATGAAGAGCTCTCCCACATTTTAAAATGTGTTCCTCATTACTTTTTTGTTCCTCCTTATTTTTTCTTATAATTGTATTTTGTCTTCACTGGATAGCATAGACTGCCTGTAAACTGGGAAAAAAAGTATGCTTCTAAAATTTCATCATTCTTTAAAAAGTGGTGCTTTTTAAAGATTAAAAATTAAACTTCAGGTTATAAATGATTTACAAAACTCAAAGTTTTATCAGTCCTACCTCTATTTTTAATCTTATGGTACATCAGTATAAAGGAGTGGTTGATGTTAGTAATAAACTAATGAGTAGCTTAGGCCACATGAATTTTTGGTTGGAGCAGATAGAGTTAAATCTCTTTTATCAACTGCATACATGCTTTTGAGAAATTCTGAGAGCACATGAAAGACAGTAGGGACTTAGAAGAGAAAGAGCCAGATGAAATGTTACCCTACATCTGCCTTTATATATGAAAGAGATTAAATTGTATCCAAATTGGGCATCCACGAAAGCAGATGAAAAATTAGGAAGAGTGCAAAATACAGCAGAAAATGGTTGTTAAAAGGTTATAGCCTTTTAAAATTGACAAGGCTCCTTGGCCAGATTACACATACCCAGGAGTGCTGAAGGAAGTGGGGGATGAAACTGGCAAAGCATTAGCAGCATTTTCACAAGTTCACTCAATTTTTATTCACTTCAAGAGCCAGAGACAGATCTGAAGATTGGGAAAATGGGTCACACCACTTCTTTACTTCAAAAAGATGAAGAAGAAGAAGGGATACAGACAAGATAAAGTTGATTCATTCTTTTTGATAGTGTTGTAGGAAGAGAGTGAAAAATGTTATGAAGGCTTGGAAAAAACAGAGATGTAAAGTATAGCAAAGGGTAAAATGTCACTCTGTTTGTTCAGCACTATTCAATTAAGGCCATCTCATATCTCTCCAGAGGAAAGCGTTTATATGTGCTTAAATTTATTCATATTCTTCAAGATGATACTATTGTGGTAGATAGGGAACATCAAAGAAGAATAATCTGTACACGCCCTGCTAATTTCTCCACATCAAAATTACATATACCTTAGAAGCTCCTTTGAGAGCATCCCACTTCGGAGTCCTGGACAGACAGGCACAAAACATGAGATAGCTTTCTGTAGTTCCAATTCCTTCATCAAATTCAAAGAGGCTAAACCTTTAAAAAAGAATACACAAAATAAAAGACAAAAGTAGGAATTCCAATATGCTCTATAAGGATGTGATTTTTTTTCGCCTTTCACAGTGAATTGTAGCCTAGGTCTGTTTTATGCTCTTGACTGTAGACAACACAATTTCCCTGCAGCAGTGAGAAGCTGTTGAAGATATCCTGCATACAAACTCAACTTTTGTTGTTGTTGTTGTTGTTGAGAGTGAGTATTCTACTCCCATTATAAGAAAATCATAATTCCCTGAAGAGCTGAGAAGATAGTGGTTTGCCTAATTCTTGACTAGATGCCAGTTTTATTAATCTTTCTAAACAGTTTAAGTATTGGACTGTGAAACTGCCTATTTTGAAAGTTAGAATAATATGTGTTTATAGAGTCAGTGATACTGGTCGATACAAACTGCAGACACCACCACTTGAAATCTGTAAATGCTTATTAGCAAAGCTCATGTAAGTAGAACTTCCTGTATTTTTCTTTGAAGAGCTGATGCAGAAATGCTGCCATCCTCTTATGTGTGGACATCACAGTTCAATCTCACCATGCTTGTTTGGTCTGGCATCGTTGATAAGAGCAACCTGCTGCCACTGGAAGCTGGGGAAGGTGTGACTTCCTGCTGTTTGATGGCTGCATGCTAAAGCCAAAAAGTGTGTGATGGAGCAATGCTAATCTGCACTGTGCTTTTGAAATGGTGCTTATTTTCAGAAGAGCTCAGGAATGAGAGGTCTACAGAATCACTGTGCCCCAAACTACAGACATATCTGTTTTAAGCCTACACTTATCTATTCCCAAAATACAAGCCAAGAGAACAGTAAATAAAAAATGAGATGAACAGAGGTTGTATTGCTGCATGTTAAAATCCAATTAACTTATGTGCGAGTGCTTGTTCCTCTCTCAATATATTTTTCTATGGCATCAGGGCTTACTTCAAGTGACAAACTGCTGCAGCAGTGTAGCTGGGGTGGCCATATGGAATGTGGTCAACAAAATACAGTTGTAGAAACATGCCAAAAATGGAAGCACTCTACTCTTCTCCAAGCATGTTTCTTCTTCTAGTGTACTGAAAAAAAATCAAACAAGTTTGGGTTGCCTGTAATAAATACTAAATTGCAGCTGAACAGGAAAATCTAACTATAGAATCAGTATTAACCAAATCTTTATTAAAAGAATAAGTATCTATTTTTAAGGTAAAATTAGCGCGTCATATCCTCTTACTTATAGGCAAGAAAATTCATCAGATACCACATACAGCTATTTCATCACTCTTGTCTGCAAAGTAAAGAACACAGTTTTGGAGGGTCAATATTCCACTCTCTTTTACTACAGCTATTATAACAGTTTGTGCCTGTTAAGGATACAGCATAGAAAAAATTATTCCATGATCAAAAACTGTAAGAAAAATTTGATTTTTTTCTGTTTTTTAGCAGCTCCTACAGCTCTGAAACTGGTCAATTAACTATTACTTGACATCACAAATTGATATTAGCTATAACCTTTAGTTCAGTTTACAAGCTCATATTACAAAGTTTACATATGGCCAAAACACAATACATGCACACTAATTTCAAGGAGCAAATGTAAGGGGGAACGCCATAGGCAAGAAATGTGGTTCCCCAGGAGACTCAGGAGTGACACAAAGGATGTACCACTCTCCCTCTCACAGCTGGGGATTTCACAGAATCATAGAATGTCCTGAGTTGGAAGGGACCCACAAGGATGATCGAGTCCAACTCCTGTCCCTGCATAGGACAACCCCCAAATTCACACCATATGTCTGAAGGCGTTGCCCAAATGTTTCTTAAATGTTGTCAGGCTTGGCGCCATGACTACCTCCTGGGGGAGCTTGTTCCAGTGCTCCAGCACCCTCTGGGTGAAGAACCTTTTCCTAATGCCCAACCTAAACCTCCCCTGGCATAGCTTCCTGCTGTTCCCTCGGGTCCTATCATTGGTCACTAGGGAGAAGAGATCAGCACCTGCCCCTCCTCCTTCCCTTGTGAGGAAGCTGTAGACTCTCGTTCTCCAGTCTGTATGTACATCCAGGGTTGCCATGTCCCAGGTGCAAAATCCGGCACTTGTCCTTGTTAAACTTCATACAGTTGGTGATTGCCCAGCTCTCTAATTTGTCCAGATTTCTCTGCAGGACCTCTCTGCCCTCGAGAGTGTCAACGGCTCCTCCCAATTTTGTGTCATTGGCAAACTTTGATAACAAACCTTCAAGTCCTGCATCCAAGTCATTTATGAAGATATTAAAGAGCACTGGCCCCAAAATGGATCCCTGCAGAACCCTGCTAGTGACTGGTCGCCAGCCTGATGTAACCACATTTACCCATTTACCCTTTGAGCCCGACTCGTCAAACAATTGCTCACCCATTGCATTATGTGTTTATCCAGCTGTATGGTGGACATTTTGTCCAGAAGGATACTGTGAGAGACAGTATCAAAAGCTTTACTGAAATCCAAAAAGATTACATTGAGCAGGCTTCCCTTGGTCAACTAGGTGGGTAACCTTGTCATAGAAAGAAATTAAGTCTGTTAAGCAGGACTTTCCCCTTGTGAACCCATGCTGGCTGGGGCCAAAGACTGCAATGTCTTTCAGGTGTTTTTCAATAACTCCCAGAATAATCTTCTCCATGATTTTGCCAGGCACAGAGCTGAGACTGACAGGCCTGTAGGTACCAGGGTCATCCCTGTTGCCCTTCTTGAAGATTGGGACATTGTTAGCCAGCTTCCAGTCAGCTGGGACCTCCCCAGAATCCCAAGAGCATTGAAAAATCATTGAGAGAGGTCTCGCTATGACATCAGCCCGCTCTTTGAGTACCCTCAGATGAATCCCATCAGGCCCCATTGACTTATAGGGATCCAGCTGGAGCAGCAAATCCCACACAAGTTCAGGGTTTGTTGGGTTAATTTAGATTACTCAGTAAGAGTTCTGGGGCTCTGATGAGATTTTCATTTAAACTTTTTTGTGAAATACATGCATTTTGAGAAGTATGTGTTACCACCCTTGTTACAGACTGCTCTTAAGTTCTGACTTTCTAAAGAACAAAAGAAACTCACATACTTTTAATCAGAAGTGATATGCTCTATGAAAGAAAGTGAAACAACCAACATTATGCAGATACTCAGATTACTTGAAGTCCTCTCTTAGTATCATGAAACTAGAAACATAACCTGATGTAAGTAGCCTATCTCATCTAACACTTCTGGTTTTCTGTTTAAACGGGAGAGAATTATAGTGTCCTGCTTTTAAATAACCACTTTTAAAGGAAAGATAATGATGTGGTTTGGGATTGTATTATGATACTCATCTGACACCAGCTGTCATCTAACCTAACTTCAGGCACCTAAAAATTTGATACCCCATGTGGGACAGATCTCTAGTTTTGTTATGTAGTCCATGGAGATAGGCACTTCCAAGATGATTCACATGACTTGGGTGGGAAGTCTTTCTCTTGGATGTGGCATAAGATGATAGTGAGTCACCAGCTTGAGGTCCTTATATCACTCACTGGAAGTTCCCCCATTATCTATAAAGGGATCAGTCAACTGGTTTAAACCAGGAGCATCCAATTTAGATGCATTAATGAAATGAACCTTACCCATGAAATAATGGATATAATTTAACAGGTAGCTCCTTTGAAACAACTGGCTACTTTCTATAACAAAAACTTGTTTCTCCTTGCTGATTTCATCAGATGGGTCCTGGAAACAATAAGAATCAGTTTTAATGTATTAAAGGGATTATGGTAACTGTCTGAGGAAAACAATGCAATAACTTGAAATAATAAATTTTAAATCCTTGTCCAACATTGGAGGTAACTATAACTGTTATATCTGTCCAAGAAGTAAATAAAACTCTGTAAAGGTGGAAGAAAAACTGCAAAACAAGCAATTTCCTAAAGGAATTGTAAATACTGTCAGGAAATCTGAGGGGGAAATATTTGCCCAAAGACATGAAATGCCTTCTTATGTTTTAACCTCAAAAAAAAGGCAACATTCAGGACTAAGATGACAGTCATTTTCTACCTCTTCTTTCCTAAAGAGTGCTGCGTTTTTAATGTTATCTATCTCTTATACAGTAATCACTCAGAAAGGTAAGAAATCCATTTAAAACTGTGGTACATTATACATATACCTACGGTAATGTTTTTAGTCACTAATTATCTTCTTTGATTTTAACAAATTGTCTAAATGATAATTCAGTAGCCCATTACAAATATTTTTGCCATAGAGACATTGCTACTTTGCCAGCTTAAGTACCACCTTTATTTGTGACCATCTTTATTTAAAAGAAGTTCTTGGAATTTACCTATCTGCTGCTCAAAACCATTATTTTTAATGACAAACCCATAGACGGCAGAAGAAAAAGCAGTAGCAATGATCTTAAATTTAACCTGAAACTGTCAATCTGCTATTTCCTCAGAGATTAAACTGAAGCAAGACTGGAGGTTTGTGCTGATTATTATACAATATGGGATTTTTGCAAGTACAAATCCAGTCTGGAATACTCATAGTCTTCCCATCTTTTCTAGTTGGGATTAGAGCTATATCTCCCATTTCCTTTTCCTTCCCTCCCCCTCAGAAATATTTTCTTCTTTTGCAGAACCTTAAACCTCTCAATAAATCCATTACTGCAAAATCAAGACCAGTTGTTAATATTTTATGAGACTGATGAATATCTCTCACCACTTTGGCAAGATAAAATAAAAATGAATGTTTATGGTATAATGATTAGCAACTTTGGAGATGGTTCAAAAACAGATGTAGGTAAGTCTTGACTAGAGATGTCAAAAACAAGAAAAAGAGACTTCCCTTTTCAAGACTGACATGAAGTCATGGTTGTCACATATTAGATCTATGAATATTTAATGCAGTGTGGAAATTAATGTTTAATATACTCAAGACATATGACAGAAGTACTTGGCACATTTCTTTCAAAATTAAATAATAAAAATGTTTAACTACATTCTATGAGTTTGACCCTGAAACCTTTATATTTTGCCATTCTGAAAGAATGTCAAGCTCTGTCCTACAGCATTATCGTAATAATTTCAGAAGTTGCACATGTAAATCTACAGGCCAACAATAAAATAAAAATAACTTGTCTTTCAAAGCTATTATGATACATGGAATCCATCCATGTATTGACCATTAAATGAAGAAGAATTTATTACAGAAGCTATCTTAAAAGGACAAACACAAACAATAAGGTTGCTCACAGTTTGATTCTCGTTTTTTTTTCCTTACTTAGGATCATACACAGTACATGTTTTTGAATAAATCAAACAGCTAATGTTGAATACTTTATGATGAGAATAGTATGACAAAAATGAGACTAAAAAACATTTGCAATGATTACCTCACGAAGTCAGTGCAGAGATGGCCGAAGACAGTCTTGATAAATTGGATTTAAAGTGAGTATTGTGAGTATTAAAGACCTGGTTACCTTTTTCAGCAGGGAACTAGATTTGTTGATCCAGAAGGCTCTTTGCTGGCCTGTGTTCATAACTGTCTAACAAACTTCTTATTTCACTGTATCACCAGGCCCATTATTTTGCATACATAAAAAGTGCATACTATATGAACTTGTTCTCTGATTAAATTACCGTTTGTTTCTCCAGCAAATAGATGAGGATTGGCTTGTGTCAAGGCAAGAGCAGACAGCACAGTTGGCTCAGTCTCAACCTCGCTTTGGTGGAAACTGTTCAAAATAGATGAAATGAATTTGATTCTCCTCCTGTGCCCAGTGAAAATTATACAAAACATTGGCAAGCCCAACTAATGTCTGAATTTTTCATGAAACCTCAAATCAGGCAATATCTTTTCTTTCAGTAACTTTAACAGTGCTAATTTAAATCTCGAGTTTACAACGTACCATTTCAACACTCCAGAATTATTTCACCAAGCAGAAATCTGATTAGCTTTAATATTCTACATGCATGTTAGAAAATAAGAATATATTCCTCAGTTTAAATGTTTTTTTTCATGAAATCATGTATTGTTGATACTTTGTACAGCTTTTAGATCTTAATAAACATTAACAAGAGGTTTTGTAAGTACCTTTTTCACTTATATTTAGTATTAAAAGCCACACAATTTTTACTCTGCATTCTAATCATTAGCTTAATTTCATTACTGAATGGGAAGAATTATGCACTTTTTTAAAGATGCCTGCAGTGTTTTTAAAACCAAGATAAAATATGAGTCAGAAGGAGAGGCTAAATATTTATTTTACCTTATTTTATTTTTTTAAATTTATTCTATTGACTTGCCCTAAGAAAAAGGAGGGGGGATTTTTTTTGCTATAATTGTATAAATGATTTTGTTGTACTGAACAATTTACTGAAACGTTAACAAGTGATATCTTAAAAACTAAGTTCCTAAATAAAATTCTGAATTTCATATGAAAGTTCAAAATAAATCAAAAGATAATTAGTTAATAACTGCCATTTTTTCAAACAGAATAATTTCTTAGTTATTAATAACATTTTGAAAATTCATCATATTGGTTACAGGTCATGCTCCATTTATTATAACACGTAATTTTCTTTTTTTTTTTTTTTTTTTTTAATTTGGATCAATGCAGAATCCAGAAATAGGTGTCTATCCTGAAAGCTAAGTCTCTCCAATAATCTGAAACGCAGTGTGAAAGATAACTGACAACTAAGACACAGTTAATGTTCTTTAGCAATTTGGAGAACTCAGAGGCTGGAACATCTTGCCTGAACAGCAATTCCTTCTTAAGGAATCACTTCAATTCCTATTTAAGGACTTCTGCCTTATTAAACTAAGCAAAAGTTTGTCCATTTGTCCTAAGTTCTCTTATTAAACAATTTTTTATTTTTTGGCTATACTGCTATTTCTTCTATTCCATACATGTATTTTTTTGCCTTACTTAAAGAGCTAGAAGCCTTATAAATCCATCTGAAAGGTTAAAAAAAGTGCTGCTGGAAAATAGTACCACCTAAATTTAAATTCCTTTGGTCTCTTCTTTTGATCCATATCTTAGTATTTTGATGAATATCTTAGGATTTGGTGAAGAAAGAAAGAACTGTCTTATCAAGCTGAACATCAGCAAAGTTGTCTTTTTCCATTACGGAACAATCAACAAATTCTTCAAAGATCACATCATGGAAGCAGACAGTGGGAACAATTGGACCATTTCTCATGCACTCAGCAAGAGAAAGTTGCTAACAAGCATTTAAAACACAAGAGATCAAAGCCATGCATGTATTTACTCCAGAATATTTATCATCACCCTTCTTTAACAGTAGCATAAATCAACAGGTGAGCTAGACTTTCCTATATTCAAATAATTTTGTAGACAAAGAGAATGTCATTATGAATTCACTATATAAACTTTTCTACAGAAAAGTTTAAGTCCTTTCTCTTATGCTCTTATTTTATATAACGTATTTATGTTTCTTATCTTTATAAAATGCCACAACTGGATGATCAGGCAATACTAGAGAGTAATGAGAAAAAGACATGAAGTTCACAAAACTTTTATAATTCATAGTGAATTTAGAAAGCCATGTCAGATTTAAAAATAACCCTTTTATCAATATCAGCAGTTGCCTGGTATTTTGTTTACTTTCATTTATACGTTAAGATGTGAGTTTATTTGTACATCTTTAATGTTAGCCTAACTACAAACTTATTAAATTATGTCCATTTAAATTATTGACCATGTAGATCTTTAAAAATGCTCCAATAGTTTTCCTCATAAGGGCTAAATTCAATAGCATCTGTTATATTTCTGTATTTTTCTCAGTGATTGAATTAGCATGCTGTGACAACTTTCTAGAAAATTTTATTGGCTTTAAATATTTTTTGTTCAATGTTTTTCCATTAAAAATTATTTAATGAAATTTGAGGTACTTTTGAGTAAATCCCAGCTTGTCAGGAAACATTTTCAAAATTATCAAAAGCAACTATTTCAGAATTTGTTACAAAAATGATACAAAATAGAAATATTTCCATATGAGCTTGATATGAATTGATCTGAATATTTTTTTACATTTTTTTCAAATTTTATGCATATTCATTATTTGCATAACTTGGAAAGAAAAAAATTGAAAGATTGAGAATTCCTAGGGGAAAGGAAGAGGCTTTTCTCCCTAGACCTGTTAAGCATTTCTGTGGAGTCTAGTCTGTTGTCCATCTACCCATGAAAGATATTTAACTTTAAAAACACAGGAAATAATAGAAAACTGTCAAGAGCTATCAACTTGTTCGGTCCATAATCTTGTTTAAATTAAAAATCTTAAATTGACAAGGTACTTTTTCTATGGATTATGTCTTTCATTTATATATACTCTCATGTAGCTTACCCATTACATACATGACGAACTTCTAAATAAGGAAATTCACACTGTTGGGGCACAGAGGGGGCTTGCTATGCCTTCAGGGACTGGGAGCCAGGGTGACGCAAGGTAGTTAGTGACCTCCCCAATAGGGCATAGTCCCACAGGGACTGGCAACCAGGTGCATCAACAGCTTCCAACAAGGCAAGAGATGAATTATGTCTTGGGTACATCCTGGGGGTTCATTCAGGAGCAAAAGAAGACAGAGCCAGAGACAAGGCTGGAGACTAGCTACAGCATGGGTCCAAGGTCCATCCAGGCAGCAGGACAAGGAGCAGACACACCTGCAGCATTGCTCAAAACAAGAAAATGTTCCCCAGTCTGAGCATAAATAGAGCAGAACCATGGGCAGGGCGTGGGGGAGACTCCAGGTGCAACAGGTCAGGGCCATCAAGGACTATTAGTATACTCAAGGCCCTGACACAAAAAACTATTTGCAGTTAGTTACAAAGAAACTTTGAAAATCTTTCCCATGGTGGAAACAAAGGAAGACCTGGGCAGTAAGACCTAAGCTTCAGAGCTGGAGACTCTACACATGTTTAACTTAGAAACCTTGGAAATGTTTGACAACAACCAGCTGCAGACAGTGCATTAGTACACTCTGGAGAGCCACCGTACATAACAGACTTCCATTTGCCTTCTACTATTTTCTCTTTGTTTAAAAGAGAAGACACAACTAGATTCCACTTATAGATTTGGGCCCCATTCCTCCAAAGGGCAAGGAAGAATAGGAAGTTAATCATATGTGAAGTTCTGCAGAAGTGTGGGACATCACCTTACTGAGATGCTCAGGCTGCAGTAAACTCAGCCCTTGTTTGGCATGCTCTGTCTTATGCATCTGTATCTCATTTGGCTGCAAGAAGGCGGCAGCTACAATTTTCTTGTAGTCTCAGATGGGATGCTAGTAGGCAGACTCGGGCTAGTCTTCCAAAGTCCTGCACTTGGGGAGGAATAACCCCATGCACCAATATATGCTGGGTGCCACTCAGCTGGAAAGCAGCCTGGCAGAAAAGGACCTGGGGTTCCTAGTGGACACCAAGCTGGACATGAGCCAGCAATGTGCTCTTGTGGCTGAGAACACTAAGGGTGTCCTGGGCTGCATTAGACAAAGTATTGCCATCAAGTTGAGGAAGGTGATCTTTCCCTTCTACTCAGCACTGATGAGGCCTCCTCTGGAGTATTGTGTCCAGTTCTGGGCTCCTCAATACAAGAGACACGTGGAGATAGTGGAGAGAGTCCAACAAAAGTCCATGAAGGTGATTAAGGGACTGGAGTGTCTCTCATATGAGGAAAGGCTGAGAGAGCTGGGACTGTTTAGCCTGGAGAAGAGAAGGCTTGGGGGGATCTTAGTAATGTCTATAAATATCTAAAGGAAGGATGCAAAGAGGATGGAGACAGGCTCTTTTCAGTGGTGTCCAATGACAGGATCAGGGGCAACGGGCACAAACTGAAATACAGAAGGTTCCCCCTGAACATCAGGAAACACTTTTTTCACTGTGGGGGTGACCGAGCACTGGCACAAGTTGCCCAGGGAGATCATGGAGTCTCCATCTTTGGAGATATTCAAAAGCTGTCTGGACACGGTCCTGGACAACTGGCTCTATGTGGCCCTGCTTGAGCAGGGGGATTGGACCAGATGACCTCCAGAGGTCCCTTCCAACCTCAACCACTCTGTGATTCTGTGATTCTGTGATCTGTAGGGAAGTAAGGATTACAGTCGACACTGAGCCCAGCTTTCTGGCCAGGCTCAGAAGAGATAAATTTTAATTTCCATAATGCCATTTGAGTCACATGGCATAAGGAACAAACGTGGCCTTATTCTGCCTGTGATCAAGCTGGCTAGATGGGAGCTTCCAGCTTTGGATTGTGGAATAAGTGCAGTTATGTGCCCAGGGTAGTATACTGCCCCTCTTTGCAGGGTATTTTAGGTACATTGGCAGGGTGAGACTTATTTAACCAATGTGCGGTGTTCGCACCAGGATGGCTGACTTCCTGCTTAGGATACATCAAGTCCTGTTTATACCATATGTCTTGCCTGACTGATAGGTAGGCGGGATTATTGCTCCCATGTCTGTGTAAAATCCATTTATTTAGGCTTTTAAAATTAGTCTTTGCAAAGGGCTGGTTTTCACTTGCAGACTCTTTCACTGCAAAAGCTGCAGACATAAATTAGAAAGCTGCTCCTTTAAGTATTTTGCAGGACACTTTCTTGGGAAACAGGAGACCTGAGCTGTAAGTCTCATCTTGTTGTGTTTGTGTCCTGTAAGCCTGTCTACTGAACTCTGGGTGCATATTTTATTACTGTTCTTTAATGAACAATAAAGGTATTTCCAGAGGGCAGCAAACAGCACCTTGGAATGTAAAATATATGTACAAGTTTTTTAATTTATTCATGTTTAAAAAAAAGAGACGTGTGATAATTTAGTTGGCTCCAGAAGGCTTTTTACACTGCCAGTAAGGATCAGTCCCTTGAACTATAAACAACTTTCTGCCCACTCAAAATCTGCAAATATAAAAAGCAGGAACCTAATGGATGGACTAGTGCCAGTATTCTCACAACGGTGCAAATTGCTTTGTCAGTATCAGCCTGGCTGCACTGGGTAACTTCTGCCAAAGTTTAATACAAAAAGCTTCCTGAGCCAGGAAGATAGGCCAGTCTATGAAAGCTTGAATCAACATTTTGGTAGCTTCATGTTACTGGTTTGCTTTTGTGTTACTATGCATCTGCTTTACTCATTTCCCAATTCCAAACTTCGTTTCTCTAAATCCTTTCTGATCAGATTACATACAATTAAATTACTTCACTGAACAAATCATGTTCATAAATTTGTCTTATTGATTGTCCAGAACACAGTGCTTCAAGAACCCAGTGTGCTGCATGGCTCCTGTACAGATCTGCAAGACAATAAAATGATTTATTCTAATGGATGACCTATTTATGATGGAAAAAACAAATCTAATTTCAATTACTGCTCTAATTAGGATGACTCATGAAAACTGGAACTTACGTTTTAGTATAGGTCAAAAACAATGAAGAATGATTATTATTCATTATGCAGACTCCTTCTATTTGTTATTTACGAGTATAAATAATATATTTCAGTTTGTGTTTTTGTTGACAATAAATTTTCAAGAGAGAAAGGATCTGTAAGCTGCTTTTGTTATTCTTTTAGAGATGCCTGCAAAAAGACATCAATATTGTGACTGATAATAATACATGATATAGACGTTCATGGTGAAAGAAAAACGTAATCTGCTACATCAGGTTTCTGTTTATTAGAAGGATTTTTCGGTGGAGTAAAGACCAAAGAGGAAGCAGCAGGGCCAGCCCTGCTGGAGCAGGAGAGATTGACTGTCTGCTCTGTCATCGTTGTCTGTGTTTGAGCTCCAGAAAAGCCAAACTAGGACATGTGGGCCATCAGCAAGTGTTGATGGTAGTAGCATACAGCAATTGTCACTCCTAGGAACAGTGATTACGTGCCCATTCCTTCCACGTCAGAAGAGGCAGCAAGTCCAGCTCCCCAAGAACACATCGCTGACTCTGCCTGAGCTTTTCAGCCTAGATCCACCCCATTTGCCATCCATCCTTCTCTATGAAACTTCTAGCTCTGGGTAGGTCCCAGTCTGTGATCCTTCATTGCTTAAAATTCTTGATGTTGCTCTGAAAAGCAGAGAGATTTCTAAGCTTGAACTGCCGTAGTCATTTAAGATCCTAGTGAAAACAATACCTTTCATAAAATAAGGATAATTCTTCTGGTCAGTATGAATTGCACGAACTCCCAGGGTGGCTCTTGATATCTCTGTGCCCTATTAATGACAGATATCGAGAACAAATCTCACAAAACAGGACAACAAACAAAATCGTCAGATCTGTAGCCTCCGATAATATATTAGTACCAATATTAAGGTTATTGTTTTATTTTGCTGTAAATATTCAAAGAGTCTTTGGGGATTTTGAGTGGCTGTTGTGTAGACAAGCAAACTCCAGAGGTAGAAAATGTGCTTTTCAGTCACAATTCATTGATGAATATATTTATTCATAGTAAAGAGTGAATGAAATGAGGCCTTGTTTTATTTCTCAAAGAAGTTTCTAAAGCCCTCTGAGAGGGTGACATGCATTTCCAGTTCGTGTTCTCAAAACTGGTTTGGAGAGAAGAAATATCTGGCAAAGTATTTTTCTGTCCTCAGATTATCTTCTCCTGTAGTGCCAATCTCTGGATGAAACGCTCTAGGATATGTGAATTCGCAGAGGAAACTTATGTATATTGAAGGGTTGAAGCATCAGGGCATAACCTCTGAGAAGTGATGCTTCCCAACGTTTAATGACAGTGATGCAAATCAACCCAACCCTTAATTCAGCACTGTGTCTAGAAGCCTTAAATAAAGACCTTTTTTCCAAGTGAAAGGGAATAAATAAAACCTTTAAGCAGTGGAACAGCAACAGGAAAAACACATCAAAGTCAGATGGAACATCCTTTACGAAAATAGTCTTACAAATATACTGGTCAAGTCGGCGGGGGGCAGGGAAGCAAGTGTACTTTCCTTTCTCCAGTTCTTTTAGGTGAACTATCATAAATACGCTCAGAACATGGCCCTTAACCCAGTAGGAAATATAAGAGTAAACATGTAACTTCTTTACTGCTAAATATTAAAAGATCCTTACATGGAATATACACCTGAGTCTAAGTAAGAGATTGCATATAATTGCACTATAGTCAGAAGGAAAATTCCAATTCCATGAATCCCAGTGAGTGTGCAGTACTTCAGTTAGCAGACAAGTCCAAAACAAGCCTTTCAGATGTATTAAGAAATGAGTTTACTCAAAGGCTGATGTTCATAAACCTGAGTTTTGGCAAGTTAGTTCTTTTATTTTGCTAATTTATTTAGTTCTGTTTGGGTTTTTTCTGGACAAGAATGGAAGTAAAGGACCAAAACAGCATAAGAAACTAATTTCTGCTATATTTCTAGTATTTAGCAATAAGTGATCTTGTAGAATTTCCCAGTTTCTAAGCCATAGGAATATGAATATATTGGGATAACTAATTTAAACCAGAATTTTCTGAGACCTTGTTTGAAAACCCATCAAAGTCAATGGGAGTCTGTCCAGTAATTTCAGTGGGAAAAATTCCTAATTTTTCCAGGAAGATCAGGATTTGGCAGAAACTATCAAAGGAGTGGAATTAAGTATAAAAAAGAATTACATCCCATGAGCATACTATGATAATGTATACCAAAACTTACAGTAAGACCATTTTTTTTCCAAGGGGACTCCTTGCCTGTGTCTGTGTCACCACAGATTTCTAACAGTTTCCCATCCAAGTGCTAGTGAATCCCAGGGTTGTTAGTGTCTGAGATCCAAAGTGACTGCACTGAACCCATTCCAATGTCTATAGAGAATAAGAATGTTTACTAAGAGTATAAAATAATAGCAGAAGTAAACTACTATTGACAGTTATTTAGAAAAAAACCCCAAAACTTAGATATCTGGTCTCTGGAATCACAATTAAACTGCAGTTACTTTCATAATGAACATGACGTGTAGTTCAGTAGCTCATAACAGTGAAATCTTTTTTTTTTTACACATGCGAAACTACATTTGATGTCACTGGGAGAGCTGCGCTTCTTCCAATGAACTCAAGAATGAATATGAACATCTAAGATTAGTTTTATCTATAGGTGTTGTGGTTTAACCCCAGCCAGCAGCTAAGCACCATGCAGCTGCTCGCTCACTCCCTCCCACCCGGTGGGATGAGGGAGAGAACTGGAAGGCTGAAAGTGAGAAAACTCATGGGTTGAGATAAGAACAGCTTAATAATTGAAGTAAAATAAAATAGAATAGTAGTAATAGTAGTAGTAGTAGTAATAATAATAATATGATAATATAATAATGCAATGATAAAATACAAAGCAAGTAATACACTATATAATTGCTCACCACCTGCTGACCGATGCCCAGCATGTCCCCAAGCAGCAATTGCTGCCCCCTGGCCAACTCCCCCAGTTTATATACTGAGCTTGACATCATATGGTATGGAATCGCCCTTTGGCCAGTCTGGTCAGCTGTCCTGGCTGTGCTCTCTCCCAGCTTCTTGTGCACCAAGCAGAGCATGGAAAGCTAAAAAGTCCTTGACTAATGTAAGCACTACTTAGCAACAACTAAAACATCAGTGTGTTATCAACATTATTCTCATACTAAATCCAAAACACAACATGATACCAGCTACTAGGAAGAAAATTAACTCTATCCCAGCTGAAACCAGGAGAATAGAGAAGTTGGTTTTCAAATAAATATGTTTTTGTTATCAGACTTCCAATGTACTTGGACAATACCCTCTATTTTACTTTGTAAAATTAAACATGCACCTGTCATGCTGCCCATATGTGTTACAAATCAGTAGTAAATAATTAGCATGAATAGTTAACAAGAGTCAAGCTATAGGCAATTTGGCATTCAGTTAAGGGTTTCTGTGCTGAAGAAATATCCCTCGCTTAGCTTACTGGAAACTATTAATTTCTCATCAGTTTTGAAACACCATTCAGCCTTTGGTCAGTTATGGATTTTAATTTTCACCCTTGTAGAATATCATTTGTTTGACTGACTCATTTTCTGGTCTCCAAATGATTGATTCACTGCAAGTACTTAACTGATGCTATTGCCTTTTATGTTTGTTGAGACACTCTCACTTTTATTGCTGGCCCCACTCTTGTTTGGGCACAGATTCATCTTATCCTGGGAATCTTTTGTTCTTTTAGACGTGCCCTAGCATTTTTTTCCTTTTTTTTTTTTAAATCATTCTTTTAGAAATATGACAATATCCTCAAATTAGTTCAGTTCTCAGGGACGGTAAGAAGTATAATTTCAAAAGACATTTGACTGAATTAAGTGTGTGGGAACTAATTCACCAATGCATTTTTTCAGTATTAGTCTGGAACTGTACAAAGGTATAAAATTATAGTGGAGAATTGGTGCATATCGAAAATAGATGGAAAGTATCCTTGTGTTGTGACTAATGCTTTTTGACTTTTGTTTTCACAATTTGCTGCAGTTTTCATAGAAATCAACAGGTTATTCCACTGAGTTCAGTGAAAATTGGTCTAGGTCTTCAGTTACCCACCAATAACTTCCTCTGAATTTGGCATATAAAGGAGCAGTTTCAGTCCTGTTAGTCAAATTTGTGTTTCCACAGAGTAAAAAACAAAATTCCAACCTATTCTCAAGGGACCAGGACTTGGCTCAGGCCATTACTAAGACTTCAGTACTAAGAACTTCAGTATAAACATGAATACATGAGTAGAAGAGATAACAGGACATAGTTTTAAAGTGTTTAACTAGCTGACTGTCTGCAGTCAGTTAAAATTAAATCTTTGCCCCCACTTTAACCAGGACTGATTATTTTCAAGTATAGTTGTCATAGTCTATGCCCCTGACATCTACTGTATAACTGTGTGCAGTGCCACTTCTACAGCTGATTAAATACTGGAGAAATGAAAATGCAACACAAAAGAAGACAGACTATCTGGGATCCTCTTTCAAAGCTATTCATCACTGAAGTGTAGGGACAGTTTTCCAGGTCATATTTAGGTTAGAAGTAGCTTGATTTTTCTAAAGTGGTAATGACCATCAGTTCTACATAAGAGAAATGGAGCACTAGCTCTAGTGTCAAAAAAATAATTTCTCAGAAGTTTATTTTTTATTTTTTCCTCCTTCCTGGTCCACCCTGTTCACCTGTAGGTTGCCATTGAAACTGAGGAAAATGTTTACCCCCACACATGCAAAATGCAGCTGTTAAATTGAAAGATATTTAATGGAGTGCACTAAACAAGTAAGAAAAAAAAAAAAAAAAAGATGGGCCTGTCTGTCTTAAAGGACACCCTCTGTAACGTTAAGACACAGCCAGTTTCTTTTCAAGTAGGTTTTTTTTTGGCTAGTTGATGGACGTTATATTTATCATTGTCTTCAAAACTTTTTATTCTGAACAAATTTTATTGGTATCTAAAATAGAGAAGCTGGGTGGGTAATTATGCAATGTCTTCATCAAATCATAATTTTATCAACAGCTAAAGTGATAATTACATTAAACTGAAATTTTGCACAGTATTCCCCATGCCTGTGTAACCCATATTAACATGTACACTAGCAACATAAACATAAGTTGGGCATGGTGATGAGTACCATTCATCTGGAATCATTTAAAGGAAAAAAAGACATCGTGGAAAGACACATCATTCCTTACAGGCATAGCCAGAAC
This sequence comes from Nipponia nippon, assembly GCF_047370975.1. Classification (NCBI taxonomy): domain Eukaryota; kingdom Metazoa; phylum Chordata; class Aves; order Pelecaniformes; family Threskiornithidae; genus Nipponia; species Nipponia nippon. The sequence goes on along the minus strand of NW_028262290.1, from coordinate 153,714,079 downwards.
TAGGTCCTTATAGAATCCTCCCTAAATTCTCACAACTTGCATATAGTTGCTGTTGCACACGCGTGCTGGCTGTGCTGCTCAGACAATGTGGATTCGGAGGAAAGGCAGGATGAATCCTCTCTATTTGGGCCAATGTGCTGCTGGAGAGGAGACTGAGAAAAGCCTTCATCTTCCAGTGAACACTTGAGTTTAAAGTCAGAAAGAGATATACAAGTTATTTGGTCCTCCATATCTTGCTGTTCATTTTACATTCATGTGCTGATGGGGATATATGTGGTCTTAACAAAAAGACTTCTTGCCTATTTAGATATTTTTATTTAATTTTAATTTTTTGCTATTGTCTCAAGAAATGGATTTTGGCCAGCACGAGTAACATTTTGCAATACACAAAATCATTGTGATTAACACTGGATAAACTAATCCTCTGAAGTAGTTTAGCATGCCTTGTCCTCTCCGCAAATTTTTCATTATTTTTTTTCCTTGATTTTTTTCCCCCATTACTTGCTGGGCTTTAGTTCTACTTTGGTTTCATCAACTCAGATAATTTTCTTGAGCATGGCCTGTTTCTTAGTACACTGCACATATTTATTACAACTGAAAGTATTTAAAAGTCATTATAACCACAGTCACCAAAGTCAGTAAGTTGACTTAAAAATCACTAATATTTTCCAGGATTATTACATTTGTGTTCCTTTAATTTACCTCTTGGTTTCTCAGCCTGTAACATTATGCTTAGATCATATTTTCCAGCTTTTCTCTCCTATACTAAAGTTAGTTTCAAATTCCTTATATTCAAACAAGTTTATCCGGGTTTTTAAAAACTTACATACTCTTCAATGAAATGAGAGCTATTAACACATGGTCAGGGTTTTGATTTGTAGACAAAAGACTTTTTCCCCTGTTCATTTGTTGAACAAAAAGTGCCCAGCAAGCAGAGTCAAGTGGGCTTTAATTCTCCCAGCTTTTTAAAGGGAGACCATTATTTATGGGTCCTACTTCTGTTTACACACACCTATTGATATTTTCCTGTTATTGCACAAGCATAAATGTTGCTTTTATTCCATTTGTGGTCTCTTATATCCCTAGAAAATTTCATGCAAAAATGTGATCTAAATAATTTCTTCATTCTAAATCTGTGCTGATGACTTCTCACCTAACTTTAGATCTTTGTATTCTTCCTTACAGAACTGCATCCTATTTCATCTTTCCAGAAAAATTCTCCAATCTGTTACTATAATTCCAATTCAGTACATTAATGTGACACCAAAAACTTTTAAATGTGTCATCTGTAATTTAAAGGAGCAGACTTTTTATTCTGTTATCCTAGTAATTAGTGAAAACAGAGCAGTACCCAATACAATGATGACCCCAGAAGTCTACAAAAATGAGCCAATATGAGATATTCTCTAGAGTACAGTCTTCTAGCTGGATTTGTCTGTATCTGACTGTAGATCCAAGTTGGCAAATTTTTAGCCTGATTTTGAATTCATACAGGACATTTTAAGAATCTTCCTCTGACTGAGATACATGAAAACTATGGTTTCTCCTTTGTCCACATGATTTGTCAGTTGATATATGAAAGAATTTTAAACTGTTTATTCTTGAGAATCAATGCTGGCTATTTCACATTTCCCATTATTTTATAGGATAATTGCTTACAAATAATTTTAGTATTTTACCTAGTATTTTTCTGTAATTGAAAACAAACTGAATGGTCTATAGTTGCACAGCTCCTCCTCTTTTTCCTTTTTTAAAGATACATATTACAATCAAAACACTTTAGTCATTTATCTGTGGTACCCCAATTAGGAATCTTGACAAATTAATTACCCCTTGTAATGTCTGCAGAGAGACAGACAACTTTTATATATTTGGGTTAAATACTAAATAAGTGTAGACAATTAGCTAATTTAGATATCTGTATTAAATGCTTAAAGTTAGGGACCAAAAAAAGCTTACGTTTATTCATGAAAACATTACCATCCTCCATGAGTTCTCAATTTTTCATTAATATTTTAGAGGTTGTTTAGGTTACTTTCTAATCAATCCAGAATTAATTTCACCAGACTCAGTTGATCTGAAGACATGCATCTGTTCTACCTTGATTATTTTACACCTTATTTTTTATTAAAATCAGCTGAAACCATTTGAAATTTTACTGAAGCATGATGTAAAGATGACACTAAACACTGTTCTTCACATTATCATCCGTCAATAGCTTTCTTTACTGAGTTGTAAACGAGGTGTCTTTCTTTTGTCATCATTTCACTATAGTATGCTCATTCTTTCTCATTATACTTTATAGCCTTTTCTAGTTCTATATTATTTTGTGCTTTGGTTTTCTCATTTTTGTCCCTAGAGGCTTTCTCCTGCAGTTATGTGAAGTCATTTGACCTACTTTCCTATATGCTTCCTTCAATATTTGTGATCACTGAAAAGCTGATGGTGTAGAAATGTTAATAATTTAAAATATTTTTTAGCCTTCCTCCACATCAGGATGGCAGGTGCTCGTACACTATTAAAATAATTCCCTTCAGGAATTGCCTGAATTATAATAATGCTGAAATGCCACCCACAAAATATGAAATTAAATTAAATAAAAGTCATGGATGAGATTTTGATTGTGGTGATGTGTACTGTATAGAAGGATGGACAAATAACAGAAAAAAGGATATAGTAAAACTTCAGAGCATCAAGGATTCATTTCAGCAAGGCTGCTTCCAGGCAAACTCAGACCTCTCACTATGAGTGGCTCGTATATATACTTAATAAATATTTCATTCCTACTGTTCAGTCTGCTCAATCCATCTCTTGCTAATGAAACAGTTGTTTTTGAAAGCTCATCTATTTATATCCACCTGCTTCACATGCACAAGTAGACTTCTTGATATAGAGAGATGAGAGAGACATAAATATAGATGTACATTGATCTCATTTTGACTGCAGTTATATTTGGTATTACTAGAGCAACTCTAAATCTAAAGGTACATTAGTATAAAATCAGTGCATTTGAAATCAGTTTCAGACATGTATTGTTACTTTGCTGATGTGTTTGATCATCATGCTGAATTTCCTCATAAATAGAGAATTAGGAAGACAATATGCAATCTGGTAAAGAACAGTCATTAATAACATTTAGTATACTTTACCAAAAAATTCCTTTGGCATAAGGTTTTTTTTGATATTGCTTCAAGATTTTGATGTCTATGTCCTTTAAAGGAGCTCAGGTGGTTAAGGATACTGTCATTTTTCTTAAGCTGTTTCTCTATGTATGACTTCAGACATAAAATATTACTGTGTCCAAGGTATTATCTAATCCTTTGTCTTTCTTATATTACATGATCAAAGACAGTATGATACCAATGATGAGAGTAACTTGAGCTCTGCTTTATTTCACTTAAGTAGAGAAAATGCCTTTAAAAATGTATTTGGTTTCAAAGTCAGAGGAAGGTTGAGGTCAGTGTTTCTAAACTATCTTGCTTTGTAAGAAAAAAAATTCTCCTCACTTGGCGTCAAATTATCATCTGGACCTTGACACTCAGTCTTAACGCAGAAGTGAAGGGCTAAGTCTCCATTCAAAAATACATTTCTAGAGTTTGTGTTTGACATAATTTCACGTTTTTAAAAAGAAGATATAAATCTACCCATCTGCCTAAAATCTTAAGCTCTATGGTGATAAACATTTCCCAGACATTTGCAATTCTTTGGCCTGTGTTAAGTAGAAAATCATACCATAGTGGTCTCAACCTTAAAATTTATTAATGTAATCTAAAAATTAGAAATAATAATGGTAAAGCTTATGGTCAGACCTTTTCCATGGAGTGGAATTGTAATATAGCACTGTGAAAAAAAAAAAAATGCAAATGCAAATGCACAGAAGCTATGCAGAGTGGCATAAACGATTTCACGTGTAAGCCACTGAGTGAATGTAAGTGAGCAAAAGATGAAATTTGCACACCACTGTTACCTTTTGGAGAAAAACTAGGAAGTGTTTTGGTTTTTTCCTTTTTTTAATATAAAAGGAATTATCCAAATAGAAATAATCACAATAAAGTACACCAGGGCCTAAACCACAAACCGGCTGAAACCAGGACAGTACCTCATTGCCACTTCAGGAACCTATGCTCAGCACTTCAGTCACTCATCCAAAAGACAGGGAGACCTGAGTACTGGACCATACCACCAAGATTGCTATACTCTGTGTTGCATTTACACTGAGTTTTACATCAGACAATCAGCAGATAAAAACAGGGGAGGACAAGAGAGGAAAGAAAAAAACCACCAAACCCCAAAGTGTCTGCTTAACAGCTAGTCTAATTCACTCTTTCTCTTAGTTCACTCTTTCTGTCTGGCAAAAAACACTTGCATTTGTGCACTCCCTAGTCCTTTCAGGACAGGTGGAAGGCTCTTTCTCTCTAGGCTGTTCTTTAGACCCATTTGAGCATCTCCTCTAGCCAGCTTTAGGCAGCATAGCACTTATTGCCAGAAACATGGCTTTGGTGAAGGCTTAGATTCTGGGAAGAACAGGGATATCTGAACCCTAACTTGCCAGAACATCAGGGGGAAGAGGAGTTCAGATAGACTCCTACACCAATTGTCCCTTCCCCAAAGCAGTATTCAGACTGGTGTTTGGGTACACCAGTGACACTTTCCAGAAGTGCCTGAGTCTCTCTGGACACCATGTGTGGGGTGTCCTTTACCTAACTTTAACTGTGTGTTGTGGAGAGGTCCCACCTAATCTGGTTGTCTAGCTCCCTCTATAGCCAGCTGAGCTGAAGATGCTGCCAGAGGGTGGGTGGCTCAACCTTCCTCAGGTAGGGACATTTGGGGCTGGTGGTTGAATCTCCTCTGGGCTGGTTATTCCCGGCTGAAGAGGAACCCTGCATCTTCAACTAAATCCCTAACTTTTAGATGACTTAAATTATTTGAAACGTATTCCGGCCCAAACTTGCATATTCTAACAGGTGCTATTCATCTAATTATTGTAATATCTGAGTTGGACATTCCCAGCTAGGGACTCTGAATCTCACTTTATCGGTTCTTAACCCAACAGCACCAGTTAAAATGTCTCATAGTAACACCTTACAGACATCTGCCTGAGTTGTCAGATATATTACTTACAGCTTGGATGAAAAAACTTAAAAATTGATACTCTTATTATATTCATAGTTATTGAGTATCAGCTTTTTTTACTGGCAGAGTCATTTAGCCCACTTCAATGCCAGACTTCTTAGAGTGTGAATCTATGTGCTTTAATAAGCGCAGATTTGCTCCGGCATCCTTGGGCAAGGTAGTTAAATGATTCACATTTCCCTGAGGATGCATGTTATGTACCCCAAGTTCCAATTTTTTACATGTTCTCAATAAATTTGCCTGTAAATTCAACTCCAGTAAGTAGACTTGCCTTTCACCTTCAGCACATTCCCTTTATTAAACTACATACATTCCAGATTTTATTTAAATGAAAACAAACAAAAAACTTTGTTTCTTAAGATGTGTTTTGTATTCACGGGGTGTGCAAAGGAAAACCATACAGGAAAAAAGTGCATGTTTTCATCTTCTTATGAACCCTTCAGAAAGCAGAAATGCAATCGCTTATTTATAAAGGCAGAGGAAAATTTTTCATGGAACCTCAGAGTTTGAACGTGTTGCTCTGCAGTCAAGTGCAAAAATAATTATGTTAGGTACCTCAGGTTAGTTAAACAGGATTTTTTTCTTGTTTATTTGTGTGTATGAGTGAGAAGGAGGGAGTTACTATATATGGCATTTCTTGGGTATTTGTGATACAAAACAAAGTATGCGAAAGTCAAAAGTATTATTTGCTTTCATGCCCATGGGATCAGGGCCACAAAACCAAGAAAACAGTGTGGTGCAGATCCAAGAATTTATTTAGGAGAATACAGCTGGCTTTGATGTCTGAATCATTTGAATACCCAAACTTCTGAAAGGGTTTGGGACACTAAAATTAGTTTTATATCTACATAGTTTTAATGATCTCTGACTTCCTTGACACCATCATCGGTCATCACTGATATTGTTTACATATACTATTAGAACAAGAAACAAACAATTTTGTTTTATCCACATTTATAAAGGAGATGAGAATATCACCCTCCATCTTAAGAAAATTAGAAACTTAAACAGAAAAGCATGGATACTACTGCTACTGCTAATAAATTTATAACTTGGCCTAGTTAGAGGCTGGAATAATGCTAAGGGTGTTCAAATACTTTACTACTGTCTTTTTTAGATTTCAAGCTTCTTTTCAAATAAATTAAGGGCATGATACACTTCCTATTTAGACACTTCTTATAAAAGGTATGTGGAAGAGGTTGGCTATAATCTGAGTGCTTGAATCAATACGTGGTTCATGTCAATGGCTCCTGCTTGAAAAACAACTCCTGGTTCCAGCAACAGGATTTCCAGAAATATTTGTATCCCTCTCAAATCTGCAATAAATAATTCGTGGCTGTTAGAGGAATCATCCCTTCCTTGTCCATTGTGTCATTCTGCTGTACAATGTGTCATTATCTGTTGAAACTGGTCCCAAATGTAAAGCCTTGACATAAACAAAAAAGCAGAGTAATAATGCAAAAGATGACTCCTTTTACAATTGCCTGAGCACACCATCAGTTTCCTCCTACATTTTGACTATAGATCACCATCTAACACTGGCAGTAGTGTTAGAACCACAGTTCACACATACATTGGCTTGATGGGACTGTTGATTTTCAAGTAAATAATACAAAGAGAACTGTGTAGGTTAGTAATCGGACACCTGCACAAAAAATATTTAGAAAGTAAAATCACTTCTGAGGCATTATGGGAATGTTTTGAAACCAGCATGAAAGACAGTAACACTGAATCTTAATTTTTAACTGCTGGTATCTAAAGAGATAACGACTAGCTTGCATGGCTGGATAGCTTACTGAGAAGGAGAAATCCTAGATTTTCATGTAATTAAAATATGGAACATTTATAGCCTTAGCCAGTGTCAGCTGAGGCCTCTTGAAACAACTTTTAATTAAAACACAAGATTTAATGCTAAAATCTGAGCATGTTCCTTTCACAGCATTTTAATTACACTAGGAGGTAACGCCATTTGGTGACACATTGCAGTGCAGAAGAGCCAGATGATCAGATCCTTACCTGTTCAGTATATGATGGTCAATTCAGATGCTTCAATAACTTTGTCTTTTATGTTTATTCATGAGATGAATGGGACCACATCTTCTTAAAGTTTCTTTCCACAAAGACATCTGTACTCTTCCATTAGCTTTCTAGTCAACTTCAGCAAATGTAGTATTAATAATTGGTGAATCATCTGTGTGGATGAATGCATGCAGAGGAGAGAAAAGGGAAGAAAAATGAAGCCCCTGATCTTCATTCAGGTTTCTACTCCAGTCTTTCACTTCTTTTCTGTGCTGGTAATTATCTCGATATGATGCAGACAGATGTGTAAGTTAAAACATTTAACCATGTGAATGAAGTTTCCTACCTATGTGACTACACTGCACAGAATCTCACATAGTAAAACAAATAGTATCTATGATTATTTGTACATTGGAAATGCCAACTCTGCTTATCACTGACATTAATTATAGAGAAGGCAATATAGAGCAGAGGATGTGTGTGTTGTTCATTAAGTCTCAGGCAGTCCAAATTTAGATGTGTCTTTTGTCACAAAAAAATAAGATCCATCACACCAGCTCATGATGGGCATGGTGGAGCTCATGGAAGAGCAGGATAAATGTATTCCTGAAGTTTGTCCAGAATGTAGGAGGTCAGTATATTAGGTCAGAATCACTACACTTAAATTTAAGGACCCTGAGGTCCCTGATCTAGGACAGAAACACCATCTTTAGTCCCAGGTAAAATGAGCCATTTGCTGGGGTTGCTTATGCTGGTGCTTACACAGGAATGTCAGTTCAGGTCAGGCATGTACTGCTGTAATGAATTTCCCAGTTGATTAGTCTTACCACCCTTGTGTTTGCATCATGGAGAAATTCTTACAGCTCAGGGACCAAACTCCTTTCAGGTAGAAATGAAACAAGAACATGCTCTCCAGAGGGACTCCTAATGATTCCCAGCTCCTAATGGGCCAGTAGCTTGCAGAACCAGACCAGAGGTAATCTGACCTGCAACCCTGAAATGCAGGTAGTCTGGATTTTTGGGTTACTCAGTAAGAAATGTTTTGTTCTCCAGATCTGCTCTTGGTGTAGTGCACTACTTGCTGGCATACATATCTCACCTCTCTGTGTCTGTGGGCTGAACAAGAAAAGCAGATTTCTAATTAAAAATAAAGTAACTAAAAGGACTAGTTTCCTAATTTAAGATTCACAGTGAAGTACTTTAAACTACTTATAGTCATGTCGTTCATGTTTCACATTTTGAAGGAATCTGCAGAGCGTTTTAGTGATTTGCCTAAATCAGAAAGGCCCTTGACTGTGTCTGGAAGCAAGTTTCTGTTGCCTGATGTATTACATTAGAGAGGGAGCGTATTCTGAGCCTGAAACCTATTATGGCAAATATTCCACATCCCTTATGTTACTGAGCTAGTTAGAATATGTTTAGATTGCCTGGTGAAGCTAAATATTGCTGCTGCAGTACTAATATGGATCAATTTCAGATTGGTATCTTCAGCAGAGAAACTTTGAAGCAGAAAACAGATCTTACCTTTGCCACCCTTTAAATAGGGCCAATTACACTGAAGCAAAATGGTCTTTTGTTAGACTATTCATAAACACAATTTCAAAACAAACCAAAACAAAACACAAAATATTGACCTGTGTTGCTTGATCTTTTGTGTAAATCTCTTCTTCTGAACCAATATACTAGCAATTTTGATATATTATTAAAATTAAATATTAGATTTATTTTCATGTAGTTTTATTCTCTTCGAAATGCATAACCCTTTTAATAATGTATTATGTGCTTAGGCCCTATTTGTGCAGTAAGACTTGTGAAAATGACACCTTTGGAGCATACACAGGTGCAAATGTATTTCACTGCCATGCTTAAAATAAATATAACTCAGACTTCTTCTGAAGAAACCCTTTAATTATGCATTACTTTTTATCTCATTATTTGTTTAAACATTTGCAGTTTTTGCAGAGCTGACATTGAACTGGTGGTCTGTTTTTGCATCCCGAAGGCATTGGTAATTCCGAAACACTTGGGAGATTTATGAACTGCAGCAGACAAGTTTTCTGAGTTTCCTTCGAAGACCACACCAATTTATTAGCATGCCATTGTGACTTTTTAAAAATTAAGAACAAAATAATAAGTTTTCTCATCCATCTACCAAGACAGAAATTGCATTTTCATCATCTCTTGTAATACTTTTTATGTCATATTCTTTTTATTGATCATAGACTAGAATTACATGGGAGGTTTCTTAGCAGGATTTATGAAATATTCAAATAGGATACCATAATCTTTTATAAAAATCTGTTCCCTTGCTTTCTTTGATTTACTGATTTTTATGTATGCATGTTACTGTTGCTGGGCCCAATCCTCAGCTGATAAAAAGCAGTCAGTCAGGCAAAGGGATGCAATAGAGACAAAGTAATAATATTTTTTATGTACTGAGGAACCAATTCCTTTTTTTATTTTGAGAATTTTCTTGTGTGCATACCTATTCCACCTGCTAGCTAAGAACAGGCATCTTCTCCTTTAGGTTCATTAACACAGAGCACTGAAGCTTCGTCTCTGTCATCTGTGAACTGCATTGCACAGAGGTGGTCTCATGGAAAACCAAAATAATTGATTATTCTAATAATATTTTAAGAGTATTTTAGCATGATTTGATTCTGTGACCATACCATGTCATGGACATAATCCTGGCCACAAGCATGCCTAAATGACATTTCAGTTATTTGGGCCAAATGTGTTCGATTTCCTTTCTGAATGAAGGATCAGGTAAGATAGATATAGTATCAAGACCAGTTTCTGTTAAATTAATTATTTTAGTATGTTCTTTAATAACAGATTAGGAAATAAACAAGGTGAATCCTGGCTCTCTGAAGACAACAAGAATTTTTCCACTTAGTTAACATTTTATTCTCAGATTAAAACAGTTAAGAGTCCTCGTTGCTGGAGTTTTCTAGGATGTTGGCGCCCAAATTTCTCTGGAACTTCGGAATCTTCTGTCCTTACCTTTGATTGCCATTTTTGTCATTGTCAGGTGTACACTTACAATAAGCATTTGTTTTCATCATCAGCTATGTGTGGACTTTGCATTTGACCATGCAGTAAAATCCAAGTACTAAACTGTCATTCCTTAAGAACAAGTCCATTTAATGAATTTGTTGTGAGGTTGAGCAGAACAGGAAAAGCTCTTCAAGTATATGAAATAATTGCAAAGAAAATGCAAGAAATTAGTACATAGTACATTGCTTTTTACAGTAAAATTTGCAGCAGAGTGCAAATTCTTTTAGGGATTGATTATAGAAACATTTTCAAAGGCAGCAAGAACAGTTAGTTATGCAGTTCTCATTGAAAAATAATAGCGCTCAGGTACATAAGTCTACTTTGCACTGTCAAGAACTTCTTCAACAGTGGCATATTTTGCAGTTTTCTATGTGTTTGTCAGTTTTGAGTTTCAGTTACTGTGTTGCATTTTTTTCCCAACCTTGTTTCTTGAATAATTTTATTTGTAAGCATCTCTTTCCATTTGAAAAAACACTTTCTTTTTTCCCATTGTAACCTTTTCCTGAAGGCAAGAGAAAAAAAAATAGGAGAAAACTAAACAAATCAAATAAATAACTTACTTACAAAATATTATTGTTTTGTAACAATTTAGCTTAAGCAATACTGGTGATTTTGGGAGGGCTTTCTTGAATTTCTGAATTCTTATGTTCAACTATGATGTGCTTTTTTTTTTTTTTTTTTAAATTATTCAAAACCATTTTAATTTTCATGCAGCTCCAAGAGGACCAAAGCAAGATTATCTGACTGGATGCAGCACAAGAAGTAGAAAACACAGAAACAGATCACCTCATACTGTTATCCCTGCTAATGCAGCTGGTCACCCTTGCAAACCTTTCAGACAGTTGGAAGGCTGCCATTGTGGTTGTTTCACCTGATACAGTGCCATAAGTAGTTTCTTCTGGATATCTGTCACACAATCTCTTTCGACTGTCTTGTGACACCTGTAATAGAGATCAGTGTATTCATATTATAGCTTTTGACAGTCTTTATTTTTTTAAACGACTTCAGTGGTCTTCCAGCTCATCCCTAGCATGTCTGTTTTCCTGTTTTCTGTCAGTATGCCATGTCAAAATATCTATCAGAACTATCACTACTCAGACAGAAAGGCATTGCAAATGTAAAAATCCACATCTGCTACTTATGCATCTTTGCTTTCCAACATCATGCAAAACAATCTCCTTAGCAGAAATTCTATGAGGTCAGAATTGGGTGCCTGAAAAGAGGAGTCGTGGGTACCGTCATTCAATACTTCTGCTCCCAAATATGATCAGTGTCTTTAAAAAACAGATCTCTGCTTGCTTTTAGAACAGTCTAAATGCACTTTTGACAATTGTAAAGGGTGTCATTGGGCATCATATTTTCTCTGTCTGGAAGCAATTTTGAACAGCTAAGTAAATATTTATCTGAACAATGTTGAATGTTTCTTTTCCATATCCTGTACAAATGGTCGTTTGCTCAGTTGTTCTCACTGTACTAATGATTTTTAATTGCAGAATAACTTGAGTAGGAAACAGAGGTCCAAGAAGGAATATCCATGTGCTGTGGATTTATCCTCAGAGTACTCACCATTATTCTCTTAAGTGTTTATATTGTCTGTCATTTGGTATTCAAAATGATTGTAGTAGTAAAAGGGGAAAATGTTTTTAAATATTAGCTTTTGCAGTGTTTGAGTCCAGGTATAATTAGACACCACACCTTTCACATCTTATTTAATTATATCTTAAGTAGGTTGAACATGAAAAAAAGAGTGATATGTGGGAGAGCCAAGAGTAATTCAGGGCATTTAGGATCTGAACAAGGATTTCAAGAAAAATTGCTGAGCAATATCAGTGCATGTTGGTTTACACTGTTTGGGAATTTGCTAACTTAGGTTCCCCAGGCTCCTCTTATTACCAGAGATATAGGTACTTTTAGGCCATGATCCATTTGACCTACTTTATCTGCATACTTAGAATGAACTAAATAGCACCCTGGACTTTAATGACTATTGCCTTCACAACGCTCAGATCTCCACTGAGTACAAAGGCCTGGGGTGAAGAGTCCAGATATAAGTGTAAATGAACTGAGCATGAGTCAAATGACTCAATTCAGGTTTGGTTTATCTTGCTACATTAAACAGAAGACATAAGGACCTAGATTTGCAAACCAAGGCATTCTTCTCACTGATTTTAGCCAACTGAAAGTTCCTTTCAGAACACGATTGATCCCAACAGCTCATACACCTACCTTACAATGTCATCTATGGCACTCTGGAGGTGAATGTTCTTTTCCATTGACTATAGTGGAGGTTAGGTGATTCATTTAGTCTTAGACAAATAACATTTAGATGGCTAAAATTAAGTGAGAGTAATATCCCTCAGATAACAACTTTGTGGTTTTGAATTGGTTTTGAGAATACCTTTATGAAGATTTGAGCTACGTTGCTCAGACAAAGATGTTGCCTTTGCAGAGGTGTGGACAGACTCAGTATTATTTGATGATAATGTTGGTGATTTTAACTTCAAAGTGCTCAAATGAAAGGTTAGGATGTTCACACTTTTGATTTATAGGTGTCAGTCAGCCACTGAGGTCAGTGGAAACATGACATGATACAGGACAAGTGGAATTAAGTGATAAAGTAACTCATATATGACATCAGAACCGTGACAATATATTCTGGCATGGACCGCCTGCCCTTCCTTCTTCCTTGGCCTCCTTCGACACAGCTTTTTTCCAGCCATCACTATATGAGTCTCCATCCTCTATTCTTGGCCAGCAGCAACGTTTCCTTGTCAGATTCAAGTGTAGGCCACTGGATTTGAAATAAGCTTTTCACCTTTGTCACCTTTCTGCATGAGGTAAATAATGGCTCTGTGTAATTTCAGGAAAAGAGGAAAAAGGGCTAGAATCCAGAAAAAAAAAAGTGGCAGGACTTTAAAAATTTATTTGCAGCAGGGTTAGAATGATACTTCTGGTTCATATAATAACAATCTAGCACAAATAAGAAAGACAACAGCTCAGTTAAGTGAAGGACATTTCAACACCATTGGCTGCTATTTAACTTGTCGGCAACAACTACTTGGTAATGATGAATGGAAAACATTCTGGTGCATTTAAATGTTTCTGTTATGTAATTGTGTCCTCTCTACAGTAATTTCTAGGCTAAAAAGTTTTCATAAGAAACCATTTCCATATGAAATGAATAAAAAACATCTTCCTTTTATAGATTTCTCTAGATTTACATGTCTTACATTAGGAAATTCCGAACTTGTTTAATCTAGGCATACATGCTCAAAATTAATTGCAGACTCAGTTGAGGAAATCTTTACAATAATTCTTAGGATAATCAAATCCTGTTTTGATCCCATGCAAGTTCATGAGATAGAAATTGCTACAATTTAATTGTGAAATTCTTGTACTTTTCCAAATGCTTTTTACTGTTATGTAAATAGCAATGAATCAAATTATATTTTCTTCTTATTCAAATCAGGGAAATCTAGACCCACTGTGAACATGTATTTGCAGATCAAACAGTAACAAAATGGGAAGCAAATAGATTTCTGGTGTCAGTTTGTACCACTTTTTGTAAGAAACTGAATGTTCAGAAGAGAGATTTAATTTGATTTAGATTTCTTAGCTGATTTTGATACTATTTCTTAGCTGTATGCATACATTTCTGGACTAAAATCATCATGGTAACATTTGATTTCATGGAAAGACAAGAAAGAAACATTTACTAGTCAATATAAGCTAAAAACATATACTTTGTGGAATTGTCTAAATAATGCCTATTGTATACCAAATACAAAACTTTCACAAACCAGAGTTAGACAGCTCCTATTCACTTCCAGATCTGCAGAGGAGTAGAGTTATTACTGTTATTGATGTAGAATGTTTTGATAGAAATAAATAAGTATATTTTACATATTTTCCCATAAATCTGTTAACTCTAGAGACAAACATTAAATAAAGAAAATTTAGATAAAACACACCTCTTTTCCAGTCGAAAACTTAAATTTTCCATTTCAAATTTTTGCTGCAGTACTTCAGTTTACCTGTGTGTGCCAAGAAAGTCGCAGCTCATGTGTCTCATGCTCCTACTCTTCCTTGGGACTGAGTTCATGAGTGTTAGTTACCATATTTCCTAGTGCACCGAGTCCCTTGCTCTGGAGCATGCTGAAAGTATAGTCCAGTCATGGAGAATGTCCGTGCTGAAGATGTGAGTGACCTAAGCAATTAAATCTTCAGAAAAGCTGTATTGCAGCATATCAGGCTTACTTGCTTTGGTTGTTTATTTGGGAAACCAGTATTGTTTGCTTCATTTTTGTTTTGCTTTGTTTATTCACAAAGATTTAACTAGAACTTCTAATGAAACTCACTGAAGATCAATAGATCATAGAATCATAGAATGGTTTGGGTTGGAAAGAACCTTAAAGATCATCTAGTTCCAACCCTCCTGCCATGGGCAGGGACACCTTCCACTAGACCAGGTTGCTCAAAGCCCAATGTGAATGGCAGGTGTGAATGCTGTCAGTCTAAATTAATCAGATGGGGAAATTAATAAAGTTACACAGCAACCTTTTTACAGGAGAGAGACAGAAATTTTCCAAGAGAATGGCATCTTATTTTTTTAAAAAGGCCAGTTTGTTGAAAACAGAAGATGGAATGTCTTCTTTTGGGCAAACTTTCAGAGAATCCTGCCTGTCACTCTGGCAGCTTCCTGGAGGCAGATGACAAAATAACAAACCTTGGCCTTGTCAGATGTAGTTTCCATGCAACAGGGAACATTGAAGCCCTTGAAGCCTTAGCTGGACTTCCGAGAGTTTTGGATTCTGATGTTGCTTGCTCTTTTCAAGGACTAGATCAGCTTTTTCAGTTTTCACTCTAGATGCAGGTTTTAGGGGTTTTGGCTTATGGAAGAAGGTTGCAGTTACTTTCAATGAAAATTTGAGCTTTCTCAGTTTTGAGATCAGCTGTTTGCACAACCTGGAGTGTTGCCTAATAGTGACAGTAAAGAAGGTCTACAGAAGCCAGGGAAAATGGAAAGATCCCTAAAAGTAAAGTCAATGATGGCTCTATTTTTACAGTAAATAACAATAAAAACATTACAATTTTTATCTGAAAATAAATATTGAACTGATAATAATGAAAAGTGGCAGCTTTTGTGACCTTAATCCATAACGTCCTGAGGCAATGATAATCTTTTAATTGACTTCAGAAGGACTTTAATTCAGACTTCAAATGTTATTTCAAATAATCTGCTAGAACATAGTATCTTCTCTCATTCAAAGCACCACCTTACTTGTCAAATGCCATTACGAAATGGGAAGTGAGACACCTCTCAAAAGAATGCTAATCTACTGTCCATGTCAATGGTATCTGTTTCTGATATTCTTAATTCTGTTATTTCAAACTTTTCATACAATTATAATATTTTTGTTGTGGTTTATTATGAACTATATTACAACTAAATATGAAATATGCCACTAAGAAAAATCTTTCTTTACTTGCTTTAGAAAGCACTTCCAGAAAGTAATTATAGTCTGATCCTTTGTCTAAAACTCCTCTCAAGCATGGTAGCTATATGGAAATGTAGGTATCGGGCGCTAGATTCACAGACAGACTTAAGCAAGAAGTGCTTTTTTAAGTGGCTCATAGAATGCACTTCTTTCTTCAAATCCTACTTGAATTTACATCAGTATGAAATAATAAATAATCACTGGCTGGCAAAATGAGAGGAGAGGGGAAGAGTGGTAGCCAGAAGAGGCAGAAAGTATGCAACTATATAATGTAAGGGTAAGTTATTAGCAATAGGAAATGTTCAAATTCTTATACCAATGAATATTTAATCTGGTATATGAGTTGAAAAAATCCAACAGGAGACGCTTCAGGAGTCTCAAATAGTTCATATTCTGAAGATTAAATTGCTAGTCTAGAACATCTGAAACTTGGATTCAAATTCCTGTTCCAAAGCAGGTGAAATGGGGATTTGAAGTAAAGGACAATTTTTAAATACCTCCTTAGTAATTTCTATTTTCTTAGCAACAATTAAAGCACACTGAAGTGGAGAAAATGGGGCAGGCAGGTGTTTGGATTTTTTTGTATTTCTGTATGAAAGATGAAGTTATTTAAATTCCCAGTAGAAGCAAAAGTTCATAACTGATGGACCTAAATGAAGAAAGGTGCCACCATTGACCTTCATCTTCTCTTCAGAGTTTCTCTTCATCTATGAGGGCAAGAAGTTGGGGGATTTAAAGTTGTTACTCAAATGGCAGGTTTGAAAACTCTCTATGAGACCTACAAGAGACTTCTTTCACTGGAGGGAGTCCTTTAATTCAATTTTGCTTCTGGATGCTAAGGGACAGGTTGTTCAAACACAGTCTCTGTGTTTAGCAGTCTTCATTACAACAGTACTCAGCAGTCACCTCGCAATGCTGCTATATTCTAAGTGCTCAGTGCTCTTGAAAAGCAAACTTCTGTTTAAGTGTCTTTGTACTTTCAAAACATTGGTTTATGTTGCTATGGGATATTTTAAACATAAAGGCAATACTAAAATAGAGCACAAAAACCTATACTTTTTTATATTGGTTTAGTTAATCTTTAATCTCATATATTTCTGGTTTTAAAATTGGGTCCTGAGAAAAAATAAGTTTGCTTTTGCAAGAAATAATCCCCTTCATGAATTATTGACCAACTATTATTGACTACATAAAAGCAAGACACTCAAGGTTTTTGCAGGGGTATTACTCATAAATTAGGAACGTTGCCAAAGATTGGGATAAACTAAAGAATGCAACTATAAATCTCTAGGGTCAAGTACAGGGAGTGTTTTATTTTGAACATGATTTAGACAATCTCTCAGTGTATTTCTTTGTTCTTCAGCTCTGTAAAGCCCAAGCTATCAGTAACTCAAAGTATGTGTCTAATGTGTACTTACACCTTCTATATTCGTAAGGTGTAACAGTACATTTTCTTAGCTGTTTGAACTGTTGATACTCTAAAGCAAACAATAAAAGTTCACATTCTTGCTCTTGGATAGAACAACTGTTAGGTGTTAAATTGCCCTCAGGCATTTTTGCTTTAACAATACAATTAATAATCCATTTTTTGTCCCTCTACCACAATAAGTACTTTACTCTTGAGAAATATAGGCAGAGATGTTGCTGATATTCCTCCCCTCACATGAATATGTATCTTGATAATGCCCAAGGTCAAATTGGAGCGTAGAAGAAAGACTAATTGCAAAGTTACTAATGCCTTATTTTCAGAGGAGGGAGGTAGGAGCTATAGGTCTGGCAGTATTTTCTTCATTCCCCACAGGGCAAGTGATGCATGCTGGACTTCATGACAAGCTGCTGCAGGCACATTCCCAGTCCCTCAAGAGGGGAAAACAAGAATTGATTGTATAGTGCTTCCTGCTTATACTACTAGGAACTTCGTCATACTATCAACAGATGCAGGATGAGGCTTAAGCCAAAATCCAACACATGAAACAGTATAAATACTTACAGGTTCCTAAATAGTACTTGTGGAAAAGTTTACAGATCAGAAAGAATCAGTTCTATTTTATGTCCAAGACCTCCTATGACACTAAGTTCTTTAATTTAAATAGCTTTCATGTTAGGGTAATAATAATAATAAGTGCAAGAAAGGAAAACATACATATTTTTGCAAGTAAAGCTGATGTAGATTCAATCCTTGCTTACACGTGTGCTAAGGTACAGACAGAATTTGATCTACTGAATATTTCATTAAGGTGTTGACAGCTAAGCATCTGAGATACAACTGCTGAGATGATACATGAAACATGCCAACAGAGAGTAAATAACAGACTACTCAATCTTTTTCTCTATTTTCAGTCTCTTTGTCTCTCTCTTTCTCTTTTCAACTGTATACAGTGTAAAAACTGGCTCACACATGTTTCTGCACAGAAAAGGCAAGAATTGAGGTTCTGATTGCTCTATGAGATTGTAATGGCCATTATTCATACAGAACTGCCTCTGTAATTGAGATAAAGCCCTGAATCCTAGAGTTAAACACAAATAAAGTCAATCCATGTGAAAGCTAACTCCAAGAGTCTTTATCAGACCTAATGACTTCTTTCTAGCTTTAAAAACTCTCCTCTAGAAAAAAACAATCCATAGGATGAAACAGAATCCATGGAGACCAAGTGAACAGCTGCGCTCACCAAAAGCACTAATTTGCAAGCTTTGTTATTAAACAGTTTGCAAACGACTGATAAGTACAATAAGCATTATTTAGAAAGTTTTAATGAATAAAAATCATTCTTTTCCTTTAAATAATTCTGTAGCCCTATGCTACTATAAATATATTTCTCTATTTTAGTATATCAGCCTACAGCTAGTATAACAAAATGGAGAATTAGGCATAGTTCATATATTTTATAAATTAGTACTACTGTGTCTATGATTAATTAACAGGAAAAGGGCTACATTTGCAACTAAATATTTTGACAATGAATAATTTATCCAGGTTTAATTTTAGCATATTGGTAAAGCAAGCTTCATTTCACATACTGCACAATAAATTCTCTCTAAAGCAATTCACAAGACCAAAAAATTACAAACATAAAAATCAATTGCTCATTTCCATTTAAAATGTGGAGCAGAACTATATACAGTAGATTTAGGATGTACTCTTAATATATGCGATTGTCTAGGAAGGATATAGGTTCTATTATTCCCAGCAAGAAAAAAATTGTTAATTTCCCTAGAAGCAAGTTGTTTGTGTTAATTTATTCATTCACATACTCCTCATCCCCAAGAAAACAGTTATTTGCAAAAACAGAGAAAAATATATAGTAAATTAAACTTGGCGCAGTGATTTAAAGAAGCAGATATCCTGTAAAGGGGTCAAAAGATAAGTTATCTTAATTTATGAGCCTTACAGTCATGAGTCATGTCCTGTTATGGTTATTATATTTATGAGGTCTAAATGACTTCTAAAATAAATAACAGATCTATGACAATCCAAAATGCATGATGAGAATGCTACATAAAACTTTCAAAAACATACCGAGATCACAAAAAAAAAAACTTTACTTAGTTCACTCAGCAATTTTCAATAGCAACAATGATGTATACAAATGTGCAATACCGATTTCATGAGAAACATTAACTGACAAGCAGAGGCTAGAATTTAGAGTTATTCTTCCCTAAAGTTCAAATAATTGGTGGTATTGTGTTCTCTCTTGAGACAACTGGAACTGAGATGCTGATGCAAAGAGAGGCAGAAGGACTGACATGTTACAGGCTGTTCATGGATGTGACACTGTCACAAAAAGAGGAAAGAGAAGTGAACCCTTTGTGTATCTGGCTGGTTATATACCACAGAATATGAATCACTGATGACAAAAGTGTGCCATGTTTCAAAGCAAAACTCTTAATTGTACATTAGCCGTAGAGACAACAGTAGAAAATTATTTTCCATGCAAAGTTAGCAAAGCTCTTTTTGCTCTAATGGCCTAATGTGAATTGACAGTGAAGTATATCCCTGGAGAAATGAAGCACTATGCTGTAAGTGAAATAAAGACAGCGCAGTTCCGTTATTACTGACATAAATGCCAGCTTATAGATTTCAATAAGAAGCAGGAATTTTTTGAGACTTCTGTAGAGGGTTTAACTAGTGTAGATTTAGATTTTGATAATGGCATCTTCTCTTTTTCCTCTTCTTTTTTTTTTCCTCTAGTAAAAACAGTAATAACATAATTACCATGTCACATGTTTCATCACCTGAAAAGACAGAAAATAGATGACTTTGATCTGAATTTGCTGCTAATGTGGATTGCTAGAGCTTTGTGCATACCTAAGCCTCTGCCATACTTGTCCAACCCTTCAGCAGCAGAACCTTTAAAGAGAGCCACAACCACTAGTTTGGTTTCTCGCTGCCTTTGAAGATTGGCTGATCAGTTGTGCAGCCTTGATTTTATTGTATAGTTCTCTCGTTCTCTTTGTGTCAATTGCATTATATTTTTGTAGATTGAAGTTTTCAGGTTTCCACTAACTGGTAAACAAATGAGTTTTTACATGACTGCACAGTAAACTGCATCTGCAAGTGCTCTGATGGTGTACGGATTCAATAATTCAAACATGAATGAGACAGGAAAACATAAGGCATTCTTTCTAAGCTTATTATTTATTGCAAAGAAAACAGAAGAAGAATGAATTATCCCCAGCAATGGCAATTTCCCAGCTGTTGTGCCATACATTTAAAAGACAGAGGTGCTTTTATATTTAAAATTCTTCCAATAGGTGTGATGAGGGCATCGGCTGGTAGCTCTAGGCTGGCTACCAATACTATCCAGGAGCTCATTCTGCAATCAGGGGAGCGTAGTAATTGTAATTACAGCCAGCACACCCTGTGTGATCAAGGGAGAAGACTGATTCCTTGCTACCTCCCACACTTTTTGACCCATTGTTGCAATCAAGTAATCAAAGTTTAACTTTTATACAGGATTCCTACATCTGCAACATTTGCGTCACAAAATGCTGCATTGTCAAACTCATAAGATAAGAAGTTTTGAAATTGCTCTTACTAAACATTTTTTATTGCAGTGTTCAAAACACAGCGGAGGTTTTAATCTTGTGAGTCCAGTACTGTGGTAACATCTGAGCAAAATACGAGGCGTACTCTAAAAATGAAACTTAAGTAATTTCTGTTGTCTTACGTTTAGGCATTTACACTCAGCTTGTATTTAGAAGGCAGGAAGTTTGACCATCTCACTACATGGACATGGATAACTTTACACTGTGGGGGATATTAGGGGTGTTAATGATTGCCATGGCCAATCTCCCTCTTCTTTTGAGACATGAGTTGGGAAGAAGGTTATGACTGCTGGAGAACTGGGTAGTCACTTTTTGCTGGAAGAAACCCACCACAATTCCTTTTATGCTCCTGCACTCCTTGACTACTATCATAGTTCCTAGCCTCACATATGACCTATAGGAGAGCTTCTTTCCATAGTTAATTCTTGCACCCAGGGAAAATGGAAATCTGAATGATACAGCAGTGTGATAGTACAGGACAGGAACTCAATTCCTTAAGGTAGAGGCCTATGCTATCTGAAAAAAACCCTCTCAAAAAAAATTTGTACAAGTGTTTCAATTAGTCGTTCACAACCTTGCCCTCACAAATGCAAAATCTTAACAATATGGGAGCATTCTCGTCTTGTTTGTTGCAAAGAAGGAGATGCAATATGATATTCTCAAATGAGAGGAAGCTCAACAGGCCCTTGGACTCAGCTCAGCTCAATATGTAAATTGACTTATTTGTTGTGGGTTCACTGTAGTCATACTGCTTTACATCAGCTGACCTTGCTGATACACTTGTCCTTTTATTTGTACACACTGAGGTGCTCAGCATGAGAATTTCAATGATTTAAAACTTTATTATTTAATTATGCCTTTAAGTTGTTATTTTTTTCCAGCTAGGAAAAGTGCCATTTCACTGAGTGCACTTTTTTTTTTATTTTTTTAATTTGAAAAGGGGGTAATTTTTGATGGATGCAAAAGGAACGGAAAAAAAGCATAAATGAGAGCATATTTTTCCAACTTCACATTTCTTGAAAAAAGCTGAAAAGGTTTTCTTTCTCTTCTAACCTTCCATAAAGAATATATTTGAGGTCAACAAAGTAAGGAAACTCTTAGCCACAAAGGGCACATTTTCATAAAATTATGAAAAAATGAAAATGGAAGGCTAGATAGAAATGTTATAGGCATAAGGTTCATATAACTATCGATGGCATAAATGCCATTATACTTTCACTAAATATGATTTCAAACATTAGCTACTGGCCTGCTGGGTTAAATATTTATTTTCTAGGAGTCCCATCTGTTTCAAGCTACCAGCCAAAAGAATTGAATAATAAAATGTACAACATACACAGTCACAAGGTACAGAAAAATATTTTTCAGGATGTTTGCACTTCTGTTAACAAGAACAGACAAACAGATCCACCACTGGCCAATACGCTTTCTACTGGTGGAAGTTTTATCCAATAATCTGCCAGCTGTTTGCTGTGTTAAAGAACTCTATAAACACTATGTTTACATGCTGTCTCCCACTGCCAACTTTTAAATGGCCAAATCTTTGTGGATTTCAACACTCTCTTTCTTGTTGCGACTAAGGTGTTGCAGTAAATAATACATGATAACACTGAGGGGAAAAAAAAGGAGAAACTATAGCCTGAAAATCAAAGATATATACCTATTTCTTCCACAATGAAATAGCATTTTCTGAGATCACATGCCACAGACCAGAACTGCCATAATAAAAAGAGTTTACAGTGAATCCAATAACCTCTTACATAAGGAAAGTTGCTGTGTTTACTCTGTTTTTTTGGTTTTGTTTTGTTTTGAGTCTGAGATGATATTACAGAAATCATGGCTTCCAGCAACCTATATGTAATCTATAAATCCCAGAATATTTCAGCTGTTTCAGAGAATAATTGTTCTGCAATTATGCATGCAAATCTTAATCCAGTAACTGTCTGAGATTAAGCTATGGCTGTAGCCTGTATGTGGCACAACTGGGAGGCTGCAGACATGCAGTTTTTGTCCTTATAATCTTGACAGTTTAGAAAATGCTAGTAACAGCAAAGAGCAAAGCAGAGCTCCAACGGAAATTCATTTGCATTTACATCTGCACCCATGCAATGCCCCTTTCCACACTGTTACAGTTTCAAGGTATCACGGAGAAGAAAAGACCTCTTGAAACAGAATATCTAAATAGATAGATTGCTTACAGTTTAGAAATTGTGCAAAAACCATAATTTATAGTAACAGGCTCTATGAAGAACATTTCTTTCTAGTTTCTGTAACCTCAATGCACTGCAGGCATGAAATAACCTATAGTTATACTTCCTGGTGATGTGAAAAGGGAGTATTATATTCCTTTAGACCATTTTTTAAAAGCATGTTTCTCCTTTTGTTATATTTTCCTGCTTTATCAACATCATTTAAAGACCTCTGCTTTAGTCATTTTGAGTCATAGTCACAAACTGTACTGTCTTCTGTACTTTGGCAGTGATACTGTAGCTGAGTTTCCGTAGTGATCTACCAAACAGATTATTTTTTCTCCTCCCATACAGAGTACATATTTCTGATGGCATTCCTGTTGTGTGGGAGGGCGGCTCCACTCCATTCACACACTCACACTCACAGATGTGGCCTCCTGGGTTTCCTCCTGTCAGGCTTTCCAACAGCTGAACAGTTATAACCTCAAGGCCACTCTCCAGCCTTCTAATAAGCAGTCAGGGCATCACAGCACAGGCTTTGCTTGTTCCTTTTGTTGTGTTTTGTTTTTTTTCTGTGAACCTGAGAATTTGTCTTTGGAAGGAAGGGAAGAAGGGGGGAAAGGGAAGGAGAAGAGGAAAGGGAAGGGAAAAGGAAAGGGAAAGGGAAAAGGAAAGGGAAAGAGAAAGGGAAAGAAAGCTTAGAAAATCAACTGATTTTGGTATTTTCTAAAACTGTCAAGGAGAAAAGCCCTGTTCTATTCATAACTGCTGTTCTGTGAATAATTTTAGTTACATGGCTATGAAGTAACATGGAATTTTAGAGTCCTTGGAACAAAACCTTGCTTGAAGCCAGTGATTTGATCAAGAAATGCCACAAAATACATTGTAATCTAATCTCTTCTCAGGCAGTTAATGGCATACATGAATGACAGAGAAGAATACATTTAAATCATCTTATTTCTTTGAGAAATGTTACCGTAGCAAGCATTTTATCATAACAGCTGTAGCTGCTGCTTCTGCCAACAGGACATTTATATGACTGTATAGATCAGCACAGGCCATTTCCTGCAGGAATATTTTATTCTATAACTAAATCAGGAAGAAAAACAGCTGGAACACAGTTGAAGGATGTAGGGGCAGGGTTATTTTGAACCAAATTTTACTCCATGGTGTAATTCTTGGTAGCTTACTAATAGAACTTTCTGGTATATTGTAACATAACACAGGAAATCCAATGGCCTCATGAAGGGAAAATGCAACTATATAGCTGTGCATAGGGAGGTTGGGGAACTGATAGCCTTGGTGTTAAACTGGTACTACAAGAGGGAAGATGAGGTCATTACTTCTGCATGAAAAGCAATATGCCAGACACAAGTAAACAGTGAACCTGATTCTCCCAAAGCATCTTAATATATTATCTCTGTCTGGAGAAGACAAAAAGTGGTTCAGTGCAGAACAGGGCTATTTCCATTTTCAAGTTGACAGTATTGTCATAACAAAGCATAGGGAAAGGAAAAAATGAGAGGATTTCCCTACATTTGATTGTGATCATACTCTCTCTGCCAATAAATCCTCCTCAGTTCATAAAGGTTCTTTTAAAGAGCAATTTGATTTGTCTTTGAAAAGCACTGGAGTGCATCAAATGTCATTAGTTCTTTAAATATGTCCACAGACTACTGCAGGCCTGCAGCTTTGTGCAAAGTCCCTTGTCGCTCCTGGCCCCCACTTCTCTTTTGTAGGCTTCCAAACTAAAATTGTCCTCTGTATATTTCCAGTAGCTCACAGGGAGTAAAGGGCTTTAACCCATTCTCTATATCAGTAGCAAGTCATAGTGGGTTAGGCTCCAGGATATTCTTAAATTGCATGATTATATTTTAATGGATTTTTCCAAAGAAGGCAAATCTTGAGGCAGTAGCTTGAAACTACACAACTAATCAGAATTATTCATATTAAATCAGTGGTATCATATTATCATTGGGCTCTTTTTTGGGTGCACGTATTTAGCTAAATCTCCCTGGTTTATTATTGCCTAACTGCTAAATTCTTCAAGAAATATCTCATGCTCTCTAACCTTAGCAATTGCATTTTTCTCTTGCCTCACCCCCTTCACCTACTTTTCTTCTTTCTCCCCCACTTCCATCTCATTCTTTAAGCTCTCCAGCTTTCCAGTAAAGATAACTATTCTCCTACATTTTCACCTTCTTTCTTTTATAACTTGAGTAGCGACAGCTATTTTTCTATACTGAATAATTCAAGCTCTGCAGCTCCATCTTTAAATGTCTCTCTGTACCCATTCCCCTATGCATCTACTAAGCACCACTCAATATGCTTTTGCGTATCCCATCCTCCAGTACTTCCTTTCTCCTAGATGCTCCATTAGGAAGTGATTGCTCTGATCTTACAAAAGGATTGATCATTCAGGACTGTCCTATTCAACTATGCCCTTTTAGAAATGGTGCTACTTTTGAAGAGCTGCAAGGGGAAATCTGGGCAACTAGGTCTAGTGCCAAAACTATAATCTATATTCCGTTGGAAATGACGTGCCTGCCCTGACTGGAACCAGCTTAAATCACAGACTGTTAGAGACAATTCAGGCAGCACGTGTGTTTAATATTAGACACTTTTGTAGAAAAGCCTGCCAATCATATTGATTTGTGTCAAATTAAGTGCAATGGGATTCTTTTTTTTTTTTTTTTTTTTAATCCATGCGGACAGCTTAGAGGCAGGAAATTAAACAAACCTTTTTCAATAATCATCTTGGCTGAAAGTGAACTGTGGTCTTAATAATCAGAGAGGGACAATCATGTTTTAAAAAGCTGTCCCTCAGGTAAGGAATGCTTGCCAAAATTGAACTCTCATAAAAGCAACAGTAAGAGAGGCAACTTAATAGGCATGATCTTGATTTTATGAACAATACTCCAAAATTAAGGGATAATTCCACACATTCATTGCGTTCCTCATCACCTTACACTATCAATTGATTATTGTTAGAGTAACCCTGTGAAGCAGGGAAATATTATCCTAATTTTAAATAAATGTGTATCCTAATTTTATAGGTTTCACAAGTCTATTGAGTCCTCACTTCACTGCCAAATTCTTTAAAACATCCTTTCTAACTTAAAAAACTCCTTTGCTGTGGAATACTTTTTAAATGAGGGTGGAGCCAGCAGTAACATTGTGCATATTTTATGCAAAATTGCCAATTACTGAAATCAAGAAGATACATATATGGGTCTGCAACACAGAGCTTTTGGGGCTCAAGATTGCACCCCCTGTGAAGGTGAAGATAAAGACATTTCAACTTTAAAATACATTACTATCAGGATTACTACTGAGAAGTGTTATGGATGGTTATATTTCTTCTTTCCCTCTTCTGCAATATCCAGTTCAGATTTTGGCTACTGCATGACTGATGGCTGGTTTTGAGACCCAGAGCAGGTAGTAGTACATCATTTGTATGAGCTCTGAGGGCTGGCAGAATCCCCACTCGCAGTGATTGGATCTTGTCATATCCAACTCACTGCGATATAGAACAGCAACACTTTTCACAGCCTCTCTTGTTAAGGTGACAGAAGAGGGAAGGCAAATCACAGCTGAAAAAATATATTCCAATAAGAAATAGTAATAAACTTTCCCATATATCTCACCTTTCCAGGAAAGAATATAACTGGCAGAACTTTGCGTGTGCTTTTGATAAATAGAAGTGGCCCATGTCCAGCTTTTATTTAAAAGCAAATCCAAGAGAGGAAAAAACCCCAAGTAGTTCATCACATAAATAATCATTTACTGAAGATGCAAAGCTAAGGAATTAAGATGCCTCAATACTCTCTGCCAAGAAGGATTCTTCTAACCTAGCTTTACACTTTTACATGCAAATGACTACACTGTAAGCTGGTTTTATAGTAAGTTTGGTTGTAAAGCATGATTAATCTAATGCATTTTAGGCATTTACTTTAAGATAGATAAATTGTGCCTTAGATGCAACTAATTATTCTGACTTGATGTTCAACAGCAGCAAAGAGAGCTTAGGGTGACTACATTGTAGATGTGTACATTTGGTCTGATAACTCCTATCTTGGTTTGCTGCTGAAGTCATCATATATATATATATATATATATATATATATCTAAGGTATATTAGCAAGAAGACATGTCTTTCCTTCTTTTGCTGCACATGGACTCATTGCCTATGACCACACAGTTCACAGTAAAAGTGAAAAGAAAGAGCAGCCTCAAACACAAAATCACTTGTGTGGGATGCATGACATTTCCTGATTTTCTAACTCCTTTAGAGTTTTGGCTTTCAACTGATACAAACAGGTATGAGAGTTTCCCTTGCCCCCATCTCCACCACCAATATACTCAGGGAAAAAAATAACAGCTCCAGAGGGACAAGGACACTTGCAAATGTTCCTCTCCTAGATGACAGACTGCTATCTCGGTCCCTGCCATCAGCAAATAACTTGTCACTATTTTTTTTTTTTAGAAAGACACTAAGACACCTTGCCTTTGTGAATATTGCCTTAAGTGCAAGGGTTTTTTTTAATATGCGTTTCATTGCTGGTTTTTGTGCATCACATAGAGATATAAATGATCTGTTTTTGTGTGTGTGTCTACACCTGCGGAGGACTGCTTCCTATGCTGCATTATTGAGAACTTTGCCAGATATAGCTGCAAGAACAGGATTTGCTTGGTTAATTTCGAGAACACACTAGACATACTCTATTCACATTTAACCTTTTTGAAGTTCTGTTTAGATGGGTACAATTAAAGGCTCTTCTGTGACTTTGGTTGGTTATTGCTTTGTATATACTTAATTTGAAAATGTTACTGCAATACACAACTGTTTTGTTTGTGGTATTTGAGGCTTTACTTAATAATTTAAGCCTAATTTTTCTAGACTTATGTGTTAGGCTTCCATTTCTGTCCCCTTAAAAAATACATACATACATATATGTGTGTATATATTTGAAATCTCATACAGTTAGTGTCATAATGCCAGAGCTTTGCAGACATTCCAGATTGAGATCATCATAATTTGTCATTTAGTCTGTCTTCATGTCAATGCATCTAGACTATATACTTTGTCTCTCTCCAACAAATATCTATACCGTGTATTTTCTAATAATTCAAAAGTTTTTCTTGGTATATTGATCTTCAAGATGTATACATTTTTATTTTCCTGAAATTGATTTTTGATCTGATTCTCACTGAAAAGTGATTATATCTCCACTGATTTCATTTAACATCTCAGCTGATACAGGATAAGAAAACAGATTTTTGTCAGTTCTGGCCTTTTGTGAAATACGTAAATGCCACTGGTGATGAACCTTCCTGATGATGATATGGTATATAATATCTTTTAAGGAAATCTCTGCCACAAGCTAATGATATTTGCTAATGACACACTAATAAACTTTACCCAGTTAGATGTCTAGCTTTACTAATACACTGTGAATAGACTATTAAGATCGTTGCTATTAATTTTTTTTCTTTTCATTTTATACTGGTGTCCTGAATGCCAAATGGCATTCAGTGCTCCTTGGGCTCAGTACTTCATAAGAAGAAATAGAATCATAGAATCATTAAGGTTGGAAAAGACCCTTAAGATCATTGAGTCCAACCATTAACCTAGCACTGCCAAGTCCACCACTAAACCGTGTCCTCAAGCACCACGTCTACCCATCTTTTAAATACCTCCAGGGATGGAGACTCAACCACTTCCCTGGGCAGCCTGTTCCAAAGTCTGACTACCCTTTCGGTGAAGAAGTTTTTCCTCATATCCAACCTCAACTTCCCCTGGCGCAGCTTGAGGCCATTTCCTCTCATCCTATCACTTGTTACTTGGGAGAAGAGACTGACCCTCACCTCACTACAACCTCCTCAGGTAGTTGTAGAGAGCAATAAGATCTCCCCTCAGCCTCCTCTTCTCCAGACTAAACAACCCCAGTTCCCTCAGCCGCTCCTCGTAAGACTTGTTCTCTAGACAATAGATAGAAAATATAGGCGTTGTGTAAGCTGTTTCAGAAGACCTCTGCCAAATCAGAAAACAGGTTGTCTCTGCCATGTACTTGTGCTAGATGCCTATGACTCTTGCTTTAAACAAACCAGACTGGACACAGAAACCATTTAACTCGTCAATGTAAGACTAGGTGCAATCATTTAGCGTTTTGTGTTGCTGTAGAGAGGTTTGCTTTTTTGCTCAACTTCCCAATAGTCTGCTGCAGAAATACTCCAAGTTCTTCCAGATCCCACCCCAGTGCCTTAACCTGATCAAAGGTAATGGTCCCTGCTGCTAAAGCACAGCTTGTCTGCTGTGTGGAGGAAAAACCTTCCTGACACTATTCCCAATATCAAACACCAAGTACAGCAGAGAGGAGGATTTGCTCCCGACATCATCTTCTGTTTTAATCAAGTCCCTAACTTATTTTCTTCATAGGCTTCTTGGTAAATAAGACCTACCAAATATTTTCTTTAGGAAGAAAGTTTGTTTTACAATTCTATATACAAATAAATTTTATTTAAATCTTTTACTATGTCTTCCTTAAGTTTCTTAGCTATTGTCTCTCTTTTTCATGTACATCACAGGTAGCTTATCTGTACTCATTTTATATTTTTTATATATATTTCAATAGAAAGGCTCTTGATTTTAATCTTGAGCCTTATCATTTTCTGCACTGGCACTTTAAAAATAATAAGGTCAGGTCTATGCAAACTTCTGTTCCTAGCCCAGCTAATGTTGAGAAAGGCTAAAATGCCCAACAACAACAGTTTCAGCACTAAGTATCTGCAAGCCTATTTTTAGGATCTGCAATTTTAAACTGAGAACTTTGCTAACCAAAAAAAATCAAAGACTATTCAGGCACTTTGATATTACGAGTTCTTGTGCTTTTACCACTTAGCAGTACTTACAGTGAAGTAAAAACTTTTGTGGTGACTTCCACGGGTCCTAGCACTTTATTCATAGTGTTGTCATTTTTCTGAAACCCCAGATTCTGGCAATATGAAATTGTAAATGAAACTCAGCTTTTATTTTTTAATGTCAGGTTTTACAGACACAATACTTGCAAAGAAATCCAAATGCCAAAAGCAAGTAAAAACAAAGAAACAAGACAACAAACAAAGAAACATCTCAAGACCAAAATGATAAACCCACTCCTCAAGCAAAAACCAAAATGTATTTTGGGGGTATTAAAGTTGCACTAAATTTAGTCAATCCCGTTTTTAGGGGCCTGACAGAAAATATAGGAATGCTTTTAGTTTTCAAATCTGTATTTTGAAATATGTCTTTAATCTTATGTTTTTTATTCTCATTCTTATTTTGAAGTATACATTTTATTTTATTGATGTGCTTAAGGTATTTACTATATCTCCCCAGCCTTTCCTTTTCGAAGCAATTTTGATTTTTATTGCCTTCTTACATTTTTATTGATTTCCCTGTTCCTCTTTTCATAAATTTTTTCAGTTTATGGATGACTCTTTGTTCACATGACATTGGTTTATAGAGTAAAAAAGATGAGAGGTGATAACAGGGCTTTTCAGTGGTCACTTCATATAAGCTCGTTTTCTATCCGCACAAATAGATCACTAGCAACTTATTGACTGAAGTGTTTAAGCTTCAGGAGTTTTATCTTGCACCACTGACATTAATGGAAGTTTGCAACTGACACAGTAGATGGTGAATAAGAGTTTGGATTGCTACCGTATCATACCAATCTAAAACGGGCTTCAATTCCTTCTCTATTTTGTATAATCACAATTTACTTGACTATTTTTCTGTAATGATTTCAGTATATTTTTTATAGCTTCATCACAGAATTAAATTTTTTTTGCAATATTTTTCCAAAGAGAGGAAAGAACCCAGTTCACACTAATCTGTATTCATGTGTTTGTTGGCACTTCCACAAATAATTTTCAGTGCACCATTATGATTGTTTACTACATTTACCAAGTATTCAAATACCTGTACTAACATTTCTGTGGGCACTTGCTTGATATACATGTTTGGTTTGAGCAACTGTGTGTATACCCCTGAGAATAAGATCTGAGGTAAACTTTCAAGTACCTGATAATGCTTTGATTTCTAGTTCTTAAATTCTTACCTAACCGGAATGTGGATTTCCTAAAACCATGTCAGTTGCTTTAAGTAACATTCTAGATAAACGAAGAACATTACTGGAGTGTCTGCAGAAATTCAGGATGCTCTTACTACACAAAAAAAATCCAACAAGCAGACAATATATGTCTAGAAGTCTTAATATATCAAGATAATCTACATCCTTGAGGTATTATAACACTTCTAGAGCCAAATTAAAAAAAAAAAAAAAATTTAAATGTATGTCTGCTTCAGTCCCTGTATCTGTCTTCCCTACAAAATACTAGAATCTAAATAAACATGTTATGGGAATTAATTAAGAAAACTCCTTTGGCATTTGACAAAAAGGAAGGGTTTTTTTTTTTTCTTTTTTTATTTCTACTACCACTGACAAGATATGTTCATAATATTCACAGAAACTAACGCTTAATAAGATAGACAAATTTGTGGAGAAAAAATATACACACCTAAATGGACTTGCCCTTCCATTTTGAATACATGGGGGCAAAGATCTCTTTATAATTAAGAAGCATTACAATCTGATATACTTCATAGGTTGATATTTTAAACATGGCATAAAGTTTTCCAAGTTCAAGTGCGTACTAATGCAGTTGTGTGTCTTCCTGTCTATGGTTGGTAATAGCTGTATTTGTGTCTTTTACTCTTCTTAGAATTTTCTGAAAAAATCACCACTGACCTGGAGAAAAATCATTCCTACAACATGCATGTTTCTTAACATGAGTATATCTTTTTCCTCCCTTTGGCAATAATATGTTGGCTTCTGGTATCATCTCTCCATCCTCCTTGTGACCAATGAGGAAGATAGTTAATGTTGGTTTCAACTGAATGTTCTCTTTAATAAATTATCTTTGCTGTCTCTTAGAAGCACTAGGTTCTCATTTGCTGACTTCTTGTTCTTCATATACTTCAAATATTTTCTATTATTTATCTTAACCACTTATGTCATTATCTTTTTCCCCTCTTTTTGCTTTTCTTATCATGTTTTAACTTCTTTTGCTTTGTTTCAGTGATGTCTTAGTCCTTCTCCAGCATGTGATGTTTTATAGCTCATCTCTGATGACTCCTTAATTTCGTGATCATTTTTATAGTGCATCATGTTTTTATTATGAAATGTATTTGCCTTACATGCATATACTCCATTTTTTCTATTAGGGTATGCAGATGCCATTTTCTTTGGAATGTACAGCCCTGAGAGAGGAGGAAATAGAGACTTTAAAAACTGATGTGTCCTAATATATGGCTATAGCATTAATTTTACCTTCTAGATTAAACAGCCTATTTCCCCAAATCCTTAAATATACAAATGCACACATATAAATATATATATAAATAAACTTTATAAATTAGTTTGGCATATACTAGGAGAAAGCAAACAGAGCCAAGTACCCAGTAACTCAGATGCACCAAACCCAGTGTTCTGGGAGCTTGCTGAAGCCTTAGAGAGTGGAGGTTGCCCAGTTACATAGGTCTATGGACAGGAAAGCCTATAGTTTCTTGGATTTTAGCTGTTACTTATGCTCCTGCAATTCTTCTTCTTCTCTCCTCTGAGAGTAAAGACAACAGCTGTGGTCACAGATCGGATATGCTTGTCAGAAGTAGGACTTTCAAACCCATAAATCTAGAATCAATGACCTCTATGAATGCAGGCTGGGAAAGTTCTTGGTTACTATGGAGTTTCTTGAAAATGATGTAGAAATATACGATAATGGAACATGTCTTCTATTGACCTGAAGGTAGGTGGTTTCCAATGGTGTATGTGCATACCTTTAATGGCCATGGGAATCTTTGCTACAAGGCCTATAATATGCCTCTGAAATAAGTATAACAATCTCTTAGAAGTCCTTGAAAGAGATTACAAAGGGCATTAAACAAAGGGGCATTTTTTCAGTGTTATTCAGTATTCAGAGATAGGTCACTAGACTTTACTAGCTGTTGGTAGATCAACCTCATTTTTATAAGGTATAAAGAAGAAGTGAAGGAACCCTGAACATCATACACATTTTCTTTTTTGATCTCTGTTTCTCTTCTGTAAGATCCTGTCAGCAGGTATATTTTCCAAAATTAATCATAACCAGATCTAAATTACTTTAAAAATCCTATACAGTTGATTTACAGTTATCCAGCGTATTTGTGCAGAACATGGAGAATGAAATGTTTTGATGGCTCTGAACAATGAGGAAGGTGTTTAATAAAACAATAAATATTTGACGCTTGTTTAAATCCAAGACTGTAAAAAAATCAGTTTTTCAAAACACATGTGAGTTTAAGTACCTGCTTTAAGTTAGTTCTTGAATGGGATCTTCTTCCAAATGATGGCTTTGAACTCTGATTCTGATCCACTTGCTCCAATAGTATTGTTCATAAAATTGAATATGAATTAACTTGACATAGAACAACCAACCAACATGAATAAAAAGTGATAATATGGAACAAAATGTTTGAAAGGTTTGGATCATCACAAAAGTTCTTTTGCTGAAACCCTTACCTGTGAGCATCTCCTCATGAATTTATTCTTCCACTTCCACCTACTCATTCTTGCTGTTATGTCCATTCTCAGCTAAGAACATACCTTCTTCCACAACACAAGCAAAGACAAATGAAAATGTATATATACAAGTGAACTGCAACTAATAATATGCTACTTCAATACATCTTTATTCTCACAAAGTGTGAGAGATTGTCTGGCAATAGCCATTAAAGTTATTTTTTTTGCTATTTAATTTAGGGGCTTAGGTATATCAATAATTAATTGTTTTGAACTACTGCCTGGGTTTAATCATTATTTATTTGTGGCTTTTTTCCCCCAGTTTTATTAGAGATGTGCAAGGATACAGATCCCTTCTGCTTTGGGATTTGTGTTCAATATAAGGGAAAAGGTCAACAAGACATCATGAAAAAATGTGCTGATCTGGATGGCTCTTGCAGCTGGTCATATATTTTATAAAAAAGCACAGGAGAGATTTCTATATTTAGAGGCTCAGGATAACTTTTTTCCTGCCCTTCAGCAATTTACTGTTCCTAAGCCTCTATTTTTCTTTCAGTTGAAAACAGCAGACTCTACTACAGTTGTTATATATTGACCTAAAAGATGACATTTTTTGTCTGCTTTTTATTTGATTCATGAATCACACAGTTCAGCTGATTGTGATTTTACTTTGCATTCATAGTTTTTCTGTTGAATATACTTGATGAAAAAGTTTCAGATTATGACCTATTAAGACCTCACATAACAATTGTTATGTACTGCAAGAATGAGAAAAACACAGGCTGCAGGAGCTGTTCATGGAGGTCTGTTAGTATTTGCAATTGTGGTTTTGGCTTCCTATTTTTCCTAGTATAGTAGTCGATTTTTGCTGGGTCTCTCATTCATGAAAGCACCCTCAGCTTAACATTTTTCTTGCTCATCCACCAACTTACGGTACTGGGAGAACTCAACCTTGAACAGAAAGGCACATTTTGTTTTAAACCAAAAAAAAATGGAGGTTAAATATAATCACATACCTTTGTCATTACTGCCAGAAAGTTTAAATTCTGGATGTGTTATGTGCATTGTTTCTTGTTGATCCTGAATTTTTGTATGTTTTCCCTACTTTGATGTGGTTGGCTTGAAACATTTCAGCCCATTTCCTCCCTTTTTCTTGTGAAAGGAATCTTAACAGATAAATGAAACTTGTATCATTTAGTTGTTCCACTTCTGCTTCACTCCCTTCCATATTATTTGTTTTTTTCTCCCTATTACACCATTGCTTCAGAGGAAAATAACTGGAGGATATGTTCTCCTTTTTAATCTTCCTTTGCCATGCAGTAAGACAGTGGGTAGAGGCTGGGCAAGGAAGAACAAAGAAGATATTGTAGCAGTAGGAAAATCTTATTCAGATTCCTAAAGGCACAGAGAGAATCTGGCCTAGACTTTGCTAATATTTTCCATCACTTTTTATTGACCTCAGCTTTGAATCAGAAAACACCACCTGGATATACCGGCTGCAATGTATCCCAAAATAAACATTGCCAGTTACCACACACTCAGGGGATTCCCTTACCTTTGTAATAGGAAACAAAAGCAATAGCAAGTGCAGAAGAATTTATATGGTGCTGTAAATCTTCTTTTCTAGAGGACTGGAATCCTCACTATGAAGTTACAGCCATGGTAACTGATTATCCAGTGTTTTGTAGCTAAAGTTATGATAAGCCCCTAGGCAGAGTTGCATTAGTTTTGTCTGGTTCTTACTTATGTTGACATTTTCTAACCCATTAAATACAGTCATTGCAGACTAGATGCTATCTTTCAGCCAAAGTCCTCAGCAAGAATAGGTGTATGTCTACACAGCCCCCCAAAAAGAAGGGCAATTTCTTCAGGAGTTGGCTGATATATCACTAAACTTCAATTTGAGAAGGTTCCTAGGCAAAGATCTAGCATAAGACTTAAGCAGCAGAAGTGCAACTGAGGGGGCATTCAGAGACCCACACTCAGAAGACATAGACAAATACCCAAACCCTTTCTAACTTCATTAGCATCTGAAATGGAGTAGCAACCAAATATGGAGGTAAATATTCCTGTAAATAAATCAAATTCTACTTTATGATTGGCCTGATCATCTAGATCTCTTCCTTGTGTTTTATTTCTATGGGATCTTAAATAAAGTCTTTGAAGAGTCTGTTATTAGAAATACTCTGAATGCACCTAAATGCATGATACTGCCAACCTTGTATATAACAGCCCTTTGATTAGAGACTTCATATAAAAAATTGGAAATAGGAGTCAAATGGGAAACCCGAGCTTTTTTCTTAGATTAGGTAGGGAGGAAATTCTATCATCTCCTCTTCTGAGGGAAATATTATAAAGTGTGGTTCAAGACAGCCTTCTCTCAGTTTTTCAGGCTATGTAGCTTCAACTTGCATAGCAAAGTTGAGAATACAAAGATACTAGTGTTTCAGAAACTTTCAGCACAAGACATAAACCCTGAATTCAGAAGGAGTTTCTGGTGCTGATCAGACACAGCCCTGGAACTAACAAATCTCATCAAATCACAACAGAGACTCAGTTCAGAGGACCTTGATAAACTTGGGAACCAGGCCAACAGAAACTGCGGGAGATTCAAGAAGAAAAAGTGCAAAGTTCTGCACATAGGGAAGAATAGTCTCATGGAATAGTAGGGGCTGAGAAGAAACTGGCTAAGAAACAACTTTGTGGAAAAGGTTTCCATCATAGTCTTTATGGACAAGAATCTCCTAAGCACCAAATGAGACCTGTCTCTTGTGCATGCAATGGGGCTTTACAGTTACAAAACATGGCTTTAGCTTCTCAGCCAGGCTGGGCAAGACTCAACATAGCACATTGTTGTCCTGTGCCTGTATTTTATGCTTTGTACTTCATAGGCATGCCTTCAGGTGCTGTTAAAGTATTTTTGTCACTAAGTGCAATATCTCCAGTAGAAGTCAGCAAGCAAAATTTTTCCCAAATCCCACTCCCATCATCTAGTTTTTGGAATCTTTTACTAAGAGCTTGTGAGACAGAGATTTAAATTTCTAAGTGCACAGAGAAAATGCATATACTCAGTATACTTACGTATATGCAGGTGAATGTCTCTTGGTTCCTCCCTCTGGGTATATTTCATTTTCCATGGGATACATATTTATTCAGAGAGCAAGTAAGAATGACCCTCGCAGTGTAATGGTTTCCATTTGGGAGATGAAAAGCTGTGGTTCTTCTTTCTGCACTCTCAGAAGTCATCCCGAGAAAAAGTGAAGATCCTTAGAAGGAGAGCCTGAGAGCACACCTAAAGATATGCTAAAACACAGCAAAGATGACACAGTTCTGGGGGAAAGGAGAGAAATAAAACCCATCAGTCAGAAAAGGGACTGAATCTTAGTTCTCCTGCACCTGAATGTATTCCTTGCATTCTGGACTGCTGCATCAGAGAGCGACACCACCCTCTGCTTCTGACCCATTTGCAAATGTAACTTAAACATGCAGAAACTTTTTCTTAAATTCAAACAATGTAGTTCACATTTTTTCAGTGAACTCTAACTGCATTTCACTAACAAATTCCACAGCCTGCTTCTTGAACAGCCTTATTTTACACAAGAAACAAGTGGAGCCATCATGCTTAGCAACCCCAGGAACAGGGATGCAAAAGAAAGGTAATTTCTGTGTCT
This sequence comes from Nipponia nippon, assembly GCF_047370975.1. NCBI lineage: Eukaryota > Metazoa > Chordata > Aves > Pelecaniformes > Threskiornithidae > Nipponia > Nipponia nippon. The sequence goes on along the minus strand of NW_028262290.1, from coordinate 153,676,862 downwards.
CTCCGTGAAAGCTACATAGTAAAGATGGCCAGTCTCATTCAACACATAATGTATAAATGTGCCAACACTCAGATTCACAAGCAGCAGTATTTAGCACTCTGGCTAATATCCTACACTGGCAGGGAAAGGATTAAAAGGGCCCCAGGACAAATAGTCCTCCTTCACCCATACTAAGTGGCATCTCTGGGTCAGAGAGGATCTACTCTTGCAAAATACCAATGGTTAACTCTGTTATTTCTCTCTATATCTGTCTTTAGGGTATGGAGATTATTTTCACCTCAGAGGGTATTAGTCATTACAGTCACAGAGTACATTCATCTGAATATTTCTGGAAAAGAAAAGCATACTTCCATTTATAACACTTTACCAATATAACTAGGGCTGTGAAACTAGTATATTATCAAAACACACACATTTAATATTTGTTCTCTTAGCTAACTCACTGAATGATTTTTTTTTTTCTTTTTCCTTGCTGGATGTTGCCTAGCAATATATTACACTGACTTTGAACAAATCTGTAATAGTAAATATTATGGTTTCATCTAACATTTCAACTAAGAAAATAAATTGCATAAAATGGAGTTCACATAAAAGATAGCAGGGTCAAAGACCACTGGAGTAGGCATTCTGCATCCATTACAATACACCACCCATAGGCAGTGATTATTTATTGGAATATGTTATGAGTCATGGCAATTCATAACACTATGGTCTCTGGAAAATTCCATTTTCCACCCTGAGCCAACATTAGGCTTACAGTACATACATTTTGATTAACTGAGACACAAATGTATCCCAGCAGTTACAGAAGAGTTGTTTCCTATCTTTCCTAAAATTGAGAGATACTTATTATTTCCAGGAAAATAAATAAGGTCATGTGGAATGAAGCATTTACAATTCTTGGCAGGGCAGTTAAAATGAATAAGACTGTGCATGAAAGCTTGTTTGACTGTCTATTTAGTTTCATTTTAAAGATTTTAGTCTTATCATTCATGATTTATGCACAACATGTACTGCCACTTGCTGGTCTGTTCTATAAATACCTTCATAATTTGAATTAAGATAATGCGTTATCTGTGCTTGGTAGATGTATTACAGTTTTGTACTCACTTAAAGTTCCACCAAACCATAAAGCCTTTTTGCATTTTAGATTTAGCTAAAAATATTCGCCCATTAAAATAGCAATCATCATTAAAATTAGTTCCCTGATTCTACTGATTAATTTTTCAGTAACAAGCAAGGTTTCCAAAAAGTTACAATTAAACGTATTTTTAGACAAAACCTGACAATTTTTTAAAGAGTCTAGAGAAGCAATTACCTGGCATAAGAATCTGCAGGACACAATTAGAGGGAAGAGGAAGTAATTTGAAATAAAAATACATATTAATATATACACAGTCATAAGAATATTGCCAGAGGCAACACAGCGGTGTTGATAAAAAAGTTTTAAATTAGTAGATTTGAGACCTTTCCACTGCTCTCCAGACAAATGTGAATCCTTCTATAAAGGCAGCAGATTGTTTATTTCTGAATGGATAGTTTCTGGTTAATCAGCTTTCAAACCTTTGTAGTCCCACTAAGACAAATGCTAGTACTAGGCTTATGAGATGCAAGATCAGGATTTGTAATTACATTCTGGGGAATGGACATTTTTAGCCACATGAGTAATTTGAATCTTGTGCTCAGTTTTGGCTGTTGCAAAAGGGGAGGGGAATAACCTGTTCTCCATATCTGTGAGACAGAACAAAAAGTGATGGAGTCAAGTTGCAGTGAGAGGTATAGCTTATGTCCATTAGGAAATGTTGAATCACTGGCACAGACTGCTCAGAGAATTTGTGGAAATGCCATCACTGGAGATCTTTAAGGTAAGTTAGGCAATAAAAGGTCATAGCTTGATGCCTTTATTCAGTCAATCTAAGTATCACATAAATGTTCTGAAAAACATTTAAGAGCTATATGACATTTTTTTCACATAAAGCCATAGAGCATCTTGTATGTTTCTTCTGTATTCACCTTCATTTACAACCAGAAAAAGTTGAGATTTGAGTCTTCATTTATTCTTTTTACTCTTCCAATTTTCTTTAATTTGATTACTTGAGCCTATGGGGAGGGCTTAGGTATTTTTTAAATTTTTTTGTCATCCATTTCTCATGTCTTGTGACCCATATGTTGGTAGCCACTGGACTAGAAAACCTCTTGAAGGTCTCTGTCCTCTTGTTTGCCACAAATAGCTTGTAAAAGATAGTCTTTCCATTTACTATTTAAACTATGCTTAAAACTCAACTGCAAAAATACAAATTCTAATTTTAAGTCTGAAAACAAGCCAACGACTATAATACCCAAGTACTGTCATAGTTTCAGAAATATAAACATAGATACAACCCCTGAAACTTTGGCACATTCTAGAACTTTTTTAACTGTAGGCTGATACTCAAAGAAATCTGTGTTGGCATATATTTTTAAATTTATGTCTGCCATCACCCTTAGATGATGGGGGCAGGTAGAAGCCCTGCATAGGGCAACAGATTATTTTTTTTTTTAATACAAAAGAACACAATGTCTCTTTAAGTGAAAATGAAGCCCATTGCCTTCTCGTAAATAACCTATGTACCAGCCAAGAATTTCTTCTGGTTATCACCTTTTTAACTTCTTTTATGACTCTACTTCTCACGAACATTGGACATCTTACAGTAAACTCTGATTTCCAGCAAATAAAACAAATAAAAAAGAAAGCAAGCTGCAAACACCACTAGAAACATAATAGGGCCTGAGAACGTGTATTTGTTGACAAGACAGAATTTGTGAGTCAAGCAATCAAACATTGTTCAGCTGACAGCAACTGCAGATGCAGTCGTAAAATATCAGTGATGGACTTAAATTGCAAATAATAGCAGGCTACAGGCTGTCACAGATGACCACCGGATAGTAATCACCCCTGAAATACCATCCTTGAGCCTTTTAAATAAAGAGCAGTGGTAGATTTTTTGAAACGGTGAGGGAAGGGTAAGGAAGAACTTGTAACAGACTGTTCTGGTGTTTTGTGGCAAGACAGAAATAATTAACTCGGACCTACCTGTCTGCTCTGTACAAGGAGTGCACTGTGCAGAACTCACAACTCCCTCTTTGCCCATCTGAACATTGCATGAACAAACAGGAATGACTTAAATTTTAAGAGCGAGCTCCAAAGCCTTCTGAAGTCATCAGACTCAAAATCAGCTCCATGACTTGGCTCAGGTCTTTTCATGTGCATTACACCCATTCAGTAAAGGCTGTCCTGAACCTTCAGAATAAGCCAAACACTGGGGCCTGGTTGATAACTGCCTCAGCTCCCAGCACACCGGATAACAAACTTTGGCTTCCCTTTTCTTCCATATTTAGCAACAAGGCTGAGCATACAATAAACATATAGGCACTTCTGGCTCCTTCCTTTTGCTAACCAGCATATGGAGAAGGGTCTGTTTATTCCTCATGCTTGTTGCTCCCCCATCAACATCCCCCTGATCCACATCGTCATATTTAGCAGATAAAGGAGATGAATACAGCTGAAATATTTTTTTAGCTCATCAATCAAGAAGATGGAAGGGCCTCATGGGCTACATTGCTGCTTCAATTTAAGGAAGAGAAAACAAAATTCCTCTTTCCTCTGTAAGAAAAGGAGCTCTGGTGTGCTCACAGCTCACTGTCATCACGTTTCTGTGCAGGGAAGTCAAAGGCAACGTTACTCTCTCCTGCATGGCCACTCGTGGTGAGGTCTTATTTTTAATACAATTCAAATAGGCTCTGAATTGAGATATTCACCCAAAAATTCTTGGTATAGTCTCACTTCTGACTCAGAGCGATTAGTACATACTCCTAGCCATTTGAATAAGAAAGAAGTCTGTATCCATTCCATCAGACTTCAGCCACGTAAAAGTAACGTGACTGGTTTGGACAACTGCCTGTGTTCTCACTGCAGCTGAAGGAAAAGGAGTCTTTTTTCCCCAAGGTATATAATACTCACTTCAGTACTAGATAAATCACTTTCTAGAGATGTCTGCTTGTCTCCAAAGACAATATGGGCTCCTGGAGGACAAGGCTGGAGGAAGGTCCTACCTTTTAGATGGTGCAAGTCAAACGAATTCCGCCAACAGGCTGCTGCTGCTATAAATCACAGTGTGCTTGTGCCCAGTCCTGTACTGACACAGCTCTCTCAAAGTAGCTGTAAGAAGTGACAGCTGCCTGGCAAGATACTAGACTTAAATATGAGCAGATAAGAAGAGAGATGCAGTGAGTCTGGAGTTGGAAGAAAAAAGAGGAAAATATGAATCATTCATTTTATACAGTATATTATATCCTTTATGGTTCAAAGCAACATTTGTGTGATGCCCCACAGGGGGTAAATTTCAAATAGATTGTCCCAAGATGCTTTTCAAACATGTAGCAAAAATGTTCTAGTATTGATCTGAAATGCAATACTGCCCCTCTATTTTATTACTTCCTCAAAAAAGAAAAAAAATAGTTAATAAAGAGATAATTTCTCACAAGATTTTGGTTGCTTCCAATTATCAAAAATAAGGAAAAAATGTTATTTTAGTAAGTTTTCATGGTTATCTTCTTTAAATCCTGGACAAAAAAAAAATAGAGGGTGTATCCAGGGGGAGGGGGAGAGGCTTCTGAACTGATTAAGTATGTAGATTTAGGTGGAACATTTTTGGATTTATGGCAGGATTTATGTCCCATTTTTATGTTTTTGTTCACCATTAAGGATTCTCTTTTTATAAGCAGAAATCTTCTAAAATACCTCAAAAGTGAATGGTTATGTTAGCCATTTCTATCACGAGTGACCATTGTTATCTATTTGCTTCATAAGGGAAGTTTGGCAGTATTAATCTTTTTGAAACAAAAGAAAAACAGACCAGACTCAGACAAATGCCCAAGTGCCAATAATGACTAAAAGCAACGTAAAAGCAACATTATTGACAATGAAAAAGGACTGATGAAAGGGTTTGTGATTGAGATGTAAATAACTTTTTTTTTTTCTCTTTCTGTTGTTCAGTATTTTGTGAACAGAATTAATTAGGAATATTTAGAGAATCCTGGGTGAGAGGCTGTTTATTGATCATGGTTAGTTCTTCTGCCTGCCATGCTTGCAGTGCTTTGAGATTCGTGCTTTAGTTTGCAGGAACAGGGATGATTGACCTGTGTAATGATTAATAGAGTATTATTATTAATTCAGAAAACATTTAATTACACTTTAAAGGAATTGGTAATAGGATATTGATGGCAATGGGTATATTTTCAATGGTTTCAACAGATACTGATTAAGTCCCACAGAACATTGCATATGTAAGGAGATAGAGATAAAACTAAATAGGAAGCTGTCAATGACAGCTGGTCAAGTCCTATACAATATTTCTATGCTGTTGTTTTAGATCTACCTTGAAAGCACATTAACTAGGTTGAGCTCCGTGAACTCTTCATATCATATTTTGTAGTGCATATCAAAAGCATTTATATTTTTCTTTTGTATTTAGAATGGTGTGGCTGTAGGAATTGATTCCTCTCTAGGATTTTAGAGTCACAGAATCGTAGTATGATATTTCTTCCCTTTTCTCTTACTATGAGCCACAAAAGGAGGAATCTTGGTTCAGAAAGACCTTCTTTCAGGGACAGGGATGATGGGAATCCAACTGGTGGACATCCTGTTCCTCAAGAAGCTACCTCTGCATTGATTTCACACACACAGCAGAAAAGAGAAAGCAGAGAGACTTCTTCATATCTGGCAAGGCAAGAAAGCTTCTAGGAGGTCAAGTTACAGTGTTTGCAGCACAGATTATCAAACTCATTTTGAGTTTTAGGACAACTTCCAGACTGACAGATGTAACCTTAACTACAAAATCAGACACTATGGTGAGCATAACTAAAAATATAGACTAACTGGAAAAAAGATCTTCACTTTTGGAAATTATGTGAATTGTCAGAGTTTATTTTGATTTCACACTAGCATGAGAAAAACACTAAAAAAAAAAAAAAAACAATATTGCTGTGAATTTGAACCTTAGGCTCTCCGTGATTATCAGTATGATTTTGAACCTGCTTCACATGCAGTAAACTGCAAGTATTTAAGAAGACTGGGACCATAATTTCAGATCCAGAATTAAAAAAAAACAAACCCGACACACTTTTCTAAAATGGTATATTGAAAGACGTTTCATCCTGGTTTTTTTTTATTTGTTTGTTTTGTTGTTGTTGCTATTTGTTTGTTTTGCACGTGTGAGCAACTGTCATTTTTTAGTTGTCAGGAAGGGATAGTTCTTAAATACAGTGGCATCTTACGGTCTTTATTATATGGGTTTTTCTATGGCAACTGACATTAAAAAAAGGAACCTTGAACTCAACAAAGAAACATATTCATCCAGAATAGGTGAAATTGGACCTAATGTGCTAATTTCCCTTCCTTCGTGAGTTAGAAAAAACAGAATGTCCTCTCCGTTGCCTGATACTGTTCTGCAAACTCCTCCCAAGCAAGCTAACACTAGTCTCATCCATCTACCCACTGTTACTAAAATGTAAGAAAATTCGATAAAATTAAAGATGTAACACAGCCCCAAAAAGGATTAGATACAGAAATAAAAAAAAAAAAATTAAATAGCCATCTTTTTTTGTAATGTTGCATATTATGCATTTAAATGATTGAACCCATGAACCTTTATTCACAGCTCTGTTCCTCAGCAAATCATTAGCATTTTTCACCCCTTTCCAACAGCAGTGAACTAAAGGCCATACCTATTCCTGAGAGCACTTACGTATCTGCTTGATTTTAAGCTATGGTTCAGGCATATTTAGGTACTCAAAGGGGCAGAATGGTACCTAGTGGGATTTTCTGAAACATGACAGTACCTGTCTCCCAGGGAGATATTAATGAGCCTCAGTTTCCATTTTTAGCTGCATAAATATATCAGAAGATCCTCTGCTTTGTGTAAAATATTTTGATATGCTTATGAAGTTTCAGATTCACAGTTATGAGAGCGGTCGACTGTATCAGAATCTGTGTCGCTGATTGCAAAGTCTAGGTGAGACCAATAACTTCAAGGCATGTGAATAACCCAGACTCACATGAACAATTCTGTTGAAAACAACAAAAATGAAACAAACACCCCAAGGCAAAAAACAAGAATAAAGTCCTCCTGCTGTCAGAAGTGTTCGGGGAAAGCACACTCTCTTATCAATGTCTTTATAGCAGTAAAATTTGTCTAACACTCTGAGACAAATTTTAGTTCTATTATGCCATAAACCCTTTGTAAATGGCTACCCAGAGCACTTGTACCTGGCCAATATCTGAACTTTTTCAAAAACATTGATTTTTAAGAAGCATTTTTCAGGTCTGAACATAAAAACTTTCCCCCTCATTTTGCCTTAATAATCTTTCAACTTAAGAGACATCTTTATCACAAAAGTTGTTTCTACTAAAAAAAGAACGAGTGCTTCAGTTTAGTCTGGTGTTGTCCCTGAAGTTTGGTGATAGGTGTATTGCTCTTAGACTTAGTGCCAGTGGACTTTCATAAAATTAGTGACTGGTAATCCCTCTTATGCTTTATTATTTACATGTGCCAAGTGCTGTACTCTGAAGCACACCAGGCTTCCATTACAGTGAAAATCTCTAATAAAATATTCCATCAAGTTTCATTTTCTAAGAAAGTTATTGAACTTGGCTTCATTCATTACAAAGTTTGTAGAGGCCAGATTACATAGAAAGCACATGCTGAATAGACATGATGCAAAAAAAAAAAAAAGTTTTCTTGAGATTAATATATGAAAAAACCCAAACAAAACCATGCAGTGAGAAACAATGTTTAAATAAGGTCATATTACTAAGTAATGAAAAGATTTGGTGTTTATCTTTTGGAATTCTGAAATCATCTTCCACTCCTTGTATTATTTCTCTTAATAATTTTCTGTCTCCATGAAGAAGTATTTCCAAACAGAGTTATGTCTGTAATCAATCAGTCTTCTTAACAGCAATATGAAATACCTAACAGAATTCTTTTATTTCAGAGGTATTAGTCTAGCATGAAGGAATCTCTTCTCATAGTCCAACATGCATATGCTGGCAAACAAAACTTTGTAGTGGGAGCCAAAAAGTTGTGCAGATATCAGGTTACCCTATGGGGAAAATAAGAGGACGAACTGTTAGTATGGGAGAAATTCTGCTAATGATAATCTTATGGCAGTGAGCTTACTCAGCAATAGTGTAAGTGTATCCAGAAGAGCCTCCAGGCAAATCCTCACTTGAGGACAAGTAAGGAATTCCACCAGCTGAACAAACTGTAAGTAAGTGAAGTACAGCCTGTTTGAGGAGTGTGCACATGAGAGCAGTCATGTAACCGAGAAGGGTTTTTCTCACCTGTTGCCCTTGCTGAATCTCTGCTAAAGTTGCCCCTTTTCTTGGATTTGCCATTTATGCTGTCTTGGAAGCAAAAAAGAAACTGTAAAGTGCAACACCAACTTTTTCCTTTGCTGTTGTCTCTGCCTTTACGTCCATCTGGCTCTCAGAGACAATGTCATTCTCACACACTCCTGGAAGTGAAAAGATCCATCTGTTTGATAGGAGGGTGAGTCAGCATGAGAGCTCAGTATCTGTATGAAGGACCCTTAGAAACAGGTATGAAAAAAACAGATCATGTTTGCAGATTATATTGCATTTTATTATTATAGCAGAGGAAAATGTCTCCATTTCTTTCAAACACTCATTAATACATTTTTATGCTGATAATTTGTGGTTTTAGCTACCTCTCAGCACTTCTGCAATGAATTCTGCCACTGCAGGTATCATTTGATGTACTTTTTTTGTATCATTTTCCTTGAAAACTCATATGGATGAAGCTTGGAGATACCAATTTTTACCTTGGAAGAGTTTTGCATTTTAAAAGTTTCATTGAACCCTGGAAAATATATCCATTCTTGCTTTGCCAGCCTGGTCTCATGGAATGTGTCCCTGCCCAGGGGGGGTTAGAATTAGATGATCTTTAAGGTGCCTTCCAACCCAAATCATTCTATGATTTTATGATTCCATGTAGTCTGAAGCTGTCAGCAAGCACAGTTCCTCTGGTGATCCATGAGCAAAGTACCACAATGTCAAAACCTGAGAGGGAGAGCCAACAGGAATAGGGACATAACTTTCACAGTCACTAGTATTCATCAGTTCTAGAAGATTCTACGTTAGGTTGAAGACAATCTCACTGAGTAAAGGCAGTGGGTGCCAAAAACATCTGCCTTTTTTTGGGCACATGAGTAGCACCTGTGATTTTGCAGCAGCAGATGTCTCAGCTGTATCCACTTTATTTCACAGTGGAGAGAAATGAAGTTAACATTAGCTGAGAACAACCAGACCTGAAATATGCAATTTTATGTAAACCATGCAGTTGATTATTTTGCACCTTTAGAATCGGGCTGGAATTACTTCCTAGCTCTTTATCTATTTATTTCCACTATTTGTGTTTGGCTATGCTCTGTCCAGATCTGACAAAAGAAGTTGATTTTGGCTACTTGGGTGTAGAGATGGGTGCCAAACCACGAATTTTCTGTTAACTGGTATGCCAGCATGACTGATTCATATACCGGTCTCTATATAAAGTTGAGTTCCTTAAGCGTGTCCACAATTATCCATTCCTACCATGCAGTCACATAGCAGCATTAATCTGTTCTAGTTCAACCTTCAAACACTTTTGTTAGAAAGGACTTTATCTATGAGTGGGCTAGCTACTAATTACTCAATTCCCTACATCTTTCTAAATAGACTTCTACTCATCCCTTTAAGAAATGGAGGGCCAAAGTAGAGGGCCACAAGTCTGATCCAATGCAGAGAAACTGCCAGGTTTATATATATCAGTAGTCAAACAACTAGGCTTTAAATAATTTACCTCACCACAGGCAAAGCCACTTCCAGAAACAGCTATGTGTTTCTGAAAGGCATTGGCTCTCTGCACAGTGGCTGCTGCAGCTTTCCACTCCTCTCCACTCAACATGTGCACCAACACATCAAACGCATGTTTCTTTTAATCATTGGATGGAACAGCATAGAAATTGCTGAGGAGAAATACTGCTGGAGTAGACTGGTCAAACCAGGAGAAAGCACTAGGAAGCAGCCAGGTGTCTAAATCATTTTTCATTTTATCCTCCTTAGACAACTGATGTAGTTTATATACTCTAGCCAGACACAGTAAAACTCATTTGGTTATATTTGTAGTGAGAAATGTCCATTTAGGGCTGATTTAATGCCATTAAGGGTGATATTTAATATTCTATTCAACATGACAGTGGTATAATGTCTTTCCAAAGCAACAGTGCTTACTTACAGACTGCGGACAGTTAAGAAGAAAGCAGACCAATTTCAGTTGCTGGGTCTACACATAATCTCCAGAGCAAACAACAACCCATTTATTACCAGTAAGATTAAAACACTCTCTTTCTATTGTTTCCCATGAAAGGCAAAACTGCAATGAGCACAGAAGAGGATCCAGGAGTTTGGATGAGCAAAACGTCAGCATATAAAGAGCTGTACACCACAGTGTTAAACTGTGGGTGTCAAACTGTGAACACATCAAACAGTTCCTAGAAACATTTTAGCTCTTTTACCTACAAACTTAATAAGAATGAATCAGGGCTATGTTTGCTGTACTTTCAAATACTTGTCTTTCTAGATGCAGCATGTTTCTTTTTCACACTTTCAAATGGACAACGTGCTCCTTTGTATGCTGCTGTCACAGTGTGATTTGCTCCAAGTTTGTGCCTTGAGCTTCATCTCTCTGTCCATGTGTGCATGGCCTGACTATGGATTTCAAAGCTACTATTCATTTTTCTCTCTCAAATATGAACACCATCACTTAGTTGTAATGCCAAGGTTTAATTTTCACTCCTTCAAATAGTTTTCTATTCATGATTACTTTGTGGTTTTGTTTTTTTTTCTTGGAGGCAAAATGATGAAAATTGCAATCATTGTATGTATATATGTGTATATGGGCATATATGTGTGTATATGTATAGATATCCATATACTTATGAGCCAGCAGTCAGTTGGAGATCAACGATTGTGCTTTACAGTTGTGGGGCTGGCACTTTTATAATAAATAAGTCTTGGGACACATTGTACTCTGGTGGCAAGAGAGGAAAAAAAGCCTTTTGCTAATGCCCTGGTAAGGGACTGCTCACAGATGAAAAAACAAGGACTTAGAAAATGAAAGGTTTGGGGTTGTTTGTAATGTTTTTCCTACCAAGTGTTTCCTAGACCTTGAGAAGGCTGGGTAAACATACCCCCCACAAATTCCTGTTGTATTTGATTCACACAGTATGCTGGCTTTGGCTAGGGTAAAGTTAATTTTCTTTGTAGTAGCTAGTATGGGAATATGTTCTGGATTTGTGCTGAAAATAGTGTTGATAATACAGGGTTATTTTCGTTATTGCTTAGCAGTGCTTACACTGAGTCAAGGTCTTTTCTGCTTCTCACACCACCCCGCCAGCAAGTAGGCTGGGGGTGCACAAGAAGCTGGGAGGGGACAGAGCTGGGACAGCTGACCCCAACTGGCCAAATGGGTACCCCATACCATGACGTGCTCAGCAATAAAAGCTGGGGAAGAAGAAGGAAGGTGGTGAGGCGTGTCCAGAGTGATGGCGCTTGTCTTCCCAAGTAAACATTATGTGTGATGGAGCGCTGCTTTCCTGGACATGGCTGCCTGCCTGTCCATGGGAAGTAGTGAATTAATTCCTTCTTTTGCTTTGTTTGTGTGCGTGGCTTTTGCTTTACCTATTCAACTGTCTTTATCTCAACGAGTTTTCTCACTTTTACTCTTCTGATTCTCTCCCCCATCTCACCGGCAGCGAGTGTATGCACAGCTCTGTGGTGCTTAGTTGCCAGCCGGGATTACACCACAACAGTCCTTTTTGGTGCCCAGTGTGGGGCTCAAAGGATTTGAGATAATGACAGATTTGATCTGAATGTGCTAGATCGAATTTATAGCTGTTATTGCTGTTTAGCTATTAATCGGCAGGCTCCTGTGCTTGCCATGGGGCTTGCTTGCCTTACTGTATATTAGAGTCTAGTGCTTGTTAGTGGCTGCTTTTTGCTTTTGCTGCTTGCTGTACTACTGCACTGCTTATCATCTTACTCTTTTGTGCTTGGGAACATTTTGATAACAGCAATGACCATGTGCCTGGGCTGTCAGATGGCCAGGGCATCGCTGCTGTTTCTGTGCTGATGTACTAGGCAGGCTGGAACTCTAGAGTGAACTCGAGTCGAAGGGACTGTGACCTGTGGATGTGTCTGTGGCCATGAATAAGTCCATGCCAGCACCGGCACAACTTGAAGCATCTGTGGCCATGGTTATGTCTGTGCCACAGCAGGTGTACCTCTGAAGGGGTTGTGGCCCAAGGATAAGTCCACACTGGAGAAGGTACACCTCGAAGCATCTGTGGCTGTGGATAAGTCTGTACTGCAGCAGGTACACCTTGAAGCATCAGTGGCTGTGCATGAGGTCATGCTGGAGCACCTCAAAGCGTGTGGCCATGGATAAGCCCACGACAGAACAGGTATACCTGTGGAGGGACTGCAGCCATGGGTAAGGCCATGTTAGAGCAGATTTACTTCTGAAGGGACTGTGGCCATGAGTAAGGCCACACTGGAACAGGTGCACCTCAAAGTGACTGTGGCTGTGGATAAGTCTGTGCTGCAGCAGGTACACCCCTGAAGAGACTGTGGCTCATAGATAAGGCTCCACTAGGTACACCTCTAAGGGACTGCAGTCTGTGGATAAGTCCAAGCTGGAGCAGGGGCAAGGAAAGGAGTTCATTGAAATGTTAAACCCTATGGTCTGGTCCAAAGGTACCGGGGGTGGAGATTGTAATGGAAATACCTTTAAATTGTTGTAACATGGGATTTGAGTTGCATGTTATAGGAACTACTATAGCAGGAACAACCTGAGCCAATGGAGGACAAGTCTTACAAGAAGCAGTGCAAGTGCATCAGTGACTCAACCTCACTCCAAAACCCTAAGGGTCAACCTCAAGTCTCCCCTGGTGCTTTCTGCCAGAGGCTCCAGGTAGCGCCATTCACACTGGCTGCAGCACAGAGGACTCTGTTTCAGTCCGGTTCAACGTACTCACAGTTTTGCCTGTTAACTACTGTATAAACCATATGCCTGGTACACTAATGCGGAAACTGTCCAAACTGGGAATAGATGACTGCCAGTCAAATGCAGATAATTAATGTCACAGAGAATGAAGCAGAGATTAACAAAGAAGTGAGCCAGTTGGATCCCATCCTAGTGTTTACAAATGGCAAAGACTTTGCTGCATCTTGGACATTTTATTTTATTTTATTTTATTTTTTCCCATCAGAATAATCTCATTCTCCAGGTTGTTGTTACTGCCCTCTAAGATGGTTTACACAATTACTTCATACAGATTAGAGCTGTGTGATCCCCTGTCTTGCTGATTTGTTTGGACAGATCCTTCAACATTTATATCATCAGTATGGATTTTCACGTTGTGGTTTAGGATGGCTTCTTTTCTAGCAGTGTTTCTTTTTTAAAAGTGTGACAGGAGCCCACAAAGCTCTATGTGCTCTAAGGAGAACAGAATAAAATATGTGTAAGTTTTTTTTTAATTTTGACATTCGATACTCTCTTGCTTCCAGACTCAGCTTCATGTTCAGTTCAAGAAAACACTGACAGTCAGGAAGGGTATTTAAGCATGTGCTTAACATTAGGCACATCTTTAATTCCTTTGGACATTCAAAATTGAAAATGTGTTTAAGTATCTTCCTGATTAAGACATTAAATCTCTCTTTGCATTTTGAATTCTGGAGCCAACCTTTGCCTGTACCCAAGGCATCATTTCTACTCATTTCCATACTACTCTTTAAATATTAGCATTTCTTAGATTTACCCAGAGAGGCACAACCATATGAGGAATTGAACAAGCCACACAATTTTTGTTTAGATTTCAATGAATAGCATATATGACAATATGTTCTTCAAGGTATTTTTGTATTTATTGATTTATTATTACCACTGGGACAGAAATGAAAAATATTTTTAACTTAGTGCAAAAAATGTTTTGTGGATCATATTATGAATCAGAAAATTCCTGATACTATCAGAAGGAAAATGACCCTGTGCAATTTGATATGGCATTTCTAAGATCACAGTAATTACAGGCAGAGTTCAGTTTTGAGTACTCAAAGGTTAGGATTCATGCTGGAGTCACTTGTAAATGCCTCAGGAAACTTTATGTTCAGATTATTTAACCCGATAATCTATTTTTAAATATAGGTGTATTTGTTTGAAAACACTTACTATGACTGAAATCTCTGTCTCCGACAGATAAGTATTTTGAATGGGATTGACCTGACGCCATGAGTTTAAGAAAACTTGTTGTAACACACACCTCTACCTTTGATCAGATGGTCTGTATCCTAGAAGTGACTCTATAAAAGCTAAAGGGAACCTGGAACAAACTGACCCTGATGTAGACTTCTAAACTATAGATGTTTAATAATAGTAGATGAAATAAATTAATTCCTATAGTCTACTGAGCCAGATTTGAAGTATACCAAATGTTAATAATTTCAACAAACACTGCTTAATAAAAGGAGAATGTAATCCAGCCTGGGGATACTCACTCTCTAAGAAGTAGTACACACACAAAAGTGACTTTCTACATCATTATTTTTCTCATTTGTGATTTTTACTTAATGATACATTTCTATGCTGTTCCCTTAGATATTATTTCAGTTTGGGAGTTCTGTTTATGCGGCTTCAACCTTGTACCTCTGAACTAATCATATGGGCTCCCTCTTTATTCAGTAGGACTAAGAGAGGCAGATATAGCTCTGGGGGTACCTGTCCCTCTGTGCTAAACATTGAGGATGCGCCTGTGGCTGGCATAGAGAAGATGCCCAACTTCTACCCTGAATGTCAAATAGCATATACTTAAGTAAATAATTATCTAACTGCTATTAAGAATGTCACAGGTAGTAACCCCTTATTTTTTAGCAGGTTTGGTGATCTTTAGTTCTTTTTTACTGTCCTCAGTGTGAATCCGACTTTCTCTTCTATTTTTTGAAGATCTCTTATGTTCCACTAAACATTGTGTGATCATATTCTCTTGCCAGGCAGCTGCCCTAGTGTAATTTAGAAATGTTTCACTAGCACACTCAGGCTTCTAGTGAATCTGAAAGTATGCACACTGTGTAACTAATGGCAGTAGTTTCACTCCCTCCCACTCTCTGCTGGATGCCAGCGCAGGAGCAAATAGCATCAGGTACCGTTTCAGGGACATGTTCCTGAGTTCAGAAATCTCTCATACACCTGTCCATTGTTATTACAATTCATAATATGCATTTCTTCTTCCAGCTGTCCTCCACCATTCTGGCACATGTTGCTTTGCATAGCAGCCCTCAGTTAGATTTTCAGTTACTTCACTAGAAGGCACAACAGCAAGAAATTTATTTTAGCTTTGTATGTCTCCATGGTTTACTCTGCTCTCTAAGACTTTAGGCACTTTGCAATTACGCTTACTTGCCCATGATACTCTGGGAGAGGAAAAGAGGGGATAATTCTGAATCTTTTACAGAGAGTGGCTTTGGGTTGACTGTGCTGGTCAATGGTGTATTGCTCACTTTGAAGAAAGAAAGAAGTCAGTCAGTCAGTTCTGTTTCTGTACATGTTTTCAGTGGTCACAAAGCCTACCCTCTTTGTACTCAATTCAAGACAAACTGATGCCATTCAGTAGGGGAAGAAGGACACCAGGAAAATATTAATATTGTCTGACTCTAGAGAGGTAGAATCTTTCAGATTTAAGCCAGAACATCTAATTTAGGAGTTCGTATTTCTCCATTGACTATATAAAGGACCTAGGTTCCTATTTGTGGCACTTGGGTGCTTAAAAATAGTTAGATATCTGCTCTCCACCAAATTATACAATTGACTTCCAGTAACAACACAGCTCTAGCAGATGCTCTGGCTAGTTAACCCTTTGGTTACAAACCTGCTGCTCCACCCACATGTTTTCTTTGAAACACTTATACTCCACTGAAATTGCATGGGAGGTACATGTAGGAAGAGGAGTAGTGAATTCTGGTTCACATAAAAAGCATTATTGGAAACCAGTGAAGTGTCTAGTCTGTCTTGGAATTTTTATTGGAATGCTGGAGCAAAATTACTTCAGGATTTATGGGTTAAAATTGGTGCTAGTTCATCATTATTTTATTTTAATTTCTTTTCTTATCTGCTATTGTGATACTCTGCATACACACCTATACATCTTATTCAAAAAGTTTATTTTAGCAGAGTTTAGAAAGTCAGTCTTATTGCCCAGCACAAGCAGGGGACTCTAAAAGCAATTACAATTTGGAAGAGGAAGGAGGGACACAAGAGTTGATATTATCCTTCCAATTTAAAACCTTTGAAATTGTTCCCATATGGGAAAAGCATGGAGGTGAATTCTGCAAAGCGTGCATTAGGCTGTGTACCAGATAACAGGATTAACCCAGGATTTCAGCTTTGGCTTTCTACCAGGCACAAAAGCTGCAAATCCTGTGAAAGATGGCAAAGAAAGAACATCCTGCCTCTGCCCCACAGGAAAGAGCAGAGCACGCTAACATGCTAGAGCTTTCTCCCGAAGAAATATTGCCTCAGTGCTGTATAGATTACTGGATTCATAGATTTTCATGGTGAGAGGAGACCTTATAATCACTTCATCTGTGAGGTATGATATTTATATAGCACAGACAGCAGCATTTCACTTGGGAATGCTCACATCAGTCCAGGCAGCGAAGGCCTCTGAGAGGGCAGAGGTGTGGGTGACAGAGCCACTGTCCCGAGGTGGCCAGGTACCCAGGGGTGAAGGCAGAGCAAGAGGGCAGCACCTGAGCAGAGGCCCCTTTTCATTCTCTGAATCACAGTGTGCTCCAGGCATACTCTCCCACTAGCTAATGTCTATATTTTAGAAAGACAGGTAATACTTTTTTAAGGATATAACATGGTAGAACATATCATTCCTCCAGGGAGGAGTGATATTCACTAAATTCTCCATCAGTGTGAAAACTTTATTTCTTTGTTGTTTGGTTTTGTTTACCTTCATTTTCCAGCTTCCAAAATTTGTCTCAGCCACTTGGAAATTCATACTAGGAGAGAGATAAGAGTAAATAACTTTGAAGTGGTATGACCCAGAGGTGTAATGTTAACTCCTATTCTTACTTTTATTAATTTTTCTTGCTGAAGAGAAAAACAGGCACATTGAAAACAACTTAGAACACTCTTTTGTCCATAGTTTACATAGGTATGTATGCCGCCTTTTTCTCAGATTTCCAGGCTTCTTTAATGTTGACACCTGGGAAAAAAGTCACTCTTCCATCTTCGAAAAGCAGACTTTTTGTTGCCTGTCACCTAACATCATATATTCTTTATTACATTAACATATTACAATTCAGTAATCTTCCTTGCTTGTATTAGGTGTCTCAGAACCATGAAACCCTTTCTTTCTAATTGCTCCACGAGTGACATGCTGCTCAATTTTTTTTTTTTCAGTTTGGTAATAACTACAGTATAGGGCCAAATACAGCTGTTAATGGTATAAACATTTTCTATTTCTGTGCATATGGTAAGTGGGCTGTGCGATGTAACACTGATTAACTGCCGATGGACCATTTCCAGGCAGTGGACTAACAAAGAACAGCTAATCACTTAAACCCTACGTAGAAAGCTTAAGTATGAAAACTGCTGGACTCTTTGTATAAGAAAGGTTTTTAGTAAAAGGTGATAGCTGCCTTAATACATTCTGAAATAGCCATAAATTTCTTAATGCATATTTATATGTCCTCTGAGGCTGGTAAGTGTTATGGGAAAGGAGAGTAAGACCAGTGGTATCTGAGCAATGCTATCAAAAGGTATTATGCCTGCAAAAGGCATGTGTTTCAAGTACGCTAGGGGTTGCTTCAGGAGAGATATATTTGATTCTCTTGTGTAGAATAAAATATAATGCTTCAATCTGCTAAGCCACTAAAATTGCATCGTTTGTGTAATAGAAAGTATCTGTGATTTTAGGTGCAGTTTAATTAACACATTGGACTAAAAAAAAAAAAAGAAGAAAAACACTGGAGGAAATCAGACAGTTTCATTTGATACAAAGTATTTTCTCTCTGCTTTATATGCTTTAAAAGAAAGTTTAGCTAAAGTTAATCAAAAAGAAAGAAAAAGAGGAAGAATGGGAAAAAAACCCTTCCCTGAAATCAAACACATTTTGGTTTTCATCAAAGAAAAATCAATTCAGGTTTGTTTTTCTTTTTTTTTCCCTCCTAGGTCTTTCTCATTTTGGTGAGAGAGAAGTCAGAAGAATTAAACTGTTGTAGTTCAGTTCAAGCCAAAACAACATTTTGTTCTTACTTCCATCTTGGCCATCTGTCAAAAACTGTTCATCACTTATAGTTCATAGTAATTATTCCACACCTCTCTAGCACACTGGTATCCAGGATTTCTCTCAACAGTCATGGAGCACCTGCCTGCCCCAAGCAGCAGTGTGCTGGAATGGGTTCCCCAGCTAACTCCGAAGCCGGATGGTCAGTGTTGCATTTAAGGTAATGAGCTCTTCTGAGCAGCAGGTTACCTTCAGCATGGTGTTTTTCCAGACTTTTCAGGTTTCTCAGTTGTAGGTAAAGGCTTGACTTCCCCCGCCCACCCCAGACCACCAGCACCTCCCTGGGGGGAGCACAGGGTCTGTGCCAGGGGAGGGCACGGCAGCTGCCCCACTGCACTGCCTCTCTCTCCTGACATCTGTCTGCATTCAACCCAGATACTGTTTTCTTTTTCTCAAATACTGTTTATGTGGCTGTGAAGACAAGCCAGCTGTGGCCATGCTCAAATCCATACTTACCCAAGACAGTCTGATTTCTGCTCTGTGTACCCCCATGTCATGAGCCATTAAATGCTCGCATTGCCCTGATTTGGTACCTGAGAAGAAGGTCTTATCCTTCAATTCACAAAGCATCAAACCAGTGAATAGCTATTTTCCTGCTCTTCAACTAAAAGCTATTACTATATTTGTAACTTCCTTAAGGCAATGATTAATGTTGTGAGTCCTGTTCAAAACAGCTAAATGTTAAGCGTTGTCCCTTTCACATCCCTTTCGCTTTGCCAAGTTCTCTACACATGTAATATCTACTTAATATTTATGATGAAAAAATTCAGAGCTTGAGAAAAAAAGAATAAAGGAAAAATAAATGTTGTGGAGCCCAGGGTTAAGCATCTGATATAACCCTGCAAAGTACCTCGATCCTGGTCCATGAGATTTCTATCATTTCAATTCTGGTACCCTTTTGAAGTGAGACTGATAACTGCATCAAATTCCATGGCACTTCCGTGAGTTTTGTAAATATGTACCAGGATAAGGTGACCAAATTCATTCCCACCGGTGACCTAGGACAAGATGAAAACAGCAAGATATTTAAGTGTGGAAGGATTGAGCATTAATCCTGCACAGCTTTTAGCTGCCTCTACAAATACCTGCTATTTGATACAATAAAGATTCAAAGATCCCAATAAGCAACATTATAAATGGAGACTCTGGAAGAAAGGCTGTCTGGATTCAAATGGATAAAATGTTCCATTACAAATTACAATACACATCTGCTGGAATAATTTGTGTCAATCAAATTGTCCTAAAGAAAACAGTCAATATGAAATAAGATTCTGTAGTCAATGGGCCATAGTAATTTCTGGTGTTGTTCCACTGAGGTTAATGGAGTTGGAAGGGGAATGGGCTTAGCCTTGTATAAATAAAACATAATAGGGAAACAGTATGCCATCTGGAAAATAAATGGAGGAAATAGAGGGAAAATGCTAATCTAACACATCCAGGGTTCCAATTTCTCCTTTGGTATCTACACTATCTAATGAGCAGCTGCATGAAGTTATCACTGGTTTTCAGGAAAACAGAATCCTATTTCAGGGCAGCTCACAGGTCTGAGCATTACTACAGCTCTAAAAGGCTCTCTTCCAGCTCATTAATTTCCCTTGATCTTACTGTCCGTTCCTGACTTAATAGATTCCTTTTTCCTTCTGTAAAAGGAATGGTGACCCAGGGAAACATTTCTCTTTAATGCACCCTGTGGCTTAGTTTTTTCAGGCATTTCCTGATCTCCCAAGGAAAATATTTCCCATAGACCTTTTACTCATACTACAATAACATATTCCCTCATGAGCTCTGAATCATAATCCTTTGAGTATACATTTTCTGACCCCTTTGTTCTGATTTCCCATAGACTGATGAAGAGACTGTAACTCCAAATTTTGCCTTCTTTTATTTTTAGTAACCATTTTCAATAAACTTACCTAAAATTTGGTGGGTTTCCTTACATCTTATTCTCTCTCACCCTACCCAGTACCTCTCTTGTATCCTGTGGCATTGTTCTTTTAAATAATAACAGAACTCATTCCATTTGTATAACTATGTATACACATATAAAACTCAGAGGTTTTGTGTTTAGATAGCCTACAGTTGGTGTCTGTTTTATTATTCCCTATTTCTGTATAATTATTGATATATACATATGTATATATAAATATGAATATATGCCCAAATAAAATTAGGAAAAGAACAAAGTATGCTCAAAAAATGGTATTCAGGTCTTATGACCTGGAGATTATACAAAGGAGAATATATAAATTAGCATATTTGACTAGAATCTTACAGAGATATCCTAATAAATTTAATAAAGCATGGGAAAAAAAAGTGATTTTGCTGAAATGTTTGATGAAATTAACAAGGAAATTTCAGCACTGGAAGAATTCTACAAAAAGGTCCAGCCCTTGGATGTGAAATTCCAGAGATGACTTTAGATTTCAGACATATTAATTTCTAACAGAATGTTTCTAAAGCTCAAGAGAAAAGGGAGATGTGACAGATATACTGCATTTCTGACATTGTGAAGGTTATTCACCCCAGGTAAGTGCAGAGGTGTAGGATGTAGACATCTACAGCTCAGCTGCTCCTCTGGTGACTCTTGTAAGCAATAGAGAGGAATATGCATTTCTCTTTTAGGGAGCAATTCATCTGACATAGTGTAGCTATCTACGTTGTGGTGAGACTGATGTAGCTTTAATTCTTATTGACTATATTTCCTAGATCTCTGTTGGCTTTAAAGAAATCCATGGTGACCAACTCAGATTTAATAAAACAAATCCCAACACTGAGTTATTATCCCAGTCTGTCTCATATGTAGAATTATTTTGCAGTAAAAATTGGAATTAAAGGCAGCATGGCCTGCCTAGGCAGTGCAGGAAACAAGTCTGATGATTCATTAGGTGAATTTTCTCATCTGAATCAGCCTTGACTACATGTTTAGGGAATGTTGTGATGAGGATGGCATTATTTTCAGTTTAATTTTAATCATAGATGCTGACCACATCTTTCCAAAAACATGGGACAACATTCTTGCAGAAGTAGTGATCTTAACATCAATGACCTGGTGAAGCTTTGTCAGAGATTAGATTTGAAACAACTAAATCATTCTCTCCTCCTTTAGATAGGATGAATATAACATGGCATCCATTTCCTGTCCTAAACTATTATACAGTTTTTTCACTCTGCAGGAATCTAACAAACTTTCAGAAGTGAAAAGCTTTGTGAGGTTCAAGAGACTAGGGTGTAAGTGCTAAAGTTTCTTCACCTGATTTGAGATTTCAGGAAAGTTTACCTCTGATACTGAAATTTATGTTATTTTCTTTTGGCTTGAAAAAAAGAATTCTGAAACACAGAATTCTCTGTCCTCACCCCAGTGACAATTTGGGTCTGAAATTTGAGAATCAATCAAATTTTTACAAAGCAATTTAGTACATTTGTATTGGGTTTGTGTGGCAAAGTTTTGGTAGCAGGAGGAGGTACAGGGGTGGCTTCTATGAGAAGCTGCCAGAAGCTTCCCCTATGTCCCATAGAGCCAATGCCAGCTGGCGCCAAGATGGACCTGTCGCTGGCCAAGGGCGAGCCCATCAGCGATGGTGGTAGTGCCTCTGGGATAACACATTTAAGGGGAAAAAAAAAAAACCTGTGCAAGTGCAGCTGGAGGAGTGAGACTATGTGAGAGAAACAGCCCTGCAGACAGCAAGGTCAGTGAGGAAGGAGGGGCAGGAGGTGCTCTAGGTGCTGGAGCAGAGATTCCCCTCCAGCCCCTGGGGAAGACCATGGTGAGGCAGGCTGTCCCCTGCAGCCCATGGAGGTTAATAGTGGAGCAGAGATCCACCTGCAGCCCGTGGAGGACCCCATGCCAGAGCAGGTGGATGCCCAAAGGAGGCTGTGACCCTGTGGGAAGCCCATGCTGGAGCAGGCTCCTGGCAGGACCTGTGAATCCATGGAGAGAGGACCCCATGCTGAAGCAGGTTTGCTGGCAGGACTTGTGACCCCACAGGGGACCCATGCTGGAGCAGTCTGTTCCTGAAGGACTGCACCCTATGGAAGAAGGGGCCCACACTGGAGCAGTTTATGAAGAACTGCAGCCTGTGGCAAGGACCTACGTTGGAGCAGTTCATGGAGGACTGTCTCCCATGGGAGGGACCCCATGCTGGAGCAGGGGAAGAGTGTGAGGAGCCCTCCCCTGGAGGAGGAAGGAGCGGCAGAGACAACGTGTGATGAACTGACCGCAACCCCCATTCCCCATCCCCCTGCGCCACTCGGGGGGAGGAGGTAGAGAAATCGGGAGTGAAGTTAAGCCCAAAAAGAAGGGACAGGTGTGGGGAAGGTGTTTTAAGATTCAGTTTTTATTTTCTCACTACCTTACTCTGATTTGATTGGTAATAAATTAAACTAATTTCCCCAAGTTGAGTGTCTTTTGTCCATGACGGTAATTGGTGAGTGATCTCTCCCTGTCCTTATCTCGACCCACAAGGCTTTTCATTACATTTTCTCTCCCCTGTGCAGTTGAGGAGGGGGAGTGATAGAGAGGCTCTGGTGGGTACCTGGAGTCCATCTAGGGTCAACACATCATAACATCCAAATATTAAAAACCTGAGATTCCAGTTTAAAACCAATCTGAATTTTATAAATTAAATCATCTCTGAGACTGTTGAGAGAGTTGGGTTGGTCTGGATTACATTTGCATTCGATAGGCACATACGCTTTCCCTTCTCCAGAATCAGTGACATTATATTATGAACATAGAGACAACAACTGGCAGATGCCTCTTCAACCAACAGCTATAAATCAGTCCTTCATAAATCAAAATTACTAGTTTTTCTTTTAAGGCATTTTTCCTGCTAAAGTTAACTCTGTCGAGGAGTTTTGCCAACCTGTACACAGTGAAAAAGGAGTCAAGGCAGCACAACATGCTTTTCTTCATTATTTGTCTTTTTTACTCCAATGCTGGTTTATTTCCCTTGTGTCACTTTCCCTTTGCAGAAGAAAAGAGAGAAGGAAGAGTTTTTTAAAGCTGTATCTCAGATTTTCTGTTCCCAGTTTCATTTCTGCGGTAGCTCCGATTGTAATTTGGCTTCGCTGCACAGCCCACACCCACTCATGCTGATCTTTTACAGAAGTGCTGCACAGAGCCCGTTTTACACTTGCCGTATGATACAGTGCCGTACTGGCGAGGATACACTTACCAAGCAGGCACCTGAAGCTGGACCTGCAGTACATTTCTTCACTTACTGTCAACAGATAGTGTGCTTGGGTAGGGATCATACAGCCCTCGGTGATTAAAGACCTGCTTATTTCCCAGCTATACACAGATGAGTAAAAGCAGGAAAGCAAAAGAAAAGAAAAAAAGAAGAAGCAAAAAGAAACTGAAGTCTCTGTAGACATAAATACTGCACTCCCATACTGTCAGACCACATTATAATTAGAGGGTCCAATTAACACTTGTTACCCTTTCTAGGTTCATTTCTGATTAGCCACACTGACGTCACAAAAAGCCATGGGCTTGCTTGAACACAAATTAAGATGCAGTGTTAGCATTTTTTTCTGCTGAAATGAAAGATGTTTTTTACCTTGGCCTGACAAATAAACACAGCACTGTGTGCAGAAACATCACTTTAACAAAAACTACAAAACTTACTTTTGCTCACTTATATAATTATTGACTAAGTATTTCTTAAACACATAGTTTAATACGTTAGAATAAAATTCTTACTGGCTGCAGAAGTAATTTTCTTCAAAATCACACTGTTGCTTATTATTATATTACCATTGTTATGTTGCAGTTACAACTGAAGATTACATATCATTACTAACTATTCCAGGAAACAACCCAAACATACTACATTATCAAAACCAAATTGTGTTGGATTTCTGTTTTTTTCGTTTTTTTAACCAACAAACAAGATTATGGCAACCCTCTAGGTAATAGGATACTTTCTATATAGTAATGACCTTACAGTGCAGTTCACAAGCATCATCGGTGTGAATTTTACCTACCTGTGTTTCCACACACCTAAGACAGCCCTACTCTGCTGGACACCACCAGTAATCAGTAATTTACTACCAAGCAGGTGAGCTGTGTGCTGGAGGCATGTGGGTGCTAAGGGAAACTCATACCACTGAAGGTATGAGTGTCCTATAATGGTCTCCCAGCAAGTGTGCCTTTTCCTTCATGCTACTCATGGCAACTTCTTGACAGAGGAATAGCAGCACTTTATAGGAAGTAACTGGGTTGTGGATAGGCTCCTGATGCTGCCATCAGGTCACCTGGACCTCAGCTGGTAGTGGGAGCAGACCTTGAGGATGGCTTGGAGACCTGGCACATGCCAGAGGTGCATGCATCTCCCCAGTGCTTGGCCTGTCTGCACCAGTATGGCTCTGGGAGAGCTCCAGTCATCAATACTCGTGCACTGACCTCACGTCCCTCACTGGCCCAGTTCTGCTGACGTCAGTGATTAATAGCATCAGCTAGTAACTCCTGTGTGTAATTTTAGTGTAGAAAACACCAGTTGGAAAAGTCTATTAGCCAAACATCTTTAGGACATGTTTTAGGGACATTCCCCCTGTGCAATTTGTTCGTTTTCAGTCCCCTCCTGCAGAGTGTGGCAGGCTCTGAGCTCTGGCTCCATTCAGTGGAGACAGTTACAGCCATCATGGGGATGTCCAAGGAGGAGGAAGAGCAGCAAAACCTGCTGCATGGTTGTGTTGTCTCCAGTAACACCAGGATGACCTTCACTTCTGATTCTCCTTTTACATACTTTTCTGCTAGTGTTTGAGAAAACCATCTCAGTAATTCATCGTTCCCTTATCAACACTTATGAGAAGGAAAACTTTACCATCCTTGGAGAGAGCTCAACTACAGGTATGGGATAATGTGTGAAACCATTTCAGCTTCTCTACTCTAGGTGAGATCTTCTTATCCTTTGAAAGCCAGAAGTATCCAAACATCCCCCTACCTGGGCAGTGTGAACACATGGACTTTCAGCACCAATGTGTCACCTCTGAAACATTGCTTCTGTGCAATATATGGTAAATAAATGGAACCTAGTGTGTATATAATTTCTTTTAAATAGTTAAGGCAGGGCAAAGCACATGTGATCTGCTTGTGCAAGGAAAATTAAATTGGTTTGTAAAAACCTGCTCCTTCCCAGAAAGGACCGGAAAGACCACATTGTTTAATAAAGCTATTTTTGCAGTCAGTGTTACTTTCATACTTCCCAAGAGGTGCTCATCCAGCCAGATCCAGATAACCTGGAATTTGAGTCACAGCCACAATTTTTAGGGAGAGTGAGATTTGATCGTCCTCCTCCACGTATCATGCTTTACAGTAAAAGCTGAAACGATCCCGCAAGCACTGCTTTTCGCGTAACCCAAACTGAAACAAGCGTGTTACACAGGAGAAGGTTATAGTTTATTTTGAGCCTGCTGTGTCATTCAAGCTTGGCCTGAGGCTTACCCGTATAACCAGCGGTCTTGGCAGTAAGTCACTGTGGCAGCTTTTTAGGTTAGAGAGGCCTCACTCAAGTATCTAAATGCAATCAACATTTTAGAGCCAAAGAACCACCACTGAATAATACTCTCTTTTTTCTCAGCCACATTTTCATTTGGCTAATTAACTTTATTTTCCTTTGATTTGTTTGCAGACAACAGAAAACTATTTAAACAAAGTCCTCCTCTGAGTAGGGTTATTGATGTTAAAAGGGAAAGGAAATTGCTTAGCATTTTCTGCAAAGAACTTCAAAAAGAAATGGCTGAAGGAAAGCACTGAGTTAATTGTATTCTTTATAAGCCGACACTAATATCTTTCAACCTTCTTATCATTTTAGGAGCACTGGGAAGCTCTAATTATTAGCTGTGAGCCAAACACCAATTATTATTTTTTTTAAGATATAAGCAACTGCCTGTAGCCTTGTGTGCTACCTTCCCAGCCAGTGCATGGCTACATAGCTGGGCTGTTCTCTGGCCATCAGACAGGACGAACAGCATGGCTTCCCCAGTCTGAGCCAGTGGTCACCCACAGCCAGGTCTGTCTTACTGGGCAAGACATGGTGGCCTCCAAATGCTGTGCTGACAGTAAAGAGGGTCTAAGAAATCCCAGATGCTGGCATTAGGGTAAATGAATCTCACTTTATTATCTCCCTATACATTTTTTTTTTTTTGAGAAGACTGATTTTAGCTCTGGTGCTGACATTCATAAATGCATCACAAGAGCCAAGATGTAGTGTTACTTCTTATGTAAACTTTATGTAATAGTAAATGTCAGAGTTGGACTTCAGTGTCTCAGAAC
Organism: Nipponia nippon; assembly: GCF_047370975.1. Classification (NCBI taxonomy): domain Eukaryota; kingdom Metazoa; phylum Chordata; class Aves; order Pelecaniformes; family Threskiornithidae; genus Nipponia; species Nipponia nippon. The sequence goes on along the minus strand of NW_028262290.1, from coordinate 153,650,140 downwards.
ATCCCTCATTAGTTTATGATTAGCTACAATTAAAGCAGATTATTTTGGGGAGGAGCGTTTTGAAGTTAGAGACCATATTTTAGTTTCATAATTTAAATTACTTGCACATTTTTCAGTCTTCTGCTGGCATATCTTGTTTAAATAAATAATAAAAAAAAAAAGAAATTAGGCTTATCTTTACTTGTTAGTGTATTATTTATCCAGGAAAGAAATTCTGGCATCTCATTTTATAGGGAATCAGTCAACTGCTTCAAACATCAGCTTTGCAGTTGATTACTGCCAAAGGCCTATCAAAGCTTTTCCTTTCGTGTTTTCAGAACCAGTTCACCAAGGACAAGCAGTAAATGTTTTCTTTCACCTCCTGACTGTGGTTTATTTACTTATTTAACTGTCTGTCCACTACAATTGCTCATGAAGAGCTTATGTAATGTGGAATATAGTAGTGTTGTATTTTGGATTATCTCAGTTTCAGTTAAATTAGGTAGAGGCACTTAATAAATAAAATGGGCAGTGACAGAAATATAGTGTCTAGAGAAAGACGATTTTCAGTGCTTACTCAATGAAATGTTGATAGGGTGAAAAGGTGTTGGAAATCTGAAGTGTTTCCAAAAGAATGGTGCATAGCTTTAAGTGATATATGATCGAACATACTTGAATTCTAAATACTCAAGATTCAATTTTGAACTAAAAGCTAGGCAAAGAATGAATATATCAGGTTGTCTGGCATTCAGAGTGGGAATCTCTCTTGAAAGGATGGTGCCTAATTGATCAGGCCTGTTCAGAGGTACTGACATGGGAAAGGCTGAAGAAGCTAAAATGAGCAACTTACTTAACAAACAACGGAGTTAAAATTTAACCTCTAACCTGAATGAGATTCCCTAAAAACACAAAACAATGAACACCAGAAACTCCCCAGAAGTTTTTTAAGGTAATTAAAAGATGCCTTTCACATAATAAAAGTCTCTCTGAGGGGCTTAGCAAACTACTTTATGAATGTAAACATAGATTGAGGATACAATTAAAATAAAACCTATTTTGGAAGCACAGCTTTATGTTTATGAAATATATTTCGATCCGTTTAATATGTGTAGTTTATTCCCCTTCAGCAGTTTGCTTTCTAACTTTAATATACTTGAATATTGCTGTCTTGTACAGCCAAGTAAATGCTACTGATTTCAGGGGAGTACCCTGACATGGTCATTTTATACTAAACTAAAGACTTAACTCAAGCAGTGGTTTTCCTTCACTTTGTGTGAATCAGGAACTTAAAGAAGACAGGACTGCCTTAATACGTTACACTCATATTAAAGAACATAGCATTTTCCTAAGAGCTTTTGGGGGTTGTTTTTTTTTTTCTTCATTATTAAATGTAAACTGAATACCCACTGCTTGTGTCAAGGGAGATTTTGGTGTAGAACACCATGCATGCATTGTAATGTGAAAGCATTTTTTGGGAGCTTTTTTCCCTCACTAATTATTATATTGTCTATTCATTATATTTGACTGGAACAGTATAAACAAATGCTGTTCTAGCACTCAGCACCTGACTCCCATTCAAAGGATCTATTGTGGTTACATAAATATACATATAAATATGTGAATATAAATATTTACATGTAAATGTATATTATTTCTTCTTACAAACTACACGATAATAGCACTTTTGCATTGACAGCAACTAGACAGGGATATTTTCAGGGGTGTTTCTTGGACTAACTAGCAAAAGTTTTAATTCTAGGTGATAGCTCCTAAATGACTGAAGGTTACTACGGGATGCAATAGTTCATATCTCTGCAGTTCCGTTACAGAGCAAGTACCCCGGATTCTTGAAACATTATAACCATGATAGCGCAGCTCTTAACATAGGTCAATTTGCCTTACTGAGAAGATTTACAGCTGAAACACAGAAGTGTGGAATGATAAAATTAGCAGGTCCCAGATAGCTCACCTCATCCATCCTTCTGGCCATCCTGAGATACTTTTATAACTTTTTCTCAAGGACTTACCGTAATAGAAGTTCCCAGAGTGCCATGGGCACTTTGGCTCAGTGAATCACTGCTAGTGCTTTGCTTACATTAGAAGCTATCCCTGATATCTGAAATGGGTCCCACTGAAATTCGGTTTCATGTATTTCTTGCAGGTTTTGCCTTGCACGGTGAGAATAAATTCTTCCATTCTTCTGTAGCAGATTTTTATGCATTCCGTACTCAAACCCTAAACCCCACCTCCCTCAACCTTCCCTCATTTAGACTACACAATCCCAGTTCTTCCCAGTGTTTCCTGTCCCCAGTCATGTTTTCACTTTGTTGTTCTGCTCTGGCTTGTCTCTGCACCTCACCTGAAGGGAGGTGTTGAAACCAGCGCTTCGTTTCCAGATGAAGCCTCCCCAGCGCTGAGCAGAGCCCAAGGATTACTGCATGTTTCCTACAGGCAGTCGGAAACCTGGGCTGGGTGCTGACATGGCTGTTCCACTTCCAGTTCCAGAATTATCTCATTGGCTTGGATATCTCTGACTGTTACCATGTTTCAGAGAACGTAAAATCCCTTCAGTGTTTTGGAAATCTTTCCATTGATCTGAGTGGAGAAGGGATTTGGGACCTGAGCTATCCAAATCTTATGACCAGTATCCTTAAATGAACTGATATTCCAGGTCAAAAAAGTAAAATAAAATAAAATAAAACCACCCCTAGCTCCCCACCTCCAAAACCCCAGAAAGGTTTGTACACACCAGTAACACAAAACAAATATTAATGTTGAAAGAAAATAAAAAGAATATTACCCTTTTAAGCACCTCAGAAGGGAAGTTGTCAGTGCAATCTTCATCTGGCCTGTCTGTGTATGCGTGTCAGTTAGCGGCTCAAGCTAAATCTTTTCTTCTTTTCCAAGCCTAACACTGTGAATGAATGTTATTAAATATTTCTTTCCATTCTTCTGGTGCAATGTGACTCTAGATCTTATTTAGAGCATACTAGCTAAACTCTGAAGGAAATATAAGGCCATTATAGCTATTTCTGTGGTCTTTTGTTTGAGGAGTTGACATACTTTACACAAGAGGTGATTTTCACTTCACACTACCACAGTGAGTTTAATGGGGCTATTATTCATATATTAAGAACAGGGAGCTGAGGCACAGATAAACATCAATGTTGTCAAGTTTATACGCTTATTTTAGATTACCTATTTGAAACACACAAGCTCAGGAATAATAACACTTTTTAGAACACTTTTCAAACACAACTGTCTTCATTTGCAGCTGTGAGTGCTCAGGTTTTGAAAATCTGGCCCCATGTGACCCAGGTTGGGCAATCAGAAAATGAGTAATGCACAGTACTGGTTAATGGTGAAAAATTCGGTTTAAGTGAATTGCTTGGCTCCATCAAAAATGCCACCGATGCAAAGACCTGGATTCTCACGACATTCAGTTGTCTTAATGATTAAACCATCCTTTCTCTCTCGACATTTCTCTTGCTACATTTACTACACAACTTTGGACTTCTATGTCTAATAAGGCAAGAAGCCAATTTGCGGCACACTCATTTGCTGCATGATCCTAATTAATTTCTCAGGCACTGTTTGCCATCGTACTGGAGGAAGCAGGTTCTTAGGAAAAAAATTTAATGTAGCAAAATCAATAAAGATTACCCTAATAGGCCCATGTGGGGAAATCGAACCTCATATGTAAGGGGCAATCTAGCATTGAGATCATCTAATTTCTCAATATGTGTGTAGGCCAGACTCATTTCACACAATTTTAAGTATCTAAATCTGAAGTAGTCCGTTAGGGTCTAGGTTCCTCTCGGAGTTGGTGGGGAGAAGTCTGTCTAACCTGTCCCAGCAGTCTATTCAGGGATGTCAAAGTGCTTGTTTCTTTCCACGCACTATAAAGGCAGAGTTGTTCAAACCTAGTTGTTTGAACTTAAACACATAGTACTTACCCATCAACTCCCAGTTGCTCCCTCCTTTTCCCTGTTTAATTTCCCCTCTCCATTTCTATGTTTTCTCCTGCCCAGGTGGCTTTGCCTAGCTCTTGCCCAAAGTAGCTTCCATCTCTAACTTTTTGGTAAAGCTCCCGAGAAACCTGTAAGCCATCTCTTCCAGTGTCACCCCGTTTCGCTGCCCTCTGAAAGTAGGGAGGAGTTCAAACACTGTTATCCTGCAGAGCTGTCTGGGTTTTGTCTGGGATAGAGTTAATTTTCTTCCTAGTAGCTAGTACAGTGCTGTGTTTTGGATTTAGGACGAGAATAATGTTCATAACACACTGATGTTTTAGTTGTTGCTGAGCAGTGCTTACACTAAGTCAAGGACTTTTCAGCCTCTTATACTGCCCTGCCAGCAAGGAGGGTGGAGGTGCACAAGAAGCTGGGAGGGGACACAGCCAGGACAGCTCACCCTAACTGGCCAAAGGGATATTCCATACCATATGACATCATGCTGAACAAAAAAACCTGTGGCGAGCTGGCCAGGGGTCACAGCTGCTGCTTGGGAACTGGCTGGGCATCAGTCAGCAGGTGGTGAGCAATTGCAGTGTGCATCACTTGTTTTGTATATTCTTTTATCAAAATTATTATTTTTCCTTCTTTTTCTGTCCTATTAAATTGTCTTTCTCTCAACCCATGAGTTTTACCTTTTTCCGATTCTCTCCCCCATCTCACTGGGAAGGGAGTGAGCAAAGGGCTGTATGGTGTTTAGCTGCCTGCTGGGTTAAACCACAACAAGAGCACACATTGGATCTCTACGGCATTTGGTGATGAAAACGTTTTTGGATCACGCACTTAGATCATGCACTTCCTGAGACCTCTGAGGGTCACAGGGCCAGTTCTTTCTAGCTGTTCCGTTTCCATCTAGATGGAAAAAATCCTGCCCCTGCAAGAAAAGTAGTCTACCAGCCTATTTTCGATTCTCACATTATGAGACCCTTACAGCAACTTTTCTTTTTTTAAAGCTATTTTTTACATGGACACAGAAATGTCTTTTCCCCTAATATCATTCTGTGCAACAGGTAAATATTATTCTTTTTAATGCCATGAAAAAAATGTACCCTTTAGCAGAAAACTGACTTGGCCAAACTCACTTTTCATTTCATAAAGTTATAATCAGCTGAAATCAGGGCCAACTAAACTTATCTGTTTTGCTATACCAGCTGCGGTTAATAGATGATCGTTAGAAGTAAAATACATTTGCTGCAATTATCTATTCATAAGCTTTACTGAGACAGGAATAGATACAGAATTGGTACAGAATTGACCCTAATGGAGGGTAGGGGGTTATAAGGCATTTCCTGGGCTTACAATGTGTGACATGGGAACACACATGCCCTGTGGCTAATGAGGGCTGGGGGGGATGCACAACCATAGTCCCCTCTTCCTCATTTGCTCATTAGTTAGCCTGTATGTCTGGGGAGAGGAGAAGAAGGAGGGAGAAGTACCCAAACAAACAAAGGAAATTTTAACCCCAGCTGACTGTACTATTTAAGGTTTTATAAAGCACTTTGAAACACTAACAAGGAAGTTCCTAAGCAAACAAATACTGCTATTGTATTGAAAACGTTGCTAACTCAGTTGATAGGGCTTTGATTATGACCTGAAGCTGCCTTGGGAAACTTGACATAAGAAGCATGTTTGGTAGGAAGGATACAAAATCAGGAAAAGAAATTATACATATCAATGGACACAAATTCTGCATGCTCTGCTAGAGTATATAAACAGGTGATTAAAAGGATGTAGTTGTTCATTTAGTGCATTTTATGGCAACATTTTTCAATAAAGAGACGCTTACCACAAAGCAGAAACAGCTAAAGGTGTTCTAAGTCACAGAAAGCTGACACACTGGCACATGCAGAAATCATGTAAATTTAAGAGCTTTGCAGTACACAATGTCCACACTATTGAATCATACTTAGAATTGAATCAGTAATAAATATTGAATCCTGTGATATTTACAGGGCAATGAAGACAGAAAGACAGATATAAACAACAAAATCAACTTTTCACTTGAAGGCTGCCTTCTAAATTCATTCATAATTTTGGTAGAGATCGAAATAAAAGGCCACTTCAATAAATCAGACTGCTTTCCTTGATTTCTTAATTCCAGTATATTTTCTCTACAACTATCTCATTAAATCTCTGTCATCCATAATGCTGTAAATGCACAGAATCCTACTGACATCTGCCCTGTTTCATTTGTGATGGTGATTTTACCCACCTGAGGTCTTGTAGGCCATAGTATTGAATTGCTAATGCCAATGGGTGTGTTCAATGCTGTTTCAAATTTTACATAACATGTAAATTTCATTATAAATAATAGAAATAAATAAAATAGGCTGATAAAGACAGTGTAAATGGGAGAAGGAACAGGTAAGTATCCCGAGTTTTAGGAAAAGAAATGAAAGTATAGAAAGAGAAAATAAATCTAGAGACATTCAACAGATCCTAATGAATCTGCAAGACATCCAAGTGATAAAGCAGGAGAAATATCTCCCCTTCATATTCAGTTTTCAACAGGAAGTTCCAAATAATTTTCCACAATTTTGTGTAAAAGATGTACACACATGCATACATATATGTACACACATATACGTGTGTGTATATATATAGATATAGATATATTGTAACATTCTGGGAAGAATGCTTTGCTGGTTACTATAGTAATGAAAAAATCAGACACAGTTTCATCAAATTAAAAAAAAATGTCATTTATTTAATTATGGAGAGATCTGTCATATTTAAAGTCATTACATTCACTGAGAAGTTTATGCATTTTTTTTTCCGAGAAACTTTTTCTAGGAATAGCTGTGATCTATTTATTTTTCCTCTGAATAATTATGGAAAAGAGAAAGTGTTTAAGAGAGTGTGTGTACTTATTCACGGTATTTTTTAAATAGCTAAAAGAGTGCCTGCAGCAGAGGATGTCAGGTCCTTTTCGAAAAGTGTGTAAGTCTCAATGAATATATCGATCACTTCTGGGGCTTATCCTTTACAGGTGAGTGAAGATCTGTACACCTTTACAGAAAGTTACACGCTTCTCCAATCCAGAACAGACCCATGGGATTATGTGCAATCCACTAATATTCAAGCAAAAACGTCATGCACCACTTTTGCAACAAATTGTTTAGGATGGTATTAAGAATTCTGAATATTCAGCGTTAAAAGCAGTGATCTCTTGCATTTGTTAAAAGAACATTTTCTGTAGTTACCAGCTGTAGTAAATACTCTTACACAGTCCATTCCCTCCTGGGTAGAAGACTTACACTTATTTATAAGAATTGTATGTCCCAAAATATACATACAGAATATGACAGCAAACTACAACTTTCTTCCAGATGATGTTGATAAAGGCTCTGAGTGTGAACAGAAAACCTGCGGACTCCATTTTTCATTTAACTCATAGATCACAATGATCAATGTCTAATGCAATGTTTTGAGAAACAGCCAGTCCTGCTGAGGGGTATATGACTAATCAATACCTAGGAGTTTCTAAGGAAATTTAATATCCCAAGTCAAGCATCTTCCTTCAAAAATTCTTTGGAAAGTCCTCTTATTTTCACAAAGTCAACATAAATATTTGCAGGCTGCAATCAAGAAACTCAGAGGTACTGAGATTTGTTTCAAGCTGTAACAGCTTGAACTTGTTCAGTCACCTAATCAGTGGGCCTGAGGTAGAATGTGGCAGGTTTCCTGAAAGCCACAGTAACATCTCAAATCCTTCCATTATTCGCTTTAAATTGCATTTGAAACAATCTTCAAGATTTATTTCTCTGCTTGTTCTTTGACATTCCACAGAAATGTTCTTCTGAGGAAGGAGAGAATTAGCACATTCCCAACACATACTACTAAACAAAGTCCTCTTCTAGCCTAAACCATCTTTGAATTTAAAGTCAGATACATTAACTAAGAATTGTTTTATTTAACTGCTTTTGTGACATACATTATGAATATAAAGCCACTGTATCAGCTCCGAGTTGGACTGTACATAAACCTTTCAAATTGTATCCTCTTCTTTAAGATGTTAGCAGAAATCTTTGCATGAATTACAGCTTCAGTCTGCCCAGAGGGAATCCACTGCTCAGTATGTGCTTAAACAGTTTTTAACTAATTCTATAACCTCTCAAATACAACTGATTTTTTCAGAGTTCCCCATCCCCCTTCTTTTTTCTTCCATTCTAAATTGTAGTCTGGGAGCTTAATGCTCAGTTACTAAATATCTCCAGACACCTTTTTGTTGTTGTTAAAAAAAAAAAAAAAAGTTTTGAGAACTGCTGAAAGTAAATGTAACTCAAATTTGATGGCAATAATGATTTATGAACTTTTAGGATTCATACCACACCAGTAATTTTGTAAAAATGATCTGGTTAACAAGTCCACTGGTGCATTTTACTGTATATGTATTTTTCTATGTTTCTTGCAGAGGGTAAAAATTTAGGAAGACCGGATCCTATCAGCTTTATTCATGCTAGTGTTATACATAAAAAAAAAAAAAACCACACTGAGTAGTAAAACAAAACAAAACAAAACAAAACAAAAAAAGAAGAAAGAAATCAAAGCTATTTATTTTTCACAATCATCAGTGGCATTTTTCAAACATTGGAATAATAGAGATTTAAGTGTGGGTCCAAAAATTCCCCACGAGTTGTTGTGCCTGTATTATTAGTTGATGTCCTTCTAGTCTTGAAATCTTTTGTATTTTTAATAAAAAAGCTTGAGTGCAGGCACAATATACATTTATGGTAAATATAGCCTGTAGACCTATACACTTTTTAAAAAAGCTCTTGGCCTTGACTTGAAAATGAGTGGTTATGAAAGCAGATAATTTGAGCAAAATGCCAAGTCTTTCCATTTCTTTCCTAGTTGGTAGTGAATGGTGAACTTATTTTGGAGTGAATTAGTAGCATGATGCCATTACATGGGAATGCACAGCCTGTTAATCATCCTTTGCGAGTCTCCAAGCATTCTCTGTAAAACTATTGTTGAGAATAAAAAATTATGATTCATCTACCTTGAAGGCTTCACAGCTGTAATAAATGTAAAGTATCAACTACTTCATTTCTAGGGGAATTATTTTGTGCTTCCTGCAATTTCCTCAAAATTAATAAAGTTATAAAGAAATCTGGATAATAATGAATTGCATGTTTTAGCTCAGATTGTTCTACTAAATTCTACCACTTCATAAATTCCAAATTAAAGAGCTGGAATTGTAAGGAATTAAACAGCCAACAGTGTTTCTGCCTCTGTACTAAGGGTTTCATTCATTCTGTGGGAGTGAATCAGTGACCAACACCCAAAAAATCTATATTGCCTCTTGAGAAATAATATAGATACTGAACATTTTTCATATGAGTTCCCTTTTCAAAGGGACCAGTGCAGGATGAACTGTTTTATCACCAGTAATAACATGCCAAATTCACAGATCAGTTCTTGAGGTAGAAGTTGTTTAACTGACAGTAAACCTAAAAGTTTCAATAGATCAGTGCCTCTTTCTTGGCTAATTTTTACTATAATATTTGCCAAACCATTCAGTTATTTAGGAGGATGTTGGCTCAGCTCTGTCCCTAGTAAGAGAAGTTGCTCCCATTAAACTCAAGTTGAATTGAGACCTTGTGTTTAATTGCAGAACCTGAATGACCGAGTGAAATTCATCCTACAAATAAATAAAAGTCAATTCTGTAGACCTCAGCTTGTCTCACTGACATTTTTCTACTATATAATTTCTTTCCAGTCTAATATGTACTGCCACTAGCTTTACAGCATTATTACCAATTAACATGACACAGACAGCATGTCTGCCTCTTCAGTTCACAGAGTTTCTGAATGAATAACAGTGGTAGGTATAGCTGGCCAAATACTGAAGAAAGGGTTTTCAGGAATATTCATTTGACTTTAAGGTAGCTGTTTCTTTCACCTACACCCAGTCAGAAAATATTTAAAAAAACATATTTAATTAAGAAGGAAAAAATAACGGCTGATAATTTTCAGCTGAAAATTAAGAATTTTTAATCTAAGGTTTTAGTTTAAAACAGTTGTGCACTAGCAATCCCATGACTGTATTCTTCTGTCACATAATTTTCAATCAGATGGCATCTCCCACAATGTATCACAGCATTTTCCCCTTACTGAGACAGTATTGTTAATACATTTTGCCATAGTGAACAATTCAGAGAAGGGAATGGAGATCTGACACAATTACAGTTCCATAAAGTAGTATGGTGACACTTCTGAAATAATTCATTTCTTAATCAAAAATCATCTAGTTTTCCAGTACTGGCTATTCTCATTAAAACAAAAACAAAAAAAAAGCAAAAAAACTGAAAACCAAACCAAAACATTTCCACAGAAATAAAAGACTCTGAAGTCGTTATTCCCTGTAAAGAAACCATTTTCGACAAAAATTTCAATAGCACAGAGAGATGCACCATTCTGTTCTTATGCCTTTTGATGACTGAAAATATAACAAATATACATGTCCATTTCCATTAATTTTATAAACTGAATTTTCATCGGAAAAAAGCATTCGTTAACATATTTATTATTCTCTATTTTAAACATGTTATTTTCTTTAAAAATAGAAGTAAGGGTAGCAGAAATAGTAACACATAGCATGCACAATTGTCAATGGCAGAAATCATAAGTAACCAAGGCTATCATGGAAGCAACCTATTGATCAACTAGCCATAAGCTTAAATGGTTCTTCTACACCACTTGCCAATAACAAAAACAACAGCAGAATTAGAGATTGTCCTAACTGATTGTGAACTGACACAAAGATTACATTTTTCAGTACAACATTCCATTGCAACACGTAATCACCCATTCTGTAGCAGATACAGAAAAAGAAATAATTTGGTTAATGTGCAGAAATGACAGGAGTGTTAGGATCAGAGAATCATAATTTTGCCATCTATGCTTGTTGTCTGTTCAATACCCACTTATAGGAGGATTCCCCTGCTATTTCATGCTCATCATGCAATTACTGCACCTGGCAAATGGATATGAAAAAGAGAATTTCATGCCCATTGTGATTATATTTTGTAGTTTGAAGCAGGATGCACAGTGGGAGTCAGTGAGTGGAAGGAAAGTTGAGAAGCTGCTATTTCTTCCAAAGGCAATAGAAAGGTACAGGATGAAAAAGTTATAGAGGCTGTGGCAGAAGGAAAAAGCTCACACGTTTCTACTGACAGACTCCTAGGATTGCTATAATACTGAGATAATAGAGACAAGCTATTGGGAATACGTTGTAATCACAAGACCTGCTCGTTAAACTCCATTAAACCTTTTGTACTTTTCTTTGTCTATCAATAATGCAAATTACATTTGCTTTTCAAGTAGGACTGCCCTGAGTACACTACTTTGCCTACTTGTCTCCTTTAAATATACATTACCAAAAATCCTAGGTGAAAGGGTCCATAATTGGAATTGTCAAATTGCATAAAACTACACTGCAGTTATTTAATTGTTATGTCTGGGCTCGGACACTGTATAGAATTCATATAGATTATTCTGGCAGGAAAAGAATTGATTAAAATATTGCAGAGTTATTTTTAGTTCTTGACATATTTAATGACATATTGTCAAGGTAGGATCTAATAGAAAGTGTCCATTACATTAATAGCTTATCTTCTGGCAACTTCGAAAAAGAAGATGCTAATAAGGAACTTACAAGAAAGATCTTCAGTTGTGTTACAGTTGACCACAAAACATCTCCTTACAAATTTTATACAATTCCAGCTTAATGTACAAGACAACAACGTTTGGGTTACTGAGATTTTCCTGTGAGAACTTAAACCACAAGATACCAAAGCCTTTTGCCTCTTTCTAGCCAAAGAAATTTGACTTGTCTTTTGCACATTGGCTAAGACCACAATAAATCAACTTATCATTCTCAGCCCTTCAGAAGAGACTGTTCTTTCATCATTCCGGCAATCAGTTGGGACAATGAATAGGGAATTAAACCACAATCTTCCTTTTTTTCTGGGAGAACACTCTATCTGCTCAGATTTTGTACAGAAGTGACTTCATCACTACCATGGAAAATTTCTATGTTTGTGGAATCCACATAAACATAAGTTATGAGCTCTTAAGGCCTGAAAACCTTATAACATGTTTGATTGGGGGTGGTTAACTCCACTGCGTCCTGTTTTAGAGTATGAGTAGATGAGAATTTTGAGCTTCCATTTTCAGAAACAAAAACTTGATGAATCATGTAATTGTCTAAGAAGCAGAACCTTTTTTTTTTTTTTGGATAGTAATTGTAAGACGTTCAGTGAAGAAACAACAAAAATTAGATGCATTGAAAAATGCCTCCACTCTTTACAAAAGATGCCAGTAGCCAGGGTCAGACCACAGATGACGGGATAAGGTCTCCACTAAGACCAGTTACAATCTTTCTGCTTCAGAACTCTCAGTTTTCAGGTTGGCTTAAACTAGAATACAGCCTTAGCAAGCATGGCCACAAAGAAAACCCTTCCTTAGTACTTAGTAACCAGAGCATCATTATTTCTAAGGGATTCTGAGCCCTGAGCATTTGCATGAGGGGACAGTGGGTTGGGGATAATGGAGCGTGGGAAGCAAGAAGATACAAAATTCCCTAGAGTGTTACTTTTGCACTGTTTTTGTTTGTTTTTCAGAGAAAACTGGCTGTCTTTGGAATAAGTCAGCTTGTTTCAGGTCCAGATTTCACAGTATTTTGCAAACTCTCCAGCTTGGAAGACCTCAGAAACATTGGGCCTGATCCCTTTCTCATGACATCAGCTTTGCTGATGCACTCGTGGCCTCTCTCTGAGTAACACTGTTTTTTTCACAAGAATGGGATATAGGAGATTCAAGTCATTGTTTCAGATAGAAACCTTGACTTCTGGCTAACACCAGAATTGCTGCATTCTTTGGATGGATACATGTCTCAGTGAAAACAGTTCATAATTTTTGACCAACACAAAGTGTACATGTAAAAGTAAGTATGACACACATCACGTATCACGTTTGCAGATCTGAAAATCTTTACTTTCGGATGCTTCTTCCATTCACAGCAAAAGCTGTTTGTTATTTTAAGCTGTACCTTACAGATTTACAAGCTTTTTTTTTTACTAGCCTCTCCACCTTAATATTTTTTGCATACTGAGGCTGAACCAGGATAAAAGCATGTTTCACTGGACTTTGCGCCAATACTGGTCTTTCTATAGCTCTTGTTCCATTGGAAAATGCCACTTTGAATTATGTGAATTTCCAGGTGTAGGACACCGAAGGCAAGGCACTTGGAGCCAGCCTGTTCCAAAGCTCACCGAAATCACTGGAAAGAGGTTTTTCACTCAGGCCCTTTTATTCACCTAATTCTAATACAAGCATAATCCCACTGATTTTTAAGGAACTGTCAAAATGTTTAAAATTAGGTTTGTGCTTACTCAGTTGAGGCCTATGAAGGCAGAACACATATACTGGAAGGAATTTTTCCATTAACATCAAACATTTTTGCACACACCCCCTCTATAAAAAGGAAAGGAAGAAAAGAATTGAGTAATGCTTAGTCTGACTTTCCTCCTGTGGTTTGTTTTGTTTTTCAGAGACATTCCATAAATTTATTCCAGATGTTTTCAAATCCTTGTAACTTATTTTCCATACTATATATAACTTTTTCTACCATATCTGTTCTCTCACTCCCTTTCTTTCACTGGTTGCTGTCTCTCTGTCTTTTTCTCTTCATTGTCATTTTTTTACTCCACATTCCAGATGAGTTCATTTGTATTCTTTCAGAGGTTCCGCTTGGAAACATGCATTATCTGCTAGAAGACATATTGTTGCTCACACTAATATCTCTTGCTTTGTGAAGTTCTTAATTAAATAATAACATTTAGTTGCATTAGCTGGATTTTAACAATTGTAAAGGATATCAGCTTCTTACTCTCAAAACAATAAATAGGCTTTTGAATATTAAATTGGCATTGCATTTAGGCACACATGCTGTCTGATAAAACACAAATTACAGTCTTATCCAGTACTCACAATATAAAGTGTGTATAAAGAAGTGTTGCCTTTGTCTAGCTAATTATAAGCCAGTTGCTTAATAATTCTTTCCATAAATGTTGCTTCAGCATTATTTGGCAATTTTGTTGTTGGAAAATGTTGCTGTCATGAAACAGAAAGTGGTTGTTAAGCCCTCAGAAGGAGAAAGTAATTTTAATGAAGCCCAAGATATTTTTCCAATCATTCAGATGAACTTGGTCAACATTCCTTTCTCTACGTGAACTAAAAACGTGAAATTTCACCCTTCTCCTCAGGAGCTGCTGCTTGGCAGTGATGTTTATTCACTCCTTCCTGAGGTTACAGTTCTGCTCTGCAGAGCTGATGGGAAACTGCCACTCTCCAGTGTTATTGCTGGAAGAAAAGCCTATGGGAACGGGCCAGAGCTCCGCTGGGGGTTCCAGATGCTCACTGAGAAGAAACAGATTTTTCACAGCCCCAGAGTACCTACTCAGGACTTGTTAAAACTCTCTTGATTTAGGGTGGTGATATTTTTTCTTGGTTGACTAAGTAAAAATAGCTCACAGCAGTACTTACAACAATATCTGAGCTCCCTTTTTATTTAAAAGGCAGACAGCCAAACCTAATATGGTGTAAATCAGAGCAACATTGACTTACATCAACCAGGGATCCTGCCTATCGCATTCTAACAATGCAGATGGCAAATGTTCATCATAGGCATATTTTTAAAAGCTTTAAAAAAATAGAAGTAATCACATCATCAAGCTTTTTCCTGCAACTGAGAACTGCCTGAACCCTGAATACAGATCTGAGTAGTACTCCAAATAATGTAGCTCATAGTGAGGGGTACTGATGTTTTGGAAGTCAGAGGACTTTTTGCCATTGTTTACAATGTCCTTATCCTGTCAGAGAGGAAAATGATTTATATTAGATCTGAACTTCCACCAAGTCTGAGGTTCTTTGGGATTTGGGTTTTAATTACTATTAGTTATTTTATTGCAATGGACTATGAAGGGCTCATCTGAGATCAGGAATCCACTGTGGAGTGCACACATGGAGCACTCTGTTCCTAAGAGATTCAAATCAATTAAAAACAAAAACAAAAACAAAAAACCCACACAAACAAAAAACACTCCCCCGCAAAAACACAGAGAAGTATTTTTCCCATATTGCAGGTGACAAACTCAGATAAAGTTATTTGCCAAAGCCTAAGAGAAGACTGTGGGAGAGCTGTAGAGTCCATGAGCTTTATCTAGGCCTTTAATCACAAAAACTCCTTTATCTTCTAATTTAACCCCACTCTTTTTTGCAATCCAGAAGGGAACGCTTGATTACAAAGCGAATCAATCCTGAACAGTTTCAAAATAGAATAGCTTTGCCATGACTTGTCTAAGGCATAGTAAATACGATTCTGTAAGGAATAGTACACCACTCTGGAAGTGTGCCACCATTATGAGTTTACTTCTGAAATAAAGAAACAAGTTGTCTTTGTTCTAGGATTGAAATGTTCAAATATCAGAGCCAACATTTGTAATGTTTGGAAGGAGAGGGAGGAGAAAGGAGAGAAAGGAAGAAGAGCTTTATTTCATAAATTCCGTTCAAATTGAGAGTTCCAGAAAACAACAAAAAAGAGTGCTTAGGTGGTAGACAGGATGTACCATGAATAACAATGTATCCTGTGGATATTTACTACCAAATGATGTTTAACTGAAAGGAAAGTGGGAGTCACCACAGCAAGCAATTCCCATCCGATTTCTTAACATGTAAATCAGGAGCACAGAAAGGCCATTTATGGGAGTCTCACCGAAACAATGGCTTTCCCGGTGCCAAGTGGTGACATCACGCTTCACAAAGGAGAAGGAAGAGGACTGTAAGTGCAGGCTGCCTTGCCAAGAGCTTTGTTTTGTTTCCACAGAAGGGGAAAAAAAAAAAAAAAAGGAAAAAAAAAAAAGCAAAGTAGCAATTTTTCTCAAGAATATAACATTACACACAGAGGAAAAAAAACAACTTTCAAAGAAGTTGCCATGTGACTAATGGAATGTACTTTGCAGCTCTTTGCTGTGATTGAAATAGCACTTGTGAAAAATCAAAACTCATTTTACACTTACGGTATCCAAGCAAACTGAAAGCAAACACAAACACACGCACACTCACACATGCACAAACACACCCAACAAGATGAACCTAAGATATTCTTTTTGTGAGCTGTGTTGTTTAGCTTTTCTAAACTGTAATGCTAACTCCAGCTGTATTTTGCAAACAATTAAGTTCTGAAACATTATTCTTCTTGAAGTAAACTAATATGCAAACATGTTAAAAGTTTGGTGTTTATGTCTTCTAAGAAATCTGAAATTGTCAATTTACTGTATAAAGCTCAAGATCTTGAAGAAATCATGTATTAACAGCACCTATCTCCTAATTTGATTGGGGTCTTAATAGTTTTTAACATCAAGAATCTCAGAAAATTGACTTTTGTTTTTCTTTTTCCTTCTGATTCTTACAAATAGTATAAATAAATTAAACCATTGGAACAGATAAAAAGAACTGGAAACTTTCAAGGCTTCTGATTCATAGAAATGAAAAAAAAAAAAAAAAGTTTTGCTGTTGAATTTACAAGAGCCAGCACTTCTCTCCTCCTTTTCTGCTATGTGGTGTCTTATGTAATGTTATAACCGATTAGGGAATCCCACAGTAATGATTTTCTGTGCCATATACATGACATTTTAATTCATAAGAGTATGGATGATTACTGTAGACTGCATATTGTGCTGATAACTAATGGTTTTGGTGGGGAGGGAACATGTATGCTTTTTCTAAAGGCATATATTTGGTACCACATGGTTTTAAAAAGCCTGATTCCACTTATGACTTGAATAGTGCTGACAATATAGATGTAGCAAGACCCCCTTATGTCCCAAACATTAAAGCATTACAAAGACCTTCACTGTGTTTGCTGTGGTTCTGTTCCCAGCCAGAGCCTGGGGTGAAAAGAGTGAAAATGAAATTAAACACACACAAAAGTGTATCAGAATGTTTCACAAGTGAGATTTTTTTTAGCGTCTATTAACAGAAAATGAAAGTACTGACTTAAAAAAACTACAACACATCAAAAAACCCTATGCATTATTCACTTATTTATTATTTTGCTTGACTGTTGCTCATTTCACTGTTAAGGTCAGGAAACACTGTGAAATAGTTGGAGTACTATGTCTTTTAGAGGCTTTTGTAAAAGCTGGCTTTTGTTCAAAGCCTCCTCCAGTTAAAGAAAGCCAATACTCAGGGAGAGATCCAAAATTGCACTTAATGAGCAAAAGTGCAATTCTGGTGGAACTTATATGTCTTCATTTTGCAGAGAGACACATCCAAAATCATCCTTCCTGATCCACTTTAGAGCTTCAGAGGCTATTGGTGCTCATACATCCTTAGGTACCTCCATTTCTGCTACTGCTTTTACACAGAAGCCCTAATGAGTTGATAGGGTAAGAATGAACCATATTCCTGGAATCATTGATTTGGTAGATGTGTTTAATACATGCCTAAAATGCAAAGACACCACTGAGTTTGAGTCAGAGGACTTGAGAAGAAGGCTGTGCTACCTACTTAAATGGATTTTGGCCTGCGGGTTAAAGCACCTAGGATGATCATGTGTAATAGCTGAGCTTGTATCTCCCGCATCTCAGGAGAAATCCCAAGCTACCAGGCTAGAAGAAAGGAAAAATCTCCTAAGCCTCTATCTTCCTGTTGAACCTGGGTGGTGCAGCAAGGAGAGGGAAATCATGGTGGGGCACGATGCTGTAGCTTGGTGGTTAGACTTGAGCTGTCAGCAGGAATTTTGGTCTCTGCTCCAAGGACGATTCATGTGCTTTTCTTCTAGTAAACAGGGGATAAGAAGCAGAAAACACAAAACAGCTACCAGCAGTCAGTCTGCCCCTCCCCAGTTGAGCAATTAACCACCAACACTATGTCACCATCAGTCTTCTGGTCCTGAAGATTATGGATATGACTTATCTTTGCTCTGAGAAAGTGGCAAAGGCCCTAACTTTATCACATTGTATAAAAAACATATGCCCATATTTATGAAAATCCATTGTTAGCTAAAACAAACCCTATTATAATTGTCTGAAGAGCCTTCCATGTTCCATACTTTCCTCAGACAGTATGCTTTTTTTTCAGATACAATTGTATGATCTGCAGATAATAAACCTGGGAAGAGCTGGTAGAACACCTGGTAAAGCACACAGTAAAATGATGGTGAGGAAGTATACATCAATACAGTCTTTATAAAATGCCTGTCCCCCAAACATAACCTGCATTTAGCAGAACTAAGGATGAAGACAGGAAATGGGGGGCGGGGAATAAAGAACTTAGGGAACTGCAAGAAAAGCACTATCAGCAGATTAAAGGATAGTCTTTATAATTAGATGGGGTTTACATTAAAGACCTTATGGTGATCATCTCTAGATTTTACAGAAAATACATAAAAGTGATTGATCATTTTAAAAAATTGGGGGAATTTTTATAGTAGATTAAAGCAAACAGCACAACAGACAAAATAACCCAGGCTCAAATTGCTACACTGGAAAAGTGGCTACAAGGAGAAACGTAAGCCTAGATTTGACTTTACTGGGTTAAAAATCAGCACAAAAGTGTAAACAGAAAAACTGCTCTGAATTTACCCGCAATTATTTTTCTGAATTTTACTGCAAAATTCTGCAGGAACACCCTGAGTACAGAAGTCATTTTCATTAAACATGGCACAACTGAAATTATAACGTCTGATGGGAAACTACAATTTAGCTGTGAGTTTAAGCAGTTTTCAGGGAAGCGGAGGCTTTGCTATATCACCTCAAGTCACGACTATGTCTACCCTGATGACTTAGTAGAAAATAGTGTTAAACAAATGCCTTGTCAAAAGATTCAAAATCAAACTCAGAGCTATATTTAATGATGCTAAATTAGGGAACAGTACCAATGAATCTAAAATTGAGACCTGTTGGTATTTTATTCAGTCTCAACTTGGAAAAAATAATGCCAAAAGTCTTAGAAATTGATGTTACACCCTCTGGAGACTTTCAGATTTATGAAAAGACAAACAGAGCAATGTAAAATGATCCATTTAATGAGGGGTCCTAGGAGTAAGCCATCCAGGGGAAATAATAACATGCATGTCTCCAGTGGAGAACAGTAATATTTTAAACAACAGTGGTATCCTAGGATGCCTCCAGTCACGTGAGAGTATCATTTCAGACATATACAATAAAGAGACAGGTGACAGCCTTGTCCACATGTCCAAGAAAAGAAAGATAAACAAAATGCCTGGTTTTGAGTTATTTTGTTGTGCCTTGGGTTTTTTTCCCCCAAGAAGGTCTCAGACAGCAACTATAGTAGATTGAGATGGCTGAGCATCAGAGCATGATACAACCAGAACCAATGGATTTGTCATTGTCTGATAACAGTAGACTTGAAAGAAGACTATAACATAACACTGGGAACATTAACAGTATGTGTACATTGCAGATAAATTACTGAGAAATGTATATGTGTTTATGTGTACAAAAAGTTTTCTATCATCTTGTTTATTGTTAATTTCTATTATTAGTATTATTATTAACTGACAAAGGAAGATGCAGGCAGCTAAATCTTTAAGAGATTCTGGGAAAAACCATTCAATACTGACTGGTTGTTATGACATGTGGAGACCTATGTTATGCAATGCACAGCAGTTAAAATTTACACATTGAATATAACAAACCTCTGTCAGGTTCCTTGGCTGTGAATGATTTTTGAATAACAAAATGTGGGTGAGAGTATTTCAGATTTGAACTTGCTCTGATATCTCAAGTTCCATGTATATTCTCCTACCACCTCTATTCATGAAGAAACCAGCATTTTTGGAAACAGCTCTCATGGGTGACTAGAAGATTTGAATTAAAGTTTGAGTATTCCAGAGTCTGTGTATACACAAAACCATTTTCATTTGAGAACTTTGCAAAATGTGAACATCAAGGTAAGTAGCATTGCCCACTGTGAAGGTAAAGTACATTTTCATCCTCTATATCCAGTACATCTCCCCACTATGGAATATTCCTAATGCTTACAGTCTGGGTTTAAATTTCTCTAGGGATAATGTTTTCAATCCATTTATCCTTCGCTATATATTCCCTTAAACAGTAATACTATTTCTGTATGAAACCTCTGTAGAAATGATGAAACTGAAATTGCTTTACCTGAATGTTAACTATATTGGATATTGATTTCATAGTTACTCTTCAATACAGAGGATATAAAGGCTCATTTCTGAATTCAGATAGTACCAATAGGGCCAAACACTTCACTGAAATCTTCTGTGGAGGTTCAAATCCCAAATGTCGCTTAGCACTCATTTTGTCATTCTTAGTTTTGTCATTCATTGTACTACTTCTGTTTATATTAAGATGAATTGAAATTCATTCTTCTTTTCATTTTGGAGACTATTTTTTTTGGTGTCACTGGTTCATTAACAAATTGCTCTGCGCCATGGATGGAATTAATAGAAAGTTAATGCATTTTATGTCAAATAAAGAAAAAGTAAGATGTTCAAAATTTAGACATAGCAGAGTTATTTGTTTGGAAACTTTGAAGGAGGACAGTGGAAATAGAGACAGCTGAACTGCCACAAAGTCATTGTAATTTGAGATTTTCCTGGACATTTGTTAGGAAAGCTGTAAACAGGATACAGTATTCTGCAAACTTAGAAGTCATATTTTAAAGACTCCTATGACATAGCTCAACGATTTAACATAGTTGAATTAAGATAGTAAATTAAAGCAGACACAGAAGGGTAGAACAGGGAATATTAAAAATTTACATCATCTTGGAGTATTTATCCATACACACTGTGTTTTCAGTAACTTTAAATAACTACTTTGGCAGTTACTCTTTTCCTGCTGAGTGCGAGATATTTGAGACTCATTTACTGAAAGTTGTGTTTTGTGGATTTCCATAGATAATAAGTGTAATTCTACCTTACCAAAAATACCACCAACTGGCTGTCATATGAGTTTCTGAAAAGCCATAATAAATCTCTCTTGTCTGTTTTCATATGAACTTTGGGCTGAATTACAAGCTGCACATTTTTTTTCTCTCTGTGACCTCACTAATTCTCCTTGTTCAGAATTTAATAGGCGGTGACTCTGAACACCCATGGGGGTTGCAAGTTTGCACGAATGAAAACTTGCTGACATTGCTGCTTGTGAACCTCCTCTTGATGGGTGCTATACTGCAGCACTCTCTCAAATGTTGCCCATTTCAGTCTAAACAGAAAACATGCTGCAGACTGATGGAGATGGTTAGCAACTCGCTATATCAGGTGTGTGGTGAAATATGTAAGTAACTTAAGAACAGTATACACTGGGGGGAAAATGCAGCATTTGAAATCTATTCATTATTATTGAACCTATTATAATACATAGACTTCACAACATAGTGGGTAGTGCATCATTATTCATATTTCAATGGCAAAGAAATGACAAAGAAATAAGCTAGGGGAAAAGGGACCAAAGTCACCCAGAAAACCAAAGACAGGTCTGGGAATGAGGCTCACATTTTCTGAGTCTTTTCCTTAGCACATTATTGACCAGACCAGAAATTTTAAATAGTAAACTCCATGTGAAATCTGAACCCCATCTACATTTGCCTAAACTTTGCCAGTGTCACAGGCATCAAAAATTCTTCGAAGAGATCGTATATCTCTTATTGCAGTCCCTGAGGCACTTTGCTGAACATGAAGGCATATGGGAACAACACTATAATTCCCATTTAGATGGTGACTTGTGGTTACAGAAAGACCTAATGTGTGCTACCATTAGTCCTCTTTGACCAATATTAAGATGAAATGAATAGTCCAGCGCTAAACCATATTACCTCTTTCTGCTTCTGTGGCAGGCTTTTGGCTGCCATAATTCCTCTCAGGGATCAGCAAAGTCAAGATTAATTAGGACCTCCAAAAACACAACTTATGTGTCTGTGTTAAATGTATAACACAGAACAGCCACATAGTGGCTGCTCCTGGCCTGTAATCCTCTCACCAAATGAACTTGCCCAGCCATTTCAAGAAGACAAAGACCCATGGCATATTAGTTTCTGTTTAAATAAAATTGAACTGCTAGTTCATTGCTACCACTAAAGAAACAAGTTATAGTTTCAAGAAGCCTGAGTCTAATATCTTTCCTGAAGGGTAAATATATATTAATAAGTATCTCCCAAAGAACAAAATGAGTGAATTAACCCCAAGCATTGATGAGTTCTGCTACAGGTTGTGATCCAAGTTCCTCAAAGGCTCTTCGAGGAGCCTTTTCTGATTTCCTGTCATTTTAAAAGAAATAAAAATCTACACTCTGTATTGCCTTTTTTTTAGGTAAACACATTTTTATTCTGCCATAAAGAAATCTCTTCCTGCCATTTTTCCCTGCTGTGAACAGCAGCCTATCAAAAAAATAAAACCTTAAAGGTCACATTGGAAGCAGGACATATATTACAGTTTCAGATACAATTCTCAAAGACCTGAGAAGTGCTTCATTCAGATTCATAAAAGCTACAGCAACTTGAGAGGAACTTCAATTTGTTGACATTAAATCTTTCTTCGACCTTCCAAATAATTATCTGAAGGGAAGGATTTCTCTTGCAGTGTTAACTACACAAGCATGCCTAGATCAAGCCAATTAAGTTTTGCCAATAGACCAAGATTGCTCGAGTTTTGAAAGGTAGGGAGAGATTTTATAAGTCACTTTTAAGAAAGGAAAGAAAATAATTTCACTTGGTAAAACATACAAAGTTTATATTTCCCTGTGCTTTATGAGTAGATATGATCTCTGATTCTTTGAGGCACAGTGATATTTTCTAGCAATTTATTTTGTATAGATGGAGTGACTACACAGGTCTATAGGTGAATTTACACGTTTTTCACTTAATCTCAGAAGTAGCTGTGATTTGCATAGTTTACCTGAATTAGCACTAAAATGACCAGCTCAGAAGTGTGACAGCCTGCAGCTCAGGGGACAGATTCTCTTTGCCTCTGAGCCCATTCTGGCTATAAGGTAGGCATGGCTCCATGCGTTGTTTTCATTCATTGCAGAAGCACCCAATCTGTAATGAACTTCAGGCTTCTGTCCTGGTTGAGACTGGTGTGATATTCTCCCACAGAAAGAGACAGGCAAGTCCTAAAGACCCTCTAGGAATAATGGTGTAGTCGAAGCACTAGCAAGTATTTGTTGAACTTTTTGCTGAACTCTGTTAAAGAACAGGATCTGCTGAATGCTGATCATCTTCATATTTGTCCCATTTCTCTTGTCTGGGATGGCCTTCTAATGGTGTGAAAGGGTTTCCGCAGGGCTGGTGGTGTGCATGATGGAAATAATACACAAAGACCTTCTCAGATCCTGTTCTATCTTAAATAGCCCACACAGGTGGCATTACGACACTGTTGCTGGCAACAGGAGGGAGAGGACCAGGCTTTGAAGAGATCAGCAAAAATAAACAGGGCACAGAGTACTGTGCAAGAGTGACTGAGGAACTGAGTATCAGAGTACTTATTTAGCTTTTACTGACTTCAATATTCAGTTTCAGGTTTTATCTTCCACTGTAACTTCACATGTAATTTTATATATATAAAATAAAAAGCCTTTCTCTTATCAACAGCGTTGATAATACATAGCAAAAGAAAATGTGATTCCATAGGCTAGTGGTTAGCAAACCTAACTAAAATCAGAGTTTACTAGGTCACTGTTCCTTGGATTACTGTAGGCTGTAGAATTCCGTATCCCTAATATGGTTTCAGAGAACCTTAGACAAACAGTGAGATGCACATGACCAAAACCTGGAACATGGGAACAGATTAAATACGTCTCAGCACTTGTCTCTATATGTCTAATTATTTACCTTCATGTCAGGAATACTTGAGAGCCTAAATGAATTAAGGATTCAGGTCCTTGGAAAAAAGTTTGGCTGCTATTTTCCAGTGATTCCAATTTGTCCTTGGTGTGTCTCAGCCTAGCACCTTGTACCTGACTTGGATTAATGAACTGGTGTCTATAAGTGTCTCTCCATTGGCATTTCAATTCAGATCTGGTGAAGCCTTGTTGAAGTAAATCTCCCCCATCTCCTCTGGTCTCACTTTGGTACACTTTCAGATATGTGTGCAGTCAATTTATTTCATAGAGCTACATCAAATAGACAGAAAAAGTAACACTTTCAAGTAGAATAGGCAGGGAGGGGGATGGAAGAGGGAGAGTCAACTCACAAAATGCCTTAAAAGTAATAAACTTTCCTCACTGAGCTATAAAGAAGCCCTCTTCACTGTCCAACAACACATACCACAAGACTAGTAGGATATGAATAATGTATCCTTTCAAGCAAACGGACTACATAGGATTCCTGGAAATAGACTTTGTCAACAATCTTCATAGGGATAGGCAAAGGTAAGATTTGCCTCCATTCTCTATTCCTGCCAATGTTCTGCACACAGTTTCTCCCCCCCTACCCAGGGATTAAAGCCAGAGAAAGCAGAATGAAATGCAGAAAGATAAGAAAAAGCCAGTGACTTTGATACTGCCTGAGTGTTCTTTTCCTTCATGTGTTCAGGAAAATCGAGTGCCACAAAAAATAGACGATGATTAAAAAACCCAACAGTAAAAAGCATTAGATGAAAGACTTCTTGATCTTTTTCACTCTAACTTCCATGTGAAAAGTAATGTTCCACCTCTCCCTACTTAACAAAAAGACACAGTAAGCAAAAGACTGGCCCTGAAGCAAAACTCTCCCTTACAGTATGTTTTATAATTCTTCATCAAGTATGGTCTCAGAGAATGGACATTGTACTCAGAGCTAAGCAATTTCTCACCTTCCATGTTTGTGCCTAATATATTTAACAAGTAACTGTTGATGGTCTTGTCTAAACCTTATCTACATGCCACATCAACAAGAATTGATATAGTGGCACATTAAGCTTCACTGCTATCACCTAAAAGAATATTAAAGCAGAAGCCCTGAGGAGATATAAAGGCAGGACTTTTCCTTCTTGGTTCCACCTGAAGCTTTAGCAAGAATCTAGTCTCAAGTGACTTGTTCATAAAAAGAAACTGCCTCCCACGGTGGAAGGAGAACTCCACAGCCTCCGGGTTTTAAGTCTCTTTTCTATACAGTAAAGATGCATACGTATGAAAAAAAATCTTCAGAGAAAAGATCTTTGCCATTTGGCAGTGATACATCAAACTTGAGACTTGCTGAAGTCTTTCAGAAGTCATTCAAAACAACAAGAAAAGAAAACTGCTTATTTTAGACTCTCCTGTTTGCTAATGTGGCCTTCAGAGGTTCAGCTGGGTGTGAATTGTTGCAGTTGAGGTAATTCTATTTTGAGGGCAGCCTTTTTCTGAAGACAAAGTAGTTCTGGAAAGTGTATACTGCTTTTTCTCACCTTGGTGGGGTATTAACTAGGAAATCCTATTGTGATCAGTCCAGAGTCAACATTGTTAGCTGTAGTTTTTCTCATCTCAGAAGAAAAAGGGCTCTTGGTTCTTCATGAAAAAGCATAGCAGAGGAAGAGGGACTACCATATTATACAATCTTCATAATCTCCCATGGATAGTGCTTTGTATTTATAGTACGTCCAAGAGACAAGTATGTGCAGGCCAGAGTTATGGATAGCACTTTTTTTGTTTGGTTGGTTTTTGGAATCCTTTATTTTCCCAACCACTTTAACCTTGAGGCACCGTTTAAAGGATAATCCACATTTGTCTCTTTCCTAAGCCAAATGAATATTCACAACTGGAAACAAAAGAACATAGAGGATTAACTCAGAAACAGCCTTTTAAATGATGAATGATGAAGAAATACGGAAGGACATGAATAGCTATGAATGAGCTGCTCAGCTTCACAATGTAATTGAGAAATGTTTAAACTAGTCAGAGATCTACTGTCACAGTTTTTAAAAGGTGAGGTTATATAAGATAGGACAGAAAAGTACAGATGTACCTTCTGGCTGTTTAAGGAGAGTAACGATGGAAACTGTTATTCTTGGGGACAGGGAACAAACACAGTATATTACTTTTCCCATAAAAAATCAAACTCACTGGAGGCCACAAGAGGTCCATCAATTTATTCATGGTGTAAAGTCAGAGTAGTCTATGGAGTTGTATTAAAAATTAATATAGCCCATTTCAATGCTATAGATTTGATTTGTAGGTGGACAGTACAGTTTAACATATGTTTAATCAGACTGAAAATGCAAATGACTCAAAGAATGACAGTCAGAGCAACTCAAAGGGCAGCAATTGGCTGTTATATGGTTTTGCTGCAGAATCATAAAACCAAATAATCACAGCTTTGTCATAAAATTCTGCATGATCTGAAACAAATCATTCATTTTGTCTCACTGTCGATTTCTCCATCTGTGCAAGGGGAAACATGATGCTCACAGTGTGGTGAGACTGGATCCATTCAATTTGGAACTCTACCCTGAAATCCTTTGAGAAAAAATAATTTATTTCACTAAGCTTGCTATATTTAAGTAATATTTATATTCAGTATATCAAGTATTTTTTTTCCAGAGATTTATTCACTAAGATTATGATGCTGCAAGTTGATCTGCACTGAAGGCTCTTTAGACAAGCATGGAAACTCTCTATGCCCATGGTGTTGCTTTAAACTGGAGGAGCTACTTCCACATAACCCACCTGCAGGAGTGTTTCCACCTCACCCCACCAATCAGTGGGAATCTGCGACATGACAGTGTTATTTGCCTTTCTACTTAGAAAAGTATAGCATGGCTGGCTGCACTTTAACAGGGTTATTGTCACCCCATTTTGAATCTTTCCATACAATTGCTGAACCTATTGTTTCAGCCTTCATAAATAGAAGGGACAGAGGGAGGATGAGAGCCATGGGGGCTATATTTATACTGGCTAAGTCTGCCCTGGCACTGAAAATAATTCTGTTAACACAGAATGGATTTTATGCTAGTAAAAGACCTTTTCCCGGAGTATCTTCATTGTTGTCTTAGGCCTTGTGGTAGGATCTGGGCTGCAGGACTGCCACTGGAAGAGTGATCTGATGAGTGTAAAGTCTCCATCACTGTATGCTGCAGTGATCCAGGCACAGCCATCAGCAAACGACAACGTTGAGCGGGAACTAGAGACAGGCAAACTGCATTCTGCATCCTCACTGGGTGGTCTCTCCAAACTGCAGGTGAGAAGGAGCATGACACTATCACACACAAGGAACATGACAATGTCACACACAGTGTAGGACTCTGAACAAGCCTGCAAAACCCACTGGAGAGTTACTAATTTGTGCAAAGTTGTGCTAATATTGAAGCAAAATCTTCAGTCCAAGCTAGTATGTTCAGTTGTATGGTGTGACACATGTCCCAGGCCAGGATCCTGCTCTGCCTTTCCTGCAGCACATATAGAGAGACCTCAGATCCTGGCTGAGCTGTTACGTAGATACAGGAGTGAAGTTTGCAGGTTTCACATCTTGTCCTATTTGCTGAAAAAAACAATGGCTGCAATGCTATCAGTCATCCCAAACTAAGCAGAGATTAATATCCCTTCAATGCTCCTTGACTACTGTGTGTGCTCCCACATGAGACATGACACCCAGTGTGTGACTGTTCTGTTTTTCCATTAATTTTCAGGTTTCCTTCCAGACCTGTTTGTGAAATTAAGAATATGTAGAAAATTGCAGCTTTCCTGCCTTCTCTACCTGTAAAGGAGATATTTTCACTGTTCTTTAAAGGATAAAGAGAGTAGGGATCTGCAAAAACAACCTACAGTTTTATAATATACTGATTTCATTACATAAAAACTATCGGTTTATTTCACTCACTGAAGTTGGAACAAGCTAACATTATCTTTAATCTCTTACTTTCTCAGATTTTTTCACCCTGAAGGTTTCTGGCAGAATAAGGAGTTCAAGTCCAGTATAAATAAAAGTTTTATTTGGGTGACTTTCAAGAATCAGATCTGTAGTATAAAATGAAGAAAAGCTAGAAAATGCACAGATAAAGGCTTAAAAAAAAAAAAAAGGTCATATTCTTTCTGGGGAATAAGGTGGTTAGGATTTGAAAATTTTACTATTTGTCTACCTTCCCAATTTCATCTTCACTGACTTTGTTTTTCCTGCACTGTTCCAGAACTCTCTTTCCCATGGATGATTCATCTGGTAGATTGTATAAGACTTTACTTTACAGTTCTCATATTAAAAAAAATAAAATTTAAAGCATGGCAAGGGAACAGATAGACCTGTTATATTTCCAGATTCTTTACAGAAGTTTTCTTTAATGCTACCTTATTTGCCAGCACAGTTTCCTGATTTCCTTTTATTATTATTTTTTACTTAATAGCTTCTTGCACCTGCAGATCTGAAAACACTGCAACATGGAGTGACATAGTCATAACCTAAATCTGTGAACAGGAAACAGGCACAAGGTGATAAAGTCACTTGCCAAACATTGCAAGGTTGTCCAGTAGTAGAAGTACAATGTAGCATGTTATCTGTCACAACACACTGGAAAACATTTTACTTCTCTGCTGGTAGCGAAAAACTTCAGAGCTGGGATGGGTTCACTCACTGTATGTCTGAACAATTTCTCGTACATGGAACTGGGGTCTCTAGGTGCTAATACAGTGCTAAGGTATAATAATCACAGTGATTACTGTTGGTTACATAAAGTAGCTTTTTGAAATAGCTTTTAGATATTTTTGCCTACATCCATCTCTCCATGTACTAGTGTTTTGCAGTTCTCCTAACAAGAAAGACAGACCAGCCTGGGAATAATTTTCTAGGGAAAATTATATTTCCCTATATTTTAGTAAGTAGGACCATGAGGTGTTAGAAATGGCAGCAATGGATTGTATATCACTTAAGGACCTAAAATAGAAAGATTGTTAATTTTAGGAACATTGTCAAATATTTTAAATCAATATATAGAATATCCATAGAAAATCCTTTTTAAAATCATATTTTCAATATTAATTCTAAGAGATATAATCAGTCAAAAAATCAAAACATATTATATGCCCTTAAGGTCTAGTAAAAATAACTTAAGTTTTAGTTATGATCATTATACATGTGAAGCCAGACTGATTACATAGAGCAGGCAAAAGAAAAAACAAACAAACCAACCAACCACAATTTTCCCACCACCTCCTGCAAAATCCCAACATACAGATTTTATATCTACCTAAACTTTTATTGGATAGATATCTGTGAACAAACTTGTGGAAATTGCAGTAGTATTTTGATGAGCTGCAGGACGGATGCAAAGAAGTAAGGAGGGAGGGTGAGAGATTGTGCTGAAGTTCACAAATAAATGTTTTATGCTGATTTATTAATGTTGTGCAAATAAATATGATAAATAACAATCACTGAACTATCAGTGTCTGTAAATAAAACTGTGCAAAGGAAAAGAGGAAAATTTGTTCCCAAGCGTCTTCATACTGAATGAATCTCTCATCTCTCCGATTAACACTTCCTATCTTCTGTCCTTAAAAGAGCAGCTGGATGAAATGACTCTGTCTTAAACATGGATGGGATGACGTGCCTTTTAGCATGTATTTCCCTTGGTTTAGGTGATAAAATTGCCTGTGAATACAGCCACAGATCTGATTGACGTGACAGTACCTAAAAACTAAACAGAAACA
This sequence comes from Nipponia nippon, assembly GCF_047370975.1. Lineage (NCBI taxonomy): Eukaryota > Metazoa > Chordata > Aves > Pelecaniformes > Threskiornithidae > Nipponia > Nipponia nippon. The sequence goes on along the minus strand of NW_028262290.1, from coordinate 153,620,502 downwards.
AATTGCTGCCCAAAGGCATCAGCAGTCAAAACATTGCTGGTAATTACTCTTGAAGTTAGAAATTCCTCCAGGAACATTTTTCCTATCAAACAATTAAAAATCACAAGTTATCAGATGGAAGTTTGGTTTCTTTGAACTATTTTGTTTAGTTTGACAGAGACAGGGAAGTTTCTGCAATATTTCTCCATTTTCTGAGAGGTTCACACTTTCTCTCCATTTCCCTGTTCATTGCTCCCCTTCCTTTTTTCTTCCTATATGAACACAGACTTGTTACTAGCTCACAGTGGAGTTTTGGGATATCTGACAAAATGTTCCTGCAGCACATGAAGGAAATGCAGCTAGTGGCTCCAGGTGGGCGGAAGACAGTTGTAGGCTCATTTTCCCTTCCTCATCCAAAATACAGAATATGCAAATTCACTGTGTTAAAATTTGTTTTTCTTTGGTCAGTTTAGGGTTTAGTTTCTTATATGCTTCTTAATGTACAGAGGGGGGATGGCAGAGCCACCTGAAACTGTAGCATATCTGTACCACAAGTATTGTATACCCAGTCACCATCAGTATACCAGTGTATCAATACCCATCTGATACACAGGTGTCTGATGCAGCAACCTGATTTTTTTTCCTCCTTTCTGTAGAAAAGGATATGCATATCACATTTCCAGTGTAATCAAAGTCAAGATACTGCCACATAAAAAATACTTTCAAGAGACCGAATTTTTAATTACTTCTGAGCAGTATAGGCAGGTGTGTATCAAATGTTTCCATTAAACCCACTGCCAGTGGCCAGACCTCCCTGGCCACTAGGAACCACAGTCCCAGGGAGCCTGAACCAGCTCCCCTTGCTGTCATTGTCATCACCTGAAACCAATCCTCTAGCACACTCCTAATTCACACTCCTATTGCACACACAGCAATACCACAAGGCAATTTTAATTAAGGGGATGTAATTGTATGTTTCAATGAAGGATGAATTTAAGCACTTGTGAACTTTATGCATTTGTTTTTCTCCTGTTGAGACCCCAGTATTTTTGATCCTTGCTGGAGAGACTGAAGGATATCAGTGGAAGCAAAGATGCTGTTTAAATCATTGCTGTTAGCTTTAATGAGTCATCAGCAGCACTTCTTTAAACCTATCAAACTGACCTTTCCCTGCACGTTTCCTCTTTTTGCATTAACAGCATTTTTATTTAATACCTTGTTGAAAAAAGGTTATGGAGAAGGATTTTAAAGCTTTCCTTTTAATTCTAACAATGAAATACATGTATTTCACTTCTAAAACCTGCTGACAATATAAAATGTGCGACTGTAGTGAAAAAAGACACTTTGTCAGGATGGCACCTTGACAGTGCATATGTATGAGCCTACCCTAGCGATTTCCTTGTCATGTTTGCTTAATCTAACAGTCTGAGCAAGGTTCTCTCTTACCTTGTTTGCTTAGCTATTCCCAGTCCTAGGAGGTCAACAAGGTGACTAATTCTTGAAGAGTATCAAAAATATAAACCAATCCAGGAGGTAACAGTGCCAATCATACCAAGCTCAGAAATACTTAGGCACAGAACACTGGTTTTTTCCTTTCATTTTGAATGTATGAATGATCTCATTTCATTGTTAGCACATGTGCATCCAAAGTAAAATAAGCTATGTATGGGCAGAAGAAGAACAGAAGAATGAAAATAAGAAAATGAAGACAAAATATTAAAAATAAGTAGGAACAAAACCACACAAACCAGGAAATTATGTGTCATATACCAGGTGTTGGTGACGTTGCTACACAACTGAATTCTGGCATTTTGTCTGCAGTCACTAAACAGGTTGCAACTTCCTAATTTGCAATTTGTACAAGCCTTTCCAGGCAGAACTTTGCATGTGAAAAATATATGTATAGCTGTACTGAAATACTTCATAAACTCATATCTTCACCCATTGTTCCTGTTTAAAGTTCAGAAAAAAAAGGAAGATATTTAATTTCAAAAGTTTTTTAAAACAAAATGTTTTGGTTTTAATCAATACTAAATGTCCTTTGATGCCTGTACATTCATTGATTGGGTTTGTTTTTAGAGCTGCCAGCAAACAGAAAAAATTGTTATTCATGCCGCTCTAGTTATAGAAAATGCACATGCAATTAAGAAAACCATACACACTTAAGTCAGTTATTTCTGCTTGCACTTCTTTGAGCACTTTTCTGAGGGACTAACTCTTTCTATGCACATAATTTTATTCCAGAATATATTTATTGCTATTGTTTGGATACTGTTTTAATAGTATCACACACTTGTGAGAAAGAAGAAAAAACAGAAAACAAAATTAGTGTAAAACTGTGAATTTGCTTTTTCAATAAATCTTAACCCTAGTTAGAGGTGTTTGCAAAACCATTCTGCAGTTGTTCTATTCTTACGTACCATCTTACAGGATCAAGTGGACATAAATACCAGTGCGTAAATCCCTCCCAGTTGTAGGTAGGAATATATAACACAATCTGAAGGTGGCCTTGTGGGCACTTGTGCTTGTGCAGATGCTCACTTAGGCATATGTAGTACTTTTGTTCTGCATTTTTATTGGCATCAATACCTGTTTTTCTTTCTTTAGCAGAATTTGAGTTAGGACTGGGGAGCAAGTGGAAGTCATCAGGAATTTTTTTCCTAGGCCAAACCAGCTTTTGAGTGGTCTTCTTGCCCAAGTGCTCATCCATTTCTCATTACCAAATTTTCATTAATACCTGTTTCTCTTCTTATGTGTTTACCACATAAATGCATAATTTTCTCAGTTTGGGGCCTGCCAAATTTCTGATGACATGGGACATTGCAGGTTTCTTTGGTTCTAAAGCCTTCTTCTCAGCCTGCCAGCTGCCTTTGTCTGATTGTAAAAAAGTGAGAGGAAAAACTCTGAAGTATAAAGTTTCCAAACACTTATCTCCTGGCCTCTCATGCATTTGGACTATTTGGTAAGTTTGCAACTGTCCAATGGTTTCAGTGAGTGCTCTGAGCCATCCCTACAACCAGTGATGGTGGTGATGATGGATGTGAGGCAGAGTTGGGCTTTGATAAACAGCTCCCAGAAGGCTGTTAAGTAGCATCCTGCCTGAAGGCTCATTTATTTTGCATCCCACTTTGTGAAGCTGCATTACAGCACCTCTTTCAAAGTACTGTCTTGGAAGGAGAGCAAATGGATCATCTGACAATGTGCAGAAGCTAAGAGCTTTCAGTTCACATCAACTTAAAAGCAAAGGTTTTGCAATGGGCTTTCGCTGGGGATCCACGGTGATGTAACACATCACTTCGGAGCAGCAGCATTTCCTCCACATTTCCACAGGGATCAAGTGGGAGGTTTTACTATCGCAAACATTTCTGGTGCATGTTTGAAAGTCTCAAACATAGGCGATTATCTAAAGATATCTTCATTTACTCTTCACAGAAATGCTTTCCAGCAGGCAATTCCCCAGATCCACCTCTACAAACATGGCTGCAGCACATCTTAGGTAACACTTCTCCTTCTGACGAGAGATGTGTGAGCACAAGTGAGAATTTTCATAGGCTACTTTCTTAAAGATTTATAACACAATCTCAATGCAAACATCAGTCTGCTTATTAAAGCATAACTGTGAGAGGGAGGAGTCAAGGAACAAACAGACTATGATTAAATCACAAGCATACAATTATGAAAAAAAAGTTTTTAATTCAGAAATAAGGATTTACTGAACTTTTTCACAGTGAAATAAAATTAAGTAACCTTCTCTGAGCAGTCGGTAGTTTCCATGCAGAGGATCAAGGATATCTGGTCTGTGAAGATGAAGATGTCAATCCATGTCATTTCATGTGACACATCTCACTGGTCACCTGTGAAGACTTTTAAACTTGTTTGCTTGCAATGAATGATGGCAGTGAAGAAGATGGCAGAGTATATTCTCATTCACACTGCCCCTGTTTTCAAAATGTTATTTTTTAAAATCTGTTTAATTTCTCTAATTAGTCACAAACCTTATTCAAATTTGTGAAGGCAAATATCTGTCTGTCTTTCCCTTTGCTGCTTATCAGACAAAGCACAAACAGAGGAGTGTGTCAGGGCTGGTCTGTGAGATGCCTCCTATATATTTAATTGTTTGATTCAGGATTTCTTAAAAGTATTTTTATCCTGGTCTTTCCACATTTATCTGAAGCGTATAGCCATATTTTGCAACTGGTCAAGATTCAAATATGGAAGACCTGCTATGATTTTAAGTTAACTTTTCAAAATACTTATCTGTAATTGATAATCTGTTTATCGAGTGACACCTTCAGGACTTCATTCTTCCAGCCTAAAGTCTGAGTTATCTAAAGGTGCTACTAAATACATCTAATGAGCGCAAGCCATCTATGTTAATTAGGTGGATGAGCAGGGTGCCCAAAATGCGATGGAAATGAGGCCATGATGCAGTCATATGGCCACTTAAGGTATCTCAGATGTGTGGGGATGGCAACTTCCATCAGAAGAGCACTGCTGAGTAGGATTGGAGATAACTTCTTAAACTACACTGGAGTATGCCTGCCTATGCCATTTATCAGAGATCAAACAGTAAATGTGGAACAATTATTTAGCAAAAAGAAAGATCTCCATAAATGAAGCTTTTGGTCATTTCTTCAGTCTTTAATTTACAGTAGATAACGTTCAATAAGATTAAATCAGAGTGGAAAGTAGTAATACTGGGGATAAACTTAAATACTTCTGGAGAGATGAGTAAATCTATTATGGTTTACTAGGTGCTTATTACAGGGCAGAGGTTGAAATGTCAGTGTTAATTTCATCTAGATTTTATTGTTGTTGTTATTATTATTCATTAACTTTTATGTTCTAACACTTTTTCTCTAATTCTGGATCTATCAAACACAAAGTTTTTTGAAGGAACAGATACAGCACTTGAACCTCTTCCTTTCAAAGAATACTTCAGCCTGCTCTGTAGGTAGCAGAGAATGTTCAAGCACACATCTATGCCATGAATTTGAACACACATTTTTAAGTATCAGTGTTGAAACTCAAGCATCTAAATTCCAAGCGAACAGGCTCCTCAGGTTTTTCTGAAAATGATGAGTCACTTAGGATTTGGGAGTAACTCTTCTAAAAATTAGAAAATCTTGATTCCTGAATTCCTAAGGAAAGCAACAGAAATCAGGCTTGCAAGTTAGTGGATACTTTGGGAAAATTTTGCTTTAACAGTCTTCTTTAGCTGCCCAAGTTTGAGGACATTAACTCGTAATAGCCATGTTCCAGGCAAAGCATTCAGAATCTGCAACATAGCATTTGGCTGACTCAAGCTTGTCTCTTTCTGTAACAGAAATTGGCTTCCCTACTACCCCGTGACTTACCATCACAGTGGTAAACACTCTCCAGAACCCTTTTGAAAAGGATGATTCATCCCTGGAGTATTTTTAGGAATTTGTTAACTTGCATTTAGCTTAGTGTGCTGGTAGCCAATAAACAGAGTGAAGACAAGCTTTGAGTAGTCACACATAAACCATTTTGAATGCTATAATTGTACTACATTATCTTGGTTTGTAGACTGAGTCATCTGCTGGTTAAGCAGAATGGAAAAAACAGCATAAGATCGTTGCTACAACAGCAGTTTGATAAAATACTAAAGAAATCAGTGCTAGCAACTGGATTATATTTATCTTCCCAGGATTACACCTGCTTGTTCCAGGAACAACTTGCAATACATGTTGATTTTTCCAAAGTTTCTGAAGTCTTATGTGTGAATTTACATGAATCTAAGTGCCAGTATGACAGAAAAAAGTGCAGTCTAATATATTAACATACATTTTTGAGCAAGTTTGACTCCAGACAGTACCCATTCTATGTCTTGTATTTCAATCCATCTGAAAGAAAAATGAAACAGAGCAGGCAAAGCCTATTGTACATGTCTGGGGACCTAGTTTTTGCTGCCACTTGGAAGTATGCCCAAAGAGGGGTGGGGAAAAGGCTGGGGGGGTGGGGTGTAGAATAAGGAAAGAGCAAGAGAGTGAGAAAGGGATTTTATTAGTAGCTGACCATCAGTTCAAACTAAGTGCAAATCAGAAACAGGTTTTGCAGCAGTTAGCCTAATAAACAGGTAGTAAGTAAGTGAGATTTTACACCGTCCTTGGGACTGCAAAATAGAAACCAGCTTTTGGCAGCCAGATTAGGGGAATGCCACTTCACAGAGAATGGAAAGTGATGAGTTACAGGAACGTGGCACACAGATCAGATCATCTAATCCTCCCACTCAAAGCAATAAGACCCTGGCATCCTAGTTTACGCAAATATCAGAAACATGATCTTCACCAAAGCACACATGTATTAGAAGCCAGTGACACAGTCTGTCATGTTCCTCTATAGAGAGTTCTCCTTCAGCGCGTGTCATTCAACTGTCTGGCTACACTACGTGTAATGAATTAATCCTGCAAAGTAAACATTTAGCTGTTTGGAAAATACGAACCATTTTGCTTTTTCTGTTGAAGAATGCTGAATCAGTGAAAGCAAAATGTTTTTCAGAGATCACAGTGAAATTTCACTAGAAGACAGATACAGTTTTGATGGATCTGGTCATGCCAAAAATGTTTCAAAACCCTCTAATCACATGCCAGGGTACCTGCTGAGTTCTTTAGCACCTGATTAATGAATAAATGAACAGGGGAGAGGACAAAGACCCTTGGAGTCTGTCTCCTTTACAACTTGCCTGAAGGGTTCCAGGATTTTCAAATTCACAGGTCAACAGATGGGCTCATGTGGATTTAGGAGCCTGGAAACTCTGAAAGCTTCACAATTGCCACCCTGGTTCTGCAGTGACCATGATAATTTCCAGCTTTTCAGAGAATGCTGCTCTCCATCTCTTCACTTTGGACATAATGAAATATTCATTGAGCCAAAATAGACTGTCTCTATGGTTTAGCAGTTTAGGAGACCACCTGATTTAAAACGAGGATTTGAATCCAAGCTGATGGATGCCTTCATACTGAAATACCAGTTGGCACAGGAACTAGGATTCAGATTACTGTCGTAATTATCAGGCTGTATAGCAACTTTAATGCCTTGATGAATATTTTATTATGAAATGTGAAATGGAATAGAATAACAGAAGCGTTGGAAAAAGGCACCTATCTCAAGTACAAAGCTTCGTACATCTCTCGGGAGTCATAAGGGTTTGAATCCTTTCTAGCAAAAGGAACAGAAGCCAAGTCCCTGAATCCTGTATTGCTATTTGGTGTTTAGGCAACCACATGCTCTTTGTTATGCCTGGAACTTTATTATGAGTGTTTTAGTATAAAATTGTGAATAGTTTTGCTTCCCATTACATCACACTTTTCAGATCATTAGCTCTTAGCTAAAGAAACAAGATACAGTGCAAAGTTGCCAGATCTGGTACAGATTCTATCAGAAATCAGAAGGTGACAACAATTTTGTTATGTAATGTTATGTGAAAAACAATCTTGCAATTTAATCACAGTAGTTGTTACATAATTTAAAGCGGTAAAAAATAAAATGTTGAGACACTGAGTGCAATGATAATGAACCAATGCTGTCCAAAAGCTAATTTATTACAGATATTTTTATTTATTTATTTATTATGCATATATAAATGCATAAAATGTCTCCTTCCATCAAAAGCTACTTGTAAAGATTTAATTTTGTGTTATATGTTCCTTGACAGTAGTCTGTACTATGCCAAACTTGCTGAAATTTCAAGCCTGCATTTAAGATGAAAAACTTTCTATTAGAAAAAGCCATCTGCAGATACACTTATAGCTGATGTTCCCTCAGGTTCTGTAGGTCTATGTCAACTTGACAGAGGTTATATATGGTTATCAGCACCAGCTTTACTGTTACTGTTCTGTATGTTGTGAACAAGATGATATGCATTAAGAGAATTCTTCTTCAAAGACTTTCTGGTGTTAATGGTGCCTACTAACACAAAGAATAAAGAGTTTTATGAAAAACATTAAAGGTTTTCTGCTTATTTGTTTCTTCCTCTGCAGAGAAAGTTGTCTCATTAATTTCTAGAAGACAAACATGGTATCTTCCCATGGTATCACCCAAGGAGGCACTGACCAAAACGAGACCAGATGCCTTTCAGCAATTCTATTTGAAACACTTTCTCTATGAAAATTAGCAAAACAGAGTTGGGGTTGTCTGTTGAAGGAGCAGCGAGATGAAAGCGATGCTGCTACCTGATATTCCCATTGGGATTTCTTCAGTGTAAATTCAACTTCAACACACTTTCTAGAGCATGACACAGAGGGGTAAGGGCAGCAAAATGGAAAAAAAGGACAGAAGTGAAATGTTTAACAGATGCAGAAGAAATAAAACCCGAGGAATTCAGGAAGTATTTGATAGTATGAAATGAAAGCCTGACACCCAAAGGCTAAAACAGAACCACTGCAAAGCTGGAGACAGTAACCACACTGTTGAATTTATGCAATTTCAGCGATCTTTTTGTCCATTTTCTTTCCTTAGGGTAAGTGGTTGTCTTGTTTTCCTGTCTAGGAGCAATCCCAAAGAACAGGAAGTGAGAACACGACTAGGTGTAATTCGGTCACTGAAGCCAGATTGATTACCACATATAACCCACATTTCAGTGAAAGCACTTCCTAAATATCTACATTTATACCTAGCATATGCACACAGGATATGTATACATCCCTGAACGCAGGGAAGCAGTGGTGAGAAAGGTCCTGTGTCTCGTTCTCTGGCATCTGAGTCGTGATCTTTTAGAATACTGTAACACCTACAGAAAATCCAAATTATAATTTCACGTTAGGAAGGTGGGAAAAAAAAGATGTTGCAGTTCCCCATCGCAACACGTTAACACATTCCTGATAGGGTTTGCTGCATCTGATTATCCTGCAGCTGTTCTTGGTAAGGTTTCTTGTCTAGTTGGCATGAGCACTGCGAGAAATTGTATTAAATAAGATGAATCACGGATTGTTTCTTTAGGTTAGCTTTGGTTATACCTTCTTGATAGTTAATAGTAGTTAAGATGTCACCAGATACCAGTTCACAAAGACTGTTTAAGACTGTTTAAGACTACACTGAGACAAAATACCAGACAAAGAAAAAACAACACAAATTTCACTCCAGTTCCCCCTAGCTATCTCAGATGCAATGAGAGTCAGTTTGGGCCTTATTGAAATTATCACTCTTGACCCTAATCATATACAATAAGGCAATTAAGCTTGGCACCAAACGCCAACACAATCAATGAAGCCTGTTTTCTGGAGAAGGCTTATCCCTCAAATGCTCACTCATTCATGCAACAATGCCACACGAGTCACTCTGCGGGTACAGTTTTACCAGGCTGGCCTCCTGCTTCTTGACTTGTAACCTAGTCAATTTATTGCATTACATATTTTCCTGACTGACTGCTGCTAAAGTAAGAATGGATCATTCGTCTATTTGCATCCCTTCTAGTTTTCGTCATTTACCTATACAGCTTTATGTACTTATGATCTCCTTTTTACTTTTTGTGCAATGTGTCTGACTTTAACAGAATCTTTAAATTACCAATAAACTGTGGTTGACACCCCCTTGTTTAACTCAAATCTCCTCTGTTCCCTTGTGTGTCTGTAACATAACCAGTCTGGCCAAAGTCTTCCATTTCCACCCACTGTAATTTCCAAAATGAGATCATGATTCATTCTGTGGTGCTTTTATTCTGAACATAAACTTATGTTTCAATAGCTTTATGACTGGCACCTACTTTTACAAAGTCTGAAGAACAATTTACAATGGGATTTCCTTTTAGATCCCTGTTATTTATGAGCTGCGTGACATAAGCGTGTAAAGGTCTTTTAAAGAGATAATGAAGCTTTTAGTGAATTTCCCCATTAATTGGTCTTGAAGCATTTCTGGTGCTAATGCAGTTGCAATTATTTTGTAGTGGTCTGGTTTCAACACCTCCAATTGCTGCTTCTCCTACTGTGACACATCCAGGAAGGAAAAAGTAGAGGAGGGGGAAGGAAAAAAACCTCACAGAAAACCAAATGAAGAGAGAAAACTGTATTTCCATTTGTGTATAATTGGGGACCAAGTTGAGAATTTGCCATTAGCTGCAAAACTCATTTTCTCAAAGGTTGGAAACAAGTGTTTCTAAAAAGCAGCCCCAGTGTGTAGGAGGTTATTTTAATTAGCAAGGACTATCAACACTTATCATAACACCTTAGGAACTGGTGACCTTTCAAATGGCCTTAACATAAGAAGCTGACTTCACAGAGGTATTGCTGTTATTATTTTTAAAGACTTTCAAGAAAATGTTGAAGTACCTTTTTTGCCTTGATTTTGCAAATAAAAAGCAAACATTAGATTATACTATCAAAATGCTGTTTTCTGGTTTGTTCTCTATTCTTTGCTAACACTGCTTAACATTTTCTTTGCTTTTTGACTGCACTGAGCCTTAAGTCAACAATTTCCACAGAATTTGATTCTAAAACTCACTCTAGAGTAGTACTAGTAAACTATTACTGCATACCTAAAATGAGGATCATTCCTCTTAGATATATTACTTTACATTTATCTACACTAAGCTTCATCTTCCATGTTATTTTAGCAGGTATTCAGTACATCCAGGACTTGGCTAACTTCTTCTGAAATGCTGCTACACAGTCAGCATGAATTTTTTGCAGCTTTGAACAACTTCGACTTCAACAACTTCCCATCAGATTTTGTCACTTCAGCTATTCCCCTTTCCAGATAATTTATGGATAAGTTAATAGCACAGATCACTGAAGTATGTTATTGATTATTTCACTCCATTGGGAATATTGACAATGTACTACACCTTTTCTTTTCCATTTTTTGACCAAGTGTTTATCTTGTAAGCATCTTCCTAATGACCATTTACTTTTCACCCAGAAAAATCTTCAGCAAGTTAAATTCCCAGTTGCATTTTGGAGATTTAAGTAGATTTTATGAACCAGCTCTCCCTTATCCACATCACTGCTGATCTCAACAAAGAGCTGTAGTAGGTTTGTTTATGCATAATTAACCTATAGAAAATCCATGCTTGCTCTTCGCTAATACATCACACATATCATGCTAATTTTATTCTTTACTACAGGTTGCCTGATCTGTGTGGTATGGCTGTAAGAATTACAGATTAGCATTTCTCAAGATTTTCCCTGAAATAATTAAATTAAAAAACCATATATAATTATATAAAATAATAATTAAATTAAAATTTGACACCGTATTAATGACCTTTGAATCCTCTGAGACCTACGTATTTCTCAGTGAAAGACTGCATACCAGTTATAGCTCACCTATTGCAGCCTTGACTTCTGTTTAGGACTTCTGGGTGAGTAACACATGGTTCTGGCGATGCATTCTACAACTCCTTTTTCTCTCACTTCAGTGTGAATCATATTCTCTTTGCTCATATAAAAGTAGAAAGGGTCAGGTTTAAGAACCTCACCACATTTCCAAAGTGAGCAAACACACACAGAAGGGTTGCCTGCTCTAGGCACCATTTTTAGTCTTTTTTGGACTTTGCATATCTAAGCGTTATCATCTATATGCAGAAGGAATAATGAACATGAATTATGAATAAATTCAAGCTTCTGTGAAAAAACTGGTCAAAGGATTTAAGTGGTCAAATGCTTTGCTGAGTAACTCTGGTTGTTGATAAATAGGGGAATGTGGGGAATCTGTATAAAACAACTTGGAAAGCTGGGAGGATCTTGTTCTTCTGAACAGGGTCATAGAAAATGATCACCTGATGCATGCAGAGCTTGTCTGCTATAAATGTACAAGAATCTCATATAAAGGAACTGTATTGAAACAACAGGGTCATTTTACAAAACAAGCAGGATGAAAGCAGCAGTATTAATTTGGGATATGACAATGGTTCAGGAGTCCATGTGCTTTAAGTGTTTACTCTAATTTGTCAGTGTAGTGCTAAGTAATAGGAGACAAAGGCATGTGGAATGCAGACCTGACTCTTAAGAATACACTGATGTTATCATTGGAGTTTTCATTTCTTCCAAAGCAGTAAAACAAATGAATGTGTAATCATTTAAAATCATCAGTCCGCTCTCATAAATAGAAGAATTTATAGTTATGATTTTTTCAATATAAAAGGAAGGAGGACCCAAGCCACCCCTTGACATATTCCTACTCACTATTAACTTTGTATTACCATACACTTATTACAGAAATTATCTTCTCTAGCATCCTCTCTACTGAAATTCTGTTTTTATTCAACAAGTGGTGGTATTGATTCCACTTCCCATCTGTAACCTTGCAAGTTTGTCCCTGTATGTCATCCATTTCTATCTCCTCAAGGCTGGCAGGAGGATCCAGACAGCAGGATACTAAGGGACCTGCCCGTAAGGAGCTACCTCTGTGTGCCTGCATTGGCATCTCATTTTGACTTGCTTACATTAATGCCCTAGGTGGGAAGAGAGAGCTTTAAGCTGTTGTTGAGATTTTCTGCAAGAATAAGAAATTCTGTAGATATTTAGGCCTGTGTGGCAGACCACCTCTGCCCCTAGTATATGCTTCTGGAGGACCAATAGATTCAGTATTATCATTATGCTGATGTGCCAGGGGGCTGTGGGAGACATGTTTCTTTTGCCTGGCTGGAAGGACAAGGGATTTGGAGAGGATCTGTAGCCAGTTCAGCGTCTATATGCACAGGAGAGGCAAGGCGGAGCTGCAAAGTATGTCAACAGAGAGAGGGCTGTTATCGTTTCCATGGTGGTAAGTACAGGGAGGAATGCTGAATTGTTTACATTCTTTTTATATGCAGCCTTACATTTCTGGTGTACTCCCCTTATCAATCACCTGCTGAATTCCTGCAGTGACTCACATATGGATGAGCTGCGGTCAGTGGTTATTTTATACTCAGGTGCTGATAAGGGTGCCTTTCTGCTTGTGTCAGCTTCTGCTCCATAAACAACCTCATTGACCCATTTCCCCAGTACTCTAGGTAATAAGTGAAGGCTTTTCAAGGGTTATATTGTTAAATTGAAATTAACCTTCAATGTGCTTTAGCAGTGATGTTAATGTACCAACTTATTATACAAAATTGTTTGCAACGCTCACTAATTTTCCATCATGGATGGGCGAGTTTTGGAAATGATAACTGCTTATTTTGGGGTTTAAACTGGTCTCCAAGGTTAAACTGTATTTCGCCAACCTTTGGATGCCTATAGTGTAAATATCTACATATAAACTCACCACCTCATTCACTTCTATCTCTAAGAGAGACAATTAGATACTTTAAAATAGGTGTGATGACTTGTGCTCTAGAAGTGCCTGATTGTCTCCTCTGACTAGAAAGGAAATCTGGATATGAGCCCAGATATAGATGTCTACATTGCTCATGTCAAAATTTGGCAAAATGAAACCTGCTATGTCTGTCTAGGATTAAAAGTATACCTGCCTGGGAGCAAGGGTTTTTTAAATCTGCAGATTGCAGGGCATCTGATGCTTTCCTCTAGAGCACTTTGATGATGGTCACTGGGAGGGAGAGGAAACATATTGCCTGCATGGACTATGTGTCTGCTGCAGTATAGTACTTCCCCCATTGCCTTTATAGAGTATTCCATCCACCAAGCATATATTCTCCAACAAAATACATAACAAGAAATTATGGTAATTTTGAATAATAGAAATGCTTTTAGTTTTAAGACAAGATGGGTGTTTCATTCTGCTTTATTTCAGACCTTGAAAACAGGACTTCTCAGTTGCATAGTCTGTTTGACACAGTTTGTATTGCACAATACTGAAATGGGAAATAAGATTAACAGAAAAAGATTTCTTATGTTAAATTTCAGCTGCCATTGTATTGTTTTGCATGCAAAATCTCTAGGAAGAAAAATGGAATTCATGGTTGTTCAGCCACATGCCTTTCTGGCCTATGGTGCAAGAAGTAGGAGGAATTTTCAAAAAAATAGTTCAGTTCACATGCCATTGAGATATGCAAGACAAGCCCTGTCATGAGTTTAACCTAACGTAGACCTGTTCTGCTTTTGAAACCACTGCATTTAAGAGCATGATTCGGCTTTAAAAAATGCATTAATAAAGTAGAATTTATTTTAGCAATGCATTTATAGATGTTTAAGACTGATATCAACATTCAAGGTTGAATATTACCATATACCTCCACATCCTTTCTTTAGTCAAGTTTTTGGTTGTCCTGAGCAAGAAACAAACAGACAAACATAACTACATTAGTATCCTTCTACAAAACTGACTGCAAGAGGTGGCAGTGAATAGTGAGCAAAATAGTAGTGATATTTGCATAACAAGACACCATTATTATCTAGAATAAATTATAGATTGAGCAGAACCTGTTCAAATTATAATCCATAAAAGGCAAGCAAATATTATCAAGGTTCTTTTCAGAAGTGTTTACATAAAACCACTTTGTTTTTCATAATTTAAGACTTTAAATTTTCAAAAAAGCTAAGTGAAATTTATGGGAGTACTCATATTAATTGAGAGACATATATTTCTGTAGATGTCACTATTCATCTTTGTCAATAGATACAAATACCAGGATTCATGCAAACCCTTTTTGTTGTTGGTTACACAGCTCTGTGTCTGGTGATGTAGTCAATATTAGTGCATATTACAAATTCAGACCTCTGTGACCAAGCACAATTTTTGTCCATAAGCTTCCATTAAGTGTCAGTTGGTGTACTGATGTATTATATTTCAAAAAAATCCATTTTGCTGTAGGGTTAATGGTAATCATGTAATTTCTTCCTGGAGCAACACATATATATTTGATATTTGTATAAGAACCATAAAAGAACTCTTCCAGTTCATTCATTTTGAGTCTTGAAGTAGTAATTCTATGAAGAGGTTTCATGATTGTGATTAAATTTTATGGCTCATTGTAGATACACAATCAATAGGCACAATATATATTTGATTTTGCAATTTTTTACATGTCATTTTGGCTGTAAAAACTGAAGCCAGCTTCATAAAGAAACTATAGCTCTGTAATTGGAACAATCTGTGTAATAGTACCAGTGGCAGGAGGAACAAATGTCTTTTGGACTAAATTGGAGTAACTCAGCTGAGTAAGAAATTGTGGGTTGAAAAGCTGCATGTTAGGGATTTATATATTCCCTCTTTGTATGGAACAACTATTTTTCCATGTTTAGCAATGTACAGCAAAGCATAATTCTTCGTCTCAAGAGAAGACAGAATAATAAGGAAAAAAAAACCCAAACCCCAAACCCAACCCCCCAGAAACTGTTTAACCTTCCTCCATTTATTTTCCAAAGAACCAAGATGAGCTAATGGCTTATATGGTTACTGGCACACACATAGAGCAAATTTGCTACAACACAGCATGTATGGAGGTAAAAGACAGGAAGTAGTCAGGGGTAATGCACTCCATGAATAATTCCAGAGGTAAATTTAAGCTGAAATATATATATATATTAATATATATATATATATATATATTCTCCCAGAGGATTTTATTGTTTGATCATGTGGTTTCATTCTTGGTGGCTTTGTGTCCTTAGCAGGCGTATTGAGACTTCCTGGAAAGCAGTAACGGGACTGTAGTCCATCTCATTAGCACTACATGTAGTGAGAGCTATTCAGCATTTTGAGTGAAGAAGCTGTGCTGCTATGCACCCTTCATTCTTCATTACCAGAGCAACTGTACTCTGTCTTGAGCCCAAAAAGAATATTTATAGAAGAAATGGACTCAAGTCCTCTCACGACACCTATAGCTCTATAAAACATTTCTTTTTCACTTTCCCTGGCGTTGTTCCCCAATCTTCTTCCCTGACCACCCTTGTAGCATTACTTATAAGCCATGCCATTCAGGGAATATGACTGGATGTGCTGCAAAAAGACATTGATTTACACTTTAGTTTTTGTCACTATCTTCTGTGTTATTCTATTATTTGGGAGGAGGGAGTTTATATAGTCAGTTACTTTCAGATCATTTCCCTTTTTTTCCCCCCTCTCCTTTCTCTTTCTCTCTCTGTGTCTCCATGACTTTTTAAAACTGCTGCATGTGAAATACGGGTCTTGTTTATTTTAGAAGAATTTATCTAAGAGGAAGAGACATTGATATTATCTCTAACTTACTTATTACAAAGCAAGTTTCAATTCTTGTAGTTCAGTTTCAAGCTGTGTGAGTATAGGCTATTGGCTGCTTAATCACAAATTCATTTATTTCCTGGGATATCTGACCAAAAGAGTGTTTAATATAATTTCTAACAGTGTTAACTACAGTGAAATTTCCTACCCTGAAATTTGCTGGTGCTAGAGGAAAACACGATATGTAACACTGCTGCACTCCAACATTTGCATTTGCTGGTTACAGCATTCATGCAGAACTTTTAGTTGGCTTAAACAGAATAAGCCTAACTCATTTAGCATGACTAGGAGGGGAGCTGTTAGAATAAGACAAGAGCAGTACAAGCATGTGAAATTCTATTTGTCTATGACAGAGCCCAAGGGGCTCTGAGCTGCCTATTAGGAATCCATTCTCTGCCAGTCTCCACTATCAAGAGCTAGAGACCCCTGAAGAAATGTTCATCAATGGTAATTGGACTGCCATGGCGTAGTATTGTATCATTAATTATATAATTGCATTTGATTAAAAATCCCTACAATAGCAGGTTGTACTTGATCTGGTCTTTTTGATGAAACTAAAAAGAAAATAATAGAAAGAAATTACTGTGCATTAGTAATTGTGAAATTACATTAAGGATCTAGTACTGCAACTCACAGTAACCAGACTCATTCTGTTACAATGCTAGAAAGTAACATTTTTTCAAACAGTCTTAAGCTTAGCATTTTGGCCTTAGCCACTTTTGCTAATGTTAGCCCCTGATTTGTAGAAAGAACTTCTCATTGGTTTTAATGGAGAGTGCTTTTCAGTCTAACTGCCAAATTTTCTCTGAAAAATTAGAAGCATTTATGGTGGAAAGAAAAATTAATTTTAAAAAAAGGGTGGATTTGACCTGCTCCTGACTCTGATTTGAGCTTTTTCCCCATACTTTGTGTATCCCATATAGAGGTTGAGGGCAACGGCAGCTTCTGAATGAGGTTATCCACAGCATCTCAGTGTACTTCATGTGCTTTTAAAATGCTCTGAGCAAGATTCTGTCTGTGATGAATCTCAGAGTTCTCAGGTAGGGGAATGAGCTGCAGCAGTCTGAAGACAGTTTTTAGCAGCCTGTTATTGGGGAAACAATGTCTTTAAAGACTGCAAGACTGCAGGTGTAATTGAAAAGGCACAAACATTGGCATGTGATATTCTGTTAGCACCCTTTAACATGGTTCTGATCTCTGATCCTGTTGTTAGATGACAGCGCAGTTCAAGAACCCAGGAACGTTTCCAGCATAGACAAAGCCAGCCAGCCTGGGTGGAAAGGCTGCTGAGCCCTATGGAGGTGTGCTGAACTATACCTCCTGCTCTCCAGGCCACAGAACAGCTTCGAGACCATTTTTATGTACTGGTGCAGACATAGCCTTGAAAGCTGTACCATAGATTGGGGCAGGCCTAGGATCTTATATCATTGCCCCAATTATTTCTACAGCAGGCAACCTTCAGTTGAAGGGGAGAGGAGCAGTGGGAAGGAAGAGGACTCTTTCCATGAAAAACGTGATATCTAGTGCTGCTTTAGCAAGATGCAAGAGCCAAAGAAAGGCCAATAACCTTACTCAATGGCTAAGATTATTCTGGGTGTTTGGGGCTGTGTTCACGACAAGCGGGGCAGCTGTGCCAAGCCAGGCCTGAAAGCTCTGTTCCCCTGATGGAAGCAGCCTTTGACTGCATTGTTACTATTAAAAATAGAGAAAAACTGCCTTCGCTAGTACTGAGGGCAAATAGCAGAGCTCACATTTGAAAAGTTAAACCCACTTCTTCGAGGGGCAGAGGGGTAACTATACTCAAACCACTGCAACGGAACAGTCCTCTGGTCCTGGCACTTAGCACAGGTACTGGCTTGGGCCTGCTCACTGTTTGGGGCAGTAGATGACCCACAGTAAGGACCATCCTGATTATATGATTATGTAGATGATTGTGTCACTGGGGCTCTCATCATGTGTAGATTACTAATATAGACATATCCTTTAAAAACTTGGCTTCTTTTCACATAAGTATATAGATGGGAGCCAATCCATGAGTGGAATTCGATTACTACCCACAACACTATAATTAGGAAAATGTGTTTGAGATCATCCCTGTGCCCTGGAAAGTTAAGGGAAGCATTCTGCCTCGTGAAAATTGAATGTCTTTTAATGGTCTTAAGCTAATTGCATATTTATATAAATAGCATTTATTAGCAGTAATGTGATAGAGTCATAATGGTCAAAAAAAGAAAGACTAATGTGTCTCACACACCTCAGTAAATGCTATCAACTTTCATAGTGTTTCATCCCAAGGGTTGTATTTTGAGGTAGATACAGGGAAAGATAAATAAATCAGGGAGAACTGATTCTCTGTGAGATTACTCTTTGTCTCACAGGGTGACTGATTTTAATAAAGTTAACGTTTCAAGAAAACACCCCAAAATGTGCTCTCTGTATTAGCAATCTATCAGCCTCCATTCATTTGGCCAGAGCCAAATAAAAAGAAAATCAGTGTTGCTGTTGAATTCCATTTCATGCCTTATGTTAGAGATTTGTAAAACTGTCTCTTGCTGACTTGGAGATAAGTGAAATAACAATGAATTCAGCTTGAGGCAAGCTGCTTTTCAAGCAGACCTGTCAGGAGACAGAAAGACAGTTCAGAGTAATTCATTCTTGTGCTGTGTCTCAAGCGACCAGCGAAGGAATCTGGCATATCTGAAACGCAAATACCATTAATGTCCTGTAAAGAAAAAAAAATGCACACAAAACCCACCAAAAACCCAAACGCAAAACACACACCACATTTCTCATTGGTAGAGGAGTACATACTATGGAGTAAGCATAGGAACCAGAATGCAGGAGTTAATTGACAGGAAAAAAGGGTCTGTGCCTATAAAGTGATTTTTAGGGAATACACAATCCAGAGTACAGCGGAGAAGTGGGGTTAATCCATTCTCTGTACTTTTATAAAATGCCTGCTCAAGAAAACAATCTCTGCGGGATCAAGTGCAAATGAACTGTGAACCTAGAAATGAAAATAGAAATCGCCAGTTGGAAAATAATGTGGATAGGAACAACTAGAAATATGCAGAACCAGCTTGCAGCAATGTACCTACAACTAAACAATTCAGCTACCAAATCATTTTTCCCCTGAGACCAAAAACCCTTTAACCAGTGTCCAGACTGGATTTAGAGCTTCCAATGGAGCAAGGACTTCCACCTCATTGAGGGAGTAGTACCAATGTCATAGATGAAATTGCAGGCATAGTTATAGTACCACAGCCTTTTTCTGCTTCAGAGAAATGTAATGGGGTGTTGCTTCTATTTTTGGAAGAAATGTGAAAGATTTATGGCAGCAAAGTGTATAACAAAAAGTGAGAGGATAATGCTAATTTTTTTTTTTTTTAGATTTATGACATTATTATGGATTCTGAGTTATTATTATGAGTGTCTATGAAATTCTAATAAATAACAATGAGGGAAAAACACCAAATGGCCTCAATGAATGCAATCCACTTCACAAAGAAAGATACTTTCTCTCTAATAATTTCTGTGGAGATGAATCACCCACAGTGTTACAGTACTAGGAGCCATTTCCCATGTGGTTCTTATTTAACAGGAAAAAAAAAACAAAAAACAAACGAAGAGTTTTAAGGCACAGTTTGCTACCTCTGCTTGCTCTTAGTAGAAGAGCAAACAACAGGATGAGGAAAAATGTGCCCTCATGTCTGATGAATCACCATGTCTCCTTGTCACAGTTTAGGAATGCTAGTTTGCCTTTTTACATGGAACTGATATTTAAAGCTTTCTCTGCTAGCAGCACATTCATTTTTGCAATTGAATACCTTCTCCAACTGAATGACCTGAGCATTTGCAGGAGCAAGGTGCTGCTGGTCAGAGGACAAGCCCTTTGGTAAAATATTCATGATGATACACCATGGAGCATCCTGGGTGAGTCTTAAAGTAACTCTGTTCCTGGCTACTGTAATTCTCTTTCCTCTGGAACGTAAGTAGTGCGTGACATAAAGGGCCAAACCCCAAACAGACAAACAAACAAACAAACAAAAAAATTAAAGATACAAGCTAGAGTCAAGGGAAGTTGAAGCGAACAGAAGAATATGTGATACACATGGAAGTGGTTACTAATAGTGGCAAGTTTTTGCTATATCTCTAATATGGAGGTGGGATGAGGAACTGGGACAGGTGACAGTGTGGGACTGGTCATGGAGTCAGCATTTCCAGGAGGGCAACATGGATCTGCTCTTGAACTGGCCTGAGATTTTCCTGGCTCTGTTACTGGACTGTTCTACAACATAGATGCATATAATTAATCTCCTTGTGCTTCATTGAACCCATCTCCTCGTGCCACTCTCTGTCCAGCTGCAAACATTGGGAAGGAGAATGTCCATGGAAAATGCCTGGAGGTCTTCTCTGCCAGGGCTGAAAAAGAGCTATGTTTGTTCTGCAATTTGAGCCCAATGTCCCAAACTCAGCAATCAGGTGCAGTAAGAAGGAGCCTAAAGGCTCTAGAAATGACTGTAAATGTTGGAAGTGTTGGAAAGGAAGAAGGAAGAGAAAAGATTCCAGCAGCCCTTAGAAGATTAAAAGCTGGGAAGAAAATGACCTAGTAGAGTGCCAACACCCAACAGAGAAAAATAAACCCAACCAGTTGATTAGAACAATTATAACATCTCAGATGTCAGTCATCTTTATTTTTGTCATCAAATTTTTTTTTTGGTGGTATACATAGGTGCATTCTAAATAATGAAGTTGCTCCCAAATTGCATGGAATCTCAGAATTTATCAAGCATAAAAGAATAGCAAAGAGATATTTAAAGGGGAAAAAAATAATCTTTTCTCAAGCACCAAAAACATAAGAAATAATTTACTTCCAATTCTTAATTTTATTTTTAATATGCAAGAGGAGCATCAAGCCCAGTACTTTGCTGGAAGAGTACTTTTGTTCCCAGTACTCAAGTACAACTTTAACTGAGAAGGTATACGGAGTACTGTTTCAACATTTCTGCTCATTTTATGTTAAAGAATTAAAACAAGCAGAGGAAAAACAGCAACAACAACAGCAGTGAAGCAACCTGTGGCTGCCCTGTAGAGCAGATTCCTGTAAAGCATGGGTGTTGGTTGTACATGATGCTGACCAATCTATGGGAGGGGAGCAAGAAAAGACAACTTTATCAGGGATCCATAGTGGTTTCTCAAGAAAAAAAGAGGTTATTTAAACAAAAAGTATCTTGTGCAGTTTGAAAATGTCCTGTTCTGGACTTCTTCAGTGTTTCACTAAAGCTAAGCTGGTGGAGATTTGTGGATACTTCAATATCAGAAAGGGGAAAAGCTTCATGAATGGTATCACAATAACCTGTGCATGATTCTTCCTGTTGAAAAATCCTTTCATGATGAGAGCAACACTACTGAAGAAGATTATAATAGTTTTACAAGAATTAAATACCTACAAGTATTTGGTCTACATAAATTAGATACATTTGGGGAAGAAGGTATTTCTAATATGCTTTTTTGAGATATCTCTTAGAATACCCTATCAGGATATGAAACTATATTAAATTTTATACATATTTCCCTAAAGGATCATAGTGTTAGATAAATTTAAGAAAATCAAGACCTAATTATTTTGAACGATAAATTCCTAAGAAAGGGTCTGTCTTGGGCCATTTTTAATGCTTGAACTGGTAATTCATATTGATATCAACAGATTTATGCTGGATATTTTTCAGTCTCCCTAAATAATACGGTCCTGATTCCTTATGATACCTAATATTTTCTAACTTGTTTTTTCAAAGAGTACCTTTCAAAAAATATTCAACAAATTTGTTGCTTGCTACAGGAAGCTGTGGTAACTTAATATAGTAGTTATTTTTGTACAATGTACATGCAAAAACAATTTTTTCTTCATAATTACTGTCAAAAGAGTTTAAAGAAATGCAAGATAACCATATGAAAGATCTCAAATTAATGAGCAGTCAAACAAAATTTATTTGACTACCACTGTATCAGAGCAAATGAAGCAATGGAAAATAAAAAAGGAGGTATTCACTTATATTTTTTTCCTGAATCTGGAATAAAGGAAGGACAGACATCCTGAAAGTCTCCTAGCAATGATAAAAGAAGGAGAACAAAGTTAGCATTGGTCTTTATAAATCACCAAATCATGCTGATTAGTTGCACAAAATATTTTTTGAGCACCACTCAAAGCATAGGAGAGTGTGGAACTATGATTATTAAGGAATTTGGAGGACTAGGAAAATTGACTAAGCAGCAAGCTCTGGAATTCTTTAGCGACTTTTGGTTGTTGTTTTTCTTTTTTTTATTCAGAACATACGGAAAGAATCCAGAGAGAGAAGTTGCAGGGTACTACCCTAACTCAGGAAATCACAATATCACAGAGTCATTGGGGTGACAGGGACTCCAGGAGGTGCTCAAAATTGGGTCAGTGCAGAACTCAGGTGGGGGTGCTTAGGGCTTTGTACAAATGGGTCTTGAAAAACTCCACAGATGTAGATCACAAAACCAAAGATCATTACATTCAAGGATAATATTATGAGTGAATATCACACTATGCTTGCTGACAGGAAACAGGGCTAGATGGATATTTTGGATTGCCCATAGTGGCATTCTTAAATCCTTCTAAATTTGATTTAAAAAAAATAATTGAGAACTTGGTGAAAATATTACAGCAGAATGCAACATGGATCATGCTGGTAGCTCATCAAAAAATGTTACAGAAACATACATAGATGAAAGTAGGAAAGCAACACAGTCAACTCTTGAACTTTTAAATTACTTCAAACACCAAAAGGAAGTGAATACCAGGACAGTTTACTAAGGAAAAGTAAAAGCAGAAAAGAACAAAATAAAAATTTGGCCAAGTCTCAAGAGAGTTTTAATTAGCCAGGGAATAACAAAAAATTGTTCTAGAAGTTATCAGCTGTGAGAGGAAGAAAGAGAGAGTTTGCTCAAGGAAGTAAAACTCCCAAGAGATGGTATCAGCAAGTCTGAAAGGTTTTTGCCTTTCAATATTCACAGAAAGACAATACATCTATACTTCTTATATCTATCAGAAAGGGTGATGGAAAATGCTTGTGTCATTTCTGATGTTTTTTGTAGTAATTAGATACATCTTTTCAGTAGCTGAACTTTTCATTTTTACAGCAGTTGTTATGTCAGGAAGTAAAGAGGAAAACAAAAAAGTTGGAGAGCTTTTTCTTCCCATTCCTAAAAATAATAAAATTTTTAAAACCCAAACTTTTCTCCTGCATTTTCTTAGGAAATGAGGCAAATACATCAATTATCCCTACTTCATCTGGGAATTCCTAGTTTCTTCTCCACCACTTTCAGTCAGCATTTTCCTATAGCTCTGATAAACCACATATTTTTCCATTATACCAAGACTGTGTGCACTAGCCCAAGCCTGAAACATGGATGAATATTCCATAAAATGTAGGCATAACAGCCTCTGTGAAGTTTCTGTAAAAACTGAGTATAGGTACAAGGGACTAGATAGGTAGGTAGGTACATATGTAGTTAGATAGCTAGACAGATAGCAAGCATAGATTTAAACAGACATACCTGTATCTCAGTACATATCTCCTTTCCACTACTGCACTGGAAAGGACAATTTAAGAGGTGTTAATCCAGAGAACTTAGGGAATAGCTATTTTTTTCTCACCATAAGATAAGCTTCCTAATGTCCTACAAGGTAGCAAGAAAACTGTCTATACCCAAAGGTCTTTCAGGGAGCATGTAACATCAAGTTTATGAATTCCACAGTACTTAATGTCACTCTTCAGTACTGCTGTTAAAGGTCCAATGTAAGGTCCAGATGAGATCAAGGACTAGAACTGTAAATGTCCATAAAATGTGTCTTTTCTGAAGACATTTGGAGGATTGGTGTATTTGATGTGATCTGATTTTCAGCAGCTGTAACTGTTGATTTCTTGCCATTATATGCTGACTATAAAAAGAAGAAAGCATTTTCTTTTTAATAACAATGCCTTTTGTAAAGCTGAATCACAGAAATACTGCAGTCAATTCATATGTTGGGTTATTTTCCACTCACACACCTGAGCAAATTACTTTCTTATCTCACAGGGTGTAATGTTCTAGTCTGTAGTCTTTCCTACATTGTTAAATATATTGTTAACAGAAAAACAGATTGGAGTTTTGTACAAAAGACTAACTCTGGAGTAAATGCAATTCAATCCATTATTACATTTGTGGAAGCCCATGGTAATGAACTAAACTGCAAGTGCAGTATTTCTAATTGTAATTAATATTATTTTTCTGAATGATTGATTTTACTAGTAACAAAAAGCAGAGGACAAAAGTTATTCTTATGTGCAGATCATTATATGAAAGGGTAGATATTAATTATTGTTTTAAAAATGTGTTTACATATGCTAAAACATCAGATCTTATTTGACTTTTCTTTTAAAAGATAACCCATTGTAAAATAAACCCCCAAACCCAACAGCTTAATTTAATATATAAAAACATTACTCTCCTCTGCAAGGGAAAGACAGCAGCAGCTAAATTAAATTCAGATATGTCCAGTACTTACCCTTTTGACCTTTAGTTTCAAATCCATTTCTCTGTATGAATCAGGAGGGGAAGGGGAAGGGAGAAGAGGATGGGAGAGGGGGATGAATGGAAAAGTGGAAATGACATGCTGTCTTTCAGTTAAAAGAAATTTCAGACTGAAAAATGGAAATACATCCAAAATTATCTGATGGATGGAATTAAGTCCTCTTTTTTTTTTTTTTTCTTAATGCCACTAGACACAGCACTGCTGCTGTCTTGGTTATAGGGGCAGATTCTCTGGCTTGAGAGTACAGTGAACAAAATTTGTGCCAGGGTTACCTGGTCAGAGAAAACTGCAACTTGAGGGATCTCAGTGAGACACATAAATGGTATCTGTGACTCTGTGCATCCATCGTTGTGGAAGAGTGTGCTGGAGAGGACAAAAAGAAGGAGTGGCTGGGACACAGAGTGCGTTGCCCAGCCCTGATGCCTTTGGAATGCTGGAGCCAAGCAAAAGCTTCTCAGAGGAACTTTGAACCTTTCCATGGAAGTGATAAACAGTGTACTCTGATCCAAAAACCTAATTCCCTTTTAACTCAAAAGAACAACTAAAAAAACCCCAAAAAAACACACAGCTGATTTTTCTAGTGGGTGTGGTGCATGTGGACAGCATATGTATGCAATTGTAAATGCAAAAGGATTCTACCCTTTGAAATGGAAAATAAAAACCTCAAAATAAAAAAAAAAAAAAAAATTACTTAGGTGTGTTATTGTCCTGTGTATGTGTGGTGGTGATATTAGATAATAAATGGTAAAACACCAAAGTTCATATCTAAGAGGAAGTGTATATGGAATAAGACCAAGGTAATGCTGTACTAAAAAGAACAGCCATTTATTTCCTGGCCTTTACATGCTTTATGTTCCACCTCTTGATCTTGCACTCACACTAGTTTTGTTCTTAGTTTCTTTGCATTTAATTTTCTTGGTGTTTTTAAGGGAATTGGAGGCATGAAAGGTGAAATAGCTGTAACAGTTTACTACAGAAGAACATAACAGATATTTTTTGTGAATGAAATACATACATTGGAGATTAAACAGGAATATGATTCACAGTCCTGTACTGTGGACATCTAGGGGTAAAAAACTTGCAGAGAGTATGATCAAAAGTATAACAGAACTAAGCCTTGGAGATTCATGTTAAACTAAACCAAAATCTACTATACACAAATAAAATAGGCATCCTTCATTTCCAGTTCTTATCAAGTGTGTACCAAAGACTGTGTTAAACAAATTCTTTGTATCATTAAATGTATGTAAGTTTCTTTTTCTAAAAGAAAAAAATGTGGGTTTTGCTCATGCATAGAGTTTGAAATAGTCATAAGATATAAACACTGAACTGATTTTCTTTTCATAATACAAGATTGTTTTACATTTCACTTGAGATTTACAGATCAAAATAAATGTGCAGTCCCTAAATTTATAGTTTTCAATAAGTCCAAACATTTCAACACGTGTCTAAAAACACTATAAATATCTTAAGAACATTTTAAGAAAATCAAATAATACCATATAGACACCACACTTGGAAATTTTTATTCAAAACTTATTAGTTAAACTTATGAAAAGCTAAGACTGGGGAGAAAAATGGAAGTAAAATCATGACAACAGCCACTAAAGCTGCGTGAAATCTCTCAAATTTAAAAATAAATGTTAAAAAAGGGAGCAAGCGGCAACTTTCAACAAACATTTTCAATATTTTTGGGTGAGCTTCCAGCCCTCCACAGCAGTCATTTCTTGCAATGTTTGAAATTCTAAATAGTAATTATGAGGCTTGGATTGTATATTTTTATTGCCAAACAGTTTGCACAGTCATATTATTGGCAAGTGATAAAGTAAGTAAAAGTTATGTACAGGTTTTTAAACTTATGGCAATACACTTTTTTGGCCTTTCTGCTTTGTTTCACCAGCATTTTTAGGAAGCTATTTTAGGAATTTACTGAATTTAAATTATAGCAACTATGCTACTTAGCCTGGTTTGCATTACAGACACATTAACCATGCTGATTACAGATACTGAGTTCATGAAAGTAGACAGCCAAGCAGCGTGAAGAAATTTTATAAAGAAAATGTTTTTGTGAACTCAGTCATTGTTAAGGAGTAAAAATCTTACTATAAACTAATAGGATACCATACTTCACTTTTCTAGTGCTAACAGATCTGCTGTTTCTTTCATTGCAAAACTTTGATGAATTAATATAAGTTTTTAGCTTTTTAAAAGTAAACACGGGTGTAATACATGCACTCTTTCCTTTAACATCTAAAAGCCATTGTGTATTTCTTCCCTGAAATTTTCCTGTCTAATATCTTACTAATTGCTAGAACAAGCTCTAATAGGATAAGAATTTTAGTTTATCTGAATCAGGTACAGTGAGAATGATTTCTATATTAAGCCACATAGCTCAAGATAATGTCTAAATTTATTTGAGAAAATCTTGCTCATTGTGGGCTAAATAGATGTGCTGAAATAACCAGAATTTAATGTGACACAGGTGGAGAGATGAATACAAGACAACTCTTATCACCTGAGTGTGTTTAGAATAGGAATCCCTGATTTTTATTAATAGATCAGCCAAAGCTGTAAGGAAGTTTGTGATATTATGAATATTCATGGCAAGAATAAATGAGTTTCATCAGCAGAGTGTTGATAAGGAGTAGCTCAATATCTGTACATAATTGTACAGTTTATTCAGAATCTTTGAAAAATCTTGTTCTCTTATTACGACTTGTCAGTTTTAGTGTACCATGATATAGCTAAACTAATAAGAAAGACTAGAAGTAATTCTGTAAATTCTTTCCTATTTAGCAGTATAAAATTCTTTTCAACCTCTAAAAATGTGAAAAAAAACCCACCCCAAAACCAAAGATCCAAATCAGTCCTTTACACAATCACCAATGCTTCCTTCCTAAATCTGTTTCCTAGGTAACTACTAGATCACCATAGAGCTAACTTACAGTGTAGTGTCGAAGGAAATAACAACCTGCAGCACCTCCATGTTAAAATTTGTGACAAAGATTTCTGCACCAAGGGTAATGCATTGCAATATGCACAGATCAGTGGCACTTAAAAATTACTGTCTTGAGCCTTAATGTATCTTTTTCTTATCTTTATTCAGTTTGGTTTAGATATTTTTTCCCCCAGAATTTTTTTTTCCTAATTGTTATGCAGTATGAGATACACATATTGAAGTTGTGTCCTATTACATTGAGTACTACACAGTTTCACATTTAAGGACTGTGCCTTAGTTGTTAATTTGAAACTCTAAAGCCACCATAGAAAGAAAAGGTGGAGAAAGTTTTTGGTTTCATGAATGGGAAACAGAGTAATCATGGGATTCATCTCACTTACCTTTGAGCATATAAAATTCATGTGTCTGGGAACAACTTCCTCATGAGCTTAAAAATAAACAAGCAAATAAATAAATGGAAACTGGGGTGATCTCCACAAGGTGGTTTACTATAGAGGAGTGAAAAGCAGCAAACCAGTACTGCATGCATACAGCTAGATGTGATGCTACTGCATGCATAAAGTTAGGTGTGATGCATTCCATGCAAGAAAAGGAATATTGACAGAAAAGAAGCCTAGGTATTGAAGTCTTCTAAATAGCTACAGATTCCATAAACCAAGATATATATTCAGTACAACACACTGTTGAAAAAAAGGTTTTTGAAAAGCTGAAGGATAGTTAGTCTCACAGATTACTTGACATCTCCATGCCTAAGCTTCTCATCTTTAAGTTCAGGATTCTTACTTCAGTGAATCATCTGAAATTTATGAAAAAAACACTTTATTTCAGGGGTTGTTCATTTTAGTAGTATGAAGTGAAACCTGTATTGTTGCTGGTCAATAGTTTTCTGATTGCAGTGCTAGGAAATAGGGCCACCTGACTGTGTAACATAAATGATTGGTGAGTCTGGTTCAGTCTGAGACTAAGGCAATTTGGAGCAATTCTTCCATCAGTTGTTTGGGTTCAGTTTCTACTGATTCCATTAGGAATGGCACCTTGAACCTGGCTGAAGAGTAGTTGCTATCAGACATGCATGAATATAGCCACACATATTAAAAAGCTGAGAGAAAAAGTATTATTTATTCTTCTGAGGATTTGTCAAGATTTTTACCAAGATTTAGTGCTAATAGTCCATCCTGAAACATACTGAGCACACAGGCTATGAACTAGAAGAACATTTAATCCAATTTTAAAGTGTTGAGCAAAAAATGAGAGCTGAATACAGGTGATCAGCTGAAATGCTCAGCACTGACAAGTTGGCTTAACTGCACTTGTCAAAGTTGGGGCAGATGGACGATTTGCAGGATGAGCTGTGGTAAGAAATAGCTGAGATTTAATCCCAGTGAGAAAGATTTTGTTTTGGTGTGCTTGGTTTGTTTTTTTTTTTTTTTTTTTTACCCCATGCACAGTCAAAACAGTAGTTTCTACTTTCTAGCTTTTGCTAGGGAAACTGGACAGAATCATGGCATTTCTGCAATTGGGTGATGTCTTTGCTCCTTTGAGTATGGCTTTATCTTTTACCATATTATGATGAGAGCTGTGTGGTAATATTTGCATTCAGAGCACAGCCACCACATTTTTTGGCTTTCCTTCAGTTCCACTTAAGCACAAGCATTTCTGGAATGTTGCCAGGCATATTTTTGTGTTCATTCTCAGTCACTGAAAGCGGGTTTTGCAGTCTCTGTTTTTCTTGAAGTCTTTTGTCCCACTAAAGGTGGCTGCCATGAGTTTGGGTCGAATCATATGATGCACAAGCATCTTGGAATTAAAAGTAAGATGGGACTGGAGTCCTCATGGCTTGTGACTGACAGCTATGCTTGCATGTCTTCCCAACTTTTCTATTTGAACTGATGTTTTAACAAAAATCCAAAGGTCACTTTTTGGTGTTTTATTTTGCTAGTGATTGGCAGCATTACAACATTTACCTGTTTAGTTGCTTTGGATAACCTTCCCCAAAAAGCCTGCCCAAAAGCACAGAAGAAGAGATATCTTTGATTACAGCTAGGCTAGCCTGCAGCCCATCCCCTGGGTGTCAGTTCCTCACCATCTCCACACTGTACACAAGTCCTGTAGTTTATTTCACGCATAGTGAGCAGGCTTTGCAAAACTCCATCCTGTCTTTTCCTGTGCCTAAGTAGGATGGGGAGAAGGTGGAAGGAAACAGTCTTGTCCTGATTAACCATATATTGACCACTGGGCAACTGATTTCAGTGAGCAGCAAGTACCTTCAGCAGTGGGCTGATGGGTTCTCCTTTTAACTGAGCTCAGAAAAAACACCTTTTGAGAACTGTTTTCAGGATACCTGGAGACCTAATCTAGTTACAGTTAGGTGCAGTGTCTTTTTGTTTGTTTGTTTATTTGCCTGTTTTTTAATGAATTGAGCACCTTCTCGATGCTCTGTAGGTGCAAGGTGTAAAAGATGTTGGTTCCTGTCTAAAAGCATACATACACTTCACTTCAGGTGCAGGTGACACAATCCAACGCCCCTGAACTTGCAGTACCTGATGGGGATGGTAGTGAAAAGCTTAACAGGCTGCTTTTCTGAAGCACACTAATACAAATTTTTAAGGACTTTCCATCTGCATTTTGAAGAAGATTATAATGAGTAGACATTGCCTGAATAATTACATGCAATCTATTTTCATAAAATTATATCTGTTATATGATAGACCTAGCAATTAAATAACTGGAGTTGGAAATCTAGAGCTTTATTGAACCAAAAAAAACCAAAAACCAACAAATGATGCAGCATTCAGTAATAAAAGTAAGGTGAATTTCAAGAACCATCACCCAGACTCAAAGATTTTAACTTAACAAAGTGAGATGATTATGTAAAAATGTCATTCTGGACTGCTAAGATTTCTTCCATATTTGTCACCTCTTTGACATGTATTGCCACTTACAATATTCTCTGGCAGATGTTACTGTTTGTCCTTCCACTATTATTAAAGTGACCAATGCTGACAAAAATGTTGAGCCTCAGACATACTCTTTAGCAGGCCACAATGCATCCTTGGAAAGTACGGTTGTCTTCAGATACTGTAAATGCATGTTCATGATTCCCCAGAGAAGAACTAAATTTGGGAAACAATTTTTCAAGTAATCAGAAATGTTTTTCAAAAATATTTTACCTGGAAGATAATCAACTTCAAAACAAAAAACAAACAAACAAACCCAAACTAACTAACGACCCCCCCCCCAAAAAAAAAACCTTACTGGGTTTGAAAAATAAAACAAATGAAACAGAACAAGCAGACAAACAAAACCTTTTCTGAAAAATTTTCCAGGCCTAAAATGGATTTTCTGATATAAGAAAACACTCACACTAAAAATGGATAGTTGTACTGAAAATAAGTGTTGTAGTGTAGAAAATCAAGGTTTGTACTCGTCTGGAGTCTGACTTGGAACAACAATGTTAATCTGGATCCTCCATGCCAGTAATTCCCCAGTTGTCAGTCTGCTTGTTGTGGATTACCCCTGGAGGCAGCTCAACACCTCACAGCCGCTCGCTTACTCTTTCCCAGTGGGATGAGGGAGAGAATTAGAAGGATAAAAGTGAGAAAACTCATGGGTTGAATAAAGACCTTTTATCAGATAAAGCACAAGCTGTGTGCGCAAGCAAAGCAAAATAAGGAATTCATTCACTGTTTCCCATTGACAGGCAGGTGTTCAGCCATCCCCAGGAAAGCAGGGCTCCATCATGCATAATGGTGACTTGGGAAGACCGCCATTATTCCAAACATCTTCCCCCTTCCTTCTTTTTTCCCCAGCTTTATATGCTGAGCATGACATCATATGGTATGGGATATCCCTTTGTCCATTTGGGGTCACCTGTCCCAGCTGTGTCCCCTCCCAACTTTTTGTGCACCCTTAGCCTGCTTGCTGGTGGGTCAGCATGAGAAACAGAGAAGGCCTTGACTCTGTGTAAGCACTGCTCAGCAATAACTAAAACATCCCTGTATTATCACTGTTTCCAGCACAAATCCAAAACACAGCCCCATACTAGCTACTACGAAGAAAATTAACTCTATCCTAGCCAAAACCAATACTCTCTATTTCTTTCCTTAGGTGACAGCACAAGCAAAATTTCAAACAAAACTAGGGAATGAAAAGCTTTTGAAACATTAAGTATGTTGCATATTTTAAATGGAAGTTTTATTTTCTATCTAGCTTCTGTGTTCCCTTTGTTAAGCTTTGAATTACTGATTACTAATGTATAAGTGGGAAATGATAGTTTTCATTCATCATATGGGTTTTTTAAAATCCAAGCTATACAAAATACTAGAAATAGTTCTATTTTTAAAGTATGTTAATAGAGTGGTTGATTATAATACTTTTTCATCTCTCGTTCTTCTTTCTATGACACATGTATACCACAGATCAAATACTGATTTATGAAATTACTTATGCATAGAAGAACAAAATATTAAAATGAACGCAGAGATGCCTAGTTCAAAAGAATAGCCCTTTACTCACATTTTCTATGTGTATTTTGAACATCACATTTCATTCCAAGGCTAACACACAACCAATGAAGAAATTTGACCAGTTTAAGTTGCATTTTCAGTGTCATGACCTAGTATTGCTGGAAACTTGTCTTGACTTGAACTAAGACTTCAGGAATGTTTTTGCTGATATTTCACTAGAAAAACTATTTTAAAATAATGAAAAAATACTATCAGCTTTTTGGATTTGTCAGAAAATGGGAACTTCAAAAATAAAAGTTTTTGCAAAATTTGTTGTTAAAAATGTCTGTATTTGTGGACTTATTCTAAATCTATTCTTTACAACATTTTAACTCTAATTCCATTCCAAACTTCCATTCATTTTGGAGCTGAACTAGACTTTCCACAGATTGACAAAATGGGTCAGGCCGTTTCCACAGCCAGAAGCTTCTCTAATTCAGTGTAGTGACACTGGTCAATACGAATCAGAAATGTGGTTAGATGATTTTCCCATCTTTCCAAGTCTTTTCTCGCCCTTGTTTTCCTGTAACACTAGTGCATTCTAGCACTAAATGTAATTGATTAATAATATTTCTTTCTGACTATCAGGTTGAAAATATGCCCTTAAGAATTATGCAATTATTTTCCACTTTCCTTCCCCCCAACCAGGTGCAGTGAACTGCATGCTTTGCAAGAAAAAAAATGGGTCAGTTTTCTCCTCATTAATTTTCAAATAATTTTCAACATCATATGTATTGAGAAGAGAGGGAAAATGTGCTATATATCGAATTAGTTAGTAGATGACAAATCATGCCCCCCTCGCCCCCAGCCCATATGCTAGCTTGCTGTGCAGATTGTGATTAAATAAAGAACAAAGTCCTACTGTAAATAGGCAAAGCTGTGAGTTTAGTTTTGTTGAATCATCACATCCTTTGTGCTCCTTCTGATTTTTCATACGTATCTTCTCCCTTCCTCTCTATTAAATGATGAAGCTCCCGAAGGCAAACTCCTTGTGAGGTTGTATGGCCAAGTTACTATTCTCTATGGGCTGTTGTAATAGCACAAGTTTGAGAGGAGGGGGATTTCTTTCTCCCCCTTCCTAATTATGTATTGAAGCTTGTCAGGGAATTAGCCAATTATTTCACATGTTCTCATCTTTCCTTTTCTTTTGAAGACCTTCTTGTTACCAGGTTTAGCAGTTTTGTTCTTAACTGATGTGCAGTGCACATTTTCGTTCAAGTATTAAAATTTTAAGAGCTCATTAGAGACTTTTTCTTAACACAGTGAATTTATATCTTGCCATTCACTTATATGAAGCACACATGGCTACTGATGATCCTGTGGTAGAATAATTATTCCACATTTAACAACTTATATAACCTTGCATTCAGCAATTCAAGGTAAGGTTATTTTTATACAATTCAGTATTTTGCCAGAGTTAGCATATTATGTAAGATTATTCTAGTTAAAGAAGCTATAGAGTACCACAGGCTGGTTAAAACATAGTAGAGAGAGAGAAAAAATGTTAAATGGGATGAGTGAAATGGTCTATCTACTTTTGTATTCTGTTATAACAGATATTTCAGAGCTAGTCTTAGAAATTCTGAAAAGAAACTTTACCCTTGTTTCCTCCCCCAAGAAAGCTTAGCTGGCAGCTTTAGTAATTCCTTAATATTACTTTCTATTGGAGTGTCATATGAGTAATTTTTAAGCAGTTCTCACCACCAAAACTGACAGAAATTTCTTAAAAACTGACAACATGATCTGATTCAACTACAGAGGTATACTCCAGTTTTTAGCATGGCTTCCAAACAACTGTATTGACAAAAAGTCAACAACAAGCACAATAATTGCATTTGTAATTGAAAAGAAATCAAAGTTCAGTAATAATCCTGTCTAATATGTTTGATAGGACATTTCATGGAAGATTTGAACATCGAAGACATGATTGATCACTGCCTGGAGAAAATTATTGTCTAAGACAGAAAAAAAATGCCTTAATCTGCAAAACCTTTTGGTATGTTCGTAAGAGAATCAAGGACAGGACTCTGGGCCATTAGCATTACTGTGAAACCTCCCACACATGAATGTTTCATGCAGTCTTTTACTCTGCCTATTTTGACTGCTGCATTTTCAAGGCCTAAAGTAATCTCTCAATTCAATTAATTTTCATCTATCTGATAGCAAAAGCCAAGAGAAGATCTTAGCTTTTTCCACGCGGTCTTAGAGTCTTCTATGTGTTTACCATACAGGTTCATCCTCAGTTATTTTACTGAACATAAAAAACAAATACACCTTTAGAGAGGAAATTGTTTAATGTGCAGACTTTAGAGCAAGGAATATGGCTTGATAAATGCAGGAAAGGGTTTGAAGAAGAGGCAGAAATAGAAGGAGCTTGGAACTGCAGAGAAGAACAGTAAGTAAAATGGCAGCATAAAAATTATTTAAATTAATAGAAAATTTCGATGCTGATCTCCAGAATGCCCATTGCAAGGAAACTTTCCTCATGAGCACGTTCTTGTGAAATACAGGATGAAGGTTTAAACAGCCCCTCAGTACCAGCAGGCCTGCAAATGGCAAGACAAAAAAACAGGAGGAGGAAGCGTATTGCCTCCCCACAGCTGCTCTCAGGGTTTTCTGTGTCTCCAGGGTCTGCAACTGGCACGTGCATCTGCAGAGGACTGCACCTGCAGACAGCTGCACAGCATCCTCCTGTGCCCAACTCCAAGGCTTTCTGCACAGGAGGGAGACAAATTTCTCACACTGCCTCACCTCACATCGAGTCCCTCCTCTGACATCTCTCTCACACCTCCAATGTGTGTTTTCTCCTCGCTGTTTTAGTTACAGGATTTGATTGCTTATCCCAAGAAGATGTGGGTGTAGTACCTGCTCTGGAGCCACCGCACAGAATTTCTCTTGTCCCTCAGATCAGGCCCATGGGCAGGCAGCCTATAGAGTGGTATAAAAGCGTTTATGAGTTTGCCACATAATGAAAGTACTAATGAAGCTCTTGGACTTAAAGGTCCCCTTCCTCTTGGTTAGAAATATACATCTCTTTAAAATCAAACATTAGAAAGGAAAAATAGGAAGGTGAAAAGATATGGGATTTGAAGAATATGGCCATAATTTCAAGAACTGCGTAAAGGTTACTGGGCCATTTTAAAACTATTTAGTGTCTCACTTCCCTTTCAGTTTCATCTGTATCAGTGTTTACTAACAGCCAATGGCTTTCTGTCGTAGTTTAAACATCACTGACTTCTCTGACTTTGACCTTTGATAGCAAAGCTGCTATTATCCATAGGGCTTTTTGCTTATGTTTTAGAGAACTCAAAGCAAGCACAGCTCTGGTCTAATTTAAAAGCGGAGTCATCTGAACTTCAGTCCCTGCTGTCTCTAAAATAAGGAAAGGTAAAATGGAAAGCATGAGACGTCAGATGAAACTAAAGACCAGTTACTTATGAAGTTGAAAGAAACAGTTGACTTCAGGTATTCTTTCCCTTAGAGTGAACAAATTAAATTTTATCCATTTATCCCTTCATGGCAATGTCACACATAATAAATGCCTACATAAAGTAACTACAATAAGAAAAATCTTTAACTGCTGTTCTCCATGGCTGCAAATGCACAATATAGGAAAGTGAGTAGCTTTTATTAAGGAGTTTAAATTTTTAAAGTCCAGTGATGCCATGAACTTGGTGATGTAAATTAAGTCAGTGAATAAATAAAATATAGTCAGTGAAGTTGAAAAGCAAATTCTTCATCTTATATAAAGCAGCAAAGCGCTACAAAAAGCTATACAAGCTCTGTCAAATTACACCATTCATATAACAGGGTAACTCAGCAGAACTGTGTATGACATCATTTTTCCCAGCCTACTTGCAATTCATATTTTAACCTAGAGATGTGAGGGTGTCTATACATGTTGTTAGTTGCTGAATTTCTTGTCAGCACAGTTTATTGATGTTTTGACTTGAACATGAAATTAAGCAGTTAAGATTTTTGCTTGTTAATATTATCTTAAAATGACCAGGAATCCCCATAGTGTCTTATAATTCCCTTGTTCCTGTTAGTAAGGGGTTATTGAAAGAAGAATTGTCCATATACCCTGGCCTTTGAGCAAGTCAGTTCAGTTTTTCAATGCAGGAATCTTGCGAGGCTACATAGCCTGATGAGGATCTTTGGGCCTCAGTTCCCACATCTGTAAAACACTATTCTACCCAAATGCGCAAGCTTGCTACATTAAAAATGGTGACATATTCAGGTACTCCACTGATGGAAGCCATTTACATACCATTTTTGTATTTTCCAATCTGTGATTTTCCTTCTTTAAAGTATGCTGTCATTTTATTTTTTATTTCTATTACTTAACTGATGCAGAAAGTAATCTCACTGGTCTAAGTGTATCTACTAATGCAATCTATCAAGCTGTAGAGATTACACTGTAGGGGCTGTTTTCAGACCTGCACTGGATCAATAACACAAGATTGTTTAAGCACACTTGCCTTCATTCCACCTGAAGCAAATGGTTTGATTATCTCTTCACAGAGATTATGACACAAGGTGCTGACTATGGTTTTAATTTTATTTGATTGATGGATTTAGATTTCAACTGAACACTATCTACCCATGCTTATCCACCCACAGTTCAGTTGCCACATTGATATGCCTTTTTTTGCGTGTGTGTGTCTCATCTGAAGAGTGGAGATGATATAGTAGAATAATAACTCTCCAGTTTAATATTCTGTTGAGCATCCTCAACTGCAGTTCAGCAAATGCAAAGCTAAGAAGTTTGCTCATTACATCTCTGGGAGCTGTTATCTTATTGGCCTTGGAATATGCTAGGAGAAAATAGAAGCCTCAGAAACCGAATGAAGAACATACATAAAAAGTAAAAGCCCAGAAGCTCAGTTACTGAGCTGAAAGAAGTTACTTACATATGAAAGAAGCAAGAAAAATAAGCCATTTGCCCCAGGCCACCTGATTTGTGAGGGCCTCATTACATTACAACAGATGTAGTCTGGAGCTGCTAGTATTTTTCTTCTTCTATCATAACCTAGCAAGAATCATTCTGAGAGTGTACGTATCATGTCTCATAGCCATGCTCCCTACAAATGAAATCAACTTCCTTGCAGGAAAAAAAAAAAAGAAAGAAAAAACCTTGTAGAATGCCATAAGATGTCACAAAGTGATAAGATGTTATTAATTTATCCACTATGTTTTTATTGTACAGTGCAATCAACATACTTGCAAAAGCAATCTTTATTTTGCAAAAAGCAATTCTTTTCCCACCAGCATGGATAGAGATGCAAGCAATCCAGGAAGGCCTTGAAGATTTGCAACACGCACCAGTTTAGCTAGCAATATCATCTGTCTTGACAGGCTTTGGAGGATAGGATATAGGCAGCTTTATTTGAAGGTGTCCAGTCTCACAGTTTTGGCAGACAGATGGCCTCCTGTCATCCAGCCTTACATGAATTACCACGTATAACTAAGCAACTATTAATATTTCTGCATTCAGAAGTATCCAAAGAAGCTTAAAGCCACAATAAAATGTTATGTTCTGCAGCTATTATATAGGCAAAAGACAGGGGGCAGCAAGAAAGGACCATCAGTTTGCTGAAATGCCAGTTTTCCCCATCCATCCATACATTCAGGTAATGCTCATACGTGATGATGTGCATGTGTTAAAGCAAAGACTTAATTTCGTGCAGTTTGCCATCATAAACTAAGACTTAGCTATTATATTCAAATAATATCTGGAATTTCTATATTTTAAACTTCTTTTTTCTTTAACTAATAATCACTGAAGGTCAAAACGTATTTTAATTTTCTGTTACATACACACAAAGTATTGCTATTTTCTCCCTTTTCATTTGAGATCTAATAGCCTGTCTGCCCAAGCTGTGAAATGAAACCCTAGGTCTCCAATTAAGAGTCAATCACATAAATCTTGAGATAGAGAAGAAGCACAAACACTTGCTCACAGTTTCATTTTTACATTATGCCTTTAATTGTGATGACCTTTCCCTGTGCACTGCTTTACTATTGAAATCATGGACTGGAATGAATGCTTTTTATCTTTACATTAGGTTGGCATAAGACTGCCATTTGAGTTGCTCTTTATGACAAATACCAAAAGCCAAATTCTGATCTCATGTACAGTGGTGTAAACTTAAGGTCTCTCTACTGAATTTCATGTGATATTAAACTACTAATTAGTTCTGTCTGAATCACTGAGTCCCTCTTTAAAACATGTATACAGTGTGAATAACAGAAAGAAGAGCAGGTTTAATAAAATATCAGTTTTATATAGGCAATATTCCTTTAGTACTTAATTACCTGTTAATCAGAAAAAGCAATGAAAGGCTATTATTAAAAAATGCAATGTAATTTCAAAAATTATGCAAGATAGATACTTTCACAAGATTATGTTCATGAAATAAACATAGAACATCTGATGGGTTAAATAAACATGGATGAAATAAATATTGAAATAAACATGACCATGACCATGGAATAAACATGGACCATTGACCATGGAGAGAAAAGGGGTTCAAGAAAGCTGATTAATATTCAAGGATTGCCTCCTCCAAGCTCAAGAGCAGTCCATCCCAATGAGCAGGAAGCCAGGCAAAAATATCAGGAGGCCCGTGTGGATGAACATGGAGTTCCTGGGCAAAACTCAAACATGAAAAGAGCGTATACAGAAGTATATAGTTCTGCGTTCCCCAACATCAGAGAGATATGGAGCTACTGGAGAGAGGCCAGCAAAGAGTCTCCAAGATGATTAAGGGACTGAAGCATCTCTCATATGAGGAAAGGCTGAGAGAGGGGACTGCTCAGTCTAGAGAAAGAGAAGGCTCAGGGGGAAACTCACCAGCATGTATAAATACCTGAAAAGGAGGCTGTAAAGAAGACACTAACATTTGGACTGAAGAACTTCTACACCCTCTAAGTCAAGATTAAATTAGGGATCCAAGGCTACAGGATTATGAGAGACAGCCTATGTGGAGCTTGTGCAGAGCTGAACTCAACACACTAATCAGTATTTTACCATTACAGCAAATGGAATGTGGAATTCTGCTTCCAATCTTAAGGCTTTTATGCTGCTTTTTTTTAAAAGACTGTATTGCTTGGGTTAAGATTTGAGGTATCACAAATATTTTAAAGTTAGTGTAAAAAGAATTCTTGGTATTTCAAAACAGAATAGCTTTTCTCCACACAGTACCATACAGACTGTCATGTGACATGATGAAAGACCACAGTAACAGGTTGTAGTGATAATGCAAATGAAAAGTTTTCCAGGCAAATAAATTGTGATTCTTAGAAATTGAGGTGCAAAATATAAAGCAGAATAAATGTACCTCGTGCTGTAGAGTAGCAAATATGTGTCCCAGAAGGCTATAGCATAAACAAGAAAAAAAAAAAAAAAGAAAAAAAAATTGAATTGAACGACTGAAGGAGGATGTATCTTCAGTGGTCATTAGCCTAAATGCATCTTGGAAGGAATAGGATATTTGAAAGTTAAGGTATTATTTTTATTAACATTCTTGGCATTAAGAAAGGCAATAGAATGTGTTTAAAATATTTAGTTGGCAGAAAACAGATATGTTCAAAGGAATTAAAGCATTACTTGATCAGAGAGTTTTTGAAAGAGCTAATATAACACTCAAAAAATACAAAGTTCATGTGAATTCTACACATTCAAAAAGTAAAAAAAGAGGAATTCTGAAAGACAGAGGTCAGAAATAGCTTTTGTATTTGACATTCAATAATTCTTATGTCTAATATCGTTAGGTCAGATCAGAGGTCTCTGTCAGTGTCTCAGACACTTGCCAGGAGAGTGGACCTGGAACATTTTCATGGAATGATCTTTCCTTTGAAATATTTTCCCTCTTCCAACATGTTTAGGGGATTCCAGAATGAAAGTTGTATCTGAACCGTTGCTTTTTTCTTACTTATATATTTATCTAATTTCTTCTTGAACACATATTTACTTCTGGTCTCTGCAATATTTGGTTTCTATGGATATGTTCTAACTGCTAAATAAAAAAGGGTCAGAAAGTGACAGTTGAAGCCAAGTGTCATGGTTTGTCTTACATCCTCTTAGCCTCACAAGTATCTTGGTCACATCCCTACTAAATAACACTTGGCCTTATGGACCCAAGCAGTCCCCCATGACACTAGACAACTATTCTTGTGTTAGCTTGGTTCAAAAGGTCTGAGATAAAGTTTGAGCTGTGCAATACTAAAGAAGCTCAGTGCAGTAGAGCTCTACAACACAAACCAGAAGGTATTCCCTGCTTTACCCCAGATGTGGTGTGACAAGAACAGACAAAATGTTTCAAAACACAAATCCCTGCTAGGATAGAGTATAGGGTAGTTAGAATCAAATTGCATACAGCATCATCTATATGGCCTTTTAGGAACAGTATCTTCAGTAATTCCAAAACTTCTAGTTTTTGTAGAGAACTTGTTGCAACAGTCCCAAAGTTAGGCTAAAGCTGAGGTACAAGCAACATAAGGAGCAATTATCAATGTCATTGTTACCCCATGGCTGTATTTACACTAGTAAATAGCATAATCCAGAGTCCTTTCTCTGGCCTTGAAGGTCTAGTGCAAATGTCGTAATCCTCTTCTTAGCCCAGCTAGGCTGTCGTCATTCATCCCACATGTGGGACAGAGCCCATGTAAAAGGTAATTCCCTGAACAGTATGCAAGAATTGTCTGTGTGTCACCTGGGACTACCTAAAGCTGGAGAAGATCATCAATCACATAGTGCAAACTGTTGCACATCAGTACTTGAGTTCATGATCTTACTCTAGTTTAATAGGCTGAGCCTATGCATTCAGAGTTGGTGTCATAGACAAAAAGCATTTCTTTTGGTCATTGAACCCGTGATTAATTAGTTTTGGTGGTTGTGTTTTAGCTTTATAAAGTTAGAAATATAGAGAACATTCCCTAATCATCTTCTCTGTAACCTTCACAAAATCAACAAAACTAGCCTTTCCCACTCAGTATTTTCTAAGCTGAAAAGCTTTAATTATGTAATATTTCCTCTAATCATCTTATGTTTTTTTTCCACCTTTACAGTTTTTCATACACCTTTTTTTGAGATAGGGTGACATGGTGGAAATTGGACTTCAAAGGTTTTTCTTGTATGAGATGATATTGTTTGTTGCAAGCTTTGATTTTTGAAAAGGCCAAAGATTTATGGCCTAAATCCAATAAAGAATTTAAATGTATCTTTAAGCATCCCATTATTATTTTCAGACAATTTAGGCAACGTTCTAATGAAGCTAATGATTTATCTAAGCGTAAACAAATACTTCAACTTTTTCTTGGCTTGAGTCTAGAAATCTAGATCAAGCCCACAACAGTACCAGTAGCGGAGGGAATAAGGAAAAAGATTACCTCTTCTAAGTAGTATTTTTAAAAATCTTTTCCAATGTCAGTTCTATACATGGAGAACTGTTCCTTTTTTACTTTTCAGTCCTCATTTGTATACTTTTTGATATTTGGCATTTAGTTGCCATAGTCATTGTTTTCTCTTCTATCAAGTCAATGATCAATTGTCAGTTGTTAAAATCAGACAAATGCCAGCTGACTACAATGGAAGCTGATATGGCTTGTAATTTTTTAATTATGTGTACAAAGAGAAAAGTCAATGAAGGAATGTTTTACATTGCTTTATAAATAAACTGTGTGACTAAACCCAAACCAAATTCTCATTCAGAATTTATCCGTTCTGTAAAGCTCAATTTCTTATCACAGCCAAAATTAGGTATCTCACACAAGTCATTGGCTACAACAGCATCATTCATCATCGGCGAATAAGGCCACCTTGTCCATCTGTGCTGACATGTGTTAGCAGATCCACAAAACTATTTATCTGCACAGTCACCTCTGCAGTTACACTGCAGCAATATAGTCATCTTCCAACTCGGCTAAAAGAGCTGTTCCAACTACAATTACAGCTTCTAAGGTCAAAGCTCAGACTGTGCCCAAGGTAGATGCTGAAGAAGAGTAAAACTGCTTGCAGTCATATGAAGCACATGGATATTTCTACTCTGTTTTTTAGCTATAGGTTGCCTGGAGAGGAGTCTGAGACAATCTTGAGCTTTTGTTGAAGAACCATTGATCAGTTTAGCAGTTAGGTTAGTTTGGTCCGAGAGTAGTAAGAACACTGTTAGGACTGAGAGGAGAATTAGAAGGGAGACTAGACCTGGAGTTAGGGAAAACTGAACAGGGACATGAAGAAGACCTAGGGAGGCAGAGGGACTTTAGTTAGACAGTATGAAGAATGCTGGAAACGTCAAACACAATGCAGTACAGAATCCTGCTCGTCCACAGCATATCTGGCAAAGACTATATTTGCCTTATTGAAGTGATTTTTAGCGTTCAAGGACATCCTTTCTGGGTTTTCCCCACCCCTGGGGCATGCTAACAGCCATCAGCATACATTTTCTTGTAGAGGCGAAGACAAATTTGAGCGCTCCCATCATTGCTCTAGCTGCTTACTAGCTGAAACAGGAATAATAGGAATATTAAATTAGTATGTGAATGTATGAGGATAGATCGAATCCCAGGAAGCCAGAGGGCAAGTTCAGGCTATGTTTCATAGGTCCTGGTCCTGTAAACTGTGTGTTACAAAGACAATAAAGGAATCACAGAGAGCTACCAGAGGTGACCATGACACCCATATGCAACATCTGTTTAGCTATGTGCTGTCTTTAGCTTGTTACACTAAGTACCTCCAAAAAAGATGGGCAGAATACACTCAGGAAAGGATATAGCAACAGAAGGCTTCTGTGGACATGTGTAAGTACATGGACACTTACAAAACAACTATGTAATGGTCTTTTTCACAGCTACTGAAGTACTCAGGAAGTCACAGTTTCCAATGACAGTAGAATACACTTACTGGGTTTAATACTCTGACATATTTTCCTCACTTTTCCTTTATTTTCAAATATCTAGGTTATACACAAAGGCCTTATTTAACCACTAGTGCAAATCCTACAATACTAATATGTCCCACAGAACCCCTGTGATCAGAGGAAAAAAATCAAGGGTCTCCAGAACATATAATAGTTGTCCACAGAATTTGGAGAGGAAAAATGAAGTTAATTGGAAGATCCTAGTTTGCTATGATACTGAGGGTGGAATTGGTCAGCCTTAGCAAGCCATCCAAGCGGAAGCCAGACTTAGCTGAGGAGG
The DNA here is from genome assembly GCF_047370975.1 of Nipponia nippon. Classification (NCBI taxonomy): domain Eukaryota; kingdom Metazoa; phylum Chordata; class Aves; order Pelecaniformes; family Threskiornithidae; genus Nipponia; species Nipponia nippon. Next base: position 153,577,166 of record NW_028262290.1, on the reverse strand, counting down.
AGCTGCTCTTTCATATAATGGGCAACTCACTTTCCCAGCCTCTGCTTCCTAAAGATCCTGTATTCACCCATGGCAGCTCTCCAGTTTTGTGAGCTATCCTGTGAAGCCTCTGTGATTCCAGTGGGATCATAGCACTGCAACTGCATGCAAACCTTCAGTTCCTCCTGTTTTTTCCCCGTGCTGCATGCAGCAATATACAAGCAATTCAGAGACACCCTGTCATGCAGTTGGGATGGACCCTTTTCTACACTGTTATGAAGATTTTGAGGTCTCTCCTGTCCCTGCACCCTCTGCTTGCCAACCCAGTCCATGACTTCCTCACTTGACTGGTCCATCATCTCTCTTTCCTGTTGCCCCCCCACTGAGGCATCCCCCAATGATGCAGTCTGTAAGTCAAGGCCAGACTGAAATTTCTAGACCTAAACTACACTTTTGTATAGAGAAGACAGTAATGATATTATTTTAGTGATTTCCTTCAACTCCAAGATTAATACAATTCTAACAGGCATGAATGTAGTTCAGTGACAGCTAACAGTATCTTCTTAGAGGTTGTTCTGCACCAGAAGTTTTCTAGGTCTCCAGGCAACCACAACCCCTTACATTTTCCTTGTTAAACATAGGTACCTGTTATGACCTTACTTTTCTGAAGTACTTGCTGATTTTTTGAAGGGACTGTAAGGTGATGGGGATGAGAACTTTGGAAGTTAACATGACTTTTAGTTGCATAAGTGATGAATTCAGAGACCATAGATAGTAATGAACAAGTTTTTTCAGGGAGCTCTGTATGTCTATGTGATCTTAATGAGGGGTGCTGAAAAGTGGGGTGTTAATACAGAGTTCTTGTCTAGGGCTTATCTGCCACCTCCTCTTAATTCTTTAGAAGACATCTCAAAGATGGATTGATATAAGGGTATAATTTGTAATGATACTAGAGTATCTGATATATTTTTGATATTTAGAAAATAGAAAGGATGTTGATTTTAAATTTCCTTTAAAAAGAGCAGGTAGTCTTTGTCTTTAAGTGTCACATGGACAGATCAAGAGGATAGAATGGGTAATCTGGAAAAAATATACTCTAGTTAGAAACTCCCTGGATACCAGTGTTACAGTTTCATTTAAAATACAATGGAAAAAAAATTCCAAAGAAAGCTATTATTTGTTGTAAAATACCAGATATCTCTCACTGTGTCCCTACAAAGTTATTGAGCATGCATGCAGCTGGCAAGCTGCCTTCATCAGGGTATAACAGATATCTTTACAGTTATCCAGCTAAATTAAGCCCTGCCAAAAAATGCAACACTTTCAACCTCATCTGCCCCAAACTGGAAGAGATCATCACAAAGAATGAGCTTTTATGTTTTTATCCAGCTCAAAAATGTCTTTTTTAGAAAGTGTAATATTGAGAGCTTTCATATACCACACCAGGTGAATGCCCAATGATGACATATGCAGCTTTCATATTGGAGAGAAAGAGCTCACGTTGTTTGTTGCTTGATCAGCGTAGGGACTGAGGAATCTTGACTTCCACAGATGTTTGGCCTAAAGGTTATTTTTTTATATGCCTGGAAAACAGACTGTATTAATTGCAGTGCTTATAGTGGTATTGGTTGCCTTTAGCTGGGACAGTGTCAATAAGGCTGTTCATGGGAAGGAAAATTTTCATTAGTGTTCCCAGAAACTTAGGGAATTTGGGTAATCTCCCTGAACAAAGCCCACTTGTCATGTTAGAGGCTGGTCCAGCCATGAATGGACATAGAAAAGAACATTTGTTAGCTGGTGAAAAAGACATTTGTAATTTGTAACCCAAGCTGTAGAAAGCACAAGCCCATAGCAAAGGTCCTGTGGAAGATTTTAGTTATTACTTAAAAAATCTCGTTCAGTTAAATACAGGGATATCATACCTTTTAACAGAAAGATTAAAAAGGTCCTGCTACATTTATATTCCTTTCCAGAATGCTCAGCATTTCTGCATGATCAGCCCTTTTCCTATCCTTGTTCCACCTCTGTAGTATTAATCTTCTTGGAGTAACTGCTCACTTGCTAAACATATCCATCAGTGAAAGATAACTATAATATATGACAAATGCTCCCTGAGAAGAATTCATTATAGACACCAATCTGACATCACAGGGTAGTGATGTGTTAGCATCATCTCTTCTCCCAGAACAGGTTCTGAAATCAGAGTTTAAGATAATTGCAAGTCTTATCTAAAATTCTCCCACCTAAATTGATACTCTGTAGATGACTACTGAACTGTTCCTCCAAAGCCACAGATCTAAATTAACCTCAAGTGCATGAGAGGTTTAGTGGCTCTGCATTAGAAGTTAATATAAATAGAGAAGTTTAAAATCTCTTTAGTACTGAATCTGTTATCTTAATTATTTTTTCTTATCAAAGTAAGCATAAAGTTTGCAAACAATACACCAATGACTCGGAAGGTATGTCATCCTGCCACCTCTGTTTCTTTCTTCTTGTCATTTTGCCTGAGAGAAATCAGGAAGAATGTTTTTTCCAGGTCCCTCAGTTCACAGGGTTATTATAACCCCCTCATTAAAACATTCTCTGTCATGGCTATCATGGGGAAACTGAAGGCCACTTGTGCTGACTTTCAGTGATAGAAAATTCTCATCTTTCTGGGTCTAACTGTGCTAACCTCAAACTAGGGCAATTTTTGGTGAAGCAGATAAAATACTGAATTCCATTAACACTGCAAAAATGTTTTAAAGGAATGGTTAGATACCATTTAAAAACTTTTGCTTCCTCTTTCCTTTTCTTTTTTTTAAGTTCCTGTCCACATCTCAGGCAGACCTTCAAATGGAGTCACTTTTTTTTATTAAAATAGAAAATCATTCAGTTGTGGAAACTATGTTACAGTTGAAGTAATTATTTATAGGAATTCCATGCTGCAGGAATGCTAGCAGTAGGAATGGAAATGTCTTCATAGCAATAGTTCCTTGTCTGTATAACATATTGTTCGTCCACTGCAAGGAGACTTGTTCATCTGAAATACTGCTTTACAGTCCAACTTAATCTGCGTCTGATGTAAGCATCAGTTGAGTTAAAGTGTAATGGATTAATTATTTGCTGAAAAATGCATGGAGTCTAATATTAATTCAATAATATGTTATTGTAAGGAACTTCTGTTGTCTTTTTCTTAAGGTTTTTGTTTCTGTCATCATGTCTTTCATCATATTCAGAGGTATGTTGTTAAAAATCACATGAAAATGTATCTTATTTCAAATCCTTAAAACTTTTTATCACATCATGTAGTGACATTTTCAGCAGTGACAAATTTTGGCTGTGCAGCTGGTACTAGCTTCATTTTCAAAGTACAATGCACTTCTAATCAATCCTACTCTCAGCCCAAAAGATGAAAGGTAAAAATCAATTGCCACTTTTGAATAAGGTTAAGTCTTTGTTTTAGCTCTCCACAAGTACCATTTTGTACAGTTTAGTTTATGGTTCTGAAAGAAAGCATACACCATAGACCTTCATACCTTGAACATATTTAGAAAGCATGGCTGTTGTGAGCCAATCTAATACACCGAGGCCAAAAGTGCCTCCTTACCACATTTTCCATTCTTCTCCCCTTGCAATTAAATCACTGCTGAAGGCAAAAGTAGTGCAGAGAACTTGGAAGTATTGCCTTCACTGCTCCTCAAAGGCCATAAGGCTTCTTATGTCTCTGCAAGCACTTCTGTATTGCTACTCATATCATGTTTGTGGGGAACAGATTAAAAGAAGCTCTTATTTCCACTCCTTCTGATGGGAGATGACTGGAGAATGACCAGCACCCTTGGTTGTTCTGAATATCGGTGCAAGAGAAGGGATCAATCACCTATGGGCCTTGAAGTTCAATGCTGTTTTAATCCTTACTCTAGTTCTGAGGTAAAGCCACTGTCTGGTCTTTTGCCTTGAGCACAAAAACTAACAATGTTGAGGGAGGACTTTAACACTTCATTCCAAAATGAACCCTGTCCAAGAACTGTTCAACAGATGTTATTTTCCTTGTAGTCTTTTCTCGATAGCCTTGTTAACACAACAGATTGAATTTGTACCTCAGGGACTCAAACTTTATTACGGAACTGGAGGTAAAGTTCTTTCTTTGATCAAATAAAAAAATGACAAAGAAATGCCCTAACTTATAGCTGTACAGGGCAATATCAGAGACAAAAGCAGGCTGAAGTCTTGGGTCATCTCAATCAAATTATACCCGTATGTGTTTGAAAGAGAGATACTACCCTCAGTTTACTGCAGATGTGTTGCTGTTAAGAGATGCATGTTGCATTGCTCAAGAAGATGTAAAAAGCAAAAAGAAACAATGGTAGATATTAAATGAGTCTTTCTCACAATATCATGATTGTAACTGCTGATCTCCTCCACCCCTAAGCCTCAGAAGAAGATGAGTTCTATCAATTAAGTGTAAGATTCAAGGATATTTACCTGTGGAGTTACATGGAAGCTTAATCCTAACCATAGAATATTTGTTTTACAATGGCAGGAAAGAAATTTTATTGACTTAGCGCTGGTCTTTACTATCTGCAAGTTATAGTGTTCTCTATAGAAGCTCATCTGAGTCAGGCAATATATTGATAAGGGAGTCAAAGATACATCAATATCTTTTGAAACAATAAAATTTTTTATCTGGCTTTGCAGTGCTTCCATTAACAGTTCTCAGTATTTCCTTCCATTTCTGGACTTCTGTTTTTTCATACTGCATTTGCTTTACTTTGCACCCTCTACCAAGGAAACACAAGAATGAACTAAACAACAATCTTGGTCTTCGGGCTACACTCAACACAAAGGGTGGGAAACACTTGGTACCATCTGATTCAGACACCATACAGCACTCTTAGGATCTGATAAAAAGAGTAGCTATTCTGTATTTAAAGAATCCTAGTGAAGAACCTGATATTCCAAAGTCTGTTAAGAAAGCATAATGCAAATTCAAAATACTATTACTGTGCATGACTTAAGGAAAGAGAAAAAAATCATTAATTGATTTACTACTGTCTGCAGAATGATCTATAAATGACAACATTTGTACACCATCCAAAAAGATCTCCTGTTTTCTATGTAAAATAAACCATTACAAATGTGCTCACGGCTGATAGGTAATGACTTTTTGCAGATACTCACCACATATATATTTCTGAGATTACAGAATGAGCCATTCACAGCCCCTTTACAAACCACCAAGTCCATGTCCAGCTGCTCTTGATTTGTTTGCTGCTTGTGAAACTGCTGAATTCTCTGAATGATGCCAATAGATAAACACAGAACAAAGAATCCAAAGAACATAAGAATGCCCAGTTTTGCCCGACTTTTATCATCAGTATAATATTCTTGGTAATATTTCTTCTAAGAGGGATCAAAAGCAGAGGATAATGCATGGGATAATCAGCATCAAGAGAGTTCACTGAGCAAGATATTAGCAGTTGCTAAAATGAAAAATGTTAATGTTTTGTTATTCAAAAGGAGTACCTGATCCATTCTATCAAAATAGAACCCTATGTTTCCAATATGTTTTCCAGCCAGGAAAATGGAAATCCACTATGGCACTAGTCTTCCACAGTAAGGCTATATATGTTACATGAAGATTTAAGATACATGTTTGTATGTTAAAAGATATGGATATGCCACACAGGTGCTTCCCTTCTCATCCATCTTCAACCCTATCAGTCATAACAAAGTTGAAATTGCCCATTGAAAAAGTACCCAGTTCTCTATCTGGGTAAAGGTAATATCAGTCTGGTTAATATTCATATAGATTCTCTCGTTAAATACTTTATGATTTACATAGAATACATAAAGAGAAATTATTTTGCCATTTGACATAACTCAGACTATGTTAAATGCAACATGTTCTCTCTAGCCTGCAGACTGAAATAGAGAATATCCGTGATTGCTTTATTCTAAGAGTCACCAGTAGCACAGACTTCTCACAACTCCAGCTCACTGGTATTGACCAGTTCCAGCCACTAAAGAATGATCCCAGTTTCAGATTTGTCATGTCAAAGTAAAGACACCTTTATGTACAAAAAATCGTTTTGCATGTTTACAGCAACTTTTGTCAGGAATTATTTTACATTTTTACATTTATGTATTTTACACTTAGCTTCATAATAACTCTAAGGTACAGGTAAGAATGCTGTTATTTCAAGTTTACATAGCTTCATGAGACTCTATGGCTTCCAGATACTAGGTTTTCTGCAGAACCTCTTTGTGAATAGTCCCAAACACCTGCCTAGCCCAGAAAGTTAATCAAGCTCCACAAATTTTGGTACCAGTTCCATCCTTGGCAGCCATTCAGTTATGTTTGTAATAATACACATCTTCTGAGCCTTGAAAAATTATTTCTCCAAATCCTGGCTGCACACCAGCCATCTTGAATTCCTGAAGAGGAATTTACATAAGAGAACAAAAGGGACATTTCCTTTATAACACAGAATCAAAGTGTCATTTCCTAGCTGAAAAGCAAAATCATGTTTTACTGATTCACTGTTGAGTGTAGCAAGGAAACAGCTGAATAAGTTCTCCCCACAGACACACACATTCAACTCGTCACACAAGCATACTGGTGGTGTTCCCTGTCAGAACAGGCACATTCTTATCACTTAGCATCTGTTTCCTTTTTTCTCAGACTTGTTTACCAGCATTTTCATTGAGAAGCTTCCTTACATAGGATCATTTTTTTTACTATCTCATTCATTCATGATGGAGTTACACCTCCCAGCTGCAGATATTTTAATAGCTGTAAGAGTTAGGTATATAATTTTTCTGTGTGACTCATATCCTATCAAATAGTGAGCTAAAACGCAGTACAAAACTTTTGCAATCAAAGCTGTTTATAGTGAGTTAATTTAAACAATATTCTTTTAAATTATGTTGCTTCATATTCTTTGGCAGTAAAAAGACAATGATAGAATTATTTTTCATTTCAGCCTAAAAATAAAGAGGTTATTTTAATAAACTATTAATAATCTACATCAATATGATTTCTGTTATTCTAAGTAGTTAGAATCTAAGAGTTTTTTAAAGCAAAAAAGTCTAGATGAAAAAGGCTCACACTGGGTTTGTAAAGGTTGGAATGAAATTGCTATTTCTAGGAGTTTCCATGGAAACTACAGTCCTAAGCAAACCTCTGTACAAAAAGAAGAGATTTTTTTTGTTGCTAAGCATTCTTGAGAAAATCCACACTAGCATCATTATAATATGTAGCCAAACCAACAGGCACGCTGGTTGAATAATGTATAGCATACAACCATTGTGTCTACTTGCAGAACATTTTAGAAATGAAAGTTCAGGCATCTGTGTGACCTTAAGATTTGGAGTCGTACAATTTTTAGATTTAGCATTGCCATTATGTTTAAAGTGAATCAACATGGTTAAAAACCAAAATTACTCTGGCAAACCTAACAGGTTGTCAAATTTTTACATTCAATATATTCTTGATAATCTTAGTAAGTAATCAATTAAGTTTTTTAATTTGTTTTGATATGATCAGTTACTCTTAGTGTTATTGAGAGCACCCTTCTATCCTCTAAGCTTTTGCTTATAGTTGAATACAGGAATTTACACCTACCATGGGCAGTTTTACTATCTGAGAAAAGACAAAAATCTTTCCATAGTAAAAGTGAAAAGTAGGGCAGACTTTTCTTTCAAATCAAACCAGCAAGTTTTTGAACAAAGAGATATATGCTCAGATTCCAAATTTTTTATGTTCACAATCCAGTTTTGATCCTATTTCTGTTTCTGCAGCCACCCAAGCCAGCCTCCATGGTTTATGAAAATTCAGATAATTCCACAATCAAACTCTAAATGTGGAGTGTTTAACATTGACAAGGAGTTATGCAAGCCCATTAGAGGGTTTATGGGATCAAGATGTACAAAACAAGACAGTAGCCAAAACTGAACAATATTGGCTTATGCTAATTTAAGAATACAATACCTATTTATTTATCTGGGATTTCTAGAGAAAATAAAATATTACAAGTTTTTAATTTACTCTGTTATGAAGATGAGAAACTGAAATTCATGTCCATCTATTTTCCATTAGTTCCAGTGTTAATGCTATTTAGAAATGACTTACATTTCACTGGAATAATGACAGAAATGCCTGTGACCATGAATTAGCAGCACAATGTGTTGTGATTATTGGTATGATATTCCAAACATATTGATTGCAAGAATTTTTTTTCCTAAAGCAGTTGTATACTGTAGTGAAGCTTTAAATATTTAATTAAAAGCCCTGTATTAATAAAAAATGATTCAATAAGTCACCAAATGCAAAATTCTACAATGATGCCTCTATAAATTATTTAGCAACCTCAAGAGTGTTGGCTTTAATAAATTAAATTCAAGGACATCTGGTCAACATACTTACAAAACCTAAAACTGTAATTCTTTTTATCAATGCAACAGTCTGGGCTCTTATATTTCACAATGAGCAACTTCGAATTTGCTTGATAGCTTCCTCCTCAGAAATATTTATTTCAGGAGGCTAAATTAATGATATGAAGAGGAAATTATGAAACACAACCAAAAATTAAAATATATAGTCTTATATCTATCCTTTTTTAAGTATTAAATAACTGATTAGTTAGCCAAAAGCAATAATCAACATTTTTTCCCTTTTCCCAAAGTTAGCTAGACATCTGCAATTTTTTTGGCTTCTAACAGACTCACTTAGAAAGCACTTAGCTCTAGAATACCTTGGGATTTGTACTTCTGAACCCTGACAAGAGGTTCCATTTTCCATATAGCACACATTGCACTTTTGATACACAAATTCCTTTTAAATGAATTTCTACAATCTCCCTACTTTAATCTATTTTCAAACTGTCCACAATCATATTCAGCACAGTAGTCTAAGTGGCCACTTGGTTTAGTTATTTCTATTTTACTCTAGTTAAGTAAATGAATAAATGCATACACATATTTAATAAAAGGAGAGTTGGTTTCATTTGTTTGTTGCTTTAAAAATCCACAGACTGAGTAGCCATAACAAGTTGTTAAATGGAGATTTCGAATCTTCCTCTTCAGTCGATGAGCTAATTGTCTTTAACTCTCAGAATGGAGAGCTCTGGTAATCTACACTATGCACTTTAAAAACATATTTTCTCAAGTATTGTTCATAAGTAATAAGTAGGGAGAATAGTTATTTAAGGTTATTCTTAGAAAGACAAAGATATTTTCCAGCAACAATAGTATATCCCAGAGTAAAGAACTTCCTGTTGTGTTTGGTATTCAAAACTCCTTCCACAGTTTAATCACTCCCCTTCATTTGAATTAACTCAATTGTACTGATTCAATAGGCTTTGTATCTCAATGTTTCTGCTATGCACCTAGACTTTTGCTTTTTTATTTTTATTATTTTGTTGAAGAATAACTTAATAAGATAGCTTCAAGAACTGAGTTTTCATTTATAGCGCATCTGAAAGGAGTGATCAAATTTTCTAAAGACTTAACAGAAGCTAGCACAGCATATAGACACTGATAAACATGGAGGTCCCAGTCACTTAAGGGATCATTAAATACATTTAAAGTTTCAGAATAATTTAGGAACTAGTAGATGTTCAGCTACTATGGATGTCTCTCCTTGCTTTCTTACTGTTTTTTCAATGCTTACTGGAAGCATAAACCAGAATCGTGCATCTGGGAACACGGCAATCACCTGCTGAGCAACAAGTGACCTTATCAGAAAGGTTTATTTTCAAAAATAATATCTAGAAAAAAAAAAAAAAACATCAGGTCACAGAGTTCACTCAAATTTGAAAATGTAACCCTTTCAGGTTAGGGGAGTTTTTACTCATAGGAATCTATGAAATGCAAGTATACTACTGTCAGTGAATGTTTTAAACAAAATGCAAAATGGTGTTGATTGCTTAACCTTGGTATACCTTCCTTATGAGACACCTTTGTCTCATAATTGTTCAGCTGCCTTTCACAATGAACATGTCACATGTGCAAATGAATTGTGGACAAAGGGCCAAGAGGAGCAGGATTAGATAAATGGCTACAGTGGCAGCAGCAGTGATTTACTTCATTGCTCCTAAAATAAAGCAAATTAAAAATGAAAATGCTGAATTTTTCAGAAGCCTAGAACTTTAAAATGCCTATTCAGTAAGAGCACATGGCTAAGAATTTACCATATAAGGATAGTTCCATGATGTATTCTCATCACTACATGATTAAATACACATGTTCAATGAAGCAGAGGACAAAAATTTCCCCCCCCCCTCAAAGCCAGTGGTAAAACTACTTCATCAGGGCAAGAATTTTCCATGCATTCTCTGGCTGTACAAATCAAAGGGGACTTATGTCAGTCCTTCAGGTTTTAAAGAACCCATCAGCATTTTCACCCGCTTACCTAGTATCTCATGGGATATGACAGGATAAAAACAGTTTGGGATTTATTTCCCAAATTTATTTCAGATTCTTGTGGTTGTAATTCACTTGTGTGTAGAGCTTTGAGTTCATAGTTTGTCTGTAATGTCAAGCGTCTGTGGACCAAAGCCCCGAGTCCATCTTTTTGGATCATAATGCATCTAGGGACAGTCACCGGTGCTTACTAGGAGTGGGGTGGGATGTTGGTTATTTTATCCTCAGTTAAGCCACGCTAAATAACTAATTAAAGGGAATGGATACAGGTCCATGTAACACAGTCTGTGGCCACTTCCTTCTCTTTTGTCCTCACTGGAGCACTGTGGGAACAACCTAAGCTCCCATAGTTTGGGAGGAGTCCTTAGCCATTTGATCTTCAATACTTTCAGGGTGCAACAGCTGAGAAATGGATTTTAGCAACTCACTGTAAACTGTCAATTTAGCTCCTGCCCTTTGGTTTTAAGAAGAAGAAAAAGGGAGACAGGGACAGATTAGTGTTTTAAGTGCAGTTTCCAGTTCTGGAAGCAGTTCTTCTAATGCGATCTGGTCATTGCTAATAATTCTGACTGATTTACCCGTTAACTTTATTATAAGCATTAGCTTTGCTTTCCTAACAACAAAAAATAAAAATACACTTTATCTAAATCATTGAACAATAAAGTTAGCTTTTCCTTTTGGCCAGTTAGGCTTCCATAATTTCCATTACATTTGACTGAAATCAACATTTGTTTTAAAGCAGAATGCACTACAGTTAGTAAGTAGAACTTTTATATTAGTTTACAGGCAAATTTCTAATTATAATTGATAGCTTCTTTGCTGTAGTCTGGAATGTATAAACAGTTCTCCATTTATATTTGGATTCATAAAATGGTCTCATAAAATATTGGGAGAGGTAATTTAATTCATACATTATTCTTAATCACTAGAGAAAAACTGATTGTGTGTGCTTAACTCCTGTTGACTTCACTGGCTGTATTGCAAGTCATAGTCATGACAGAACGCATCACTACTTGGACAATCAAAGACAAAGTAGTTGGCTAATTGAAAGAAAAGTTTTGTGCTTCCTTTAAAATCAGTAAACTGGTGGGTCTGGCCTCAATTTTTCCATCTTGATTCTCCAAGAAACATTCTCTTCTAGGTGAAAAGTAGATCAGTCAATCTTTCCTGGCAAGAAAATTGGAAATTACTGAGCAGAAGAAATATCCTGATCCCATTGAGATGTACTTAGCTAATATTGAAACCAACTTCAAGGAAATTACTATCCCACATAGTCTTTGTGGACTACATGAGTTGTGTTTAGTGCTTTGTAGTTCCATACAATCACCAGATCAAGGTCAATGAGGTTTGAATATGTCACACTGGTATCTTTTGCAGACCACGCAATTTTGGCAGACCCAAAAGCAAAAATATTGTGTACTGCGTTCTGTGTCTGACCTATTGCCTAAGCTCTATTGTTCTAGGCACGAGCCACAAATTCAATAAACAACTCTGTGTGTTTAGATCAATTGCAACATATGCATGGAGTCCAACACATTTGGGACAGACTCATTTTGCATGAACAATGGGATTTGTCTGCAGACACAACAGTCGTTCATCCAGAGAACCATTGAATCACGAGACAGAACAGTAGGGTAGCACATTTTTGCAAGAGGTGGTGGCTTCCTACCAAAATCAGGAGGGCAGTGGATCTGGGTTTGTAGTTGTGGTTTTCAAAAGAATTAAGTGGGCTCTTCATAATGGAGAAAGTTTGCCTGTGGAAAACAAGCTATTAACAAACAAAGCAACAAAACAGCCCATTGTATAACCCGGCTTTCTTCTCGGATACATTATGGTAATTTCATACGATGTACTTAGGATGCTAAATGGGAAAACCGAGCTGTAATATCCATGCACAGGGCTTAATAAGAAACGTACTGCAGGCTGACAAGGTGGATTATGACAATCACTACAAGAAGACAATGATGTCTAATTTAGGAGTAGGTTTGCAAATACTACTCCAAGTGTATGTTGTTAAGATGGGAATATTCAATAACACTGTTGCTATTCAAGGCAGTTCTGTAGCAAACACTTTGTATTTGCAAATTGAAGGTAGGTAAGATCTCTTTAAAGTAGGATACGGATAAAAAGGCAGCAGCTGTTTCACTAATCAGAGGGTTACACTTTAAGGAAACCTGAAGATGAAAACAGAAATGAAGAGCTGAATCTCTTATGTGTTGCTATCCACTATGACATGGTTTAACACTCTAAATCATGTTAGATGTGAATCTGAGAAGTGCAAAGCTGTTAAAAGCCTTAATTTACAACTACTGATTTTCAGCAGTTACAATGGTTCATAACTTAGAATATATACATTTTTTCCAAACATTTTTTAAATATCTTAGCATATTATCTGGGATCACATCCAAAAATATTTAAGCTTTAAAAATCAACAAAAAATAAAATAAAATAAATGTTTCTTTTAAATAAAAAAAAAAAAAGAACATATAGTATTAAAGATATGTTCAGGAAGAAATAGCCCATTGCAGTTTGCAAGGAAATATATCTAATTCTGAGGCCTAAGGATCAAAGAGAGAATTATGAAGTGAGAATCTAATTCAGGAGGAAATTAGGATTTGCAGAAATGGTCATATATTCAAAGAACTATTAAACCTTCTTTGTAGAAGTAACAGATAATTTTTCAAATACATCATAAGGCTGATCTAGCACAGTTAAACTGGCAAACAGTAAGTGAAAAAAGTCAGTGAGAGCTCTGAAACTTTTGATTTGTGCAGTGACTTCCTCTGACCTTACAATAACTGATAAATATCATCTGCACAGAACTGACAAAGGATCTGTAGTTTCAGTGGAGATTATTAGTTATAAAATTCAGGAAAAATGTAAAATGCTTAGGAAAAAACACTTGAAGGGAGAAAAGTAGGGTAGATGGTTTGTTCTAGAGAGTGTATTTGATATATAATTTAAATCACAAGCAAGTCATAATTCAAAAGATGAAACAATAGATTTTCAGCTATCATATTTTTATAAAATAGCAATATTCAGAAAATTTTATTCTCTTGAAACATAGTTCCTTGAACATAAAGTGTAATTTTCCTTTAACTACACCATATAAACTTTCTAAGTGAGTGAATACACCCATTAGTCTACTTTTCCTTCCATATTAAAACAGAATAATAATTTATACCATATCTGTTCTATTTCAGAAACTTCCTTTGAATGATTTTCCTCTGGCTTTGTTCTCAGCTGATTATTGTTATATAAGTTCACTTGCTTTAGAACTTGAAAAGAAAAATTAAAGGAGCTGAGTTTGACTCATGGCAATCTTTTTGGGAGATTCTAACCTGCCCTGGAACACACTGTAGTTTATCCTTTAGACTACATAGCAATGAAATCTCTATTTAGAAGGTACTTCATTTTAACATTGATTAGATATTTTAATATCCCAGTTCTCAAGTGAAATAATAAACTATCTATCTCAGGAAAGAAACTTTTTTCTAGAAATGTGTATTCTGGCAAAAGAAATGTAACAGATGATCATTCACAAAAAAACATAACAGAATGAAATGTTCTCTACTAGTTAAAAGAAGCTCTCTTTTTCTAATTTTATCATGAATTACTATCAATTTGATTTTTTAAAACTGCTGTTACTACTCTTTTAGATCTCTATAGTTTTATTTTTCTCACAATGTACAGGTAACTTAAAAACTGCTTCTACCTTTACTACAGTCACAGTATCTTTCTTCCTTATCCCTAAAATGTCTATTGTTGCAATTTCAAGAGGAGAGCTAAACTATATGCTTAAATCAAATTTAAAGAGAATATCATAATATATGCAGAACAGAATGTGACAGCTTGAGCCAAACTGCACATTAATGCTTTATGCAAAATAGTGAGTATTTAACTTAGAATCTACAAAGCTTTTATACCATATTTCATTCCCCTAAGCAGCAGGTATTGATGAAGTCCTATTATAAACTATTTGGTTTGGATCACAGACAATAAGAAAGAAGTACCTAAATTTACTGGACAAGTCTTTCTAGTTGTCATCAGTTCCAAATATATTCTCATTACTGGAGAAAATTAAAGAATAAGTCAGAAAATCAAGAAAATTCTCTTTAATATATCAATTTTCATAAATTATTTATAACAATTAGTTAGAAATAGTTCCTGTAAAACAAGAACTCCAGAGACACATAAGTATCCAAAGCCCATCAAATTTGTAATTGTTATCATTGTACCTTGGGCAGTTTTGTAAAATCCCACCTTTATTCAGCAGTTCAGAAACAAGATAATGAATAGTTTTGAGGGAAGCTAATGAGAAGAAGGTGAAGCTTTTAATAATTAATGAAATAAAGACAGACAGGAAATACAATGTTGCCAAAAATTCCATAGTCCAGGCTAGTTAAGACAAGAGATAGCTGTACTGTAAACTGTAGTTTATAGTATTTTATACTATGCTTGGGGGGCAGTGTCCAAAGCGGCAATGCTCACGCCATTGCAATCAACTGGGGAATAAGCCAGGCCAACCAGAGCAGCAACAAATGTTCCTTAGCTGCCTCCCAAGGTGAGAACCAGAAGACCAACCACCTCAAGTGTATGTACACCAATGCAGGCAGCCTGGGGGACAAACAGGAGGAACTGGATCCCCATGCTCAGTCAGAAAGTTATGATATCATAGGAATAACTGAAACATGGTGGAACAACTCACATGACTGGAGGATCGCAATGGATGGCTATAGACTGTTTCGTAAAGACAGGCAGGGAAGAAGAGGAGGAGGAGTTGAGTTCTCTGTTAAGGAGAACCTTGAATGTATGGAAGTCAACTACGGCAATTGTTGAAGCCCTGTCAAATGCTTCTGGGTCAAGATCAGATGGGTCATCTCCAAGGGGGATCTTACTGTAGGCATCTGCTACTGACCTCCAAACCGAGATGATAAAGCCAACAAAGCAATATTTGTGTCACTTAAGCAAGCTTTGAGTCAACAGAACCTGGTTCTTATGGGTGACTTCAACTACCCAGACATTTGTTGGAAGAACAATACAGCAGCTCACATGTCATCCATCAAGTTCCTGGAATGCGTAGAGGACTGCTTCCTCATACAAATGTTAGATGTGCCAACCAGGAATGAGGCCTTGCTGGACTTGCTACTCACAAACCAAGAAAACCTGCTTTGTAATATCTTGGTTAGTGACAGTTTTGGCTGCAGTGATCACAATATTGTGGAGTTTGGGATCCTGCTGAGCACGCTGAAGGTTAGCACTAAGACAAAGGTTTTAGACTTCAGAAGAGCAAGCTTAAGCTTGCTCAGAGCTCAGCTGGGAGGGAGTCCATGGGAGGCTTCCATGGAGGATAAAGGAGCTAGCGAGTGCTGGGAGTTTTTCAAGAACGCTCTCCTGGAAGCACAAAAACAGTTCATCCCCTTTAAAGGTCAGGGAAGTAGGCGGAGTAAGAGACCCCCTTGGCTTAACTGCAAGCTTCTCAGTCTGCTCAAAACCAAAAAAGGAGCATACCAGCAATGGAAAATCAGACGATTATCCATTGAGAACTACAAGGATATTGCCAGGGTGCTCAGAGATGCAGTTAGAAAAGCAAAAGCTGAGCTTGAATTGAAATTAGCCAGAGATGTCAAAAACTACAAGAAAGGATTCTTCAGGTATGTAAACAATAAGTAGGAACAGAAGGAAAATATTGGCCTGTGTTAAACCAGAGAGGTGAATTCGTCACAAAAGCTGAAAATGCAGAAGTTTTCAACACTTTCTTAACCTCTGTCTTTACCAGCACTATTGGGCCCCAGGCCTTAGGAACAAAAATCCAGGTTGATGCAAACACAGACCAACTGTCAGTGAAGGAAGACTTGGTATGTGAACTATTACAGGAGCTTGACCTCTACACATCGATGGGCCCTGACATTTTCCACCCAAGGGTATTAAGAGAGCTGACTGACGTTGTTGCGAGGCAGCACTCCGTAATCTTTGAGAAGTTGTGGAGGTCGGGGGATGTCCCAGAAGATTGGAAGAAGGCTAATGTCATCCCCATCTACAAGAAGGGCTTAAAGGAGGATCCAGGAAGTCATAGGCCCATCAGTCTTACTTCAGTCCCTGGGAAAGTTATGGAACGAATCCTTCTGGGGGGTATCACAACTCAAATGAAGCACGTGATTGGGAAAAGCCAGCACAGATTCACCAAGGGCAAAGCATGCTTGACAAAGCTGATCGCTTTCTATGACAAAGTAATCCACTCCGCTGATGTGGGGCAAGCGGTAGGCATTGTTTACCTGGATTTCTCCAAGGCTTTCAATACAGTTTCCCATGGCGGTCTCCTGGAGAAACTGATGTGGTCTACCCAAGTGGTCTGTGCAGTGGGTGGGATGCATTATGATGATCAAAGGACTGGAAAGCCAGCCATATGAGGAAAGGCTGAGAGAACTGGGTTTGTTCAGCCTTGAGAAAAGAAGGTTACAAAGAAGATGGAGACTCCCTTTTTACAAGGAGTCACATGGAAAAGATGAGGGGTAATGGGTACAAGTTACTCCTAGGGAGATTCCAACTGGACACAAGAGGAAAATTTTTTGCAATAAGAACAATCAGCCATTGGAATAATCTTCCCAGGGAAGTGGTGGCCTCCCCAACATTGGACACTTTTAAGACTCAGCTGGACAGGGTTCTGGGCCATCTTGTCTAGACCATGCTTTTGCCAAGAAAGGTTGGACCAGATGATCCTTGAGGACCCTTCCAACCTGGTATTCTATGATTCTATGATTTATAGTCAATCATCAGCTGTTTTGGGGGGATAAGCAGCCAGCTCAGCTGGCTTCAGTGCAAACCATGTAGAAAAAGGCAATGACACTAGATTAAGGAGCAGTGCAAATCATGCCATGTGTAGGAGTCAGGAAAGAGGGCTCTTGCCCTAACCTCTACCCAGATTTGTCACAAGTACGATCCCAGCTGTAATGCCAAGGATTCCGAAAGCTTTTGATGGGCATCCTTTCTTTCCAAAAGAATTGATATAAACACATATTACCTGTATCATATAGCACTGGATATTTACATTTCAATGACATTTTGACCTGAATTTTATTCATCAAGGACAAAAAAAAGCATGAGAGAGAGCTGTTTCATGGCAAAGATGCTAATCCTCAGATTCTACAAGGTGTTTTTTCCTTGGCACACCCATTTGCAACACACAGTCAGACTGGATTGTTGTCTTTCTGCATGGTGCGTTTGGAGAAAGTGAATTATTGAAACACTGAACAGAGACTTACTTGAAAATAACATAGGAACTATTTAGGAGTAATATTGTAGTTTATCTGATTAACACTATAGCTGTCATAGCCTAACAAACATCAGCCCTTGGTCTGCCCTTACTGCTAGTTGGTTTTCCTATCATTTTCCCACATATTTGATGGTGGTGATGGTGTTTTTTAAGATGGAATTAGTCAAGTTCTTTTCTATAGACTGTGTTGTGACTCTGGGCCTTCCCCAAGATTTGGCTGCTCAGACTGTTGAGGACTGTCTGCACTTAGGAGCCTTCAGTCACCTTAGTCCAATTCTTCATCTACCACGCCGGTTTGCATCCTGGGTTAATGCTACCTTTCTCAGTTTTAAATATTCCCCCCAAGAGTCCATTAGCCAAATGAAATAGAAAAGCAGATGAGCAAATGGGCAATATGTGCATACATGTAGTCTACGAACATAATTTTAAGCCATTACCCTTTCACTTATACCTAAAGGACAAGAAGCTTAAATGAACACAGAATCATAGTAATTCTTGTAGTTTACCCTTTATTCCTTCTCAGCTCAGAGAGCAAGATTCCCTCCATTTTATAAAGCTTCTGCAAATATTTCTCCTTCTCACTTGATACAAAAAGATTAAGAAAATCCCAGTCTGTCTCCTGCCTTGTTTTAAAACTTTCAGCCTCCACTTCCAGGTGACTTCCTAGAGCTTAACAGGGAACCTCCAAAATGCTACCAGGAAATTCGTCAGTGAGACATTTTCTGATAAAACAATTTTCTTTCTTCGACATCTAATTTTAGAGTGAGTGCATTTGTTTTGTTTGCTCTTTACAATTATCCTTTGGGACTTTTAGCCCAAATTAGAGTTTAAAAACCCCACTCTTTAAGTAAAGTTTGCCATCAAACAAAGACAAATACAGAATTAATTTCCTTAGTTTTATTAATTCTGTCTCAACCTTCAGAATTTTTTTTTTTTTTTAATCCAAGCTAGTCACCAAAGCTCTGGTTACAGACAATGGAAACAGAAACAGGCTTTTCGAAGAGAAGATTACCTCAACTGTATAAAACTGGGATGAATGCTTTACTCGAGATGCTTTGGTCTTCACTGACTACAGACAAAGAGACAACACTGTGCCATAAAACCTAATATGGATATATGAAAGGTTCCATTCTGATTTATTTTTCAATTTGGGAAAAAAAGCAGCAACAACAATGGTTTGACTTTTTAAATGCTACATTTTGCAATTTTTAAAGTAAATTTTCCATCCTTTTTTGACGGTGTTTTTAAGGAAAAAGCCCCTAGATTTATAAAAAGTATTGTTTCTGTTCCAAGAAGGAAATATTTTTCAAAGTCTCAGAAATATTCAAAGGATGGGAAAGAATTTCATGCCAGAACTGCTAGTTACGGCATGGAACGGGGAGTAAGGGATGGAGTGCTGTCTGCATTAACAAGCCTATAACAGGTGTTAGGCAGGCCCTGCAATGGGACCTGACACGGATCAGCTGTTTTGCCACAAGCAGCCAGATCTGCTTTTGTGTTGTACTCCCCACAGTGTGGCTCCCCATGGAAGGTGGCCTGGCTTCCCACTCAGGCTGCAGTCAGCATCACTCTTCCTGCCAGCAAGAGCAGTGCAGTTGATGCCTGAGGGTTTTAGGAGGACTCTCGGATGGATACACTAGAATTTGCCTGCTGCCTGTCCTCACCCTTATCCCTCCATATCCCTCTCCCCCAGCTGACATGCTTAATGGCCACTGACTTGCAAGGTAGACCTACACACAGACAATACATTTTGTTAAAAGTGTGAATAAAGATGTGATTGCAATACATCACCACTGCAATACAGGGCATTCTTTATTTACATTGAAAGAAAGGATTTTAGTGAAGTGGATAGAAAGTGGCAAGTACATTTTTAGATTTATCTATTACCTGTTAACCATTTTACTACAGTATTTTCCTTTTAATCAAGACAGATAAAATCTTTAGACTTTATATAATGGATATCTGTACTGATGCTCCCAGTGGACTGTTAGCCCTAAGACAGTACAAAGCACCGCTGTTGCTTAATTGGAACAGTATTAGCAAACATTGAATTTAATTGGGAAGCATTTGCCTGGTGCCAAGGGGTTAACTAGTGTTTGCCCAGGTGTTTGAGTCAGGGTTCTGGCCTTGTGTTACAGAAATAAAAGACACAAAGAGAGAAGCAAGAAAAAAAAAAGTTGTTGAATAACATTTTTATTCTTGGTTCAAACCATTGTCTTCAGGGGTTTTATTTGGGTTTTTTTTTTGGGTGGGGGCTGAAATGTAATGATGGATGTTGTTGGCAGGCTGCATATGAGTGTTAAGTACTGTTATTAGGAATAGTCATTAAAAGCAATTAAGGACCACCTTTCTTACACTACTGCCATGTGTATGCTTTCTTCATGGGTAAAATGAAATTTCAGGCCCTGAAATTAGTAGAATATAGCCAATTAGTAGACAAGGTAAATGTTATTTACTAACTGTGGTTATAGTAATATATTCCAGTGAAAGAGAGTCAAGAAATGGCATGCCACTGTCTTCATAAAACAGCTATGACTGTGTATAAACTCAACTGGCAGTGAAATAGGATCTGAAAATCTATATATTTATTCAAACAAAAAACCCCAACAGATTGGTTCTTGTTCTACTTTGAAATTTCTTTGTTATTTCTAATCTTTAGTTTTGAAAATTAAAAAAAAAAAGATGACTTGTTAGTTTCTCTAAAGCTTTCAAGATACGGTCAGTATGTAACTGCTCCACTGCACTGGAGCAAAATTACTGTCCTCACATTAGAAAACTTGTATACTAGTCAGAATTATCTAAACAACTCCAAGGTGTAGCAGGCAGGAAATTGTGTACTTTTCTGCATGTCAGGGCAGATTAATTACTGTTCTGAACAATGCTAAATTAAGAAAGGTAGATTCTGAAAAACTAATGTTATGATTTATCATGTAAACCTATGTTCCTTTGCACAGTTTTGTAAATGATCATAAGCCTGCTATCTATTCAGGATTTCTATTACTGGCTGAGGAGAATGGCAAAGAAACAAAATTAGAAGTCATGGAGGAAATAAAACAGTTCCACTGTGAGCTAAACCTTCTGGGGTTTTTGTTTTGTTTTGTTCAGTTTCTGCTGGGTTTTTGGTTTGTTTCATTGTGTTTGGGTTGGTTTTTTTTGTGGGAAAACTGTGAATTTCAATAGCAAAAAAGAGAATTTCTTCACTTTTTCCTCCATTCCTTACTCATAAACTCAGAACTGAAAAGATTGTGTTGCACCACAACATGTGATGTGAACTAATCCTGACAGAACTACATGGGAATTTGTGGTATCAAAGCACAATCCATTGGTCTTGGAGTATCAGTCTGAGAGATGGAAGAACCAGAACTTTGCTCCTGGAAGTCGTGCACAGTCTTCAGCAAGTTGCTAAGACTGTGTCTGTGTTGTACACTGAAGTGCTTTACTCATTTTACTCAACACATCTGAGTACCTAGGCTAGTTCAGTCACTACAGCTACTTAATCACCCTTCCCCTCTTTTCAGGAAGCTTCTTTAGAGCTCAAAAACTTCTCCTGTGACAGGTGCCATAACAACATGGTGCCTCTTTCTGCCTGAGAAAGTCCAGTGCTTTTGTGTCATAGATAAATATGATGAATACTGGGAGGTTCTGCAGTACTGCTGAAGAAAGAAAGAGGAATAATGGGAAAGACTGTACATTAGATATTGCCCCTCATCATCCCTCCCATTTTGTTTGTATTTATAGAACTAATTTTCTATCAATATTTTAATAAGTGGACTAAAGGATTCAGATGCATATTCCCTTTAGGGTAGTTCCCAGTAGCTGGTCTGTGCTGTTGTAACTGAGTTTAAGAGCTGAGTTTTGGAGCTTGCTTTTCATTTCCCTCCCAAAAGTGTTATTCCACTGAGCTTCACAGAATTGTTCCTGATTTGCATCACTATGACTTAAATGAGAATTTAAAGTCCTCTGTGCTCTCTTTGCTGTATTTGCTGAGAACATAATTTCTACTTTGCAGAAAAAAACGAGAAGAAACAAAGGAATAGATTTTCAATTCATAACATTTTTTGCTGATTTTTCTCTCTCGGTTTCTCTCTAATTTGTATCATCCGTCTGTCTCAAGATGCTTACATAACTCACAGGACATATTGGAGGGATTTACAGTTTACTTAAAGATTACCATTTAAGCTGTTGCTTTCAAGTTTTATTAATAATGTATTATGTTTTCCATCTTATGCACTACATTTCTTTTGTGAACCTTGATGAAAGCACATTTGGAGGAGAGAAAAAAAGCATGTTAAAAGAAAATGTAAAAAAGTAGTTTGCAACTGATGGTGTATATGTATATGTAAGTAATTTTATTACTAAAAACAACTTCTCAATCTGCAAGTTCTCATCTGGTGTAAATCTAGTTGTCTTTATCTGTACCAGAGGAAGGTTTGGACCAAACGTATCAATGACTCTAAAGCAAACATAGCTTGTCACAAGTGAAATTACAGGAATTTTTCTTATTGTTGCCAGCACTTCTATGTTGCTCTGAACCATGAAGCAGAAGGAAGAAAATAAACACATATTCCTCACATAAAGTTAATCATAGGGTTGGGTGGAAGACTAAGAATTTACAGTATTTCTACTTCAGTTCTAGTAAATAACCAACATACTTCAGCTGGTCAGTCCACCATGGTATGTTCACTGTATGTGAAAGTATACTAAAACACTTCATTTTTATTTGTCCTTGGTATTAAACCACAAAGAGTATCGTAAAGGTGCGGGGTGGGGGAGGGCAGATAGAGTAGGAGAAACGTCTCAAGAATCTTCTTTTGGTTATGGGAAAGAGCAAAGAGCTGGAAGCCAGTAAAGCCCCTGATGTGTGTGACTGGGGTCAAGTCACCTGGTGCCTTTTTCATCATCCTTTGACACAGCTCAGAAGTAGACTAACTGCAGAATCTCACTGAAAATGCAAACCTATTTATGAACCAAGCTTTAATCATGAGCAAATAAAATTAAACCAACCTCTTAGGGAATTTCATTCCAGCTGCACTGCATTTGCACAAAGAAGTGAAATCCCAGATGATTAGCATGTCTGTCAAAATAAAAAAAATTTTAAAAAAAGTGAATTTGACATGATTCTTCAGTTCAGTAGTCCTTATAAAAGCCTAACTTCAGTTTACCTGAATTTCTAGTGGCCAATTTGACTTAGTAAAAACAACAATTAGGTGCCTTTCATCTCTTATTTAGGATAAATCATGTGTTGTGCTTGTCTGACATTGCCAAAGTACCATAATTATGACTGTGAAATTATTTTTGACACTTTTAAAATATGAGTCATCTTGTAGGAAGTGAATTTATTAGCTGTGCTATACAAAGTGTGCTAAAGGGAAAAAATATAGCTGATGTTATAGATTTGTCAGGAGAGAACAATTGGGTGACATGGAGATGATACAGCTGCAGTTGGTCAATACTGGAGGGAGCTTAAATATCAAGAATAATGGTTTGTTTACATATTTGCATTTGTATAGGTTGAGTGATTGTTCCTTGAATCCAGTGTACACCTGAGGGCTTGTGGAAATTGTGTTAGTTGGGTCAAACAGGGGTGGTTAGACTTCCAGCCAAGAGATACCCACCTGCCTGGCACAGAGTCACGCTATGTGAGGAAGTGCAGCTTGGCTTGCTTTCAGCTGTTTCAGACAGCCACTGCATCACGCTGTGTTGCATTGCTAAATGGGAAGACTCCTGTGCTAAAATGGACAGATACTCCCAGTTCTTGAACCTAGTGCTCCACATTCTCCTCCTCTCTTGTAAAACCCTTATAGCCAATTCAGTGGATGAAACACCAAGGATTTATTTTGTGCTCTTCATACTAATCCTGCCACTGTGCTAATCAAGCTTGCGTGTTTAATAGCATTTTGGATTTAAAATTATCTAAATTGGATGTCTTTACCTTATGATCAGGGTTGATCTAAAAGACGAGAAATAATATTCAAACCTACTTTTTCTTCTCGTCATTATTATTGCCATCATTCTCACTTTACAGTTATTTTAATTTACATCAGTTAACTTCAGGCCCCCATTTCACATTTCATACAGCATAGAAAAATAAAAAATAAAAAATAAAAATCTGTCCAAAACCACTTACAGTCTAGAGACACAGCAATAAAAAGACAAAATTGTTTTTTACATCAGTAAGGAACATGGACCAAAAGGGGATAGACATGCAGAGCAAAGCAGTTTGTGCTGAGGACCGTTAAAAAGACTGTAGACATTTCAGGGTTGTTAACTTTGGAATAATTATTCTCTGGCCCTATGGACTGAATAATTTTTTTGTGTGTGTCTGGAGTCCATTAGGTACATTCCTGGAGCACACCTTCCAGTTCCTTTTAATCCAAAAGGAATCCAGTTCATGCACTCTGAAACTACTTCACAGTGTAAATCAAAGCAAAAAAAAAAAAAAAAAGGATAACAGGGAGGTTAAAATCAAAATGCTAATGTTGTGTACATTTAGGAAATAGAAGAACAAAGAATTAAATTCCTTAGCTTAATTCCACTAGAACTCTGTGACCAGGATTGAAATTGAATCTAAAATGATTTAACACAAACAAGAAGATACACATAAAAAAGCATAATTATTTAGAAGTACAGTAAATTATATTGAAAAAAACCCAACATATCAAGTTAAGGCATGGGAAATGTTTTTTGCATCATTTTCAGGTAGGACTATATGCACAATCAGTCCTTCTGGTTTCCACTTCTGCTGAAGAGAACTATAGGCTGTTGAAAAAGTGAAAGAAACATCACCAAAGATGATGATTCCAGTTTGCATGTTTTGTGGTTTATTAAAGAACTTTAATTATTATGAAAAATCATAATTTCTGGTATTTATTTTGTTTTCTTATATACTGATGCTCATACATGTATAAGTACATACAATATTTCTGTTTCACTGCTATGCTCTGAAAATCTGGACAGCTAGACAGCTATTATTTTCAGTATTTTCTTTGGATACCCTAAGTTTAAGTATTTTGCTGTGAACTGACACTGTTCTATGAAATTCAATGGTACTGCACCTGTTAAGATTTTTTCCCCTGTAAAAATATTTAATTTCAGTAAATATTTTCTCCCCATAATGAATGATAAAGGTTTCATTTGTATGAATAAACTCAAAATTTCAGGCATCTAAGATTAAGGAAAGTGGTGTGAATCTGGTGAGAGAGAAGAACAAGAGTTGAGAAAAATGTAAATTTCCCTGACACTAGGGAGTGTCTTCTGATTCTGCCAAATCTAGCAACAACACATCTAAAATATTTTATGAAACCTTATCCAAAGCAGAAGATAGTCTCTCCTGATTCCAGTGACCTTGGATCTTTTTAACTTTTAAGATAAGTGAAGCATCAAAAGAATACCATTGTCAGGTAGATTTATTCTACCAGCATAATGAACTATGGGTAAATTTTGGCTGTACCACAAGCATTTGGCCAGGTACTCTCAAGAACTGAAATACTGTGAGTTTTTCTCATCAGGCAGCATCCACTGCTCAGCTGAAGACAGTAGGAGTAAAAATATTTAAAAGAAGCAAGGAATTAAATTCAGTTGCAGGAGTACAATCTAGCTGATGGGACCTGTTAGAAAACCGGTTTCTCAAATAACTTGTGTTCTATGGGTCTGAAATGCATATTGACATATGCATTTACATAAACACTCTCACTTGTTGATGATTTAGGGAATGATCTCTAAAATAAATAACCCAGTATCACCGGCACTCTCTGTTTAAATAAGAAAAGGAAAGCAGTGGAGAAGCTGTTTCCTTTTAACTTTGAGCTATCTCAAAAGGTGGATTTGGTTTTCCTAATCTAAACTAATATTGTGATACCTTTATTCTACATCAATCAAACTTCTCGTAAAACCCATGACTACAGAACATCTGAGGTGGGTAACAAAAGCTGTACAATATATAGTAAATCCTCTGCTTCTTAGAAATGCTCTAAGCTCTGTCTGTTGTAAGAATAAATGTGTAAAACAGAATACACACACCATCTACGATACATCAAAAGTCAATGAAATGAACTCTTATCTACATTTCTGAGCAAGACTGTCAGATAATAATCCTTGCTTCAAAAAGGAAAAGAAAACAAGAATCTGGTCCATAAATCTTAGGCAATCTGAAAGGGATTGCAGTGTAACAAAACCTACAAACAAAGTAAGTGACTACCAGCAAATTGTATATCCAGAGCCATTCCCCTCCTGCACTCTCAGGATGGCACAGCTCTCGAAGCAAGTGACCTCCCACAGCAAGTCTGTTTGTGAATTTAGCCAGACAAAGACATGGGCTCAGCCTTTGTAAAAGATTGCAATATTTGTTGTGCACTGTCCTCAAAGGACTCTTGGTTACTGCAGTTGTGAACATTTAGTCTATATTAAACCATTTAGGACAAAATTGTCTCGGGTGTACCCCCACTGAAGTTAATGAAAACCAGAGAAACAGTTATCCTTAATGAGAAATAGCGAGTGAATTTCCAGACAAAATCTATGCCTAGAAAGAACAAGGGCTGGGAGTGTGTATCGACAGTCTTGAGTAAAATGCATCCCAGGGATGTTGCAATTGCAGACTGAAAATTCAGATCCCAAGCTAAACCTCAGATGAAATCCAAATATATAAGGCATGAAAATATATAATCTGCTGCCTTTCTCTGCCTCCATATCATATATTTTTGGGTTCTGAGTGGGTTCCCTTTCTAGGTTAAAATGAAAAATCAAACCACTTAGTTAGTTCGTTAGAAATGAGCTATTGAATAAGCATAATAAATTATTTTTTAAAAATCTCAACTGATTTGACTCTCCCCTTGGACTAGTTTCTTGGTTTTGATTTCCCCCTCCCCCTAAACTATATATATTCATTGGTTCCAATGGAGTTACCCTTGATTTACAGCAGTGTAAGTGGGAGGAGATCTATCCCCTGATGGAGTACTATCTTACATTTCTTCTATGCACATGCATCATCAGCCCAGGCTGGCTAATGACTACTGGGGCTGATGATCAGTAAATTAAAAATTCTCTAATGAGGCTTTGATATGGTACAGTGTAACGGCTCCAAAGGAGACAATACGGTCTACTGGGTCATTGATTTGTTAGCTACAAATTCTCTTTGTGTGCTATAACATTAATCAGCTTTAATGGCTCCAATGGAGGCATATTAATTAATTGCAGCTCCATTAATAACTCCCTGATTATGTATTTACCTGACCTAGACTGTACTGTGCATTTTAGAAACTCTTTAATTATGTTTTACACAATAGTGGCTCCAAGGGAGACTATAAATAGTATATTGCAGGTCCTATTATCTCCAAACATTATTCCAAATGTTATTTGACTAACATTAGGCTAATTTTAAGACAGATACACTGAAATCTTTTAAAGTTTATTTCATGAGTATAAATTAAATCCATATGGGCAGACAACTGAGAACTGAGGGTAAAATACCTAGATGATTTGTAGCCTCAGTCCTGGAAGCCCCATTTGCTTACGCAAAACAAGCTGCATCCCGATACAGATGATCCACACAAGGCACCATACGAGGCCTTCAGCTGATCAAAGGGAAACATAAGTACTAAGGGATCTTCTAACTATAATAACCTTCAAGAAAGCATTGCACTGTGCCGGCCAGTTCTTCAGTGGAGAAGGCTGAGGTCACATGGAGTTGGGAGATACAGGTGTTGCACACAGAGCTACTACAAAATGTACAAAAGCTTTACCAGAGATGTCAGTAATTATTTCTGAATGGATTCTCAGAAGAAGCTGTCTCATTTGGTTTGTTCCTCTTCATGGTTAGTCTTTAACAGAAGGAAATTCAAAGAATGGCAAGCATCCTGAAGTGTATTACTTCAAAGCTTATCACATTACTGGTGATTATATGGATCTATTTATTATATTTACTACCATCATTTCAATTGGATATGTTTGTGCTTGCAAAATTCTGTGATGATTCAAAATTTATTCCTTTAAGTTTACAACTAAGTTCTTCCATTTCTGTTTTTGCAAATTTTATTTCCCATTATTCTTCTTGAATTTATCATCACTGTTATCATTGCCTGCTTTTTTCCTTCATTTCTATCCAATTCTCACATGTAAATCAATAAACAAAGTAAAGGTATTTGACCAGTTAAGGAAAATGGAGATTGGATTTTTTCAATAAATTTTAATATTGATTTTAGTCTTGGAACATCATAAGTTTAATTCTTATTCCTGGACTCTCTCTGTTACTCAAAGTACCTTTTAGGAGACTGAAGGAGTATTCCCTTTTTTTTCTTTAGCAGACATGGTAGACTTTCAGCTCACTCCATGTCGCAATGGGGACAGAATATAAATTTCAGCATTATGCAATGGAATATGAATAAAACAAAACCTCAGTTTATCCGAGAATGACCTTCACAAACTAATCTCATAACTCTCTTTATTAAGATAATAGAGTTTATAAACAAAAGGAATTAACATATTTCATCTACCTGGACTTTAGTATAACATTTTGTGTGATGGTATAATGGGAGATCAAATAGAAAAAAAAAAGAAGATGGGGTACATGAGTATGATAGAGTGACTGTGCATTAGGAAAGGTAAAGGGCAAGATTGACGGGAAAGATATCAGATCCAAAGGCGATTACTTGTGAAATACCAGAATGTCACTCAAAAGCAACCTCATTTAATATTTTAAGTGGATATAAAGAAAAAAGAAAAAAAAAAATGTGTAAGTGGCTATGTTGAAAATAACACAAAACTGAGACATCAGTGCATAAATTCTGAGAATAGCATTCAGAAAGAAATGAATGAACTTGTACTTGGGACTGGAATAATAACAACAGTTTAATGTTCAGTCATATAAAATACAAGGATGAAAATAATAAAAGTACTTTGAAACTAATAAAATATAAGCACTGTTATAAACTATAAAGTAACACATACATACATAAGAAATACGTAAGATGAAAACTTCGCCATGTGAGCAAACTGACATAAATATATCCACAAATACATTTTTAAATTAAAATCAGAAGTTTCTAACTCTCACTGCAATTAAATCCAAACAAAACCTTTCACTATGAGGCAAGAAAATCTAACGGAATCTATCACAACACTTTTAGGTGGGAAAGAGACAATGCAAGGCACACATTTGTCAGTGGCTTTGCTTGATGGCACAGAAGGACTTTTTCCATCTCATGTTTCTATTGTCTCTCACTTCATAAGGTTTTGTGTGAAACAGCTACTTCACAGCTAAATCCCAACATCCGTCAGGCATTAGAACAACTGAACAACTGCTTTATCTGTCCTTCGTGAGAGGGAGACAAAGCTAGGTGTCTTCAGCATCTTGCAGTTCATATGGCACTAATATCTCCTTCAGTAGCATCGTGATGCTAATTGGACAGTTACAGAAGAAATAATTCAGCCTCATCACAAAGTCTTCAGAATCTTGCCTTTTTTGTTAAACAAACATGAGCAATGACTGCAGATATGAACAAATATAAACATTTGTCGGTGTACATCTTTCAGACTTTTTGTGTCTTTGCAACACAGGATTTTTGAGAAATAACAGCTACTTTTGACAAACAGTGCCATGCACTTCAGTAATCAACACAAAGCATGACTTTTGGCAGGAATGTAAAAAATTTTATTCACAAGCATTTCATTTGCCTTGTAGTTTCAGAAAAGCATATGTTGTGCTCAGGCAACAGGTTAAAGCTTTTTGTTGGGTTTGTTGTTTGTTTTTTTTTTTCTAAGACCTCTTTTGTAAGGAGTGGATATTTCTCTTATTAAAAGGAGAAGAAAAAACATGAACAGATGCTGAAAGAATGGATTTATACCAGATTTTTACCAATGTTATTGAGATCAGCGTATGAACCTTGTTAGAACTACCTCCTTTAGTACAGATTACTTAAATATAAAATAAGCATTTTACTATTCTAACCTGAAAACTGAGGATGTACTATAGAAAAGGTCATGAAATACATCTAATGAATGAGTAGAATATGAAGAATGTCCTACAGATAGGAAAAATATGAGCTTGCTCTTGATCTTGTAAAAATATTTATTTATGATAATTTATGTGGACAGAAGATCTCTGTATTTTTAATTTCAACAGAAATGAGTGATGTATCTCTTTCTATATATCAGACTGCTGCAATAACAACCATATCTGATATTTACTTTTTTGGAAACAGGCTTACTGAGTAGTGCATTGAGCAATGCAGATCATGTCTGTCACTCATTTTCTTTTGCCTGCATTTTATAAAAGAGCAATATGTAAAAGCAAGGTCAAGATAACTGTTAGTTTATCAAACCAAAGCCCATTATATATTGTGTGCACCTGCATCTACCTCCCCACTGCTGGTTAAAAAAGTGAATAGGAAGTGATTAAAATGTATGCAAAAATTAGGCCAAAAACAGGACAAATTTTGACAATCATCCTGGCAGACTGGATTACATAAGAACATATAAAAGCAATTCTGATTCAAGGTTCAGCAGTGAAGTAAGACCTCAGTAAAGCAGAATTATACTGTAATCCAAGAAGAAAGGAAAGCTTTTAACACAAGAAAGGTTAAAAAGAGGACTTCAAATGAAATAGCTAAAACTTGATCAATACAAGAAGTCAGAAGTAAAAAGACTGGAACAGGGAATGAATTACAGTGAAGAAAATATCATTTGCAAGGCAGAGGAATTAATTGTTTAGGAATCCTTTGCAGAGGTACAACCTGAAAACTAAATTCACCTTGACTGCACTCAGTCCAACTCTTACATTTCTATTTACAGAGCCTGTCAAAATAATAGCAGAGACTCAGGTAACCTGAATGATCAAAAAATATGTCAATCTGGTGCTGTGGCCCAGAAGTTCAAAACACAAAGCTGATACAAAGACCAAATAATTTTCACTGAACCTGGTTGTTTCATGTCAAACTTTAAAGGATTATAACAGTCTCATGGTCACAAAAGTTAGGGTTATGGTCATTCTTAGGCATTTTAAAAGAATAAGAAACTGTAGGGTCCTTAAAATCTTCAAGTGAGTTCACTCCTTTCCTTTGAATCTTCCTGCTGCCAAGATCTGTTATCTGTATGCTCGGCAGACATCATTAGGAGCAGAGCTGAGCATGTGCTGCATCATGGTGAGGAGTCACCAGCTCCAGGAACATGGAATTTCTTGGAAGGATTTACAGCTCCTAGGAGGAAAAACACACTTGAATACCTTCACCTAACATGGAAGTCAAGTTAAAAGGAAGGCAAAAAGCTCCCAAGAGAGTCAAAGTGGAATGGTCTGTAGACTGAAAACGCTGAGTGGCCAGGATTTTCAGACATAAAGATGCTCTCTCCTAGCACAGTATTGGTCTGGGACCCCAAAGCAGTGTGGCCAAAGGGAATCACTGCTGAAACTCTTTGAGGTTGGACAGTAAGTTGTACTGTCTCCCATGTACTCTCTAACCACTCTGCATGTCCCTCTAACAGTCTCAGCTTCATGTTTGTCTTTGACATCAGAAAGGATAAAATTCTCTTCTTACCCACCTTTTTTGGGGGGGAAGATAAATGAAGGAATGAGGAAGGAAAACGGTTGAGACACAAGGGGCTGACAGGGAGACTGAAGTTGCATCAAAATGCTAATCACCTTGGAGAAGGTGTCAGTGGCTAGTGAAGAGGGGCACCAGGATCAGTGCCAGGGCTCTGGGCTGCCTGCAGCTGGTCTCTCAGCTCTGTTACCTCCATGTAGCTGGAAGAGTCCTTGGCCATCCTTCTTCTTCCTCTGGCAAAATGTGTATCTCTTTGCCACAAATGTGTCCTATTCGGTTTTTTTTATTTGTTACTCTAATCTAGCTTTTCTTTCCTTTATGGGTCATATGGAAGAACATCCCAAATATCTGTAAAGACATGTTGGGAGAGAGATATCTGTGCTCCTGGACCTCTTAGCAAAGCTGTCTCCCAGAGAGTTACTTTTCCTGTTGCTGTTTCTTTACCAGAGACATACTGGAAGGCAGACTTGACAACTTTTACTCTGCCATATATCTTGGGTGGTCTTTTGTATTTCCTTTATTTCCAGCTGCGTGGTGACAAATAGCTTAATTTTGTCCTTCCTAAAGTCAGTCTTCAACATTTCCTGGCATCAATTACCAGTATTGGGAGGAAAATGCACAAACAACTTGAAGTGAGCAGGGAAAATTTAAAAAAAAAAAAAGTTTTTGTATGAAACTGTCTTGTGAAAAACTTAAAAATAGTAACAGCAATAACAATGAAGGGTACAATGATTTCAGCTCGGATTTGATTCTGTTCTCGTCACTTTATCAATTTTAATCTCTTTTCCTATATGCTTGTGTTGTAGCTTCATCTGGTTGTTTTTTGCTTATTCACCCTCTTTTACAGCCTATTGAAAAAGTCAGCTGAAATATTTCCTAATTAGTGCAGTAGTGAAAAAAATGACCTAGCAAGTGCTAAAGTATACCTTAGGATGGTTTTGTGATTGATACAAAACTGTCGTCACATATCATGCTTATATTGTTTTCTCCTGCTGTAAGGATTTACGCTTCAGATACTTTCTGTTTTCATAACAAGCCTCATAAACCCTTCGGGGACAAATTCTGTCCTTAGCTTACACCAATACAAATTATGATGCCTTTCATCCACTCTTAGAATCAAACTTCAAAAAAACCCAGTCAGAAAAGCAGATAGATAATTTTATCTATGTGCCATAAAAATGAAATAAAAGCCCCTCTTTAGCAACCCTAGAGATTAGTAGTATTCTTGCATGCTCTAACATAGAGTAGCAAAATATAAAAACACTCAATAAAGAAGTAAAGCATCAAACAGTGGAATCCTATGAATTTTCTTACTGCAGTGTGTTTATTCATGCAGAAAACTGAGACTGCCCAAGACTCCTCATTTTTTTCTCTATTTTTTTTCTGCAAAGCTGTTACATGTTACTGTACAAATAAAATTAGTAGAGAAAAGCAGTTGGAGACAACCTAGTAGTCATATTCAAATGGATTTAAGGAAGACAGGATAGGCATTTGGGCCCCCCCCCATTACACAGAGAAAGTTAAGCATTTTTTAAGATTGCTAAGATTTTCTAAGATTTCCAGGCCTAGAATCATGACCACTCAACCAAAGACCTGACAAATACTAGGAAATTCAGTAGGAATCTGCATCTAGTCTACCATTTGGAGGTCATATACAGAAGACTTGCCTGAAAAGTTGCATGCAGGATCCAGTTCTACATCAGATTTCTTACTCAAACATAGACAGAATAATACCTACAAGTGTTGGATGCCTGGGGTGTCCAACACTGAGTTACCTCCATCACTTGCACTTGTTGAGAGTATGAGCTGGCTTTGAAAGCTGACATGATTCCCACATGCTCTCAGCTTTCTGGTTCAGGCACTTACACGCACTTCTTTATGTATGTTCTCTCCGAATCCTGAAGGCTACACTGCACAGCCAGAACACTGGCTTTTATTGCAATTAATGATGAGAAAATACCTCCATCATTATCTTTGCCAGGATAACTCTTCAGAGAAGTTCTGTGGACTCTTGAGCCTTGATCTGAAGATAGGTATTATTCAAAAAACTGAATAAGATTGCAGCAAATAGCAAGGTTATTTACTTTCAAATGACATATCATATCATACTGCTTTTTTAGTCTTTGACAGCATCCAAAATGAAATAGTAATAATGGTTTACAAGAAAATAGGAAAATTATTGACCCATTAAGGTGACAGCTAGGAGACCAAAGAAATCTCATAAGCAGAAATGCCATTTAGTTTTATTACTTCATTCATAGGTTGCAGAAGGATCCATCCATCCATCCATCACTCCACTTTCCTCCAGCAATCAGCCATCTCTGCTTGCAGTGTGCTGGTATGTCTCCACTACCACAGGTGAGCTGTTGTTTAGCTGGACGCATGCTGAGGAGAAAAAAATATGAAAAAATATTAAATGTCGTCTCATCTTCAATAGTAAGTGGA
The DNA here is from genome assembly GCF_047370975.1 of Nipponia nippon. Classification (NCBI taxonomy): domain Eukaryota; kingdom Metazoa; phylum Chordata; class Aves; order Pelecaniformes; family Threskiornithidae; genus Nipponia; species Nipponia nippon. Next base: position 153,543,536 of record NW_028262290.1, on the reverse strand, counting down.
TTCTGTGACTTTGCATTCTTTCATTATTTTAATTATGATCTTCCTTTGTTCACTGCATAACAGTAAGAGTTAAACTGAATTATTCACAGCCTGAGAAGGTCAGTGTATGTATACACAGAATATGTGTATGTTTAAGAGCGGGACACTATTCAGTGCATGTGCTCTGTGTCGTATGATGTGATTGTAGACAGCTCAACTAATGTCCCTCCCATGATATGGATGCAATAAGCCTCTACAAACTATACCTGCTTTATATTTGTATAATACTTTTTTTTTTAATGTTTCATTGTGGTCACAAGCAAAACTGTCTGAAAGCTTTTATCTGAAGTTTTTCTTTGACGAAACCTCTGCTTTCATCAAGACTGTAACTTGGAAAGAAAATCTGAACACTGAAAGCTGAGAAGTGGTGATATAGGTGAAAACAGCCTCTTTGTAATTGAATCATTTCACATTTTTTCTGTTTTCTTGGGGGTTTTTCTTTGTTTGCTTATGGGTTTTGTTGTTGTTGTTGTTTTCATTTCAACAGAAAGGCAAGCATTTCTAGAAAACAAAAGGCAGTTCCTTTCCACTGAGGCAAGCCAACTAACATGAGCTGCCTTGCTCAGAAGCGCTGCACTAACTTATGTCTGTACTCTTTCAGGATATTTATGTATAAGCTTTCATATTCATCTGTTGCATATCAGCATTTTTCAGAGAAGCTAGGGAGTTTGAATACATAAATCAGAATTTCTAGATGATCTGAAGTGCTGTAGATGGGAAAACTTTAGAACAGTTCAAAACAAGGTAAGTTGGGGATGTTGGGACAAGTTTACTTACAGAGAAAGAGACCAAAGTTTATAGAACTTGGAGACTTATTAAAAATGAAAAATAAAGCTTTCCACGACTGATTTTCTCTCCCCCTCAGCTGGTGCCGTCCATTTCTAGCTGTTGCAGTGATATATTGTAAACATTCAAAAGCAGTGTATCCTTTTTCAGGTATGCAGCTGTGATTCCTTGCAAGCCCAACAGTATGACAAACAGGAGAGATTTCAGGAATGTTTGCCCTGCTCATTCCAGCCTTACAAGTAGATGCTATCAGAAAACAGATGACAGGATTTACCATGTTATGTAAGGGGCAAGGAATCTGGAAGTGTTTACTGTGACCGAAACTCAAATTCCAAACACAGGGTTCACATTTCAGGATGTGTTACTGTCTTCTGCAGCGCATCAGCACAGTTTTTAGTCTTAATTTGGGCTAGCAAGAGCTGATGTAACCATTTTTAATTAAAATAAAAAAATCAACAAACCAAGCAAATGGAGTAACCAGTTTCCAGCAAAACACCAAGGATGACAGGGGACAAACCAAAGCTATTCTGGAGAAATAATGCACACATGTGCACATGTATACACACCGTAAACTGATAACTTTGCCTGAAGTTTTCTTTTCTTGAGTTCATTCATTCCAGACTATGCTGTAATATGGTTTTACAGTTCACCTGAATAGTTATCTACAAAAAAAAATTAAAAATTATATTTTATATTTATAATCTGAGAGAGTTATTTGGCAAAAGATCAATAGACTGCCAAAGAGCAAAAGGCATCATCCAGCAGAAAGAGAGGAGAGGTCAGCATGAGACTGTGGCTGTTGCTCCCTGTTACAGAGTGTGCATAAGTTTCCCCTCAGGTTGCGGGGCAGAGCTGCAGACACCCTGCCTGCAGTAGGGAGGATCTCCAGCTTGACCTTGCATTAGTCAGCTCAGGGCTGGTTCAGGGCTTGGGCAAAGTGTACAGTTGTCTACCGCAAGTCCTATGTGGCACAAAATATAGGGGTGGCACAAAATAGGGCACAACACAAGCAGATCACTAACCACCCACAGAAAACCCGGGGTGCATGAGCGGGGCTTGTCTATTAGTCTGCTGCAACAAGGACAAAGGAACAAAAAGGAAATTCTGACTCACTGCCCATGATGTTGTTCAGATGGGTGTTTTACTCAAGGTTGCAACATGCTGCATACATGCCTTTCCCTAAGGCAGAGCTGTGTTCCTCCTCCCTTTGATAAAAGTACGCTTTGTTCTAGAAGACTGCCTTTTTATTTTCATAGATGTTACAATAGAAACATATCTTATAAAGGACTTGTATAGAGGAGAAAGCAGTAGTTTTATGATAATAATGTTGGTTTCAGGTCTACAAATAACAGTATACTTGTAAAGGAGATTTATTTTATTCAGCCTAATGAAATCAATGGAATCTTTACAGGAGCTTGCAGAGCAGGACTGGACTCTGCTTTGAATTCAATACTGTGTTCCTCGCATGTTAAAGTGATCATTTTCCCATTTATTCAGTCAGAGGCAGTCATAGTGAATCATGAATCAAAAGCAGCTACCATAAGTAATAAAACAAATGAATACCTCCATATTCTTCTTAAAAGTTCCTGTAATCTCATGAAGTTGAAATTCCTGTTACAAAAATAAATATGGAACTTTGTGCAGCTGATAAAATCTGGTTATGGGAATGTGCATTTTGTACTGAATAATCAAGATTTTTTTCCCCATTATCTTTATAAGTCCTACACTAGGACAAGGCGTGCATCATGTTGCATGAAGAATCAAGATATGTAACATTGTTATTTTTAAAATACATCCCATGGGTATGGCAAGTGAGATGGCTCTATCCTATCACTTCAAGGATTCAGTGATATGTCAGACATTTACATCTTTTTGTGTTCACTTTTTCTTCAATATATATATATAAAATTCTTTATTGATGTAGTGTTAGATCACAGCAACGGCTGTTCATTTTTGCCTGATAAGCCTGTGATTTATTGCAAAGAATCAAATATTTATTAATCATTTGAGCTCAGGATATGAAATAATTTTTCAAGTTGTCCAGCTGAGCCCATCCAGTTAAATTTTCCCATCAATTGTAAGAGATGGTATAAACTTGGCCATGAATGTCAATCTGTCTTCAGGAACAGTTTTAATTTCAGTCTCAACCTCTGCATCAATGCTCAGACAGTGAGTTATGAATTTTCAGCCTCCTAGCAGGACAAGTCCTTCACAAGTTCACTTCTGATATCAGAAGTAAGATCAAGCAGAGTTTTCTTAGTTCGATAAAATGTCTCTAATTAAAACAATAAAATACTCCCCCCCCGATATTTCTTCCTGAGATGGACCTCTTATCTCATGGTGGATTCACTTGGATATCAAGCATATCTGTGGCCTGTAACTGTATTTTCCCTCTGTTTTAAAGATATCACTTTTTCGTACTGGAAATTAATTTGTATCTGCAGAGCAGGAATCCTTGCAAGCACACACATTCTGTTAATAATTCCCACAGGACAAAGACAAATACCATTATCAGCCTGGTTTCTGAAGTGACAGTTTTAATGTTAAGAAACGCCATTAGTACCTAATTCAATGCCAGACCAACATGATTGCTATAAAACAAGATGGAAAACAATCAACTAAGTATATTGCTTTAAACTGATTGAATTAGGAAAACAAGGATTTTCCTGAAGTAGAAGATTTGTATTATGCTACTACAAAGTCAGACACATTCCAGTGACAAGCCTTTGATAAAAAAATAAAAAATCATTTCTGTAGAACTTTTAGAGAAGTTCTAGACATGCTGTCATGGGAAACCAAAAGTCCTTAACATAAATCAATGTATCTAACTGCGTTAAATGTTTCTTCACTGAAGGCTTGGATTTCCTAACCATTTCAACTGTATTTTGCACGAGTATGCTGGGAGAATGACACTTATAATAAAAGATTATGTTTTGCAAAACATAATAAAATATTAGGGAGAAAAATATCATTTGAACATCAAGTTATTTATTTTCATAACATTTTTCCACAATTTTTTTTTTTTAACAATTATCAGTTGTCTGGTTTACATACACCAAAAAAACCACAATATAAAGCATTGTTTAAAATTAAGAGATGAAAATTAAATAACCATTTATAAATGGAGTTATAGCAGATTAGAGAGGAAATATCCTACTTTACACTTTTTTTTTTGCATTTAAGTCTTCAGATTCAGAAAAAGATCAATAACTACACAATTTTTGTGGCATAGATTACTAACCAACTTAATTTTTTATAATACCATTGACAGAGTGACAAACTTTAAAAAAAATTATTATATCCAAAATAATTCTATTTACCTATGGAATTTTTTATCCATGGAAAGCAAAAACTTGCTTATCTTTTCCAATGCTAATTTTCCAGCCCGTACACCATTCTGTAGTCTGTGAGATTAGTAATATCTTCATAAAGTAAAACTAGAAGGCAATATAAAATATTGAAACACGTGAAATCTCTGCAATCCATGAGTCTTATTGCAAGACTTTTTTAATTTAAAGAAACAAACTATCAACCCACTCTGATCTGATTTTCTATCTAAATAGTAACAATAATAATAATAATAATGATGCTAAATCTTATGTATATAATAATAATAGTAATGCTAAATTTTATCTATATTCACATTTTATTATTTTGTTCTTGTTACCATTTTCTGATGCCTAGTTTGGCCTAGCTCTTTTAACTTAAAATGGCTGCACTAATCCACATCAGCTAAAGATTTGGTTTTCTGAGAATAAATGTTCTATATGAATTTTGGGCATCAGTCAACAAACAGAGTTATCAATGACTGTACCATCATTACCGCTGAAATACAGTTGTTGATAAGCACTATGTTATTCTTTCAGAAAAGAGACTACTATATTTCCAAAGAGTCCCTGTCCTTTGTGAGCAAATTTCTCTAGTAACAGTGAGCCGATGGCCAGAGTTTTGAAGCAGCTCAGGCATGATGCAAGAGTACTCTATCAGTTCAGGAATTTCTTAGCTGAGTTCTGCCGGGGTAGAACTCACTCAGTGAATAGGCAAGGGTTTGCTGTTCTCTCTCCTTCTGCCACTTACTGTTACACCCCGGACAGCCGCTCCCTTCGCCCTCTTATCAATTGTGGTTTCTAGTTCTGAAAGCAAGTTGAATTTCCATGGACAAACCCAAAAAGCCTCTCTTCTAAATTTGAAGTGTGACTTGGGGTATCTTTTCACACCACATTCTTGGCAACTTCTGTCTGTGCAGCTGTACATTCATATGCAGATAACTGCATCCTCCCTCTGCCTGTCTGTAAAACAAAAGTTGGGAAACATTTTAGCATACACATGTGTACTTCCTCCCAAACTCATCTGTTATAAAGTCTGATTAACACGGGCACAGTCACAGTGTAAATGCCTACATCAGTAGACAAATAAGAGCTGCTTCAGCTTGCTGTAACGACTGTTTCTTTCTCACCATGTGGACAGAAGTAAATGCTCACAAACCTCTCTTATAAGTTTTTGATCCATGCATGAAAATGAGTGAGAATTTTTGGTACCAGAAGTCAATAATTATATATTGGGTTAGATTAGTGTACATGTGTGGAACTGAAAGGCTGTGTCCGCCTTTCACGTGGCTGCAAAGTATTTTCAGAGCTTTACACTGGCTTGTAAGCCTGTCAAGGGGACAGCTCCCAGTTCTCATCTGTTTTATGTTTTGGGTTTGGCAGGATAATGGATTATCTGATTTGAAAGAATTATGTTTTATGGCATTTATGCTTTTTTGGATTTAAGAGATTTACCAAGTAATTGTCTTTCCCAGAGTCTGCGGTTTTTCCTGTATAGAGATTCTTCAATACAGTTAAATACTTCATTGTATAAGTTATTTGTATTCCAGGTAAGTCTGGTTTATTTTTCTGAACAGCTATGTAGCTACACAAAATTTAATAGTGTACCTTTCCTCTGTGTAGCTACATCAATAATAATTTTTATAGACACTGATAACATTATACCACCTCACATACTAACAAAAGAGAAAACTTGATAGTATCAAATAGTATTTACAGCTAACATGCTTGCAATATATATGCAAGACATTGCTCTTTAGAGAAAAAAAAACTTCACTCTCTTCCTAAGTTTCCAATGTGTGCAGACAGAAAAAGGCAAAAATAGGGGCCTTTTGCTGTAATGAGATATTCTTGTAGTAATGTTTTTCAGTTACCTAGAGTGCCTGTAAGTCAGCACATTTCAGACTGTCAGTGGTCCTGAGTGTACAGCAGAAATAAAAAGCTGTGAAAACAAAACAAAACAAAAAACCCAAAAGGCTGCTGTGGTTGACTGTGCTCTGAGCAGGGGTTTGGACTAGATGCTCTCCAGAGGTGACCTTCATCATCAGTGGTTCTGTGGCTCTCAAGCTCAGGGTATATCTATATGCAAATTATTTTTCTCAATAAATCTTTTTTTCTGTAGAAGGAACTGTGATTCTGTATTTCATGACAGCTGAAAATTAATTTACCTATTTAGAGTTTATTACTTATTATGCTTTCAAGAGAAAACTTGAATTCAAGGTTTTAGTTTAGGAAAAGGAAGATAAAGCATAAGGCATAAGAAATTTTGCATCTGTGGCATTTACCACTGCTGCAACAATCCAGATCTAACTCTCCCTTGGAATTAATACACCCTCAGCATGATCTCCATTTGAACACAGAGTGATGATAATTGTTGTGATATACATCTGACAGCTGGGATTATCCCCGAGGAGTTTGGTCTGGAGTCATTGTCTCAAAAGGATTGATGACCACTAAAGCAATGGCATTATTAAATTTAAAGGGGAAAAAAGCCAATGTTTTACTAGTGACCATTTAATCTGGAAAGAAAGCAGCATTGAAACTCTTACCCTCTCTTCATCATGCAATTACATATTTTACAAACTGTTGGTTCCATTTGCCTTAAAAGGCTCCAACAAAAATAGGATGCAGCCAGCCCAGGATATTTCTGTCAGCCTTTAAAAGCTCATTCAGCTCCGTTGTACGATTCACTATGTTTTGGTGAATAGCAGGGAAGTCTTGAACTAGCTAAGGACTTAAAAATCAATTTAATCCTTCATTAAAACGCAGCCTCCTCACCTTTTTCTGGCAAGCTTAGAATGTCAGACAACAATTGACTACAAGTGACTGAACCAAGTTGAAAAGTATTTTTCTCATTAACTTTTTAATTTTGTCCATAAACTAAGTGTCTAACATGTGGAACAAAAGGATTTTCTAATCATGAGTATTTTCACATTTATGAGGCAACTTTGCTGAGATCAGACTGTGAAACTATGGAGGCAGATCCTAATCTAGCATTTCCATAGTTCCTCTCCAGTCAGAGAAATATCATAGATATAAACCAGACAATGATCTGATGAAACACAAGGAGAGGGGAATAAAACAGGGTGCTGTCAGTTTTGTCTTTAACTGTTTTGCTTTTAAAATACTACTGCACTACATGCATACACAGATTACTCATTAGAATGATGCACAACAAATGAATGATGTATAAACATAAGAGCAAGTAGGGTTATTTGGTAAAGACCTCTGACTTACTTTTCCCCTAAACTCACATTTTACCAAACTGACATGAATGCACATGGAATTCATGCTTTCAAGTATTTTTCAAAATATCGATTATATTTTGCTATTTTCAGAGAAAAAACTACTGAAGGTAGGGCACTAAACATACCACTAAATAAAACACGCTGTGGGTAAATTGCATTTAAAAAGCCATGATAAAGGAATGAAGCACCATCAATAGCTGACTGAAGTATTTAGCTGGAATAATTAGTATGTTAGCAGGTATGGCTGTGACTCTCTTCAACAGAAGTTAATAAAGATGAGAAGCAGGTGATGCATTAAATTTCACTGTGGACACAAACATGCACCTGTTTCTTTACTGTTATATTGTTCCTGAAGAACCTGCCTAGGAAACTGCAGTTCCCATCTCCCTGATGTAAGGGAAAGGGAAAAATAAAAGTAGAAAGCATATATGAGTCTTTGGATTCAGTAAGATCAGACTATGCAGTCTGGAGCAAGCTCCTGAACTTCATTAGCTCTGATAGCTTCAGTAACAGATATTTACAGGTGCTCTGAGGAAGCAAAAGGAAAAAATGAAGAAAAAAAGAAAAAGAAAACCCCTATGACATGCAAGGAAACACACTGTTGTTTTAGAAAGCATTGATTTTGAGTTGAAAAAGCCAGATCTAAAAGTTCAAAAGCCACCTGAGAGATCTTGGTTTAGAGTAAACTAAAAAAAAAAAAAAAAGGCATTTAAGATGGGATACATCTCATCTAACTACAGCTGTCTAAAATTTAGACAGGCTTAACTACTGATCTAGGCTATAACCCACTAAGAGATAAACACTTTCAGAGTCACTAACTTAGAAAATTATAGACATGGTTTAGGATAGAATGAATTCCTTCTGATTGCAGTCACCTCTCATGGGTGCCTGTTGGAGAATCACAAACATCAGGCTTACACTGGACGCCAGTCATCAGTCAACATTTCCATCCAGAGGTTCCATTTCCATGCTACACACCCAACAAGATTCCCAGAGAATCAAGCAGGTTATCGTAGTGTCACAATAATTTATACAGTGGAATGATGTCAACATTGAGAATTGCTCTTACCAGATGAAGCTAAGTACACACAGAGAAATCAACATAAAGGAAATTAATTTTTCTAGTAGCAATATCAAACCTCACAAACTCTCTGAGTAAGTTGGTTGTTCCCATCATGCGAGTCATCAGGTCACAACAGTCTTTTAGCCTATAAAGAGACATAACTTGTATTATATGAATATTCCTGGTAAGGGTATAATATAGTTATATATACTGCGAGTTCTGTGAAACAGAAATCTTTTCCTTAGAAATAAAATTTGGAAATGAGTTAATTTTGTTTAAATTGTCTTAGAGACCCCCAACGTAAATTATTTCCAATTAAATTAAGTTAAAAGGAAAAATATAATCTGCTTGATCATACAATTTCTTAAAATTTAAACTCTTATTGTCATTGTTTTTCAGAAAAAAGTCATCTGAATTGTTCAGGAATAAAAATGTTCATTTACATTCAAACTCTCTATATTTTTTATAACTTCCAAAAAAGTATCATTTGGTAATTTGCAGAACAAAGAATCACTAAAGCTTTTTTGAAACATCCAAATTTCTGCAGTATTGGCAAAACAGCTGGCAGTCAGCTGATTTTACCTAATTAAATCCAATATGTCAGGGGCAGGTGCAACTTTTACTTGCTACAGGGGTGATAGAGGAGGTCGTCTCCAAAAAGACAGTTGATCCAAAATCAAATGTTTCAAAGTCAACTGAAGACCCTGGAAAAAAGTCCTTACAGAAGATGTAGAACTTTCAGTGGTAATGAACTGGATTGAATGGATATGAAATGGAACAGGTACCTTTCTATATGTGCAATAGAAAAGTTCAGTACAGGTAATTGCTCAAATTGAAGGACTTGATGTGATCTTTCTGGTATACACAAAGTATTTCTACCTGATCTTTATATTGGCATTCAGAATACCCAATATTACTAGAAGAAAAATAACAGTGATTTTTTGTATTGGATACAATTATAGAGTTGCACCAACGCGCCCTCTACACAAAACTGCAGGGATAAATAACATACTATGGCAGATGAAGGATATCTCAAAGGCTGTGAGCAACAGTGAAAGGCTGTGTAATGAAATGTGTTCACGTCACTGCTGAGTGTCAAGAAAGGTGTTCCAGTGAGAAGTCCTGCAAGTGGGAAGACTCTCTCATGAAAGCTGTTGCACACAGGGCTTGTAGCCAGCAGAGCAGTGGCAAAATTCTCCTGCCCGCAGGGGACTTAGCCCTGTTCATTGAACCCCTTGACGAGAAGTGCTGGTCAGGGTCAGCCAGGAGTAGATGAAGAAAGGACTGAAGATACTGGTAGAAAGAACAAGAACCCTGTAAGGTGAGCTGCAGTATGCCAGTGGAGGGTAAAATAGGGGTGAAGTATGCTCTCTTCTGAACTAAAGAGTGGAATCAGAGGGAAAGGGACTGGAGAACAGAACAGTAGGGATGCATACATCACTGTGAAACACAGGAGGCCATTTCACTTTTGTGGCTATATCTAAAGCATTTCAAGCAATTTTAATTTCTCAAAAGGGAAATAAAATAAATCTGTTATTAAATTTATACGAGAACTTAACAAGCTAGCAGAACACCCCCCCTGATTTACATGAGGAGCTCTTATTATCCATGGATCACTGACATGATAGAGTGTAATGACATCTGAAAGAGTACTTGGAGACCACTATTTTGTGTCAATGAGCAGTTAAGAAGCCCTTAACTTTTTGGATCCTCCGTTTATTGTGTCAGTCTGTGGAGAAACAGACACTAAAGGCAGCAATATCTCCATATGATGAAGCCAACTGGCATCCTAACAGCATGCCTGCTCATATTGTACTTGGAAGGGCTTTTTATTCATGGCTAGCTCTGTGTGAAATAATCCTATTTTTCATGATATTGCTGTGTGTCCGTCTTCTGGAATATTAATACATAAGTTTGAATTTAATCAGCTCTGCATGTAGAACCACTAAGTTTTTAACGCAGACTTGTCAAAAATAGACATAGCTGCAGTGTAAGAACATAAGTGTTAATGACTGCTTCTTTGAGCTTCAAAATTACTGCGAATAATCCAGCATTTTTAGACTGCCATATTCGCTAGTTAGGTTCACTTACTGTTCCTAATTTGTAAGAGGAGGTGCTACCCTTACTTACCAGCTTGTTCGATTTGCAAAAAAACAGTCAGGCTTTGCTGATATTGCCATTTGTAGTGCTAAAAAACTCTTTGAAATAATTTGCAAAGCCTTTTCACTACTACCCTTCTAATCCTTTCCTAGAAATTGTCCTTTGTCCCCATCCCTGGAGGTATTTAAAAGACACATAGATGTGGCACTTAGGGACGTGGTTTAGTGGTGGACTTGGCAGTGTTAGGTTTACAGTTGGACTCGATGATCTTACAGGTCTTTTCCAACCTAAATGATTCTATGATTCTATAATACCAGAAAATTTGTCTTTAGTCAGGCTAGGGATATGACTGATATTATCAAATGGGCAATACATTCACTATATTTCCTTATCTTCCCCTATGCCCAATTCTTGTCCCACTTGATTTTCTAAAATTTTAAGCATTATCAGGGAAGGAAATTCTGTTTGCTCTCTGTTTGTACAACATCTAGTGCAATGAGATATACTGCTTCCTGATTGTAGTTGTTCAGTAATAACACGGTATATCATCACAAAAATAAAGTCTGTCTCACTGAAAGGGCTGCTGATTCAAACATCTGTGGTACCCTGACATTGTGAAATCCTGCCTCCAGAATCCTGGCCTGAGATGTCAGATGTGCATTCAGCGATCATTCCCTTCCAGCCAGCAAAACTGTCCCGGTGCACTGTTTATTTTCATTCATGTTCTTTCAGAGTCTTAAATAACAAAAGACAGCATCTAAAATTATTGGTACTCCCTACGGGTCCTGATTCAAAGCCTTTGGGAGTAAATTATTTTCATTGATTCAGAAGGTTTGAGATAAACCCCAATATCTGTGGAATGTAGAGCTATTATGCCTGTAGGATGTATCTCTGGAAATCATTGTCATTCTTTTATTAGTAACTGGTTTCATAGCAGTATATTACATATGACTACCTTCTATACATTACTTAATTTATCTGATAATCATTACTTAAGCATGTCAAAGGACAGTTATGAAACATTTAAGTAATGTAAGTAAGGTGTTTTCTATGGTCAAAAAAAGATGCAGGGACTAAAAAATTTCAAACTGATTGACAGAATCAGTCAGAACATAGAACCAGTCTTGTAAAAATAGCTGAAAAGAATCAGATCCATCATAAGTAGGAAGGGTTTTTGGTGGGATAATTAAACAGCAATGTCTTCCTGTCAAGAAGACATCAACCATTTCTGTTCAATCAATAAAACTATGATTCTGCCTGCATCACTTGTATTTGTCCTCTTTTATTTTTGGAATAAGGCATAAGTGCTCATGGTGTAATAATTCTCCCAATTTCAGGCCATACTGAAAAATTCCTTATTATCTGATTTCTTTAGTTTCCTAGTGAACTTTATGTCACTACTTCCATCCACATAATTCCTTACCTGGATAATGTTTAATACATAGGTGAAAAAAACACTGCATATAAGATTGTTTTTGCATAGGCCAGGTTTAGCTCTCATGTTCTGCTCCCTTGCAGATTTTTTAAGTATGTGAGAGATACAGATGCAAAGAGACCTGATAGAGTCTGTCTAAAACAACATTTCCTCCTGGTTTGGGGTTACAAAACGGAATACTGTTTCATCCCTTCTTTTTCACTGGTAGCAAAAAACGTGCCATGATACCACCATACATTGAGATGAAATTCAGCCTTTTCGATAAGGAGAGATTTTGGAGTGCTGGTAGTGATGGCAGGGATCCTTTTCTTCTTTCTCTAAACACTTCATGTGTTTTATCAGACAATCTCACTGAAATCTTTTCCCTTGATGGATCATGAATTGGGGATTTCAACCTGTAACGGAAGCTGTGCTGTAAAATTTTGCTTTACACTGTGATATGTGACTTCTCTCTTCATCATCTATCTCCTTTCCAAGATTCTTCACCCCTGTCCTTCCACATACACACACATCTGGAGATCCACATGCATGACACCTCCCTGTTTTATCAGGGAAGGTCTGAATGACACCTGCTGGAGAAAGAGATGATTGGATTATACACAAAAACTAAAGGCAAGTATTGAACAGCAGCTCTAAGACTGGTTACAGAGGATGACAAAAAAAAGAGAAGCAGCACTGATTTCATGATAATGTGACATTATTGCCACTTAATTATTTGGGTAATATCATTGGCACTCATAGATGAAACCTGTGATAGAATATTGGCATACTTCCTATTACAGTCTGGATGGTGATGCTGACAGTGTTGAAGGATAGGTACTTTCTCAAAATGTCCTGTAGTATAGTATTTCCTATAAACCTAACTCATTCAGTTTCATTATTGATTACCTATTTATTGTGGAGAGGAAAACAATCATGTGAACAGTAATCTTATGAATGCCGGTAGACAAACTAAAAGAACCCTGGAGGTATCACTTTGAAAAGTCTGTTGGAGCCTGACTTGTGACTTTTTGAACACTTGAGGACGAATTTTAATCAAATTTACTTAGACAAACATTACCTTAAAATACTCCTGTGAATATCAGTGAAAATATAGATGACACACTGAGTTGGCAACATCACCAATTAGTAACGCAAATTGACACTTTTCTCTATGAAATCTTATTTTTGCTCCATCATAATGTCACCAAAATGTAATCATTGGAGCTGGACTAATTCATTCCACATATCTGCAGTACACTTTGCTTTTCTAGAAGGTGTAGACCAACCAAGAAGTGAAAGAACCAGTAGGAAACCAAGTACAATATATGCCAGATAGCTATTTACTTTTCCTCATTTTGTATCCAGGGGTAAAAAAAAAGTAAAAGAAGGCACAACAAACAAGAATTTTTTCCCTTCTTTTCCTCCAGTGGTCATCAGCTCTGTGGTTTCATCTATCCTGGCTTTATGGATAATTCAACTCTAAGCTTCTTTACCTGAGCACTATGAAGATTAAAATAAGATAGATAGAGATAATATAGAGATTATATAGAGATCAGAGATCTAGGTGCAAAGGCATTGGGACTTTCAGCTGTGAAACTGCTGAAACTTTTCCACGGGGCAAAGTGATAAGTTAACCTGACTTTTTGAAGGTTGAGTACCTATGCTTTGTCAAAAGCATCCACTGACTAACACCATTTTGTTTACTGTATGACATAAAATAAGTATGGGTAACCAACATTATTTAATGCAACAACAATGCTGCAGAGTACCCATGCTATGAAATCAGAAATTTTAAGAAACATGATTCCTTAGTCTCAATTATTTTATATATTTATTTTTTTCTAAAGCAGGCAAACTAGTTTTTTTTTTATGATGCAGCCATCAAATAAAGTTGATTTGTTGAAGCATTGACAAATTTCATAATTTGCATTAAACTGTACTCCATCTTACATGCATTCAAGGTGTTCAGCACTACCTTCCCCATGTGTATATACTTTCCAAATAACACTGAGCAACAGATATGTTGTGAAAACCAACAGCCATTGTTTATGCTAAAGAGCAAGCAGATATGCCATTCTAAACATTAGCCTATTAAACTGAAAAAGCTGTAAGGTACTGCTTGTCACTATCTCCAGTATCCATTTGCCAATAGGCTTAAATCAGCATCATTCTTCGGAAATGCTTACTAATCACTAACAAGACAAGTATCTTCTAGTCTGGAAAAGCACACCATGTGTTCCTCAATTAACAGAATGTGAATCACCATATATCCTAACAGCCTTTTTCTTTTTCATTATTGCTACTACTGTACATCCCCTTTACTTCAGTTAACCTTGGGTAAAAGGCTATCAGCGGTATGAAAGCGGTGAGGTTTTCCTCCTGTATTTGGCTGTTGTGCAAACAAAGATACTGGAGAAGCATAGCAAAAATTGTGCTTGAAGAGAGAGCAATTACAACATTTTGCATTCATATGTTTTAAGTTTCTGGGTACCATCTCAGAAAGATATCAGCTTCTCAAAAGTTCAGGGTTTTTTTTGCTTTGGGCAAAACTTTATAATTATTTTTGGAGCCTGCACACTTTACATTTGGCCAGTCCAGTTGAATTTCTTTCAGACATTCTTTATTGAGAAATGCATGACTGCTGTATTACAAAACAGAGGATTAGCATATGCTGTTTACAGTTATCACTTACCCCTGCAGAATTACACCAGCAAGACTAAGAATTTCCTCTGTACACATTCTTAGAAGTACTAAGGTTTTTCTGTATTCTACTCTCCTAAACAAGGCCTTGACAATTTGGCTATTAAGGGACAGAAATAAGAGAACCCTTCTCAGGCTCCATTTTAAACATTATTCCTCTCTTTTTTTGCAGTATCCTCTGCAGCCTCGTAGTGGTTATTTGCAAGATGGTGAATCAGATATTCTTTTTAACTGCCCTTATGAGATGGTAGTTTTACTTTTTGCACTGACCTAGACATTTTCTGAATGTATCTGTTACTTGCAATTCCTTCAGAATTTGTCCTTGAACTGCCAATGATTAGTATTGGGAAATTGTTTTTCTCACTGGAGGCACCTTATCTTTCAGTCCTCTATGCTGTGCTTTCTGAGACTATATCTAATTTATTTGTTATATAAGCTTCATAAAGTGTTGTAACTCTCTGGCACCTTTGACTTTGCAACATCTACTGCACATTTTGGGGTCAATTCTGCTTCCATCAAAGACTGCCTTTGGATTGCGTTATTTTGCATAACAGTCACTAACCATTCTCTTAATGCATCATTTAAACTCCCTCCAAACTCACAATGCTCATTTAATTGCTTTAATCCAGTCACATATTCAGCAAATGTTTCATTTTCTTGATTCTATCTATAAAAGCAGAAATGCTTTGCAATCACTAGTGGCTCTGGGGATAGGTAATTTTGCAGAATTTCCACCGTCTCAGCAAAAGTTTTGTCTTTTGCTTTAATAGCATCTGTAAGGCTGTGCTAAAGGATATAGTTTTGGTGACCACTACACTCAGCAAAACAGCCATCTTTTACATAATACTGAGATCATAAAATAATGTTCAAATCTTCCAGTATAGGTAGCAGAATCCTTCACTGAACTATCAGACAAACTATCTTCTCCAAAATAACTCTACACTTTTATTCTCTCACCCACTCCAAAGAATAAAATTATTCTTAGCACAAGTGTTGCAGGCTGCTGGCTTAGTGTCACCCACCTGGACAAGCACCCTCTGTTTCATTGTATTCTGTAGTATGATTCTGTTCTCACTGCTGACTAGGCTTTGACTTCCAGGATACCAAGAACAGGAAAAATAAAAAGGCTACCTTGATGATCTAGAAAAGTGGTGTGTTGCTACTCTGATAGGCTTCTAATAGCTGCTGCATGGGAAGACATGGAAAGCTACCCCATGAGGTAGTACTTCACTTCTAAACACTCTAGGCATGACTCAGTCTTCAATTACATGATCATATCCAATGTTAACCTCAGAAACTGGTTATTCAGTGCTCAGGACAAGGCAAATCTGGTGATGAACCTGGAACTTGGAATAAGGGATGAGGTAGGGTATTAGATGTTACTCTTCTCGTATCCAAGCATGAGGTGCAGGGCCTGAGATGCATATACTCACAAGCACAAGTGAAGTAAGGGATGCTGTGTGCTCACACAATACTACACACCGCTAAGTAACTTGACTAGACTGGTGCACAAAGCCAAGTCAGTGATGGGCATTCACATTGAAGAACTGGGAAGACTTCAGACTGTGGGCCTAAGAATACAATCAAATTACAGCTTTTAATGGAAGTCTGGCTGACAATTCATTAACTGTACATTTGCCATACACACAATCAGTTAACATGGTTTTTAGATAACACACAGGGCAGGATTCAGCATCTCATTGAGCAAGACAGCTACCTTTACTTGGCTGCATGAGCTGGATGTTAAAGCTCCCCTTACAACTGAAGAGGATTTGCCCAATAGCAGAGTTTAGAGAATGATCCAGTTGACCAATGATAGACATGACTTAGCTTGTTCAGCTTGCCTACACGCAAGCATTGATTGCTGTGTAAAATTCCTTGTTCTAGCCGAGTCCTTCAGGACCGACACCTATGACTCAGGTCCTCCAGGATATTTGAAAGAACTTCTGGAGAGGTGTTGGGATAAGGGACTTTAGGTGGCATTAAATCTGTATGGTTAGGCCACTAAGCTGAATTCTGGATGTCTGCTTTAAAGGAGGTAAATAGCTCTCTGCATTCCATCAACTGTATTAAACAAATCTCTATTGGCTATAGTGAGACCTTCAATACAGTTATCTTTAGAAACTTACAGTTTGGTGTCTTAACCTGTGAGTGGAATCCCTTTGTGGCCATGTGTTCTCATGCAGTAACTCAGTCAGCTGTTTCTGTCCTTAGCTTTTTTATGCCCCATCTTTAAAATTAGGATAACACAGCTTCTTTACTCCTGAGGTCCATTGTGAAAATGAAGAACGGTCAAATGCTATCATGAAGCATATTGTATCAGAGTACAAGAAGGAAATGAATAATTACCTCTTCAATGCTGGTTTTAATAGTTTCCAATGTATGGGGAATGACACCATGCAACAAGTAATAAAATACCTTTCGTCATGTGAGTTGAATAGGCAAGGACAGTATCAAAAAAGAAGTATATCATCAGATAGTTAATGATTTGGTCACAGTTCATGAATAGAAGAGACAGACTCTGAGGCAACCTTCACTGTGGTGTATCCTGAGTCTTGCTTTTTCAGCCTTAGTAACATTTTAAATGTACCTTTTAACATATTTTATGTGCAGAACATTTATGGCTATATAAAACCTCCTTTACTTCCCTGTTTCCCCTCACACAAAAACTAAGCCAGTAGAATTTCATAACAATTTTATTTGTTAATCTACTACTAAGATCAAGAGACTGAAAATTTAGTCTATATCCGCATTTTCTTTAACAATATTCCTTTGGTCTGAAAAATACATCAACTTCCTCATCTCCTATTACCACCTGTCCTATTAAAACCAAGACAAATGCTGGACATTTAAATGAACCAAAAGAAAGATCTTAGTATTTGAAAATAATTCTTTTATTGTGTGATGTTGTCAAGAAAATGTCATGATGCTGTAAACAGGTATCGTATATCTGACCTGTTTGAAAACCACTGTGAATACTTTCATGGTGCAAATTGATGCCATGAAGGACCAGAGGACCCTCCACAAATCACTAAAGTCTTCACTTCTTCCATTGTAGAAGGGCCAAATCTGTCTACATTAACTCATGGCACATGTTCATATAGTCCATCCATGAAAAAGTTCAGTGAGAGAGATTTCATTCCTCATTAAAAGAATAATGACCTTATTGTTTGTCTTCATCTAGCACAAGCCACAGGACAGCTTCATGGAGATAAGGAGGAAGGAGAGAGCCACCGACAGAAAACCTTATAGCCTGAGTAGGCCTGTAGGCATCAGCAATGTACGTACGTATCTGCAGCTGATCACATCAGGCTTTTCTTATAAACAGACTTCTTTTAGAACATGATTCATCTGACTTGTTTCATAGACCTACTTTAGAATACGACTAATTGTGCTACTGACTAATGGACCAGTGTGTAAAGGGTGTAAAAGGAGAAAAGAAAAGTAGGTCAGGTAGAAGAGTCTGCATGGAACTACTGATAAATTCAGTCCCCAATGTTCAAGTGAATTTTCAACCCAGAGTCTTCCTAGATAGTTTGAGACTTTCTGAATCTTACAGATTCCTATAATTGTTCTTAGAAACATGCTGATCACTAAAAGACCTCTCCATATAAACAATGCTGTTTTATCTCATACCAATACAGAGTTCAATTTTTTTAAAGTTTAAAATAAATAAGTTTGTGCTTTTTTCTTTAGTTATCCAAAGTGAAGTTATAGTATTAATTTAATAGATACTTCTGGCTCCTACAGTATGACAAGCATGAACAAAGCTGAACAAAGCCAAAATGTGGCTGAATAGACTATGCAACCAGGAGGCCACTTCTTCATCAGGGAATCAAAGCTGTGACATAAGGTCTTTATCCACCTCTTCTTCCATCCCTCAGATAAACTTTCTCCCAAGGAAAAAGGTTCATACTTCGATCTACATCTAGACTTTACTTCTGAGACCAAATATATTAGTATAAATACACCCTAACATCACAATTAAGCTGAAAGCCCAATGCAGGCATTACGGGTTGGGTTTTTTTTTCTGGCTTAGGCCTACCATAAAATGATTGGTAATAAGAGGAGCCACATCCTACAGGACTGAGAAATTTGAGAATACAAACCACATTATTTTTCCGTAGGAAATATAATGATAATTGTCTTAGATTTTTAAGATATTGGCTTGTTTTATTAATTAAAGTCCTGAAAAATTGCAGTACAAATGTTATAATTTATGTGAAGATAAATCATACTATTTAGAGATATATATAAAAGCAATGATTATCCACTTGGATAAGTTTGGATATGAGGAGAGACAGAAGCAATTCAAGAAAAAAAAGCAAAATTGCACAAAAAATTTTTGTACTTTTTTTTTTTCTAGCTTCAATACGATGAGAAAGAAAGGTTCAAGGTAGAGAAGAAAATAAAGATGCCTCCACGGTTCCTGCTGAAACGCAGATCAGACATGAAAGTAACACATATTTCATCAGGGATTAAGAATCTTCTGAGAGGTTTTTGAAGAGGCTTACAAAAAATTCAAGATGAAATGACTCAGACTTGGAGGTAGGTCTTGATGGCATCCAGATTTGGGAATGCAAATGATTGCTTTGCCTTAGGTTCCTTTGGCAGTTTGTAATGTTTAAGGAAGTTTGCCATCTAATCTACATAAGACCATTTGTGGCTGATTATTTTGCTATTTGTTACCACCTACCTGTGTGCTACAGTAAAACCACATACATTTCTGAAGAATATGCAATGTAATATTATGCCAGCTGCATTTTAGAAGGCTTTATAAATTGACATACACAACTGCTTTTTCCTCCTGACCACTTAGAGAGTTAACAAATTCTTATTCTTTCCTAAACCTCTTCTGTCGTTTGTTTCAAGACGTGTTTACTACATGCCTACTACCTTCCGAGTACTGTAAAAGAGCTAACAAAGCTGAAAATAAGAAAAAATATCCACAGCAACTGAGCAACAAATTAAGTACCATATAAAACTGCAAACTGTACATAACGCTAAAAGCAGAAAAATATATAGAAATATACTTTCTTTCACAAAACTAATGAAATACTGGTTTCAATGTGTGTGTGTGTGTGATTTATATTGTGAGTATATTTTGTGTATTTGAGCATGATATTTTCTGAGGTATCTCAGTCACAAAATTTAATTGAAAGTCAATAGTCCCCAGAAAGTTCCAAGAAACACTGTTCTTTCTTTCTTCAGTGCCTCAAAAACTTTAGGGGGTTAAATTAGTGTGTCTGCAGGATAAGCAGTGCTTGTGATCAGAAATGAAGCTCTTGTGTAAATGCCTGTTAACCAACCAGAGGCTTCATTTAAACTTCTAACCCACTTACAGGTGTATAGATGGGATTTAGGTTACAATATCTTCTCTTGATTTACACTGAAAGAAACTTTATAGGGAATGGAAACTTCACTGTGGTCATGACTGGTTTATTTCCTTTACCCCTTACAGCCTCACTCTACTACTATCTGTCCATGACTATTCATGAATGGTATTTTCCTACAAAGGTCTGTAAGAATGTGGTTTCAGTAAACTGAGAACAATAAATGAAGAAAATATGGCTTAATATAACAATAATAAACAGTCAAAAGGACCAAAGACCTTTTCTTTTAAAACTGAATCTTGGAACAGTTATATTTCTCAATGTTGGCTATCGACATCATCAGCTAAAGAAAAAAATGGAATTCAGTCTTCCAAAATCTGAAGACTTTGAAATCCAGTCAAATCCAAATTTTGTAGGTTAGCCCCATCTGTACATTATATAAAGCTACAAGGAAGTAATGAGACTGAAATGACTAATGCTAGGTGTTGTTTATACCAGATTGCTTCAGTCTGAATCTGTAGATTTTTTGGCAGAAATATTGTCTACATTGTTTCTTGATCCACTAATTACATATACAGAAAATCATGTGATAGCAAATGGAAGGATCCAGAAAACACTGAAGAGGCAGAAGAAGAGTTCTTACATGAGGGCTTTATATATTGGAAAGTGTGAACACACTCCAGTGTGGGGCTTTTCTGTAATCAGAGTCCAAACCCAAGAGTTTAATCATGCTCTAAGATTCACAGATCGTGCCAGATCTTATGTGAAATATGACCAAACCTTATGCTGATGAGGAGGTGACACTGTCAAGCATACAGACAAGTCCAAGAAACACAGCTGAACACTTTGAGGAAGGCAAGCTGGCTGCAGTAAGGTATTAAAATGTTCCATAATAACCAACAGAGCAGTTACATCACAATGTTGACGGAAGGTTGGGTTGAGTTTTATAAGGTGTATTGAAGAACACAGCTGGGAAGTAATAATAGCATAAACAATAACCGCGAGGCCCCCTATGGGCTGTTTAGGCTATTCTTGCAATCATGAAGCCCTCTACCTCGAGTGCAGTGAGAAAATTGGAGACTTGATTGTCAAAAGAATTGTTTTGCTACTTATGTTCAGGGACTTTCCTATAACAGACCGTAGGCTCTACGCTACCCATTCATCAAGTGCTGGGTCATGAAGTAATAGTCTGAAACAGCCTGCCACAGATAGCTTTTTTTATATAAAACAGAGAGGTGTAGCATGGATGCTCAGTACAACTGGAAAGCTCAGCAGGAACCAGCCTGGACCCAGGACAAACAGGGGTATTAACAACTACCTCTCAGGTGCCATAAGTGCATGGAGCAGACATTTTGTTCCTTAGGGTATATGACCTCTGAGATGAAGCAGCTAAACCTTTCCTCCTGATAAGCAAGCCTGCTTCTAATCATTTCCCTTTAGGGCAAAGTAAGTGGTGCTCTTCTCTTGTCTATGGTAACCTCATGGTCAGAGCATTTCAAGACCCAGTTCTGGCCACAGTTTGAGAGGGGAATTAGATCACCTGTTTCCTTGAGGAGTGTTTTAAAAATCAATATATTGCCTGCTTCAGGCTATTGGTTGTTCTTCATACTCTCAGTTAAGGTCTTTTCCTACAGGACTGAATATGATTCAAAATTCAGTATGCAGAGAGAAAAAGCAGAAGGACCCCAACTCTGTAGCACAGGGATTAGAACAGTCAACTAGATTCCCTATGTCCAGTATTGCTGTGGTTTTTGTTTGGGGATTTTTAGGTGGTTTTTTATTATTATTGTTATTGTTGGTTTTAAAATGAAATTTCTTTTAATACAATGGACTTGTCCTTTGAAGCATATATGTAGTGGCCCTACATATACACACATGTATATCAGCAAATTGTCCTACATAAACACTAGTCCTGTACCTTGCAAGAAGTAGTTCTGGGTTCAGAGAAGTACAACAATGAGCTCAGAAGTACGTTGTGCCTATAAAACAGTTAACAAGACCCTGGAATGTGACCCAGACTTCATAGATGTATTCCACTGGCTAGTCTTTTAACACTGTGGACACTTTCCTCCAGACTTTTTTTTTCTCCCCACAGCTTGCCTGGCTGTAAGGTCTTCATTCTGAATTTAATCATGAAGCAAACTAAAATGCCAGGATCAGTTCAGGCAATGATTTTCAGTTGTATTAGTCCACCCACTCTGCTGTTCAATCTGGGCACTTTCCAAATTTATCTGCAGTGAGAAGTGATGTTTGAACTGAGCTTGGAACACTGAGGAAAAAGTGGGGAAAAAAGTGCTTCAAATGTAAAGAGCACCAGAAAGAAGTCAGTGGTGTAGATAACAACAAGCTCCACTCTGCTTCTGTGGTGTGAGGTGGCAAAAAGATCAATTTCTTACATTTTTTCCTATTTATGTGTGTATTTATGTATTTCTTTATTTATGTCAGAATATTAAGCTAGCTAAATAAAATGCCATGAGAAATGTGTTAATTTTGGCGAAAAGAAGTAGCTACTTTGCATTTACTTAATGAAACAGGAGTGTATGAGAAAAGGCATTCTTTGTTTACAATACTGAAATGCAATTAAGAAACAGGACTATAAAAGCTATTGTGAGCTTCTGTAGTTTTGAAAAGTTTGGGGGGAAGATCTGAATGTTACTCATCAGCCAGAACTTTTCTTAGGATTTGTCCCATTCCATATAGATTTTAAAACTTGACAAGGGAAGAATTTATATCTCACAGAAAAGGCTTTCTTTGAAGAAAAAGACTAGCCATTATGGTAAATTCCATGTAGTTTAAAAAGGCTTTTTGGATATCCCTTAACCATTTTTTTTTAAGTTATTAATTTCCTTAAAGATGCCATCAATTTTTCTGCAGCTGGAAATCTTAGCTGACTTTACAACAGCAAGGGTTAAAATGTGTCACTACTGATATTAACTGAATACCTTCAAGCTGCGACAGTGTGTATTAAAATTCTGGTCATTTTAATAGGTCTCAGACTGATCTTGCAGTATCAAAATTAGCATATTTATTTATTGATTGGTTGATTCTTCCATGCAGGGTGAAGTTCTTTGCATATTTTGTGGGCTAGGCTGTAGCGTAGACCAGCCACAAATGAATGACAGATACCTTAGAACTGGAACTAGAAAAACTCCTTAATGAACTCTTAATATCTACTGAGAGAACCTTGTTAGGAAACATTCTGTCTGAAATAGTTTGTTCATTGTTGACATTATTAATCATAATAGCATTACTGAGGAATTGATGGATATGTGTTTCTTTGTCTTCAGTTTTATTATTGCTAGCCAATTTTGTATTCCTAGTGCCATGTTAATCTGCTTTTTTTACTGGTAGTTGGATGACTAATAGGTGCAGCACTTTGAAAAAAGCCTTCTGCACATACAGAACAGCAGAGTTTCAACATTTCTGACAGATGTCATTCTGAAAGTTAGGTCCATTTCCTCAGCAAAGTTAAGAGGGACAAATATTCTGAACAACTTTCTCAAAATGCCAAGCAATACAACTTTTTCATAACAAATATAAACCTCATAGCTCTGTTCCACAGTACTTGCAAACTTAGTATACTGACCCAATTATAAGAAGATCCAAAATAATTTGTATTTCCAATTAGCATTTGTACAGTTGCCTTAAGAGACTGTTAGATTTTTCCATTTGGTAAATACTAACACATTAAAGTGCCAGGGGCTTCTGTGAGGACTGAAGAGGCCAAGCAGAATAGGCAGATCATCATTACTCTCTTGAGTCGCTTACAGTTAAGTCTGTATTTTTAGTGAACTTTGCTGGAGCATGGGAAATGATTTTGAAACTTGTATTCAGCCAGTGAATGGGCTGTATGCTAGATGGGAATTTATAAAAGCAATCAGATGCAATTCTCATGAGAAAGCAATTAAAATGTTTAACTTCCAAATAATTTAGCTGTGAAGTTCCTTGCTACAAGAAGGAACTGAAGACTGGGATTTGGGGGATTTAGTTTCTTTGTTTCTATAGTTGGATTTATAGCTGGAGATATCCAAGTTTAAGATTTCTTCTGAGTTAAGAAAAGCAGCATTGGGAAAAAATGGCTTCTCTGTCTCAGATAAATAGCCTAAATATGGGTTAGTACCTATTATTCATGCTTAGAATAGGGTCTTGGATTAGAGCCAGTCCAAGCCATTTCCCGCCAGTCACTGAAATTCTGAGAATGTAACATCAAAATTACTATGTTCTCAATAACATTTTCAGTCTCAATAAATTAAAAAAATTCCAAACAAACTATATTCTCACATCTCTTCTTACCCCAGAACAATTGACTGTGTCTTACAATGTCTTACTCTCCTCTTATAGTTTAACTATTGCAAAAATTTTAGCAGCAGAAATATGACTGGTGTGCATGAATCTATGCCTCTATAGTGCTATGCATATGTATGAGTTTAATGAATTATACCTAGTTATACTTTTTTCTTCTTTAAGAAGTATCCTCAGCTAAACAAAAAGACTCTCATTTAGCTCAAGGAGCTGACCTAAATTAATCACGGTCTTGTTGCAGAGTCATGAATTATTTCATATTAAGATCTTTCTGTGGATGATAAACAGTAGCATTTATTGTCAGTTATGTGACTGGTCAATAATGAGGCAGCAACATGACTGTACTTTACTATGGAAAACAGAGGTTCTGTTCCTTTCATTAAAAGATGGATTTATGAAACCAGTTGTGCATATTATCACTTGTGGGTATCTAAAACTCTATTATAGAGCTAAGTGGATGATTCCTAACTGAGGTAAATTTAAGTTAATTTTTTACATTAATTAAAACTTTACTAGCATAAACTATTCTAGAGTTGTTTATCATACTTTCTTGGGAATTTTCAGGAGCAAAAACATGTCATCCATGTACTTCTTCATATGTTAAAAAGCTACCTGACCGAGCAATTCTGATGCCACCTCTTTCTTGCAGCTTTCATTCTGCATAGGGTTTACTGGCAACTGAGAAATGTTGTAGCTTAAAGACATGCACTTATTCTATTTCCTTTAACACAGAAAATACTAAACCTATTTACTACAAATCATGGAGTTAAACCAAACTGCATAACAATAAGACACTCCTCTGCAAAGGGTATGGAAGTAGGGCTCTCTGAAAGCTGGAAAAACATTGGCAATCAAAAGCTACACGAAAGTAATCTTATTTTTATTACATACAAGGAATGTTTTCCCAGGAGTGCTGATGCCTGCCAGAAAATAAATAAGAAACTAGGATAAAAGAAAGAAGGAAAGATTACTTGAGTTAAACTGCTCGGCCAGGTTTTCCTTAGCTACACATACCCATGAGGAGTTGTGTTTCTTCTGTGCTCAGCTACAATTGATCGAAATGGCAGGCAATAGACTTTGTTACTACCTACACCGTTATTGTTCAGACAGCCGTAGAGTCTCCACTTTTGTGGCATCATTCCATATTCACATTTCTAAGCCTGGCTATAACTCTGAAAGCCACCAGCTGTCACTTGTTGAAGAGCTACAGCCTGGTGCCTGTACTTCAATGATTAGTCCTGAGGTAAGATCAGAGTAAGAATAAAAGAAAGAAAATAAATAAACAAAAG
Source organism: Nipponia nippon (assembly GCF_047370975.1). Taxonomy (NCBI): domain Eukaryota; kingdom Metazoa; phylum Chordata; class Aves; order Pelecaniformes; family Threskiornithidae; genus Nipponia; species Nipponia nippon. Next base: position 153,517,933 of record NW_028262290.1, on the reverse strand, counting down.
AGGATCCTTGTTTAAAATAACAACAATAATCCCCTAAAACACAAAAACAGAAATTAATGGGCACAGGTGGGTTTGGTATTGAAAGGTTTTTGAAAAGACTAAAAATTAAAGACTGTCTGCAGGTAAGCCATGGAATTGGGACTTTTGAAGTCAGTGATCTGACTTTGGAAGAAGAAGAATAGGGAGCTTTTAGGAAGAAAGTTACTATGGACAAAGTAAAGCAAGACCTGCATTCAGTTTGTTAAACAAGACAAGAAGCTATTACCATGTGAAACATCTTTCTGCTGACCAGGTCTGTTAACTGCTGTAGATAAACAGATAACTAAACTTAGCTACGAGGCCATTTCCCTGCTCTGGTGTAGCCTGTTCCTGGGGCTAACAGCAAGTGGGGAGTTGTAGCATGCTTTCAGCTAGAAAGGGCTAAAAAAGGGCTGCTTAGACACAGCAGTGTGGCTGTTCCCCCTCCTGTGCAGATGCTGAGCAGACACCCTGCTAACAGGCACTGCTGCCTCAAGCAGGGAATTGCTCAGGCAATTGCATGGGATCGCTTATCCCCACCACATCCCTGTGCTGTCTCACTCCATATGCTGCCTCACTCCATACGGATGCAAGCCCTTTTCGCCAGCCTGCCTGCCCTGCTCCCTCTTGGCCATTGCTTTATTCCAGACACAGATCAGGAGCTGCAGTGCAGATAGATTTATCTCTGAAGGTTATTCATCCCTCAGGGAAGAGGCTGACAGCATGAGTCCTTAGGGGAATTACTGGGAAAGAAAGTGTGCAAACAGGCAGGAAGCACTAGGTACCAACCGGCACTCCATGTCAAAATGCCTGCTACAGCTTTGTGGGAAAGTATGCCTTCTACAGCTTTGTGGGCAGGTATGCTGGCCGAGCCTGGAACAGGGATCCAGATCAGACATGGCCCTGAGATGGACAGGAAGGGCAGGGCTGTGGCAGAGCTGGAGACCAGCTGGGAACCCAGCCAGTAAGGCCCATCAGTGCCCTCAGGACCCTGATTTGGTGTTAAAAAGACTAAACAGGTAACATCCTGTCCAGACAGCCAGGATCTGAAGAGTTAGGTGAAATTGGGCATGTTAGTATTTTTTTGCTTAACATTTCCTGTGGTTGTAGCTGGAAACCTCACAAAAACTGCTATTTTCAGGAATATTTTTCAAGACTTTCAGGCTTTTTCAGAATCACAGCAAGAATTGCCTTTATTTTCCTGTAATTCAGTATGTCTTCTCAACTTACAAAAAACCTCAGAGTAATTGGTTCAAGTTCAGTTTGACCGTATGGTCCATTTTGGGCCATTTCTTATTTTTAAGCTATGCTAGTTTTCCCATGCTTGTTTACGGACAGCAATAAATGATTGAAGGATCTTTTCTAATTGCAACTTCATTTCCATCTAGAGAGAAAGACAGACTCTTACTCTGTGATTACCAGACAAGCAGTTAAAGAAAAGATAGATGGTTTCTGTGGTTCCTTAAGGCTTTACTAAATAAGATTGATTTCAGCCCTCTATCTTTTTTAAAAAAACTAGTAGATTCTTCTTTAAATTAAAAATACGCTATTCCCTTCACATTCACAAAGTAAAGATTGATGTTTCTTCACCTGTTGGATATAAAACATACATTTAAAAAAAAAGCCAAAAAAACAAGACATGAGATCTCTCCTTATTTTATGTAATACACTGAAAAAAGACTTCTGCTTCTGTTAAGAACTTTATTCAGAACAACTGATATTGCAGGAGGGTTTGGGTTTGTTTGTTGGTTGGTTGGTTGGGTTTTGTTGTTGTTGTTCAGATGTCTTTAGACCATTTATTTTGCCAATCAGGGTATGAATTTTAGTATTTAGAAAATATATTGATTCCTATGTACAAGGCTGCTAACAAGAACATATTAGGAGCTTACCATCAGCAGTGTACAGCCATACCTGTTTAGAAAAAGACATTAAGCTTTATTTCTCCATTTCCTTTGTAAATTTTAATGGAAGGACATTTTAGTACTTAAGAATTCTAGAAAGGTGTTCAGAGCATCTGTGCTTTCTTGAAAAGCAGCCAAAACACCATCAACACATCTCAGCTGCAGTCTCTTTCTTGGCTTCGAAAACATCACAACATTCTGTCCAGAAGATGATATGAAGATATTAGTAAACACTGGACTAAAATCTGTTTACAAGGGTTTAGTGACAGAAGGCAAGGAAGGCCACAAATAAAAAGTGAATAAGCACTCGTCGGAATGATGTGAAATCACATATAGACAAGCTCTGGTTCATACTCAGGCTCCATTATTAACCACAAAGGGACAGATTGTTATGCCCTGTACCCAGTTGGGCAGAGCAGTACAGTTAAGATCTTCCCTTTGCTGCAGGGAGTGGAAAGCCAAAACCTGTAATCCCACACATCGTCCTTCATGAAAGCAGAGAAGAGGTAAGAAAGGGGTCAAGGAGTGACAGAGCCTCATTTTGTTGTATAAGGTCATAGGCACCAGGCAATGAGGAAGGGAAGAAAGACATTTCTGACCTTCTGGATTCTTTCTCTGTCTAGTTCATGGGCTTGCTTGGTTATAAACATGTTTTACATATGGCTAGATCCAGTAATAAAATAAGATTAAGACTAGGGAAAGTTGAAGCCGCATGAGGAAGAAAAATGGCAGATGTCTAAATTATAAACCAATCTATCTCAATTAGACTAAAAGCCAGAGAAAATCCTTGATGTTTTCCTGTCTGAGGTTCAGCAGGGTGCAGAGCAACCAGAGTAATGAGCAGAGGTGTCTGGACGTCAGACTGCAGGCAGAACTTTGTCATTACTATCTCTATCTCCTGCATCATGTCCAATCTTCAGATTGTGCAACACCTAACCAACAACTAAAACGTTTGTCTTCATCTACCTTACTTTCTTTCTGCCATAGAGAAAATCTTGATAACTTTTCTTTTTCCAAGTCAATTTGCCAGGCATAAACTCCCTTTAAAAATAACAGATGTATTGGTGTCTAGGTGGGTCATCAGATGACCCTTTTCAAAGCATGGGATAAACAGAGAAAACCACTAGAAAATATGCATTTGCTGGTCCCTAAATTTTCTTTCATATTTTGGATCAACAGAAGTACTGTTCTTAAAAAATATCATATTACTGTTCTTTTGGGGAACATAAATTCTGTTAGAACCTTGCTTTCAACCTAGAGATAATCCAGTAAAATCATTCTTCTACACTAGATCCCTAATGTAGTTCAGTATTTGTGGTGAACTTGAGAGCAAAAAGGCAGTTAAATTAAGAAGAAAGTTGCTGAGAGAGTGTCATTCAGAACAGCTAATTTTTTTTAAGTCTTAAAGTCAAGTGTCTCCCATTAAATACAAATAATAGGGGAGAAAAATGAATAAATGACAAGTTTGCTAATTTTACGGCCAATGTTTTAACTGTGGTAATGTCAGCTTTAGCCTTCTGTATTATAACAAAAATTGACACAGCTGTATAAAGTCACCCATCCCTATTGTGATTTAGCATAGCTGGCTAGTTGTTCTCAGCTGTGCAACTGACATATAATTTCAGAGGGGTTAAGTTAGTGTATTTATAGGAAAAAATTTCTTTAATGGCCACTGTGCTAATAAAGAATTACTGGATTTGAACTCTGCTCCACCACACCCACTCCCTTCCTTTGCTAATACATTCCTTCCTCCTCTGACATGTCCAGTAAGCTTGCCAAAGAAAAAAAAAAGAAAAAAAGGCAGTTTCTTAGGATCTGGCCCATTTGCAGCAGTAAGGATTTCTGTTCTGACAAAGGATATATAAATCTTTAGGGAATCTGGTTCTCAGAGCTCTATATATCCAAGCTATAACTCGAAGATATCTATCTTGCAGTGTAAGAAAGCATTTAGAATACAAAATCTTTGCACCCAGCTTAAAAATGAAGTGATAGATTTGCATTACTTATTTAAGGGGCCTAGTGTCTTATTTTATTTTTACCTCCCTTTTATTCATCCACAGCTCTTTTGCTGTCATCATCCCACGAGCTCCTTTGTACCCTGCAAGGCTCTAATTTTGCAGAGTAGTCCACTGTGAACCTTCCACTACAAACCTTCATTTACAGCTGGGCAATATCCTCCCTTTCCACTACACACAGAAGCTGTAGTGGAAGTGGTCTGAGAATGCCCTTTTCCTTTCCCTGGAAAGCCTCCCAGACACAGCTTTCAGTATAAGAAATGAATGAGTAGCAATAAAAGTAACATAGATTCACACTCTGCTGCCTCTTAAAAGAATGGAGTGAGAAGACACCACTTAATTACAGCTTTCATGATCAATGATGGATTCTTACCAGTGGTTTTGTAGATAAACCTGGCACAGCGGAAAACACATTACAGGAGTTTCGCAAGATAGCCTCTGATTTTTATCCTATTCGAAACTGGACACATTGCATTTCTCCTTTCTGCAATGTTTGTCAGCTACATGCCCAAGGATGAAATCTAATACTTCGTGTTGTTGAAAGTCCTCCTCAAAATGATGCTGGTGACTTCCATGGGGTTTTTCATGATGGTAGCTGAATCTTAATGGCAAACTAACCTCACTTATCCAGACTATAAAATACAATGGGAACCTTTGATCTTGCAAATGTTAGAAAATACCAGTATCTTTCTGCACCACTAGTTTTACTGAAGTCAGTCAGACTTAAGATAATAATCACTGGGAATCTCCTGCCTAAGAAAGGAGTAAAACTGACAGAATATCAGAGTAACTACAATGAGAATTGTTGCATAATCACCTCAGACCTTGATAATGCTATGCCATCACCTCTGTGAGGGCATCATTCCCCTAGATGTGCTAAGGGAACTTACCATTATGAATCTCAAGCCAAATGCAGAAAGCTCCAGTTACCCCGCAGCTGCTGTTGTAGAAATCACTGTCTAGTGTAGGATGTCTGAGAAGTATACCACAAGTAAAAACTGGGACACAGTGCTGCTGGTGAAGACAAATTCCAGAAGAAAGCAGGTAGGAGCAGCTGGTATCTGCTCCTAAATCTTAATGCTTACCAGAGGAATAGCACTTTTCAACAGAAGAAAAGAATAGACAAGGGACCTGGTGAGCCACCATGTTCTTCAACACAGACAGCTTTTCTAGAGAAGGGACTTGTCTTCAGGGAATGTTCCAGGCTTTGGTGTTCTCATCTTAGAAACCAGAGTGGTGAATTTAAATAGAAATCATACCCTCTAAATCATCTAGCCCTAAATAATTTCCCTCAGCCCCATTACATCTGTTTGCTGAAAGGATCAATCTCTATATATTTACAGTCAAAAAATGACCAAGATAATGGCAAATGTAAGAAATCTTCGTCACACGCATCTTTATAAATCAACAAAAATGTTATAAATTATGTCAAAAAAAAAAAACCCAAAACAGGTCTGGTCACTCTGCCAGCTGACTCATGCACTTAGAAAGAGAGTAAAATATATTATTGATGTGTCACAATTATATGTACTATGAAAAGTCATTTATTTAATGGAGTGGCTTCTCATTAGTAAGAGCTAAATTGTTGAGCTGTTCTGGACCCCAGAATTTATAACTTGCATGCAGACATTTCAAAGTGACAAGGTATCTCTGAATGCCCCAGAACTTTATTTGGAGAAACAATAGTTCCTGAAAGGGATTGCAAGGCAAAAGAGATTTTTCTTACCCTCACATGGCTTGGTACGATTGGAAGCATGGTTTTGTTGCTGGAAGGCTTTATATCCAAACACGGAAAACTTCCTAAACTTCTCAAAAGTAAACAGGATGAAGAACTTCACAAACTTGTACTTCTAATCACCTTTCAGAATCACCCATGCCCATTCTGCAATATACACAGGACTGAAAAGTATACAGTTCCGCGAAGTGATAGAATTAGTGAAGATCCTTACTCAGCTGAAAATAGAAGTACACATTTTAATTGTGGCAAACATCAGAATACAGCTGCAGCTTCTGTGCCAGCAGGTTTTAAGCCAGCCTGAATGATCCAGTGGTCTCTGAAGTTAGTGGAAATCGTGCCATTCCACTTTCTGAACTTCTGATTTGGTCAGCACTGTGTCAAACCCAAATAAAAGTGGAAAGAAAAAAAAAGTTAGAGAAATCATGACACATTATGAATTTCTATATCTTTCAAGTACCTTGTTTAATTTGATTTAAATTCATAATAAAACAGACTGTTGAAAAACAAGATATGCAAAAATTCCAAATTGGTTGTAATGGAGTAAAAGGAAAATAAAAAATCTGTACTCTAAAGACAGATTGTTTACTTATACTTATGGAGAGGTTACATTTAACTAACTGCTCTTAGAAAAATTGCCTGAGTTAATAGCTCATTGACACCCTTAAAAATATCTTCAGTATTTAGTTAAATAGTAGACTATGGGCTAATTTTTATTTATTTTCCTTTAAATTTATTTTCTAATGTACATTAAAAGTAGTCTACCATTTAAATATTCTCATTTTAGCTGAAGACATAATCAGTACAATAAAAGTCTTAAACCCTCATTTTCTTTGATGACATAATATATTGTTGACATACTGAAATGGCATTCTGTCCAAGAAAACAATGATCTCAACAGAGTTTCAATGGAAATTTCACACTCTGTATCAGTTGCAATTGAATTTTGTGTTAAGGGGCATTAACTCTGTCGTTTCATCATTTGTTCTAAATACCCTGTACTAGGTGTTAAGATACATATGCTTGAATGTGGTTCATTATTAGGGATGGAAAGATAGAGAATTTTATAGCTTTTAGTTATTCTGGTTTTATTTGAACAAAAAAGATTGTCAGGTGTTCTTTTTGCTTTTCTGGAGTAATTAGATACACATTTTAACTCATTTACGCTTTATTTCTGACCCATATGTTTTAGTGTATTTCTCAGCCCAGCGTTTTTTTTTTCCCCGTCATTAACAATCTATGCACTGGTCAATAGTTTATTTATAGGAAAAGATTAACAAATGCTTATGAAAATATATCCCATTTCTTCTTCCAGTTTGCCAGTATACAAAATGAGAAGAGTGGCTGAAAGATTAGAGTAGACTCTGGAAGTAACGACCCCATAATTCAGTTAGGGCTCTGCCAGTCACCTGAAGTATGCTCCTGGACTGGGACCATTAGTTCTTTGTGTCTCTGGACACCCAGTTATGAAATGGGTGTTTTCAGCTTGCATATCAGAACCAGCTGGGAAAAACAGAAGGAAAAAAAAAAAAAAAAAAGAAAAAAAGAAAACAGGAGAAAGAAAAAAGAAAGGTTTCTAGATTTCAGAAAATGACTTCTCATACCAAAGCCCAAAATTTTACAGGCAAGAACTGAAGCTTCCCCTATGTCTTTAGATGTATGGTAATGTTGCCATTATTGAAAATGTCACTGCTGGTAAAGCAGTGAAAGTAGAAAGAGCAACCAGCACTTGTCAAGGTTCTCAGCTGGATCCCTCTCTTCAGTTCTGGCAAAAACATGCCAAACCTGAGACGCTTTGCACAACAGGTTTTAGGCTTCATAGATCCATTTTGTTCATAGATTTCTGGTAACAACTACTAGACCCCCCAATCAGAGCCCAGTGACAATCAGAAATTGTCATCTGTCCTATCAAATATTTTGGAGGGAATAAAAAGAAATGTATTTAACTATTGAAAATTTCCATGGGGTTATTGCATGAAAGCAAGAAGCTCTTTATATATATATATATATATATGCAGATATATCAACTGAGCATGGCTACATGACAAAATTATAACAATTCTTGATATGGAAAATAGGAGTAAATGAGAATGTGCACTTGCAACTTTCCCCAATGGAAACTGAGTATGCCCACATCACCATAGGTACACTTTAAAGAGCTCTGAGCTAATACAAAGAAGTTCCTATCAGTTCTGATTTTGTGGTTTCTTACAGAACAAAAATCAACTGTTTACTGCAGAAACAGGTCCTTGTATGTGATGTGAACTCCTTGAAGACTGTTTTGACTGCTATTTACTTAGACCATGAGACTATCTTTCTCTATTAAAGTTCAGCTACTAATTCTCTCTTAGTTGAGTCTACACACAGTGATCCAAACACTGAACACGTTGAAGAGTAAATTGGCAGACAAACACAATGACAAAATAGGAACTTTTGAATATGTCTGACACTGAGCATTTTTTTTACCTTTAATATTATTCAAACTTAGAAAGAAATGTCATTTTAAGGCTGGTGTCAATTCAATTAAAACTTTATTAAAAATTAAATAACAAAAATGTGGAGTAATTTGTTATGAATTTGAAACAAATACAAAACCAGAGCTTGTTTAATTAAGTAAGTTAATTATAGATGCTAGTAAGATCTAAAAGATGATATACTGAATTTAAAAGTCAACAATAAAGACTGAAAAAAATAAAAGTACCTCTCAGACAGAACATTGTAATAAAGAAAACAAGTACACTCACGTTTGAATGGAGAAATAAGTTCATGGAATATTGGACTGGTTTACATTGGAAATTCGCCTCAGATGAAAATGACTGTAGTCCTGCAATGGTAATGAAATCATGGCTGGTAATCACCAGTGGAAATTTGTTCCTGCTGGCTGGGATCCCAAAGCTCAACAGAAAAATGAAACAAGCAAGTCCAGCATTTGGGATTACACTGGAGCAGGGATCTATCTGAAAACTGTCTGGAGTTTGACCTGCTAATTAACTCCTATTTTGAGAGTTTAAAAGGAAGATAGGACTTCTGTGGGTGTGCAGTCTGCTACTCTATAATATTCATGTTAAGCAGCAAAAAGGAAAATGCTGTACTAGAGTAAGCCAGAATATGCTACTTACTGATTCCCTTCTGCCTTCACCATAGAAATGAAACTTATCTGAGTGAAACAGCTTATGAAAAAATCCCCCACACCCAGTTGATTTTGTATATAGCTTTTACTTGAGATCTCATCAAAGAGAAGAAAAGCCTGTTTTATATTCAGCTACCTCTTCATAAAATGTTTTCGCATCAGTAAAGCAGAATACATTTGGAGATGGTCACATTTCACTTCTTAATGGACCTGATCTGGCATACCAGAGAGAACACTTGAGACCATTCCAGAATGAATTATTTAGGGCAATTTTTATCAGACATAGTCCTTAAGTCCTTCAGTAGATTACCAAAACAAAACAAAAAAAAGCCCAAACAAGAAATCCACCTCTTTTTTATATTAATTGAAGACATATGAGGTTCTGGTTTTTTTTTTTTGTTTTGTTTTAAATCTGATTTTCTGGACTATTCCATGAAATTTGGTAATTTTAAAATCCTCTTATGGTACATTCTGATCTTAATTCTGCTAATTTAGTTTTTTTCCTTTAAGACCTTAAACCTGTTTTGGTGGACACAGAGCTCACCTACATGACGAGTTAATTTCCAATATATTCCTTGATAAATTCTGGAGAGTATTTATTTAATTAACTAAGATTAGGCATGCAAATTTGTCAAAACCTTCACAAAAAATTCTTGTTGGATTCCAATCTAGCAAAGTTTCATTTTTTCCCTGCCAAATTAATTATACAAGTGAAACCATCTTCAGCTGAATTATCTGAATTTGAGTAATGATATACCCTTCACATATAGAAAGTCTTAGACATCTACTGCAATTTATCACAATGCCCCTTTAACACTAAGGAGAGCTGAATATTTAGAGACGTAATGTGTCACTATATGATTGCCAAGATAATATGTGCTGTGTATAACATCCAAGAACCGCAAATCCTGATTCACTTGTTTCCTATTTGTCCTTGTCTCCTGAAGAATCATTTGATTTGTAAATCCTCCCTGTGACTTTCAAAAGTAATCTTAAAGCTAGATGAATTTATGGTTGTTTTATGCCAAATGAGTTCCTAACAGGCATGGTTGCTGGAATTACAGAGACTGAGAAAATGATCCACTCTGTATATTGTCACAACCTAATATTCATGGAGAACTGAAGGTGTTCAAATCCTCAATCAGCGAATTCTAAAATGAAAACATTTGCTCTGCAAATAACAGCATTTTGGAGGGTATGGGAAGGACATTCCAGTTTGTAACTCAAGTACATTTTGTATGGTTCATATTAACTGCCTCATTGAAAAGATGAAAGGGTATCACCGGTGTAAACAAAACCTGTGTGAAACAAACAACCGATTCATATTAAGGGAGCTATAAGTAATCAAATGTGCAATGGAACATGCTGTGAAAATGATAAGATTTGCATACTTTTCTGAGAACTTTGGAATTTAACCACAATGGCTCTCCTGATTACATTGGCTAAGAAGGCCAATAGCATCCTGGCTTGTATCAGAAATAATGTCTCCTGTGCCAGCAGGACTGGGGAAGTGCACTAGTGAGGCCACACCTTGAATACTGTGTTCAGTTTTTGGCCCCTCACTACAAGAAGGACACTGAGGTGCTGGAGCATGTCCAGAGGAGGGCAACGAAGGTGGTGAAAGGTTGAGAGCACAAGTGTTATGAGGAGCAGCTGAGGAAACTGGGGTTGTTTAGAAGGTTCTTCTCCTGGAGAAGAAGAGGCTCAGGGGAGACCTTATTGCTCTCTACAACTACCTGAAAGGAGGTTGTAGCAAGGTGGGGGTCGGTCTCTTCTCCCAAGTAGCAATTGATAGGATGAGAGGAAATGCCCTCAAGCTGCGCCAGGGGAGGTTTATGTTGCATATTAGGAAAAATTTCTTCACCGAAAGGGTATTCAGATATTGGAACAGGCTGCCCAGGGAAGTGGTTGAGTCCCCATCCCTGAAGGTATTTAAAAGAGGTGTAGATGTGGTGCTTAGGGACATGGTTTAGTGGCGGACTTGGCAGTGCTAGTTTAATGGTTGGACTTGATGATCTTAAAGGTCTTTTCCAACCTAAACAATTCTATGATTCTATGATACTATGATAATAACACTTCAGTAGCAACACTGGAAATATTATCCTTTTACTGCAAAGGACTCTTCGAAATCTGTCATTACTTGTGTAATATTAATCAGTCTGAAATGCTGCACTTTCAACAGCTGGATCCGAAAGACTTTAGAGGAAGCTGATGTCTACTGATGAAGAGTACAAAACACCAACTTAGAAAGGTTGTATCAGCTGCTGAGATAGAAATATTTAACTCCAGTATAAGTTTGTGTATGTGTGCCTGCTACATATATGCTTATATACACATTCACATTTAGTATAAGCATGCACTAATGTATGCTAATGTCTAAGGTGTAGGGATTTAAAAAGATACAATCTGAGTTATAAAATACCTTCATTACGACACAAAATTGATTAAATACATTACAATAAATGCAATGATACACAACAGGTACAATTTAATGCAACATTTCTTGTTCTTATGGGGGATTTTATTCTTTCTGAGCAAGATTAAGTAACTGTGAACTGTGGCACAGTATTCTCAATAATGATAAAAGTAAAAAATACAAAGACTGACTGATGTGATGAACGATGTCCATCTTGGATACTGAAAAAGTCAGGGATCCTGTGAAAAATTGTGCAACTGAAGCTGATGGCAGGGTTACAAAAGACTCTGGCTGAGTGATGAGCACCATGTAAAGGGACTTGCGCTTCCAAGTCTGAGCCACTTTAGAACAGAAGTGATGAATGCACATAGGAATTAAAGAGGTAAGGAATTAAGGTTGTAGGAGCAATTCCAATTTTTACACATCATAATTTTGTTTATTTCTTGGCTTTGTCCCTCTAAGACTTTCCTGTTAGCAGTGAATTCTCTTTCTTGTTTTTGTTTTTTTCAGTGCAAGGTTAGAATGTAGGCAGTTTGAGAAATGGTTAAGACAAAAGGAGCTTTTGTCATGCAGGCCAAGTATGCCACATGTTGCTGTTCCTGTACTCATAGATTCAGTCCTAGCTCAAAACTGGCATTTTCCTTTCTTAATTTCCATTGTAAGATGTTAGTATCACAGTTCTTTGGAGTAATTTAGTTTAGGAAGGACCTTTGCTGGTCATCTGGTCTAACCACTTCACAAGGCAATGGTCCAGCTTCAAAGTTAGATCAGGTTGCTCTGGGCCTTGTGTTGTCCAGTTTTGAATATCTCTAGGAGTGGAGACTCCACAACCTCTCTGGGCAACCCTTTTGACCACAGTATTTGTGAAATAAAAATTTTAAATATCCACCCAGATTTCCTTGTTCCAGCTTGTGTCTATTGTCTCTTATTCTGTTTCTATGAATCTCTGAGGTGAGTCTGACAGTCTGCTCTACACCTTCCCAGTCAGGGTTTGTAGGCAGCAATATGGTCTGACTCTTCTCATCTCCAGGCTGAATGGTCCCAGCTCTCCCACCCTCTCCTCATCTGAGACATGCTCCAAGCCCTTAATGCCCTTCGCAGCCCCTCACTGGACTCATTCCAGTATGTCCATGTCTCTCTTGTACTGGTGAAGGATCACTTCACTGCACCTGATGTTCTGCTTAATGCAACCCAGAAAGCTGTTGGCCTTTGCTGCAAGGGTGCTTTGCTAGCTCATGTTGAACTATGTGTCCACGAGGAACTCCAGGTCCTTTTATTCCCAGGAGCGTGAAGCCTTGCCTAATACTCTTTCACAACATTTGAGGAAAGGAGGTCATTTTATACATGTCAGATGCAACAATAGAAGTGATAGTCTAGGGCTATGAAAGCTTTCCATAGTGCCAAGAGGAAACTCTAAGAAACATTTCAGTCTGCTAAATTTTTATTTCCAGCTTACTGAGGAACAAACAATGGAGATCTTTTTATTTTTATTTACAGTTGTAAAAAATTAATTTCAAATATGTAATTGTAAATTTACAGGTTTTAGCATTTTCTTTTCCTGTTGGGCAATGCAATACCAAAGAGTATAAAATTAATTAAGAGACATTTATAATGTAGAAACATCACAGAGATTCATAGCAAAGGGAAAACTTAACATTGCAGAATTTCTTAGGTATTGAGCTATGCACGATACATAATGTTTGACTTTCTGTGTAGCAATATAGAAGTAGGGAAGAGGAGTGTGCTTCCAAGGGAGTTAAAGGAAGTGGTTTGCACTGATTTAGATTGCTAATAAAAGACCAGTGTGCCTTCCTCCCTCTCCTCTGAACAATTATCAAAATCAGCAGCACAGAGGAAACAGTGTACATGTAAGGGCTTCATGCAGAAGAAATAGATGTGGATAGCTTTCACATATTAACGATATAGCATATACTTCTAAAAAGTCACAGCACAACTACATTGAAAAGCTATGTTCCTGTAATATTACACTGGGGAACAGTTTTATAATTCCTCATAAAGCTTCCAAGTCCCTTGTTGTTATTTTCAAATTAGGCTATCTCTGTCAGTAAGATGGTAAAACACTAAAGAAGACAAATCCAATAAATGTTTCATAAAACTATGCAAATTAATAACTAGACTTAATCCGCCAGGGTCTATGAAATTTTATATAGTAGCTGCAGTTACAATTAAGTGTACAGTAAGAGGCCAGCTCTGCAGAAGAGCAGGTGAAACTTTCATCAGCTGTATTAGAAACATAACACTTAGACTGGCTACAGATGGAATGATAGCATCATAAAGTATGAAAAAGTAATAAATTAAGGGTATACCATCCTTACATTGCTAATAGAGTTTTAGAAGGAGAAGTTAATGGTGTGGAGGTTTTGACTATCTCCTGTACTGGTAAAAAAGTCATGGCTTTACCGAAAACAGTCAGTCAAGCACCTACCATAAGCCTGAAAATATCTGAAAGGAAAAAGGAAAGCTATGCTACGCTTTCTCAAAAAGAAGCATTCTCAAATTACTTGTTGAGATCTGGTTCAACATCCTCCAATGCCAACAATACATTTTTGGAACATGTACTGATGAAAACAGTTTCACCCACTTAATAATAAAGGAACAGAAAAACATTTGGAGAAGTAGTTAGGAACACCACGTCCTTTGGTCCATGCATTTGGACTCACTTCCCAAAGCAGAGTCTTCTTGATCCTGCTTGCTGTAATTACAAGAGTAAAACTGTGATCTCAGTCCCACAGGTATGCCTGTCATGAGCTCTCCTGAAATATGTTGGCTTATATGTATTTGGAGATTTGGCTCTTTCTTTATCCAGGACTCTCTGTTCTCTGTTGCAGAGACACAAAGTACTGCAGATCTGTCTTGCACTCTGGACCTTTCACTTTCTTGTAGACACATGGACAAATGAACATTCTCCCTATGTACATAAAAACATAGATCCCTTCAGAGGATTGGTTACGGACATTAAAAAAGCAACCAAGAGCACACTCTCAGAAAGACATGCAATACAGGCAACATCGAAAGCTTTATTTATAGGCCAGAAATATTCAGTATCTGACTTCAAAGATAATCTTTTTAATATGAGTACTGAAAAGCTGGGCCAAAATAAATCTAAATTAATACCCTGATAAACATTTCTTTTAGATGTTACTCTTTGTTGATAAGGTATTCAAATGGATAATGATGGCAATGGATTTTCTCAGTCATGCTGACACCATGATGCATCAATTCCTTTATAATGTTATATGTCACTCAGCTATTACGGTTCCTATGTCAATCTTGTACTGGCATAACTTTGGCCTAGAACCAAAGTATCTTCATAACTCAACTGCAGTAAACTTAACTAAATATTTGAAACAGAGATAATTATGTTTCTGAAAAAGAATTGGGAACTACAGCAAATAAACTGAGTTTGAGGATTCCTCAGATAGTTTTCCGTGTGAATGATCCATATTGCCAAATGAATTATCTCCTGAGTTTCTTCAGGCTCTGATCTCCCAGGCCCACTTCAGAGAGCCAGTATGGCAAGTCTGCCTCTGTCTATGCAGAACACCTCCAACACTGTTCCAGCATGTTCTGTTTCTTTAATATCTGCACATGCTCTCACAAGCCCATCATTCCCTCATCAACTTGAGCAGGGAAAAAAAAGTAAACATGTGCATGTGCGTGCATATGTTTAGTGTCTTGGGGACACAACAGTTGCCACAGAGAAGGTGTGAAGTGTGGCTGTTGCCCACATCTAGTCCTCTAAAGAGGAGTGGGCATCAGTTCTCTGGCCTCCAACCAGTGGGAAAGCCAAATATTAAGCCATGAAATCACTGTCTTTCATGATGTTAATTGAGCAACAATATGTATCAGCATTTACATGGAACTCATCATAGAAATTCCTTGGAATCAATTTTCAGTCTTTTAGACTTCAATAGAATCAGGTTTTTATCACAGAGGGAATTACATGGAAGACCTAAAAAGTGTTTCTCTGCTTGAGTGTTGCAAAATAGCATTCATATACAGTCATAAAGACCCTGAATTCTGATGTATATGATCATGTTATCTGATATTATAATCATTCTTACAAAGAGGGATTTCTAAGTGTGAAAAAGTATTTTCTGCAAATCACTCATTACCTCTTGTGAAGTGTTTTAAAAAAAAAAGGTTTATTACAGAAAATGTATCCATACTGCTGGTACTTGGTGGAAAAATTTCAAACATCTAAGCATGGAAATCATGAAAGTAAAACATATCCATGCAATATAGGTGGTTATGAACACAGACAAATGGTCAAAACTTTAGACAAAGGCCTATTAAAAAAAAATCTAACAAGTCTGAACTGCCCCACATTAATGATCATAATAGCCCTAAAAGAAGATCCACCCTCAGTGTCCATACAATTTCTCTATACTAATTCACTAGGAGATTTTTTTGTCTTTTTTTAAACAAAACCAAGCAAACAAAAACACAAACTCATTTCTGAACCCAGAATTCATGTTCTAAACCTTCAAAGGTGTTAGGATCCTAGACTGTAGGTTTTTGACACCCTACTAAAGGACTCCAATGTTATAGGATGGGTCACTGTTATAACTTACATTTATGTACCTTAACTGAGTCCTACAGGACACAAAAGTCTTCCCTATTGAATAATTCAGATCATTGTCTTGACTGTCTGTGGATTTCTCAGATAGGCAATTTGTGTTGCTGATCACAAGTGACATTAATACGCTAGCTGTCATGTAATGCATTTAAACTTGCCTTTTACTGTACAATGCAAATGCATTTTCTCTGAGAATTCTGAGTGCAGCTTAATAGCCAGGCAGGAAATGGGATAATTGGTTAAAGAGATTCACAGTGCATTATTAGTATTTTTATTACTGCTGTAATTTTATAGTGTCTTTGATTTATGAGACAGACGAAAAATCTTTCCAGTTGCACTAAACTGCTTTGCATTCAGAAATTAAAGTGCTGAGTAAGATGCTATAATGAACCCTAGGAATAATCATGATTATTTTCCTGATTTAGCATTTGTATTAGTCTCAGCATCTCTATGGTCATACCACTGCTGCTGCAAATGAAAGCAGTCACTAAACAACTAGAAAAATATCACAAGACTATGTTTTTATCAGCATTTCTAGCTGTATTAGGAGTTGACAACATTTGTAAATGTTGCAGTCATTAAAGCCATATTTGGGTAAGGGAAAAGAAAAACTTATAGAACTAAAAAAGAATAGTAACTGAAGAAACTTAACTTTGAATATAGGAAGTTTCTATGGCAAATTGCCTTGTAGAAACTGTAAGTTTACATTCTCCTTTGTTACTATTTTTACAGTATCTTTCCTCAGTTTCTTTTACTGTGGTGATCTGTGTGGCATATTATATGTTCTAAGAGATAACTGTTAGTCAGATCCAAGTTTTTTTACCCAGACACAATGCCTACAGAAAACAATGAGTTCTACTGGAGCAAATGGAAAATGGAGGATCAGGCATGCTGAGAAATACATCAGAGGAATTCAAGCAGTGATGGAGAGTTGAACATTGAGAAGATGTAAATTAATCATTTATTTTCCTCATGCATGTTTGTATTGTGTTTTCTTCTGACCTTTTTCAACTGCTTTAGAAATATCCACAAAATTAAAATGGTTATACAACACAAGCAAATTATATCCCCTTCCCAGCCCTTTGACAGAGTTAAGAGACTTCATTTTATTGGCAATCTAAATGGAGGAAAATTGAAATTAAGTACTATATTGAAACTCAGTAATCAGATAAAGAAAAAGACATAAGCAATCTAATGTCACTAAAAAAATATTAAAACTGGTTATTAGGTGGGTGGAACTTTTTGTGTGAGTCAACAACATTTTGAATCAGTCCTGTACCCGTATTCCTGTGCAGTTACAGAATGCCCTGCTGTGAAAGGCGACATTGTCATTGGACACTTAGTCAGATCCAGACTGGACAAATGTAGTCTAATAAATGTCAGGGTGGCGACTGAAATTCAAAATGCACTCTCAGTGACAGGGGGAAAGATGAAAAATAGCTCTGGTCAAATAACCAGCTTGTGATAGCAGACTGCGAGCCACTCATGACTTTAAAGGGCTAGCAAGAAAGAGTCAGTGCTGCTTTCCAAATCTAAAAAGGGGTGCAATGGAGAACTGGAACAACTTTAGAGCTAATAAAAATCACCCAAGTGTTTTCTATTGATATTTTATTTCTGTTATCTTTTCTATTAAATTCAATTTTTTCAAGGAAAAAAAGTGTTTTCAGAATTGTACTTTCTGGACAATGTTTATCTCTAGCAGTCCTTTATCTCTGAGACCCTAGAAGGAAGGCAGTTAGATTATTGCTTTCAGCCTGGGAATAACTTGCTGGAAAACCACTGATGACTTAGAAACTAGCAGAAATTATCAGGGAAGTGGAAATTTAAGTCTCTGCCTGTGTTACTTACTGCTGTGGCTTACCTCACTTCTAAACAGAAGTCACAGATCAAGCCTGAGTCTATTTCACACCAAGAAATAGCTTTCTTTTCCTTTTCCTTAATGTACCCAGCAAAGCTAGTTGTTAACTGTGAAGTCATTTTCAAGTTCTAGTTTACTAATGTCAGTCTGTCTACCTAAAATAACTTCTACAGTGTTAATTGGATATATTATTATTCTTCTCTTCCTGCCAAAAACTGTTACATATTTTTTGCTCTGTGTTTTTTAGCCATAATTAGATTTCAGATCACTACTAGTGTTTCAGAATCTGGTGAACTAGCTTATGTATTATGTCTGTAAAGTACTTGATAACAAAAGGCTTTATATAAATGCACATTATTGTTCTCAATAAGAACTACCTGGCATGTGTATAGGCACAGCTAAATTATCGGTGACCTCACTACATTTTCTTTGTCTTAGTTCCTAGTTCCAGTCTTTTTTTCTCTTGTCTATAAAAAGGGTTCTAACAGGTTGCCCACAGTTGTTAATTGTTATCATTTGTATTTCATATTAAAATGCTTTCACTTAGTCACGTGGTATTAAATATTTTTTTCTGGGGTGAGGGGGTTGAAGATTCTGACACAGACACGCAACTTCTGCTTTTGGTTACAAGTCCGTATCACCGTCCTAGCTCCACTTAATTGAAAACAGAGCTTGCCTGTAAAACATCACGATTTAGAGCTGATCATATAAATATCCAACCTTCTGTTATGTGCCTTTGTGAAGAGTACTGTTTGTACGTTCATATTTTCAGGCTATGATGAAGTGTGCCCCTTTCCCTCGCTACATTTCCAGGCATCTGCAAAGCCCATATTTAAATGGCTGAGTGAAAAAATTGTAAAACATATTTTGAAATGTAAAAGTTTCCAATAAAATATACTTACTTGCCTTGTGAACTTTGAATTGAAGACTATCTCTAAGTATATTGCATTGGCTGTTTGCTTTTATTATCCCAAACCAGTAGTGACTATTGCTTTCCCTTTCGCTCTGTTCTTACTTGTTTTTGTCATTCCTCTCAAGGGTATCATGCCCTGGGTAATAATAAAATAAAAGGTTCATTCCTCATGCAGCATTCTGCACACTGACTGAATTGTTCTAGGCTCCAGAGGCTGAGAAAGGCAAACCAATGTGAATGATGATAGGTGAAAAGGTCATAGTTTCATTCTTGTATAAAATAATTTTTGGTGCCCATTTCACTTTTCCACTTTTTTTTCCTTCCTTTCCTGAAGGCTTTTGTTTTAAGTCTCTTTTTAACTCTCTTTAAATGATTTATGATCTGTTTCACACTTTGTTACCTTTCTCTGCATTGTAAATGTCAGTGTGCCACATCTGAGAGATGGGAAGTTAACACGCCGTGGGGTTTTATTGACGAGTCTGTGTCAGTGCAAAAAGAAAATGTTTTTAGTTGGTAAAGCTCTGCATTTATTATCCAAAATCTCCTGACAGTAGTAATGATAACACATGAATGAGATGAAATACTGTCAAGACTTTTTCATTGTGCTGGAGCAGAGGATGAGTGAGACAGGGAGAAAATTCCAAGATTTCAGAAAGTAGTTTCTGTAAGGAAGAAATTAAACATTACATATTCAGCATATGTGAGTACATGTGTGTACCTGGCATACACAGAGTCACGTTTGCATATAAATGAGAGAGTAGATATCAGAAGGCAGTATTCTTTTATTCTCCCAGCTGAGAGGCAGCATTCCCAGATGCCTGTTGAAACCAATTGGGATCTCAGACCTGCACTCTGCCTCTCTATCAGCCACTAGCCTCCAGCTGACCTTGAACAATTCACTTCAGCTCTCCTTCTCCCAGTCTCTTGATATGTAAAATGAAATTATTGATCTTCCTCTCCTTTGCAAAATGCATTTGAGAGGCACTAATAAGCCATGAAATAGGTAGAAAAACCTGTGAAACATCATACACCCATATTTATAACCCCAAAAGATGCATTATGGAAATGAGAGCTGGCAAAACTTTCTAGATCATCTTTCATGGGTACATTCCCTCAGCTAGGAAGCTTAATAATTCTGTGTACTTGAAAGTCAATGAAAGAGCTTCTCCCAAATTCACAGGAGCTAAAGAAAGTCTTCATAAATTCTTCGTACAGAAAAAAAAGTATGAATGAAAAAATGAAATATGGGTTACCAGGAAAAGAATTCAATCCCATATTCAAATTAGGCATGCATTTACTGTGTGCAGAGTCTCAGGATAGATGTAAAATACAGTAATCATTTTAATTGCACTGTGGTGGCTACACAGTTAGCAGGGCATGCATGCAGCTTTGTATAGACCCTGGAGATTCTTCAAACAGAAAAAACCACTAATACACCCTTTCAGTTTGCATTTTCATACAGTTAATCAACCCCACTTCCACTGCTCTACTAGCTGCTGGGTTCGGCAGAACTTAGGTTTTCTTTCCTAGATATACATAATTTCTCTTGGCTTCTGTATTGCAACTTCAGTTAATCTCATTTCTGTTGTAAGCAATGAGCTTCCATGGTAATAACAAAGAATGTCTATTTTGCATCATAGAACTGATTAATTTCTAAGATCCCAACTGTTAGACCAATTCTTCAGTTGTAACACTACACATTTACTTCCTCCACACACCCCCTCCCCCTTTTTTTTTTCTTTAGGGAAAATGTCACAGACAGGGCTGGTACAAAAATTGCCTTCCAAATATCTTGTAATAGAAAAATGTAGTTTTAGGTGAGCTTTCTTTTAGAAGGGAAGTTAGCCCTTGTTTAGGTCAGTTAACCTGTGTTATGAGTGAGAAAATTGACTACGAATTGACCACATCCTCTTGTAAGAGCACAAAAGTATGCCTAGAGACCTAGCATAGATTTAAGCACACAGAAGAAAGAAAAAATTGGGTCCAAGATAGCCTGAGTGATTGATTTGTGTCTATGCTTGCAGCTAGAAGGAGGTCAAGTAGTCTATAAGATAGAGGTTGATGTCTTCCGTGGTCTTAAAACAAGTTCATTCAAGCTGGTTGCCTAGGATTGCAGATGGAACTTTTGATTATTTCCTAATATAAACATCTGATGGATTAAGAGTAAGTAATTAGAAGACCTACATACTGAAGAAAATATAGTCAATTGCAATTTTCTAGTAGGTCAAAGTGGTGATAGAATGGTTATCAGAGTCCTAGAATACACAGTATAATAAAAAAGTAAACATCTAGAGAAAAACACTCTATCTTGCAAATTCTGAGACATGGATCTTTAGCTTTTTTCCTTATGTCTTTTGTGTTTCATTTCCACAAGAAAACCCAATGTAACACACTGTAAGGAAAGACTCTCTTCTCTGGCTAGGTAGCTATCAGCATTTGACCCAATCTGAGTATCTTTCTACCAGACTGTAAAGAAGCCAGCAACTCTCAGCAGACTTGCAGTGCTACCTCTTTTACCACTACATGTACAAGAATCGAGGCTAGGTGTAAAATAGGCACTTGACACTGAAACAGCTTTTGGTCTCCTGTATCCTGACACTGAACCTTGCACTTGCTCTCAGCTTGGCTCTCAGACTCCTTGTATTGTGCATAGAGACTTGCAGGTCTCTGGAGCGGAGCCCAAACGTTCAGTAAGGCAAGCAAGGCATGGTCTATGTGTGTTATTTTAAGTGTTTGATATCCAGACTTAGGCAGCTTCCTACCATTGGGCACTGAAGTAACTCTTAAAATATCTAGCAAGAACAACTGGCTGTACATATTCATGGATTTTACACTACAGAGTCATTGGATAAGACGGGAAGGAAGAAAAGGCAGAGGTGACTGGATAATCAAAGAGTACAAAGGTGCAGAGGAATACACAAAGGAAATAGGACCTCAGGGCTGTATCACATGATCAGAGAAATAACTTAGTTATTTGTGCAAAGAAATACAATAACTAGCAATGATAAAGGATGTCTGAAGAAAAGTAAGAGACATAAAAATATTTTGAAGCATGTAAAAGACAAAGAATATCCTTTGGCGCATTAGGGGACATACAAAGCCACTTAGTGTAACCAAGGGAGAACAGGTGACAGATTTCTTAGAAGTAAAGATTCTAGTAGAAAATTTGAGAAAGCAAGAGATCCTAGGAAATCACGGAACTTGATCAACTCAGTAGCTCTCCAAGAAGATTTAAAAACAAGGGCAAGTGCTGAGGTAGGAATGAATGCACAAGCTACAGCAGAGTTAGGTTAGTAAATGTGAGAGGAAGAGTATTTACTAAGAAATTTCAAGAATAAATTCAGATATCCATGAGAGTAGGACAGGTGAAAGAGCAGACCAGGTTTAAATCAACACAACTGCTCAGCTGTTTGTGATAAAACAGATCCTGAGGAAGTTCACAGAACAGAAATGAATACATTACTAAAATTTTATAGGCTTTAAATAGGTTTTTGGTAGTATATGAAAGAAGGCAAGTTTTCAAAATTTATATTATTCCTGAGAAACAGATCAGGCTGCTAGATTGCATCTCCAGCAAGCTGAGGAGTGCAGTGAGACCAGACGACGTTGACTGTAGCATTCTGTCATGAGATATATTCATTTTACTGCTAGAAGAATTCATAGTTTTATCTTTCAGACATGAATTAGAAATCATGCTATATAAGGGAGTAGCGAGGAACTGTAGGTTCACTGATGGCATTGAATTCATAGTCCTGAGAAGGCTGATCTATCAAGATTAATTTATGATGGAGACTGAGAGAGCAGAAAATATGGAGTGAAGATTATCAGGAAAAATTAAAAAAATTATACAGTTGGAAGATAAGAGGAGGAAAAAAAATATAAAATTAAGAGACCAAGGACTACAACAGATAGGAAAAAACCACATTGTGTTTTGAAAGATTGTGTATTACTGAAGCAATATAAAAGAAAGAGTCTAATTACTGCCGAATTTGTAAAAATTGACAAAATTTGAAAGAAAAAATGTTTTTTTAAAAAAGTAAAAATAACCTGAATAATGGTCATGATTGTGTCATATAAAGCTCCTGTTTTACAGGTTGGAATCCACAAAGCAAGACAACAAACAAATGATATTGACTCTACAGATGAGTTCCCTGAGGGGAATACTGCAGGAAACAAAAGTGAAGTGATAATGAAATGGTTAGAACAAGAAATAATAATGCTACAGATGATCTAAGGCACTTAACTGTGGCTGCTTAGGTTTGTGCTAATTGTAGTCCCCTAACAAATGTCAGACTTGATGAAACAAGGTTCAAGCAGTGAAACACAGATGATCAATGAGAAGCTGTGTAGATTAATTAGAAAACAACATAAAAGAGAAAGAGTTTTAAAAAGATCAGTAAAGGACAGGGGGAAAAGCCTGTTAAGAGTATTCAATTGAAAGAGAGAATTTATACACATATAAAATACAAGTCATGAGATAATAGCTAGCAACAAGCCTGGGGAAAAAAACACATTCCAGTGCTGCACTTGCAGAAATAAACTCCTTTTTGTGGCTTCTATTTTAATGCAAAGACTTTCAAATACTTCTGTAAGTAGAAACCCCACTTCAGTAGAAGGTTGCCACCACTCAATACATTTTTTAGCCTGAGCATTAGAAATGTGCTTGAACCTATTTACAGCTGAGTAGAAAAGTTAAATCTGCATCTTCCACAACCTAGAAACTATTGTAGCCACAGGCCAGATGTGCAGCTGGGCACCGCCTTTACTCTTCCTGGACAGTGGCTGAAGGAAGGATTGAACCCCATCTTACACCTCAGACCGTGGCTGCCATACAGACAGCTGTGCCTGCAGACACGAAAGGGGCAGGATTTCAGGCCTCCTCTTGCTCTCAGCCTTTGTCCTCTACATCTAGGCAACTCTGTCCCGTGGGCCGCCTAGCCGGACGGCTTCCTGAAGCACCTACTACTCATTTCTTCTACAGGAAGCCCAAACACTCATCTCTACTCTACATGTTAGGTGTCCAAACCAGGGCACTGCAGGAGTCAACTTTTGAGTATCTCTTCATTGGCTATACTTTAGTGAGAAAGACTGCAGACAAGGATGGGACTCCTCTCTCATCTAAGTTTAAGTTGTTTTCTTGGTGTGAGCTGGTGTTTAAACCCCCATAGTCAATGGAGATATAGTTGACACATAAGTCTGGAGGGCTTTTTAGATAGTTGAACATGAAGTGTTTTCTTTGGGGCAAGCAGAAAAGATCTCTAAAGTTTCTATTGTTTGTATTGACTAGACGTCTGCACATCAAGCTTACATTTAGGACATGGTGTTTGAGTCCATTTTTGTGAGGTAAACCCAAGCTCAAATATCAGGGCAGTCACTTGCAACCTACTTTGATTGCTTACAAATAGGTACTTAATGCAGTACCTAATGACAATATCTGAGATATCCTGCTGTGATGGCGCCTAGGACCTGTGGGAGATCTGTGCCATTTGCAATACATCTGGATGGCAGATAGGAGCATCTGAAATGACACTAGCCACCAGCAGCTGGGCAATTGGATCAAACCTTCAAGATACATTACACTTATCATATGCAGTATAAATGAATAATAGACTAGAGAGCAGCTTGATCTTAAGTAACATTTTGGTGGCTTCGAAGAGAGTACAGGAAAAAAATAATTTCAAAATAGCCTAATAGTTGAAATCATTTCATGTAACACCTTCCATCACATTTTCTCTATTATTTACTCTCTAGAGTGTTTTTTATTCTATCAAGTTAGGGACAGAGTAAATAATATATATATTCTTTCTATTATTCTTAAAAAATAAAGCAGTAAAATGTCCTTCATAGAACATGTGCCCTTAAGTTGACAATGTTGCTTACACTTTAGTGAAAACATGACACTTTCTGACATTTGTAGAAATTGCAGTTACCCATGGTCAAAACAAAAAACTCAACAAACAGGAAGCCATGACATATTTTAAATATGTTCAAAACATGGTTAAAATTGGTTCAGCAAATACAGTTAGTGAAGTGAATATCCGTTAAAGAAATAGACCCGGTCAAAATATCCATCACCTGTGAACTGAACCGAATAAGCCCTGTGCTAGACCCGTGCTGAACAAGTACAGTAGCTATTAACTCCTTTTCACCAACTTCAGCTTCACTTGTCTTTCATGTCTCTACCCAGTTCTTTGCCTACTGAAGTCAAAGGCAAATTTTATAGCAAGGAAACTATACAGCTCAGGTTTTGTGTAAATTGTTACCATGTACTTGTATTCTCTCTTATTGTCAGCCCAGAAAAAACACAAAAGAAATATGGTCCTGTTTAAATTAGTGGCATTTTTTCTGGTGATTCCTTTCAGGAGGTTTTGGGGGAGCATAAATTCATGATGAAGAAACATAACCTTTAAAATTCTAGGATTACCTTACATAATAATAGGTTGACCAAAATACTGAGGAGACATCAGAGGTTGAAATGGGAAAATATCTTTAAATTTTTTGCAAGGACTAAACCCTGTATAATGTTTAATTATGGAAAATCACCTCTGTTACTCAGCATTTGTAAATTCAGTAAGTACAATTAGCTCCCTAGCCTTAAACTCTTCCTTTAAATCTGACTAATGATCGTAAATGTTAATCAATCTTCTAATCAATGGTATAAAAATAAGCACTGGAATTGTTACAAACAGAAACAAATGAAAAGGTGAGGTAACTTCATAAAAAGACATAGCCAAACATACCAAATACGCCTTCCAGCAACATTTGAACATTTAGATGGTTCCAAAAGCAACAAAGATGAAAATCACATCAAAAATGTTCAAAAACATTTTGTGGTATATTTTTTTGCATATTAACTCATCCAAATCATTTTTATGTCTATGCTACCGCAGAGCTGGGACACTGCACTGGTTTTGGGAATAACCCAAAAAGCTGTTACGGTTTCTGTATTCCCTGATAATTGTCTTATAAAGTAAAAATAAACTCTTTTATATTGAAGGCTGCAACGTTAATACGCAATACTAAGTTCCAGTCATGTTCACAGTGAAGAAATAGGAAATAAAATGTCACTATCCACTGTTCCATAATTCTTCATGTTCATTTGTTTATTGTTGTTGTTGTTGTTAGCAAGTGTTTCTTTTGAATTTTGTGTGCATGGAAGGCAGTCAGTCACAGTGATCTCAGCCTACCTTTGATTTATGAACCAGCACTGTTTTTCATGGAACTGCTTTGTCAGTTCAAAAGTGCAGGCACTGAAGAGTCAGA
This sequence comes from Nipponia nippon, assembly GCF_047370975.1. Lineage (NCBI taxonomy): Eukaryota > Metazoa > Chordata > Aves > Pelecaniformes > Threskiornithidae > Nipponia > Nipponia nippon. Next base: position 153,492,084 of record NW_028262290.1, on the reverse strand, counting down.
CTTTGGAGATGAACAGTGGAAAAAATCTTATTTCCCACACAGCAAGAAAATTGACTAACAATACACTAAATGGAACTTGGGCAGAAAACCAATACAAGTATGTCTCCTTGTAACCAATTCCCTTTTTGCGTCACTTTATATGGGATCACAGACACGAACAAAAATTTGGGGTACTAAGCTGCAACTTTTGAGTGTTAGCAATGTAGTATTTTCTTTACAAAGTCCTTGTTTTCCTGTGTTTTACATTGCTTCAAAATATTGCCCTTAGGCCAACAATGAAAGGGTTATCTGCTCTTAGTCAGGGAAAAAGGAGGGATAACTCATCAACAGTTTAGTGTCACTCAGACAAAGGGATAACACTACATAAATGTATGTACCAGTAAAAGCAATTAAATTTACTCATGACTGTACTATAACACCCTACAGCTATATGTTACTTCTCACACCCTTGGCCAGTGGAAGTTTCCAGAAGAAATACAGTTGGTAAGATGTCAGTCTCTCTCAGCCTCATAAAGAGATTTTGAAATACTTAAAGACTCTGACTGTTTTTTGTCTGTTTGGTTTTCCCAGTGATTTGGTCTTCCTCATGCAGATGGAGAGCTGAGCAAAACATGCCAGTGGTATCTGGGCTTTGGCTTCCCCTCAGCTTCCCCTTGTAGCTCGCTTTTTTGTTAACCGGGCATCCCAGGTTTCCATGTCTTTTCAGAACATCTTTTATGAATGTTTTCTTTTTGGCACCCTTATGTTGGGAGTCTGTTCATCCAAATGTGGGTTTGTCTATCTTATCTGTCTCTGAGACCTGCTTTGCTTATTATATGGGCCAGATATTACAGCATTCTAGTGATTTACAGCCATGAATGAAATTATCCTCACTTCGTCACCAAGAGGAGGGGAGGGAGCTACAAGAAGCCAGCTCAGCCCTGCCATGCCCATGTTGGATTCCAGAGAGCATCTGAAACCATGCTATGCACTACACAGCTGTGCAACAGCCTCAGAAAGGCTATATTTAGTCCCATCATATCACAGCAAAATACGGCAGATGCCTCAACAGTGAATAGATATCTTGTACTTTTCATTATGATTTTGAAACGTGTCTCCAAGGGGAAAAAAGTCCCTTTCCATTAATAAATAAATCCTAGGTGTCTGTTTTAATTGTTACCTTCTTGTTTTTTACTAGGGACTGTCAGGTTTGATCTTACTTGATTTTACTAAGCATGCAGAGGATATGAAAAAGGATGTTTAGTATGTAAGCACTAGGAGACCAAGGTGTAGAATTCTGCTCTACTCGTAGATGCAGCTGTTACTAGGAAGTGTGGTATTTATTACTTCACTTACAACAATTTATGCCTATCTAATGTTTTATCTCTAGGGTCCAGGTCTGCTTCCAAAGAAATTCTGAAAACATTAATCCTTGTCTGTCAGTGTGTTTGCTGTGAATTTACTAGGAAGCAATGACAGCAAACACAGAAAATTCATTTCAATACTAATCAAATATAGAACATAATGACTTTCATTTTATAACATGTAAAATAATATTCACACCTTGAACACTGTGTTCAGTTTTGGGCTCCTCACTACAAGAAAGACATTGAGGTGGTGGAGAGTGTCCAAAGAAGGGCAGCGAAGCTGGTGAAGGGTCTAGAGAACAAGTCTTATAAGTGCTGAAAGCACTGGGGTGGTTTAGTTTGGAGAAGAGGAGGCTGAGGGGAGACCTTATCACTCTCTACAACTACCTGAACGGAGGTTGTAGCGAGGTGGGGGTTGGTCTCTTCTCCCAGGTAGCAAGCAACAGGACAAGACGATATGGCTTCAAGTTGTGCCAGGGGAAATTTAGATTAGATATTAGGAAAAATTTCTTCACACAGAGAGTGGTTAGGCCTTGGAATAGACTGCCCAAGGAAGTGGTGTAATCACGTCCCTGGAAGTGTTCGAAAAACATGTGGATGTAGTGTTTAGGGACATGGTTTAGAGGTGGACCTGGCAGTTAGGTTAAGGGTTGGGCTCGATGATCTCAGAGATCTTTTCCAACCTTAATTATTCTATTCTATATACATACAACAGAGTCGTGTTCACATATATACTCATAAATGGTGATTATACACATGTACACACAAATACGTATGTGTCCATGTGCGTGTATTTTGTTAGGAACAGCATGCATATGAGTTTGGATGGTGCCAAAGGAAGGTGCCAGAACGTGGCACAGATAAATTGTAGAGAAATGTGTCACATACATTTCCAGCAGGATACGGCGTGATGTTTGAAGCTATTTCATTACAAAACTTGTCCAGGGTAAAGGTACTAAAATTCATGTATTTACAGTACATTTGTGCATATATACATATATGCACGCATACATTCAAAGAATATGTATCCTCTTATTTGGTGTTGGAATTAATTATTACTGAAAGTTATGTGGTGTTAACTAATCTTAATAAAAACAGATTCCTTCATTTTCTTGTTTGTGATGTTATCGTTGTAGTCATCTCTCCAGGCAGAAGACAACAAAAAATAATAAGAAATAAAACATCTAAACCTGCTTATCTGTGGCTCTGCTGCTTACACAATCTCTTGGTAGGTGCAAATGCTACTGTTTGGTGGGTTTTGCACCTACTTGGTGGCAGTGGTGTGGTCCAGAGGAGTCAGACCCTTTACTGCCCCGATTTTCCTACTTTGTTTGTTCAATTTTTTTTTTCATATTATGGTCAAGTACAATCTAACTTTTTACCAGGACATTAAGAAAGTGAAATAATTTAAGGAGTTATTCCAAGCCTTGAGATGAAGAAAACAAAAATATTTCTTGATACAGAATAATGTAACAGTTCAACTCTCAAGCAAAAGAAGGGCAAATTAAAGGAGGGAGAGAGACACAGCTAATATTTTGTCTGCTCTGTGAAACAGGTGAGGTCATGGAATTGTCTTTTTACCTAATTTCTTCACAGAGAATAGTGAACTATTTTGATGATGCTCTGGAGACTAGATTTTAAGACTGGGGACACACATCTTTTGGCTGTAGCTCTGTTTCATCCTCCTCTGAGCAGCTGCTGTGATCTGTCCTCTAACCCTTTTCAGTCAGAATAAATCAGGTGACTGCTAACAGATTAAATAATAGGTAAAACCCCTTAATGTAAAGATCTTTTGTTGGAGACCTTTTGTCAGAGACCTTTTGTTCCTATGCAAAAAGAGCGAGTGGCAACAACATACCTCCTTGCACCCCACTAGCACAGAGAATGAAGCTCCCCATTTCTTTCATTGCCTGTCCAGTAAGCTTGTTTGCCCCTAAAGTGAGACATAACGGCACCTCCTCTTGTACAAGGCTTATAACAAAACCAGAGGGTGGCCTTAAACTGGATGACTTTACATCTTCAGTTACTCTTTTATTAGAATTTCTTTACCTATTGTGAGCTCCTCTGATGGTTTCTCAGTGACTAAGCTAGAAGAAAGCTCCAAATGTTTTCACATAAATTAATATTTCCTGAATTGCAGTATGAGGTTTTCCTAAAGTTACACCAGAAAGGAGAACCTTAGAAATCAAGCATTTGAATTATTTTTTTTTGCTGGATGTTGCAATTCAACTTAACCCCACAACATTAAGGTTTAAGATCCATGTTGTTATTTAAAAAGACATTTTTCCTACCTTAGCTGCACGAGCATAGAAACAGTTGGTGCTTGAGCAAAATGGCATCCTATTTGCATATTAAACCAAAATTCTGAAAGCTTAATCCTTTTCTTTTATTAAATGTCCATTAAATTGGAGTGTTTGATGTATAGTTGTTGAAAAAGAGCAATGGCTAAGACTTACTGTAGGTAATTCTTTTTTTGTGTAAATAGTCAAAACAAAAAAAAAAAAACCAAGCAAAACAAAATGTAAAGCTCTATAAAACCCCCAAACCCAAGCAGATTCTGAATAAAGGATTTTACTGATTATTTTTTCCCACACAAACATATACACAAGAACAGGTGTTTTCATAGTAGCTTACTATGTTTTGTGAGTCCTATAAAATGACTTCAAACTAACTACAATAATTGCCCCATATGAGTCAGAAGGATTCTCTGCGGCATGCATATTGCTCTTTCATTTCATAACAAAGGCAGGCTGCTGCAGAAAAAGGTTCATGTTATTTCGCAAGGTCTGATGCTCTGCCTCCACAATTGTTGTGATCTGAAATCTAATACAAAATGCAGAAAAGATGTCTTTTTAATTGTTACTCTCACATAAATGAGAAAGGTCATTGGTCTGATCACTGAGATAAATTTGTCTCTCCTAGCATTTTTCATAATGAAGAGACATTAAATTAATGTTCACTTAAATAACATAATTAATGGTATGATCAGAAAGTAGTTCATGTTGGAACAGAATGAGTATAAACCATCTAATCAAACAAAATGATTGGGTTTTTTAATTGTTGATAGCAGTATAAGGTCATATGAAGTCCCTTCTAGTAACTCATCTTTCTCTTTCTGTATTTTAGTTCTCTATTTCTGTCTCTAGAATGATCATTAGTTATAATTAAATGAAAGCAAAGCAGTTAGCTTGACAAGATCAGGATTTGGGAATTTTTATAGTCATTAAAGGATCTTCTGATAACCATATTAAACTCCGTCATTCACATACCATCAGGCTTCTCTCTGTCATACACAAAGCAAAGTACGTCAAGTACAGCAGTGTCCCAAGAGAGAAGAGCAAATATATCACCTGATTTAACTTCACTGAAGTGAATGGAGATAAACTCCAGATTAATTTTGTCCTGTGACTTCCCAACATTAAGAAAGTTAATAATGAAACCAAACTGCCTGACTTCGAGAGGTTCTTGCAAGTTCTTGCCATTATTAGCATGTGGTAGCATCGTATGAGATTCTCAGATGTGCCCTTAGATTTGATTCATTGTTCAGCCTCATGTTCTGCTTGGAGTTCCTGAGCAAAAAGTGAACAGAAATATAATTACAAGAGCTCGTTGCTGTTTTAATGCCAACCAAGTCCCTGGACTTAATTCCTATTTCTCCTACCATTTTAAAGAGTCACACCTTAGCCAGGATGAAACATAAATAACTTTCTGAAAATTAAATAAACTTATTCTTGAATCCATATTCATATGTGGATGATTGCATTTGTAACATTTAAGATTTTTTTCTCATACGATTTGTCCAATGAAAAGGAACTGCAAGGCAGTGCAAGGTCCTGCACATGGGTCGGGGCAATCTCAAGCACAAATACAGGCTGGGGGATGAAGGGATTGAGAGCAGCCCTGAGGACAAGGACTTGTGGGTGTCAGTTGATAAGAAGTTCAACATGACCCAGTAATGTGTGCTTGCAGCTCAGAAAGCCAACCCATATCCTGGGCTGCATCAAAAGCATCATGGCCAGCAGGTCAAGGGAGGTGATTCTGCCCCTCTACTCTGCTCTCGTGAGACCCCACCTGGAGTACTGCATCCAGCTCTGGGGCCCCCAACATAAGAAGGACATGGACCTGTTGGAGCAAGTCCAGAGGAGGGCCATGAAGATGATCAGAGGGCTGGAGCATCTCTCCTATGAAGACAGGCTGAGAAAGTTGGGGCTGTTCAGCCTGGAGAAGAGAAGGCTTCAGGTACACCTTATAGCAGCCTTCCAGTTCCTGAAAGGGGCTTATAAGTAAGCTGGAGAGGGACTTTTTACAAGGGCATGTAGTGACAGCACAAGGGGTAATGGCTTTCAACTGAAAGAGGGTAGATTTAGATTAGATATAAGGAAGAAATTCTTCACTATAAGGGTGGCGAGGCACTGGAACAGGTTGCCCAGAGCAGTTGTGAATGCCCCATCCCTGGAAGTGTTCAAGGTCAGGTTGGATGGCGCTTTGAGCAACCTGGTCTACTGGAAGGTGTCCCTGCCCATGGCAGGGGGCTTCAAACTAGATGATCTTTAAGGTCCCTTCCAACCCAAACCATTCTATGATTCTATGAACTATGGCTGAGGCACAAGGGGTAAATGACCTATGCAGGAACAGCATCTTAACCTCATGAACATGGGGAGAGACAAAAATTGCCCTTCCTAGTACAGCTCTGAACCCCTGACACAGAACAGCATAATGCACTATTTTAGCAGATCAATCACACAGCGCAGTGTAACTTCACACAGAGCACAGTGGTAGGCTTCAGAATTTGCTTACCTGAGAGCCACTCATGGCAGTGGTCAAAGGTTACCAGCAAGTTGATTAAAAATGTACCTGCTAGACATCTTTCAATATGTCACAACATGTCATTTTGTGCTATGCATTTCAGAATGAAGTAGCTTTCTCCTTTTAAGGCATTGTCATTTGCTCTGTCAGTTTGCTTTAGACTGGAAAAGTACCGGACTCCTTTTGATAGCAGCTACCCAAAACATAGCAATTCTGGAAGCACAGAAAAAAATCCCTATTTTTGGTCTACATCTAAAGAATGAAGAGTAGTCATTCTGCAAGACTAAAAAGTATTTCTCTCCTTTTAAAAAGTTGTTTAATCAAATGTAAGTAAAAGTGAAGAGCAAACAGAAACGATACAATATATTCTTTCTTCTATTACATAGTAGCACAGTGCACACTTTCTAAGTACATAATAAAAGGAAAATAAGAGAAAGTGATTGTGGCTGTTCAGTCTCAGCTAGAGGTGTCAGGCTAGATTTTGTGTCACTTGTTCATTTTCTATAAAGCACTTCTTCCAGATCTACTTTATGGGTGTGAATTTCGCAGTGCTATGGAGAAAGTTCTGATTTTTTTTGAACTGGATTTCTTTCCCCTCACTTTGACTCTCATAACATTTTTTTTTTCTTGCAATATAGAATATTATTTTTGCCTTTCTTGCATCCCTTTTTTCAAAGACCTAATGTTAGGAGAACTTTCTAGATGGCATTAAGGATCAAAGTCTCTTTCTGGAAGTACTTATGCCATATCATGAATGTCCATGCTCTCATCAGATAAAAGAATTCCCATCAAATTCAGCAGTACCTGAAGCCCTCAAAAAGCAAATTAAGCTGTAGAAGCCTACAGAAAGGACTTTAAACAAAATGAACGCTTCCCCTCCACAGAGAAATAAGAGAGAGACATCCATAGACTCATTAACCCACTAACTGAGGCCTGACATGAAGATTTATATTCAGGTGTGGTAATTCACTTTCTTTATACTATGCTGGCAAGCACAAGTTTTCAGGGCTGGGTTTCTGGTTTGGTTGGTCGGTTGTTTTTTAATGACTTGGACTCCTAAGTTTTCACACTCGCAATAGCTGTACATATCAACATTAGAAGAACATTGAAAGATGCCTGTAAAAATCACATATTAGGGATACATTCAGGAAGGTACTTACAGCCAGAACTACAAAGGGACTTGGGTACTCACTGTTTGACTTTCAAAATCCAGCTTAGATACTATGTAACCTTCATAGTAAATGTTTCCTTTTTCACAGAGGAGGTGTTTTGGATGAAGTGGTTAGAGCCAACGGCTTTGATGTAACCATTCATTCCAAATACAAATGAGCACAATGGAATTATTCCTGTAATGGGGTGCAATTCACCAGTACATTTTAGCCAGAAATTAGTTTTGTGTCATTGACATCGGTGTGAAACAGCAGATGACTAATGAAACAAATGACACAAAACTAATGAAAGAGCATGGTAAATTAATATGCAGCCCTTTCTATTTCTATAAGCAGCTAAAAAATATCTCTAATGGCTTTCATTTGTGATTATCTACATCCAGTATTTTTGAGAGAATCATTGATCATATTCAACGGACTAAGAACTGAACCCCACTACTGCCTACAAAAGTCTGCCGTGCCTCCTACCACTTTGACAAATTGAACATGCCAGCTGCCAATTATGCTAATTTTTAGTGGTGATCTACTGTGCTGTTTATTACTGAACTGTCCAATTTCTTTTTATTAATATTCTCACTTCATTTTGGAATGGCAATATTTTGATGTTCTTTATCTTTGGCCTTATTTATTTCACATGAAACACATTCAAATTAAACCTTCTAATTCTTTCTTTTTTTTTTTTTTTTTTTTTTTTTTTCCCCTGGCATGTAACGGATTTGAGATATTATTCAAGGATCTTTCTTTCCCCATATTACTCTTGCATTCAAAGGAGTTGGAGGCATAAAATGGCCTGTACAGGGAGTTTTGTTGTACTCAACCTGACAGCAAATTACTGAACTCACATGACAGTGTCAGTAACACAAGATATAAGATTAAAAGTTCTTCACAGAGTATGATTTTACCACTGTTTGGACAATAGAATTATCTGATAATGTAGCATCTCTTCATGTTTTACCCTGTATTTTTCAGGCAGCTTTTCCACATTGAAAATGTTAGTAGATGTCCTTGCAGTACTAGAATTTAGAGTATATTAAACTGTCTGACTTGCACTGAATAAATTTCACCAAAACATTCATGACCATGAAATGATGAGCTTTGTGAAAGCTTTCTTATGCTGCATTTATACCAGAAATGTTAATGGGAAATAGAGAAACAAAGAGAAATTAATCATGAAGGAAACCTTTTATTTTCAGAGGTTTGCAACAAGTACTTTTACATAGACCTTATTCTTAGGGAGAAAGGTAATTTCTCCTAGAAAGCCCATCTGGAAACTTCTGTCTTTTTTTCCTTGAATATTGCATGAATTATTGCATGATCTGCCTTTCTTGTGGTATTTCAGTATTTCCAAATACAGCCTGTACCAAAAGAAAGAATTACAGAGAGTTGCAAAATCAAAACAGTAAGTCAGCTGTATTCTTTTTGACATTAAGATAATAAGGTCTGGGTTTTGGTCAAAGGTTTTGGTGGAAGAATTCAAGAGAGTTTCTTCTTTCAGTTAACACAGCTAAAATTTGCTAAGACACAATCCTGACATAAACCTGAAAATAATAATTATTATTTCAGTTCTCTTTTGCCTCTATTTGCAGTACTGTCAGATCCACCAAATGTGCCATTATCATCTCCTTGGACTCTGTTACTTTTCCGTAAGTCCCTCTTTATTTCAGAGTTGTTACTGCTAATCCAGACACTCAGTAATCTAGTTCATGTGATATCTTTAGTAAGATTAGCAATGTTTAATACTTGGAGGAATTACTTTACTGTGAAATGCTGACATCTGCCAACATAATCCAGACAGCCTCATAATGATGTGTAGTGCAGTTAATAGTCAAATGTTGTAAACAAAAGTTAGAAGGCATTATATAGTAGTTTCTAAGTGACACAAGAACAGCAACCTTGGAATGAGTTTAAATCTTGGTCCAAGCATGTTTTATGCAAATATCCAGGTGACAATTTCCAAGATTTTCAGAAAATAATATTCAACAAATTAACTGAGCTTAATTAAAACACTCTGGACCAGAAGTATTTACGAGTTAAATATAACACGGTAATAACTTACCAATCATTCATGCGGGTACCATAAAGCAAAACACTTCATGACATAATTGAAAGCAGTGATTTTTTAGATTTTTTTTCTATTTTTCTGAAAACTTTTTTCTGTATTCCTTCTTCCATTGAGTAATAAGGGTACCCAGAAAGCAAACACTGATTCTACCCACTCTTCCTCAGTGTGTAACCCAGTTTGTACAAGCAATTTAATTTCTTTCAATTTATGTCAGTGCAAGGGCTGATCTTATGCATACAAGTCAGATCTCACAGACAAGTGGGAGTACTAAAGATCTGAACATAGCAAGACCTGCTGTGAAGCTCATTGTTGGACAAAAATCCCATGGAAAAGGATGGCAGGATGAGCCAAAAAGCACAATGAGCTGTAGTACATATTGAACTGTTACCAGCAGTAAACACTCAGCTTCCTTTAGCTGACCATGAACTGATAAGAGCAAAGAATAGAGATCCACTGTCTGAGAAGAATGAGAAAACAACATCCACCAGAGTGAACTCTGACTTCTGTGCTTCTCTGCAGTACCAAGGAACAAGAATGTAACCCCACGTCTTCTAATTTTGCACTCTCACTGAAGGCGTTACAATAACGGTGAAAAATGGTTTATTACCTGAAGATCCCTATAAGCTGCTTTGTGAAAGAGGGATTGAGAAGATATTCAAACAAAAACATTCATTTGATTTTTGACATTCTTTGCATCTTAAGGCTTTGTTCTCTCCCAGGCATCTGGAGTTTCACATTTCCTAATGATTTTCCAAAATGTGGACGCTTCAATATTTTGGGTGCTCTGTGCTTTTTTCTGTTCTGTTTGCCTCTAAAGGATACAGCTGTCTCAAACAGAAATAGCAAAGCTGCCTCTGAAATTGAAAGCTAGCTACTCATGTCAGCACAGCGCTCCTTACAAGTTAATTCATATTCAGGTGTGGATCTTGTTTATGCATTTGTAAATTTGTAGTTCCTTTTGTACTGAAATAATAATAAAATAAACCAAGCCTGGGAATTTTATGCAGTGTTCTGTCTCTGATTATAAATGAAATTATTCTGTGCCCTCTGCTACCCCTCAAACTGGCAGTAAAACTGTATAGTTTTCAGAAATTAACTGTAATTTCTCAGAAACCATATAGCTAAAGCCCTATTTCTGAAGATATAGGTAAGTGATACAGACTTCCAATCACATGATTAGTGATAATAGTGATAGTGATGTTTAAGATCCTATCATCTCCAAAGTTAGATCAAGGACAGAGATATTTAGACATCCACTTGTTTAAGAGTGTCCAGTGAATCTTTTTTAAAATGGTTGAAGCACATTATATGAGGAAGCCACCTGAATCCCATTTAAGAGGATTTAGGGAGACCTTACAAATGACTGCACAAGGATGTAGCTACTATAATGTTCAACCTAAATCTTAGATGTCTACAACCATTAATAATTCCTATGTGAAACCTACAATTCCTATTTTTGACCTAAGTTCAAAACACGTTGTATTTGTATAAAAGTGTAAACGATAGCTAGGGAATACCTAGACTGATGTTCATAAAAGCTGATACAAAGAGAACTGGAATGACTAAGCTAGAAAAGACATATCATCAAATGCTTTAGTTTTGAATGTGTTTAATTTTGCACCAAAAATAGCAATTCTACTTGAACATATGCTGTCCTGTCTTGAAACTTGCAAGATGAGCTTAAGTATTATTCTAAAACATATTTCCAGGAAAAGCAGTATCTGATAAGAATATTGTTTGGTTTCCTTTCTGCTGTCACTTATAAACTCCACAAAGATTTTTTTCTTTTTTTTTTTTTTTTTAGTATCAAGTGCAATAACAGTGATAACAGATCCAGGACTCTGAAAAATCTACATAAACATATACTCTTACCCATAGAAAGCTTCCCATCATATTTTAATAGAAATTGGACCAAATATCACATTCTTGGATAATTGCATAATTTGTATGAAGAGGAGTAATATAACTGATTGCTAAATGCTAACTTTACTGTAGATATACAGATGGCTGAATAAGCATTTAATTGGGATTTTTTGTTCATTTGCTTGTGTGTTTGTTTGTTTTCTTAAGGGAAGTAGTTCAAGTCTGAGCAGATCAATGCATTCCTAATCAAAACTAAGTCTCTACCTTAGGGGACTGTGCTCAGAATGATTATATTTTATGGATGGGCACTCTCCACTCAGTAAAGAATAGATGGAAGAAAGATAGGCTGAAAAAAAAAACCAAACCCAAACCAATAACAACAAAAAAATCACATACTTCAAGTTGACTATCAAAAGTCATTCTGTGTGACCTAAATGTATCTAAGAATGGGATGGAAAACTAAAAATCATTAATGCTATCATTAACATTTTCCATTGTCTCAACAAAAAACTGTACAAATTTTAGATAATCCTCAAGAGCAGACAAGACAGAGCTGAGGTAAATCTTTAAAAAGCCAGTCTGCAGCTGCCCTTCCCCCAGGAACCAAACTGAATCTCACAAGAAATGCCTTCCAAATATAATACTGAATCTCACCTGGAAGGATGCCATGTATATACTCTGGCATATTTAAGGACAAAACACATTTCAAAAGGAGATGCTCAGTGCAATCAGAAAAGGGGAGGTTCTGGCAAAGCAATTTACTACAAATGGATATGCTGGAAAAAATGCTATATCAGGAGCTCACAGAGGGAATGCAATATTGGTGCCTGATATTTAGCAAGCAGAACAAGTTACTGGCAAGTCAGGAGTCTTGGGTACTATTCCACTATTACTGAGTGGCTGGGCTAAACACTCAGGTTGAACTTCTTTTGTGTAACCGTTTCTGTAAGGTGCTTAAGTTTCTGCCAAGGCTAGCTTCAGATAACAAATTTAATTTTCACAAGGGAACATTTGCATATCCCTTGTCTTTTGATCAGGGCTTTCAGTACTTCTGGACAAAGAAATCCACAATTAGAAGCTCCCTCTCATGTATGAAAAAAAGACAAAACCAGCATTTTCATACCTGAGAGGCTGATGAAGGACTTCCCTAATGCTGTAGGGCATATTGAAATGCCTAATTGAATAGTAGCACCTAAGGGCTGAGTACAGTTAAAGTCAGTGCAAACATCCCTCGTGTTGATGTACAACTGATAAAAACCAAAACAATGGTCAATAACAGCAGTTTCAGTGTGATAAGATGGGGTTTTTTTTCATGATGTAAAACTGACTCATCTTGTACCTTGCCACGATAGCTGTTTCCTGGCAGGAGTACAGATAGCAAAGGTATTTTTTTCATGTGCTCTGCCCCAGAGGCAATTCCTTCTGGAAGGAAATCATTATTCACTATCCAGTTCTCAGCCGGACTCATCAACCTGGCTGTAACACACAGCAATTAGATCATCTGAAGTATCATGAGATACAACAGGGTCTTAAAGACGTTCTAAGAAACTTGTCATTTCCACATGGAAACTAGTCAGCCTTGGAGCACTCTTTTGGGAACTGCCATTTCGGAGTCTGTGCCTCACACTGGCAGTTTGCCTGCTCTGAATTCCCCTGGAAAAAAAGCATTCAAGTCCTATAGAGCAGGATGACAATTTAGCGACAACATATGGCAATGTTATCTAATAGTGACATTTTCCAGGTACAAATACAATTTCCCTAACTTCATTGATTTCAGTAGTTGTGATATATGCAAACGAGGACAAAAATCAGTACTGGAGTGAACATCATTGTATAAAATTTCTAATACAGTGTATACAGATCGCAGTGAGAGGAAAAATCACGCATTCTTATTCTAGTACTACACCATTACATGCAAATGTATTTTCTGTTACCAGACCAGATGCCATTTTATATTTCAGTTCAGAAGCAGAATACAGCTAAGGGAGTCACTGTATTCCCACTTTCTAGTTTCCATTTTGTTCTGTCTTACCTCATTGTTTTTTCTTATTCTGAAATAAGCAGCATTGCTCTTCATGAGAGAGGTGCATACTATTCAGAGAGAGTACAGTAGTCAAAATGTAGTCACTGGATACTGGAAAAGGGTGTTACACAGTCTTAGTGGTACTAGGAGAACTCTGTGGAAGAGACGTAGCTGCCTCCATATATGCATATATGCATATGTAGGTAATGTAAGATGATGTAACCAATGCTGGCTGAGAAGTGAAAATGAAGTTCACAGTGTTCGCAATTTAGTAGATTACATAAATTTAGTAGATTACATAAATTTGTTGTTGCACTACAAATACTTTCCTGAATCCTTTCTGAGCTTTTAACGCTATAATCTGTTATGCAAACTAAAAGCACCACTTAATAATTTTATTGAGGCTAAATAGTCGAGATTATTAGGGGGAAAAAAAAAAAGACCAAACCCAACAACACTAAATGGCATAGTTCCTAAGTAATTTACAGAGACTATGTTTTGCTGGACTTTCTATGTATATTTTCTCTATGTATATTTTCTCTTTGTACAATGGTAATTTCCTTTTTCCTTTAAGTAGCAAATGTTCCCTTGAAATAATATGTTTTGTTATTGTCTTGTCTGCATCTTGTTGACTTAATTCTTTTTGTCTTATGGCATTTATGCATAGAAAGTACACATTGGCCTTTGTTACTGATCAGCCTTTTCATGTATAAACTAAGGAATATATATTATTTATATTTCTGCCAGAAATTCTACAGTGTGATTTTACATGTTTTGGGCTTAACTCCAAAATTCTAAATGCATTAAGATCTGGCAAAGTCCACACAATGTTACCCAAATTCATGGTGCTCTAAGGATGGGTTAAGGCTCCTTGCACCTCTTGGGATAATATGTGGAGTTCTTCTGTTTTAAAGCATCAATAAGAATGAAATCAAATTAATGGCATGAATAGTAATGTGGCCTTTGGTTAGTTTTTTGTATCAGAAATAGAAGAATTTGCATTTCAGTATTTCATCCTAAATGAAAATGAAATTTTAATTAGTAATATAAAAAAGAAAAAAGAAAAAATATCCCTATATCACCAAGAAAGAGTTCACATTTGTGACATTACACTAGGAGAAAAATAGCCCATTTTTATAGCATTCCTGGGTTGTGAATGTGTTTGCATTAGTGTAAATGTGACTGTGGCACATAACTTCAGTAAATACAGCATATTAGGAATGTCAGAGCAAGAAGGATTCTTGACGATATTTACAGTAAAACAAAGCCAGCCATGTTTTTCACATACAGAAAACAAAAATGATTTTCAAGTTTGCTTTTGTTTCTTAAAAGCATGACAAATGTCAAAGGCTTTGGAACAAGTGCTGAAAATTTCAATGATCTTTAAACGAAAGCCATTTAAGTGGCACATAGGCAAGGCTGCTGCTTGTTCTGCTCTGTTTTACGAAAAGATGGGAGGGGAACTCTTCCAGAAGGAGACCAGAAGTTGTGCAGCAGATGAATGCTACATCCAAAGTTTTCACTTATCCTGAACATGAAGGGTTTACCTTTGGCCGTGTCACAAGTCCTGTAGAATAAAAATACCTATAGAAGCGTGATCCTCATGGGAAATCTGGACATGAACTGTAATACCAAAATATATGCTTTAGATTCTGGCTTCTTTTTTGCATCAAAAAGGAAGTCAATATTTAAGCAACTCTACAGATTTTCCCCAGCTTGGTGAAAGGCTCTCCCCAGACTATGGTGAAAGAAAGAAAGGAAAGAGATTTTTAGTGCAACTAATCCGATACATTTTCACAACAGAGAGTCTGGTGTGCAATCAGAGGCAATTTTCTTTTAGTCAATTTAGATTTCCAATCTTTGCAATATTTGAAGCATTTACAATCACAGCTCTGTTATTGGGCAGAGAAGCATATTGGTCTTGTTTTGATGATATGGAACTGAGGCACAGAACAGCTCAGAACCAGATTTGCAAAGACATTGGGGTTCCCAAAATGCAGTGAAGAGCTTCAAGGTTTTGAAAAGGACATTTAGACATAAATATTGTCAGGGCTGTCCTGCTTTGCATTCTTGATGCCTACATGCCTTTAACAATCCCACACTGTACGCGACAGTGCTTTTCATTGCATTCATCACTTCAAGGATTCATGAAGTGTGTGGATACAGTGATATTTGGGACACGTTAGTTTTCAATGTACATATATTGTATCTACTGTCAAAATTTAAGCTTAATTTAATTTAGTTGCTTTTAAGAATTCAGAATTGTGTATCTCCTGATCAGGTATGTATAATTCCATTGACTGGTGTATTTATTGGGTTTTCTTGGTATTTCAATAAGTTCCATTTTTATGGAAGAACACTGAAAATTGTGTAGTTCCTGTAAAACTGTGTATAGTCCCAGGAGCTATGAATATATAAGGTTGGGGTTTTTTGTTCTTTTTCCTAAGTGACTGCAAATGAAGATTTATCAGAAGCTGTTTGTTTTTACCAGAATTTTGTATAATCCATTTGCAATTTGGGAAATAAAATATTTTCTCACATCTCCAATAATTAGCTTGGCACTCAAGGCAATAAAACAAAATCGTTTAGATAATTGGAAGTGGCTAAGTAACCAATTATTTGTGGATCTCTTTGTGGCTTAAGGAGAACAAATAAGAAAGTACTCCCAAAGTGAATATCCAATGCACAGCCTCTGCAAATGTTTCACATGCAGACAGTATTATGGATGCATCACTTGCAGTCACTTTCAGTATGTTAAGTCATTTCACATCTGATGATGATGTGGTGAAACAGAGTGTGCTCCTGCAATACCATGAGAAGAATGCAGAGCAAATATCCGAAACACCTCTGAATATCTCTTCCAGATTTTGAGTCCTATTGTGACATTCTGTTGAATCCTGAATTGCACCACCCTCCAAAATTGTTAGGGGATGCAAGATTTCTCCAAATCCCCTGCTCTACTGGCCTCTACTGACATCACAAAGGCAAATTGTTATTTTTTTCTACTATGTGTCTCTTCAGGTTAACTCAATTTCACCGAATAAGATGTAAACATGTAGGAAAACATGCAATGACCACTTACTGAAAGCTGTTTGGTAAGGGAGTAATGGGGGTTGTTAACCACTTCTACTTCTTATCATGACTTGTAGGCTGTGCCCCAATGAAGCCCATAAATTTCACTTTTCTGAGAACATCCAGTCCTAAATTACACAAATAGTTACTCTTATATGCTCTGCCAACAGTCGAGCACACTGGTCAGTAAAATACTGGAATTCGCTTTGTGTAGCTTGGCACTCTTCACAGTGTTCTTTCTTCATTTCTTCCTTGGTAAAGCTCTCTTCTTGGGGTGATCAACAATAACAACAACAAAAAAGCATTATAATCTTACTGCAAAGGCAGGGTTTTAGCTTCCTGCTGCAGGGTAGTGTCAATTGTCAGCATCTTGTTTGGTTTGTTTAGCTGGCTTTTTATTCTTCTCTGACATTTAGAGATTATGTGTTTTCCTTTTCCTCCTCCTCATTGCTGGAGCCATCTGTGGGCCTTTACACAGACACATCCATTAGGAATATTAGATAGACAAAGCTAATGTGCACTGGAGTAAAATGACAAACTCCTTTTCTTAATTAATGCCATCGCTGCTGCTCGAGTGAGGATTGCAAGCTTCTGAAGTAGTTTGGAAATGAATTTGTTCTTACATTTCCATAAGCATTTTTCTACTACATTTAGACTGTTCTTGAAGTTAAACAGTGGAGTGTCCTATGATCCCAGTCCCCTGAAACCACATCTCCACTAAGCGTTGGCTGGGACCAATCCTGGGTGCTGGACCTCAGCTGTCCACACTGTTTGTAAGGAACATCCCTGCTGTGCTGTCAGTCTGCCCAATTAGCACTCTGCCAAACGATCCCCAGACCCTCCCTGCTCAGGATTTTGCATGGGCTACTCATGAGATCAATAAACAGTTTGCATGAGATTCCTCAGTTTTGGAGGCTAAGAGAACTTAGTAGTATAAGTCTGATCATCCAGTTGAGAGATGTGTTAGAGCAACTATTGTTTCATTCAGTTTATGTCCTGGGCTTTCTGTCTGTGCAAGCTATAATCCAAGAGGATTTCAATCCAGACACTAAAAACTGACCCCAATATAAACTCAAGACCCAGCTGGGACAGATACCCAGAGCTGTGATCTGGGAATACTTCACAACTACAAATGATCTAGATCTGACTGAAAGAAGGAATATGAACATTGAACACAGAGATCTCACACATCATATTGGCAACAAAACCAAAATGTTGAAAGACTTATGCAAATAGCAGAGATGGGAAAGTGGTTAATCTCTGCCCTGGTTCCACCTTTATATGGTAGTATTGTCAGCATGAAGGAATGGAATTGCCTGCATCATCTGATTGTTGCATGTCATCATTATTATTAATTGCTACCGTTTCCATCACAGAAACTGAGAATATTTTTTCACATTCAAATTTTCCTGAACAATTTACTTACTGCTACCTGCCACTTCCTTACCATTCCAGCCAAGCTACGTCTTAAAATATTGCCCTTATATTTCAGGATTTTCCTTTCACCCTTTGTTTCTTGCATGCGACTTCTGCTTTCCTGTTGTGTATTTTGCCAGATCTTAAAAAAAATAAGTTTGGAATGTATGTATGATCAGTTTTCTTGATCAGTTGTCAGGGAGGTAGGCAAGTTTTGTAACATTTTGACTTGCATTTAGCTGTGTGCTCCAACCTGATTTCTATGTTTACCCAAGTCCTAATTTCATTGGTGATAGATTTTTTTCATGTTAACTTTTTTCCACATTGCAGTATAAATAGTTGTGTTGTATTTGTGCTGAATAATTAAAATTATTTTAGAAACCAGAACTCAGGGAGTTCAACCTTCGGAAGGTCTGAACATTTTACTTCAGACACACATAGCTTTCTGAATCTCTGTTCCTTTGCATGGACTTTCATAACAGAGTCCCTTGAGAGGCAGTCCTGAAGGGCAAAGGAGTCCAGGAAGGCTGGATGTTATTCAAGAAGGAAATCTCAAAGGCACAGGAGCAGGCTGTCCCCATGGGCCATAAGTCGAGCAGGCAGGGGAGAAGACCGGCCTGGCTGAACAGAGAGCTTTGGCTGGAACTCAAGAAAAAAAGGAGAGCTTATCACCTTTGGAAGAAGGGGCAGGTGACTCAGGAGGACTACAAGGATGTTGTGAGGTTATGCAGGGAGAAGATTAGAAAGGCGAAGGCCCAGCTAGATCTGAAACTGGCCACTGCCGTTAAAGATAACAAAAAATGTTTTTACAAATATGTTAGTGACAAAAGGAGGGCCAGGGAGAATCTTCCTCCTTTGTTGGATGCAGAGGGAAACTTTGCCACGAAGGATGAGGAGAAGGCAGAGGTACTTAATGCCTTCTTTGCCTCAGTCTTTAATAGTCAGACTGGTCATCCTTGGGGTTTTCAGGCCCCTGAGCTGGGACATGGAGATAGGATGCAGAATGAAGCCCCAGTTGTCGAAGAGGTGGCAGTCACTGACCTGCTCCTCCACCTGGATGCCCACAAGTCCATGGGCCCAGATGGGATCCACCTGAGGATACTGAAGGAACTGGCAGAGGAGCTTGTCAAGCCACTCTCCATCATTTATCAGCAGTCCTGGTCAACCAGGGAGGTCCTGGATGACTGGAAGTCAGCAAATGTGACGCCCCTCTACAAAAAGGGTCAGAAGGAGGATCCGGGGAACTACAGGCCTGTCAGCCTGACCTCAGTGCTGGGAAAGGTCATGGAGCAGATCATCTTGAGTGCCATTACGCGGCACGTGCGGGACAACTGGGGGATCAGGCCCAGCCAGCATGGGTTTATGAAAGGGAGATCCTGATTCACTAACCTCGTCACCTCCTATGACAAGGTGACCCGCTTAGTGGATGAGGGGAAGGCTGTGGATGTTGTGTACTTGGACTTTAGTAAGGCCTTTGACTCTGCCCTCCACAGCATTCTCCTGGAGAAGTTGGCTGCTCACGGCTTGGATAAGTGCTCTCTGTGCTGGGTTAAAAACTGGCTGGATGGCTGAGCCCAGAGAGTGGCGGTTAATGGAGTCAAATCCAGTTGGCGGCCGGTCACGAGTGGTGTTCCCCAGGGCTCAGTGTTGGGGCCGGTCCTGTTCAGTATCTTCATTGACGATCTGGATGAGGGGATTGAGTGCACCCTCAGTAAGTTTGCAGATGACACCAAGTTGGGTGGAAGTGTCGATCTGCTGGAGGGTAGGAAGGCCCTGCAGAGGGACTTGGACAGGCTGGATCATTGGGCCGGGGCCAACTGTATGAGATTCAACAAGGCTCAGTGCCAGGTCCTGCACTTTGGTCACAACAACCCCATGCAACGCTACAGGCTTGGGGAGGAGTGGCTGGAGAGCTGCCTGGCAGAAAAGGACCTGGGGGTGTTGGTTGACAGACGCCTGAACGTGAGCCAGCAGTGTGCTCAGGTGGCCAAGAAGGCCAGTAGCATCCTGGCTTGTATCAAGAATAGTGTGGCCAGCAGGACCAGGGAGGTGATAGTGCCTCTATACTCGGCATTGGTGAGGCCACACCTTGAATACTGTGTTCAGTTTTGGGCCCCTCACTACAAGAAGGATATTGAGGTGCTGGGGCGTGTCCAAAGAAGGGCAAGGAAGCTGGTGAAGGGTCTAGAGAACAAGTACTGTGAGGAGCGGCTGAGGGAGCTGGGGATGTTTAGCCTGGAGAAGCGAAGGCTGAGGGGAGACCTTATTGCTCTCTACAACTACCTGAGGAGGTTGTAGTGAGGTGAGGGTCAGTCTCTTCTGCCAAGTAACAAGCGATAGGATGAGAGGAAATGGCCTCAAGCTGCGCCAGGGGAAGTTGAAGTTGGATATTAGGAAAAACTTCTTCACCGAAGGGGTAGTCAGGCTTTGGAACAGGCTGCCCAGGGAAGTGGTTGAGTCTCCATGCCTGGAGGTATTTAAAAGATGGGTAGACGTGGTGCTTGAGGGCATGGTTTAGTGGTGGACTTGGCAGTGCTAGGTTAACGGTGGGACTCGATGATCTTAAGGGTCTTTTCCAACCTTAATGATTCTATGATTCTATGATTGCATAATTTGAATATATACAAATATCAAACTTTAAAGTAATTTGGTCATTGAATTTCATTTTACTTTGTGAAGACCTTTGATGGTCTCTTATGCTGCATAAGCAAATTCATTTATAATATTTAGTTTTTAAATCTCTCTCGTGTCTACTTATTGCTTATTACATAGAATTAGAATTAGGTAGTATCTGGGCAAATACATCTAGAAAAGCACATTAATCAAAACTGAGAGATTATTGTTTGTATCGCATTAGCTCCTGGAAACTTCAGCCATAAATCAGAGCAAATTTTTTCTGGGTACACAGACTAATGGCAAGAAGATTTTAGGATTCTTTTTATTAGCAGAAGATGTAAGTTGTAATGATTTGTTTAGGGTCTACTAATAAAAAAGAATGAAAATATTTTAGTTGTAATTATATCAAACATATAATTTGGCTCAGTTCAAAATTAATCCACACTACCATAAAAATGACATTCAGGTGTCATATACCTTTAGTAATACCTCTCTGCTGAGATCCCTCACTAACCAGTGGCCTGCATAGCATGCTATGATTCCTGTCTTCTGGCTCAAATGCTGAAACGTACAGTGATTAAAATACAGCAGGAAAACCTAGTACTTATTAAAGACATTAGTGCAAATCATCCAAACTACAAGGCTTTGTAGTGGTTCAGAAGACATTACAGCTATGTCCATGCTAGCAAACTAGTGTAGAAAGAAGCTATATTATTGAGAAAACTATTTGATCTGGAATTGCTATGCAATTGCAATGGAGAGAAAATCAAATGCTATGCTCTGAAAGTTGTTTTAAACTCTTCATTATAGATATAGATATAGATATAGATATAGATATAGATATAGATATAGATATAGATATAGATATAGATATAGATATAGATGATATAGATATAGATTAGCTATACATATATACGCACACGTTTTTGTGTCACTTGAATTTGTCTAGTTTCAGTTTCCACTAATTGGATCATTATCCACTTGTTCATTAACTGAACAACGCTGCCATCAACACTTTGCTCCATATATATATATATATTCAGAGTGTGTGAACAAGTCATTCTTAACCTTCTTTTGTTAAGATGAAAAAGATTAACCTCTTCACATACCTTTATATTGTTTTTAAGTTCTTTAATCATTACTGTGGATTTTCTCTGAACCCTTTCCTATTTATCAACACCTTTCTTGAAGCACATATAACAATTCTAGACATACTATTCCTGAATCACTAACATTACCATCAGTCATAAAGTACTGCTACTGTTAGTATTGTCTCATTTTCATGTACAAGAATCTTAGCCCTTTTAGCCATCACATTGAGTCTGGCAGTCTTAGCAGATGATTGATCACTCATGTCCATCAGACACCTCTCTATGTTTTTGATCTATACCAACTGGACCACTTCCAAATAACTTTTGGGGACAGTTCATATGCTGAGTATGGGCAAGGGGCCATTTTAAATAGGTTTTTCTTATCTGGAAAACATATTTCGAAGACTAGTAGTTTTTCTTTACATGGATGAAGACATTTTTCTGTCATGACACTTGAGTCCTTTTCAGAGTAGCTGCATCTTCAGGACTCTTCATCATATATTGTCCTTGTTTCTAGATGCATTGCTTTATCAAAATTAAAACTCACATTTTTTGTCTGTGGCTGTGTTGACCAATCTAGCTTGCCTAGCATCATTAGACAGGTAAGTTGTCTTTATGTTCACTTAAGACTCTTCCAGCTTTCTGCCATTTGCAGAATTTATGCTTTCTAGATCATTGACAAAATAGCATGGGATGAATCAAATTCTGTGCGAATTTTTCAGAAACATCCACTTACTCATGATTAGTCATTTGCAATTTGATATAGAGCTCTCTTAATTAACAGGTTTTAATCCATTTAATGTGTTGATAGCATATTGTTCAAGTTCTTTAATCAAAAGGGCATGTGATGTGAAATCAGAAGTCTAATCATATTACATGAACACTATTATCTTTATCAGCCAAATATTTAATCTCATCGAAAAAGATATTAAGTTACTTTGACATGATTCATTTTCCTGAACCCATGTTGATTGGCATCAATTATATTTTCTTTCTTTAATTCTTTGTTAATTAAGTTCCATAAATCAAGTTCTGTATTAGCCATTCTACTACTTCTCACTAAAAGACTGTTTCTACCCCTTTTGGATGACTGAAACATGAAAGAATGAAGTGTAATCAAAGGCAGTGAATGATATAAGAAAGAATAAGAAAACAGTACATGCTTGTTTCTTCACAAACACTGTAACTATGAGCAGTCACCTAAAAATCAGCATTTCCTCAGATTTAAATGGCAAAATAATAACATCATCATTACCACAAATAATCACAAAGCATGAATTTGATCAAAATGAATGGCTTTTTAAAGTGCAAGACAACACCAAAACTTGTAGCAATGAGGACAGTTCTTACTCAAAAAACCTCATTGCATTTACATTGTTATTCAGGTGACCTTATAATTTATTATCAATGAAGTAGGAAATCACTGATATTCAAGTACAATTTTGGTCAAATACATTTTTATTTTTAGAACAAAATTACATAGCCTTATTTTTTCCTGAACATCATTTCATGTTTAATCACAAAATATTCAGTTTATATTACTTTTTAAAAATTGTTTTCTTAGTTTTACATTCAGAGAGCCAGATAAGCCAATTTAGAAAGAAAATAAATTCATTAGTAAGTTCCTATGGAAAGACTTCCTGACATTTTGCAGCTATTTCGTTATTTCAATAGAGACTAGCTGTTTCATTTCATAATTAGGTTTAGTTTGATTTCAGTTTCTTTTTGTGAAAGACTGGAAAAAGGTAAAATTCCATTCCTTTGAGCAAAGAAGTGGATAAAATAAGCATGGATATCAAACTCTACTACAGCTGCAACTTTACAGATGATCAAATGTCGACCTGGCATGACAAAGAATGATAGAGAAATGCTAATTAATAGTGGAGAAAATGTTAGGGCTGGTAGAAACAACACTGTCAAATGATAAATTCAGTATTTTACACACTGTGTTCTCATTTATTACTTTTATGAAAAGTAGAATTTGATTAATGAAAGTCATCTTCTCTTTAAATTTTGACATGTCATTATGCTTTAGGACTTTACATCTGAACTGTAAAATGAGATTCCCTAGACCTGATTCACAAATCATCCAAGTATGTTTGAAGAATACATATCCTTTCCAAACACATTCCGGCTTTAAGTAGAAGTTTAGGTTTTATGTATTAAATAAGACAAAAGAGAGATATCTGATCTTTTTCTGCTGTTTGTGTTGCTTCCTGGAAAACCTGCTTTCAAAAATATAAAGAGAACAGGACTATATCCTGCTGAAGAATCCAGATATGTACAGTGTCAGTATTGGAATCCTGGTGATTCCACTCACAAAATCTTCTGTTCAAACCCCTTCAAAATACCCACACCTTTAAATCTCGAAGGATTAGAATTTAGTGTAGTCAGCTTTCAAAATTCAGAGCAGTAGCTGCCTAATACAGTCCCCTGCCATTGATGCAAATCCTTCCATAGACTTCAAAGGATTTTGGAGTAAGTCCTAACATTACAGATGGTGGATAATTCTTAGTAAATGGCATATCAGACACAAGTGGACACTTTATCCCTTCAGGAAACATAAATAAGGCCATTCAAATCTAAAATTGTCAATGCTGTAATGATTTCTGAATACTTGTGATTTTTTATGACATCATATGAAATTTTGTCAAAATATATTAACTGTGGGCTTACTCCTTTTCCAATGTACTTGGTCAGAGACACATGCTCCTATTATCCATAAGATAATAGGAGATGGCTCCATTAGCCCTTTAAATAACATAACATAGACAATTAATACCACCTTCCCCTGGTGGTTTGGAATCATCGTATAAAAACTGTGATAACACCTTTGAGGATCATTGAACCTCATCTACAAGCCCTGAACCCACTTTCCAGTGGCTGCCTCAACCTGGGTACCCTGAGTAGTCAGTTAATTGATTAGTGATGATCATTTCTTGATTCTGTGAGAAAGCTGTGAAGCACTTGGCTTCAGCAATATTAATCAGTGGCTTTGATTCTCTAGAGAGAGGATAAAGGGGTGTAGCCAAAATTAAAGCAAGGCAAAGCTTTCTAATTTAAGCTTCCCTGAACCGATTTAGTTAGTGTGTCTCAAAAATAGAGAAGAGAGTGTGAGGGAAATGACAAAAGAGCTGATTAACAGTATTTCTTATAATACATACACTTGACTCCTTTAATGGGACTCCTCTGAAAGGGCTCTCTCTTCAGAGACAAGTATATAACCTACCGTAATTTATTTTAGGTATTCAGAGACATATTTCCCATGTAGCCTATGGAGATAGACAGAGATCTCCAGAGACCTACTCGGTGGCCTGAATTTGGACAAAGTGAATTCCCTCCAAAATTATAAGCTGATAGCAATTGACACATGTAGCCCGATCTGAAAATTTGAGGTTTGATAGCATCTTTTTTTTTCTGTTTGAACAGCAGAAATGTGAAAATTAACCAGCTTCAATACTTTCCTGCCAAAACATACTGGAAATATACTATAGTTATCACATTAATATTTTCCAAACAGTTATACTGCAGAAAGAAAGCAGGATTCTAAAACATGTTTGATCTTTCCAAGTTAGTAAATACTGTTTTAGAACTGCTTTCATTACTCTTTCCTCCAAAATGGTATTTTGAAACTTAAACAGTCTTACAGACAAAAGATTGCCAGATTGAGTGCAGAAAGGTATGAAAATGCAGTGTATTTTGCAGTCATTCCCAGAAGCAGTTGAAATCTGCTCCATCTTCTCTTCAGTGTCAGGGATCAAAGAAGAATCATTTCAAATGCAATGAACTTTGAGCCATTATTTCAGGCAGGTGATTAATACTTCAGTGCATACTAAATGTTAACATATTCCACTGCTAGGAATAGTACCAAAACCATAATTTTATTAGGGGTTCTCCAGACCCATGTTATACTTAGAAATAGAAAACAAGCCTAAAGTGAGATTTATCTCTTTTTAAGTATAACAGAAATTTTAATAGGTGGAGAAATAAAAGTCTAAGTCTCAGGAAAGGTAGTCCTCTCAGTCCTGTCTGTCAAGCAATGTGCTGTCGCATGACGCATTTAAGACAACAGAACTGTGTGCAAAAGCAACTAGATTTCAGTTTCTTAGAAGTGATCAGAGAGTATTAAACCAGATATTCACTGCCAGAGTGAAAGTTTAGGGGTTTGCTTTAAAGATTAATAGATTATTAATGTTCTTGTTCACAGGCAGAAATATACATATTAATTCTTAACTTGATAGAAGAGAGAGTTTTAGGAATGGAATTTTGCTTGTACATAAGTAAGGAGATGTTTGACCTCAGCAATTCTGAAAAAGTTTTTATACAAAAGCTATAAAATAAGTTAGTTCCATTTGTGATACTACTTCATGCTTGCATACATACTCACCGGGCTTTTTCTATGATTCTTAGTAATAAAAATAATTCAAACGTTTGTGGAAAACAGTCACCTAGTGTCAAATTCAATAATCAAAATAACTTTTTTGCAGTGTCCTCTAGAGATCAACAGGACTTTTAGTCTGATGTGTGTTTTTCTGCTGTTCTTACAGAAGGCAATAGACCACTTGACAAATTTCCATGTCATCATAACTTCCGCTTGGTATGTACTTGATCTAGCTAAAACTAACTGTGACAGCCATATAAGATATAATCATTTGATTAGTACGGGAAAATGTATTGCAAACAGTTTAGTGTATAAATTGCTTATTCTACAAGAATATTTAGAAGTTGGATTTTTTTTCCATATCTGAACCTGTAAAATGTACAGGGAACTATTATAAATTTTTCAAAACCCTAAAAAATATACTAAAGCTTTGGTTTTTTTTTTTTTACAATAATCTTTAGCCAAGTTGAATAAGCTGCTTTTTCATTGCTCAATTCTTATTTTCATGGCTTTGAGTCATAGCCTAATGTTGGTACAAAACCTGTTGTCTAATATCTGAGTTTTAAAAGGCCATGTTAATCATTCATTCTGCTTTATTTTAATTTTAGAAGGAAAATAATTAACTTTGCCTACTATAATTTAGTGATATAGAATCTATCTTCTTCCACACAACTCATCCTCCTTCCTCTTCTCTACAGTTTCTCTCATACTGTAACTCATACTGGAGGACTTATTTGCCAAAGGTGCATGGGAAGGATTGAATGGCAGTTGATATGCCAGAAAGATGCTGGTATAGTCAGCAATGCAACTCAGAACAGTGGTAAAATATTTTAATTTTTATTATATTATTCTTTCTTTCCAGAATTTGCATTTCTCATGGCTGTGATGGAGATGATCCCACATACCATATAGCAGTGAATTGATTTGCATGATAAAAGTCTCTGGAATCATCACAGAAAACTCCTAAATGGAAAGAAAGTTTTTGCTGATATGCTAAATCTTTAGCTGAACTGATAAATGAGACATCAGCATTGTAAGTTTTATGATAGTCTTCATTGCCCTTCAGTCTTGACTCATCTGTTGGGAATCCAGGAAGAGATTCTGCTGATATGGTGGACTAACAAAGAGCACACCGTGAAAAATAAACTGAGATCATGCAAATCACACCTGAAAGTCCACCAAACAACTAAACAGTATTTTCATTTTTTAAATTGCATTGTTCTAAGTTGTTTGGATTCGTGAAAATGCCTGTGATCTTTAAATTAAAGCATGCTGTAAAAATAACATGAAAGATAAAAGTTCTTTAGTATATTTGTAATTAAAAAAAATACAGCTTAGATTGCACAGTGAATGAAAATATATTCCCAAATATTACTGTACTTCTTTTACTGCTTCTTATCTTTCATGATGACCACTGATACGTATTTTCATGTGAGCTGATCCAGTTGCTAAATTAAGAGAAAATGAGATAAAATGTAGCTTTGAATAATGATAATAACCAGACTGCTTTACTATGAGGTTGTAAACCAACATTTGAAAAATGAACAGCGTTCATTTTCTGCTAGAAAGTAAAAGAGCAGCAGACGATATTAAAAACTCTTGACATCTGCAAGGTAATCAGTTCTCTGACATGCAAATAACATAGCTTGTTACCATAGCATCTGTTTTCATCTCAAGAATAACCTTGTTGGCTAAAAAATGTGCCACAGGTCAGCAAGAGGATAAAGAAAAAAGTACTGGGACAAATAAAATTGCATTAAAAATAAATTTAAAAAGCTGCACAGGTTTTTAATTTACCTTAACATTTGCTCCTAATTTTCTAGTGTAACATTATCACACTTGCATTTATCTTGAGAATGTTTTGCCCAGTCTGTGAGCCACAAGCATAATTCATACAAAATAGACTCAAAGAACACTCTAGGCTCAAAATACCCATTTAACTGAAGCCACTCTAGTCATCACCACCATTCTCTAAATCACCATCATCATCATCATCTTCTAATTCCCTCTAGCTGTATGGATTTCTCCATTAAGAAAGTCTGTTTTGGATGTCAGTTGTAATTCTCTCAGTCAGTGACTGTTTCAGTCGCATTGCAAGCAATCTCCAGCTTGCTCAAATGTGAGATTTCTTTTGTCACAGGATCTGGAAAAAAGATGAGATATTAACTGTTCCAAGAGGGAAGTGTTTTCTCGATGAGTGAGTTTTCTGCAAATCAAGGCATCAGAAATCTTGTGCAATGACATTTACAATTTGTGTAGGCTGTGCTCTATGTAGAATCCTTTAGATGACATGATATGGAAAAATGTGAGTTTGTAGTGAACTCAAGCCAGAGCCACCATGACTTAACACTGTGCTGAATAAAGTTTGGAAAAAATATATTCTCTTGTCTCTCTTCACATGGTTCTATCTCAAATAACCAGCTCCTTCATGTTATACACCTAGCTGTTTTCCAGGAACTTGTTCCAGATGTAATAAGCCACATGTCTTACTATTGGGAATTGAAGGAAATTCAAAAGGACAAAAAAGAAAAAAATGTTTAAAAATGGACAATTCAAAACTCTTTGCATCTCGGATTTGTGGGGTATAGTCTCCTTCAGTTTCTACTCTGAAGTCAAGACAGTACTTACCTCACTGGCTAAGGACTCTAATTTACTTTAATTTTCTCTAATATTTTTCATAGCAGAAGTAAATAACTGTAATTTAATGTAAACATAGAAAGTAAACCTTTCCACTCAAAAGGAAAGAGTTTCCCTCATGCCCAATGCAATAACAATTTCATGTCAATAAAAACACTTAGCAACACCTCCATGTGTGATTTGTCAGAACCTTCCATGCACAGATTAACTTCCTTTGGGATTAAAATACTGAATGACAAGTGGTAAAAAATGCACATAGGTATATCCTTCATTAAATCTGCTTAGTCAAGGCTATTTCAGATTAAAATTCAATAAATTATATGTTTATATTTTTATTACTAATACCTTTATGTTACTCAGAAGAATTTTTAAAACTTTAAGAGCTAACTTCTGCTGCTCAGCCCCATCACGATAAAAGCCATCTGGCTCCTATATACAGCATAAGTTTGATTTTGGCTGATGAACATAACACACAGCTGAGAAGGTCCAGCTAACCAACTGTCTTGTCTCTGGTAGTGGCCATTAGCAGACACTTGAGCAAGGAGAGCAAAACGCTCCCAAAGCATCTTCCGTTCTGCACCTTTGAGACCTGCTCAGTCACAGATGGTGCAATTGCACCTAATCTGCCCCACCCCCTTTTTTTTCTTTTGTTTGAGTGTAGGTTGGAAAACCTGCATAAAATTTTGATATCAAAAAAATCATGTGGAAATAAATTTCTCAGTTTAATCATGTATCTAAAAAGTATTGCCTTTTGCTTATTTTAAATCTGATACGTTTGGTGCCTTGGTTCTTTCACTGGAGGCAAATAAAAAACATTATGCTTGCTTGTAGCTGTCTATGCACACAGTGAAAATATGAGTTACCTCACATTAAAATCGTGTCAGTACCATTAGCCCATGCTGTTTCAGTATTTTGTGATTTACTCTAAACCCACATGGTTTTCTTAAATAATACATATTGAATTATCATGAAGCATTTCTGGGTTTTGTTATCTTCCTCTGCACTCTAAAGCAAGTCTGTGCCAATATTCCAGATTCCTTATTAAAGATATTTTTACATTACACAGGATAAGGAGGGCCCTTAGAGTTTCATATATTAAGCAGGTGGCCCTAATTGACACAGCATGCTGTCTTCTTATGCTACACAGTAAGATTAATATCTCATGCAATATTTTAAAGTTTGCTCTTTGCAGCTATAATGTGTGAAATGTACATTCAGTTAGCGGATGGAAAGCTAACATGTGGAGATGAAAAGGACAAAGTCCTCCTACAAAAGTCTAACTTGGCAAAAGTGCCCTTTCTGCCATTTCTGTAGCCCCTCCACCAAGCATCCTACATCCCAATCAGTACAAACAGAAGATCCACCTCTACCTGTGAAATTAAAACGTTCATTCCAAGTTAATTGGAGGGGGGTTGTTTTCTTTGTTTGACAGGTTGATTTGGATAAGTAAGCTGCAGGAATGTAAAATAACAACCCAGTTCCTCACACCACAGCTATCAGGATGAGTCACAGTGTCTCTGGGGCTCGCAGGTGCTACCGAGTTTGCTCTCACAAATGTTTTCAATATTTGCTCTCTTCTCAGGGTATATTGCAGCCATTTTCTGATCACTGCAATCCTCTGAAACAGAAGTGATTTCCTCCCAAGTCCTTAAACAAGTTAGATTTGAATCAAAACCTGAACTATTTAGATTAACCCTCTAGAGCGTTACAGTACCACAAGGAATTGCTCTAGTTTGACACCAACCTGCACTCACCTTTTCAGTGTTTCCTGTAAAACAAAAAGACAGTGGAGTTGGCCTAGTTGAACAGGCTCAGCTAGATTAGCATTTTCCTTCAAATGAACATTCTCATATAACCACCTTAATCAACAAGTAGCTACAAAGGAAGTTAAGTCAACACAATTCATCACCTCACAATTTCCCTTAGGCCCATGCATGTTCTCAGCATTTACACTTACTCCTGTGAATAATTTTTCCGTATGCTTGCAGTAATCAGAAATACATCTTTTACAGTGGTCAGTCTAATCCTTTTCTGCAAAGTACTGCTGTAAATGAAGTGCCTTAACTTAAGGCTGTGATGCACTCTACACCTTTTCAAATTTAAAGAAAGCTGGACAACAGGAGGAAGCTTTTTGCTCACAGCCTCAATGAATTAGCAGGTTTCAAATAAAAAAAAAAAAATTAGTTATTTACTTAACAGAATATACCGTTCCTGAGGTATGTCTAAAGGACATGTTGATTTCTTCCTTTTCTTTAGCTGTGCCGCTTCCTCAGCACTATTCTTGCAGAACCAGCAGGAACAAACTATAATGACTGGGTCAAATGCTGAAGAAATAGCTTATAGCCTTTTTACTGAAATCTTGTGGTGCGCAGACTCAGCATGATCAAAACCATTGAATTTTCTCTATGACTAACTGGTGTTTTCATTACTGCACTGCACTTCTATAACAATGCTCTCCATCTCTACCTTCATACATGCCAACTGTCCCATTTTCAGCTAGACAATTCTCATTTTTCTTATCTGTTTTCGGCTGTCACATACTTTATCTGTCTTGTCCGTTTTGTTTGCCCATGCACATTAATGCAGCTGAGGCAGAGGCAGTTAACGGCAATACTTCTTCCACAGATGCGACAGGCCTGCATTATTGGCGTATGCTACATTTGGAGCAGGCTGAGAGTTAAACTGAGCACTGTTTAATCTGTTTAATTTGAAGGTGCAGGGTGTGGCTAACTGTTCAATCTTCTGGCTGTTAGCACTGCACTAAAGATAGCTTCAAAGAAAAGTAAAACCTCATGGCACACTCTGTGCACTGCCTTTGTGTAATATAAGCTGAAAAGAGCTATTTATGTATTCATACAATGGTACTTCCTTGTTGTATAAAACATCAGAGCCCTTTTTAATATACGACATTCTGATGCATAAGTCTGAAGCATATCAATCCCTTAAAGCACAAATGAATACAATCATTTTAGGTGCCCCTTTTTCTTCTTTTACAAATAAATGCTGCATTAAATAGATTTCGAAGACAAAAATAAATGAGATGAGAGGCCTGAAGTACTGATCTCATCAGTACCTCTCAGCTCCATTCTTGATGCCAGCTTTTCACGCGGCTAAGCTAGAGTTCAGTACTTTTATGCTCATCGCCTGTTAAACAAATAGCACACTAAGAGAGCTATGTAATTGCCTCTTTTTGAGGGAGAGAGACAAGTCCAGGTTTCTTGGCACAAATAGTCACATTGAGTTCAGTGGCATAAGTTTGTGACCCCCAATACAATGAGATGAGGATTTCTGATCTTGCTTTCTTGTATTTCCTGCTAAGTGGAGAGATCTGACATGAATAACTAGCCTCAAACTGTGTGAATTTCTTGTATGGAATAATAATAACAATAACAACAGTAATAACAACAATATCAATAATAATAATGATAGTAATGATGATGATGATGATGATGATGATGATGATGATGATGATAATAATAATAATAATAATAATAATAATAATAATAATAATAATAATAATAATAATATAGAGGACTCTGGTAACTCTGTTAAATAACCTGATAGGGCTTTCAGTGACAGGCATCATAGCAAGAAGATGATTCACACAGCATATATGAATGCTTGTCATCCTCAGGGGCAAACTACAGCAAGTCCTGTTAATGATTCATAGGGTGGAGTTTTCTGGTAGAGCTGCATGTTCCAGTTTAGCACACTGACATTAGCATTATCAGTAGATCAACAGTATTCAAATAAATGCTGAATTCATTCAGTCCCAGGCAAAAATGCCAATTGGATACCAGTTAGATACATGGCATAAATGAAGGGAAGGAAGGAAGAATTAAAGCTCCTGGAAGCAAAAAAAGAGATCTAGGCTAGCACGTTGGTTATAAGCAGTGTATACTAGCAGCATATGTGACACTTGTTATTACAGCTATAGCTGGTCAGGAATACCAGGAATATATCAGGGGCACAATATATTAGGGACATATACTGTGTGTCCAGCAACACAAATATTAGGGCAAAATGGGGCCAAACACACATTTTATTTTACATTGATATTGTGGTTTTGATGGTCTTCCACCAAAATGCCAGCTGGTTTCCAGTATAACTGTGCCTGCCATCCTTGCAGGCCGCTGGGACATCATGAGCTTACATTTCCAAATCAGGTCTGCCAAGCAGATTTCCCTTAGCTGAGAAGCCCCTCCTGTCCAAGTACATGAGTTACGGGAATAAGCCACAGAACTGATTTCCAGGGCCTGAGGACTGTCTCCCCCTCAGGCTGCTCTCCCAGAGCAGGGAGCCTGGAGGGGAAACTCGTACCAGGGCACCTCTGTGAGGTTTGAGCAGGGCTGGTGACGCAGCAGGGGTTCACTCTGGATCTCACCACAAATCTCCCAGGGCTACTGCTCTCCCAGCCCCCATTAGATGATGACTTGAGCTCTAGGAGGCTCTCAGGGCTGTTTCTGGCCCCAGGTGCCTCAGACCAGCTCTTCCACCTTTTCAGGGGTTTTTGCTTTCTGAAAGAGAGGAAGGTGGAACAGGAAAGAGAGAGAAAGAAATCAAACTATTCCTCAACAAAAACATTCTTTTAATTCCTTTTCTATAGAAAATGTCAGGATTTTACCATTTACATACCAACTCAGACGGAAAGCTTTTAAAAATACCAAAATATCCCACTTGTCCCCAAATCCAAAATTTGACCTGCTCCTGTTACAGTCACATGGAATCATCTTAATGAAAAAGGGCTGTTATAGGGGGATCTATTATTAGTATCTCTTCCATTTGTCTGTATTTATTCATAATAGAACGTTCATTCATTTTCACATTTTTTTAGTAAAAATAAACATATCAGTATTCTGTGAAATAGTGACATTATGGTGAGGGATACTTTGCTTTTGAAAGATTGATAGCTCAGGAGACCAGTAGATGAACAGGCAAGTACAGAATGCTCCCTGCTCTGAAGTTTACAGCAAAAGCATGTAGCTCTACTTGTCTACTTTGAAGCTAAACTTGAAAGTAGTCATGTGTTAAAATGTGCACAATATGACTATTTACTATATTAATGAGAGAATATGGAAATACTCCCTTATTACAAAAAATATTTATGTCACTTCTTTTCTTTTGAACTCACCTGTTGATTTTAAATCAAGCAGTTAACGTAATTTTTGTCAGTCCCATTCTAAATGTATGTGGGTTACTGTGTTTGCATTAAGTGTCGGGATGGGAAAACTGCCTTTGTGAAAACTACACTTTCATGTAGTGAATTTGAAAGGTATTCATTCCTCCATTACTCATGTTTCCTCATCCCATTGGAGAACAATGACATTCAAAAGTAGGTAGCCAGACTGACATACAAAGGGAAGCACTTGGAACCCATCTATCTTGCTTGGAGGAAAATTCAGAGGCTTAATTCATTACAGTTCTTTGAAATCCTAAGATGAAGACACTATAGAATTGCAAACTACTTTTATTATTAAGGGAGCAGGGGAAAATTTCACCTTTTAAAATTCAAAATAAAACAGTGAAAATCTTCCCCCAGGAAACTGCACTAGCTCAATCTGCTTCATTCATCGTCATTTTTAACCCCAATATATACCTTAACCTCCATTTCCCCCACTGCTCTGTTTTTCCCCTTTCTTCATTTGAAGTTTCTCTGTAGAGTCTCTTTAGTTTGTCACTCTCTTTCCTCAATGCAGTTATAGAAGAGTGGGAAAACGTCCATGGCAGATGTTTGTCTAAACCTGCTCAGACAAAATTCCCCGAGAAGAGGAATCTGCAGCCTCTCCAGCCAGTTTGTTCAAATTATGTCCACAATAAAGAGCAGAATTAGAATGGGTTTTTTTATGCCTAACCTGAGCCCTCTTTACTACAAAGAAATTCACCTTCTTATTCTTTTTAAGACATTCAAGAAGAGCAATTTGAAAAATAGCTGATCACTGCCTTCTAACCATACCTTTTATCTATTGTCAGAATTTTATAACATCTTTTTCTTCATTTCTCTTTTCCTATGTGAACCATTCCACATGAGTTAAGGTTTTGAAAGAACATTTGCTTTTTACTGCTGTCTTCTAGACTCTCACTGGGTTATTTGTCTTGTAAAGCTATGTTTTAATGGGATTACAAGAACTGGACACCATTCCTCAACTGAGATCTCAGTAGCATGGGGTAGAGTGAAATAATTCCTTCTGATTACAGCCCAAGCTGAAATTTACTTTCTTCACAACAGCAGCTACTTTTTAATTCATCTTCAGCTTCAGAACTACCATGCTCTGTGACTCACTGTGTCTGAAAGATAGATTTAATTCTACCTTGGAGCTGGATGATGAACAAGATGATTTATCACAGAATAATTCATGGTGGAAGATGTCTCTGGAGGTCACCTGGCTTAAAGTGTGACCAGCTTAGGTCATGTTTTGCAGGCATTTCTTATGCAAGTCTCAAGTACCTCCAAAGACGGAGAAATTTCCAACCTTTCTAGGACCCTCTTCCAATGCATGGCTACCTTCACTGGGGATTTTTTTTTTCCCAAATATCTAACTGGAGTTTGCCTGGTTGTAACTTGTATGCATTGCTTCTTTTTGCACTGTCCTGGCTTGACCTTGGTTCTACCTCATCACTACAGACTTGTCTGGCAACCACTGGCCTCTGTTTACCATGGGACCCTTGTTGGTGAAGACACTGTCTGGTATGTTGTTGTGGTTTAACCTGGCAGGCAGCTGAACACCACACAGCCATTAGCTCACTGCCCCCATCAATGGGATGGGGGAGAGAATTGGGGGGAGCGGGGAGTAAGATTCATGGGTTGAGATAAAGACAGTTCAACAGGACAGAAAAGGAAAATAATAATAATAATAATAATAATAATAATAATAATAATAATAATAATAATAATAATAATGACGATGATGATAAAAGAATATACAAAATAAGTGATGCACAATGCAATTGCTCACCATCTGCCAACCAAAGATCAGCCAGTTCCCGAGCAGCAGTCCCCTGGCCAGCTTTCCTCCTTTTCTCTAATTTATATACTGAGCATGACATCATATGGGATGGAATATCCCTTTGGCCACTTTGGGTCAGCTGTCCTGTCTGTGCCCCATCCTAGCCTGTTGTACATCTCCAGCCTTCTCAGTCGGTAGAGCATGAGAAGCTGAAATGTCCTTGACTTAGTGTAAGCGCTGCTCAGCAACACCTAAAACATCAGTGTGTTATCAACATTATTCTCATACTAAATCCAAAACATAGCACTATACCAGCCACTAGGAAGAAAATTAACTCCACCCCAGCCAAAACCAGGACACATGTCTTCCTCTTACTCTTGGCTCTGGGGCCATGTTTCTTTACAGAGCTGCCCACTCTCCCCTGCCATTCTGGGAGAGGCGTTTAAAAGGGTCTTGAATTGTTCCCCTAGTTTAAGAGGAAATACTAATAATATGCATTTTTGAGCCATTGTTCATCTGAGTTACACTTATTGCTTTAGCCTGCTTATGAAAAAAGCACATGGGACTTCTTAAAAAATGGAAAATATTAAGTAATAACACATACTACTTAATATTATGAAGTATGTGCAGTATATATCATAGGTCTTTATTTTTCCTAATGTTTCTTCCTCTGTGACTACAGAAGTCAAAAATGTTATTCCTGAAAGTATTTGTAACAGATTATATCTGAGGGACAACCATTAAAACATGTGAACATCCTGCAAAAATATGCCATTTCATACAAAGAATATATGGCTTCAGACTTGCTTCAGAAATACATTTTAGCATATACTTGAAGTCAAGTCCGTGCTTAAGAGCTTGGTGGAATATCACTTGATAGGAAGTAGAATACTTTCATTCCCTCTGCAACCTAATCTGCCCTTTATTTACTCTATATTCCATTTTCCGAAGTCCCTCACATAAGACTGTCTGGCCATTGAATTCATTGTCAATGCATGAATTATGTTCAGTGTTGATACAGATGTTATGATACGTAGGAAACTAATGGTTTTCCATGAGCTGTTTCTTGAAGATAAGATGAGATTTATATGCATACTATCAGTTCTGGAGAGGTGCAAAGAAAAGTTGGAAAGACACTGGACCATAAGTACAGGAAAGAGCTGGGACTTAAGAGCTAGAGCTTAACAGAGCTCTTGGCCCATCTCAGATGACTTCTTGAACTATAACAGGAAAGAGAGGTATGTCCAGGAATGCTAGCTTGATACTGACTGCAAAATATTTGTCTTTTGTGAAATAGAATATTGTCCATGAAAATTCGTCAGAGAGCCATAGCAAGATTAAAGTTTGCATCATGTGGAGAATACAAATGCAACCTTCTTCACATACACTGCAACAAATCATATGTAAATAGACCTTTTGTTTTGTCCTGTAGCTCAGGCATGCAAATATCTACAGTTTCCAAAAACATTGCTTTTCAGAAATAATGTCTCCCTGTATTAGGCATAATGCTGTGCGTCTGAAGTAAACGGGAGCTTTGGCAAAGGCCTCAAAGGAAGCAGGACCAGGATCATCCTGCAACGTGAGGTCTGGGTGTCGGCGTCCTTGTTCTGCTCAGAAGCATATTCAAAGACTGTAACCACACATTTGGAAAGGTAACTGTCACTTCAGGTTTAATCCACATAGCTGAATGCATCCGAGGCTTTTGGAATTT
Organism: Nipponia nippon; assembly: GCF_047370975.1. Taxonomy (NCBI): domain Eukaryota; kingdom Metazoa; phylum Chordata; class Aves; order Pelecaniformes; family Threskiornithidae; genus Nipponia; species Nipponia nippon. The sequence continues at coordinate 153,454,947 of NW_028262290.1, read as the reverse complement.
CATGTTCTGTCAGTGCCATTCCGGAAAGGGGTTATAATGTTTTTAATTTCCATTTCCCACCACATCACATAAACACATTAAATGATCCAATTTAAACCCAATCTTTATAAATTGCTGCATCTCTTCTGTGCCACTTCAAATAAGTAATAGAAATCACAACCAGCCAACAACAACCTCTGTCTACCCACACAAGTCCAGCTGGCTGAATGTTTGTTTCAGCAATTCTGTTTACATCCCTTCCTTCACAATACAGTTATTGGAAAATGACTGTGATTTGCTTGTGTTGCTGAGATATACGATACATCACAGAGCTTCCACTCTTTTATATTGACTCATGCTGGGCCTCTGTGGACAAAGCCAGCACACATTTTATTTCCTCCCACTTGAACACACTGTTGTAATTAGGTGCAAGTCTCAGGAAACCATTGCTTTAGTTCCTTATCCTTAAAATGACAGATCAGAGCTTGGGCTGCAGAGTAGAGAACTAATTTGTTATTTCAATCTTATTTCTTTTCTCACTGTTCTTATTGCTAAAAAGTAAGGAATAAATAAAGGAAATGAAAATGTTGCAGTGCTACCAATAGGATTCCCTAAATGTTATTCAAGCACTTTTTTTTTTTTTTTTTTTTTTTTTAACCCTATCTCTGGTCTAGTTGGACAAGAAGACCCAGAAGACCAGGTAGGGAATCTGAAAACTCACATGAAAGAGAATTCTTCCATTGCTGAGACCAAGGAAGGCAGTCAGAGACTGGCCTGAGAAGATCCTTTCCCAACCAGACCATTTTCTCCCATCCCCAGAGACGGGGACAGAAGAGAGCATGGGAGGCAGGGCCACAGCATGCAGCTCTGTACAGATTCCAGTCAGCACTATTGCACTTTGTAAACTTTTAAATGCTGTCAAAATTTAGTTAATCTCTGGAAAAAAAACAGAATGCAAAAGGATGCTAAAACATCCTAAGCCCAGGTGGACTGTGTTTGGAAGTTTGCATTCTGATTCTTAGATTTCACCCTATTAACAAGTCCAATCATAAATGCTTTGCACTACTTACTGTATTCAGATATTAAGTTGGCTGATACATCCACTCCTTGTATTTCTTTCTGAAGACCAGCTAGGCTTTCCCAAACATTCCTAGACAGTCAGTTAACACCAGCTCCCTTGGAGAAAAGAAAGGAAGTTGATGTAAATTATGTACATCTGGAAAAATTCTCTATGAGTAGCCAGTTAGAGCTTAGTGTTCAGAGGACTTCAAATCTGACTAAATATCTGATGTGACAGAATACTAAACTTCAGAAGATGTAATTCAGTTACTCTCACTGCCCTGGAATTGTAGAGATTTTTAATCCTTCAAATACAAAATGATTCTTGCAGTGCTCACAGTAGGGGATTGCAGAGAAAGTCTGTATAGTATTTACTTTTTAAACGCGTACTTTTCCATCCAGTATTAAGAAAAAAGATGGTGAATGCACTGCAAAAAACCAGCACAGGCTTGATTTTATTTCTTTAGCTAAAGTATCTGGGGTGATACAATCTGATATCCCATTCAAATATAACTCGTCCATCACATATCTACAGCTGCAACCTACTAGAAAAAAAAACTAAGTGGAAGGAAATTTAAGCCACAGTAGGCCTAGCAAGTCACCTGCTAAAGACTTTGGATGAGAGTCAAGGGGTTAGCTGAATTCCCAGTTAAGTCATTCTGTATTCTTTCTCTGAAAACATCTGTGCTGAGGAATGGGATGGCAATGCATACATATGGACTTTTTAAATTTCTTGTACTTAGCTAAAGATATCTGCAGTATGGCGATGTTTTGCAAATTGTACAGATTTGTTTACCTCTTTCTGAGAAGCATGGGTGTAAATTTTTTCCTTAATATGCTATCTATGTCATTTAAACCACTAACTTGCAGTTCTTTGAATATGACCACATCAAGTAAATGAATAATAATGAAAATACAAAATTGAGCTGTGCTACTACACAATCCTATCTCCACTCTGTTTCCTTGATCTGGCAGCAAGTTATAAAGTCTTTCAATCTGTAATGGAACAACCAAGAAAAAAAAATGTGTGAAGATGTTTTTTCTTCTATGTCACGTATTTAACTTTTCACAGGTAATGTGTAATTAAAGGTGGAAAGAAAATGAAAATTGCTCCAAACAGAAAATAATTTATTTTACTAGGTGATAGTGTAGTCCATGGAAAGAGTGGGCCAGAGACTGACCAGAGACTGGAAAGTGTACTATTTTTTGGCCAAATATACCTCTTGTCTAGGAGTTAAATTACCAGACAGTAGAAGCTCATGTCTGAAAACAATGACACGCAAAATCTACCACTGGCTGTCACTGGTCCTTTCTCTGCCTGTACCTTTGATGCCTTTTTGATGCTTGAGTGAAGCAACCTAGATGTCTTTAGGCAAGCAGAAATCCCACTTAATTATTATGTGGGTTTTAAGTCTTTGTGTTGGCAATGCAGTTATGAGAAGGCTTTAGAATTTCAATAGACATTACTGATTTTAAGATAAGACTGCAGCATCCTTTTTTACTTTCCCTTCCTTATGTGCCTATTAGTGCTCTGTCAAATTTAATCTTTTGGTCTGAAATTCTTCTTGTTCCACAATGAATCCAGGAGTTCTTTTACAGTAGGAATGTAGGACTGGGCAAGACCATGAGGACCTTTATATTAATTCCCTTGAAATCACAGGAAATAATGTGCTTGATGACTAATTTCAAGGGATCTAAATAATTTCTGCAGTACATGTCCCCACACAGTATAGGCTAAAAAATCCTTTCCAGCATCTGTTTAAAAATATAAGACCTGTAATGAAGATCAAAAAAAAGAAATATAATTTCCCATGGAAACAGAGCAGGAAAGAACAATAAGCTAGCTCCCAAGGGTAGCAAAGTTTGGTAAGTAAAAAGGGTTACTGATCCAAGGAAAACTGTTAGGATCACTCATGCTCCAGTGGAGGACCCAACACAAGAAATACCCTCAGTTCCCTTCAATGTGACCTAGTCTTGTGCTCAGTTTAATTTTTAGTGTGTGAGGAATATATGTTCCCTAGGTTCTGAGAACCTGAAATTCTCCTAGTTTTCTCTGAATACCTTGCCTTATGGCCATTTTAGCTGTGGCACATCTTTGCCCTACAGGAAGGCACAAAAGGAATAAAAGTAGCAGTCACCTCTTCTGTTCCTTCCCCCTCAGTCATTAGAGCCCACTGGAAGCCCCGGAGCGTGGGATTAATGTAATTGAAGTACAGAGCAAACAAACAGTGATCCTGTTACAGCCAGCCACATCCTCTTTCCTTAGGGCAGGGGGATCATGGCAAAACTAAAACTGTAGCTGCCTTTTTGTGAATAGACAATGGGAAAAAGAAGATACAGAGAGTTATTCCCTCTTTGGGAATGGGACAGTTATAACATCTGTGCTTTTGGAGGCTGCCTCCTGTGTGATGATAGCACAAAGGTGAATACAGAGAGAGTCACTTGTTCCTTCTCTCAGAAGTCAGAGCTGAATGCATAGTAACCTATTGGTTTTAAAAAGAAATGTAGATACCATTTCCAAGTATCTATCTTCTGCACAACGTTCAGGGCACCAGAATCTATTTTCAGCACAAAAAATACACTTTGTCCATTCTTACATGCTACCCGATGTTCCTGAAGCTGGAATATCCACCAGAATAGAGTAGAAACCACAGTTATATGGTTAGTGATGGGTAAGATCATTAGAAATTTTCACAAGAGAGACAAGAAGTAGTGCTACAAAGAACCTTGCACAGGGAGATGTAAGGGAAGACAATCCGCTTTGTCTGATGTTGTTTTCACCTTTATATCCATTACTTCTCTTGAATCTATTTTTGCCCAAGGGCCAAATAATCACCAGGTGTAAGATAAAGTAGCTCTCCTGAACTCTGTGAAGCTGCATCAGAAGACTGATAAGCATGTCCCTTTCACTTAAATACTATCAGATCAGAAGTTAATAGGATCGGTCTTAACAACAGAAGAATTTAACCATTCAATGTCATGGCATATACATGTTTAATAATTACTTTATTGATATTATTATTGGGAAAAGAATACTAAGATATGCTTCAAAGTGTAATTTAGCCAATACCAGAATGGCTAAAAGAGATCAGGAGGTCTATGCAAAAATTGCTTTTGTCAGAGTAAAAGGTGTTTATATATACCCATGCAGCATAGCTTTAGATCTTCAAAGGAAAAAATGCAAGGCTCTACTGTGAATATTTGGTTTGCATATATCTTATGAATTGTGATGAAAATAGTTGCTTTGCAAGCTGTTCCATAACATCTTTATGAAAATGTTAAAGCGTTCTGGTGAAAACACAGCAAATAGAACCATACATTTCTGTTCAACTAAAAAGATGCTATTGATTCAAATGCTGGCATATATCACTGTAGAGGAAAAGAAGGTTGAAAAGCAGACCAGAAGTGTCACAACAGGGTCAAGTGCTTATGACTGATAAACATTCAAAGTTCACATCAATTTGATTGAATTGCCTCAACACAGTTAGTACATTTCTGGTTGTACACAATGTGGGGATGGTAGTGCCACCAGGAATTCAGTTACAGAGGAGGCAACTTAACTGTTTCATGTCTATTAAATATGGAGAGAGAATCCTTGTGGGATGGATGCAGCAATGGACTTGCATGTGCAGGTATAATAAAATAACAGAAAATGAAAAACCGTAAAAGGGCCAAAAACTGAAGGCTTCTTAATTTATTTGGAACGAGGTTACGAGAATGAGCTGTTACCAGTTAAGTTAAAATCTTGTGCATTACGTAAAAACATCTCTTCGGAACCTGTTCTAAGCCATTAGCCCAAAGTTTGGATGACTCTGGCAGATGCACAGGTAGAAATCCAACAAGCCATGGTATAGGCTACCAAATACCAAAGATCTTGCCACCTCAGTGGAAGATCTGAATAAGAATCAGAAAATGCCACCCAAAATAATTTGGAATTAATCATTTGTTCTAAGCAAGTAGAAAAAGATAATACAAATCCCCTTTGGTCAACAAGGTGCTCAATACAAGACCAATAGTAGAAGGAAAATTAAAACCCTCAGCAAAAGAAGTCTCTCAAGGGAGTGACTTAAGATTATGTCTCCTAGCGATATTTTTCTCTTGTCATTGAATAGCATAGAGAGGTCTAGCTGGAAAGTATCCTGGAAAAAAGAAATACCCAGTCAGAATTTAGCTGTGCTAACAGTTCCTCATTTTCTTTTGAGTAGGGCTGGTTTCGACAATAAATCCATTCTTTAAAAAAGAACATGTTTTGATATCTTATGGCAGAAAAACAGCTTAGAAAGAAATGTTACATCATGGTTGTTTTGTAGATAAAATATAAGTTTTCTTTCTAACATGATCAGTTTATTCATATGGGCTTTTGTGTTTTGTTTTGGTTTGTTTTGTTTTTTTCATTCTGGGACAGAAATAATTTCTCCTTTCTCAGAAGAATGGGGTCCAGTAGCAAGCGTGGTCTTTTTTTGCATTGCTCTAGAAGCTTATAATTCTCAGGAATATCAAAAGCTCCAATTTATTTTCTCATTTAAACAACATTTAAACAACAAGAAAAACAATCAGAAAGTATTAGCATGAAATAGAGTTTATATGTAGCTCTGTAATAGAACTGATCAAATAGACTGAAATATTTATTTAATTAATTGTTATTTATTAGATTGCTATATTTTCCATTCACATAGCAACATTAATTTTCATAAAGCTGTAAAAGCTTGAAGTCCTGCTGGGTAAAATCCTGTAAATATAATACATTTCTTAAAAGAACAATGTATTAACTTTGTTTTCTGATAGTGTTAGCAGTGTAACAGACTTCCAGTGTTCTTCTAACCCCTTAGGGCATCTAAAGAGCTCCAGGAAACAAAGGTATCTTTCAGTACCTTCTGTTGTTTCTACAAGCATTTAATATTTGATGTGATATACATGCCCTAATAGCACATGAAACACCGTAGCCTAGTGTGATCACGGCATATACCACATACATAGTGCAGCCTCTTGTTTTTTCCTATTTTGTTTTGCTATTTGGTATGCAAATCCACTCCGTGGTAACCTTATCCATGTGCTGCCTGTTCTGTTCATGCAAATCTTTGTAGATATCCTGGATTCTGATGCCATCTGCATCTGCTTACATTCCTTGCCTTTAAAAAAGAGTCAGGAGTTAGCTAGACAGATGGTGAAGCAAAACTATTATCAAAGATTATCAGGAAAATATGCTATTTTAAAGACTTTTAAAAATGTAATCACCCTTATTCAGGGTAGCATTAGTACAGTAACATATTGTGCACTTACTGTTAGAGTTACATTGCTTCAGTAGAGACAGCATTACAGCAGGGTGGGGAGGGGAAATATTTTACTTTTTATAACACTCTCAATGGCCCTGTTTTATATCAGTCCTCCTGTCGAGGGATTGCAGTTATATCCTTCAGATTTTGTTTAATAACAACTCCACCATCTACTTAAAATCTCTTTTTGAGAGAGAACAAAATGATGCTACTTGACAGTAGCTGAGCATTACTCATTGTTTTTTACTTCTGTTAAGAATCACGACATGTTTCCCTACCAGTTGCTGGAAGGAAAGGGGTCATCCTTCCAAGTGCACAGAGTATTTGGCCTGTGGCTGAATGCACTGAAAGACCTGTATAGGTGAGCAGGCACAGCGTACCTTTACAGCTGTGAAGAAGGCTTGCAAGACAAACCTTATGCAGCAGGATTTCTCTTCCTTAATCTTTGATATCTAAAGGGTATATTTCAAAGTTTGAGTTCGTCAGCCTTGGATGTCTGAAAACTCATTGAAAAGAAATAGGCATTTGAGATTAATGCATCTGATCTATCTCAGATAACTATATTAAAATGAGTCAACATGTGGAAAAGTACTCCATTGCTCCCCACTGATAATAAAAGGAGCCTCTGTAGACTTAATCATCTAATATTGGACTCTCCGATAAAGATATATTAATGCCCTACCTGAAATATCTAACATTTCAGCATTAAGATGTATATTCTTTCCATATTTCATAGAAATCCATGTTGTGAAAGCTGAGAAATATAGGTAAAGTATTTGCTGGGGAAGGTTCCTCACACCACGTAGGTTACTGCATGACTCAAGTGATCATCTCAATTTCCTTTCTGACAGATTGCTGTATTAACTAAGTTGATGCCTTGGTGTATACACCAGGATAAAGGTGTGCAGCTTTTGCAGTTTGTCCTGTCTTGTAATTATAATTCTGAATATGAAAGAAGTAAGGCACATTATTTTACAATGTTTTCATTTTTAGGCAGAAAGCTACTGAAAGTTTTGTCAGAAAGTGCTCCATATCATGAATTAACAGTAAGTATTTGTCTAAACTAATAAAACCGAAAGGAAAAACACACCCCAAAGTCCATTCTCCTGAAGTTTTCAACCAGTAAAAGATGCAACAACAAAATCAAAGATCATTCTTTTTGTTAGACTTTCAGCTTTTAAAGGATCGTCATCAATTTAACTATCAGTTGTATAAAATGATTAGATGGACAGGGTAAATTCAGTTCAAATAAGTACAAGAATTCCCCAACCTTGGTACAGAAGTGAGAAAACAAATCAGAACTGCTGTAAGGACAGCTGTAGCCAGCTGTCTTTACACAATTACAGAACAAGTCAGATCCTGAAACGAGACAAGAAAATCACAGAAAGAGGTATCAAATAACAAGAAGCATTTTATTCAAGTTAGGATATTCAGATAACTGTGTACAAGCTACCAAGCCATCAGCTGATGGATATCAGTGTAGTTTTATTGAAGTCAAGGACCTCACTCTAATTTATCCTAATTAATAACATCCTAAAGTAAATCTAACTTCAGTAATAAAAAATATTTTAATAGTTTATCTAATTCTCCTCATCTCTGTTTCTTTATTATGCTCCTGGTATAGACAAGTTAACAGAAAAAAAAAAATTATCACATGTCTTTCAGAGCTGTAATTAAATTCATTCCCCAAGTGTATTACTAAACCCATTTTCTCTAATACTTCTTCAGCTTTCTCACATTTCAAAAGCCCTTCTCGTTGTCCTTATGCTGGCAACGATGCCCCTCTTTGCTCTTCTTACTCTTTACCTTCAATCATTTTCTTCTCGGTTTCCCACTCCTTTCTTCTTTGGTCGTCTGTCTTTCTTGGCAGAATTATTATCTTTTGCACATCAGAAGTACATTTGAAATCATCTGACTTCAGGGAAACTCACCATTCTTTCTTCCTAGTTAGTTAAAGCCTGTTTAATAAATTAAATTAAATTAAATACATTTAATAAGCCTGCTTGTGAACCCAAGAAACAGTTAGTATCTCTTCTTAAATGGAGATTACCCCTTTTACAGATTGTATTTCAAACCTTGTCAATCCTAGATAAGTTACACTACTTGTACAATAGATACGTGTAAACCAGTTAAACCTCTACTTAAATAACTCACACAACTTGGTGACTTTAATTTGGAAAAGGTTTCAACTGCTACAGGTGCTGAGTTTGCATAGATTTGACTACATTTATATCATCTTAATTAAATTAGTGCAATTTTTAAATAGAGGTGAAGTTAGAGAAAAAAATCCAGAACATTTTTATATATTTATTGGTCTTCAGTACTGATTGTCTCGCTGCTTTTAACTTTACATGGCATGAGAAGAATCTCTTGGGAGAATTACCAAGGTCCCAAAAATTATTACTGATTTCACCAATTCTTATTCAGTCCTGTAATTTTTTATCCAGAAATAAATAAATGCCAGTTCTGGCTCTTCTTAAGGACAATGCTTCATGTTTATTATTGCACCTGTTCTCCCTACACCTGTGAACTTATGTATTTTTTTTTTTTAGAAACCAAATGTTTTTAAATATATCCTCACCTTGATAAATTTGCTATCAGCAAGGTGGGTTAGGTTGTTATTTCCTGTGGATTTGTAGTCATAGCACTGAGTGATGGAATAAAACTCAATTGCGTGAGGTGTTGTTCAAATACAGAACAAAATTATTATCTCCCCAGATCTCACTAGAAGTTAAGGGGCAACACAGAGAAGTCAGCAATATATCTTTAGTTTGGTTTAAGTCTGCTGTTTCTAATAAATGAGCTTAGTAGACCATGTTTAGTGTTCTTCAGAATTACTGTGGCTTTGGCAGAATGTATGGCAGAATCAATGTATTTTAAATTAAAATCACATTTTTTTGTAATTATCCTTAAAACGTATCTAATTGCTGCTCCATTTTGTTCTATCATCATTCAAGTGTTACCTCAAGAGCACTAACTCAAAGCTCTTGAGTTACCCATCATCTAAAATCACATAGCTTTAGAGAACAGAATCGTTCTGTTTATCAAGAAGAAGCCTTTTAAAATTTCTCAGGCAGAAAAAAATAATCGTGAAAGCACAGAGGTGAGAGATGGAAAAAGACCTATTAAACATATTCTCACTCTCTGTCAATGCAATGTTTTCCCCTACGGTCTTTTATTTTATCTTGTCTAGCTTTAAATCTCTTAAGGCTTCCTACTCAATTTTCATTGGAAAACTATTTTAGTGCCAATCTCCACCTCAGGAAATTTCCCCCAATGTTCACCTTATGTTTATATTACATAAAATGACAGATATAAAATGCTTTTCGGTAAGCAACTTACGTGTGTTATTTTCTTAATCTTATCCAAACATTTCTGGAAGAGCTGGTTGAATGGGGAAAAAATATATTCATGAGCATGCTTACTAACACTGATTAAAGTAGTCCAAATTTGTATCTCTTTGTATAAGGGTTTCCATAAAGATGGGGTTGATATTTTGTATTTTGGTATTTGTGCTTGGAAGCGGGAATATCAGTTGACAGAAATAAGGCGCGGGGTATGAGACTGAGGAAACCAAGGGTCTGCAGTGTGGTACAGTGAGTGTCACTTTCTGCATAAATAGTCGTGTGAAGGAGTAGGCCAGTCAGAAGAGGCTGATCTAGTAGGAGGCAAGTCCATATGCATAGCCTACTACAGCTATGCTTCATACGCACAAGGAAAAGGGATAAAAGGATAAAGAAAACAAATGAACAAAACTGGGGAAAAAAGGGACATTTTAATGAAGAAACATATCCTTTTTAACCTCAGAAAACTTGAAAATTAAGAAAGTTTCAACAAATAATGTTTTAATCTTTCTATCTCATTGGTTCATTTACCACCTAATTTCGTAACTGAAAGCTACAGTTGTTTGTAAAGCTTAGACAATCAAATTAGTTAACAAAAACTCTAGAATATCTAACTTAGATAACAGGTCATGATGAAGTAGCTGTAGCTTTCAGTTCACAGGTGTGTACATGAAATACATCTGGATGGCATATATGATCTGATGAATTACTAAAAAAAATACATTCAAGAAAATTGTACTAGTTGTAGCAAAAAAGGCTGTAATTCAGCTGTCCATTGTTTCTCATGAGTAAACTGCCCAGCTCTCTGATTGATAATCTTACTATGCATTTCTAAAGTCGTATACGACTTCCCATAAATACACAAATTCTGGATAGATACAATATCTAACTACAAATCCTTATATGTAGGATGCTGATGCAGGTTAGTATTCATGCTGTGTACTGTTATTTCAGCACCATAGATCATGGCTGTTAGAAGCAGGTACGCAGCATAGTGCAAAGGAAACCTGATCACAACTTTCTACAAAAAAGATTTAAAGAGGAAAATTCTAAGCTCTGTATTCTGCTTTGTGCTCTATTTTTAGGCTTTTTTTAGTTAGAAGACAAAATGGACACCTGTTTTGGAAAAAGTCTTTGTGTAATTCTAGAGTGGAGGAATGGAACAGCTGTGTTGACTGTACCAAAAAAAGTAGGACATCCAAGAAAATTGCATATAGATTCATACTTCGCACTTGATTTATTTTTTGAAACTCAGGTTTAGGAACTTCAAAGGTCAAATAACTTTAGTTCTAAACAAAGCTGACATACAGTGTAATACTAGCAGTTATAAATGTTCAAGAATGTTACAATTCTTTGCATCTATTGAAAGTTGAGGAATTCATGCAAAAGATGCCAGGTTTCCTATAAACTACATTAAAAGATATTTACTTTCAAGGCAGGGAGAGACTATAAATGGGAGTTGTGAGATAATAAATCAGTAAGTCTTACAGCTCCATGTCTAATTGCCCATGCTGATCTATGACCAATATGTGAAGCATAGCTGGTGTAAAGCGTAAAACAGATTTTGTTAGCAGTGGTCAGTCACTCACACATGCACTTGCAGCAACCTTCTGTCAAGGTGACTCCCTGTAAACCTGGCATAAGTTGTAGGCTAAAGAGTCATATAAGCACGAAGCTCATAGCTGCCGATCTCTAAATTGATAACAGCAAAAGGAAGCCTGAATTTGGAGTAGTCTTGTGTACATCAAACTTTAACGTACCATGGCTAGACAGTAATGTATTACTCACTACCCTTTTTGTTGTGCTGAATTTGATCATTTGGCATGACGAATCGGCAGATACTCCATTGCTCAGTGAAGCACCTAATGTACCATTCAAATTTCCATTCAAATGAGGCTGAGTTGGAAGGGCTAAGGGGTTCTTCCATGGAAAAAAATACCCAGGAAAAAATTGTTCTCCCTTAATCCTACAGCTGGCCACAAACCACAGCTATAGCTGCCTAAAGACATAACTTTACACAGATTTCAGGGATGCACCAGCAAAACATCAGAAATTCTTACTTTACTGATTGATGAGACAGAGATGGAGCAAAAGACATAAGTTACTTTAAATTTTGAGCTATTTCCCTAAAGATGAACACATGCAGTATAAGGCTTACAGGTACAATGAATGTTCTACATTCACATCTTTTCCTATGTATTTGTTGGTGTCAAGTATTCATAAACAGGTCACCTAGGGAATTCCACATATGCACCAGACATCTGGTTCTTCTGAAACTGGAGTGTTCTGAAAGTCGTATTCACCAGGAACTTTACATCAGTCAATTATCTTGCAACTGCTGTCATAGTAAATGCTCTTAATAAAAGAGTTAGTGCACATTTTCCATCATCGGCATTTTGTTTCCTTTTTTTTTTTCCTCTCAGGCTTGATGCAGCTTATATAATGAAGTGTTCTGTTTACATGAAAGATGTAAACAGATGAAGATTTTCCAAATTGTCCAAAGACTTCTTCTTAAAAAAAACAAACAAACAAAAAAACGCACAAAAAACCAAAAGCAAACCTTTCAAACCTTTCAATTAGACAGACATATTTTGTATCACTTCATGGCTGAATTGCTGATTGGTTTAGGAAAGACCTTTGTTCACACTTTCTCCTTTATTAAAATAAAATTTTCACCCTGAATTCTCAGAGGAATACCAAAGGCTAGAAGCTGGACTTCTCACATCACATACTGGTCCTCAAAAAATTTAATTACAGAACAAGTCATACCCAGGCCTGATAAATCTTTGGCATAAATTGAAATAAAGCATAACTTGAATATTTAAAAATCAAATAAAATTGAATATTCCATTGCATATTTTGTAGGTAGCTGAGCGATTACATGAGAGGGACACTTTGTGTCATTTCCTGCCCACACACTTCTGTGTTTCTTCTGCATGAGAAGAGCAGGGACTGAATGCCCATGCCATACCTTCCTTGACTGCACAGAGCTTTGGCTTCAGCCTCTTAATCCTTCTGCTGCAAGAGCAGAACTTCCCCTAAGGAGTGAGAAACGTATAGGAGAAAATCTGCTTTGACCTTCAGTGTCTTAGGTTTCAGTAGATAGTGTGCCTGTTTGTGTATTTTCCCTATATGAAGTAGAAACTGAAGACAAACTAACTCTAATTATTTAACTGTTATCTTCGTATAAATTGACAGGATACATTAATAGAGGTCTGTGTTGCAAATCATTGCTAGTCCTTAATCTCACTAGAAGAATAGTACCTACCTAAGCATTATTCCTATTGGTTACCATCAATGCAGATATATTTTTACTTTTGCACCTTTTACCCCTCTGAAAAGTGGTGTGAACCAAATTTTTTATCTGTTATGTGTATAAATGAGAAAAGAAATACTATCATCGAATTTCCTCTCTAAGGATGTGTGTTTGCCTGCCTGTTCAGAAGAGACTATCCTTCCTGCCCCTCAGAGTGACCCTCTGTGTGTTCCTTATTATCTCTTTCAGAAAAGGAAAAATCTCACTGTATAGAGTAGAGAGCTGGGGCAGCACATTAGTGAATACCACAAGTTGGTAGATCAATTCTAGCAGATGCACATATCTTGTCAGATTAGCACTGTTCTCAGTTTCAAACTGTACAATGTATCTAAAAATGACTAATAAAGCCGCAAATGAAATCACTTGAAGATCTGTGTGCTCTCTATTGCTTCTGAACTAGACCAGGCAGCAGTCTCTCTTCTCTTACTGCACTCTAGCTTTCATAATCCCCCTTAGATCAAGTTTTTAAAGGATATTGTGTATTTAGAAGGAAGGCTTCTAAAATTTAATAAATGTTGCTGGGCTTTTGTAAATCTAATATTATCTGTTAGCTCTACTTCAAAGGGCAGAAAAAGCTGCTGTTACCAGCTGGAATCTCTGAGTTTTAAAATGAAAAAGTAACTGAGCCCACATTCCTTATACAGGTCAGGGAAATGGGATACTGTCATAACTCTAGTTAAAAAATATCAGAGAGGGAACTGAAGAGGCACCAAGTGAATTTGTCCTCCATTTTTTTGTCAGCTGTCAAAGTGATTTGTAACAATTTAGTCTTCCTCATTAAACCAAGCGGTGGACTCAGTCAAAAATACCCTGCCTTTACCATTATTCTTCATGCCACTGGTCAGTGTTTTCCAAGTCAAAAGGTATAACTAAAACAAGGTTTGCAGGAAGAAGTAATACCTTTTAGGAAGCTGACAGAAAAGTTACAATACTGTCTCTTTCAAATCATTATGGTAACTACAGCATTTCTATCGCTAGTGTGATAGTGAAAGCTACCACACAAAAGACTTCTACCAAATGATAGCTATAATGACAGACCAATGGCTGCTTTTGAAATACTAATTTCAGTTATTTTGTACATGTAGTCTGACTTTTTGGACTATATTATAATATGGATATGAAAAACATTATTAAATTATACTATTCTAAGGTTCCTTCCAGATTCCTATTTTATCAATGTCAGTAGATACATTTCCAGAGGTCTTAGTGTTGTTTGGATTATAAACCATCTATAGCTTCCCTGTTGAAGTCAGAGCTCCTGTGAGGTTGTCCTGCAATCATCCATGTTTTCACAAAGTGAATGGAGAATAGATATAATAAAGATGAGACACATTTACACATTAATCATCAAAAGTTATGTCTCTAGCCTAAGATATTTGTCAAGCTTCTTCTAAACTCTGTGGAGAGAAACAGGCACATCTGGAAGGCAAGTCCACAGACAGTGTCTAAAAGCACAAATAGCAGACTTCCCCTTTAAAAGGGCTTCTTTCTTGTCCCAATAATTATTGGAGAGCCTAGAAAACAAGCTCAAAGAGAGTCTGATCCTAGAGGTTAATTTAGGGGAGATAAATTGTAACCACAGCATAAGTCAATATAGTACTATCCTTTCTAATTATTTCTTTCTAAATCTACCTTTTATAATTATTTCTATAGTTTTAAACTAATTTTATTTTTGCAGACCAGTTTTACATTGAAAAGCCTGCCTCACCATTTACCTTGGGAGTCTCTACAGTAATCTGGTGAAGTATTCCGTCATCGTTGAGAATTTCTCGTTTTCAGCTTTTGGCCTATTATTCTTTCTTTACATTTTCTCATACTATAATAAGTAATTACTTTCTTGCAGTGCACATGAATTTCCACTAGAAAACTTGGCATATGCTTTCAACTCTCTGCTCTTCATTTAAGCTACCTAAAGAACAGAGAATAGAATCTTCCCAAAAAGAGAATATCTTCCCTTTGATATTATTGAATGATGTGTTTGGCCTTTAGTCTAAGTTTGGACTTTGCTGATATGGATGCTCCCAAGAGGGGGTTGCATCCAAATGTTGACCTTGTATAACCTTTCTTAGCTTGTGAATTGACAAGATCGTAGCACATGATTGTATGGTTCCTCTTAATTAATTTGTCATTATATTTCCACAATCTTGAGAGAGAAAGAGATTTTTAGTGCTTTATTCATTTTCTAATATCTGTCCCTTGGCTGCAGTCCTGAAGTTAATGCTCACTAATAGTGTGTTCTTTGTCTGCCCAGTTACCAGGGTCACCGTTTTTCAAAAGAGGTCTCCAGAATGTAGAAATGATTCTTCAGTCACTGTTTTTCTTTTTAACAGAGACCTTTTCTATGTTCCTTTTTCCTTTATAGCCTACAGCTGAGATGTTTTGCTCTGCCAATTTTTTATTTTCTGCACAATCCAATTCTTCAGTCATCAGAGTGAACTTTGCATTTGATTGTTTTATTAGACAAAGTCACAGTAGAAACTGGTATAAATTATCCTAACCAGAGAGTATTTTGATCTGATTTTAGTTTATACACAACCACCAAAATATTTCTTTTAAGTTTTCTTCCTTCAGAACGACATCACTGACAGTTGCAAACAGAGTAGGGTAAGAAAAGTTTTTTAACAAAAAAGAAATTATGATTAAAAGAATTATCCAGAATGAAGTGTTCTCAATGAAGAAAAGATATAAATAAATGTTAGTTTTCAGTAGAATTTTGATTGTTTTTTTATTACTTTTACCAAAAAAAAGGTACAAAAAGTGAAAATTATCTTCTCTATCCAGGAACAGAAATAGTCTGAACTTCGGAAATAGGAGGAAAATTAAAGGAGTGAAAGAACAAAAAAGGAAATGGTTCTTTAGATTTCATCACCAGACTTCGGGCTGTGTAATAGGAACCTGTGTAGTTTCAATCAACATTATATCATGCTGGAGGAAAAAGAAGGGCTTGAAGTGGAATCTGAAATACACCAGTTATGGTAAAAAACATATTAGTTTCAACAGGCTAAGGAAGGCTGTCATCTATTAATATATTTGTAAAGGAAAGGCTTCCCTTTTCAAATACAGTGGACACCTCTAGCTTTCTAACACAGCCTTCTTTTGTCTGCCAAACTATTCTGTTCACATTCAAAAAAGAATACCCACAATGAGTTTCCTTAATTTCACAATTTAGTGGATCAAAACATATAAAATATTTATATATTTGCTTGGACATGTGTTGTGTCTGTCATTTTGCTGATGAAAAGCCCACCAGAACTTCACATCTTCAGACACTGATGAAAGGGAAAAGATTTGGGGCTGAGTGTTCTGGAGTTTGGAATTACAACTTCATAAGGAAAAGGCATTTCCACATGGCAAGAACCTGCAGTCCTACTCACAGATTTCCTACTGAGATGTGTTTAAAAGCCTTCAGAGTGCTCCATGAACTTTAAATTTCAGCTGACCTACATCTTTGCATTATTGCCCTTGATCTTTTAAAAGCTTCCAATTCCCTTTTATAGTAAAGCCCCACCAAACTTCCTATGACATATCTATCCCTTTCAGAAAGCTGCATAATTTAAAATATGCACCTGCAGCCTAGTAAATTCAAGTGAAATCAAACATACTTTGGAAAGAATTTAAGTAATTTTCTATAAATAAATGGGAGAAGCTTGTGTTAGACAAACATGAAACTTAATCATGCGCAGTAGGATTGCTTCAGGTGCTTAGGTATTTGGCAAACATTAGGAAATATTTTTTAAAAATTAGTACTGTTACATTATCGACATTTTTTACACGCAGTTCTTAGATAAAAATATACACAGGTATTCAGTCATTCAAGATCTGGTCATCTGTTATTTCAAGTTTGATATGATTTATCTACCTTTCTAAAAGTACTAAGAAAGCCTATTTCTTCACATTCTATATTTTCAAGAGAGTTTGCTGTTTATGCAGGCTGGTCACAGTTGGGTATAATATATCTATGTGTCAGAAATTGGAACAGGCAGTAGACATTATAGATGAATTGCCAGGAAATTACCCCAAGTGTGCTGACTTCCCAAATTCCTTCAAATGACTTAACAGGCTTGACATGGCAGCTCAGTGTTCAGTTTGCTTAGGGGACTTTAGGAGAATCAGCACTTCCAATCCATTGCTAAGGTTTGGGTTTTTCACATTTACATAGCAATAAGGAGCTTAGGGAATCTGTAACTGGCAAAGAGAAACATTTAAGTCAGTATTATTACCAATAACAGTGTTTAAGTTCATTTGTACAATTCAAATTAAAAGCCTTTATTCTTCTAAGAAAAATTAAACGGGCAGATCATATTATTATTGCTGAATTGTTGATAAGCAGCATCACCTTTGATCTGAAAGGCTTTCGGTTCACAGCAGCACTGGCAGTACCAGACATGCTCATTCTTGATGAGACAATGAAGTGTGTAAAGGTGACAGGCTTTATGGCAAAAGGCATCGCATACCTTCCACAAATCACTCGTTTGTCTAGTTCTGGATGGTATAATTCTGTGACCTATGAAATTAAAAGCAGAAACCTTGATTTTCTCTTTATAGCTCCTTGCATCATCCAGGATAGAGAATGACTGTCAAGCTCTCATTGCTACATGAAATTAAAGGCATTTTGCAAGCGTAACATCATTCTGCTGAGGTTAGGGAATTCCCCTCTAATGAAACATGTTGTGGTTTAGCATCTGGGGGCTTACATATACAGCTATGAGGTGGATACAATAAAGTAAATGTTCTTGTTTCTGTTAAGTTTACCCTCACTACATGTTCTGCTATTATTTCACGGAGCCTTTAAATTAGCAAAAAACTGAAGCAAATAAGGGTTGCCCAGACCTAGTGAGTGACAGGAAAATGGCCTCCAACCAGAGTCTTCGAATTTGGAAATAATCACACTTAAGGTGTGTCAAACTGTTTGTTAATGCTACAACTAAAATGTTATTCATGTTGTTAGAGCTTGGCTGATTTCCAAAACAACCATAGTCTAAAAATAGAAGAAAAGTAACAGAACTGAAAATTACTGAAAAATTGTACCACATTAGATAGACTGCTGAAGATACCAGGAGGTAATTGGTTTGACTATACCAATGTCCCTTTTTTACTATGATATAACTATACAGCAATTAGGTTATTCTTGTAAATGGCATGGTGACTACAGCTGTAAAAAGACATCACTGCCATCTTCTGGTAATAGCTCATTTGGCTTGCCAGCATGTGGTTTTTTATTTATTTATTTCTCTTTTTATAGAACACTACACAGGCAATCAGGGGTTTTTGTTTACAAGACCAGGGAAATGTAAGCATTGTGCTTTAGCATTTGGAATTTGTTTTGATCAATAATTTTATGCTGCTCCAGAATTTCTGAACCACTATTTACTCCTACTGGTGAAACATCATTGAGATTGATTTTCCTTTGATATTATAGATACCATAAGTCCAGAAATGTGAATTTAATAGAACAATCTTATATTATACTTCTATTCCAAAGTGTAAGCTACCTAATGATTGAATGTATGGAAACAGAAACAGTACGAGAAATTTCATGAAGATCAAGTTGAACTGAACGTCAGTGATGCTAGTATGATCACCCCCATTTATATTTGCTGAGGATCTAAATCTCCTAAACAAGTTACAGTTATGTATTTGTCTGTGTGACAAAAATCTGCTTTCTGCTTCCTCCAGAGCCTTCAGTGCCTCAGCCTTACCTCTGATAACTTGGTGGATCCTGTTTATCGCTAATCATCAAACAGAAACAGAATAGCAGCAGTCTGTCTTGCTCCATGAGATGTAGCCTGATTTGTGACATGATCTTTACTCATCTGTAGCATCAAACATCATTGCTACTAACAACTAATAACACTGCTATTCATAATTAGCTCCAGTCTTACTTGATGATATTTTAGTAATGTCCCTCCTGGAGAGTAGGAAATCACCCTGAGTGTAAAGGGAAACGATGGCATGCAATGTGGCTGCTTTATAAAATTTAATACCCATTCCCCTAAGTATTTGTTTGGAAACCACTTGTCATATTTTTGGAATTTCCTCAGACACCAATTTTAAAAATAAATGGTTTTTTTACACTCAAAAACCTGAGAGTTACTTGGTTTACCATAAATTAATAAATACATACACATTTTTGGGTGCGAACATAGACATAGGGCAGAAGAATACGGACTGCTTTTGAACAGTGTTTTGTTTATGCGACTCGTCATGTCCATGCATAACAACAGTGGAGTATTTTAGGTCATCTGTTCAATGCAAACAAACTAAAAGTTTCCAGTGAAATAAACAGCTTAACAGCCTGGACTGAGGTAGTCAGAGACTCTGAAGGTTCAATGGGAGCTTCAGGCAGCACTGAGCATCCCGGTACTTTGGCCTTTCCAAAGCAGGCAGTGGGGCTGAGAATTTGCTGGCCTTGCCGGGTGCGCAATAAAGGCAGACGGAGGGTTCCATTCATTTCTGAAGTTACTGTGCCGGCAGGAACAGCGAGTTACTCTTGCAGTTCAGATGGTTCTTCAGTTTCCTTGTTTTTAACTTATTGCTCTGCACCCTGTTGGAAAATGGACAAAATTTGGCCCAAATGTGTCTACATAGGCAAAAAGTTACTTTTACGTAGATGCTGCCATGATCGACAGTAGTATCTCCTGAGGCTGGTTACTGCACTAAACCAGTGTTTGGTCCAGCTTGATAGGACGGTCCTTGGGGCCTTACAGGGCTGGGGTTCAGATCTGCTGGCCCAATAGCAGTCTTTGGTTTGGGGCCCTACTCAACATGCTGCAAAACAGGGTAAGCAAATCTGGCAGATCCTGCCAAGGCACCCCCTTGCCTGAGCTGGCTTCCTCCTCACTGAGATGCAGCCCCAGCACAAGCATCTCTGCTTGACTGTTTTTTTCAGAAGGGAAAATATATTTCCCTTGTACTTTTTCTGTATTGCAAGCCTAGCCTCGATTTGCGGTCTATATATTTAAGCATAAATCTTCCATTCAAGTGCTCACAGCCACTGTGAGAGTCATATCACTCTTGGAGATATTTCCCTTTCAAAGCAGCCAGTCTGTCCTCAGATGAAGAGATCTGAGATAGTAAATTTTTCAGAATCATTTCTTATTGGAAGCAGAGCTGTTCTCCATAAATGCAGGAGCCAACTGTCTTTAAACCCAGAGCTGGATAGTAGGTTTTTACTGTCCATTCATGCCAGTGACAGATGCCTGGCAATCAGGAGCTGCTTGTCAGCTCCCAGACAGGAGGCACAGAACGTACACTTCTGTTAAAAGAGCAGAGAGGCTGTTGGTTAACACAAGCTTTTAGGATGAAGTTGGCACACGTTTTCATACAATGTAACTCCAAACCTTCTACACCACAGCGCATCCCCCAGCTGTAAGCCAGCTGGTGATTGTGAGGGAAGAAGAACCGAGGTACAGTAAAATACTTCTCGTTGTAAGCTATTTCGCAAAAATGTAGTTGCAGCTTTAAAGAGCCCTCCTAAAGCTCACATCTCTTTCCCTTACCTGCTGTTTTTTTTCATTTTATCAGCCCATTGCTGATTCAGCGATTTGTGGTTTGTTAGTATACAGTGACTTTCTGAATGCTGATCTAAAAGCAAACTGAATAAAGAGATGCAAAGAAAGGATTACAGAACAGGCTTCCTTTTGCTGTTCATCCATCAAAGCTAGTTTTATGTTTACTAATCGGTACTTTCCAGGGCTTCCAGGAAACCAGGGTAAAAATCATGGGAACTCATTCCTGTCATTTAGCTATAAACAGTGTAGTATTAAAAGCAAATCCAGTCCCATCAATCAGTCCTTCAGAAGTAACTTGCTGAGAGCAGTAGGTTACTGTGCTCACTTGAGTCCTTTTGAAAATACATCCAAAACTTAAGGAAACTCAGTTAAATTCTTTTTTCAAAATTTATTCTGGTCCTGAAGTTTGCAATAATCTCTCCACCACAAAATATAGCACACTGTAATCAGTAGCAGAGATGCGGGGGGAAGACTCTGTAGCGTGGAAAAATCAGTGACAAAACTAATGGGAGAAATACTGGAAGGTCCCTTATTCTTGGACTTTTCCTGGCTTAGCAGTCTTTATCAATGAAAATGAAAAGAAAATTATGGAACTGCAACACATAGGGAACTATGCAATAGATATTACACCTTAATGTCATTTACCTTAGCCCTTTCTCCACATTTCTTTTTGTAATCTTTTTCATATCTTTACTCCGCTTAGAAGTTGAACCGGATTGTGGCACATTCCCAGGTGTTCTTAAAGAGCTGCAATATTTGTTTTTTAACTTATTAACCTTAACAACCCATTAAAAAGTTGTCTTCCTCCAGTGGTCTTCTCTTTGCAACCAGTCCTAGTAGACTGGCAGCTAAAATAGTGCATATGAGTACCAACATTTCTGTTCTTCCCAGTTATTCATCAATGAAAACAACACTTGCACCAATACAGTTATTAGAGCCTCAGTGGCTTAGCCTGCAGTTCTTCAGAACTTAAGACAGACTAGCAGTAGTTAAATTAATGTGGGTTTGTAATGGTAGCATTCAGCTTTTATTTATACATTATTTCCATACTGCGTTAGCTTTATTTCAAAGTTAATCATGAAATGCTGGTTTTTTTCTTATGTTATTGTTTCTCCTGTTTTTACTCACAGTTTTCAGAGGGAAAAATCATAAAAATTGGCATATAAATTAACTATTAGAATATTCACGTGTTACATTTGCTTATAAAAGAATCATGAAGCGAGCATAATAAATGAATGTAGAGGTCTTGATGGTTCTCTTGGTTCCATATTATCATAATCATTTTAACATTGTTAGCGACTCTGAAATAAGGACTCTAAACTTTCTTCTTGAGCCAGATCATTATATTATGTTAACTATCCTAACTCCAGCCTAGAATTTCTTTCCTTCCTTTCAGTCTTTTTCCTTTCCTGGTTAATTCATACCTAAGTCAGTGCTACGCAGGGCATGAACTAGAGCCCAGAGTGGCTGTCCCTCTATATTTGAGTCCAAAAAGGCATTTATGAGCTTACTCATATAGTAGCAGTGGGATTAGTTATGTGCTTAAACTTAAAATATGCTCTAACTGCCTTTCTGAGCTGTGTACCAGTCCCTCCAGATGCTGGGAAGAAGAATATGGAGACACTAGGGAGACTGTGTGATGACAACCATTTCAGTGGTCTGCAGAGCTCCTTCTTCAAGTGATTGGTTTTTTATTTGTTTTATATATTTTAAAACCTAATAAAATTTGAGACAGATCTTCTCCTGTATCTACAAGCTAGTGGGATGGGAATTCTCAGGAACTGACTGTGGTTTCCTGCTGCTAGGAACCATTCTTTGCTGGTGGTGGGAAGAATTGGAGGAGTCTGATAAAACCAGAATACTGGGGCTTTCATTCTTCCCGTGAAATATTATTCCATGATTAGTAGGATATTTTTCAAATATGTAATGATGCCAGCACCTTTCCAAACACTGTTCAAATCTGGCATGTATGATACAGCGCTGCTCCACACGTCTGGCTGTAAGAGACATGATGTCAACTTTAGTAATACCTTCCAACCGCATTATCTTGCTGCTTTTATATTCTGCTTCCAGACTTTTGGAATTCCTCACCACCTACTAAAACACGATGTTCAAACTGGAGATCCATTGATCATTTTAATTGCTTGAGTGGCTAGAAATCACCCTTACTAATCACTATTGCCTTTAGTCACTATCACTGGACTAATTATGAGCTGATATTCTTGAACCTCTGAAAAATACTGAATGGTTGAAAGTAAAAACAATACAATGCAAACAAATTGAATCTTGAAATTGCTTCATTCTTCAGTAAGAATCACAAGAAGGTCTAATGATGTCAGTGAATTTACACTACCCTAGGAATGTTTGTTATAACAAATAGAAACCACAAAGAAAAAAATAAAAAACCCCACTTTTTTCTACCAGTTTTTTTTATAATTACAAACGTTCAGAATTTTTTCAAAATAAAGTATCTTGTAAAGCTACTTGTTATAGATCTTTCATTTTAAAATGCATTTCAGTAATTCTGACATTTATATAAAAGACATAAAGATGCCAAGCCCCTCAGCACATATACTTGCATTTTTTTAAACTTTTACAAATGTTAAGCAGATTTAGGAAGTGGAAAGTGACTACTGTTTGCTATGAACTGTATTCATAAATCTGCCTTGGATGGACTTAAAGTTGATATGAGTAAATGACTAATGGACTTGAATTATTGAACTATTGCTTGCAGTTCATAAATAACACACTTTTCCTTAAAGCTGCCTGTATTTTGTATTGCAAGCTTAGGGTCTGAAAGCTGCTGCATCAAAATGAGTCTGGACTAAGAAGCTTTTTTAGAAACTGCCAGAACAGGAGATGTCACATATTAAAAAACAAGCAGCATTTCTACACCACAAGAAATAAGCACATTCCTTATGACATGTTTATCTCTAAAATACGGTTCTACTGGAATTTACTATGTCTCTTCCAGACTTGTTTCACAAGTTCAATGGACTGTACAAACAGTTTATTTTTAAACAGCGTAGCTTGATAAGAATAGAAATGAGTATTTCAATGTATGTCCCACTTATTGCAGTGCTCTTCTAGAACTGAGCAAATACTAATTAAACTTTGCAATACTCATTAATGCTGGGTATGGCATACAAAGATCATTTTGTCTACGATTGAAATGCAGTAGCCTCTCCAGTAAGCACCTTTTTTTTTTTTTTTAGAAACCCATGGTATGAAATATATTTGTAACCTATTTCTTCTTTGTTCAGGTTTCACTTCTGGTGATGCAGATACATCTGTTACTAATCAAACTTGAATGTCGATAAAAGAAACTTAATAACTTAAACCTGCACTTAAAATAGTTATGTAAAAGTTGTTGGAAGGCAGTATAGCTGCTTGTATACAGCCATCTCTGTAACCTTTTATCCTGTGTAAGATTGCATAGAGGTTTAAACAGCTGTTTGTTTTAGAAAAGTGTTTTTATTCCTGCTCTGTTCGTTTCTAAAACCATTCTCTAAGTTGCAGCAAAGGTTATTTCTCGACAGTTGTTGTTTGAACTTTGATCAGTGAAAGAATTATTCTCAATTAGATCTTCCTATAAAATGTGAAAACAGTTCTTATAAAGGTGACACTGATGCTTTCACTGATTCTTTTTTAACATCTGTCTAATAATTTCTGCAAGCTCTGAGCATCGCTAGCTTCCGGGTGCGTAGACAACAGCATGTGTTTATGAGTGCTGTCTTAAAACAAATTTCAGGGACAGTTGTGTGAGCTTCATTCAAGAAGCAGGCTGCCACTGGACAAATAGCATTTTTGAGGGAGATGTACAAAAATGACTGAGTCTACAGCCAGTCGCTACAGCTATTTTCTCCCTTGCTCTTCCATGCACATTCATCCGTTCCAGATTTATTACCAACGAACTTCCCAAACATCATTATCTCCATTTAGAGGTGATGAAACTTGATGAACATTCTTGTACATATACCCCAGTCTCTTTATCCAATACATTTTGTCATTCTGTCAGATAAAGAAATCATATATTTTTGGTGTGGCTTGATATTGCCATTTAAAGGCTCATGGTTCTGTTATCTTCTACTGCTCACATCCATTTTTATTAGTGAATAACAAAATGCTTTCCATTTGGTTCATCATCATCTCAGATATTAAGAAATGGAGATTAGCAAATTTGTTTGAATATGTTTCTAAAAAGTATATTTTGCTTCTATTTAGCCATGGAGATTTAGCTAAAGCACCATCTGCTGGTGGTTCTGACAGCAGCTACCAAGAGAGTGAGATATCCATCATGGACATTTGTAAACATTTCAAGCTCTTTTGGGGTAGGATCTTCTCTGACTTAAGGGTCAAAGTAATATTTGGGCATCACTTATGACCTTTTTTATGACTGAGTTGATGCAAGTGGCTCTGCATATGGATAAAAATTTACTTTGGCTGTTCCTTTCAGGATAAGAAAAAAATATTCTGAATGTTTTATGAGCTACTTAGCATATCTACTGTAGGTTTTGAAAACTTTTATGGAATAGTCGTCTGTTAGAATATTAATTGAAAATTTTCTTTAAAAATTAAAACGTTCTGTAATGTGAGTCAACATTGCTGCTCTTTTGTGTCTGAGGAAAAAATAAATTTTATATAAAGTAACATTCCAGTTCAAACTCCTTTTTAAAAGGAGGGTTAAATTCTTTTCCTTTTTCTTTCCAAACTTATTGCTATTATGTCATATACTTGACTTATTTAAAATATAAAATAACTAAATCTTTAAACTTTGTTAGACAATTTTTGACTGATCTGAATTTTTTTACTATCAGTGAAAGATTTGAAACTTGGCAATCTTTTCTCAGGTCAGAAGAAAAACAAGTATAAAATCTTACAATACTCTGCAGAAGAATGTGTCTTTTCTCTGCCCACTTCTTCTACAGCTTGGGATGGCAGTAATTTTGGACACAAGCACTTTTTATATATAAGCATATCTAAATAGTGTAGTTGTAACCAGAACATGCTAGAGCCAGCAAGACTCCCATTTTCTCACTCCAGTGTTTTAACCTAGATCTGCTTTGCCACCTATAAGATCAGCTCTTTTTGCATATGATTCTCCCCAAAAGGCTAATCTGGATTTAGCACAGGAATTCAGAAACAAGTGATTAACAATTACAAATACATAGAATATAGTGCAATGAAAAGACATGGTCAAAAGTGATACCTAGTATATAATGTCTGTCATGGCACTATTTGTTTTAATATTATCTTGAGTGTGATAAACTGTAGCAAAGTTTTCCATTTCAATCAGGCTATAGTGAGTCAGAATTCCAAGGAAAACTATTTTAGCATCATTGTCAAGCAGAAGCAAAATATAACAATCACTTTTTTTACACAGAAATTTATAAAATTCTCATGTTGGATAGAACAGCAAACACTTAGTGGATAGGAGCCATTAACAAATAAAATACTGTGCCAGAATAGCTCTAGTACCAGGATTCAGGATTAGACAAGAACTAATCAAAGCCAGGATCTTCGGCACTGCACCAAGCCCAAGTGACTCAGCTAGCAGCTAGGAAAATCAAGGGAGACAGCTGGAAGTGCATGGAGAAAATCTACCCTCCCAGCTTGCAGAAAATAAAATGGGACTATTCTGTGATAATTACTGCAGCGTAGTGCCCTGCTCTCCACTCCGTGGAGACCCTGGTGCATAGAAATTATTTATGATGTGGCTCCATACTTCTTATTTCCTTTCATTGGCTCTCATACATAACCAATAAAAATACCTGACAGTGTTGGCGTGAATCAGGTTTCCTACCCAGCAACTTTTCCTGGGTGCCTTCCCCTTGCTGTCGTCAGTACTCTGTCAGAACTGCAACAAAGACAGAAGTCAAAGCCTGCTACTCCTGCTTACTCATTACACTGTCAATGGTTTTAAGTCAAAGACAATTAAGAAAGAAAGATTACTTTTTCTTAGGAACAAACTACTGCATAAGACATCTGTATTTAAAAATAAAAAAAGAAAAGGCACACAAGATCAGGAAATCTAATTCCACCATCGTCTTTTTCACACACTTGGAGATTCCCCGAAGGGTGGGGTATCTGTCCCGCAGTGATTCACAGCACTGCTGCAGGGGAGGGAGGTGTATTTGCGGGGAAGGGATGGCTGAAGAAACGCCATGAAGATGCCCGATTCCTACTCCCAGAGGTGAAATTTGTGCGCAGAGGATCCCTTCTGCTCAAGTACGTCAAATCAAAGCATTTTGGTCAAATGAATATTGAGTAAATCTGTCCACGGTGCAGAGTTTAGCCCTATAGTTTATCAGAAAACCAGCAGTGTTTACAAACATGGGGCTTTTACACCTCACTGCCTAAACTATGAAGTACTCGGTCTTCTCCTTAAACGCTTAAACATATCTCAAACAATTCTCTTTAATTTTGATCAAAATTTGGAGCAGGATAGTTTGGTCTATACAATCTTAGTATTTTATTACATGAAATTTTCTTCTGATATGTATACTCTCCCCACCACTTGACTTCCTTCTTCAGTGTTTAAATCGCTGGCCAGTTTTTCTGGAGTGAATAATGCAAGAAACTCAGCAGAAAGAAAAATAAATTTGTTAGAGCCTTTGTACATGTTTCTTTTTTTAAGTTTCCTGTTGGCTTAGGCACATTGTGTTCCTCTGTATCACATCCTTTTAGAGCCATATGTGGAAGCAATAAAGTGTATCCCTGCCTTCAAAGATACAGAGTATTTGTTTAGCTAACTGACTAAGGAAAATACTATGAACTCATTAACAAATATGGTTATATGTGGTCATTTAATCATAGAGAGCAGGCTGCAGAATAGAGCACAGGAAATATTAGTCAGCACAGGCAATGGATAACTGTCAGTTACTGATCTCAGGATTTCTTGCCAGGGAAAGGCAGACAGCAGGTTAGCAATAAAATACATCAAATCTGCCAGCAATTTCCATTAAGATCAGATTTCCAACTGTAGAAATGTTTGCAGATATAGGTGATGATTGCTGGCTAAATTCAAAAGGAGAGTTTTCTTCCTTAAACACAAGATACTGCCTATTACAGTCGCAGCTCATGTAGAAAGAAAACTACACAGGATCAGGAAATCTCTGTTTGCAAATGTCTTTTCCACCAATTCAGAGACATATAAAAGTGTACCTGAACTGCACTTTGGGTGGTAGCCCCATCTAAAGGAAGAAAGAAATTGAAAAATTTCTTCTAAAATATCTGTCCATTTCCTCTCCTTAGTGTGCGTCAATCAAGAATGAAGTGTTTTCCTTGCTGTGCAAGTGTATGACATGCACTGAAGAAAGAGACCTATTTTGCAGGACTATGAAGTGCACATGCCTTGAACACTTCATAACCAAAACACATGATGATAAAAGCTTTTTTCTTCTTTGTAGTAAAGAAAGGATTTATGTTTCCCTGACAGACGCTGTCCCACGTAAGTAACGCCTGAGAATGACTGTGGCATCAGGCTAACAGATTTGCCTGTCCTGTGGAGACAGACAAAGTTTAAGAGAGAAGTAAGACAAGTAATAGCTCAATTATGCTACAGAAGGAAAACTTAAAAGGAAGAAGCCTTGTCCAAACTTGGGTGAAATTCACAGAAACAGCATCTGATTGTAAACTTCCACTATTTTTACAGGTAGAATTAAAAAGAATTTCATTAAACACTGAAAATTATGACTGAGATTTATAAAGTCTGCTTTTGGGAACTGAATTGCTTGAGTTTGGAAAGATTTGCAAATATTTGTGACTTTTTCTGTCTTCCAAATCTCTAAAATTTGGCAAATCTTGGGTTTTTTCTGGGTGCTTTATTAACTCATGTCAGATCGACAATTTTCAATCTCTGACATAAAGCAACAGTTAGCATCATAGTAAGAAATGTCCCTGTGTTCTGACGGCAGCCCCTTAACACCTCTGCCTTGAGACCTACTACCTGGCATGGGCATTGCTGCTGTGCCACATCCCTTTAGTGGGTTGACAGGTTATACAAGACCAGTGCCTGTAAAACCTCAGCCTTATTTGCTTCAGAAGCTAGAATGTCTGTTGATGAGTAATTCCGGAAGAGAAAGCTGGGTCCCACAGTCGAGTCATAAAAGTATAACTCCCAAGGATTAGCTTCTGTGCTATTAAATCTCTACGTGAAGTCATGCACATTACCGAGTCTACAATTCAACTGGATATAAAAATGTGATTAATCAGACTAGAGCTGTCTATAAAGTGGCTTGCCCCCACAGTCAACAGAGATCTAGTCAATATAAACAGTGGAGTGTAGGACACAGTTCATGTCATTTTAAAGTTGTCTAAAATTTGCCAAATTAATTAATCCTTAAGTAAGCATTATATTTTCTTCTGTTGACTATGAAAGCAGACAGCTCAAAAATGGAAACAAAAGTTTAAAAAGAATGACCAGAAAATCTAAAGAGGGACTCAAGTTGGCGTCTTGAAAGGGTTCTCAGTATTGATAGTCATTAATAGCTAATAGTGCTATTAATAATAGTTACTAATAGTAATTAATACTTTTTTTCCCTTTAATTCCTATCTTTCTTTGCCTCAATGATTATGGACAGTTTTATTAAAATATGTCACAGAGGTGGCATTTCATTCACTATCCTTCACAGAGGACTCAAAGCTATAATAATCAAATCCAAAGAATGCCGTGAAGAAATGGATCATTCTGTGTCTGGGGTTGTAATTCAAGGCCAGGTTGGACAGGACTTTGAGCAACCTGGTCTAATGGAAGATGTCCCTGCCCATGGCAAAGGGGTGGGAACTATATGATCTTCAAGGTCCCTTCCAAAACCCAAACCATTCCCAAAACCAAGGTCCCTTCCCAAACCATTCTATGATTCTATGACTCAGAAGATTTGTGGTGAATATGAAAAAGGTCACAGAGGTGCCCAAAAGCAGATCATCTTTCTTGAACTGAATCAGGAAGGCCTTACGGAAAAAAAAAGCTTCATATAGATATATCTTTATGTTTTACATCTTCTAAGACTTACGGTTGCCCCAACCTCGGCTGAGGATAGTAACCAATTGTCATTTTCATTCATTTTAACAAAATCTTGTTATTTTTCATTACGGATTTCTTTAAGTGTGGCAACACTGTGCTGAGACTGAACAATGATGCATATTCCATGATAAATCATTTTTCTTTGGTTGCTCTTGTCTCTTCAGCTGCTCTACTTGTTCAGCTGCTGCTCTGTCATTGAAAAGGACTGTCACTGGTTTCATTATAAAGTGCAGATACTATGATAGAAATATATACCAGTAACTCTTCTACAAAGATTTTAAAAGACCTCATCTCTAGAGTTATTTTACACTACAAATTAAATTTTACAGATCATTAGTACAGAATGTGAGCTAGTTGTTTGACAAAATGAATTAAAAAGTCTGGGGTTATTTCATGTAGAAAAGTATAATCTGCACATGTGTTGTAATTACTTTTTGTTAGAAATTCATAAGCACTACTGTACCTGCAGACTTACACTGCATAATTAAAGACTCTGTATATGGTACTGTATGGACATTAGTACTATGCAGCCTCAAAGCTCTAAATTAGCTGTTGAAATATAATGCATATATATGGACAGATGAAAGAGTTCTGCAAAAATAGAAAGCTACTCAAACACCTGCTGTCATCAAAATACAGCAAGCTTCTTACCAAGAAATTCCAGCTTGTTTTAAACTGTACATTGTCCTTGTACTGAATAAGGAAAATAGAGAAATTATCTTTACAGCTATGAAAATCAACCTTGAATTTCAAAATTTTCACAGACACAAGTAAGTTTAATTTTATTTTCCTAGAAGGCTTGTTATATATATATTGTATTTTTTTTTTGTCGTTGTGATTTATGGCTTCTAAAATTACATACTCTGGTCCACTATGTTGAACTCAGTCCTAAATACACATAACTCATGGAAGTCAGTACAAGTGCTCCGACTGACATCATACACAGTTCTGGCTGTTCATTTTCCCACCTTTCCAAAACAAATGAAAGACTCCACTTTTTTTCTTATTCTTCCTTTCTCCCAACTACTACATAAACATGAGATAACTAGATCTGAGTAATGAGAACTGCCCTCCCTGTTTGCCAATAACAGACAAAGCTTCCCCTTTGTCTTCAAAGGTTTACAAAAGCCAATATTTAGTTCAAGATGAGGATGTCAATTGTCCTTTAGAAATAACAGCAAAAAACAATGAAAAACTAACTGAGAAAAAAATATTTCATTAGTTTAAACACTATCTAAAAGTACAATTGTTGGGTTTCTTTTTCGTTTTCTTTTGCTTTCAATATGTTATTGAAGTTTCCCTATCAAAATGCTCAGGCAGTGCCAGAAATATTTTCCTTTAAGCTCAAAAATTCCTGGTATAACATAATAGGGCCTTGAAGAAATAACACATAATTATGCTCAGCTTTCTTTAAACAAAAAACAATGAATCTGCATTCTGACCATGATTTCTAGGAATGAAGACTATGTGTATGTGTGTGTTTTCTGAATAGGGCACTTATTAAGATTTTAATTTGCTGTCAAGGACAACTTACCATATCAAGATGAAACTATTTTATGATTCATTTACCAAGTGTGACTGAGGCAGCTGAGATTAATTTAATCTGTGGTTGTGAGCATTAGTATTCATAAAGAATCAGAAGCACAAATAGAAGCATTCAGTCTTTCTTTTTTCTGAAGGGATGGGTTTTATGTTGTCTGTGTAGTGAAGATCACACTGAGTTGTAGACTTTTGAACATCTTCATGTTAAAATAGAAATACTGAACTGAAATAATAGCACTTGCAAAGATCTACTGCTGCTCCTTAGAGATAGACTTGAGTGAAATATTGTCAAAAATATATACAAGTGTAATACTTACACCTAGAAAGAAGTGGTTAACCCCAGTAGTCCCTGTCATTTCTAATTTGGCCCAGGAAAGAAACGTTTGGGGGGGTTCTAATCTTGATTTATAATATATTTAGAATAGATTGGGGAAGGGATGGGAAATAGTTAACTTAGAGTAAACTTGCATTTTTTGTGTGTCCCATATCCTGCAGAACACAAGACCAAGACCAACTGTAGATTTTGTCAAATCAATATAAGAAAATTTATGTTTTATAAAAACAAGACAGCATAACTGCATAACACACGTGAAACTACAATGTTGTTAGTGTTCAGTTGGTCACAGGAGCATAGCTGAGCCAGATCTAAAATTAAAATTGATATGGCCTACCTAACATCTTCTCCCTGAGGGAGAATGCAGAGGAAAGCAGGACACTATCAACCAGAATACCTCTTCATTATCTATCCACAGCTCTTTGAACTCAAACTACCTCTGTGATGGCAGAGAGTGAGGGAGGAGGATGCACAGCTCTTCTTGTGCATATGGCCAGCACAAAAACTGACAGCTACTACAGCTGCATCACTGTGAATCAAAACATGGTCTCAAAAGTGCTGAGGCTGGCCTGTCAAAGAGAACATGAAGGGACAGATGTTCTTGTTGATTATGTGATTTGCACATTCATGTAACTCCTTTGACCTAAAGATTTCTCCTGATTCCTACAAGTTTGACTGGAGAAAAAATGTCAACAACAGAACTGGTCAAGAAAACAGTATTTAAAAAAGGGAATTATACCTACTGAGGACTTTCCCCAAAGACCCTGGTCTTTTATAGGTCTTCAAGTAGGCAGACTAATGCCTGTTAAATATGCCTTCAGAAGCCAACAGAATAAGAAAAGTAACAACTCACACTATGGCAGAAGTAGTAATACAAGGAATGACTAGAAGACAGAGAAGTTATAGATTTGAACAGGAAATACATTCAAGGATATAATGATTCAATCACTTCATATTTGATCTAAGGTTTTTCTTTTATTCCAGTACCAATTTTGCATTTCAATTTAGACAACCTTCAGCAACTGTATGTATATTTTAAAGCTGTGGCTCACAGAATAGCAGACTGATTTTGAAACAGAGCTGGCTGTGAATACAAATATTGAGGGGTTTTGGCTG
Organism: Nipponia nippon; assembly: GCF_047370975.1. Lineage (NCBI taxonomy): Eukaryota > Metazoa > Chordata > Aves > Pelecaniformes > Threskiornithidae > Nipponia > Nipponia nippon. The sequence goes on along the minus strand of NW_028262290.1, from coordinate 153,422,448 downwards.
CGTAAAGCAAGCTAATTAAGTAAAATACCGATTCTTTAACTTCCATAGACATAGCTATATGACACTAATAATAGCTTGGAGACAGGAGATAGTAGAGGAGACAGTGAAGGAGTTTCTTGGCTGAAAAGTAAAATACATGTACTCATTTAAGAGAAACTCATTTAATTGTCTGGGTGTATTTAAATAACCAAGAAGATAATTGTTGTATTTGTACTTCTTCAAAAGGAGTAATAGAATGAAGTTATACAGTAATGGGTAAGCAAAGTAATTTAATAAAAAACAATATTTCACAACTAAATTAAGTGTGCCTAGTTTTATTCACATTACATACATTAATCTTAGACTACACAAAAGATTCTACCTTCACGGTATGTAGTTAGATGTCTCTTTTTTTTCTCTGTTCATCCTCATATCCCATACGTCTACTACAACTTCAGTTGAAAACAAAATCTGAATTCACAAAGTAAGAAATATCTTCTGTCTTTAAAGAAAATGAGCCTGGTTAATTGTTGTGTTCTTTCCATATTTCAATATATAGGATTGTATATTATAACACTGGTGAGAATTATGATGAACTTCTAGTTCAATCTTTTGCATAAAATAGGACATAGGGCCTTACTGAATTAATTCCTGTTTATAGTAGACCGTAGGAGAAGGAAGCAGTCAATCTTGATTTTGCAATATTTCTTTGTAAGCCATGACTTTTCCCAAAGGCATCACCATCAAAAGAAGGATTTGCATTATCATTTTGAAGGTAGCATCCAACAGCTACAGCAAGATGAACCATCAAGCCTTTTCTTTGCCTTCAGCTTTTCTGTTTCAGTTTGCAAACTTCCACAGGACTTGCATGTATAAAGAGAAAGCCGGTAGTGCCTTGCTGTCGCACATTGGCAGGATTCATTGGTGAAAGTATTAGAGTTAAAACCAGCAGTTTTATTCATATATTTGAAGGCTGATGTCCCTTTTTTAAGGATCATTGTTCAGACTGAATTGAAATTAAGACTGAAATATTTTCTTGAACTGGGACCAAAACACCCTGAACAGTAAGATAATAAAAATGAATGCAGTTTTCCTTTAAGAATACTATCTGCTGTATAATGATACTAATGCACCTCAAACCACAACATGATAATGGAAGATTCCTTAAAAAGAATGATGGAAAGCAGTTTCTCAGCCTAATGTTGATCTACATTTTGGGTTGGGTTTTGAGCGGGGTTTTTTGGTTGTTTTGGAGACATTTTAACACAAAGAAATCATCCAGCCACAAACACTGTCAACAGATTGGAAATTCTGGCCCTAGGTTTATCTGTCAGATATGACAACAATGTCTCTGCTATGTGAGGAGGGAGTGAAATCTGTCTTACAAATATCTTTTAAAATCTTTCCATTAATGCCTCTACTATTTCTGAAGGAACTGTAATTTAATTTTGAACCACAGAAAGATCTGCCAAGGGTTCTGGTTTTGTAGTGCTGCACATAAATGGGAAAGTGCCCCTGGAAAGCCAAAACCAGTTGGATTCTTTAACGTGTAGCCATTTCTCCTCATCTTTATTGTAATATACTCTATAAATATTATTTATGGAAAACAGCTTAATGCAGTTAAAAATAATAAAAAGAGCAGCTAAAGTAAAGTAATGACATTTTTTAACCCCTGCTATAATGTGTGTATATGTCTTTATTTAAGGTATTTGATTTTATGTTTCTTTATTTGAAGTAAAGGCAAGGTGATTTTCATTAATTTGAATCCTCTTTAGTATTCTTACCAGTTCTCCAATTCAAACCTACTGAAGTCAGCAGAAAAAGTCCCCAGGATTTCAAATAAATTTTGATAAAAACTTACTGGAAGTTTCACTGGATTTGAAAGTTTAACTATTTCAATAAGAACTTTATTACAAGTCCAGTGAAAAGATACATTTGAAATATTGTGCTCCCCTATGAATTGGTTGGGGTTTTGTTTACTTGGGGTTTTTTCCCATATTGCTGCATATGACTAAGGAAGAGAAGCCAAACATTAATGGTGGGAAATTGAATCCTGGGAAAGCGTGTCTTTAGAAAAAAAAAGTATTGGTGTTCGCTTAATTAAAATTAGCAGAACATCAGTTCCCAGTGTTGTTCTTGAACGCTATGAACAGGGTAAAATTTAAACATTTTACTTTTGTATTTAGTACTTTATCACGTTCAAAAAGGCAACTGCATCTGAAGTAGCTCAGAGTAGAAGAAATGAGCATAATAAAAAGAAGTAGAAACCTATACAACAATGAAAGAATTTCAAAATCTCTGTCTAAAATTTATCCAAGAGAATGTAAAGATCACAGTAAGTGGGTTTTTTTTTGATACAGCCTTTAAGTAGTTAAGTCCCAGGTAATGATCAACGAAAAAACTCTTTAAAAATTACGCAAATATCTCAATTCCTGCCAGAAAACTTTCTAAAGACTTTCTGCAGGACAAGGCCAGAATTGCTGTGACCTTGGCTGTGTTCATCACCTTGGCTATGGTACACAGCCACATTCCTGTCCCAGGAACAGAGCTACCTTTTTTTTCTGTGTTTTCCTTGGAGTCCAAGGAACTTGAATATCAAGAATAGTAATAGGTATTTAAAAACAGATATGGATTTATAGCTTGAATTTTCCTGATGCAGTCAGTTTCAGGCTGAATCTCAAGGTGAAGACTGAATGAGTTTTTTGGATCACAAATCTGAATGTAGGTTCCTCATTTGTCTAAAATCCCATTTTGGAAATGTACGTTTTCTTTGACTCTTGCCAACAGTACCTTCCCAAGGTCTAGCATGATTTCAGAGGATTTATTGGACAATAAAGACAAAATATGAACCAGTCTCTGAATGCTGAAACTCAGTATGTTTAGGATGCAAAGAAAGGTCATTTTTTAAACAGCAAAAGCAATTTGTCTCCTAAGGAATTTAGTAGTTGAAAATTTTCTACCTAGGTAGTTATAGCTTAGGGTGTAGGATAACCAGGCTTAAAGGCAGTAGCAGGTAACTGAATCAGGGCTGAAATGGGCAGCTGAGCAGCCTTTGCAGAGATGCTACAAGGAGTCACATGCACAAAAAAGGGCAAGAAGCAAAGACTGAGCAGGAGTCAACACTTGCTCTGCAAAACTTTAAAGTAGTCAATGTATTTGAATATATATTTCCACTGTTAAATGCGGCATCTGTAGGCAGGACACACGATGCTTCTCAGGCCTCTCCCTTTTGGAGATGTACCCATTTCAAAGAACAACTTTATATCCTTAGCTCTGCTAGCAAATCACACAGTCATTACTCTATGCATAACCTGCCTATAAAATATAAATAACTATTAGTACAAACATATCTATTTGTGGATCACGCAATAAAAAGATTCTGCAAAACTATAAATTGCTTTTCTCATAACAGTTCTCTTCCAATAGTCTCAATTCATCCATATGTGTGCTTTCTTTTCAGCTGTGACCAAATCACTTTGTCATTCCCAGTGTAATCTTCCACACTTAACACAAATCTGTGCTAAGCTCTAAAGACAAAGTACACATTCAAAAGTAAATTTCTAAAAAAAAAATCCTAAAGAGCAACAGTACAAATATTAACATGGATAAATCTGATCTCATTAACTGCACAGAGGTTGTGCTACAGTACACGTGATTTCACAAGGGCACAGTACCACTAAGTGGATATTATTTGCAATATTTCTGTTTGTTCATGTTACATGTCTGCCAGTGACTGGAAAAATAAGAAAAAATCCACAGTGCTGACACACCAAATTGACTTCATAGTTATCAGAAAATAAAGCTTTCTTAAGCATGCAAGCTAACTTCCATTTTCCATTGTTGACAGCGATGTTGCTGTGCAGTCAGAGGGGAGGGGTGAGTTATGATGCGGTGACTTCAGCGGTTCCTTTCTGACACTTCTGTGTTCCAAATTCCTCAAACATACAGAGAAAGCAATTTTCCCAGTTATTTTTGTTTTGCTCCAGACGTGTTCCATACCCCTTTACACAAAGCATAACTAAGTTTTGTTTAAAAAAAAAAAAAAAGAATAAATGTAATACTCCCCTTGGCCATTTTGCCTTTACATAGTTTTTAGTCTAGACATATTCTATTAATGTCTATTTACTTTGAGTCATGTTTTGATGTTCCATTTCAGTAATACTTTACATCATGAGTGAAATTTTGACACCATTCTCAGGTTTTTGCAGCTTACTTCAATGACAACAGGTTTTAATACTTCACTTTCTCAATGAAATCAATGGGGCAATGTGAATATACTGTTGCATGAGTGAATTAGATCTGGACAAGCCTTCTTGAATCAGCTAAGGGGTCCAGACCCTCGCAATCTGGACCCACCAAGATAATTTATACCCATATTATTTACGTGGTATTTACAGAAAATAATGCAATCCTGAGGAAACAAAGTCTACAGTATATTGCATAAATAAATCTGGTTTAATTCAAGGCAGTTAGCAATTTGGCAGTTAAATCGTTTAGGGACCACTGTAACATTCAAAAAAGAATGAACGCAAAATTCTCTTCTCATGACGGAAAAGACTCAATCCACACACATTTCCAACAACACAGAAGCTCTCATTTCCCTATTTACTCCAGATAATGAAGGTTCTGGGCATTGCTAACTGCTAAATTCTGTCATTTCACGACCATTCCATTGCAGTGGAGAACTGTTGCCACCCATTGCATCGGTCTGCAGCATTTCCAGAAGATAGATTTTGCAGCCTGAGTCAGACCAGCTGTGTCTGGGCTCACAAGTTACCTTGTACATAATAAAATCCATGGTTATAAAAGAAAAGTAGCCACAGGTTTCATTTCCAATTTTTACTCAGCTCTAGGTGATAGAGAATTGCACATTTACATGTGTCCTATTTGTAAACTTTCTGCACCCACCAGTTTTTGTTAGCTATGTTCAGATTTTTCTTTGACTTTTAGAACATTGCTCATTTTCCTTTCTATTACCTTCCAGACAACATTGAATTTTTATGATTTTTTCTGACAGCTTTGATCTTGATATTTGGACCCCTAGGTCAGCAGAAGTCTTAAAACCATAGTTTATATATGCAAATGTTTATGAATTTTTACATCCTAATTTACTAATTTTTACATTACTAGTTTTTACATTTGTCTAAAGGAGAGGTTTGTCCTGGCATATCATGTGTAATCACCTGCTTAAAAGACAATTGATTTGAGTAATGTAATATCTGTGTTGTGCAACTGAGTGGATTTCTAACTAGTCTTTGGAATTCATTTCCTTAGGTCATGCAATCCTGTCATTTTGCTCTTACTGCTAAAAAGTTCTTTAAGTAGATTGCTTACATGTCGAGACTGATAGTTCAGATCTTACCTCCAGGTTTCTGTACGCATCCACACTGAGAACAGCAATGCTACACAGAGTCAAATAGGTTGATTTCTCCGTACAAATATGTATTCTGTAACCTGACCCGAGGGCTACAAATGTGCTCTGTGTCAGAGTGGTCAAATGGCCAAGAAACATTTCAGGGTCCTTAAAAATCTACAAAACTTCTTTACATGCAGAAGTGAAATGTTGGGTGTGTATTCATGCATTGGGTAGACCGTCAACTCTGCAGCAGAGTATCAAGGCTGAAAAGGGTCTATGGCTGCACTAGAACTGGCATCGACATAATTTTGGGCAGACACTTTGGCAAAAGTAGTACTGTACAGCCAGAGGAACCGTGCTGAGCGGGACATAGGGAAGCATGCCAGACCTGTTTATAAAACAAATGGAAATATTATTTTAATGGAATGACGGAGGTAGACAAAGATACAAACTTCTCAGTAATGAACAGTCAGGAGGAACTGTTGGTAGTAAAAGTTTAAAATACTCAAAGTGAAGTTCAAAGACTGAAAGATGAAACTGGAAGTGGAAATAAACTGAAAGAGAGCTATCAGCTTTTTCCACACAAATTGCAGGGATCGTATGACACAGCATTGAAGACATATGGGTATAATAAGGAAATATGATGTAACTGAGAAAACTGAAAGTTGACCATATTAGGAAACTGGCTGGATTATATAAATACTCCAGAGCCACTAAGTTTATAGAAAGGATAGTTTATATAATAAGAAATATTTATAGACTTAGACCTCCTGGTTATGTAGAAAGAACAAGATGGAAAGTATTACAAATGTCAGTTATACCCAGCTCTTATACAAACCATTGCAAAATTCTGTATCAGTCCAAAATATCTCCAAATTCAAAGTACACAAGCATTACTTCAAAGAATACTAAAAAATTGTGTCCTGATAGTATATTTTATTTTTAACACAATATTTTCATTATATTTGTGTCGTTGTTTAACCCCAGCCAGCAACTAAGCACCACACAGCTGCTCGCTCACTCCCTCCTCCCTGGTGGGATGGGGGAGAGAAACAGAAGAGTAAAAGTGAGAAAACTCACGGGTTGAGATAAGAACAGTTCAATAATTGAAATAAAATAAAGTTAAATAGTAGTAGTAGTAGTAGTAGTAGTAAAAATAATAATGATAATATACAAACCAACTGATGCACAATGCAATTGCTCACCACCTGCCGACCAATGCCCAGCCTGTCCCCGAGCAGCAGTCCCCCCCTCCTGGCCCACTCCCTCCAGTTTATGTACTGAGCATGACATCATATGGTATGGAATCGCCCTTTGGCCAGTTTGGTTCAGCTGTCCTGGCTGTGCCCCCTCCCAGCTTTTTGTGTATCTGGCAGAACATGGGAAACTGAAAAGTCTTTGACTAGTGTAAGCACTACTTAGCAACAACTAAAACATCGGGGTGTTATCAACATTTTTCTCATACTAAATCCAAAACACAGCACTATATCAGCTACTAGGAAGAAAATTAACTCTATCCCAGCTGAAACTGGGACAGTTTGTCAGTTTATATTTTTATCTGGTGGTTTGTTTTATTTTTTCTGAAAAATATGAGATTTTTATGATAATATGTTACCTTTCTTCCTGTTGAGGAGTGCCTGGACTAACTGTCTTCATTGCTTAAACACATACAACAGTTTGTCATAGTCCTGTGCTCAGCTGCCTGATGTCCCAGTGTTGCTCAGATGTCTATCCAAAGTCTTAATGAAACCTAAATCCTCAAATGGAACGAAAACATAAATTGGCCATGATTCAGCAATCCTTCAGACGTATACATAACTCCCATATGTAAGTCAGCCTGTCATGTAAGCCTTCATTCAGGGCAGCTTTCTTATCCAGCAAGCATGCACTTACATGTTTAAGTCTCACTGAAATCAGTAGATATTAACCTTCCTGTTGAAATTGCTAAGAACTTCTTAGACGTCAACTAACGTGCTTTGCTAAACCGTGATATTAACATTAACATTTCAACATGTTTTAAAGCAAATGAGCCTGGTGACAAAGAGACAAGAAACAAAACTTCTCACCTCTAAGGCCTGTCTATTATCTCTAGACTGATAGTACTAGCAACCTGCTATCATGGTTGTTATTCACTGATATATGTAAAACAAATAGCCAGTTTCAACTCCATTGCTAAAGGATTCACATCAGAAAATACTTAAAGTTCTTGTTAGTGTTTTCAAAAGAAGCAGCACACAGAACAAAATTAAATTCCAGTGTTACAGTAATTTTCTCCAGCCTGTGACAGTAACAACTTTACCTCCAAATCTAGGAAAAAAATCTATAGATTTGAAAATGCTAGAGATAATCTATTATCTAAGAAGAAAAGTTAGCAACAGTATTTTCAAAGAAAAGTATGCAAAAGTATTAATTAGCTAGCTCTTGGTAATTTCAGTAATCTTATTTATATTGCTACAAAAGTTTATGATCACAAGAGATATGCATCTTCTTCTTCATTATTCTAGCACACCAGCTGTGACTCAAATGTTTGGGTTTTTTCAGCAAATGTAACTGGTGATATGTCCAGTCGGATGATTGAATGCAACTAGATGAGCTTTTCAAAATAAAGCAGTACCATTGCCACTGAAATCTTTCTGAGTTCAATGTACTTTAGAAAAATATAAGATGGGGGACAGAAGCTGTCCAGGAGTTAGGGTCACTGGCAAATACGGCAAATATTGTCATATATTGACATCAGCTGTAAGTTTTCTGAAATATCCTGGCATAGACAAACTTACTAGGATAATGGATAGGAACAATATCTCAAGAAGAATTTATTCAGAAAAATATTTGAAAGATCTTAATGTATAAAATAAGAAGGAATAATTTCTTATTAATAAAGATAATATTTTTTTTTTTAAGTTTTAGGATTCATGGGCTAGAATTTAAAATATAAGGAGTTTACTGAGAGGAAATTTAGAAAGGAAAACCTTCAAAAAGCATCTCCTCAAAAGGAATTGCATACTTTTCTATTCTTGTTTAGAAAGGCTATTACAGCTAGTTCAGTTTGGGGTGGAAATGGAAGTAATGAAGTTAGGAGGGGGGCTTTACAAATAATTTCCTGCTGATATAACTCTACTGGCAAGATATAATCAATCTCAATCACATTTGAGTAGTGTCACCACAGGGCATTTAAGTAAGCCAGCATATGGTTAACATTTGTCTGCATTAATAAAATATCCACAAAACCTTCCAAAATTTCATGGACCGTCAGTCACATCAAACTTAGCTAAAGCTTTCATGACAAATTTACAATGTTGGACAAATGACTTGTAAATTGTACATATTTTGAGTAGTCCTGTAAAAATGAGAAACAGAAATGAAAGTTTTAGTGATTGCATGCCAAATTCTGAATAGTCATGAAAACCCAAAGGGCAAATGCCATCCAGGAAGGTCTGTGGTGACATTAGCTAAAAGGACGATATTATATTAGAGATAGCTGTGGTTGTTGCAGGTTATAAAGCAAAGATAGGGTGAAGAAATCCTAGTTTCCTAGTAGGAAACTGATCAGTGAATCCAAGGATATCTGAAAACATGCAATTCAAACCTCTCAGACAACGACAGTCTTGCTATGAACATCTGGCTTTAAAGTGAAGAGAACTTGGCCTTCCTGTCAAAATCCTATTTACACCCACTGGCCATCCTGTCACTCATAGGGGCTTTTGAGACATTTAAAAAGTAATGGAATCAGCACGATCCAACAAAAACATCCTCCACCCTTTCTTCATAACCAGTACAGACAATTTTTCTGTGCGTGTGTGCTATATTTGTCAATCTCTGCTCTTAGCAAAAAATACTCCAACTGTTCTACCAACGCTATCTAGAACCTGCTAATGAAAAAAGCAAATAGGCAGATTCAATGATTTTCCTGCTGTCAGATACTCTGTTACTTTGCTTGAAAGAACCAAGACAATGGCACCTGAAAATAAGATGTCATACAAAACAAATGTAACCACAGGGCACCCCAGGGCAAGTGGAGCCCTTAGTTTCCAAAGTAGCTGTTACTCATAAATTTCCATTGGCAAAAGTCTGTGTACTCCTTAGGTTTCTGGCCGTTGTCAGCAGAAGTATGGATAATTCAGGGGTAATACTATTCTGTTCAGTATTATTTGGCTCAATAATTTGAAACTTATATTTAAAGTACTAAAACGTATCTCCCAAGGCTGAAATATCTACATTAGTTCAAATAAGGTTTACAGGGGTAGGTCAGTTGGAGACAGAATGGGTCAAAAACAGATGCCAAAATTAGTTCATTTTGAACAAAATGTATTTGGAATAAAACAGCTGTTACATTCTTTCACCCACATCTTTCCACAAAGTGTCAGCCCTCAGTCACAAAATGAAAAGGATGGACCAAAAGAAAATCTGCACAAGAGAACAAAATGTGCTGTGGGGACAAGCAGGAAAGAGAAGGCACAATTAAAAAATACTACTAAGGGCTTATCTGAGGATTTGTAAAGAAAAAATGTGTTTCACCTGAAGACTTTTCTTTACAGATTAAATAATAAAACTTTGCATTCAAATACATCAGTGGGGCCAAGATCCAAGAAGGAAATAAAAAAGACCTTAATATATTTAAGCAACTGTTTCTTCTCACATCAAAACTGTTTTGGTTATTTTTTTTCTTTCTTCTGGTTTTCTCAGTGTAATTGATTTGAATATATTGTACATACAGAATACAAGCACAAGATGGAAAAGAAACATGTTAATTGTATTCTTCTATATTCTCTTTCCCATTTAATACTATTAATAGTAAAAGTAGTGATCTAAAAGTATTCTTGTGAGGCTAAATTAAACCAGTTCAGATTCCATTGGACACAGTGGTAAAATGTCCAACTTTTAGGATTGTATCTTAAAATACAGTGAATATGGAAGTGCTGGGAGGGGATGGAAGGAGGGAGAAATTAAAGTGAAAAAGCAATAACTGTATGCTGGGACTTTTTTTTTTTTTTCAAATGGGTTTTAGAAAACAACCTTTATTTAAATAAATACCAGTAGAAGCAAAATGCCCATCATGGCATTGTGAAAAACGGGATTAAAAATAATAAACTAAGAGGACTAATCAAGCTTCTCACAGGGTTTGGTACAGTGTGTAGTGTAGTTTCCTTCTTGTCAACCAAAATTAAATAAAGGGACTTGATAAGGAAGCATTTGTGGCATGTTTATTTTACACGAGAGCCAATGTTTTGAAATAATAAATGTGAAGTAACCATATTAGGCATGTTAGTATGTGTTCTTCTGCCAAACATAGCTGGGGGGGGAGGGGGAGGGAAGAGAAAAAAAAAAGTGTCTACAAATGCTCAGGCTCAGTGTTAGCAGCTTGGGAGGTTTCTTTTAGCTCTAAACACTGGTGTATTCAAGTGAACTTCTTTATAACAAATATGGCAGCAAGAGGTGCAGGGGGAACAAAATTTGCAAAACATTGTTATTGAGCTTTATGATAAGTCCTATTCAATAGTAAATGTTACATGTACATGACTATATGAGGGAGGAGATTTCTAACAACAGCAAAATGAAAAATACCTTCTCAATCTAGAGCACCCATCCTAGCCTGAAATTAAGTGTGCTACATGTTCAGATGAACTGTGAAGAGAAAGTAAGAAGTGATGTTCTTAGTCAAATACTACAAAGGTGAAGAGAGCAGCCAGTCCTCACCCGTCAATATTTGCTGGTAGATCTGTTTTATTACTTCCTGGTATTCTATAGGTTTTTCTAATTTAATTTCTCCAATTTTATGTAGTCCTTATTTGCATGATACAAAAGGAAAGATGTCAGGTTTGTATTTTCTAGTTCTTATCCCACTTCCCCTAATTTGCAAGTCCAGCTTTCCTCCTCTTCCTTTTTTCCCATTTACTAAATACTAATTTTCCCAGCAGCCCAAACATCATACACAATAAAAAGTGAATAAAATCTACTCAGAAGCTATATTTGGTATCTTCTCTCAGCATTTGGATGCAACAGGTAGCCTTATAAAAACACAGCGTGAATATGACACACATTCAGTAAGTATACCTGCGATGAACAAATGGCAGCATTGTTTACATGATGGACATCCAAAAAATCTCCACGGACATCTTATAGGGGCATGAAGAAGGAGACAAAAGGTGCACCCTGCAACCTGTCTCTGACCATGGCCAGTAAAGAGATACCTAGGGACAACCGGAGGCAGGACTGGTGATATTTCCCTGAAGCACGCTCAGCCTCCAGTGAGTTGTAGCTCAGGGCCCTCCTGAGTCAGAAGTTATTACCTCTATATTTAGCAGCTCCAGTGAATTTCCCTTTCACAGCATTATGGGATTAAATCAAGGCTAATGCTAGACTGGGCTGCTCAGGGCCTTCTCCAGGTGGGTTTTGAGTACCTCCCAAACCAGAAAGTTGCACAGCCTCTCCCAGCAGCCTGTGCCAGTTTGACTACCCTTGCTGTGAAATATTTTCACTTGCAACTAAGTGAGACTTTTCTTGCTGCAACCTGTAACTGTTGTTCCTTATCCTCTGGCTGTGCATAGCCTTATCTTTTGGCTCTTTTTCCACTGTAACTACCCATTTTGTCTATGAATGTGGGATGTATAGCACCTCCTTAACTTTCTCTTCTCCAGGCTGAACAAATTCAAGTGTCTCAGCCTCTCCTTGCACACCATGTGCTCCAGCCCCACAGCCATCTTGGTGTCCCTTCACAAGATGTGCTCCAGTACACCAGGGTCTGTCTTAATGAACTTGCCTAATTCTGTAAATGTTTAGCATCCTTTGCATCCTATGGAAGAAGTTATACAGCTTAACAGTGTATTGAATAGCCCTCTCCTTTGGTTTTCTTCAATCTGCCCCATAGCGGGAATGTCCTAGTCTTTAAATTAGAAGTCAGACTGAGCATTCACACTCTTCACCCTTTCTTATACGTTTTAGACTTCAATCATATCTTTCTTCAGGCAACTCTTTTTTGATATTTTGGTCACAGTACGTTCATCGCAATTTACCACAATTTAAGAGCACTCAGATAGGTAGTGCACTGCTTAGTCCTTGCCCCATTACCCTATAGTAGCTGTTGCCATGCCATTATTTTCTATGCAAACCTATTCAGTTCCTATACAATTATCCATACATGGCAATGAACAGAAGGAATTAGATACTACTGCATTTCCCCCTAACTCCCTGCAGCAGCTCTCACTCATGAAAAGCACGTAAGCGAGTAAATGGTGCTCCCATCTCATCCTTTCTGCATTAATCCTAGCTGAATTCCTGCCCCTTGTCTTCAGTGCTGAGTGAGGCTGTGTTTCTGCCTTCAGAATTATTGTAAAGTTTCCTACACATGTTAACTGCTAATTGTCTTTAGCTAAAGCAATTCGGAGCAGTCATTGCTTCCCAGTGGAACTGTCACTTCTAAAGAATGCTCCAAATTAAAGATAAGTCTTGACTGTAGTTCTCCATGTTTGTGCTGTCTAATAAATAACTCAGTGGCTATGCACCTGCCCTGTCAAAAAAGTGTATCTAGGAATTCCCTAAGGAAAAATCTTCCCTGAATATTTCAGCCTCTTGATGTACAACTACCTTCATCTGTCCCACACTATTCCTCTACTGAATAACACAAGGGATACTACAGTCTGCCATGCTAGTGGTGTGACTATTCTGAAATGTGCTGTGCTGGGCTGAGAAATGTGTCAGCAGATGAGCTCTGAAAGAATAGCTCCATGTTAAATGATTTATTGTGATAAAGCCAGTTAGTTGGTGTGAGCTTCTAAAATAAAATTACTACAAAACCCCACTCCCAGCAGGCTGGAAAGTGAATGCCAAGTCATACTCTGTGAAGACAAAGAAACACTGTCCTTGTGCCCACACAAATATAATCCAGTCCATGCTAGCCGAGTTTCCTCTTCAGAGTCTGAAACATTTTAAGACAAATTAGAGTGCTTGGGTTTGTTAGCATTGGTTTTGGTGTTTTTTTTCCTTTTTTAAGGTTCCAAGCAAATTCACTCAACAACTTTATCTCATTCCCTGCTTTCTGTCCTGTGTAGCTAGTCATCACCAAGATATGGACAAGCAAATAGACCTCTGATTCTTGTTCCTTAGTGCATTGTTCACAGCTGAAAATTAGAACTAAGCTTGTTTTATCTCAAAATGAATACTGTCAGGTCCTGGAAGCTTCACAGGCTGGGTATTTCAGTGGGAGCCCAGCTTTATAGACTGCACTGCTGATTCGCTAAGACCTTGTAGTCTCGCCTAGTTTTCAGCACTGGATTCAAAGAAATGTCTTTGCAGCAGAAGCAGAGAGAAAGAGTTACAGAATTCCAAGCTTACTGCCCAGATTGCTTATAGCAGAGATCTCTCCTTTCTCCAGAGCTCTTATCTCAGGCAGGAAGAAATTCAACTGACTCTGAATAACCAAAAATAGAGTATATACTTCTTTCCTTTTAAACTGATCCAAGTCTAAATCAAATACTTTCTAATCACTGCTCCTTCTTTTTCTATTCTTAAAAACATCATAGCCAAGAATCTGAAACACAAAATAACTATCCTGTGGTTTGCTATCATATATACAGCCATGCCCAACATATATTTGATTGCAAAGTTAAGAACGAGAGAAGAAATCTGTAGAAGGAAAACATTAAGGTTTGGCCAAGTGATCTGAACCCAGCTGATTTACAATAGGTGAAACCTGGTAACAGCTTCATCCGTGTTGACTGCTGACAAAATAACCTAAAATTTAGACTCACAGTCAGGTAACAGAGTTTTAAAATGGTATTAACAGAAACAGAGTAACTTCTCATGTGCACATTCTTAGCTGGTCACAATTGTGAAAAGCTATGGTTTAGGGTGGCCTTCAGTGAAAGAGGGTTGATTTACCTTTGCGTATTTGCTGCAACTACTAGTGTGCACGTGGAGGTACAGGGGCTCAGCTGTCACCCGCATGCTCTGCAAAGCCTCTCCCCTTTGATACTTTACCTGCACCCTAATTTCTTGAGAAGGGTTTCAAATAACAAACAGAAAAATTTTTAGCATAAATTAATAGAATGAATATGGGAAAAAGACAGTTTTCATGCTGTTGAGGTTGGTTGGTTTTTTTTTTTTCCCCACTGAGAATGTGTTATGTAAACAAAAAAAGAGAAATAAAAAGAGAGTGTCTCCCATCAGTATTCTGCATCCGTGGGAGATGTGTGCAGTGTGACAGCCAACAGTAAGGGAACATGATGACTGACGTGCCACAGGAATAATGAATTCTGTCACTTCCCTCGTTGTGCAAGTGCCAGAGCTCATTCCTATTCTCTCTGCATTCATGGGGTATATACCCATACTCAGTGCACACCAGGAGAGAAACAACACAATTTGTGCCTGGTATGGCCAGACCAGAGATTGTGTTTGCTGCCTGAAAATTCAATTATACCAAAAATTCAATATTTTAAAGATGGTTTTGTTCTCATACACATATATATAAAAAATATTTAGAGGGCACTTAATATACTCTTGGAAGGTTTTCTGCTAAAAAAACACAGTCAAATTTTCATTTATGTTTGCTGGAAAAGTTATGTTGAAATATTTTTCAAGTTACTTTATATGATTATTGAAGTATGAAATAGATGTGTAGATATATTCGGGCAGAAATATATCTGTGATCTACTGTATTTTGGAAGGAAGCATATTTAATGAATAGAACTCATGACCCAATATTATGTCCAATTTATTTAACCTCAAATATATGCCATGAAAAATAAAATTCAACTGGATTCCAAGTAGAAGGAACATACTTTGCTAAAAAGCCACAAGAGGGAGTAAGAGTTGCTTTAAGAAATTTAAAGTTTATGGAAACGCAGACCCCTGTATAAGCATATATCCTGCATGCAGTGAGCAGCAAAGGTAGCACAAGCAGAACTAGAAGATGATTCTAAAGAGTCAGTGCTACCTGGCTTAAAAACACCTATCAGTACTCTAATGAGACTTCAGAAACCTATACATGTTAATTATTCAGTTGAATTTTCCTCTGTTCTGTTTTTATACGCTGAGAGCAGCAGCTTAAATCTGGACATTTTGTTTGCTACTATGCTGAAAAGCTTTTGGTTTGTTTGCACTGAAACATCACCACAATGCAACCTATATAGCAACTGGTATATCATAAACTTGATAAAATTGACTGTTTTTGTGGTCCATCTAACCGTAGAATCTGCAGATACAGTTCCCCATTCTGCAGTAAAGACAGGACCATCTTCCTACTCTTTCTCTTTATGCAGGCTCTTTAAAGTGTTCTAAATGGTTTAGTGCAGTCCAGTTCTGTTTTGTCTCCCTGCGAGCTGCATATGTTCAGTACATGTTCAGACTTCTCAGTAGGACAAGTAAACAGAATTTTGTAGTCTCAAAGACTTCTGGAGCAACACTTTCTGTAGTGACCACCAAGAGCTACACCCAGCTCTGCCAAGTGATTCCCCAAAGGGTTTGGTAAGGATAGGAGGGGGCCCAGACACGATCTTTTTGCTTTCTGAGCTGGAGGCATCTGCTCTCTCCAGAGACTGCTTCTGGTTATAGGAGCGCTGGGATCAGCCCTGCCAGCCCAGCACCGCTGACACCCTCACACTGCTTCCCTCCAGCCCCAACACAGAGCAGGGACACACACAAACACCATAGAGGTCACTGTGCCACACAGGCAAGCAGGTCCTCAGCTTGGCAAATCCCTGGTGGTGTTCGCAAAGGGACACAGTGTTACATGGGGATACAGCAGTCAGGCTGGTGTCAGAGATGATGGGGAGAGAAATGAGAAAGCAACATATGGGCCATGTGTGCTGCGCTGCCTCGGACCTACCACAAGCCTCCCCATAGCTCTTGCCACAGGCCAGGAGCACAGAGGGGGAGACATCAGTCTTGCAGTCTGCAAAAGGCCATATTTCTCCCTTTTTTCCTCTGTTTTCCACCCACTGCCTGGGAGGATCTGGCAGAACCAGTGCTGTATTAACCAGGCTTGACCATACCACTTCAGGGATGTAAAACACTGCCAAAACTCTTCACCTCTCCATCTGGCTTTGTTAGATATGCTGTGGTTTCTGTGGACTTTTTATTTATTTCTTTTTTTACCAAAAGCCTGCATTTTCCTAAAGGTGTTGGAATGGTCTGTGGCTTCTGTTGTGTGGCCATGCAAAGGTGTTCACTGGTACTGCTGGTCTGAACTCCTACTGTGTCTTCACTTGATGTTGTCCTGACCTCAGCCAGAGGAGTGGGAAATTTAGATTCAATTTCCAATGTAAGTCCACTTGAGTCAAAATTTGCCTTTATCATAAGATATGAAAGAAAAGGTGACTGACAAAGTCAAATGTTTATGAAGTGTGTTTAGGTAATTTTTCTCCCTTTTACATTTATTTTTGTTTGACTTATTATTTGGTGTGTAATATAATTACAATTGAGGGATTGTTTCGGTCTTTGTGCAGTCCTGAATGCAGTTTTGTTTTTCTGTGCATTTGCTTTAGCATTAAAGAAGTTGCTTCTGCCTTCATTCACAATCACATCTGAAATAAGTTTGTCCATGAAAACTGGGTAAAGTGTTTCTCTGGTGGAACTGCTAAATCTCTACGGATGACAACAGCTGTTCTTAAAGCAATTGTTACTCCTAGATCAGCACCTCTCAAGTCCTGATGACATTTCTGCAGGCTATGTAATATTTTTTTTTTTTGCTGACTGAGTCTGGGAGCCCAGCTGTGAATGTGTGAGAGAAAGCAATGCTATTGTGTTTCCACTTCCTCCTCATCAACAAGCAAGGGTTGTGTCAGACCCCACTGGTATGCTGCTGTCTGGGAAGGAAATCAAATTTTCAGCACCAAGGTTTCCTAAGGTGATTATGCAAAGCTTGGCTAAGACTACTCAGGAAAGGGAAAAAAAAAAAAAGTATCACTGCATAGAAGTAGCAGATGATTATCATTAATTGAATGCATGTATTTGGCAACAAGGAAAGATAGTACATACTGTGCTGTAACATACCAGATGGCTTCCCAGAGAGACTCTTCTGTACATACTAATATGTTGGGAACAACACCAGGCTAAGCAAACACAGAGACATTTTCTTAAGACTTAATAAGCTAAATATCCCTATATTAAATTTCTCAGCTCTCAGAACTAGTCTTAAAATCTGCTAAATCCTAAAATACTTTTTCAGCATGTTTGTGGGGTAAAGGTGTCCTATATCTAGTACCCAGAGCATTAAGGCTACCTGCAAGAGTGCTAGTCAGAAGGGGTTGGAAACCAGCCCAGGAAAGAAGCAGGTAGACCACACTGGTGAGTGCTTGTGAAACGTGGCCAATTCAGTATAAACAATATCACCTAAGCGGCAGGTTTATTAGGCACACTGTTTTTTTTCTAAGATGAGTAATTTGGACCTATATTGGCAAAAGGGTGACCAGAATTAGTTTTCTCCAACAGAAAATGTCTTCCTTTGGGAAGTATAAAATAGGTTGCAGGGTGACAAGGTAGCTTACAGACAGACTTGAGTGCTGGAGGAGATGACAAAGACCTGTGAATTTCTCCTCAGCCTGCAGAGCAGTATGTTCAAGTCAGTAAATTAATGAATGATGGGGAAGGATTCTGTTTTCTACCTCTGTCCTGTAAAGATGGTCTTGGCTTACAGCTTAGGATCCTTGTCCTGCAGCTAATTCATCATGTCCATCATATGGGATGAAAAAGGAATCAGACTGATGAGTCTCAGACTGGAAGCACTCTAATAATGGAGGTCAGTGGAAAAACCTGAAGATAATGTGAGAGTTAATGGACTCTCTTGGGGGAACTCTTGAACCTGTTAGAGGAACACCTCTCAGGAGAGAACTAATTTCCTACAAGCCTACTTTGATAACATCTGAGGGTAGACCTGACTCTTCTACATTTTGCCTCTCACCTATAGAGTATATAATATTTTTCTTTATCTTAAATACTTTAGTTGGTGGAGGGGAAATAATCTGAAGTGGCAGACTGGATGTTTAATGCTTCCAAGCACAGCCATTCCTGCTGTTCCTCTACATTCATGTTACTGCTAATGTTTTGGGCCTTACTCCTCTGTGGATTGCTGTGCATTTACAGGGAAGAGGATGACTTGGAAAGCCCATTCCTTTATTCTTTGTGTCTGAAATGAGTACCTTATTTCTAGACTACTTAAAATTATTTATGGAAGAGAGGAGGGCAGTCCAGGGAAGAGTCAGAAGAGATTTTACATTAGCTATCTAAAAGTTAATATGTAATGTGTGCTGGATTTAACAAAAATATCCCTAGGTGTAACTTTGCACCTCTCTCCTTTTGACTATAGGCAGAACTATAGGCTTTAGATCGTCAGCTTTATTGTTACATAAGAAGGATTTTGGAAATGTAGGATTTACCCCTCTAAATCCAGGATCAATAGACTTGTAAAAGGTTGCCTTGTCATAGATTAGAAAGGATAGGATAAATTCTTTATAGGGTCAGTTAGAAAAAAATGAATTTAAAGAATTCATTAAGATCATAAGGAGGAGTTCTAGGGCTTGCTATGTAGGAAATCAGGTTACAGTAAGTAGAAATTTGTATATTGCACCATTTTTGCAGATAATCTACTTACTTGCTTCTCTGCTGTGCAATCAGAAATAAAAACTAGGAAAAACTGAATCCACACATGTAATAAAAAAGACATTTAGTTCCAAGGCAAGTGCAAATGGTGTCCAACAGGTCGCAAAAACCTCTTCAGGAGGTACCCAGCGTAGGCAGGAGCTATCCTGCCTCTATCACAGAAATTGATTTGCCTTGGCACAGAAAGAAGATTTTAACTCAGCTGATCTCTGCTACAGGTTCCTGTTGCTCTTGAAGTCCCTTAATAGGCTTTCATATAAATAAGAAATGTTTTCTGAGAAAAGCAATCACATTAATAGTGGAAAAAAAAATGCTGTTTAGTCAATATACCACCTTAATTCAGAATCTGTGGGATAATGGTGACAAACAGAAGCAGATTTGTTTGGTGTGGATGAATTGGTGATGACTACATTAGGTGTTGCAAAAAAAAAAAAAGTTGCAAAATCCTTTTGTCTTTGATAATGGATTCAATTATTGGTCAGAATCTCATGTTCTCTGTAGTCATTTCTAAAAATAAGAGATTTATTTTTGAACCTATTACTTCACAGTAAATAAATAGTATAGTGTCTGAAAAGTACTATTTTTCAGGGGTTGTGCAAAGTCAGATACCAAGAAAAACACGGTTTTCTTAACAGTATCACATTTAAAAGTGTTGATAAGGCAGAATCAAGTGGTATACTCAAATCAAAAGAAGCATTAAAAGTTATAGGGAACATGTTTTTACGATTCTTATCAGAAAGATCTCGTGATACTTTCCCCCTCGCATACAGCCTACAATAACTGAACACCAGAAACTATAAATGTAGACGCTATACATGTCGAAAACCACTAGATGACACTAAATACCCGTCAATGGAGCCGGCTGTGCCCCAGCGTCTTTTCATACTTTATGTGCTCTGAAGGAAGGACTGAAAGCACTTGTGACGTCGATATGAAACAGTCTACTGTCATACTGATGCTCTCATTTACTTTTTTTTTCTTCCCTTTCAATCTTGCCTGATTCAGATTAATGAAGTTCAGCAGTTTTGAATTAATCAAACTTCAAGAAACCCTTTGTCAGAAGAGTTTATTATATAAATAAATTAGTATATGATACACACAAGGCTAAAGCTCCAACCTACATATAAACTAGAGGGAAAATGACTATAACTAAAAGATACTTCTTGAAAATAGTAGCTTCTTCTGCCCTGGCTAATAAAGAAGAAATTATTTCTGGCCAAAAGTACCTATGACTCCAAGTTTTTGTTTGCTGAACCTTCTGATACAGCTCGATATGATCAATCCTCAAGGACAGCCCTGGTTCTGCCTCTCACAGAAACGTTCAATCACTCTGGAGGATGATTTGGAAGGAAAAATTCATATGATAATAAAGAACAATGGGTTAGTTTCTCACAGGGTCAATAGATGAGCTGTTAAGAAGACAACTCTGGCAAGTGTTTTATGCCAGGTGTATGAGAACATTCCCATGGTGGATCACAACATGAAAGCCACGGTTCCTTTCCTGTGACCCAGCACAAGGTGCCAAGAACAGAAAGAGCTCCACATAAATTAAACAAAATGGCTTCACAAGGCGAAACAGATTTACTACACTGACTATATCACATACATAAGTATGTCATAGTCTGGTATTTATGGATAGACTCAGACAAACAGGAAGAGAAGTGAGTAGGCCTCCACTGCAGCTGTGCTTGGTTTTGACATCAGGCAAAGTAGCTATGGGAGATTCGAAAATATAGTATTAGGCTATTTTTCCTACCAGAAGTAATATGAACTCATTTTAATTCTAAAATGTTTACACGCTGCTGTTTTTCTGAAGAAAAATCTGATTCAGCTCATATAAAGGGCAGTCCTTCCTATCAAAAGAATCCAGTGAGAATGCTGATCCTTGCACTGGGAATTAAGATGTATTTTACTGAACATATAAAATGACAACATAATGACAATTCCAGCTTCTTAAGTCCCCAGTAGAAAAGAGGCAGATTAACTGTCTCCAAAACTGGCTGATTTTATATACATTTCCCCCCATCTCTCCCCCAGGAGATATGGTTGAGTGTTCAACTAGTCTTGTTGACTGAAAGAGAATCTCCTCTGATTTTTATTCCTGGGGGCTGTTTGGAGAAAGCTCAGAGGAACAACTACCTGACTGTTAAAGCACTTCACTGAGTGGCTGGTGTTTAGCAGCTGCCCCTAAACTGGTTACAATCAGCAGCTTCAAATCTCATAAGCATCTTGTGGGTTAGCAGCAGAAAGCAACACAGCTGCAATCAAGTAGAAATTTCAAGTATTCTGTGGACAAAGACTTCTCAAAACATGTTTTCCAGTTGGTTGAAAAGAGTAGATTGAAATAAGAGATGGTTTACACTGTTCTTTTTGAAGATTTATATGGCAGATCTATTGTTCCCTTCATACCTTTTTAATGGACTGATACCAAATTTCTTTAAAGAGGTTGCATTTATTGCTGCAACCAGTTCACAGTTCAGCTGGATCCCAGGCTTTACACTGGTGGCAGGAATAGGTTACAGAGACAGCAATTTCAGGATTTTGTCCCTCTCTCTCCATCAACAGATCTGTGCTCCAACCTCTCACCTGTTTTATCCCTGTATTGCTGCTTATCTTGAACATCTTCCTCCTCTGTAATAACAACCGGTTAGTCCACTGGTATTCAAACCCTGAAATGTGGAGAGGGGGTCAGGACAGCGTTATGGTGATATGTGAAATGTGTGACATTTTGAAAACAAAATAAAACAAAGGTACAGACAAAGAATTGCCACCTACATCTTGACTGAAACACACAAGTAAGGAAATAAACCGTATCTGAGGTACCTGTATTTGAAATGGGAACCTTTGTATTTACTGATACAAAAGTTTAGCAGCATCCAGACCCCTTGTGGGACTGCAGCAGAAGCAGCTGTAGATTCTTTGCTTTGGCGCTTTAATTAATATCTTCCTACCTTTGGTTTATTTGCACAGCAGCAAAGGTTTAAAAGAAGTGTGTTGCAGCTTCAACATTAAGTGAAGGCTGAAATCCATTTTTTGTTTACCTTGACCTTTGTTTGGCTGGGAGTACCACAAACATTTAGCTATACAAAAATATTAACCTCCTTCCAAAGTAGCTTCTTGAAAAGATTTGTATTGCTGTTCTGAGACTCTTGGGTGGAGGGGATATATAGGGTATGTCTGTATCTTTTCTGTTCCTTAATCTATTAATGAAACACTTGGGCACACTCAGTCAATAGTCTTGAGACATTTGGGGACTCACAGCCAGCTGCTTGTTGGCTGGATCAATATCAAAGGCAAATCTGGAGCAAGACAGACTTCGGAGAGCCGAAGGAGGCTGTATATAAAAAGAACCAAACCTAGAGAAATGAGCCTACAGAACCGCAGATCTGTCTTTCAATTAGTCTTGTTGAACCACTTAAGCATATTTTTTTCCTAACTCTACATACTTTAGTTTTTTGCCTTTCAACAGGACAGTGTAGCCAAACTAAATAGAAATTACCATACTTATTAAATGGCAATTAGGGTTTGTCTGCTGCATTGCATTTCTTTCAAATTAATTTACTATTGCTATATTGGTGAACAGTTAAACCATTTGATATGGTTGAATGTGCACATTAATATAATTTAAAGAGCATAATGATTACCCAGTTTATTACTTCTGTATTGTAATGCTGAATTAATTTATGCCAGTTATAGTTGATTATTATGCTTATTAACATCAGTAAGTGCTCTTTAACAATCAGTTGAGATCTAACGCTAACTGCCTTGTTAGAGCTAAATTAAATGCTGGAGACACTCTGCTCGCTCTGTTACCCTATCCAGTTTCACTGTAGTTTTCTTCCTTCTACCTAGTAACCACAGAAGCTGGATTAACCGCAGCAATTATATGCCTCATTAGCAATAAACAATACTAGCTGGCTGCTGGTGGTTATTGTGCCACAGGTGCACGTAGCCATTACAGCTGTCTCAGCA
The DNA here is from genome assembly GCF_047370975.1 of Nipponia nippon. NCBI lineage: Eukaryota > Metazoa > Chordata > Aves > Pelecaniformes > Threskiornithidae > Nipponia > Nipponia nippon. The sequence continues at coordinate 153,399,551 of NW_028262290.1, read as the reverse complement.
GACAGAGGGGGATACAGCGAAACCTCCTCTCTCTGGAGTGGCTAATCTCCAGTAAATAGAAGGTGTTTCAGCCTGCTAATGATGAGGCATGAGAGACAATGTTGACATGCTCCATAAAGCTGCAGAACAAGGTAAAAAAAAAAAAAAAAAAAAAGGCTGCTGCCTCTTTATGACTAACTAAAGAACCAAGATATATACTTTTTAAAATTTCTATGTAAATGAACTGCAATGGCTACAGTTAATGTAAACCATGTAGAAACTATATTTCCAATTTCTTGACTTTTCCCTATACTAAATAACTTCATGTGAATAAATATTGCCACTTCCAGATACATCAGATCAATTTAACTGCTGATTAAATGCAAGTCTTTTTTAACTAGAAAAGTCAAGAGTGGTATTAAAATTTTAAATGCATGCTGGAGCTTGCAAAAATTTTCTCCATTTCAGGAAAGGGTAGATATGTGTTGTGGTCCCTGCTCCAAATCCTTGTTTCCTTCATTTTCCTCACTGAGTTCTCTATGTGAAATAAAAATAAATCCTGAGACTATGTATAGTGAGAGATAATATAGATGGAGGATTTTGCTGTAAGAGCCTTTGCTGAAGGTGCTGTGATGGGAGATGTTGCAGAGACAATAGCACAGCAAAGAAGACTCAGGTGATCCCACACATTCTTGACACCTTGGTAAGGCCAAACAGTAACCTGCTGCCTGCCCAGGACCCTGAAGCAAACAGCTTCCTTGCAACTGGAGAAAAAGTACAGTGTCTACAAAATGATACTGGACTATTTGCTAGTCCAAATAAACTTTGGTGACTGGAGATGCTGAATAAGGATATAGCACTTGGGGGAACTCTTGCCATTTGTTTAGAAAAGAGATCGTTGGAGAAAATATTATATATATTGAGTTTCACAGAGCCTGACTGAATGGGGTTTCACTAGGGGTTATATGTGGTTGAAAGTTCACACAGTGTTTGCATGTCTGATTGGTGTACTATAAAGTTTTTAAACAATCTCTTCACATACGTATTCCAGGTCTAATGGTCCACTTTATCTGGATCTGTATCTTTCCGTCTATCTGTATATCTTTAAACAGCCATGCAGACATGTTACTAGCATGAGATGCCGATAAGATATAAAATGGCACCAGAAGCTGGAATGGGCAAAGGTGCAGAGCAGTGGAAGAGAAAGCAAACAGTAACCACATTATGATTTCAGCTAGATCTTATTTTGAAATGGAGGGTGCAGGCCCTTTCTGAGCCTGGCTCAGCTAAATAAGCCTGTAAAAGTACATTCTTCTTTTTTGTCAAAGAGGAAAATCTTCAGATCTTTATGGCAAAGAGTAAACACTAGTGCAATGTTCCAAGGACAAGAATAGTTTCTTTGGTGGTATTCCCCCTTCCCAGCCTCCCTGTCTAGGATCACGCACCCAGAGCACACCCCTAGGATGGCTGGAGAATGAAATCTGGATACTCCTTTCCACTTCAGCCTAAATTACTCCTTTCCACTTCAGCCTAATTTACTTCAGTAACTCCTTGCACCAGTGTATTGCCAGAAGGATAAGAAAAAATGCACAAAAACCAGCTGCAGGAAAGCAATCACCAGCTCCAAACTAGAACAGAAGAGAGAGTCTAATCTCAGATCACTCTAGTCCCAAATAAAAAATTGCTTTATGAACTGCTGTCAAACCCCAAATAGTGGCCACAGTATAATCAGGTTTGACAATGAGACCAGTATATGTCAAAATTAAACGTGATGCTAGACTGTGTAAAAGAGAATGGCCTAGAAGGTCCAAAGAAATCTTACATTAATTAGAAGCAAGAATATCAACTGCTCCCTGTATTTAGTGTGGAGGAAGTTCCTATGCGGGATAGAAGACCCCCAGAAACCATGTCTAACCTTGCAAGGTTAGATAGAATGATATGAAAGGATTCACTACTGTCCTTAATAACAATGGTGTGCAGGGTGCTTGAGCCATTGGGCAGAAATGCTTCAAAAGCTGGAAACGTGGTTTGGTAAAAGACAGTAGAATACAAGTTAAATCCTTACAAATAAAAGTGTAGAATAAAATAATGAGGCCATCAAAAAGAAAAAAAAAAATCATACCTATTAAATACAGTAGCTCAGTTTGATGAATTTTTTGACCCAGAAGTAGGGAATTGGATAATGGGGGGGAGCAACTGAGGAAGAGAGGAAAAAATGTTTATGGAAAATACATTGACACCATGTTTTCAAGACATGATGTGGAGTTGGTTTTATTTAAGGTGATAAAGATGATCAAGAGGAAAAACTCCTGTTTTCTGAATTTTGTTAGCAAGAAGTCATGGAAGGTTTGAGACTTAAAGTTTGGATGTACCACCGTCTGCCACTACAAGCACAGAGGAACCCTTTCACTCTGTATGTAGCTTCCAGACTCAGACCTGTCAAAGCTGGCAGGTCCACAGGCAGTAGGTTTTATGTGTCTCATTTTTGGACCTATCATACACGCTCAGTAGATCTGCACGTACGTGACAAGCCTGCTGTATCACAGACAAGTCTGGACTGTGCAAAGCAGAACAGCTTTCCCCTTGGTGTGAAGTAGAGCCGCTCTTTATAGACACCATGGTCATTTGTCTGGGATATTTGAACATCTGGTAGCCCGGGCTGCTAGCCATCCTGAAATCTAGCAGTCTACTATCAAGACCCAAAAAGTTGGCAAGTGTGAAACATTTTTTCTTTTCTTCTTTAAGTGAGAGTTTTTCTCACAATTCTTTTAAAATACAGCACTCATTGCTGGCCTCTGAACATCTGCTCTCAGCTGGAGCAGAGGGGACACCAGACTGCTACTACTGGGTATTTAATTGAGGTATATAATTCCCTTTTGGAGAAAGTGTGCTGGCAGCTGTTGCTTGGTAGCCTCCTGACTTGTGTGTTTACAAGCATCGTATTCACAGACTTCTTTATCCTCCAGTATTTGTCCAGGATTCAAAATATGACTTGGACCAGTCCTGGATCTAGTGTGATTAGACTCTGCAGTGCCCTTCCTCTGACAAGCTGCCCAGATTTCATTTTTAGCTGGCTAAATCCTGCTGAATATCATGTATTTTCCAGTTGTTATGTGAATTCCAGATGTTTCAATGAAGAGGAAAATCTTGTCTGACAGACTATTGCCACCACATCTTGCCTTACTGGTTGCTTTTTTTATGTAATCTATTCCCTTAATATCTGATGATGAGATATACCTTAGTGGGTCAGATCATCAGATTCATACCAGTATCAGTCCACTAAAGCCAGGTTGTTTTACCTGTCTTGTATGTCAGCCTTCTCCTCTCACTGCTTTCTTTTTGTTCCTTGTATTACAGCAGCAACTGCAGGCTTCAGTTGAGATGAGGGTCTCAGTGTGTTACGCATAACAGAAATGCATAAAAAAGGCTGCTACTCTTCGAGAAAATTTGGATCCATGTTCAGACAGCTAAATCCCACCAAAGTCCTGATGTCCAGTGATTTCAGCTGTTTGTTTCTAAGTTATACTTGTCTTTATTTCGATTCAGAAGCCGAAAGTGAGATACCCAGCATCCTCTGATAGGTCTGCAGCAGGGTGCAGCATAGAAGTAAGTTTCCTACTTTGAGATTTAAGTCCCATGCAGTGTTATTTGCATCCCCATTTTAATCCAAGAATGTTAATGTTTCTGTATGACAATCATATGATTTTCTTTACTCCTGTGTGGGGCAGTGTTTAATGATGTCTCCCTACCAGCTTGCAGGCTTGCTGCATTTCCAATGTCAACTTAAAAATAAAAGGGCTTTGAGCAGAGCCTGGCTGTTTAACGCTGTGCACTCCTCATGCTCTCATATGCACACTGCAGGCCTTCCTGCAAGCTGCCTGATTGACAGGTTCCTGCAATCTTTGGAGACAGCCAGGGAAAGAGAATGAGAGAGACATATTCAGAAAGAGTTTCATTTAGTGTGTCAGAAATAAAAGCAGCCCTTGAAATCTCTTTGGGGATGGGGGGCGGGAGAGCAAACTCTGGTTTGCAAACAGCTGAAACTTCATCCCTTTCTTTCTCTCTCCCTCCATGTAGCACCCTTATATTTCAATGCTAAGTGCTTTTTAAATTGCTCCTGGGGTGACTTTATTTACATATTATAATGTGAAGTAATGAAGGGAAAGGGATGTTATGCAAAGCAATTGCCTCTCGTCCCCCTCTCCTGAGTGCAAGGGCCAAGCACATTTCCTGCCATCTGTTTAACTCCATCTCCTGATGCTCATAATGAACCTGGCAGTGCTGGGCAGATGGAGATAACTGGCAGGCATAGCTGTTTACTTGTAACGGCAGCCCTAATTTGTTAGACTTGCCAGGCAAGTCCCCAGTGGTCAGATATTTCATAGTGATGGAGGGTTATTAAAAGAGCTCAGGTGAAGAAAGCTCTTCCCAGCATATGGGTCTGAGCTGAAGGCTGAGTTTTTCTGCTGTGCCAGAACAGCAGCAGAGCTCGACACTGCTATTAGTTGAATTGGAGCCAGGCTCGCTGACCTTGTCTGGTGGCAATTCTCACTCAGTCCCACACTGACCTGGGCTTCGTTAGCTGTACCGCCATCTGCCACAGATCATATTTATCTCAACTTAAGACCTCACTAAAGAACAAGAGGAGAAACGTGATTAGGTTTTTGTGTGTTGGCTACAAGGCCATTTGCCTGGTAAAAGGCACATGGGCAGCTAATCCAGTGAAAAAGCATTTATTAGAAAGTTAAAGGATAACTGAATAAAATGTCAATGTCATGAGAACACTGTAGGGGCTGGCTAGTTTGTTTATCTTTCTACTGCATTCATATCTTTTATTTTTCCCCCCTCTGGTATGAAGTTAGAGATGAGAAACTGAGAGAAAGAAATATTTAGTGTCACTGAAGTTTGTTCATTAATAAAAAAAATTACAAGCAGAAAGAAAGAGAGGAATAGAGAAATGTGAAGCTTAGTCGTCTAATACATGGGACTTAAAAGAACAATTCTTTTTCTATTATAGGATTACTTTCCCCTTTTTAAAATTTGTCAATAATATTACATCTGGGGCCAGTTTTTGACAGTCTCATCAAATCTAGAGTAGACTATAGTTCAAATAAAAAAGAAGATAAAAAGCTTTTACAGCAATAATTCCTGTTTCCTAGAAATGTCTGACTAATCTCTTATCTTCCAGCCAACTGACCATTTTAAAATCATATTTTAAAATATTTTGTACGAGATGCACATATTGTTTACAAGTGCTGGCCAAGTGTACACAGAGGTGTCTTCAGATTTTTCTGGTTTAGAGCCTGTATTTCACTGTCCAAACTATGTAGATGCACATTTATTCATTCTGCCAACACATTTGGCATTCCCTATGGTGAAGTGTGGCCTCTGCACACAAATGTTCCTTGCTGTTCTGCAAGTATCAGTTTTTGAGGCTTTCTGGAAACAGGGAAGGTGAGGGGGAAAAGTTGCAGCATTCACTTAAAAAAACACAAGTATTTCAAGGAATGTATTCTTTTGAAAATACACATATGAAAATACACAGCCATGTGGTCATCACCAGTCTAACTCAGTATCCAGCAAATGCAATAGGCTGTATCAGTAGTGGTTGTTTGGATAAACTAATCAGCAAGTAACTCTGAATCCATATAATACATGAGCTTGAAAGAATCCTTTCATGTGACAGTGGAGAGACAGAATTCATCATAGCTCTACTGTGAATTATTGCCTAAGACATAGTTCTTTCCTTTTCTTCCTTCTTTTTCTCTTAGGTTGTCATACTGCTTCCTGCAATGTCACGTTGCATGTCTAATGCCAATATGCTTCATCCAGGCGGAACTTGATTAATTTTTTTTTTAGGAAGGATGAGTTAATCTTGGACAGAATAGAGCAGTGTATGTTTAATTGTCATTGGCTCCAAAACAGGCGCCCGCCCAGGTAACAAGCATGACTTATTTCTCTTTTTATAGAAAGCAAGTCTCCATATTTTATGGATGTTCTAAGACATTAAAGAAAACAGTAGACCTGAAGGTTACTATGCGTCTAATTTGAAATGTTCAAGCATGATACAATTGAAATCCAGGTGTCATAGGCTGTGATCCTGCTGACAGCTTTTTTAGGAAGTATTTGAGATGTATGGTGGTTTATGTAACAGCAGTAAGGGACTCATTTCTTACCTTTATATCAAATGAGTTCCCCAATATATCACTTTTAAAACACATGCCAAAATCTTTGCTAGAACTACAAATGCCCATAATTCCTAGTAAATTTAAGAATCACCTCCCCTTAGCTTCCACTGCTTGTCTACTTCAATTCATGCATGAACTTTCAGCTGTCATCTTATGTTAATATCTTAGATTTCAGAAAGCAATGCAGACTAAAGGAGAAATAGCATACAGAACATTTTTTTTCTCTCTCTCTTCTTTTTTTTTTTTTTTTTGGTCCCAATAACTTGGCAAATTAGTTATTCTTTTGGGAAAATGTAACACCACAACAAATTCATGCCCATTTCCATAATAAGTGAAAGAGGACTTTCCATTTGTCAGAAAGATAAGCCAGCTGAAACCCAGTGTTTCTACTCTAGTAGACCTATCATTATGAAAAATCCAAGTGGCTTTTTACCCAGAAATAAAATCTTACACTGTAAGGCATTTATATATTTGTTTTGTCTTACTGGGTTTTTTGGGGAAAGGAAAAAACAACCAAAAACCAAATCAAACCAAACCCCAAAACAAAACAAACAAGTCCCTCCCTCCCCAACTGAATTTAAGTTATGGATGTTAGAGATTTGCCATGCCAGAAGCCATATATGTACCCAACATCTGATCTTTGTTACTTCTGAATATAGTATAGGTGAGAAACTCCTTGTTGACACTCCTAGCTGCTAAGTACTGCTGAGCAAGTAAAACTCTGCTGTTAATTTCTTCTCTTTCAATATAGGGGTCTTCAGGGTGCAAGGTGACTAAATAACAAGCTTCTTGTTAGTAGGTTATCACAGAAATCAGCCCCAGTGCAACCATCTAGCTGAAATGCCAATCTAGCAAGGCTCCTTCCACCAGTTTTCAAAGGACATTGGAGGTTTTCAAGGTATTCTGTATACTGAAGCACAAAACATTTTGGTCAGCCCTTGAGATCTGCTAATCCTTCTGTAAATGACTACTTTTCTCCTAAAGCTGTAGAAAACTTCTGAGCTGCTTATTCCATGCAATATACTACATCAACTGGAAAGTGAAATAGCTCTTACCATTCATGTTTTTTAATTAAAGAATCATCACTTTTAAAGTGAAATCTATGTAAATTTTAAGTTTTCACTAAAATAAGAATATCATAGAACTTTAAATAACCATAGGTTGCAATGGTGAGTAAAGAAAAGCCTTTGTAGCAGAGAATCTTCAAGTTTCCAAAAGAGAAAAAAAAAAAAAGAATATGAGTTTGGCATTAAGACCACTGCAGAATCATATGACTGAGTGCCTTCAAGTTACACAAGTTTTTCCACTATGTTACCTCACAAGCCAGTCAGAGGACATTGCTGTATTAGACCTTCGGGTGTTATTCCAAGGTCAAGAATCTTTCTATGGCAAATATATAGCTAAGTGTTACGGTAACAAGCACAGCAAAAATAATACAGACAGTTTTGACAAATATGGAAAATATCTCTCACATTATTAAAGAAACAAATAGTAGAAAAACCTGGCCATTGCTGAATGTTTTTCCAGACGTGAAAGATTTCTGAATGTGGAATAACTGTCCTGTATTATTTTACATATAATAAGCAGTGAATGCTACTTAAGAGAAACTGATTTTGCCATTAATACTGGCTACAAATAGTTTTATTTCATTTCTTGCTTTTTATTAGTTACTTCACTACTTAAAACGGTGGCATTTTGGCAAGGACCCAGATCCAAGCAACAAGTTAGCCCTGCATCACTGATGAATGGGACTAACAGTAGTCAGATGCAAACTAAATTGTATCCAGTCCTGCAATATGCTTAGTATCACTTGCCTATTTCTCTTTTACCTGTGGGAAATGTCAAAGGGAATACAAAGTATTGCTGGTCATTGATAATTATTTCCTTGTGAACAAACTTCCATGAATGCGATACTCATTCAGGATACTGCTAGCAAAATAGCTTGATGCCTTTAGGATTGCTGGGTTACAGTTTCTGTCTGAACAGGTATTTAGGAATACTAGCCAAAAGAAGGTATCTGCAAAAATTAATGTACATATGTGCAAACACGCAGGGAAGAATTCAGCAGAAAATGTATGAATACTTTGAAAAGATTACTTAAGACTGAGTTGTCCAAAGGAAATGGCCTGTCATTCTAGGCAAAGTACATTATGAATGACTTCATTAATTTTTTTGCAGGCTGGTCAGATTTATATTCACATCTCTGTGCGTCAATTTTTCTTTAAAAGCAATCATTTTTCTTCCATTTCCAATTCCAATTTTGAAACAGTTCAGTTAAATTTCATGTATCTTCACTGTATATACATATATATGTATATATATCTCAGGAAAATTATTAGTAAATATTCAGGACACTAAGTTAATAACAGGAATGTGGCTTTCTTTGTGAGTTGGTGATGCTGGCTTGCACAGTACATATAAATCACTTCTCGTGTAACTCAGCACAGTGTTATTAAGGTAACACAGTGAAACTAGGTCATTAAACAGTAAATGCAAGCAAATTGTCAAGGCTTGTGAGTGAACTCAGTAAATTAAATAAGGTGTTTATAAAATAAAATGTCTTAATAACCCATTCATTTACAAATTTGTAGCAGTATTCAATTATTTTTGGTATTGCCATAAAATACAGTGGTCCAGAAAACAAAAGGAGTGTACATTAAGTATGGAGAAACTATATTCATAACCCAAAAGTTCATACTCTATTTCATGCTTTTGGTGATTAAGCTGAGGTATGCACAATGTCACTTATAATACTGTATGAACACGCTTCAGTGTAATGTAGTTCTATTCAAACTCCTATTGAACATTGCTTGAGCATTCACTTAATATAGATAACAGAGATGTGTACACCACTATTTAAAAATATGTTGTTTGACAATATTTCTGTAAATTGTCTCTTTTTCTAAAAAGCAAAGAAAGTGCCCAGCAATTCTTATTAACTTTAAGACCCCTAAATATTTATTTGCGAACTCACTTACCAAAGAAAATACTTTTCTTTCAAAAAATAGCAAGAATATTTTAAATAATTTCTCCATGGGTGCTCTTACTTCTCCACAACTTTTCATTCCTGTTAACATCTCCACACCATTTGTCACATAGCATGGAAAGTGACAGGACACTTTCCAGACTTCAGTATTGAGTGACCAAAGAAAGAGGAAGCCAATATTTAAATATCTTTTATTTTCTTTTCCATGCTTTTGTTCTCTATAGGGATTTGAACAGCTGAATAGAACTGGATGTCTAACCCATAATAGCTTCCTCATTTCATTGACAGTTGTTTTCCTAAGTATTCCCAAAGGTCAATCAACTGTAGGAACTTCTTCATTCCCACATACGTTGAAGAGGAAGGCAATAGATTCTGAATTATAACTTGAAAACCCAGGGGAAAAAAGTATATATCCCTCATCACAGGTGGTGAACACGAGAGTTCATGAAAATGGGGAACCAGAGGCCAGAGAAAGAGAAAAAAGCAAGGTAAATGCTCCTTGGATAAATTCAAGATGGCCAGTCATATCTCAAAGCATACTGACATCTCCCTCTGACTTTGCAGTCTGGGTACCCATTTGTTGATAGTGGTATCATTAGGTATTCCTGGAAAGACATATTCGTCTTACCCTGCAGATGTCCCTTCCCTTATAAGAACTGTAAGAAAACAGTCTCTTAATTCACCTACACCATAGTTGTTCTTAAGATGAACACAATATTAATATATGAGATAGGCTCAGGATCTAACTCATGTATCTGAGGAAAAAAAATGGTATCCCATACTTGTAAATCTTTTTACGATTTGTGATAATACACGTATGATATAGTATCTGCATCCAAGGTCTGAGAAGTATCTCCATAGTCTTTATTGGATAATATTATGTCTCTTTCCTTAGAGCTGAATACTGCTGTGAACCAAATGTGTTTTTGTTGTCACCTTTTCCTGGCTAAGCTAGCCCACAAGTCTCTCAGTGTGCACAGAAGATGATCCAAAACCAAGTTTCCAGCTTTGATTTTGGTATTTATTCTTTATTTTCCAGTCACATATCTCAGTGACATATTTGGTAGGACTGTTTTCCAATGCGATGCCATGAGTACTGGTAATGGAATATGATAAATTAATGTAACAGTGGCAGGCAGGCTCAGACAACTAATTCTTTAAAGAAGCAGGCTGATCTTAGACTGCTTTCTTGGAATGGATCCTCACTACTCAACCCTGGAGCTACCTGTGAGGTAATCCCAAGAGCTCCTAAGGTGAAGAATAGAAATATTCTTTGTAAGTAGGATTTATAGAGATCTGCTAAATTTAGGCTACTCTTATAGATATAGTACAGGTCTAGGGTTGAATTAGTCTCAATGAATTTTATCTGACTAAAATACAGGACTCCAGTGTTAGTCAGCTGTTCAGGCTGCTTGCATAGTTAATGGAAAAAGTTTCCTCCCAGAAGATAATTCATCCTACCTATTTTAGACGTGTGTATAAAGAGGTATAATTCAGCCTTTGGAGATGTCTATATCACTCTGATGATTGTATCATAGGCTAGACATTTTAATCAGTATAGTTAGGGCATACCTAAATTCCTTAGTCAAGGTACCCTAAATTCCTACATCAAAACATCATCTGCCAGTTACATGGCAACTAATTTACTTTCCATTAATGTAAAATACATACTTTTTTTTTTCTTCTTTAAGATTTCGCCAGAGAATTATTCAGAGTGCAATACCCAGTGCAGAAAGTTTTTATAACATGGTGAAATTACTACAGACTTTGGAGGAAGGAAGTGACAATTACCCTTGGTAAAAGGTCCTTAAGAGACACAGAGAAATTTACATTATGTTGCACAGAGCATTATCCATGCACAGTTATCCTGAGAAATGTAAGTATAAACTGGGACTTTTGAGAGCTTACATGACATTAATGTCAAAGTTGGTATTGGGGAACTGATTCAGACCCATGGTGGACAATACAATCACAATAGCTCAGTTGCTCTGGAGAATAAGAAAATTCCATTATTCAGAGATAACATGACTATTATAATGTTGATTATCTGCATCATAAAATGGAAAGAGTACTGTAATTTCCTTTGGCAGCATGGTTAGCATAGGAGGAGTAATCTCAAAGGAACAGTGTTCTGTCTGACCATACGCATGAATAGGTGGCTGTCAAGTTTATACTTCATTGTCTTCAAGCTGGCATCATGCCAGCCCTCAGGCAGGCAGGAGGAAGATATATGTGGAAAGAGGTAGTCAAATTGCTTCCCTATGGCTGCTTTATAAACATACATATGTTAAACACATTTATTAGGGCAGTCATCAGCAGCAAGTGCAAGGGCCCTTCTTCTCCCTCATGAGGGATAGTTGTTGCTTACATAGGAGTGAGAAGTTGGAAGCTGGCCCAGAAATCTGGAAAGCATATTATGCTGGATTCCCCACGGAGGATCACTTTGCTGCCAACGTATCTTGCTCTGGGGTTTCGACACGCCATCAATCTGGAACCTGGCAGCCACCATTCCCCAGCTCACCTCGTCTCATGCAGCGAGCAGACACAGTGCAACTATTTGTCTCAGATTGCAGCCTGGCCACTCAAGTAAGGGAAGGGGGAGGGAGGGAAACAATAAGCCTCCGGCAGAGCTGCGGTCTGGCTTGCGCAGCTCCAGAGAGTTGCTCTTTGCAGCAACACGGCCATTTGAATGACAAGCTCGCTGCTTTTCGTTGGACCACAAGCCACAGCAAGTGTTGCTGTTTGCACAGTGATATGGCCCTGAGCGAGAAGGAGGAGGAAGAGCCCAACTGGAGCTTTCAGACAAAGTGCTGTCATTTACTTTTCAATGTGAGCTCTGCTTATACTTTGAAGACTCCAGAGAATTTTACAATCTCAATTAAATCTCAAATAACTTCTACTCAGGAGTGCAGCTGTTTTTCAGTGAGCATTGTACTCCTTGTGGGAAGAAAGTTACTGATCTCCTCTCCTGGAGACCTTGACAAATGTGGAGGGAATATCAGTGATCCACATTGCATTGACTGAGGGCAGTAGATTCAGTCAGCACATTCCCAGCCTGGTCAAACCTGCCCACATTCACAAAGTGGTGGGAAGCTTTCAGCCCTCAATGGAGATCAGGTTGCCTGTTTTGTCCTTGCTCCCCTCCTCCTTGCTGTATTTCCATAACATAGTTCTGTGCACATAAAAAAGACCCTGAGGTAACGAAGAGAGATAAAATTCTAGCTCTAAAAGCCAGTGATTCTTGATTTTCCTCCTCTTCCTCAGCAGCAGCTGATCATGCTCCTTATTTTGGTTGTTTACTACTTCTGATTGACCCTCCTGAGTCTAAAGCCCCTGGCAGTATAAATATTAGTTCAGTGTAGAACTGCTATCCAGTCATTAGTACAGTTGCAAATACCTGTTTTGGATTTAGTCCTAGCCACGTGAATATTAACATATATTGAAATTTTTCTGTAGCTTAAGGCAAGTCATTACCATTGTCCTCTGCTTGTAATAAACCTGTTCTGTCTCTCAGTTTGTACCACATACAGATTTTGAGAATTACACACAAAACTATGTGCTGGCTGTGTAATGTAGTTATGAGACTGGCCAAGGTTTGTACTTTCAATTAATCTAAAACAAAGAGTGGGAAGTGCTCCATTGGAGGGCAAGCGCTGTTCCATCTAAGCAAAACCAAAATACTTCCGTAACTTTGTAGCCTGCTTAGATTTTTACACTTCTAGTTTCACACTTTGAATTGGAGTCTGAAGCTGGAGGCAAGCATGCTGGAGGCTTAAGGCAAGGCAACATGCAGACAGGGCACAGTCCTCTGCCTGTTGTCCAAGACAGATGGGTGTGAGGTAGCTCCAGTTTGGAGTCCATCCAGTTGCATTAGCTCATGCTGTGATTGAGCTAATTAGTTCTACTAAATTCTACTAAATCTGACAGTGCCCAGCTGGGGACACATGGCCTGAGAAAGGTGAATCCAGCTCAAACCCCAAAGTTATATAGTAATTCAAATTGACATCATTTTTTTTCTATAAAATACAAACCTGGGGGTCAGATCTGTAGTGGGGTACATTGATTTAAATCTGATGTCTGCTGGAATAAACAGACTGCTCTCAGAAGAGAATCTGGCCTTATCTTTTCCTCTTTCCAAAAGAGAAAAAGGTAAATGAAAACAATAAATTCCTGATGTGTGACTGACTAAAGGTATAAAAAGGATTCTTTTTCAGCCATTCTGTTACTATATATCACCAGTGAATTATCTAATTTTGATACATGTGTGGTCTGTATCCGTAGGCTGTGTCTGACATTTTAAAATGGTTTCATTTTGTAATATATGCTCTGAACAGGAATCAACCCATGTAACATGTGGCTTACAGGAACACAGGAAAATAGTGGGTTTGCATGGGAATTCTGTGTTAAAATCAGGAATTGCCTCCACCTCCCACACTACCTTGAGTATATAATAGGTAACTTGTTAGTTCTGTTTGTTATTTAAAGCTAAAAAAAACATGCAGCACACAAAAATTAAAGTTGTCTCCACTTGGACAGATGCCAGTGTATCTAGATACTTGTTTTGCTTATTGTCACTCATAAATATGTGAAGGAAAAGGAATTTTGGAAATAGAGAATCATGCAGATCATTGAAGTCCCTTGGTTTCTAACTTTTCTCTGTCTAAGTACACACACATGCACATGTAGGTATTTTATGGGCAGCAGAAGTGGGAAAAGAGAACTTTTAAGTAAAATCTGAGTTTGCTTTCTGCATTTGCATCTGGGATTCATATCTGAACTATAAAGATATTTTTTCCCTAATTGACAAGTTTCATGTTTTGATTCCAGGTGTGTGGTTTGGATAATTGATCTTATTTTTTAGGAAATTCACATGACCTATAAAAAAGTCTAAGAAAAGATAAGATGCAAAGAAGACCTTTAGAAAGTAGTCTGGGCTATATTTAGAAGTCTTAAAAAGCAGGTCATTTTTGGATTTGATAGACACAACTTTGAATTAGAAATGAAAGGTTTATAATGGAACTGGGTGACATCAGTGCAAGTCTTACAGTAATGGTTATTCTTAATTTATTTCTTGTTCAGAAGAAAATTAGTTTCTTGTAATGAGATATGTGGGAATTTCAGAGTCCAATTTCAGTTAAACTTCTGCCAGATAAAAACTATAAAATTTGAAGTTTAAAATTACAGGATAAAAATGCTTCTGTAGTGGATGAATTTTATGTTGGAACTAATATGTAAGGTGAGCCAAAAAATCTTACATTTTGTATGTACCTAATATGCAGGAGTAATGAGTCTTCAGTTAAAGATAAATTCTATCTTCCCATATGATTCCAAAAGTAAAATTCACCTTTCTCAAAGAAACAGAGGCTTGAAAAGAAGCAAATGCCCTTGAAATGTTCAGAAGCCACATCTTATCTTAGAGTAGAAGGTTCTTATTTATTTGAAACTTGAAGAAAGTAATGAAGCTATTGAGAGGTATAAGACTGGGTCCTTCATTGATGTGGTTTCTTGTAATTTCACTAACTTCAGGTAATCTATGCTAATTTACACTAGGAAATGTTGTTTTCAATGATGTTTCAAATAATTTCTAGAATATTGAACTTTAGAAGGGTCCATGGGTTCTTTTGGTCCTTAAAATAGTTTGCCCTTAAACATCAAAATTATTTTATGTCAGCAAGGCTTATAAAAGCCTGTTATTCATCTTTGGTGTAAAAATTTTTATGTCTATATTTTTAAAGGAATCTTGAAATAAAAGCTTAATGATAAATGACTTAATGTTGGCATGCTATATTTTACAGCTTATAAAACTCCTAAAGATACTGTTAATAAGAAACAGCTGTAGAGTTGATTTTTTTCATACTTTTCTCATGCCATCCAGAAACCTATTTTTCAATTTTTTATATATATAGCATTCACAGAATTGACAGAGTTGCTGTTAAGAGTGGTTCCCCAAGCATTTTCAGAAATTTCAGGCACTTCTGGATGGCAGGCACTTCCAGACGCTAAATGAAAATCCAGGCTTTCCAGGCTGATTTCATGTAAGTTACGCATCCTGTGGTGTTCTGCTGAGAGGTGTATATAATATACCAAGCAGTCTACCATTTGCAATTTTCTCCCTGAATCTGTTTAACTTGTTCTGGAGACCTCTTTTGGAGATTTCTTTGACAATGTCTTTGTTTTCTACCTACATTTTTAGTTTTTCTTCTCACAGAACTATCACAGAAAAGCAATTTTTTTTTTTTTTAGTATCTTTTCTGTACAGACAACAAAAAGTTCTGTCTTTCTCAGCATCTGCCTCAGTGCTAGTGTCCAGCTCACTTTCTTCTTCATCCCTAAGACAAGAGAAGAGAATGGCTCCCTTCAAACCCCAGGGAGGCCCCCTTGCCTCTGTGACTTCAGCTTTACATTACAAATACACTCAATAACTTTCCACTGCCAAAAATCTTGATGTCTCTCTTTCCTTCCTAGCTGTTCCTTTCTCCATCTCTTCCTGCCAGAGGAAATTAACAGTAACCCCATTCCTGTTCTTTATATATTCCGTTGCATCAGTTTTTCCTGAACTGACCAAGTTTTCTTATCCAAACCTCACAATTGATACTGAATTCACACCTTCCTTTAGACTTTGGTGATCTTGGCACATGTTCTTCTAAAAGCCTTGTTGGATCGTGATATCCTTAATATCATTTTCCCCAGTGTCCCCATCTATGATTCAAATGGTTCTCCCTATGTGAACCTTGAATGCCTTAATTCCTCCCTCCACCTTCCACTACAAACTGCCGCATGGGACTCTGGTTATGGACTCTTTCTTCAGTTACACACCTCCTTGGATTACTTTATACACAAATTCAATTTCCATCTCTCCTGACAATCTGTAGAGATACGTCTCTCCTTCGGACTGCCTCCTGTTCAGTGTAAAGTCTCAGACTGTCTCTGATACCTCACCATAGCTATTCAACTATCAACTCAGGCACAGCAGGGCTAATAAAGTCCTTCTCCAAGCCCTCACTCTAACTCATTTCTGCTTGATTATGTTAAACAGTAGTGAACTATCCTGCAAGTCACTGTAGTCTGGGAAACAACTTTTCGAGTAGATTTTCCAGTAGATCCTTTTACCAGGGTATGCCTAATTCTCAAATATTTGTTTTTTCATAACATATCAAAGACACAGCATTTCATGTCCTCTCTCACAACCAAAATTTTCACCCAGGCTGTCACTATCTCACTTTTCAGTTACCTTAGTGTTTTCCCTCAGATATTCACGCATGGGCTCTGCCTCTGCATACTAATCTGGGATGACTTTTCAAAGATGGTTTTCCTGGTGTGCTGCTTTGATCCTGCCACCCTTTCTTTTTTACATCTACCAATTTCCCAGCCTATTTTGCATCAGCCATGAGCCATTTGCCCTCAAGTCCTCACAAAATATCAGTATCCTGAAAATATTTTTCAAGCCTTAACCACAAAAGACATTGTTCTGGCTTTGCAGCTTTGTGCAAATTTTTTGAAACTTCTTCCAAATCATCTGGCCCCCCTAATCATATTTGCCGTTTGAGCGTAACGGTCTCATGACTTACACAGAGGTTGTGTAAGCATTACCGAGGTGACAAGCTGACAGGTTTTTATCTTTTGTGGATACATTTTTCATATGCACTCCTGAAGCACCTATATCTCACAAAAAGAGAGAGAAAAAAAGCACCCATGTTGACTGGTGCAGTTTACACGCATTTAGTTCTAGAGCAGGAGCAGCAAGTTTCTTTTGAGGATAGGTTTACTCAACCAGATAGAAATATGTCAGCATACATTCAAATAGAGTAAATATTATAGCCATATACAATTACAATTGTTTATTTAACATATGGAGCATTTCCTCTCAAATTCTGTATATGTAAAATAGCCTCCACAGTTTACAACTGATATGAAACCACCCTGCATCTGACTCTTCCTAGGCATTAATTTAGGCACTTTACTGAAACACCTACATTTTGGCAACACTTACATTTGATTTTTTCCTTGACGAAAGGAGAAAGGTAAGTGAGTGTACAGAGACACTCAGTCATCTGCCTTTTCACCATGGACACAGGGATTTTGGAAGGTCCTATTCCTGAGTTTCCTGACTTATCTAAGTGCCTACAATTAGGTGAATAAGCTTGGATCATACAGATTTCAGGGAAACTGGTATCAAACATTATTTTCCTTTGCTTTTTGTGAAACAAATAAAATATTTTCTAAACAACTTAAGCAATATCCAGATCTACTTTTTTGTTTTTCCTAGATAGAAGTCACTGCATACAGGACTCTCAGCAGTGTGTCACCTGAGCTTTAATCAGAGGTTGTTCAGCGTGTACCTGGTGCTGCTTTTCCATCGTATTATGTTCACGCTGGGTTTGTGAATATCTGCATCTGTACAGCATTTTCTCTCTCTTTCTCTCTCTGTATAAAACCATGACAATACTTTTTGCCTAGAAATTTTGGCTTTAGCTAAAGTCAAATTCATATGCTAGTCTAAACCTTGCAACATTCAGTTAAGTGTATAATTTATTATTGTGAGTTGGATGAAAAAAATCTGAAAAATTGCCTTTCTTTCTTAAAGAATGCATAAAGACTTAATATTTAGGAGTCTCCTGGCCTTGATAGTTGATTTAACTTCAGTTATCAGATACTCAAACATTAAGAGAATACTTTGAAAAGACACCAAAACTAATTATTTTATCCCCCTTCATCTCAAAATCTAAATTTATTTCTGTTTTTCATATTGTACATGCCTGTATATATGTATTTTAAATGCCATTTTGGAAAATGCAAGTTGTAGGCTTCTTCCTTTAATTTTCCACAATATTTATACCATTAGACTAGAGATAAATGAATTATAAAAGAGACATTGGCAATCTTTTTCAGAAGGGAAGAATTATTTCCTGTGTGTATCTATCGTTTTTTGTTTTTTTAACTCTGCCTCTGCATTTTCAGTCACGACTAGAAGTGCTGAATTATCCCAGGAGAAGAAAGTTCATTTTTGTCAGGATTCCAGTCCAATTTTGCAAGCACGAAAGGAGATAATCATTCAAATGTGCATGTGTGCGTACTGGAATTGAGTCCAAACTCTGAACATTTTGAGGTTTGCCCATCTGTATTATGGGTCTTATTAGTTAAAATTGCACATAGCAGCTTGAGAAAGCATTTTTATGTCCTCTGGCTAAGAGTAGCTCAGTTAGCACACACTCGTATGACTAAGTAGTTACTGAAGTTGCAGGACTGCTGACCTTAGTGATTTTTTCATTAGGCATCCAGTTCTTCCAGTAAACATGCCCTTTTTTTTTTTTTTTTTTATGGTTCTCTGCCTCATATGGCCATGAATGCAAAACCAGGACTGTTGTTATTATAGGAAACGAGTGTTCCAAACAATATAAATCTCTTAAATTCTGTTTCTGCACTATGCTTTCCTAATAATTAGTCATGCTTACAGTTCAGTAAAGGACACTTCAGTCAGCCAGTAAGACTGCAACACTAAGTTTCCTGGCAATGGGTGACTAGATGGTAAATCACCATTAGAGTGAAATTTAGACCTGCACATAAGACCAGTGGTAAGACTAAAATATCTTTAGTTTTGGAACTGTAAGAAATAAAATAATGTTTACTAGCATATGGTTTTGGAGCCTTTACACTGATGATAGTAATCTTCACTTGAAACCAGCTTTCATTATCCAGGGCGGGGATGAATATAATTTTTTAATTTAGAATTTTATTCAGTGTGATAATTCCCCTGCTAACCGAGCAACAGAAGAAAGATTATCCTGACCTGGGCAGGGAAACATAAACCTCTTCAAAGTTTGTGACTCACAGAACTAGGAGACCAGCTATGGAGATTATTAATCCTTTTTTTTTGGTTTACATTAATCCCTCAGGCTGTACAGACACCTAATAAGGTCAAGTTCCTGCCCTGATGGCAGGCATTGTGTTATTCTTCTGCCTTTCTAGGTACAGAAAACAAGATCCAAGAAGGCCTTGCTTTGAAAATATTCCCTTTGAGCAATTTTCATCCAGTGGAAAATAATTCTGGCCCCATCTCTTGGCAGTAGAATATCCCATATGTTGATTACTCCTTTCCAGATTTTAGGGCCTGCCAAATCATTGCCAACCCCAAAATTATCTCTTAGAACTCTAATACATTCACCCAGAACTGCAGCTTCTAATTTTCATTCTATACCTGGTTAAGTAGGAGAGGTTGCCTTGGTTTTATTTCTGACTAGAGAACCACAGTCTGAAAACCAATGTAAATAATTCTGAGTTGAAGGATTAATTGGACATCCTACGCCTTTCAGAGGATGGGGCTATAGGAAGCATTATAAAATTTCTGCCAGGTACCAAACAGGTCATTTAATGAGGTAGCACCTGTAGGGTCCTATAGTGTCACATTCTGTGACATACAGGGCTTTTGCCAAAATATTTGAGAAGATTTCATCTTTGTATGTTTGGGATGATCAGCTAGCACAAAACTATTTGCAGGTTAGTCTTTGGGTGACGACAGAAAAGCATTGTTGCAACACTGCAAATTGACCAAAGGTTTATTCTTTGGTTTAGCCTGGGCTCCTGGAGATCCCTCTGAATTGGACAGTTTTCTTTGCAAGTAGGGAAAAAAAGTCTAAAATATTTGTACCAAACAAATAGTTATATTTTTCTCTGACAATGGGAAGACTTGATATTTCTAGTACAGAGAAGATAATAACTACTGACTGTGGAGCTGGACAATGGTGTTCGCCAAAACCAAGGAACAGCCGTAGTCCTTCTCTGTGTTATAGGGAGACAGAAAATCTAATAGAAGTTTTCCAGTCTGACCAAAACCACTCACAAATGTGTTAGTCAAGATTCAGAGATCATCTTTGCCTTCAATTAAAAAAAATCCACACTAATGGTGTACTATATATTTCCAATAAATTGCACTATTTTTCTTCTCGCGCACAGATACTTTGTCAATGAAAAGTTGATATTTATTTACTGATTTACACTGATGAGTTGTTTAAGATAAGAAAGCAATACTATCTTTTATAAGATTGCCACATATTAAAAAGTTGATTATTCTGAATTACTTTTTTGTTTTGTTATTCAGCCATGAGAAGCCACTGGTTTGTAGTGGTTTTGTCTCTTTTTGAGTTGTTTTTTTTCCTAGGGGTGGAGTGGAGGGGAGTGATAGCACATGTTTCAAGAAGGATTAGTGTTCTTGTTGGGTCTTTTTGGTCTTGAAAAAATGATAAATTATATGTACTTAGCCTATTTTATTCAAAATTATCTAAAGTTAATTCAGAAACTTAAGAACGGATACTTTCTTCTTTTTATTTATTTTTTTAAATAAAGATTACAATACTGAAACAATTGAAAACTAAGACCCAATAAAATCATAAGATGGGTTTGAATATACACTGGTTAAAATAAATATGAATTATATTTCATTCCTCTTTTTGGCTGGGTTTTTTCAGCCTTAGATATAAATTTACTTTATATTCACAAACAATTTACACTTGCATGATGTCTAAAACAAATATACTTTTGTTTAAAAAAGTGAGGAGTATCAAGAAATTACACAGTTCCAAGAAATGATTGCTTAAGAGAAGCACTATAAACTCATGACAAAACCAGAAGAGTTAGCAGCAGTACATACAGGTTCGCTCAATAAATCAGCTAAGCACCTCATTGCTTAAAACAACAGAAAACTTCTGTCTTTTCCTTCTCCATAACTCAGAAGGTTTAGAATAAATTAGAACTGATTTTATACACAACTTTTATCATTTAACACTGAAAGGCAGCCACCAAGGTTTTGGTATCTAGAGTCAGAAAATGTTCAGACAGGGAAGTTTTTGACCTTTTTTCAAAGAAATGAAAAAGACGACTATTCTTTTATAGCTGTAAAATTTTCAATGGGAGACTAAAGTCGTCATTTGGTTTTCAATATTTAAACAGTAAATTTTTCAAACAGTAGATGTTTATGCAAAAAACCTTTTTCAGTTCAAGAGGAACAGTAACTTCTAGGGGAACTGTTAAAGAAGATAAAAATGTACCAAATCCTTGCTCTCAAGCCTGCTTTGAGATGTATGTGGGCTCAGTTTCTATCCCATAGTGAGGGAGTTTGGCCTATATTTTTTAATGCATGCAAATGATAGTGGGAGAGTCAATATAGTATTTGGCAAGTTTCCCATGGACGTGGAAACAACTGAGGCAGAGGCTTTCAAGATAATTTTCAGTATGAAACAGTAAAATCCAGCCAGTCTGCTGATTTATGCTTATTTTTACTGCAGCAGTAAACTTATACAACTTGTTCCTGTTGAGGAATTGAGCAGTGTCTGGGTTATTGTGCTGTCTTGTAAAAAGTGATGAAGACAACAAAGCTTTCTTCTGAGAGACATGGCTGATTGCAATGACGCATATACAACGTATGTGAGACAGGTAGTGCTACAAAGGTAGAAACTAAAGGATAGCCTTATCAGTCAGTGCTGTTGAATTTTTTATATGTCAGTAGTCACAGACTCAGAAAAATAAGCCAAGCTGCATGTACAACACCCTTTAGTGATTTCTCTGTCTATTGTAGTACAGATTTCAAGCTGTTATAATACTTTACGGTACTACAGAAAAGTTTAAACCATGCAGAGCTCAATTCAAGTCCTGTAATTGCTTTAACACATCTCTCAAAGGAAGACAGTGAAGCCCATAAAGTCAGTATGGTTGGTTCCTCACAGTGCAAGCAGAAAATTAGAGCTCTGGAGGAAACAGCACAGAGTCAAAAGTACAGGTCCCCCCAGATCCTCCCACTACTAGGGCTGTTGTGGCAAATGCAAATGGTTCGAGGGCCTATTCTGGGGCACAACTGTGCTGAACCAGGGGATGCAGATCCACCTCTGCTTTCCAGCTGTGCAGAGCTTTATGCTGAAAACTGGATCCCCTGTTCACACTTCTTTATTCTGCCAGTTTGAGGGGTGGAGGGAAATAATAAAAGACAAATGGAGAGAAGGTCAGGTGTCCTTTTTAGGTGCAACATGCTGCTAGCAGTGCAGCAACAGCCTGGGGAGAGGGGGAAAGAAGGACAATAAAAGAGATAAATGAATACATAAGTGAAAACAAATAGGGGAAAAAAATTGTTGATGTTTTCCTTAATCCTGGATTAAACACAAAGGACCACTTCCCCGCCCGCCTGTTCTGCTGCCCCTCCGGAGCCCGGCGGTGCCCAGCCCCCCGGCCTCGCTGCCCCCGCCGCATCCACTCGGTGTCGCTCTCGGGCCGCCCTGCGCGGGAGCGCGGCTGCCCCGGCCGCTCACCCCGCTCCGCCCCTCCCGGGAGCAAAGGTGCAGGGTTACCCCGCTGTCCTAAGACAGGGTTGTCTGAGCAGGATAGCTACCGTTCTCGGTCCTAACCCCGCTCTTCTGTTTGTTTCGTTGATACTTCACAGGGAATAACAGCGCATAGTCAGGCTTTGTAGCTACAAATACATCAAATCAACATTCATAAACGCTCTGTTTATTTGGCAGGGTTTGGTGGTGCAGCAAGTTAATGTATTCTGCTGTAGGTGATAGCGAAGCAGAATGCAGACCTGACAGCATATCACAAGGATGCATGCCTAAACTATTGCTCAGAATCTCCTGATCACTTTTATATTCATACAGTAACATAGAGGGGAAAATAAAGACTTGTTATGACAGAATGGCTTGATGGAAAAGAAATCAAATATATCGTGCACTTGGACAACATTTGGGCAGCACCAAAATCTAAGGTACAGGAGCCTATTTTTTTTTTCTCTTTTATCTGAAACATTTGCAAGAACTCCTATTCCTAAGGTGTTTTAACTGTACTTACCTTGTGGAAATGGTCCTATCGCAACAGTTATTTAACCTAAGCCTCTTACTTAGCAGTTTGTGAAAACAGTAAGAAGAGCTAGCCAGTTGCAGATAATCATTTCTCCAAAGCAGTCAGGATTCTCTAGGGCTTATCTCCAAGCACCAGGGCAGCTCCACTTTGCTCAGAGAGTCATTTAGCTTGGACTTGCTAGCATGCTCTTCATCCAGACATCTGGCTTATTGTCAGGGAATCCCAAAATTTCAAGCACATGAGCAACAAATCTTGCAAAGTGACTACTCTTTTTTGTATTGATGCTGATAAAGTACTATGTGATTGAAGCCTTAAGATTTTAATGAATGTCATGCATCTTCAAGCGGCTC
Source organism: Nipponia nippon (assembly GCF_047370975.1). Taxonomy (NCBI): domain Eukaryota; kingdom Metazoa; phylum Chordata; class Aves; order Pelecaniformes; family Threskiornithidae; genus Nipponia; species Nipponia nippon. The sequence goes on along the minus strand of NW_028262290.1, from coordinate 153,376,209 downwards.
CAATGAAACTGGCACATGCCGTCCCAAAGAGCCATTCAGACAATTGATGTTAGTCTGGACAGTTCAGGGGATGCATAAGGAGCCCCTCTGTGTATATCAGCAAAGGAAACTGCAACCTCCTAGTCCTTGATACAGCTACTGTGACTTTCTCGGTATTTTCTAAAAGTCTGTTTATAAGCCAAGTCAAGCTGTAATGCTGGAATGAGTTCAATATTAGACAAATTAAGTCCTCCTGTCCATAGTAACGTCCTCGCTGAAAATCCATTGTAAGAAGTTGTCCCTGTTCTGAAGACTAGGGTACATCCGACATTGGCTGAGAAATGAGACTGACATCATTCCCGATCTTCAGAAAAAGGGTCTCCAATACTGAGGTACCTAATATGATTATAGCAGTCAATCATATGGTTTTATCAGGATAATTAGACCCTAGGTCTTATAAGCAGCATCCTTAAACTAAAAGTTTTTCAACCAGAGTGCATTCACATTTGAAGTAGCTTCTTTGTATGTTACAAGAAACAATGAGTTAATTCTCCAATGCTATGAAAAATGTTCATGGTTTCATAGAAAGTTTTCTGAGAGGGTCTGTAGTATAAAAATGAAATATTCATTATTACTAACCAACAACTTTGGCTCAGTCTTGTCTCTGCTGCTGACTCCAGACATATCCATGTTTATTAAATTCAATGTATTTAATGTTTCAGTCTCATCTGAGACTTCTTATTTCTCTTTATGATGGTATCCTTTCACTTCCATTCCATACTTACGTTACTTTATCAGGTCTGCTCACTATATCCAGTTTGGATGATTTTTTTCTAATAGTTTATAAATCTATATTAAAGATTTTGCATTTTAGTTTCCTGTTAAGGTTCCCTTTCCTTACTGAAACTATTGCATGAGAGCTAATATGTTCACTTTACAGCAGTTCCTGACAGTATGCTTTTTAATTTAGTGTCTGTGTACTGTACCAAGCATCTGAAAAATCAGAATTAGTCAGATCTAGTATTCATATATCATTCGGTATCATTTCAAAAGCCATACGTTTCCCACACTTCAGGTCCTTGAAACTCAGCCTATTTTTCTCAACAGATTCACAAAAATTAGCAAATCACAATGACCTTCACTTAAGTTTTGCATTTATAAGGAAACCTGAAACCAGAAGAGTCATCGGTGGCTTCTTGTTTCACTGTGAATGTTTTACACAGCTGTAGTGGGTAAAAAGTTGATGAATAATGTGTCATTCCTTATGGTGACTCAGAGTCTGAGAAGTCCTGCGAAGGTTTCTGAATAGATAACCTACAGCATTTTGGACACTATGTGTGAAGCTGGCTCCATCTTCGTAAAGCTGAGTGAGGTCATGTATCTGCATAGATGCAGAACCACAGCCCCATCATGGTCCCTGAATTTCTGCTTGCATGCATTTCACACCAGTTCTCTGTAGCACAGGCAACATGCAGAAGCTCTTCTGCAGCCCATCAGTTTGGCACCTCTTTCCGACATTTTACAGCAGGCTTACAGTCTTGATCTGAGGACATAGGGATACTTACCCCAAAACTGAAACATTGCATTTGAGAAACTGCCCGTGGACATGGCACAGGAATCAATTGCAATCTTCTGGAAAAATAATACAAATTATTGGAAAGTGATGGCTTCAGTCTTTAAATACAATCCATCTCATGAAGTGTTATGCTCCCAGTGACATTAGAGGAAAATCTTTACATAGGAAATGTGGATGCAATTGTTTTAAAGGAACATTTATTATTAGCGCAGAGGAAAGGGAAAAAAAATCAAGGACTCCTTTCTTAAGTGACAAGTGAATTCATAGCTAAGCATCTGCTCAGAAAGGAAAGTACTGAGGTCAGATCTTGGCCTTGGTTTTAAAGTGGGCCCAGGGAGCTATATATCTACTTTACAAGAAGCAAATATGTGTCTAGTGACAATATCTTCTGCCTTGTTTCTATTTTTTTCTTCAGAGTAGAAGGTTTTCAGCTGTTTTCTATTAGAACCAGGATGAGGCTTAGGTCAGTCAAGAAAACCCCTCTGAGAATGATGGAGGGCTTGGCAGTGGAAGATCCCCGAATCTACATATGTGTGCCCAAACAAAAGGCAAGGAAGGAAAAAATAAACACCATTTTTCTACCAATACTGCTTTCTTGTTGCTTTCCTATTAAAAATGGGACTAAAGATAAAATGATTCTTTGGTCATACGAGTCATCTTTACTCTACAAAATGCTTCTGTATTTAGAAATAATTCAGAACTCCTTATTTTAATATGAGTCAGACTACTTGTTTTGTAAACAGAGAGAAGATACTCCAGGAATGGGAACATTAAGCAAACAATTGTACATCCAGATGACCTGACAGCAGACTTCTATTCTGTGTGGGAATATACATTTGGAAAGAGATACTGGAATGACTGGATGACTGGAGTTGTTTTGGCTAGCGGATGATAGGCGTCAGCTTCTCAGCTGCTGTAAATCAATGTTGCTCCTCAACACCAATTTACATCAGCTGTGCAACTGGCCCAATATCTCTCACATGAATGGTATGTTAACTCGCCAATGAATATGTTGGTTGCAGTAATGATATTCCTGGCAGACTGATCAGTACACTGATAGAGCTGTGACCTGTAGAGGGAGGCATGTCTGTCATTCTGTCAAGAGTAAACAAGCCATAGTGGAAATGAAAAACAGAAACCAAGGCCCGAGGTCAGGAAACAAAATTGTCTAGTAAAACTTACTGAGGCCTGATCTGCTAAAGAATTTGGAGCTAATTTTGGAATACAGCGCTTCACTAGAGGTATGAAAATCTTTGTCTGTTCACTGTTTTATTAGCATGCAAATGTGTTTCAATGACTTTAATGTAAATATAGCAAAAGCATAGGGGGTTTGTAGATAGAATTCCAGAGAGTTGCTTTAGTTCTCTGTGCTGGTTTTAGTAGATTTTCGACTTATCTGATTTGTAACTTTTGCTGGGGCTTTTTTCCTCTCTTTTTTTTCACTATGAAAACCAAAATGCTGTTCTGGAGATACAGTAGCTGCAAAATTGTCTGTTAAAATTCAGAATCATGTTCTTTTTTTCCATTTTTACCTTCTCAGGTATTTCCAGCAGAAATCAAAAAGGGGAAAAGAAAAGACTTCTTCATGTATGATGAAACTCTACTATCAGAAAACCAGTTTTGCAACATGTATCATACAGGAATGCATGTTTTGGGTTTTTTTTTGCAATGAAGATCAAAAGCCTTATGATACTTACCTGCTTTCAGGTTTCACTACAAACTCAGCCAATCCTTCTCTGAAAGCCCCTAAACTTTAAAGATTTGGCTAACACTTGAGCAAGACTGAACACAGCTCTGAGAGGAAGGAGGCTAATTTTTCTCCATTTCATAGACAGTGAGCGGAGTTTTGGTGGTGGCAGTGGAGGAGCATGAAACATTTTGTCTGAATTTTGCTCTGAAGTTTTGAATATTCCTGGATAAAGGAGCTGAAACTGAAGAAAATATCTTTAGTATTCTCCTTTCAAGGGATTGCACTGAGAAAGCATCTAAGCAGAGCCCTGGCATGATAGAAACACGATGGTTGAGGAAGGGTAGCCATGAAGACGTGATTTCTATTAGCTGTTTGGATGAGGTAGACTTCGAAATAACCATGGGAAATCTAGAGGCAGCTGTTTCCATGTCTAACTATATCAGCATCAGCGTTCCATAAGAACGTGTTTATCACAAGCTTGTAGGCACACATATGTCCAGACTAGGCTGAAGGTGTTAGGCCTCCAGGCTCTGCCTTGGTTTTCCTCTTATGTGCATGCTTACCTCCATCCCTTTTCAGCAATGTATATGGTAAAATCAGGATTACATGCTTTAAAATGACCCTGAAAGGCATACCAAAGTCACTTTCTCGTTTAGACAACAACATGTAATTGCATGGGACTGTACTACCATTCCAGTACAAAATACAAAATTTGCCCTTGTTAGATTGACAAGTGTGCAATTCTGTCTTAACTCCAGTTGCCCTCCTGTATTTTGAACACTGCATAATAACAAACCAAAACCAGTGCAGACTGTAAAGCAGAGAGGTAGTATCTCTTTGTTAGGCCAATTTCTAATTGAACTTATTAAAGCTTCCTAAACCATAGGAGGTGTCTAAGTATGCTATCACCCCTCAAAAGACTAAGTGTTGGGGAGCTGCAAAGCAAAGTGGTACTTCTGAAAAACTTTCAAAGTCAGCAATGCGGTGCTACCCAAGAAATTTCAACATACCATTCATTGATTTATTCTGAAGGGTGATTAGTCAACCTACCTCACTAGTGTCAGTGCAGAACTATAGGACTTAACGTTTTTTTAAAAGTATTTAGATCTCTGAAAACATTTGTTTGGTGCTCAGGCTCACATAACTGTATTGCCTATAATTAAGTGCATTTTATAGTGATATTCTGTCTCTTGTATAAAAACAAATGAAAAGATGTAATTAAAATAGCTTGTGCTTATCACAAATAAGTTACCAAAAATTGATTTAAACAGGATTTTTAAAATGCTACACAGCTGTTAAAGTCTGATCTTTCTACAAAAAAAAATGTATGTATTTGGTAGTTAGGTTTTAAAAACACTACTTTGCATTCAAAATTAGTCTTTAAAACTCTTCAGTTTTTCTTCATATTCTTAAAATAGGACATATTGGTGTCATATTAAGTACATCGCAAAACAGTGCAGCTCTGTCTGAGGCCTTGGCAAGGAATGGTTGATCCCATCTGAAAATTTTATTTGCACATAACAGGTAACCAAGTCTGTAAGTATGATCACTTGAACCTAATAATAGAAAACATTTGCAAGTCAAAACACAATTATTGGCAAAACTTGTAAAGTGTTCACAAGCTTTTTTTTGTTCTTTTGTTTATTGGCAATACACTACCAAATGCTGTTTCTCACAGATAAAAAATGACATGTCTAGTAACTCTGTGTAAGAAATTCTTAAAAGCTGAGGTATTCTTAACTGGAGAACAAATAGGTATAGTAAAAAATTGATATTGATAGCAATTATATCTAAAGGGCTATTTTGCATACATGAATTGCACAAAAATATGGCTGCAATGAAGAATATTACTTCCGAGTAGGAAGTAGTTTACATAGATTGTTGGTTTTAATCATTTTCCAGTTTTAAGATAGAAAAGGGAAAAATCAGTGAAGAACAGTTTAGCTTTAAAGCTATTTTGCTATTCTGCCATATTTCCCATTACAACATCTGCATTCTCAACATGAACTGCATGTGGCAGAGAAAGTGAAATTATTAGCAGATCTGACACATTGTCAGTGCTTATGATGTCATGCTATAAATTACCAAATATGGAAGCTTTTTAAGCATCTTGCTTCATGCTTAACTGAATATGGCAAAATTCAAGATGTTCATTGATCAGTTTTAAGCAAAGATAATACTCTTTACATGTCAAAATAAAAAGAATCACATGAAAAAAAGGTCTCACTGTCATTAAATCTAATGTGAATAATAATTTCCTTCCGGGCACTGACATTCTCAAAAGGCCCGTTGTTGTTTCTTAAGGTGACCTGAAAGTATTTGTCATGGCTTTTTCTATGGGACTTAAAACAATAACTTCAGAGACAGATTGAATGAGAGGGCTGGTCAAGAAATCTATCTTACATGAAAAATACAGGAGGTTTCTTCTTAGTTTGAAGAAAATCAAAATTACATCTCCATGTAACAAAATGTTTCCAAATGGAAAGCCAAAATCTACATAATTCGTAAAAAAAAAAAAAAAAACAAAACAAACAAACAAAAAAAAAAAACAACTGCCATGTTTATTTCACTATTGATATAGAGTATAAATTAAGGCCTCAGAAGAAGAGGGAAAGTGCATCTTTCAATTCGGCAGCCTTGGCATCAGAAGAAAGTGCTATATTGTTCTTCACACAAACCGTCCCCATTAGAGCTCAAGATGTTCTTTTCCTTTTAATCCTCATTTGTACCCCTTAGCCATTTGTTTAGAATTAAATTAACTGCAATTTGGAAAATGTGGATGAAAGGTAGTGCATTGAGTAGATATCACATGTTTCCTGAATAGTGCCTGTTCTGCCTCTTTCACAGCCATTCATTGTGCCTGAAAGGGTGTAGTGTGTGAATTGTTGGACTGTCACTCTGCAGTGAAGTCTAGTAGCCAGTATTACCATGGAAACAGCAGGAAAAAGACAATTAACAAAATGGTTCTGATTTTCCTTATTTCTTGGGGGAAGGGGTATTCATTAGTGATTTTTTTGTTTTCCTTTGTTATTTTCCAAGAAGAAACACAGGGGAAGGAATCTTCTTGTTAAATTAGATATTGTCATCACTGCAGGCCTAGTAATACAACAGAAATGTGTGTTTGTGTAATAAAATCTGAGTTTTTAAGTGTTGTCTAGTCTTATTCCTTTCTTTCCCATCATAGAAAAGAAGTCTCAAAATATTCTTAGGTGAGCGACTGTTAATGAGCAGAGCCTGTGAGTTTAACCCTCACACATTCATTGGACTTTTAATTAGTCCCTCTCAGAATCACTCCTATGACAGAAACACAATATAGGCCTGAGAGGGGTTTAAACCAAAAGGGGTCTCTCTTTAGATTTTTAGCATTAGTTTAAAATCAGATAAGTTGGAGGAAAGTGCTGAGGGCTGCTGTAAAAGGCAGATTTCTGTTCCTGAAGGACATTCCAATGCAGGGGTCTAACTATAATTTCAAGGCAGCCAAGATCATATTCTACATCCAGAAGTGTGCAAAACAAAGGGGAGAAACTCGGGCTATTAAACACACCTCTGCCTTTAAAATTGTTATTTCTACATAACAGTATTACTAACCTTCACACATTGTAATTAAAGGAAAAAAAAAAAGATGCAAATTCTATACTAACATTTTATGTCAAACATTCCCAAAAGAGTGAACTCCAGGTTGTGTTCATGTCGCATGGATCTAGGGACTTCGGGAACAAAAAAACTCTCCTCCTGCTTTATACAGATGCAGTTGAGATCAGTACTAGGCTCATTTTCATTTATTGATCCTTTCCATAGTAGGAGCAACACACATAGCAGGAAAACTGATGGAGAACATTATGATTAGACAAGCCCTACTTCTTTATGCTCATTTAGGTGTATGACAACATAACTTTGTATACTACTGGTGGGTTTCACCACTGATACACTAAAAAAAGACACAGTCTACAGTAGTTGCCAAAAACACCCTGGTAAATGTATGTTGCAATATATCAAGCCTGTTGTTGGAATAGAGCTGTCCTGTACCGTGTATTTGAATAGGACCTATGCCTTTGGGAACAAAGACTCTCCTGGATCTCTAGACTCCACTGAAGTGCAATTAACAAACAATAAAAATAATATTTATTTTTTTTAAGGAAGAAGTTGCTATGAAGTCCTACATTTGCTTTCTGAATAGCAACATGGAAAGGAGATTTACCTGCTTTGCTGCCTAGCACTCTGTCATGGCTCTCATATTCTCTTTATGCCAGAAATGGTATTTGCTTTCAGATCCCAATTTATCTCTGTATTTCACTCTATTATGCTTTTATTGTCAGACATTGGTTTAAATAGAAGTGCTGATTCTCAAAAGAGTGATGGTTTCTAGTGAGTAACCTACAGAGAATTATTTACAAGAGTGTGTTGTATTTGAAGAAAGGTGAAAAGTACAGGAATAAAATGACAAATTACACACTAAGAACATTGTGCAGAGATTTGGGATGGGTTAAAAGAGGAAAGAAGAAGAACAAGTGGAAAAAAAATTTAGATGGAAAGTCCCGATTACTGTTTTTCTGTCCTATGTAAATACAACAGTCTTCTGAAACAAATCACTAGAAAAGTGCAGGGCAAGCCTAGGGTACATATGCTGAAGGCGTACCCTGACAGAAAGGATATACTCTAGCAATATTCAAGTAGATGGTTAACAGGGGGAAAGGAGGAAAAAAAAAGCAGTTTTAAAAACAAAAGTTGAGGGAGCCATCAGGTTATCTGATAAAGAACACTGAATGGTGTCAGACTTAATATATCTGTGAAGTAAAAAGAGGAAGGGGAGATATGGACATTTCTTTGATCCACAGCAGTGTAACTAATGTCATGTTTTGCATTACTAGCTTACAGCAGATGCAACATGCATGTAACTGTAAGTGGAATTCGGCACTGAAGATATACAAAATTATTTTAATGTCATATCATGGAGAAAACTTGTTTCTGTTTTTATTTTTTAGTCTCTGATTTAGGAATTTTCTGTAGTCCCTGAGCTCTGATCGAAGAGCCTTTTAGCAATGATATTAATACTAGTTTCTGAAATACATTTGTTTCCAATCAACAAGCAATCTTTGCTGTTGATATCACCAATTTGGCTTTAGATTACAACATAGGTGTCAGCAGAAACCCAAGAAATGCAAAGAGCAAACTATTTACTTAGAGGTAAACCATCCTAAGATAGGCTTTTTTTCCACTTCCCTTCAATGTCATTATGATTTCAACAATGCTCCATTCACTCCCACAAACTGTTTTACTTTTATTATTCGTTGAGGTAATTGGTGTTTTCATTGGGCTCAGCATGTTCCTTGCTTTACTTAGTCCTTAGCATTAACACTAATGCCCTTGGAATCCAACACTTTGAGGGTTTTCCTGGGGTTTAACTTCTGCAGGAGTGAAGTGCAGGCTCTGGCATCTTCCTTAAAGATCACACCAACTAGAGAAGAATTTTAATCCAACTAATGAGAAAGGAGGGAAAAAAGCACCAGGTAAAAATCCGAAGAGTTTGTTGTAAGCTTACTTTAGCCCCAGTCAAATAAACCATGTTTGTTTGTTTGATAAGTATGCAGGGTAATTAAGGGTAAAAGTAATTAATGAACTTCTCTGGGACCAGTTATGCCAAAGTATGTGCGCATTTTGTGCCTACTTGGATTGTGGACTCAAATATCCAAAGCATTCAGAGGTCAGTTATTTGGGTATGTGTGGAAAATCACATTATATAAACTGGTATGCATGTATGTAGCTATTTCCGTAACTAAATGTGGAAATTTATACAAGAAATTGCTTAAGGCTGACTTTGTGAAAAGAGCCTTTAGATTTTCTGATAATTCTTCTTTGGAATCTGCAAATCAGGCTAAGAAGTTTCCAGGAGCAACTTTTCTGGTGAAATTTCGTGTTTCCAGCTGAGTTGGAGATACTGAAAAAGCCTTGTTACATTCGTGCATTTCATTTCTAGGCACAGACAAAAAGGAGAAGTGTAGTGTGGGAGAAATATTGTTGAGTTCTTGCTTTGCTAAATGCAAAAGTTAGTAGAACTTATACAAGCTTCCAGAACTGTTTGATACATGTTGGGTTTAACCCTTAATTGGCTGAATTGTTCCATCCAATCCAACTTGCTTATATAAGTAAAACCTGAGCTTTTTCAGATGTTTTGATTTCTGGGGACCCCACTTGAAGACTGAAAGCTTACACAGAATTCATATACAATGAAACTGGTAAATATGAGGAGTTATTTGGCACAAATACGCTTTTTTTCCACAGTGCACAACATCCATTAGGCAAGGTAATAGGGCATTATTATTACAATGACTGTGAAGGAAGCATGACATAATTTTTGGTCAGCTTGGCCATCATATGCTGCTGACAGCAGTCATAGTCACTTTCCAGATAATAAAGAGTACCATGGGGGCCTTAATGCTGAAACCAAAGAGGACTTTCAGTTTGCATTTCATTAGTACATCAGCTTACAGTACCAGCAGAGTTTTTTCCTGACATTGTATCAGGGCATTAGTTAAACATTGGCACTGATGAAAGATGGACATTCGCTTGACAGCTTTCTTCAGGTTTGCTTTGACTCTAATCTCTTTAGAAAGCCTGAAAGATTTGTAACTTCAGTTCATCATGGAGGTTGAAGTAACATGACTGACAGCTGACAAAACAATTTTACATTTTTATCATTTATTTTGTGACCTATTGTGAGAACAATATGGTCAACCAGCAGTTGCCTGTGTCCACATGCATTAATCTGTCACTTACAGCTATAGTATTTTCAGTTAAGGAAAATTATTAAGAAAATGTGAATGTATCTGTGCATATATTTAGGCTAGAGAAGATCATTGATTGATCATTGAGCCCTATACGGAAAATGCTCATAGGGTGTTTAGTGTGCAATGTGCAACAGCCAAGATGCCAGATGCTAAAGCTTTAAAAAGAAACGTGCATTGTGTGTGGTTTGGATTTCAGCAAGTGGTTAAGGACCAGGATTTGCTATGAGACAGTCAACCCAGAAAATAAGTATACCAGAAATATCTCTGTGTGAGATCAGTATGAGAATTTCCTGACTATAATCAACATTTACACTTTCTTGCAAGTGTTATGCACAAAAACACTTGACAGACAGATAGAGAGATAAATACGCACGCACAAATCTGTACCAAGTGCTCGTCTAAATTATTATTGAATTATCTGGCTTTGTACTCTAGCTTGATATTGGGGTTTGTGCCCATTTCCTTTAGAAGATCAACCTATGCCTATATGTCTGAAAGGGGTATCCCGATGGTTTGCTGATTGATATGCTACTAGCATATTTCAACTTAACATGACAAAAAATCACAATCGCAAATATAGTTGTTGTTGTTGTTGTTGTTATTATTACTTGTGCCTTACACTTTTATTTTGCAAAGTTGAAATCAGCAGAACCAAATACTAGATTTCATACTCACAATAGCTGTGCTTTCCTATATGTCTCTCTTAGTATAAGGACCAAAGGGATTAGTCAAGTAGTATACTCCAGTACTTCATTGAACTCAGGTTTTAGACATCATTTTCTTATAATGTCTGTCTAGTTATCATGACCTCTTAAGCACATGCTATAGGTAAAAATTTTGTCACTTTTGACAACACTTGCATCAATGCAAGCTTCATGAGACTCTTACCCTTCAGGTAAGTATCCTCTGCAGAAGGAAGACCTCAAGCCAGTTAGTTGGTGTCTGGTAGTTGATTAACTAGTGGCAGGTAGCTTCCAAAGGAAACTGTAAACTTAAGTCTGAATTGAAATAATTGTTTTCTCCTTTTGTTTTCTTTTTTCTTTTTTTTTTCCCAAGACTGCCCACAAAATACCTGTTTTCATGCACCTTCCTGTTGGAAAAGAACCTTGCATCTTTCCACGGAAATCTGTGCAGTGATACCAGTCATGTAATAGATGATCTCTTACAACATTAATTTGATTATTTTTATTGTGAGTGAAATAACCCATCTACTTCCAGTTAGCAGACATCATAGTGTAATTTCTACAGCATTATCAACTTGGTCCATAGTTGTAAAGGAACATAGTCCTTCCATTTTGCATGTGGTGGAGTAGACACCTCCCAGGCCTAGCCAGTAATGTGTGGGAAAAGTTCCTCCCTAGTATTTAAAATTTAATCCTCATGTGCACTAAGGCTGTTTTTCACCATACAGACATAGGAAAGTGTCATGATGAGTGATATTTTAAAGGTCCTTTATAATGCTACAATGATGTAAAGTAGCCGTAATATGAATGAGAGGTATTCCCCAAGGGTATGGATGAAACATCAAACTCTACAGAGATCTGGCAGGGGTCCAGGATAGGAGCTGATTGTAGAAGGATCACAAAGGTAGTTTTTATGTGTCAGTAGCACATATGTAAGATTCCATGCCAGCAAAAGTCCAAAGACTTGCTGTCACAATCTTATCCATGAAAAAAAAAAAGTGAGCTAATTGGAATTTTTTTCTAAAAATAGACTGTATTGTTCATTTATGTGGAGGTGCTGTGTTAACAGAAAGCATTACCTGTTAAATATTCTTCTACCATCCTGTAGATTTTTATTCTTTTCTCAAAGAGCAATGTCACTCCAAAGCAACATTCCTATGTAATTATATATTCAATTAAAATAAAGCTACCTTAACAACAGCTGAATTCTCCATAATTGTTTGATGTCATGAAAAACAAACAAGTCCCCAAAGAATAATGAGTCAACATCTGTTCTTTCCCCCTCTTCCCCTCCCGGTTCTCCTGGTAGCTGAGAGAATCTTCATTTGGGGCTGCTCAAACAGCATTAGGCCAACTTTATCCTTGGTGTAATTTCAGGGTAGTGAGTGTAGCTGCACAGGACATTAATCTGCTCTCATTATTTTAAAGCAAAATTTAAATGTGCCAGAAACAATAATTTTAGAACCAAGGGCTGTAAAACTTTTATGAAACTGTTTTTCAGCCTCTACTTAGTCAGAATCAAGCTTTAAATAACCATGATAGAATCCAGCAGAAATTTAGACCTTATATAACATTGCATTTAAAGAGTTTGTCTTCATTCAATGCTATGTTTATGGGGATGAAAAAATTCTGGTCATCCAAGCATACTAACTTTGTGAAATTAAATTTTTAGACCAGCATCAACATTTTAACCTTGAGGTAATGTCTAGGTGGAGTCTAATTTAAGTAGATTAAGATAAATTTGATTAAAGAACAGAAGACCTAGGCGTTACCCAAAATTCAAACAACTTAATATGAAAGTGTTTCTCTGTTTTAAGGGTTTGTTAGTTTTTGTTATTCAGGGGAAAGAAAAAATAAAAATCTTTGTACACCTCTGTTCCAACATGAAATCAAAAGCAGAATTGTTAAAAATGGCTTTTTTACTCCATCTGGACCTGTACAAGAAAGCACTTTCAGTGACATGAAAAAATGTGTCTTCAGTCCAGTTTTATAGATGCCAGTGTTTGAGACTACAATTCTCTGCAGATTTTTTCCAGTCTTTCCAGGCTTTTTACCACTTGGATATTTTTCTGACACCTACTATGTCTGTTTCTTGATTCATTTTAAGCACATTTTTTCCTATCATATCCATCATGGGCTGGAGAAAAGGGTATTACTTTCCCTCCTACAAAAGTTTTGAAGACGATTGTCCTTCTCTTTCTTCTTCATGCTGGAACCATTCTTCCATGAATCTCATATTCCGCTCATGATTTAATCTTCCATTTCCTCCCCTGAAGAAGTAAATCAACCCCTGATTCTTCATTGCCTGCTACACCGTGCAGTCAATGATTCCTAAATTTGGCACCTTCCACTGGGCTTTATTCCATGTCATTCTATTTTTCTCAAACCATTTCTCCAGTCTGTTATTGCCATTTTGAATTCCTGTCTTGTTTCCCAATGTATGTTGAAGTCCCTTTCACCTTCATACCACTTATGGGCTTAACGTGGGTTTCTGTCTACTCAGGTCATTGGTAAAGGCCTGAGTAGAAATGGATCTGGACAGACCCCAGCAGAACTGCTAATTGTGTGCTTTTGCTTGACAGTGAATCACTGATATATATTCTCTGAACTAAAATCCTGACTTCCTTTTCCCAGTTGTGTATATCTGAACACCTACTGTTCAGAATTGCTAACAATTTCCAGAAGGTTTAATGACCTGGATGCTTTTCACCTTCTAAAATCAGTCCTTATGTCTTCCCTCTGGTAGTTACTGTATCTTTTCATATTGCATATTAATTACTACACATAGGCTGTCAGGCATAAAAGTTCATATTTTTTATTCTTTGCTTTTGTTGAGTACAATGTTCCATTTCTTTACACAATTAAACTGCACCGGTACTTTATAGCCTTTAAAGAATAGAAAAGTGTTTGCAAAGATTTTTTCCTTTTGTTTACCAAGGTTCCTTCCTATAGCGCGGCAGAGGACTTTGACTATGAACTGTTACCTTATTTATGCTTGTTTTTTAAGTTATTTATGGGCAAAATTGTGTAATGTCCTCTCTAGGTAAATTAACATACAGCAAACATTTCTCACCATGGATTACTTGTTGTGCAATGAAGGACTTTTCCAACATACGGCCAGAGCTCCGCAAGGGACAAGAGTCAATGAAAAAGGAGGCAGCAACAATATGATTATGGAAAAAATTCCAATTTGTAAATGAAAAGCTTTGAATCTTTTTTTTTCTTTTTTCTTTTCCCCTGAAGCGTAGTGCCCATGGGCATTTTTAAGTAGATCTGGGCAGGCCTGCAGATAAATCAAAACTCAGACAAGCCAAGGACCTGGCTGTTCTCCATAAGCAAAAATACAAGCCAAGCTGTTAAAGTTGGCTGCCCATTTACCAAAAAAAAAAAAAAAAAAGAAATTCTATGTAAAGATATAGAAATTCAATGTGACCATGAGGAAACCATACAAAAGGATTGTCTTGAGTCACAGATGTGAAGCCAAGGCAAAGCTTGTAACTCAACAGGATCTCAAATTAAACTTCCTTTAAACCAAATCTAAGTTTAAGTTCTGCAAATTTATATAATTAAAGTAGGATAACAGGAACTTTAATGTCAACATAATCAGGTCCCAGGAACAAGTAAATCAGCTCTTTATTGGAATAAACAGTTCTTACACAGCATAGAATTACACCTTTTACAGAAAAGGAAGTTAGAGAGACAGGGAAGGATGAAAGAGGAGCCTGTTAGAGACCTGATAATTAAAAGGGTCTTTTTCAAACACAAACAGAAGATTATGACTTGAGTTAAAGAAATAGCAATGCTTATATATGCACTTATTATAAACAAAGGTCCTTGCATTTAAGTAAAACAATGCTTATGAAGAAGAATAAGATGAGCTATATCAGAAATGTTTTCAAAGCAGAATATTGTTCATGGATTTCCATAAAACAGTAGTGACTGTTTAGAAGTGTCCCTTTTAAATTATCATGGACTAAATCAGAGACTAGAACTAAAATGTAGCCACTCTCTCAAAAATAATAGTAGTGGAGGCTGCTGTTCTTTATGCATGTTGTTCACATTTACTCTGCAAACATATAGTTCAGTTTAATTAGCATGTGATTGAAAAGTGTTGACGTCTTATGTTCTGTGTTGCTAAATGGATTTCCTCATGCTGGGGAATATGTAAATTCCTTGAAGAATTGTTTATGCTACCAGAGCAGCTTTTAAGTAGTTTTGATGACAAAAATTGAAGTAAGCAGTCAACATAGTTATTTTGAGGATTTAATATAGTTGTGAAGACAAGAGTGTAAATAACTTTTTCAAGGAGCAGAAGCAGTCTGTGAAAACAGCTGTACAGATTTTTTTTTTTTTTTTTTTCATTTCATGGAACAGTAGAGTTTAATTGCTGCAGCTTTTGTCCCTTCTCACTTCTGGCAGCCAAAAATAAGATGAATAAATATAAAAAAAAAAACGTTCTCCTTCGAAGCACTGAATATCATTTAAAAAAGAAAAAGATTTAAGTATTTCTATATGATTCTTTGCCTGGGCTGTAAAAACAGTAAATATCTGTAGCTTCATTTATTTCACAAAGTATATTTCTGATTCACTGTTGTTGTATAAGAGAAAAATATGAATTAAAGTGTAAATTACACTTCTTTGAAAGCTGCATATTTTTCATTGTCAGAATGGCAAAGTATTGTAAAAAGCTTGTATAGTTCAGACAAATCTAGAAATATATAGACACTGAAATTTCCACTCCAGAGAAAGATTTGCAGCTTCAGAATCAGTTTTATTCTGAACCAGAGTGAAAAAGCAAAGAGCTTTCCAAGAAACATAATTTGCAGGAATAAAAAAATCAGATTAATTAAAAAAAAAAATTAGACTGCCATGTTTTTCAGGCTTATAATATTTTGAAAAACATGTTGAAAGGGAAAGTTATTTCAAGATTAAAAAGCTGGAAAATGTTCCTGACATGAAAATGTCAAATATCTTTACTATTTGTTTTCAAATGGATATGTTATAAATGAAATCAACAAAGATTGGAGGATTCTCTAGTTCTGTCCTAATTTACATACATTAATAATCATGCTGTATGGGAGCATGCAACAGCAATTAGCATCAGCAACAGCCATCAATATAAAAACACAGAGTTTTGGGAGGTTACTAGCAGCCCTTCCTCATTTTTAAGGCTGACTCCTTTCCTTGTCCCCCACACTGACCCACCGAAGTCCCATAAATATATTACTAGTGGAGAAGCTTGTACCTTTATAGGCAGAAGATCATGCTGTAATAAGGATTAATCTAAACTGAAGTATTCACCTAACTTGAATCTTTTAAAGTTTCTAGTCACAAGGTCTAAGATAGCTTCCTAAGCTCCATTAGAACAATGCAGAGAGTAATGTACTTCTAAAGAATCGTTCATCTCTTGCGGTCAGATGCTTATAGGAGAAAGGTGTTTTGTTTTTTTTTTCCCCATTAGCTCTGTCTGTAGAGGGATTTGGACCAATAGATGCTGAACTTTTATGTGGGTAAAGTTAGGTGAAGTTAGTCTCCCTTTAAATGTCAGAATAAATCATGTAGAAAAGAAAACCCCTTTTTGGTGTGTTAGCCAGATAATACTCCTTTGAATCCATTGTGTTCATTGTGTCACATCACACTAATTGATGATGGTGTTGAACAAAAATTATTTTTGCTCAAACACAAAGTTAATCCACCTCAACAAAATGCAGGTTTATACTAGGTAACTACTATGTTTGCCAACCCCTGTTCTTTTCTTTGGAAACTCTGCAAAAGTCCTTCTGCTTATGAGATTGAATCCCTGGCACAGAGGTATGGTGAAGTGCAAGAGAGTGGAGCCGTATCCCCAGCCTTGTCACCCATTCCCATCATCTGACACACTGGTGGATGTTCTTCAGTAATTCTTCTCATCAGTCACGTGGATTTAAACAAAGCTTCAGTATAATCATGCTAGCACTGTTGTCTCTGAACAAAGGACAGTTCAAAGAGGCAGTGGAAAAAAATTAACACCATGATGTCTTATTATGAGAACATAAATCAGATTGTGATAAAGGAGAGGGAAAAAGATAAAGGAAGATAAGGGAAACGGAAAAGACTACATAATGGATCAGCTCTCTCAAGTAGCTCTAGAAAATGTGAACCCAGAAAACCAAGGAGATCCAGCCCATCAAAATCAATGAGAAGTCTATTGACTTAAGTGGTGCCACATCACAGGCACTTTTTATCCTTAAACCTTAGAGAGATAGCAGGATAAGACAACTGTCTAACCACATGAAAGAAACCTCTGCTCTACTAAGTCACAGATTAACTTAAAATTAAGGAATTTCTGCAAATCCTTAAGTTACCCTGTATCTCTTACCAGACAGATATATAATGAATAGCTTAGCAGGTGATAAGAAGTAGAACAAAGTATGAAAATCTATTCAAGTATAGACAGCATTTGGTTTTAATTTTATCAATATCTTAGAAACAAAGATAGACACAAACAACCAGTCATAACACTAACAATAATAAACAAAAATAATATTCTTTGTACTTGCAGCTAAATTTTCTTTTGTTCACATCGAAAACTCTACTGTTTATGGATTGCAATATCCTTCTTAGAAGTAATAAAATCCTTTCTGACATTTTATGGGCATTAGCTTGGCTTCCAAAGGCATTTCTTAAGCCTGTAAGCTTTGTATGTCCAGTTTCTGAGGTTAATACATTATATAAAATGTACAGAATGATTCCTGACCTTTTCAATACATATTGAATTCATGAGGTTTGGAAATTAAGGAAGGAAAGAAATCCTACCATTAATCTTCTAGTGTTGATCATTCAGATATGTCAGGTTTTAAACTTGGTAGAAGAAAATCCAGAGATGCTTGAAAAAGCAGATTGACTATTACTAATATGTTCAAGAAAAACAATCTTCTGGCTTCAGCTGCAGCCAGCATAATCATAGAATCATTGAATGGTTTGCGTTGGATGGAACTTTAAAGATCATCTAGTTCTAACCCCTGCTGCCATGGGCAGGGACACCTTCCACTAGACCAGGTTGCTCAAAGCCCCATCCAACCTGGTCCTGAACACTTCCAGGGATGGGGCATCCACAACTGCTCTGGGCACCCTGTTCCAGTGCCTCACCACCCTCACAGTGAAGAATTTCTTCCTTATATCTAATCTAAATCTACTCTTTTTTCAGTTTAAAGCCATTACCCCTTGTCCTATCACTACATGCCCTTGTAATAAGGGCATGTAATCATCTGGTTTTGATTTCCTTCAACTATTTTAAGACACAAACTATGTCTGCTAGGAAACATAGTCACCCATACACTGATTCCCAAAAGTAAGACAGGAGTCATGAAAATTCAATGAAATTTCAAAGTGTGCTACAGGGATTGGCTTGATCTTGGCTACCTTAGTGACTCATACAGGATTTGTATTTATGACTGAACAAATCACAAGTTTTTCCACTATAGAAGTGTTCAGATAAACTACTGGTTCCCACTGCATAGAAGTAAATAAAATTTAATTTTAGAGTCTTGTGTTTTCATAATATCAGCTTTTGTACCTGTACTACAAGAACAGATGGAGTATGGGAAAATTTTGAAGTGTTAATTGATTTTGTTTGAATGCTGTTACCCTCTCTTTGGTGTGAATTGTTAAGTTGTCAAAACGTTAAGTTATATAAGGAATGGAGCAGAGAATAAACAAAAAGATAATTCTATTGATATCAGAGGTGTATCTTCAGCTAACATACGATATTCACACTGGTTATCCCGTCTCAGACTGCTGAACGATAAGGGGAATAAAAAAATAGCAATAAAAATTAAAGAAAAATTCTGTTCTCAGAAAATGAAAACTAGCTTTGGTTTCCTTAGAAAAGAGATTAAAATGCAGAATTTCTGTTGCAGAATTATTGAGTTCAAGAATTTAAGTACATTGAAATAGACTAAGAAAACAAACATGTATGGGAGTATCAAGAATATCTTGGGTTAGGATAATTATCCCCCAAAATGTTAAAAGGAGCATTTATCTTTGTGCTTCACAAGTGTAACTATTAGAGATTAAGATCTAATGTGGGGGAACAGATTACTTGCTGCTTCTGTGAAGTCGTCACCTTCTTCTGACATCAAGTATAGCCAGTTAATATGGATAAAGTTTTTGGAATGATAGAGCTTACTCCAGATCCAATATAGCAATTCCTGTATTTACATGTACCTAGGAAAATATCAACAAAATAAAATAAGACACACAGAAACCTCCCAAAAGTTCTGAGCACCTCCTATGGATCAGGTATTTGATCATGTGTAATTCAGATTACGGTTTGAAGTAAAAAATAATCTCTCCACAGGATTACATAGAGTTTTCTCTTGCCAAGCATTCATGCACTGAAGGCAGGAAGAATAAAAGTCATAATTGATTAGGTCAAGATTAATTCTTTTTCCACTGTCATGTTGGGTCTAGCTTCAATGCAATGAATATCATATCAAGATACTAGAAAGCAGATTTTAGACAACAATTTAGCTCAAGTTTATTTCTGTCATAGAAAACTAGTTTTCTCTTCAGGAAGTTTGAAACTGAAGTTCTGTCTTGAACTTCTGTCTGAAGTTATTTCACCTCTGTAATAATACTTTTGACCCATAAGAAAAGATAAATGTTCTTTTACACAGTAAGCAAATCAGGAAGTAAGTATTGAAGGTAGAAATGAATGATGATGGTTGAGAAAAAACATACTTTGCCTTTCTAAGACAAGAACACATTACAGCAATACAGAGTAGTATGTCAATATTTAGAAATATCAGGCCAGTTACACTGCTAGTTGATAATATTGCAATGAATATAAGCAAACGTGGATTAAAAATTCACTGTTACATCCACCTCAAAATTAACTGCACAATATAGAGCAGAACACTATGCAAGATAGCAAGTCAGATGACTTTTACCTTAGCAAAATTGTCCCAAGAGACAAACACAACTAATTGAACCTTATGCATATAAACTCTTAAGTGCTGAATTGTCACAACTTGGAATATTTCTTATTGTTTGCAGGCATCTTATTTTCTTATTGTTTCTTTGTATCTTGTATCCTTGAATCTCCTTCTTTGCAACTTCTCTGTGCATTGCTTGCACACCATAATCATATCCAGAGCATGAATCAGCTGACGAAGGATGCACATTGATGAAATAACCCTGGAATCTGGTGGAATCGTTTAGGGCATTTCATAATTAAATACATAAAAAATACACAAAATGTTTCCATTAAAGTGACATTCTGAAAGAAAAGAAGGTGGATAATCCAGAGAAGCAGATCATCACTTAACAAAGCAGATGCCAGAAATCTGTGTTAGATAATCTGCTGTTTATTAACTTCTATTTTGCTACCTCTGTCCCAAAAGAAACAGCTATTTTATGCCTCACCTTCTCCAGTAGCAAATCTACATTGGACTTGGGAAAGCAAGCTACATCAGCCACACAACTCAAGTACCATGAAGCAGATATACAGCTAAGGGGCAAATATATTGATTTTCTAACCCCATTTGTTATGAAAATACATGAAATTATTTTATTTTCCAAAGGAAGGAGGATAAACTACACAATCTGCAGGGTTCTGTAAGAATATTGTGATCACTTAACATTGTGATAAGATAAAATAGTTAAACCAGTTATATTTTTCCTTGGTAATGGCATCATAAAATTACCTGTTTTGGAATTTTCCTCTTTAAGCATCCATTTACATAGTGGCATTTTATAAATTGACATAACAGTTTGTTTAGTATCTGTAATCTATTGCTAGATGAGAAAGACAACCATTACTATTTTAATGATAGGGGGGTTTGGATTTTATGTTAATTCTGACAACCTTGTATTATAAAAATATAGTATGTTTCATCACATCTGATTACTTGTGTTGACACTGGTAAAGACTACCCACTTAGGAAAATGCTGACCCTTGTTAAAGCTGTATTTTACTTGGCAATAATAGCTTTTAAAAGAAGCTGTACTGGCTGCAGACAGACAAATGGGTTAAATTCATCTGTGATAAAGAGCCACTGGTTTGAGTGGATTGACCACAAGATGAAGTTGGCCCAGAGTGCTGGAGAACAGTCACTTTCTCTCTTCTTGCCAAGAGAATTTCAGTCCAAAAGAAAGAAAACATTCCCCTTTTATGGTCTAGTCTGGAAAACTCCATAGAGTTAGAGAAGTACTCAAGTATCTCTACTTGTCAGTATTCTCTCTGTCCTGCCCTATGAGAAACCTGAAATATGTCAAGCAGAACAACTGTCAAATTACCAGTAGCTAAATGAAAATTGTTTCCTGTCCTTAGTGCTATAGAGAGTCTTTTCTTCAGTTTTTCTTTCAGATCTGGAATGGTGAAAGGAAGGATGAAAGTGTGCAGAATGAATCCCTGTGTAATCCATTTTGTAATCTGTTTTTACATCTGCCAGTTGACTGAGAGCATGTTTTCTCAGTCCGGGAAGATGAGTCAAGTAATGTACTTCATTTGGTTTCCTTCTCACCCTCACCTCCGAATGTACACAAGAGAGACTGATTCCTATCCCAGTCATTACGTAAGGATCACTGCGCTCTTACCTAAATAGTCCTTACATTGTTAAGCACTGTAAGAACACTGTAAAGAAAAGGACATTGTAAGGACTACAAGCAGGTCTAAATGCTCATGTAGTGTATGTCTTCATAATCTCTCCTGAACATTCAGACTGTACATGACCAAATTTGATTACTGGTGATCTGCAACTTGGTTATAGCAAATCTTCTTTTCAAGGTTTACAGGGTATGTTTTTTGAAAGCAAAACATGAAAAACACCATTATTCATTTTGTGCAACTAATTGTCATATTCCCTTGCGTGCTTCATCAGCTTCAATTGCATAAAGGTAGCTTTAAAGGCAGTGAAACAGGAGGCAAAAGCAGGTTTTGGTCAGCCTGAGAAAACAACACACCTGCTGGATTGCAGTGCAAAGCTGCAAGTGGAAAAACAGGTTTGCTGTTTGAGAAAAGCTTCTGCATGTATCTGAAAGAAATCAAGAACCAAAAATCATTTAATCCTGTAGAAAGTCAGATTTCCTGTCTTTGATATTGTCCCCTTTAAGAGAAGATATTAACAAAAACAAAGAAAATAAAATTCTGTAGTTCTTTTGAAGCTGGAAGACAAAGTTATATTGCTTAGTAAAATGCCAGTCGGGTATTTTTCCCCTACTTCTGAGCTTTGGTTCTCATCCAAAACATAACAAACCAAGCAAAAAAGAACGTGTAGGTGCCTTATCACTTTTGTTTCCCATTTCATAAGGACCTCTAAATTATATTGGTGAGAGAGAAGGATGTTAATTGAGCTGAATCATCTATGGTAAAATATCAAAATATATTTTTATGTCAAAATCTGCAAACATTTGTTGTTGTTGTTGTTCAAATGTTGGACCTAAACTGCTCTTCAAGCTTTAGAAAACAATGGTGCAATCGCTCTTCAGACTGAAAAAAGTTACCATAATTGTAAAGTTTGATCCTGTTCTATTGAATGAATAGGAAACATTACCTGAATTTCAACAGGATAGAGCCACACCCTTAATTATATGAATTGTAAGGCACTTTCTTCAGACAGTAATAATTACATTAGTGACAGCCAGGGAAATCTTCAACATTTGGCTTGATAATGAGAATGTAAAAGAAGAAAACTAGGTCTCAAAGGAAGTGCATGTATTTTTAATGCTACGAAACACATATTTTCAGATTTCAAAAGCTCAGAAAAAAGAAATTTTTTTTCAAATAAGAGAGATGGTGGTATATGAAAAGCTTAATGTCCTGCTCAGAGTGCCAGAGGATACTTCAAGAATTATATCCTTCCAGAACCTGCACAAAATGGACTTTCAGAGCTTCATGCCAAGGGATGCCAAGTTGCTAATTTCCTATAGAAAAGCTAGATGGAAACTGTCCAAACTGAAAACCAAGGAATGCTCAAACATGAAAATATGGATCAGTCTTTAATTGTACACCAGCAAAAGACCATCTCCGTAGCCACTTTCTGTACCTCCTGCTTGATAAAGTAATTCAACTGTGATTGGAAAGAGTGCAAAGTGTTTAGAGTAGTCAGCACAGTGCTGCCATCGACCTCAAAACATGTCAGGAATTCTAAAGGAAACTAATGAGCAGAATAAAAATTAATCTATAATTGCTAACATCAGTTTTGAAAGAATAAAAGTAACCAGTGCTCTTATAGCTCATTTTAAAGTGCAAGACAAAATCCCATGAGAGGGGAACATGGAGGGAGTTAAAAGCAAACAAATTTTCCAAGCAACTAATTATAATTTAATTGCAATATTTTAGAGAAAAAAATATGTATTATAATTGATTTGAATGTATAGCATGTATATTTATGCTTAATAGTCACTTTCAGTAACGAAAATAAATCAGTATAAAATATTACTTGAGTGCCCGATGCCTCATGAAGAGAAAATGAAAAGGGATTGTCTAAGATTTACATGAGAATATCTATAATAAAAAGGAATAAAAATTAATACTGTCATTTAGGGCTTCCTTTACACTAGCTTCTGAATGTTCTTATCTTTTCAGATTACAGTAGCTGCGAAAAGAACTTGGAGAAGACTTCCCTGAAGGGGTTTACAGCAGACCTGCTTGTGATGCATGAAGCAGGTATTTAACAATACACAGCGTTGCCTATAGATGTGTCTGCACTGTAGTCAGGTGTCATTTAAATCTCAGTAACTTAGGTATTGAGATGAACAAAAGTGTGGGAAGTGAACTTCAGCATAAACTACAAAAAGTTCATTTGAGATCCTAGGTATATATTTGGCAGCTAAAACCCACACTGTTTAAATCTCTTGATTATAGTATAGCCATGCCTTGGGGCAGAAATACATTGCATTCACAAACTGGAATCTACAGCAAAATGACAGCTAATCTCCTGTCTTTTCTATACTGAAAGGGCAAGCTATTACAAGAGCAGGCTGGGAAGTTTCTCTCACCTAATTTTAAATATCTGAACTGGTCCCCTTAGACTTCCCATACATCCTAGACACCTCCAGAGGTGTGTCGCTTCACTTCTTTCACACACCTGTGTTGCAATGAACTGAATCACACTGCAGATATTATTATTTTGTTTTCCCCGCCAACCGAGAAGGAAACCTTGGGAGTCTTGCTTTAGCCTTGGCTATCTAAGGCAAAGTAACCCTACACAGTACAGCAGCATAAAGCTTTAATAATAGGATTGTTCAGTAATGGTTGAAAAACTGGAAATTAGTGAGAGGGCATTTGGTTTTGGACTCAATAAGGGTCAGGAATCCATATAAAAGTTCAGACTATATTGTCACAAAAAATGCATCTGTTTAGTTACACATTTCATTTATTATGATGTGTATATAACTGGAATGCAGTTCCTTTTCCTACAGCAATTGCTTCCTCTGCTGGAGGTTAATTATCCTATAACCATAGTACAAATTATCCAAGTGAGATGGTGACATGTTTTTCTTTATCAACTTCCTGACAAAGTCCCTGGGATGTAATCAACTTAACACAATGCCAGTGCAGTCTAGAGGATTACATCACTGGTAGATTTGACTCCCAACTGAAAACTCAGAAAAAAGGGTTTTTTGTGAATAAACGGTGACCTATTCTGATCAGATCTGTAGATGTTAAAAAAATAAAAAAGTGTAAAAAACCACCCAATGTATCTTACCAGGTGGGGCGATAACAGGCAGGTGGTTGTAAATACTGGCTTTCACTTCCCAAAGCTGATGAGTTTCCAGTTCAAAAGCCATATATGAAGAGCATGAGGCTGTCTAGGAAGCATATGCAAAGAGATACAGATCAGTCTGAGGACTCATATGTACTTCATACATGAAGACAGACTGCATACCCAAAAATTGGTTAATTTTTCCCAGGTATAGAAAATGATCTAATAAAAAGATATTTCCTTCGCCCGCAAATCTTGCCTTTCCTCTAAAAGTTTGTATGCATATTATAAGCTGTTAGCTCTTTTAGTCGTTGAGGGAAGTTATTCACCTCACCTAACATTAGCCAGCAAAGAGTTTGATATCTGCTCTAAACTGCTGTTTGTCCTAAACAAAACCTGACGAAGTGGGAGAAAAAATAAATCATATGATGACTTGTTGTTTTTGGAGAGCAAATTCCTGGGTTCCTCTAGTAAAGCACTATATCTTCTCACTGATTTACATAGAGATCAGTCTATTACGCTGCTTGCACGAGAACATAGAGCAATCAGAAAGAAGTTTGGAAAAATCTTCATCTTCTATTTTTGACTTTATAATCTTAGTCACATATGCCCAGATATACTCATGAAACAATTCAGCCTCTACTTTTATATAGTAATACACATGTTCTAGACTACAATAAGTACAAGAGATGTCAAAATGTACACTTATAGAGTTACAGCTACAATAAGAGCCAATATTAAGTAGTAAAGAGATGCGCGCAGTAACAGTGTCATGAAGGAAAGAGAGAAAAGATTCCCATCTTATTTCATTACAAAACCCCTCCAGCTGGTTTTCTTGGCGAGAAGCAGAAGAAGAAAAGCTACGTGGAAGATGCAGCTTAAACTGGCAATCTTGAAAATGTAAACCTGCTGGCAAAAAAATGCATAAACTCTATAGAAAAACTGGATTCTGCCGAGTGATTCCTTATTTTAATGACTTCCTGCTTTAATGCACATCCTCTCTTTTCCTTCCTGCAAGCTGCTTCAGTCCCTGTTAAGGATTTAGCTTTACAATAAAGCTTTTATAACTTTCTGGATCTTTGTCATGTTGGCATATGGGTCATTCCCTTTATGTAAGGACAAGAAGAAGGCGGAGAACAGTTGTCTTGTGGGATAAGGAAGAATTCGAACCTGAACTGGCCAAGTATTGCTCTAAAATACAGAGTGAGTTGCTTTTTCCCTTAGGAGCTAAATGCTGGCAGGTAGCAAGTGTGGAGGGAACCTGAACATGTTTCAATGCTATCTATTCCAGTAGATGTCACTAAGAGGTAATAGTGTTTATAGGATGGCCAAATCAGAGACAAGCAGGTATATTTAAATCACCAAAGTATGGAAAAGCTTTTCATAGCTACCAAAGTAATGTTTCACCACTGAAACATTTTTTAGCTCCCAAATAGGACTTTACTTTGGATCCAGGTCTGGAAATAAACTCCTGTTTTCCACTACATTTCAAAGGTTATGGTAATATATAATCTTTATAGGAAACTATATAGAGATCAGAAGACAAGCTGAGTGCCATTGCTAAGGAAATAGTGAAGGTTTAAAAGAAACAGAAATGTATCCGTCTTCATAAAATGTATATTTCTAAAGAAGAAAACTACAAGAATTTTTGAATGCTGCAAAGATTGAAACCTCTTAAAGACAGATTATTATTATTATTATTATTATTATTATTATTATTATTAATTATTATTATTATTATTTATTATTATTGACAGTCTTCTGATTATTAAGCTGAAGAAAACCCCAAACATTTGGACTATAGAAGAATAAAGAAAATCATGGATTCCCAAGTGAATATCATGCTTGTGTAAGCTCTCTGAGACAAGGAACACTTCTCTGCTGTGTAGCTGTGCAGCACCAAGCATGTTGAAGTCTCAGTCCATGCCAGTTACCCTGGTGTTGCTGTGATATCCATTAACAGTCAGTTGCAAACAAAAGATGGGCAATTATGTCAGGTCACAGATTAGTTCTCATATGGTTTTAATAAGAACAAGGCATAACCTACATTTATATTTGCTGTTGTTCAATCTATTCTCTTTAGGAAACATGCAATTTGCATGAATTGTTCTTGTGTTTTAGTTAATGGGCAGAGTTTGAGGTCAGGGATAGGAGCAAGGTACGTAAGAAGAAAGGGAAGGGAAGGGAAGGGAAGGGAAGGGAAGGGAAGGGAAGGGAAGGGAAGGGAAGGGAAGGGAAGGGAAGGGAAGGGAAGGGAAGGGAAGGGAAGGGAAGGGAAGGGAAGGGAAGGGAAGGGAAGGGAAGGGAAGGGAAGGGAAGGGAAGGGAAGGGAAGGGAAGGGAAGGGAAGGGAAGGGAAGGGAAGGGAAGGGAAGGGAAGGGAAGGGAAGGGAAGGGAAGGGAAGGGAAGGGAAGGGAAGGGAAGGGAAGGGAAGGGAAGGGAAGGGAAGGGAAGGGAAGGGAAGGGAAGGGAAGGGAAGGAAACAGAGCAAAAAGCTTCCACTACAAAACTAATATTTTGCCCTCCAAACAGGGGTGCAGCCTGCAACCCCAGCAGTACAGCCAGATGTTTAGAGGTCTGCACCAGAAACACCCAGCTAACGGTGCAAGAGCAGCATGAACAGATGGTGCTATAGCACTCTCATATTCCCTATTTCTCCACCCACCAGCAACTGCTATCTAATCCCCTGTCATTATTCAGCTTCCTAGTAACAAATTATTACATTCTCACCTTTCATTTGTTTTAATTATACATCAAGGCCATCTATGCTCACAGTCTGGGTTTATACTACCAAACTTTGTGTCACTTTAGGATTCCTGATTTCTACAGTTTTAAGTGAAAGGAGACACAGGCCCTCAGCTTCATTAAAAATATATAACCCAATGTGAAGAATTTTCTGCCCTTTAAAAAAACCATACAAGGAAACACATATCACTAATTAGGAGAAGAAAAACAGCAGAATGTTGTATGCTATGCAAGGGTAATAAACTTACTGTCTCAACTGTGCTGTCTGTAGCCTCACAGACTCAATCAGCACTTTAGAAATGCCAAAAACCCTGAAGACGCCTTGAAGAACACAAATTCAGCTCCTTAGAGTTTTTTTAACATGGGTATGGTCCTGACAAGCATCTGTGTCTCATCAAGAATTTGTCTTCATAAGGAGGTCCTTAGTAAGCCCCTAATTGTGGGTTATGACTGTCCAAATTTTGAAGATCGCAAATGTCAGCAGTTTGTAAAAGCATCGCAGCCTCTCTATTTTAGAAAGGTCAGTAGGACCCTATTACAGTCAAATGTTCTCTGCAGGCTTCATAATTCAAACCTCTATTATTCCTTGCTCTCTATTCCTCTTCCCTATTCCTTTTCCAAATAGCCTGTATGAATAAAAGGATCATCATTTCAGTGCAATGGAGCTACCCCTTGGATGGAAGAAATCAGTTCTGGGCCAGTAGCACTACAGTACCCAACTATTTCCAGCAGCCAAAATCTGCCCTTGGACGCGAGTCAGTGGAAACATGCGCATTCAGTGGTAGGCTCTGGCCCCAGAAGGAGAAGCAAAGAGTAACTAGAGCAGCTGAACCTGCCAAAGGGATTTAGGTTGGCAGAATGTATTTAACCTAATTTGGCATGTGGTCAGGACACGAGAAGCTAATAGCTCGTTGCTTTAAGAAGCTGATTCTAAATTTCTAAATTTCTAAAAAGAAATCCCAGTTTCCATAACGCTTTTATGTGTGAACATTTGCTGTTTTGACTTGTTGCAAATCACGACATCAATGAAACCACCAGCATGTGGGTTCTCCTTGAAGATTCCCCACTTACTGCAGGGGCCTTCAGACCCGACCTTTCCTGTGGAAGCATTGGTGCAATGAGTTAGATGAAAGAGCAACCTTGCAGGAGCAGAGAGGTGCCTCTGATTCTGCCAGGGCCCTGGGGAAACACACCCTTACAGAAGAGACTGCCCTCCACACCAAACCTAAACACCAGATTGCACAGTGTCAGAAAAAGACTGGAAATGTACATATTAACAAAATTGCAGAGTATCCATATCAACAGCTTTGAGAATATAATTTATGCTACCAAACTACCGTTAAATGAAATAAAACAGGCTTTTTGCTTAATAATTTCATTTTTATATAATAATCAGGCCATATATTAATTCTTATTTCCATTATTTTACTTCTCCTCTCTTCAAAGCAGTCATTATAATCCTCATTCATTTTAAGTCTCTACCATGGCAAAGCGTTTACTAGTGTCTCTGCTTACATCTGTGCATAGTCCCACTGATGTCAAAGAGAAAGGTTATAAATAGTAAATATGGAAAGGGTTGACAAGGGTCTTCTGAAAAAGTGTAATATTTGGCTTCTGAAATATATGTAACGGGTCATAACTTATAATAAGAAGGCTAGACTTTCTGAATTGAGCAAACTTTTCCTGGTGCATGAATATATATGTTTCTTCATTCTCCTTTGAAGCAGATTTTTAATTTGGTGAATAAATATGACAGTATTGCAGTCATCTTAGACTGTATGTTTTCAATTTGAAGGACTATAGAGTCACTTCTGAGAAAATTATTAAAAGTAATTATGGAAAGCACAATTCTTGCCTGGAAACTTTAAGTCTTTCGACAGGAGTCTGTATCTTTAGTGGAAGATGGTCGCTAACAATCTTCAAATTTAAAAGTGATGAGCTTAGATTAAGCTGCTAAGGCTGACTCTTAGAGACAACTCATCTGTCTGAATGCCATGAAGGTGGCCCAGTAACAGAGACCTGACCCTTTCCAGGGTGCTGTGTGCAAGCTTTTCCACTCTTCTCTGTACGTAGTACCAGTACCTCTGCTTGGTGCATCGCCTTTGTGGATACCATTTAGAAGTGTTTAATTCTCCCCACACATACAATACAGAATTTAGATAACTAACTCAGACTTTGATTTACAGAAAATGTCAGGGTGCTTATAACCTATATATAACCTATAGGTTTCCCTGGTAACAGAAAGCAAAATTTAGCCTGCCCATTTTTAGTTTGAAAAACTCAGTTCATAATTTTATTTTTAAGTTGGTTTGTATGAGGAAACATTTGGCCAATTTACCTTTAGTTTTGCTGAAAAGTTCCCCAAACAAAACTTGAAAATTTTGATGGCAAAGAAACTTTACTGCTCATTTTAAAACAGAGATCAGTGTAAATATTTTAAGAATCATAATAGTGTGATAGTAATACTTGATACAGAAATAATAAAAGTGATACATAGATACATAAATACACAGTTGGATAATTCTAAAGATGTGCACTCTTAACTTCATAGATAAATTCCTAGATCTACAACCACAAATGTTATAAGAAGTTAAAATTCCACCTCTGCTTTTTAAGATACAGTATTTCAAGACCAAATCCATGTTAGAAGCCAATTCTAAATCTCACATTTTTCCTTACCAAGCACATATCGTGACCTCATTGTTCCTTGCCAAGGCTTGGCCTTGATATGTGCTATTTAAAAAGCAAACAAAGAACATGAACTTGTTCAAACTCTGGGAATATTTCAGCCTACAGCTCAGCAAAAACCCTTTATCTGAAACCAATGAACTTCTCAGGACCATTGAGAATTGACCAGAGGGGCCAATTAGCTGTTGCACAGTCTCACTGATTCTGTGTCAATAATTTATAAATTTAGAGAGCAGGCAGGTTTTTGCTACTGGTTTAAAATTACAGTGCCAGTTCTCAGAAAGTCTATGCCACTCGACTGAATTCAGTGGACCAGCACAGATCTAAACCCACTGAGGATCTAACACAAATAGGTAGATCATATTTTCAAACATATTACTTCCTTCCAAAAATACAATTTAGTTCACCATTGAAAAAACATTAATTAGATATCCATATTCTTTATATAGTGAAATAGCTACTTTGTTTTTCTTTTCTTTCCAGGTAGTATGGGAAGGTGGCAGCTAGCTGTCATTGGAAAGAGCACAGATCAGTTTTACAGCAAAGGCAGGCACCTAAAGAATCTGTTTTCTGCCTCATGACAGCAGCAATCAACATCTTAAGGCATTTTTGGTCCCCTTGTTGTTACACTCTGTGGTTTTTCTGACTACCTAAGAAATAAATTTCTCTCAGATGCCATAGAATGCTTTTGTGTTGGCTGAATATTGTTTAATTGGAAATGTTTTATTACCCGTAGAATATATTGAACAAATGGATGTAGTAGGTGACTTTGTCCATACAGGCAGAAGACAAGCATCATGGGTATCAGAGCTTTCATGGCCCTACTTGAGGTCACTTATTTCTACCCCCAGCTGAATAAAGTGTTAATCCACTTCTTTGCCAAAATTGGGGCAGATTACAGTGCAATCTGGAATGCAAAAGTCTGCCATTACTTAGCTGGGTTGAGTTTACTCACTCATTTGGCATAGGTCAGTAAGGGTATATAAACCAAAGATTTTTAGACTATGCTGCACAGAAAATTTGCTTTTTGGCCCAGAGCTGTCTGGGCACACACTGCTGCTCTTTCCAGCTGCTGCTGAAATCTCCAAACTCATTTTTTGCCAGAGTATGTGTAAAAGCCCATCAGTCTTTCATGCTGATCACTTGAAAACCAATTAAAGTGTATTCATGCATTCCAAACATGAATTTTGCATATAGACAATTACTTTTTTTGCCACTGTTGAAGAGTCTCTGCAGTGGCAAATATGACAGAGGTTCACCCTTATGCCCATGGAGAAAAAAAAAGGAACGAGTGCCAGTTCTGATCCAGAAGCCTCATCTAAGAATTAAGGTAAACAAGTTCCCAGACTATCATTTATTAGTGTTACGAATTTGCGGTATCTTAAAAAGACATTGCAGGCAACAGTTTTCAGGAGGCCCAAGGAAGACCATGACAAGCTTTGGACATGCAGTTGATGGGCTCCAGTATAGTATATTTGTTTTCTGATAGAGCTTCCATTTAATATCAGTCAAGAAATCTTGAGTTTCTTTAAATATGTGACCCAGGAGAAACTGATTCAGTTTGAAGGCACAATAAACCTTTCCTGAAGCTACTGTATCTGGATATCTCTGGAAAACTGTGTCTGGTTATTATGCTCAAGCTTAGGATGAGACCTGACTAAACTCACTTTCATGAGGTGTAAAAATAATGTATTTAGCTCAGTGCACCGCGGAAATCCTGGCATTGCTGACTCCACAAAGATTCTATTCATATTTCACAGTTAGAAGACAAATTTGCTTTAAAAAAAAGTATTTGGGTTTTTTTAAGAGAGCTTGATGGGTTTAAGGCTATGTCTTTTTCCATCAAAATCAAAAGTTAACTTGGAAATATATAAAAGAATGTAAATTAAGTTTAGTGAATACCATTTTATGATCCATCCTGATGCATATAATTGCCATAGGTAGAAAATACATCTGTGGTGAAGAAGTGGAAAATTGGAACATTATGGAGTTTCCACCAGGCTCCCTTGTTAGTGAATCTAAACTAATCTTTAGTGAATTCCTGAGAAAGCACGAAGAGGTTTCTTCTCCTAAAAAAAGTGCTGAGCAAGTGAAAATGGAGCCAGAACAGACACTGCCACTTTGCTTTAAGGATTTAGATACATTATTTAATTTGATTTCTGCAAAGACAAAACTAAACAGTGATGGCAGCTGATTCTCCCTGGAGTATCTGGTAATCTACATTAAGTAAACTTAACATAGAATTTAAAACAAAAGTCTTTGAATGAAAAGTTGTTCCATACTGGTGGTCAAACTGAATTATCTGGACAGGTTCACAACACATAATACTCTAGTTAAACTATGGCTAATTTTACCCTCCTGTAACAGCAGTGTAGTGTATTCATATGTGATACGATTTTAAATTAACCAACCAAAAACCTGCAGCCAGTCATCTGTGGCAGAACGGAGCTCAGTGAGGACTAATTGACCCAGGTATTTACTCAGATTTTTGGACAGATTTTTGGATAGATTTTTCAGGTTGTTTCATGCCATGCTACTAACTTCTTTTAACCCTTCTTTGATCAAGCTATACCACTGAGTCTCTTAGGTGGGTATTACTAATATAAAACAAGAGTAAGGGCTTCAGAAGGGCATAAACTGGATCGGGGCCTCACACCACAGCTGGAAAGGAGGACATAGAAGGAGGATCTTCCCCACTTCTTGTGTCACAGCAGCCCCTCTCCGGCAGCACAGTGGGAGACTGGGGTGACACCCAGATGACCTGCTCCACACAGGCAAGGCCATCCTCTCTGGTATGAAACCACCAGAATCTAGAGGGGGTCACACATCACGAAAGTATTGTGACCCTAATGGGATACTAGTTCTACTGTATACAAAGGATAACCAGAGGCTTTAAACACTGCAGTCAGCAAAACAATCTATACCTAATTAGAGTGCCAAGAGCTTGATGTTTCTAACCCTGTTTCCCCATGAAAATCTCTCATGGATTTGCAGGACTCTGTAGTGAACGTATGTCTGTATCACAAAATTGTTGGAGAGATAACTGTTTCAGCATATTCGTCCAAAGACACGAGACCTGTAATTTTGCACCAAATTGTCTGTAATTGCCACCAAAAGCATTGCCTGTGCTGAGGCACTCTCTAAGGGCTTGCCTTCGCTGCACAGAAAGTCAGACCCTCCCACTGTCCACAAAGTAAAGCCCTCTGACCTAGGGCTTTAAATATGGACTAATTTATCTGGCTAGGATTACCTGCTGAGAAAACCATTGAGAACTAATGATCTGTCCTTTCCTCTTCCCAACACTGAAAGGCAGGCTGGGAAGCACAGGGCCAGATTCCAGCTAGAACTGGGTAGAATGAAAGAAGTGGAGGGAAGTGTCTACAAAGCCACAGGGACAAATTAAGACAACGAGGAGAGGCGCCAGAATACAAGGCACTGGTAGACATTGCTGAGGGGAAACTGTTTTGAGGCACCAAAAGGCATATTTGCAGTTTTAAAATAACTTTTCCAACTGCAGGAGAGGAAGAACAGTCCACTGGTCAGACCATTAGAAAACCTGGATTCAAGTAGCTGTTCTGCCACAGATTTTCCTGAGGCAGTCAGTTGGCATTTTTTGTGCCTCAGAGACACAATATGTAGCTACATTGCCTTTTTTCCCCCATCTGAAAAACTGGGAATGACAGTCCTTCACTACTTCACAGAATACACTAAAGACTTTGAATTGCTCTAACATTATGGTAATAAGAGCTGTAGAAGCACCTAAGCCAACATGCTTTTTTACTTACTAACAAACATAATTTCTTTTAAGGAAGCTGCTTTTTTTTTTCCTATTCATGGGTCTCCAAAGAGAGGAGATCTCAGTGTCCATTAAGACCTGCAGAGTACAAGTGTTTGTCATCATCAGTTTGTCCTAAAGTGAAACTGTAAAAATATGAAATTCTATATTAATATAAGGAAGTTGTAGAAACTTCCTTTAAATATGACACAGACACCTTAAGTTCAGAACCTGGAAGAAAGAAATTGCAGATAACAGAACTTGCTGCTCTTAAGATATCTGCCTTCTCAATGGCAGCTACCAAGGATCACTGTCTTAAAGTTTTTCTAGAGTTACCAGGGATGCACAAGGACAAACAAGAATGATTTGACAATGGCATTACTTATGCTTTTAGTTTTCCTATGTGAGCACAGAAAAATCTCAGTTCCAATGAACTGATCAGAGAATGAGTAAAGGATCTAATGATTAATGCTATGTTTGCTTTGGGACAGTGTCTGGAGCGTCAGAGAAATATGCACAACAAAGCAGTGGTGTGACTGGGAATATTTCATAAGAAAAGGTTAAGCACACTGTGGTTTGTGGTTGTTTGGGGTTTTTTTTCTCTAAAAAATGATCATATGCCATCCAGGGCACATAAATCCTTATCTCAGGTTTCATTTTCTTAATTGTTTGAAGACTCAGTATCAGTCAGGAAAGAGTTACTGAGGCTAGTTATTATATCTGAACTGTTGCGAAGCATCAGACAGAAATGTAGAGAAAATAACGTGAGAGGGATTTAGTTCTCTAAGAAACCATCTAGACATACTAGTCCGTTTATTTATCAAGCAAGAATAAAACATTACTTTCTGGGATGGAGTGAAAAATAATTACTAATTGAATAATATGTTAAAGTGAATCCCAAATGGAGATTCATACCTGGGCTTGCTGAGCATACAAAACAGAGAACAGAATCTCCTGTTCTGGTTGTGCTTGCAGCTAATGGTGTCAGCCAATTTCCAGTGGAGTCAGTGGCTGTGTGTCATTTGACTTGAAGGAGACTTGGATCAGGCCCCAGGCATCTACATGGATGTGGTCCATCAACAGTCAATTTTGCCCTTGTACTGTTGGAAACTGGATTATGCCATTTAACTTTAATAGCTCTGAAGCAGTTTGACAGCCTCAGATGAAAAAGAAATACATAAATGCAGAGACAGGAGTACGAAGTGGAAACCTACTCAGGATTTCTGCTTTCTTTGTTCTACTGACTGTTTCTATCAGGCAGTTGGTGACCCATTATGCCCAGCTAAACCAGTATTTAGCTTTGCATGACTATGAAAATGCCAGTCCCTATGGTAACTTATGTAGAATAAAACATTAATTACTTTTTCCTTCTTCTAGATGGCCTTGTGCTCAAATTACCATTGTTATATTGTAAATGTGTACAAGATGGATGAGGTCTTCTGAATGAGGGGATTGAGTGCACCCTCAGTAAGTTTGCAGATGACACCAAGTTGGGTGGAAGTGTCGATCTGCTGGAGGGTAGGAAGGCCCTGCAGAGGGACTTGGACAGGCTGGATCATTGGGCCGGGGCCAACTGTATGAGGTTCAACAAGGCTCAGTGCCAGGTCCTGCACTTGGGTCACAACAACCCCATGCAACGCTACAGGCTTGGGGAGGAGTGGCTGGAGAGCTGCCTGGCAGAAAAGGACCTGGGGGTGTTGGTTGACAGACGCCTGAACGTGAGCCAGCAGTGTGCTCAGGTGGCCAAGAAGGCCAGTAGCATCCTGGCTTGTATCAAGAATAGTGTGGCCAGCAGGACCAGGGAGGTGACAGTGCCTCTATACTCGGCATTGGTGAGGCCACACCTTGAATACTGTGTTCAGTTTTGTGGCCCTCACTGCAAGAAGGACATTGAGGTGCTGGACCGTGTCCAGAGAAGGGCAACAAAGGTGGTGAAGGGTCTAGAACACAAGTCTTATGAGGAGCGGCTGAGGGAGCTGGGGTTGTTTAGTCTGGAGAAGAGGAGGCTGAGGGGAGACCTTATTGCTCTCTACAACTACCTAACAGGAGGCTGTAGCGAGGTGGGGGTCGGTCTCTTCTCCCTAGTAACAAGCAATAGGACGAGAGGAAACGGCCTCAAGCTGCTCCAGGGGAAGTTTAGGTTAGATATTAGGAAAAACTTCTTCACCAAAAGGGTGGTCAAGCACTGGAACAGGCTGCCCAGGGAAGTGGTTGAGTCCCCATCCCTGGAGGTATTTAAAGGATGGATAGATGTGGTGCTCGAGGACATGGTATAGTGATGGACTTGGCAGTGCTAGGTTAACGGTTGGACTCCATGATCTTAAGGGTCTTTTCCAACCTTAACGATTCTATGATTCTATAAGAAGCAGGGGAATAAATCAAAAAAAGTTTTTGAGTTTTCACTTTTTTTTCACCTCCTACATACAAGGAAACAGCACCAATCTGATTAAGTTTATTTCATTTTTCAAAAAAACACTCAGGTGATTTCCAGTCAAAAATGAACTACTGTATAGCTAAAAAGGCAGGAGACTTAACCCCAGTCTTGTGCACATGGCCATTTGTAAAAGAAATTACCTTCCTTATTCTGCATTTCTCATTCTGCACATCTTGACATTGAACTGGCAAGAAAACACGTCTCCCCAGCAAGCCAGAGTCCGAAGGCAAGATCAGTTACTGAGGCAGCTGATGCTTTGTGCCCTGGAGGAGAAGCTCTGTGCTCCCTGGGGAGTACGTTTCCTCAGTTAGGGCTCAGTTTCAGTAAGCTTACTTGGTTCTAGCTTCAAGTGCATCCTGAAGCGCTGCGGAAATGAGAATATATATCAACATATTTTTAAGAGCATAAGACATTAAAAGGACTAATACAAGCTGGTAGTGATAAAACAACAAGCAGTATATTCTAGCTAGGTACATGAGGTTCTTCTTTTCAAGATACAGAAAAGCAAACTCCTGTGTGCATTCCCAGCTGAGATGGTGGGACCCTGTCCTTTCACCCAGAATTATTGAAGCAAGACATTTCTCTACAAATACACTATGAGCATATCCTCCTCATTTCCCTTTCCCTTTGCTTCTTCTACTTCCATCTTCACAGACAGCCCAGAAATACAGGATCAGACCTTTTTTATGGTAATTCTCTGATGCTCATGACACTATGTTTTAGAGCAGGATCTGTCTGTGGTGCAGCACAAAACCAAACCTCAGCTCCTGGGGTCTGGCTCATCTGCTATCGAATGTGTTGGAATTCATCTAAGTGTTTAAACATAAAATATGCTTCCCGTCTAGTCTTAAGCAAGATAGAGTCATATCTATACATGCTCTGAGTATTTTTTATTAGCATAGAAAGGTAAAATAACTAATCATTCCAAAATATCCCAGATTACTTTTAGCTTTACCATGCTACAAAAAATCTTTTTTTAACAATATCTGTTGTTTACTATTGATCATCTAGACATTGACCTTTAAAGGCAGAGTTTATCTGAGATAAATTCTAAGGGTTTTTTTTAATACAACTAACCCAAGGAACTTGAAAAAAGAAGA
The DNA here is from genome assembly GCF_047370975.1 of Nipponia nippon. Taxonomy (NCBI): domain Eukaryota; kingdom Metazoa; phylum Chordata; class Aves; order Pelecaniformes; family Threskiornithidae; genus Nipponia; species Nipponia nippon. The sequence continues at coordinate 153,339,066 of NW_028262290.1, read as the reverse complement.
AAAATCCTTATCATGAACATTTTCATTTTCCATTTTTCCCTGCTTCATCCACTGGACTGCAGAAGAGATCACCCCCTTAACACAAAGAACAAGTATATGTCAACTTGCCTCACCTACAGAGCCTTCAGGCAAAATGCATCACTTTTTCGGGACTGTCAAGGACTGAATAAATCAGAGATAAGTGGGTTAAAATGTCAGCACCCACTGGGACCAAAATAAATCTACCACATTTTTTCATCCAAGTGAAATCCTAACTGCAGTACCACCAGCACTTCATTCATTCATTTAGGGAGACAACTTAAAACTCTTAATGATTAATTTTAATTTTTTTAGAAAGAGGAAAAAACACAACAAGTTGTTGGCTTCCCCCCCCCCCCATTGTAATAAGTCTGTGGAAGTCATGTTGTGCAAAAGGTCAGATAAGTGTGATGTGAAAGATGGTGTTAAAAGGCTTTCAAACTTTGTTTATTAATAGATATAACCCTTTCACCTCTGCTACATCTGTCACCACTAGGTTAAATATCATCTATCTTACTGGTCACCTGACTTCTTGTTATTAGTATGAGAAAATGCCACAAAAAACACTGAACAGTCACAAATCCATTACATAAAAATGCAAGACAAGAATCGCCTGAGCCCTCCTAATAAAACATAACCTAACATGGAGTAACTAAAGGCACTGAGGGTAGCCTCTGGCTTTAAAAGCATTCACTAGGCCATTGATCATTGAAGACAACATGTGGTGACCTCACACAAACACAATGTAAACTCCCAAACTCATTGATGGCATTCCTAGCGCTCTGTCTGAATTTATATTGCCTCTCTGTAAACTGTTTGACATAACCAGTGAAAGATGGAAACAGAAAAGGGCCTCCTCAATATGATGAGCATACCACCAAATGCAGCTGGATGCAAGTGAATTAACTTGTAGTTTACTTTGATGTTCAAAGAAATCTCAGGCCAAGATGTGTGTTAATAGAATTTTTGTCAGATTTTTGGAAGTATATTTTTCCTTCTGGATAGCCCAAAAATATGCTACAGTACAAAAATTCCCTGAGTCTTTTTTGAGGAGGTGAAGAGAAGTAATGGAAAAAATATACTGTTTTATTATGCATTTATCAGGAAAAATGTTATTGCTACGTAAGTCAAATCATGCACTGAGAAAGGTATGTGAGTGTATGTCTGTGGGTGTATATATACGTGTTCCTCCTTTATCTCTCATTATCTCATTCCTTCTTTCTCTTCCTTCCCCCTTTTTCCTTCCTTCTTCCTTCCTTCCTGCCTTTTGCTATAAGCACCAAGAATGCATAAGTGCAAAACCCTTAGTATTTTTGCTCTTACTTTCACTGAGTGTGTTTCAAACACTGAACAAATGTGTCTGTTTTATACTCCAAAATTATATAAATTAATTGTAAGGCAAAAGCCAAAATGTGGATACACAGAAACAGAGCAGGAAGCTGAAGGAAGCAGCGGAATGATACCAGTCAGCATGTTAACTGTTTAAACAATTTATTTAAAAAAAAAAAAAAAAAGTTTCAATATTGATTGATATTTAAAATAATGGACTGTCTTGCTTGGATTATTGTAGATGGAAAGCTCAAGGACTGTTCTCTTTGAAGAGAGATGCTGCAGAAGTTTTGTAGACAATTTATTTTTGACATTTTACACATTGTGCTCCTACAGTGAGCAAGTGGACAGGAAGGAAATAATACTGCAAAGTTCTCCCTTTTGTTTCTAAGCCATTCCTACTAGCAATAGGTAAGTTCTTTCCCTGTTCCCAAATGAAGGAAGAAATCAAAGAGAAATAATGAAGTTGCATCTGCATGTATTTTTTACTCTGCTCCTGGAATGACAAAGGCATCTTTCTTAGGAGCTGATCGCAAAGTCACATTACAGCTCATTGCTAATAAACTGTGAGATGCCGCTATTTGATTATTTCTAGCACAGACTGCTATCTTTATGCACACTACAGGAACCGTTATACGTCTTATGACTTTGCACAATTCTAACTGAAGTGTCAAAACAAAAACAAACAACAAAAGGCAACACTGCCTTCCTGTGCAGTAAAAATGTAAAGAACCCAGAAGCATCTCCTAGCTTAGAGGTTTCCAGCAAAGTTGCTGCTTTTAAGCCATGAGAAAATACCTAGGTTGGTGTTTCCGTTTACTACAGCAGACGACGGCTATAAGAAACTGTAAGGAGTGCACCTGGGAAGCACAGACGTATCCATGAGAACAATTGCTACAAAGACAGGTAAATATATAGTGTTGGCTTATAATTTGGAACTGAAATAACAGAAATTTTTTCTCTGGATTGGACATGTAGGACACTGAGGCTAAATCCCTCTTGCAGTTTCATATTGGTTTTGTCTCCCTCTTCACCCCTCATCTGAGAGCTCAGCCTAAAGCCTGAAGCTGATAGGAGTGGCTATGAATGCACCTTGAGTAGCCCACAGAGCGTGATTCCTTGCTTGCTCCAACCAGCCACTGGCCTTGCTCTGAAGTGGAGCATGCCTTGTGTTCCTGTGGGTCTAGATGTCTCAGCAAACCTTTTTGGAGAATTTTCCAGGCTTTCATGTGAGGATTTTCCCTCTAGTGGGATCCAGGCTTCAGCAAAGAAAATAAACAACTAAATAATTTTTTCCAACAGCAGCCTAATTTGATTGAAGTAGAGTGGCTAATCATTTTGACCCATCAGCTTAGGTTTAGGAACCTACAAGTTGCAATGAGAATCTGGGCAGGTAAAATCCCTCTGGTTTGATTTTCAATCCATTGCCTCCTGCTGTCATAGCATGCACCCACTGCTTCCAGAACCTCTTCTCTTCCAGAAGGACAGAGGATTTGATCCTCTTTCAACTATCAGCCTTTTGTAAATCTATCCAGTTTAACTGCATTTGCACAGCCTGTATCTCCCTTTCTCCACTCCTCCTAGGAACCCATTCTTAGTCAGCTGTGAAGTACAAATGGCTAGAACTTCTCCCTGGGCTAGCTCACCTCCTTTAGCCCTTTCCTTCTTTTGATTGCTGTAAACCTATGAGTGCGTTTTCTCCCTCTTGAGAAAAAAAGAAAAAAAAAAAAAGAGACTGAAACAAAAGAAGCAAACATTCAGTGTAATCGAATATTCTTCTATACACTACAACCTGTCATGTGAGTAGATCCTGTCTGCAATTGTCATATAAACAGGTTTTGGAAATGTTATACAAATTATTTTCAAAATTACTTTGGGATAGAGCATTTTGTTTGAAAGAGTTGTCAAGAGTCAGGTTTCAAGGACAACAGGATTCTGAGCCATGGGATTGACAGTGATTAATTGCATCACCAAAACTGGTTGGCACTCTCAGAGACCTGGAGGGGCACTCAGACAGTGGGGCTTCCTGGGAGGTACTTAACCCTAGACTTTGATGTATCTGATGGCTCCTGAGGGCACTAGCTGCTGGCTCCGTAGTGAACCATAGCTTGTATGCATTCCTCTAGCTCTGCTGGAGTAACACGTCTTCCTTTGTCTGCCTTGTCTCTCAGGCCAGCTCCTGGTGCCATGCCCACTCCTGGAGAAATCACTAACATCTTGTACTGGTCCTCTGCCCTCAGTTCTTGCTTTGGCTTGACACACAGAATCATAGAATCACCAAATGGTTGGAAGGGACCTCTGGAGGTCACCTGGTCCAACCCTCCTGCTCAAGCAGGGACACCTGCAGCCAGTTGTCCAGGACCATGTCCAGACAGCTTTTGAATCTCTCCAAGGATGGAGACTCCACAACCCCCCTGGGCAACCTGTGCCAGTGCTCAGTCACCCTCACAAGTAAAAATATTTCCTGATGTTCAGAGAGAACCTTACGTGTTTCAGTTTGCACCCACTGCCTCTGATCCTGCCACAGGGCACCACTGAAAAGAGCCTGGCTCCACCCTTTTTGCACCCTCCCATCAGCTATTTATGTACTTTAATAAAATCTGCACCCTGAGTCTTTTTTTCTCCAGGCTAAACAGCTCGCTCAGTCTTTCCTCATAGCAGGAATGCTCCAGCGCTTTGACCATCGTTGTGGCCCTTTACAGGACTCTCCCTAGTGTGCCCACGCCTTTCCAGTACTGGGGAGCCTGGAACCGGACGCAGCCACTGCTCCACCTGTGGCCTCACAAGTGCTGAGTAGAAGGGAGAGACCACCTCCCTTGAACTACTGGCAATGCTTTGTATAACAGCCCAGGCCGCCCTTAGCCTCCTTCCCTGCAAGCCCGCGTTGCCGGCTCGTGTCCAGCTTGGTGCCCAGCAGGACCCCCAGATCCCTTTCTGCGACTCCCTCTCCAGCTGGGGCGCCCGCTGCACACGGGGGTTGCTCCTCCGCAGGTGCAGGACTCGGCACTTCTCTCCCGGTGCAACGTGCCGCCGTGCCTGTTGGCCCCTTTCTCCCGCCTGGCGAGGCCCCTCTGGGTGGCAGCACCACCCGCCGGGCACCAGCCGCTCCTCTCTGAAGGGTGTCAAAAAAGCAAACTGCGTTGGCCGGGAATCGAACCCGGGTCAACTGCTTGGAAGGCAGCTATGCTTACCACTATACCACCAACGCTGTCTTATTAGCTATTCTGTGGCTGCATTCTTCATTCTCTTCTGGTTTCCACCCATTCCTGGTCTAACCACGGGCTTACTACCCGACCACCACAAACACATAAAAGAGTACTGAGGGAAACATTCAAGTTTTCTTCACAGCTGCCAAGGCTACTAGAAAACTTTTTTTTCTTTTTTTAACAATGAAAAAAACTAAGGTATCGTTCAGTGAAATATTTCCAATGTCCTGATTTGTTTAAAAGAAATTCTAAATAAAGGGACATAAACCTTCAGAAATGGCACTGCAGAGAGTAGTACAATTGGAAAAAAGGCCAGCAACAGCTCCAGTCTGATGAAACAAGGGCCTTCATTTCACTATTTTCAGTAAAAGAAATACTCTTGCCAGCATTAACATTGAACTATGATGAGCTTTTTATTTCATGTTTGAAAGGTTATGTGGAAAAAATTATAATGAACAACGCATGTTGTCCTTTCCCTCAGCTACTGCCTTTCTCTTCTCAGTATCATCCAAAGAAACACAAGATCACATGGAAAATGTAGCTGAAAATAAACTGAATAGATTTACAAAAGGTTGATACTTGAAAGAAGATTATCTGAAACACAAGTGTGACATTTTTAATCTCGAACTTAAGCACATTTTATCACATAATGTATGATGAAAGGTTTTCTATTACAGTGAAAAGAGCCAACAAGCTACTTTAGAGGGACACATTCTCAAAACTCACATGCTATGAGGATATCCTATGAATAACCCAGGGCATTCTAGGGCATCCGTGATTTCTCTTCTGAGAATGTCCTGTTTACAGACAGATCTGGTTCTTAACATGCAGGAATGTGTTGCTTTTCTCAGCAAACTTATGGATGAAAACATTCTGTGCCAGCTCTCTGTTCCTTAATAAAGAGACCTTCAGGTCTCTTTCAGTCTCGAGTCCTCAGTCTTAAGCTTACTGCAATGGTTGTCACAAAAGTTGTAAGACCTAATATTGGTTAGACATCCATCGATCTCCTGATTCCTGACCCTTTCTGCCTTTTTGCGTGCATCTGAGGAGTTAATAGGTCCATGGCAGGTCCCCCAGTCCTGTGCATACTCTGGTCATTTTACCCAGAATCATCTAGTATTTGTATTGGTGAAATTTTACGCAACCTTAGAGCAATGGAGCACAGCTACACCATAGTAAGGATTCTCTTCTCACAATTTACTTTAAAAAACAGCAAAACCAGCCAAGATCCTGTTTGGAAGGCTCTGCAAATAGGTTGTGAGTGCGTACTGTGAAGTGTATTTATAACTAAGACTTAACAGAACAAGCTAAGAGGGCTCTGCTGAACAATGCAGAGTCTATTTTCACTTTATGTGATGTGCACTCTACATGTATTGCTTTGCAAACGCACACTTCAGTTATGTGGTGCATGCACAGCAAACCATTCCTTTTGGCACCAGATTTTCTGTGCACTTGTTGTGGAACCCTTTTACATGGGGCCTTGGCCCTGAGCCAGTAGGCTAATGATTTAAGAAGACGATGCATATCATAGGACATATCAAACTCACTAATCATAATCACTTCTGGAAAATACATACCTTATTGTAATGATTTTCATGCTTTTCTTCTAATCTGTAGACACCATAAATATTTCCTAGTAAAACTGCAAAGACATGGATAATAAAGTTAAGCCTAGCAACAGTTGTTTCCAACATTACTGAGGAGTATGGTTTAACAATCATCACAAAAAGCTATTCTTTACGTACTTCCCTGCAGAAATATTCCATGGAACCTGAAAATCTGTGGGCTACTATTTGAACATCATTACTCTACCATTTAGGAAATTTGAATAACTTTACTAAAGAAGTCAGTGTGGAGTCAGTGTGGATGTTTTTTCATACTAAGAATGGTATCTTTCTTTTTTAAAGTTGTAGCCTTAACTATGCCTTCTTTGCAATCTCACCATCCCATATTTTAAGGCAATACAGAGTGAAGAAGATGATTTTAAAACTGTGTGGTAGAACTGGAAAGAGAGATGGGCCCCCTTTGAACAGAGAAAAAGCGCTGGATGAGGATTGCCTGCTCTGAGAAAGCTGGAAGCTGAATTGGTTGGGCAGAACAGGACAGAGAAGCAGGACGGGCTAAGGGGAGCTTTGTGAACGGCAGCCACCTGGGTCTTAGTTCATAAAGCTGCTTAAACACGCACGAGATTCCTAAAGAATTTAAGCACCCAAAGTTGCAGATAAACTCAGAGGGCCGCATTCCCAAAGTCAAAGTAGTCTTATCCTGCTTAAGGAATTCTAGAAACACTTCTGAACATCTGTAGGCACCTGGAAATCCGTTGAAATCTGACCCCAGTGTTCCAGTCCCAAATGCAAAGCCTCCTTAACTTCAGTAAGTCTTGTATGTTCAGATAATACACACACACTGCCAAATCAGGGGCTCTGCATGAAATTTGTCCTGATCATTTCTTGTTTTCTGTCTCTCTCTCTCACACATACATATGGTCACAGATTCCAGTAGCACTTGATGAACAAGCAGATCAAATTAACCCTTATTATGTCTTATCAGAACAAGATGAGCATGCAATGGTAGCCTTTCCTAATCTGGTTCTAATTCACTAGGCAACAAATCTGTTGACTATGAGTCTACTGCATATAGCAGAGAGGAAGTACTTTGCCGTGGCGTAATTAAAAGGATTCCTACCACACACTTAATGACACGCTCTCTGCTTTCTTATTAAAGGTTTCCTTTGTTTGGGCTTACACCAAATTAGTTGCATATGTGACTGTTTTTGCTGCAATATCATCTTCAACTACTTAGTGCATCATCATGCTAACCTCTCAATTAACCCTTGTTTCAAAGGCTGCTCAGTGCAGGTGCAGTAACGTTGCTTTTCTAGCAAAGGACATGTTTTGCTCACTGCTAGTGACCTCTGTTATTGCTGAGGATCTGGGCATGCTACATATGCTTTTTGTTTACAGTGCAAGGCCTCAGCTAATTGTGTAATTGGGGTGCTGCAGATCCACAGCCTGTAGAAATCTAGAAGCTATTCACATAAAAAATAAAACCTAGGTCTAACCAACACTGAATTTGTCCAGTTTTCTGGCAATAAGCTTCTTCCCAGAGTACCGATCTCAGTTTAGTTGGTCTGGAAGGATAATATGCTCATACTGTAGCTCCAATGGATTCCTTCGTCCATATCAGAGCAAAAGGTTAAAAATAAGAAGAACGGCATATCCCAAAACATTTCAGAACACTTCAGTGCTACCATCTGAACAGAAGCTGTCTACTACCCATCACAAGTTTTATGAACTTCTCCAGTAAAGAAACAGCATTAAATCTTCAAAATAAAAGGCATCTAAGTTTCAGAAAAGAAAACCACCTAAAATATGTTAGGCAAATAGTGGTATAATAATATTACAGACACATGATCATTTGGAAGCTTTTTGAAAGCTTTATGTAGTTAGACCTAATACACCAAAAGAAAAAAAAAAAAAGGTTTTTACATGTAATTTATTTAGGATAAGCCAAGTATAAGTTAAATTAAAAAAATAATAATCAAACTTTTTTTCTTTAGCTTTTATTTGAATTATCAGGGGATAGGAAGTTAAATGAAAATCTGAACTGAGATTTTTTTCATTCATTCACTTGGCTTCAGAAGCTGGGATGCTATGTAGAAATGTGCACAGGTACCTTCAGAGGGTGAGTCATCTCAGCCTGGAATAAGTGTCTAAAATAAGCTGGTGAATCACCTTCTGGAGGGACTTTTTTCTTTCTATTGATGTTAAAAATATGAAATGGTTAGCTCAAACTTAGAAGTTTTAAACCAGGTGGCATTCATATAACCTAAACATTTTTAAATTCACGATAAATCACAAAATGACAACTCTCATTTTCTCTTAGTTTAAATTGTTCTTATTGTCAGTTATGTTATTTTGAGAATGGGAATATCATCTGGGAAGATGAAGTTCAAGGTTCATTATGTATCATGTATGGATACGGATGATTTTTTTGCAGACCGAATACAAGACATTCAACAGTGATTTAGATGTTTTCAGGATGAACACAATTCATGCCTCAAATTATTTAATATTCAGAAATGAGATACTCAATCAGCAAAAACTTTACTGGCTCTCTATGGCGCCTCTAGGAAACAGAAGTCACTGAACTTGCTTCATTTGATGAGAACATAAACAAATATTTTTAAAAATCCAACCCAAAATAAAGGGGATTATTAAAAAACAAGTTGTTGGTTTTTTCTCTAAATTCATGTGGCTGATTCAAGAAGGCAGCTACACAGTCTTCTGTCACTATTCCAGATTTATTAGCCCAATCTGAAGTCCTTAAGTAGGTAGGCTTCAGACACTTTCACCCTTATACTTGTACCCCTTTCCATAACAATGTCTGTTCTAGATGATCAAATTTATACATACAGTAACAGAGAAGAGTAGTAAAAGGACCTCTTTATTTCTACAGATTGAAAATGTAGAAGTAATGTACATAGTTTAGCATCATATATGATTAAAGAAGCCCAAAGATTCAGTAGGGTATTTTTCCTTTTTTTTTACCCTCCATCACACCACTGTTTTTCTTTCCCATCCCTCCTTGCTTCAGACTGCTTTCTTGCCATGTTTTTAACCAAGGCAAGGCACACCCACAGCCTCCACCTAACATCAGGAGACATCACTGGAAGATTTGACTTGAAGGCTGAATACAAAGACCTGACTAAGAATGGGAATTTATTTTTTTAGTAGCAGAAGGATTCAGACTCTATGGACAAAGATTGAGATTTATTTTGTCAATTTATTTTATCCCTTTCTCTCTTACAGGGGAAAGTTTCTGCTTTTGTTTCAGACTAGGTTATCCTGATTATTTCTGTGGCCAAAATCAATTTATCTTATTATTTAGCCCTGCTATATAATTTATCTTTGCTACGTAATGTTGGACACATGTACAGTGATCTGGAGTCTAAGATTCTGCTTTACTCCACCTCCATCTTTCTTGGAGTTGAAAGGGAATAGTAGGGAATTACTGAATATGTTCTGCCTCTTTAGGGAAATATGCACATAGAAATATGTATAACATGGTACTTGCATTTAGTTGTGTAGGGATTTCTTTTTTCCCATCGCCTTCTGAAAAGGTTGGCATATTTCATTTTTTACAGTCAGTCCAAAAGATTACACTTTCCAGACTCTGTCAAATGAATATGATTGATGCACCAGTGGAAAATAAATATGGGGAAAATTACTCTGGAGTATTTATGCATTAAATAAACTAACATTCTCTATCCCAGAGGCTTACAGACAAATGAGCAATTAAGCCACTTGATTCTTGCACTTCAATGTAGATATTGACTTCTATGGAAATGGAGTGCACTATTTAAGGTGACTGTGGGTATTTCTCTGTGCCAGGCCTTTTTAATTACTTTTGTTCTGAGGTTTAACATGTGCATTGGATCATATAACTCATTCCTGGTCAGGACTGTCAGTTTTAGTCATTTTGCTGGGGAAGCTGTCTAGAAAAAATTTTGGTTTCAAAATACTTATTCATTTTGGAGGGAAAAGATTTTATTCTTTCAAATTCTTGCTGCAATTCAGGAAAGCCTCTCTTACAGTTCTGTCTTAATACTGTCAGTTAGGACAGACTAAGACTGAATTTATAAACATAAGTGCACAACAATAATTTTATTACTCATAATTCATGCTTTTTATTATCTCAGTGTCAATTTCTGTGCAAGTTAATTTGGAATTAAAGTTTTTCAGCTGTCAATACTCTGCATCTGAAGTATGGCAGAGCTGCTCTGAGATTTGGTTAAGCTAAGGTAGCTTTGTATACTGATAATTACATTATTTTAATCAAAACTTTCTATAGACACTCTTGTATAGTCCTTAAATTGGAATTTTATTGTCTAAAAATTAAATTACAAGTCATACCAACATTCCACTGGATTAACTGTAAATGCTTTTTAGAACAGGTTTAGGTATATTAGATACCTTTTCTTATCTTTCTTTTGTTATGATTTGATCTAGAATTTGATTATTTTGATGGCTAATCTTCCAGCTACTGTGATTCACCAAGTTATGAGACATTAACTGAGCTGTAGAATTGTCTGTTTTTTCTTTATGCATTGGCCATGATCTGTAAAAGCATATCGAACCATGGAGTATAATTCATATTCATTGCAAAACAGGTTGACGTGCATTTGCTTTGGCTAAAAGCAGACATACAGAGTTTCCACAGATCAGAAATTATACAGTAGATTTAAGTCACCAGTATCTAATTTTCTACTTGTTACTTTCTAACTCTGCTTATGGGTAAAAAGGGGAGAATACCATACATGTTAAGCCAAGAATTTATTGTTAGCCCTACTAAAATCTAGCTAAAATACAAAAAAGTTATCATTATTAGACCAGTTACAATCATATTAACATTCACCAAATCCATCAAATATTCAACATTCTTCCATTCTGAATTCTCTACTTAATAGAAATCAAATCTCATTAATAATACCATTAAAAAATGTTACACAAAACTTCCTAGTTTTCTACACTTTTTCTCTGGATATGCTCTTTTCCACCACAGCTCTCTATCCTAAGGCCAACAGAGCCAATCTTCCTCAGAAAGAACAAGACAGTTGCAGTGAGTCAACAGCATCCCTGAGGAGAATGATGTTGGTGATGGGATTTCTTCTTTTCCTTTGCTGGGAGCAGTATGTTGCTAATGGTTTCTTCACCTTCCCCTAGGCTCCAGGTGAGGATACTTCTACACATTTTTATAGATTACACATTTTCATACCTTGTTCTTTCTTCACATTATACCTGAATTTAGTGATTATGGTATGTTTTACTTACCTCAGATCCTTATTCTTTATTCTCTTCGTTACCCCTAAACCAGTTTTGCTCAGCTCCCAGGTTTGCATTTCTTTAACAGACCATTGTGGAGTTTTTGTAACCCTGGGGTCTCCAGTGTCATTCTATGCCCTGTCTTTTAACCACCCTGTACTCCTCCACACAGCATCCTGGGTTTCCATTGCCATCACACCACATTTATATTGCTCTGACACTGTATCATTATGCTGGAGTAACCTATTTTGTTCTGCAAAGAAAAACTACTTGTTAAAACCGCCTATAGAAAAAATACAGTTACATCATACAATATTATTCAAATATAAGCACAAATTAAACAAATCAGGAAACAGACATCTGGTCATCAGAAAGATGCTATGGCTGAACAAGGAGGAAAAACACTCAAAACAGGCCAAGACAAGTTCAGACAAGGTCTGGCAAGTCATCATACCAGATCTTCCCTTTCCCGAATTGCTTTATCATACCCAGATCAGTGCCTATAAAACTTCACATTTCTGCTATCTTTATGTCTCCATACAATGCAATATGAAGGAAATATGTGGGTCTCACGGCTGTGTTAACTGAAGATGTGCAATACATTCTCACACTGATGCCTTTTACCAGATTCTCTTGACTTTCAAAAATATCAAGTCTCATAAAAGTCCCAGAAGAAAGGACTATTTTCTACACAGTCCTACTAGTAGTGAAGTATGACAGATTTTAATTGGGTAGCTATCACATGACTAATAATGCTATGGACAGTATTCTGAAAGTCTGTATGCCTTGCATGTCAAGGTAATGACTTAAAACAGATACTTTTGCCACTTCTTTCCGAAGACCCTCCCTTGCCATGCCTATTTTGGCAGGGTGTGCTATCTGAGAGCTGTGTGGACCTTTCTTTCTTTTCTTTGCTGTTTGACACTCAGTGTAGGTTCTGCAGTTCCGTTCATGAATGCCAAGCCAACAAATTCTCCTGACTTTTCATGCTGTCATAAGTTTTCTTTGCCTAAAGTTTCCATCTTAAGGACTGGTATGTCTCATATTTTGGATCATTTCTTAAAAATATTCAGAAGCACTGCCTGATTCCTTTGTAAGCTGTCAACAAAGTAAAGTGTCTTTATAGTACTTTATTTTTCTGTCCTACATTGCATAGGTTGTTTGGTTTTAATCAATGTTATGTAGTTTTAACTCCCTCCATATATTTTTTTCACTCTGTCTCCATTTCATATAATCTACTGTAGTTTTGCCAAATAAGCCATAGCCAGCAAGTTGGTCATATGGAACAGTTAATACAGGATTAGATGAAATATCAAGTGGGCAAGCATGCTATGCTAACACAGACATTCCTTTTTTTTCCCCATGAATCCATATGTACACCTGTTTCAGGATAAATCCCTTTACTCCCATTGGATTCCTGTTGTGTTTGGCACAGACTGGATAAGTGCAATGGAAGGGCACTGTGCTAATTTTTCAGAGATGCCTAGTATGCACATATTCCTCTGAAGTTAGCGGGAGCTGCAGGTGCTCAACACATTCCGAAAATCATGCTTTAGTAGGAAACCTTATCCTCTCTCCTAGGAAGACTTAGTTTTAAAAATAAAATAGAGACCTTCTGTCTCATCTGACCTTTGCTTTGATGAATTCCTTCATCCTTCTGGAAACAAAAGGAAGTCTAATAAAAGAAACATCATTTATTTAATGTCTTAGAGATAAAGCACCGAAAAAAAAGGATATAAGGGAAAGAAATGTCTAGGACTCAAACCCTGGATAAAAGTGAAACTTCTACGAAGGAGACCATTCTGAAGAAAGAGGTATTTCAAGAACATTAGAGTGAAGCAGCTTCTCTACAATGATTTCGCTAACACACCTGAAATGCTCTTCTGACGTGTTCAAGCTTTGCTCCTAAAACCTGAAGAAACATAAAAGAAAACATGACAAACAGCAAGAATGACAGAATAAAATGAAAAGAAAACTCATGAAATGAAATGAAATAAAATAAAATAAAATGCAGTAATCAAAGAACAAACTAGAGAAGAGAAAGCAATGGAACAAATTCCTTCCTGCTGGGACTGCAACTAACTAAATAGGTTTAAACCAGAGGACGTACTTGTCTTATTGTCATTATATTTTGAAAGTTTCTCACTTTATTCCTTCATTTCTTTTTGAAGCAAAAAGAAGAGGGGGGCGGGGAGAGAAAACCAAGAAGGAAAACAGATAGTACCATTCATGAGTAAAATTTTTAAATGTAAGTAAGATTCAGGTCATAAAAAGTAGCTGATTATTAAGATCTCACTGAAAATACTGACACTGCTGTTCAGAGAAAACAAAGACTCAATACTTTGTATTCTGGACAGTGACAGGAATAGTGCCTGGTTTCCCTGTAATAGTCTCATGCAGAAGTAACATGCTTTTTACGCCTGGTACTAAGCTTGTTATGAAAAATATAGTAACCTATTCCTGGCTACAAATTCTGTGCCAAACATAGTGCTGCTGATTTGCCACTGTTAGTCCAGTCAGTACACACATTTTGGAATGCTCGGGGCACTGTTTATTCAATACAGGGACAGAGACAAGGATCACAGTGCCCAGGGAATTAAATAGTGCTTCCACTGCTAGTCTAACTTAAAGGGCGTGAAAGCATATGGCATGAAAGCCCAGCTTCACAATAAAGCTTGAGGAGTATGCATTGTTAAATTGTGGAGCAAGTCTTCTTAGAGCACTTTTCTGGGCACATGAGCCAGAAGAAGGTGATCAGAAACAGTGAGCTTGGTAACCATGCTGGTTACTGAGGGTAAATCATGCCTGACCAACCCTCCCACACAATTCCCCACAATATTCTTGTCTGAAAGTGGGATTTTACAGTTTGGGTGGGTGGACAACTGGATGAATTAAATACTCATTAGATGATAGTGAAGCTCAGAGGGCAGTGGTTAATGGAGGTTGGTAACAAATGGAGTATCACAGGGGTCTATCCTGTTCTTCTTGACGTCTTTAAGAGGATAATGGCAAGTGAGTGCACTCCATATAGAGCTCTGACAGGCTCTGTATAGATGCCTCCTCCATTCTAGAGGAGGCAAGTGAGTGCACTCTGACCAAGTTTGCAGATGACACTCAACTGGGGAACAAGGCAAGATATTCCAGGGCAGCGCTGCCATCCAGAAGGACCTGGACAGACTAGAGGAATGGGCCAACAGGAACCTTATGAAATTAGCCAAGACCAATGCACAGTCCAGCACAGTGAAAGGAGGAGCCCCTTGCAGCAGTAACAGGAGTGGGTTGGGGTGGCCAGGGAGCAGGTCTGTGGGAAGGGCCCTGGGGCCTGGTGGGAACAACAAGGGCTGACAGCATCCCGCACTGTGTGAACAGGTCATGGTCAGGAGACAGAAGGAAGGGATCATCCCATCTGCTTAGCACTTATTAGACCATGTCTAGATATTACATCCAGTTTTACCCCCCCCAATAGGGGAAACATTAACAAACTGGAGTCAATTCAGCAAAGGCCACTGAGGTGGTTGGGACTGGAGCATTTACCCTATGCAAAGAAGCTGAGGGAGCTGGGACTGGTCTGCCTGGAGAAGGGAGGTCTAGGGGACAAGGGACTTCAGACCCAAAAAACAGTCTTCACCCAGTACCTAGGGGAGGTCTCTGAGAAGGTGAAGTTGGCCTACAGTGCTGTATGGTGGGAGGTCAAGAGATAATAGGCAGAAATCAAAATAAGTAAGCTCAGTCTGGATACAGGGAAACCCTTTTCCCAAAGAAGACAGCTGAACAGAGAAATAGGTTGCCGAGCAAGGCTCTGCAATCTCCGTGCTTGGAAGTTTTCAAAACCTGACTGGTTAAAGACTTGAGCAGCATGCTCTGAAGTCGTGGCTAACCCTGCTTTGAGCAGGAGGTTGGACAAGAGACTTCCTGAGGTCCTCTCCAACCTGAATTATCCTGTGATATCCAGTCAGAGAGACTCTGTCAACAAATGGTGAAGAATTTTGCCAAAACATTTTAATATCTGGAAAAAAGGAACAATTAAAGAGAAAATTCATGAAAATAATATTTATGAATAAGACATAACAATTGTTTGTGAAAATTTAGTTTTTTTAAAGGTAAATTGCATAATCTTTTACATTGTCTTAGGAAAGCTAAGAAGGTTTACTTCAGAGACATGTTAAGAAACCTTAGTGGTTTTGTTCAATGCTTTGGGATCATTGGGTGGAAAGTCCCTCCTTCCAGAGCTGTAAAGGACTGTTAAGATTATTAGTATGAAGTTTGATCTTCTTCTGATCCAGATATGATTTCATTTATTTCAAACAGTCTTGATAGAAATCATGTTAGAAATTTATAAATATGCAAATTTTAGCTCTCTGGGCTGAATTTTTGCCTGCCGGACATCTGCCTGACTTTTGGGAGGAATACCTTTGGAGGGAATATTTCAGCAAAGCATTTTCACTCCTTTCCAAGAACAAGTTGTACATTTATACATACTGTTAGGTACAAAACTCTATGACATTGTGAGCTGCTCTACCATTACAGTGGTATGAAACTGCTTGTGTCATGGATGATCCTTTTGCTCTTCAAAAAAATGAAACCCAGGTGAGGAAATTAAAAGTAGGAGTAACAAAAGAAGTCATGAATCTGAATAGGGAAAGAAAAGAAAGCACAGCAGAGGGGTTTATAATACGAGTACAAATTTCATATTCCTGCTGATGCCTATGATCTTGCTGAAACTAGTACAGATGGTAATATCATCTGTTACTCAGTATAATCAAGACATTTTTCAGTATCAAGGTGTTAAAAATCTTTTGATGGTGAGATGACTCTATGCTGTATCAGGTTTGATCATAATGCAGTCACTGGATAAATCAGTTGCCCTTTCCCTCACAGTCACTGATTTCTGTAGCCAGTTTTATGCTGTAAACAGAATCAGACTTTTGTTATTTGGAAAAAAATTAAGTATTTCACACAACATCTACAACTATAATAGATAGGACAACCTTATATCACAACTTGTAATCACAAGTACTGATAAACATTTTTTGCCTTCATTTACAGTATTTTAAAATTAATACTTCTCCATGCTTCCTAATTTCCTGGCTTTTATTCCCTCTTACTTACAGGTGAAATTTGTTTCCTGAGAAAAGTGCTGTACTATGACGACTAAATATATGGTTTATTGCTGAATACCTAAGCACAGTTTTAATAAGAGGTCATTAAATCTGATGGATGGGGCCTCTACAAACAATGTCATCTGTCACTCTGCTCAGTGAAAGGAAGTAGAAGAACAGCTGGTTTCAGTTCTCATGAGTTTCACGTTTTCCTTATTTCTAAATCACATGGGATAAATTCCTATGGTTCTAATCTGGCTTTTTAGTCACAGCTGTAACACAAAGGACAATTTATACCCAACTTGATATGTTTTGTCTAGTTTTGAGTTGAAAGCATAAAAAGCTATGAAGCTTGAGCATGTATTTTCTCAGAATTTCTGTATTAGCCCATTTCATTTTAATTAGGTAGAAGTTTGCAAACATTGCTAAATTATCCAGTCAGACCTTGCTAACTACCAAGTATCAAAAAGGCCTCAACTGAGTTTGTTTTCACCTGATAGCAGGTTTATTTATATTATGATTCCATCATGAAAAAAAAGAGTATAATAGATCAGCTTTTATAAAAGATATTCTCTGCCAGATACAAGGTACCTCATCTATCACATTAGTGAAAGCCTACCTAGCTAATTATTGACTCATTGCTGCTTATTCCTGTGAGAACAACCACACTGTTAACAATGAATGCATCATTACTGTGTAGACCCTGAAATAATGGTTAACTTGTAATTCTGTCATTAATAAATCAAATTCTTTGAAATAAGTCAAAGACAAAAATAAATGCCAAACAAGAAAAAAAAGACATCATTGTCTAATTAGTCTAAAGAAGTCTACATAATGAAATACCAAAAAAGCACAAAAGTATCCTCAGAAAACTAGCAAGACAGCAATGGGTTGGAATAAAACATAGACTAGATTCCAGATTCCTGTGATTTGGCCCAATGTATATACCCTTGTACTAAGTAGGTTCGCTTCCCTCCACCTTCCTTATAAAACATGAATATAACAGAACATTTTATAACTTACATTTGATTTTTAATATCTGTAAAGTCAGGTTACATGACCTAAAAAGTATAACTAACTGTACCTCTGAACAAGGAAAGTTGCAGTGAGTTGTCAATGAACTATCCATTCAATTCTAAATCATTATTACAGCTTCATTATTATTGAATATAAACAGAGATCTCAAGAGTCTGAATGGAGCACAAAGTTATTTATGAGGATGAGGCTAATTATGCTGGCTTACTATGTTTAAGATACGTACAGAAAACTACAATCTATCAATATTTAATAGTTTTATGTTATTCATTTGTTGATGTATTAGCCACTAGAACCATACAGAAAAATAGCATGTTCTCATTTCATAGAGATTTCTATATCTAACATTGAATAGATCAAAATTACCCAATTTCTTTGGTGAAGATTTTGCAACAAAATCTGCACATAAAATAGTAATTTAATACTCTTAGTTTTTCTTCTCCAAAAAGACCTGAGAAACTCAAAATCATAATCTGATCTTAAACATTACATAAAAAATAAGCCCCATATTATGTGGTAATAACCCCCCCCCCATGTCAAAGCCACAGATTTTCCCTAAATTCATGGAAATTTAGGCTTTAACTAATGCATTGTACAAACAAGAGCCAAACATAGTATTTGGCTCTAACCTTCCCCAAATTATACCAGGTAGCACTAAAATTTGACATTTCAAAAAAAGTGCAAAAGCACAAATCAAAATATTTTCTTTATAACTTTTCAAAACTTTATTTTTCTTTGTCTTATTAAAAAGAAATAAAAAATATATAGTCAGTCTTCCAACAGAACCACACTTCCCAGAGCCACGTCTCACTGGTCATAAACTGGTCTCTGGGACAATGATGGCAGATTCAGAGAAGGAATTGTAGAACTGATCCTGCACAAGACTCCTTTCCGACTCAGAAAGCATTTGTGCCTGCAAACTAGATTTACAAGTGAACTGTGGACTCTCCGTTTTTGCTGTCCCATATGTCACACCACAGATTGCAGGATGCAGCAGTAATTTTACGACCTTCCTCATCTCCTTCCATTCCCACACCCTTTCTAAATTGTGCCATCAACTTACCTTGCCTACAAACACAAAAACTGTTCTCCAACTGCACAATTTCAAAACATATCAAAGCATTAATACGGATTCTGTGGTTCAGAATTTTTGAAAATGAAAATAATCTGAGGTTAGAGTATTGGAGGGGTTTTCCATGCTAGCAGTTACCCTATCACATCTGCTACCTATTGTGGTTACTTCTTCTTCCACTTCTAAATTTAATATATGTATTTTTTATGTGGAAAGGAGGAGTCCAGCCCTCACAATTCTGTGTAGACTAATCTGACTTCTCTTCTTGCTCTAATACTATACATAATAACTTAGATTCAGACAAAGCATTGAAGAACTTTTTTCTTTACTCTTTCTCCTGAAAACCTCTGACACTGGAATTCACCCTTTGCCCTTTGATAACTGGTAACCGAGTCTTTCCAGTAAGGGAGGAATCAGTGACAGAAAACATACAGACCATCACTTGTTTTATCTGCCAGTAAACAAATAAGGCTCAACTCCCATGAAGAAAATAGAAAAGTATGTGACCACATAATTAAACATGGTGTACTCATGCCTTAAGAATGGGTAACTAATTAAGTCTTTCTCAACAACCTACTTCTAACATTGCCTGTATGTTGGATCCAAGCTTTGCAACCTTGATAATCTTTTTTGTACTGTTTAATATGCAGCTTCCTAGATTTCTCTGAAGAAAATCAGAGATCGCTTGAAGAATCACAATGATATCCTCACAGCTTACAAGTAATTTTGGGATCTTATGACAGCACTCCAACGAATATCTACCTGGTCATTTGGTGGGAATGTGGAGAGACGTCCTTGTTTTACAGCTGTCAACTCGCTGCAGGGAAGGGATGTGAGGACTGTTAGGATTTAGGAATCCCGATTCTATTTCAGTTAGACAACCCTGTCATTGTCTCCACAAGCCCAAACTCCTGCCTGCATCTTTGTCTTCATCCAAATCCAAGGCTTTCTCCAGTACTGCCAGCAACATTTCTATTTGGCTCCAAGCATCTCACAGCAGCTTAAGAACAGTAAGTAATTAGTCTCACACATAAATCTGGATGAGGATGTGCTCCCAGCAGGATTGCCAGAGCTGAGCAACTACATGACTGCTCTTCCATGGTGTGAATAAGGCACATGCCACAATAAAGAGTGCTAGCAGGGAGGAAGGTTTACAGCCTCTTTTACTGGACCTCCTCCTATTTTCTATTTATTTTTTATTCTGTTCTGAGGTGCTTTGTATGATCTCAGATAGGAAGCTGAGACAAAAAGAGTGGTTAACAGCTACTACATCACATTGCACTCATCTGTTTGGTTCTGCAAGACTGAATGCACAATTTTGCATTTAATTTATATATAGTTGCTATGCCTATGCACAACTGAGAATATAAATAGCAAAGGCAGGATACAAGGAATGCAATTTAAATAATCTAAAACTGTTTTAAATAAGACATCTGGAAACTATCTGGAAATAACCCATTAGGGTAAGACTTCTTTAAAAATCATCAAGAAACAGCCTTTCCACTGAAGCACAAGTTAGGAACCCTAACTGCATCAGATAAAGACCCAAGTCAAGTTAACAATCACATTCATGAACCGAAAGTCTGAATAAGATTTCAGATCAAAGCAAAGACTAGTAAACACATAGGTCTGTATGGACAATGGATGTGACTATGAGGACTACAAAGGGTAAGTGTGTAAAATCTGTGAGAGACAAGAATCAAAACAACTCTAAGGTAGTAAGAAAATAATGGGAAGACAGAGAATGGAGAGGATACAGTTTAAAAAAAATAGGTAAAAAGGAGAAGAGGGCAAGTTTAAAAAGACACGAATGGGCTCATCATGATCTCATCCAAGGAAGAAAGTGAAGAGATGATCTATAATTACAACCTACTAATAATGGTGGACAACCATACAATCGAACACTGGTAACCGAGAACCACTAAGAACCAAGAATCCCAAAAATAACAGGATATATAGCATTTGAAACACGCATAGAAGGAGAAACAGCTCACAGTCATTACACATAGACTGTTAGACAACCTGTTGTCACTTTGTGGTGTTTTTTCACACAGTGCTGCATTTTAGTTGTGTCGTATTGCACTGGTATAGAAATAACCCCAGTAATGAATCTCATTTAGAATGAAATCTGTGACTGTCGGATCTGGAGTGACTCTGCATGGATGGCGTTGCCTCTAACAACACTGGAAGTCAGCAAATGTCTGACCCTGCTGACTTATCAAAAGTAACTGAACTGCTGAAGTCATTGTTAGTGGGGAAAAAACATTTGGAAAGAAACATCAGACTATTACAGACTTCTACACAAGCATTCTGAAATCTTCTGTAGGTTGATAAAACTTAAGAATTTCAGGAACTTCTGAATTCAATATGATTCACCTATATTTTCTTTAAATAAATTGTTTTGTTAACAATCTCCTTAAGAATCTGAAGAGCTAAGAGTACAAAATAGCTTTTTACTTTAGGTTGTCCTAAACAGATGTTTTTTCCTGTGAAAACTCTATTTTTTAACTTTCTTGCATGAAGCTCTTCCATTGAAAAAAAATCTTAGAAAGACATTCCATTTCCTGTGAAGTTCTCCTTGCCTTAACAATCCTATTCCTTAATAATTGTTTACACTTAGGGGCCAATTACAAATTTTCTGACAAAGTCTTGATGCCTACTAAAGAGTTTACTATATGTAATTTGGTTTACTTTAGACAATTATTTGAAATAACCAGTTTTCCTTTTTCTGTAGTTATTTATACCTGTCAAGCAGAAGGATGGGGAAGATAGGAATTGCTGAGTTAGGGTATTTGCACCTAGAAATATTTTCTACTGGGGGAGAAATGCAAGTAATTCTAGCATTTTTATTAGCATGTGTAATCACTGTGATATTTAACAGTCAACAATTTTGTCCATGAACTGTAGTCACACAAACTCTCTTCAAATTCAAGAAAGTAGGAAAGTTATTTAAAAATTCAAATGCAATTTTACAGAAAAATTTTATTATTCGCACAAATTGGGGAGATAGTGAACCACTTCAGAGCCTATATTTAATAAAACTTGATTCAGAAATAGCAAAGGGAAGTATTTTCATTTAATTTTTTTTTCCAATCAGAGCAATTGGATGACAGGATAGTTTATCTTTAATTCATTCTAGAGATTCTGTAAGTGATTTATTTCTGTTTTACCATGTGCTGTTCTCTGACATCAGCTTCTGAGTTGATCTGTCTGACACACTTTGTTATTGAATCTATCCCACTGTAATCTGGGCC
This sequence comes from Nipponia nippon, assembly GCF_047370975.1. Lineage (NCBI taxonomy): Eukaryota > Metazoa > Chordata > Aves > Pelecaniformes > Threskiornithidae > Nipponia > Nipponia nippon. The sequence continues at coordinate 153,317,229 of NW_028262290.1, read as the reverse complement.
AGGGAGAAACTGGTTTCTTGTTGGCTTATGAGGCAATCACTGACGTGAGAACTCCCCTGTCCTTGCTACATGACCTCACTCACAATTACAAATATATTATTAATCTAAGTTGAGACAGAAGCAGAGGGAGAGAGATTTTGGCTTCGTTTTCAGATTTAGAAAGATAAAAAACATTCAGCAACATATATATGTTTTAGCTGTGGTTGTTTTCATTACAGTCATTTGTATATTTTCCTGCTGAAAGAAATATTTCAAACAGCAAGCTGAATTGTGGTTGACATAGTGGGAGGACACTAATTCACCCCAGCTGACATTCTGGCACAATACCATAAGTGGTGCAGACGTGACCACCAGGCCAGCAAGTACCGATAGCATCATACACAAGCAATGGTATTTTCTCTGACTGTGTGGTGTAGAGAGCAATCCCCTACTTAGTGCAAGTCTTTTCCTGTCCCACTAATCCTTCTGGGTGTTCACAAGGACTGAATCAATTGTTTATTCATCATAAAGATTAATTTCAGCTGGTGCTGCTTTGCTGTCTGAAATAAAAAAAAAGCAAAACAAAACAAAATACAGCAATCTTTAACTGAAAGAGAAGTCTGAGCTCTCTTGTTCCATGCAGATGGTGCTGTTTACCAGTTATCTCTCAGTGCAGGAAGGAGACCAAAGCCTAGATGAATTACAGCTCGTTCAAACTAATCCAGGCAAAAGCTGAAGTTAATGAGGAGAAGAAAAGCAATTTGTTGAAATCTGTGATTACCATGATCTCACAGTTAGTCAAACTATAGCCCTACTAATAGTCTACTCAGTATGCAAAAATTACATCTTTGATACCCAAATTATAGGGTTGCCAAGAAAGTTTTCTGCATGAAGTGATTACAGACTAACCCCTCTCTAATTTCTGATTTAAAAAAAGACCTCATCTTTCTCCTTGAGAATGAACCTCCCTTTTCTCTCTTTTAGGTAGGACATTACAACTGACTGGGTTGATCCATTACCTGGGTTGGAAGGGTAGGTCACACAGGAGCTGAAGCTAACCTGTGTTATGAACTACTCTCAGCTACTGAGAGAAGAGACAGAGAAGTGGCTACAGTCCAGGTACTCCAACTCCTGTCATAACAGGGTGTCCCTTGCCCCATCCAGACAGATCCATACTCTGCTTTGTGCCAGGAAGGTATCCAACCTTGGCTGCCTGGTATGAGAGCTCAGACTCACCAAGTGACACTTCTTGGTACATCTGCAGACGAATACAAACAGGAGGTAAGATGACAAACATCACTTGCATCAGGAAGGGTCTAGATAGCTCTGTGCCGTGCAGGGTGCATACTTCTTCATATCACTGCAGCTTGAAAGCAATGCTCTGTCCAAATAAAATATACTTTGCTGTGGACAATTAAGGACCAAATGAGAAAAAAAGAGAAGGAGGGGCAAATCAAAGACCTAATTATCAGTTGCACACACGTGTGTGGTTTCAGGGCGTAAAGGAGTTGTCTATTGGTGGGCTTCCACAGGCACCTGCTAGCTGTCAGCAGAGCTGTGGTGCAAACTGGAGCCACATCTGTGTGAATTAAATTTAAATTAAAATTAATTGAATTTAAATTAAAAGGAAGCATTTCTAAAGGTTAGCAGACAAATCTTCCGCCTTTTCTATTGTATAATTCAGCTGAGTGTATATAAAATGCACTATTATTCTTGGAAGAGTAAATTACTAATATTTTCTTAGCCATCCAAGTGAGTATAAATGTTGGTTTTGCACAAAAAAAAAGACACACAGATTCTTATTCATTCACTTTGCTTCAGGTACTCAGGTGTTATGTATTGGAGTATGCTGACCTCAGATCATAACCTTCTACTCATTTGAATATCCTTTTCTCCTATAGCCAGAGAGTTTATAGAGTCCTTAGCAACGACAAGAACATTTTTATTTGCTGATTAATGAAGTGAAGACTTATTATAATTCTTAGACTTAAATGCCATCACTGGAAGGAGGCAAAAGTCTGATTCACACTAAAGAAATACATGAGAAATCATACAGTGATGGAAGGGGGCTTGGGCAAGACACATGAGTAGTCACCTTATTGACTTCCAGGCAATTGCAAGAGTTAAGAACTGACAAAGATTAAAAAAACTTCTAGTACCCATTTCAGGGAGACTAGGTCAGACAAACATCTGTCAGGAATCATTGATCCTGCCTTCAGGCAAAGCAGCGGACAAGATGACCTCCAAAGGTCTGTTTCCAGCCCTATTTTCCTATGATAGTGTGATGAGACCTAAATTTCCTTGGGGGGATCAGGTGATAGAGCAGCAGCCTTTCTGGGGAGTTAGCCATCAAGCTTGGGAAGATTATTTTCATAGCTGCCTATTAATAACAATCCTTATTAAGCAGAATTATTATTGCTTTGTTTATTCTTTTTCTCCACTATGCCTTGTTGCAAGCCTATGCTGAATACCTTCAGGCAAGGTAAATCCTCAAGGAGAATATTAGAAATCTTACTGGATTAATGCATAATTTCACTGAGTTTTTTGCTTCCTGCAGATGAGAGTAAGTTTTTTAACCCCAGTCATACTAAGTCTGAAGTAGAACAACTTCAGGAGTCTGAAAGTGATAGGGAGCAAGGACCCTATTTGCAGAGGGACCTGCCCTTTTTTACTATTTTACTATAGTGTGTCCATATTACATTGTAGGACTGCCTGATTTTAATTTTCTATTTCAGCAAAAACAAAAAATCCAATTACATAAAGCTCTTCATTTATCCAAAAGGATGTTGTCTGGAAAAAAAAAAAAGCACACACACAAAAAATCATAACAACATATAAAAGACCAGAGTTTCCTGAAAAATGTAATTTTACATCCTCAAGTTGTGTTCCTTTGTAAAGAATTAAAATGTTGGCATTTCTTGACAGGCAGAGTGATTACTTGATAAGATTACACAGATAAAGTGACGTTCATCATTTTTCACACATAATTAAATACAACAAAAGTAATATTTTAAATAGATAAGCAAGCACACAATGGGTAATTATGTGTATGGAGCTTTCTGTCTTACAGTGTATAGTGCTTAATTAGACCTTAAGGGACAGTGCAAATTTGCTAATCGTATGTGCCAGTCACAGCCAACATTTCGTACCAAAGTTCCAGACTCCTGTCTACATCTGCACATAATTTGCTTATTAGTTTAAATGCACAATTTCAACTCTTTAACATTCAGTTTTGATTGGTTTTGCTATATTAATGGGATAATAACATCATTCATAATCAATGTTCTCCAAATGTAAATGATTTTAATTGTTCACACATAATAGTGTTCTCTATTAAAAACACATACTGATGCCTAGTTGAGAAAATTAATTTGCTGTGTTTGTTACTATAATGAAATAAAAGTTGTTCCAATTTAATGAATTCAGCAGTAGATTTCATAACTTCATTATGAACACAAACTCAATTTTCTGGGGGTAACTTACCATCAGTTCAAATGAAAAGATTCATTCTCTGGAAAATTCAGGAGTCACCGGTTCTATTTCTTGGGGTCATTCCAATTAATAAAATGAGAAATATTTAACAATGCCATAGAGTGAGTATTGCAACATACAATTGAAATAATTCTTCCTGCATCTTGAATTTCAGAGTTTCCCCAGCTGAACTGCTATTTTTTAAAAAGTTTCTCAAGGAAGGAAACAGAAAAAAATAATGACAACATCATTTAACTGTTTTCATACTAAATTATTTAAAGTCCTTTTGTATCTTCACTCATGAATTTGAAATCAATTGTCCTGTTTCTGTTCAGCAGATCAACAGACTTTCAGAGCTTATCATCATTCAGCTTGAAGAAAATGAATTACCATATTGTAAAACTATATACTCTTAACACACAGATGTGGGGAACATCAACTCTGAGGCTTACTTAATGAATAGCACACTTAGTTACTTCACCGCTGCTGGGTGTAAAACTGTAGATATTAGTACTGAGCTCTTGCTCAGTAGTATGAAAAAGATTATGGTAAACCAAAATTGACAATAAATTTAATCTGATAACTGACATCTGACATATAGCTTTGGGGCCTTCTTTTGCTAGGTCTTAAAACCAAGTTAACTAATCTTTGGAGCTCTGGGAACAAAACCTTAGGGCTACTAGGAAAGTGGTGAGTTAGTATGGCTTAATGAGAAATCTTTTCTTGAATCCTGATATCTCAAACATTCCTCAACTATTTTGTATGTCCCATTTCCAATTAGCTTTTGTTCGTTCTTTCTTTCTTTCTTTCTTTCTTTCTTTCTTTCTTTCTTTCTTTCTTTCTTTCTCTTTCTTTCTTTCTTCTTTCTTTCTTTCTTTCTTTCTTTCTTCTTTCTTTCTTTCTTTCTTTCTTTCTTTCTTTTTCTTTCTTTCTTTCTATCTTTCTTTCTTTCTTTTTTTCTTTTTCTTCTTTGTTTCTATCTTTCTTTCTTTCTTTCTTTCTTTCTTTCTTTTTTTTTTTAATTTAAAGAGTAATTTTCACATGTTTCTGGACTCCTAAAATCCTTCCTGAAAAATAAGTCCTAGTCCAATAAAGATTATAGGTCTTAATTAGCAAACTGTTTTATATGTGTTTTTTATGCATGTTAACATTTCTGCTCAGATTCACCACTCTGTGCCTTTCTGAAACATACAGTTTAGTTAAGTATTAGATTGAAAGCACAGATACGAAACAGTTTGTGTAGCAGGTCAAGAGTAATCATATAATGCTGTCTTTAGGTCTTCACACAGAACTATGACTTTCACAACCTTTTTTTCCCTTTTTTTCAGTTTGAGGACTTTAATTCATACCTAACTAAAAGCATATGTGTCGTTCTTATTGAAATCAAGGAATACAAAATTCCACCCTATTAAAATTACATTGCCAAACTCCAAGGTAAAGGCAGTTTATTATATTAAGTTATTCCTGTGATTCAAGAAAGGCTTAAACTCTGCTGGATTTAGTGGAGAACATTCAATACCAACCTTAGAGGGCTGAGCTATGTATATGTTGAACAAGTGGATGGGTGGATTCAAGGGAGGAAAAATAAGGCATTGTGTCCAGCTCTGAACGCGATATTGGATAGTTCACAAGGTACCTCATTCTCATTCATCTTCCTGAAATCTGTGGCTGGTTTTGTAAATTCAGTGAATTAGAGCAGTTTGAAAAATTATCCTGACTTTTTAACATTTAGCCAGAGTGAATGGAAGCTTCAGACTTTTTTTTTTTTTATAATGCTTAAGAGGAATGACACTCTTGGACACCCTCCAATTCTTGGGTAGTGTGATAGAATTTTTCTATTTTTAGAAAAATGATACCACTTCAGTAGACTACCATAAATGTATGTGGTATTTTCAGATTATTGCACTGATAGGTATCTTCAAGTATCTGCCAGTTTTTCATAAAACTCCAGTTTTCCATGGAATCTGGTTATTAGCACCAAAGCAATGCATTATTTAGCTACATATGAATTTTATCTTACAGTAATCCAATTTACTGGCTACATAGTTAAATGAAAAATGATCCTCTCCTGAGCATAGTCCAAAGGCATAACATTTAAAGTTACAATAGTATTGATAACTAATTCAAATTTTAATGTATAAGCACATAAAATAAATAAGCAAACTGTGTGCTCCCACATTGAGTTTACTTTGCTCTCATTTCTTTCCCTAAGGCATAAAGAAAATTTACTTCAACTTATTATATTACCACCCTTTTCACCCCTCTCCAAATCCATCCATGAATGGCCCTTTCTCTTTTCCATCGTTACAATTCCATAAACATCTGTTTGCTTCTCTCTTTATCCCATAACAAGAATCCAACATATGAAAAATACTGAAAGGAATAGTTTTCAGTCATTTTAATTGGAGAAGTGTGAGAAGGAAAATGCCTGCATAACCACACTGCCTGTGTTACAAATTGCCTGTTAGGCTAGAGGATGATTTCTGGCAGATCTTTATGTTTTCTTTCCCCCCAAAACACCCAGAGTTCTAGTTCTTAAAAATAACAGAAAGAGTCTTAGTGATGACAAGAAAAAGAAAGTTGCTTATGAAAGTTTCTTGTTAGTGTTACTTGTATACAGTTAGCAGACAGGGGCGAGGGTAAGATCACAAACGGTGATATAAATAAACAAAGAATGAAATGTCAATTCCATAATGAGAACTTTAATGAAATCGCTGGAGTTTCAGATGAGAGCAGAAATATTTTTCTGTTCTTTTTATAGTAGGATTAGAAACTAATCTTTAGCATAAGCAAAAGCCACTCTCTAACATGAGCCACCCTTTGTAATGTTGCACTTCCTGAGATTGATTTACACACAGAGGTAGAAGGAAATTTAGATTTTATACTTTGTGCTTCTTTGTCTTTTGTGTTTTGGGGAGAGGGAATCAGGCTCCAGGCTCCAGTGGATTTCCAGCTAAATTCTACAAAACTTTGTAGTACATTTTAAAAGTAAGTTTTGTGTAGGATCTATAATAAGGCATTTCAGGTCAATTCATTAATCAGTTCTCTTAGGAATGCTTTAATTACAGTGTTCTGAAACCAGAGGGAAAAATGGTAAATACTGTAGAACCAACAGACCAATATTGCTAATTAATATGGATTGCAGGAGAAAGTGTTGACTAAAAAGCCTTGGATGAATTCTCAGAGGGATAATGAATTATGATCAAGGGGGATTTATTAAAAATAGACCTGCTAACAATACTAAAATTCTGTGCACTTTCTAACACCTTTAACTCACTTACAAACTTTTTACAAACATTAATTCTCCAAACATTTTAATAGCTTTAGCAACTACTATTATCGCAACTAAATAGACTGACACTTTTTGAAATCGAGACTTGCCCAAAAGGCAATAGTATACCCATGGTAGGCTTGGGAACAGATATTGCCTGTGTCTTGTTGGGTTTTTTCTTAGTCTTAGTGTGCCAGACCACTTTCCTTTAGGGCCTGATCCAAAACCTACCCAAATCAGCAAGAACCATTCAGCTGACCTCATGGGGCTTTGAATTGCCCACAGAGAGACATATCAGACTGTTAATCAGGGCTACTGCCAGTAAAAATATAACATTGCAATGATACAGAAAAGTCATGGTGTTGTGGGCAAGGACCAATTGTCCTTTCTCCTACTTCAGTATTTGGATGCCAAAAGAAAATCTCAGGGGAAAAGTACAGTTTATGATGGTTTCCCCATGCAGTACTGGACGGGGAACACCAGTGCCTCAGTGTGGTATGACAACATGCCATACCCCTTTTGATTATTTTTGTAGGAAATAAAAAAGTTCTTATTACTAAATGACAACTTTTGCAAAAGTACTGATGACAACTTCAACTATCCAGCTAAATTCTAGTTAGTTTGTGCCTCTTTAGAATACCTCAAAATTTTTAAACTATTACATTAACTTATTAATTTGATCACTCTTTTTATGTATATGCCTATTTATATGACACAAAAGGTTTAATATGCTGACTGGTTTCAACTGTTTCTGCATGCTGTTTGAAATATGCAATAATTCACTTCCAAATGTGGTTACATTTTGGTTCCAGTGAAGCCTCCAAAAATAAGACACAGTAGGACAAGATCTTCACATGTTAGAGACCCATCGACTTTGTCAAGATTTGTATGTAAAAAGTATATTGAACAGGACATGTTTAATGATCTTGCTTTTTGTAATATAAGATGTGCTGTTACTATTGTATGATTTTTGTACATTGATAAAATTCCTTTTGCATTGACAGGTAGATCAGTTATATCAAAAAGCTCACTTAATGATTCTTTCCCAATTTTACCTCATGTGATCAATTCTAGATGCTTTGATTACAGGACCAAAATCTGTCAAATGTATATGATATTTAGTGTATAAAAGAGTGTATAAGCAGCTAGCCTTGCTTTTTTTTTTTTTTTAAAGAAACTATTATTTTAGCCCAACCTACGAGTAGAATATCTTATCAATAGTCCTGGTAGAGTCCTGATATCAAAAAGGTTGCAGCTAGTCTTGCAAAATGGAGCTCTAAATGGTCACCAGAGGGCACAAAATGCCTTTGAATAAATGTAAGTGAAAGATGTACACCAACATCCTCATACTTGGTCCCTGAAGCTAAATAAGTAAAATCCCATTTTTTCATGTGTAAATAGCACTTTGATGTGTTCAGGCATAAATACTACAACCTAATGTCAGGTCTTGGCTCTTATTTGAAACCAGACAGCCATATTTGTCTTGGTGAATAAATCCAAACTAACATACATAGAAATTTTTGCTCTGTTCCTTTGTTTTAGGAACTTATAAAGGCATATCTGTAGCTTTAAGGTATTAATGGAAAAATTCATACTAAATATTTTCAGCCTGTGAAGGTCGTGAAGGCCCCACTCATTTCGAAGGTTCACTTTTCTCTCTATTTGTGGGGCACAAAACATAGAAGAGGATTTATTAGTGTTAGTTCCTTTCCTCTGAGGTGCAAAGACGCATTGTCACAGGCTGCTTCCAACACAAGTCCATAACTGTCCTTGGCTACAGTCTCCAGCAGTGCTGATCTTTCATCTTGCTTTGTAGCTACCAAGAAGCTAAGAACAGCAGCATGACAGGCTCTGGCAAAATACACAGCTTTTCTTTCAGTTCTTTGCTTTATGCTCCCTTTGGCTAGCCTGTGCTATCCAAGCTTAAGTAAAGCACTGGGTCCATAAGTGACAAAATATGTTCACTGACAAGTTCTATGCTCAAGACACGTGGTAAAACGTTTGATTTTTAGAATATTGTTTATGACCCTCCTTCTGCTACTGTGGTGGTGACTGTCTAATCAGACAGGAATACAGACTGGAAAATGTATAAATTTCCCCTTGTCCATCTAAAAATGAAGTGGAATAAAATATAGTGAAGTCATGGGGTAAGGATTTGAACTATGTACTGATGACAAGATCTGGAAAAAACATGCAGTGGGTATAAATAAATCTACTATTGAGTTCAGATGGAAGCCTGTCCAGCAAAATGTGGTTAGGAAAGTATACTGAGCCTTCATGAAAGACTCCACTTGTGAAAACAATATGAGCAGAACCATATTTGTAGAATATGGATATATAATACCTTGCCCTAGTGCTGCTAATTGTTTTACCATCTGTTGTCGGCATCAATGACATTAACAGGCTATTAGTTCAAAAAGTTTCTCTTCAGTGTAGTTGAGACTTTTGCTTTTGGTGCAGAAGGTCCAAGGTTCAATCAGTCTATGCCTATTGCAGAGACACACTGCACTCCAAGAGGTGTGCTAATATCAATGCTGTCAGGTAAAAGAAAGGAGATTCTGATGACATTTTTTTTTAGATTTCAGTATCAAATACTGTGATGAACTACAAGGCAATTCCCTAAGGTGACTAGGAAAGTCTTCCAAATTAAACATGCTGTTAAACTAGATTAAAATGACAAAAAACAGATAAGTCAGATTAAAGTCTGCTCCTACTCCAACCTTAATTCACACTGCTGTAAAATTATATCATTACAGCATGCAGAACAGTGAATTAAAGATGAAGTGCCAGCTTTAAATTTAATTTCCTCACATTTGCCAGTTTCAGATTATCTCGTGTTAACAGCATGACTGACACTTCACAGGCATGCCTGAAAATAAATTCCTCTAATCCAGGACCTCTCCTGCCAACATTTCAGTTGTCTCATGGGCTCCACTGGGTCGGTAGATTCAGGACCTGGTGGAATAGAGGGATGTTTGAATATAACACTAAAACTAAGGACCATTAAGGCAGACACAGATTAAAGATCGGGAATTAGACAAACTGAGATTGGATGTTATGTGGGGAACTAAAATGTCCCTTTGCTCCTACCTTTATGTACCACCTCAGGAAATGCTGCCTGAGAGAGAAGCCTCCTGATCAGAGCCAAAAATCTGGGCCTGTATTTCTGTAATGGGTTGAGCACCATGGTAAAGCATTTCAGCATACATGAGAGGATGTCCAGTTGTGTCATCCTCTCACTGTAAATACAGTCACATTCACACATAGAAAAAGAGGAGGAAGTTTAGCTACTGCCAAGCACATGTATTTGAGGCACTGACTATATTTACTCCTCTGCTTCATAGATGTGCCATGATACGTTATTTTTCTTGCTAGACTTCCTATAGCCTTCCTGAGTCACTCCTTAGGTCAAATGATGTTAGCTGGACTCAAGCTCCACATTCAGACCAGCCACAACGCATGGCCTACTGTGGAGGATGTTAGAACTTTATTTAAACCCTCTGTTTCACTGAACTTTTCATTGAGACCCTCACTTTAAAAGTTATAAAATAGCGTTTTACTTGTACATGAGGACTGCTTGTATATGACTCAATAGATTTGTAGCCTGTGGGAGAATTATATAAATAAAAAAGACTCTAAATAAATATACTTAGCATTCAACAAATAAAGCAACCACAAACCATGTAGGCTATAAGTCAAACAAGTAAAGAAGTCTCATAATCTGCAGGAGACCGCAGATGAACTTGAGGGTAGGTTGATGGAAGAGCACTACTCAAGGTCGTCTTTGTGGAGAAGGCATCACACCCCATACAAATTCTTCTTTCGTTGGGATATTGCCCTTTTGTTAGCAATTTAGACTGTCCTATCTTGCTTGTTATGCTGGTAAAGTGAAAACACAGAATTTTAGCCTAGACTACACAAAGCTACATTAAACAATCAAAATGAAAAGCACAAGTACAATGTCTCCAAAAGAAGGAATATATTGAATTTGCTTATTCAGCAGCCATCTTAACCTTTGCTTTTAAATATCTGAAACCAGGGGGGCAGATTGTTGTAAGGATTTATTCACTTTCTTAATTTTATTTGTATGAGCAATTCCAAAGTCTTCAAGGTTTAGTCAATTGTGGAATACTGAGAACATACAAATCTGTTTTAAAGCAGGTGATTTTTAAGATAAAATATGCAAATTAATTTGCATGCTACTAGGGTAAGTATCTTATTTTCTTACTCTTAATCATCTTATTATTTAGGATAAGCTATAGAGTTATTTAGGATACCCACAGAGTGAATGAGGATAATTAATGTCTAATATATGAAACCAGCCTGCTGAGCTACCTAAATTAGCCAATAGGAGGAAAGGCATGTGTCCACCTGAAGCAGCTTGATAACATCCTTTGGCCCAGTCTATTAGGAGGATGCCCTAACCATGGATGTAGAAACGTACCCTGGGAGCGAGAAAGGAAGTCTTTCAGTCATTGCCACTTCAGGCAGGAAGTGAGCTAAGGTGAATGACTTTGTATTTTAAAAATTAGAGCTTTTGTAAGCAAGGGAAGAGACAGGGGCTCTACATCCTGCATCTGCAAACATTGGTACACAATATTTAAATCTAGGTCAGCCTGTTTCCAAGAAAGCATCCTAACCACTGCTTTCTTACTCGGGAAATTTGTTAGAGCCTCTGATTTTCAAAGCAACTTATGAGGCAGGATTAAAATAACATCCCCAAGATGCTTGATGTATTCTGAATGTTAGAAACTCTATTCATGTCTCTTTTGGGTAGAGAAAGAAGCTGAACCCGAATTTGCAGTGCCTCTTTTGAGTGCTCCAATCACAGGGCTAGTTGGCAAAAGGTACATTAAAAAAAGACAAAAACTTTCTCCTCTGTGTTTTCTACGAGGTCCTGCCTACCAAAGGTGTTTTGAGAGAAAGTTCAGGCTCAAGGTTCTCAGAGGAGATGAACACAGCAATGCCTGTGAGCACTCAACTGCACAGCACTGCCAGGGCAGGGACAGTTCTGGATACGTCCACCGAAATCTGGCTTCCAGCTATAAGTGACAGTTGAGTGTCAGTTTTAAGAATCTACATTTTGGATTTCAGCCTTTATGTTACTTTGTCCTTCATCTTTAATCATTCAAGTAGGGAGGTCTAAAACCCTGCACACACTGAATCACAGTGTGTGCACTTCAGATGGAGCAGACCCAAAAGGACAGACTTTAGACCTCATTACCTTCTCATGCCCTCCCAATTGCAACCAAAGTGGGTGCCACAGAAATTAATGAGATGAGACTCTTTAAAAGGCAAGTAACGTTTAAATAAAATAAAAAAAAGAATCATGAAAAAAAATGTATTTTCCAGCATTTCAGTGTAAGATCTGAAGTGCATTTAAGTTTTGTTCTTCTTATTAGCTGCTTGAATGTAAACATATCAGTTCTGATGCAGAAAACAGAAATACATTAATAAGGAGAGACATTTATAGAATCAAAGCCGAAACTGGAAAATGTCATCTCCCCAACTTTTTCTTCTACTAAACCCCTTGTTTCTTTGAAAGGTGGGGGTTTTTTTTGGAAGTGGGTGGGGTAGGGGGGAAGAATTTGCAAAGTCACTGCAGCCTTGTCCAAGATGAATTGCTACCTCCCTACCACAATATGAACAACAGTGTCCCTATTCATCCATTTCCTGAACAGAGAACAAGAAAAGCCAGAAGTATTCAAGTAAAATTGTAATTGGACCCTACAGTAGTTCTAAAAACAATGGGAGCTAGAAGGGGAACATAATGATTCATTTTGGTTACTGTCATGTCATTTGTTCTTCCTTGGCCCTATAAACTGGTGCATAATGACTTTTAGAAATATAGGAATGTTAGAAACAGAAACGAGATGCTCAGAAATCATAACACCTTTCCCTTATTTCCTCTGAGTTAAAAAAAAATCATCAGCATTTGTGAATGTAACCTTCTAATATTAAAATTAAATCATGTGTTCTAGTAGCTGATTGTGACAGTAACTCTTCATTTCCCCCTTTCTGTTCTCAAGTGGCAAACCGATATGACACAATGCAGAAACATTTTCAAACACATGCCTGAAAAGCTTAAAGTGTATCTGTAATACATTAGTTTCTGAAAAATTAGATGTCCATATAATGTGTCCATATCTGTAAATTTCAGCAAGAAAACTAATCCAAGCATATTTGAGCTAACATCTGTCTACAATATCAGCTACTTAAGTCAATTTATTGGTCAGGATTGTATCTAGGGAATAAACTGAAAAAGATATGAAATCAGAATGAATAACAGTTACAGTAAATCATACAGAAAATTGATTTCTGGTCTTTAAAAGTTTACTAAGGCTTTTGCTTCTACTACTTCTTTCTGTTCTACTACTTCGTTCTGTGACAAGTTAGAATAAAAAGAAAAGTTGAACAATTTTGTGTTGTAGGGACATTCAAAGTGTTATATCTTGTGTTTGTGAATACGTTGTACAAATACAATTTGGACTAAAAATTTAACAAATAACTACCCTGGTCATCTTCACAGAAAATGGTATCTGCAGAATTTTTATTTTTACTTGATTAGAGCTACAATGCAACATACATTTTCAGACACAGCACCAGGACATGTCCTATCAGCAACTCTCAAGAAACAGTAAGTTTCGTAGACCAAAAATAAATTTAAAAAATTGCTGCTTAATATAGATTGATAAAGCTGATTTGGTTGCTGTACGTTACCAATCAACACTGTCACATTTGTCCAGATGTTAATGAGTTCCATTTCCACATAACTTATTCTCTAAGTGGCTCAGGCACACAAAGAATGTGCCAATTGCCCAAGGACAAAATAAAGAGAAAATATTTCGTTTGCATATACTAACATTTGCTACCATGAACTGTAATGGACTCTACTGCAGTAAGCAATATCAAACTCAGATATTCACAGCTTATGGAGATAGCCTTTATTTCAGTAGCATGAAATCCAGTAATATCAAAAACCAAATACAGAAGCAGATACAATCCCATTTTGACTAGAGGTTCTCTGATTAGAGAGGTCCACAATATCAGGAGGCTACAGCACCACTAAACCACACTAAACACCAATCACTGCTTAATTGGTAAGGTTAAGTCCAAAACATCTCCCTCTTTCTTCCTACCTCTGCCTGAAACATCTCTTTATTCTAAGGGACTTATTTCATATGATAAACAGAGTATCAATAATAAGTCTCTTAAAAAAAAATCCATTTAAATACTATTATATGAAAAAATTATTTTTAGCTGACTTACTCCTTTTCAAAAATGATTTAATTCCTGCAATATATATTCATCTTTTCTTAAAAATCTGAAGGCATAAAACTACTGCATTTTTGGCTGGGAAAATAATATTTGAGCAGAAGAAATAGATCTTTGTATGCATTTCTGTTTGGAAATTTCAAGATGTTTAATTTCCTTTGAGTGTAAACAAAACATTGAATATTTGCAATTAAATTTCACTTCAGATTCCTCCATTATGGTCTTTCTATTCTGCTTCATGTTTTTTTCCAAGTGTTTTCTGTAAGCTGATCTCTCCTCCTGACACTCGAAGAGGTGAGGTAAATATTGATCTGACACAAGAGGAGAAATATCACTCTCATTCTCCTATTGGAAACTTCGAGTTTCGCTGAGAAGGTTTCAGTATTCATATTTGGAGGGGGAACCGCTGACCTTTTCCCTCCCCCCAGGAGGGGAAAAGCCATCTTCACAGAGAATAAACCATGCAGAAACTTTCAGTCATCTCTGAAAATCACATAGTAGCCACTTCCCTAGTTTGCATGCTTCTGAATGACCAGATGAAGGAGAAGAACGATCAGGCTTGGGAACAAGTGGATTCCTGTATCCACTGGGATTTTGTGACAACATTTTTCATAGATATTACTTTATTTCTGGTTCACTCTAGCAGCTTCCACTGTCACTCAAGTTTCTGTGACTTCAGGAGAAACTTTTATGAATAACCATTTTTTAAAGAGGAGAGATTTGGAGACTGATTATGAGTAAGAAGGAATGGAGAGGGCAAAAGGGAGAAAGGTTGGATCAAATGAGGATAAACATAGTTTAGCAAGGATTACCTTAGGTTGCATCCCTATTAGCATTTTATAAATAATTACACAGATAAGTTTCAGATCGATTCAAGATGAAACAATATCACCAATTATTTTAAGCTGCCTTATAAAATAAGCACTACAGAGTCTGGCTCTACTATGTGTCTCTTGGAGTTTTCCAGTGTAGATGTGAAACACTACTGATACACTGTGGTATGTTTTGACTTCATTTTGCAGTGTTACACAGTGTTATTATGCAAGATTCAAAATAAGTCAGAATCAGAATGCCTGTGTAACAAAGACAGAACTTACATCAAAAAAGAAGGTTATACGTATATCTTGAAGAATTTTGAATTCCGTTTATAATAAAAGGCAAATTATTAACATTTCCCCCTTCTTTCTTAAGAAAATAAAAGAATTTCCAGTAAATGCAAGCAGACATTCTTCTTGTGTTCGGTCTTCAGGCCCCTGAAGCAACAAGCTCTTCCAGTGTGTAATTCAGGAGCTATAAACTGTGGACTATTGACACAGCAGACCACATTGTCTCTTACAGAGCCATTATGGTCTTCCTTGTCAATGAGAGTTTGCTTATTTAAAAAATAATATGCTGCATATGGGGGATATGATCCAGTGGGTGAGCAAAATAAAGACAGATGGCAATGGATTAACTCTGGCATATTTTATTCCAAGGCAGATTTTACAGTTAGAAAATCATGTACTGCATACACTGAAAGAATTTGCCAAGTTTTGTGAAATATAAAATTGTCTACATGATATATAATGGACAGGATTGGAAGGTCAATGGATATAAATTCATATCTCTATCAGCTTCAGTACCATGCTGATTCATATCAAGAGGATGTTGGGAGCATTATATCATTATCTGACAGACTCATTCAGTATAATCTAGCCTCTATATAAATATTGTTACCTCACTTTGACTTTGCTATTATTAAAAGTATATATAATTGAGCACATAAATAAATCAACATTTCATTTATTTATGAGATCGGCCCTATCTTGTTTGTTGTAATTAAAGCAAGGAGAGACTCCTCATTATTCTGGCAAAAAGGACAGTGATAGTTTTCCTGTAGACTTAAAGATAAGATATGGCAAGCAGTTCTCTTGCAATGAGAGAGATCCTAAAGGTATCCAAAATTCAAAGCACTGGAGAAAATTAATGGGAAGGGATACTCCCTTCAGACATTGCAGACAAACAGTTTCAGTTAGTTTATTCTTACTGATAAATCTCATACATATTAGAAGGGAAAGTTAGTGTTAAATAGCACTTAAAGCAATTTCTAAATATATTTCTCTTAAAAGCCAATGACAGATGATCTTGTTTAGAAAACAAAGACTGCTTCAGGAATACTATTGGCTGATTGCTGCTCTCTGATTAATTACACAGGATTTATCAGTAATGTCAGAGAGTCCAGGGGAGGACGGAATTCAAGGTAAGCACACTCCTATATCTGATATTTTGTGTCAGCTTTCAGAGGTCTGACACACTATCTAGCCTGTATATTCTATTACGATTTGTATCAGTGGCAACTTTATGATTATTCAACATTGATGGTTTTCTGTGGGAGTTAAGTATTTTTCAGTTTAAGAAATAACAGTGAGGAAAATACCACATGTGGAAATTATTATTACACCTACACTGATGTGTTGGTTCTATTTCAACTCAGGAAATGCTTAAAAATAGAAGCTGACTATGCTATGATTAAATACAAAACATGTTGTCAGTATTGGAAAGAAAATCAGCAGTTTTCAAATCCTCAATCTCATTTTACAGGTGCAGTACTACTTTGATCCACACAGTATTTCTCAGACTTCCACAGCACAAGGGATGAATACTGTACAAAAAACAAACCTGTTGGTAGCTGTATTTAATAGTCAAAGAAATCCGATACCTCAGAACAAAAGACATAGATAAAAGCCAGTTTATCTTCTGATTCACCTCAGTTAATCAATCAAATGTATCTCTGCCTTTGCATGGCAAGTATGAATCCTGCCTTTTACTTTCTGTCACCTGTGCTGAGGCACTATCATTTATACTTCCTCATCTTCATATCTATTCATATATATGCAGGCCACTGAATCACATAATTTTTACCAGAGAAAATAGATAATAAATACTAAAAGAGAAAAAATAAACTAGATATTTTTACAGGAAAAATAATGGCATGATGCATCATGCCTTTAATGGACCATCAGACAATAAATATTAGCCAAAATAAATATAACAAAATGCGATATCATTCACTTTAACAATAACATTTAGGCAAGAACCAGCAAAAAAAAACATGTGTGGGAGGTTATTAATAGCATACTCAAGCAAAGACAAAACATCAGATTAAGGTATTCAACTAATAGATCAAGGTCATATTTTGTTAAAAAAATCTGCCAAGAATAGGTATCGTGCATAACAGCTTATCTATGAAAGTTATCTAGGGATTTTAGTTTAAGAGAAATGCTCAAATTTAGTGGCTACAGTTCTTGAATGAGACTGAATGAGACAAAAGCAAGTTGGTCATTGGAGATGGTGGAAAGCAGCAGCACTTTGTCATGAGGCTTTTCACAAAATGGAAGTGAAGAGGAGGAAATGGAGAGCCTTACATTTGGTACAAAAGTGACGGTAGGTACGCCATGAGTAAATTGACTGATACAAATAACTGTGCTAATACACGAGCATTCAAAGATGAGGATATTGACATCACTTTAAATGAGGTTACTCATTTTCATTCTATCTGATCATTTGAAGCCAAAATTAGATGAAGCAATTTTTGTCTTTAAGACCAAACTACTATGAATATGCTAAACTGTGTTTTACCACCTTAAATTTGTGGCAGCAACACCTCTTCCACAAGAGCCAGTTTGTTTTATTTGTCTAAGTATATTTGCAGCATATGAAGTTCACTTGTCATTCAAATAATAACATTTGATTTGTTTTCCCTTTCCTACCTAAGTAATACATTATATGTGCAGCTATGAGAAAAATGCTAGCTTTTTTGCTTTCTTTTGCAAAATCCAGAATATCTACCTTCTCTGCCCATGCTAATAAAACACCATGGAAATCTTTAGAAGACATATACAAATATTGAAGCAAAAAACCACTGTTAAATCCTAGATCCTATGCATAGTTGTCTTGGTTTTGCATCTCCTTTCCATGCACTGACATACTAGTCTGTGAACAGAAAACAGGCAGAAGACATGCAAGTTAAACATCTTGCTGGGTTGGAATAACTTTTCCAGTATAAGTTAAACATTCATGCCAGCCCAGCTAAGGAAAACTGAGCAGTTAATTTTGAAGGGAGACCTTAAGATGGAATATAAAAATACCACTGCAGCCATCCAGTCTCTCAAAATATCATTGCTGTAATTGCCAGAATTATAGCTTGTGGTTACCTGCCACATTTTTTGGTGCTCAACTCATGGTTATTGTGCTGCCACAGTTTAAAACATTGGCTCAGAACTGTTTTGCAATCCACATAATGCTATATCTACTGCATACAGTACTGTATCAAACAACAAACACAGGCCTTGAGACGAAGTGCGTTGAAACATACCCACACAACAAATGACATTTTAGATGTGTAGAAAACACTGCATGCTGGATGTCATTCCAAAGGATTCATCTTAACCTTTGGTTCTTAACCAGAGTGTAATAATAATAAAAATAAACTGTACTTTGTATCTTTCAACCTCTGTGATCACAAAAAAGACAAGAGAATTTCAATATGTGGCCTGTTTCTCAAGACCTTTTCCCCAGATCTTCTTGCCACTGATAATGAAGGCAACTTAATAAAAGTCATGATAGGGAACATATTCATACATAGGCCAAATTTGTCACACTATTAACCCTATTAAATGGCTTGGTAATAGCAGGAGTATTAAATATTTCCTGATAAGAAATTGATTTCTGATATCTTACTGTATCCATTTTGTATATTCCCTTTTTCCTGACAAATTATCAAATTGGCAGAGATGGAAATCACAGTGTTGTGGGGGTTTTTAATTAAATTGTCATTTTTAATAGAATCAAACTTATTTTTAATGGCATATAACTAGTACTACAGTACAGACGCACCAGTGGCTTCTGGATGATGTTCAGAAATTCCTTCGGTTTCCCTTGTTGCTTCAGGTGTGTATATATAACCCTATATTTTTTGCATATAATTACCACCATCTTCTTGGCTGTGGTCTGAGTTATACAATATGGATAGAGTCAATGTGTGCTGGTGGCCTCGGACAGATTCAGCAACTCTTGCTGTCCTAAGTTTATCAGTTCTTCCAGATTTAAAAAATCAGTAGTCTCCAGAGCTTTCCAGTTCTTAGAAGACTTTCACATGCTCTCTCTCATACTATTCCTCTCCTCATCTGTAGTTTTCTGGTGACTATTTATCCATCTATACACACAGGTACTTATAGAAGCCATTCACACAAACTCAGAGAGAAGTGTCTGAAAAGTGAAAGCCAGACCTGGAATTTTTACCTTGAGTCAGTATGAAACATTGGAAATTGAGAGTTTTTCAAGACACAAAAGTAATTTCCACCTTAATCTAGGACAAGAACCTTTTGTTTATTTTCAGTGAAGGTTGTATGGAAGATAACAGTGAACTTGAGGCATTAATCATCATGATGAGTACCACACATCTGTGAGAATGCATCCCCACTGCCGAGCTAACCAGCCAGTTGGTCTGACCATTCACTTTAGGTGTGAGCAGATGCAGTTTCTGCTTGAGGCAGTTATGGTGTGTGCCGCACTCTTTATTTCCTGGTCCTGCAGTGAACTCAGTCATTCTGCCTGGTCTTTACTACTAGTATGTACATGGTACAGAAACAAGCTCAAGAACAGCTTCATGATTATTTACACGGCTTAACTGTCAGCATGTTCCCTGGCACAATTCTTGACCTTTCCAGGCAGTGTCTTAGCATAGCACAGAGGTTGGCAAGGGCTAGGGGGTGTTCCCAGTAGACAACATGAACAAAGGTGGGGGTCGGTCCCTTCTCCCTAGTAACAAGTAACGGCCTCAAGCTGCGCCAGGGGAGGTTTAGGTTGGATATTAGGAAAAACTTCTTCACCGAAAGGGTAGTCAGGCATTGGAACAGGCTGCCCAGGGAAGTGATTGAATCTCCATCCCTGGAGGTATTTAAAAGAAGGGTAGATGTGGTGCTTGAGGACATGGTTTAGTGGTGGACTTGGCAGTGCTAGGTTAACGGTTGGACTTGATGATCTTAAGGGTCTTTTCCAACCTTAAACAATTCTATGATTCTATGATTCTTTTGAAGGAGCAAGGACTTTATATAGGTGCAAGCTACACAGTGTCATCTTAAGTCTGGGCAAGAAAACTTGTTCTTCCCCTTTGTTTACTGGCCTTTGCAGGGACAAAGCCTGCAAGATTATTCCCTCATAAATTGAAACAAGTTTCTGTCCATTTGCATGTACAGGAAGTTTTTGAAAAGTAACATTAGTTTTATTCCAAAAGGTGCTTAAACTTTCCGTAAGTACAAAATTGCCCTCTTGGTGGCTACCTTATTCAAGATGCATTCTCTTGGTTCCTGGATATTTTTATAACACATTTCTACTTTTGTTCATTCCTCTAAGTATTTTGGCTTTGACCAGACTCAGTAGCACAGTATTTTAAGACCATTCAGAAAACAGAAATTAGTTTTTCCTCTACTTATTTCATAGCACATTCTGGAGAAGGTTACCCAAAGCAAAATATTATTTTCCTC
The DNA here is from genome assembly GCF_047370975.1 of Nipponia nippon. Taxonomy (NCBI): domain Eukaryota; kingdom Metazoa; phylum Chordata; class Aves; order Pelecaniformes; family Threskiornithidae; genus Nipponia; species Nipponia nippon. The sequence goes on along the minus strand of NW_028262290.1, from coordinate 153,296,709 downwards.
TATCAAACATCTTCCAGAGAAAAAGACAATGATTTTTTTAAGCCCTAGCCTGAGAAACTTGTGTGGAACATGGAATATCTAAAATCAGTCCCTGCTTATCCTAGTGTCCTTCAACATGGTTGTCTACATTTGTCCAATTTTTGCTTTTTCCCAAGGTGCTTTATGGCTAGAGGTAGAGTAGAGAAGGGGAAATGTTGTGAAATGTTTCTGAGTCCCAGTCTTAGAGCCCAGACTGCATATTGACAGAAAAGAGTCATTACATTAAAAGATAGCATGTAAACTTTATGAATGACTGACTGGCAAACTCAGACTGAAAACATTTTAAACTCTGTTTAACAGACAGAGACTGTTTCAAGAGTATTCAAGAGTTTACTGATGGTCACTTAATGTTTCTATAGCCTCGTTGCTGTTTGTTAGCTGGCAAAATGATCTGGTGAATCCATGTGTCCCCAGACACCCCAAGCATTACCTTCCATCTTTTGGACTGGTACCACCTATACCTCTGATCCTGGTCAGGTTTGTAACTGTCATGAAGGATATCCATTAGAGCATGAAAGAAGCTGAGGTAATTGTGAAAGTAATATAGTACTTTCTGTTTACCGTCATGGAAATCTTGTTTGGTATCTGTGTGACTAATTATGTAGAAATATAGTGAAAGCTGTGTATCTGTCATGACGTAAACAATGTTATTGGGTTTGCTTTTTGTTTAGCAGTGTATGTATGACATGTAAACACAAGCAAAGTATTATTTCCTCAGTGGTTTACCTAATGTTCAGATTCTGCTCACTCATCATAATACCAGTTTCCATTTACTCACTACTAGAACAAAAGTGTAAACTGTAGGTCCAAAATGTTTTGAAGCCAATGAAAGTTTTGCTGTTGATTCAATCAAATTATAGATCAGGACATTCTTGGGTGGAGCAAGCAGTAGCCTAAACATAAAAGTGTCTATTTCCATGTAGCACATATAGAGTGGAAAATCAAAGTTGTGCACTATCAGCATAGCTAAAGGACTAATTATTTTAGACAGTTGCAACCATTTGCTATAATACTATGCAAACATAGTGTGAAACCAAGAAATTTTGTGTGTACCCCAAAAGTAACATCCACTGTCATGGAAGTTTACACAATAAATACAGCCTTTGATTCATGTTTTAAATATTTGACCTTTACTAAATGGTATGGCATGCCTTATGCATATAATTAGTTCACCCTTGATGGTGGCCACTAGTGACTTTTCTTGACAAAGTCATGGTCATTCTATGTTACTTCACACTGCAGTGTTTCCATCCCAATACCTTCACTCATACCTACCAGGTCTGAGCAGGTTAGTGTGAAGATACCTGACCTGATCTGAAACTAATGAAGCTGGGTGTTGTTTTAGGCAAGGCAATACAGAAATCATACTAGGTCAAGATAGCCAGCAAAGGTAAAGTGCAAGCATATTTATACTTACAGGACATCCATTTTGTTCTTTACCTACAGAAAAAAAAAAAGGGGGAACTAAAAAACTAGAGGAAGGAAGAAAAACTACTAATCCAAGAAAGATACACCTAAGGCCATAGTGAAGAAAGAAATTTTTTTAACTCTGTTAAGCTATTTTGTATGAGTATTGATAAGAAGGCAATGTATCCCCTAAATGAGAGTGCCAAAGTACAGGATGTAACAGAACTGAAATAAGCACTATAAACTTATGTAAATCAGTTATAAAGTTGAATTTAAAAGACTTCTAAATATCTTAAGATAGAAAAACACACAGTCAAAACAACATAAGCTCTGCTGTTTTACAAGCTAATGACCCCATGAAATAACCATGCAGTCATGAATGATGGATATTAATGTTTGAAATCCCAGATTCAGTTGACCTAGTTTTTGTAATCCTGTTTGATTTTTTCTTCTTTTTTCACACAAGGTATTTTACCAAAGTATAACCTTGAAACTCAGAAATTAATCTTATGTTCCACTGCACAATTTGTATTGTTTATTTAGGCTTCAGTCCTAATGACAGATATGTGTACTTTTAGATTTGTATCAAATCCAGCCACTTTTGCATTTGTCCTGGGGATTTATGTTTACAGATAAAGGTTTGCTAAAATGAAAGCATAGAGAGAAATGTCGGCAAGAGGAATAGCTAAAAAAATCTTAAGATATTAATGAGATTCATTCATTGTTCAAGTCTAGATGCTTAAAATATTAAAATCCATTTGTTTCTTTCTACAATGCTAAAATTAGGCAAGAGTTTCAATTTTCTTTTGAGACAATAGTATCTTACTGTACCCTCTTAATACATACATAAAGATAAGAACTGCACAATAAATGAGTTTTAATTTAAATCAGTTACACTAGGGTTTTACTTCTTAAATTAAAACCTAATTTGAAGAAGTTTTTTTCCCCTTCTAAAGAGAAATGCAATTTAAGAAGTTTGCGTATTTAGGATTCCAGTTTATACTGGATAGATGGTGGAAGAATCTAATCAAAATGCTGCCTCTGCTGAAATTCCACCCACTGCTGGAAGCATTGAATAATTGGTCCTGTCATTCAGCATCAGCTAAGTGTCCCTCTCTCCACAGTGCAGAAACTTCCAGCCTTCTTCATTACTCTCCAAATGAAGCCTGCCTCTTGAAAACACAGCCATCTCTCATAATTGATTTAGTTTTCTCTATTTATTCTACAATACAGGTCCTTTACAATGAAAATCTTTCCTGCTACAGATACAAGCTTCACTCATTGAATGCATTCCACACAATTAAAGAACATCATGAAACTGTTACAGGACAAGACATGTTGCTGAAAGCACTATGGTTTTTCTTCTACATAAGCATATATCACCAAATACTTAATCAGCATAGGTATGCTAGTAAGGCTTAGAAGCTTCTACTAATATATAGTAAAAGACTATTTTCAAATAAGACATTAAGCCAAGTATATACATAGTCAAATATATTTAGACTGATCTGTGCTGTATCTCCAAATAACAGATGTCCTTCTGACAATGGAGATGATTCATTCTATTATAAAGGAAAATTTTGTCTTAGCAAAGATACTGCAAAATTACGATTTTGTTCCATTAAGAGATGAATTATGCATTCCCCTTTTACTTGAAAACTGATTCAGATGAAGGGATAACATAAATAGCTGAATTAATCACTTAGTCTGTCATTATCTCCATAAACCAACATCAGAATTTTCCCACCTAAGAAGACACTAAGACCTGGGAGTTTGGAGACACTTGAGTCTACCATCTGATAAGCAGCTGAATTAAACATCTACTCATTCATGAAGATTCTCCCAACCTGGAGATGTAAACGTTTGTCAGACACTATCTGGGAGAATCCCCCCAAAATTTTATAACATACAGAGATTCTGATGTCACTAGTGAGTTTCACATATTCCTCATGCATGTAAGAAGCCATAGCTCCCAGCAAAACACCCTTTGGAGGCCAATATACACCAAAGACAATTCTGCTAAATGTTAGTGAAAAGCCTTTTCACACACAGTAACTAGCAACATTAACAGCAAGACCCATAAAACAAAGAATACCTCATGGGATCAAGGCGTCCTTCAGTTTTCTTGAAAAACACCTGTATTAGGCAACCACCAGAGACAAAGCCACAGCTCTGGGACATGGCAGGGGAAGCATCAACATGTAATGAAACTTACTGTTTGAAAAAGGAACTTCTTTTAGCGTGGTTGTTGAAGGCAGAGTGCAGGTAGGCATCTAGCTAAAATGACTAGTGTTATGAGTGTGTGATGAAACACCAGATCTCTATTGTGACTCCTTCATGTAATTCAGAATGCCTCAGAAGACATGGAATAATGGAAGAAGATCTACGTCCCCAGGCCTTGTTCCACATTGGCTTTGTGATGATGTCTATGGCATGCTAGCTGGAGGATTTTCAGAAAAGTGCAGCTTTCCTACCATCCCACACACCTGAAGAGGAGAATATGTGAATTTCTTTAAGCTCCTATAAAGATAAAGGCTCTCTCTTGTATCCAAACATCACAATAATTTCTTTCAGAAAAAAAGAGCTGAAATAAGCTTTTGTGTACACAAGGAAGATGACTAGAAACTGCTTTCTTTGTAACAGCAGTAATAAATAGGCAAAGTTGATACACCTGTAAAAACTGAATGCAATGTAAGTTTTTATGACCAAGCTATTAGTAAAAATAGTCTTAAAAATATTTAAAGAAAATATTTTCAAAGGTATTTAAAGCTCTTTCTGTCTCCTGGTAATATGTTCAACTTCTTCTTAGTTTGAGGAGGCACTCAGCAAAATTTGGTTTTTCCTGGAGTCCTTAAAATATCCAATGCACAGGAAAAACATATGGAAATTGCTCACAGGAAGCACATATCAGATAAACACAGGAAGTAATTATTCAGCAGGAAAGTTTGGAGGAAATGGGTTGTTTTTCTGTCAGCTCTGGTGTTCTGCGGGTTTCAGGACATCAGCAGTAATGAAGGAAATAGATTAGCAATTGCAGGGCAGCTATTGTTTATACAGTGTTGACACCAAATGTCACTCTCCTAGAATTTACCTTGTAAAAATAATTTAATATTGTGCAAAAGCAAAGCAGCCTTTCTTTTTTTCTAACAATATCACAGCAGCTAGTCTTAACATCTGCTCTGCACTGAGAAGGTTTGAGGAGGAAATAATTCACCTGGTAAAGTAGTAAAATAAAAGGAAAATATATTAAAAAACTTCCAAGCATTTATCAACAGTGCTTTGTTTCTTGTTTTTAAGATGATAAACCTTTATTTTGGAATGATCTGGTAGTATAGAAGCACCACAAATCCAACCTAAGAAAACATGAGGTTTTAAGTTGTTGCTTTAATTTAATTTAATTTAATTCTTCACTGAAATGAAAAAGCCCTCTTCTGAAGCAAGTCTTCTCTTGAAGTCATTAGGGGACTCTCATTCCTGAATCAGTTGATTATGCATTAGGCAAAGATATGAACCAACATTCCCTTTCTCTCAGTCAATTCAACTGAACATCAAGTTCTAGCCAACCACATTTGCTCTTTTGAAAATTTCCTAAGAAAACTTTCACTGAAATAAATATGTATCTGTATAAAAGCCTTCAGGTTTGACAAATCAATATTTTCCTTGTGAAAACATGTCATGGGAAAAACATTTCCAGCCTACTGTATCCCTAAGTTACCTCAAAGTGGAGAAACGTGATCATGTGGAAAGCAAATACAGCTGTGAAAGGTGCTCTGTTCTGTGCAGGCAACGAGGTAGACCAAGTTATCCCTTGACAAAACTTGATATTAAACTTGATAGCAAGCTGCATGGAATAAAGGACAGGACAAGAAGCAGGAGAAATGTCCAGAAGGAGCAACTTTAAGTATCATATTCCCCTTCTCACATGCACATATATTTGCTCAGGAAAGCAGGATAGCAGAAAAGTCTCTCCTCCCTAGCACGCCATGTAAGGATTAAAGAAATTATCATCAACCCTACTGGTCTACAGACAGAACTGAGCCAGCTGTTCCTCAGTAGCTCTCCTGATGCTACCAGAAAAGACAGAAACAGAGAAACCCCATATGGCTTCTTGGATACACACTTGTTCTAGCTGTCATCAGTCCTGTAGGATTCTGTATTTTACTCCTTTACTGTGGTTTTAATTTTGCTGTACTTCCCTCCCTTCTATTTGATTCAGTCAGTTATTTGGGTAACTATTTCACTTAATGGCTGAATATATTCTTAAGAATAAGTTTATACCCTTCTTTGCCTCAGTCTTTAATAGTAAGACCAGTTGTTCTCTGAGTACCCAGGGCCCTGAGCTGGAAGACAGGGATGGGGAGCAGAATGAAGCCTCCATAATTCAAGGGGAAATGGTTAGTGACCTGCTACACCACGTAGACACACACAAGTCTATGGGGCCCGATGGGATCCACCCAAGGGTACTGAGGGAGCTGGCAGAGGTGCTCACCAAGCCACTTTCCATCATCTATCAGCAGTCCTGGCTAACTGGGGAGGACCCAGTTGACTGGAAGTTAGCAGATGTGACGCCCATCTACAGGAAGAGCCAGAAGGAGGATCCAGGAAACTACAGGACTGTCAGTCTGACTTCAGTGCCAGGGGAGGTTATGGAGCAGATCATCTTGAGTGTGTACAGGACAACCAGGGGATCATGCCCAGTCAGCATGGATTTATGAAAGGCAGGTCCTGCTTGACTAACCTGATCTCCTTCTATGACAAGGTGACCTGCTTAGTGGATGAGGGAAAGGCTGTGGATGTCGTCTACCTAGACTTTAGTAAAGCCTTTGACACAGTTTCCCACAACATTCTCCTGGAGAAACTGGCTGCTCATGGCTTGGACGGGTGTACTCTTTGCTGAGTAAAGAGCTGGTTGGATGACCGGGCCCAAAGAGTTGTGGTAAACGGAGTTAAATACAGTTGGTGGCCAGAAACAAGTGGTGTTCCCCAGGGCTCGGCACTGGGGCCAGTTCTCTTTAATATCTTTATCAATGATCTGGACGAGGGGATCAAGTGCACCCTCAGTAAGTTTGCAGACAACACCAAGTTGGGTGGGAGTGTTGATCTGCTGGAGGATAGGAAGGGCCTAGAGAGGGATCTGAATAGGCTGGATTGATGAGCCAAGGCCAATTGTATGAAGTTCAACAAGGCTAAGTGCTGGGTCCTGCACTTGGTTCACAACAACCCCAGGCAATGCTACAGGCTTGGGGAAGAGTGGCTGGAGAGCTGCTTGGTGGAAAAGGACCTGGGGGTGCTGGATATGAGCCAGCAGTGTGTCCAGGTGGCCATGAAGGCTGATAGCATCCTGGCTTGTATCTGGAATAGTGTGGGCAACAGGACTAGGGAAGTGACTGTCCTCCTGTACTCAGCACTGGTGAAGCCGCATCTTGAATCCTGTGTTCAGTTTTGGGGCCCTCACTACAAGAAAGACAGTGAGGTGCTGGAATGCATCCAAAGAAGGGCAACGAAGCTGGTGAACGGTCTAGAGCATAAGTGTTATGAGGACTGGCTGAGGGAACTGGGGTTGTTTAGTCTGGAGAAGAGGAGGCTGAGGGGAGACCTTATCGCTCTCTACAACTACCTGAAAGAAGGTTGTAATGAGGCGGGGGTCAGTCCCTTCTCCCAAGTAACAAGTGATAGAAGAAGAGGAAATGGCCTCAAGTTGCTCCAGGGGAGGTTTAGATTGGCTATTAGGAATAATGTGTTCACCAAAAGGGTTGTCAGGCACTGGAACAGGCTGCCCAGGGAAGCGGTTGAGTCCCCATCCCTGGGGGTATTTAAAAGATGTGTAGATGTGGTGCTTAGGGACATGGTTTAGTCCTGGACTTGGCAGTGCTAGATTAATGGTTGGACTTGATGATTTTAAAGGTCTTTTCCAACCTAAATGATTCTATGATTCTATGAATATTTCAGTTCAAATTACTTAGAATATTTTTCTCTAAGGATTTTAATGTCTTATTTCTATTTTAGTCATTCATAATCATGATACTGTATTATAAACATCTTATCTGGAAATGTAACAGACTTTGTTTCTCTTAGCAAAATACCATAAAAATTCTTCAAAAACTTTAAATATCTCTTCACATTTTATGAGTTGATGAATTAGCCAGAGCTGACCCATTTTCACAAAGACTGTTATTTATAATAAAATAGCATTTTTTGCACATGAAAAATTGAAATAGCAGTGCAAAAGTGTTTAGTAAAACATTCTTGACAGGTTCTGATTAATTTTATTTAAGAAAGTTGAAGTACATTCTTCAGGTAGTACTATATTCCATCAGATATCCAAATAAAAAGATTTCTTATTGCTCATTTGGATGGCTTCTTACATGTACTTAGTGTAACAGCTTACCTTTGAGGCAAAAGTTACATTTAGGTGCTTTCAACATTCTATATCCACACTCATTTGTCATCCAAAAAGCTTGTAGCTTCTGATCTTCAAATATAGCATTTGTTGAATAGGTTAGTTTCCTGTATTACAGACACAGATATGTTTGAACTTATAAAGTCAGAAGGTTTCAAACTGACTTTAAGAAAAACAAGGACAGAATCTTTCCATTCTTACTCACAAAATTTACTGCAGTAAATCAAAATTCAGCAAGTAAACTTAAAAAGCTCCAACTGGTGTCAAAAAAATGGCCTGATAGATTAGTCTGAATCCAAAGTAAAAACAATTTTCCACTAGGAGAGCTGGGAAGGCTGAGACAGATCCCTTCTTATTGGACTAGAGCAGAACGATGCCAGCTCTGAGCCCAGCGAAATGCAGGCAACAGGAAGATAGTCTAGATATGAAGATTCTTGGGAAACTTTCACAGTGGGAAATGGGAAAGCAAGATATGGGCTGGGGGGAGTTACCACAATTGTTTTACCAGCTTTGCCTCCACACATATGTCTGTCAGCCTTTTCCTGCGTATTTCTAGTAGGAAGGCTGATGCAATGGCCACTCTATCAGGCATCACAGAAAGGTGCTAACCAGATGTTCAACCTTATTTCCCTAGTGAGATGGTTCCCAGATCACTCTCTCTAAAGCATGACCATTAAGGCATTCTGACCACAAACGAACTGCTTTCTTACTTTTTGTAGAAGAAGAAATCACATCATGATCTTCAAGCAATTTACCTTTTTTATTTAGCTCATGGAAAGAACAATCTAAATGGGACTTGAAAGGGCAGCATCATTTGAAGGAAGCATTGAAAACACAGTGATGATCAAGCTCACTGGCATAACAGCTGTACCTGCAGTGTTTTTCTAGCAGAGTGGGATTCACTTTTGAAACGTGACATTCTTTCACACACCCACCATAAAGTGGAAAAAATAGTATGTCTTTGCAGGATAAAAAACTCTTCCTCCAATTCTTATACACAACATTTGAGTCTCTGGAACAATCACATTATAAGGAATAAATATTAAGAACAATATACAATAATTTTTTTTTTCTTTTTTTCAGCCTTAGGTTTGGTTGTTTTTGTGGAGTACATGTCTATCCCCTAAACATTTATTAGTCAGACTAGAGCTTTTGGTTATCAGAGTCCAGAGCTTTAGCTCTAGCCTCCAGCTACCTTTTAAAGATTCTAAAGACCTCTTGCTTCTGGGTGTTCTGTGCTTGTTTGTCACTTTCAGAAAGTTTTCTTTAAGGCGATCTATTTGCTCTTATTGAAAATCAAAATGATAGCTTATTAAGTAAAAGGGCTGAATAAGCAACTCAAATCTCCTTTTAGACTGGTAAGAGAAAGTAACTGAAAACAAACAGTGTGACCCAAAATTACCTTTTGTCTTCAGCATCTGATTTTCTCTCAATAGGATTTTCATGTAACAAACAATATGGTTTAATCAGGTCTTTGATTTATGTTGTGATCCCTTGGAAAATTAATTATATTTGTAATCATGTGTTGAGAAATTACTGTAAGAAGCAACATTTTCAGGGTAAAAACCATTTGTTTCACTTCTTTTTGTTCAAAATTTAGGGCATAAAGTCCCCTGGTGCAGTTTCTTTTCAGGAAGCAGCTTCCATTTATAGCGTTTATTGAAGTGGGTAGTATCACTAGCAGTATTATAGATGAGGAGGATGCGTGCATTGAATAAAAAGTATCCAGGACATTTGACTGAAAATGCAAACAAGACAGAATGATTTTGCAGTAACAGCTTTATGAGAATCGGGATTGTGGGTCTACACAGGCCCCCTGGAAAGCCTGGGTCACATGGCTTTTCCAGCTCTTTGCATCACACTACCTGCTATAAGTTACCTATAGCAATGCCTATACCTATAGCTACTTGCTATACATTCTGGGTGTCCCTGCAGACAGTCATTTCAGACTCTCTAAAACATTTTGCATGGCTTGTGTTGACAGGGAGATGTAGGGGAAAAAATACATAAGAAGAAGAGCTAGATAAGAAGATCAGCAACACCTCTGCTGCAAGCCATAAATGACTGACACAGTCCAAAAAGTGACTGAGACCTGTTCTTATGGCTTAATACTACTCTGGGAACTCTTTAATTGTAGATTTTGGCTATCACTTTTGCACTGAGAAAGCTAGATAAGCACAGAGTTAATTCCAGTTCGAGCAAATCTGAGAGTCTCTGCGTAGAGCAATATAAATTTGGGAAATAGATAACAGTCACTGATCTGAAGTCTGCTTTAGCTCCCTTTATCTCATCTTCCCCTCAGTATCATGGTCTGTCTTTATAATCCATTGAGCTAGTTATGAAATCATATACATGTGACATACTATTTAATATCAGAGAGAATAAATGGATCAGTAAGGCCAAATTGCAGTAGTCTTCTAGTCTTTAGCCATAGTTGTTTTATAGTGTAGAATGACATGTCTCCCAGTTTGCAAGGTATCCCATAATCACCACCAGTTCTTTGCTCCACCAGGCCATGTTTACATGGAGTTGCTGTGTGGACAAGCTGGACATGGGCATATGATGTTAAGGCACCATTCAGTTTTCAGGCACCCTGGATTATAGCAGGAGACCCAAGCTTTTCCACTTTATAGCTTCAAGACTAAAATGTATCCATGGTGGTTAATTCAAATAGAAAGAAATCTCTGACAGGTAGTCCATAGTCATTATTTTCAGGAGTTGAAGTACTGCCAACATGTGGTTTTATTGTGCGGCATCTGTTTCACAGTTTAGGTCTTTATAGTTTTTTAAATAAATTTAAAATTAATTAAAATTCATGATAACGCTTATTTTCAAAGAATTGATCCAAAGTTATAGATTTCTAGACTCAACTGTTTTCAGTTTAATGTCAAATACTGGCACTGTAAAGAAACCAAACACTTTGAAAGCAGAACAATCATATTACAGACTCTGGTATTTAAATAGCTCTGTTTTAATATTTTGGACAATTCTGCTTGGGAGGAAACAGCTTCATGAAAGGAAATGAACAAACGCATTTCCACTCAGGAATAAATGAGGAGGAGGAGGAGGAGAAGGAGTTGTTGTTGTTGTTGTTGTTGTTGCTGTTGTTGTTGTTGTTGTTGTGCTGTCGTTGTTGTTATGATGCCAGGAAGAAGAACCAAACTCTTCTAGAAATAGTTTCTTTATTTTGATGATTTGGATATGTTGCTGGAGTGAAAATGCAAACTTCTCTGCATATTTTTGTAAGCTTATATTTTTTCAAAACTTCTTAAACTGTTGACATTCAATTGCCATCACAATTACAGCCTGAACACAACTGTGTTGAAAAAATCTAGGCTTTGTGATCTGTGCAGTGGCACTGGCACTAGTGGAAGAAGGTATAGTCAGGAAGAAGAAACACTTTCATATAAGTCACTGCCCATATGAAAATATCACATCTTCCTTTTCTAGCAATAACCAGATGCCGTTTCATTCCTAGAAACACTAGATGTCCTCTTCCATCCACCTCCAAAAGAGAGAGATCATCAAAGGGTAAAAAAAATCCAACAGCTGTAGATAAAATCAAGTCATTATTGAGGACAATGCATGAAAAAAAGGAACTATCAATGGACAAAAAGTGTAAAAGCAAGGTACCAGAGGGGTCCCCTACTCCTCAGGTAGGTCACAGCCAACAATGAACGCACAATGAACGCACAACCAACAGCACTCAAGACTCCTTGAAGGTGTCTGGGAAACCAATAGGTGCTGGCCAGTCATGGAGGTGTGATAGGACCAGGGAGCCAAAAGCATTCCCACAGTTACCAAAATTCCCCCACGACCTTCCAAATTTCTGTCCAGCTTTCCCCAGAGGCACTTGTTGCCTATTGATACCACATCACTAACATCTCAGATGGAGTTTCCTACCAGATCAGGGAAGACTCAGTCCCTATGTGCCAGGCATCAATATCAGCCTCACGTGCCCGTGGGCACCTTTTAACTGAATTTATTCCTGCTTGAACTCCCCCTTCTACTGACCTGTATCAGAGACTGGAATAATGGGTGAAGTAGACCTTTAATTTGACCTGATGTGGCCATCATTATATTCATATGAATGAGTATGATCAAACACTCCAAGAAAAGATTTGTTATTCTCAACTGTAAGAACTCTGGGCAGATTAGACTTACATACCTGTCCTTTTACTGTTGTTAATCAATCTTATGTCTTCTTGGCACATTAGCTTGCTATGTTTTGATTAGGCATGGAAAAAGATGAATTACTATAAAATATATCCAGGACCTTTTTTATGCATTTTAATTTTCTGTGTCCCTTGCTTTCTAATTTGATTAAAACAGTGTGCTTTCCCATTTACATTTCCATTAATCAATAAAGCTGCTTCACAGGGTAGTAGTTTAATCAATAGGAGTAAAGATCCATATTCCTGCATACTAAACATTTATTTACTTACCATAAGAATATTACAAAATTTTCTTCTGTATGCTGTCAGAAAGTATCATACTACCCGATTTCCTACAAAATATTCTTCAAGAAAGGTTTTAATTAGGTCAGAGAAGAGAATAAATTTTAGTCATATCTACCTATATATAATCTTCATTGATAGGCAAGATCAAACGAGTTGAAAGGGTTTCACTGGATGACAGGATTTTATGACTGAGGTTATCACCTGATCCAGAGGCCTCACAATTTACTAGCATATCCTGTGAGTCCTGAGGCTATCAAAATCAAATTGATCATGTGAAGAGCATGCTCCAGTTGCCAGTGTGATCAGGTTTTGACAAGGGGATATACACATTAAAGTATATTCTGTTATTGGGGGCTCTATTCTCTATTGCTTTTGCTTTTTTTTAATTCAGAGTTATTTGTAAAACATGCTGAGTGCAAGGCCTACCACAGCTCTAGAAAAATACCCCATTAAGGCCTACCACAGCTCTGCAGGAATACTCCACATATTAAATGGTTAGCTTTACTGGTTTGTTTCTTTTTTTGTTTCTAATTGAGCATGTGCAACCAAAGTAGAACCAATGAATCAGATTAGGCATGCAAAGCAGTAACTGTCAAGATTTGTTCAAATCAAAAATAAGCCTGGTGATTCACTCAATAGAGCTTTGATTCATTTTAGCAGTGACAGGATTAGGCATCCAAAATTACAAACCATAGTATAAGAAGGCATAACTTGTCAAATCAGAGGTAATAATTATACAAACATGATGGAACAGTGAGGAGTAAATGTGTTCCCCCAATAGAGGACATTTCTTATCAGCAGAGATTGGTAAAAACATTTAATCTAAAGGATGATCACTACCAGCCACCAGAAAACTTTAAAGCAATGTTTCAAAAACCAGGTAGGAGGTCTCCTATGAAATCAAATATATGATTTGGCTCAGTAGGAAGGAAAAACTGTCTTTCCATATTAAGTTTTAAAAATGGCCTGGAACTGATATCCCTTTCCCAGAAGTTCCAGGAAATGTGTTCATTTAGAACCAAATACAAACCAGAGCTCTATATTTGCTGTGCAGTCTGAATACTTGAATAATTGATTTTGTCTTGCTTGTAAGCTTCTTGGGATATTGTGGTTACATATTTGGTGGTCTCTTGGTCGCTACTTGTCTGAATGCTCTTGTTGTGCTGATGCTCCTGCTTGACTGTGAGTTCTTGATATAGTAATGATGATTTACATTGCTGGTGCTCTTCTTAGCATCTGGGAACTGAGAGCTTCTAACTCTCTTTCTGTCCTGCCACAGTTAATAACAGCAATAATAACTTATTAAGTATGTGAAGATGACAACGGAGTAAAACATATTATTGATATTAAATAACCTGATTCTACTAAACAGTGCTGATGTGGAGCTCATCTTCTTAGTTCTTTGTGATAAACAAAGCTAGTTCTGATGTAAAACAATTAGTTCTAATTAATAGACAATGCCTTTGGAGCTCATAACAGGAGGAACACAGTACAATGTGTTGCCTGAAAGGAGAATTTTTAAGATCAAATACAATTTTTAGCAATGAGGCAAAAGGTGTGGAGCCTATAGCAATATGATCTGCTGAGCTGGCTGTGTAGAAAAAAGCAAAGAAGAAACTGGTGTAGTCCTGGAGACCTGGACAAAGAAGTGAGCAAAACTAGTGTGGACATACACAAGTCCATGAGGAGCTGGACAATGCCATTGAGTGACCCCTCGCAATTATTTGTAAAAGGTCATAGTGATACGTGGAGATTCCTGAGGACTGGAAGAGAGCAAGGACATTCTTACCTTCAAGAAGGGCAAGAAGGAGGATCTGGAGAACTATAAGCTGGTTAGCTTCACCTCTGTCCCAGGGAAGGTGATGGAGCATATAGCTCTGGAAACCATTTCCAAATTTATTAAGGACAAGAAGGTGATTTGGAACAGTCAGCATAGATTTAGAAAGTGGAAATCATGCCTGACCAACCACCTAGCCTTCTGTGACAAAATGACTAGTTTGGTGGAGAAGTGTAGAGCAGTGAACGTTGTTTGTCTTGACTTTAGTAAGGGTTTCAATTTTCATCACTGTCTACCATAACATCTTCATGGACAAGCTGATGAAGTGTGGGCTAGATATGTGAATGGTGAGGTGGGCTGAAAACTGGCTGAACTGTCGAGCTCAAAGGGTTGTGATCAGTGGCACAAAGTTCAGCTGGAGACCAATCAATCGTCGAGTAACCTGTTAGATAAGAACACAAGTTTTGCTGGAGTAAGTTAAATAACCAGTAGAACTTGTTCAAAATTTGATAGCAAAATTCAGTTTCTTCACAATATACATTGTCAATATTACAAATCTTTACCGGTACTGTTTCATCGATCTTTCTAAATTGTGAAAAAAATCTGAATGTTCACAAGCTCACGAACTAGAAAGTATTCATTGTCACAATATCAGTCAAAACTGGAGACGTGATCATGTTTTGGATCTAGGCTGTAGAGATGCAGAGAACAAAAAAGGAAAGAAATTTGAAGAATAAAGCAAGGGTATGAAAAGCAATAGAATGATAAAGTGCTCCCTAAAAGCAGATCTCTGGGAGGAACAGTTTTGAATAGGAACTTAAGCTGAAGATTCCTAAGATTCACAAACTCCTGCTTCTTTGTATGTTTGTGCGCAAGCAAAATCTGCAAAACTGTATCAAACACAAAGCATTAAAAAAAAAAAGCATTGAGAAAAGCAGTGGATGGAACACTACCAAAGTTTTTAATTTCTTAACTATTCAAGCTGCAAGACAAGAGCAGTCTTTGACTGTGTTACCCATGGTAGTCACACACCAGAGAAATGGAGCCTAAATAAAATAAATTATTAACATACATTCCGTCCAAGGCTTGTTTTTGTTATTTGTTGTTTTCCATTTCCACTGTTTTAATTACTGTTACTGGGAAAAAAAAAATGTTTTTCTACACAGCTTTATTCTGCCCATTGGTAATTTATTTTGACACTAGAGCAAAGATTATAGAAGCACAAAAAAAGGTAAAAAGATAAAAAGAAATCCAGAGTTTTTTTTACTCTTAGGCCTCTATTTCACAGTCCTATGTGAAATAAAATATCTCTGATTCAGCAGTTACTCTCAAAACTTGTGTGAGAAACCAACCACACGAAAACTTCAACATTATTTTGAGGATAAAGAACACATCTTTCCCGTCACATGTGAGGAAAGAGCAGAATAACTATAGGAAAATCAATATGACCAAATTAATTCCTCCCATGAAAAATATCAACAGAGTTACAATAAAGGCCAGCTAGTGTTCCTTCATTTTGTACTACAGGATAGTTTAATAAATCTATTTAAATATCTACTCTGTGAATGCAGGAGTTGTTTAAAGGAAGAATTTCATATATTGTTTTTAAAACTCCTGTCTTCATGGTGCTCAAGAAATAAAAAGATACAACTTTTTGTTTTCAAAAAAATGTAAAGTACACTAATAACAATGAATTCTTCCCCCCTCCCCTCCATTCTTTCTCTGTTTAAGCAACCTTTGCAGGGTCAGCTTAAGACCAGCTGGTGGCAGAATGGTAGTAAACCTGACAACATAATTTTTCAACATATAACCATTTGAAATGGACATCCTCAACATTCTGCATTTTAAGCATACATTCCTCTGAAAACCCTATTTCAAAATACAGTGACTTAATGCACTTCACTGAGACAAAGAAATAATACAAACTGCCTAGGGACCAGGATGTATGGGAAACGTCAAATTTCCATCAAAAGGTGGCTTTCTGTTTCTGCTAAGCTTAATTTATATGCCATGAGTTTTTACACTTGAAAATGTTGGCATGAGATCTCACAGGTACAAATAAAGCAAGATTAATGCTTCCTTGTTTTCTAGTGAAAAGCATGCACTACCGACTTGCATTTCAAATGAATTGCCAATAAAGTCGACTGGGAATTGCAATTAGTTACTTAATGTGAGTAGGTAGTTAAAATATCTTTAGAAGAATTGAAGTGTAAATGAAGCTATGTGCTATTCTGTTAACCTGTGCTTTCATTCATTTCATTAGCGTGACATTTCAATACCCATGTAGAACTAGGTGATTTAAAAACTCACCATCATCATCCAACATATGCAACATCACAGCTGTTCCCATTTATGTAAGGCATTTGGTCATTTTGTCTTCAAGATCCAGTTGTGCTTAAGATTCAGGCAGTAGCTTTCATACCTTTCAGTAAATTAACAATGTGCGTTTTGTACAATAGATAGAAAAGTTCAAGTCTGGGCAAACGTAGGTCTCTGTTTCAGGGTGATCTAAATAGCTCTAAAAGTCCAGTAACTGTATTGAATAGAGTTCCACTGATAATAACAGGAGCTTAGACACTTTGTTGACATACATGTACCTGAGTTTTGATGTCTCAAAACCCCACCCTCAATTTCTCTCTTTGTTAAATGGCAAGATGCTTGGAGACATGCGAGTACAAGGTTCCAGAAAGAAATAAGGAGTAATTATGATCAGGCTTCAGCTTAGTTCTGACTTGATTTGAAGTATGTTGAAAAGCTGTATTAAAGGATATGGCAGCATGCACCATTTTCACTAGAGTTCATGAAAAGTAGAGACCTTTCACCCTTCTAGCCTCTCTTCTTTCTTTTCTTTTAGTAATTCTCTGTTTGATTATGACTGTTACTGATGTATGTCAGACTGCACCAAAACAACTGAGAAAGGATTTGGGCTCTAAGTCCTTGATTTTTAAAAAGCATCCACTACCTCCTAATAGTCCCAGCACGGCAAACGAAGTGCCTAGTAGCTTTGAAAACATACCCATTATTAACTTCTTAAAAGAGCATACAAAATCAATAAAGAGCATGAACATCTAACCAGGATTCTCCACTCATGGTGGGTTTTTTGCACTACTGTGCAAACGTGTACTGAGGGAAAAAACATTACTGAGGGAAACTGCACTGGCACAGGAAGTGAAGAAACTGGGGTTCTTCAGCATAATTTGATGTTGAAGCCATGTGTGTCCTAGCTTTTAATAGGGCTGTATAATAGTTGAACAGATAGTTTTCATAGAATCACAGAATTGTTAAGGTTGGAAAGGACCTCTAAGATCATCAAGTCCAACCGTTAACCTAACTGCCAGGTCCAGGTCTAAACCATGTCCCTAAGCACCACATCCACACATTTTCTGAACACTTCCAGGGACGTGATTACACCACTTCCCTGGGCAGCCTGTTCCAATGCCTAACCACTCTCTCCATGAAGAAATTTTTCCTAACATCTAATCTAAACCTCCCCTGGAGCAACTTGAGGCCATTTCCTCTGTCCTATCACTCATTACTGGGAGAAGAGACCAACCCCCACCTCGCTACAACCTCCTTTCAGGGAGTTGTAAAGAGCAATAAGGTCTCCCCTCAGCCTCCTCTTCTCCAGACTAAACAACCGCAGCTCCTTCAGCTGTTCCTCCTAAGGCTTGTGCTCTAGACCCTTCACCAGCTTCATTGCCCTTCTTTGGACACGCTGCAGCACCTCAATGTCCTTCTTGTAGTGAG
The DNA here is from genome assembly GCF_047370975.1 of Nipponia nippon. Taxonomy (NCBI): domain Eukaryota; kingdom Metazoa; phylum Chordata; class Aves; order Pelecaniformes; family Threskiornithidae; genus Nipponia; species Nipponia nippon. The sequence goes on along the minus strand of NW_028262290.1, from coordinate 153,278,879 downwards.
GGGCCCAAAACTGAACACAGTACTCGAGGTGCGGCCTCACCAATGCCGAGTACAGGGGCACTATCACCTCCCTAGTCCTGCTGGCCACACTATTTCCAACACAAGCCAGGATGCCATTGGCCTCTTGGCCACCGGGGCACACTGCTGGCTCATGTTCAGGCAGCTGTCAAGCAGCACCCCCAGGTCCTTTTCCACCAAGCAGCTCTCCAGCCACTCTTCCCCAAGCCTGTAGCATTGCCTGGGGTTGTTGTGACCCAAGTGCAGGACCCAGCACTGAGCCTTGTTGAACCTCATACAGTTGGCCTCAGCCCATTGGTCCAGCCTGTCTAATTGTTTTATAAGTTTCTAATAGATACTACCCGTTCCTTCATAGAATCATAAAGGTTGGAAAAGACCCTTAAGATCATCGAGTCCAACCGTTAACCTAGCACTGCCAAGTCCACCACTAAACCATGTCCTCAAGCACCACATCTACCCTTCTTTTAAATACCTCCAGGGATGGAGACTCAATCACTTCCCTGGGCAGCCTGTTCCAATGCCTGACTACCCTTTCGGTGAAGAAGTTTTTCCTAATAACCAACTTAAACTTCCCCTGGCGCAGCTTGAGGCCGTTTCCTCTCATCCTATTGCTTGTTACCTGGGAGAAGAGACCGACCCCCACCTCGCTACAACCTCCTTTCAGGGAGTTGTAGAGAGCAATAAGGTCTCCCCTCAGCCTCCTCTTCTCCAGGCTACACATCCCCAGCTCCCTCAGCCGCTCTTCATAAGACTTGTTCACTAGACCCTTCACCACCTTCGTTGCCCTTCTTTGGACACGCTCCAGCACCTCGATGTCTTTCTTGTAGTGAGGGGCCCAAAACTGAACACAGTACTTGAGGTGCGGCCTCACTATTGCAGTTTGCATTCTTTGACCTTAATGTGATACATTGCAGCTCACAGCGGCTTATTTCTTCCCCCAGAAATGAAAGGTGATTGGATGGCAAAGGCCTCTGCACCATAGATTTTTAACACAATGTGAGAAGAAACCTACTCTTTAGAGGATATGACAGATCATATGATAAACTGTTTTATATTTATGGGACTGTTTTATAAACAATAACATGACAAGAGAACATCAGCACTCAATGAAAACTGACACAGAACAGGTATATGCAGGAAAGGGATACATTATTATTTGTCCACAGAGGTGTGCATTCGATGAAACATAACCAATAGACTTAATAGACAGATGTGTGGTTATGCCAGTTATTTGGTCGTAGAGACCAAATAAACCCATATATATAAGATAAAGCCTCTTCCCTTCCCCTGTCTGAAGAAAACACTAGATAAAGTAAAAAAGATTAAACAGGTATCTCGAGAGAACAAAAAGATATCTGGTAATGCTCCTTTTTGTCTCTTTAAACCCGATACATAGCAAATCAGGTTTTCATAAGATATTTGTTTACCTGTGATTAACATCTGTAGTTGAAAAGAAAAACTCTTCTCACACTGTTTTAATCACTGCACTTACTTAGATTCTCAGCAATTTGTTTGTGTCTACATTTGAATAAGGAAAGATAATCCTAGAGTTGTCCAGGCCTGTCATTTACAAATGACTGCCCATTACTCATACAAAAGAAGTTATTTATGACTTGATCACTATTAGAATACAGAGAATTACAACCTGTTTATTTTAAGCTTTGTAAATTGCCCTTAGGTTGATGAGCTGATAATTATATGTTTCTTTCTTCAAATGATGGCTCAGGGGATAGACATAATATTAGCTATTTGCTTTAACAATTAGGAAATTGTTCTATTTGTGGTCTAATTGACTAAATTACACCTGCGAGGTCTGAAGAATTTTCATTATCACCTGTGTGGAAGCAGCACGTGTCCTATTACCTACATCTATGGTTTTTTTTCTATTTTAACCCCATCATTACCAGTTCTGTGCATATCACTACAATGAAATTGCAATCATTTCCAAGCTTTAAGCACATTTTATATTCGAATGTATGCCAGTACCTACAACACTCAATCAGTCCTGCTTTATGCTGTTTTCATCTATTTTCCTTTCAGAGTTACAGTTCCAAAAAATCCACAAACATAATGCAATACCTAGAGCAAAACCCTGGAAGTAGAAATAAAATTAAAACATTTTCTTAGAAAGAGATAAAACATTTAAAGTCATTTCTCTAAACAAAATGTAAAACTTCATTTTTAGAGGACAGACATAATATCAAGTGTGTTGTACCTAGGAAAAAATAGACCTCTTAAAGTTACATCATGACATACATTTAATGGCTATTTCTGTCAGGTCTATTTATATGATAAATTCTTTAGGGCAGGCATCTTGCACATTGGAATAACAGACTATCTTCTGGATTTTCTGGTTAACTCTACCAGTTGTCTAGCCCTGGACTGCTAAGAAGGTTTCTCTTGGCATGGTTGCTCCATGGAGAAAAAAAGCACTAAATTAATTTCCATTTAAAATAGGATTTTTTTTTTCTGTGTTGCATCTAAAACTTGTCAAGGAAAAAATATTCAAACAAATTGAATTTTTTTTATCTGTTCAATGCTTTCAACCAAATTATAACTCACATAATTCTCATGCTTGAGACGCAAGCAAGTATAGTTACTATACCAAATTTCACAGTTTTGCCATCATTCTCAGCTAACTCAATAGCTTCCTCTGTTCATGGGCAGATCCATTAAGGCCATACTACACTGCCAACTCACAGAGTGGTGCATGGACCCCTGTTGGGAGTCCCTGAAGACCTCTGAAGGGTAACAGTAGTCACTGGTCTAAAATAATAGGGATTCAGCAGTCTACGCAACTTATGTCCCGGCTTCATATTTAATGTATGCATTGTATATTCTGTCTTTCCCTGCTATTGGTGTGAGTGGGTCTTTTTAGGTGTGCAGATTGAGAAAGGAGACTGATAGTCAGCAATAAGTAGCAGAAGAATATAAAAGATCTGCCAGGTGTCTCTGCTGCCTTTTGGAGCCACTTCTAAGAGAGGACTTGAGGGAACATATTACTTCTCTTCTTCCTGTCTCATGGTCAATTAAAATTATATTTTGCTTTTTGCTTGTCTGAAATGTGTGAGCTCCTCAAGCATACATTTTCAGCAGCTATGGATAACTGGAAGCTGTATTTCCCACAGTGCTCAACTGACCATGTTATTTTCTAGTATAATACCACTGATTTTCGTAGGAATTCTGCTTGAGGACCTGCAGACTAACTGTTTAAATATAGTAAGCATGACCTAAATTTCAGTGAAATACAAGATAAAGAAAATTAAATCTGTAAGTAATTTTTAAACTTACAGAAAATATGTATCAGCAAAAAGTCTTTTAGTAGATTTAGCTATTAGAAAGAAAGGACAATAGTTTAGAACTAGTAAGAACGGTGTGCTTATTGGTATTATTTTCTGTAATGGTGAAATGCTTCTTTCAGTTGTGTCCTAATCTTACATTCTAGTGTGTATTTGCATATGCTAAAAGATGCTGAGCATAATGTCCCCTTCACAATGCTCTTCTTTGCAATGATCTTTTAGTTCCCAGTCAAGATCTTTAAGTATTGCAGCAACGATCATGACTTGACATAGAGGTGCACTGTTCAGAAAACTATCAAGAAAGCAAGTCATTCCAAAGATTGTGTTGAATTAAGTTGATTTTCTTAGTAACTCTGCCACCTGCATCACTAAAGAACAAATGTCTCCATGATGGACAGGTCAAACATAGTTTTTCATAAGCTGCCCACAGCTGTTCTTTCTTTTCCTAGCGAATTAACCACTTCATTGCTGTTCATTCATGCATGTGTCATTGTAGTTTTAAGGAGAATGTGTATTCATTGAATGGAAAATGTAGCTTGAAGGTCTAGTCTTACTGAATCAGCCTCATTATCCTGAACCTACTGATATGTCTTTTATACTGAAGGAACTACTTATGCCTTTCACTATATGTATATGCGAGAACACATAATGTTACTTAAGAAAAAAAATCTGAATTTTGAATAATTAGTGTTGGAAAGATCATCAAGAAAAGGTAACAATGTTATTTTTTTTGTAACTAAGCCTTATGCCCCATAAGACTGACATAAAGTTAAAGGAAGTGTTAGGAGATGAAAATACTCTAGTATAAGCATTTTTTTCCCAGTCTCAATAGTGAAGAAAACTGAGAACACATATTAAGATTATGAGGTAATCTAAAACTAAATATAATCTGCATGCCAGAAAATGTAACTTAATAGGTATTAGCAGCAGAGAGCACTGTGTGAGTTATAAAATACAGTTTTATGTATCACTCAGACCAGATGTTGGTTGGGTATTCATCTATAATTCAAGTTCATTGTAGTCATACTAATATAAGAAATGATCTATTATATTATAGAATGTTTGTACATCAGCTAGGAAGGCTAGTTGTATAATTCCAGACAGCATACGGCAAATAAAAAAATTAAATTAAAATCCTTAAGCACTAATTCAGTGTTCCAAGAGTTTTCTAGCTGTTACTTTGCTCTGTCCTGAAGATATTACATTAATTCTAGGATGCTTGTCAGGAATAGTAGAATCAGAGCAAATGGTTAAGATCTTTTTGATTAATTCTTTCAAGTCTTTACAATTCAACCTATTTTATTTATTCACTTTCAAATTCATTTTCAAAATAATTAACTTTGAAAATATTTCTGAAAATTCATTGAGGTTTTAGGGGGTTCAGTTTCTTAAAATTATATCCATTTGAAATTATTGAAATTCTTCCCTTTCCTGGTAATTCCAAGAGATATTCAAAATTTTACAAGATTATAAACACTACAAGGAAGGAAAGTAATGATAATTCAGAAATTTCTAATTTTTAATGTATATGAGGGGTTGTAAAATCTTTCTTATACCAAAAGATTTTGTTGCAAAATATTGTTTAGTTTTCTTCAAAAGCAAACCACCCGCTAGACTTCAAAAGTAAAAGGAACCAGGCTTGGGGATTCTTCATTTCTTGGTTTGCTGTTTACAAGAGAGATTCATTCTCATTAACGTGCTTTTTCTGAAATCTTTCCTTCTGTACAAACTGGAATTTTTCCATTGAATTTGTATGAAATGCCTCAATTAAGGAAAAAAAAAAATCTATCTGCTTACCTGACCTGGCCAAGTGAGTATGTTAGATAAAATATTAATCTGTTCCTCTTATACTGGGCTTCCTGGCTTAACTGCGGTTGTCCTGATGTCCCAATCTTTAATGAATCCTGCCAAAGGCCTGCTGGTCATTCCTCATCTTCTTTGCAATATTTACATGCAACCAGTGAGAGGTCATGAGTTCAACTGCCAACAGTATCCTGATAACAACTGATTGAACATCTTCTCAAATTGTATACCCGACATCCTTTTCACAGATACAGGCAAATATTTATTCCAGCTGAAGTTGAACAGGCAGTCATCTTCAAACCTGTAAACTCTCAGTGCTGTATAAGTTGCTTTTCAGTTAGGAGCACATGAGATGTGATATTGCTAGCAGTAGTGAACAGGCAGTAGTGAAGCCATCCAGTTATTTTCTTCACTCCCAGCTTCCTGCTGAGGAGTTGCTACCCCATGGTGTACTGAAACACTGAAAAAAGACAGTGAAAGTATGTCTGGTTGAGGTATACTTCATCAACAAGCTTCTTGCAGGATCTACCTCACATTTAAACAGTCACTTTCCACATATTATCACTTAACCAAAGCAGAATGCTTTGGATGCATTCGTGAATGTACTTCTCCTCATGGAGGACAGAAAAAAAGACAGTAACTTTAGTTCATGGATTACTGTCCATTCGAATTTGAGTCCTTGCCTACCAGCACATAGGTATCTTTGTGACTCTTCAAAAAACTCTCAGAAATAAAACAAAATTAGAAAGTTGTCAATGCCCATTCTAAAATTTTATCATTATATTTCTGCAGACTGTTTGATTAAAACAACATATTTGCTTTAAAACTTTATCCTAATATTTTTGCTTTATCTAAAACTTCAGAAAATAGTATAACTTTCTGCCTCCATGTTATTATTTACAATGGAAGTGTTCATCACTATACCGTTGCCATAACGGTACTCCTATATGAGGACCGAATGTTGTATGATTGAAATCAGTGTGAAATTAGCAGACAATTCAATGAGAGCAGTAACAGGTCCAAATAACAGAGTCATTTAAAATCAAACAACCCCAAAGAGTACTTCTATTATGCCAAAGAACAGTACAGGAAAAAGATTTCCTGTGGCATTAGCTGAATCACCAGGGTGTTGTTTCAAGACCCAAACTGATGGACTTAGAGAGTAAAGAATGTGTATTGTCTATCACTGTATTTTACACTTAGAGAGAAAGATCTTTTAAGATAATTCACAAATTTTACATTTACATTTAAGCAATTAATTTTTTGCAGTGTACCTGAAGGAAGAAGTGGTTTGAGTTCAAGCTGTAATTAAAATATTTTTTTTATCATCATCTTTAGCGTAGCCCACAGTGAATCTGAAGCAACAGCAAGCCTGTTAAACAAGATAATATATGGTAACATATACTTTTTCTGACAAGCAGTTTACCCGTTTTCATAATCTCATATAAATAAACCCAGAAATCTGTGCCAAGGCTTGTGGACTCTCTAATGGAATGTGAAATCTTCCAACAGGAGTAAGCAAGCATGATAAGGTAATTAACGCTATCACTGTCTTTGTTGACAATTGCCAAGGAAGATATAAAGAACAAATTATTCCAGGTAACTCATTCATAGAAAGATCAAGGATTGTTGTGTTTCCACTTAGCCTAGCTGAATATGATTATCTGCATTTAGAAAAAGGCCATGCAACTGAAGTGAGCAACTTCTTTCATAGGCTCTATTTTAGCAACAACTCAGGAGTGGGTATTTTAGATTGATAAATTTAATTATAAGAGGAACAAATTTAATTATCTTGCATATGTTACATTTTCTGAGAACAAGATAAATAAGTGATTGTTTTACACTTCTGTATGCACACAAACATAAGAAGTTGAGTAGTTCTTGGCAAATGTTGGGGAGAACTCAGCCCTACTTAAAACATTTCTTGATTCATTTCAGGGGGATGTTATCTATAGTCTTGAAAAACTTTTATGGATTAAGAAAAATTATATTTATTACAGTATACTGAACTAGCTTCTCTGATGTAAATTTGTTTATGCTGACTAATTCTTGATTGCTCCCCCAGAGGATATGAAACCTGTCCACTTTAGGACTGACCACAAGGAGGTCACCGAAACACACCCCATATTTATTTATCTGTACAAAGTCCTACTTAAAATCATTGTCGTCAAAAATACACTAACTGACTTAAAACACAATTGCTTTTGGTTTGTTTGCTTGTTTATTCTAACATTCACTAACTCTGAGTAAACACTGAGACTTTTTTAAAATTCCTCATTGCTCAACACAGTGAGAGCAGTTAGTTTAGTGCAGTGTTTCCATTACTGCTATCACTAATATTTCAGGTTTTCCCTATGGTAAGTAAGTAAATTGGCCCCTTTTAAAGCATCTAATCCAATGCATTCAATCTAATGGTGAGTTTGAACTGCGTTTCTCTACAGGGAGAACTTGTTTGGGTGGTATAAAGGTTTACAGTATTTTGTCCACTTGTATTCACAAATGTGGACAGTCCTTCAGTGACTGTGGTTCAGTGAAGAAGAGATAAAACTTTCAACAGATTAGGGCTAAAATGACTTCTGGATTGATTCTTTGTTTTTTCCTACTAATAACTGGACAGTTCTTTAAATTACAATAGAAGAGAAATATATTCAATGTATGGCAATATAATTATTATTACTATTTATGAATCCAGTCTTTCAACACATCTGAATAGAATTAATTGTCATTCATTTTTAAGGGCTAAGCTACTTAACAAATTCTCAGATTGGGCTAAAAAATATTTTAATTCATTCCAACTATATTTTGTTTTCATTTCATTTGTGTCATTTTCCATTTATGACATAAATAGATTGATTACTCTGAAAATATTCCATTATTCTGCATTTTTTTAAAAAATCAGGTCATAAACTCATAAAATTTAAAGGCATGTTTCCTCAAATTTCCAGATGTCTGTGTACCTGCCTATCCTGGACGTTGTATTGCCTAAGGGATTTTTGTGGGTTTGGCTCTTCCATTTCTATATTTCACAACACTTGGCAGACAGTTTTACTGTGGTTCTGTTTTGTTTTGTAATTGGGCAGAGTGGCTACAGCAAATCTTGTAACCAATATGTTGAAAGGTTAACAAAATACACAAAGCTCGCTCTTGCTGTCAGAAGAGCTTCTCAGCATCCTGTTTTTCTCAAAGCTCTTGTGAATTGATTTTTCTCTAATTTGTAACAGTCTTTGTGAGAAAGTGGCTTACTTTTGATATTTGTCAAAATAGCATTTTGGAGCTCCATGCAGATCTCAGAGGTTGCAACATGAGAATCTACTCACACAGGATAAACCTTTCAAGTTACCTCTTTCCATGTCTGGTTAGGGAAGTGGAGGAAGGTGAGGTACTGAAGGCTTATACCTTGGGAGCACAGGAAACCCTCAAAGAGGTATTTTCTCTATCCTCACCCTTTATCTCCTGCTTTCAAATAAAATGGAGGTCTCGCTCTGATCCCACATGCCAGATTAGCCAGCTGTTGCCTAAAAAATTAATAAGATCTGCTCTTGGCTGGGTAAAAGAGTGCACTTGTCCACCAGTACTGCTGTGTATGAGATTCACTGTGTGACAGATCCTGCAAAGTTCTCCCTGGTTTTAAGGAAAGCATAATCATGTTCTGTTTTAATGTGAGCATGTTTAACAACTTTTAATTTAAAAAAAAAGTTCTTTAATATTTTTAAGTAACTGTTTTTATTCTTGCTGGTAAACCCTACTTGTCCTTTGACAGTTATTTTCTTTCCAAGGAGCCAACATGAGGAGATAAACATTCTTACAGAAGGGCACAGAAGCACACTGAACTCCAACACACCATTTTTTCCCCCTGTCATTTCCCATTGTCCTACGAGGAGATGAACTTCACTAAATCTGAATTTCTATTTAGCTCAAGCTTGGATAAAATAAATGCGTAGTGTTCTTTGCAGTTTAGCCTGTGTAAAAATCCAGATGACTGCCAACATTTAACAGGATTCATAGCATTTAACATTACCAACACCCCAAGCTACTGCCTAATCTTAAATTCTGTACTAGACTGATTTTTATACTTCCAAGAGGCCAGGACTTGATCAGCCATTCCATCTCTGATCTTATTATTTTATTCAATAATAGTTAACTTAAACACATTCAATGTATTTTTTCAACCTTGCTCACATCTTGTGCTTATCTGATGATTTCATAAAGAAAATAGATATGCTGTACATTTGATACAAAAAGTGTAATAAACTATGGTTTTCTCTTTCAAGAAATTAAGAAAAAAATCTGCTTCTAATTAATGTCAGTACTTTGACAGATTTGGCACCACTACCTCATGTTGATCCTGGCAACATTTATTCACAAAAATGGGTTTATAAACTGTAATCAATTAAATCCTAACTTTTCCTTGTATTATTTATTTACACTATGGTAGTATCTAGAAACTCTACTCAAGACCAGACATGTATTAAAAGAGAGATTTATATGAAATATTTCAACTAAGGGAGTCTGTGTCCTGAGTCAATAGTTAAATGCATGAAGGAAAGGAGAGAAGGAAGACAATCTTTGGGAAGTGAAGTCACTGGTTCCTGTCACACAGAATGCCCATTGCCAAGAAAAGAAAGATCTCAGTCTGAAATTTCAATGTAGTGCTTTATCAACAGGGCTATGTTCTTAAATCAATAAGTTATCAGTTATTGTTATATGCAACCTCGCAATCACAACTACATGCCTCAATTTCATCACCATGGACATCAGTAAGAACCTTGTTAATGACTTTCAATAGGGAATAGATCAGTCCTATGAACTGGTGAGATGAAAGTTCTTTACCTGTCCCAAGAAGAACTATGTATTTTTCACCAAGACTTCACCCAAATTTTATAAAATCTGTAGTGTACCTGATGTTATATGCATAGTACATTTTGCTGGAGCATGAGAAAATGTGATGTTGCAGTGAAAATACTGCTGCAGTGAAGAGTACACAACAGCAAAACAAACACCTAAGAAAGGAGAGGCTCATGCTTCAGTTACAAACAAATTTAATTTGATGATAAATTTTTTGCTCCCTGACTATGAATTGTACAGATTTTATGAAGGCTATAAATTCCACAACTTCCATTGCCATTATTCTTCCTGACTAGCTCTTTGTTGTTCTACTTATACTGCAGCTGATGGCCTGATTACAGGTGCCTGATCATCTTAATTCCCAGAGGTCCTTTAAGAGCAAGCTGCAGTTCAGATGTGCCATGCCTTTCATATCCTGTCAGGTCCTCCCAGGATGGAGAATGTTTACTGGGTATGTACAGTACATTTGATTTGCACAGGGAGTCCAGACATCTATTGCACTAGCACAAATGATCTGTACAGCACACACACACAGGAGGTCTTATATCTATCCTTCCCGTAAACATCAGGGTAAATGTTGTGGTAAATAGTCCCCAGTCACAGGTGAGGTGCTGATCTAGAAACTGTGGCACTACTGGTATAGATAATCAGAATTTTTAATGATTAAGAAATTGAATTGTTACATTGGGTGCATGCATATGCATAGAAGTACTCTGAGTAGGTATGTTCATAGAAGTAGCCTGACTTCATACTGGGTAGAAATAGAAGGCATCTGAATAACACTACTTTAATCTACTGTACTTGCTCAGTAGATGCTTGCTCAGTTTGATGCACCTTCTGCTTACTGACTTCCTTCACAAGCACAAAACCAGCACCTGTTAAATCAATAATAAATAATAATAAAAATAAATAACAATAATAATTAACAATAATAATAGAAAGCAAAATATAAAAGCCAAAGGCAGATGGTATCTATCACCCCAGAGTTACTGTACACACTTAGGCTTGGAGACCCAAATCCTTAACCCCTCAGATTTTCATTTGAAGAGAACTGGATACACAAAAAGTTGTCATTTACAAAAGGGAAAAAAGTAGGATTATACGCATTTCTGCACAAATCATTTTCTCCTAGAATATTTTTAACATTTCAAACAACTTATTCTTAGGACACATAAGTTCTGTTGCACAGACAGATGCAGTAAGGTGCAAATCAGCAAAGAACTAGAACTTCAGTTCCACAAGTTTCCATGTTACCACGCACAACTTTGAGGAGAGTGGAAGCAGTAGATCCGTATTTTCACAAAGCTATGCCTAAGCCAGCAGACATCATAAGCTACAGAATAAGCACCTGGCCACTCACATTAGTAACGTTTTTCTGACTAGGTTGTACCTGTTATGGCTGTGCAACTTGTGATTTTTTCTGTTACAACAGCAGACTCAGGAGTGGCTTACCTTTTGATATTCCAGTTCAATATGAGAAGTATTCTTCAGCTGTGACTTTGGATCACTTTTTATTTCTGAGGTGATGTATGCTGAGCAAATAAAAGAGCAGTTAATAGCGTAAGATATTCAGAACATGTTTCCAGAGGAGAGAAGCAATGTATCACAATTAACAGCCCATACTGAGCCTTTCACTGCCCTCTAGACCTTGAAAGATTGTGCCTCATGGCTTTGTTCTCCCTAAAGAAAGAGCTGGTATACATCACCTCAACTGAATCAAGCTTCTGACATATCTTATATGGTTATGTGTCAAACAGGAAATGTTGAAAAATAGCCTAAATTGCTGCCCTAAAGTATTTGCATTAGCTCTTTAAGCAGATGTGTTGCTGCTAGTGTTACTTTTATTTTTGTCACATTTCTGTTTACACAAACTGATACTTAACTGGAATTCATGCTGGACATCCATTAACGTCTTTCCATATAATCCAAAACTGTAACACATGTTATTAGCCCTCAAAAAGGATTACAATAGACAAAAATATCATACTAGTCTGGGCAACAAACCCATTAAGAAGCCAAACTGATCCATACAGTCATGAAAAACCAAGAGGGAAAATGCAGTTATTGATGGTTGTATATAGTGTTATATATTCTGTATGCATATATATAAGAGATATACTATAAAGAAGACCTACAAATTTTACAGAAAAGTATTTTGTTCCCATCTTACCATTCTCCTGATGAGAAATAATGATCTAACATCTGCTGTGCAGTCAGAGAAAGCTTTCTATCTGTCACCTGTTCACTATAGTATTTGCCACAGTGCGTAGTTATTAAGAATAGGTGGAAGAAATCACACCCCTCAGCTTTAGGAGCCTGACCTCAGTGATTAGGCTCCCTATACTCTGTGAAGAAAGGTGGATATTTTCAAGGGGCTATTCAGAATACCTGTATTAGGAAGCAATTAGGATTCCCACTTCAATTCTTTGAATTGCCTCTAAATGTAACTTTCCCTGTTAACTGTATAGGGAGCCTAAAAGTCCTCAGGCTTGGTGATGCGAGCATCCCTCTTCTGCTGCTGCATACTCTTTCAGTGGGACTGAAGGGAACTAGCTGTGAATGAATCTTTTTAATCTCATGCATGTAGTTTATAGACACTAGGTAACACAGTTACTGTTCAAGCAACTGTTGATAAGTCTGAAAGTTTTTCCCGAGTGACTACTTTTAGAAGTTATGCCTGTAATCATTATTTTTCAAGGTTTAATTTCTCTGATTTAACATTCATGTCCTTCATAGACCTATTTATGTAATGGAAACTCGTCAAGGTGTATTGAATTCACAAACTCATTTTGCTCAGGCCACTAGTGAACATGAGAATTAGTGCTCCTCTTTGAGGCCAATGCTAAACTCTGTGCAGTCTTACCAAAAGAATGTAGTAAATGTTTATCTGTTCATTTATATATACTCATACAAATATTGTCATGAAAACATTCACTTTCATACATGTTCATAACAATAAAATATATTTCTGGACAACAAATGAATGAAGAATTTTAATGTCTAAATTTAAAAATTCACAATAAAAACATTTTAAGAGTCAGTGTGTAAATCTAAGTACTGTCAAGCTATAGGTTAAAAGTATATACCCAGTCAAAATGAATGCTTCTCAATTCTGAGTATTGAAGTACCTGCAAAAACTTCCCAAGTATCTGCTGGATGAATTCTGGAAAATAAAACAATTTTAAATTCTGTGATTTAACAAAATTTCAACAAATTAGGTATGCATGTTCAATTACTCACAACTTCATATACATTTGCCAAATGGTATTTCACAAGCAAGAGAGAGAACTGCTGAAGGTATTGAAGTAAATGAACATACTAAAGTTACTGAACAAGCTGAAGTAACTGAACTGTGTAATTAAAAATGCTAAGTCTGAGAAAAAATGTATGACTCCTGTCGAACACAGTGGGATTTGGTGCAAACCTAGAGTCCACAATATGTACAGTACTGTAGTGTTTCAAAGACGTTAACCAGTTAAAAAAGGCTGTAAAATATGCAGTACTAAAACTTGCGGCATTACTATAGGAAAAAATGTTTTTTCTATTTTGGGACTTGCAATAAGTTGTACAAGAATTTTCCCCCCTCAATGCCAGTAAACCAGCACCATCTAACACCAAATGTAATTAGTTACAAATTGCCTGTTACAACTTAATTAAACTTCCTTGCCTCTCTGCTGCTTAAGCAACATGTAGATTCTTTTATGTACTTGCCAATTAGTGCATGGGGATTCTGCTTTCTAATTGGATAAAAAAGTAATAACCTGAGCAGTGTGCTGTTGATATCCAGAAATGACTTTGTTAAAAAAATAGTGGAGACAGGTTTAATGCTTCAAATATTTATCTCAATTGAAATTGATTAAAACAATTTGAGGTTCCATTAGATATAGATACAATCCTTTTGTTAACAAAGTCCATCTGGTCTAAGAAAGAAAATTAAGATTCACTAATTGAAATTTGGAAGCTTTTTTCCAAACATGCATAATTCATACTGACAGAAAACAGAAGCTGCTATTCACCACAAACTGTCAAGTAGATGAATGTTTCATTTAGATGGAATTTAAGATTTCACCCAGCAAGAATCTACAAATGCTTATAGTAAGTCACAGTCTGAGAAAAGAAAATCTGTTCTCTTTTTACTGGCATGGTATTAAAATCTAGTTTTTTTCACTGTGAAGCCATCTTAACCTTAAATGGCACCACATTTGACCTTTCTTGCCACCAGTACTGGAAGGACCTTTCTAGACCATGAGCATTATTCAGCCGTGCAATCCTGCAACTTCATTAGCCAGTGATTCTCCTTTTTTAACTTGTCATATATTTACAGAATGCTGCTTTTGTGTCAGGATGTAATTCCATTTTATAAGAGGGCTACATTTAAGAATTCCTCTCCTTGGTTACTTTTCTTCCCCCACACTCCATACTCTGTCCCTCAAAAAAAAAATCTCAGATCAGATCATATATTCAGTCTACAAAGTGGTGCCACAACCAGTTGCATTAAAGCTGCAGAGCAGACTGCAAACTGAGATGAAGACTGGGAACAAGTAGCTGCAGAGAAGATGGGCCAGGAAATTTTAGGTCATTGTGGCCACCATACACTTCACATCATAGGACTACGGCAAGAGGGACATTAGCGTAAATCCTTCGCTTCAGCTCTCCGCTCAACCCTGGGACATCCACAGGTGACCTTCTTCTCTTCCAGGTATGGTATTTACCTTTATTCATGATTTCTGAGCTGCTTCTTTATTGTCTTGACATTTTCGAAACATGAATGAAACTATTACTTTTTCCCGAAGAAGTGTAGAAAGTATCTTATATCTACCATATTGTTCAACTCAAAAGTATGTTTAGCTTTTGATGGATCTTTGCCTGCATAAATATCCACAAAATAATGAAAATTCAGTCTCCATGGAAGACACTGACAATTCTATCACTGATTTTATTGGTGTTATATTTTGTTACCCGTACATCATTCACTACTCTCAAAAAAAAATTTTCAGATCTGAAACATAGTGGTTATCAAGCGGTGATGGGGGGAAGAAACTGGTGAAAGAGGTGCTATGATTGAAATTTTCCCTTCTGCTTTACAGTACACTCTGGATGTATTTTGTATCAAGAAAGAGCTTTGCTGAGCTAAATAATCACTCAAGTCAGTGTACTCAGGGAAGAAAAAAATCAAAGCCAGAGCATTCTGAAGGAAGTACAGGTGTTTTCTGTTCTCAGTGAACCACCTGCTTATGAATACATATAGTAAAGGCAGCAGAAAAGTCCTCTATCAGAAGTGAGGTCTGATTTGATGATAATTCAAAGATGAGAAAAATTATTAGGAAGACAGATATAAATAAGTGCTGTGTAGATTCAGCAGTCATGTAATAGAGTAGAAAATAATCTTCCTTCAGTCTACATAGCTACAGCCAGGCATAAATACTCAAAATGAAAAAATACAATGACACTACGGAGCTGAAGAATAAGATTTCAGCCAGCAGCAATGTGGAAGGTGCCTGACCTAATTCAGGTAGCTGCAGCAGCTGCCCAGCCACATCCACAAAGAATTCCATAGTGGCTAATTTACCCTTTTCCTCAGGTAACTCACCCCGTCTAGAAAAACTTATCCTATGCTTCCGGGATATCAGAGATTCAAATCTTCTTTTGTTTTGTTCCTCTCTGCTGGACGCAGAGGATGGATCCTATATGATCTATATAGCCCAGGAAATGTCTTTTTCTGCAGTTTTTCTCAGCAGCTATAAATCCAGCCTGACAACTGTAAATGTTTTATTTCAGAAACAATAAAACTAAATTAATAACAGTGACTATTCACAAGAAACAGTGTATCTTATTTATGAAAAACTTCTGATTATTAATAATATTGGACTAAACAGAATAGAATTAATTTTCAATAAATATCCTGTTCACAGAGTAACACTTCCTTCAAAACTGCCGTGCATTGACAGACCCTGAAGAGAAAGCTGAAAGATTGCTCAAAGCATACCTCACCCCAGTGAATGCAAGGATTTTTCTGCTTTCTCAGCTTGTAATTTTCTCTAGAAAATGTTATAACCCTTCTTTTTTTTTAATATACAGGGCCAAATTCAGAAACATGTCATCTGAGATATATTTTAGATTTCTTTATTATCACTATTTAAACTACGTAACTGGTAGCTAGAAAAAGTACAATCCACAGAGCAGAGCAACAGAGAGAGCTTCTCAGCCTGTACTATTCTGGACCCTCACATATCCAAATAAGAGATAAAAGGCCCTAACTCAAAACAGCCTTTATGTTCTAATTTTATGTGACATTCAGCACCAAGTAGTGGGGGCAGAATAAGCTTTCATCCTATGATGCAAGACTTTGGGATTTAAAGTGGGGAATTTTTCCTGTTTTAATTTTTAACTGATATTGATTATTTCATGTTTTTCAGCTATATTTTGCCTTAGTGGAAAGATGGTCTGCATGACCTAAAAGCCAGTTACACTCTTCTGCTTCTCTGAATAGAAGGATGTTTCCAAGGGAACCACTTGCAGTCCTGTCATCTGGGCTGTAGCCATTTAGCCACTGCTACCTTGAATATATTTGAATATATTTTCTCACTCCTTGCAAATTCTCTGAAAGGTTTCTTTCCTTTCTGCCCTCAGTCTCACTTGCTACCCGCCCACCCTCCTGCTCTTTTTCAAGACTTTCTTGCCAATATGAACTCTATAGCAAAAAGCAAATACAGGCCTTTTCCATCACAAGCATGTTTTAATTGCCACACTGCTGTCAGGCTATGGAAAACCATAGCTAGATTCCTACTGCAGCCTTAATGAAGTGACAAGTGGCTTAGTACAAAACTGACATCATGGTTAACACCAAGTGGTATTAATGGACTACACAAATCCAGTTTTCCCACCTTAACTCATAACTATCAGTCTGAGGTTAATTACCCATTTTTCTCATTTATGTCTTCATGCACCAGCCCGTTTATATAGCTAGAATCTCAGCCCCTACACTTTACAATAAAAACAAAATAAATCCAATATTCAAAAATTAAACAACTAAAACAGATTTACTGAACAGATATATTCCACCTGTGACATGATTTGAGGTCCCAATTTCAATGCTTGATTAAATATACACTTCTCACTAGTTGCATACAGACCTGGTAGATGGCCAGGGGGAATGATTTATGATGGACTTGTGTTTCACAAAATGTGTCTTCCCTCTGCTATTTACCGCAGTAGCTTTCAGAAGGGACAGATTTCTTTTGATAAGTTACGGTCTAGGTATCAGTCCTAAGTACTTGGGGAAGAATAGTCAGATTGCTCAATAAACATAATACCAATGCGGCCTATGCTTAAAGCATAATCATAACCCTTCAAAGCCAATTTAAATTCTCCCGTTCACCTCAGAGCTTTGTATCAGACCACAGACTTGATCCTGAAAAAGTGTAAGCATTTCTCTAAACATGTTGAATGACCAAAGTTCAAGGTGTGACTTGGAGTTCTGCTGGATCAGGGTTGTTGTGTGTTCCTACAGAGAGAACATGCATTGACACATCCCACAACAGGCAAAGTCCCTCAGAAATCATTCATTAGTATCAACTGGAGATATGACACGATAAATTTCATCATGGCCTCATCTTCAAGAATTGTTAAAGGTCAAAAGTTTTTTCTTGGTAGCCAGAAAAAGAAGTGCCACAAATTACTGTCCACATCTTTGCAGCCAAAAGCATCAAAGGCTGGATGAAAAGGATGAAATCCAACTGTACTGATGCAGAGCTTACACTGTAGACATGCACCTCTGAGTTAGCTGTCTGGAATCCCTTTACACTTACTGGACAGTTGACTAGAGTACAAAATTTTGCACCACAGTGAATAGCAAAAATGTTGTCTCTGCTACAATTTCTGCTAAGCTGCATTGTAAATCAAAATGTTAAGCACATTTGAGTATCCTGATTGCAATTACACCCTTAGAAGTAAGAAAGGCAGCCAGACTTGCAACACCAGTCACAAGCCACCAAAACTGATGCAGTAGGGCTAGTTTTACAAGGATTAAGATCACACTGAATGAGTAAACACTTGACGTTGCATTTAAAAAACATTGCTTTGACATTTACCCTCAGAATCATCCAGTGTTGACCAGGCTAATTTCATTTTTTTAGCAAAGTTTATAGAAAATACCTTAACAATAAAAACCTGTATTGCTAATCATCAGTTGTCTTATTTTAAAATTTAAGTCTCAAGCCTTTAAGACCAGTTTCAAATGACACTAGCATTAGTTAATTTATACTTACGTTTTGTAGATGCATTTAATTGGAATAGAGTGAATAGTTTGTAAATAATTTATCGGATGGGAGAATAACTAAAGCACATAGGAAACTTAGGAACTTGAGTCCCTATGAAAAACAGTAGGATTTCCATTCCTAAATCTATTCACAGCTTCAGGACATCCCCTCTCCCTTCAGTGATATCACTTTCATAAGTCATTTTTAGATTCTATCTATGGCTTATGACCTGATTTTCATATGTAACTCTCCTATTCAGTTTCTTTAGGAGTTTTTGTTTATTTGCTTGTGGGACATTTTTGCCAGTATTTGCCATATTAAATTGAAGTGACTTGATTAGATTTCTGCTTATTGGGATAATTATTTATGTTTAATTGTTTGTGCATTGCTAACAGAATGCCTAGTATGGTACAAGACAGAAAATAGATCTTGCCCAAAAGTTAAATACTTGAAAGAGAGCTACTAAGAACACAAAACTGAATAAATACTCAATAATACATTTTGTTTGTAATACTCACCCTGCATAATAAGAACCAAGGAGAACGTGAAATATTTAGTAAAAATCACGAGTAAAAACCATGATTCTGGTATTCCAAAAAAATGTGACACTGATAATTCTTCAACTCTACCTTTCACACCTAGGAATCACTTATTAATGGTACTTCTTAGGTATGCAATACTTAGTTCATAATTAGGGCCTCAAAACATAATAAACTGTATGCAAACAGAAGAGAGCTCTGTGAGGCATTTACATTGCCTTGTAACGAAAGGTCATTTCATAGGAAAGGAGCTGCATTTAGATAATACAAATTAAGGCTGTATCTATCTCTTTCATCCTGGAAAGTGCAGAATAGTTTTTCCTATGGACACCTCAGGCAAGCTTTAAATAAGTGGAATGGTAAGTGTCCAGGACAATGGAGTCAATAATATTCTATTAGCCATACGTGGTCAGAACCTTACCTTAAAGTCATCTTGTCTTACAAACACTCAATCATTTTAAACTTCTCTAAAGTGCAGTAGGCTAGGCAGTGTGATTTTAGCTACTTTTGAAATAATTATTTATGCAGGATGATAGCTTCTGTAAAATGTTGGATGATCTTGGTTGTCATTATACGATTCTATGCTGTCCTTTGCAGAGATAGCTCTCTTTTTCCCAGGAGAAAGAAAAAAAGATATTCAGAGCATTATCAGACTACCACACTGTACTCTGCAATTAAGATACACAGGAATTAAAGGCAAAGGCAGAATGGCTAATGTGAGATAAATTTTCAGTTGACAAAAATGTACCTCTAGTTGTTTGCAGAGAGACCACTAGCCCATATCAGCACCCATGACTGGAAGACTAGAAATCTGATGTTCCATAATAATTGAAGTTTGTGAATCAATGTCCAAATGTCTGTGTCAACAAGATATCATTATTTCAAGACTGGAATCCAAGAGGGTGAAGAGGAACTCAGCAGGTCTCTTAACACTATTCCTTTATTTCCATGACCTTGCATGTGGTGGCCCAAAAAACCTCCCATGGTCTGACAATTCCCATTTCACCTAAATCAGCTGCAGATGATAAATAAATAGATAAATAAAATTAAATAAATTTTATAAGTATAATCAATTAAGCTGGCAAAGCCTGGTGGAAACGGAAAAATCACAAAGGTCGTTGTATCAATGATCTGCATTACAAAACAGTAAGCAATATAACATGGCACATTAACTTCCAACCAGATTTAGTGACTGGATAATAATTACTGGAATAGAAATCTGAAAACTTGTAGATAGATTCACAGGGGCTGTGAGTGATAACATAATTTTTAGGTTCCTTCATTTCCTTCATATTTTTTGGCTGTGAGCTGTAACACTGTCTTACTGTGATTCTGTCCTTACCTTAAATATCACGTGCAAATATTTTTATGTGAGCCTCAGTGAAGCCAAATTCCAGGTCGTATCATACTGGATATTACTGCTGTACTTCATACACTGAGGAATCCGTGGAGATGGTTTTATACACTTCATTAAGGTGCTGTGGTTATATAAGGTACATAAATTCTTTTAAGGTGTTGTGATGCTTGTTACGGGATTTTAAAACAGAATAAATAAAGATTAGCACTGCAGACTGTATTGTGTAGAGTACAAAGCTGTCATGGCACAGCACCTGGTGGGTTTAAACCTCATTAAAGCAAAAGAAGGTTAAGACTGCTTTCCAGCTTGCAAGATCAGGTCTTGCAGAAGGCACTGTATAAATGGATTATTAATCCTAAATAGTTAACTATATTAATGCCTGTTCCCACTCTTTTGTCAGGTATCAGGCTCTCAACAGATTAACTCTTAATACTTAGCAGGGGACCTGTGAGTTGTCAAGTGTTTTAGTATTTACCAAGTTGGAGTGAACGGACATCTAGCCACCAGCGCCTCTAGATGTGGCCAACCTCAAGTGATCCTTGCTGTGGCTTTAAGATGGGAGGAATTAGGAGAGTAGAATTAGGAGAAGAGTAGCAGACGTAGCTGACTGCAATGTTCTTGTTATATAAAGATTCTGAAAGAAGCGTTAAGAAAAACGAACAGCATTCCCTGCATTGGTGTGAGTGACATCCATTGGAATCTGTGAAATGATTTAAGTTTAAGTCTTAATGTGCAAGAGTGCCAATCTAGTGGAGCCACATATTGCTGCTAATTGGGATCCTTCAGCTCTGAAGGCTGTTAGTCTCACCAAATAAGAGCAAGAGTAGAAAAAAACATTCTCCTAGACTAGATAAAGTTATCAGACGATGTCCTTGTAAGTAATTATATACATAATGGCAAAAAATTCTTGCACAAGCTGCTCAGCCCTCTTCAGTCTAAGCTCTGACAAACTATGCTAAATTTTCACTAAATTTAGTAGAATTTTAGTTCAAATACTTTAAAAAACTCTTCAGTGATAGTCAGTCTGGGCACTTGTTTTTCTCCTTTAAAGATAGTCAGTTCAACAATGTTAGACAAACTGGCCTCATCAAAGAAACATAAAGATCATAAATAATTTCTTTCTAGCTGGCAACAAAGTAAAGTTGGTAAATGAACCAAGCCTCGCTTACTTGTTAGTGAATGAATGGGATGATTACTTCCTAGATTCCAGACTATATCATTAAGCCAGAGAAAATAAAAAAAAAACAAAGGCAGTGTCCACGTTTACTCTCAGAAAATGTCAGTTTTATTCTGTTTCTGTCATATTGGGCGTGTCTTATTTCCCTGTTATAATCTGGGGGAATAATCTGTTGTCTTTCAGCTGCTTATTTTGCTTTCTTATGTTTATGAATAAGAATGAAGATTCACATGGATAAATTAATAAAGTCCCAAGCCCTGATTCAATTTTCTCAAAGCTTTATTACTGAAAAGTAGCTGGGCATATTACAAGATAGAACATTAATGGAGAGTACAGCATTATTAGCTAGTCTGAAAATATGTATATTCATAATATTTCTTCAGCTTGAGCCAAGTACAGAAGCACAAGACTATTTTTGTAATGTGGACAGTTTTAATCAGCCTAATGAAAAGATGAGGCTTAACTGCATTTCACTTTCAGAGTCCTGCTTCGATGTGGTATGTGCAGTGATGGTCTTGGGTTCTGCTGCCTTGGGTTCTGCTGCCTTGCAGACGTAAGGAGAGATGATATAATGGTGGTGTCCTATGTCTCTGGACTTCTGTAGGACCAGCTCGTCTCCAAGCAGATTACATACCCATTTTGCTGAATGCAGCAGTCCCAACAGACATTTCCCTGGCTACCCAGGCATGAATATCTGAGAATGTATGAATAACTGGCACTATGCTGCTACCCCCGTAGACCCTGGCAACGTTCCTGCTTGAAGGGGCAAAACTGGTTAGCAGGAGGTGGAGCAACATGAATTTGCCTTATTGAAATAATGACATGGTTTTTTTACTTAAAAACAAAAATAAAACCTGTTCATTTTACCCAACAAGGGAGGCATTTGTGTTCAGTAAAGACATAAAGATTTTTTGTCGTAGCCGTTGCAGTGCTGTGAAACGTTTATTCAGCTGCCGATGCTCTACCATCGCTTCATAAAATTCCTCTATTTAGTCGCTAACCAGTAACTGCAGTAACAATTAAGCATGTTCCTTTCAGCTGGATAATTAAATGCCAAAAAACCTCACCACTCAATATGTAATTCACTCAACATCTTGTTGTTTGAAGGGACTAGTGTTCACAGATAGGATGGATTGAATTCCTAACAACATCTGGCATGAGCAATGGACTTGGCTGTCTCAGTAATAGCATTACATTCATGGTAGGAATGACAGCTAAATGTAGAGAGATGGATGGGCCTTTTCTCTGAAGTGGCAGATTCATGGTTGTAGCCTAATGAATCAGTATGTTGTAACCCCTGGCCATGTACATACTGGCCTGTTGGTAGTGACAAGCTGCATCAGGAGGTCCAGAGTAAATTGTAGTTGTCAGATCTAATGGAGAAGGATGCTGGCTTGTAAGTTACTGGGAAAGCCGAGTATAGTTTCCATTCCAATAATCTGGATGAAAACACTTCCTGATCGCCTTGGTCAATTTATTCTGTCACTTAATTAAACAAAAAGTATTACAAGTCTCCACAGTAAAGGACAAAAGGAGACTCTTTAACCTTGGAAAAAACAAATCTAGATGTTAGGTCTCAAGTAAAGTTTCTTTTTTCAGAGGTTCTTTTATAGAAGATTTAGAGCACCTATGTGTTTTAATGTTCCTGGATGTCCTCACTTTGTAATATGTTTTCTACATTGAAGCCAGTGAGAATGAAGGACACTCAGTGCAAGCCAGGCTTTCAACAGCATCCTACAGTCAGACACAAAAAAACCTACTTAAAAATAATAATAAATCTAACGTCCAAATGGGTTAGATGATGATCCAACTCCAGAAGAAATAGTGTTGCAATTAATAGATTAAAAAGAGTGTTTCCTGGTTCTCTATATGCTTCTGATAGATTGAGAGTGGGGGAAGGGAACACAGATAAAATTGCAGGAAAAGAGAAAAGGGGATTTTTATTTTTTTTTTAATTGTCTTCTGCTTAGCAATTAACTATAAGCGATTGCTGGACTTTTTTTTCAGGACTCCAAGGACACAGAAGAAAAATAATAGATGTTTTGAATGTACACTATTGACACTTTTCAATATGATCCCTTCCACCTTTTCGTAAATTGCACTACATTAATTAGCTGAAGTCTAGAAGGAATGATGCCTGAGTAGTCTGGGCTGAACAGGCTTGTCCCTTGAGAAATTAATTCAGTATATACGTGTCCATTATTAGCATTTTCCTGCCTCACTGAAATATATTGTGCTGAACTGTGAAATACCTAAAGCAGAAGCCATTATGCTGCAGACCATAATATATTCCGCAAAGCTCCAAAGAGTACATTTTAACCAGCCCTGTGTTTGCACAAATTTTTTTGTGTCTGCTGTTAATGTGTGATGACTCAACTCTGCCCCTTCATTTCTCTGTCTGTAAGCTCTCTTAAAAACATGATGATTTGTCTCGGGAGAAAAGTTGTTTGCTGATGGCATATATTTATTTATTAAGGAAATGTACATAAGCTCTTGAGGAATACAGAAGCTGTTTTCAAGAGAACTCTCAAATCAAGATAAATTAAATAACAACTGCATTTTGCCACAGAAACTATAACGTGGGCATTGTATTTTCCAAAGAGACAGGATTGTGTTTTAGGTTCACTAGTGACACGTCCTCTAGGAGAAAATCCTGTAGCAGCATTTATGTTATAAATTGCTAGATTGTGAGTAGATGTGTCTTTGTCCATTGGGAAATTTTATTCTTACTTATAACCTGAAATTGCACATTGCAACTCTTGTGAAGCTGGCAGAGGTATTAATAACACACATGCACACACATTTGTATTGGTTGCTATTTTTTATTACTGTTAGTTAGATTGCACTGCATAGTTATTTTCTTCAGCAATACTAAATGGTTCAAGCAATGGGGATTCTTGTGTTTTGCCACTGTAGTCTGAGAGCCATAAAGCAGCAGAGCCAGAAACTCTGGTTTTATTTTTTTACAAAACAGGTCTGTTTGTTAGATTGTAAGACTCCTGTACAGGGTCTTCTTAGAGAGACTTCTCTTTGCACAGTGCCTGAAACAAGTCTGTTAACTGTTGAAGAAAACCAAAAGTAAATAAGAAATATTAATTAATAATTTACCTAATAATGGAAAAACATATATAAACATCAAATTTGAGGTCATGACAGCTGGTTTAAGAACATATTTTCCATGTATTGGGAAAAAAAAAAAAAGATTTAAGATACTTTTGGAACAAAAAGTATAATTTTTTAAGACCCATCACATATGTTCATTACCATCTTATCAGATGAAAAAGGTTTATTCTGAAAACATTTTTTAAATAAAAGAGATTTCTGAAGGAAAAGTTGTTTTCAAGTAAAAACACAAACTTTCTTTCTGGTTGGGCCAAAAAACTTTTATTTCTTCTCCGTCTTTTCTTAAACCAATGAAAATGTTTTGTGAAAATCCAGAATCATTTGGCAAAACATCATTTTTCCATATAAAAGACTTTGACAAACATACACTGTGTATTTCCACCTACTACAAGCGTAATAATGAGTGAATTCCTTTGGCTATCACTGAGTTTCTAATGGGAACTGAAGGAAGCAAAGGCACTCCTGGCAGGGTACATGAAATGGCAAGGGTCCCACTGATTTTATAATGACTGTTATCACAGTGGAGTTGTTCTCACTCTTTCTTTGACACTTACAGAGTTGACGTTTCTTAAATCTACCCAGGTCAGGATAGAAATGGAAACAGGTTTTCACAGGACATTCTCGACATGGAGTTAAACAGCTGTAGAATTCCCTTCTCAGTGTGACTGCCCAGGACCCAGATTAAAAACATACTTAAAACATACTTTAAAAACATGCTTTAAAAACATATTTTCTGATGTATCTGTTCTCACAGATATTTATGAGGAGAAGGACAGAGGTAAGACACTGACCTGCAGATGGAGTAATTTGAGCTGTTCCTACTGAATGGGCTGGTAGAATTTCAGGATTATTTGCAGGTTCAGCCTGCAACTTTCAAAGCTGCCTGCAGATTTATCTTACTAAATTCCATATTTCATAGAGCATGTTTAGAAATATCATCAAGATATTTTGATTTAGAAGTTTGATGCTCAATAATTAGAGGCAAGTTGTGGAAAACCAACAAATAATACCAATAGAAAGGTACAAGATCCATCTCAGCACAGAAAACTCTATTCACCATACACTAATGAATGAAGCTAAAAAAAGATGGGTATGTATGGCGTGCAGTCCCCAGTTTCAGCAACTGGGAGTGATGGCAGCTGCATAAAGGAATGAAGTATCCACAGGCCTGAACTCAGGCCGCTGTCATATAACAGGAGCTAGAAAGCCAGGAGGTAGAAAATCTGTTATTCTAAGTGGAACATTATTGAAATGTATTTGTTATTTATTAAGGCGAAATAGTTAATGAAACATATTTTGCCCTGACTTTATGCTGGCACAGTACAAAGTATTAGCCATTGGTGGGTGGGTGGGGGATGGGGAAAACGTACAAGATTCAAAACCCACTTCAAAGCATGCACTGCCGAAACATTTAAGCCTTAATTAATACTGTTTCATGATTAACATTTTAAAAGAGTAGCACACACAGTAAAGAAGAATGCACATGCAGTTGTCACAACAATTAAGGGTGCATTTCTCTTTTTTTTTTAATTAAAGTGGTGTTAATATGAAATGTGGTGAAATAGATGACCACCATTTGCAAACTACAGAGAAAATAGTGGTTTAACTTTTCTTTTTTGAAGTTGATCTGAGTCCAGCAGTCCATTTTCTCTTCCTAATCCTTGAAGTGGATTGTCAAAATATGCTATGGAATGGCATCTTGGATTATGTTAATTGAGATTTTTTAGCTTATTGAAAATGTCACTTCATAGAAATCAAACAGATTAGAGCCCAGGAGCACACTAAACTTCTGAAGAGCTTACACCAGGTGGCAAGAGGGAAATAATGTCTGGAACAGAGAGACTGTGAAGGAAAGACAGAGTTTCAGGTGGAAAGCGTAGACTGAAATTTGTTGTACAATTACTAAATTTAGCAGCTAAATGAGTTCCAGGAACAGGAGACATCCCAAGATGATACATCCAAACCATTTTCCTTCTATAGCGAAATGCGAATTGTTTTCTCTTATATCTAAATAGCTTTTCTTATGCAATTTTTAATTTGTATCCTTCTGTATTGTCAGTCATTTCTCCTGCATGGTTTAGGAAATCATGAAAGTTTTTTATGACAGAGTAATGCTGTTCTGAATTCGACCAGACCCTCAAGAAATTTGGAAGCTAGTTTCTGAGCTCTTGTGAGAAACAAAATATTCCACTGATGTGTTGAAGAAATTTAACGAAAGAAGATCTGTATTCATCTTTCCTTTATACTACACTTTATATACTTAAGTCGTCTACTAATCTACAAGGGCAGCTTCTGGCCTGCTAAGGTTTTCAGGAGGAGGAGGAGGGTAATTTCTCTTATTTAAGTGAAGGAACAGATATTTTGAAAAAATGATATTAGCATAATTGTCTTGATTGAAAAAGAAATTTTATGTTCTTTCTTCTTTTTTTCCTTTATTTCTAATAGAAAACATTTAGATGTGAAAGTTAATTTGTTGCTTTAATTATGAGACTAGATTCAACCCACCTCAATTCTGAATTTTGCCCTTTGATTTAATATTACATACCAAAGAACCTTGTGTATGTACTTATGCTGCAGGATGGAGAACATGTAAGTTTTCCTTCAAATAACAGTACTGGATTGTTGGTTTTACAGATGCAAATTTTGACACTGATTTTGAGCATTTATTCACAGATGGCTAAAGGACACAAATCACTTCCTATATTGATTTCTTGTGAAATCTAGGTCATTTCACCAAAGCTGAATATAGCCAAGAATATTCAGATCTGCTTAAATGTAAGGTCAAGCAAACTGACTTTTTAACTAAAGGTAATTAAAATTGTAGCTATTTCAGAAAATGTATTCTTGGAACTCTATTTGATATGAATTAGAATTCTTTCATGTATTTGCTGCTCATGCTTGTGTCTTGTTATTGCTAGCATTTGTCACCCCAAAATGTTTCAGGATCTGTATTGGCATCACCACTTTCCCATGCAGAACTACATGTTCCAATTTAATTAAGAGTGGCATCTCTTATTGCAATGCCAGCAACAATTTTAAACAAATACCATCTCCTGCAGTCTTTTGTGTGCAATTAACTGAAAGCTACAGAGGGAGGCCTCATATTCCATGGTGTTGTGAGAGGAAACACTGTCCCATTAAAGGTTGCATTCAATTGTTTCTTCTGTCACCAAGAAAGCTTTTTTCTAGCTGAAAAATGGTACAAATTTCTATTCTAATAATGGTGGAGTTGTAATTGCAACAACTCATTGTTAACAGATGCCACAAGGGAAGACTATATGTGAGCAGCAGAATGCTTTAAATCGTATTTGCGCTACGAGTCTCTCATTTTCAAAGGCAAAAATTCCCAAGTATCTCATTGAATTAACTTTTTTAACGTTCCATTGCCTGTCACAGTCTTTTAGGTGCTTCATCACAGTATGGCTTACTTCTCAATACTCATCACACCGCTTCAGTCTCTTTTGGTTTTCTTTTTTTTTCCCTCTTCAGGAAATGAGCAATATCACTGGTTTTCACTTTCCCCTTTGGGTACCGCCATTATCAAGATGTTAGCCTGTTTCTGGGAATTGTTTTGCTCTAGCTACTTCATTTTGCTCAGGATTTGCAGCAGCAACATGTGACACACTTTGGGTTATGTGGGGTAGGGCTCATTGTTTTTAAATGACTACTGCCAAAGTATAGATTTTATATTATATGTTCAATCCTGAGTATCTTCAACATCTCCTCTTGACAAATTTTGGCAAGTCAGAATTGTTAGTTAATATCATTGAGTGTTCATTTAGGACAAACTTCTATTTTTAAGGTGAGTTAATACTAGAAAATCAATAAAAGTACTTGTGTACATTGACAAATGTCACCACCAACATTGATATGCTGAGGAAAAAAACAGAAAGGGACCGAAGAAACTTTAACATGTTACATATATTGCTCCTTCAAGGGAAAATACTTCCATGGAGGCAAACACAGTATAGGAGAAAAAGAAATGTTCTTATAAACTCTTTTTTTGGGGAAGAAAAATGCTTTTAAAATATCTTGAATAATTTAATAGTAATGTAGTAAGAGAGAAACTCCTATTCCAGGTTTAGGTCTACTCCAGGGACATGGTAGTGCAAACATTCAGCTGACATCATATCTAACCTGCAGCCTTGAGTCATTTGTGTAAGCACCAAACTGGAGAGGAAGAAGATGCACTCTTGGTGCATGCCTGCCCCAAAATTTTACACTGTATCTGCCAGCTCTGGGTTTGTGTCTACGATACCCTAGCCATCTCAAATAGACCTACATGTCTGTGTTTAAGCAGCTCAGATGCACTCTTGTGCCCACAGTTTCCCACTGACTTCTTTCATGGAAGAATCCTCTGCTTGTCTTTCATACTTCAATAGGGAAATCAGGCAGCTCAGGACAGCGCGAGGTATCACCTAGCCAAGCTTGTGACGTTTCCTGCTCAGTTATTCCATCCTCAATAGAGTAGATACGCAGTAGACAGCCAGAAGACTGGGCTAAATATGGCACTGTATTTTGTCAAAATATTATAACATATTTCTTAATGAAAAAAGTGTAGTTCTGTACACACAGTCAACTACATTTAATGTTCATTATTAACCCTAAGGTCTTCAACACTACAATCACAGACTAAGAAAATTCTTTTTAGCTGTGGCAGAACAGTAAAAAGTTATCTTGGTTTAAAGAAACAAGTATTTTGGATGGGCTGGGTTGTGTGGTGACTTGATGTGCATCTCTACATACACACCAGGCGTCTAAACTCACTTTGTAGCCAGTGGTACTTAAAGCATAGGTGTCTACTTTAGGCTTAGCTGCATTATCCTCATGGCTAGTCCAGATTAACTTGTGGCTGTCAGCTGCTTAAATACAGACATGTAGGTCTGTTTGAGATGGCTGGGCTATCATAGACACAAACCCAGAGCTCGCAGATACAGTATAAGATTTTGGGGCAGGCATGCACCATGCTGGACCAACAGCTGGAGTTTGGCTTCACAAGCAGTGAATTCTACCTGTAGAGAGTGAGCCAAAGATTTTACCAAAGCTGGGGGAGAAGGTTGTTTTTGTTCCTTCTTTCATATTCTTTCATCAGAGTAAATGTGGGTTTTGCTGTCAAGTTACCACAATTCATAATGAAAGAGGTAGAACGGTGTGTACACACATACACTTATCCTGTGCTAGTATAATCAGGCATGGCAAACAAAAATATATGAAAGATCAATATAAAGATGTATACATTCCTGTTAAAACCTTCATGTATAAATATCAAGTGATTTAATCCATTAGAAATCTTTAGCCTTTTTTTTTCCACAAAGCCCTGCTATTCTATCTTCTAAAATGTCTTCAGCTGATCAAAATTATTCATTAGCAACTTCTTCCTAATAATTTCCCGCCAAGCAAGAGATGAAGTTCACCTTGCCTGACCGTTACTCGTTGACAGGAACAAATTCTCTTTTTTCCACACAGATCACTAATTACAAGTACTTTCACACTTGTTTGATTCCACATGCTATGAAGTTATGGGTTAAACTTTCAGTGACATCTAGAGAAGGCTTCATCAAAGAAGTGCTGAGTGCCTGATCTCACCAAATTCAGCAGTCCATTTCAGAGGTCCATACTGGAGGTTCTTTTAGGTTTTTTTTCATACTTTGTCAAGGTTGCAAGAAAGTATAATAATCTCCTAAGCAGCATATTTTGCAGAGAGATCATATCACAGTCTGTGTTCATAAGGACTCTTTATTCACTTACGGACCAAATTCCCTTTCTTTTTTCTTGCAAAAGGAACACTGTCAGAAGACAATGTCTCCATGCTGTCACTAATTTCAAGTGGCTCTTATCTGAGCAGAACCTAATTGTCAGCTCTGACTTCAGCGGGTGGGTGGGATAGGAACTTAGCACCTTTCCAGATATTGCTTGATATTTTCTGGACTTGTATGTTTTTCTTTAACCAGGAATTTCTAATCACTGTTTAAAAACTAACCGTAATGAAGTTTTAATGAAGTTTGAACCTCATTAGTCAAAAGTAAACAAAGGTTTCCTCTCAGAAATACCTCTTTTTCCCAACAACTACTTCTAATCCAAGTAAATTGATTTTCCAGTCTTTACTTTTAATCCATTCTGGAATCTTAAAATTAATTTTCTCTTTAATATAACTTTAAATTGGCTTTTTCCTTTTTAACTCCCCAGACAACCAATATGTCAGCCAACTTGGTCATACATAATAACTTCTTATATTAGTCTTGGTAATGGGGGAGTCCTTCAGCACCCATCTTGCTTAAAGCAAAAGTGACTACACAAAAGTGTGCTAAAAGACAGACTGTGCTACAGAGGTGCTGACATCTATAAACACAAACAGAAAAAAGATAAAAAAATAGAAGTGAAGTGAGCAAAGTGGCTTTGGTGAAGCTGAGTGTGTTAATTTAACAAAGGTTTAAGAGTTTCAAATGATAGAAATGCAGAGGGGAAAGTAAACAGGAGAAATGTATTGTGAAAATAAAAGTGACTGGGTTGAGAAGGAGACATGGAAAGTGAGCTTAGTGGCAAGGAAGTGTAAAAAATGGTGTGGAACAAAGAATTACCTGGAAATTCTTATCCTGTACAGTAATTTACAAAGACAGAGAGTGATTTCCTTCTGTACTCTTCTGGTTTTGCAAATATGTACAGGTAAGGTCAAGTGGCTGTAAAACAAGAAGTCCTTGCCCTGCTGTTACCACTCCAGCTAAGCAAACCCAGCCTCATTTGCAAATGGAGAGAGAAATATAGAGGTGGGAGCTGGTTTCAATCTGACAGATGATCTACACCAGAATTCCGGGCTGTTGAGAGAATAGGAGGCTGTAGGAATGGACAGCAGGGAGCTGAAACAGGAATTAAAGAATCATAAACTAAATAAAACTTAAAACTGGGGAAAGCAAAAGCTAGTATCAGGATTTCCTACCACTTTTATTATGGTCATGTTTAAGATTCCCAGCGACAAACCATGCACAAAGAAAGCTTCAGGTCTGAAGAGTGATTGGACTGTATGACAAGAGAAAAAATTTGATACAGATTAATGCTAATATTTTTAACATTGTAAAATGTAAACTCAGTGTGAACTAATTTCATCTCTATGAGGGAAATTAGAACTACTTAGGTAGTTCTTCACCGCATCACAATATACCGTGTAGGCACACTTTCATAAAAAAGATGACAAAAAACCTCAAAAATAAAACAAGATAATGACTAAAAAAATACCACCACAATGGACTGATTTAAAGGAAGGAAACAGAGGTTGGGAATAAATGGTTACTTTCTACCCTTAAAGAGAGGTGCCAGAAGCACTTTGCTATTGACCATATTCCTAAAAGATCTGGAAAAGGAGGTGAGCTGCAAAATGACAGTTTGCTGGTGACACCAAGTTATTCAGGGTAGTAAGAATGAGGCCAGACTATGAAGAAATCCGTAGAAATACTCAGTGACTGGGCACCTAAGTGACAGATGAAATGCAATGAAAATAAACATGAAGTGATGCATATAAAAAACTAAAAATTGCAGTTGCATACGTAAAATTATTGTTTCTAAGCAGATCATTACAATTCAGGAGTAAAACCTAGTTGTATGCTAGATCATCCCATAAAAATATCAATGCAGTACTCAGAAGAAAATATTATGAATTATTAGAAAAAAGATAGAGAACAAAACAAAATACCATGTGTTTGCCCACACCCTGAACACTATATGCATCTCAAAAAAACATTTATCAGAACTAGAAAAGGTCCAGAGAAGAACAAAAAGAATATTAAAAGGTATAAAAGAGGTTTTGTAAAAGGAGTGATTAAATAGCTGTAGGAAAAAAATGAGATTACAGAGCTCTACAAAATCGTGAATGGCATAGAGTCTAATAGACATGGGTAGATATTCACTGTCTGATCCTCCAGAAGACTCAGAAGCTATCAGATGAACCTGGTGGGATCCTTGCTCTACACGAATGAAAGGTGGTCATTCTTGTCCCAGGGAATGGTAGACTTTTGCAATATCTTACCAAGGGATGTTGAGGATACAGAAAACTTAATGTGCACTTAAAGGGAAAACAGATTAGAAAAGAAATTCCTTGAAGTTTATAAGCAGACAAACCACCTTACTGTCAGGAAATCACTTGGCTTGAAAATAGCTGAAGAATGACATTATATATATATTTGTGTTGTCCTTATTCTTATCAAGGTAATCACTATCCAAGCAGAATACAAAGCTAGATAAATCTTTGGTCTGAAACACAACAGCATATCTTATGTCCACATGATTTTATAACGATCTGATCAATTTGAGTTAAAAAGCATAATAACTTACTATTTGCATTACACTAAAACTGAATTATTAAAATCAGTTCAGAGTATTGTGCATTAACACTCTTAAGAAACTTTGACGCTTCTAGAAAGATTCTCAACCCCAAAACTTCAGACATGATAATTCATCTCAAACTATTAACTGTCTGGGGTAGAGTTTTGTCAGCACCACTGTCAGCACAGTCTCTGTCTGCAGGCCAATTATTTATACACTGATGAACATATATTTTTAGCTACCTTTCAGCTGCTGATGTTAGGATTTTGGGCTTGGGTTTTTGTTTTTGTTTTTTTCTGTCAGATGACAATAATAAGTTACTTGTGCTAGGAAGTGCTGCATTTCAATACCAGGAAGAGCTGGTTAACATATAAAAAAGGATTTACATCATTCTCTTTCAAAGGAACAAACTGGAATAAATGTTGAGATCCTATAGGACCTTAGATTTAGTTAAAGGTAGATACATTTATTGGATTAATAGTAATAGTGACAGATAATTTACTTTCAGCAAATGAATACATTAATAGTTAGTAAAAACAACTGGATTCTTTTTTTTTCGCCACATTTGCTGAAGTTCTAGGCAGAAATTATTTGGCTTATGGCCTGATTGTATCACTAAGGCCAAGGCTCAGAGCACATAGCAAGACTTCTAGTACCCCTCTATGAATTCCTAATCAGGAAACCTATGAGCCAAAGCCTATGACAGCATCTGTGCCTTATGTAAAACACACAAATATCTTCTAGACCTTTACATGCAGATGTCCAGACCACACATAGAAAGCAAGCAAATTTAAGCAAAATAATATGTTTTTTTCAAAAACAACATGGCTATTTATTTTTTGTAAACATAGTAACAAATATTCTTTTTCAAGTTAATTAACCTATTACTCATTTTCTGAAAAAAAAGTCTTGACATTAATATTTTGTAAAACACTCCAAAAAAACCCAACAAACACCTTCTATAACTAAAAGTATTGTGGTGACCAGTTCACCAACAGCCCTGTGCATTCAAAGTGCAGCATTTAAAGCAAGATGTGTATTTCTGGCAATTCATACCCAATTGTAATTTTTAGGGGTGATTTTTAAGGGCAGGCAAAGTAGGCTGCCATGAAGAAATGCAAGACATGGCAGTAAAAACATATATATATAAAAATGCAATTTGCTGAAATTAGAGCTCACAGGCAAGAAATGTTTCATGGTTAAAATTGTCAAACTGGCAACAGTGAAGAGGCTAATTTTCTTAGTATTTTATTGGAAAGTTATGGAGACTGGAAGCAGAAAATATTCCTCTAACCCTAAAAACTACACAGGCATCAAAGTCAATTTGCATTTTATATATGAAGCCAAAAGTAGGACAAGGCATAAAACTCTACATAAACTTATGCAACTTGTGAAAGGAAGGCTTTATTTTTGAAATTAATGCTGTTCTTTTTCCCTAACCTTTTCTTCAAAACTACCATAATGCCACTAAATTAATTTTCCACTCCAGCGTTCTTCATCATGTTCTAATCTTCTCTGGCATCTGAAATGTGATTTCTTATCAGCAAAACTGACTTCTCTTTCTCCCTCTAGTCCTGTGAAAATATTTAAGGATCCCAGTCTATGTAACCTAGTGTCTGAATTATGCTGGGCAAGGTTTAATATATTAAACAAGGAAGAAGGAATAAGAAGCAAAATACTCTAACGAAGGGAAAAGTCAGTATTCTCACTCCAGAGCACACTGCTCAGCAGCTTGAGGAATCTGGACAGAGCATTTACTTCAGATTGCCACTGTACACTTTCTGTTCCATTTGCTGGGCAGACAAAATATATTTACCATCTTTCCTAATAAACTCAGGGTGCTGAATTGTTGCTCAAACAATCTCTCAGATTCATGAAAATATCTGAACACATATCTTTTATTTGATTGGCTTAAAAAACTCTTGAACAAATAAGTTCTTGTAATCCGGCAATGTTCTAGCCTCTGCTCATTCAGGGTTTGTCAGTGCAAAATTCAGGTTTCATTTATAGAAGTGAGAATTTTTGCAATTTTCTACATAGTAGAGGGGATATTGTTTTACGTAGTGAAACGTGTATATTTGTGGAGCACAGCCTAGTGGGTAACATAATGCCAGTTTGCCTGACAATTGACACCAAAGACAACACTATATAAACATTTATGTTTTAAACTTGGGGGGGGGAGGGGTGCTAGAATCAAGTGCAACTGTTTGAATTTTCTTATATTGAATGCAAATTGGCATTTAGAAATCAAAATCAGTGGAATGCAGCAGAAAGAACACAGGAATAAGGAGAAACACTTCCATGCTGAGGCCCTACACCTGTAGATCATCCTTTTCCTTTCTCTGTGGACTAGAATAAGTCAAACTGTGTAAGCTTTAGTATTTTACATTATTTTCTTCCCTTGCCTGGGGCAGGAAAGCAAACTGAAATACAACTCTCTGCAGCCAATGCTTATGGGTAAGAGAATTCAAAGAGTATCTGTGCAAGAGTAAAGTAAGTAATTTAAGTGCACTGTGGCATTTACACTGTGGAAACACACATAGAAGTAACAAGGTGAAGACTACCTTGGTTGTGTGTTTGCATATGACCACAAGAGTAGTTTGTAGTATCTTATTTACAGGTAGCATCTGAGAAGCATAAATTTACTAGAAGGAGGGAGCATGGACAAAAACCTGCAATTTGCTGAAAACTGAAACTATCTTGATATAAAAAACTTTCTATACTGAAGATATACACTATTTTTTATTTTTTTAATTTAACACTTCATTCCTAATTTATAGAAAAAGCTTTAGTGATGAGAGAGCCATTTTGATTACTTTTCCAAAGTCACATTGCATCATTTCTTTTGGCTTTTCTTCACAGCTTCACATCCACTAGATATCATAATGGGAAAAGCTTTAATTCTCAGTCAAAAATGTGAAAATCCACTTAGCCTGTACACCTAAAAAGAGAAATTGTTGCTGGATTAAAATTTAGAACTGTGTAACATCCATGTATTACAGCAATACAAATAATACACAGTAACAATTATACCAATTTAATTTCTTCAGTTTCATCAGGTTCTCTTACTCTTTATTATTTGCTGCAGCTATAAGTTAGTTAACATATTTACGGTTTGCATGATAAGCCTTGATTTGAACAGCATCAAAATCCTGGGCTAATAAAATAGAAAAAAAACTAGCTATATTAGTAACAAGAAAGTAATACATTGTGAACTATGCTGATTAAATTTACAGATGCTATACATATATCAAAATCAGAAATGAAGTAGAAGTTGGAAAAAGAAGGCTCTCTATTTCATAGAAGGAAGTTAAGAGCACTTACAGCAGATTATGGCATGGTATGGCAATTCATTTACACAGTGGCTTGGCTGACACAATATAGTCTGAAATCTTTTGAATACAGAACCATTATGTGCATGAATCAGATTTGGGTGAATAACTGTCCTCCCCTATCCGGTTGCCTATCCATATGGCTGATTATCTTTTTTTTTTTTTTGGATCATTTTAGCACACTTTCCCACCATTTACCACTTGTAAAATAATTACACAGTTCATTTCTACATTCCAAAACTACAGGTCACTATAATGTCTGAGTATGTATCATATGACTTCAAAAACTCAGACATGTGTAATATTTTCTACAGCTACCACAATCAAATAATATTCCAGATTCTGGTTTTAAGTATTAAAAATTAATAAAATATTAATTCAACTTCAGTTTTCAATGCATATTGAAATGCTGCCAATAATTACATTGCTTTGGGAGAGCATTCAGAACGGAAATTACTATTGCAGATTTGTTTGAAAAATAAACCCTGAGCCAAAAGCTGCAGACTTCATTACACAAAAGTGTGTGATTTTTTTTCCTCCCCATCCTCCTAGGAGTTCTCACTATGCAGATCCTCAGCACATTTTTAAAACAATATTATAGTAATCCATTTTTGTCTTATTTCTCCATGACAAAAGTAACCTGTGTTACACAGAGACAACACCGCAACCTAGCACACAAAGTACGCAGAGAGCAAGATGGTACCACACACACAGCAAATAAACCAGCTGCTAACTTAGCAAAAATTCTAATGGCCAATCATATGTGTTTTTTCAGCAAAATACAACTGCATACATTTTACATATATTTCATTTTGTCTTTTGTATTCTATGTTAAAACAGCCCTCTACATACTTCACTTCAAGGCTATAAGGAAATTTCAAGAGGTGAGACATCTCCATCATCAAAGAAGATGGCCTGAATCTTCATTAATTTATAGCATGTGTTTTTTTCTTTTGTTGAACTTACTTATTCCTAATTGTCTTTTACAAAATTAAATTTATGGTCTGATTTTCAGAGGTGGCAAGGAATTAAAATATTTGCTTTCAATAGAGTGTTGAGCACCTGGACATCAAGTCATAAATTTATGTTTGGCAAGGAGAGTTAGGGCAATGACGCAGTGAAGAGAAACACAGGTAGTCTCCTAAAAGGAACCAAACACCTTAGTGTGGTAACACAGGATACTAAAAACAAGGCATAAGACCAACACAATAAAGTTAACCTTGGAGCAGCTTGCATGACATAAAGTTTTTGTACCTTTTTTTACCGCATGAGAAAATGTTAATCTTTTTTATTACCATTTTCTAAATTAAAATTTAGTAAAAAAGGAACAGAAATAAAACACAATAAAACAAACAGATGATACTTGTGTTGAAATCAGTGCCAGTTTTGTCAGTTATTTGCATAATTCATGATATCATCTTATTTTGCTATAGCTTTAGTCTGAACTAGATCTCAGTCTGATCTTGGGCTCTGATGGAAACTTTGAGTGCCTGTAAATTGCTAAAGTAGCAGCAGGAACCATATAGCTGTACTTTCATAAGATTCATCCTCAAGCAATAGCTATCTAATGTAAATTGAGTCCTATGAAGGCTTCTGTAATTTATTCATATTTTCTCATTTCTACGGACAAATGCATAAAATATACATATCTGTACAGACAAATTTACAACCTTCTATGATTTTAAAATCTAGCTATAACTCCACTTACTGTTGTCAAAACAAAACGAGAACTTCTATTTTAAAAAACCTTTAAACTATCTGTATTGTCATCTTTGCAAAATTTTTTCCAGAAAGTCAGCCTATATATTGCAGAGGTGGAATTTATAGCAGGAATGAAATTGTGAAATAGTGATCTTGTTTCTTTTCTTTTGGCAGGTCCTGTATAGCTTATTTAGCAGTATTTCTGTTCCTGCCTTTTTCAGGAACACACTCAGATCAGATTTACAGTAGAGTCCTACAGACAAACCACAGTCAGTTTATGAGCATTGAGAGGAT
Source organism: Nipponia nippon (assembly GCF_047370975.1). Lineage (NCBI taxonomy): Eukaryota > Metazoa > Chordata > Aves > Pelecaniformes > Threskiornithidae > Nipponia > Nipponia nippon. Next base: position 153,240,820 of record NW_028262290.1, on the reverse strand, counting down.
TCACAAGAGGCCCTGGAGGTGCAGATAGTCTGCAGTAGTTGTGGTCTAAAGACAGTTGAAACTCAAAACCTTCAGTTTAGGCCTCTAGACTAATAATTGTTCCCCTAAGTAGAAATGGATGAGTATTATTCTACTTATTTAGGGCACATATACTTTTTTTTTTCTTCTTTACTAACTAGCTAAAAGGGGTCATTACTAAGGCAAAGTAAAACTATTCCCCTGGTTTATAGCGGGTTGTTCAGGTTTTTGCCCTGCTAAATAAGCACTTTCCTAAATAAGTTATGATATTCAGATGGCTTCTAAAAGAAAACCAAAAATAATTAGGTTCTGACCACTATTTTATTCCTTAATGCTACAGAAAGAAGACCTAGAGGCCTGCGTCATCTCTTATTTTGCTTTATTTTTTATTATAAATTCATTATCATTTTCCATTCTTTTTCTTAAACGATTCTACCCTAGCTTCCAAAGAACTGTAACCTGTTTACTTGTGACAGCAATCTCATAGCCTTGGATTTTACTGCAGCTATTGGTTATACTCTGCAGCTTCCATATCGCAAAAACAACTCTGACAATGGGAAGAAGTTGGCATATACGGGTTCACCAACAATATCAAACAAGAAGAGAGACATAACAGAGTCATATGGGATGGCAATTTAAGAAGCCGCTCTTAGGGTTGTCAGATACCTTGAGGAACTTCTCGTTTTTAGTACTAAGTGAATCAATCATGTTGAATGCCTTGATACAAATCCCACAGGGGATGCCTGAGCCAGCTCAGTTTCTGAGTCACTAATGAGTCATAATGCTTTGTCAAAAAATTGCTCCCCAGCACTTCAGGTTCAAGTAGAGGGAATTTTGAACTCACACCGGTGCTCCATAGGAGGCCTCTAACAAAGCAAGACAAGGTCTGCAGGCAGACACAGTACTTTTTATTCTACCACCTGGTGTTGCTGAAGAAATTAGACATGCTTTCAGGCACACAGGCCCTTTTTTAGGTCTGAAATAACTTTAAAAACTAAATATTAGTAGAGACCAATGGCTCAGAGTTTAGTTAGATACGTATCAACTAGACTGTCTTTGAAAGAAAAGATAGTTGGTGACTGTGGAGTAGAGCAGATGTAATTAGAGGAAGAGGAAAGAGAGGCAGAGGGATGGTAAGGTACTTTCAGCCCAGGGGAAAGAGAAAGAAAAGTATCTTCTGGAATATGGAGGGCCTGAGAGGGAGAGGGATAGAGATTTTACTCTGTGCTGTAAAATTAATATCTCTCTATAGAGCCCATGATTATCAGTAGAGAGATAAATTTAAGTTATCAGCATCTCTCATAGATGTTTGTAGGTTTCTTTCTTTTTTTTCCCAATTACAACTGTGTTCTAACAAGTGATACCACCTCCACTTACTCCTTCCTTACTACTATCTTCTTCATGTTCCTGTCTCCTTTGATATCTGCAGCAACATTGCACTGTAGTAAAGCAAGGAAGAAAAGACAATCATGATCTAATAACTGAAAAGAATAATTGCCTATAATTGATAAAGGAAAGAAAGGTTGATAAACTACAGGCAATTTTCATTTGTCCCATATTGACCCAAAATGTTACAATTCAGTTCTATTCCTTTGTAAGGTTACATGGTCTGGATTACAGGACAGTAGAAAGTGTGTCAATACTATCTGTACACAGGCGGGACAGCAGAGCCTTCTTCTCGTAAACCTGTGTATGTGCATAGTTGAAGGATAGGTTACATCTATAAGTTTTTCTGTATTTGCCTTTTCTGGATTACTTTTCAGTCAAGTTGCTTTCATTTCCACTTCAATACTGCAAACTTTAGTTCTAGTCAGTATCTACCATGTTCAAGACATCCCAGCTGTTCTCATTAGTTGTAGATCTGCACAGTTACCAAAATAAATTTGCTTTTCTTCTCAATACCAATACATGTAAGTTATAATGAAACATGAAAATACTAACACTAAACATTTGCGAACACTATAGTATGAGTAGCAAGTGATAAACTTATTCCTGTCACTCAAATGCTTCTAATAAGCACATTACAGATAAATATACAAATGTTGTAGGTCTCAGCTAGTTGAGTGGTCTTTCGTTCTTGTGGAAGTAGGCGTCATTTGTTCAACAAAGAGCTTAGGATAGAGACAAAGTAAATAGCTCCAGGACACTAATGCAGGGTCAATGCTTTCACACATTCACATTGAATCACATCCTGAATGATTTGACAGTGTTTATGTCTGTTTCTAAACTGTAGATGCTTTCCTGTATTTATGATTACTTCACTCACACAAATGTACATGCATACGCACACACATGCATATTGACACATACACCTGTGTGTGTTCATGTGTATGTAGATATTTAGCAAAGTCAGAAGCCTGCTTTCTTTCTTTTCCTTTCTTCCTTTCTTCCTTCCTTCCTTCCTTCCTTTCTTTCCTTCTTTCTTTCTTTCTTTTTCTTTTTCTTTCTTTCTTTCTTTCTTTCTCTTTCTTTCTTTCTTTCTTTCTTTCTTTCTTTCCTTGTTTCTTTTTCTTTCTTTCTTTCTCTCCTTCTTTCTTTCCTTCTTTCCTTCTTTCCTTCTTTCCTTCTTTCCTTCCTTCTTTCCTTCTCTCTTTCTTTTCTTTCTCTTTGTCTCTCTCTCTCTCCCACACACACCTTCTCTTTCCTGCCTTCCTGCTTGCCTTTCTTCTTTTCTTGATTGCTTGATAGAAAGGAAATAACAACAGGAATTCAACTAATGTAATTCTTTACAGTGTGATTCATTTCACTTAATTTTAGCCACCTAAGGTGAAGTCATCTAAGTTCCCTCCAGAAGAACTGCCGTATGGATCAACTGCAATTTGGATCAACTGTCTCTTGATCTCCCATTACCTCTAAAAGAAATACAGGAGGTGAGACTCTGCTCACAGCTGAAGACAGACAAATGTATGTGCCTACATAGAGGTGTCTGGAGAGTTATTCAGAACCCCATGCGGACACCAACACCCGATCAGCTAGGTGGCTCTCCAGATTCTATCATCTGAATTGACTAAGGCTGCTGAAACATACATTTCTAGAGCATTTTGAGATGCCCTAGAGAATCCAAGATATCCATGGAGGACCGAGAGATAAGACTCACAGAAAACCCGTGTTCTTCTAGAACAAAATGTGGAAGCCAGGTGAGCTATCCTAAAGCATTTCATGCTGACACTAGGTGAATATTTCTAGGCAACTGAACTGAATGACTGACCTCTGTGGACTGTATAAGGAGCTTAGATTACAAGTAATCCCCTAAATGTAGCTGTATTAAACTGAATCCTTCTTTGGTTGATACCCTAATGATGCACCCAGCAGAGACTTCAGCTGCCTAAACATGAGGACCTAATGCCATTTGAGAGTCTCTAAATCATCTGTAAGATCTGATCTGATAGGCAGGACACAAGACATCAGGGACACAATAATGTATACCTAGAGTGTAAAATGGAGGCCAGGCATGAGACACCATGAAACTTAAATAAACCTAGATGCCTAAGTTCAGGAAACTCAATCTCTCCTCTGATTTTTATTTAACTAAGAGTAGATTCGGCTAGTCTTATTTTCAGTTATAGATAAAATTAACACATTGAAGGTCTGACTTTGTAAAAGGAAGGTCGAAACTACAGAGGCCATATGTTTAAATAATAATATTCCTAGAACTCCCACAGCGATTGTTACAGTTTTGTAAACAATTTATGTACCTTGTAACACCCCAAAAAGAAGCTTATAGCATCAGGTTTTATTAGAAATTATAAATGTCTACAAATTGAAAATTATCTTCTTTATCTATTTTTTATGTGATTGGGACTGTATTTTATATAGGATGAAGTGGTTTCAATGGAAAATTTTGCACTTACTTAAACATTTCTATCTGAAGATCCCAAGTCATTGTACAGATGTGAATACATTTAAGCTAATAGAATTTCTGTAGCATCACATTCCAGATTCTCTTTTTTAAATGATTCATCATAACAAAATGAAATGTTCTGTAGTGTATGAACGATGTGCTATGAAAAATACGTATCTCATACATGAATGCTATAGTATAATGCATTTCCTGATCACAGAAACTTGATTGATTGATATCATTTATTCTGTGTTAGCTGAACATGTTCTCCAAAGAGTTTAATTCACTATAGATTCAGATCCAGAGACAATAAATTTTGGTAAGCTCTCCTGAACCCTAGTCTCTGAGTGAATCCATATTGCGATACTAGAGAAAAGAGTATCTTCCACTTCCTGCTAATCTCTAGTCTCTCCAACTATGAAAGTTTTTCTTGGGTTTTTTTTGACAAGATGAAAAAGTTCCAAAAATATGCCTTCTTTCTTGCTTAAAAATCTGTGTTCATGATGTCTCCATTACTGTTGATCTCTTAATCAGGTTCCATATTCTCAGCTTTCTGTGTCTCCTTAGCAAAGATACAGTACTGATCCTAGGCAAACTTCTTTTATTTCAGCATGTACACCAACATCTTTCTTATCAAGCAAGCTAAAAAAAACCCACAAAAACAAACCGATGTCATTGCTCTACAAAAATCTTGGAGCCAAACTCAGATCACTTCCTATGGGACTTAGAACATATGTAACCAATAGTATTTACATGACTAGAAGAGGTTATTCAGGATACTTGTTTTGCACTGTTTCTAGACTTTGGAAATCCATACATTTAGTCTTGCCATCATGTTTTCAACTCTCAATATATCTATGTCCCTAATCATAATTCCATCTTTGCTCCCTCTAAATACCCTAACAGCTGGCAGAATCAACAAAGAAGCACCAAGTCACGAGAGCCCTTCTGTGTGTAGTCAGGACACTTCTCATGCTTGCCACTTGCATTCAGTCAAGCCAAAAATACAATATGGACAACATTATATTGCCTGCAGTGATTCTGCATAACAGCCTAGTGCTTAGCGCCTGGGTCCATGAAGTAGAAAAATTGGGCCTTCCCAGCCAGCAAGCAGGACTGAACCTATTGGTATTAATCCCACACCAGTGAACTAACCGTAAATATGAAGCTTGGATTAAAGATGGCTGATCCCAGCCATCAATACTAAATCACTTCTCCTTTTATGACCATAATGTCTTGTAACAGCTACCTTCTACTGTGATGATAAAACTGTGTCCTAAAAAATGTATGAGCAGAGGAGATGGAAAATTCAAAAGCACTGAGCCTATGCAATGGAACTCACTTTTCTACAAGAGATAAATAAACCACAGATATCTCTCTGTCAAAGTATGTGAAAAATTTATTCTTTCAGTTTACTTTTTCGTCACACAAAGTTCCATACATAAGAAACCACATTAATAAATTAAAGTCTTTCTCCTACTTTTTTTTCAATAGTGTTACTGACACTCCTGTACATCCAGCTATCCAAGCTCTTGGATCTATTTAAATACAGACAGAAATTTCAGTGTTTCTTAACTTACCCAATTAAAAAGAATTCTTAATTATGTGTACTATTTATTTTGAAATATTGTAAATATCCATAAATGAGCATTATCTTTTATCATTTAAGGAGTAAATTAACAGTGCTGAATCATAATCTATCCTAGCAGAAACTGGAATCCCCCTCAAACACAAAAAAATCTGCCTTTTGAGTATGTTTTGCATTGAACTCGTTTCTTCATTTTATAAATCCTAATAATTTTCTGTTACTTTGTAATAGGAAAACATAAACATAGAAATTAAAACTCCTTTCAAAGGGAAAGCTGAAGTATTGGTTTACAAAAAGTCAATCTGCAACGTTTTACCATTTTGTAATTATTTTTGCCCGTGTCTACAAATTTCTATGCATGTCTAGTTAAAGCATTGTCATAACCATCGCTGGTATTTGCATATCATGTCTATAGCTTTGTACTTCAACCTTCTGAGAAAGAGCTTGGAATTGGGAATGTTTGGAATAAACTCCAGCAGGTGGGGATAAAGAGTAGTAACAAACACGACGCAGCTTCAAATAGCACAGTCTGGTTTTCATCATCTGGGAGTTTGTGTGGTTTAAGTGACACCACTTGACAGAGAAGGATGACTGATTCAGTGCTACAACCACTGCCACCCTTAGTCTGCAAAACCAGTAGACTGCCTGGTGCCTCTGTGCTGGCAGTGCCTTTGGTTAATCACACGACAGCAGCTGGCCGGCAGGACGCTCCAGCCCAGAGCCAGCTACGCTGATTCACTGCCTTGACCTGAAGTGTCTGAAGTGACTAACAACACAGGAGAGTAAGATCTAGCAGTAATGAAGCTTGCTGAAAACTCCTAAGGTCACCAACAGGTATTTAGCATTTGTTTGTTCTTGCCAGCTGACCAACAAGACAGGCTGGTTACACAGACAACGTATGGCATTTTCCTGGAGGCAGCAGGAATTTGAAAGAGAGGGAACAGGAATCTTAGCTAGGAATAGGTAAATGAAGAACAGACAGGATTTTTAGGTTATATTTGTAGCTTGCAGTAATTCAGACAGAAGCACAAATCTCACTGTCCCTTTCCTTGTTGCTCACAGTAATTCATTGCAGAAGGAGCCAACATGAAAAATTAACTCTCTTCCTCACAGGCGTTGAGTCAGTATAGTCAACAGATTGTGTAACAAAAAAAATTTCCTCAATTATGATAACTACATATTGTGTAATAACACAGTTTGTTGACTGACTGTGAGAACATCATCACTAAAATATTGCCCCGCAGCAAAACCATAGGTCCTGAGATCCTGACACATTCATTTTTGATTTCTTTATCCTAAAACCACTTTCTGGGTTATGAGCACAACCTGGAGTCTTGCATGATGGGATCTAGAAGACATATAATCCACAGCAGTAGCATTACAAGCAGGATATGTGTCTTCCCTCTGTCTCCTAACAAACTTAAGCTGGTTATTACCGCCTTTTTCATCACTAGGAACAGGTAATCTGATAAGGCAGCACATGAAGAAACTGGCAGGTGGTTTTGACTCTTTTAGAAAGATGTGTGCAAAATATTGGAGACAGTGTGAGACTTACAGTCTGGCCTTTGAAGTATGACTGCCCATGGTTGAAAGATATGGATCTCAAACACCAATTTGTTTTCAAAATGGAAATGGCCTTGTAGATTGGGCATTTGCTACTCTTTCTGTGCTATAGATCTCTCATGTGCTCTAACAAAGTCCCTGGACACTGCCATTCGGTGGATCACGCAATGATTATGGGTTTAATTCTGCAAAATAGCACCAGCTTCTGTATTGGAACCTGTATTTGAGAGGTGGCTGGAGCTGCGTCGTGCCAGAGGGACCACTGCCACTGTTATGATGGAGCAGTAGAACATGGGACATTCTTCTGTCTCACCTATCTGTTGCAGGGAGTGGATTTGGCATTGCCAGGAAAGGTTGGAGTTAAAAGGTCTTGTGTTCTTCTGACAGAGAGGAGCAGAATTCAGCAGAGTGATCCTATAACCTATCCAAGGGATAGGGTCACTCTCGGATGCTGTTACTTTGAAAGAGTTTTAGTTTTAAAACTTCTGTTTTCTTAGCATGTAAATTAGTATCCAACTCTTTCATACTGAGAGTGGATGAATATTAAAAGATGTTAGAGTTCTTGTTCTTTACTCGGTATACCTGAATTTTAGCTTTTTTTAGCATTAAGTAAAATCTCTGTCCAATGGGAAACAAAATTCGCAATGATAGACATGCTGATGGAGCAAAGAAAATGTAAATTATACCATTCTCATCTATGATTGGTCTTTATGTACAAGGATCAAAGGAAAAAAACCACATAAATAATGTTATTCTGAGTATCTTGCTGAGGTCAGTGAGGCCATGCAACTTTATGTTTCCAAATTTCAGGACAGAGTGTTTTGCTTACATCAATTACCAAATATCTGTTTTTCATTTAATTTAGCATTTTACGTTATTTCCCTAACAACACAACAATAGGAACCTGAGTCATCTATCCCTCAAATCTCAAACTGGATTAGAAAAATTTCAATCTGGTGATAGCCTTAATTCTAGCAGCTTGGTAGAGAATTTAGTCTTTTTTCCAAAGAGAATACTGTAACTTTTTAATTGTCATTTTCCATCCTTGAAGAAGAATTCACCTATAGTATTCAGATAAAGCACTGAACTACATCACGGCAGTTACCATTATGTTCTTAAATTCTCAGGCTGATTCCTCTAATAGCACATTGTCAATATTATCCTGTAAATCAGTAGGTTCTGTAAAACTGGTTTTTTTTTCCAAAACATTTCATTATCTTATGTGATGAATATTAGGAATAAATGTAGTTTCAGCTGTCTCAAGAGCTTCTTCTATTCCAAATATTTTAAATGCAGAAAGACAAATTCCAGTCATTCTAATTTGTGTTGCTTTTATAATTGTTCAAGATAGTTAAGCCCAGCTTTTTAAAATATACAACTTAATCCTCTTTGTGTCTGCTTTTATAGTCCATCTTTTCTGAAATTAGATACTGTATAACATCTGGGGTATGATACATGATAGTCAGTACTGAAATCTATCTTCAAAATACTAATAATTTTGTCATATAATTTTCAACAAACTTGAAAAGCAGATAATTTTCATATGATTTTTGTTTCTGATTTGAATGACTAAAAGAACCATATAATTCTTTTAGTAGTATGAAATGCATATAACCATCTACATAGACAGAACAAACCACAAATCACATCTAATGAAATAAAGCTCAAAATACCTATGTGGTTTATTTTAAATGTTACAAAGACCCATAAAGTCTTCAGATCCTGAAGGCTCTTTTACAAATGTTTCTCTCTTACAAGAATACATTTTTGTGTGTGTGGTCCTTAGCATTGGAAGATTGGAGAGCAATGAAGGCTTGCACTGAGCCAGTGCTGTACTTGCATTCAGTAGTCTAATGCTTTTTAAATAAAAAAAGTCAAATACATATGTAGACAAGCAGATACTGTACACTTTGTTTATTCTACAAGTCTATCTGTGATCATAAACTCTTGGTAAATATTTGCTCTTTGGAGATTAGATTTAACATACTTGCATTTACTTGCAATTAAAATGTTGCTTTCCTGATGACTGTTGCATGGGCTGCTGTATTTCATCAGTGACATAACATAATGTAAAGATAAGACAACGGGAAAGAAGTCTGTTGTGAATACGGCTCTGGTCTGTTTCTGAAATCAACAGTTTATGGCAGTTATATTTGGATAATTTTTCACTACTTTAACCTTATTGCAGTTTGACACTATCAGATCCTGAATCTGTAATTATTTTTCTGGTGGGTTTTTTTGTTTGTTTGCTTTAAAAAATGCCATCATTTTACAGCCCCTACCATGTTTGTTAAAGAACAAAGATGCTTTTCTTCTTTCCTTATATGATTTATTGACTATTATGCACCCAACACTTCCAAATTGCTTCCAAAGGCAATAAAGTAGCAGGATAAATTCTAAGAAACAAATGTACGACTTAAATTACACAATTCTCTTGTTGACTCTAAAAACAGAAAATTCAACATTAATGCTGTATTTTTTCGTGGTATTTAAGGTTTTTAGACTAAATGCAAAAAGGTCCTTTTATTTTGCCATACTGCATCAATCCAAAGGGATTAGCTTAAGTATATAGTAGATATTTATGATGCAAGGAATATAACAGTCCTTCAGTGGTTCCAAGCCTGCAATGGCGATACTCTTTTGCATTTACTTTCATAGCTTTTATTATTCAGCTATCCCAGCTGAAACCAGGACAGCTTACTAAGCTAAAACATGCCTAAAGCAGACTATGTTATTACACAAATCATAATTGTACAATGTATATATGGACCATGTTCTCTGCTGTTATAAACCAGCTTAGCTCTGCTAATTCCAGTACAGTTAAACCGATGCACACAATACAGCAACATAGTATCCATGTACATGCATACAAACACGTTCATCACAGACGCACCCACTTACACACATGTAGTTATAGCAAGCAGTTCCAAAGAAATTGGTGACGCTGGTAATTTTAGAAACTTCCATTTTGTAGAAGTAGAAATAAACACCCAGTAAAAATTTTGATATATTTTAACGATCCATTTCATCTGATTTTAATGATCCATCTAAAAATTTAGAGAAGGAAACAAGGCTGCTATCGTCTAATCTTATTTTCCCTCTTCTCCCACTTGTGAATTCATAATTTCCACTTCACTATCTCTACCTTCTTCTCACTTGCCTTTCACTTTTCAGAATTACTCCATTGAAAACAGTATTTCCTGACTTCTCAAATATCTAGTATATGTCTTCATCTGAATTAATTTCTCATGCTTTTCACAGCACAAATTCAAACTCTTCTCATCCATGATTTTGTTCTACTTCTGCCATAACAACTGTACTAATTTCTTTCCAGATTTCTCTTACAATTTTATCAGAGACAGTAGATTTTTCTGGGAACTTAAATACATTTTCTGTCTTCTGTCAATTGTTTCTCAAATCCTTCCGGAACCACTATGCTGACACTGTGTACAAACTGGGTACAAGTAATTGGCATGAACTGAAGAATATCTGTGTGTTGTGCCAGAAAGTAGTCATTGTTTTTCCTTTGTGATTTTAATATGAAAATTGTATTTACAGTTAAGTACCATACAAGTATATGGAAATTCTATTTATGATGGTTTTAAATCTACTTATGTTTTGAAACTATTGAGCTATCGGCAAGTAGAGACACTAGCAGAGATAAAAACAATACATAAATGCCTCTGTTCTCTCCCCTTCTGGACAATACAAGTGTAATTTCAATTACAGAATTTTTGCCTTATAGGAATCTGCTGAATTACATAGGAGAGAGAGAAATATATTTGCCTTAGTTTTGCCTGCTTGTAATAGTGAAATGCAAAAATTCATAACATTTCTGTGATGATTATCCTTATTCATAACTTTTCTATGAGGATTATCTTTCAGCCCTGCTACTCACTCCCACTGTACTGGAGTTGAACATTAACGGGCTGAAGCTTGGAATAAGCAAAACAAAGATCATGGTAGAAAGGAGGTAATGAGTAGAGTATAAGGCACACTAGAGAACATATTTCCTCGATGAAAAAGATCTTGTCCTCCAGTTTGTAACATTATGCAGAATCTTCACTGGATAACAAGTAATTCATGGTCATGTCTTCAGCCAAGTCAGTGCTCCTTCATTGACAAAGAGAAATTTACAGGCTAACTCTCACAGAAGAGAAAAGTTTCCACAGCTGAGAAGATAAAGGTCTGTGATCCAACAGGATGCATTAATGCAGTGCTCTGCAAATGGGTATGAATCTAGGAAGCTGCTGTCCCTGCAGAAAGCAGCAAACACTCAATATTTTTCTTAAATTTGAGACAATCCCCATTCAGCATTGGGATCAAATTCAGAATTTAAGAAAATATTTGCTACTCCTCATGTCTTCTCTTAACTTAATCAATGAAGTTTTTCCAATTTTGAAACATGTCACTTTAGTTCTGACCATTCAAATTTCAAAACAAGAATCTTTTAACAGGACCTAGAGTTTTTCAAAATGTTTTTCCCAACAGAGAAATGAGCAGAAACCTCAAGCAGCTCTTGTGACAAACACATAGTCCAAGGTGCTTTTCCTCTTAGGTGGATAGAAGTATATCCTTCCAACCTCATTTTGTTTGCAGGTGAACTGCAAAGCCCTCAAATGGTCTTTGATTTCATCAGAAAACATCTTTCTCCCTCTTCTAGCCCTACCACACAAGATTAGCTAAAGTATCCATTTTAATAAACTACCTCCATATTTTAGCTGTATTTCTTGATCTGCCTGCCACTGTCTTTGATCTAATGCAGGCTGAATCTCCTGACCTTTAGATCACTTTGTAAGGCCAAATTTCTTGCGTTGGATCACACAAGGAGGTAATTAAATACTATGCTAAGGATTTCATTACTAGTCCCACTGAACTCTCCAGCTGTACTTAGCTCAATTATTTAAAATTACGCATGTGATTTAATTAACTTGTGGCATATTTGTGCATACGGTAAGTAACATTTCATAAGCATATCTTATAAATCATATTTTAAAATGTTACTAATAATTACTAATAGGTGAGCAAATGTAACGAAAAGACAACCTAGTTCTTACAAGCATCCAAAGCCTTTCCTCCCTCCTTGCTCCTCCCCCTGCCTAACACTGAGCTTTAAAAAACATAAGCCCTACATTTATAGGGTGTCTTTATATTTTGCTAAGCTGTATAAGATTTTTTCAAGCTATGTTTTTCAAGCTATTTCCATCCTATGTGCCCTAAAATATTTTGGTTAATGAAAGAAAACTTTGAGAAGCACATTTATGTTAAAAAAAAAAAAAAAAAGAAAAGGTTTTCATTAAAATTCGTAGAATTGCAATTGCACAAACCAAATTTTATCTGATAGCAGCTTGCAAGTTCTTTTTAATTAACTGCATTAAATAAATTGATTGCACCTTTCCTATTTCTGTTAATTAATATGTGCTAAGAATCATTGTGAGAAGAAGAAGTAGGATGAACAGTACTGATGGTATCAATATTACAGCCGCCTGTCACATCTGCCAAAAAGTAGACTGAAAGTTTCTAAAAAATAGTGAGATACATTATAATGAAGACTTAGGGGAGAGAAAGAGATGAATACTGGCATTTTAAACTTCCGTACGAGCCCTTGCAGAATTGATGACTGCAAGTGGGTGTAGCTGTCAACTAATATTCTCTGAATAACTTTATTACCTAGGGAAATCAGAGACTCCAGCAAGTTTATATTTTTACCCTCCTGAAACTATATACACATACGCTGTGTCAAAGTGATATCTGATTGTTTGCTATATGGTGAACATATATAATCCACTATACCATGTATCTCTGTGTTACAAATCAGAAAAATATATACCCTTTGGGGTAGTGCATTTCTTCTTTAATTTCAATAAAAATCATAGCCCAGCTCTCTTCCATGCCTGGGCATTCATAGCTCAACCTTTTGGGTAAGAGAAATCTCCCTGATCTCAGCAGAGTGAGCATCCTTGTGATCTCACCACTTTCCTTCTCATTGCTTTAGCAATGCCACAGTCACAGTGGGGCCCTACTACTCCTTCCTGCATTGCCTGTCAATCAGTTAGTCTTTGGGGAACATAAATCTTTTCCATTTTTAGTTGGACAGCTGGTAGGCTGGGAGACAAAAAAGCTGCTGGGATATTATGCAGCTGTCAGATATCAAACCATGATACTTGGGGTTTATGGCACAGAGTTTCCACCCAGGATGTCCAGCTTCATATCCATATACAAACTCTCCCTTTAACGTCCAGGGGCACCATCTCTTCTCAGTCAATCAGTCTCTCAGAAGCATTTTCTCTGGCACTGGGAGGCACAAATAAGGCAGGCTTTACTCAGGAATCTGTGATGATCTCAATGATGGGATAGAATGTGGGAGATAGAGCAGATTCAAGAGGTTGATGAAAAATTGATGAAGACTTGATGAATCTCCTTGAACCCCAAATGTTGCACGTCATGTTAGGAACAATGTCACAAATTCACCAGGCTACGTGCAATGTAAAAGAAAGGATATCTGTCAAAATTTTCTGTGTTTTATATACTTAAGATCGTCATTTCACTTTGTTCCCCAGTGCAATCCTTCAGAAACATACCTAACTGCCTCTAAACTTAATTAATCACCTCTCTTGGTGCTATTCTTTGATTCATCTCCTGTGAAATCAACCACTTTCAATTCCATCTCCCTATTCTCTATCCTCTAGAAAAGTGATTTCTTTTTCTAATTTGGGAGGGAGTTGTTTTTTCTCTATACAGAGAGAAACAAAGATTAATTTTAAAATGCTGCTAGATTTTAGTCTTCATTTGGCAGCCTGAGTACAACAGCTTGTACAAAGAAATTAACTATCTAGTTCAAGGGCTCCCTGTTAATCTGCACTCATATTCTTCCTCACTATTCTACTATATTTTCTGCTACTTAGGGGGATGGGTATTTATTTTACTTGGATTAATTTTGATTGCAGCCTTCTTGACTGCATCTTAAGTATTTCCCATGCATTACTGAATCCTAGCCAAATCACTTTAACTCATTTCACATTCATTCAAGTAGCTATTGATGAAGTAAAAATAATACTGCAGTGCATAAAAAGCTTGAATAGTTTCCTTTCTGATTAGTGTAGCGGTTAAAAACTCAGGCTAACATCATAGGCAGCTCTGTTCTTCTGAATTTAGAAGAACAGATTTAGATCCCACTCTTTTATCAAACACTTACATATTTAATTCCTAAAAAACTTACAATTTTGCCAAGTTTTACAGCTTCAGTTTTTCAAATCATTCAAGGACTTCTGATTCAGACTTTTATCTCTGTGCCAAATTCAGTTTTGTCAATAATAGTGCTATGAAACACCATTTTGCTCTTGAAAGAATTCACATTCCAAAATGGCACCTTTAATCAGTCCGAATCAATACACTTTTATCAAAGGTATATGAAGAACTATCAATAATTCAATAACTAATGAACCAAATTGGCCAAATGGCAGTCTTTGAGAAGCATGACCTATTTGCAGGAGCCTCATCCTGTGCTCACTTGATACAGAGCTTATGGAGTGAGCGAGTTTGGATATCAAATCGGTATGATCATCCCAGACATGTAGATGTGCTTTTAATCTTTCTGGTCACAAGCTCATGTTTCTGCATGCATTTTCTTGTGAAGTATTTATATTTGTTTCCAGAAAAAGAAAACAGTATCTTAAAGTGTCTGTTATGAACACACAAATATCCAAACTAAGGTAAAGATTTCCATCTAGGAAAAAAACATTGAATTACTGGCCTATGGTATAAATACGGTGGCACAATAAGAAAAATAATGTCAGTTGGAAACTGTAGTTTTGCTTTCCCATATGATCTCTTCAGTCAAACTATCCAGGACCCAGCGTTCCCAGACAATTCTTCTAAAGAACAGGCTGGTGGATTTGGAAGCAAGTTCTTTGACCTTTGGCTAGTAAGTGGTATATTATATTTTGTCTGAACCTTAAGTAATTTTCTGTACCAAGACAATTCTATGTATCTAATTACAGCATTAGTGTAAAAATTGTTCCAGCTGTCCAGAAGGTTTTGCTATTTGATGATATCATAGCCAGGGTGTTATTAAATCTCTCAGCAGCTGGAGACTTGACTCCAGTCAAGCAAGAATCCTATAGAGATATTGAGTAGTGATGGATTTCCTGCATCTTTCAGTGAAAAAAACTATGATTTTTAAAGAAGTCATAGTGTCAGTAGAATTTTTTAAATAAATCTGCATCATCCGTTGAAACTATTTTTAAATTTGTATGAAGGTAAAAGTTGTTGATAACATTTCTTTTGAAGTCTAAAAACTTTCAAGTAGTAAATCAAATTCACGCAATAAACACATGTATTTCTTCCAATTAATGTTTCCAAACATTTGTAGAAATAATGTGGAAAACATAGTATCAGCATACTGCTGAGAAGAGACAAAGTACTTCTCCAACTTTATTCTGAAAACCATTCATTTTGTTACAAATGCAGAATGTATCCTTTCAATAAAATAAAAAGATAGCACACAAAGAAGATTTTAATCTTAATTTGCATTTAGAACCACATGGAAGAGCCTAAGGCCTTGCAGATATTTATGTACATTTTATATTCAAGTGAAGTTAAAGTACAGTCCTGCTGGACAAAGAAACATTATGCAAGTGGCCATCCACTCGGATTTTCATCATCTTTTTTTATCATCACATGAGACTTGGTGGATTTTTTAAATGCCAGTGCCAATAATGATGTTATTTAAAAGATACAGCCTTTTTAAAGAAACCAACAATTACTGCATAGTAGCTTGACTGCTACAGTACTGTAGGAAGCCATAGCGCCCAGCAAAAAACACATCTTCAAAGTACTAATCTAGTGCAAAAGGGGATTATTGATCCTGTCTAACTTCATTTTTACACCTTAATGAAGAGATTCAGATCCTCAGTTTTCCTTTATGATAATGGAAGACAGGTGGGTGCCTCCAGGAATTGCAACAAAGTTGTTTAAATTAGGCATTAGTTAGGTGCCTGATTTAAATATCTGAACTGCCTCTTACTGCTTTCCATTGCAGTCACAGGGAATGGGGAAGCCTATGTGTGTGACTTACACACTGAAGTTCTTAAAGAAGTGACTGCTTTCCTCAGCTTCATATACTTGGTTTGAATCAAATGGTGGGTGCCCACAAATGAGCTCTATAAAACTTGCCACCCTGAACACCTGTAATTGAAGCTACCTGAAACAGCTGACATCAGCTTTATTACTTCTACACCAGAATAAGATCCTTACTCATTTCCCATTGAACTCATGCATGGCAGCAAAACATTACATGTGCTAAAGAAATGCAGATGAGACCACAGTCTCTTGTTTTTTCTGTGAGTTAGACAACATATTTGACCTATTCATTAACATGAATTAATGGATTATATAGTCCCCATACATTTGTGATGATATATACTCATTTCCAGTGTTATGTTCTTGGTTTTGCTTTCAGCATAACAACATTAAATTTTTGCAGGAAGTTTTATTTTTCTTATCCTATTCCCAGACTCCTATCCATAGATCTTTTCTCTATGCCCACAGAGACAGAGAGAAACTTGGAGTAAAAATAGTTAGAGGACAGAAAAATAAAGTTAGGGAGGGATGGGAAAGCTGATTTTGCCAAATTTAGACCCTATCAAAAACCCTTGGGTTCTGTATTGCAAAACAGACCTGGAAACTTTTGAGTACTGGTCTGGTCTGCTGTTTGCTACTTTTGTTTTTCTTTTTTTTTTTTTTTTTTTCAAATATTCCTCTGGTAACCCTAGAAACAGAGCAAGGCTTTCTTTCAGGCAAGAAACACTGCTTGCTAGAACAAGTTAACATTAAGGAAGAATACATAGTCAAAGCTGGAAAATGAAGGAAAGTAAAAAGTTTTCTTTGTTTGGAAAACTCAAGGATTCTAACTGGTCTTTTCCGCATTGAAACAAATTTCAATCCTTAAAAGCCTTTTGCTCAAGAAGTAACCATTACTCTGCAGTCAAACTGTGAACTGAAGATAGAGAATATACATGTTCAGGAGTAGACCCTACAAGCAGTCCTTATTCAAATAGATAGCTTCATCTACTTCACAGAGGAAAGACTGATCAACATTTTACAACACTAAGCCTTCTTTACTTTGTCTACATGGACTTTGGAGGAACAATGTGTCAAAGAACAATGCAATAAAAATATACTCCTTCTGTGAAAAATACCACAGAGTAACAAATTATGTTCTGTCATGACTACCTTCCTTTCCTGATAGCTTAAATTCAGGAGAAAAGGATTTAAAGTAGAAAGAAGACTTTTGAAAATGTTAGTTAGCCTGGACATCCCAGAAAAAAGAATATATGTGTGGAACAAATTTTTAAGCTCACTCTGGAATCCAGGATAACATGTAGTCATAGCCTCCCCCAAGGTGAATCCTGATCAGGAGTCATAAGCAGCAACAGGTCGACTTTTCCTTCTGTGCTGGAAAGCAATTGGCTGCAGTATCAGAAGACCTTTCCACTGTCCAGCCGAAGCCCCTGTGCTGGCACACACTTCCCTTGAATGGCACAGTTTGGCTCTTTGCAAGAACACTGATTTGTGCACGACTGCACAGTTGTAAAGAATTTCACCTAAATTGCCTGTAGAAATTTTGACATTATACGCTTTCTGCTGGTAATGAATTGCTTTTAACAAACTGGCTAAATTGATCACTTAGAAGTTATCCATCAGTTAATTTAATGAAATCTGGCTAAGTTACAGAAATCCTGCTGAGATCTGTCCTTTCCTCTTTTCTGACATACACTAGGCTGGAATTTTACTGAACCAGTCCCATCCTGTGCTGTACACCTAATTTTTCACAACGTAGCAAATATCTTGCCATTATTATTCTGTGAAGAGCATTCACCCATGACCCCAAACACAACTGCTCATCAGAATCCTGCTTCTGAGAGGGAACCGAGTAGCCCCTTTCCCTTCATTGAGAAGCTAACCCTGCTTCTTCACAAGAATTCCAGCTATTTAATAGAGAAAATTTTAAGATCTAACTTTTAGAAGTTCTACCACCATGGCAGAATGGAATCTACGGTGCCAAAATAAGCAGAGGTTTTCCATATGTGATGGATGAGGAGAGTTAGATATCTAAGCAGATGTATATGTGAATACATGCGGACAGAAAAAAGCCAGCCTTTCCCCACCCTGAGAAGGGACAGCATGCTAGCTGTGCCCCTCATTTCTGTCTTTCTGAAGAAGATGTCTCTAAGACAGGTATTTATGTCCTGTACCAGAGCTAGCAAATGTCTCATCAAATTGGGATGTGAGAAAAGGAGCTTCTCTCCACCTATCTGGCCATGCAGATTTGCCCTAAAAATGTGGTTCACAAAAGCTGCTTTAAAAAACAATAATAATCTTAGATTTCTTATAAGAACAGGGTGATCTTTGGAAAAGAGTTGTTATTGTCTGGAGTTGAAGGAATGTTTTTGACTTCACCTAGATTCACCAAGAGTTAGTATGACTGGTCAGTGTTCTCTCATAAAAACCGGGAAGCTGAATTTCTCCTCTTTTATTTCTATAGGTTAGCGGCTAGTACACTTGCTTGCACTGTGAAACTGAGGTTATTATCAGTTTCGCATGAGGGAATCTGAACCAGCATCTCTAGGGTAAATGCTCTAGCAATTAGACAAGTGAGCATTTTGTCTCAGAACTGTGGCTAAAAAAGGATTATCTCATACAGGAGCCACAGAAATAAGCCTGTGTGTTAATTTCATGTCAAAAGAGCCCAGAGCTTCAGGCTTTCTCCTGTTTCACTAAAGAGTGAGAAGTTCTAGCTTATTAGGGAATTCAAGGAAAAAAAAAAAGTAGATGACAAATTCAAGGACTTCTAAGGCCAGAAAGGATCATTATACCAAGTCTGCCATACAACGTCACCCTGTAGCAGACCCAGTTCTCTCTCTTTGATTAAAGGCAATGTCAGGGAAGCATCCAGCCTTGATTTTTTTTATACATGAAAATATGAATGGCCCAGTATTTCCTTTGCTAGTTTGTGAAAATAGTTAATTTCTTCTCTGGTAAAGAAAAAAAGAAAGAAAAAAGAAGAAATCTTCTGTCATTTCCATGTTAATTTTATTGAAATATAATCCACTGTGTCTAAGTATAAAAGTAGCTTGACCATAAGCTCTCATTTCTTCACTAGAAGAACAATCAGTTCCCTGTTTCAAGTCTTTTTGCTAGCCTGTTAATCCCACATTTCCATCTGTTCATACTAATACCTCTTCAGTGGTTAAATATGATTGATTTGAAACAAATGATTACTCTGCAGAAACAAAAGGTAGCGTTAGAGTTCAGTTGCCCTATACGCTGGCTGATTCAAGTGCATCCATGAGCTGACACATACATAAATTGTTTTGATTATTTTCACTATGCTTATCTAAATTTGTCAAACTATTTGACCAGATGTGCTTGGCTACTATCTTTGGATCTCTGCCTTTTTGGCTTCTATAGCTATACATGTATATCTATATCTATATCTATGTCCTTATATGTAATATTGTTGATAGTATATAGTACCAGCATTGCATATGTTACATATATCTTTAAGTATAACATGTTCGTACTATACTACATTAGCAAATATGCAACACTATCAGTGAACCTAGAATCAAATCCGCAAACCTCATCAAAAGGAGTTTATCAAAACTCCTGCTCTCAGATGTAACTGCCTAATATTTGAGCTGAGGTTAATAGGCACCCACGTTGTCACCACATTTCTTTTTGCTTAGAACTCTATTTCTGAACATATTCACCACTAAATCTAATGTTCTTGAACACTGGGCACCTGTCAAATCTTGTCAACTCACAAACTAGTACCTACCGGGCTGACTGGGGATGTGTTCTCAAGTGCATTTTCCCAATGCACTTGAACCCCAGCTCTCTCAGCCTTTCCTCATACAAGAGGTCTTCAATCATCTTCATGGCCCTCCTCTGGACCCACTCCAACAGGTCCATGTCTTTCCTGAACTGACGGCTCTAGAGCTGGCAATCAAAGGCATTTGATAGGACCACCAGCTAAGCAGAGAGAAAAGGGAACATTTTGGCCAGTATAAATACTTTCTGTTACAGAGACTGAAGCACATTGCCTAATCTATTGTGCTCTTGAGCTCATTCATTGTAGATGCTGAGTGCCCTCAAGGTAACTTCCAAGTAGAGATCAGAAATGGCAATGCTTTTGCTTGCCCCAAATTATTTAGGTGTAGGATGAAGGAAATTTTCATTAGCAAAAATTTTTTTTAGCAAAGTAAAAACTGGTCCCCTCCTCCCTGGATTCCCCCACCCACTAGCTCGGTAATTAGAGTACCCACCCTTGAGGTAAGCAACAGGAGTTAAATGTTCGCTGCTGGCCAAGGTGTGGAAGCTCTAACCAAGACGCAATACTGCTTTTGGTGATGGGATGCACTCTGGCTTTCTCTAGAATGCAATTACTTTGCATGGGGTATGTGTTCTGGTCACCCTTCCTGTTACATGGGATCCACATAAACCCCTGATCCAGTTTCGTGGGCCACATCCTCCAACAACAAAAGGATATGTGTTTCTTTAGCAGTCAAGGGAGGTATTTTCTCTGGTAGCAGCAGCTATGAATCTGGTTTCAGATTTAGAATCATAGAATCATAGCTGTTTAGGTTGGAAAAGACCTTTAGGATCATCAAGTCCAACCATTAACCTAGCACTGCCAAGTCCAGGACTAAACCATATCCTCAAGCACATCTATCCATCTTTTAAATACCTCCAGGGATGGGGACTTAGCCATTTCCCTGGGCAACCTGTTCCAATGCTTGACAACCCTTTCAGTGAACACATTTTTCCTAACAGCCAATCTAAACCTCCCCTGGAGCAACTTGAGGCCTTTTATTCTTCTTCTATCATTTGTTACTTGGGAGAAGAGACCAATCCCCACCTCACTACAGCCTCCTTTCAGGTAGTTGTAGAGAGCAATAAGGTCTCCCCTCAGCCTCCTCTTCTCCAGGCTAAACAACTGCAGCTCCCTCAGCTGCTCCTCATAAGACTTATGCTCTAGACTGTTCACCAGCTTCGTTGCCCTTCTTTGGATGCATTCCAGCACCTCACTGTCCTTCTTGTAGTGAGGGGCCCAAAACTGAACACAGTATCCAAGGTGCAGCCTCACCAGTCCCAAGTACAGGAGGACAATCACTTCCCTAGTCCTGCTGCCCACACTATTCCAGATACAAGCCAGGATGTCATTGGCCCTCTTGGCCACCTGGACACACTGCTGGCTCATATTCAGATGGCTGTCAACCAGCACCCCCAGGTCCTTTTCCACCAAGCAGCTCTCCAGCCACTCTTCCCCAAGCCTGTAGCATTGCCTGGGGTTGTTGTGAACCAAGTGCAGGACCCGGCACTTAGCCTTGTTGAACCTCATACAGTTGGCCTTGGCCCATCGATCCAGCTTGTCCAGATCCCTCTGCAGAGCCTTCCTATCCTCCAGCAGATCAACACTCCCACCCAACTTGGTGTTGTCTGCAAACTTACTGAGGGTGCACTTGATCCCCTCGTCCAGATCATTGATGAAGATATTAAAGAGAACTGGCCCCAGTGCCGAGCCCTGGGGAACACCACTTGTTTCTGGCCACCAACTGTATTTAACTCCATTCACCACCAGTCTTTGGGCCTGGCCAGACAGTTCTTTACTCAGCAAAGAGCACACCCGTCCAAGCCATGAGCAGGCAGTTTCTCCAGGAGAATGTTGTGGGAAACTGTGTCAAAGGCCTTACTAAAGTCTAGGTAGACAACATCCACAGCCTTCCCCTCATCCACTAAGCGGGTCACCTTGTCATAGGAGATCAGGTTAGTCAAGCAGGACCTGCCTTTCATAAATCCATGCTGACTGGGCCTGATCACCTGATTGTTCTGTAAACAAAAAATTTAAATTTAAGGAAACCGGACCCTAGCTGCTTTACAGATGAAATCTCTAAGTTCTATAGGAACCAGTAATATAAAACACTAATGTGTTTTTAAGCAAAGAAAGGAGAAACCTTTTTAATCTGTAAAAATAATCCCTTCTGAGTCAATTTTTTATTTAGAGGAGGAAAAAAAAATTTCCTTCATTCTAGCACAAAATACCTTGCTGTTGTGATGTACTGTCTATGTCTTAAGTCCTCTTTGCTATAGCATTCAGCACCTGACAGTATTTGTAATCTAATGCCTTTAATTGCCTTGTAAGGCAAATAGGCAATAGGGCCTCCAGCTTCAGTGTGCAAACCTGAGGCAGAAGGAGTCAAGGTGAGTTTTTTGTTTTTACAAAGGAAGTCCGCAGTAGCAGAAAGAACTGATCTCTGGTTTGAATGGGAGATGATTTTACTCTAGAATAGCTGTCCAACCAATAGCTCTCTGTCTCATTCAGCTTTTCCCAATGTCTGTCAGTGATTCAAATCACAATGGGAAGACTGAAAACCAGAACAAAACCAGCACAAAATACAGTCAATTGAGGATGCCAGCAAAGCATTATCTGAATACTTTGGACCATGCTTGTATGAAAAACAATTGCCTTTTCCAATCCTATTTAACCGAACTCCTACATCAGTGCTATATTGATGCAAGGTCCTTGATTGCACTGGGACTTTTCCTGGCTCACCACAGGTTCCATCCTTTTCTCTTGTGAAGTTAAAAAGTGAACACTGGGTTTTATGTAGATCTATTACATTAAATTGTTATGTTTTGCTATTAACTTGAAGGCATATGTTACTCTCCAGACTGACAATCAGATGGATAAGGTTGATGTTCTATTTAAGTTGCAAAAGGGCTGGATCACCCTTTTTGTTCTTTGCTAGTTAAATGGCATGTCTTATATACTAGACCCATTGAACCTGGTAAAGCCAGACCACTTACCCCTTCATAGTGAACACAGTAATCATTTTTTCTGATCTGTCCCCTGGCTTTTCCCCATGTTTGTACTGTTTTAAAAGTGAACTATTGATTTGCAAGCTTTTGACCTCTATACAATATTTAGTAACTTTTTCCCAATAGAAAAATAGAAAAACTAACCTTTTCTCACCGTCTTCTAGTGAATTTTGAACTTTTACTCTAAGACTTTTGGCTATAGGCACTTTTTGATATGCAGCAGCAATACTCGGTGAATCCTATCATTCCTGACATGCATCCAGCTAAATCACTGACTGCCCCTCAACTTAGCACTCAGGATCTACATTGTCTGGTTCACTTCTGCTAATGAGCATTAATGTACTAATGAGATGTTTCTTAGCTTGAAACAGAGTCTATAATAAAGCACTGACCTATTTCAATGGTTTGACTCCATAATATGCCTACAAACATAATCTAAAGAGGTGTTATCACCAGGTAGCTCACCAAGTTAACTGGAGCTGGGGGAATTAATGGGATGGGTCGAATAATGGATCACCCTCAACATCTAAGCACACAGATGCAAAGGTGCTGCATAAACTGTGACAGAGGCATTGGAAAGAGATCTAAAAGGCAGCCTTTTTTTATGGAAATCAAAACTGTCCCCAGCACAGGTCTTGTACAAACACCCACAGAGTTGCAGTCCCCACATAACACAGCTCACCTTCTAAGTAAGGACATAAAACTTATTGCTTCAGTCTTTGAGGGCGATCTCAAAACAAAATGTTTTGATAATGAAGATTTATGATGGGAGGAGTGCATTTCATCCTACGTGTGTTCTGATATTGAAGCAAAATGCTCTGTGAAAGCAACAGTGTTCTGCTATATGTAGTTCTACAGAAATATTTTTCAGTTAGTTTAGAAAACAGCCGTTAAAGTAAGACTTAAAATACAAACTGTCTCAAATCTGGAAAAATGTGAAATAGAAATAAAAACATATTTGGATGAGGTTTTGGTGTTTAGGTGCAAGACCAATCTTCTGTATAATATTCTGCAGTATTTTTGAAAATATCCTGCCTATCCTTACAAAACAAATGGGAACCTTAAATAAATATAACTTTTCTGAAAGTTTTGTTCTCAATAGGCAGTTTTGGAGGTAGATTAAATATTATAGGTTTTTTTTAAGATATTTCAACCCATCTATAATTTGAATAGCAAGACAATATCATGCACGTAGGCCGAAGTACCACTTACAAATAGTAATTTTTTTTTATTACTACCAGAATTTTTACTACAATTAACAGAACCTCTTTTTCCTTTCTTTCCTTTTTTTTTTTTACAAGAATTACAAATATTTAAGATAATATGAAAGTTCAGGTAATATATAGTAGACATAAGTTCATATTTTCCCTCTCCTGTTTCAACAACTAGGTTATTCCTAAATTACTGATCATCATCCATTATAACAGAAATGAGCAGCAGCTGTAGTTCTCCCATCATGATTAATATAAACCCTCTCAAATCCAGCTTTCTTTTATAGACTCCCTGAAGTCTTATCCAATTGATTAACTGCAGCCAGTTAATCAGAAAACCATTAATTTAATTTAGCAGACTGCCAAAACTTCATATAAAATTCTGCAGCTTCCTCTAATAATTAACCACATCTGCTACATTAAAAATCTCCACAGTAGCAATATACAGTAAGTTTGTGATAAAGCATAGCTTCAGATGTTTAGTGGGATGTTGAATTATTTACCGATGCTGGAGTCTTAACTCTTTGTGTGCATTACACTATTATTATTTGGGGAGCATTTTACCAGCTACAGAGGGAGATTCTGTAGAAGACAAAAAGATCTGGATATACATATGACATCTTTTGTCATACAGCCTGTATCATAAAAGTTCTCTGCTGGGGAGTAGCAAAGTTTGGTATTAATTTATTTTAAATAAAATTAATAAATAGAATAGTAACAGTAGAAGTAAGCTGAGATTATTTGTCAAAGGTCAAAATGAAAGTGGTGGTTGAAATAGATCCTACATTTTGAATGCTCTTCCTTTTAGTTACTGAAACTTTCCCAGTTTTGACAGGTTAACCAGTGCTGACAAAAGTTTGGAAGGGAGAGAGAAGTCTCAAGGAAGTTTTCTTTTATTTTCGGTATATTTGTTCTGTAATTTAGTTGCATACATAGGTCCACACTTATGGGTGATTGACTAAATCCCTTTGCTTTTGCTCTAGTGCCTCCTCTGACTCTCTCTGGACATCCGTGGAAAATCTAAGAGTAAGATGTCAGAAGGCAGCCCATTCCCCACAGGAAGCCTGAGGTCTTTCCCACCTGGAGTCCAACAATGAACCACACAAAAATTGCAACCAGCTGACCATTAAGAGGTTATGGGGCTAATTGCTGCCTGTCAGATGAAATGGGTGTCTGCTTGGTTGGGTAAGTTGTGTTTCAACCTGTGGTTGAAACATATCTGTTAGATGTCATTCTTCTCTACTGGAACAATGATTTCACAGGTCCTCCACAAACCAAATTCAGTCTCAGCAAGAAGACAGCACAAATAAAAGCAGCGTCCTAGGCCAAACACAGTGGGCCACAAGGCTCATCAGGATATAAGCCCAAGGTCAGGCACAGCATAAATGTGTAGTGTGCACATACTCTGTATTGCTATATATACAACATAGAATCATAGAATCATAGAATATCCTGAGTTGGAAGGGACCCACAAGGATGATCGAGTCCAACTCCTGTCCCTGCACAGGACAACCCCAAAATTCCCACCATGTGTCTGAGGGCGTTGTCCAAATGCTTCTTGAATGTTGTCAGGCTTGGCACCATGGCTACCTCCCGGGGGAGCCTGTTCCAGTGCTCCACCACCCTTTGGGTGAAGAACCTTTTCCTAATGTCCAACCTAAACCTCCCCTGGCATACCTTCCTGCTGTTCCCTCGGGTCCTATCATTGGTCATCAGGGAGAAGAGATCAGCACCTGCCCCTCCTCCTTCCCTTGTGAGGAAGCTGTAGACTGCGATGAGGTCTCCCCTCAGTCTTCTCCAGGCTGAACAGACCAAGTGACTTCAGCCGCTCCTCACACGGCTTCCTCTCTAAACCCTTCACTATCTTCATGGCTCTCCTCTGGACACTCTCTCGTAGCTTCGTATCCTTTTTGTACTGTGGCGCCCAAAACTGCACACAGTACTCAAGATGAGGCCGCACCAGTGCAGAGTAGAGCAGGACAATCATATGTATATATGTTCATATGTATATATGTTGCTATACTATATACCTCTTCATGGGTGTGTCCAATTATTGTTTTAGTTCAGATGAATAGTGTGGTTTTGAAGCAAATGGTTGAAAACCATGGTTCATATCAGTGAGTGGTCCCATCAGTGATAGCAATCTGGATTCTTTGGGGATAAAACCAAATGTGAAGGTGTGCTCCAGAATCACACGTAATCACACCTGAAGGGGATTCAGTCCCCCAGTTCAGGTTAAAACTGGTTTGAAATAAATCCCCACAAAATCCGTGGTGTGGACGTGTATCCTTTGCACCCTCTATTTCACTTTACGTATCTGTTCTTATAATGCCACATTACAGGTGAATGTAGACACAGCCAGTGACTCAGTCAGAAATGTCTGTTTGAACTAGAATTATATAATCATATAATCATATAATGTTTTGGGTTGGAAGGGACCTTAAAGATCATCTAGTTCAAAGCCCCCTGCCATGGGCAGGGAAATCTTCCACTAGACCAGGTTGCTCAGAGCCCCATCCAACCTGAGCTTGAACACTTCCAGGGATGGGGCATCTACCACCTCTCTGTGCAGCCTGTTCCAGTATTTCACCACCCGCATTGTAAAAAAAGATCTTCCTTATAGTCTGAATCTACCCTCTTTTAGTTTAAAATCATTACCCCTTGTCCTATCACTACAAGTCCTACTAAAAAGTCTGTCCCCGTCTTTCTTATAAGCCCCTTTTAAGTACTGAAAGGCTGCAATAAGGTCTCCCCAGAGCCTTCTTTCCTCCAGGCTAAACAACCCCAGCTCTCTCAGCCTGTCTTCATAAGAGAGATGTTCCATCCTTCTGATCATTTCTGTGGCCCTCCTCTGGACCCTCTCCAACAGGTCCATGTCTTTCCTGTGCTGAGAACTCCAGAGCTGGACGCAGTACTGCAGGTGGGGTCTCACCAGAGCAGAGTAGAGGGGCAGAATCACCTCCCTTGACTTGCTGGCCACGCTGCTTTTGATGCAGTCCAGGATACGGTTGGCTTTCTGGGCTGCAAGCACACATTGCTGGCTCATGTCCAGCTTTTCATCCACCAGTACCCCCAAGTCCTTCTTGGCAGGGTTGCTCTCAATCACTTCATCCCCCAGCCTGTATTGATACTAGGGGTTGCCCTGACCCAAGTACAGGATCTTGCACTTGGCCTTGCTGAACCTCATGAGGTACACATGGGTCCACTTCTCAAGCTTTTCCAGGTCTCTCCGAACGGCATCCTGTCCCTCATGCATATCAACCGCACCCCTCAGCTGGGTGTCATCTGCAAACTTGCTGAGGGTGCAGTTGATCCCACTATGTCATTGATGAAGACATTAAACCATACTCGTCCCAGTACAGACCCCAGAGGGATACCACTTGTCACTTGGGTCCATCCGGATATTGAGCTGTTGACCACTAGTCTCTGGATGTGACCAACTACAACATCTTTGGCCTCTCAAATTTTTTTCCTCAAAGGCCCTTTCTATTCTTATAAGAAAAATCAAAGTGTGGTTGTTTGTGTCTGTAGACAATTAGGCAACCCAGTATATACACTAAAAAGGATAAATATTGATCTCTGCACATAGTGTGTGTGAATAACTCAAAGCACATTCCTCTTCTAATCAGTCTTTATCAATAATAATATAAAAACAAAATGCTGATGATCCAATTACTTCAGTTTATACTGTTCTGCTAAGCCTGTCGTTATCAGCTCATCACAGCAACTTTCATATCAAATTCCTGGTAGATCTAGAAAGAGAGTACACATCAGCAAATATTACTCATGCAAGTGAGAGTTGCAGAGTAAACCAGGGAGGAGATTCAGCAGTTGCACCTTTCAGTGTTTATACTACTGATATCTAGCTATACAAAATTACATTATTTTTGGCACACTGTATTTAGCTGATACAGTATTTCACAGTAGGTTCACATGCCCCTCCACAACCACTATCAAATATCAACTCCATATGTTTCAATTATGCCATATACTGTTGAAGCAAGTACAGATAAAAAGGTATATCCTAGTGTATTACTGGGAGGTTGACAAGCACTTCTGGACTCAAGAGGATGTATTGTCAAGATAATAGACAAGTATTTTCCTTTAAAGTGATATTGCACGTTTAAGGCAAGAAACAGACTGTTAAGAGGGACAGTTTTAGACAGCAATCACACCAGCAACAAGATGTCTATAAGAGTTCTGTAACTGTAAATGGTTCAGTAAAGCACAAACTTTAATTAACTCAACTTTATCAGGAAAAAACCCCTTTTTTTTTGTTATGTACATCAACTGTCTAGATTTACTGCGACAGTAACACAATCATTTCAGGCAAAGCAGAGAAGAGGTGATGGAGGGAGTACAGCTGTAGATAGTTTCTGCCTGAAGCTACCACGCTCTTCCTGAAAACCTGTGTGTCCTTCAGGATCATTCTGTCATCCAGAAAGCACCATGTATGCCTGAATGTGCACATGCGTAGGCTTAGAAAAGGCAAGAAACATCAGCAACAGGCAAGCTTTCTATATTTTTAAGTCTATTTTGTAAGGTCATTGGCTTTGGGAGGAAATGTAACTACTTTTTTGGGCAATTTTTTTATGTGTTGCAAAGTGAGTGGATGAGGGAGGGGAGAAAACTTGGACTCTAGCTGTCTGAACCATAGGAGAGGCCAGAAAAGGGGGACAGAAAGGTCAGAGGGACCCTGGGGATCTTGAACTCATTACTCTGATTACTAATTTGTGTGCGCCTTGTGGGGTACATCAAGACGATGAGGTTGGCATTTGTTTGTTTTTATCACCAGGGTTGCCTTGTGGCCTCCACTAAAACGAAGAAGTATAATCTCCATGGAACAAAACGAAAGCCAGCAAACCTCCTGCCAAAAGGCAGACAAGGAAAAATGGTTTCTGGGCCCTCCTCTTTTGGGACATTTGCCAGGTGAAACCTTTTAGGATTTCTCCACCATTTACATAAATATGTGTCTCTCCTTTTTATAACCATAGGGGTCTGGGAGGTTTTTTTTTCCCTATAGTTTTGTGTTTCTCTGCTGGTTAGGAAATAAATTGTCATTGCTTTACATACCTTGGTTGTCTAGCTTTAGGATTTGTCTTTTAAGAGAGCATGGTAATAATCTTTGCATTTTCTCACCAGTATTGTATTGCACAATTGCAGCCAAATTTTACGGTTGCAGCAAGCATTAGCGGTCCAGGCCAAGAGGCACTTTTGACTTTGATTTAATATGAAATTTTACATCGTATCCCCAGCTCTTTGCATCATTACTGTAATTATTTGGCATGTTTTATTTTTCACACTGACTACAGAAAGGCACTCTCCCCGGCTCCCAGGAACAGTAGTATCTGATATAAACAGAATATTACTCAGATCCAGGGAGGCCAGTCAGTCAACAACATGTTCGTACATGACAAAGTATTATTAACCACATTTCATAAATCCTAGCTGTGCAGACTTCCAGTCTAAACTCCTCCTTGTTTCTTGCTGGTATTTTCATATCTTTTTTTTCTCTGGTTCACAAAGTATTTCCCATTTAAAACTTGGTCAAATATTTATGGAAGAATACAGAGGGCACAACATTTAACATATCAAACAAGGACAGACTCCCTGCTTAGAGCAACTTTGAATGTCAGGGCTCAGTCATGCTGTGTAGGCACAACTGAGAGTATCATGCTTTGGCAAGATAAAATTGCTCTGGAGCTTCAAGGCACAGAAAAGGACTACACCCTACTCTACCTTTCTTTTGGAAACTCCAGACTATTGCTTCACTGCACCTGACCTGCTCTTCGTAAGATAAGGAAAACAGTTTATTCTCCCCCTCTTTCTATCCCACACAAATCCTTCACTAATCCCTTTGCAACAGTTTCCCCCTATAATAGAAACCATGATAGAAACCACAAAGTGAAATTTCTAAAATGGCAGCC
Source organism: Nipponia nippon (assembly GCF_047370975.1). Lineage (NCBI taxonomy): Eukaryota > Metazoa > Chordata > Aves > Pelecaniformes > Threskiornithidae > Nipponia > Nipponia nippon. Next base: position 153,210,790 of record NW_028262290.1, on the reverse strand, counting down.
AAAGAATACGGGGACCTGTAAGGAGCAGTCACCACCCAACCTAGGGCCATATGAAGGACACAGTTCTTCCTGCTCCACTCCTAGGAAAGTACAGGGGGCTGAAAGTAAAGGAAAACCTACTAAACCATCATAAGTGCAGCAACACCATCTACCTCTCTTTAGAGCAGTGTAACGGGGGATACATCACACTTTACCTTGCATACCTTTTAGAAGAGATAGTTACAAAGAGACTTATCAGTGAAGTCATAACAAGAATGAAGAAAAAAAAAAGCTTGGATGGAGTGAGGAAGACTGGTAGAGAGTGAGGTCTGCCCTCAAGTGGATCTAGTTGACAGGTGTAAAGCTCTGGCTTGGAAGTAAGTTTGAACTCTCAAGTAGTGACTGGGGGCATCGCAGTAAGAAGAGATTGGAAGAGGGTTCCAGGCCTAGCAGTAATGAGTCTTTAATAATGAGGTCTTTGCAAGTTAGGCCCCACCATGGACGAGTCTGGGAAGATGTCTGAGCAAAAGATATCAATAACCTATATAGGTATGTTGAAAAGAACTTAGTTTCTAAAGAAAATGTATCAACTTCTTTCTGCACTACAACATGATGTAAATACCATACTGTAACTGGCATCTCTAGAGGATATGTTCAGCCAATGCCAAACATGGCACCAAGAGAATCTAATTTATCATTGTTGTTATTTCTATTACAGTTATTCCACTGGGAATAAAAACCCTGCAATTTAAACTTTTTTTCTGCTTTCCTCTTGTTTAAGCTTAGTGCAAGTCATAGCTCCGGAGAAACCATCTGGGATTTCAGACATAGAGACTTGTCAGTCCCTCTGCATGAGAAATTGAAGTTCTGGTACAAATAGTGGCTTGTCTCCATTTCACATCTGGAGAACTTTGTCATTAGGAATGGAACTAAAGCATGAATTCTGTGCATTAATTTTTTTATTTGTTTGTTATGTTACAAGGTATCTCACATGAGGCAAAGGGCTATTCTAAAAAACCTTGGAGAGTGGTGCAAGAATGAGAGTTTTTAAAGCCATGAGAATAAATTATTATTTTCACTTTGGTGGCCAAATTGCTAAACCAAAACAGAACACCTGCCTTAGGTCAACCCAATTTTTAATTTTAGTAAGTTTTCTTGTAAAAAAAAATATGTATTTCACTGAGTTTGGGGAGGAATCTAATCAGCTTAAAACGCTCAGTGATTTTGTGAGAAGCTATGAAGTAGTCGATATTCTGAAATTTTTCACAGTTTTTGGTAGATGTTACATTTTTCTAATTCAGCTTGAATTTTCAAAGAACTAGTTTCCTCAAAATATATATTTTTTTACTCATTATGGCCCCTGAAAACTCAGATAGTTTTACGCTGTACACCCTGTACAAGATTTAATGATAATCTGGCCAATGAGTAAGTATTTCTTAAACTGCAGGTGGAATTGAACATATCATATCAGAGAATCCCTCTCCATAGACTACTAGCTTTAGAAATGATTCTCAGAGTGCTGAAGTTTAGACAAAAATGATCTAACAGTTTTTTTGCCTCCCCCTCTAATGGGAATTTCCTTAGTGATTAAGCAACATGAATAAATATTAAACATTAGAACTAAAAAATGTTGGCACCCAGGAGCCCCATAAACATGAAAATAAGGATTAGTTGAGCTCTGGATCACTGACCTTGTTGATATAGCTTAGGAAAAATAAAACTTCTTTCAAAATGCCAAATAATGGGAGCACATTTTGTACAACAGCACAGTTTTTTATATGGGGCTTGTAAAGGTTGCTGTTGATTGTATCCATACCTAGAGCACCTTCCCCATGATGGCATCGAATTTGTGTTTCAGACAAGGCTGAGGCTTTTGGAGTACCTGCAGAGTGGTCCAATTTCTTTCCCTTTGTCTGCTGAAAGGGGCATTTTCATGCAACCTTATTCAGCAGGCATAAACATTTCTAAACTCCTTCCATCACTAGCAGCTTTTGATACAAACCGAACACAGAGAATAAAAGATTACAGTTTCATTAGTGCTTCATTGACAATAATTGTGTAAGGCTCAGGCTGCAAGGAAAACAAAGGCCAACTTTGTAATGTTATCAAGAGGAGCAGTATAAATTTCATTCTTTGGTCACCTGAGAATAAAAAACTTTAAGCATAGTAAAGTATGTGGTGCCAAGCATGCAAAAGCTTACTAATGTGAGTAATTTCCTCAATTTGTTATTTCTGTGATGTATTAAGCACCTGAAAAAATACTTCCTCTTCTTTGCCAGCATTCTCTCTATATATACAAGTCATACATGGAGAAGCAGAATAATCAGCTCTTTTCCATTTTTTTTTCACCAGTGCATGAAAAAATGCATTCTGTGATTCACCTGTTTTGGCAAATTTTCCCGGTCAGTATTTCCCCATAAAAAGTGTTTGTGAAAATGCCCAGTTATATTAATACCAGAGGAATGATAGTTTAAGTGGTTCTGCTGTCCATAACTATGGCTTTGTCTCAGTAGGAGAGATGTAGTCTCTGAAGTAGGCTTCAAAATACTAAGGACTTTATAGCTTCAAGTCAACAATACTAAATACAAACTGTCTCCTTTGTTGTTATGTGAGTAAGTTCCAGGTAGGAACATTCTGGAGTACTTTCATTTTCAATGGTCTAAAATACAATCATTACAATACATAGTCCTGGAGAGATAAATACATGCCTGATAATACAGCAGGGTGAAAATAAAATGTCAGATTGTGCTGACAAAAATAAAATAAACCCAAAGTATTTCACTCAAAGATTCTGCTGGAGCAGCCAGAAACCGCAAAACAAACAAAATGATCCCCAGATTCCAAACCAAAATTGAAATTTGGCTGTGCTTCCTCAAAGAGAAGAGATAATCAGACCTTTCTTCTAGCTCCTTCCTTCTATCTACTAATCCCTCCAACCCAGAAACACACTAACCACTCAATTAACGCAGCTCTCTTCATGAAAACTGCTCTGGTGGAGCCTGGCATTCTCAGGTGCCCGTGACCCACCAGCCTGGCCTCACATGGGGACAGGCAGTGAGAGAAGAGTGGGCATCTCTGGTACCCACTTTATATTTACTTGACCTCCCTGGGGCTTGGTTTACACACCTTTCTTTCTCTCTGAGGAAAAAAACCCACCACACCATCATGATGCCATTAATTCATAGCGATGACTATACATCAGATTAGACTCCTGAGTATTTCTTCTCTCTGCCATGTGAGGATCCATTTTCTGTTAAAAGATGACACATTCACATACTGTTCCATTTTATGGCATCAACTTTTAAGCAAAACCCCTCATGTGTCACTGAACAATAACATTTTTTTAAAATATTTATCTTAAATTTAAAAAAATATCAGTGAGTGCTATGCAGACACCAGGTCCCTGGCTTGTTCATATGACAGGGAGAAAAAAGAATACAGTGAAATATATACAATTGTATAAACATTTCACATTTTAGCTATTATAAAATCTACAGCATTCAGCTGTAGATTCTTCACTCTCTCTTCATCTTCACTCTCTCAACTCTTGAGCCGGCACCTTTTCAGAGGGTTCTCTTGAGAAAAATATAAAGGGGGAGATGCCAGAGGGCTTCTTCATATGTTTTTGGGGGTTATTTTCACACAATTCATAAGCTGTGCATAACCAGAACCTCTAATTTACCAAAACATGCATGAATGGTGTGGCTGGAAAAGAAGATAGGAGAGAATTATAGGAAATATTGCCAATGGAAGGAGTAATTGATACAGTAGAAAAGGAAGGGACACCGTTGGAGGAGGAGACTTGAAGACAAGGGAAATAAGAAGAACTGGCTGCCTAACAAATAAGAAGGTTTGGAAAAATGTGTAAGTCAATCCATGGTGAAGTTGCAGGAAATTCAAGGAGTACTTTGAATAAAAAAGTTTCTTTATGTTTGGCCCGAAAGTTTTTCTGTTAGAGTCGGGCCAGTGAATATCATTTATCTTGGGAATACATTAAGAGAAAGAGTAGAGGGCTTTCTGCCTACCAAAGACAGCCTAAACTATTTACACTTGAGAAAAGGGAGGAAGAAATTCTTATGGAGCAAGACATTTTGCAGGGATTTAAATGACCCTGTACTTGATTCACCACTCTGCCACTGATCTATTGCATGACCTTAGGCAAGTCACTTCACCTTTATGCCTTGGTTAACCTGTTATACTGACATAATAACACTAAGCCTTACTGGGCTTCAAGATGATGAAACATTTCTTTCTTAGAGCTAAATCCCCTCTGTGATGTGAAAAAAACCCACCAGTGATTAATGCAATACATTGTTCAAACTGAGCAAATGTATTTACGTGTTTGAAAAAAATAATTTCAAACTTTAATGGTCTGGTTTTTCATTTGTAATCTGAACTCATAACTGATGTGGACAGGTTTGATTAAAAAGAATCATGAGTGTTTCCTAATATGAGCCAAGGAGTGGATATGTGAGGATCTCAGTGGTAAGGAACATGCATATAACAAATCGGAGTCCCTTTGCATTCCCTCCAGCATGCCTCTGGCTGTAGGAGCCAGAATCTAGCCCTAAATTAATAATTAGCACTTTCAGTTTAAGCTCTCCAGGAAATGTCATGAGGACAGACAGAAGTAGTAGAAAATGTTAGTGGGCAGTGTAGAAAGATAAGTGCCAAGAGATTTATACCCAGCATTCTTGACAAGCAGGAACAGAATATCAGGATTTAAATAACCCACTGGCAAGACCTTTCACATCAATTTGACTGTGGTGGGAGGAGAAACTCTGCAGGGATGGCCTGTGTGCGTCTTCACAAGTAATAAGAAAGAGGTACCCACATCAGCATGCATGTGAGTACAGAAAGGGCTAAAACCCCTGCATTTACAAGTGGCTAAAGTCATCTATATCAGGTTATGCTTCCTCTTAGCTGTGTATGCATTATGAATTTAGCAGAAGAAAGGAGGGACAAAACTTTCTGATCAACGGCAAGAAAACAGATTCAATTCAACAATAGAATTATCACAAATGTTGTATTAAAGGCTGCTTGTGAAAATCTTGTCTTCCAGTACAATGTGGCAACATGTTTTTCCTTTGAGATAATACTGCCAATGTTCACTATATTTTTAGAGATGAGCCTAGTAACACATGGGCACATTTTTGATGAAGCCCCAAACCAGCATACAATTTTATACACATAATTAGTCCCAAGCACAACTTTTTTAGTGAAATTACCTAAATCTTGCCGCTTCCTCCTACAGGTATATAATTAAATTAGATTTAAAAACACCATCCACAAATGAAAAAAAAATGTTCTGAACAACATAGCTTACAAGTATCCTGTAAATTATCCTAAATAAATAGGCACTAATTTTTGCAGCGTTTGTATTTCATTCCTTAGTGTTGTAACATGCCACTGAGTCAGCTGGAGAAAATTTGGTTTATTATTAACAACATCTATTAAACTGAAAAGGCACCTTTTAAAATTTATATGTGAATAACAATGTTAAAATGCAACATTGGTTTTACTCCTTGATTTCTTAAGTTCCAGATGATATGAAAAATTTCTTGAGATGAGTTTGTGACCTAAGGTTTTTGAACATTACGTTAGGATAGGAAGAAGTTGACACAGAAATTGTGAAGTCGTACATAAAAATCTGGAAGAGAATACAGAATGTGTTCCACCCTTGCCTGAAAAAGGCTGAAATCTGAGGGATCAGAATGGCATAGAATCATACACCACCTCATTTTAATCCCTACTATATATGTGTGTGTGTCTGTGTCTGTCTGTGTATGTATAAATAAGCTAAAAATATATAATGTATGTACATGTGAAAATATATGTATACTGTGTATATTGTGTGTATATATGTTTATATATATACACACATATATATATGTAAAAGGAAATAAATGTAGATGATACCACATTTTTAAACACAATGTTTGGATCAGATAAAACATACCCTTCTGTTCTATAGAAACAAAACTGAGCCTTTTTACAAAACCTGCCTACTTCATATATCAAAGAGCTCATCACAGGTGGTCGTAGTCATATTAGAGGAGCCTGTCTGAAAAGGGTCAGAGATTTAGGTGGGTTTTGATTGTTCAAACACCCTTCTGGGTTAACAGAGGTTTGCAGCCAGGTGTATAGATATGTTAACAGCCATAGCGACACTTCTACTGCAACACAGGTGTGCTTACAGGGTAGGATGCAAGTCCTGACGGGGTTCAGCCCTGGGCTGAGTACTGAAGCATCCAGGCCAAATCCAGGCAGGTCTTCCTTCTTGGCTGTGGAGTGTACCACCTTCTGGGCTTTGGGATAAACCAAATTTCTATGCACACACATGCATGCACGCATGTGCGCAAATGGGCAAATCATCCGCATATCTCTGGGTGCCAGTTGTCTGAGGCGTAGTACTGTAGAGTACTGTGGTCCATCAGGTAATGCCTGCCTTGTCAGGAAACCTGCCAAAAGATTCGCTGAAGACTACCTGTGTTTTGAATCCTGCTGAGGCTGAAGCATGAGGGGCTGAAAGCTGTGTCAGGATATTAGGATTTACTTCTGTATGTACTCCCTAGTAGAAATACAGGCATCTTTAGTGACTTTGCTGCCAGCAACAGAGGCACCTAAAGGGTTAGACAGCAGCTGAGCTGGGATTTTGAGGATCAGAGTGGTGCCGAAATGGGGATTTAGCTATTGGTCCTCATTTAGGTACTAAAATAACTTCATTTAGCTGACAAATTTGAAACAGCTCCTCAGAAAAAAATCTGGCTTTAATTGTGGCTGCTGAGCCGTTTAAAAAATCTGGTTCTGTACAAATACGCTGTAAATGTAAGCAAATACTGATCCCTTGCTGAGTTCTCAGATCTATTGCAAACAATCCGAGACTTCATAAAAATACACAGCTTTTCACTTATCCTGTATTTTGTCTCATATTAGGTCACTAGCCAAAAAGCCTCTTGCCAGCAGTCAGTTTAATAGGGAGAAGGAAACAGTCTTATTAGTTAAGTTTATTTATGATGACAAAAGGAAAATCATGAAACCCCAAGTTGTAAGTGGTAATTTATTCCTGATAAGTAGTAAATCAGCAGGATTTCACTGCCCACATGGGGACCTGCAGTTAAATAATTAATGATAAATAATGAGCCTCATAAATGTTCACAGTGTTTTTTGAGCAACTATTTATACATGAGCTCATTCTACAAACTCTCCTGCTGCTATAATCATGATAACCTGGTGTCCTTACTGCATTTTAAAAACATAAGATGATAACACCAGCCATCTCTGTGGTTAAGTTTATATTGTTCATTGCCAGGTTAAACCAATTATTCACTGCCTCCAAGGCAGTGCTGGGTTAATATTTCAAATTGATGCATCTTTTGTCATGATAAACTTAGCTCATACTGTAGTGTCATGCATTCCACTGATGTGGCCTTTGTCTGAAAAAAATATGCAGAATTATTAAAAAAAATGAGCAAAGGGAAAGGCTGTAAACCTTTATGTTCTGGGTCACAAACCAGTAAAAAATACTGGTACTGGTAGCAAAAAAAAGAAATAAAAAAATAGAGTAAAAAAAAAAATTTGTGATGTATCAAAGGGTCTGAACACTTGTAGATTTATGTGCATCCTTTTTCATCACCACTGTTCAGCACTGGCCACAGAAGAGTCCAGAGTCAGCTCTAACATGGTGATCTTCACATTCCTACACTTGAGAAACCCTAAACATCTCCAGAAAATAAATCGTCTGAAAATGCCCTCAGTCCTCACTGACCCATGTTCTGATAAAGCACCCAGGATTGTGCCAATGTTTATTTTTTCTTTTTTTCTTTCTTTTTCGTAGGTCTTAATCTTGTTTCTCCTGTATTCTCTCACTATTATCTCATGAATTTCATGGGAAGCAAGATCAGGAACTTCAATAGTTCAAATCTGTTGTGCAGTTCATCTTTTGTTTCACTTCAGAAGCACCCAGCAGGACTCCACAATGACCTGACCTACTGGGGCTGAGGGTGATCATCACAGATGTCTTTGGTTTTGGTCTACCAACATCCCCAAAGCACAGTCATTCTATGTGTACAAATTATTAAATTCAGCACTGTGCTGATGTTCAGAGCCTTATGAAAATCCACCCTTTTAGCTGGACGGATATGCTCAGAGATACTTTTGGTTTTTGGCAAGCTTTTGAAGTAGCCCCTGGCCCTTAAAATCAGGCTGTAGGGTACTCATGCAGAAGGTAATGCACGGCATCCCAGCGTCGGGTATCTGGTATGGTATGTTGCCTGCACACATGCAAATTGAAGCTAACAAACTGCATGTCCACTCCGTTATTCTCTATGCTGCACACTTGAAATTGGTAAAACACAAAAGAGAGGTGAGAAGAGACCTTGGTCCAATTTTTTTTGTTTTACTTTGAGAGGAAAGGGAGGGATGTGGGTGCAGAGAAAATAAAGAACGTTTTTTTTTAAAAATAGTGCATACTGATTCACAAAGTCATATTTTATAACAGGAAAGAGAAAGAGGGAACAGAATGCATTGAACAGTTTAAAAAAAAAAAAAATAAAAAGCTAAAACTCAAAAAACAACCCAGACCATATCTGAAGCATCAGGCTCTGCATGAGGTGCTGAGGGTGTGTGAGGTGAGGAGCAGAAGCCGCAGTCTCTTGCCAGACGGGTGACCAGAGTGGCAGGGAGCCAGCCGGAGCAGGGCATGGGGGCAGCCGCCCTGACACCTGCCGGGCTGCTGGCCCAGGAGGATTCAAGCTCCTCTGCAGCCGCAGCAGCTGTCCCCTGGGGACGCAGGGGGCAGCAAGGCCGCCCAGCCCAGCCCAGCCCGTGCAGGGACACCCTCAGCACCTGGGCAGGAGATAGGGGAGCAGCCATGCCGAGCCAGCAGCCCCTCGCAGCCTGCACCAGGCATCACCCCAGCACCGACAAGCTGCGATGTGTTTGATCATGTGGAGTTGAAAGGCAACACACCAGGCCCCAGCCGTCTCCTCCCAGCCCTCGCTGGCCTTTTGTTCGCAAGGAGGCCAGGTAACAGCAGGACACCACCCTCCTGCCGTGTAATCACCCCTCTGGCCTAGGGACTGCAGCTCCACAGGTACCCCTGCCCCTCGGCCTCCCTGCCTCTCAGCCTCCCTGCTCCTCAGGCACCCCTGCCCCTCGGCCTCCCTGCTCCTGGGCACCCCTGCTTCTCAGGCACCTCTGCCCCTCGGCCTCCCTGCACTCAGATTCCCCTCCAGGAGTGCCCACAAGTCACACAGCCCTGCCAGGAGTCACAGCTCCTTCTCCACAAAGAGCCCCCTGAGACTGCCCTCTTCCACAACGCACTTGCCCTATCACTGTCCTCTCTCTGGCTTCCAGAAAAAGTTTAATGTCATACTTGTTTAAATCTGTAAGCTTTCCTGCTCACATTTGCCTTCATAGCTAATCAGATTGACATTATCTCAGTCTCAGGTCATAGTCTTTCTGAACCGGGAGAAAACACGACATCTTTTCTCGCTATATATTCCTGGGGATGATAAACATCTTTCGAGACCTCCTTGCATTGTTAGAAGGGAGACATAGGGATTCTGGCCATGTGTTTTTGCTATGGTAAAAGAGATTAAATCTTAAACTGGTTTGTTTCTTGAGGCTTGTTTGTTTTAATAGCAACCTTTTTTCTTTTTTTTTTTTAGGTCTTATTGAATTTCATCCATCTAGGAAATAAGGACCTGAACCCAAAATGAACTCAAAACAAGGAGTCTCCTTCCATGTATTTATGACTTGATAAGTGTGGCATTTTTTCTGAGTATTATTGGTTGTACAAATTCTGGAGGTAATTGTGTGCAGATTAAAAAAATGGAAAAAAAGGAGGTTTATTATTAGGCTGTCACTCCAAAAAGCCCAGTTTTCCCATCTCAGTCAACATGTAGTGACTTACCTTAGAGAAATAAAAAAAATTAAAAGACAAGCATTGAAAATAAACCACATAACGAATAAGCTGTGTAACTGTCACCTGACAACATTTGTTTCTTGACACTGCTGATTTAGCAAGAGAAAGAATTGCTTCCGCTGGGACAGACTTATTTTTTAAAAAGATTACTGAATTCAAGTTGCACATCCTACCTCTATAAAACCACGCTTGACAGCTGCAGTCCTGTGTTCAGAGGAGTTGCTTAATAAAGTCAATGGACCATAAGGTGACTTTTCATATTGATGATGTTGAAATAGAATATAAATTCATGGTAGTTATTAATGACTCACAAGATATTAGAGGGAAAGTGAACTTTTGCAGATATATCTTCTGTGCATAAATATATGTGTGTGTGTATATATATGCACATGCACACATATGTACATATATATGTATGAATACACAGTGGTATATACATAGCTACATATATATCTGTGAGCATATATATTATTAACAAGTCTGCATTTGATTTTTTAACTCAGAATTATTCAGAGTTAGGATTCAGGACTTTTAAATTGATAAAACACAGAGGGAAAAAAGTGGTTTTGAAAGGAGGGGAGGAGGGTCAAATAGCTTGGCACTTCTCGATCAGTGTGGGAAAGTTGCTGACACTCATCTGAGTGAAGTAACTTGCAAGGAAAACTAGCTCTGTTCCTACGTTTGCTGAAATGTAACATGAAAATTGGTTCTCTTAAACCATATTTTGTGCTGGACTAGGAGCACACAAAGTTTAGTTACTGAATGTGACCTGAAGGTCAGTAACTCCCATCTGAGATGTGATAACTTCTTAAGACACATTGGCCTGATCACTCAGTGAACAGCTAACTCCATGGCAAATTTGTTCCATAGAAACATGAGAGTACCACCTCATGTCAGACCATAATGAACAACACGGAGTCCTTTGGGAGAAATTGTAGGAGATCTTTCAATTAAATAATTGTCATCACAAAGTGAAAAGTTTCTTCCCGCGGCTTTATTTAAGTCCTGAAGAGTGAAAGGCTTACCTTCCTACAAAAATGAGCCTTCCTGGCTAGCATTACTGCAAATGTTCCCATATGACATCTACCTCTTCTTGGAATCCTGCTAAGCCCTTGGCCTCAGTAACATTCTGTTGCAATGATTTTCACAAGGTAATAAAGAAAAGGTATTTTCTTCAATAGGTGTTAGATCTGGTGTCTTTCATTGAATGTCCCTTATTCTTTTGTTGTAAATGACTTTACCGTAAAGACTAAATGTGAGCTCCTGATTTCTTTTCTCTATATCATTTATTACATTTGTCACCTGTATCTGGTCTCCTTTGATTTCTCACCTTTCTAATAAGTTCCAATGTTTTCAATATTTCCTCATACAGAAAGATTTTGAACCTCTAATTGGTTTTGATGTTCATTTCTGAACTCTATTTTGCTATCCATTTCTGCATGCAAATTGTTACCAGCACTGCAGTCACCTAGTTGAAAGCAGACTACTGATACTTTTAGTATTATTCTGTGTGCTCTCTATCATCCAAGCATTTTTGTTCATTGTTTTAAACTAACAGACATACCCTTACAGTTTTGTTGTGCACTTGGCCCTGTAGGCAGATGCTTTTGTTACTTTCTCCACTAGAATAGGTAAGTCAGTCTTCAAAGGGATTTTAGCCAATTCTGTTTGTTTAACCTGAAATCATAGTGGGGCTAAATACAGCCACAGTCAGGACAGGGGATAGTGAAGATAGTAGATGAGGTAGCAATATGATTCCTGTCCTCTCAGGAGATCAAGAGTCACATCATTACACCACACTGCACAATGACATTTGGAGAGGAGGACAAAGAAAGAGGGGTGGCAACCTGTAACTACTGCCCTGCTTATGGTGACCAGCAAGGGTAAGTGCTGAGACACATACTGACAAAATCATTATTATTTTTCACTGAAAGCTATTCTTGCCTTCCATCTTTGGTGAGAAAGGAGTCCTGAAGGAGACCCCTTCTGAAAAGACATTCAAACCAGAGGCTGTCATAACTGGAGTGCAAGGGCCATGGACTTGAATGATACTGTTACTTTGACCAGCAGTACCAGACCCTGCTCAGGCATTTGCTCTTCAGCACAGAGGCACGGACATCTGGCTTCTCACCCACAGCTGCCCGAGAAACACTGCGTCAGTACAGGTATTAGGATCACAGCACACACCACTTGCTAGGATCCATCCCTTCCCAAGACAGTCCTGCCCTCTGAGGCTTTCAGAGCAGAGTGCTGTTTTCTACAAAAAGCTTATTCACAACAACACTTATCATGATTCTGAAGGATTTTCCGCTAACTCTATGTGCATTAAGTGCAAGATATGAGTGGTGAAAATGCTCCCTGCTGTACCTGCTGTTACCTTAAGACTATATGCTACATTAAGACTCTCCTAAGCAGCACAAAGATCTTTCTTCTTTACCATGTGAATAATGAAAAACAGACACATCTGCTATTAAGATAAACCACTCAGTGGAGGTTTCTTGTGTTTGGTGAACTGAGAAATAGAAGCTATTGCCCACGCCACCAGCTATGGATTATCTCACTGAAAAATCATAGAATAGCAACAAACTATTAATTTTCTTTCCTTACTATAAACTACTGAAATCGCTCTGTAAATGTTTTTCTTTTATAAAGATAAACATTTCTGTCACATAGTTTGTCTAATTAATCATTTTTCAATTTAAGGGACCCTCTCATTTTCACTGGGAAACAGTTTATAAAAATACTTGAGAGTGAGAGATGGCTAATAAAGTTTTCAAAGTACACTCTATGTTTTTTAGGTTAAACAGTCACTCGGTATTTGTGGGATGTTTGCACTGATGTTCAGACTATGTCAAATTATGCAGCTAAGCTGTTTCCACAAAGGAACTGGGGGAAAAAAACATGGACTTGGGAGCTGTCCAATGATTCTCAAATTAGCTTCTGTAAAAGAAACTTAAACTTGTAAAGAAAGGTTGTTGGAAGCAGCTTTATGGGATGAAAAGTGGGAAAAAGATAATTAAGATGCTCTGGTTATGTTCATTCCCCAAATTAATCATATTAGTTTTAAACAATACAACATGAGAAACTGAGTATTCTTTTTTCATATTTCTCATGTTCACATCACAGAAGGCAACAGTATACGGTAAAGAAATTTATCATATACAGCCAGCTTCCTTAGCAGCTCTCCGACTACACTCCCATGAGTGTCTTCTAAGATTCCAAGTTTCTTGAGAAACAACACCCCTGATGTCTTTTCAGCTATGAACCTGAAAAAAAACCCAAACAATCCCTTCCTTCAGTGTAATGATAGGAATTTTTTTTAAGATCCTTGACTGAACAGGGTTCCTTCTACCTCAAAACCATCTTTCATATTGCTAACAATGTCCAGTCAATTATCTAGTGACACTGAAGGACTTCACTGAAATGAGAAATTCATTTGAAAAGACAATTTTCTATTTATATTTCTATGATTCCTATGTTATGTTTTCAGAACTATCTAGAATATCACTTTTGTAAAAGACAGGTGGTGTTTGGCTTGTAATGAAGCTGTAATTGGCATTCTTTGTGCACTTCCATACTGTTGCAAGCAACCTAAACTTTTGAACTCAAGGATTAAGATTCTCTTTTCAAATATTTCTTATTTCTTAAAAGAGGATATTTTTCCAGACCAAATTTTTAAATATGAAAAATTAGGATTTCATTTTTTCCTTTTTAAAAAATGTTTATAAGTCAGCACAGTTAAGCAAACTTAGCTCTCATAAAAGGTATAACTCAGCTGTTCCAACTTCTCTTCTGTATAGGTTTCCTGTTACTCTTCTTTTCCCATAATGGTCTCAAATTTCCTACATGTTGGATTCACAGAATTTGAATAAAATTATCTATCATGAGAACTTGACTCTACTTCTGGAGGTAAAATCAGAGCCACGCAGCAATGAAACTATATTTTCATAATGCTACAACAGATGTGAAGGACAGAGATTAATATCAAATTGAGACAAAACAAAAGCTTTTTCTTGCAGAATATCAGTACATAATAACTTAGTATTTTATACTAAAATCAAAGATGAGTGTCATGGCATTCCCAAATTGTTACCATTTATTTTCATGTTTGATATTTTATTTCCCATTGCAGTATGAAACAAAGATATTTCTGAACATTTGTAGGCATTTTAATAGAAATGCAGAGACCTACTTGACATACAATACAATATTGACCACATTCTCCATCCACATTGGAATTCTTATTACTGTATTTACACAACATATCTAGTCTTTTTTCTTAGTTGCATCTCACACACTGCCTCATATTGGCTCAGTTCCACATAATACAAATGCAAAGACCATTTTATCAGGTGATATGCCCAGAACAATTTAACCTTGCACATATAAAAATTTGAGTGGCACTCGTTGTGACACTACAAACCTCATCAGCAGAATTAACAAACCCCCCTCAAAACTACAACCAAAATGTAGCTGATAGAATCACATTTAAGCTGGTGGATGTTGTGAAAACTTACATCTCATTTTTTTTCCTCCTGTGATACTGAGAACAAGAATGTACATAGAGGCAAGAGAGTTGCTTCCACTGAGTGTGACAGTATAGTGCACAACTTTAACTGGTGACCACATGTTGTTTTGCTACACGTGGTCTTGTATAATTGCTTGCACACCATGGAGAGACTGCCAGGAACAAAAAGAAAAAGAAGGGAAAGACCCCACATTAAATAGTATCAAGCCTTTAAATAATGACAGTGTCATGTTTCACGTGAGATTTAGCCGTGATCTGATATTAGTAAGCTCCAGCCAGACAGTCAAGACTTATGTTCAGATAGCTATGTGTCCAAATACACGCTAATGGAATGATTTGAAAATTTGAATTTATCCTTTTTTGTTGTGCGAGTTTTACTTCACAGAGACTTTTGCATGGGATCCAAAACTTCTCACTTATTTGATTTATAACTAGCTCATACATGCTCCAGCACTTTGTAAAGCAAACCATGGCTATAATGAAGAAACACTCAGAGTGCTGGTCTATTCATTGTAAGTATACATGGGTAAAGCCTAATAATAGTGAGGCTATGCTTGTTCTCAGCTCACAATGGTGAGTGTTCAAGGATTGCCAGGTGAAGTATTCTTAATCATTTCCCCCCTCTCGCCTCCATATAAATGAGAATACTGAAAAGCTACAGAATTAGATAGAGGCCATGCTGGAAACTGTCAGTTCTAGCTTCTCAAAGCTTTCATTACCCATGTCATGTGTGATGACATAAGAAAAAATTCTTTGATCTTGCGAGAAGAGAAAAAAAACTAAATTGAATGTGAATTGTAGTATGGCAGACCTCACACGGCTTTCTAAAAAGGCAAAGGGTTCCTGAGATCACCCATTTTATCCATTGTCAAGAAGGGCCCACCTCTATCTTGGAAGCCACCTTTTCTGGCATAAATGGTGAGATATCATCTCAGACAAACCGGGTAGGTTTTCAAAGGGATGTGCAGGAGGTTCACTAACAATTGCCTGTATTTGTCAATGGGTAGTTAATAAACACACTGCTTTGAAAATTTACCTCTGCGTGTCCACTCTTCTTTTAGCTGTACAATGGCAGCAGCCAGTTTTCTAAAGGAGCTTCACCCAGCCGGCCTTTCCAGCTGGGAGGGCAGGAGGACTTCTGTCTCCAGAGCCAGTGTCAATCATATTCTAACAATCAGTGTTTCTCCTCAGCTGAATTTATTATTTGCACTAAGCGATCTGTTTCTCTCAGCTAGTCTTCTAAACTCCTTTTTCCAAGGTTACTGCATATGAGATATAAAAGTCTGTCTCTTGCATGACTTTTTTTCCCTAAAAGTTTTTTTGTCATTGAGACACTGAGACACATTCTTTATATATGAACTCCCAGATTCTTTCCTGATGGCTATTCTGTGCTTTTACCCCAGAATATCTCTGTCTGATTTGTTCCTAGCCCTAATGCTGATCTCACTCTAATTGTGTTTTCTCTTTTCTTTTGCAATAAGACCCTTTTTCAAGAGAAGGGTCTGATGTTTATTGCATACTCTCCCAAGTAGAGAACTTGTCATCCTGTGTGTTTGTGAAATGCCGCATGTACCAAACATAGTAAAATGAGAAATGATTAAACATAAAATCATGTGCCAAGTAAAAGTGACAAATTGAAACATGCCTTGACTAGAAATATGATTTCTAGCTTTCAGAGTAACATAAAATCAAATCCAGTTGTCATGTGTTTATCTATATAGTTGCTATCCTTATTTTATTTATTCTTCCAATATGTCTATTAGGGGTATTTTGCTCTGTGGTGTATATACTATCATGTGTAGCCAAAAACATATCTTATATTCATATTTCAAATATAATTTTTCATATTATGTCCCTCTCCATCCCAACGTGAAATCGTCAGAAACACTTAAAAATAGAAGGTATGAATGCTTCAGGGGTCCTTAAGACAGAAACAGGATTTTTACCTATGCAGAGAAGCTAACTTGGAATTTGATGTATAAGTCAGCAAAGAAGCTGATGACAGCTTCCAAATTAACTTCTTTGCAAAGATAAGACTCTAATTTCCATTTTAGGTCTTCCCAAACTTTTCCTCACATGTTGAATTTTATAGCACCCAGAGCTGCTTTTGCTTAGCTCCGTATCACAAGGGCTCCTGGCGAGCAAGATATTGAGTGCAAGCAGGTAAAATTGTATGTCATGTATTCCTTCATAAATAGCAGCAGCTTTTCATATGATAATTTTGTTTGTATTTACTGATGTTTGAAGAATGATTCGTGACTGTATTCACACCATCCAGAGGCCAGGAGCCTTGTTTCATTACATTTATACGTATTATTACATTGTAGTAATGTGCAGCCTTAATCTTTAAATTACCTTCATGCCAATGTTCACTCTAAAGTCTGTGTACAAGTCTGTCTAAGGCTCTGGCCACCTATCTAGGAAAAGGTCGATAATACACATCTAAATAATCTGCCTAACTGGACTGCCTGCAAGCATGAAAACCTTTGCAGGACATTAGTCATCCAGAAGCAAATGGAGATTAAGCCTCCTGGTAGAAATAAATACCTACGCTCACATTTGACTTAAAGTTTTTCACAGGCACAGTTATCTGACTATGCTTTCTCTCTTCTGTACCTTTGCTTAGGAATTGCCACAAAATACTGGATGGTAAATATAGCAGCTAAAATCAAATATGTTATAGTCTCTTGACCTTAATGTAATATTCATTGTAAAAATAGCAAAATCAAACACTTGCACGGATCTGATGGGCAGGAAGTTACTACTGGTATTTTGTTCCCTACATCCTTTTCTTAATTTTTTTCTATTCACCCCTTCTACAACCTCTCTTACTGTGTTAAATATTTCCTCTCCATTTTGAATGTTTACACAGGATTTTGTAGAGTTAAGATGTCTTTCATTGCTGGTCATTTAGCCCAGCAATAGGTATTTCAGCTCATTCTATGTATTCCTCCTCTGTGTGTACATTTTCTTTTTATTCTAATTTTCCAGCACAACAGGGATTGCTTTTAATGCAGATAAAAGTCAGATATTGGACAAAAATCTCAAATATGTTTGTATCTTAGAATTCTTGTTTTAAGGGGATCTATTTAAATGCTGTTATTTTCATTTCAAAAGTGCCATGTTACTTATCAGTTGGTAAGTGAGCAGATACAAGCTCAGGATATGCTCAGGAAATCACATACATCCTCAGCAGTCCTAGATAAGGCAGTGTTTATGTTAGCACTGCACTGCTTTTAGCATTTGAAAACTACAGTCATGGATATTTCAAGACAGTTTGAAAACAGTCTGTTCTAGAAAAGATTTAGGGTAAGAGGAGACCATGCTGAAGACTGAGGGATTTGAAATTATTATTTAGATGATGTCGAGAACAGCTTTTTACCCCTGACCTGTTTTCTCTGAACAAGGCTAGATAATTAAGTCAAATTAATTCTGTGGATGTGTGCAAAGTGTGAAGAATTGTTAGTCAGAGCCTCGATACTTAGTCAGTTCTTACTAGATACCTGTTAGATTGGTCCTAAGGGACAAATCAAAACAGGACTGAAATAGGCGACTATTAGGCCAGATTCAGACATACCACATAAAACTATCTTAAGGGACGGATTTAGGAATGGAGCATGTAAGGGAGTAACTTGGCAGGAAAAGTAATGGCAAGAGACTACCATTACTACTGCTGCTTTATATTTATCTGTGCACTTCAAGCATCCTTGCAAACATTTCTTTAACAACACACCACCTAAACTTCATCCTTCTAGTACAATCACTATCGGTACTATCAATTTGAGCAAATACATACTACAGCTTAACACCTGGACATGTCTTATACAAGCAGTTAGCAAAACTGTGGGTTGTGTGAAAGAGGCCAGTACCATGCTGTTCTGTCCCGTCCCACCTCTCCCACTGCACTCTACCTCTCCCATTTTCTGAAGCAGTACCTATCCCCCTCCACCCAAGCATGCTGGATTCCTGAAAAAACTCACATTTGCTTTTGTTTTGAATGGAAACGTGCTCAAAATTACTTTCGTAGCTTTCTCAAATGGGGTCTTACTGAGTTTTCACAGTTTCCTGTTTATTTTCTCATCTCTTTCACAATGGAGTATTTATTTAAATCATCAGCATTAACTCATCAACATTAATGATCAGCAGCATTACTGTTCTGCCTTAAAACAACAGTATTTTTAATTCCATTTTCACCTGGGCCCATTGCAGAAACCATATACTAGTAGCGATTTTGAGCATAACTTCATACGAAGACAAACATTTGTTTGCAAGGCAGCCACAAGATTAGGCCTTCAGAGACTCACTTGTGTAAGAGTGCCAATACCAGTCTGATGCAAGTGAACATGCCATCAGTCATCCAGTTAATTGTGTTTGGGTCTTAATCCCCTGTTCTATTACAGTCCTTCACATTTAGATCACAATCCAAGACAGGAGTGTCAGAGTTAACCAGCTATGTAAGTTCACCCTTAATTACATTAACCGTTTTTCCTCTTTCTGAGCTAGTTGAAACAAATGGGGAGGAGGGACTTTATTAAGCTGTCAGTTATGCCAAGAGTACAGACTGCACCTCTGGGAATATGGATGCAACACAGAATGCCTGGTGTTCTCATGTTAATATTAATACACTGGATCCTGTTCCAGCTCACTTATTTTAAATCTGGAATTTGAGCTTTGGGAATAGACCTAATTTGTAGACTTTTAGATTCAAACGGGAACAAACTTTACACAACTGTATTTCTTGCACAACTGTCCATGTCTCTAGAAAGTAGCTGAATTATTGTGATTTCACTAGTTAAGGGTAGAAATGAGCTATGAAGAGGGCTTTCAGGGGTACTATGTAATTCCCTTGGAACTGAGTAGTTCAAGTTTCCATTCCACCTCTCAGTCACAAGAGGATAGAAATGGGGCACAGATCTGGCATCTGAGTAAGGAAACTGTATATGAGCATAGATTGAGCCTCCTGCATAGAGAGTGTAGCTGGTCACAGCTCTTAGTTTAAGGATTTATGGATGGACATATTATGTCTCAGCATCTGTTCTTCATCACAGCTTCTGACACAGAGAAGGAATCTCCCACAGTGATTTGAGCAAAGACAACGCTGCATTCATAGACAGTATGGCAGACAAAAGTTTGGCCCTGAAAACAAAATATTTGGTTCATTGGTTGGTTAGTTGGATTTTCTGAAAATAGTCAGGTTTTCTGCTTTAAATTTCTACGTATTTATTAGACATTAACAGCTAAATATGGGTCATTGCATGATCTCGTTATCATCTGAACATACTCTGCCAAAAGAAAACAATTTGCATTTTAAATTATAAAAAGAAAGTAAAATAACATTTTCTCTGCACCTCTGTCCAAGTCTGACCTCATTCTTTGTCAGAAGCCTGGTAAACAGCCTTTCTCATAGTTAGAGGTTCTGCAGTGTATGATGTCTAACAGATATAGAAACTTATTTCAGACTGAAGAATTTTCTTTTGAAGAACTCTTATGGAGAGGTGCCACTTAAAAATGAGCTTTGGTCCTTACTTTTCGTGACATTTTCCTCTTCCTTTCTAAACAAAAGTAATCACTTTCATTAACTGAGCAAGTGTTCACAAGTTTTGAATCATGTCTGCAATGTTTGGTTTCTCAGTCACATCATATCAACAACCACCAGCTTTGTACCACTGACTTATTTTCTTCTATTCTTGTCTTTTAAAATTAAAATATATATATATATGTTTTGTGTTATCATTGCATAGATACTTTCATTCTCTTTGGCTTCTTTCATGGCCCTTATCATTGTCAGATTTGAGCACCTAATTGCTAGAAGTTGATTAGATTAAACCAGGCAATCTAAGTCAAAAGTTCTTCTGTGGAAATGATGATAGAAAGGTTTCACTGCCTTTACTCAACTTCATTCTCCTAAGAACAACAAAAAAGTAAATACTAAAATGGAACAATTTTGAGAATCCGTTTTATGGGAGCAGAGAGAAACAACTTGAATAATAGATGATCCTCAGAAAGAGGCCTGAGAAGAAACCTGTAATGAAATGAGAACCAAAATTTAAACTTTTGTAGTGCAGACTAAAACTCTGAGGAGTAATATCCATGATACCTCACCAAAGGGCATGCTGGCACACAAAAGTATAACCAACCTCTTCCTTACAAAGTGCAATCTGGCCCACTACCAGTTGGGATATTCAAGTCAGAATTCAGTCAGAATACTATAAATGCTTCAAATGTCACCTACTGTGATGGGCCAATTTGGCTCTTGTTTGAAGGCATAATCTGGAACCTGACATACTGTATTGTTTGTTATAATTTGGGAGGGATGGGATATCAAGCAGCTTTCAAAGCAATACAGACAAATTGAGTCTCGATTGATTGGGCCATACATTGCATGTTGTAAGGGATGCTACGTACAAGAACAAATTTAGTTTCTCAGAGGAAAAAAATATAACACAAGAAAATAGCTGGCTGTCAGATAGTAGCTTTGAAATTGCCCATTTCAAGGGTGATGAAGATATTAATGAATGCACAGAAAGGTTTGAGTTTAATGGAAGAAAACACCATATCTGGGGTAATTAATAAGATATCTATTCCTGCTGAAGCAGTACCTCACATTTACTTCATCCTGTGCCAAATTTTACAACATTGGCAATGAGAATTATGGAAAAATAACTCAAGAATGACTGAGCACTCTCAGCCTCCTCTTGCAGTCAGAATGAATGAGGGTACTAAGAAGCAGCACCCTCAGAAAAGATGCAAAATTATCCCACTGCAGAGTTGTATACAGACTCCTTCTGAGTAGGAGTAGGTTATGTGCCCAGGTTGAATTGTTCAAAGACATTTAACAGCAGATGGAAGTTAATGCACCATATGGTAATGTGTGTCCACTTCCTATTTATCTGATAATTAAATTCCTTTCCTTTCTGATACCTTTTCACCTGAGAAAATGTCCTGTATGTAGCAGTACAAATGTTGAAAAGATCAAATATTTCAAGTCTTTTATGGTGTCCTGAAAATACTGTTCTGTTTTGCAAAGAGACCTAAGTGCCAAGCACTCCCTGTTGTTCAATGTTTGGTCTGGTTGTGTTTCTGTACAAGCTGAATTCTTCACATAGGGCGTATTTGAGAATTACCATAAAGTGTCTGTTATGTGTTCTGTTCTTTAATAAGGAACTCCTAAAAAATGAGGAACTTTTGGTCTCTTTAGTCTAAGTCTAAGCAGTTTGAAATTCTGAATATGCTTGATGTGAAGTCTGCTGCTGCTGAACTCATTTAAAGTGCTTACAAGAAAGATCTAGTACATGTGGGTAATAACCTTCACAGGAAGAAAATAATATGGAAATAGAGAGGGTTGTGCTGCTCTGAGTAGCTGAGCTGCCAGCACTTTTCTGTTCTCACCAGTGCTATTTTATTAGCAGCACCTAGACATCCACAAGTCTGCCTGGCTTTTGGGGTATGTCATTAAGGTCTTAAGGGTTTTCAGTACCACATTATGAATGGGAACATCAACAACTAAAAGGCTTTCAAGATACACACTTCAGCCCACAGTGCAGTGTCTTTTCCAGCCCCTTGGAAAATTGTAAATTGGAACTAACCATTGGAAACAACCAATGTAAATATTTAAGTTGATTATTCTTATCTTACTTGTGCATTAGCTAAAAAGCCTGAGAGGTTGCCAAGCAAACAGTCCTGAGGAGTTCTTACTGAAGAACAAGACATTCCAGTACTGCAGTGAAAATACAAACAGGGTTTCTCCTAACAATTAGCTGTAAGAATAGAAACAATGTGAGCATTCCACTAGATACAAAACAGTACAGCATGGGAAGTCCTTGTCTTTTGAAAAACACATCTTTTTCTGAAAAACTATTGATTCCATTTAAATATTTGTTAGCTAAACTAGTCAAAGGTTTAATTTTTCATTACCAGTCACAGATACGCTTTTTACTCTTCCCAAAATGAATCTGTCTTAGGTAAGTGGTGTGTTTCTAATAAGTTTTGTATTTTTTTTGTCATAACACTTTGACAAAATACGTGTTTATTAAAATTTTGGTAATATACAATATGAGGCCATGCTGTGGATTACTCATTCATGCAAGAGGAGTGCTTATTAATGTGGATAGTTCCATTTGGGACAGTACCTGGGAGGATAATTTTTCCACATCACTGCTAAATTTAGGCACCATTACCTACAACGCAGTGTCAGCAGAAGGTTTGTTGTGTCGTTCACAGCACTCGTGACAGGATTGCCTAGAAGTCTCATGCTACGTGCCACAGAAGGACAATCAGTGCCGTGTATAGTGATCTACACAGAAGTCCCCCCTGGAACCACAGCTATGGAACAAGTGTCTCTACATCTAGTGGCAATATGACTCTATGCGTACAGAGCGTGTACAGAGAAATCTGTAGGTCACCTAGTGCCACTGCATCACATAGAATTTGATTAATCCAATGTTCCACCTCTGCCCACCTATAACCCCTGTAGAATTCCCAAATCCAGCTTCATGTCAGTGTGATGGTTTTCATCACAAAGTAATAATTATGAGCTTTTGTCAAAAGCCCTTTCTGTTGGCATACATACGCCCACTGATGGCACAGGTCATAGACTTGACCAAGTGTTGGCTCAGTCTCTGGTACTCTAGAGAATATTTTCTTAATTTATTTTAATGTTTAAATTATGGTTACTGAAGAGCTACCTTCTTCAGCATTGCTGTGGTTTAACCCCAGCCAGCAACTAAGCCCCACACAGCTGCTTGCTCACTCCCACCCAGTGGGATGGGGGAGAGAATCAGAAGAGTAAAAGTGAGAAAACTCGTGGGTTGAGATAAAGGCAGTTTAATAGGTAAAGCAAAAGCCGTGCACACAAGTAAAGCAAAACAAGGAATTCATTCACTACTTCCCATCGGCAGGCAGGTGTTCAGCCATCTCCAGGAAAGCAGGGCTCCATCACACCTAACGGTTCCTTGGGAAGACAAACACCATCACTCCGGACGTCCCCCCTTCCTTCTTCTTCCCCCAGCTTTATATGCTAAGCATGACATCATATGGTATGGGATAGCCTTTTGGTCAGTTGGGGGCAGCTGTCCCAGCTGTGTCCCCTCCCTACTCACTGATGGGGTGGGGTGAGAAACAGAAAAGGCCTTGACTCTGTGTAAGCACTGCTCAGCAGTACCTAAAACATCCCTGTGTTATCAACACTGTTTCCAGCACACATCCAAAACATAGCTCCTACCAGCTACTATGAAAAAATTAACTCTATCCCAGCACAAGCATAAAAAACCTTCTAGCTTAAATAGAACCAAACTATTTCAAAAAACAATAAAAGGGAAATAATTCCTGAGAATACTTCTGTATTCTTTCACCAAAGGTGTATTCCTGTGCCTTAGTCAGCCACTCGTGGAGAGTTGAAAAGGGTTTATAATGGAAGTATTAACACTATTAAGGACACCTGTTGACTTTCAGGCCTGGAATATTTGATGTACACATCCCCATGATTTTTTCAGTAGTATTGTAGCAACAAGGGTAATGTGTGCTGCAGCCCCCAGAAAGTGATTCCCAGCATGATTTTATTTTTCTCTTCTCATGGGAAGAACAAATTTTAAAAAGATGAAAATTCCCAGATTTTTTTATATCAAGTTATATTCTCAGATTATTGATGTTATGATCTAAAGAGACTGTGTTTTTTAAAGAGCTGGGCTAAGAACGGTTTTCTTCTTGACTAGTTTTAGCCATCTACACCATGGCTGTCCAGTCCAGGATTCTGATTTCCTAGTTTTCCCATTACAGAGAGGAACTGATATTGTCAGAGTATGCAACATCTCCCATATCTCTAACATCTTAGTCATAGAGAGTGAATTGCTCTGTCCTGGGATCTGTCTCTTAGGCTTCATGTGCACCTATAGAAGCTATTTCAAACTTTTATCATCCTTTCTCTTTCACTTCTTTGCACCCAAACCTACATATACCCAATGTAAGAAATTTACTCACACAAACAAATTATATGTAGTTAGATACTCCTAGCTCCACGGCACTGCCCTCTGTTTCAGTCTATCTTCGTTTCCCATGGTGTGCATATCTAGCTTAGATTTTCAGTTTGTCTTAAGGCCAAAATCTGTCCCTGCTCATCAAGAATTCCACTTGGTTTAACAATTGAACATTTTGAATCAATTAATTACTGTTGCTGAAATACATACTTGAAGCGTGAGCAACTGTGTAAAAGTGAGTAGAGATAAAGCAAATGTGGACTACAACAAATTCCATTGACTGACTGACAAGAAATAAACCAACAATTAATTTGAAAAAAATCCAAGGTAATTCTTTCTACCCAGATTTAAAAAATCAAAAATAACAACACTTGTTTAGGAGGTAGAATATATATGGAAATGCTTCTAAATTCTAAAAAATTCTGCTGGAAAGAAAGCACATTATGTTTATATACGCACGCTGTATATGTACGTATGCGTGTGTGTGTATATATATTGTTGGGTGCGTATACACATATACATTGTGCATGTGTGTATGAGGATGAAATATATGTATTAGTTTGCAATGTCAAATAATAGCAAAAAGATCACTACAGTTAAACGTACAAAGACGCGCTTGTCACTAAAGTCTAGTCCGTTTTCATATGTACTCTGCAGACCTGCTGCTGCACTAAACAGATCATTTCCCTTCTTCCTTCCCTCTGAATTTGCCATCTGACCTAACTGCTCCTCAAAACAACCCAGCCCATGTTGCTGTAGTTTCCTAGTTATAAAGTTTGAGTACTTCTCCCTCCTTTTTCATCATGAGATCCAGGAATAACCTGCTCCTTTTTCATGCATCCAAAATCCCTTTGTGATAGTTTCCATTACCAGTTCTCCATTTATGTTACAGATCCATTAACTATTTTTCTTTCTTGTGCTATGAAAAAATAACCTTCCTGCAGAAACTCAGTCCCTTTGAATACTCTCCACACACTAATTTTATCTTTAATATAATTTTATTCTTCTTTCTCCTCCAGCTGGACTCATGTCCTAATTTTATGTTATTGAACTTATTCCATCAAATCTACTTCCACACAGAAACATTCCTGTCCCACATCATTATCTTTCCATCATCTCTTTTAACTGCAGAGTGGTCCAGAGCTATGTTTTCATTTGGGCTCTGTGTATTTTGATTTCTGCGTGTAGTTCCTGATATTTTTTTCCTCACAAAAGGGTATTTATTTTATGATGATCACCTGATGATGGGATAAATGGTTTGTAATACTTTTCCCACTAAGCCAACACCAGAAAGAAGGCATTTAGCTCCTTGTGCTCCAGATGTAGAAAGACCTGTAGAAATTAGAGGAAGTTCATTCATGCACTGGAATGAAACTTAGAGGAGGAATATTTAAGCCAAATGTGAGAGAAAAATATCTCTCAAACTTTCTGCCAGAAAATGGGTGCCAAGGAAGAGGCTATGACCGTGAAAGAGAAAGACAATCCATTTCTAATTTGTGTCTCCTAGTTTATGACTTGAACATTAGGTATTAGGCATTACCTCTGAGGTATCTCTCTGAGGTGCTGCATGGCATTGAGGTACACTTCCTCTGTGCCTCCCCTTCAATCTGGAAGGTAGTAATTTAGGATGAGATCCAAAATAGTACCTTTGCATCTCAGGCACCTCAACAGATTAAGTGGGATTTTTTGGATGGCCTAAATTGCCATTTGGGCACCTAAGTACTAGATAGTGCTGGAGTAAACCTGTAGCAAATTACATACATCCACAATTACATCATTTCCGACATGCCATGTAGGCTTTGCATCATGTGGGGAATGATGAGGCAAGACCTTCCACCCACCTTACCACTCCCTGCCTAGCTGCACCTTCTCCCTTGTGTGCACCCAAATCCATGTTCCACGGACGTATGGATAATGGGCAATATAGTGGCGTAAAACGCGCAGTCAGAGTTAATGACGGCTGAATGTGCCCCAACAAGTCCACAGAGAATTGTTAGAGTGTGAGTGAATTTACAGGGGAAGCTAAAAATGTCTCAGTGAGTCTACAAGGAAGTAGTAGGCCTACCATGACTAAACTAATTTTTTAAAACTAAGATATTAGAGGGAATTCACAGACTACAGTATTAATTAGTAAGATAAAATATACAGATTCAAACAACTAAGAAATCCCTAAGTTTCTAACTTTCTTCAAAAGCAAATTTGGAAGTGGAATAGTAAATCTGAGTAAAAGGAACAAGGCTTTTGTATTAGAAAGTTATTAAATATATTAAACACAATTCTGTAAGCATGCTGGGCTTGCTTGATATTCTGCACAGACCATAGATCATCAGATATCAGTTTATATTCCAACATCACTTCACAGCTGAGAAACTCTTTAAAAGTTGTGAAAGTTTTAAGCTAATTCAATAACAGTAAATTAGATTGTCCTAGATGATAATTCCTATATTCTTACTAGTGTATCTGTGTGTGGGCCTAAAGATAATTTGCATAGTACAATCTGTATTGCAGCAAGATGGGGCAAGCACAATCTGTTTACTTTGTTTCAACTATTGCTTACTCTATAGCCAAAGAATAGGTGGGGTTGTCTTTGCTTAGCCTGTTTTTTGCACCATTGCTACATCTCACATTTGAAGTATGGAAATTTGTATTTTAAAAGTCTAAGGTTATTTCTTTGAGGACTGTCTCTGTCACTCTTACAGCTTCTCAACGGGACTTACTAGCTCAAGAGGGCACCACACTAACAGAAGACATCTAATTTCCAGGTGTTTTACAGCCAGTCTGCGGTGTGAGCACTGCAAGCTCAGGTCTTCATGCAGGAACCTTCATGTAGACCTTCCCTCAGTGGCTGGGTAAATAAAACAGGTGAAGGGCTATTCCCTCACTCAAAATAAGATGGTATTGCTCACATCTGTACAGGTAAAGTCTTTTCTCTCGCCTTCACCTACACTGTGTGTTGCAAACAGCATGTGTCCTGTGCTATGCCCTGAACCACACTCATGTCTGGGAAAGTCTTAGCACAAGCTTTGTGCCAGGCAGAAGACTAACAATTAATGAGTCTTAACAATGTGGGAGACCGCTTGAAGCTGTACTCTGGCCCTCAGTTTATTATTTTAAATATACCTCTGGCAAAAGTGGTGTTGAGGTGTTTTGTGTGTTCTTTTTTTTAATCATGGAGTGAAATGCAGGTCAACATGAGAAAGACTAGGGGCCCCAAGAAAACTTAGCAATCATTTCAACAACTTCAAAAGCAGAGGCTGACTTGGGGGATCACCATTTTTGCAGGCATAACCTGAGGTCCTTCATTCTTTATTTGCACATATGGAGTGAATATCCATTCCTGAAACACCATTTGGGTGTTTTAAGGTGACTCTCAAAACCAGAAAGAGTTGCCTACAAATATTTGGCCAGTGTCAAAATTTTGTTGTATACCAAATATGTATCCCCTCAAGGACCTTATAAATATAAATTAGTTTTAAATGGCCTGCTGTTTCATTAAGTTAGTTGGATTTACCTGTGATAAGCTTATGGCTTTCTGGTGAAACCCTTATTTGGGTTTCTTTTCTGTGGAGAAGCGTCCTATGGCTGGTCTCTGTGTAATGTGGTCACAGCTGTTTTAAAAGGTAGCTCTCAGGGGACCTCAGAACAGCATAGTCTACAGAAATGGTGGTATTCCTTCATGATCTTAATGAATCACTGTTTAACCTTCTTTAGTGACCATGAAAAAGAGAAAGACAGCATCCAACTGTGCTGGATGACAGGATGTCCTGAGAATTTCTGCCTTTGGCTCTGCAAACTTATATATCCTCTTGCTGTGGAGCAGAGCCATACAGCATGAAAAACCACCATTTAAACTGTCTCTAATATTTTTAGAGCTGAAAGCATAAAATGTTCCCACAGTGTACTATGTCATCAGCTCTGCTTAGGCTTTACATAATCAGAATTATTTCAGACGTACACAACAAACAAATTTTGAGGCATTGTTAATAATTTTGTCCCACTGCTTGATGTGGCAAATACCAGTCTGATGCTGCTGTGTTATGTAGTTCTATATTCTAAGAGTGGTTTTGATTTAGGCAGCACTTACAAGTTCATTTAGACAATCCTCACTCCTTTTTGAAAACAATTGGTATTCAGAAATCCTGGCAGTGATACTGTAAATATGAACCTTGCGTGCCCAAACACCATCTCTCGTATCTCCTATGCACTGGACTTGGTTAAGAGATATTAGAGTAACTGAAAAAGGGGTGGTCAACAGGGGAGAGGAGCAGCTCTTTGTCACACCACATTTGCTTCAGGACTCTATGGTTGCAGACACATGACTCCTCTGAAATTAATCCGATTTTAGTAATAGTTTACATAGCAACAGTAATTATCCTAGTTTCAAAAATGGCATCTAACTATACATTTAGTAGAAAGAAAGATCTAGAGATACAACTACATTTTTGGTTTCTTTGACATAAATTTCAAAAAAATGGACAGACACTTTGAATACCTCAGAGTTCAGATGATGAACTTAAGTTTGTTTCAAGAGGAATGAAATTTGCCCCTCCCATCACGACTGCATGCTTTAGGCACATACATGCTGAAGATGGGCGTATTAGATTTCCCCTGGGCTATTATAGACAGCAGGCACCCAGGTGTATTTTAAACCAAGCTTGAGGCTGTCCGAGCAAGTTAAGTATGGTCTGAGCATGCCTGAGAGGCCAAGGCCCATCCGGGATGTGCAGAGATGTTTTCCTACCCTTCACCAGAAGAATTTCAGCATAACCAGTGCCTGGGTGGCATCGCAGAGGCCTCTATCCAGGTTGTGCTACATATCCACTTCCCAAGATCCATGTCTGTTAATGATATCTGACACCATAAATCTAAAATTGAAGGCACCTAGGGCTATTATTAGATGTCAAAACTCATTTTAAAATGAAGACAACTGTATTCTGGTTCATTTAAAGCAAGCAAGTGTCCAAATACTGTGTCTGTTCACTCATGAAAGATCTTTTGAACTTAAGAGGTGCTCTCCGTGGGAAGCAGTTATACTATCTTTTGTGTAAGAAGATTTCCATTGCCACCTGGGTCTGGAAAAATTTGGACATAAAGACATAAAATATCTAAAAGAAAATTGTTACCAATTAAAAATGTGTTTGCTTTTTCTGTACAGGACAAAGAATAAGCAGATGGGCTAATAAGATGAGAACAAGGGGAAATTTACAGATCAAAATCTCTAATTTTCTGTGTTAAATGGAGCGAATTACTTCAGGAGGTAATAAACAGAAAGTTAAAAAGATGAGGGAGCACAGTTACTTGGCTTTTTCTTATCAGCAAGCACGGTAGTGGAGATAAATGCTTATGTTACCCATTGTTCTGGTCCAGTTTCCTTTTTGACTGTCCTGGAAAACTCTTAGTAAAACATTGACAATTGATGGAAGTTCAAAGAACAAGCAACTTGATTTTTTGTTTGAGAAATAAAAATCAGAAACCATTTAAAAATGTTATTAATTTAACTTCCTCCTTGGATCTTTAGGTCATGTTCTGCATGTCTTTGCAAAGCAAACACTGAAGAAGGCAGCAGTCAAATATTCCCTATAAAAGGCAGGCAATCATTACTTTCAGAGATAAATGTGTTCATTTACTGTGTAATTCAGGGTTTTGCAGACACAACTACATGCTTCATCACCATTTCCAGGAACTTGTTTTGTTAATCTGATGAGATCTCAGTTCACAATTCAGTTGAAAAAATATTACACTAAAGAGTGGTCATATTGGTAATGCAGACAATTGTGCTATTTCTGATCCCAGCTGTGCCAGAACTGTGCACTAATTTTATCTGTACAAAAGAGCAGAGCATATTAAAGCCTTGACCAGCGATTTTAGAAGTCTTGCAGCTGTATTGCAGCTATGTTGTGTGAGCTGATCCCTTTTCTCCACTTCTATCTCAATTTCTTACCTAGTTTAGTTTAACAAAGCTGCTTAGATTATCAAAATGAAAAAGAGTGGCAACTTGACACCATGTTATAATTCCTTTATCTATAAATCATTATACAAAACAGTTCTTTAATACCTTGTGAAAGGACACATTTAAAACTGCCACATACCCCAGAGAAAACAATATGTGCAGTAATCTTTCTTCCAGTTTGCTTACAGTCCCAGACAGGGAATCAAATGCTGGTGTTTGTTGCATTATTTACATGAAGGACTCGGAAATATTTGCTATTGTTTTATAGGAAGGAGATTATCTTCAAGTGTTAAAAGCAAACCAAAAAATGGTTAAATTGTGTTCTCAAGTCTACCTGAGATTTTGGTGGATAAAATAAGAAAAGCAACCTAAATTTCATGGTCTGACTAATAATCACTATTCCTCACAAATTCTTCTCTAGCTACAATTCCCTTCTGCACTCTGACTGGAAATGCTGATATTATCTTTACGAGTTATTACTTCTCCTTTTACCCTTGTACCATCATGCTTAGGAAGGGCAAAAGGTGAGCAGCCTGGGGAATTAAAAGTGGAAATGAAGAACACTTTTCCAACAGAGAGATTGCTTAATTAATGAAGCAACTTATTTGGAGAAGCTGTGAGATCTTGAACTGTGGTTGGATTCCTTTCAGAATGCATGTTATAGCCAAGCACATCGCATTAGGCTCAGCAGAGAGGTAGAGGGAATTTAAAGTCATGCAGTGTGTGAGAATCAGTGATTCATTCTTAAATTAAACTAAGTGTACTTAAAAATCTATATGTGAGAGAGATTCTGAGAGACTAAGATTACATAGACTGTAAACTTTCTTATCATTTCAACGTATACATGAAGGTTGCCCAGGGAGTGGAATCTGATACCTGCACAAAACGTTCGTCACAATGTAAGTACAGTTTCTACCACTGTGCAAGTAGTGACCCAGCAATAGGAATGCAGATAGCTATCTAGTGACGCATTGGCAAAGCAAAGAGCAAGTGAATGCAACAGTGTCTGCTACCAATGGCAGAAAGAAAGAATAAAGAACACTGTATGCTCTGAAATGACAAATTATTCATACCTATGCTACTGGTTTTGTCTCAAATATTGTTTCGACATTTTTTTTTTGTTTTGAAAGAACATTCATAATCAAAAAATCATTTTGCTTTATGTATTTTTTATGTCTAAGAGCATGTGGGGTTATTATGAATCTTACCTGGAACTGAAGATTTGACCCTAGCTGAATATCTCCTGTGTGATTTATCCTTTCATACTGTTTCTTATTAGAAGTGTAAGATTAAAGAGGCTTTCATCCATGGACTGTATTAGAGCTCAGCAAGTGCCGATGCTGACCCATGTCAGTATTGGCTTTTAGATGACTCTGTTCGCTATTAGCTTGCTTTTAGAATCCCTGTGCCCACCAATATTAGGAATGAACACCAAGAAAACTTTGATCCACTGTCTGGAGTTAATAAGCCTTTTTTGGCATCCTACCCATAAGAAAAGAAGAATTGGATTACACAGAATTAATTTAAAGTCATATCTCTACAATATATATATAATCCTTAGACAAAATTATATGCTTTCTTACCAACAGATATATTTACATGACTCAAGATCCTAGGATGGGATGTGCTCTTCTAACTTTGCCAATATTTCTGTACCCAATGACTTGGCTATAGCTATGCACTATTTTTGCCTGGTGCTGACAAATTTAGATTGCATGTTCTTGGAATGATGGAAGATGCAGTTAATAGTGTAAATCACATGGCTGGTCATGGTGAATTGCATTTAAAATATCCTAGGTTTTACTGGACTATTTTTTTTCTTAGAGGTCTCTTTGTTAATGAGAATTACTGGAAGCTTCTCCAAACCAAAATGCCTTTGCAAAAATATAACCAAACTTTCGATATCTCAAATCTACTCAGAAACAAGAACCACAAGCCTATTGGCTTCTTTTCCTGTGGCCTGACTTAAACCCAGACACAAAGTCTGGGTGATGGTAGTGATACATAGTTTTAGTGCTGCCTTACTTCGATTACTTCTGACTACAAGGCAGTCCTGACAGCCTAATCTAAATTAAGAGCAGGTCAGAACTTGGCTTTGGCAGGGCTGGTAAATCTGGTAAAACATTAAGGAGGGCAAGGCACAAAGGAAAAGATTGCGAATATCATACTTTCCTCAGTTACCTTCTGCAGGTATGTGAGTATGTGTCTCTTTACAAGGAAATATTAGGAAAGGATGCATGAAGCCAGTATGTACAGAAGCTGAGTGTGCGTAGGATCTGTGTGCAGGGAAAGAACCAATTACCGTGTTCTACTGAGCTCCAGACTAAAGTAGAGACTGAAATTTTTAGCTGTCAGGGTAGCAAGCAGCAAAAATTTCACCCAAAGTTCTCAAGTCTTTGCATTTTTATGCAGTGGTGGGTGACATAGTCTGTGCTAGGAGACACTGGGAAATTTCAGAATCTAGCTACAAACCACAGTGCCATGCAATACATGCTTCATTATACCTTTCAGTTCTCATAATGTAAAGCTAAAGGGTTAATGTCACACTTCTTTAAAAAAAATTCTTTTTTTTCATCAGTCCTTAAAAGTAAGCATTGGGTTGGCTTCTCTCCACAAATATATTCTCTGTTGAATCAAGTGTGGAAAAATTTGCACTCACAGCAGACTGAGCCAGATTCTTTCTGACTATTAATTCTGTAAAGTAGCTGATTGCCTTAGTTGCTCCATCTGATTCAGTTGAGGTGGAGCTAAAATGTAAATGAAAAACAAAGCTTCTGCTTTAATCTTTGTCTTAGGCTTGACCTTGAATTCCTTGAGTTCCTACTTGTCTCATTCATTCCAGTACAAGATCTGGAATAGCTTTTTGTGCATTATTTGGGACAACTATTCAAACATGGTGAAAAATGGGAGAAATGCAACAAAAGGGAAAAAGTTATTTCAGAGACCTCATTGTGCTGACCTATTCCTGTTCTCAAATAATTCAGGGAGTCAATAGGATGTTTATCCTCTGTCTGCTCTGGTACTGTCAGTGCTGCTATTACAGATGCTTGATTAATGGACTACATTTCCCATCCCAAATGGAGCCTGGCAAGAGTAAAGCCCTTTATTCTAGTAAAAGGCTATATCATCAGACCTGTTATGGATGTTGATAAGGATATGTAGGGCTTATCAAATGCCACGTATCTGTTGTAGTGAATAACCAAAAAGTTAATGCTCAAAGAAATAACTCACTGATAAAAGAATGTGTAAATTGGGTTGTGAAATGTGGATTTGTAAATGAGTAAGATAAATGATGTGTTAAAGGATTAAAATATGAAGTCAGTTGTTGTGTAATGATGACTTTCAGTGTTCTATATTAACTAATTACTAGGTCTGTTGTTAATAAGATGGGAGGTTATGGCTTCATGATCCCCTGATGACCAGAAGAATAGCAGTATGTGCATAACAGACAGGAAAAAAAAAAGGGAATAAAAAGAAATTTAGTTCAATTCTTTATGAAAATATAGTCAAGAAACCTGTCTAATGTGGATACAATGGAAAGAAGGTACCAGAAGCCCAGGAGTGTCAGCCTGGCAAGAGATGGAGCTTACTGTGGGTATTACGGGCATGGCTATTATCCCATTACCATGTGGTATTTTCACAAAAAGCACTCCCTGTTTCTAGCTACTTAAGATGAGTTTCATCTCCCCTGGGCTGAGCAAGAGTTCAATGATTAGAGAAAATCTGACTGAATTTCTTATTAACTTTTCATTTCAGAACTTTTACACCTGACACTAAAGGCATTCCAGGTTCAGTGAAGGAGGTGATGGGGAAGGGACTCTGCAGCACAGAAAAGCCTTCTACCAGTGCAGAAGTTAAACATTGCCACTTCTTTTAGCAAAACTATTTTCTGAATGGAGAAACTCATAGGAAAGGTGCAATAGAGGTGCGAGGAACATTTCTGTGCTCAGTGTTTGAACAGCTTATATGGAAGAAATGTGGCACAAAGCATCGAGTAATTTCCAAGAACACAAGGATCAGCAGCAGAGGAAAAACAAAGGTATTATTAAAGGAGAAGTGACTGACAAGTGAATGTTCAATCTTGAGCCTGGAGAAGAATAACATCAGCATTTTGGAGCAAGACTAATGGACAAGCATGAAATGGTTAGGGGACTGAGGCCTTCTGAGGAGAAAAGAAATGGATCTCTTCAGTTTTCAGAAGTGAAGGCTGAGGGGAGATCTTACTGCTGTCTGCAAAATACCTAGTGCAAGGATGCAGGGAACACAGAGCATGCTCTTCTTTGCAGTGCACAGTGATGTGACAAGAGGCAACAGACACAGCTTGGGAAACAGAAAATTTCATTAGATCTAAGGAAAAAAAAAATACCATGAGGGTAGTCAAACACTGGAAGAGGTTGCCCAGAGAGGTTGTGAAATCTTCATACTTGGAGGTGTTCAGGACTCATCTTGACATGGCCCTGAGCAAGCAGGTTTTGATTAGACCTGCTTTGAACAGGGGCTGAGTGAGGTTAGATGACATCCAGAGGTCCCTTCTGACCTAAACTAGCCTTTGATTCTATGCCAAAAAACCCTGCCAGATAAAAGCACATAGGAAACAATGCTAATACTACAAACTGGACCCTATCATTGCAGTTAGATATTATGTTTACCCATAGTTTAGTGAATTATCTTTTTCTGCCTTACAGAATTATTCTAGTTAAATTGATCTCAAGTTAGTTATTACCTCTTATTTATGCATATGCTTTACTTAATAGGGTGAAAATAATGTTTATAGCTTGTGACACTGAGGTCTAAACCAGCAAATTAAACTACTAATCGGAAAGTGGATAATTTCCCTAAACCAATTGTTTAAAAAAAAATCTGCAGATACCCTTATTTTATAGAGGGTACAAAAGTATTTTAACATGATTTTCTCTTTAAGTGTAGAAATGCAATACTTTTGTATCAAAAAAACCAAACCAAAACAAAAATATTTGTAAAGGGACAGAATGAGTCTGCAAATACACAGAATTCCAATGAATTCCCTGAGATCCATCCTTACATAAGACAAGATGTACATTGATTTATGAAAAGAATGTACAAATAATGGAACACGTATGATTAAAAGCATTGTAACATCTGAGGAAATTAATGATGTGATTTAGAAAAATAGTGAAGAAAAAAGATAGAGAGGACAGCATAAGAAGTAAATGAATGCCTCAATTGCTGCTCATTTACATTTTGCAGTTTGTCTTGGAATTAGGCTCCTTCTTTTCTGCAGGAAATAGGCCACATTTCTTAATATTTCACTGAGCCATCAGTAAGTAACCATTTTATCAGCTCTGTAAGCTGTGTAATAATCTTAAATTATAGGTGTATGTATTTCATCATCTGTGAAACTTTCTTCATGCATTTTATTGCCAAAGGAATTCAAAGGTAATTTGGATGGAAAAGATTTTCAACTACTGAAATTCTTGTGAAATTTTTCCAAAGGAAAAAAGTATAGGCTGCTCATTTCCTTGAAAGAAAGATTCTGACCCACTAAAATAGGATTGCAAGCATATGACAGCACTTTCTTGCACCCTGGGATGGATTATTTAAACTCCATAGAGGCCACAAGACCACTTTTCAACATTTCTGTTGCCCACATCCAAGCAGTACCTTGCTCAGGTTCTTGATTGGTTTGGGGTACTAATCCCCCTAACTCTTCCCATACACTGCGTTGGGAAGGATTTTCAGGAAATAGCAGAAAGTCTTAATGCTGGTCTAGACCCAAACAGTTGTAGACTGGTGCTAACTTTCAGATATCTTTGTCCTTTACTAGACTGATTACTTAATGTTTCCTCTGTGTTATTCAGCTACAAAAAAAACCAAGAGTGTTTATTCTGTTTTGTCTATAATACCCTATCACCAGTTTAGAAATCCTGCACTGTGAGTCAGGCTCCTAAGTCACAGCAGGTAAGGATGGGTTCCTGAAGTGTAATTTTAAAGGATGACATTTTTTACAACTAATAGATTTCAGGTTCTTTTCTATTTACTTTCTCGTTTTCAAGACTCTGGATTTCATGCCTGCAAACTTTTGTCTCAGCTAGAAGGCTGGACATTTCTCTCTCACTCTCTTTCTCTTTATTTTTTTAAATAAGGGCAGAGATATTTTCCTTAGCTAGAGGTGTAAGGAAAACATATTTTGGCCAAACACAAATGTACAAATGTCTCCTGATAAAACTGGTTTTTATATATATATATAAAAATATATATTAAAAATTTGGAGAGTGTGTCTACACACCTCTCTTATGATGCTGTCCCTATTTTATATTAGTGGTTTCATTTGTCATATACATTTGAAAAGATCACAGGTGCTTAGTGCTATTACTCTTCCAGAGAAAGTATTACATGACATCCTTCATAGCTGTAAAGCCTGTATTGGAGACTGGCAGATTTTAGAGAATGTAATTTATTTGTTACACAACAGTGTGCTTTATATAATTTGTCTTTTGTCCCAGAGAGAAAACTAGGTTAAACTTAATATGGTTTGTATGTAGATACGTGTTAACAGATAACCACATTTTGTAATCAGGCGTTAGGCAACAGACCGTGCATTTCATTTAGGTTGGAAGCAAAAAACCTGTCACTCAGGTAGCATTACACTATGAGAACGTTAATTTCCACTTTTTAATATTCTTTCTAAAGCAGAAGGAAGGTCAGATTCTTCTCTCACTTCCTGGCTTAGAAACACAAAACACTGGTAATTCAACTGGCTGGAGAAGTGGGTAAAAAGACATTAATTCATCAGTCATTATGGACTGCTATTCCATATAATAGCAATTACTCCTGCTGTTATATGAATATCACAATGCTGCTTACAAACAGCAAGTACATCTCACACCACCTGTCTTATGTAGTGCAATACACAATAATATACAGATGAGAAAAGTGAAGCTCAAAAATTGAGAGAAACCAAGTTTTTGAGCTTTTAGAAGTTTTAACAGTAAGAACCCGTTCTCTCCTTTCTATGCTGCTAAAGAACTCTGTAACTGTTATTCTTGAATTATCTTCTAGCAAGATACAGGATGGAAAAAAATTGGTCTGATTAGCAAAAATATTCAAAATTATTATTGCAGATAACAAATGAATCCATCACAGAAAATGTATGGAGCTCTCTTTCATTGTGTGAATTCATCCTCTCCTGAAGGACCTAAAGACTTTTAATTTTTTGATCCCCATTCAGATTACATCAGTCCACATTTCACTGTAAAAACTAGAGATAGAAAAAGTTGATTCTTTTACCGTTAATGGAGTAACTGCTTTCTGAAAGATCCCTTAACTGCATCATCCTCAAAGCTAAAAAGGCTATCTAAAACTGGAAAGGCAGGATTCCTGTTGTAAAATTTGTCATTATACAGTTAATATCTAAAGAGTGCTATATAACTGATGTTCTGTATTGTTCTGCTGTGGTAGATCAAATGATATTGTCATGCATCTTCCTTATTATTAGGAAACTTCAAGTCACATCTTACTACCAAGAGTTCCAGATGCAGCTTGAGTTAATAAAATGCTTGCATAAAATTATAATTGAAAAATTAATATAATCTGATTTGATCACTGACTATGGAGTCTGAAAATCCGTAAATTCAAAGTAATGACATATCAACATTTCACACAGGGAGGAGGCAGACAACCAGGAGATGCTGAAATTATTGTTTGACCTGCTACAGCTGAAGCCTTTAACAACTGCCTAAGACGAAGGGAATATTAAACCTTGAAAAGGAATATTCTTTCCACTAACTGGCTGCATGTCCTTTATCAACAATCCCACCACACCAGGAAAGTGCAAACTAACCTAGTTTTGATTAAAAAAAAAAAAACAAACAAAAAACAAACGACCATTCTCTATCAGATAGATAGTCAAATGAGGGGCTATTTGATGACTTAACAGGAAGGGTTAGCCAAGAGCTGTTTAGCATGCTTTTACAGACAGCTCAAGGCAGGCTACAGATGGCTAAAAATTACTAGCAAGAATATTATGTATGCTTCTGAACACATCAGCAGTCAGAAGTACATTGACAAATCAGAACATATTTGGGCAAGGCCCTAATAATATAAATTCACTGGAATGACTCCAAGTGTAACTTGATTAGATGGTGACTAATGATATCTTAAACATCTACAACTATTTGTAGGACATAAGCAGAACCATTTACAGATAGTTTAAGGAGTAAATTAATGAAACGAGTTCAGAAAAAATGTAGGTAGAGCATAAGGAATCCTATGTTAAGGGTATGCTTACCTCAATGTAATGAGGTCTTTTATATTATTAAGCATACTATAGAGGGAAAACACAAAGGCTAGAGCACATGGAAGAGAAAAACTGGGCCTGATACTGCTTTCTACTAAAAGGCAGTGGACTACCTTAAAAGGAAATGTGCTATCCCTGGTAGTCAGGGGCAAATGTCTTTTGCACAGTAGAAATGCACAATTTTAGCAGAGGATTGAAATGTTACTCTTGTAAAACAGACTACATTATTGTAATGCAATGCCTGAATTACACTTAGTCAAAAACAGCTGTAGCTTGGTTTTGGTCTTGTATTTCCTGAGTTTTGTGAATAATAAAAATACCTCACGCAGATCATTGGATTACCTGCTTAGCTGTTGCAGCCAGTTTAACTCTCCTTATGAAGAAAAATGGCTCATACAAATCACCACAAGGAGTCACTGACTGAACCTGTATGGTAGGTGTTATATGCTGAATATGATGTTATAAGCTTCAGGATAAGTTTGGACCACTGTCCTTTTTTGCTTTCTGAAAAGACATCAGGGTGACGTGCTAACACATCTCTGACAACTTTGTAGAAAACACGTTGAATTATATGGAAACAGAAATACCATTCATTCATCACCTGGAGGTTTGGGAATGAAGCTTGTCTTTTTGCACCTAGTTGCCAGAAAAAAAATATTGACATAATGGTCTTTTTTAGATAATGTTCACCAGAAAAAAATCACCCTTTTAACCTAAGAATAAGTATGGGGTAGAACAATATTTTTTTAAACTCTGCCTCATGCATGACTGAGGCACAGTAGTTTAAAGTGATTCTCTGAATGCTTTGCATTGACCAAGCACAACTGAATTCCTTCCAGTGGGCTGAAAGTCCATTGCCAGCTTTGTGTTACTGGGGCTCAGTGATCCTCTTAGCTATTCTTTTTTGTAAATTAACTATTGAATTGTGCCTTGCCCAAAACTGCTAGAGGTGTCTCTGCAGAGGGCAGAGCGGTTCAGCAGTTCAGATCTCAGTGAGTCAGGAGAGGAGAAAGGGCAGAGCTTAGTAATGCCAAGCTCCTTCCTCACAACAGCTCCTGTGATTTCAGATGCTCATTGAGATGCTACTTAGGTAGTTAAAGAAAATACAACCTAAGGAACACATGGCAAGGACAAATAAGAGATAGTGAGAAGCTTTCTTTTAACTTCTTTCATGGCAGGTCACTACAACTGACCCCAGGGGTTGTAGTGCTGCCTTCACCATTACTGTCCCTCTCCTGTCTGGCCTCTGAGAGAGTCTGCAAAGCAAAGGAGTCTGGCATGCCTGAAACTAAAGCCTCTCCTCCAAATTCTTCCCCAACCTGTGCTCACCTGTGCCTTTGCAACCCATGTCTTATGCCTATAGTTAGCACATGCAGCAAATTCCCTTGTGCTTCATTTTGTTTGTATATTTGCTAATTTCCCTTCAGAGAAAGATGTGTTCCCTTTCTTGTTTCTCTGTAATCATCCTGAAAAGTTTTTGATTTCATGTTGTGCTGTTCCAAGGCTTTTTCCTACTAAACAACAATATTTCAGTTATCACCCTCTCGGTACTTACTACCAAAGTGGGAGGATTGGTATCCCTAGTCACAGCCTGTGGGGGACACAGCAGAATGAGGTAAGGGCAGCTATAACAGACACCTCCCTCGTGTCATGCTTGCTGTAGGGTACATTTTGTTGGTGTGAAGGGAATTCTTTGCTCCTGATCTTGGAATGGGACACTCAGGAGATGTGAAGATGGCAGCCACGCTGTCATACTAGTGCATTCAAGCCTATGAGATGGGTTATACAGTAGGACTTACTAGCCTGGCCACAGTTCTCAAATAATGCAGCTATACAATAGCAAGTATGATGCTGGCAAGCTTAGAATGGAAGAATAGCAAGGCCACATGGATGAACCAGTAGTCTGGCTGTAAAAGAGTGTGTAGACATAATGATTTTTTTTTTTAAAAAAGCAATGCAAAAGTCCGAATAGTATACCAGTGACAATTATGAAATAGGCAGTGCCTAACCATCACTGCTATTTCAGTAAGAAATTCACTTGGGAACTGGTTAGATTCCATCCTCCCTGTATAAACTTAAGATAGTAATTTTGAATTATTATCAGCTCACAAATCTTGAAGAAATAGGGAAAGGGAAGGGTGGCACTACACTTCCCCTTCTACTCTGCTATAGTTAAAAGGAGAAGGAAACCCAGTGGTTTGTACACCACCCTCATTCCCTATGAATAGGAATCAAATGATAAAATTTAAAGGAAGCAGTTTTAGGAGACTTACTTACTTGTATTACCTATGTAAAATTACAGTCATATCTTAATGTGTTCTAATTATGGTATAGGAACGAATTTTTTATGGAGACCTTTGATCCAGCCTGTCTTATGGTGAGCAAAGTTCAGTTGCTATCAGGTGGGCCCACATTTGTCCATTAGCATTTCATTATTCATTCAAACTCAGTCACAGTGTATGTTCACTGAACATTTCCCTGGGGCCAGTATAACTACCTAAAAGTGAATTGCATATGCAAATAATTGGTATAATGAAGTGCAGATTCAAAATAATAGCCACAAACCAGGAAGCCATTTTGAACAATCTGGGCCATAAAAGCATAAGGATAGTCATCTGTGTTGACAGTTGTATGAACCAGAAAAAAAATTGCCACGGAAAGCAACAACATAGCTTAATACTACATCATTTTTCACTTCACACTAACCTCGTTTTCCCTGCTCTTTATCTCCTTTTGTCATGTGTTAACAGCATGCAAGATTTTACTGCAAGAATATCAACATCATAATCATTTTTTAAAGTAAGTCCCATCAACACACAAATAAAATTTAGCCAAGAGAAAAATAATGAAGTCAGGCCGCAGAGGAATAAAGTTTGCTTTAAGGCCCATTAGCTTTTTCCTCTGGGAAAGAGAAAAAATATTCCCACCTAAACAAACGTTATCAACAGCTGTCAATATTTTATGCCTGGATCAAGAATATGCACATCACCCTAACACTTGGGTGACATTAGATCAGCAAAATCTTATATTTTATATTTGGTTTTGGCGTTTGTCTTACATTAGCGGTGCATGAGCTGAGCTGCTTAGCTCTGAAGTTTGAGAACGTCACCTGTATTAGCAGAAAATGAGCAGGTTAGTATTTTGAGTCAGTAACATCATAATTATTCATTTTTTAAAAAGCACTTTTTAGCTCAAGATCTTAAGGCATGTTACACAAGTAATGACTCCTAGTTACTCCATACAAGTGGGAAAATAAGGAATGTGCAGTGGGGAGGGACTAGCTGAATTAATTTAGCAAACTAATGTTGAAATGGGGATCACAAACTTGTCATGAGTGGTACTCTGAACATTGACAGAACTCAGATGACTTACAAGGATTTCTGGTGCCTGCAGGTATATATTTGTAGTGAATAGCTTGGAGGATAATTTATAAATTTGTATCGAGCTAAAGCAATCACTTGTTCTGGATTTATACTGTAGTAAGGTCTTTCTTCTTGCTAGAATGTATCAATAGTTCTCCTTATTGTCTGCTAATCCTCATCCATTAACAAATAACTGCTAAAGCCCCACAGGTTACAACTCATATCTGTTTATCATGAGCGCATATGTGTGAAGCATGGCACAGTTATTCCTTGAAGTGCACCTCTGGAGGAAAGAATCAGATCTCCATTTGCTCTGACAATGGTATAACCAGAGGACAGACTAGTCACTGATATTTCAATCATCAGATCATTAAAATAAGCTGCAAGTTAAGGGTTGTGTTCTGCTGAGCCAACCTGAGCTGTCTACAACTTATCTAAACTTAATTAGTCCTCTGTGCTCTTCTTAAGTCACTGGAAAGAGATAAGCAGCTGCTAAGAACAATCCATGACTCCTATCTTCCACACCTTTTTTAATGTGGAAATAAACATTCTCTGGAGGTATCTCTGTCTTGACAATAGAGGACATGTAGGCAACTAATTTAGAAGATATGTAAGTACACATGGCTAAAATTTGTGAGGGAAGTCCTACACTAGTTAAAATATTCTATCAGCTAGACTGTTTAGGTGACACTCACATAGATTTCTATGTTGTCAGATAAATCTTGCAGTAGTCTGTGACCCCACCTTAAACTAATAATTGTCTTCTATTTTACTTTTCCACCTGGTTTGTTATAAGCTTTCCCCCTGCTTTCTGCTGCCTCTTGACTAATAATAAGATTGTAATCTTTCCCAGGACTGGGACCATACTGCCATCACCACTCTGCAAGAACCCTGTCCTGAAACTATAAGTATTCCCGCAAAACCATAAAACACAAAGACAAGGAAAATCACATTAGCATATCTTGTTATTAATTATCAGAAATATAATAAATATTCATTTCAATGTTATCTCACCTTATCATACTACTACTTGTAATACAACAGCAAAACATTTTATAATGGCTTAATGGTGACAGGTTCTGAGCCAGTATGGCAAATATTTAATGCATATTCTCACTTCAGAGTATGGAAACGAAGTGTTTAAATGTCTTGCTGAATCAGTGCTTCAAAGTTAGGGGCATTTCCTAGCCCAATAAAGGCTGATAATATAATCACATGATCTTAGAGGAGTATTTTGAAAATCCCTTCATAATCTATATTAAACACTGATATGTCTATGCAACATTTATGCTCAAAATTGTTTGCTCCACTTACTATTGGAATGAATAAGTTTATATGAACAATAAAAAAAAGTCGACTTGAATATTTGCAAACACTTACAAGAAAGGCTAGCGAAGATTTTGCTTATGGGCAGAATAATATGGGGTTTTTTTCTCTGTACGCTGAAATGGAAACAAATCCAAACCCGTTAATCAGTACCAAACAGTTTGCGCAAGAGATTTCACAGTCTGTCTGGGACTAAGAAACAAACTGAAAATTGCCACCTTATTCATTGTAATTCAGTGTCTCTTTAACTTTGCATTTTTAAGGGTTTTTTTTAGGTCAATCCAGAGTGCTGAAGTAAATTAAACAGACTCTGAATGAATTTTGTGTGGGCAGAGCTAAATTGTCAGTTAAGTATAAAATCTGTGTGATAACCAACAGAAAATATTTATATATATATATATATATAGATATATATATTTTTTTTTTTAAAGAAATTTGAGGGGGTGACTTTTTAAAAGAGTTCGTCTTGTTCCTAACAGCATTGTAATTCTGGCATAATTGGAGACTGCATGTGTCTTAATTCCACCAGTCAATACTATACACTGTTCCACTGCCTGTTATTACGCAGAGTAACACTTTGAACTTTCACATGCCTATATTTATTCAACAGATGGCAGAGCTTGTGAGAGGATCAAACATCTTCCTGACAAGAGAGCAGCTCATTTTGTGCAAGGAAACTGCCAGGTATCTTTACTGGATGGTAAACAAACTGATGGCCTGCTTCTTCTCCCAAGAGGAATTAGCTGCACGCAGCAGCCACAAAGAGGGCAGAGAGGCATGAGCTGCCGAATCCTGCAAGCCTTAATTCAGTGTCTGGTAAGGAGACACTGAATGTACCTTGCAGTAGGGTGCAAATTTATGCCAAGATGAAAAGTTCACCCTCGAACTCTGTAAGTATCATCTGGATAATAAACACGTATGGAAACATTCTCTTAAATGTAATAGAGAATGAGAATCTTTCTGCAGTTTCCTATATAAGTGTACATATTCAGAGTGTTTGTTTAAATGGCTCCTAAAACCACTTCAGCGCGGCTTTATGGTGTTATCAGAACATGAATGCTAAATAACAAGAGCTACAGCAGTCCCGTGTATTCAAAACTTTTGCTTTGAGACAGTTAAGAAGCACCATCAGAAACTGTTATTAGAACTGGACAGTTTTAACTGTACAGCATTTTTATAGAAGCTTCTTTCCATCAGAGCATATTGTTTTCATTTCTGACAGCTTCTCTAGGACTTTTCATAACAGACAATACCCCAGCATGAACTTCTCACCAAAATTTTCAAAAGACAGCAGACCTAGCTCTG
This sequence comes from Nipponia nippon, assembly GCF_047370975.1. Lineage (NCBI taxonomy): Eukaryota > Metazoa > Chordata > Aves > Pelecaniformes > Threskiornithidae > Nipponia > Nipponia nippon. Next base: position 153,166,166 of record NW_028262290.1, on the reverse strand, counting down.
TAGCTCCTTGTTCCAGCTTTAAAGTGGGGTAGCACAGAATTCACTGATTTACACCTCCTAAAAAATGTTTCACGTTGAGTGAAATAATGCTGAAAATACAAGAATAAGAATTTCTGGAGCCAGCATGAGTTGGTGGAACACAGAAGCCAGGGAAAATCCGGTAGGAAGTCCTTTATAACAGCAGCAGAGGCTGCTTTCTGAAGTGCCCCTGGAAACAGAAATATGTGCACTGTTGCCCAGGTGACAAAATCCAAGTACATGGTGCCTACTGTGAACGAAACAACTAACATTGCCTGTTCATTGTGGAGTGGCTAGCATTAGTGACGCTAAGAGTTATCACCTTAAATGAACATAAGAAACGAAGCCTATTTTTGTGGATATGTGTTAATTGTCTTCTGGACTAGGCAGTTATAAAGGTACAGCTTCTTCAAGAGAGGTGTTTTTAAACAAGACTCATCTTACTGTCTACAAATACATGTGTAAGTTCCATTATTTCTTTCTCATACTTTTTGCAATGCCAAAGAAAATACATAAGGAATTTCTCAGGTTAGACCTTATTTTACCTTGGTGACGATATCCCTGAAGTTGTTCAAGTGGCATTTGTTCTCTTAACCTGATTTTTAATTTTTCTGAATATTTCAGACTCTTACACAGTTCCACACTTAAAACATTATAGACATATAGTACGGTTCTTCAAAAACACATAAAAATGACACCTTAAGGGTAAATTGTTTTCTTCTTCTCCCACACCACACTCTCTCATAATCATATCTGCCCTTTTTATAGATAGGTGCTTTATGAAAAAAATAATAACACATCAAAATTGGTGATGGTGCGTAACTTCAATCCCCACTTATCTGAACAGAAGGTACTAGTAAAAGGGTTAATGACACTGTGTACACCTCTGTGATACCTCTCCACCACAGCTATCTCTTACAAACTAAATTATTTCAGTGTTTTTCTCTTTCATATAATTCTGGAATCTACTGCAATCACCCCCATTGACTTTCTTTGCTTTTCATATGCTCTTAGGCTTTAAAATGACAGGTGTGATTTAAACAGCAAATGCAGGAAAAAAGATAAAACTAGACAATAGAAGAGAACCAAAAGGATTTGTTTGGGTTTGGTTTTCTCTTTTTTCATAGGTGATTACAGCTTCAATGGAGCACAGGTTATGTGCCTGGTTGCGCACAGCTCTGAAAAATATTTTTCAGGTTTTTTTATATAGAAAATTTTCAGTGAAGCTGGCTTCTCATTTGTATTTATTCTAATGTCACAGCCCAAAGTCATACAGATGATTCACAGTTGCTCATGCTATAATAATGTAGAAAAATAAACTTTCTTCTGTGTATAAGAATAAAATTTTCTTTCACCTTTGAGAACATAGGATTCATCTTTTATGGGAAGTATAATTCAGTGAATACAGACACATAATTGTTTAGATGTCCTATTTAACTGCACTAGTTCTTTTACCATGTTCACCAGAGACTTACTAATCCAATCAACTTTCTTCACTAATACCAGAGAGGTGAGGGGCTGCTCAGTTGAGGATGCACACGTCTAGGTATCAATGAATAACAGCTGGATTGTTTTACTTACATGCCTAAAGAAACTGGGATGACACAAGAGCAAAATAAGCATTCAGAACAATGTGACAGAGCACTCTCCGTAAGCTCTGTTTTGTAGCTTGCACTTAAGAGTAGCCTCAAGTTTTTGTTGGAGCTGTTGTCCAGTAGGAACCTGAATTGTTTCCTCATAACTGGGTGATCTAAAGCCCAAAAAATAAAATAACTGCTTGCCTTAGAAAATATTTTAATGGCAGCAATAACAGATGTAATATTTTTCATCTCAAGATTTGAATTAAATTTTTTTGAGAGAAGAGTCCTTATCCCATTTTCAAAAAGCTTTTCCTTTTAAGCCATCTTTTTAAATTGTTGATATGCAATTTTCTAAACTATAAAGATACCTAAAATTAGAAATTCCTCATTAGCACCTAGGACGGTTTTGGGATCTCAGTCACTGACATCATTAAAAACTGGTTTACCAAACATCTGTCAGGAACAGTTGAGGTGCAGTCCATCTTGTCTTCAGGAAGCAAGGTGGCCAGGATGCCCACCTTCCATGCTATTTTCTATGACTATATTACTAAGACAAAAATGAAAATACTTTTAAAGTCGATTTACTTTAAAGGGCTTTAAGAAGTTAATTGCAATGACAAACAGTATCTTCCAATTTCACAGCTTAAAAGAAGACAGCCTTTATGTCTGCAAGAAAGCTGAAATACCTCAGTCATACATATACTCCATGGTTCCTCAAAAATATTTTTTTAAAAAAACCTCTAGCTTGTGTCAAGCCACAATTAGAACAAAGTATTTCAAACCTCAAAATGCTTAGGACAGAGATCACTTACCAGCACTGTCATCATCTCCTGGGGAGAGCTATCACAGTTGAATACAGAAAAACAGAGCTCTGGGCCAAGCCGGAACTTGGCTGTATACCCACCTACCAGGTATGAAGAATAAGTATTGGTTACACCAGTGATAAGTTAGTTGTGAAGATTGCCACAGAAAGTTCAGTGCATGTTCACGCTATTAGGAGAGGCTGTTGAACAGGAAAACAGTGTAAGTCTTATCACAAACACTATCATGCTCAGAGCAGATGAAGGTGTCTTAAATTGTTATTGGGCTGGAATTACTGACAGTTGTGTGTAGCATATAAAGTGAGCTTGAGGATGAGATTAAATAAGTAGTCAAACATATTTGGATTAATAACATTTTTTTAATCATCTCTTCTTCTGTAGACACACTACATACATATACATACACATTTCCAGATGTTTTTAACAGGAAATTCAGTGTCTGAAATTCCAAGAAATAGCACTTTTTTAAGAAATTTATTCTGCACCATCTGGAATTAGTATAAGAGAAATCCACTATAGGTCATGTATATATCTACACTACAGTATACCATTATGTGTAAAATGAATCGTGTCAATACATGTCTTTGTAATGCTGCTGTGAAATACAACTCAACTTTCTCCATTTTCAGGAAGAGAATGCAAATCCCCTTAAGAGGACCTGAGGTTAGCTCCAAAAAAGGAGTTGTGCAGTTACAGTGCTCATCCCAGGTAAAGGAGGCACTCTACTTCTCCATCTGAATTTGCGTTGATATGTGGAAGGGAATTCCTAACAGAAAGAGAACTTGATTACACAGCCTTGCAAGCAGAGGACCCACACAGGGCAAGTAATCCTGGATTTCATTCTCAGGACTCTTACTTGTCAGTTTGTGTTCAATACACAAATAATCATAAGTAAGGATAATTTATATTAAATACAAAAATAATCATAGGCAAGGAATCCAAGATTCTTCCCTCCAAATAGGCTACAGAACCATGTCTGTTCTGTCTCATTCTCTCAGTCATTTATTTCCTACAAAATTTTTTCTTTCTTCTTTTGCCACATCTTTAATAATGACCTTAATAATTACAGAAAGAAGGAAGGAAGGAAGGACAGAAGGACAGAAGGACAGAAGGACAGAAGGAAGGAATGATGGAAGGACGGAAGGAAGGCAGGAAGGAAGGAAGGAATATATTACAATTTCCAAACTACCATCCTTTAACAATTAGAATTAGGCATGAGTGCATTTTGTGATATGTCCTGTAAGTTCATGTTACTTACAGGGATTCTGGTCCCTCCAGGAAATGGGCAGAAATACTTTCAGAGCTTCACTTGAGCATAGGTATCAAATGGACTCTTTGCCCATTTCAGGGCATACTCACCAGCAGCCTTTTAGGACACTAAAGTAAGATAAATCAAGACATGCACATTGGGAGCAGTAAGATAAGAAGGAAGGTGACAAGGAAACTGAGGTGCCTTCAGAGCTAAGCAGCAGCTGAATGGCAACATGCGCCATTATATTTGTGACTATAGACACTACACTTTACCTTAAGTCTCATTTTAAGGTACCAAGTTCTTTTTTTGAAGTAGACAGTCTCTATTGCAAAAACAGGTGTAAAACACGTGGTAGTTTCTATGGTCCTGGACTGGAACTTGGAGATTTGCCTTCAGCTCCCAGCAGAGCTGCAGACCTCTTTGGATGCTTGCAGATACAGAGCTATAATGGGATAACCGTGATCATATTGTCTGACCTTTGTTATAACACAAGAAATAAGACACCAGAGGATAGAAAGAGAGTATCAGATGGAACATGGAGGCAATGTAGTCCTTCATCCTGCCCTGAGAATCCCTAAACCACTTTTAAGGGATGTTTATAAAACCTGTACTTATAAACCACCACTGATAATATTTCTTATACCTTTTGGCTCCATCTTTTTCCATGTTTTAAAGCTTCTCCTGAGCCTTTATTGCTACACTTTAAACCAACTCGTTTCTGTCCTTATAGATACAGAGAAAAGTTTGGTTTCTACATTTCAGTTGCATTTACATTTCACATTTGAAGTTTGTTAGCCTGCTTCCTTTCAGTATTTTTACTTCCACAACTCAAATCTTGTTTTAACTAAAACCACTTTTAAATAAAGGGTTCAGTCTTGATAAGTTACTCCAGTAGTTCTTTATTCTTCTAGTGGAAAAGTGTCTTACCTCCTATAATCAGATGTAGAAAGCTTTTAAGCTGTCTCAGCTTCCAATTGTGATTCTAATACAGAGCGTAATTCTGCTTTTCTCACACCCTTCTAAGGATAAGCCTACCGAGAAAATAAACTCTTCAGGAGGGCAGCAAAATGGACTCCTGATATTAGAATAGGTCTCTGGGCATCCTTGTGATGCAAACATTAACAGTGTTCCCTTTTAACCCAGCCTAGGATGAACAAACACTGTGCAGCTCCCAGCCATTTAAGAGGCTGTCATCAGTCACCAGCATCGTGCTGATTACAGGCAGAATCTCAGCTGGTACAAACCAGTATAACTCCTATCAGACATCACACTCAACAGTTCTCACCTTCTTTATGAAAATGTGCCTTCTGACTGCCATAGGCTTTTATCAGCAGAATGCTTTGCTTAATGTGTCTGAGATGTATAACGACACATTGAGCAATATGATAGGCATCTTGTAAGGCTATCTGGTCTTTTAAGGTCTGGACTGAATTGTAACATCCCTGAAGCATTTTAATTAGTGAGTCAGTTCTGTCATAGCTACCTACTGAAAGACACATACCTAGCTCTCCCTTTCTCAAGCTCCTTCCTGTCTTAGCTTATCTGTTATTATAATAAAGACTCATCTTAGTTATAGGAGACACATTCTTCTCATTAAGAAACTTGTAAGAACAGTATCCAGTTCATGTTCAGTGGGAGCATACACCCAAAAGCTCTTTGTATAACTTCTGGAAAACTCCATGTTGTTCCTGTTACAGGAAACAGTTCTGCAGCAGAGGATGCCATATGTTCATATAAATATACATCTATAGTTAGTCACATTTACAGTACTTATTTTACACATGCAAAAAGCCCATGGACTTCACTGGGAAATATGAGTGTGCAAGAAATACCATTTGGAGCTCATTAGGTAGACATAGCTTTTATTGGTTCTAAAGGATGTCTGCTCTTGCGTTCATACACAGTGTGGGGATAGTATATGCACATGTGTTAAAGGTTCTGTTCTTGCTTCATTTTAGACAATGACTGGGCAACACTCCAAATTGTTCCTTATGAAAATGTATTAAATGTAATGGTTTTGAAAGAAAGGTATTGCATGGGGTCAGATAAATGTAAAACAGTTCCGCTGGGTACCAGAGCAGTAGGAATAAAAAGTGTGTGAATTAATTTTTCTTTGGCAGCTAATGCTATTCAGTGCAAAACTTGTTCAGGGTTTGTTGCACAGATTAAATATTTGAGCTTTTTGAGATTCAGATGAAATATATGTTTGTTTTTTCTAAAGCTGTCAGGGGCATATATGTGTCAGTTTTCATTAAGAATAATTTCCCTCAGGATCTTTGGCTTAAGTTAACCTTCAGACCTCTACCGACCCCTTCCAAACCATCAGGGTTTCTTTTTCTGTGTTGTTCCATGGATAAATGTACCTGCCAAAACCTAAGCGCCTTCAGAGGATGATGTTGACTGAATGTCTGAGCAGTTCTCAAATCTAAGAAATGTGCCCTGCAAACTACAGCAAGAAATTGTCCTTCTTCCTTTCCCTTGAAATGATCTATTTCCCCAGTACTAATAAAACAAACACTTAGGTAAGTGTATATAGTAGGGACATTTAAAAATTTGCATCCTCTACGTTAATGCTCCTTTCTGGAAGAAATACTTTGTGCTGTATATGTTTAAGCCCGATTCCCACCCTGAAAAGTTATGCTTGCAAACTAATGACAAAGCATAGCTCTGGCAATTCTTGAAATATATGAAAAGGAATCCAATTAGCTGACAAAACATCATAACAGTCATATGCAGCTCATTTGGCTCCTCTGGACAAAATGCTGCTTTTTCACTGGCCGGAGGGACTTCACGAAGACTATAAGCCCTGCTAGTGCACCAGTCAGGACATACATCCGAGCCCCGCTCCACTCTTTGCCGATAGTATAGGCCACCCATTTTCTTAAGAGTTAATTTTGTTCCCTGTTCAAATGTAACAAATAATTTTAGAGTTAGGTCACTGTTGGCAAGTAGAAGAGGACTGTTGAAAGTAAGGAAGTTTCCAGGGAAAAGCAGAGAGTGAAATATTATTCAAGGATCCTTCTGCCTAAAAATCATGCGGTTATTGTAACATAGCGTTCTGGTTCACACGATCCACTGATGTTAGTAAGTAAGGAATGCTGAAATGTTTTGATTTGAAGGCTGTGTTGGAAATGAATAATTCACTTCAATTCTTCACCCATGAGTTGAGAAATACATTTGCAATATGCATTTCTCTTATAGAATGCTTTAATGAAAGACTTAGCTTATTTTCTTTCCCTTAGATGAAAACCCATGATTAGCTCTTTGTAAAGAGCTATTGAAAAGTTCTTTTGCTGCAGGACCAAGGCAAGGGATCAGCTCACCGATTTGCAATAAACTATACTAGTAACTGATATTTTAATGACTAACGGTTAGCAATATGAAACCTTAACATAGATATACTTGTTTAAACATATCACTCACAGTGAGGTTTATCTAAAAGTATTATTACAGATGTAATAAAACATTTTTCATTTGTGTATTTACTAGTTGCGGAATCCCCTAAAAGAGTAAAATAAGTTATATACATTGATCTTTCTGTTGGGTTATGGGAAAATATCTTCAGAGGCTCTATGTATTCAGTGCTAGATGTTTTCCTTCTCCCCAGCTCGCTCCAGTTGCCTTTTGGATGGCCTGGATAGAATGCAACCCACAGGCAGGTGAAATCTGGCCCTTATTATTCATAGTTTCCACACTAGAGATAAGCTGAAAGCAGTCTTAGGAAGATATTGTTTCTCTTAACTGTGATTTACTTTTACATTCATCATATTGGTAACATTGCAGCTTTGGATTTTACCCATGTTTCAAAGGCTCTGTACATTCTGCAGTCTGATATGGCAATAGCCAAACTAGAGTTAAACAAGCTCCCTCAAGAACACGAACAGGCCTGGTCATGATAGCAAAGTTCACCATGGTAATTATGTATATTACTGGGTTTAAAGGAAGATACCTTCTTAGAAGTTTTAAAGTAAAAAATATGTTCATGAAAGTGCTATACAAATGGTCCAAAACTGACTGTCCACTCCCATTCATACATAGGGTGACCCTGTCTGGAAAAATACCTAAGGGAGAGAAGAAAATATAGAGCATGTCTATGTGGTCAGAAGATGGATGTCATTCCCTTGCTCTGTCCATGGCTTGGGGCCATTGAGATGTTATTCCGGATACTGTTCCACCAGGCTTGGGGCCAGATCTTCCTCTCATACCGTGTCCAAAAGAGATTTCCGACAGATCTCAAATCTTTAAAATTCACCCTGCTTCCCTGATTTCTTTTATGCCTGTCATATGGACCCCATTATAAATTAAGGAACAAGATCAGTGACTTTAAATAAACTCTTATATAGGTATTGAAAAATAATGGCTCTCAGTACAGTATTCTGGATTACAGTTCCCAGTCACCATGGATTTCTGTGAAGCATTCTCTACTAAATAGCCAGGCAGCTTCCTCTGAAGCAATATTATTAGAGTCATTGCAAAATTACTTGGAACTCTATTTAGCTGAAATTTGGCTCTGAACTAATAGTTAACCTCAAAAATAATCTTTCCCTTTTGGAATAATTCAAAATGAGACCAACCAGCACTGTTCAGTGCCAGTTTGTGTCTCCAGCTGTTACTAATTATTACATAGCATCTATTTTTAACTTGAAATCCCCTGTCTCCAGCTCTCCTCGCACCTTTGCTGGTCATTATTTTTCATATGATAGGATTCCTTCAGTTAGCCTAATGTTGTAAAATGTGTCATCTGACATAGGTTAGCTGCCAAGGCTCCCTACAGAGCCAATGAAGAAAGTCAGGTACCTCCATAAATTTATACATTCCACCTATATTATATAGCTATCTCAGTCTCCTGGAGTAGAAGATATATCTCCATTAACTATAAGAGAAATTCAGACTGTCAACCTAGGCTAGACACCTGACTTTTAAGTGGCTAAAATCTATTCAGATAAATCCCACTCTTTGTGTCCAGAGAAGGCATTGTACAATAATGATCATAACGTAAAACTATGCAAATAAGTTTTCACGAGTCAATCTATAAAAATAAACCAAACTCCACTCTAATGCAGCTTGTCTGAAATGATCAAATATGCTTAGCATTATATTATTTATAATTTACCATTAGTTACAGGTGTCTAGTGCTAAAAATGTTAATCTATTTCTGGTAATATTAGGGGGAACTGTGAGTGCTCATCATCTGAAACGATGCTTATTTCGTCTTGAATTTCATATGCACAAAGCTACACCAGGGACTTTTTCTATCATTCACTGGGCCAGCCATACCTTATTAAAGGTAATCAAAGTCATGATGGCAAAAGCATCACAGCTTTCCTAAATTCAGGGAGTTTGGCTCAGAGGGATTGGACTGTGATACTTGAAAGGATCTCAGATTGTGATGAATGGTAATTAAATGAACAACCACTCCCTAAGCAGAAAGCTCAGCTTCACTCAATCCTTCTGGAGTATTGCCCTTAGCATAATCTGCAGAGGACAGTGGGGAAGCGTGCCACTTCCTTGCTGTGTGACCAGGGGTGTGTGAAACCAAAGGACGCTAATTCATGATGTGACATCAGGTGACCCAGGAGTACACGTGTTTCATTGGTCCCCACTCTCCCTTTAGCATCATTCACCTGGTTCTTCAGCTGGCACCCACACCACACTTTTAAAGAATGGAGGCATTTTCCTTAGCCATGCTAAGGAATCTCTTTCAAAGATTTCCAGAGAAGCCTCACTGGTTTAGGACCCTAATTCGATAAAAGCTGATCAGCTAACTCCTTGGAGAGGATGCTCTTAAGATTGCTACACTAAGTTGAGAACACCCTAATTTTAACTGGGATTATTTGGTAGCTTTACAAATAAATTGTTTGCAGAACCTTTTGGTGTCTGAACAAATGGAAGCTGCTAAAAAGCTGTCCTCATATGCAAATCTGGCATGTTGAAGTGGTTTAGCTGATTTGTACTCTTATACGCTCAATAGGTGAGTAGAAGTATACCAAACAAGTTACTTATGGATTGGATTCTAATTGAAGTGCCTCAGCAGCTTAATGCTGTCCAGAAAGGTGCTGAAAGATAAATACTGAATGTAACAACCAGTCTTATTTCACACTATTCTGGTTTAATGGGCAGCTGCAGATTGGAGGGTGAGCCATGGGACTGCATTTGCAAGTGTGTTTACAGACACAGTATTGATTTCCTTGCTCACTAAGAGCATTTCTTTACTGCCACTGCTTGCAATAAACAACCCTGCAAAAGCCTACATTGTGAAGCCATAATGCATTATTTAACAGGAGCTAATCAATATAAAACAAGCATTCCCTTTGTTACAGGAGTGCTATTGACAGAATGTTTCTCCCTTTTAATTTTTTATTATTTTGCATTGATTGCTGAAGACCTGCATAGTCTTCAGCAATATATACCAAGCCAGGCCTGACCATAAATTTCACTTTTTATACAAAAACAGATTGCCCCATTTTAGCACAGAATTAATTTGGAAGAATATCCAGCATTCTAAGAAATCAATATGAGCATAGCCATTAACTTCAATAGCAGAAAAATCAGGCCTTTGATCAGATATAAAAACCAGTCCATTTAACCATCTCTGAAATAAAAGATCAATACCAAAAAAACCCTTCCTTTTCCCAAATAAGTCCTTAACTTAAGAGTTCGCCTGGAAAGAATGCATGGAATTTGGATTTCTCAGCTAACTGAAGAGAAAGAATTTTGCCATCTGTAATTTCAAAAATAATATTCTCTACTCTCTGTCTCAGATTTGACCTGCAGTTCTACTAATGCCATGCCTGTAACATCATTCAAATAACAGTAAATAAGTGCAAGACAGGGTTTATAAAACTGGAGTGCCTTGCACATGTCTCATTTATCCTCTCTTAAAAAACTCCAACTGGTTCAGTGGGTGCAGGGATGAAGTAGGCAAAGAGGAACCTATTTAAAAATTCCACTTCCACTTCTTAGACCTTCATTTATAAGAATATGCTTAATTAGCAAAGTTTTAAGGTCTTCATAATGAAACTCATGGACATAATTGTCAGCTACCACATTCCAGGCTCATACTTTCAACTGGCATTCATTAACTGCCAATATGAAATTTAGGGAATCAGATGATATGCCATACAAAGGTCTAAAAACTCCTAAATTAGTCTGTTGTTTGAGTATGTTTCATTTCGATCTTCAAAGGAAAGATACAGGCTTTTTCTTCTAGTCTAAAAACTAAAACTTTACACTAAAAGCTGAACTCTAAAACTAACATGTTCTGACTATTTTGACCTTTCATATGTCTACTTCAGTGAGGGTTTTCAATATTGCTTCAAGTTGGATGATGACTAATGTGTCATTCAAAACTGAAAATCTTTATGAAGAAATGCTATGTTTGACATTTTGGAAACAGATGAAAATGGTAAGTAAAATAAATATGAAACATATAAAGGCAAGTCCCAAATATGAAGCAGGCAGCTTTTTCTCCCTTGCTTAGGGAAGATACTTCACTATTCTCTGAAATGTATTTCAAAAAAGATAGAATAAACTTGGTGAAGATAAATTTTGCTGGTAAGAAAGATATTGTGAGATGCTGAGATGGAGAAGATAGGAGCAGTGCATTTCATACTGCTTTTTACTGTAAAATAGCCACTAGCCATCACTGAAGGTAGAATGCTTAATGGTCTCAGGATATCCCTTTCAAGTCACAGTTAAAGAAATCTTCACAAATTATAAATATCAAAGGTGACTATCTAAACAGATTACAAATATTTCCTAATTGTTTAGAAGTCTTCTGTGTTACACCATTTTATGAGCAGACCAAAAAAAACAAGATGAGAAAAGGAGATATTTTGGAGAAACTCTAAGCTTATATCTCATAGCATCAATCACAGTGAAGAGCACAGCTTGCCAGAGGCATTTTCTTTGTAATCTAGAAGACCATCTGTACAGTGTCATGAAATAATACAGCAAGCAAAAGCTTTCATACTGGTATCTGTGCCTATGTGCATATACACACCTCTTGCAAAAGCTAAGATGACTTCTGCCCAGCATACTGAGGGGAGAAGGCATCGCTGGTTCTCACTTTATAAATGATACACTAGATATTAGTCATACAAAGTTTAAAACGTGTCCCAGTCACCACCCTTGAATGCTCAGAAGTCTGCCTGTATGGATGTACAGGCTGGCCAGACCAAAGTTTCCAAATTCAGGACAGTGATTCTTCAACAAATTGAGGGTTGTTTAGGAGGGCCCAAGATCTGTCTCATGAGGACATGTGGGAAATGACAAGGAGTACTGAACTAGGACTCTGCTCCCTGTCTGGTAGACCATGTAGAGGAATTCCAGTTTTAATCAAATTATTGGGATTGCAAGTGGTTTGCTTAGTGAGGGAGACACCCTCTGAGGTCTGCAGAGGTATCCAGACAGCGCACAAGCCAGAAGGGACAAGTGGGCTTAGGCGGTTTGGATTCTGGATTGGGAAATTCAGTTGTTTCACCTTAGAGCTAGAGAATAGACATAAGGCTGTGCAGCTCTTGAGAGGTAAAAATTCACCTCTCTCAACAAGGAGAAAGAAGAGATCACCTGGAATTTGTGAAGCAGGAAGGTAAACCTGTAAAGAAGGCTGATTGCTCCTGCCAGGGACAGGCACTTTGTAAGTGGCTGTACCTGCCAAGACTGAAGGGCAGAAGACAGATGGCAAGACAAACCTCAGGGCGGCCAAAGCACTGAAACTCTGACAAAGAAACACCACAACAACTTAAAAACCTGCTGATGGCTTTAGAAAGAGAGTTGACCTGCCTGAACAGGTTAACCCCAGCTAGAGATTTAATAAAAAACTTGTTTCACTCACACCAATTTTGCCATTGCAAGGTTCTCTCTCATGTCATGAACTAGAACAACTTCTCCTTTCATGGAGTAAGCAATTATGTACATATGTAAATTATTGATTTATTTATATTATTTTCTAATTGTAAGAAAATTCATATTATTATGTCAGGATGCTATCCATTTTTTTCCTTTTCTCTGATTACTGTGGGAGCCATCCAGTAAGAAGGACTGTCGATACTACTATATATCTGTGAAGATAAACACTTGACAACTTGGCAGCACTTAAGCATTCTTCATCCTTATTCTTTTACGCATCGTAAGGATCTGCTCAGAACACCCACATACATGCACAAACATTCTGTCACTCACACATAATACACTCCTTTTTCCAGCCACAATTTTTCCTTTCCCAACAGTTCCAACTATAATTCACTGGCAGAGCAAAATCTTGGAATAAGCATCTCATTTATCACTGGACAAAGACAGGCCTTTACTTCTCCTCAACTCTAAAAGCCAAGGTGGAACTGGCTGCATCTCATTTTTCATAAACTTTCAGTAGATGAGTTAGTTGATATCTGGGTGGACTGAGACAGGCTGGAGATTACTGCAGTGTTTTTTCATATTTTAGTCAGGATGGGGGCAGAATTCACAGTTCTGAAACTTCAATGCTGAGCAAGTTTGACTTTATCCTGCCTGGAAAAACCAGTACTGTGGTTCAGAAGAGCTCCCCGGGGTGCTCAGGCCAAGTAATTACGGTAACTTGCATAACACCTCTCATCAAGAAACTGCATTTTTTCAGCAAGAAGAGTCGTCTTGTTCCATTCACAGTAGACTTAAAAAAAGAAAAAGGTCAGTCTCCAGTACTAAACTGCCTGTAATCCATTTTACCTTACCAGCAACAAATAAGGGCAGCAAAACAGAAAAAAAAATAGCTGAAAAAAGTCTTATGTACAGCATACTGGAGGATCAGAGAAGACACTGTTCTTTTTGTCTAAGTATGGTAGAAGTGAGTTTTCAGGAAGAGTTTAGATAAAGATTGGTTAATGGCCCCTGAACAGCAGAGCTTTCTTACAAGCTATCTCACAGTTCCTCACTGCCAAATTCACAGGCTACCACCCAAGGAGGGATTGTGCCTGAGGCTTGCACTTCTGTTCCGCAATTGCTTGGTACATGTAGATGCCTGCATATGTTATAAAAGCTGTAAAGTTTGTGCGCGTTGCTCCCCTCCCTCTGCCCCATCTCAGTTCTTCTCCCTCAGATGGGGGCACATCCATGACACTCTTCAAATGACACTCACCAGGCCACACAAAGTCCATGAAGTCTAACAAGGACCATCAGTGGACTGCAGGGGACTAAGGCTCTCAGGATGCCAGGCTAGAGCCAAGAAGAAGGACACAACGATTTACGCTCTTATTTATAAGGTGGGAGAACCCTTAGTAAAGCAAAAGTTCTGTCACATGCAAATTGGGACTGTTTTAACAGGGAATTAAAAAAAAATAAAATAATTCTTCCCCCAGGATATTTCTTGGAAGGCAGGGACACAGGTTCTCCACTGGCAAAAGAGAGCCTTGTTCTCCCACCCCTTGGGCAAGTTCCCTAGCCACTGGATTACTGTCTGCAAGATGACTACATCACCTGCTGATTTTATGAATGGTGTGCAAGTCTAGCATGCCATTTCTCTGGCTTTGCTTTTAATGGAAATGTTGATATGTAAAATGAAAATGCATTGTTTCACAGAAGAAAAAAAGAAATCTCATTTTGCCCAAGAAAACCCTACTTCTAACCAATTTCATTTCTTTTTCAAGAAGCAAAAACTAGGACATGTTCATTTAGATTTAGCTCAAGCCAAGTTCATTTCCATTTTTTAAAGATCATAGGCATTTAAAAGGGTAAAATACTGTATTGTGAATTAATCCCTATTCCATTCCTTGCTCTTTTTGCTACAAGGCTTAATGAATTAACAACACGGGAATTTTTACTGAGGTCCTTAAATTTCCAGACAATTTATTTTAATTGTGATAAGAAAGCTTAGTCTTATATATTTATTCTCTATACCTAAGATACAACACATTTTTATATTTCCAATTTTTGGAAGTTACACTTTCCTCCACAGAAACTAATTGGGTCTGTTCCCCTCCCATTTTAACCTTTTTTCCTCAAGCTCAGGGATGCCAAGGTTCTGCTTAGTACATAAAGCATCTGATATTTCGAAAGAATAAAAAAAATCCTTTTCTTTTCTTGGTGAAGCATACATTTAAGGATGAATAGACCATTTTAAAATTTCAACAACAGCACTTAGCCAAGAATGCAGAGATTGGTAGTTTCTCAAAAAATTAAGATTATTTTAGGACATATTTGGTTAACAAAATATCTCAGGTTTCCCACCCAGCCTCAACAGTTGGCTTTTGCTGTACTAACCACTGCTGTTAAATTATATAGTGCACACTACACTTATGATGGACATGGTTATAATAGACGATTGGTTATAGCGGACAAAAACAGATCTCCCAAACCAAACATATTAAGTTCAAGACATTCCTCTCTGGTTATAACAGCAAACTTTGGCCGCAATGACAATTTCTGGGCTTTTTTCTGAACCCTATAAGTGGACTGAATAGAAATGGGAGCTGGTGAGGAAAGTTACAGGAATACTATGTTTTTAAAATAGATTCTGCCTTAAACCAAAACTGATCAAGATGGTAAAAGAGGTTATGCCAGACTGGCACTTTCTGCCAGCCTGATTGACCACTGCATACTAGATGAACCCAGAATTTTCTATAATCTGTTCACTCATGCTCTAAGAGCCAACTTCGGTGGATGCAGTACTGTGGAGATGTAAAAAGACTCTGAGTCACCACTCCTTTGCAAGGCTCTTCCTCAGGTGACACAGCCTGTCCCGCCCATGCACAAGGCCAGAAACTCCAGGGTACTCCAACTGACATCATAATTTTCAAGGTAGCCTTTTACATCCTATTTATATCAATATTTGCCAAGGGCATAAGGGGATTGGTGGGCGAGTTAAAATGTACCCATTTCAAATAGGAAGATGAGCCTGTGAGCTGTCAAGAAACGTGAAATATTTATGATCCACAGCTCATGAAAGGATTGCACATTAGGCTCAGTCAAAACTCTTGTGAGATTTTCACGACACTGACCTAACCCGAACAGCTATTACAGATAACAATCATTTAAGTGACCATTCAGGTCCACTTCTCATATAACATCTTTCCTGGCTGAATTTCAAAAACTAAAATATCAATGGTGGGTGTAGAAGTGAGAGTTATTCTTTAGGTCTACTTTTGAAACAAACCAACCAACCGACCTTGTTTTTCACTTCTATGGAAAGTAAAGTTTGACTTTAAACCTTTTGCTCTGAAGGAGAGTGACATAAGCAAGGCATGCTTGTCTCAAGTGTGGGCAAAGCGTACTCACCTGAGTTCTTCACTGAGGATCTTAGCAATAAAACACGTGACCCTTTTTGAAAGGCTTCAGCACATGTTTTTCCTTAGTAGTCACACACTTGCTTTTTGGGGTCTTGTGGCAGACCTTTCCTGGCCAGCAACTGTGTCGCTAGCAGAGTTAGTTCTGCTCCTGTCTGGAGCTCATTAACTCCCACTCTGCTTTACCTCTTAAAACAGGGTAACAAAGTAGGACATAAGTCACGCTTGTACGTACAAGCATCCACTCACACCCATGAAACAGCTCTGGTAGAAATAGGGAGGCTCTGTATTTGCATGACTAAGGTCCTGCAAGAAGGCACTCTGCCAGTTGATGTTAATGGAGAAGAGCTGACCCAAGATGTAATTCTGCATTTCAACAAAAAGCTTCATTTTATTCTACATGTTCTTTGGGGTCCAAGTCTGTCAAGGTACAGTCTTGGCTTCCTGATGTCTAAAAGTATAAATGAGTACCTACTACATTTGATAAAGCAAACAATGTTATCTGTGAATTTTAGTTATGTTCTATGTGACCTCCCTGCAAAATAGAGATGAACATCCCAAGTCAGCACAAAGTACATTGGAAGTTCTTTTACCTAATACCTACAAAGAAGTCCCAACACACATCTAAAAATAAATGATGGCATTCTCAGATGGTAAAATATCTGTGATCCATGATAGTCTTGTGTGACACGGCATACATTCGAAAAGACTAGAGTTGACATAGTGATTTTCCAGGCAGCAGAGGTCTGTTTCCACCCATACGTCTCTTCCATTCTTGTCATACAAGGGCATCACAACGCTTTGAGATTGTCTAAATATTGTTTTATTTCAACAGCGAGATAGATGCCTCAAGTCCCTTCCATTTTGGAGGAAGATTGCTAACAAAATGTGATCAGTGAATGATCATTATGACAAGTCCTGCAACTGGAAAGCGTATAGGCAATATATACTGGCAGACACACTTGCCATCTAGAATTATAATTAAAAGCGTTTGCAAGGTGCATTCAAATGTACTATATTTTCCAAAACTGTAGAAAATATCTCTACTTAATTAGTCAATTCATTCAGAGGGTTTGGGATTTTGAGTTCTTCTTTTGTTCAGAGTTCCAATATTTTAAGGCCTGTTTTTCAGTTATTAAGTAAATGCTACCTGTATTCAGACAGTGCCAATACACAGAATTTGATAAACATGAAGTATCATCACGAAGTGTGGTTGTCATACTGTTTTCTGTACATTTAAACTATTATCTTTGCACACAGCTTCAAGTAACCGTTGGACTTTCTCTTCACTGGCTAACTAATAACACAAGAATAAAATATCGATATGTGAAAAATGTATCATTTCCCTAGAGAGTGTCTTAAATAATTTGGGGTGTGTGTTGATCTCTTCTGCTTATCTATCTTCTTTTCGTTTTCTCGGTTAAAGATATAATACTCAATGGGGGAAAAAAAAAAAAAAAAAAGGAAAAAGTGCATTAAGATTACATTTGGCATTTTGAATACAACAAAAGGTACCTATAGGGCTGCTTTGTTGCACAGTCAAGTAAACTCCAGCTGTTAACCCTGTGATCACTTCTTCAGTAGGCAAAAAAGGACTCAGCTCTAACCTGGCTACATGCTGGTTCTCACCAGTATAACAACTGATATTTTCTTCTTTATGAATTGCATTTACAATTATTCCTTGGCTCTCAAGGAAAACTTTGAAAGAAAAATGTGACTAGACTTCCTAAGTGAGTGGTTTTTGGGTTTTTCTGTTTGTTTTTTTAAATAAAAAAGCTGTATATTTGTTTTTATTAGAGCTGAAGTAAAACCTTTTGCTTGAGATGAAAACTTCTGCAGGATGACTTGCAAAATCTTGTGGCTTTATTGGTATTCTCCTATTATGTTCACATTAAAGAGCCCAAAATATGCTAAATATGACCCTCTGCCTGGAGAGAAAGCAACTACTGCATATATGGAGTCAGAGAAAATGCATTGCTCAAACTTTGATCACTTTTTTAAATGTGTCAGTAAGGGGAAAAATCCTGGCCTTGCTGAAGTGAATGGGAGTTTTGTCATTGACTTCAGCTGGACGAAGGCTTCAGTAGCTGTCTTCTGACAGGAATTTCTAGATTTGTTGTGTAACTTTGAGAACTACACTTCACAGGAAGAACCAATATAAGTGAACACTAGAATTTATTTAAAACTTTGAACAATATTTTCCTGAAAACTTTTCTTTTTCAGAATGTTCTCTTTTAAATTTTCTGAAGGAGGACAATAAAGAAATCAAACAAACTTCATTTTGAAAATCTATTTCAGTCTTACTTGAAATGTCTTATATTGTGTGTTTCTTCTTCTGCCTTCTCCCTTTTTCTTCATTAATTTCTGTCCTCACTTTCCTTTCTTCTGAAATCCAAAGAATAAGAAAAAATTTAAAATGGGAGAAGCAGTCAGGGCAGGTAGGGAAGAGGGGAGGAATGACAATTATTTGGGAAGCGAGATGACTTTTTTCCATATTCCACTTCTTGCCTTCACAGTCAAAGACAAGACAGAGACAAGTGACACAGCTTCAAACCTACAAAATTCCACCTTTTCCCAGAATGGTTTGTTATGCTGTTTTCAAAAAAATACCACCGTATTTTGAAAGCTAATTGCATGTTGTATGTGTTTTCTTTTATGAAATGATCTTTTTCATTTCTCAGTCCATTCTATTAACCAATTTGTCAGAAACTTAAGAAAAATGCCATTCTAGGTTGCTCTGTCATGCAGATAGGCAAAATACAGCAGACTATGGCAACAGCAGTCTGTGCAAGGCTAAGCAGCATATGGCCTTAAGCAAAAATAAGCCCTAAACAATTTCAAAAAAGTTGTTTACTGTGGCATTATACGTTTGACAAACTATATTCCAGCAAAACAAAACATCGACAACTATTCAGTGAAAAAATTCTTTTCAGCAAAATGCTTATCCAGGTGGGTGAATGCTTTGTTTTCAGTTCTCACCTCAGTCGGCTAACTATTCTGCTTTTTCAAGCTTTTCCAAGTTCATCAGTCTTAAGACTTCATAAAATTGACTCAATTTATTTTGTCATAATTTCTTTATCAATCAATAGTCTGTGTTTATATGAAAATACTTTTTTCAAAAGTCTGAAATCTCCATCTATAGGCTCTTGGGTAAATGGTTAACTATTTAAATGACAAGCTCAGTGCATGAGGTGAGATTTCTAAGCCATTTTTTGGCTTCAACAGTAACATTCTGGTCACCTTATAATCCCGTTGGACCATTTTAATGTAAAAATGTACCAATGGAAAAATGAAATATGAGGAGCAGTGTTGCACAGAGGTTTTCTGTCCAAAATTTTCTACGTAATATAAAACAAACACAACCAAAACATATATTTCCAAAATTGCATATTAGGTATATGAAGGTACTTACCTCCATCCTCAGCAACAGGTTGCCAACAGAAATTTGTAAAAAGAAAACCATACATGTATGAAGGGTTTTCTAAGAGAAAAATTGTTTCAGTTTTATCTAATACAAATTTAAGCCTGTCAGCTGTATACTTGCTCTGTGTACACACTCAAGTCGTGAGCAGAGCAAGCTTCAAGTTCTCACACTTCATTATTCATGTCATACATTATCTGTATGACATACAAAGAGATACTGTTTGATATAGTGGGACAGAAAGTTTACCACAGATCCTACCAGAGTCCTGGCACAAAGTATTTTAATAAGTTAACAAAGTTTCTGACAATGTCATCGATAAGAGTGGCACAGGAAAATGTTTGAAAAATTTAATATCTGTACCTGAGGATATCCTGTGTTAATCAGAGGTAAAGGTTTACTTTTGAAAATCCTTTCATCTGGCATATTTGTTAAACACCTGTAAACACCTGCCTACCTCCAGGGGATTTAATACCCCATGGCTCTTCACTGTTCCCTCTTCAGCTTCATCTAGCAGGGAACTGCAGCTATATTTGGCTTCTAAAAGCACTCACAGTTAGTAGGTATATCTGTGTAACTTCTTCCAGAGTGGGTAAAAGAGCCCCAGTAGTTCCAGGTAAGAGGAAGAAAGTTCACGTGACATGACGTGTTTGTAAGGTGATGATAAAAATCTCATCAGAATTGATTACAAAGCCCAGTACATGAATTATACTGTGTTATGGACTGGCTGGGCCATTTCAAGCCTTGCTGCAAACATTTACTTCTCTACCATTCCTCACCATAGCATATACTCCTCCTTTCTTTACCCTTATTAATAGGCAATTGCCTATGAAAAATTTGAATTCTTTCTCAAATCATTTACACCTAAGTACCTCTTTACAATGGCAAATCCCAAAAATACTGTCCCAGTTATTCATTCAGTCGCTTTTTGCAATATCATGGGCAGCACTGCAGCAGGTATTCTGAGTGGTGCTTTTACCCACTTCGGATTTCTGTTGTACTACAGGCTCTTAAGGTTCTCCAAAGTACTCCAAGGACCACAGCAATCTAAACTTTAAAGCAAATTGGATTTAACACCTATCTCCTTAGACCCCTTCCCTTCTAGAACAGAATTCCTTTCATCAGGTTTGTTTTATAAATACTCACAGAAAAGCCCTTCTATAAATAACTTATAGGCTGAAGTTTGAAACAATGAGTGAAGTAAAAGCCATAATAATATGTTGTGGTAATTCAGCTCAATTTAAAAAGAAATTATAAATTATTATAAAATGAACCACATTATATTGGTACTGAAGAACACATCAGAATGGAAGCCAGCATGACACGTGGGCAGCTGTGCACACAGATATGTTACCCTATTCCAAAGGCTGGAAAACATTCCAGAAAAATAATATCCCTAGGTTTCAGAACTTCAGTGAACTGAATATTTTGATTTATGTTTTTCATAATTTCATATTAATATAAATATTTAACAATACTTAAAATACATAACATGAATTTAAGTAACCAAATAAAATTAAACATCCATTTTGCCTATGCACTTTCAAAATGTCTCTTTAGACAATCTAAATCTTTAAGCACCAAAAACAGTTATGAAAAATATTATCCTAAACAGAGCCTTTAATATCCATAAGTACCATAGTAAAATGTATTATAGAGTTCAGCCACTGAGAGATGACTAAGCAGATATCGTACTGGTGGGTGTTTCCATGACCAAGAGCGCACTTTGTAATATTCTGCTATTTAGAGTTCTTTTGTCTTTAATGCAGCTGGAAAGATTTAACTATGCAGTTAATCTTAGAGAAATATCATGTATTGGATCACTTATGCGTGGCACTGTTACTATAGAGGTAAGAATTACTTATCCTTTAATAATACACAGGGTTTATGACCTTTTTGTGGACAGATAGAAGCAAAACTAGCAAAATTTTTAAAAAAATCATTTTAGTTCAATGTAGACTGTTCAGCTATCAAGACCATTTCCCACTTGTCACTCCCACTTGCTTCCCTCCAGGTGTGGAGAGAAAGCAACCTTTCTGCAAAAAAGACAAAGCCTCCATGCTTGTGTCACTGGTGTGTTCCAAGTCCATGCAGGAAACCACAGCCAATTAGGCAGGAATCTACCATTTTACTGTCTGGAGTAACGATCTCTCTATTTCTGGACTTTCTGCAATAATACGTTGATTTCCCAACAAAATGGTTTCTTCACAGGTATAGTTCTCAGCATAATTAACGTTATAAGAAATGCATTGTGCCCCCTGCTTTCAAACAGCTCTGTGGTGTCAGGGTTGCATACCACCACCTCACTGGGGCTCCCAGCATCTCTAGGAGGGCTGGGAGAGGGCCAGCACGTAAATGGTGGGGGACAAAGCCAGCAATCCTACACTGATACAGATTCATCAGCCATGGGAAGGGCATGTCTGAACACCACCTGAAATCACAGAAAAGAGAGAAGGGAGCCAGCACCAAGAGAGCTGGTGCACTCCCACTGTACGCGACACAGTGCATGTGCTAACCTGGGACCTGGTCGTTGCGCAGCTGTGCTAGAACCGCGCTTCAGCCAGGCTGCATGCAAACAGGCACACATCTGGTGCCACACTGGTGGTGTTCCACCGCCCCCAGTTTCTGCAGTAATTCAACCTACAATAGGTGAAAGCTGTTTGTTCTGTGCTCCCAAGTGAGGGTTAGACAAGTTCTTAGAAGTGGTATTTGGAGAGGATTCCCTACCACCACCACCACCTTTGCTTAGACCAATACTTAGACCAAAGCATACATTTTTCAATGGGATTTGTTCAGTATCATCAGTGTTCAGTTATGCTAAGGATCCTCTATAAACCTATCCTCTAGATTTATGAAATTCTGGTTTTTTTTTCTAAAGCCATCTGAAGACAATACCTAGGGTCTAGATACAGTAAATTAAACAAAACCCCTCCAACATCCATCTTTCAGAAGTAAACACTGAGCCTTCAGTTTCACAGCTGTAGCTCTGCAATTCATGCAGCCACTTTGGATAACAGAGAGCTTTCTTTTCCTTTGTCTTTTCCTCCTCTTAGCTGTGAAATCAGTACTCACAAACCAGCAACATTCAGTCACTCTATGTAGGCAGCCTTGGCAAATACAACTGTTCCACATATACATCTTGTATAATCGCTCCATGTGAGGTCTGAACCTGGGGGAAATAATGGAACCATCTCCAAAATAAGGAAGATGATTGGTTTAAATCTAAAACAGTCCACTGGGAAATTGTTTTAGCTATAAAATCTCTGAAAAACTTATTCAGGTAAGATCGATCAAGCTCATCTCTTCATCATAATATTTGCCAAATAAAACTAAAATTTTTTTAACAAACCCATTCTTTCTCTACAGACAATGACCCCTCTTTTAAACGTTGTTCTAGATAAAGACCAGATTTATACAGCGTTTATCTTCTGCTGTTCTGGCAATGTTTGGTCCATCAACCCCTCGGTCCTTCTTGTAGCAATGTCCATGCACTGACACATCCAAAGAAATATAATGAAAGCTTCTTAATTTCTTATATGATTATAGTACCCTACAATTTTTTAAGACAGACATGTAAAATATATTCTTTTCAATTAAAGGCTGGCAGAACTGATTTATATTGTTTTAATTCCAAAGTAGTTTCATGTCAGCGAAATCAGGGCTAGCTTTGAATTTGCTCTTGTGTTTAAATAATGTTCATGGTTTAAATATTGTTCATGTTATTGAGAGGAAAGTTAAACCCCTGAGAATATATGACAATACTGGCTGCTTCTTCAGACTGTTTTATGCAGCTGTGACAGCTATATCAGTCCATGAAGCTGGGGGGGGGGGGGGGGAGGGGGGACGACACTCCACACAAAAAAAAAAAAAAAAAAAAAAGCCTTATTCGCTTGCTGGAAAATTGGAAAAATCAGGGTTTTTTCCTCATGTGCACATGTTTTGATTGAAAAGTATTTCAACCAGTGCAAATTATTTATTATATTACCTGGTACTTAGTACCAGTATGGCGCACCCAAGTACCTTCTAAATTCTTCCCAAGCAATTTATAAAGCATTTAAACATTTAAAACTGAGATTAATTTTAATTTGAACCTCAGCCATACCAGAACAATATTTAGAAGGTTACTGCAATCTCTCCCAGATGTGGAAGAAATCATTTTCACTGTTCATTTGAGGTAAGAATGGATACAATACCTTTAAGAAACTGAGAGAACTAAGATCAATGTTAGAATATTACACTGTTTTCTAATTCAAGATCCTGAAGCACACACAGGTAATAGAATGAAAACTTCTATAAAGAGTATTCTTCATACAATAACCCTCAGCTTTCAGCAATACTTAAAATTTTCTACAGTCACTCTATTTTCTTTAGAGGAAATTAACTGGAAGAGGTTAACGCATATCCATGTGCTGAAATCAGAGTGAGAAAAGTGAAAAAGTATTAAGAACTAATACATAACACTGAACAACATCCCTTTTCATTTTTCCTGCTTTGCTATAATGTGTATTTACTTCAGTCGCTTCAGTTATGAACAAAAAAAAAATCATCAATTTTTTGTTGAAAACTTTTCTCATTGAATGCATTATGGCATAAAACTTCATTAGAAATAAGATCACACTGTTATAACTGTATGATAGCAACTTTTTGAGAGAACTGTCATAGAAGTGTAAGTGCTAAGCAGTCGTTGAATCATCCTTAATATTGTTGTTATTAAAGATCTTAGAGAGTTTTAACTGATTGGTATTCACCTAATGTCCAAAGCCATTTCTAACAGCTGAAAAATATTTTGAGATATTTCCAACTTCAATCAATATAACTTGTGAGTATAGCTATTTCTCAGAATTACTAAGTGTACCAGATTTTAAAAAAAAAAAAAAAAAAAAAATAGAAAACGTATGTGATACAATCTATTAGCGATCAAATAGTGATTTACCTATATTACAGTTTCTCATATACTATGGACTTAGCTCATGGCAAATACTCATTTTCATTTTCTTTTCACCTCCAGAAACAAAGGCACATCTCTTGAAATTACCATTTACATTATCAGCAGCAATTTACATCATATCAAGTAATGTAAAATTTATTTATACTTGCAAATATTTTTTTTTACAGAATTTTCTTGACATCTTGAAAGTGCGGTACATAATAGCTCAGTCCTTTTTGATTGTGTAACACAAATCTCCCCATCATCTGAATTATCAGCACTCACAAAGACTGCTTCCTTCATTGTCAGTTTTCTCAAATAAAAAATAAGCCAATATGTTGTTGCAAATGCGTGAAGTTTTAGTCCAGTAGTAATAACTGTACTTCTTTTGCATTTTAGTGGTGGCTGATTTTTCTTTTGAGTTCACAAAGAAATGTAAGATCCTTGTTATTTTAGAAATGATCCTTGAGTGCAAGCAATCATTTTCTGGTCTTATTGTGGCCAGTTCTCAGCCTTTAAACATTAGCCTCATTTCAGGATATAAGGGATTCCCAGATGAGATTTACAGTCTCATCTGAAACCTCCATCCAATTCTTGATCTAATGTCAGAAGAAACTAATTTCTCTTTCTTGCACCATCATACCTCTGAAGTCCTTCCACAATCTCCTAAGCACCTTAGGCCACCACAGTAGTACACAACACTGAAACCTCACGCAGACAGATGTCCTGCTTTATTTATAGACTTTTGCACCTGGAGAAATATTTGCAGAGAGCTCTGCGAAGGCCTCTACCTGAAAACCGCCAGGAGGAGTTTGCTTGCAAATACATTTCAAAGCCTTGCCCAGAACTTTTGCAATAAAATATATCAGCACTCAGAGGCAACTGGCACTTTCAGAATGATGAATGAAGAGTTCAGAATATGTTCATTTTTTCATGGTTACCCAGCCTGGATTGCAGAGTCCTGGGACGATAAGTTGTTTACATGAAGAAAGTATAAAGCATCAAGACTCACACCTCTGTCACTTATACCAGGTGAGCATTTCACTTCAGAGCAAGAACAGCACCAAAGAACTTTTTTCTTTAACTGTGATTGATATCTTTTAAAATCTATTTTTACTCTGAAAACAGATGTAAATTAAAGTGACATTGCTAAATGCTGCTCTGCAAAGCTTTGACTGACTGATTTAGGCTTCTCTTATTTAGACAGGAGTTGCATGAACTGAGAAGCATGCCCTATGATGAGTGAAGACGGGCGTTATAGGGGACAAATCCAACAAATGAACCACAGCACATACTCGCCTCTATGAAGCTGTATCATTTTGTTTTCCTACTTTATTTTCTAATTCTTTTGCCTAAATCTTATTCTGTGCCATGCAAATTAACTTCAGCAATTTTCTGGATGTTATCTCTACCTCAGCAAAGGCTGAGGAAATAAATCTGACACATCAAATTTACAGAATCTAGTCCTATCATTCAGCCTTCTCTGGCTTTCCCCTAAAAACTATGCATACAGATGCATAGAACCCCCAAAAAGTACAACTTTCAGCTTTCTTCCCAAACACAGCTCCTTCTTTCCAACATCACTAGCTCCTTCCATCTCCTCTAAACTGCCTTTTTGTCCAGCTTCTGCCTTCCAGCCCTGTTCAACTTACAGATCTGTGCTTTCTTCTACCCATCAGCAGTTTTGTTGCTGATAGGAATTTTACTCACTTTCTTCCTCATTAAACCATAAAGAGAAATGCAAACAACCTGATGCAGAAGTGATTCCAACACAGACTTATTCTGTAGCCATACTCCAGACTGAGGTCCAGAGCCATAAAAAAGATTGAGATTGGCAGGATTTAGGAAATTAAAGCCAAACTTGTGGCCCTCAAAACCTGTAAGCAACTCTTCACTAATGGTCAGAGCTCCTAAACTGTCTGAAGCTCTTTTGGCACCTGAGGAAATGTCTGAAAAGGCCCTCAGGGCTGTGCTTTGAAGAATAGGCTTGGCTATAACCTCCACTTGTTAGAAATAGGTCGGCTGTCCTCAGGGAAGCACTAGAAGCCAAGAAACTGGAATGAGAAAGAGACATGTCTGTCAGCCTGCAGGTTAGACACCTAAATGCAAGAGGCAAGACCAAACCAGTCCTTTGCCTTCAGAAGCAGCTCCCAACTCAGCGTGTTGACAGCCTTTGCCCCCGTGATGACTCTTTCCCTGAGCACGCACAGTGACCATGGGCATCCCTGCAGGGCCAAAGGCTACAGGCTCGCGTCTGTGCCACTGCACGGCTTTCCTTGGTGTCTCCAGCAGTGAATCTTATCTGGAATCATGTCGTTATAAAGTGAAGTTACAAATGTATGTCTGTGCAAAACATTCCCTGATTGTTTTTAAAGTACCTTTACAGTGTTATCCAGAGTTAGAAAACCAAGGATTTAATCCTAGGATTTATTCAAACAGTCCAGCCCTGACCTAAAACTTCTCTGTGTCTGTTTTCTAAGGGGTTAGAAATGGCATCAGTGACATTTCTTACAGACTTCAGCTGGCACATAGCTCACCAGGCATTTCAACTGTCTATGTGATGCTTTTGTTCCTCCACTCCCTTATCACAAATTACATTTTAACTTTTATATTTTGACTCTGCTGAACACTTGAAGGCTGTATTGTTTTGTAGTCCCTAGGGCACCAGGCAAAACAAACAGAGAATTTCAAATTTCTCACAATCATGCTGCGATAACAGTGTCAGTTTACCCTCATATTTCGAAGACTCTCTCCAGTCATCACGATTGAGATCATGGAGTACACTTCTGCTACACAAGATCTATTCACTGGCAAATTCTCTGTAGCTGCAAGTTACCCAAGCCCCCAAAACTGCAGACTATCATCTATTTACAGCTCAGGGACAGATGACTAACTTTGTGTCTTTTGACTGAAAAGATTATTTACCTGGTGAAAGGGAGAGCATAAGAGATCTTAGTAGTGGAGCCAGGGTTTCCAGATAAGGTAAACAGGGAAGATACTTGTAAAAGAGATAGGAGATTGGAGTATTAGTACTAGTATTAATACAGCTGCTAGTATTGACATTAAACAAACCAACCACCTTCAGAAACTTCTAGTTATTTCTGTCTTCAGCGTTATCGCCTGGTTTCTTTGCTCTGTCCTCAAACAGCCTTCACTACGTGCCTATCTGTCTTATACTCCAGTTCTTGGGTGCAAGGTTTGTTTTTTCTCTTGTATTTGGAAACTCTCCAGGACATTTTAGAAATAGCCACAACATAAATAATTTTTTATCCAGACTGCTGGAATGCCCACTCAGTGCGTTAGCTGCATGGCTGCACGTTCAGTCACCCCTTGTTCTCTTCCAAGGATTGTCCCTTGTTCCCTGCAGTTTACTGCCAGCAGCAGAGGAGCAACTATACAATCAGATGTCCAGTTTCAGAAAAGCAGATATTTTCCCCCCCTTGTTTTTCTAGGAAAATTAGATAATGACAGTTCTAATGAACTCACTAAAAGGGGTGATTTACACAGAACCCACCAGCAGCGAGGCTGCGTGCATTACTCAGCAAGACATGCTGCAAACACAAGTATAATAAGCACTGCTGGAGAGGGCTGCCTGGTGAACTCGTGGTGCAGCTGCAGAGCACTGCGTTGCTGGCCAAGTGACCCCAATCGCAGAGCAGTCACAGAATCCAGAAAGCTGAGTTCATAATAGTTATGTGTTCATAGTCAGGGAGAAAAAGTCAGAAAAACAAATATTTCTTCTTGTTTCAACATGTGAATAGGATTTAAAGTACGAGACCTGGCTTTAAATTACTGACCAGGTTGTCTAGCTCGCCAGTGCACCAACTGCTTTGTGTTGGCATAAATGTTGCTCCACGGAGGTCAATGGGAGTCCAGCTGACCTCCATGAAAGATCTGTTGAATAAAACACATCAAAGAATTGGATTCCCTGAGCAATCTCTTCCTCAAGTTTCCCTGCCATAAAGGAATGGAGAATGTTACTCACTCTGTTGCATAAAGCTCTTTAAGAACTTCAACAGTAAGGCAACAAATTAATTCAGTGACAAATTTTGGCATCTCTGCAGAATACCTATAGCTCCAATTAAGGCAGAATTACTCCGTTTGTAGTACTGTATATATGACTAAATTATATTCCTTGTGAACTAAAAGGTATGTAACTTGTAAAAAATTAATTCATAATCAGACAAAGTTTGTATTTTTTATTTGAGAGATATGTAGACCATCTGTTGGAAAATGAAACAAGCATTTCCCATATTATTAGATTTTTCACAAAATGTGTATAACTGTAAATTTTCCACACTCCACAGATGAATCCCCTCATTAACTTAAAATTAACTAAGTGAATTAAATTCATTTTATCTATAAAATCGATACATATAAAATATTAATAATGATAATCCGAAAACATAAGAAATAATTATTAATTACATATTTACACCTCTCTCACTATCTAGAGGTATAATGGTCACCAAGAATCCATTCCGATATATAGCAGTAAAGCTGTAATTTTAGAACAATCTCTGCTAATGTTGGTACATGAACAGATTCACATCCTTTTACCATTTCTGTCATTTTGGATTTAAAGATACCTTCCTATATCATGCAGGAGTGGTACAGTGCCAACATATACAATATGTATAGATAATGAGGCATCCAGCCATTCAACAATCGTGCTAAAATTATGATTGTAAAGACAGAGAGCAAAAATCAACTTTCTTTGTGACCTCTGTTAAGGTTGTATTAGCCGCAGACCATGGACAGACTTCTGCAAATTTCTGCAAATGAAACCTTTATTTGATACCCCAGGGAACTTTTAACTTCTCTTTTTTTCTTGTTTGGCATGTCAACTAAACTGATATGGCCCAGATCCACATCAAAAGTTCATAGGATTTGCCTACAGTAAATAAATAAGCACCATTATCATGGCCCTTGTAGGTATTGTGGAGGGGAAGAGATTTTAAAGTAAAATAATTGCACAAGATATACAGTTGTCTGTGTAGGTTAGTGTATCAAGTTACTCAATAAAGAACATTTTTAGGCACATCTAAGTTAAGTAACGGAATAATTGAGTTTTCTTGCACAACCTTAATTCATCTCAGCAAAGTACATGCATTA
Source organism: Nipponia nippon (assembly GCF_047370975.1). NCBI lineage: Eukaryota > Metazoa > Chordata > Aves > Pelecaniformes > Threskiornithidae > Nipponia > Nipponia nippon. Next base: position 153,136,778 of record NW_028262290.1, on the reverse strand, counting down.
TGAGACAATCTTTAATTAAGTGATTATATACTACAAATTCTGTACTGCATTTCACAATGCACACAACAAACTTTTTTCTGGAAAAGAATCAAAATTCTCTAGAGTTGTCTGAAGAAGCCCCTCTTACACATACTTATACAATGACAATAGTTATAACTATAGTTATCTAGAACTAAATAAAAACAACACTTACCAGTGTTTTCCATTTGGCATCCTCAAGGAGATTTGCAAAGTTGTACCAGAATATTTGTAATCTAGTTTTCAAATTAAATAAGCGGAACCACAGGGAAGTCTTCATCTGCACTTTGAAGACTGTTCTGCATCGTTCTTTGTAATGAACAGAGAAAAATAATGGACCTCAATCTTCCTCCTTTCTTGAAACCACTTAAAATTAGGGATTACGTGGTTCACAATGAACTTTTAGATTGCCTTCTAAAGCTTTATACGATATGTATTAAAAGCATATGTCTTGTTGCACTTTTTAAAGATGGAAAGGGTTCTACCTATATTTACACATTTTGATTCAAAATCTCCTTTATTCTCAGTTGGGAACAGAAAAGCCTTCATTATTCTCAGCTAGGCCCAGTCCCACAAACATTTCAACTCTGCCTTCATCAGATGCAGATCACACCAGCATTTATCCCCACTAATCACCACTCCCTCTGGCACTGACATTATCCTGGGGAGTTTCCCATTCACCTGACATCAATTACCCTAGACCCTGCTGATACTTAATTCATATCATCATACTTAATTAATCATTAACCCCTTCACTGCAGTCAGTGTTCTGTAATTGGTGTTCACAGCATCTGCAAAATATTAAGGATACTTGACTGTACATTCATCATGAGCTCTTCTACTAGAGCATGAGGTACAGGCTACAGACTTCAGCCATATTTCAGAAGGCTATCACCCAAATATATTAACGCTAGGAAAAATTAGCATTCCTGATCCAGCAGCTCCATAAATCTAGCAGCTGCACATCTACCATTCAGTTCTCTTCAGAGTCATTTAATAAAATCCTGTACTCACAAGGACATCAGGAGACCTGCCTAATCACTTAGCCAGGAAAAATACTCACGGAAATAAACAGAGCCCATTGAGGAGCTTCACATTTCAAAATATTTAAATAAAAAAGACTGATAAATTTAAAGGAAAAGTCCAGTTTAAAATTTAACTGTTGTCAGCTCACTCTAGGAACAGGGCTCTTCTCCTGATTGTGCTACTGATAGAGCTTGGTGGTCAAAATATCTGAACAAATACATGAGGCGAAACCACAGCTGGCTATGCATCTCTGAGAATATCTTATATTGTTTAGGTGATATCGTAAAGGGGGATACTTTTCTTTACAGAGAGGCTAGAATTCCATGGAGCTTCAAAACTCCACTAACCCAGACTAATATTCCACCTTTTCTTTTCATTGGAGACCTAGTCTAGTGTGCATGGAGTCTTTGGTGTAGGATCCTAAACATTTAGTGAGAAATGCAAGGAGGGTGAGGAATAAAACAAGTACTGGGGATGGCTCATTTCAGAGAGCAACCACCTACTCAGAATTTGAGAAAATTATCCATTATTATCAGTGGATCGGATTATTAGAGTTAAATCCTGTGGTCCTTTGTTATATCTCATAACCTCTCTTCGTGTTTAACTTTTAATGGTAAGTTTGAACAGAAGGTCTATGAAATTATATTTACCTGAAGCAAAAGAACCAAAGAATTGGTACTGAGGATATATCAGTGGATCTCGAGTTAGCAACAAATCTGGAGGTCCATATTCTACGCTTACTCTACTGAAAGACAAATAGCACATCGCTGATGAGATGTTTCCCAGGTCTTTATATTCTGCTTTTATTTTGTTTTGCTTTTAGCTTAACAGAAGAGAAATATTTAAAGAGCAGAGTATCTGACAAATCTCATTTCACAAGCATCAAGAAAGAGGTTAATGAGGTTTCAAAATAGGGTTAAGTGGTACCACCATCACAAGAGCTGTGAATCTTTGTAGAAGATGCACATGAAAGAGGACCCATTTTAATAGTATGGAAGATTCTCACTTTCATTTCTTCTAGCAGGGTAATGTCACAGAGATTTTTAAATTTTTATTAGAGGTGCGAGATAAAATAGAACAAAGCCACATTTACTGGTCTCATATCTTTACTAATCAGGTTGCAGGGATCAATTAATACAAAAATAAAAATTTAACTATTTTTTAATATGTATTTCTCTTAGAAATATCTCTAGCAAATACATCAAAGTTATATACATTAGTCCATGTCAGACTGAAATCAAACAGTCTTTCCTTGTGGCCAGGCAGAATACAATCATATCTGTAGATCAATGCCTATTACTTGACTTTGAAAACAAAATAAAACAAAAATAATCAAGCATTCTATTCCCTCCAGTTCCACAGAACTGATGGTACCAGTCTTCAACTTCTTACAAAGACCTGTGGATCCACATAGTAGGTCAAAATCTTAGTGATGCAAAATCACCCCTCCCTATTATGGTCACCAGGGTTATGTTTGCCTTCACCAAGTAAGGAGCTTGTTGAGCATTTCCAAGGAAAAGTATATTACTGCAGGAATCTTTCATTGCAGGAATGGAAGGAGCTGGTTTATTTCTAGTAGTTGGAAAGAGTCCAAGCTCAGGCAGTTGAGAGAAAATTTCTTTAGCTAAATGATTTTTGTTGAAATTTTCCTAAAGAATTTAGCCCGAGGCAGTCAGTGAGTATCGAAAATTTCAGTCCAAACAGTTGAAGTATGATGAACATATTAGCATTTGAAAATGTTTTTTTTTTTCATGAGATGTGTCAGGCAACTTTAGTAACAAGCAGGTCTTTCTGCTCCCCCTGTAATATTGGCCTCCTGAAAGGCATCAGTGACTGCTATTAATTTCAGACCTGGTTGTAATGGATGGTGTCTTTCCCATTCTCTTTCAGGCTAATTGAAAAACCTAATTCAGTGCCTTTATGGAATCCTGTATCATGAAAAACAGAATCTTTTTCACAAAAGAATTGTCCCAATGGTAAAAGCTGAGCAAAGGCAGGCTTCAGAGTCTAGGAGTTTTTCTTGTGGCTGGTTGTATGAACGCCTCATGGAGGTTTCACAGCAAGGACTGGGTGTGCAAAACAGGAAAAAGTCATGTACAGAGAGGCACTCATGAGGGAACAAGAGGAAAAGACCTTTGTGGCATAGGAGAGGACTGAAAAATAGGTTTGTAAACTGCGAGGAAGAGAACTTCTGTGTTATTGCTTTTTCAGTTGTATCTGTTCTGCATTTGGTAGGACCATAATTTTTTCTCTTATCAAAGAAAAATCTCTGATGTTCATTAATTGTACAGAACAAAGAGCAAATTTATAAACATTTATGTATACTGGTGTGTGTTTAGTTTTTATTTCTTTGAGATGATAAAAGCCTTTACATAAATTTCATAGATGTATAATATTTGCATTTAGTTTATTTGTCTGATACCACTATCTGCACTTGCTTCTTAACAATACCGTAGTCAGAGAAAGTATTTTTGAATGTCACTAGTCTCTGTAATCTAGAATTATACCAAATTAATGCCTATCACTCTATTTCATGGATCGCATGAATTCTGTATTTGTCTTTACTGCATATAAGGTGTCACCACCCTTACTTAAGTGCAGCATAACTCATGATGAGTCCTCATGTACTTGTCATCAAAAATAAGGATTACACAAGTAATAATTTGTTGGATTACAGTGCATTAATAATTTCTGATTTAGCACATTACAGTTTGACAGGAGAGATACACTGTTATTTCTAACAAGAAAGCAAAACACAACTGGGTGGCAATGGAAGCACTGACACCTCCCTTTAGCACTGCCTAATGCATAGTACAGTGCAGACCTGCACAGCAATTGCATCCAGCCCTGATTATGATACGGCCATCTGCCTGAACCATTCCTCTTCCAAAAATAAGTGCCCACATTGATGAATACCAGTTCTCCCCAGCTAGCATGCTTGTCATTGGCTTAACATACTCACTTCATCTACTAGCAACCCACTGGCTATTCCTTTTCTGCAAATTCCCCCAAAAAACATTTCTTGACCCCATTGTCCATCTGGGATTTGATTCTTTGTGGCCAGACCACAGACACGCAGATACAGTGTCTCCTGGGGACCCAGGGAATGGTCAAGAGAGGGTGAAATAGCAGCTTCTATTTCTATACCAATAAAATATATCCTTCAAGGAAGAAAAGGTTGCTCCTAACTTTGTACCATTTGCAGGACTACTGTGATAAGGGACATCTCTGCCCCAGGAAATGTGAAATCTAGTGATTTCCCTTTAGAAAAAACATTTTTTTGATCAATTAGAGTAGTTCTAAGAACTGCTGTGAATCCTATTGCCCCTTTCTCCATCTAAAATACTCATAATCTCAAACTCAATATAATCTCAATAATGTGAGAGGATTAACTTTAAAATTGAAATCAAATTATAGCTTCCTTGCCTCTACACTCTTTTTAATGTGCTCAGATTAAAATCAGGAACATTTTTTTCTATACATATTTATACTTTTCTTGCTAAGCTACCTTCATCATGACAGTCTGAAGTGCAAACATTTTCTAGAAACATTAGGATATTTTAATTGCTCTCTTTGCTATTCCTATGGCTGACTGAGAAACACTCTTTCTGGGTAGGTCTCTGAAACAGACTGGGAAAATTCATCTAGATAAACAAAGTCTCTCCTGGAGGGATTGCCTGAAAGGCAGATGGACTAGCACACTCTTTCGACAGTTATTGTTGTCTGACAGTTGACAGTTGACAATAAGTACAGACTAAAAAATAAATTTTAAAGTAACTTTTGCTTACCAGTTGAGGAGAAAATAGCAGGCTGGTATAGAATAGAAATAGTAAATGGGAGACATACGTGGGTTTGGAACTGTAAAGATCCCCTGATAGGATTGGGCAAGCAGTTTCATTCCAAGTCCAAACAACCTGAACTCCAGCTATATAATTATGTTTGGATTTTTTTTTTTTTCTACCCGTAATATTTTGTTTGGCTTCTGAACTGTTTGGAAGTTAGAATTTCTTCTGCTGCCTATTTACTTATGACATTCAGTACTGGCAAGGCTGATGCATTTCTGAGCTGTGGAACTCTCTAAATTCCCAAGGATACTTGAAAACCATCATTGTCAGTAATAAAGTTTAGATATTGTGGGTAATAAGAGCAATTTCAGTAATGAGAGGCTCACAATATATCAGTCTTGTGATTTTACTTTGCTTGAGAGCTAAGGGGTGGGTCAGCAAGCATGTGATACAAAGTAGCAAGTATTCATCCTAATTATTATGGACGTACAGTAGTGTCACTAATAAAAATGATTCAAGGCTTTACTTGTTGGATGTGGTCTAAAAGCAGGGTTTCTCATTTGCAGGAAATGCTAGTTTGCTTGGTATTTGGTTGCAAGTTCAAACCCACTGCAAAACTTTTCAAAATTCCTTATAAACTCAAGACCCTGGAGCAGCCCAGTGTTTCTGTCAGACAAATCACTGTCTTCACCACCAAAATTGCCTCCTATAAAGCAACGATACTACACTTATATGGCCTGGCATGCATTGCATATTCAGAACACTAATCGTGACTGGTGAAGCCAAATGGAAATAAGATTATACAGTCATACATACATGCAAAATTAGCCTCTTCTCCTCTAACAGTAGGTGGAGGGGTTGCCTAAATGCTTTTGCAAAGTATGTTGTACGTTACTGCAACTGCCTGAGTTTAGCTGATCTCCTTTTCACTAATTTATTGTAATGCATTTACTAATTAGTTGTTCTTCACATATTAGCAACAGTTTTCTCTCTCATACCATCTCTCATACTAGATGTCTCCTAAAGCATCCCCTTTGCTGACTCAGAATCCTTGCTCTTCTTTCATTACTTCCTTTGTGCTCTGCACTTGTGACACACAAACTTCAAGCAGACCTTCTGCAGGAGATGTTGATACTTACCACTTTTGCCTGAGACTGATTAGGACCAGAACTGTCCTTGTATGAGTGACTCAGCCTTTCCCTTACTCATTACTTAACTACCAATCTAGATTTTATTTAATAAAATAGATCCAGTGATATGACATAATCTGTACACAGGCTTGGTACCTGGTTGGTACAGTTTACCAAAACACTTAGTAAAAGCACATCTTTTGGAAATATTTCAAAACTTCAGGCAAGGATTTCCAGAAATTGGTCCACCATCAGCTTTGGAAATAGGCCTAATGTTTTTTACTGCTAAGGAGCTGCATCTTAGTAAAAGTCCACTTCCATATATTTTAACCCCATTTTAACCATACAAAGCTGGATGTCTTAACCAAGTGTATCCTGTCGGTTTATACCAGACAAGTCACCTCACAAAAACTTGAGGTGGTTTTTGTATGAAACTGAGAAGGATTCTATGGGGACCCATTTTATTTTGTCCAAAGCTCTGGTTAGGAAGATTGAGGGGACTTTTCCAGGACATTCCACAATGATCCTTCATTAGAAGACCATAAAGTTTTCTGAGTAAAATGTGAGGGGAAAAATATTACTTCTGGCTTCCATACTGTATAACCCCATGCAATGCTGTAAAAACCCCTCCAAAATTGGCTTGTGCAGAGGCCAGAGCTTTTACTTTGGCCATCCCTTATTAGTCACTAATATAATTAAACTTGTCTCAAAGTTTCCACAGACAAACCCCATCTTTGAGGGGTTATGATTCAGCTGTAAATTTTTACTCTAGGGTGAAATTTAACAAACAAAGGCTTATCCCTAGAGCAAATTTTAATAGTATTAATTTAAATATATGTATTATTTTTATGCTTTTAAGCTATTAAGCTTTCCATGTCCCCAACACCCTATGTGCCTTGGGTAAGTTTTAAAAGGAAGTTACATTTAAGGCATGTCTAACTGATGGTACCAAAACCAGTTCTTGCCTAAACGGTGCTTCTCTGACTCTCCCCCGTAATGCCCAATGCCCTGGGTACCAAGGCATGTCTGACCCCCCACACCTTAGCAGTACTCATGTGAGTATTCAACTCAAACGTTCACGTAGGTACTCAATTCCAACACCACTGACCCAGAGATGAAAGCCCTAAATTCAATCTCCTCTTTAGTTGTTCAGACTCAATGGTAGCTCAGGGCTTTTCAAATCACCCTTGCACGAGAGCGAGCACCTACACCCATGCAAGGCACTTTCCTGATCACAGTCAGCTCAGTTCTGACTCTGTCAGGCAGCTGCTCCCCTGCCTTTGGCAAGGTCCTACTGAGTTGAATTCACAGCAAAAATTCAGAGCCACAGCTTCGCAGAAAGGTAAGATTCTTAAGTGTGCTATGCAGCTGTTTTCTCATGTGTCTGTACTCCATAGAAGTTGGGGGCTGCTTCCCAGCATAGATGCAAGTTACTGCAAATGTTCAGGGTCTTGTACGACAGCAAGGAAATCTACTTTCTTTCATTTTTCTCATTACAAACACAGGTTAAAAATGTTTTACTTGACATCAGACTTTTTACTTGCATCTGCTGCTTATTGTTCTCTAAGTTTTTTTATGCTTTGTTGGGGTTTTAATATGTTCCTTAAAGTATCATTTTTTTTAATGTCATTGGTCTATTAGATATAGATCTGAGTATCTGTTGATGGGCACAATTCACAGTCATTGCTAAAATCAAGGCAAAGTCTTTTTGATTTTTCTCTTGTTTTGTAACTTTCAATGCAGGAATAAATAGCTACACAAACAAGATTCACACTGAGCATAGGAATTAGGTACACCATTTCTCTTCCACACAAACATATACATGTACAAAATCACATAAATCTTTAAAAAATTGCACAATATTAAATTACATAATTTTGAAAATGCCAACAAAAACAAACTTCTGGACTTCTTCACAAAAAAAAAGATGTTTCAGCCAGCACAGTATGTCAAATCTGACAATTTTGCAGAAGTTTTTGGATAAGCAGCATATGTCTTTTTCAGTTAATAATTCTCCTTCTCCCAATATTCTCTGCTTTCTTTACTATCACAAACAAAATAAATCCTGGAATTTTAAGAACCCTAGATTCCCTTACACTGAGTGCCCTTAAAAGAACCTCCTCACTCATAAATATTCTGAGATGGTGAGTGAAAAGGGAAAACTGCATTAGAGGTACAAATATTTAAACATCAATCTGAGGAAAAGTAGCAGAGAAAACCAAAGCCAGCTTCCTCAGCCATCTGAACAGAGGCCCACATGGCTCAGCTGTGCTCAGCCACAGGCAGGAAGAGTGAATATTGTATAATCCCGGATCCCTGGGGCAGAAGAGAGGCTGAGGACACAGCTCAGGGTTGTGGCCTCATTGTGCTATCTCCTACAGACACACAGTCACAAATCTTAAGTTGTAGTTAGGTATTTTGGGTTATGTAGGTTTGCACTGATGTATGAGAAAGAGAAATTCTTCATCAGATCATGGCAAAAAACTAAGGAAGGAAAAGACCTTGTTATTCATCTGAACATTATTTATATTTTTATTTCTGTGCATTTTAATAAATTATATCTGCTGCCTGTAAAGTAAAATAAATACTTTTCAATTTGCAGTTCAACTGATCAGATTTTTAAAATAAGTATTTTGGCTTTTAAGTTATTTTGCAGTGATCCAGCCATTATTCACCTGTCTAACGGTACATACCCGACACGGCATGTCTGAGCTGCCCTCCGTGGACAGACTGTATAAAGACTTTCACACCCAAATAACACGTGCTCTGAATTCCACCTCAGGCAACCCATACCAGAGGGCATGCCTACATCCTCCAGGATCAATCCACACAGGTATTTTGACTCTTGGCTCCTAACTCCCACATTAAATGCAACCAAATTGAAACACCTTTGTGGATCTCACTTTTTCACATAGAATTTACTATATGTTTAGTAAACCCTGTAGCTCTTTTTGAGTTTTAGGAGCTTCCCATTCACTGATAAATATTGACCTTAAGGATGTGTATATGTTGCTTATGGAAAAACATTTTTTAATTTTGTTTTTAATCCAGCTACTTACCCCTGTCTACTTGTTGACGACTGCCTTCTGCAAATAGAGCACTGCTGTCTAATTTTCAGTTTGAAGGCCTGAATGTTAGCAAGGTATTGTTACTGGTATTAAGTAAATCCTTAGTTTAAAATGCAGGTCTGCAGAGGACTCCTTGCATACCACACCTTTTACAAGCTTCAGTAATGTCTAAAGCATGTTCAGGCCTGCCAGTACCCAGATCCACATTTTGCAAAGTTGCCTAATATCTGGGAACAAGGTTTAAATATACCAAGAAAATATTATAGGCAGACCTCTAGCAATATTTTTATGTATCCATTTTTCCAAGGAAAAAGTGATTGAATTGTATAAGCTGCCCCTCTTCCATTTTATTGTAAGAATTCCCTGGTGCTGTTAGTTCATTCAAAGCCAGAAGTATCACTTTACACAGTTTTTCATTGTACTCAGGGGAAGTATATGGAAATTTTACAGCAATAAGCTACAAATGGGGAGCTGGACTACAGCCAGTCTGCATCCTTCTCATGCCCTTACAGCATTTTTCTTCAGCATTCAGTGTTCTCCATAGTGTATAGAATATTTATCCTGAGAGGCTATTATATTTGTTTTGGAGATGCGAAATGTAGTAAGTAGGCCTTTAACAATGATGTCTAAGCAGCTAAACTGACATTTTCTTTTCTTTTTGTTTCAAGAAAAGTTTATTAGTGAAGTTTTTAAATGCATAAAATCAGAATTTTCCATAATGTGCATCTCTTGCATTTCAGTTTATTCTTTTCCAAGTGGTCAATAATTACTGTTCTGGTGTTACACAACTCGATTATCATTGCATCACTTGCACAAATTGTTAGCATATGCAACATGAAGGTGTGGGTTGGCCTGACTCAGGGCCTTGTACGTTTTTTCTTTGTACTTTTGTAAGTGAAAAGAGGTGATAACCAGAATAGTATTATAACTGCTACAGGAATATAAGATAACGTTATAAATATACTCAAGGACTGAAGTATTTAAGCCCATAGGAAAGTTACTGTTTCAGACTTCTCATTGAAGTCTGATGAATGAAGCATCCATCAATAACGTACAGGTGACAGGTTTTAACATCAGGCTAACATATTTCGTCCTTTGTATACTGCATATGTACATGAATATAGCCATTGTAGGCATCACATTCACTCCTCAGGGAGTGGTTACTCCGTAGAAGATAGAATTTTACAGCTGAAAGGATCATATATTCCATAGAAACAAGCGATTGATGATTTCTTCCCAGTGTATGAAATTCACTCTGGAGCAGAAGCCTATAGAGATTGTCTTTATAATGAAGACTTCTTTTCATAGACTTCATAGGTCTTGGGTGGGAACTATCTCATTCACTTACATTTCACACATCTACGTTTGAGCCAGATACTATGTCTGCCGTTCACAATCGATGGAAAGAAACTGGTACTCTAAGGACAAGATTCAGCTGTCCAATTTCAAAATTAACTTTAGGGTAAAACAGCTAACACTAGACACTCTGTTAACCCAGTCTCTTCTCTGATCATAAAGGGGGACTAAAATGATCAGTTCTGATGGGCCTTTCTACACTATAGATTTTCACATTTTGACAAATGAATAACCAGGCCAGTGGAGCGATGGCAGGAGGCATGGTATAGGCACATAAAGTAGTGGTACCTGCCTGAAATCCAAAGGCTATCACATCATAAGACCGTACGACAATTCCAAGCCTCTTACAACTTCCGTATACATCAGCCCATAGCTTTACTCAGGATAAATGTGACATGAACTGAAATCAATAGCAAAACTTGTCGACTTTAATGTGGTCACTCACGCTTTGAGTTAGAATCAGTTCCTAGAGATCCAGTTCCTAGGACGTTGCTAACACTTTTATGATCTAATAAGATAACAGCAACAAGATCCCATCATGTCTTGAGAGGTAATGGATGAAAAAAATACCATGATAATTAATTATAAAAACAGTGAGAAGCTCTTGCATATCCAGGGTTAAAATAAAATCCACCATAACTTTTTTTTTTAATGTATTCAAGAAAAAGTCATTTAATCTTTCTGTGCCTCAGCTCCCTATCTTTTCAGTAAAGCAACAGTGTTCTATTCCTCCCAACTTCTGTAAGGTTAGAGTGAAAGTCCTCACTGCAAAGACTCTATAATGACTTATTGTATATCTTCGCAGTACCTAACACAAAGACAGCTGAGCTGGGATCTTTGGGTAGAGTTGGAACACACATAACAGTGTACAAAACCCATACTAAATCAATGTCAGTTCCTCACTGTTAACATACATACATATATATGATTAAGATGTTAGGAATATTGTATTTTACATAAATTTATTTCTAGAACACTATTGCTACTACGTATTTACTGCTACTGCAGTGTTTGCAGATAATTTCTTAATTTAGAGGCTAACAGCAAGCATATTTAAGACTGAGAATTCATGCTCATGGCTCTGTGTTTCTTTTACAGCATTTGATTAGTAACACCTAAAATTATACTGGGACCTATATTTCCTGTGTCTTTATACAGCCTTAGAGCTATCATCACCACCAGAGGGGACACAAAGATTTTTGTATAGCTACAAGATTAACAGGTAGGGAAGGGAGGAACTGATTTTCAATTATGTATATAAAATAATACATTGTATATTCCATGTTTATTTTTAACACGACAAAAACATTTGGAAAATGGTACCAGATTTTCACCAGGTTACTTTCTAATACTGCTGTACCATATGTAAAGTGTTTTACCACACCAGTCTGTATGCACTCATTTTTCATGATGATTCTTCAAGAAGATGTGAATTCTTGACCTCCCACCTTCCCAACACAGGTTCTATTCATTACAAAAAAAAAAAAAAAAAAAAAGAACAAATACCTTACACACATGTACATGTAATACGTATCTTGGTTGCAAAAAGCACTTGGTTTACTAGTTGCTCAAGGAGGTAACCCCAGCAACAAGAAACCTTGCAATTAATTAATGTGGGTTTTTTGTTAAGTTTCCTTTTTAAAAAAGAATCTTAGAGGTGCAAAATAAAATAGTAAATATTCACTCAACGTGACATTTCATACCTATGTATGTCATCAATTCGGTTCTTGACATTACAGGCTCAGGCAAAAAAAATGCAAATGGACAGTTATGTGACCTGGGACTATGATGACCTCTTATTTTTTGAAAAGTTTTGGGTTTTTTGAAATTTTTTGGTTTTTTACGGTTGGACTCAATGATCTTAAAGGTCTTTTCCAACCTAAATGATTCTATGATTCTATGACTCACTTCACTTGAAACAGGACTCTTTTTCTGTAGGTACATATGGCCACCAGACAGTTCTGAAAAAAATTAAAAGTTGGATTCTTCATATTTGCCACTGAAAGTCTCATAAGAAAATGGACCTTTGACTTTCATTGACATTAAGAGGTTGATGACTAAATTTATTCAAAATCACTTGAGATTCTGGACTATAAGATTGGAAGGAGTGGTAATTTGTTAGAGCGAGGCACTAGTATCTTAGCCAGCAAAGATACAAGCAGATGATGAACTTTGCAAATGTGAACTCCATTTCTGTCAATGAAAAGACTATAGTTTGCCACACAACAACTGCATGAAGAAATACTGAGCCTATTAAGAGGGACGATATCACAATTTTTCCATATGGGAAATTAATTCTTGGATTGTACTGCATATAGAATCTTCTACCCTTTTGCTTTACTGTGTACCTGGGTGTAAAGTGAAAAATAAAATTGATGGAGAACTAAAGATAAGTTTCATTCTTCTAGCCCCCTGACATTGACTCACTCACCCTTATATGAACACCAAGAAAATTCAACATACTGAAATTACATCTCAGCTGGATTGATAATCACCAAGATGCCTGTTACTCATCCAGGTTATCACTTCCTACTGAGAAATGTGCTGTCTTTTCAACAAATATCTCATATTTCAGTCCAATTCTATATTCTGGGCTCAGCGCAGTGTTATAATTTGGATAACCCTAAATATGAAGTACATTTAATCAAAGACAGTTTAAAAAGTGAAATAAAACACTGGTTTAGTGTCTGTTATTTTACTTAACTTTGCTATGGCTTGAAATATCATGAGGGTAAATTTAAAAAAAAAAAAAAAGTGAATGTATTTTACCAAATCTATGGTCTGGTGCCTCTTCATTGTTAATGGGCAAGTCAAAACTTGCTGATTTATGCAACATGAGCAAAAAGCTGAAGCCACATTTACATTTCATAAATCAATTGACAGACTTGTAGATGCCAAACTGCAGAAATCCACAGAATCTCTGCAGCTTCTAGTCACTCAGCTGGAGAGCTCAAGTCTTAAAAATAAAGAAAACTGTGCTTATTTTAACAAATAATATCAAGTTGTATTTCATTTTTAAATTGACTGTTTCTCAGAGATTACAAAAATATCCACAGAAAACCAGCTTTCTAATTTCCTTTGTGTTGTACTCTGTTAAAGAAAGCTGCTCAGTCTGAGAATACCACACTATATGTGATTGCTTGAACCACTGATATTTTTACCTCCTTTTCTTCTCTCAGTGTGTAAATTTGCCAAAATAAGCACCCGACTTCAAGACAGGGCCAAAGCTATCATTCTCTAACGTGGAGTTGAACACTAATGTTATAGCTATATAGTAACGAGCGTAGCTGATTAGTGTAAGATTACTCTAGGTTCAGTATACCGATTGGCGTTAGCAGTGCAGAGAAGCTAGTACATAGTTAGCTAAGAAATGTGAAGTCAGGCCATGCTGATGCCCCATCTACCACTCCTCTTGTGCACATGTTGCTGCCCCAAGACCTGCCCTGTGTGACTGCAGGACATCTACGTAGCATTTAATGTAAATTACCAACACACTTAGGTCCATCTAGTTCTTTGGTTTACTGAACTGAGAATCCTAAGGGTTACAGCCCTTAACTTCCTCTAGAACCAAAAAATTGGTATCATTCATATCTAGGAGTCAATCTACCAAGGTATACCCAGAAAGATTCTTGCACCTCCCTTAGATGTGATCTGGGACACACACATGTTTCTGGGACATCCATGAGTAACTTCTCCCTCCCTCCCTGGCTTTCAGAAAATCCTATAAATCTGTCCTCGACAGCAGTCAGTGTATTTGGTTCCCATATAGACAACTAACTGCTAGGCATTTTATGTATTAGCTCAGTCAATGTCTGCCTCAGGGTGAAAACTCCCACTGAAAAACTACAAACTAACATTTAGATTTTGAAACTTCTCCAGCTTGAATTGCCCAAGTCATTATGTAGAGTTGGACTAGAAACTCTATCCATTATCAACTTCCTGTGAGTTTCACTTTTGTGAATGCTGTAAATCACTGAGGAGTTTTCCTAATTATTTTATGAAACAAAAGAAGCACAGAAGCTTGCAAAAGAAAAAAATAGACAACTATTTCTGTCAAACACAAGCTGTATGTGATTAACCTTAGTCTCATAATCCGCTGTCTAATTTGTTGGTCATAACACATCAGGTTTGAGGACTCATTAGCCAACCATTAGGCCTGATGAATAGGTAGACACTTAAAGGTAAGCACAGATGGGTTTTAAAGCATGGCCTCTGGTATCAGAGCCACCAAAGGTCAATTAGCAATGTGACTGGAGAGCTGAGATAGTGATGATGTGAAGAGAAGTTATTACCTTCTTAGGACGTGAGGGAGCCTTTCCTGCTAAAGCACAGTAATCTATATAGACAGGATGGCCTACGTCTGAACAAAGGCAAAGTAGTGCCTTGAAGCCTCAGGACATCATTTCCCTTGTTCTCAAACTCAGTACTAAGCACTTGAGGCAAGGTTGAAATGTTAATGCAGGGGGTAAAGAGGGTCTCCCTCGTTCTCTGGCTTGTCTTTCAAGGGATCTTCTCCCAGATTTCCATTTGAATTCTGGGGAGGAGATACATCAATCCAGTCTTTCAAAAATAAATGAGGCCACAGGCACCCACTGACTGCACTCTATTTAAAACTCTCTTGTAACACTTTGGTTCAGCCAGTCTATAGGTTCTTGTACTGTACAAAATCCCTACTGAGTAATGGCAGTGCTACTTAGAGAGGTGCCAAATCAGCACTGCAGGGATCCTGCAAGTCATTGCAGACCGGCAGGTGACTACAAACTACCAGTAATGATCCATTGGATACATACAGATCTAGATAGAGATGATACAGATATATAGATAAGATAGAGGTAGAGATATAGAGATGATAAATGGAGATGATAGAGACAGATAGATATGAGAGAGAAAAAAAAGCAATGGTGACACTGACAGTAGAGGAAGGAGAATCCGAGAAATCAGAGCAAATATTTAAATAAATATGTCTGAGACTTTCATCTAGTGAGAAACAGCAAAGAGTCTAGCTGTTCAGACACTGTGTTACAGGAACCCTGAGAGTAAAATCTTGCAGTAGTAAGAAAATGGGTAGCAAAAGCAAATGGGACAGCCTGAGATCCCTCTCAGTGCTACAGAGTTTAGGGGTCCCAGGCTCAAATCTCTTCTCCAAATGAGAAGAATTAGAAAATTATTTTGAATCCAAGTTTCATGTATGAATCCCTGGTGACCAAGAAATAAATAGCATAGCCCCTGCCTATTTTATGTACAGTTTAGGACTATGCATACATACAGGTATGCTTTTCTGTCGAAAAGGGGAGATCACTGCCTAAATGTCCATAAGACTTTGTGCTGAATTAACAGGGTTGGGGCTCCAAACTCCAACTGATAAAAAAAATCTTGCCATAACCATTAAGACAATGCTGAGTCCTACAGTTAGGCATTGCTGGAGGCACCACTCTGATGCATGTTGCTTTGCACTCGTGCCACTATGAACTAAAGTAGCATGGGGAATTCTTTCAGAATGACTGAAATATTTTTCAGCTCATAACAAAAATTCTTGCCATTTTCTAAGAAAGGATTTTTTGCATCACATTAATAGTAACTGTGAGTTATGGAGACAAGTCATCAAGAAATATATGAACCAGGTGTCCATAGTTTAGTAGAGAACTTTCTTCCTTCATATATATTTTACAGCTCTAGCTTGAATCCAATGACTCCCCAATTCCCCTGCAAATGAATCTAATGATGTGAACTAGGTCTGAGATACTGGGAAAAAAAAAAAAACAGTGTTAATTTTTGGAGTCTAGACACAGTTTGGGATTGTCAAAACTGAGTACGAGTTTTCTTTCTTTGCAAAGAAAGAGGAGACTTTCTTGCCTGCATGTATGCACAGTGAAAATGATGCCCACTGCAGTGCTAATTGCAGGCAATACGGGGTAAAAAGCAAAGTGTACTAACCAAACTAAACCAAACTCAGATAGACCATAAAAGAGCATCCTAATAACAATTGGATCAACAATAAAAAAGGACCTGAGAAGAACAGGATTTAGCCTTTGCATAAGAGATTCTGGGGGTTTGAAGAGGAAGGTTCTAGAAGCAGAGGATGTTCACCACCAGCAGTCAAACAACTGAAGGGAGTATAGGAGACATTTCTGTTGGCAATGTGAAAAATAATGGTATTATTATAAGCTAAGTCTTTTCTAAAACTCAGTAGCTGGAATAAGTTCTATTAATGTGTTCAGAAGGAACCTGGCTAATATCACCTTCTAAGTCACAGATGTTGGATCGTTCTAATGTAAAAGTGATATCTATTACTTAGTCTGCAACTGCAAATGATTATGGTTTCACTCCTTTTTTTTCTGGCAGCTAACATGCCAGGCCATGTTAAAGTTCAGTGTCAAGTGTAAACCTGTCATCCTTACTCAATGGAGAAAGATACACACGAGAAAGAATGATTTATGCCATTTATAGGGTGATCCTCAGAAAGTTACCATATCTCCCTAGCAGCTATGGCAGGAGCCAAGATTAGATGAGTGATCTTCAGACAGTTAAACATGAGAGATCCTATGAAGTCCTCTACCTGTATGGACCTGACAAATTCCTTGAATTGCAGTTGAATCATTTAGCAAAGGCTGTGCGTGCACTATAGGAATAAAATCCTACTCTTATCAGAAATGGGTTAACATCTTTATTTTTAATTGGAGGAAGATGTTTTTTTCTTTCAAGAGGCAAAACAGAATGAAAAGTCTAAAACCCAGAGGAGACTGATTCATTTACATTTTACAGCCCCAACCAAAACCTCTTCTCATCAGAGGCTGAGTTCCTCCTTAGCAACAAGATATGACGCCTGCCTGTAGGGGCAGGGGTATTGGGAGAGGAATGCTGTTTTCTGCCAAGGGTGACCTAGAGCAATACCCTGCGGGAACAGTTTTGTTGCTTCTCCACGCAGCATCAGTGCACGTACCTACTATGCCCAGAGCGAGTTCTTGCCTATGGAAACAGTTGGGTAGATGGCTGGGTGAGTAACCAGAGCCATTGTCCTGAAGACTACCCACAGAAGGGAATATGGTGCTCTTGGCCCACCTCTAGTGTCCACCTTTACAAGCTTTGGAGACGTCCTGTTACAGATGCCACTCAGTGTTACTTGCTGGCTCAAATGACTGCCTATGCTCTTGGTTCATCTCTCTATCACAACAGCCTAGGAGGGAACGTAATACCCTATGGGTGCTTGAACCAGCTGTTGCCAAGTTCACAGTCCCGTTGTCACTAAGGCTTTATCTCCCAAGATAAAACTTTTTCTTAGCTTTCCTGTCTCCCCGTGCCAATATGAGCTGAATCACAAACAGCTTGTCAGGCAATTAAGCACTCCAGTTCCTCATATGGGAGGAATTTTCTCTGAACGTACTTAGGAGTCTTTTTGTCACATTCTGAATGCAAGCAGTTTACTAAATTTTAATTGTACAGTTCCTTGGCAAACACATTATAAAATAACTAGGAGGTAGCTACTGCTGAATTTATTTATAGAAGTGAAAAGTATCAAAAGGTTATCATTTCTGTTTAGTAAACCCTGTACATGCCTGGCAGACAGCAAAGCAGAGCATGTGTACTGGATGGTTTCTCAGATATGTCCTATTTCTGAAGACGTTGTCTGTTCTCACAAGATCATGTGTTACTGACATTTGTCAGTCTTGTTGATTTAGAAGGACTTATCACTTGCTTCTTTTAAAGCAATGGCAAATAACTCCTAGCAATATATAGTGTCACTGTTATTCTCCTGCTCATTAATTTAATAATATTTTTTTCAACTAGAACAAAGTCTTGCAGCTAATTTCTACACTCAGATGAAAGTCATAATGACCTCGTTTTGAAGTTCAGTTTCAGTTTCTTATACTTCCCCATATTTATGCATCTCTGGTCTTCATATACCTCCATGCACTGTGTTTGTGTAACTGAAGGTACTCAGTGGTTTACTAATGAATATTATAGCATTCCTGAAGTGTTTCAGACAACACACAGTGTAGAGATTTGCTGAAAACTGTTTTCCAAAACTTTTTTTTTTTTTTTTCTAATGGAGAAAATCCACTGGGACTTGATTGCTTTTTGGTGGGGTGGGATGTAATAGGGAGTTTATTTCCTTTTTTGGAGACAAAATGAAACAATATCACCTCCATGCCCAGACTTTGGCTTCTCCCATGCCCTATCCTTGACTTATTAACTTCTATTTCCCCAGCATGACACTTCCTTTTCTTTTTTCTTTTTCTTTTTTTCTTTTTCTCTTTCTTTTTCTCTTTCTCTCTCTCTCTCTTTTTTCATGGACTACCCTTCTTTCCATTGTTTTCATTATCACATCCCTCTCATTATAATTTTGTTTCCCCTTAAAGAATAGGGCTGTAAGCCTAATGATAGAGATTTTGCCAAGTATGGGACCAGAACTCTCACCCAACCACAGATCTGGTAATATGACTTGAAAAGAATTTTCCTATTTATTAAAACTGGGGTCTTTTTTAGTATTTTTCTATGGATATCATATAATTCTGTGATTTTTCATGTACATTGGTTGAAGCAGCCCACTACCTCTATGATTATTCAAGTAGATTAAATTTTGTTGCTGTTGTTAAATTAAATCTTAGTTTGAAAGGGTTTATTTTATTTCTATTTGAATTCTGTGATATTTTCCAATGAAGCTTTCTAAAGAGATTCTTGCCAGGAGGTTGTATAATTCCCCTATGATTCAACATGCATTCCTCCCTCTTTCCAGCCTACCTTTCATTTAAGCTGTTTTTACAAGTTCTCTAGATACTCCAAAGAGTCCATCATTTATCTCAGTCCTTTTGAAGCATCCTCAATATTGTTCATTCTCATCTATCCTGTGCTTGCAGTTTTGCAGATAATACAAAATTTATTGGTTTTTAGTATCTCTGTCATGTGTCATCTCTTCTCTCCTGCTCCAGTCTCCTAAATTCTGTAACACAACGGATCAACTTAGAAACCTTGTATGCTTTACAGTAAGGATATAGTGACACCAGTCAATTTTAAATACTCTTTCAAGTTTCCAGAGATCAGGATGGCAGTCACAACCTTGATGAGTGCTTCTATTGAATACTACATTTCTTCTAGCACACTGAGAAATCTGACCCTTCATTTTCTTTCTGAACTGGATATACTCAGACAAACTGTCATAGCACACTGTATGACATGGAAACAAAGAACACATAAGCTAATGAGCACAGTGAAATTAAAGCCCGCTTAGATATCCAGTCAGATTCTTCTTGTTCTTGTAGATGGTAAAGAGTGAATGTTTTGTCTGACAACAGTTGCTGTTTTGGAGAGTAAAAAAATGGGGACAGGGAAATGATTAAATCAACCCATATCAATTTTCCTTCTGTAGTGGATGTTTCTGTTTGGTAGCCAAAGTAAAGGTCAGTTAAGCAAACAGACCTACTTTTAACCTTCACTTTTGTATTCTTGCAAACAGACTTCAAGTGCAAATCCAGACAGACCAGATAGTGTGTGGTAACTTGTTCCTGCTCAAGACAGCTTTTTGCAACTTCATTTACTCCTCCACTGTTTGCTTCACAGCAAATGAAGCTTCACTTTGGAATGAGGAGACAGAGTGGAAGACCTACAGGGTAGGAACATGGGCTGGGAGATGGATGACATGAGCCTAGAGGATTTAGCTTGTCTTAGTGATTGTAGACCAAAACGTGGTAGTGAATAGTTCTTATTAAGACTCTTTTCATTCTCTCCATTGTACTCTTTTCAGTCCTAAGGTAAAGATGTGTCTTTGATTAAAAGCATGTTCATGACACTACATACAATATCTTCAAAGTTCAGATGTTGAAATTTTAATGTAGATTTTTTTTTTTAAATCCTAGAAACAATGTTTGAAACATATATCGGTATGGTTTGACCCAAGAGTTAATGGATGCGATTCTTTATGTGGTTCTTATTTAGGAATACAGAATTATTCTACTGAGTAATTAAAGAATATGTTAGAGAAGGGAAATATACAGTCCCAGTTACCTATCTAGAAGCTCATCTAAGTTGACTCTTCAGATTCAAGGAATAAATAAAGAATTTATGATTCAACCCTGTGTCTGAGTTTTGATTCCAGTTCCCTCCAGAGTGGTTTTTTCCCCACTGCTACCTAACTCTTCCTGGCAGGTATTTCCCCTGGCCTAAGGTTCTCGGCAATCATCCTGGTTTTCACTGCTTGGAGAAAAGACTGCAGGAGGAAGCCCTTAATTGCTCTTTTAACAGCACCAGTTGGTTCTGGTAAAAGCATCAGGTCTTTAAATCCCACTGAAAATTGCAAGCTTTTTTAAAGGAGTTTGCAAGAAGGGACCAAACTCAGAATGGGCTCATAATGCTAGGACAGACAGAAAACTGAGAGAGGATATTTTATCTGACTTCTCAGTGTTCTGTGGGTTCTAAATTAAGAATAAAAGAAACCCATAGTCATGGAGAGCTGAATCTGTGGGAGGTCTGAGTGAAATAGCCCATAGCAGAAGGCAGAAGCCTTTCAGGAAACATGCCATTCCATCTGCATTAACTCTTTCCTCTCTTGAATTATTGCTATTAAGCTCTCTAGATCCGGTCACTGATAAAATGTATTTCTAAAAGATTGTCTTGTCCAGGACCATTCCAGGAATGGCAGTGCAAGCTGTTGAAGGCTTTTGTGCATACAATGGAGCTTCTGTGAGAAATATATGGCATAACACTGATGGCATTTTAAAGTGTCGTTTAGCATCAGAGTAAAGGTTTACACAGCATACATAATATATAGCTCTGGCTGCTAAATGTCTGCTGCCTGTGCTTCCTGATGTCAACAATGGCTGCTATTGTTTAGTCAACTTAAAATCTTTAGAAATATAGCTGTGAAATTCTTTCCTCAAATGCAAATTGAACAGCCCTAATAAATACACTGAGCTTTTACTGACATATGAAATTCCCTTTAGGATTAGAGGAAGCTGAAGAGGTTTTTTTAACATAGCACTCAGGGCTATTCAGAGCTGGTGAGGTAGGAGGACATTTAAAAGTACTCAGCCTGGACTGATTGTGTTCCTACTAAAGTCAACCTCCTATTCACCTTAATGGCCAGAACAGAAATTACTCAGTAGCACAAATGGAAGTGATGCATCTGATGGAGAAACTCCTTGAGAGTTTCTCTATAAAACTAGCCAAGTTACTTGCTCGTAGTTGTCCCGTTGGCTTTGAACCCTCGAGGTTTTGTTTTTCACACCTCGTGCTTTCCAGTACCATTTCTAGACAATATTTTCAGGCAGAAAGCACCATTTGGGGGGGGGGGGGGGTATGCTATAAGATCACATGATAGCAGTGCCTTAAACTTTCCATTTAAAAGGATTCCTCTGACTTGTTCTTTCAAAGCTCTCCCACATTCATTGCTTGTTGCAAGCTTTTGATATTCAGCAAAGAAAATTCCCTTGGGTAACAAAACTTTTTTTTTTTTTTTTTTACTACCACCCCCACCCCCCTCCCCACCCCCCCCAATTCCTTTCAGATTTAGCCAAGTTATAAAGTGAATAAATGTTATTTGGGATCCCAGTGTTGATTGGAGAGAGGATGGGAGATAGAGGAGAAAAGAAGGAGACAGAAGAGAATGTCCCATTTGCAAGAACATGTGTTTTACCTTTTTGCTTTACAATACAAAAGAAAGCAATAAATTATACATGAACTAAGACAGCAAAAGAACAGTACTACAGTCTACAAAAACAAGCTGAGGTTTACTACTGGTTTTATACTTCTTATTCTTTCCCCTTGTACAAACACATTAGGCACAGTCCAAACTGACAATTTTGCTGCAAATTACTGTGAAGCAGGGGACAGAAGGAGGTTTGCATGCTAAACCTTCAATCTGTCCTATTCTACATTTTATGGGCACAGCTTTTTTTATCTAAAAAGAACTTCTTAAATCTAGATTTTGAAATATTACTTTTAAATAGATCAACGGTATTACTCAGTAGTGTATCTTCCATACTATTTCTTCCCATCGAATATATACTGAGTTTTATCACTCCTGATCAAGACTAAATCCACTGTCATCATAATGACAGAGTGACCCCCAGATTTTAGGCCCTCAAAACTCAATCAATTTATTCCAAAATCTTAATTCCTTGGGGTTTGTGGCACCTTTTTGTACTCTGCTTTTTAATCATACAGTTCGCAGGGTTGGTTGTTTGTTTTTTGGTTTGTTTGGTTTTTTTTTTTTTTTCAAAAAATAATGCTATAATAGTGTATTTTCTGCAAACAAGACAAGCAGAAAAGTATACCAGAAATGTGCCGAAGGACATATAAACAGCCTCTTCTCAAAAGATTTCATCTCAGAGGTGAGGTCTGTCTCTTCACTGGTGCTATCTTCATTGCCACATGCAGCAGTCATATTTATTCCGATGGCTGCCACTCTGGTGCCACTACCTGAAGTGGCAATTCCCTTTCAGCTAGCAATCACAGTGCTACACCCAGCAGCACTGGTGTAGACAAGCCACACAGATAGCTGATAGCTGTGCTTGGGTGATGTGTGTGATGCAAGAAGCAAAACAGAACTGCATGGAAAAGGGAGTCTGAAGTTTAGCTTTTCATTGTTCATGTATAAGGGTTTTGGTAATAAATCTGCCTGAGGACATTAGGCTTTGTCTGTACAAAAGCACCATCTGTAGCTATCATGTGTGGAGCAATGCCAGTCATAGCACAATAAAAGAAAATCTTTAAGAAATAGCTCAGCATTGGCAAGGTCCATGAAGCCAGTGAGCCTCGATACTGTCCTTGCACACTCACATCCACGCTTCTGGCAGCATTTTGCAGTGTTGGAGTAATACTGTTCTAGTCTCACATCACTGAAAGCATAATTTATCTCATCATATTTCCACAGATCTAGGCAATAACACGTTTTGAATAGCATACTACATCATCTACAATTACTTCTAGTCAGATTTACACTGTTTATTTCAAATGAACCTCAGTATATGATACTCTCTAAAAGCAGGCTTTTACCAGTTAGGATTCTGGGTTTGGGGGACCACTTTTCAATGCTCATCCTTTCTATCTTCCCTTCTTCTTTCTTTGAAACAAAATAATTCTGTATATCCAAATTTGGATGTGTTTGCTACTGATGGAAGTAACAATAACAACACTAAGCAATAACATATGCTTTCTTTCAAGTTCAATCATATCTAAGCCATAAAATTCATCATTCATAGTCAATTTTGGACTCATTTTCACATATTTGGAACTTAAAATACTTGTGAGTTCATGTTAACTGAAGCCCTAGTGGAAGCTGTTTACGAGTAACTTCAAAAAACTTGGTTTATTTTTAGAGTGCTTAGAGGGTGAACGTCAATAATTCTTTGTTTAGCCCACTCTGAGCATTGTGACTGTGTGTCTGAATCACTACAGCTTGTCTTGGTATTAGCATTATAATCCTCTGTTTTTGAACAGGAGGGTTATAACAAAGTGGAAAGATATATTCCAGAATAAAAGTTAGCAAAGAAATTCTTCTCTCACCAGGAACATATTTTGTTTGTATATTTAAATGGATACTGTCAAGTTTTTTGGCTAGAGGACTGTTATACCTTGAGTAGTTTCCTAGGCAAGTAACTAGAATTAATTTCCAAAAGTGAGGGCTCTGATGGAAAAATTGCTTTGGAATTTTACAATAGAGAAAGAGCTGCTTTCTAGAGCAGTTCTTTAATTAACGTAAGGATTTCTATAAAAGAAAAACATATTTCCTTAACTTTCAAAGGAAAATATTGCATCCTTAATAGTCAAGGAAATAGATGGTCAGTAAAAGAAAGAAAATCAGTTCCTATATTTTTTCTTTTTTATGCATACAAACAATGCAGCCTATAGCTTTGGTGATAATGTAAGAACTATTTCTTAAAAACTGACACAAGAGAGATAAGTCAGTGTTGGAACTACCGCAATTTTGAAAAGGGAACAGTTGGCTAGTGCTAGAAAACACCAGCTCTTCTAAAATGCCTAAAAAGTGTAAGCCTTCCAGGAATTCTGCCCATCAATAAAAAGAGAAAAAGACAAACAAACTGAACCAGCATCCTGCAGGACAATCATTCTTTTGGCTTACATGAATTCTGTAACCTTTCACATGAAAGCCATTTGTTTGAATCTTGCCTTGCTCAATATTAATGATTTAAGTCTACAATCATCTGCTAGTTGTTTACAGGTTTATATGTAATTAACAGACAGTTCATCTGATGGTAGAGTTCACAGCTGACAGATATGCATCACTCAAAACTACTGTCTGGTTTCCCATCTGGTGAGCAGCATTTCACAGACATGAGATAAAGCCCATTTATCTATTCAGCTTCATTTGTGTTCCTTGTTTGAAAGATAGATAGTGTGGGCAGGTGTTACTCTTCAGAATCTAGGGACATGTCACTGTGTTACATAGCCTGCATAGCAAACCTGTAGAGGAACTACCCATTTTTTAGAGGCAAAGGCATCAGCAGTTATTCAGCTGCTAAGCCAACACTATACTGAAATATCTATTTTTTGTTTCTTTGAAAATTTTTTTTATAAATATTGCTTTAGGAACAGAATTGCCCCTGACAGGGCCCTCTTTTTTAATATTACTGGAGTCATTAGGATTTTTTCAACATTATGTCAAAAATTTCTCTTTTGTTTGCTTAGGGCTTTTGGGGTGAGTTTTTTGGCAGTTCAGAATTAGCCTAACAAAATAGAAACTGACTTCTGTCTACCTTGATAGTTTTGCTAAGTTAAGAACTCATGAAACTGTTGGTTAGCTGGATTTCTGTATACTTTACTTTAAGAGCAAAACCATTCCTTCATAAAGCACTGTTTTTTTTGCTGATGGGGATCACGATCCTTTAAAGACTGATATATTAAACCCCCTGTCTTTGAAAGTAGCTATATTTCTGTTCCTGTGGTTCGTGTGGTTGTCACTTCAGTGTATGTCTAGATGTTATCTTGCTTCGGTGAAGGAAGTAACACCACAGAGAAGGGGAGGCTGAGTGATGGATACCAGAAATTGGTCATTAGCCATAGCAGTTCATTAATGTTTATGTAGCTATCTCTGAACTGCCTTAGCCATTAGGAGTGTGGTTTTATTAGATTCACCTGCAACACATATGGAGTTGAATAATTCAACCTATTCAGATATGAGTTTGTACCAATAACACAGGGGAATAGCATTTAGAAAGATAAACAATTCCTATGTAACTATGCGGGTTCATGTGATTTCAGCCTTTACCATTTTGACAGCCCCATGTCTGCTTTATTCTATCACCAACAGTAAAAATCAGCCAATTAGGAAGGATCTCTCACATACCTGAAGGGCCCAAAACCTTGACCATTTAGGGTATTTTTAGTTTAATGACCTATCCAGAAAGATGCTTTGTTACTGAAGAAAAGTTAGAATGGTAAAGAAAGACCACCTCTCCTTCAAAATCTGTCTCAAGAACAGCTTTCATTTCTCCTTATGTGTTTTATTACCTCCAGGCTACTGTTAGTTATCAGTGCCAGCTGCAACACTACAGGCATAACAAGAGGGCAGCAGATGTGGTTCTTGTAGTGTTCAGCCTAGAACATTGCTGTTCAGTCTGATAAAACTTCCATACTTTGAAACTAGGTATTTAAAGGGAATACATAACCCTTATAATAAATACTTCTATTCGCTGGACACAAACTGCCTTCTTGGCTGAATAAAACGTGAGGAGTCCCACAAAAATTATTTATTTCTTATATTTAAAGAACAAATAATATAGACAGTGACAAACACAATAGAAGTAACCCAAGGAGGGCACATAATGACAAGACATTGGTATTTTTAACGCTAACAGGAATAGGGAAATACTGAAGCAACCTTTTCATTATAGCCCCAGGTTCCCGTCTGCAGCTCTAAAAGTATTTGAGCCCTGACCAACTTCCAGCAGTAAGGCTGCAAGGGAAATCTCCAATGGAATTCTGACTTTACTACCCAAGGGAAGTTACAGGATAGACTAATGAAGCAGATGCAAAGTCTTATTGGTCTTGACAATGTCTTGAAACACTAGCATCCAAAAATGAAAGACAAAATATTCAGTACCCATGAGCAAGCCTAATTAAGTGGGAGAAGGAGGTGGCAGGGCAGAAAGGACACCTGCCGTGGGGAAAGCGCTCTGTCACTGCTGGGGTTGGATGGGTGCCAAAGCTCTGTTCTGTCTGTCTCTGCAAGCGTATAACGTCTTTCCAAAAGCAGGCTGCTGCATCGTTACCAAACACGTGTGCCAGCGACGCACTTCCCCAGTGCAGGATGGTACCGCGGCCGCATTCAGAGAGCAGGATGGTTTTCCTTCTGCAGGATGCATGCGGGCACAGCTGTCAATAGGGCAGCTCTGAGCTGACAAAGTGCTTTACCAGCAGCGCTTGTCATTCTCAGTCACTCCAGCAGACAATAACATGGTTGCTCTGCTTCCACAGTGCTCTCTCGCCGTTTCCTCCGGGAAGTCAAGTTTCCATAGAAAACCTGGCTATGGGAAGCTGATTCTTCCAGAGGTATGACACCAGACCCCCTCAGGCACGAAGGCAGCTTACTGGGCCTGGTGGGAAGAAGCAAATGGATAGAAAACCAGCCTGCTTTCCAAAACTATTTAAATCTAAATGCTCCTTTGCTATGGCTCTGTAAGGGCCATATGAAATCAAGGAATATTTAATCAAAAAGAGGGGTCATGATGGAGGAGTTTGGGCAAAAAAATATACCAAAAAAAGAAAAAAAACAGTCCTTTGTAAATATAAACCCGACAAAGGCTGAGATAAATCTGCCTCTTCCCCTTGAGAACTATGAAGCAACACTGCTGAGAATAATGTCCCAAGGAACAGCTAGAGGGGTAAAAGTAGACTTTTTGGTGCTGATCTTCACTCCTGGTTATGAATATTGCCTTTTACCATGGCAACAGGACAGATTTCTAGTAGAGTTGTCCTTGATTCAAATGACAACTATTACTGGATGAGAGCAGTGCTTTCAGGTAGTACATTCCCATCACAAAACTCATTAATTTTCAGGTAACCTGAAGCAAATAACCTGCTTGTATGCAGTACTCCGCAGGTTTCCCTGATGGCCTGTTCTTGTATCTAATGTGCTGAGGAATCTGGTCACTTTGAGAAATCCCCACACTGCTACTAATCATTAACTTATCTGAATACAAACATGACTCTAACTGCCACAAAACTTACAGTGGGTCTTGAAATAAATTCAAGACAGGACTAGCATCATCTTAGCCTGTCAAAGTAATAGTGTGGGTAATAATTTGCATGCTTGCAGACTGATACACAAATGAGATAGGGTAAGCATTAGGATAGACATTTCAATAATAATCTGCCTACAGAAAAATTTCCCAAGGAAGGAAGTATGCTTTAAATATTGTCAACACAGACATACAGTCTCCGAGGTTACCCTTTCAGTGGGAAAGGTGGATGAAAAACATTGGTTTCATATATATATAATTTTAAACCTGTGAGACATACTGTAGAAACATAAGGAACTAGGATTTTAGACACCATTTTCAATTAAAATAAAGGTCAGTGTTTGTCTGTGGTGTAGGTATGAGGTTATGGATACCCCAAAAAATCGCTGAGTTTTGTGTGCAAAAGAACATGAAAGTCCACATCAGGCTGAATAAGACAGAGGAAAGAAGTAAGAATACAGAGCTTTTCTTTGGTATTCACCTAAAAATAAACCTGAATATTTTCCAAAGCACAGGTGCACAAATAAAACTTTAGGCAGCAGGATTCAAAATTTCAGTGATTTTCAGTCCTTTGCTTGGCCTATTGTATTTATTATATGCTTAGTGTTTTAAAGGACTGGCAGTATGAATGCTCTGCTTAGAAGTTTATTCACTGTAATTCAGCACAAGCTGACTGGATGAGGAGTTCTAGTATTGCTCCAAGTCACATAAAAAATATGATGACCAAAACCAGATTATTTATTTAGAAAACCTTTTTAATATTTATATCCTTGCCTACTGATCAAGCTAATAATACACCTTGCTAAAGGCTGTCAGAAAAGAAATCCAGTCAGTTTAAATGCCAGCAAAACCACTGAATTCTCCATTATGCACATTTTTGGTTGAACAACAGAGGCTGTTGCAGCCAGAAAGTGAACTACATTTCCTGGATCTGGCAATTTTTTGTACAACCAAACTAGCAATTCACGTATCTGCGTAGTATCAGTCTTCATTAACTGCTTCAAGGTATCCAACAAAGACGCAAAACCTGTAATCTTTTCTCTCTACTCCTGACTCCACCTTGAAAATTGTCATCTTTTGCTGAATGTCCAGTTTGTTTCAGGGCCTGGACTATGGCAGGTATTTTTGCTCCAGCTTATAGAAGAGAGTTTTCTGTAGCTCTATGGTAGATCTCTGCAGTTACTTGATTCCCATAACAGCAGATCTGACACAAGAGGGACATGTCTTCTAGTGTTCCCACTCTGACTTTTCCTATTTTGACATGAAAGGGAGCAAACATGGGATCCAATTGAGTTTATTCTAGAACTGAGAGAGAATAGATAGTGATGGAATGAGCATCAACAAATACAGCATCCAGTATCCCCATCCTAGATTTAAAGAGCAATTATAAAAGACATAATATAGATGTTGAGGTATTTTATGGCATAGATTCCTATGTGATATGGCTTAGATAATTTCATAATTCCATTTAAGTTAAATATCAAATGTCTGAGAAAAAACGTTGAGAAGTTATTTTGATAAAAAAGAGTTTACATGCCAAAAGTGAGAGAGCATATGAAGCCTTATACAGGAAAACCAAGGCAAACTAGGAACAGAGATCACACTAGAGAAGAGATTCATTCAGAGAGCTTTAGTGAAAGACATACTTCCACACACTTTTTTTTCCTGCAAAGCAACTTGTCGCAGCCTTTTCAATATTTCTGCCCTCATGTTGGTTTTAATTTGAGGTGCGGTTCATATTTGTCTATGCAAAGTAGATAACATACCTACAATGTCCAGAGACAAATGGATCTAAAGCATGAATAAACGTATGAGTGAGAAAAGTTGATGGTGGATAACAA
Source organism: Nipponia nippon (assembly GCF_047370975.1). Taxonomy (NCBI): domain Eukaryota; kingdom Metazoa; phylum Chordata; class Aves; order Pelecaniformes; family Threskiornithidae; genus Nipponia; species Nipponia nippon. Next base: position 153,107,362 of record NW_028262290.1, on the reverse strand, counting down.
CTCAGATGCAGGTCTAAATCAACAGAGGCAACAAAACATCATAGGAGAAGGAAGGCAGAGGTATCCCAGTGTCAGAGATGTCTACAAGTTACTCTAAGTTTGTGGTAAGAACACAAAGGATAAAATAGCAATATAAAATTAGTATCATTTAAGAAAACCTTATATGTGTCTTGACCTGCAGCTGACACTAGCTTTAAGTTATGCCAAAGAATCAGCTCTGACTCTTTTATGCTACCAAAATACTTTCTCCTCCAAACAATGGAATTATCTCCTCCCACACATACCAAGATCCTCTGAAAGTTCAGTGTAACTCTGTACATACAAGGATTTGGGCAACATTCATTTCATATTTGTAAGTTGAAGTAATAACAAGGGAAGGAGATCTCTAGAGGAAAGATATGAAATGTTTTGTTTTACCAGAAAAAGGAAAGAAAGAACTTGAAGACAATAAATAAAATAGTGCTAAATGTACCAAAAGTCCTAAAGGAGAAGTACACTCTGCAAAATCTTCTGCTTAGTCCGGTGTCTCTTGCCTGTGCTCACTCAGGAACCTTACTCGCTTAGGGAGGATTACTCACTCAGGAACCTTACTCACTTAGGGAGGATTACTCACTCTAAATGTTTTAAGTGCAGGCCTCCTTGGCTTGTGGGTTTCTACACTGGCTTTAGTCCTGTGCAGTTCTTATTTTAAATGCTGACTGAGATCACAGGTGTCATTAGGAGGTTTGTTCCCAAAGAATATGCCTGCCTCTCAGGTAATTTTATAGCCTGAACACGCCAAGCAAGAGGATGCCCTGGCGTTCCCAAGTGGGAGATTGTAAATCTGAAGTGAAGCCTCTCAAAGGCAAGGTAGTGCCTGTAATTCTTTTGCTTTACTGCTTGTCTTGACATTAAGGCAGCAGGTCTTTCTAAAAGATATGCTACAGCCGCACAGTGAAGATTCACCTTAGGGAAATATTAGTAATAAAGAGCCTGTGTGCCATGTTATACAAAAAGGTAGACTAGGTGTCACCAAGTTTGCTTTCAGACTTCAGAACAAGTGAACTTATGACTGTTGTAACAAGAAATATGTGCGTGCCAAAATTGAATGTCTGAATGGGTTTTATAGAACATTCACAGAAGGAGATGTGTCTGTATAATTACCAATATTCTCATAGTAGCTGTAATTTTAGTAATAATGCATGTCATCATGTACCAGTACTTACAGGGTAGCTACAAATAAGATGGAGACTCTCTTTTTACAAGGAGTCACATGGTGAAGACAAGGGGTAACGGGTACAAGTTACTCTCAGGGAGATTCCCATTTGACACGAGAGGAAAATTTTTCACAATGAGAACAGTCAATCATTGGAATAATCTCCCCAGGGAAGTGGTTGACTCCGCTACGCTGAACGCGTTTAAGACTGAGCTGGACAGGGTGCTGGGCCATCTCATCTAGACTGTGCTAGAAAGGTTAGACCAGATGATCCTTGAGGTCCCTTCCAACCCGGTATTCTATGATCGTTTAAAAAAAGTATATGCTATACTGTGCCCTTGATGCTTAATTTACCAATTTGAATTTTGAATGTCACATGCTTTCTAATGGCGTCATAGGAGCTCAAATCCATTTACAAGTTGCTTTGGAACTTAAAAACAAATAATCCTATTATAAATTAATTAAGGAAAAAGGTGAATGTTCACCCAGAACACTGTGTTAAGAACATATATGAGTCATTGAAAAAAAAAAAAAAAGAAGAAAAATAATTGAGTGGGGTTTTATTTTTTTATTAATCATTCCCCTATGGATCTAGAAGCGTCTAGCAGGCATCAGAATTTATGGTGTTAATGTGATCACAAATGGTGATGTACAGCACAACAACTTTTTTTATTCTCCCCTCTGCATTCTGTGACAGGGTATTTGCCATCACTAAGCCTCAGCTGAAGGAACCAGTAGATTACATTTCTCTCAGCCTTCAGAAACACCACCATATCATATATTTGTTTGAAATCAGTAATGCTCGGTTCGTTCTCTAACTGGTTTTCTGCAAATCCTTACCCTTTCATCATATTTCTAATCTACCACGTCAGATTCTGGTGCATCTGCAAAGCTCCACTCTGGAGGAGGCACTCGGAGCAAAACTCCTTCTAATTCCAAGATACTATTTATCGGCCACTATGTTTTTCTGCTAGAAATAAAAAAGATTCCCAGTTTAGCCATCTATATGTCAGCCTAGAAACAGAAAAAACTTTTTTTTCCTCTCACCCACATTTGACAAATTTAAAACTGACTCTTCTGTTGGCGAAGGGAGAGGAAGGGGGAAGGGTGTCCCTCCAGCTGTTAGCAGCAATCTCGGTGCAGAGAGAGGCTCATATCCAACTGCTGCAGACTGGAAAACTCTGACTGAGGGCAGTGAAGCAATGCCACAGCAGGTCTAGCTCCCAACTGTCCCTGATTTTTTTCACCAACAATCTTCATTGTTTGTCCTTTGTCTGGGGGTTTCCCTTCAGTAAGTATGCAGATTTGGAAAAACGGAAAAAAAATGTCATTTTTTAAAACAATAGCTGAGTACATTTGCACATCTTTCAGCTCCTTCCCTCATTCTCATTCACAGTCCCCTGGTCATATTTTTACGGTTTTTACCTGCTCTTTGACACAGTTTCATTTTTGTCCTGTCACTTCTGTGTATTTTAATTTCACATCCCAATTTCCTATTGTGATATGCATTTGAGAAGGTTTGGAGGCGATCGAGTCTTAAAGAAAAATGAGCGGTGAGTGGCAGAGTGTATTGACTTCTCAAGATTTACATTTCCCTCAGCATTCGCAGGAGTCTAATTGATTTGTGGACCTTGTGAGCTTTCTCCCTCCAAAAAAATAATTGTATATGCAGTCCAATTATACCGAGGGCATTTAAGAATCACAATTTGAGTCAGAAATAATAACAGAATTCGAGACTGAAAACAATCACCTTTTTTGGTCTGTTTCTTTTCTAAAAGAAGTCAGAGCCAACACTTCCACTGAGTTCAAGAGGAAGACTTCTCTGCCTTTATTGTCAAGTAAACACCGTTAAAAATACATGAACCAGACATATACAGACAAAATACATGGACTATTTCTAAGGCCAAATTTGGTAACTGATGACAATGAATTCACCATTTCTAAATGAGGGCAGAAGTTGTCCCTACAAGACATTTTCTTTTATTTAGGATTTCAGTAAGCTCTGCTGAGTTTATCAAGATCTGCTTTTTTGTTTTGCGTACACAGAGTACCTCATACAGTGGACTACTGCTCCACGTCTGAGACTGGATGACAGTTCTGCAGCACAAAAACAAACAAAACAAAAAAAAATCCCAGTATGCTATAAAATCCTTTCATCTGGCTCCTTTCTCCAGAATACTGCTATTGTTTATGTAAAGATTACCATTTGAGACCAAAGTAAGGCCATCTTTCTAAATGCTTAATGTTTAAATATTTTAGAACACCTGCACACAGATGGTGGCATAGTCCTGAAATTTAGAAGATCATCATAAAAAAAAAAACAAAAACAAAAAAACCCAAAACAAACAAACAAACAAAAACAAACAAACAAAAAACCAACCAAACAAAAAAAAAACAAGAACAAGAGTGAGCTAGATTTCAGTTTAGTTGGAAAAATCTTCAGGCTTTTGAAGCATCCTCTGCATCTCTGCAAAGAAGTGCAGAGAACCTAAAGCTTGAATATTTTTCCAAGCAAAAAGAAAGAACCCACTGTTGCTAGTAGACCTTTAGCTGAAGGTTGCTTAGGGATGGGAACGAAGCTCAGACCCTTGGAAGAGACAGCCCGAGAGCGGCCACACTAGAGCCAACTGTACAGTCACTGTCCAGTGCAGCTGACAAACAAGGCAGGGGAAGACAGCTACAGGATCAGACCCAGGTCTAGCTATAGCTGTAACTGCTGGAAACATTATATTCCAAAACAAAACTGAAGTAAATTATCAGCTACACCCAGAATGATTAATATTTTCATGTGTAAGGAGCTGAAGGAAAGTTCCCAGACTCTGCTAACGTCGACCACTTCTTATGACTGATAATATCAGGGACATGAAGTGCAGGAAAGTGGTTAAGCAATTGCTCCCATGAGGCCAAATCTACACACCTTTTCCCTCTTCATTTGTGTGAAACTTGTTAAGGAACTGCTGTTGCTTTCAAGGTAAAAGCTCTCCAAAGCAGGCTCTGCCGTTCTCTTAGTGGATCCTACATAAACACAGGCTCTCAGTTCTCTTTAGGGGAGATTTTCTGAGGTACGGATGGGAGTTATATGCCCAATTCCCATTATCTCCCAAAGGCAATTACATGCTTAAGTGCACTCTGTGCCTTTTATAACCTTCCCTTTTAGAGTCAGCTGTTCATGATTACATAGATTATCTACAATAGGTTTCACAACAGCAGTACTTTGAGGTACTTCTTTAAAATGCTATTCGAAGTTTTGACAACATACACAAAATATAGAGTAATGATCATGTAGTCTATGGATTGTTTGTTTTAAGAAGCTGAGATTTTCATGCTAAAATAGGCTACATTTTTAAGGAAACATACCCTCAGTCTAAAATATATGTAATTATGGTTTATTCTGTTGCTCCAGTGGATTAAAACATTCATTATACAAGCCACAGATAAGATATAATCTGGGAGGCTGATGACTTTTTGCAACATCACAGAAGATTAAAGGGGAGATTTTGTTGTAAACTAGTTGAGTTTGCAGTAGAAAGTTACATCCACTACATGGAAAAAGGGTTGCTGTCACTTTCAGCTCTGGCCTTGCTTTATTTTATTTTTCCTAGTCTAGCTGGCTGTAAATCTATGAAATTGCATAATGCAAATTAATAAAAATAAAGAGCAAATTGAGATACCAGTATTCATAGAGGAATGTTGTTGGCTGAGGCCCCAGATATTTTTTGTGTCTCCAGTGATTTGCCTGTAACTGTTCCAGGAAGTTTGGGAAAAGCTTTGCATTGACATCATGCTGCAAGTGCTGGAAAAGCTTTACCCTGGGAAAGATTTGAGGCCTAGTTCAATGTCCTGGGTAACCTATCCTATGACTTCTATGGACATTCTCAAGGTTAATGAATTTAACAGAAATCTAACCCATCTCCCCCCCTTTCAAAGCTGTTTTACTGAAGGGAAAGTTAACAAATTGTTTATTTTTGTGTTATTTTTCTCCTAATTTCTCCCTTCCCAAAGTCTTGGGGTTTTGTTTTTGGGTTAGTTTTTTTTTCCTCTCAATGCAGCTGCTCCTGTGAACCTCTTAAAGGGAAAGAACTTTATACTACCTTGATTTTTTTAAAAATATTTTTAGCACCCACAATAGTTTATTCTCACTACCAAAACAAGCAGATTAAGGATGACTCTCCTTTTCCTAATTCATGGTCTTGAGAGTTGTTTATTTCTTTTTACAAATGAAAAACAATAGGGAAAAAAGACAATAGACATAAATAACAAGTGATTCTAGGAAAAAAAAAAAAAAACAACACACAAAAAAACCCAAAACCAAAACCAAACAGAGTCAAGGGCGATTTAGCTTCAATACAGGAAGGTGGCCACTGTGGAAGGTTAGGCCATGTGAGAGTTAGCTTCTGAGGAGGGGAGAAAGTATCCAATACTTGTTAGGTTCAGTGCTTAATCCCTCAGTTGAAGATTCAGTGGAATTACTATTTTGAGTGGGTTTTTGTTTTCTAGGAACTATTGTATTTGCTTTCACTTGTCAGCAACTGGTTGGACTCTTCTGACCTAAACCAAGTGACTCAGAAGCTGGGTGATTCAGTCTCTACAGAGGTACCAAAGACCAGGAAGCTGCACTGCTCTTCTCACAGTGCCTGTCTCTGACTACAAGAAGAGCTAGCTGACTAGTTTGAACTAGAAACCTTATTTTTAGATGACCGAAATTAGTCGAGAAAGAAGTCAACTAAATACATTCCAATAATTGTATTGCTCTTCATTTCCAAGTTAATCCTAGCAATATAAAAGGTGTGTAAAAGCTGTAAAAAAATTTTGTGAGAAGCAGCCGTCATTTTTTCTGATAAAGGTTGGGAAAAAACAGGAAATAGAATGACCCTGAGTGTTTGTAAGAAATGAACTTCTGTTGCAGTTGTTTCTAAATGTGCCAGTTTTTCTGACTTCTTATTCTTGAAGTACAGTTTCTTCATAAATATGTTGTATGGGAAAAATTGTTTTTATAACCTCTCGCATTTGGTAAATTGAAACCCCAATGTCTCATTTTGCTCTGTTGATATTTCACAGACAAGGGTAAGTAACATCTTAGAAACAATGCTAAGACTGTGTGTACTTGTTGTTTTTAATAAAACTGTCAAGTACTAAAACCCTGCGAGTGCATAGGTATATTCATAGACTGTTTCTCTCCAAATGGATAGGAAGAATTATTTTTAAAACCACATTCCCAAGTGTAAAGCTAGGGAAACAAAAGTTAACTCATTACACAAAACATTATAAAGAAATGAATGCAGGTCTTGGACAGAGATAGAAAAGGACATAAACTATTGAATAGAATGAATAAAAATTATTCATTCAAAATCATATTTAAAGAAAACCTTTAAAATATATTCCAAAAATAATTTGATTCTAAGCAAGAAAAGCAAAAAATGAACTATTAGAAACTATTTTGTTTCCTTTTGGTTTTGGTGTGGCTTTTTACTGTTATATCAACTGTGTTCAAGACAGATAATATATTATTAACATTTCAGAGTATATCATAACCCTTACCGGACTTCAAAAATACAGGTAAGCATTATTTATTTCCTTAGGTAAGCAAACTCAAATATAGATGGATTATACCCAATACTTTAAGTTCAAGTACTTTCATCTAGTACATAAGTACTTAAAATCACTTCCAGAGGTACTGACTACAAAAATCCCAGTGAATTGAGGCAGAAGGAGAGTCCAGGGGTTAGATCTGCAAAAGTATTTAGGCCACTAAATCACATCAGCTATTTTAGTGGAAGCTGGATGCTTAAATACATTTAAGGATATGGCTATAAAACTGCAAGAGCATATGAAGTACTGCATTACTTAAACATCCAGCTAACTTGTAAAAATAGCTGGTCCTAATTAGTTCATCAGACTTACTCTATAAGCCTTCAATAGTAGCAATATTTTTTGGCACTTTTTAATAGATGTACTGAAACCGTTATTTTAATCAAGCATTACCCAAAGCTGAAAGTGTCAAAGAAAGGGCATCTCAGTCCTATCCTTGCAACATAATTTAGCTCGTATCCTCAGATAAGCTTTTAAGGTTTGGACAATTTCTTAGAGTCAGAAACACAAGTCAAGTTAGCCCCTCGCTTTCACATAATCAGGTTATTTTCTGAATTTACCAAATCTGAAAGCCACATCTATACTACTATTCTTGTAGACAGCCAATAAACCCATCCGTTTTATACACAGACATCAGAACCCCAAGATGTGTTTTCTTCCTCTGTATCAAATCCACAAATGTTAAGAGATGGATTTACTGTGGTTCTTCTGAAAGGATCAACTAATACCTCTAATTATCCTTCATTTCGATATTGGTGGCAATGAGAACCTGAAAATGCTCAGCTCAAGGCTGAAGATTCTCATAGACTTTAAGGACACTTCAGTTTTAAGAGTAGAAATAATCTGGCTCAGTGTAGATGTCAACACAATTAATAATCCTGAGTTCCACTGACAGTCAATGGACATCTATTCAGTGTAGACACTGGAGTTCAGGTTGTGATTCATGTCATCCTAAGGTACACACTTAAAATACGTCAGAGAAACCATGCCCTAATAAAGTCTGTTTCTCTTCATAGACTACAGGTAGAGCCTAAGATGACGAACTCAACTGAAGATAGCTGAAGCTAAAATTAATCCATGCCTGTATTATGCAATACAACCTTTGTGGATGTAGTCTGTTGTATCCAGTGTCCTGTTTTCCAAAGAAGAGGATGAAGAAAAAGAATGTTCAAGTATAAATGTTTTTAAGCCTAGACTCTTGCAGATTTACCTGTAAAATATATCCCAAAACTTTAATATATCTATTTTAGGGTTACAGTAAAAATTAGTGTAAAGAGAGTCTGAAGAATCAAGGTCTTCAAAGAAAAAATGAAGTAGAAATTAGACATGGGATTTCAAAAGCAAAGGGATTTGGATGTATAATGGAAATTCAGCAAGCATATCCCTTGGGTTTCTTTGAAAGCCTAAATATTAGTAAAGGGAAAATTAGATCAAGAAAATACTGGCACTTCTTACCATTTTTTTATTGAAAAGGAAATGTGGCAAAAATAGCTAGTTCTCTTTTAACAAATGTGTTAATGTAAAGTTGTTCTTTCATTCATTCCGTCATATTTTATCTCTGGAGAAAGAACATTCCAGTAGTCACTTTTTATTCACTTCAGTTTTTTTCAGCACACATGAATCCACATTTATGCAACCTCTGACCACTGATTTTGAAAAATAAAAAACTCACAGGAATCCTGTGAACATAGCTCCTTTTCAAAAGCACCATTTAAAAACTCTAAAAATAATTGCTTGTGTTGCACTCCAACTACACAATATTAAGCTCTGTCCATTAAGAAGTTTCTAAAGAGATTTTGATAGGAAGACTTATAATGAATACCTTGACTAATAAAAAAAAAACAAAACTGTATGTATTTCTCTTTACATTAGTCTGTCTCTTTCAACAGGAAATGTTATGGAACTGTGATTACCAGGCACTGAGGGTTTTTTTAACATGTAAAATAGAGAAGAGAGGGGACAAGCTGTGGTGAGGAAAATGCAAGCATTGTACAACTCACCAGACCTCCTGTCCCAGAGAGATTTATTTATTGGAAATTATGGCGAGGGGAAAAAGACTAAATAACTTTAAGTCCCTAGTTATTATGTCATATGTAGCTCCATAGTACAATATAGCCACAATCTGCTGTTTTGTAAACCGAGCTGTCAAACACTTGTTATTTTTAAGCTGCAGCTTTTCAAGGTCCTCTGACAGCCAGTGGTCCCAGCTCTCAGCCTGATTCATGGCTGGCTCTGAGACAGAGGAAGTTCGCGTCTGCTGTAATCTAAACACTTTGCAAATGGAGCATTGGAACAGTGGTGAAAGAAGAAAATAGCCTAAACCCTATAACCCAGACAAGAATCCTGCAAAGCTTCTGGGGAGAAGAGAAGGGAACCAAGTACAACAGCATAGTCTGCAAGATCAGCAAATGTATTCACATGATTTTATTTCATAAACTCTGAGAGTTTCAGGCAGGGGGAAGAAGTTGATTTTAAGCCACTTAACTGAAAAGCAGTGAAAATTAGTCTCTGTCAAAAATATGGAAACAATGTCCCAGATGTGTACTTCTGCAACATCTGTATTTTCCATTTCAAGTGTAAATACAAAAAGGTTGGTTGTAGGAGGATTTCTCCTTCTCCTCCCCTCCCTCTCACCCCTGAGAGTTGTCTAGCCCTTAAATTCAGATCAGTGGACAATTATAAAGCACAAAGAGATGTGGATAATTTCCACTGCACTGAACTCTACATCTACGGTTTCAGAGGCATCACACAAGCAGTAAAGGGAAGATGTATTCCTGGGCTGTGACAACATGGCCCTATAATAGTGAGATAATGAAATCAAGACACATCTACTGCTTATTCTATCTTAAAGGAAACAAATGTCCAAATCCAGGGAGAAATATTAAAAAAGCTCCCTAATGAATTAAGCAAAGGCACATGTATGATATAATATTAGCCTAGAATTAATTTCCCATTTTGCCCCAGTTACAGTTCTCCCACATTTGCAGTCTTCCTTGTCTCCAGTACACGTGTTAACTGTCTAAGCCTCATTCTCTGTTCCCCTTCTACCAACTTGCATAGAGCAACTCTCAGCAAAACACTCTGCCAGGACATAAAAGAGGCCTTCCATCTGTCCCTTTACATCTTGGTCTGACCAAGCGTAGAAGATGTTTATTTTAATTACTTATATATACCTTAAGTTAGACATATATGTAGCCTCAGGATAGCATTCTAGCTACAAGTTTCTTTCAACTCTCAGGAAAAAATACGTTTCTGGATGAAAACCTGGTAATTCTGTCCTACCAGACCTCACAGCAACATAAATCAAACATATTTTTGTAGTTTGTGTCTGGCGAGTTACGGTTAACTTCTTTAGCATTCATTTTACAGACAGTAACACAATACAGCAGGAATTGTTGCAAAAGGGAAGAATCTGTGAGAAGAAATAGTAGTATAATTTGTATACATTCTGTGCAGAAAGACACAACGCTGAAGATTTTGGCAACTTACTTCAAATGTTTATAGCAGTCATAATACTTGCCTTTCAAAAATTATTTATGGGCAGCTGGAATTTACACACATTGCTTGGAATCTGTGCAATAATCTACATGGTGGTTCACGGCCTTTAGAAAGCTGGATGCCTTAAAGCAGAGCTATTGAGAATAGGCAAAGTAGGCTTACAAAGTATCTGCAAACTTGTGCCAGCATTAGAGCCTTTGTCATCAAGCAATGGAAAGGCTTTTCTAGTTAAACTGAAGTAATTAAATCTCCCTGCTCTTATTAAAAAAAAATACAACTGTCTGCTGTTGGTCTGAAGAATTGCACCAAGTGAATGTAAATTTTAATTTCATGGTGCAAGTGTTAAATTATTGCCATCTAAGCTGTCTGCCAATATTACATGAAATCCCACCACATTTTAATAATTCTCCTTTTGTTTTGGATGGAAATACCACATGTGTTATGATTTGGAATTTTTTATGTGCAATTAGAGCCCTGAGAACTACAACAACACAACCACATTCAGTTCACCTAACTGGACCGAAAGGAAACTATCATTTCGGAAACGGTTTGTGTCCTTTTGTGTGTCTGTGTGAGTGCGCACACGCATATAAAATGAAACTTATTTTCTCCTTCATCCTGTGTTAAAATATGAGAAACTCCTTGCAATTTAAATTGAACAGATAGCTGGGTGTTCTAAATATCAAAACAATTTTGGAGTGCATGTAAATGCAGATCTGCCCTTCTGAACCCCAGAATTCCTTCCTTTCATTTTCTTTGTTATCTCCTATGATACTTACACGGATTTGTTATTGATTCCCTAACTTTACAGTGCACTAGATGACATTTTTCAGATTCCCAAACTATACAAATCGGAACCATCCTCTTTTCTGTAGAAAGAAATGCTGATTTTTCTTTCAGGAGTGCAGAACTAATAGCAAACTTGGCAATGTTCATAAGATCACATCACTATAAATTGCATTAACAAAAATAACCACATGGAGATGTTTTCAGTACAAATGGTTTTAAAGGTATTTATAAACTTATATAGAGAAATAGAAAAAGCTAGGAAAAGCAATAGGCGAGTCTCAAATACTTACGAAACCATCAATTTCTCTTCAGGCATTTTCTGAAAAAAAAAAAAAAAGAGGTTTTCATTTCTCTTCTATAAAGCCCACTAAGATCTGTTAGATAATACTGTACTGACATTCCTACATGGCCAGTGGCTCACTAGCTCAGCATGGTCCCTCGCCTGGGGTGGCACCAGCCACCCCTAGTCAATAAGTTACTTAGTGTATTTGTGTCATTTGTGCTTGAACAAGCAGGCCCATTCTCTCTGGCCCCACAAAATTAACACTGGCACAAGTGCCAATGAGGTGAAATCTAGAAAAGGCAGAGACAAGCCACTAACTCTGCTCTTCTCCGACTTTATGATTTCTGTCCAGAAAGTAAGTTAAGAATTGCAAATCCAACCAAAGTTATGTTCCCAAACCCTGTTTCAGCACCTAAGCTTCCATCAGAACCCATGAGCTAGGCACACAGAGGAGATTTAAGAGCTCGCCTATCCTTGGGAGTCTGACCTTTCTTTCAAGAAAGCAGAAATGGAGCCTCTGAACTTTTCTTTTCCTTTTCCTCCCTCTTGGAAAATAGAAAAGTTACCCAGGCTGTAGAAAAGTAGGGTACGGGGCCCTTTTTTGCCAAAGGAGTTTTGGGTCCTACCCTGTATGCTAATAATATACCTTAAATCATCTGGCATCAAAAGATCACCAATATCAGCACACCCTCCTGCTAGAGCTATTCCATTTTGCAAGGACCCATCGGGTTTTTTTCTGAGCAAAGATTGAGACTTATGTCTCTAACCATTGCATCGGTGAATCTGTTTCTGAGAGAATATCCCCTTCGTTTCCCTATGCAGATTTAATTATTCAGCAACACACTGATAACAGCTGAAACCTTGAGGTTTGGAGAGTCCTCTCACAGCACAGAGGAGATGATCTCATTGCAAAGCTACTGGAAAATGTTGAGGTACCGCAATCCTCTCTTCCAAATGGCTGCAGACATGGACAGTTCTATGCATGCCTAGAAGTTCATTTTTGGAGACATTTAATGACAGAAAATTAAACATCGATGGGATCAGATAGAAACCAGAGAGGAATCTTGAATATCAGGAAGACTCCAACAAAATCCTATCCATCTTATCTAGACATCCAGATGTCTACAAGCATCCAAGATTTATGTCTTTAACCAAAATTGTCTTACTGAGCCAGCGTTGTCCCAATCCCTGCATTTACTGAGGTGACTAAACATGTATCTCCTGCCTTATCTTTCTCCGGGATTCTGCTGACCACACATAGTTGCCCACTCTATGGCAAGCCAAGCATTTCTCTACACTCTTGTTAACTATTGGGTTGATACTGTTGTCTAACTTACATTTGCAGTATCACTTGAAGCACACATAAAGCTGACAGAAAGAACATAAGACTCTCTCTAACTGAGATTTCCTGGTGTGGCAGCTGGAGGCAAAGCAGGTATCCTAGAACATTTCAAATGCTCTTGTGTTTCAACAACCCATCTGAACCCTGGATGGGAACTGATCCACATATAGATACCCTAGAGGCATACACTTAAATTTTGGATTCAGTCAGTGGCAATGAATCCTACTCAAGAGTCACAGACTCTGAATCCAGGACATAACCCAGTGGAGTCCCTTGGGACCCACCAGAGTCCTTTCTTCCCTTACAGGGGCTGCTTATGGATTCAATAACTGCAGGGAAGAGAGAATAAAAGAGAAGACACCTGTAAGCTTATTCCCCACTCAGAATACAATAACAAAGTGGCAATGGCAGTGGTTCTTAAGGTTTTACATCAAATAAATTATCTTAGGTTTAAACACTTTGGAACCAGCATTGACTGTGATTTCACATGTATAGCCTGAAAATCTGTGTAATCATAATACATATTACAAACAAGGTTTACTGGTGAAGGCCTAACCTTGTAAACAAGCCTTGTTTACACAAGAAGACAATTGGACTCTTTTTTTGTTTCAGAGTTTACATGGTCAGAGGCTGAGATCATTATTTTTGAAATGTGATGATTGGAAGACACAGTAAGTACCCTTGTGAAGTTTTTACAATGAATCCTGTAAATAAAGCCCACAACAGAAACGCATAGTGTCTCCAAAGAAACAATTATGATGTATTGTGTTTGAATAATGACTCACAATGTTTTATCATCATCTGTTTACATAATAAGTCATAATAACATTTCAAAATATGGTGTATGCATTTTTATGATTGTCTTAAGTGCACAGAGGGGAATTGCCATAGCCTAGCATCATAAACTTTGTAAACCTTTCTTGGAGACTGCTTTTTTTATACCCCATCCTCTTCTGCTCAAACAAAAACATGAAGGAAACAGAACACACAAATAAAACTACATTAAAATAGTCCCATGTGTCTAGCTAAAACAAAAGACAGGAAATTCTTAAAAGTGTGGTTATAAACTGAAAAATGCCTATAAACATGGCTTCCTTGTGTCCTAGGTTTACGTATTCGTAATTATTTCACTATCAATATTTTCTTTGTTTATATATATATATATATATATATATATAAATAAATGGCACTGGTCTAAGTGCCAAGACCACATTCTTGGTCTAAGATCTGGAACACAAACCCTGCTGCTGGCTTCTACTTCAGCATTAAAGATGGAACTGAATGAAGCCCTTAGATTTCAGCTCCTGGAAGCTTCATGATTTAAGTGTATTGCTAATCTTTAACCGTATTCCTTTGTGGAGACCAAGGTCCAGATTCAGCTTTCAAGAATTACATGGTAAATCTCAATGAACTCCAGAGACGCCAGGAGGCCAAAAGGCACTGCAGGTCCAGCAAAAGTGCTCAGCAGTTTTTAAATGCTCCAGCAAGGGACCTTGTTGCCCACAGGGAGATCCAGAAAGGGGCCAAGGTGCTCACAGACCCAAGTGATGCAACATGTGCCTAGATTTCAGGCATCTAGCCCACAAAATAGAATCCAAACCCAAGATTAGATTTGCTACGGAAAATATATGACAGCTTAAGTATCTGAGGGCACTGACTCAAAGAAAATTCAAACACTGCAGAGGTATCTAACTCAGAATACTGAAACTCAAATGATGGCACCCTATGGAGTTTAGGCACTCAGTGTCACAGCTGAAAACTGTGGCTGTTCCATCCAGTTAGGATGCACAGACCGTTAGAGGCATTCAGCCATTCTCTAATGGTTCAAGCTTTTTGTAAAACTGATGAAGATGAGATGGTAACAATGCTCCATAGGATTATTCCTAGTTCTACCGTTTAATGAAAAATAGACATAAAAGTTTTGTGGGACAAAGACAAAGGCCAGAAACCAGCTTGCTCCATACAGTTTCCATGTTTTCTTATCTAACTCCATGAATCTTAGTCACTTTTGCAGCTGGAGTGCACACCACCTGCCCAGCTATGTAGGCTAGACTGGGACCCTGTGGGTAAGGTGTGCTTCCTCAGAAATGAGAGGTTTAAATGCCTGAGATCAAAGCAGATGTAAAAAAAGCGTCTTCTACTTCTGAAACATTCCCAATTCTATGGGAATATATTCATAGAATGGCTTGGGTTACAAGGGACCTTCAAAGATCACCTAGTCCAGCCTCCCTGTCATAGGCTGAAACATCTTTCACTAGATCTGGTTGCTCAAAGCCTTGTCCAATCTGACTTTAAATGCTTCCAATAATGAGGCATCCACAAATTCTCTGGACAACGTGTTCCAGTGTCTCACCACTCCCATTGTAAAAAATGTCTTCCTTATATCCAAGCTAAATCTACCCTTTTTCAGTTTAAAACCATTGCCCCTTGTCCTGTCACTACAGGCCCCAGTAAAAAGTCTTTCTCTGTCTTTCTTATAAGCCCCCTTTACATATTGAAAGGCAGCAACAAGGTCTCCCCAGAGCCTTCTGCTCTCCAGGCTACACAACCCCAGCTCTCTCAGCCTATGAAATTATGTGGGTCTGAGCACTCTTCCCAGGTCTCAACTATAAGTGAGCCACCTCACTTACCTTCAGGATCCCCAGAGTGCTTAAATCAGATGGCGTTACCTGCCTGGTTAGCCTTTCCGAGAATGGCCAGACACAGAATATCACATGCCCTGGAAAAGCTTCAGAGCAAACAGGGAAGTCAATTCTTTTTAATGACACTGAGGTTACGCAGCCAACGAAGGCAAGGTTTTGAAGTCACAATTTCAATGTGGCACCTTAAACCTTGCTGTGTTCTATTTTAGTTAAGTAGTTTTATTGACCCTAACCTGCTGCCGATTTGTGAAATACAAAAAGTATGCAGATGTCTCCCACGTTTGTTGTTACTTCTGCATTGCTTATCAAGAATTAAGCAATTGCAATTAACTTCTGCACTGAATGAACACAACTACAGCTCAAAGTGTGTTCCAGTTCCAAAAAAGTGGGGGTTTTTTGTTTTGGTTTGGGTTTTTTTGTTGTTTTTTTTTTTTTTTTTTTTTTTTTTTAAAGCATGGAACACTTCTGAATTCTTCGGGATTTTTTTTTCAGAAAGACTTTCTGACACGTATCATTCGCTTTAAAAGTTTATTAATGTATTTCTCATGCAGTTGCATTCTTAAGGCAAAAAGATCAAAAGGATAGATAGGCTCAGAGCACAAGCTGTAAACTAGTTAAATTTCAAGATGATTGACAATATTTGAATCCTGTTCTGACAAACTATACAAATGACTAAAGAAGGAGGATTCTTCAGCTGACTCCTTTAAACAAATTTCTACCACAGGACTAGACATATCCTGTGGCAAAGGGGAGGGTTTGGGCTCTGCACAGCTATACAACCACCATCATGTCTCACAGAGCAAAAGCATGTACACCCTGAAAATAGTTTTTTTTTTTCCCTCCAGTAAATCCAGGTGTATGGTCCTACAACTACTCTTTTATCCCAGTTCAGTTTCTATCTACTCGACCTCTGTGTGGATCCTTTCCTCCAGCCATATAATCTCCTGATAGTTCACCAGCACAGTTAATTTGGACAACAGAAATACCACTCATGGCCATATCGGTGGAGTCTATGCACAGTGTTGGAACACATAATTTATGTTTCCTATATGATGGCAACTTTCTTGATATAGAACTTCCTTTTGCTTAACTATTAAAAGCTGTATAATGTGTCAAGACATGCAGCAGTTCATGAGTAAACTGTTTTTTCTGTGGCCAGCAGTTAGTTAGATGCTTGCAGAGCATCCAGTTTACACATGAAAAAAAACTGGTTTGTCTTCTTAGATCAATGAGTTGATCACTTCACCTGCCAGGATCTTTCATAATGGTATGTTTTATTTTCTGGTGGGAAAAGAAAAAAACTTCACAAAAAATAGAATCCCTCATCAATTTAATGCTGAGTGTGCTGTATTGTTCTACAGAATTTTAGATGGTGGTTCAAAAGGTTACATAGCTCTTATCATTCGGTATTAAAACCTACAGTGTTTTTTAGTAATTTCTCTGAGACCCTTTTGGCTTCATGGCTCTTACAATGTATAAATCTTACCTTTTGGCTTCAGTTCTCTTGCAGCATATAGGTCTTTCCTGGCAACATTGAAGCAAAACAATATCCAACTTTACTGTTGGAACATTTCCCCCATTGAAATTTACCCAAATATTCATTTTCTCTCTTCTTGGTGTTTACATGCATCAAATATTTGAAGACAGTTATCATGTTCTTTCTTATGCGTCACTTAGTTAACCTACAGTATACATATTTTGCTCCTTTAATCTTTCTTCATAAATCAATTTCTCTATACCCCTTAATCATGCATATTAGTCCTCTCTGAACTCTCTCCAATATAAAAACCTTTTGTTTATTCTTTCAGATTCTTTGCTTTTAAAAGTTCATCATTTCAAATTTATTTAGGTTCACAAGAAAAATGCCAAAAATAATATAACAACATTTGATACAAATAAATAATAATAATTAATAATTCCTGCTTTCCTGTAAGTTTCAGGAAACATACACAAATAAAGCTAATGTATATTATAAATTATTCCCCCTTTTCTTTTTCAATTTGTGTTGGATTTTGTAGTGCTACACAGTGTAACTTTCCTGCACTAAAAGTCAGGATGGCATTTATTTTACCTAACATTCAGATTCTGCAATTTTCTAATCTCGATACTTAGAGCCCAATTGGCCTATTTTAGATTGCTACCTCAGAACAAGATGAATCACAGTGTTGACTACACTGACTACGAAGAGAGTCTAAGACACTCAGAACGCAAGCTCACATGAACCTTCGCTGACAGAACTCTACATACATAGACTTGTATTTAGTCAGATGAATCCCTCCCTCATGCCATCTTCACATTACAGTACTTGAAAAAATATGAGAGGAACAAAGGAAGTTCACTACTCTGTAGCATAAAATAGTTCTTCCTCCAAACCAGGCTAGTCAAAGTAGTGTATTTATCTGAAGATCTCCAGGGGTTTTAGTGTAAGATGCAGCTTTGTGTCTAACTGCAGTCTAGACAATGCAGAGATGGGAAAGTTCTCAGTAATTAGATATCAAGACCCCCAAGGCATTAGATCATTCTCTCAAGGAACAGAGTACTTGAGAAGTTAGCATCAGAGTCAAAATTTACACAGAGGCACATATACACAATATAATTAGAAGATTAAGGTAAAATTAAGACACTGCCTTTGGGAAAGTTTGTCTCTTAATTGGCAGAAAGATGATTAAACCTGCCATGTCAGATACTTTTGCTAAATTGAAGATCTTAAGAGGATGAGAGTTATAAATAGGAATTTGTTTTCTTAACTCCTAAAGAAGAGCCAGTAAACTGGTAAATTTCTTGTCAAAAACATCATCATCAAAAAACTGCTGCTTTTAATCTGTCCCTCCAAAAATCTTAAGGTAGGTTTTCCTTCTTAAGATAACACACTGTTCCTTAGGGAAATATTTACTTCCTAGGAGCTTCTGTCAAACATTTTTTTTTTGTTTGACAAGCATTAGACTTCTAATTGGAAGTGATCTACAAAACACTTACAGGTGTCTTGTAATGAGTAAATGTCCATTATCTGCAATTAGCAGAGCCACCTCATTCCAACCTCAGCAGTTTGGAAGAGCTGCTCCTCTGCAGGGCTGTGCTCCTGGAAGCACAGGGAGACTGGAGAAGTCACCAAATGACCACAAGACTCAAGAAGTAGTGCTATCATTTCTGTGGAGCTCAGGGTCAATACAGCACTTCCTTGGAAGAGATTTTGTAATATCACTGCGAGCTTTTGAGGGAACTGCAGCAACGTAGCGAAAGATGCACGAGTCAGGCCTGAGAACAGCAGGGAATAAACTCAGCATGGGGTGGTGGGCCTTATTTTACTAGTAAAATATCTTCCTACAAGAAAAATAAAGTTTTTTTCCCTCAACAGTGTAAGACTATGACTTCTGCACATGATAAAACAATTGGTAGTACAACATTGTTCAGGGTATACCTGATGTGGATTTCCATGTTACTTCTTTTGTTGGAGTTAAAATTAGTCCGCTATTCTAACACTAGTGACAATCAACAATCAATCTCTATGTGTAAGATACTGCCTTTTTCTTCTTTCTTCTTTTGTAACCTGTGAAGCTACTTATGTAATAAATGACAGCAAGTCAGAACATTTAATTAAATTAAAATGCCAGTAACAGAATATATTGTTTTCAGTGTTTTAAAGTCTTTCATAGATAGAAATAAACATAATATTTTGAAATATAGGCTTGCGCTTCTTTTCAATTTCTATTTTAACACTAAAGAAAAAAGCACAGACAGATGGAAAAAGAGACAAGTAAAACTGATAACCCTCAAATATTCATAAGACCCTAAAAGTTTTTCAAAAGTTTCACAAGAACATTCCAGTTCCTATAAAAATATAGTGTAGTAGAAAAAAATTGTTAAAGAGAAACATAATTACTAACCTGCTATGGATATTTCCCTCTATTTTAGCATTTTCCATCATAAAATCAGGACCTTTGCATTAACAGCATTTCTTTAAATTGTCCCCTATAAGTTAGCTTTGCGATGTTCTTTCTCCCTCAATTTCAGAACTGAACAATTTTCACCATATCAGCTGTTTTCAAGTGAGTCCTCAGTTTCAAATACCTTAAAGACACTCAAATTCCCTCCTGCATTCTTTCAGCTGCAGTTTCATTCTTCATTCTAGTGCCACAGTGAAAGTCATGCTCTGCACCAGTGCTGATGCCATCTTAAGGGAGGGGTCTGTGACCAAATTTGAAGTGTCCCTACTGCCGGCACACAACGTGTCCTACACTGGGTGTGCTGCACCACACAGCGAATCCGGCTTTGTACTAACCCACTGCACAACTTGATTTCATCTGCCACTATTTGAACTAGAGATCATTTTGGATTCTAGGTATGGTTGGGACAAGCCAAAGAATTGCATCAAATGTTGTCGGTGAATATTAGAATACATAAACACAGTTTGGAAAAAAACTTTACTTCCTGTTATCTCTGCCACGGCAGAGGAATTAAAAAATGCAAGTATGGCACTTAAGTAGAGGTTTAATAAAGAGAATAAACTGACCCTCAGAGTCAGGAATTTGTTTTCTTTGCTTTTCTGCAAGGACACAGAGTCATATATAAAATCAAACCTTTTAAAGAGTTTTTAATTATCATCATAAAAGGGTTGGCAAAAATAGTCGTAGACTTTGCTTTTGAACAAGGCATAGCTAGCAGTTTACAACTGGAGCTATGTTGTAGCATAGTAACGTATACTATAGTAGAGTAAAAAGAGAATAAAGTGAGGTAAAAATACATGTTCAGCATACGTCAAGTACACTCAGAACTTCATTACACCTAATTATAAGTGTTCAAGAATAGTAAATGGTTAACAGTGATGCAGAAGGAAATATTAGAAGAGCAATCAAAAAGGACTCCTAAAGGATTAAAGAAAACAAAAAATAAATAAACCAGAAGGCTAAAAAACAGATAAGAAGAGCAAAATAAAGCTATTACAGAAGATTATGAAATTACAAAAAATGCTTTCAAAGTATGTAAGAACAAAAGGTCACTGAAGAACACAGTAATGCCTAAAGAAGATCATTTTTTAAGGGATGAGGTAGAAAGTGCTGGAAAATTTAAACAAATTCTTCACATAACTTATCAGAAAGAAAAATTATAGGCAGGTGGCAGACCTGTACACATACAGGTATACCTTTCCCGAGGCAGAGAGAAGGAAAAAACACTAAAGTAAACAGAGAACGTATCTGAAATATTACAGATGAAAATCTGAACATGTATCAGATGAAATAAGTTCCTCAGTGTTAAGGCATATTCACTTCAGAATTCACAGAAAGGGACAAAAACAGCACCACTCTTCACAAGAGTAATTTAAATCACTTCATCCTTCAGGTAACTTTTTCCTTATGCAAGACGTTACTTTGAAATCAACTGGGCTGTTTACATGAATGACAGCAGCGGGACTATGGAGAAAAGGAATTTTTAGTGGATTTATAGAAAACCTAGTGGAGCTGTGCAAGGAAGGGCCTGGTGCAACCCTTCTCACAGCATGTCTCTAAAAAAGCAAGAGCTGGGTTCAACTCAGAGAAATTCTTTCTGGCATATTTTAGTGACATCCTTTTACTCCAGAAAGTAATTTTCTTCAAGACAAAACACAGAAATACATGCTTATAGAAGCGAGGTATTACAAAACCAATAGAGTACAGCTAAATTCAGCAAATTATGGAGGAATGGCTATTGCAGTGAGAGTGAGAGAATCTTCTTATGAAAACCAGAAGTTCCAGCTCTGAACAAAAGTGATGAACTCTGCTAGCCTGGATTTGAGTTTAAACTCCTACAAGTAACCACCATTCTACATTAAAGGTAACCGTCTGTCATATTTTTAGCTACATCTATAAAGGAGTTCTGTAACTTCAGTCTAAAAAGTTCAAAACACAGACACATAGTTTCAGCCAAAACAAAGCCAGAGCCAGCAGTAATTTTAATTCTCTTCACTAAATATTGTTTTGGTCACGAGAGTATGTGTAAAATGGATGTGGTTGTAGCCACAATGGCCCAGGGATATATATGGTTTATAGGGTGAACAAGTTGCTAAGGAAGTTTGCATGCCTAAAAGCTTGTGTTTTCTTCCAGCTGTAGTGCTTCCCATAGCAAAAGTATTTCTCTCGCCTTCCTAATCTTATTCCTTCCTAAAAATCCTAGGTTGGGAAGCAACAAGGCAACTCTGAAGTCCTTCATGAAAGAAGTTCCAGCAGAGCATAAACTAGAGCAATTCATAGAGCAATTCAACTTTGGATCCTTGAGAAGAAGACAGGAGTTTTGGAAACCCCTCCCTGCTCTGCACCTTTGCAGGAGCCCTGGGCTCTCCTGGTCTGAGCAGGAGTCTCAGCTCTGCCTTCTGGAGGAAGACAGGCCAGGAGAGGCATATGGATGTTTGCTTTCTGCTTGTTGCTTGAAAACCTAGCCCTCGTCTCCGCTTGGGAGAGGACAGTCACGTTGGCTGGATGCACCTCTCCGCATCTATGGAGAGACACTGAAAGGAGCTGTCTGGAAAGTACTTGCATGTTGGGAGGTGGGAAACTGGCTTGGGCTATTTGATTTCACTTATGTTCAAAGAAACAAGGCTTTGAACTTTCTTATAAACAGAGTTGCTTCAAAGAGAGATGACTCCACAATCAATTTTTCCACCAGAAGAATAACCCAAACTTCCAAACTTTTAACCAGATAATTGTATCCAGAGCAGTCCAAAAACAAAGGGTAAGGCAGTGATTACAAAATACTGCTAAGATATTAACTGTACACAAGGTCTGCCAGCCTACAGGTCAGTTTTAACCTGACACTTGTTAAATCCTCAGTGTTGATCAAAATAACTTGCAAACACAATAGCTGCAAAGCAAATAAATACCTAAGCATAACTCTGTCTTCTGTCCACTCAGATACAAAAAGTATGTGTTTCTAGTCTGCAAAGTAAAATGGTGATAAGTACAAACTGTGTGTCTACAAACAGACAAGCGTTATTCAGAGGAAGCATTGTTAAAGTAGTCAGCATAATTATTAAAAGCCATTCCTAAATAAAAAAAAATAAAATAAAATTGACAGCTCTACCTCCAGAGCCATCCTAAGAGAATATAACAAAATATTAAAAGAGCAAACAAAACTAGCATTTCCCTTTTCAACCTGTTAGCAAGTCAGTTGATCTGTAAAGGATGACTTTATGTCTAAAAACTATAGCAATAAGAACTAACAAGACAAGGGTCTATCACCAGCCTGAACCAAAAAATTCAGGTGAAGCATTTCTTAATGATAAGTGCCTGAAACAAAACAAAATTAAAAGCTGAAGCTATCAAACAATCCATTTTGGTATTTCTGGTATACTTTTTCAGGACAGATTCAGAAGTGGTCTAAAACACCATTTTAGGAGGTTGCGTCCTTTTACTCAGTATATCCCAGGAGTTACACACTCAGCTGACTAAATCCTCATGTATTGCACTAAGTTGATGCACCTCTTCCATCTGAATACTATCCTGTTTTCAAGAGTAAATTTCTCTGTGTCTCACCCACTGCAGCTGATACATTTCATACAAATAACTAATGAAGCAGAAAGATAATGTACGTACAATAGCTTGAAAATTCACCGGACCAAGAGGCTGCTTGGTTTTATTCCTTGGTACAAGTAACATTTTTGTTTCTGTAGAAGGTTACAACTTCCACACAGGGACTGAAAGATACCCTCAGAAGATGCTGTTTCTGTGGGAGTGAGGAGAAAGAAATATTTGAGTATAACTCACGCAAACTCTATGTGAATGCCCTCATTACTGAGCTGAGAGACTACTAGCTCTTCCTCCTCTTCCAGTTAGTGACATTTGTTTCACCCCACCCCATGTTATACACTCTCTCATTGCTGTCTAGTTGTGTTTCCTTTTATTTAATACAGTAGTTTCTGCTAGAATTTCACTTACAGTTTGGTTTTGTTTTTTTAATTTGCCAAAAATCTGAGAAGAAAAGATATTTTGGGTTAATGTGTAAATAGTTTCTGCAACTGTCAATGAACCAAAAAAACAGATGCTTTATAGAGAGCTGACCTCTTCTGTATCATACCCCTTTCTTCATCTTAATTATTCTTCCTGTTCTACTGCAAGATTTTAGTGTAAACACTATTAATATAAAATGAGCATATCACATAAAAAGCAGAGGTAAAAATTTGTTCAATTAGAAAGCTGCTTCTTAACTCACATGTTAACTGTAGACCTTCATGAACTCTTCATCCCCTGCTGAAAGGGAAGGTTGAAATTGGGAGATAAGTTGCACTTGTTAGTGGGCATTTTTGGTCTTTCCATTAGTTTAAAAGCTTTCTATCTGCCTAATTGTAGCTAATTAGTACCATTTGGGGGACACAGCAGAGAAGCCGTGATTTTCTCCCTCACCCAATAGTCACAGAGTGCGTGGGGGAGACCAAAGTCTAGTAGGATATCTGCGATTGTGACGCATTCTCATTATCTGTTTCCATTCTAAGTAACATCAGTACAGAGTTTTATATTATGTGAATGAATATTTAAAGCGAAATAGCTTTCAGTGGCAAATTACAACTAGATGTGACCAAGGGAAGATTAAGCCCATCATTTTGCTTAAGAGCTCAGATGGTTGGAGTAATTGGATGATAGCTGTAGGGCATCCTTTTGGTCTATAATTAGGTCATTTCTTTCTCATCCCCTCACAGTGTGTATAATTACAAATTAATTTGAAATCCCACTGTGAGTAAAGAAAATCAGTTTAATATAATGGAAGTGCAAAAGCCACAGGATATTATTTTTTAAAAGATTTTTAGTGTTTATGCCAAAATACTCAGTCTGGCCCAAAGTCATATCCCTACACATTGCAGGGCTCATATTTGGTTTCTTTCTTAATTTTTATACAGACATGGATAAATTTTCTGCCTTAGAATAAATGACATTTCATAGTACCACACTTTGCTCCAGTATCTGTCAGCAGGCGTCAACAGCACGAAAAGTTGGGGAAAAAACTGAAAACCAGTCATGAGAGTTTTGATAGGCAACAGTAGTGTCAGAGGACTTACAGGCAGCTCCAAACAAGGTGATCTAGTCAGCCATTTTATTCTTTAGTCCTGCCATTATTTGCTTGCCATTTAAAATGTATTTTTCTGCTTTTACCCTGAAAGCGTTAAGCATTGCACAGCCCTAGCTAGCATACCTGCTCCTGTGTGCTGCAGGAGCTCACCCGTTTCATCTCCTGGCTGAGGTATGCTGCTGGCAAGTTCCACTTCCCTTCCTTTATCACAACACTGTGGTCGGATGTGTTAGACCTCCTGCCTGCCTTAATGCCGATACAGGTAAAAACACGCACTCCTGACAAATGGATAACCCCAACAAGATCCGCAGAGACAATGTTTTGACTTGCTGAACTTCCTGTTTCACTCAAGGGACAAACGTGTTTTCATCTCTCCCCAGAAATCTTGAAAGGGGTCGGTGAGAGGGTCCCAGGTGTGATCTGAGCACCGGGGATGTCAACAGCGAGCCCGGGGCTGCATGGGGTGTGCAGTTGGGGGCGGAAGAGCAGAATAAAAGACCGACAGTGCAGAGAACAAGGGTATCGAGATCTGATCATATTTGTAGGTGTGTTGTAAAAACTGTAGAACATCCCATGCCGTTAGCATGATAAGATTAGACTTCTGGCAGAAAAAAAAGAATAAAGAAAAGAGAGGGAAAAAAGAGAAAGGAACTGCTTAGATATAAGTTCCAAAGTTCATTAAGAGGGTTCTTTATTGCATAGCTCCAAAGCTAAGATGTGCTGGGGCATGTGGAAAAATAAGGAGGTGTTAAAAAGCTACCAAGCTTCTTAGTTTTCAAAAACAGTTCAAAGTCCTAGTCTTGGATTATTCACACTGTGACCTCCAGGCCTATTTGTGATGCCATAAAAACTGTATTCAGGAAGGAAGGAAGAGATTATCAAAAAGGAAAGAACTTCTTTTTAATCTAATAATGTCTTGATAGCAATAATTTTTTTCTTTCACACAAAACCTTTCATTTGAGGATCTCAACATACTTTTTAGATTAAAAAAAAAATAATCACAGCAACACAAGAAAAACCTGGAGCAACCAGCTAGAAAGAAGAGGTAGAGGAAGAGACTTGGATGCACTTATTGCTCACAGGAGAGATATGAGACAATAAGGTAACTTAGTCTTCTCACCCCCCCCAAAAAAAACAGACATGCTAATAGGGTATATCCATCAAAATGTTTCTGGAGTGGTAATATCTGCCTGTAATTTTTGAAACCAGAAGTACTTTAAAATTTCCACATGAAACTGAATCGGTAAACCATTTATTTTTACATTTTCATTGGAAAATATGTTTTTTAAATTCTCAGAAAAAGAATATATTTTTTCAACTAAATCTCATTTTCTACTTGGAAAATTTTGCATTAAAAATTTTTCAACCTGCTCTAAGTATCTTCTAGGCCAAAAGGTACACATGAAGGTTATATGGCAAGCAAATAAATATGTCTATGAAAGAATTATCTGCTCTAGTTAAAAATTTTCTTGCTGTTATAATTAAAACACTATATAAATTTAAAAAATAGATTTTATATCTGCCATACAAATCATATACTTGGGTGATTAGTCTTCTATAGGGAAACATCTACCATACAGATCTACTGCTTATAGGTATTCACTTACCCTGTTATGACTTTTTAAAGCAAATTATACTGAGTAGCAGAGGCTGGAGGCTATCAGTGAGAGTTCTTATACGAAAATAAATACAAGGGCCAAAGCAGAATAATTATTGGGTTGTTTAAACTCAATTTCTTAAGATTTTTTAATCTCTCTAAACCACAATGAAAAAATGGGTGGTCTCAAATTAGCTTCTAGATAATAGAGTTTAAATTATGTGAGTAGTGAATTAACTCATTTCCCTCTAAGCCTTTACCACTCTTTGTTTGCTATGTAAATAATTCATGACATTTTATTTATACCAGATCAGTGGGAAATAGAAACCCATAATATGATATTTTCCTTCTTTTCTTATTATTCTCTATGCCTTAATGCTAATAACAACAAATATTTCATTGACATATGCATTTATAAGATAGAAAAACATTTATCCCTACTGTAAAGTTGCCCTATAATCCTTCCTCTGTTCAGGAATATACTAATGCACTTAAAGCAAATAAATCCTACTCACAGTTTACCCACACTCCACCCCTCAGGATGCTACCAGAGCGGTGCAACATTCACCTCAAACCTCAAAACCACTTGAATAAAACCTTGGTTTGATGTATTTCTGACCCTCAGGCCATGCTTACAACAGTTCATGAATACAACTTGAGGTTTTGTACGCATCTGGGAAATCTGTGGTCTCTCAACCCTTAAAGTTTCCCAGGTGGTATTCTTCCCACTTCCTTCCACCTTTGCTTGGTTCAGATGCCTGGGGAAAAAGGATGGCGACGGTAATTTAGAAATATAGCTCCTAAAAATGTTCTGATGTGGTGAGGAGTGAGAGGACATTACAAAAAAGAGGTGAATGGAGGATGGCAATTCCACTTGCAGCAAATGTGGAACATGTTAAATTCCTTTGTGTTCCACATTATTATTAAAAAACCCTATGAACATTTTTCCTAAAATACAGGATTGTGGTACATATCACTTTTCTTTTCAACACCTGATATCAGTGAAAAGAGGAGGTCTAAAAGTGTGGGAGGCTCAGCTACAAGTCCCTGATCTGCCTGATATGAATGGTTATCTTCAGCGTATATCCATCTGAACCAGGACTTTTTCTGTTCATGGCAGTGCCCTAACCACCCTCCGTAAATCCTGGGCATTGGGCCTCGCATCAGTGGAATCTCCTTCTCAGAGCTATTTTACTTTTGACACATCTTACTTCCCCAGCCACTCTAGGCTGTTCTGAGGCAGATTTTCCAGAGTGTTTCTAGGTGGAACCATCTCAATAAACCACTCAAGGAATTAACCAGATTTTAACAGAGTGAAAGTGGTTTTTCAACTTAGAAGTCACGATAGTCACCTCTATGAGAATATCCCGAAATCTCAGTAAAAGTTTGATTCCTTAATCAGGAGTGGAACAGAATTTTCTAGTCTAGCACCAAAGATGCTAGAGGTCATAACACTTTCCTAGGACATCTGAATTTAAACACTCATCGGCATGGCTGACTGAATCCTCTATCCCAGTGCTGTTCCAACCTTGAGTCACTGGGTAGAGCAAGAGCATTTCCAACTCTGCTGGAATTCTGACATTTTTTCCCCTCTGCTTTTCCTTCAAATGCTTGAAATTAAATAATTCTCATTGGGCTAGGTGGTCAGTTCCCGTTAGAGTATTTTATTTTCAGTTTTACATTTCATTAAGGAAATGTTATTCTTTTTCAGTAACATGCCATTCATTTTTGCCACAGGCCCCTTAACCTATTATTCTATACAGGCAACACAAAGGAGGAGACCCACTCCTTGTGCTATCTTCTTGCGGGTGGTAATACAGTAAAATGTATGTGATGCCTCACTACTCCTTACAGAAAGAAGAGTCTTTGCTTGTTCCTGTACCTGATCTACTCATAAGGATACTGGAGGCAGGTAATGAAGAAGACTTGTGTGTATGAGTGCAGTGTACCCTCAGAACCAATATATATTTGGTAAGGCTAATTTCAGATAAAACAAATTTAATTTCAAATAAAGATACTATTCTTGACAATGTCCCATAAGATTAATGCCAAGTCTTTGCTCTGAGGTAAAATTTCAGGTATATTTTGCCAAGACATAGTACCCTATAATTATTTTTAAAAGTGTGATTTAAAATTGAGACCCAGCCCACCTCTCCCATTTCCTCCAGGGTTAGATATATCAGAGTAGCTTTTCACAAGCACAAAAATGGCATGCTAGTGTTTGCCAACAGGAACACTTCCCTGCCTTCTATATAGAATATTCTATATAGAAGCAAGAGCTTCTATGTTTTTTCTTTCATTGTAGAAAGGATTAGAAGAGTACCTAGATATTCTTGCCTTTAAACTGTAGTAATATGGTTTTGAGTTCGCACAGGAGCAATTTTAGTTTCCAGACCCTGTGGCTGCAAATGAGCATACATCAACTGTGATCTTGGGATTAGACAAGGTTTGGGATGCAGATAAAACTTAATTAAAAGTTTTCTGCAGACTTCACGAAAAATGAGCATGTTCTTAAGCTCCAAAGCAAAGAGAAAGTAAAAAAGAGCCTACTAGAAAAAGCAGGCTGGATTGAGTTGACCACTGTTGTTTAATGAAGTCCCATTCGTAGCTTTAAACTCAGAAGTGACCATCCTGTCTGACCTCCAGTGTAACAAAAGCTATAGATTTTCACCCAGGAATTTCATGCTTTCAGTCAGTAACTCAGAGTTGAGTTGATTTGATCTTTTACAAAAACATGCAGTCTCTATTGAAAGCAATGAGGAGTTTATCCCTCCTCACCCACAGCCTTATTACAGGTAACATTGCATACAAGAGGTTGTCGCACCTCTAAGGTTACTCAGTCACTGGCAGGAAAATCCATTTAAGAGACAAATCTATCCTGAACAAACAGGCGTTTAATCTCTTGCATTATCTTCAATGAAGGTGAATTTATTCTGGGATCCTGAGGAAAAAAGGCTTCTATAATTGCACTGTCTGCATGTGAATGTCTGTTTAATGACTTTTTAACCCATTAGCCAGCTATGGGACAGCAATCTCAAAGAAATGTGTTTCCCAGAAATAGGTAGGTAGATAAAAAGAGTCTACTAGTGTCCTAGTGGACTTAAATATTAGACACTGGAAAATCTGTATGGGAAAAAGAGGCTGTAAATGTTCCAACTACAGAAAAGCTTCAGCTGAAGACTGCAATTTCACAGGCACCACAGAATCACTAACCCACAAAGTCTGTCAATGAGAGTGTATGACCATTCCTCTGAAAAACCTAGGAAATGTGGATCATCATCAGAGGATGCTGAGGAACCCAGCTCACCTTGGCTGAGTCCTTTGGTCACTGAGCTTTTGGTCAGGCTGGCTTTGCTTTGCTTCCAGTTCTGTGAAACTCTCCTGCTTTTTCTTTTATTTCTCCTCCAATTCTCTAAACATTTCCCATTTCAGTAAATGTCAGCATCCTGCTGAACAAAATATTTTTTTTGTATTTTGTTTCAGAGTAGAAAAATGAAAACCTGCAAGCTTAATTTAATTTCAACTGTTTTTTGTCTTTATGGCTCAGCTGCTGGCCTGACACCAATCATTAGTTGCATGGCTGTATCTCAGTGAAGGCACATTCTCACTTCCCCTGTGAAGCTGGACACTGAACAAGTGTCACAGAGGGACAATTCCTGCCTGAAAGAGCTGCAAATAATACGGAAAATTTAATCATGCATGGAACTGAAGGCACAGAGAGGTAAAGTGATGCATGAAAGCCACTTCTGGAAGAACAGGAGAGAGGAGAGGGTCTTCTAAGTCCAGCTGCACCTAATCTCCCTGTAACTGGCACGCTTAGCAGTAGTACAGTCGGGTTCATTCTGTAAGGGTTTATTTCAGCTAAACCAGACAACACATGGCTCTAAATGGCAGAGGTCATTCTGCAAGAGCAGGAACCCATTTGGAAGATGCCAGGCCAAGTACTCTAATGTCAGTTGTGCGGAAATTAAACTGTAGGAGAAATTGTGCTGTTTATAAGGAAGAACACTATGCTGAACTATAGAGAATTATAAGCAGGACAGTAACAATATCAAAAGGATTCTGAGTAAATAAAAATAATTCAGGAAAGACTCTTCCACATTTATTCATGCCTAGTGAAAAGAACCAAACCTACTGAGCACGAAGTTGCCATCATGGGGCTTCCCCTCCCCACCTCATGCCAAACCAAGACCCGTACATATAAAGGAAATTGAAAATAGTACTCTCTTCATGTGAGGTGATCCATTCTATAGGCCTATATCAAAGGTTTGAGATTTTAATGGGTAATCAGCCAGCTTGAGACATTCCCTCGAGGTGCCTGCATATTTTGATTACAGAAGAACTCAACACTACAGCTCTGCTGCTCAGGCTGAGCTCTCTGCGTCTAGTACCTTATATTATTAGACATATCTTTTGTATTAATTTATACCTTGGGGAATAACGGCACATTAGTTTCCAACTTGAAGACATTACCTGTCTCTTTAAATTGACATCAGGTGAGGCTCCTACAGCCACATAGTGAAAGCTTCCTCACATACATGTATAAGAAAAGGTCTCTCTCAGGGACCAAACGGAGATGAAAATGGCCACTTAGAAGGCTTCCACAGCTGCAGTATTTCCAGCTCTTGGCATTCAGGTCTCACAATTAAAACTAAAAAAAGATCATAAAAATAGGTTTCATTTTTGTTTGTCTTCTATTCCTTTTTTTTTTTCTTTCTTTCCAATTCTTCCTCAGTCACTGTGAGGACTTGAGAACTTCAAATTCTTTACGAGTGAATACAGTGATTTTCACTCAACCACATGACTCCAGCATATGATGTTTTAAGAAAACCATCAAATATTGCAAGGCTTACTAATAAAATCACAGCAGCTGGCAACATGGTTGAATGAACCAACCTCCTTAAGATCTTTGTAGAGACCAAACATGCTAGCTTGAGCAACTATTCTCTTCAAGTAGAAGAGATGAAGCCAGAAGGAATGACTACAGCGCATAAGCTGTGACCTGTTCTGACGAAGCTCTTTTTTATACCTGGCTTTGTTGATGTCTCCTTGTTTACTCTTCTGTGAGTATAGTCAGTGTATGTATGATCTTTTGCAAACAGTCTTGCATCTGTATTACAAATCTGCACAGACAGACAGATAGCCCAACACAAACCAACTGCAAAACATACAGGTATTGCAATATTAAGCTCAAGATAGTACGCCTGGCTAAAAAGAGCGAAAGAACCCAGGCTCAGTGCCTGGTTTACATGTCTGGTTGTCTTACTCACTGAGAAAACAGAAAAAGGACCATGTGTCCATTCATGAATAGTCACAGTTGTGTAGTCCAGTGCTCTCTCTCACCACCCTCCCCTTTCAAAATTTCATGGCTGATTTCCTCACCTTTCTTTTATCTTTTTTTTGTGTACTTGTTTCTGCTGACCTGTATGCCTGCCCTCCTTTCTCATATTATTCCTTAGAAGTAGAGTCCAGGTATGTGCTCTTGGAAGGCCATCTTCTAATCCAAACTGCACCACTTAATAGACTTAACATTATCTATTTTAGCGCACATCAGCCATCATAGCTCAAAGTGTTCTGGTCATGACCTAAGAAAGGTGCACATACTCCAGAAAAAAAAAAAAAAAAAACATAGTTTGAGATCCCATGTGCTCTATGGCTGAGATCGAAACAGGATTAGAGCTGGACTTCCATGAAATCCAAGATGCTATGTTCAACACTGAAGTTGTCACAACTCCTAGATATTCACTGTACTTAAATTAGGAGGTGTGTAGACTTTTACCATAAAAATTCCCCAGATGCCTTGAATTCTGTGTCTCTATGTGCACACAGCCTCCTAAGCCCTCTCAGCCAAAGGTGCCAAGGCCAGAGTCCTGCCTAAGCTCTAAATCCACAAATGAGAAATTCATCTATTTTTGACCTAAAACACACAGGAGCACATTTGGCAAACAATGTCACAAATGTCCTTCCCTTTTTTAAAACCTGAGCAGAGTAAGAGCATACACTCATCTCCCCCGTTCTTTATTTTGAGGGTAAGATCACTTACCCCTGAAAACCAGCTTTAGTTTACTTGAGGATACTCAGCTCTACATATCCTCTTTTCAAGAGGCTATTCTAACTTTAAAGCTATGCAGGTAGAGAAGAGTACACCCAAAGCCCTCCTGCTGAAGATTTTCCATTTTCCATAAAAGTATTAGAGATCTTCTAGAGAAGGAGGAAAATTAAGAAAGAATAACATGATTCTGAGTCTGTGGTTACAACATTCAGCTTGCAAAAGGGCACCAAAAGTCCTGGTTGTATTCTCAAGGCTTTTTATGGATTAAACTGTCACGGGACAAAATACAGAAGGAGCCCATGATGCAGGGAATGGACAGCATAGTGCCTTCTCTGAAGCGAATTCTGTAACTGTCTGGAGAATCAGTGCTCCCTTCCCAGTGAGTCTGTAGTCAACACAGGCCGTTCACCACTAGAACCTATTGCCAGTCTGACCACTTACCCTGGGAGAATGGGGTCTCCGTTTACTTACCCTCAGTGAGCTGAGATGATATGCAGAGGGACTGAGTCTCCTGCAGTTTAACTATAGGGCTAATGCCTAAATTACTCTGAAAAAACATGATCTCGGTTGCATTTTCAAAAGAAAATTTACAGATGCTGACATGCAGGAGAAGCTTCCTCGCTGTGAATTCCTTGCATGAGAGAAGACACTGTATTTCATAGTTCTCAGCAAAAGCCCTAAAATTCAGGGAGAGGGAGCACTGGTATGTAAAACACCTCACTCCATGTTTCTTTGTTACTAAATTAAGTGTTCCTGCTCACAGCTCTGTTTTAGGCATAGAGTTCTGCCCAACTATTGCATATCCTCAGCACTATCACCAGGACTTTTTTGGAAGAGCCTAGATACAGATGCTAGGCTTTGCAACAGTCAGGGGTTTGGTGGCCACATCCCTGGCCAGAGGCTATAAACCAGGCTTTCAGAAGTGAAATGGTTGATTTTATTTCTTGGAACCCTCTTGAAACATTGGAAGAGTGTTTCTCAAAAACGTATGCTCAGTGCTTAGGCTTCAGTCCCTTTCTCAATTGAAATCTACAAAGGATCCTTAAACATAAACCTGAAAATACAGGCCTTATGTTCGTGGATAATCTTGTAACATTTGCTTGACCCTGATAAATCCATTTGTTTGGGCTGATCCAAACTTTTTATGGGTAAACATTTTAATTTTTTCTTTGGTTAAAGGAAGAATTAATTTTTTATAAAAATGGTATGCTATTATTATTGAAATACCCCAAAGTGATTTGTGCTTGCATTTGCCAAATATTATGCGTTGATTCCTGATACTGAATTAAAAGTATCATGGAAGACTTTGTATCTAAATAACAGGAAAATATCTTACTTCATAGGTCTAGTGGACATTTAATTTAATAATTTGGGAAACAAATATAAGCTTTTCCTATTTCAAACGAAAGTTTTATTTAATTAATAAACATCTCATGGCTATTTTTTGTCATCACTTCTAGAAAATTCATTCCAAACTTATTAAAACTCATGTGATGATTTGAAATTGTAGACCACTGAACAGTGGAAAATTTTAAGCACACTGAGTCCTGAAGGCAGTTTTTCCTACAGGAAAGGCAAAAACAATATAGAGGTGAAAACAAGTTATGACAAGCTGTGCATGGACATTGCTAATGGTCTGTGCCTTTGACTCTACATTTTCTGAAATTAATTTAGCCTTCATTTGCCAACTTTTTTTGGTATATTCAAGTGGTATATTTTTCCTCTACATTACTAAAACTCTGCCAGAATTATCTAATACCTGACTTTTAAAAAATGTTTTCTGGGCAGCTGCTAATAGCTGTCTGCATCGAAACTGTATTCAAAAGCTGCCAGAGTGTCTCTGCAGACACATCTGGCAAGGGCTAGTCCTTACAGCAAACAGACTCTTGCTGGTTTGAGAAAGCAGGCACACTCAGGTTTAGCTATTTTCCCTTACTGCTGGATAGGTACGGGCACAGTCATGCTTCAAGCCCATGTCACGTGTAGTCATGGGGCCCTGTAGGCTCCAGTGCGGTTACTGATGGTGGGTGGTGCATGTGGATGTGTTGTTCAAACTGCAGTTAAGTCACTCAAAGAGGTTACTGCCTCTTCTGCTGCTCTTCTCCAGCATGCTGAGGGAAGCCAAACCTCCCTGTGTAGTCATTTCCTAACCCGCCAAAATGATCTTGCTTAACCTAACCACGTTTAAAAGTGGTGGTGCTATTTACAGAACCAGCTTAGAGAGCAAACATGCTGGCAGAGCTCGAGGAATCGTATAACCAGGTATGGGGATGGTGAAGCTCCACAGACATGGAGACTTCAATGTCTGAAAGCAGCTGAGCTGTGGTTGGAACAGCATGTTGGACTGCAGCTGGAGAGGTCTGCAACCACGCAGATAAATAGCTACACATCCTTATGGAAATATTTAAAACCACTCAATTTCAAAATAATGCTAATGACCTGTGATTCCTCTTGGGGACTTCTGTGCAATTTAACTGCGGTTATAGGGGACTGGCACTGACTAGGGATGGCTGGTGTGTGGTAATACCTGTTTGTTTGTGGCGAGTGGTGGTGGTGATTCAGCCTGATGTCTAGCATATGCCAAATAGCATTAATCCCACAAATACGGAAGAGCAGCAACATTTGGAGAATAGGTTTAAAACAGATATGGTAGCAGTTTTCTGGAGGGAATGTTGTAAACAGAGGAGGAAATCTGAAGAATGGAGTATGAAAGAAGGTAATCTGGTGAAACCATTTAATTCTCAGAAGAGTATAGTCTCAGCTGACAAAGATAAGTCAGAGATGGGAGAAAACACAGCAGACTGAGGAGGAAAAGAAAGGGAAGCAGATGACAGAAAGCCTGTGGAAAGCCTGCTGACCAGAGAGGCTACTGTCTCCAATTCCACCGCACAACTGCTCGTCAGCCCCACGGACTGCTGGCTGAAATGACTGTCTGATCACACTGTCATGACCACACTAACCTACCTCAGCCAAAATGAATAGAATCAGACTAAATAGAAGATCTTTGCTGACTGGACTCATTGTGGCTGAAACTATTTCAGAACTGTTCACTATAGCAGTTCACCTTCTAATTTGGAAAAGGCTAATTTATCCCAGAAACAGTAAGATAATGAGGGCAGTAGTGTTGTCACTTGATATAAATGCAACTACACAATGATGTGTGTCTGATCACAACTAGCATCATTCAGCAGATATCCAGCTATGCCTACTTAGTGAGGTGTGGCTGCACAGTGCTGCTCAGAAGCACAGCCAGATAACTGCACCAGATTGGCCAAGGACACAGCTCTTCATGGCATTGCTCAAAGGAGAAGCACATGGGTTTGAAACATAAGTCCTTTCACTAATATATACTTCTGGAAAGGAATTACTATGTAGAGAGAAAAGAGTGCTCCAGAAGTCCTAACATATCATCCAGAAGAATGATAAAAAGGAAGGATCACAGTCCCTATGCCATCCTTCCCATACTCCTATTTAAGCATTCACTACAGATCACTTTCAGAAATGGGATCCCAGGCCAGATGGACCTTGCACAAGAGCAGAATTGTAGGCTTTGAAGTTCCTGAGAGTCCATATGCACTCATAAACAAATGATCAGCCGTAGTAATGTGGGCAGCATCCACAGGCTCCTCATAACTCTGTAATCACAAGTGGTTCCACTGAGTTTCCACGCTATCTTCCTGAACAAGTTAAACAAAGACCTTGTTTTATTATGGTTTTTGAGAATACTTTAACAACGGACACTAGACATTAACAATGGATTGGGCAGGCAGAAAAGATCAAAAACCTGGGCAGCTAGGTGAAGTTCCAGAAATTAGTAAAACCGTGTACATGTTCCAGCAAGATGGTTGTCAGAAAAGCAGAGGCAGTGGGAAGCCACCCAGACTGTGTGTGATATATGATACAATCCATTAAGTTAAATTGCTAACACCTTTTGAGAGGGTGAGGGTGACATGCTTCCTAGCATTGCTTCTACCTGCTGCACCTCTGAATTTTGTAACTATGGCTGTTCCTCTTAGAGATGGGTTGTACAGTCAGCCATCAGCGTAAGTAGCTGGTATGGGCATAGAGCAGCAACGTATTAGCTACCTTCTTTTTACAACACATATTCAATGGATTTAAGGGGGAATTTCTGCCTTTGTGGGTCACGAAGCAGTAGATTTTGAACCAGAGTCTCCCATCTACCCTTTCACATCTTCACCATTTTGATTGAAGTCTGCCTAATTTATTATCTAAATAAATTTCAGCTCTTTGGAGGACCAAGGATTTATATCAAACAAGTAAACACTCAGTTTCTGTCCAAATGTGTCATTTTCACTGACATTATAAAGGAGTGAAAAAACAGTAGCAAGAAACTGCAAACATAAGAATACAATTAAGTCAACAGAAATCACTGCTGAGAGGGGATATGGCTGCTGCCTATAAATATATCAGAGGGTAAAGCTGCAGGAAGGGAGACCAGTACCAGGTCTCTCCAAGTGCTGACAGACACCAGCTGGTGGGCTGTGCTGAGATGTGACCCTGCCTGTGGCAAATGAGACCCATCCTTCAACCTAACGTGTTAGCATTAACGTACTTCCAGCAAACAGTCTCCGCTGTACACCAAACTGCGCACTAGGGCGGCCAGGGTACAAGCGTGCATTTTGCAGCGTATGATGTGCAGACAGGACTCATCAGCAAAGGGTGAGGTGGACATCTAGCTGCAGTTGCTTAAATCATACCAGCAAACTCCAGGTATTCGTCACTCTAACTAAAGTTTTTGTTATGAGCATGTGGGGGAAAAAAGGCCTGTCTGCTCCTCTTAGTTTTCACCTCCTTTAGGTTTTATGCACAAAGGTCATATTCTCCCTCTGTTTTATTTTTGGTGGGGTTAGCAGGAGTGTCCTCTCCCCACTAACATCTACCTGCATCACCAGCACCAGGCTCCTCAGTGAGAGGTATTATTAGAAAAAATGTAGGAAAATGCAGCCTGCACACTAAAGAATGTAAAACTAGATACTTAGGTTCATTGAGTCTAACTATATAGACATCGAAGGGGTAATAAAGCTTTAGCTAATAAATGCTAGTAACCTCTAAACGTGACTTAATAGCTTCAATTTAATGACTTTGGGCTATATCCAATGACAGAGTTAGAGTCCCAAAAGTTTTAGGTGACTGGTTTCCAGCATGGAATCTGATTTAGGTGTCAATGTTCCCCAAAGGGAGGGTTAGCACTTCAAAACGGGATCCAAAACAGCCAGCTCAGTGGGCAGCAGCCTGGAGCTGCTGCTCTCCAAGAGAAACTGAGGGGTGGGTTTCTGTCTTCGTGAGATGCAGAGCCCACCATCCTCTTCTAAACTTAGTATTTTTTCTTTGAAGGAACAGCATGAGGTTACTCTTTGCTTTTCAGAATTGTAAAGGAAGCAGAAAAAACTGTCTTAAAGTCTAGTGAGTG
The DNA here is from genome assembly GCF_047370975.1 of Nipponia nippon. Lineage (NCBI taxonomy): Eukaryota > Metazoa > Chordata > Aves > Pelecaniformes > Threskiornithidae > Nipponia > Nipponia nippon. The sequence goes on along the minus strand of NW_028262290.1, from coordinate 153,069,914 downwards.
CCATCTTCATGTAAGAGGTGAGGGTCAACTTCTTTAGAGTAACTGATTAGAGCACGCACATGCTGGGAGAATGCCTGAACCTCAAGGCAGTGGAAGAAGATCAAAAATGTGATTTTTGTTTTTTTGAATAATACTGTATGTTAGAAGCAGCTGAAAATCTGACTGTTAAGTAATTGGTTCTGGTGGACACAAACTAGTGAGAAAGTGCAATTCAGGCAGTCAGAGGTGAATGATATGGCTCTGCAATATATTACATGGCTCTCATCACTTTATATGATATATGTGTGAATAATTAAAAACTTGAGGCTGCTATGTTTAGGGTAGAAACAGGGGATTTAATTCTTGATATATAATATCTAAAAGCAGATACTTATCAGTCAGACCAAAAATTATTGGTGTACAATCTATGTAAATAAAAAAATTAAGAATACAACATGTAGTTCCCAAAAGTGAAAGGCAAGCAGGCTCAAGTCAGCTCTTTTATTTCTTCTCTTCATGAGTGTAGTTGAGAATACAGTTAACTCAGTCAAGAATCTTCATTTTTTTCTCCTTTTTTTCTGACAGGGGCTTTCACTCCCCCCACTGAAGGAAACTAAACTCAGAGAACTTTACAGGCATTTCTGTTGACTCTGTGAATAATCTTGACTCTAAGGATTATCCTCAAGCAGCTGTGGAGAACACAAAAGCTTTCCCCAGAACACAGGAAAAAGAATACTGATGCAGCCTGGGGCAGATTTTTTTTTCCCTCAGCTCTCAAGTGATTTTTAAGAGCCAGCCGGTCTGGAAAACGATGAATTTGTTTGTAGGAAAGGTAAACACTGCCAAAATCAACAAGTTCCTTCCTTAGGGGCCTGTAGAGCAAATTGGTCCGCAGATTAAGACAGTTCAGTCAAGTCATGTTGGGGCTGACATGAACCCTTCAGGCTCCCTAGCTTTTACCCCAGAAAATATGAGGAGAAGTGATAAATTTCTTATGGAGGAATTATACATTGTAGGCTCAGAAAAATGAACTACATTAAAATTGATCTCCTCTGTAAATATCCTGGCACAGGATTTGGGGGGCTTAACTGAGATGGCTGGTGGGTTTACTAGTAGTTTCCTTTGCACTGGGTCAAATAGGCTCTGTCTTGTCTCGCTAGACTGGTATCGGTGAAGGATTTAATGGTGATTAGAGCTATGTAAAATGATCTCTTATGTTGTCACCTGCCAAAGAAATTTCAGTGGGTGAAGCCTAACCCTATTCACAAGTCATTTTTCCAACCTAAGCCAGGAAATGTGTTAAACAAGCAGAGCCAGTGTCTTACAGAGGTGGATTTCATCTTCATGAATGCACAGGATGTGTGTGAGAGACAAAATGAGATGGGAAAAACACAGCATTTTACAATCTGCTTTGCACTTTACCAGCACTTTTTGTTTCAAAGGCCTTAAAGAATTAAGACAAACTGGTTTTTAATCCTGGTAAGACACAAAAACATTCATCACTCTCATTTCATAGATCAAGAAACAGGGGGAAATAGAAATGCAATGCTCGTGCCAATTCTGGTGCCATAAATCATAAGAAAATTTTATCAGAAACAGTGTAATAAGAAGGTAAGGCAAAGTTTTCAAATTATTCTACTAAACAGAGGTGCCTAAAGCTTTAGCAGGCAGTTCTGAATATTTTGGCTGGCTGTAGCTGACATGGCCAGGTCACGCACAGTTCAGTCGGACTTTATTGGCATGACAACATCTTCACACACAGCTACAGGAAATCAGCAATACAGCTGGGAGGGAACCCAGGTCTCCTGACTCGCAATTCTGTGTATTAATGACAATACTCTGCTTCCTAGTCCCTTATATCCTCACAGCATTTTTCAGCCATTAACTAATACATCAGTGAGGTTTGTTTGAGATGGAGATGCAACAAGCAAGCTCAAAATGAAAAGCATGTAGGGCCACCATTTCAGTAGGAAAAGGTTAACTCACTCTAATTAAATCCCACAGAGCCTCTCTGTTCAGAAACCACCACATTTTAAAAGCAATGAGGGTTAACATCTCATTAACAGGGAGGTTGATTGCTATAAGGCTGCTATATAAAGATTTTTGATTCTTATTTCTGCTGGAAATCAATGTAGGGGAGTATTATATTCAAAAGTCTTTGTTGGAAAAGCTGAAGAATTGCTAATCACTGCAGTTGCACTCTCATTTTAACCTAAATTAACATAGCTCTGCAGACTTTTCCTTTTTCTGCACATCCATGCATGAGACCCTCCGTGCTGTGTGGCATAACCGGAGGGAGCACGCATGTACATCAGGTCATATGACAGACACACTCTGTCTTAGGACAGAGCTGTTGCACTTGCTGGCACCAAGAGGGAAACATCAAGCCTGTTCGCAGTGGATGCAGTGATGCACTACACGGAAGCCCCTCGCTGTTCAGTCTCCTGTGGACCCAATTCTCTCTCCTGCTCCAGGACTGCAGGCACAGATGCTGAGCACCAGCAGGGATAAATGCCATGGAAATTCCTCAGCTGCATGAGACACAGATACCACAGCACCAGCACAGCTTGAGCCTTGTTTGCAAGGGGTGCCAAGGGTGGATCTGGCATGTAGCAATGATCTCTGCCTTTTACTGAACATAAACTTCTTTGTATAGGTCCTACCATCATAGAACCTCTCCTGACTATGTTTTCCATTTATCATTGCCACACAGAAAAAAGTTTTCACATGCTTGGTATATGTGGAGATAGTAAAACTTTGCCTACTCTTGGAAAGATTATTGATTTATATTAATGAAGTGTTATTTAAGTAGTGAGTGACTGAATAATAAATGTCAATCAGTTAAAGAGAGACCCAAGGACATATACCTCATATATGACTCACAGACAAGGAAGAGGAAGAACTTATGTCACTAGAAGAAAATATCAAACAAACAGCGTATGTGTTGTTAGCAATTCAGAAATATATTCCACAACTTTACCCATTGAAGAATAAATTTACAATGTTTCTCATGGTTAGATGAGAGAAGGGCTCATTTCTAACATAGCCATAGGTTAATAACTTTAGTTAGCTACAACTAGTAAGCATGCGACCGAAAAGCAGCAACAGGCATCATTGTTATCGTCACAGGGTTGTAACAGAATTCAGTGAATTCCAGAGAAAAATACTTAAAATGTCAAAAAATAAGCTTAACTGAATAAAAAGTCAAAGTGTAAGCCCAACCCAGAGAATGGAAAAGTACTGGATAAAACACTGGAAAATATACTGCAGGGAACAATCCCACTTTGGCAGTGGGATAGACTAAATGACCTAATACAACTTTTCCATCCCTAATTTATATGATTCTATGATTCAACAAAAACAAACTGTGAAATTAAAAACTGAAGCAAGTCTATAACCTGGCTACCATATTTTATAAATGTATATATACACATTTCTATAGGTATTTAAAACAGTGACTGTCTTGGCACTAGTACTACAGGAGATATATGCAGACTGTCAGATTTCCTCTTAAAACATTCATCTGGCTGCCAGGCTGAACAAATGCCAGCAGCCTAAAAGATAGACCTAAGAATAACCCTGAAGACACTCTGAAAAGAAATAATCGCTAAAACTGAAAGAGTCAATTATGTTGACCGCTATGGGCTAGAACTCTGGTTTCACTGTGAAAATGAAGGCAAAGACCAAAAAAAAAAAACAGGAACAGCAGGAAAGCTGGGCCCTCGATGTGAGCAGCTCTGTTGGAGAATGGATGCTCTTAGGCACTTACTGTTCTTTAAAATGTTGTGCTTCTCCTCTGTGGGAAAACAGGAGCAGTGTTAAGTGTTGTAGGAAAGTCATTATAGTGCATTGTTTATAAATACACAGCTCAGACTTTTACAAATAAAAAGTTCAACACCTGAACTGACAGTTCATGAGCAGACTCATCAGAAGACATAACATTCAATTCCTCTCCTTACTGGGTAGATGCACTCCATCCAAAAATTAATAAAATATGGAATACATGCAAGGACCTTCTTTTTTTTTTTTTTAATTATCTTCTTTCAAAGGAAATCACTACTCTCAAAAGACTGCAAAGTGAGATTTATATATTTAGGTTCTCTTAGCTTAGTATAAAAGTATTCCAAATGAGAATATGCACTAACAAAGGTTGTCCTGTTTTCTGAGAAGGGAAATACTGACTTTCAAATGTGCTTCCCCATGCAGATAATCCTGTGACCACAGAGGTTCCTGCAGTTGTAAATAATTTGAGACCACCTGGACATGTCTAATACAGACAGCCCAGGGAAATAAGTCATTCAAAAAGAAAAATGAAGTCTTCTTATTTGAGTCCCTTGGTACAGATCTGCAGCTCTAAGGCTAATCAATTAGCTCCCAGAAGAAGAATGGGAGGCTCTGTTCTGGAGTACCAGCTTCAGTGCCTTTCCAAACAGTGGAAGAGCCCTGTCATCCTGCTTTAAATAAGGAACAAGCTTCACCACTGAGGAGGACAAAAATATGGTTTAAACAAATAGTTTATTAAAGGACCAATTGTAAAAGAAAAGATTCTTCCTTTTTTAAGGAGTATTTGTTCCATCTGAGAAAAATAGCTACTGTGAATTGCTTTTCCACAACAGTGAGCTTCCAATTGTCGAAGATTTGAGTGTTGAGAAAAGCAAATGCTGGACAAACCACATTCAAGGAGATGATTACCACTGGAGTTGGATAAAACAAATTTACCTGGGAAGGTGGTTCAGCAGTTTCCTGTTGGTAGAATAGAAACACTAGGTCCATAAAACTTCAGGCTACTTCAGTTACTTTTAAACCCTTTTAAAACTGCCTTATTCGTTTACTCTCCCACTTCTCACATCTGCTTTAGTCTTTATTCTACAGCAGATATTAACATAGCAGTCAAATCCTTACAGAATCTCACATCTCATGACTTAAGAATATTTTCAAAAGCCTCTGAGAGATTTAGGAGCAAATACTACTGATTTTCAGTGAGATTTGGGCACCTGGGACAAGATTCACAAGTTGGTTTAGAGAATTTCTGTTCTGAGAGTCAGAGTTCCCACTGCTCTGTCCCAGCTGGTGGTGGCCCTGGAGGCCACAGTTCTCAGTAGCGTTACTGGCTGCACAAGACCAGCAGAAGCCCCAAGAAGGAATTTGATGCTAAAGATGGAAATACCATAGCTTGTCCCCTCATTTACAGTTAGCTTGGTTTGTCTGTCTGCAACCTGCTGCATTGGTTTGGCTACTGTATTAATATTTGGTTGCAGATATGTCGATACTGTAAGTTATACCTAGCTTACAAATTTGGACTTATTGACCTTCACATATCTAAAATAGCTGCTTGACTTGTGCAGTTCTTTTGTACAATTCATGGAACAGTGCATAACACAAACACCTCCCCAGTAAATCAGCAGCCGTGTAGAAGAGAAATGCTCCACACGGCTGAGCCAGAAGACATTTTGTGGGTTTAACTGTAACTCACAAGGCAAGCAAAGCTCCTGGCTTCACTTGTGTTTCACAGTCATGAACTCTGCAGAGCTAGGGAGCTAAGCCTTCCACAGAAAAATGGAGGGAAAGAAGGGAAAGGTAGAAGCAAAAAAACTCCCTTACAGTGTTATGATTAGGGCATTTATTTCAAAGATCCACATTCGTATCCCTCTTCGGGTAATTGAATCTCAGCCCAAGCTTCTCTATGCATATGTTTTTGGGTATCTAGGGACAATGTTTCTCAATTCCTCAGATCTTTCCCTTTCCGTTAATTAAGTAGTCTGCACTTTAGGGTAGAGAGGGGAAAGCAAGAAATTAAGTGAAGGGAGAAGCTGAAGGAAAAAACACACCCTAAGTTGCCAAACAGAACATTTTCCTGAGAAGTAGGACACCTGGAGCTGAAACAAAGTTGGATGCACCCCACACTCCAGGGCTACTTTCTCTTTACCAGGCCATTCTCCTGCAGCTGAGAGATGCTAGAAAACACGCAGGAAATTTGAGACTGGACTGAGTGCATCTACCCAGCAGGAAAAATAAGATACATTTAAGGATAAGCTACATGGACCAAAGTACTACTACTGCAAGGATTTTAAATAGGTCTATACACCAGAAGCAAAACCAGAGGCAATTTTGGTAGTGATGCACAGAAAGCTAAGATGGTACTTAGCCTTTGGATTTAGAAGAAACAGGCTGGTGATGTGTATCTATACTTTAATCACAAGGGTTTAGATAGGGTCCCTTTGGAAAATGAGGCTCCAAGTACCCAGGTTCTTTTTGAAGTGGGACACGGGTGCTTCTGAACTTGCTTTCGCTGCACAGTAAAGTGCTGTGCAGAGATACCCCAATGAGTGCTAGACCTGGAAGTGCTATAGCTGTGCTAAGTGGGTCCAAAGGTCTTTGTCTCCGAGAGCATTGGACTTGGTGGATGCCCCAACTTGGGCCAACATGGCCCAAATTCTGTTTTGTGTTTATGATAGTTAATTACTACTTTTTATGCCTATAACTAAAATCTAGCCCTCAGGCACCTCTCAATTATGCTTCACAGTATGGTGTGTACATCCCCATTGAAAATATTAACCACGGTCCTTCTTTAGTCTTTCATACCCATCTTCCCTATAAGTTGTATATGGTCATTTGGTGCAGTACATACAGCTAGTCTGAGTAACTATAGTAGGAAATTTGGAGGAACAAGCAATTCTCTTGCAAACAAAACATTTGGTGAAAATGGGGAAAATTCTGTGTTGCAATATCTTATTTCAAACAAAATATTTTTTATTATTTATTATTTAATGGCTAAAAACATAATAATAAAAAACACCAACACTGAACTAATTTTTCCCCCTCAGAAAACTGTAAAACTTTGAGAGTTTGGCCCCACTTGGAACAACGCCAAATTTTTGAAAACTTGAAATATTTTATGAAACGGAATGTCAGCTTTTGTCGTACTTATAGTAATATGCAACTTAGGCCCCTAGCTACAGTGAAATATCTGGTTTTATGGGATCTGCCCAGATAGTCTAGATTCCTTGGTCTGAATCTGCAAATGTTTTCACCCATGCTCAACTTTCCTACTGTGTGTGGTCCCACTGAAATCAATAGGACTCCTCACAGTGGTTAAATTAAACATGAGAGTGAGTGTTTGAGTGTGAGTGTCTCATGGCCTGAGAGCGCATATTCTGAAGGAAAAACACATGCTATGCGGGGAGAAGGAAGGTCCTCTGAATTACCTTACACACCTACCATTCTGTGTAAACAAAGCAAATGAAAATAATAGTGTCACATTTGCAAGCTCAAACTCCAGGTCTGGAGGCTTCCTTATGTGATGCCAAGAATCATAATAAGTCAAGAACCTTAGAATAGGCAATGAGTGTTTCAAATTATTCCCTTATTTTCTTAAGTTGACTGGACAGGGATATTTTACATGGCTCTTAATTTATTATCTTTCATAATAAGGAATGTTACTGCAGAAATATAGAATTATGGAATATTGCTGAACATATTATTAAATCTAATCATGGTAAAAAGGTTTCCTTTCCAAAATTGTATGGTCCTGTCTGTCTTTCTCCAAGATACTTGAATAACTGGCAGTTCCGTTCTTCATACATTTTGAGCTCTAACAACTATGTTATAAAAAGATCTTTACAAAATGGGTGCTCTGGTGGGTTAGCACTGCTTCTTCTGGGTGGGAGGTAACTAGTGCTGAAGCAGAGGGACCATACGGCTGCTGAGAAATTCCAACGGTCCAGGCTTTTATGTTCATCTCAAATGAGACAAAAAGTCTACTTTTTTAAGAATTATTAGTATCAAGAATACTGTTCCTTTTTATTACTGTTTGGGTTTTAAATAGCACCAGTTTTAAAACAGTCATCCTTTTTATTTTACCATTGGAAAAAAAAATCACTCAGAATCACACAAAATCAAGTTTAGTATGAAGTAATGACTGGTCCCAAACCTCACATTATACAGAGGAAAATTCTGTAGTCAAATAACAGCTGCCAGCTGTGATTTTGAGCCAGAACAACAGCTTTTCTCAGCAATGTGCTGGGAGATATCTCCAAAGTGTGTGGGATGGTGTACAGTGCTCAACGGGAACAGGCTGTGTCACTTCTGCAATGAGCTGAGCGCAGCGAGGGAAAGCGGAAGCAGAAAGATGAGGACAAAAATAAGTCACTGCACCCTGGCTTGCCTCAGTGTAATCCAGAGAATGTAAATCATCTGCATTGCAGCCATTTTTAGGATTTTTGCCTGCCTTCCACCACCACGCTGGAGCAGCAGCTTATGCAAGTGTGTCTTAGGTCCGAAAGGAGAGAGGAGTGAGAGCAGGGGCAGCCGTATGGGCCAGCCACTAACAAAAATGCTTCCAAAAGTCCCCATGAAATATTATCTCTCACAGGCAGCTGTTCAATACCTCGTGATGTGTGTTAGGCACTGCTTTCCTGCCAGCCTACTAGACCGCACAGCACGTTCACCTCAGCTTACTTTACTTTCTTAGATTGTGAATTAAAAATCATTACTCTCGTTGCTCAGCGGACAGTTTCCCTTACCAGTGACTCACTGCTGCTCTCGTAACCCTCCTGTACCCTCAGCACCACCCAGGCCATAATTTGTCTCAATATATTAAGTAGAGTCAAGTGCCTGGGAACGTAGTCTGATCCATTACATCCAAGTAAACCAAAGTTCTGCCTTGTGCATACATATGTGCTAAACACTTCTGGACATGAAAAAGCTAAATTTGTCACCATTTTGGTTGGAAATTTCTTTTGTCTGCCTGCATGGAAAGTTTCTGTTTGGTGACATTGTGACTTTTGGGGATTTAAGGCCAAATGAAAAAAATAGATCCTGGATGTCCCTGCCCATTGAGAGTAATCCCCTCGTACCCCACCATAGCCCCAGTCTGATCGTAAGCTGGTACAAAAGCGCAAAACACACAGAAGAGTGCAAGTCCGGCAGGATCCAAATAGCATCAACAATTGTTAATCTGCTGGGGTTTTTAACAAAATAATGAAAGAGAAGCAAATCTTCCATGTGAGCAAGATGAATATACAAATAAGATCCACAAGGAATAATTCAAAGGAAGTTTGCGATAACTTTCTGCTGTTTGGATTAGTTAGTCCAAATAAAAAATTCTTTATTCTCAGTCTTAAATTGAGGCTAGCACTGAAGGCCTGTTCCACAAGGCTCAGTCTCCCATATAACTGGAGTTTGGAGAACAGGTTCAACAGATCTCAGAGAAAATTTTACTGCTTACTCTTTAGTAGGCAAAGCGTCATGCAGGCCAAATCTGCAAACTCTCCTCTAAGTAGCCTCTTCTTTTACTGACTTTAATGCAGATTGTTTTCACTCAGAGAACTGAAAATAAAAGGCAATAATTCCTTGGTTAGTCAAGCTGAAATTCTCTGAATTATTGAACAGTCATTTAGCCAGGGTCCAAGACCACGTATGAGCCTAGCAGAAGCTCACACATAACATGGAGGAAGGGTGTAGTTTTGGAGATCTGTGACCTCCTCCATTTTTCAGCTGTATGGTGTAATAGTTACATTTACTGGTATTGGGGAAAATGAGTGTCCTGAAAAGCACGGAGAGCAGCAGCTTCTCTTGCCTGGGCTGCAGCTGCTCACCACCTCAGGGGGTCAGAAAAAAGTCCTTATTTCTGCCACAGCCACGACAAATACGGGGAGACACATACCAGTCTCACCACACAAGCCAAAGCATTAACCAAAAGATGACTATAATGAATGTCAGGAAGATCAAATTAGGGTCAAGATAGCTTGATGTCCTGCTTGCTTGCTGCTTACTCAGAAATAATTTCCTCTTTATGTGACTTATTTGCTCAAATGAGGTTTGTAAGAGCCCTTATCTGACTCAGCCTCCAGGCAATGATGTCTGCCTCACTGGGTCAAATCATGCAGCCGCTGAAATCAATGGGAACATTCCTTGTGATTTCAAATGGGGGCAAAGCCTGAGTTACCATATACTATAGTATATATTTTCCTCTACAGTTACTACATACTAGGTACTCCCCACAAATGAAAAAAATCTGCCCATTAATAAAAATTAAAATCAACTAAAATGATCTGAGCTGCAACAACTATTTTCTTTGTGAAATGATCGTTTGTTCTCCTGAAGAGAAGCCTACCAATACAACTAGCTTCATCCATCCTTTTAAGTCAAAAGTCACTGTATTTCCTCATTAAGGTTGAGGACAAATATTGCACTAGCTCCTAATAAAACTATATCAAGAACATGATGATTTAGTATATTAAGCAGATTCATTCAGGTTTCCAAAGAGTTTTCAAGCCCTTTTAGACTTACATTTACCTATGAGTTCCTGGTTTTCCTGTTTGAGTTTGGAGCCATTTGCAGAAAGACAGAAGGAATCCTGTATTTGCCATGATACCAGACATATAAGTATTCTTCCATTTGTATCTTTATCTTGTAGTGTCACACTTTTCCATCATCCTCAAGGTGCTTTTAGATTGATTTGTTTATATATGTCTTCCCTTTTTTGAAAAACAGTCTGCTTTTCTTTCTCCGTTCCATTACTTTTTGAGTTCTTCATTAGCCTTCAGATAGAAGTGTCTTATCTAATTTTATAAGACTATGGAATAAGCACTGTATGAACTTTCTGGATTTTATATATATACCATTTTCATTCATTAGTAGACATTGACAATATGTTCATTACTTCATAATGAAGCCTGCAGTCTTCTACCTTTGCTCACAAAAACACACAGTGGTTTCTGCAGTAAGCCTCACTGAAGCAAACAGTTGTGTCAGTGCCACCCCAAAGAAATGAAGTCGGCAGAACAGAGCCCCAGCTGAGTACCCTGTTTTCTAGCTTGAATCTCCATTAACAAGGTTGCTTTCTCTTCCTTATATTCCTTCTCACATTCTTGATACATGCCTATCTTTCTTTTACATATGAATCTTGCCTGTATCAGATTCACTCATAGCTCTTGCCTTTTCTTGAACAGACTTGGTTGATTTCATGCTGTTCTCTTCCACTGTCTATGCAATCCACCTTTCACTACTTCATGTTTTAAAAGTGCCTTGCTTTTACAGCAGTCGTGCATGGTGGAATTCTTCCCTGGGAGGGACTGTACTGCTGGATCATTGACAGTACAACAGCAGAAAGGAAAGCTGCAAGTGCTGCTACTGCAAAGCTATGTACAAAGTGTAACCTAAATAAGAATTCTCCTCCTCTGGGAGAGCATTTCAGCCAAGGCAGAGAAAGCAGTACCAGCACAGTTCACCTGGTCCAACCAACCTGCTGTGCCTTGTTTCATGCAGTCCAATGCACATCCAAATGTTCCTTAGTAATTGTTTATTTACCCAGACACATAAAAAATGACCACCTATTAGAAACTCAGTCCCTAAAGTGTTAATATAGAACGGATACCATAGAAATCTGCTTTTTTATTTGGGTTTGTTGGGTTTTTTTTTCAGTCAATGACTAGCCATCACAGCAGGAAAACCCCAATTCCTTTTAGCCTCAGAATTTAATTCTTTATTCACCCTATGTTCCTCAATAAATATGTTCATTTGGAGTGCTAGTTTTATCCAGCTAATACCCAACTGCTGCTGAGTTAATCAAACAGAATCAGCAAGGAGGCAAAGGCAGAGAACAGACCTGCCACTTACATGCTTTGCAGCCAGTGATGGGCAGGCACCCAGCCTTGCTTCAGATAAACAGCTCAAAAATTAGATCCTTATCCAGACTACATTTTGGTCTCTCTGAGACTGAAAAAAAAAATAAAAGGACTGAAAAACTTGAGTAATAAGACTTTAAAGCAGTATTTTGGAAATATTAAAAAAAACAAAAAAACAAAAAAAAACCCACAAAAAAGAGCCCCAGAAAACAAAAAAACTATCCAACCCCAAAAAGGGGATGCAGAGAAGCAAGAGGCACTTTTTTATCAGTTTCTGCTTTGCCTCTCCCCACCTTCATTTCTACCTAACTCCCAAATGATTTTGTTAAAGGTAGAACAAGGGGAAAGGAATTTTCCATGGAAACGGAATTTCTTAGGGAAGTGATTACTCACTGACCCAAAATGTGTCACAGAAGAACCTCTTCATGGAGGAAATTCAGTCTGATTATGAGCACACTTCTGGAAGGCTTGAGGATTCCTGGGGTTCTGTTGAGACTCGCAGGTTACAGTGTTCAAGCAGCCCTATTCAAACTCAAGACAGAGCTGTCGTATTCTCTGGCCATCTGATTCCCATCCTGCTCAATTTCTAGCACTCTTTAGAGAAGAAATGAAAAGGGCAATATTTCATTCAACAATTGCTACAATTAGATGCAGCTTAAAGAGGCAACTTCAAACAATGCTGCTGTCACTGTTGTTGAAAGTGCCTCCTTCACAAGAATCTTTTTTGTAATTGTCTTCTGAATAAGCCTGGAATAAGATTTCCAAATATTGAAGCTTCCGAACCATAAATCCTAATTTTTAGTCACCTCTGGGTAAAGCTGATTCATAGTCAAATGCAAAATCCGTCCGTTCTAATTAAGTGATAGAGCTTGGCTCCCCCTGTTTCTCACCCTTTTCTATTCAGTCCTGTGCAAGATGGAATAGAAAACTTAACTCTAGATGTTGGAGACCAGCAAACTGAATAGCTGTTAAAGAAATCAAGCAGGCCCCTTACAGCAACTGATTTTCCTTCCATCAGACAAAATCCTATGCAATGGAGACCCGTTAAATGAATACCTGAGGAAGTTGGTCTCTAGTGCATCCAGCACAATGGATAAAAGAACACTGTTAAATTAATCTATTTTCAGCAAATCAAACCAAAATATATTTCATATAATGTGATAGCCTGCTTAAATGAATATCACTCACTTGAGAGAACTGCTAAAGTATTTTGGTGCAATGTGAATACATATTTAACAGATTTATACTTCAGATGTAATAACCCTTTAGAGATTTACCATGCTTATGGCTTCAAAATCAGGCCGTAAGACTACTGACTACTAATAGGGACTTTATTGATGTCTTTTCCTGTGCAGAAGAAAAACTGTGTAGTACACTGATATCGACTTTCACAGCTCTGACTATTCTATATACGTGTTTTTTCTTCTTTTGAGGGGACTTCTGACTTCATTGTATTTCTTATGAAAAGCCAGTAGAGCTGTCACTAAAGGGACTTTGGAAAGCCAAAAGGTTATTTGAAAAAGAAACAAAAACTCTATTCAAAAAAATTAATTTTTCCTCTTTTTCCTTCCTGAATGAAATTCTTTGGGATAAAAGCATGGTTCTCATGTGAATGGGACCTCTGTAACATTATTGAGTTTACTAATTTTATAAAATTTGTAAATTACAAGTTCTCTAAACTCCTCTGCAATGTCCAAAATACTTTGTATCAGTCAGGAATCAATATATCAGTTAACATTCCATCCTCTACAAATTACGTGCATATCTTTTCTGAAGAAAGTTCTTGAAAATAGAGATTCCCCGAACAGGAGCAGTCTCAGACCTGCTGGAGGACAACATTCAGATCGTCTCCTGGAAACCCCCATTGCAGTCATTTGTAAAGCCAATCACTCAAATGAAATAATGTCAAGTCAGCTGACCTCTACTGTCAAGAAGGAATGAAAAAGAGAAGCAGTCTCTTAATTAGGAAGGCTCCAAATCATATACAAATTCATAAATCAATGACAATCACTCAGAAGCTGATAGGGAACCAGACACTTATCAGTGAATTAACGTAACTTGCTTCACTCAGCCGCCACTCTTAAACAATTTCTGTCACACATTTGCACCAACTTTAAGGTATGAAGCATATTGCATGATGCAGTTTGAAAATCCCAGGGTTATAGATAACTGTAGCATCATTAGAGGTTGCAGATGCCTTTCATATTCATATTAATCATTCTTTCTCCTAACCTTAGCACAATTAAAGGACACAGCAGTATTCAAAAGGTACATTTCTCCCACACAAAACTTCACATTCTGAAAAAAAATACAATCTTGATTTAGAGCAGAATTAAAATTTGAAATATTTTCACAAGAAGGAATTTCCTGGAAAAAGAAATAAGGAAAAAAATGTGTCTCTGCTTCCTGGTTGATAAAAGTTTCCTACAGCAAATGAAAATGGCAAAGCCTGGTCATATGGGAAGTCAGAGAATTCTGACATTTTTTTTTTGCCTGTGAAAAAATATTGATTTTGAAAAAAGAAGAATCCTCTTTCAGATAGTCACTTCCACAGAAAATCCCTGCTCAGCCCCTGTTAAGCACAAGAAGCTATCCAGATTCTCTAAAAAGATGACATAAATCACATGAAAAGGTACCATGAATTATTTTGTTCATTTCATTGTAACACAAAATGTCTTACTATCTCTCTGTAGCAGCCAGCAGTACCTTCTTGGCTTAGAGGAGAAATGCAATGGAAAAGAGAATTCCTATTAAAACATCTTCAGGAACTACTGATACCATGAGGAGATGTTTCCTAGATGTACTTGCATAAAGTACAGTAGAAGTGTGAAACTTGCCATTTCAGCAATGTCAGAAATTTTTCCTTCACAAAACACTGAAAATTCAGCAAAATACATATGATTTTGTAGTGCGTTTGCATTTTACTTGAAAAATAAAATGGGTAGGATGAGTGTTTCCAGAGAAGTTCTGCTAAAGAGTGAAAATGGTTGGCAGTAGTTCAATTCTAAGTTTGTTGCTTGTCCCTTCGGGACACACATCTACCACTACAGAAGCAGACACTCTCCAGAGCTGATCTGGGAAAGCAGTAAAATCCCATCACAGTGAGAATAATCTGACTTTGCTCCCAAAGAGAGAAAACACAGATTCAACAAGCTATATACCACCTGGAAGGACTTTACAGGTCAAACTTCAAAACTGTTCAATGAGAGAAGTTTATTTTCTTTTTGCCTCCAAGAATCTCCTTATTAAAAATAGCTCTGTTTGTGGGATTTATTGCACCTATACCCATTGACAGAGTCTACACAAAGCTACTTGTGTGTTGTGAAGCCATTAGATATGCTGTTAGATGAAGGCACAAAGAAGACATCACCCGTGCAATAGATTTCTTCACCCAGCTGATGGCATTTCATTGTTTCCCCAGAGAAAGAACGAATATGTCAAGGATCTTAGGAAACAACTCTATGAGATAAGATATAAGGGAGCTTTTGCCAGCTTAAGCCAATACAAGGTGCGGTGACGTTTTCCAGCTGGAAGCTGCTTTTTCTGCCTCTTGCATGTGCACTCGTAGCCAATGTGTGAATTTGTCATCAGTCTCTAACAAATTGCTATTTGTTTTGCAGACTGCCTATGTCATCCCCAGCAGGAGTGAGCAGAGTGCAGAGCAAGAGGCATTGCAGCTGGCGCAGCAGCCCCCACTGACAGACATGAGACAACTGCTAGGATTTAGCATCCCCCTTCTCCCCACACAGGCTGACTCTGCATTACAACTTGCAGCCAGGTCTCTCCACACTGTTTTGCATGTTTGTAACCCTGGCTTTGGGAGAGATTCCCTGTTTATGGCCAGAATGGCTCAATCCTAGCAGAGAGCCAGGCAGAGTACCCAGAAATAACCTGAGATTACAAAAACCCATGCAGGTAAGATCATCCTGCATGTGACAGAACTGTGCTACTCTCCCAACACACATGTAATCAATGCCAATTATTCATGTCTTTATAAGGCAGTATTAAGAGATTGTGTTACGCAGGTCGCAGGGACGTTGTCATTCTTTCAATTTCTCAGGCTACAATGGGAGTAACCTCCATAGAGCAGCAAATGATGATCGATGAGTAACCTAAACCAGGAGATTTCTATGTTGTTCCAGGAAGATCACTGGAAGGTCTTTCCCTAGCTATAAGAGAATAGGTTGTTTTTTGCTCTTTCTCAAGAAATATGTATGTTTGTCCCTTATAGATTTCAGGAGCATCACCACAAAGAGGAACTCTTTCTGTCCCCTGCTCCTTACCATTCCTCTGGCAGTAGTCAGCAGTCCTCTCCTCTCTTCTCCTCTCCACTCCTCTCCTGTCCCCTCCTCCAGCTCAATATACATATTTACCGAACAAGCCTCCTCATTTTTTCAGCTGAAAGAAAACTTTATCATGGAGGAGTGGAGAGCTAAAAGGACTCAGAAATAGGCTATTCCTTTCTTCTTTTTTAAATCACCAGCTTATATCTCACTTAGGTGAGCTATGATGATGTCCCAGTCCAGTCTGTAACAACCAGTTCTCAATGCCTCATACGGTCTAAACATCACCAGATTCATCTGACACACCAAGAATGAAGTAGGTGATGCTTTACCATCTCTTTCCCCATCAGAACTGCAGACTAAGCACTTATGTGACAGGGCCATAGGTGGAAACACTCTCAAGGTACCTTTCTTAAAAAAAATTAAAAAAAAAAAAAAAGAAATACGTTCTTTTTTTCCCTTAGCACTTCAGAAAATGCTAAGTTCACTGGAAAAAAATAAAAATACTGCAGAGTGAGTTTCCTGGTGCTCAGTACAAGCTGAAATTAGAGGATGACCCCATAAGCACAAACATACCTTTACCAACCCTGACTATCAATGAAAACGTAGGGAGAAAAATGTTTTCTGCTGCAAAATAAAATGTCCCATACATCGCCTTTTACATTAACAGTTTACCAAACACGATAATGTGGCAGATCATTTCAGTGATGTCCTTAGTGATCCTGAAAGGAAAGAATTAGCTCTGTAAAATGAAATTAAAGTCTTGCATACATCCCTGAAAACAGCCCTCCTTCTCTCAAGGTGCCTCTCTGCCTTCTCTCCCCAGCCCTCAGGAGAGAGAGGAAGCCTCACCTCAGGTTTGCATCACTAGGCAATGAAGCTGTACAGTAGATATGGGAATTCTGAATCTCAGCTCTCTAATAACTTTGTGCAAAATGAATCTATAGGCAAACTCAACAACGTATTTTGAGAAAATCCTTCACAGCAGTCTTTATCCTGAAAGATTTCCAGGCAGACATAAGAAGAGCTGAGGAAATCTTTTCTGAGCAGCTAAAATTACCTTCAAGAAACTACGAGATACATAAGCAGCTTTCTTCTGGCTGTCCACAGGCACCTGCAACTCCCCCGAGCTGCGATTCATCACTACCAGAGAACTGAGCAGCAACGGGATCAAGCTGGGTAAATGCTCTGTGCGCGAGTAGCCTGCATTGCATGACCAAGGAGTGGACAAAACATAATGCATAGCCTAACTGCTCCCCAATTAATGCAGGCTGTAGCCATCAGTTTTACTGTTTCATATCCCACTTTAGAGGAAGGGAGAAGAAAAATATCAGGCTGCCAGGTAAATATCTCATGTTTCTCCTGAGAAGACACTAACTGCTGAAACTCACAGAGGTGTAACTGAGTTCTGTCATCTGCCTTTAATGTGGCTATTTTTCTATCATAATCTTCATCTTTGGGGGTTTTTTATCATTGTGAGCAGTCAGAACTTGCCTTGGGACATGATCAGTTCCAAGCCTCTGGGTTTTGGGGGATAAGAAGGATCAGCAAGGCAGAGTTTAGGCCACTAGCTACTGTTGGCTAGATCTTCCTGTTAAAAAACAGAGGAGACTTTGCCTGGACATAGGACTGAAGGTGAGGGGGGATAAAAAGTACATCTGTATCTATACTACATGGGTTAAGAGGTAGGGTTATATGAGAGCCCACATACTGACCAGCTGCCCTGGCAGCCAAAGGGCACTGCTGCAGCCAGCAGGGTGAACCCCTTTGCAGGCAGGGGAGAGAGGAGGGCTTCAAATTAATTTCCTTTAAAGCAAGGACATATATTTACCTTGGTCAGGTGAAAGACAGCAAGGATCTGGATGCTCTTCCTTACCCAATTTTTTTTCCTAATGAACCAGGTCATCTTGTTTCCATGTCACATTTTACAGATTCTCCAAATGAAGGAGAAAGATTTCTGCCTTAAGGCTCCTTCCCGAGTTATACAAAATGAATCACGATTTTATGCAAGAGAAAAAGTTATCTCTTGTCAGAAAAAAGAAACAAGGAATGTCAGAGATTCAGCAAATGCAATGTATGGACTTCATGACTCTTAAAATACAATAAAATAAAAATCCAGACAGCACATTGTGTCTTGGGTCATTTCAAATCAGTGCCATTTTCATTCTCAGCTATGCACCCTGCCCTGAATTCACAGTAGATGCTGTCATGGCTCTTTATTCTTAAATCTCTGTGAAGCATTGCAAAGATGGAAGATGCTCTACTTCTCCACCCTCACTGCCTTCAGGTTTATTCTCCTTCCCTCTTTGGGTTTTTTTATCCACTCCTCCTTGCTCTCCCCTTCAGCTCCTCACTCCTCCCCAGTCACTTTCAGCCCTGTCCACTGGTCTCTGTTCTTCTCAACTCTTCATATTTACATCACTTGTCTTTTCCCTTTCCTGCCTTCTCTATTCTGCTCCATGTAGCTCACCTGTGCTTTCTTGCTCCACAACCTGCTGGATTAGAGCATTAGCTAACAGTGAATTATATTTCACACTGAGTGTAGCACGATGTTACATGTCACAGAGACCCCAGGACCTCTGCTATATGTACAGGCTTGAACTGTGCATGCACACTTTTGTTCTGGTATACTGTAAGTGGAAAATAAGTTAAAAAGGAGTAATTATAACGTGTCAAGGAAACAATTAGATGTGAGATGAAGAAAAAGTGTGGAAGGAACAGATAGAAATAGAATATCTGGACATCAGAAAGGAAAATAAAAATAGATTTTACAAGACTGTCTTTAAACAGTGGTAAAAGGATGGAAAAAAAAAAGAGGCAAAGGGGAAGAAACAAAGAGACAGAAGAAAAAGGTAATACTGGAAAACATTTTTTTTTTTTTAGAACAAGAGAAAAATCAACAAAGGAGAGGAGTCTCAAGAAAGGGTTCCCCATAGCATCACTATAATAGTTTGAAAATACTCAGCATCCTCAAAGGAAGCAATCTGGTACAGAGCCAGCAGTACCAGTGTCACAGTGACAGGGTCAAAGAAAGAAGCTGGAAACCCTTGGCACAGAGGATTAGATCAGATGGAGATGGGGGAAGGAAGGATAAAAATTATTGAATGCAAGGAAGAAGACAGAAAGCAAAGCACATCAACATCTAGGCCTAGGACTGATTTTATGGGACAATAAAAATTCATCAGCCATGATTCTAAAAATGTAATGGGTTTTGTTCCTATTAGTGACTTTTGGGGTCCAACTACTATGTCCGTTTCAGAAGAACAGTGCTAACAGGCAGCGTACAACAGTAACTGCCTAATCCTGACCAACACTCATTGAAATCAGATGTTTTTCCACTGGCTTCTACAGGAACCGGACTGGACCTTAAAAGAAAGTAATTTGTGGTAATGGTAGTACTGATGGTTGGGTATTTCGCAGGGAAACCACTTTTTTCAGGGAATGGTGATTCATCAGAACAGACTCTTTCTGTAGCTACACTGAATACTGAAAAGGTAGCATTTCCAAGATGAAAAAGAGAAAAATCTTAATAGATCATCAGTTAAGACAAGTGACCACTCATTTCACTCATCCAGACTCAGCTCTTGCCTGACTGCTTAAAACAAGTCATTTGCATCCTCATACTCACCATATCAGGAACCTGAACCTTCATTTCCCACATTTAGGTATGCCCAGGTAAAGGTGCTTACAATACCTTGCTTCATAAACTTGAAAGAACAGCCACTTCAGGTGGCTGCATGAAGAGTGAACAAAGAAGGGACAGATAATCTATGGTTGTATTTGGGCAGATTTCAGGGGTAAATACAGCAAAAAACTCTTGCTGTACAAGTATCTCCAGCACTGTCAGTGTGGCTGAAGTTGCAGGGTATTCACCGCTTGCTCAAATGTTGTGCTGTTCCTTTTTCAAACCATATGCTTTTATGGTCACATCTTTGTCATGAGAGGAAATACTCTCAAGACGTGTGTTTCTTCCCTTCTCTGATTTGTCTTGGCAGGAATACTAGAACCACCTCATTACAAATATTTTGCTTATTCACATTTTCCATTGAATGTGTATCTTTGGAGTTTTCCCTATCATGTGAATGGGTGCATGCAAGCTAACAACATTTTTTGCTGGCTAGCAGAGTATCACAAAACAAAATAATCTTCTCTAACGACTAAGCTGCCTGACCTTGTGACTGTAGTAGTGCCAGGAGCACAGCTGGGTTTTAAAGGTATATTTTCCCATCTTTTCAATGGAGTGCTATGGTAGAGGCCAGAAGGAACGACCCAGAGGAGGAAGCTCTCTGTTTACCTACCATCAAGAAGGCACAGGGGATCATAGGCTTCCCCACAGAGTTTTGTAACCCTGTCCTTTGAGGGTCACCTCTAGATACGGCGGGTCAGTTCAGTCTCTGTGCTCATTAATTCCATGACCTCTCTGCTGAGACAATACTTTGGGCATACTTACTCTAGTAACACGCTAGCATGGATCAAAACCCTCCTTCACTTCTCCAACTTCAGCTGAACTGTAACCAGTAGGTTGCTGTTCCTCAGTGGTGAGATAAAATGCCAACAGCAAAAGATTTAAGGCTCTTTGACTGACAAAGGGTTGGTGCTGTATGTACTTCCCGTGAAGGGCTGCACAGCTCGAGTGCTCCCTGGCCTCAGTGGGAAAGGACTGTGCTGCTCACCAGTAGAGTTAGGTTTGAAAAGAAAAGGTGTCTGTTGGAGCTGAGGGCACACAGGGCACTTCTGCAGCTTGCCTCTAGCATAAAGTCATTCCCAAGGTTTGATAACATCATGAAACCCTTCCTGAGAAGACCCATTAGTTAAAATTTACACATTTTTAACTGCAAAATGTTCTCTCATTGCCTAACCAGACAAGATTTTAGTTGCTTATTTGCCCTCCCTGACTGAGTAGGAAGGTGTGTTACATGTGGCGTCTCAAGAGCAGCAAAGACAAAGACCATGACCAGCAAATGATAGCTTTTCCCATCCTCATAATAAAAATCTGCAGATGAAATTCTGTGCATTAGCTGGGAAATGCTATGCTCATTTTTTTTATGACTGACATTTGACCAATATCTTCGTCCTGCCAATCCCACTTCTCTTTATTCAGCAATAAAATACACTCGGCATTTTTGTTTAGCAGGAATACATTCTGGAAAAAAATAAGGATACGTTTTGAATAGAAATATTTGTGAACATATTGCTTATTTGTTATTATAAAAAGTTAAGGATGAAATTATCGACTTCGCTTCGAATTAAGTTGGCGTTACTTTGGGGAAAAACAGTTTGGTCTTCAGGTTCATTGTGTGACACAGATGATAGTGTCCCTGGCAGAGTATGTGGGGAGGTACAACCCTCTCAGCTTCTATGTTAAATTCATTCTCAATGAGTCAGTTAAATTCTTTTGATATATATTAATCATATACATTCATGCTGGACCACCCAAACTGAAATTAGTCAATATAATACTGTATGCCCGTGAACGTCAGTTTGGAAAAAAAAGCATGCCATGGGCAGTGGATATTTTTCTTAATCCAAATCCAGCATTTTTGATGGATTACCTATTCTACTTTCTGTTTACTGAAACCAAACATGGAACCTAAACTTCCCAAAAATCTCAATGTGGTCTGAATTTCACGACTCAAGCCAGTTCTGATATTAACTGATCTTGAGGGAAACTTGCATCCATTTAAAAAATAATGTTAATTCATGTCAAATTATTGACAAATTTTCAAAGAGTAATTAGCGGCACTGAAGTTCTGAGGCAAATATATCACACACACCCAATACAACAATTCTTGAGAACAAGTTTCCAGAAGTACCACAAGTTCCCTATATTTTTTTCAAAAAAAACACAGGGAAATGATGACATTTTTTTGCCACTGGCCTTGGTTCATGCACTACTAGACATAAGTGCTATTGTACTAACTTAATTTTATACCAGCAAAGACTTTGGCTAAACGCATTAGAAATTCTTACACTTCTGATCAAACCTGCTGCTGCTGTTAGAAAAATATATTTTTTTGAATAAATACATGCATTATGTCATGTAAAAATAGCCTTGCTTGTTATTCAGTACAGAAGGAGTTAAGCTAGGACAAAAATGCACTCTCTGAATCAGAGAAGTATTTTTGGAGACACTACTTTGGAAAGGGGAAAACTTGCTTGGTTTTTGTTTAAACTAAAACCAGTGTTGTATTGACATGTCTGGATTAGGTTTTCAATGCGTTTTTCCAACCTGTTGGACACCTTCCACAAATTATAAAAAGACACCACAAACAGAAGTGAAGAGAAAGAGAATGTTACTTTTGTGCACAAATTTCTCCCCAGGGCTTTATAAGGAGGGTCCGTACATATTTTTGTGTAAAGATACAGGACAAATTTATTACAACAAAGAGGAGCAATAAAAGTAAATTTGTTATCATTTTTATCATTCCTGGCAGTTTTTCCAGGAGACAGCCCAGGTCCGTGAACTGTGTAAGGCTTTTCTGTGGCTCAAAGCTTCCACAGCCAAGTAGGTTTGGGACCTGAAATTTACTGCTCCTGTCAAAGTGGTCTAAAAGAACTGGCCACCTCTTCTAGCACACGCTGTGCTCCTGCACACAAAATCTTAGAAAGAGAGGATCTGGGGGAGGCTTGCTTTTTCCAGAAGCAAAATAAATTTCTTTTCCTGATGAATTTAACTGAAAAATTAGATAGTTTAGTGTGGGGCGGTTTGTTGTTTTGTTGGTTTTGTTTTTTTAAATTGCTAGTTGCCTTTCCTCAGATTGAAGATTCTTTTCCTGTCTGTTAACTCTGGATCATTTTTATTCAGTGCCACTGACAGAGCAGTTCAATGTCTGAGGATAGGTGCTGGGAGATAATAGCAGCTTCACGAAAAGAAGAATCCTCTGAGTCAATCATTGTTCCAGAAGCAGCAAGCCCAGTGACTCACGCTGCTGTCACACAACACTCCTGCAATATCTTCTTCACCCTTGAAATAAGCCAGTCACCCACTCTCTAAGAATTGGAGAAACATCTTCTGTCCTTGGAATGAGAAAAATCCAGAAAAAAAGTAGCATTTGTCCATTGTAATTATTATTCCTGACCTGATCTGCAGGCATTTCTGATCTGTGGGTCTAACAGAAAGCGTGTAACACTGAGTATGGCAGCTCATACAACTGCGTTGTTATGTAGTTCAGGAGCAAAGGGTTTCAATAAAGAGCTAAAATATATCCCTATTAGAAAATAGTATCTTTCTAAAATCAGAACTGTTTCTGCAACAGATCAGAAGATTCAGTCTCCTTTTCCATTGACTGGTCATACTGACCAAATTCTGCCCTTTTACTTGGAGTATAAGATTTGCTTGCTCTTTACCGTTAAGCGACATTGTTCCATTTCAGCTTCAGTGCTCCTAAGTAACCACAAAGGATTGTCCAGCAGATTCAACAGTCCCCTCTCATACCTCCACAGTGCCTAGGGAATGATGTAGTAGGTTCATTCCAATTACTTTCCTTTCCAGAGCCACAGGCAACAAACACTGTCACCTTCGACTTTGGTCACCTCAGACTTTGGTCACCTCACAGAGTAAACCTAGAGGAGATACACAAGGGCCAGAGAGGTTCAGTTGCTACATCCCTTCCAAATTAAAAAAAAAAAAAAAGGAGCCCTCTTTTTGTCTTTTATGGATATGCCATATTGTAACACCCCCCACTTGGTGCTCAGATCCCAGATTCCGTCCGCAGCTGAAAACTGACGTGTCAGGTGATGCTTTAAAAAGGTGAATTATAAAACAATTAGGTCTAGAAGGAAGGGAATGAGCAGAACTAAATATAAGCAACTAACTAAATTTGTAACTAAAATCCAACAATTCCAGGATTTACCCAAAACTCCTAAGCTTAAGAGATGCCTTTCAGTTAGCTTCAGTAATCTTTGGATACAGCTGTTTACAAAATTTATTAAGGCATGTTTCATTACAGTATTCTCCAGCTCTCTTAGAAAGAGGAAATGTACAGAAGTCAATTGCTTCTGACTTCAGTTTTCACCAACACGGTCTATCTTTTGGTGGTCTGTGAACGCAACTATAATATTACATCATTCTTTTCAAGTCCTCTCTGAATTCAGAAACTATTAGTTTTCCACAATCTTCTAAATCATCAAGAATTAATTAAACTCTTATTTTTCAAAGCAAACACTACTAGAGTTCACTGAATAGCACAAGTAAAATGTACTTAGGGACATGACTGTGAAACTTCTCCACTTACACAACAGAGAAATGATGCTGGCAGGAAAATCAAAATGTGTCAGGGATGCCTGGATATTATGGTATTCTGAATCCAGCTATCAAACCACTAAGATCACAGAGATCTGGATCATCAGCTTCATCAGCTTCAGAAAACATTTGACTTTTCTCACAGGGATGCGAGTCCCTTTCCCTAAGGATGAAAGTGAAGACACAGTGCAGTACCTATCTGCAGTGTGGTACTTAACTGTAACAAATTGGACTCCTTCACTCATTTCCCTGCACCCAATAAGCATCCTGCATGAAATCTTGGCGCAGTAGAGCACTCTTTGTATGTGAGACAATGCTTGACAATTTTGATGCACATTTTACTCCTCCTTCAGAAGAAAAACTTTGGTAATAATTACCATGTCTGTGAAGAAGAAAACAAAATCAAACAAGCAACGTCTGCATCAAGGATTAAGAAAGTGCATGAGCAAATTGATGAGCTTCTTTTGTAATTATCACCATGATTGTATGCTAATGTATGCAGTAGATATGCAAATAATTCATACCAATAATTTTATGAGAGCATTTGCAAGGTCTTTAGAAGAGCTTAAAAACTAGATCAAATTCAGGCAACAGAGAAAATTGCCAAATTTGAAGGATTTTTACTAGCAGTTCCTGGATGGAAGGAAAGAAATACCCCCTACGACTTGCTGAAAACATTCAAGAAGAATCTTCATTCTTCTAACTAATTGTTATTTTTGTCAGAAATCTAAGCTTTTGTCATGGCACACCATAAATTACTGATAACATATCACCAGTGAACATTTGTAAGTGAGATAAATGCAGAAAGTATTTATACTGCTTCCAGACCAATTAACACTCTGCCACCCTTCATCACCCAAGTTTGCTGGTATTTGAGTTATTGACAAACTGAAGCTGCTTGTCTTTAAATAATCTTTGCTGTTGTGCGGTATTATTATCCCAGATGCACTGCAGTACTCCAAATCTGAGTCAGTTATGAAATTCCCTCCTGGCTCCCTCAGAAGGGGCCCTTGTTGATTTCTCAAGTATTTCAGCAGCTAGCGCCCACAGTTGCTCTATGGAAAGACGTGACTCATGCCCAATTCATTCATTTAAAATTCTCTCCAGCTCAATAACTTCTGGCAGTCATTCCAACCCATTCTCCGGGTGTCAGAGTCACAGGCTGTTTTAGCTGGATGTTCTCTCTGGCTCGTTAAATGGAGGAGCTGGATTATCATTACATTCCTATCAATCAGGTGCTGTTCACTGAAGATTATAGATGAGCCAAGAAAGAAGTGTGGGTTTATTTATTTAACACTGAAAAGCTATACACTCTTTTTACTGCTGTAATGTTGTTTTATACCAGCTGACCATTCAGCCCTTATACAGTAATTTATTGGAAATGGAGGAATTTTAAGGCACAGCTTCAGTAAGTTCCAATAGCACAAACAATTTCTGAACTATTCTAACCTAGAGTCACTCAAATCAATCCTTGAACTTGTATTCCAAGAACTCCCCCTTCTCTACCAAACTCAGACAACTCATCAGCTGACATTGCCTGAGACTGCTTTTTGGAAATGTAAGTCTGTGTCCTCCAGCAACCATGCTGCTTCTTACAACTTCCTTAATGTACACATGGCTTCTCCTGAGAAATGCCAGGCAATGAACAGCTTTTTCATTCGTGTTTGAGCACAACTACCCTTCGGCTCTGGAAGAATTGAATCTAAGTCCACAAGACTGTATATTGGACTGTCTTAAAAAGTCCCCTGAAGATAAAGGCAGTGCAGACCAGCCAGGAACCGAAAATGGAGCAAGCCATGTTTTCCACTATCCCCACTCACATCCTGTGCTACTAGCCTGCAAAACTGCTCACTGGTCCAGGGGACATCAGAAGCAGACATCTGAAGATGTGAAGACATCTGAATGGTGAGAGGAGGGCAAGCCAGAACTGCTAGATCTGATCCAGCTCCCACTGAAATAATATTCCTATTCTGTTCACAATACACGTTGAACTAATTCAAAATCAATCTATCATCTCCTATCATCTACTGCAACAAAATGCCATAACTCACCACCATCTTCTAGACAGAGAAAAATAGTAAGATAACATTCATCCAAATGGCATGCCTTTAAATTTTCACAGCCTTTGAGACAGTGTGTCCTAAAGTGCCTTCTCAGATCCAAGGACAGGGAATGTTTTGACACTAATTTGAATATATTAATAACATTAATAAGGCTGTGGAAAATATATATAAGCTGCAATGTTATTGTGCTTTCTCTTTTTCAATGCCTCTGCTCATCATTCTGCTAAAAAATATTAATGGTCCAGGCAAACATCAAGTGCAAGACAATCTCCCACATTCAAAACGCAAGATGTCCTTTTAGGTTTTTATAGAAGACCTGCATATTTTTACATTAAAAATAATACTATTGGATATACTGAAAGAGTACTGAGGAGCTGTCCTGGTTTCAGCTGGGATAGAGTTAATTTTCTTCCTAGTAGCTGGTATAGTGCTGCGTTTTGGATTCAGTATGAGAATAATGTTGATAGCGCACTGATGTTTTAGTTGTTGCTAAGTAATGCTTACACTAGTCAAGGACTTGTCAGCTTCTCATGCTCTACTGACTGAGAAGGCTGGAGATGCACAAGAAGCTGGGAGGGGGCACAGCCAGGACAGCTGACCCAAACTGGCCATAGGTCTCTTCCATACCATATGACGTCATGCTCAGCATATAAACTAGAGGAAAGCTGGCCGGGGGGGGCGCTGCTCAGGGACTGGGTGGGCATCAGTTGGTGGGTGGTGAGCAATTGTTTTTCATTTGCATGACTTGTCTTTCTTGGGGTTTATTTCTTTCTCTTTTTGTTATTTTCCTTTTCACTACAATATGACTATTATTATTATTATTATTATTATTATTATTATTATTATTATTATTATTATTATTATATTTTACTTCAATTATTAAACTGTTCTTAAGCGACAAAGTGTTCTCTACTTCTGCTTTTCCAACTGTCTGCCCCATCCCACTGGAGGGGGGGAGTGAACAAGTGACTGTGTGCTGCTTAGTTGCCGGCTGGGGTTAAACCATGACAGGAGCCTTGTCCACTTTTTTAATATTTTTTTGCTAAAACTACAGTGCACTCTAACCACTTAGGATGATCCTGAAACCCTACACAGCTGGCAGAACACACATCTGACCTGCAGCCATACTTAGCACAGCCATCTATCTGAATATGATTTTGACAATTTGTCAGCCACACTTTTTTTTTATTATTATTTATTTAAGGCAATATTTGGAAATGGCTCATTAAAGCTAGTTCAGGTGAGAGCAGAACTTGCAAACAATTTTGCAAAACTACTTTTTCAAAATTTGCAGTTCAGCCCTCTCAGTACCTTTTAGCTGGGATTCATCATACCTATCTTTAGCCACCCAGAAATTGAATGCTTCACCTAAGCTAGGCATCTCTTCTCACTTTTTTTGGTCAATGAAAAGATACAGTCACAATACCTTGGGCCTGCAATTCAGTTCCAGACTTTTTGTTCTCCCTGAAACTGACAATACAATCAGAGCAGCTTTCCAGTGGATCACAAAGCAACTATGATTCAAAAATCCCAATAAAATTAAATGTGAGCTGGGACTCAGCTCTATTTATTGGTAAAGGGAATGAGGCATTTAAAGGCCAGTGCTTCCTTTTAAAATGTTCCCTTTTTGTTTACTGTAGTTTTCACATTGTGATATCAGAAACTGCACTGTTAATGGACACAACTTCTTCAAAGAAAAAGTGTATCCTCTTAAAAAGTACTTTTAAAAGATACACAGCAACACACTTTCAGAGTGCAAGAAGTCCTTGCTCTGGATACAACCCAATAACATTACGTAGAAACATCAACATCCGAGTCATGCAATTGTCTGCAACTTTACCCATTTCAACAAAAACAAAGCTTCTTATCTACGCAAGAGTCACTCGAGATCCACTCACAGTATTCGCATGGCAACAATAATATTGCGCTTCAGGGTATTGTTCAGGTAGAAGTAATGTGCAACCAGTAAGTCACACTGAATAGTGTTTTCTGTTAAGCACTGGCTTCCTCTTTGATTGTTTCTTACAGATACATGGCATTGATTGCTCTGCCACCACACAGATTAGTGCGTAGATTTTTGCTTGGTATTAGACAGGTGTTGACACCGCCTAAGATTCAGAGCATTGCTAATTAGGAAATCCTACTCTGTGGGCTGATTTTGATTCCTATTGATTTTGGTTTTAATTTTCCCCTTTTTAGAAGAAGCCTTGGCACGCAGCTTGGGTGCGGGTGTGTTACGAAAGGTAGGGAAGAAAAACCAGTAGTGAGTGTTTATTGTTCCTTCTGTACTTTCTCAAGGATGAACTCAAATAGATTGTTTGGAGGAAGGTTAACGAATTTAGATCAGGGTTTGCAACAGCTGCCAGCAGATGGGGAGAGGCTGGGGGGAGCAATCTGCCCGAGGTGAAGAGAGGCTCTTAGAGGAGCAGGAAAGCACATGCTGAGAATTCTGCCTCTTTGACAGGTCAAGTAAAGTGCAATTTATGAGATCAATAAACAGACCTGCCATTATTATGGATTAACCAAGCTTTTCTTCATCTAGAGACTTCTGCAGTCCTGGAGAAAATATATATGATTCTTGGACATTCTGAAATAGGCAGTTTCAGGGGGAATGTGCAGGGAAAGGGCAAAAAAAGGGAGACATAGAATCACTGCAGAGATTCAGTTTTTCCTACCTTCTGTTTCATCAAAAGATTCCTATACCTAAACTCATTCATCACACAAAGTTCCTAATGTGACCAGCCCACAGAAAAAAAAAAAAATTAATTGAAGGTCTATTTTTTTATCCTTAGAGAAAGAGAATTTTCCTCACGTCCTCTCTATCAAGTTCTCTCCCACTTAACACTTAGACATGTGTCAGCCTGTTCAGTTCTACACTGAAATGACGAAACAGCTGAGGGCCTCATGCATCTTTATTTTTTATGGTGCTGTGCCCTTCTGCAGCTCTCCTATTGTCTGGTTGGGACCATGGTGCAAACGGTTAGCATGCCTGGTCAGAGCTGAAATCATGCTCCTTGGCAAGCTTAGGACATGGTAGTACTGATATAATGCATCTGGAGCAATAGCAGTGTTGAGCAGCCAAATGATGAACACATAGCAAATTCCACTATTATATGTGAGAGCATGATGATAAAGTTCACAGGAGGAGAGAGGTTATCTTCATTGAGAAGTAGCATATAGGGCTGCTGAAACCACTTACCACTGAAATTATAAACTTACTTCCAAGAACGGCCTGTCTTTTGCTCTGTATTTGTGAAACTCTAAGAATCACATAGCATCAGTCTTGACTGAGGTTTCTAAGAGCTACCATAATACCAATAATAAAGAATCTTATTGCTTAACTTTTTAGAACATATTCCCATATAAAAAAATAATGCTGCCTTGCTTGAAGCCAACCAAAACAATTTAGATTTGGAGAACTGGTATTATCAGCACAAACAGAATAAAACAAAAATGACAGCTCTTGCTTCAGACCAGAAAACAAACTACCATTGCTTATAAGTTTGTTGCTAGGTAGGACAAGGCGTGAACCTCATGGCAGTGTTTGATTTAAAACGTGACAATGAGAAATATTTTCTTGTGAAGATTTTGATTCAAGCAAAAAAGCCTTTTGTAAAAAAAAACAACTTAAAATCCTCTAAATCATATTCTCTCTATATATGTCCATATACACACATTTAATTTTGTGCTCCAAGATTTTTGTCATGTGTATTTATGGGGAAAATCCTACTACCTGAAAAGTAAGAGAAAGAGAGAGAAACAATATGTAAATATCAGTAAATATTTTTACAGCTATTTTAAGTAACTATTCTGTGTTGCTGAAATGCTAATTACTTGTTTAAGGAAAATGAAAAATAGTAATTTATTTAATGAAATAAATTTCAGTTTCAAAAAAAAATCCAAGATCACACACACCATCTGGCTTGTCTTATTCAGGTGTACTGTTCCTTCACTTTTATCCGAATTTATCTGAGAGATCAGATGCCACCATAATCTGAGTATAAATATGAGTACAGAAGTATTCTTGTGTATTTGCATACTTTCACAAGTGCCAGTACCAGTATTGTGGCCATCTCGTAGCCTATGCAGTCCTTTATTTTTGGCCCTTCTCCTTGAGGGCTTCAACAGACCAAACACAAAGAAAATAAAATATGCAATGTGAAAGAGTGACATGGTTTTAAGATGTAGTATTTCCTTGCTATTTTTACAATGGTAAGCATGTAGGCTACTACAGACATCACAAGATGTTGGAAGGAGGCTTCCAAGCTTACAGCCAGGTGTCATACTTTTATTCTTCTTACACTTCTAGCCCCAAGGCTCCTACCGCCACACGCTCATATTCCCATACCTGCAATTTCAGGTAGCTACTTCCCTTGTCTAGTGCAATATTCATGTCTCCTATTTTCCCCGCAGAAACTTATACCCAGAAGTCTTTCCACACTTCAATGCCTTTAGCTCCCCATCACAACCCTGTTTTTTTCCTCTATGGACTCACTCACAGTCACAGAATCTCAGTTTTCATGACTCATCTAGGAAGGACAAATTTTGGACAACACTAAACAGAGGAGATTCAGTAGGGTTTCTGTCCCCAGGTCAGCTACAGTTCATCATTATTTAGACAGTTCTCCAGTGCTGGAGGTGTGATGGTAGCACATCAAGGCAGATTTGAGACAGCTTTAATCTTATCTCAGAATTGTAGTGATAGTATCGCGACATAAATTTGAAGTTAAGCTGGCCACCAGCTAAAGGTCTACAGTCTCAGTGGCTACCAAATCTTTGTTTTAATCATCAAGCAATATGAAAGCTATCTCCTACACAGTCTGCATCATATTCTGTTTGTGGTGTTACATGCTTTGCAAAACCTGGTTTGCAGACACAGCGGTGGCATTAAGTCACTTCATCTTCCTGCAGTCCAAGTTGTGATTTCTGTATTACACCACTTATGGTGTGCCATAATGCATTCAAAACAATATACTTGTACAGATATTTAAATTACCTTTGTTCTTGGCACCAAACTAACTGTGGTAACACAGAGCTCAGCAGGATAGTAAAAGCCACCCGAGAACCTGGTAGCTATTCCGAGCTATTTGCCTGTCCTCAGTCCCAGATCACTACACCTGCTGCAACTATCCCAGGGAGCTAATCACTGTGAAACAGACCCTGCATGATGCACAGTTTGGAAGCTTACTGTAAAAGAGAAAAAAATGAGATGTGCTCTATTCCACAAAATACTACTCCAAAAAAAAATTATTAGGAGTAGTGCAATAAGAAAAAAATACATCATCACAAGTAGCACTGATCTCATTATAAGTCTAGGGGACTTATGTATCTTGCAGTTTTAAAAACTCGGTTTTAAATATATTTGCTATAAATTCGACTGCTCAGGTGACTCAATGATAAGCTCAAGTGTAGCTGCAGTGAGGTACAGTGTCATCTTATAGACAGGAAAGGGATGTGAGGAAAAAAGCTGTAGTCTTTTAAAAAAAAAAAAAAAGTAGGCTAAATAATGCCCTGCCTGTACTGGTACCTTATATCTCTCTGGGGTTTTGTGGGTTATTTTCCCTGTCTTTTCTATGGAGTTATGTTTAAAGTTGAGTCACTCACAAATCACATTGTTTCAAGTGCAGAAATATTATCTCATTTATGAGTGTTTTCCCAAGTGGTAGATAGTGCTGCTAGTAGTTATTCATGAACATGTTTTGCAACAAGTTTTTGTCTGAGGCTGAGGGCTGCAGGCCTGTTTGTTCTTCACAGTATAAAGCCAAAATTCTTCAATGAATGATCTTACAACACAGTCTGAAGGGCTAATCAGTGGTGAGGAGACAGTGGGTGGTGTGAGAACAATTTGACTATCCTTCATCTAAATATGCAGCACTGCCTGTCTAATAGATTCTTGTATTATCTATTTAGGCTGTTACTTCAAATCACCTTCCAAAAATCATTTCGGTGTGTGTACTTTCACCAGCTTGTGGATTTTGGAGCTGCTGAAAAATGAGAGGGAAAACCTGTGGAATCTCAAGGCAGGCAGGAATCCCATCAGAACTAAAATTTGCTGGTGGATGTAGTCTTGCAGCACTTAGATGCTAATGAACAGGCAACAGCTAGTTGTTACAGACTGCTTCGGTACGAGAACAGCCATCACAAAAAGAGTCTGGTTACTGTGTAGTTAGATAGCAAAAATGTCTGACAGTTAGATGGGTAGAGACCCATTCCTCTCTTTTCCACTACTGTTTTACTCTGCCTTTCATTTCAGCATTTTCAACGAAATATTTCAGCTTCTGCATTTGAAATTATTTTCCATTTCATAATTAAGTTGCATTGTTCAAGGCGATAAAAAAGCATTGGGAAAAATGTCAGTATTTCATTTAATCCAAAATACTTCTCTCTGGTTTGATGCTATGTCATTTTATCGAGAAGAGTTATAAAGATTTGTTATTCAAATAAAAAATCAGCTACTAAAGAATATAAATAAATGTGGAACTAGAATGAACTAAGTGCAAGTAAGCAACGATCTTTTTGAGTTAAAGAATAAAATGCAAAAAAATTTTTTTTCAAAAGTTTGCTATATAATCTGTAGCCAAAACTACAGCTGCAGATAAACTTTCATAAATTTAGATAGATAAAGACCCTGAGGACTGCCTTTACTGATCTTCTTTTATGCACTCCTAGAAGCTAGTATGAATAAAGTTTCCAGTCTTGGGGTTTGGGGTTTTTTCACTGTTTTTCCATGATTTTTGCAATCTACAACTTTGGATAGTATGCTTCTTTAAGATCCATAATCTCCCTACCATGTATAGTATAAGACATGTAAGATAAAAAGAAGATAAGTTCCTCACCAGCAGAGAAGAGCGTTCCCCCAGGCTTCACCTTTTTTCAGGCATCTGAAAGTTCACCATTCAGTGTAAAGCTACTCAACAGGATCCCTCAATACCAATATAAGCACCTCTGGAGTGAGATTCACCCACCTGAAGTAAGGGATCCAAAGCAGGTCATCTGAATTACCCTCCATGCATTATAGAGGAGCCTAGATAATACATTCTGAACGTTTGGAAAGCAAACTTAAGATTAAATTGTGTCTCTTGCTGTGTAATGTTTGTCTTCAGCAACATGAAAATAAGCATGAGATTTAAGTAGCAAAATCCCTTCATTTGCTACAGATGTTGAGAGTTCCTGGGCTAAAAATTGTTGCCAAAAATTAATAGAAGCATTTATCAGTGATGCTCAGGGACTTTTTTATATACATAGTTAGTGTCAATGACTGGGTTTCTAGGCTGCAAGAGCAGATTAAACTATTCCTTTCATAATCATATTTGATTCTTAACCGTACAGGGCTTTTCCACGGCTCCAAAAATTAAAAAAGTGACACTATCTTGTCAGAAACATAAAACAGCTTTTCTGGTCCTACAAATTTAGAGTGACAGGATCTGTGAGCTGCATCTTCTTAGGGTAAAGAAATAAACAAAACATAGTCTCATAGTACTCCATCTTAAAACATAAACATTTCCACAGTGCTTCTTTTCAGAGGCTGAGTGTTCATAGTCCTACTTAGATCAGTCATCCTGTGCGGGTACCACATTACCTCCCTGTCTTCCTCCACTTAGAAAAATCTGCTGTGCTCATTGTATTATTAAGCCTTCCATCCAGATCTGTCCTCTATACTTACAACATTATTACATAATTGGAAAATGATTTAGCAGCAGGCTATGAGTAGAAAAAATCAATAGACCTTGATAATGAGATCTGTCCTACGTGTTCCTAATCAATTATTCAAAAAAACAATGTATATTACAGGAGGTGCTGCACACGTTACTAATCTTGCAAGCCGATGTTTTGTATTCCTATCTTACTAATATGGTCTTGTGAGGAAGGGTGAACTCCGTTTAAACTGTCATTCGTCTTCATTTCATATCCTGGCAAGTTCCTAAGCAAGGCCAGAAGGGCATGAAGCTTTTGTGAAATAATAAACTATTCCTTACTCTGAACGCTGATGATATTATCTGTACTTCACTGATAGAGCGTCTGCTTTCTACCTCATTAATCACAAACATTAAAATGCTATAAACCCTGTTCTTGAATCTTAAAGAAACAATATTTAGCTTATTTTAGTCTTATCTTTTTGACAAGCTCTGCTCTGCCTGCTGTCATGGCAGAATTGTTTTCCCTTCATGTCCTTATAATTCAGTATATCTACATATAATTCAGCAATCCATACAAGTTTTTCATTCTTCTTTTGATATGTCATCTTGTGATCAGATTATATCACTTTTGAAGAAACAAACTCCATTGACATGAAGATTAGACAGATTCTCTGTGATAGTAATTTTTCTCTGTGATAGTAATTTTCTGTTTATTTTTGTTTTGTTAAGCTTTTTAATACACAAGAAGAACACCTGGGGTAACAAAATGCCATTTAGAGCTTGACCTGTGCTGGGTGCATTATAACTGCACTGCCTCAGGAAAAGTAGCAGCAGGAGGAAATTCTGAAGCCTCAAGCTGAAAGTCATGTTTGGTTCCCCTTTGCTCTGGTGTCCCCAGTAACAAAGTTAGAGTTTGATTATAAATTTCTGCAGTCCACGAGATAATTCATCTTCCTCTCTCAAAATGATAGAAAGTAATTTGCAAGAATGTAGCCAGGAAAGCACTTACCATCATGAATGCAAAGAGAAGAGACTTTTCTAACAATTCAGCACGTTTTTCTCTCCACTCCTCTGTATTAATGCATTTTTCAGTTACAGTTCAACCATACAAGACTTCAGGTATGGAAAGTCATGTCTGATACCTGACAAAGAAGTAACAGAGATCATGGCAGGTATCTGAATAGGCGGTAGAGTTTATTTAGATGCATAATATAATTTACAAAGTTCTTAGTATGCTGCATGTGAAGCTGTTACTCTTCATCAGCACAATGATAAATATTTTTAAAGCTTCCTTAGAAGGTCAATGGTAGGGATTTTTAAATGCCTTGAAATGTCTATTAATTTAAGTTATAATCCAATGTCTAAAAGTATTTGATTACTTAACTGAAAGCTATAACTACTGTGAGAGTCATGTTGTCAGTGGTCACCTCATACTTCTATGAGTCCTATGTCTTTTATAAGGGAAGGCAGGTGATTTATGATAAAGGTGAACAGCTGGAGAATGAAACTACTCCTTTTTTTGTCTTTTCTTAAACCATGTTTCTTCACATTTGTTTTGATGTCAATGCTTTGGATATCAAGGTACACCAACAAAGACATAAAAGATACGGAGTGATTTGCAATTAATGGCAGCCATAGGAAATGCCATGAAAGAGGGCTCAAGGTCAGCCTTGGGAACCAATGAGAGACTCAACGAATCATTTACAGAAAAAAAGCCTAACATTGTAGCTGATCAAGCAATTGCAAAATCACATGATTAATGATGTATATTTTGGGGTGGTTTAATGGCAATTGCATTTTATTTGTGTTCTGGATTCTCAATTATTGGCATGGATCTGGATGAGTCTTTCAAAATTTCTCCACAAGAGGAGGGCTAGAAACTAGCTTTGGCAACAAGATCTGCAATTCAGCATCTGCCACGGGGGGTTTATAAAAACCACCAGCTACTAAGAAAACTGGCCAGAAACATGAAATGAGTTGACAATACCACCTAGAAAAAGCTGTTCTCCAAGTGACCAAAGTTGATACCTCAACAAAAAGAAACATCAAGTTCAGAACTATCATTTTTACAGAGTCATTCTCACATACTCAAAGTTTTACAGCTAACTCTTATTTAATTTTAATCAAGTCTGTTCTTGTCATTTTGACTGAAATGAACAACTGACCTCATTATCTTTATGATCGCCAGTGCGCGTATCATAGCTTGCAAAGTTCACAGCAGTGCTTATGTCAATAACTACAGTTGATTAACAACTTTTAGAGGTCATATTCCTTGCACTCTTATCTTTCATTTTGAATGCTGGCCTTCTTGATTAAGTAATTAGGAACTTCATGTAGTAAGTGATTGAACTAGCCAGCGGCAACTTCCTAAAGCAATTAAAGATGACCAGGAGAGGCTAAGTCATTTTTTCAATACAAAAAGTTCTGTTTCTGAGGGTCAATCCAACCTCAGGAGTTGAGTCAGAGGGGCAATTCAGGCAGAGTCAAATATGTATTTATTTGACCATCTAATGTATTAAATATGAGCACAGTAATATATATGGAAAACTGCATCAACTACAAATTCAAAATCATTCTCATACAACCCAGCCAGTGATAAGCAAGACTTGTTTGTGTGGCACAGTCATAAACAGGGCCCAATGTGCCCGTGACAGTAAAGGGAATTCTGTTCCTGTTCAGATTCTCATCTTGGGCACAGCACTAAGCTTAGGTGAGCTAGCTAAGATTGCTACCACACTATTGTATAATATTTTGCGGCCAAATGAGTTATCTCATAATGAAGGAAAAGCGGGCTCCTTTCCCTGCCTGTATGGAGAGCAAATAGAAAGGTACAGTTTTACCTCAAGTTAGAGTTCACTCATAGTGTTGGACCACACAAGTCCCTTGATCACATCATAAATTATCAAAACTGAGCAAACAGCTGATGATGACTTCAACCTCAGCATCTTTAAGAAAAGCACCAGATGTCTTATCTTCTTTCTATGTCTCTGTTGTTAACATTTGGCATTTTAACCTCACAGTGCCATCTCTGCTTTGAGGTGGGTCACAGTAACACACCTGTCCACAAGCTGGGAAATCCTGGTCCAGTTGATGATTACCACCCTATTTTTGCTCTCTCATCCCAGAGTTACACCCAGAAAGAATAGCACATGAAAAACTGCAGGGATCTTGGACTACTCACACACTAATCTGGCTCAGGACCTCACAGCTGAGATAACTCTTTTAAAATTGCTGAGTGTTCTAACCTCAGCCTGCAATACAGAGAAGATGATGGAAATAACTTTTGCTGATAAGTGATTTTGATTATCATTCTCTCCAGCCAAGTACCTAAACTACTGGGGACAAGAATAGGTTGCTACATAGGGAAATCATTTTTCAATTAATTATAAAGCCAGACAGAAAGATTAATGGAGTTGATGTAAATATTTGACCAAGGCCACTTAGAAAGCCCCGAGGTATCTCTGAAACCAATAGCTGGATATCACAAAATCAAAACTGTGGAGTGCAATTGATTTGGTTCTGGAACTATTCCCAGCCCTGCCTTGCATAACAAATAGGTGTAGTTAATAGCACATGTTTACACAGTGTTTTATAGCTTAGGATTGCAAAGTAATAATGAGTTAGCCTTTCCAATAGCCCAGAAAAGTGAGCAGTTGTTAGGAGTATAAGAACTCAGAGAGTGAGAGGCTTGCCCAAAACCCTTTGCAAGATATGGAAGAAGAACTTGAAAAAAGTCTCATTTAGGACACTCAAGCATGGAACTTTAATATAAGTTGATCTTTTTCCTCAACTAAAACTCTTTCTACTCCTTTAGGTCTTCTGTTAGTCAACATTTGGGAATGTCTCTAAAAGCACTGGTTTTGACCGTAAACTGCAGGAACAGCAGCTCACACTGGAGGACTGCAAGGCAGCTCTGATCCAAATGCTATTCAGCCACACTGACATGCTCAAGCTAAGCTGCACATCCTTCCAGCACTGCTTTAGAAGCAGGTACAGCTCTGTGCAAACCTGGCCACAGAGTTTCTAGTTCAGTGCTGCCTTATGTCCTGAGCTGCCTGAGCAGGGGTTCTGCACAGCTGTGTGGTACCTCTGCTTTGGACAACCACATGGGGTGGTGCTAACCACAGGGACAGTGCTTCCAAGGTCATCCTTTAAATCTTCAGCAGGGCATACCCAAAGTCTGCTCATTTAATTAATTCTTTATACACCTCAAACCTTTTTCTCCCATTTGTTAAACTAAGGTGCCATTAAAGAACTGTGTAAGACCCAGGACCAGTGTTCTTGGATTCATAATGCCTATTATAGTCTTTATTAAGTAATGCTAAGCACATCTATAAATGTAAGCTCATGAAAAGGGAAGCTCCTACCCCACTATGTATTTCCAGATTTCTGCAAAGCTATCATTATCTCACAGAACATTTCACATTGCAACAAAGATTTCTGGCTCATAGGAGTTTCTGGAACAAGAAAGAACATGTAGGTGTTGTGAAAGTCTCTCAGTGTTTTGTTCAACTAACAAAGAAATGCGTCCTCTTCTGAAATTTCTGTCCCATGGCTGGAGAAATAGCGCTTGCACTCCAAACACTGCAACAGCTGGAATTCCACGGTATTCCTGTCACCACCAGCCCTACAAACCAAAACCAAAGCAAAACCAAGGCTCGTCCTGGCTAAACTGGTTGGAGTTATGCTAAGCTATTCTCAATACAGAACTGGTAATCAGTAGCTCCCAAATGCTGATAATAACAGCAACAAAAGAAGTGACAGTAATCACAATAGTAATAATAATAATTATAATAGTAATTATATAGCTACATACCTCAAACTGTATTTAAAATAGCTCAAACAGAATAAAACTGATAAAACCAGATTCAGCATGTCACAGTCTGATGCATCCGCCCAGGAAATTCAGAAACACTTAGCTCACCGCAAAGCAAAGGGAAAACAATGAAAACACTTGCAACAGATTCATGTTAATGGGATATTTATGGGCCAGTGTTTAAACTGGAAAAAAGAAGCCAGAAATGCTGATTATTGGTCTTTGAAAGTTAAAGTGTTGTTTTTCAGTGTTTCCCAATTATGACACTGAAAAGTTTAGTGAAAGCTATAATCCAATAATAATCACAGAAATGGAACACTAAAACAAACCTTCCAAGCTGAGGGAAAGCCTCAGCCAGTGTAAATCAGCAAAGTTACAGTGACATCAATGGAATTATATCAAATTACACCCACCAAGCATTTGGCAAAAAGAGCAAGGAGGAAAGAGAATGCAATTGTGTATATAGGGATGCCTGAAAGCTAAAGACAGACAATTAAAAAATACTGTATGGGATATATAAAACCAGACAATTCATAATTGTTTCAAACTGGAGGAGGAGAACGTTGTAGGATAAAAGTTATGAAAAAGATATGGTACCTAGGACTGTTAACAGAAGTCAGGTTCTCACATTGGCTACTGAGGTATGGATAATATTTTCTACTAGATGAAAGTTATCTAGTCCTTTCACTTAAATATACAAAGATTTTCACCCAGATGAATCAGTGGAACTATTTTTTTACTATTCTGCATGCAAGCTCCTGGCCCCCAGGAATCCTGGGATCCACTCTTGCAGAACATGTGAACAAATGTTCAGGAGAATTAAAAATACAAGAAAAATAAACCGTTCTATTAAGCTACTTATGCAAATACCATCAAGACAGCTGGCTTCTTCAGAAAGTTTTAGTCAACAAGAATTTTCAAAACATTGCATGTTCATTTAATTGTTTTATTACAAGATTTTCATCAAGGCGAGATTCATGTCACCTGACTTTCAATGTCTGTAATGTATACATCTGGCTCACAGAGTGTCCCACTCAACCTGACATGGTCAGTCCAGAAGAGCATGGTTCTTCCAGAAATGCTTTGCAATATCAACCAGCCTCAGGTGGATGTCCCAGATACCCTACGGCATCTGAAACAGCACCTGATGCTTGTGTTTAGCAAACTAAACTGCACTCCTATGGTCAGATTCAACTTGTGGATTCAGACTCCTGTATTTAGGGGTAGGTGGCTGATTTGTGCACCTAAGCCATCACGACAGTCTGGGGAGGGGTGGGATTTGATACTTAAAGACAGGCATCTAATACTATTTGAGATGGCATAGGATACACTAAAATTTCCAGACAGGCATGGCAGATTTGACAAAGACCTTGGGGAGAACAGCCTCATTTTTGGACAAGCATCTGGAAGTCAGGCAAAAAATCTTTTTTTTTTTTTTTTAATACGTCATGAGATGTTAGTCCCGGGTGTCTGAATCCCAACTCAAGTCAGTGGACAGTTGAGAGAGGTTCAGCTGCCGGCACACAAGCTTCTGCTTTGTGGCGAGACCAACCAACTCCAAAGCTCCATGCACTTCAGATTAAAATTTCATTGTCTGTAACAGAAGTTTATAACCCCAGTTTACACACACACGCACCTAAATGTAGGTGTCTGAATCTGCAAGGTCATTCTGATCTTGCACTCCATAGCTAATGGAGAAAAACAGGCAGTACTCCACAGCAGCCATCTGATCTCCTTTAGACCATAAAGCAGCATTAAAGTGAACTTTTTTCAAGCAGAAACATTTTAATGGGAAATTCTACTAACATTTTATTTTTCATTCAGAATGAAGCCAAATTTCTAATTCTCAAGCCCTTTTCCAAAATGGAGCTCCAATCTTAAATGTTCAGTGCATTCATTTTCAATATGCATTAATTTAAGCAATATGCCTAAATGTTCCTTACATTATTTGATCAGTTTTCTTTTGTTTTCAATTTCCTTTTCATAAGGTGATATATACCTCCAGAAATGTTAGAAATACCTTTCATTTTTGTGGGCACATGCCTTTCAACTCTCCCAGTATCTGTAAGAAAGAAAGAATGTATTTGCATAGGTAATGCGCTGATACTGTAAAGGGGAAGTCACTAAGGAAGACTGAAGTGCACAAACCCTATGGCTCACAAAAATATGTTTCCACTTAGATGTCACTGAATATCCCATTTGTCTGCTCTTTTTCTCCTGAGATATCAAATTCTTTACTGCATCTGAATGCTTTGGATCACAATACGTTTTAGCATTGAAAATAAAGGGTCTCCACAGCTGGCTTTTCTTTTGTGTCTTTCTCTGAATTCTGTTTGCTTCCCTCATTCCCCTTCCTCATTTTCCCCCAAACCAAATCTTACCTAATGGAGCCTCATTTTTTTCAAATGCTGCCTGCAGAAATATGTTTCACACTGAAGGTGAACAGGAGCCAACTGTAAGTATCTTCCCCCTTTACACAAACAATGGCATAAAGGCAAAACTCCCATGTTTTGCAGCACCTGTACATCTCACACAGCTCTAGCCACGGCAGGGGAGAGTTCCCCATCCCCTTGTGCTTACACCACCATTTGAGCAATGCAAAGCTGTTAATAATTTCTCAACACTGCAGACAACTGGTGCCTGGGGTTTGTTTTAGTTTGTTTCTCTTGATC
Source organism: Nipponia nippon (assembly GCF_047370975.1). Lineage (NCBI taxonomy): Eukaryota > Metazoa > Chordata > Aves > Pelecaniformes > Threskiornithidae > Nipponia > Nipponia nippon. The sequence continues at coordinate 153,028,595 of NW_028262290.1, read as the reverse complement.
ACTGCCACACAAACTCATCCTGCCCCTCGCAGTCACGGCACTGGGCTCTGTTTTTACAACGCACATCCTCTTGGGCCATTTTGCCTGGTTTCCTCTATACCAATGCTCCTCCATGCAGAGGTCCTTACCCCTCCCTGAGACTGGGGGAAAGAGCTTGCTCAGTGGCTCTGGTGGCTGCCCCAGAGGCCCCGGGAGCTGCCAGGTCACCAGTGTGGCAGTGCTTCTCCACCACACCTCCCTGCTGCCCAGCAACTACACACCACAGTGTCTGAGGAGCCCAAAGGTGCTGCAGAGCCAGATGCAAGTGTGATGGGGGATACTCCTACATCAAAGGAGTCTGGGGTAGACTCCCAAGTCTATTCTTGTTTCATGGTTCCTTTGCATCAAATAACAGAATCCAAATATCTTACTGTGTAACAAGCAAACAGGCCATTGAACAGAGTCCTTCTTTTGAGTCCAGCTCCACTTCCACAAGCCCAGTTAAGCAAAAGAAAGAGAAAGAGAGAGAGAAAATTCACTCCTTTCTTCTTTTTCATCTGCTTTGAATTGCCATTACCCCTTGTACCATGCATATTTTTTCCTCCTGTCACCACTTCTCCTTGGTAGTTTGCATCCCTCATAATGTGTAGAGGCTTAGTACCAGCACTCTCCAAGATGTTAAGGTGAGCTGAACTGACTCCTGTTGTTGTGGTTACACACTTGAATAGAAAATTACAAGTAAGACTTTCTTGTAAATATACTTGTATTTCCTGCTTTCAGTCTTGGCTGCAACCCAAAAAAAGAGAGATGTATGAGAAAATGTAAAAAATGTCATGTTTAGGGAGAAGGAAGGATTACCTTTGTATATCTTAAAAAAATTATTATTCTCACATTTTACTTTCTTTTCAAAATGTTACAGAGCTCTTTACTGGGAGCCAGCTTGTTTTTCCCCCAGGACATGCTACAGATCAGGAGCAATGAGATTTGGAGCATAATGGTACTTAGAAGCCACAGTCATGAATGAGCACCCATTTGTGCCAGGTAATGTAGAAACACCTTCAACATGCCTCACCCCAAGAGCTTATAATCTAAGGACTAGCAAGGAGTAATGTAACCAGCTCTATTTCAGCTGCTGTTTTAGCCACTCCATAAAGTGGCACAGTAAAACTCTTTGGCAGTAATTGCCAAATTTTAATCATTTAATAGCTGTAGAGGAGACCTAGGGTGACAAACCCATTCTCAATCTGTGCTGTAAAGGTGAGCACACATCTGCAGAGCTATTCCCTGTCTCATGGCACAGCTACCCACTATACCAGGTGGCATTAATGCATGGAGCTTCATAGATAGCCAGACTGATTAAATTCAATTACTAATTTTCTGCTTTAATTTACCCCAAGCAAATTAAGTATGTGATCCATCATCTTCGATAGGACCTTTTTTCAATTTGACCACCTGGTAATCTGTGTAAAAGGTGGACAACGACAGTATTTATCAGCACTTAACCTTGCAGTTGCAGAGGATGTAAAGAGAGCAGAGCAGAAGACAGAGTAGACAATCTGAACATCCTGTTGTGCTGGAGGTGCTTGTGCCAACAATCAGAGAAACCTCTTCTTGGCTTAGTGTGAGGACTAATATTTCTTTCTCGCTCTAGAGCTCACTGGCAATAAAACCAAGAAGAGGCAAACAGATTGGGCCCTGTTGAAGATTCATCTGAAAAGACACTACATGCTGGAAAAAGAAGTCGTGCCAAATATTCTGTAAATTATAGTCATTTTATTTACCATGTTTGATCCAAAGATCTGTGTCATCACTCTTGAAGCTTCTTCTGCTGGAGCATTTGCTATTAATTTTATTGTCTACTTACTAATGAGAACCTTATTTAATCATATTTTCAGCCACATTGTTTTCCTTAAAGAAACTATTTCACCATGGTCTCAGGAGACTAAGTTTGTGCAGGTCCATTAATTTAATATCTCAGAGCAGAAACACTTTTTTGTTATTTTTGTAATTTCTTCTTTTCCAATTAGCAGCTTCTGTGTTCCTGCATATTTCCTATGCCACTCACAGCTTCTACTGCATAAATCCTTCCTTTAAAATCCCTTACTCTAAATGTATTACATAAAAAAATACAGTAGAGCCCACTGGATATTTCCTTTTGCTGTGTGAGTCTGCTTTTTTGCTAAACTGATGTTGAATAAGGGCAAGAGGAAGCACGAAGTACTTAAACTTAGTCCCAAATAACACATTATGGAATTCATTATGGGACTTATACTGGAGAAGGTTTTATTACTACATTAATAGATCTGATTATCCCTCCAGAAATTCAGTGTTCTTTATTACAGTAGGAAGAACAAAGAGCACAGAAATGAACATGAACAACGAAAAAACTGCAACAACAAATATGAAGAAAAAATATATTTTCATCTAAAAATTGAGATGAGGACTTTATCTTGTCAAAGGACTGTACTGTTCAAGAAGCAAAGGCCTCAGAGGGAGCAGAGCTGTTAATAAGAGAGGTAACTCGATACATATTATCCTTTACAAAATGTTTATAAATATTATTGGATTTGAAGCCTAGAAGAACTGTTGTGATTATCCAATCTGACACTTGCATATCAAGGGAGCAGATCTCCACCTGCTAATTTCTGCAGCAACTCCACAGTGTCTGTCTGAAATAAAGCATTTATTAAAAAGACACACACTCATAATTTAAAAATATTCCTAGTGATAGATAATCTGCCACAACTCACACAGTATTAGTCCAGTGTTTACTTTCGCTGTTAATATCTGCAGTTCATTTCTAGTTCTTTCATCCATCTTTTAATTTAATGAAAGTTTCTTACCATTAGCTTTCTTCCCATCACTGTGATCAGATTAGGCCATTTTTTTACAATTGGATTTCACCTCCCTCATGAAAATACTGGTTGATGCAATAAAATCATCTCTTCCCCTTCTTTTGCACATGCAGATCTCATGGGCCTTATGAGACAGAGGATCATCATTGTAGCTCTTCCAATTCCATCCTTCCTGTAATCTCCTTTCTAAAGCATAGATGCACTAACGGGACTCAGTATTACAGCAGGGATGCTACTTATTGTATTTGCAGAATGCCATTCCCTGTTCATGCCTAACTTTAGACTTATCCAAGGATATTTTTTTTCCTTGTAGCATCATGGTAAAACCATATGCAGGCAGGTCTTTACCCAAGTCTGGAAGGCCTTTCTCACCTTCCAGAGGGTTGTCTGACATGCCGTAAAATTGACTTGTGTTTTTTCTTCCCAGATGTGTGACGTTTTATTTGGCAGTATCAAAAGCAATATTTTCAGTGTTTCTTAGCAAAATAATTCACATTGATCTGTATTACTTATTTATCCTATTAATAACTTCTCTGCTAGTCTTTGTGATATATATGTCTTATCAGCATTTATTTTATACTTTCTTTCATATTGCTGACAGAGGTATTAAATAATATTTGTCCTAGAAACGCATCACAGGATGATGAATTCCCATACATAACACTTGAAGATATATCAGAAAACCAGTTTTTTATTTCATTTATAGAGGACTATATTATGTTAATCATTCTTTTTTTCTTGACAGTTTCCATACTTCTGTGTACTGTCTACATCACTTTCACATTCTTTTGTGGCTGGACAAACCTATAAATAACTTCTGTTTGAAAGCCATGAGTCTAAAAATAGAGTGGAGTGTAGTTGAATACTTTAGGACACAATGAACCTTGCTATTTTGCTAAATGGGTGGAGAGGTGGAGCGTATGTCTAACATGTATTTGAACATTTTCTCAAAACTTCCTGATTAAAAAGAGATATGAAAGTCCTGAAGAATTTGTGAAATATCCAAACGTCCAATCTACTTAACATAAGATTCCAGTTTGTGTCTAGTAACCACTACTTCTACAGTGCCTTCATAGTCATTGTAGAGACAGTACCTATGAAGGAAGGGAGATCCTGCCTAAGTCAGGAGCTAGATTTCTCTCTTGAAACTGTATATCTAGACTAAAAGAGTTGTCCAGTCTCCCTAGGCAAGGAAGGAAAGATGTGCACCTTCAGACCATTTTAGATACCTTAATTCAGATAACAATTTTAGAACAGGAGTAATTGTCTTCTGAAGGCAACTATGTCTCTCTGTAGAAGCCTAGACAATTAGCTTGTATTAAACAACAATTATTTTATAAAAGTTGAGATGAATACAGATGTAGGTGCTTAAACTTTGATGGATGACAATTCCTGCTAGAGCCTTACAAAGGATTCCACATCCTTCCACTGTTACCTACAGAGGATAAATAGGTGCTCACAGTCTTCATCAAGCACTTCACTAAAACATATGTGCAAGTGAGACACCTACATTAGACAAGACATTTACTTTTATCATGTATTGCTGTAATCCAATTAAATAGATTTAAAGTTTTACATGTCCTATTTTTCATAAAATCTTGTTAATTGCATTATTTTTACTATCACTTATTATTTTCCAGCTTAGCCTTTCCCCAGTTTTGCCAAAGATCAGTGACTTCTCTCTCATTACTAATTAATACCAGCATGTTTTACTGATTTCTGAAGGATTCTTGAAGTTCCTCAGTGTTGCAAGATGTGCGAATAAGTGAAACAAATTCAGTCTCTTCACTCCGACTCCTTTGGCACTGAAGGGTGCCAGTCCTGCTAATTTCAGAAAAGTATTTAACTTCCATTGTTTATGTTTAGGGTCCTTGCTGTCTGCTGGCTCAGTAGAAAGTATTTCCTTAATACTTTATCATAGAAATACATCATCCTGCTTTTCTTCAGGAACAGATCAAAAAATATTTTTTGAACCCTTCCTTTTCTATGTTGTGATTACTACCCTTATCTAGTGTCAAACTGATACAATTGTTGAACTATTTTTTGTTCCTGACATATTTAAGAAATTCTTTATTGATTTTAACTCTTCTGGTGACAGGTTTTCATTGATACCTTGAGTTTCCCTGATTGGTTGTCTGCTTTTCCAGAGATATTTATTAACATTTATTAATATCAGCTTAAACATCTTTTCTTAACCTGTCCTCAAAACTGGAGTATTTTGAGCTCTTGGATCTGAATACCTTATTGCATGGGCACAGAAATGGTAATGTGGGGAACCCCTGGTAAATACAGATGTAACAGTTGAAGAACAGTCAAAACACAGAAGAGACAAAGAAGGGACCTGCCTTGTAACTCCACTCCTCTGCAGTTTTGTGTAACATCAAAACTGGATGGGGTCTCTGTCATTCTTTTGACACAATTCCTTGTGGCTAGGATTGTCTCTCTGGATTTATAGCATATACATATTTGTTGCATAACTACAGTTGAACTTTAATTGCAATTATAAAATATAAGTAGCGCAAAAATATAGGAGTCTTGCTGCTGAGTCTCCCTTAGTTTCCTCCTGCTGCTTTACACCATCTCTTTCCTGCATACTTGTATACTACAACCCTGTTGTCCTTTCACTTGTCAACCAGGATGTTTTTCCTTCCGTCTTTCTTTCTTTTTTTTTTTTTATTTTGGCCATGGCTGTAACATGTCAGAACATTGGCTTTCTATTCAGAACACTGAACACTGAACCAGAAGTTTGTAAAGCTCCTACTGTTTAATTTTCTTAAAGCAGATTTTGCTGTTATAACAAGCTGGTGAGAAACACAGTCAGTCAGCAGTCTGCATTTCATTTTTTCCCTTTCAGTTTATCCCAGCTGCTCACATGTCAATCAAACCCACTTGTTATGAACAGATTTGATGCCTGCAGAGATTAACAAATCCAGACCTCATGATGCAATCCTGAGACCCAAGTGGAAGGATACAACATATGGAAGACAGGTTTTAGTAGCTCTGCCTACTCCATCCAGATGTTTGGGGGGACCCAGATATGTCAGACTCTTCCACATCTTGGCGTATCACATTGTCAAACAGAAAAATCAAAACATGAGAAAGGCTAGTCCCATATGCCTGTAACCTTTCTGAAGCCAGATAATGCCAAGAATACACAGATTTACAGCGTACTTTCTAATTAAAATACAAATGAGTCTGCCATTCTTTTTATTCTGTAGGACTACATGAGAGTCTGACTTGCATATTCCAAAGGCAAATGAAAATGTACATGTATTTTTATAGGAGTGACTTATGAACAACTTCTAGCCCCCACCTAAAGAGTTGCTTGTCCTGCTAACGCTCTTACTCCTGTGTAAAAATCGTATAACTTTTTGGAAACTTTCATATTCAGGGAATCAAAGTGAGAGCAAAGAATGCAGTGTAGGTACATTACAGAAGAAGAGAATTAGGAGGCTTTTCATAGTACTAAAACTTAAAAAAAAAAAAGCCCAATTCTTTTCTAACCATCGTGGATTTTTTAAGTTTAAAATATACTAAGAATAAAACAAATTGAGTGAGATTATTCTACCTCCATGTCTGAGGTGAGGTGAGCATCTCACACTTCCTTCAGTTAATGGAAACAGAGAAGCACCACCAGAAGGGTGATCCTGTTTATACTAAAAAGGAAGGCAAAGATTGTATTTGCCTCCAATGGGTACACAAAGAGAGTTTAGGATAACTCACTCAGAAAGATGCATCTATTTACAGACAGACAGACACATTCAGCATTAGCTGAGATGAACCCTACCTTGATTTTCCAACTTTCCATGACTCTTATCCTATTTGTTTCCCTGTCTTTTCTCTTCCATATTCTTGGCTACCGTCTGAATAACCCACATTCCAAAATAATGCCATCATGTTGACCTTCAGTCTCTTCTCTGGGTGGTTCCCTTCCATTCCACAGCTTTCCCCAAGGGCCTTTTAGCCTTCAGGTCTTTCCTCCTCCAAAGCAGGAGTCAATTCCACCAGGCACATGGAGGCAGAGGAGGAGGACATTACGGAGCAGTTGCCCTATTAGCAGTGGTTCCTGTCACACAGATACTCTTCTTCCCATCTACATCACAACTGTGGCGTGAACTGTAAACTACTGTACAAGCAATTTGTTCTAGCAATTGCAAATGAATAGTGTATTGGGTCTGGCTGAGCTAGAGTTAATTTTCCCCATAGCAGTCTAGTGCTGTGCTTTGTATTGGTAGCTAGAAAGGTGTTGATAACACACCAGTGTTTTGGCTACTGCTGAGCAGTGCTTGCACAGCATCAAGGCTGTCTCTCCAACATTCCCCCCCTCACCGATGGGCTGGGGGTGGGCAAGATCTTGGGAGGGGACATAGCCAGGACAGCTGACCCAAAATAACCAAAGGGATATCCCATACCATATGACATCATGCTCAGCAAGTAAAGCTGGGGGAAGAAGAAGGATGGGGGGACATTGAGAGTTATGGTGTTTTGTCTTCCCAAGTAACCATCATGCGTGATGGAGCCCTGCTTTCCTGGAGATGGCTGAACAACTGCCTGCCCATGGGAAGTAGGGAATGAATTCCTTGGTTTGCTTTGCTTCCGTGCGCGGCTTTTGCTCTACCTATTAAACTGTCTTTATCTCAACCCACGAGTTTTCTCACTTTTACTCTTCTGATTCTCCCCCCCATCTCACTCAAGGGGAGTGAGCGAGCGGCTGTGTGGTGCTTATTTGCCAGCTGGGATTAAACCACGACACTCTGCCAGAGCTACGTATCAATTTCCTTGAATGAGGGTAAGAGGAAGGTCTTTTTCCTGGGTCAAAATGCTCATACAATTGATTCCTTGATAAAGGTTTGTGCTTCTGAACTTTGAAGCAATGTCTGGAAGTTTGCAAGACAAGCAGAGACCAAAATGTCAAGCATACAAGCCTGCCATCCCTATAAGAATATGGCAATGCTGAGTCTTTCTAAAATGTCAATAGTCACACACTAGTTTTTTTTTAAAAACATGGAAGAAAAAATATTATAAGGTTCTTCTCTAGTCTCTGTGTGCTCCTGTAGATAGTCTAGGGCTTCAGGTAAAAGCAGGGATCATCCTGCAAATAATTTTCAATCTGCTGATGCTGATGTGAGCTTCTGTAAGGAAGTAGTCTGCACCTAAATGTCTGATTTTCACCGATCATACCCACACTGAAACCCAGGCAATGTGGAGCTGAAGATGAAAGGTTGTTGTTAGTTAAGCAGCAACGGAGTTATAGGACTAGACAAGAGGGTGGTGAGTTAGGATTGGATGGAGATTTGTTAAAACAAGAGAAATGATAAATGTTGCTGCCCACCATGGTCTTCAACCCAAGATTTGGGTTTGGTAGTATTGGTTTTGGTAGTAATCACATGGAAACCTTCTGATATAGGCACATCTTACTTCCATTGCTTCCAAGACCTTACTGTGGCCTCTGTATGAAGGAGGTTTATTAGACAGACAGAGACGTTTTACCAGAGCCTGTACTGACGGGACAAAGGGTAAAAGTTTCAAACTGAAAGAGGGTCGATTTAGACTGGATATAAGGAAGAAATTTTTTATGATAAGGGTGGTGAGACACTGGAACAGGTTGCCCAGAGAAGTTGTGGATGCCCCATCATTGGAAATATTCAAGGTCAGGTTGGACAGGGCTTTGAGTGACCTGATCTAATTGAACGATGTCGCTGCCCATGACAGTGGGGTTGGACTAGATGATCTTTGAAGGTCCCTTCCAACCCAAGCCATTCTATGATTCTATAATTTCATGTCTGGTCCAAATGATAACAAACTCCTGGTAGATGTGTTGGCAATGGTAAGTTTACCAGCTTGACCTGTGTTGCCAATCTGTATGTCTCAGACCTTCCAGTGACCAACAGGGCAGTTATGGAATTTCTATTTCAGGTTGCCTCTTCTACCTCAATTAGCTGCTCTGCACATATGTCTGATGACACAGTCTTGAATGATATGATTTCATAACTTATTTTCCATTCAGTGGATGAATCAGCAGTATAAATGAGGCAATATTTTCTTTTTCCTCTCAGCATTCATGGTGCAGTTTTAAGCCCCATTTACTGGGAATCATCCAAACCTTGCACAGAAGACAGAGTCACTCATTATCTTATGAGTGTTTCTATGGGTATGCCTACACCACACAATGAAGGGTGGTATTAAGACTCTTTGGAGAGTGCTACCTGAGCCAGCTCTTGAACCAGAAGCTGAGCTCTTGAACCAGAAGCTGTGTTGCCACATCAGCAGAGTGCTGCAACAGAACTAATTATCTTCATTGGAGCCAGAGCTAACTAATACAACAATAAACAATACTACTGCGTGCAGTATTGTATCAACACGGCTTTTTTTCTTTTGATACCTGCATGGCTATCCATGGTATGGATAGTCTGGCAATCTCATGGCTAGCTGGAGCAGCTTTGCACCATACTCTGTTGTGGTGTAAATATGCCCAATGATACTCATCACCACAACACCATGTAAGATATACACATGCACAGGGACAAAGCACTTTCAAGCCTGCATCTTGCCACTTCACTATTCTTTTAACCTTACTTTCAGAAACACTGGCTAATTCTTTGCAGTTGCTCCTTCCCACAAATGAACATAAAAACACTTCTCTTCAGAAAAATGAAATTAATTTAGAAAGTCTAGCCCAAGTCATTTTGGAGACCAAAGAGTAAGCTAAAAACATTTTGAGAAATGATCAAGCAAATTTTCAAGACATTATGCTTTCACTAAAACAAATCTTTTCTTTCTTTTTTTTTTTTCCTTATTGTAAGTGAGATTAATTTAGCTTTCAAAAATTTTAGTGATATTATTTCCTTTCTGAAAGAAGTTGAGGTTCTGAGGACTGTGGTGATTGATGCTAGCTTTAACTATCACTACTCTATAACTTACAAGAAAACCATATAGTCAAATATACGAAGACATCAATCACTAAAGAGAATGTCTGTACTTTGGAATTTAGTATTTATATGGCAGGTATAGTGTGAATAATAGATAGACTGTGCCCATTCCATATACTACCAAAACATGTTAGAGCTTTTCTATTAGAGACACAAATTAGTCATGAGCCAGCAGGTTTGAGAAACACAAAGAGGTAAATTACAAAGCAATGTGCAGGGATTTAGCTGCATGACTCCCATTAACATCAATGGGATTTAACTGTGTGATTCCTTGCGCACCACTTTGCAAATTTACCCTAAATTGACTAGCGTGGTAATTCCTGGACAGCATGCAGTGGGGAAGTGACTGCTTCTGTAAACACAAGGGACTGTTGATTCTCAAATGTCTCCATGCTGCACTCAACAAAGAACAAACATTCAAAGAAACATTTTATTCCCTACATCACAGGAGGACAGGAAATAGAGACACAGGCTCAGAACTCCTGCTCCATAGAGGACTCCAGTTCCAGAAATGCCATTTAGGGAAAACAAAACTCTGTTAATGATCTCTGATACTGTCAGATTCCTGATGTGCTGAGCCTAAAAAATCTGATCCATCGGTACCACATAGGAACTGAGGCAGCAAATAGGGGTTATTCCTTAGTGTCTGTACTAAAATGGGCTGAGAAATGTAAAAGAACATTTGATTCCAGTATTCACTTTGATATTGCTCCTCCTGAAAAACTATTTTTTATTTGATCACAAGGAGTTTTATTTGTTTTCCTTGTTAAAGGTTTGTTCCTTTGCTTCCCTCTGCTCTTATAAAACTTCTCTCATTCTTTCATTATCAAGTAGCTAAAGGTTTCATGATTAGGTAGCTAAAGCTAGCTCTCATTATATTATCTCTGCATACTAGCTTGAACAGTTGTATTCCTGTCTGAATAAAAGAGTATAGATCTCGTTTGCATTGTGTATTTCGCAAAGCAGAGCACACAAGTTAAATAAATACAAGCAACACACAGTATGTGGGACAGCAGAATATTAGCATGCAGGTGCTGTTCATTCATGAGTTGAGGGGGATGGAGACAGTCGATGGAAAAATTAGGAAAAATGTTAGAAGTCATGTTGGAAACAAAAATTATGTCCCTTTCTTCTAACTGAGCAGTTATTTTTAGATTTTCAGAGCTACTTTTAGATTTCTGTTCTATAAAAACAAAACCATATCTCTCCTTGTCTTTTCCTTCATCTCCAGTAACAGCACAGACAAAAGCAATCTCACGGCTGCTTCATTCCTCTGGCTTTATATTTTCCGAGTGTTCAAAAGCTGGATTTTTCAGGTCTGGCTGTTGAAGAGGCACAATAGTCTTCAAGCCTGTGAAAGGCCTACTGGCACGGTGAGGGCAGTCATACATGTATATGCCTATTGTGTCATAGGAATATGTGTATATCCATCTGCGTAAAACCAAAGTTCAAATGAAGACTGTGGCTGCAAATCTGAGCTGGAAGTGACCATAGCAGCCATTCAGTTCAGTATGAGCCACGGAAAATAGTTTGCCAAGATAGTTCCTGGTCCAAAATTTCTCTTAGAAGAAAGTAGTACTTGAAAGTCAGAGGCTGAGCTAGTATAAATCAGCATAGATTCACTAACACTTGCTGTCCTGCAAATTTTCCCATCAGCCCTGTATTTGACTCACAGCTCATGCCAAATCATTGTGACAAAATCCACCCAAATATCATTGTCAACCTGACCATATCAACTTTCCGCTAGAAATCATCCTTCTATTCAGATCTTGGTAGCAGCTAACTCTAGCACACAAGGCCTTTAAAAGCTTCCTCTTCAAGAAAGAAAGAACTTGAAGACTGAGGGGTTGAGCAGACAGAATTAACTCAAATAGCATGAAAATGCCCTCGATTGCTCTGAAATTATGGGAAAAGAAGTAGATTTTGTTTCATTATTTGAAACAGATTTTAAGGCTTTTAAAATTCTGTTTTCAAGTGTATGCAATTTTGTTTCCATATGTACTCTTTAATTTGTTGCTAGGCAGTGCCCAGGCATTTCAGACAAAAATCAAGTCAGCACCTAATTTCTCTGAGGAAGTCTGGATCTCCATTTTCTGTCTTCAGTGTTTCTGTGTCTTTTCTGTGATACAGAAAGAATATGAAGGAAAGAAAGATGTCTGAAGGAGGTGAATATTCATCATTTTTATGTGCATTTCTGACCATTCCACAGGACATATCAGAGCTTTTCAGTCACCCTAACCTGCTTCCACTTCAGACGCATTCTTCTGGTTGCCAGTAAAACCAGTGATTAAGAACTAAAAGGGAGTTGAAAAGGAGAAAAAAAAGACATTTAATATGAAATAGAAAATTATTGCTGCATAGTTTGTGGTATGCAAATATTGGTTTTTTTCTGAGGGAAGAAGGGAGGACATGAAATAGATGACACCTCCCCAACTTTTAACGTACAACTCTTCTGATTCATAGCAAGGACATGTTTTACACAAAGTGATCCAGTGTGCTCTTCTACCCTATGCGTAAATGTTGTTGCTACCAATGACCCTGCTCCTCAGTAGGTAATCTGATAAGTCAGTTTGGAGATAGCACTGTTCTTGGAGAGGCAGTACTGTAAATAGCAAACAGGACTGAATCAAATACTTCACATTATTTATTTTAAGAGAGCAGTTTCAATTTTTTTACTTCCCAAATGCAGGATTCTTAAGGCCAAACTTTCCTGAAGGAAGTACCAAGGGTTTGTTTTGGGTTTTTTTCTTTCTTTCAGATGTTTTTTTTCAGCTACTTATGCAACATCAATATCACTGCCATAAATCTCATTCTATACAGAGCTTGCTGAGCACTTCTGAACTGTGTTGGGTACTTTCCAGGACCCTTGGTATGAACCAGCAGATGCACATGAAGTGAGAAGAGGAACCTCACAAAACAGTGTTGTAAACCTGTTGTACAAATACAACAACAAAGGAAAGCAAAGGGGAGCAAATCAAAGCTATTCTGATTGCATTATTCTTTCTGGTAAGTTATTGTTATGTTGCTGTTTATCTTATGCCAGTTTCCAAGAGTCCCAGTAAGAATCTGGCCTATCTCTTGGGTGCAGCATTAAGACAGGTAGAAGCCAAAAACACCAAGAGAAGTGGCTAGAACTCTGTGATAAAACATACAGATGTAAAAAGCCACAGATAGTGAGACACATACAAGTTATGTCTAAGCATGCATCATTACTAGCCTGTTACACATTTTATAGAGCTCTCCACTCTACTATCCAGGCCAATAAATTAATTGTTTCAACAGGAAGCCCCCATTTCCCCTTATACCACATTTTCTAGTACTTCAGTATTCCCAGAGTTAGAATATGGAGTTCAGGTCCACTGGAATGAATGAAAAAAAGCTGATAAAGGACAGTCCTATATGGCACCGTTTTCCTTCCATAGTTTTCATTCAGTCTTTCTTTGAGCCTGGGGGAAGATCAGCAGGTGTCTATTTCCACCCTGTATTATCTAAGGATTCTCATTTTCATCTTCCCATTTGAGGAGTAAGTAATACTTCTGTATCACTTATCTCTTCTATAAGCACTGAATCTCCTGAGCCCCTTTAAAGTGGATTCTCAGATTAAAATCAGCTGTCCTCACAGTCTCTTCATTCAAAATGCACTGAAAAGCACTGAGAGGGAACTGTATGTTGAATAATTATCCCAATATCTCAACACAGTGAAAGGATACGCGCATCCCTTTCATGTCTCTGTCATTCTAAGGGGTTAGCAGTTCAAGACTGCTCACTCTGACTCAGATACTAAAGGTAAACCTATCCCAGACTTGCTGTTTTTCAAAGATATATACAAAAAAAACAAAACAGTGTATTTTTCTTAGTATAACATCAGTGGGAAAAATATAAAGAAACAAAACCAATTCATACACCACTCAAAGAACTACACCTGTTGAAAGAACAGTCCTTTTTTCCTCAAGCATCTTCCTTCCCCAATGAAAACACTCCAGCTGATACTGGAATGACTAGTACAAACCCCTGCAGTCACTCCTGCTGATGAACTGGGCAGAGGGTGGAGGTGTAAGCACCTGCACACACGTGTACGTGTACGTGTGTGCATACTCAGGCACTTTCCATTCTGAACTTTATGGTGCAAGAATGAATACTGAGGATATTTAGTCTCTCCCAAGGTTTTCTATAAATCCAAGCTGATTGTCGCTGTCAGCAAGCCCTTCTGCTGCCCTTCATCTAGCCCATAATGTATAGCCAAGTGTATTAATTTTAATGGCGAGCTTCATTATGATCAGCCTTTTACTTAAAGCCCTAATTCCTGGATTCATGCAGTTATAAAAGACATTCTGCTTTATTTCTTTATTTTTCCTGGCTGTTTCTAGTCTTCATGCAAAGAACAATTAGCATGAAAAACCTGAAAATGTGTTTCCAAGAGGTTGAAAAGCATAAGTATGAAAATCACCTACTTAGTTGAAAGTAGTCTTTGAAATGTTGTAATTAGTTGCTATAGCTAAACAATTAGCTTGCTATATTGAAAGAATCATTCTTCAGCCATGCTATGATCTCTTGAGAATGTGGCCTCTGACTTCTGAACATTTGGGGCTGCAGACTATGTAGAAAACCCTATGGAGGTGACATCAATCCAGAACATCTTGTGTTTAACTGTCTGCAAGCAAGAGGACTCCTGAATTTCAGCTATTCTCAGCTGTGTGATTGATGAACAGAGTCTATACTCATTTCAAATGTCCCCTCTCTTCTTTGTCACAACCTACGACACCTTTCCTGTGTAAGAAATACGCTCGCCTAAACCTGGCCACAAAAGAATGGCACGCACAGGAATTAGTTTACTGTACCATCAGACTGATGTTTTGTTTCTTATGGTGGAGAACTCACACTGCTTGCCCATAGAGCTGGGTTACAGTTAATGAATACTTTCTCACCACCTGGCAGGCAGCAGGTACAAAGGAAACTGGCTCCCTACCAGCTTCTTCCTCTTTATTTCCTCCCTCCTTCCCCATTCCCTCTCCACTGCTTATTGTCACAAGGAATTGAGTAGTTTCCAAAAAACAAGCTCAGGAGCCTCCAGCAGGAACTGCACTCAAGCAGGGGTGAGAGCTTGAGTTCCCGAGGATGCATCAATCCGCACAGCTTCCCAACCCTGCTGCTGCTGGAGGGTGCTGGGGACCTTCCCCTCTACCAGCAGCAGACAGCCCAGCCACATCACATCTGGCTTTGAATATGGTGGTATAAAAGTCTTCTGACTTATAGAAACATAAACTGAATATGTAGTTAACTCTTTTATGTGCTGGGATTAGCAATAAAGATACATTGAGACACATTCCTAAACACCACTGCTCCTAGATCTCCAGATCAAAGGCTTTTTTCTCAGTCAAAACCATTGGCACCTAGAAACTACATATATTTTTATAATGTAATTTGAGAAAGCAGGACTAAATTTCTACAGTCAGCCACAAAACAGATACAGTATGACATTGTCCTGGTTTCAGCTGGGATAGAGTTAATTTTCTTCCTAGTAGCTGATATAGTGCTGTGTTTTGGATTTAGTATGAGAATAATGTTGATAATACACTGATGTTTTAGTTGTTGCTAAGTAGTGCTTACACTAGTCAAGGACTTGTCAGCTTCCCATGCCCTGCCAGTGAGAAGCTGGAAGGGGGCACAGCCAAGACAGCTGACCCAAACTGGCCACAGCGCTATTCCATACCGTATGATGTCATGCTCAGTATATAAACCAGGAGGAGCTGACCAGGGGGCAGCGATCATTGCTCGGGGATGGGATGGGCATTGATTGGCGGATGGTGAGCAATTGTATAGTGTATCACTTGCTTTGTATATTATATTATTATTATTACTACTACTATTACTACTATTTCATTTTATTTTGTTTCAATTATTAAACTTCTTATCTCAACCCACAAGTTTTCTCACTTTTACCCTTCCAATTCTCTCCCGCATCCCACTGGGGGCAGAGGGGAGTGGGCGAGCAGCTGTGTGGTGCTTAGTTGCTGGCTGGGGTAAAACCACGACTAAAACCCATCCTCACACTATTTATCATTTAAATTTGTTTTGTTCTTCACAGGATATATCTGTTTTCAAAAGTGAACAGTTCAGTCTATTGTAAAACTATGAAAGTATTTTATCTTTTCCCCAGTAAGGCTACCACAAAGTACTGTACACCGTGTGTGGCAATCATTTTGAGATATAGAGACTTGTTGACCAGAAATTCAAGTAAAATATTTTAAATTCACCAATTTATAAATTTCACATAACAACAAGAATTAAGGATAAAAACAAGTGGTCACTATTGTCAATAGATTCAAGTCTTCCACCATGGATTTACATATGTTTTTATTACAGCTATACTGATTCCTCGCCAAGCACTTAGAAAATCTCGTTCTTTTCAGTTCCTGGAGGCTTTCAGTAGAATCATGAAAACTCCAAAACAAGGAGTTCTGTATCTATTTTGTAAAAGCTTATTTGGCAAGCATCTTTCAGTAGCAGGAAATAACTGTTAGCTGATAGCAGATAATCAAGATGCCTAGTGTTCTGGTCACAGAAATTACTATGGTATTCATCAGGTAGGGGAAAAAGAACTCATTTGTGTAGTAACTATGCCAAAACCAGTTGATACTGTAAAGTCTGAAGGAGCACACACTGTATGCATAGCTTTTCTTTTCCTGGAAAAGTTACAATCAGATAAAAATATATTCATTGGCTTTAAACCTCAGAGAAAGCTATCCAAGACAGTCATTGTAAATCTATCATTCAGTGATGTCTGCTATATTTCACTGAGCCTTTGATTTTCATTTCTATATACAGCTTCAGGTGGAGACATTTTGGCTAGCATTAATGCGATAACATTAATAGCCATCTTGCACCATTTTTGACTGCCTAACAAAGTAATTTATTACTTAACTTCAGGAAGTTATAACAAGAAGAACAAACTTGTAGGTTACAATCCATTAAAGCTTTGTACAAGTGTTGGGATTTCTCAAATCATGGGCTGAGTATCCAAAGCAAGGAAAAAGGCAACAACCTAGCTGCTTGAAACAGAAGAACTTTTATCATTAGAACGAGGTTGAAATTTCCAGCACTGACATCACAGATCACTGCTCTATTCATGCATTTCAATGCAAGAAAATAATAAAGAGGGTATGGTAAGAAGATAAACCAGGAAGGAACTTGCCTGACTGACACCCGTAGTAATAAAATGATAAATAGTAGTGCACTGAGCGTGTTGACAGATTCTTGTAATATTCAGTGCCCTGTATGCTACCTTCAGCACAGAAGTGGGCCAAGAGCTATGAGGTACAGTGTATTGGTAGCCAAGTATTTATGTCCTGTGCTGTTGATGGAACTTCTGAGCTGCCTCCACTGCTTTGAGACAAGCTTTGACAGATGTAAGCCACAGCTGTACACAGAAGTGCTGCTACTGAGCTTGGAAATTTTTCTAACACAGATTCTGCCAGCTTCAAAAAACTAAGGTTCATTTATGGAGAAGGAAAGCCATCTGTGCTGTGCAACATACTGGGGCTGGTCTGTAAAGTTTCCTTCCATCAGCTACCTCAGTACTCTACAAGTTGTAAACTAGTCTCTAGAAAGACTAGCCTTCACGCCAGGGTTACATCTCTGAGCTTTATAAGAGAAAGAAAGATTCCTTCCACTGAGAAATGTCATGTTTTGCAATTGCTAATTTATGACTCTCCTGGGTATGTTGCAGTAATTCTTCCATCCCGTGTTTGCCTAATTTAGGACTCCTGACTTAAGCAAATGTTTGGTTCTACTCCCTGTAGGAATTCTGCCTGAGAAGAGAGGCCTGAGTAGGTCCTAGTAGAAAGAAAAACCCAGTAGTAAGGTAAATCCCGCTATGGTGGAAAGGCTACATTCCTTCCCCGCTAAAACTAAATCAGCTGAAAACTACTTTAGTGTGCATTGCACTTGAGGGGGTTTCATGTGTGAACTTGAAAAGCTGCCTGACAGTGGTCAGAAATATGTTTTCAGATGTCAGCTCTATGAAGTAACAGAATTATGTGAAATTGTGGCTGGAACAGTAAAGCAGATAAGAATACCCTTGAACTTGGCTAACTTCTGAAGTAGTTACTCATTCCAAACAATCCCAGCTGGTTTTACTGCTCCAGAACTGTTGTAAAATGTATATTTTGAAAAGTCTTCAGTTAGGGAAAAATTCCAACTAGACAATGGGTTTTGCATTTCAAGAAGTTTAAATCTTCTGGTGGTTCTCCTGGTCTCTCAAATGAAGAAATCCTCAGCATACTTATATCTAAGAAAGAAGATAATCATGGAACTGCCAAATTTTAAGTTCATGTTTAGTTAGCCAACAGTTTTCAAAGCTCATTTTTACTAGAACACTTATTTAAAAAAAATTCAAAAGAAATCTAAGGAAAAATTAATTGTGTTTTAATTAACTTAGTTCTGCCTCTTCAAGACAGTTATAGTGTAGATAAAAGTTATGGATTTATTCTTTAATTATAAGATTGAAGACAGAGTTTTTGTCAATTCTGCAGAAATATTGAAAAGTTTAAGCAAACAGACTTTCAGTGAAATAGTTACTCTTTATTACACCCCTATATCTCAATGGGTTACAAGCAGACAACAAATACAACCTCTGCCAAAAAAAAATTAAAAGCTGCAAAGTCACATTTCAAATCTAACAACAGTGTCCTTCACAGGGAGTGGTTCCTGTAATAGCCTCTAACATCAGCCAGTTGGCACAGGCTGTAACACTATGCAGTGGCTTATTTTACACAATTTTGAATGAAAAGACAGCACTCTCTCAGACTCCCTGACTCTGAGTGATTACTTGTGGGCTCAGGCTAAGGCTGTCTGGTCCTCTAATAACTACCAAAAGCTCACAAAGGGCTAGAAAATTATTTCTTACAGCTTGTGTTACCATTAACTCCATCTCAGGATATGAGTAAGACAGTAATATTGAGGCAAAATAAAGCTAGGTAAGATGGATCATGTAGAAGAAAAAGCCCTGGAGAAACTAAGACAAAACAACATTTAGACTAAAGTTTAAATTTTGTTGCCATTTAAATCAACTCCTCTGAGCAAAAGACTCACTAGGACATTGATATAAAGCAGAAGTAAGTTCAGAACAAGCTCAGAGTATATTCCAATATTAGCCCTTTATATGGTTAGAGATTAGACTAGGAAAACTTCAAAGTCCCCTTTTTAAAAAAAAAAAAAAATGGAGTGCCTATTGGAGGGCCTATAAATCCCCTGATTTCCACATCTACAGTTAGAGCTGGTTGCAGTGGTGTAGGCAAGAGAGAAAAGTTTGGTTTGGGGGTTGTTGAGTTGGTCTGGTTTGGTTTTTTTTTTTTCACAAATGTTTTTTAACTGAATAAGATAACTTTTTAACAGAAACGCCTTTAAAGAGCACATATTGGTTACAATTAACTATTTATCAGTGAGGATTGTTGGGTCCAGAAGGAAACTCCATCAAAAAGTGAGAGACTGCAGAACTGGCTAGCACATGAGAGGTATGGGATTTTTCCACATACTCACTTGGTTTGTACTTTTATTCCCCTGCTTTTCCAGTATATTTACCAAAAAGGTTTTTCCAGCAACCATTTTGTTCTTATAAATCCTGAGGAAAATGACAGATGCTTACTCAAGCTTTCTCCAAGGCTCTACTTTCCTCTCTTCACATTGTCTTCCTTAATTTAAAATACATATTTATCACGAGAAAAATTAAAGAAGGTGTATCACAGCTCAGGCAACATATCTGAACTCCATGGAAAATGGTTTTTATCATTGGACTAAAGGCACTTGTCACAGGCTAAGGAAGTAACTGATGCCTCTGTGGGACCCATATAGTAGATACCCCTCCAGGAACAACTGGAAGGCAGGTGACCACCACTCTAACTGTTTATGACAGGTCATAACTATTCCAGGAAAGAAGATAAAACAAGAAACCTCTTCCTTCCCAAACTCCTCCCAGAGAAAAAGATTGTCTATTGTCTTCAGACAGGAGCAAAGATTTGGCTTAAGATGGACAAAATTCTGCCTATTAACCTCATGAGGAATAGTGAATGTTCAAAACTACCTACACGTCTATAGTCATTATCTACATGTATCAAATGATGCAACACTGATTTTTTGCAAGTTTTCTCAGGGAACCAAGAAATCTGACTCAGTAAATTGCTATTCAATTAAATCAGTCAAAATCACAACCACTGAGTGTTAAACAAGAGAGCTGGCTAGGATCTTCTCCGTATTTTATTGGCCTTTTCTTCCTCACAATTTCCACTGCCACCCTTTTCATGCTTGTATAAAAATCCATGAGAATGAAGCCCCACCTAAATTCATATTTTTGCATGCTTATCTTTTCTAAGGAACTGGTTTTAAGCAAACTTTCCACAGCAGCAAGATTTTAATACTGCCAGTCTTTCTGAGGATGGACACCGTGACAGGAGGGTAGATAATGAGTTGGCTGCAAGCCCACCCTGGCCGGATGGTGAGAAGCAGAAATGCTAAGCAAACATACGCCCTGCCGTGTGATGAACAAGAATACATGACATAAAGATAAGCTCAGTCAGTCAAGTATGCAGACACTTGGGGTTGCAGGATTTGCTCAGCTGGGGTCAGAATCCCATCCCTGTTCAAAAGTACTCAAATGTCAATCCACTGAAAACAGACTCATATCGAGCACCAGAGTGTGATCTCTCTGCATAAGAATACAAAAACGTAGAATTTCTCATAGGCATATAGACAAGTCATTTATTAAAACAGAACTATCATGATTACCTGCCAAGACATCCAAATCTTTCCTTTCTTGAGGGGTCTAACACCTTTTCACACATAAAGAAATAGCCATTTTAAATAATGCTTCCAGTCACTGTTGGAGATCCACAGTATCAAGTATTGATCCACCCATTCTCTGGCATTACAAAGCATCAGTTGCCTGAGGTTGCATCCTCTACTTTTTATCCCAAACTTGCAATACTACTGTGGCTCCTTATAATTCTCATCTATCAATAGCATGGAAGTGCAGACATAAAGTATCAACAGCAAGACCATAAAGGACATTAGTATCAAGGAACATATTTATATAGTGACTCTAACATGCAAGTCATGGATACATGACAAAGTTCTGTCACCTGCTCTGTGGTGACTGGCCCTATGCGTATTCTTAAAGCAGAAGAAATAATGAAGTTCACCATAAGTCCCAGCACGTTATGCTCAACTAAATCATCTGACACATGCTGGAGGTTTTGACTGTACAGACTGTTTAGCCTGCAGCATCCTCACTTGATGTATTAGAGTTTGTTAAGCCACATTAACTTCACCACAAGCCTTAAAATTTTGGGTCAGGATCATGTTATGAAGGAAGCTGTTCTCTTACAGTATTTAACATCATACTCGTAAAGGCCTTGTACTGACACATCTAACAATGGTAATCAGATTTTTGTTCTGTGATTACTCCCCAAAATTCATTAAGGCAAAGCATGGAGCAAGATACTACAGATAGCAAAGAGTGGCAGAGTCTAGCTCACTTTGGTAGATAAACTGACTAAATACAGCATCATTTTAAGTCTGCTTCAAAGCCATATTAAAAAGAGAGCTGGATTTGCTGCAGTATAGCAGATGATAGCTTTTACACTCAAGAACATGAGCCACGGCTCTTTCTGCGATACTCTCTCTCACCAGAAGTTGCCGAGAGCACTGCCAATCCAGACTGTTAGCTGATATTCATCAAGCAGCAGCCTGACCTTTTGTGCCTTTTCCCTCCCCCGGGGAGCATCCTGTGCCCCCACGCAAAGAAACAGAGCCCAAAGGACACAAATAACAGAACATCCTTATTGACCACAGAAGAGCAGACATCAGCCTCACACAGTGATCACCTCACTTTGATCAGAGCTTCATGCACAACTTAGAGATGCCTAAAGCCAGTGTGTGCTTCTGACTGCCGTATCTCTTCACAGTTACTCAGCAGCACACAGTTTTATCCTGCAATGGTCAAGAGGACAACACGTGTTTGCCCACTTTCCCCGGCTTCGGTTTTTGCCTTTATTGATTATGATCAGCTGTAAAGCCTGTGAATTCTGGGAGCTCCAGGGGTTTTCTTGACAGCTAACTAAGCCTGAGGCAAACACAGACTCGTGCAGCTCCAAACAATCCTACCTGGGTTTCTTCCTCCTCCCCCTTCCACCATGCACTGCATTTAATGGTAATTGTTTATGATAAGGAGATTGTAATTAGGAACATGCACTGGCATAAGTGTCCAGCATTTCATATGCCAAGCATGTGCCACCAGCGCAATCAAGATACCTCCAAAGATTCTTTTAAATTTTTATGATTTTCTTACAGCAGATAAAGAATCCCTTCCCCCTATGCACACATACATTTAAGCAGCTTAACTCCACTTTCTTGTGACAGCTGATTCAAATACAGCCCAAGTTACTAACGCTGTGCAAACAGAGCTGTTGGTTCTTTCCCAGTAAGTAGGAGACAAATGTCACAGAAACCAGCGCAGTGAACTTTTAAAATGGCAGTCAAGCAGAGAAATTTAGGGCTGAGCATATGTACAGATAGCTAGCCAATGTCTCATTCCCAGCCCACTGTTCATCTTGTGGGTGAGAGACAGTGTGCTGAGCTTGCCTTTGTAATTGCTGTTCATGCTGCATAGATTATTACAGGATTTCAGAATATATATATAAGAATATAAGAAGAAGGTATGTAGATTATATAGCTTCCTTACAAGCACACACAGCTCTTGAGCAATCCACGTAGACCCAGAGAAGACAACACTCCTATGAGAAAGGGAGTTTTGGGTTTGTAAAAGACCACAGTGGGAATGGTAATTTGAGTCGTATGTTAACACTTTCTTTAAAAGTTGCTTATTCATTCAAGCTATCAACATGTTGACTCATTTCTGTTTGGCTAGAGGTAATAGCTGTACTCTCCCATGCATTCAAGTTTCTACCACATTAGCGTGCAAGTTAGGATTCTTCGCCCCTGGCTGACAGTCTTACACAGCTGTCAAGACAGCAGAAGGCTTTCTCCAGGTAAATGAGAGATCTGCATTGCTGTGGCACAGTTCCTGCTAATCCTTTTATCTGATGCTGCCATCAGCAAGACCCACCAAGGAAGAAATACATGCCATGCCCACAATTAGACATACTCTGCTAATTGAGTTTCCTTGCAAAACAATAAGCTTCTAGGAAAAAAAAAAGCTTTATGAAACTGACAGAATCAATGCCTCAGCCTTTTGGATCTCACTGCAAATATAAAGAACAAAGCCACTCCAGTTGCATATTTTACAGGATTTAGAGAAAAAAAAAAAAACTTTTTTTGAGCTACAGGCAGTCATATAAACATTTTTTACAGTTTAGATTGATCTGAAAGATGGCTACTCCCCTTCATTAAATAGAGATGCAATCACCATTTGTAAAAGGATGGATTTCACAACAAATTATCAGGCAGTTACAACCTTGAAGTTTTATCATTTTAACTAAATGGAGCTCAGTAAACAGATCTGTCTGAGAACCTCAAAGGCAGACTATGCATTACCCAGCCTTTACCCACCAACCTGTTCCATGTCATATATAGCAGCATAACCAAGAGTCTAGAAATGCAAAGAAGCCTTTTAGCATTGCCCCTAAGATCAAGAGGTTTGTGATATTTCAAGTCTACAGTATACAGAGAAAGAGCCCAGAAAGGTTTCTGGGCAGTACCGCACAGTCTTCATGGCAATGTCTGAAATAGCAGGTAAGCACACTTCTATATGTTATCATCTTCCCAACTCCATTCCCAGCAGGGAGACATGACAGAAGAGAAGAATTTGCAGTGAAGCTTCAGATGATATGCTGTAGTAGTCAAGCAGTTTGTTTTCAGATGGCTTCTAATCATGCATGAGATTGGAAAAATGCTGAATCAGAAGTAGTATATCAGGAAAACGTTTATTAATTTCATGATGATTACTTTTTCCTCTTTAGCAATGTTACTTAATTTATCAACCAGTTAGTATGCTCCAATAAAATGCTCGCTTTCAGGATAACAGAAATGGACACACCTGTGGAAGGTTATAAAGAGCACCATAGTTCACTTAGATACAACTCAAAACAGCATGAGAGGTATATTACACTTACACTGAAATAACAGCTGTTGTCATCAAAACAAAAATTCTCTCCTATCTGCATATAGGGTATTTGCTTGAAGCAAATGAATTGGATTGATCATCCTACAGTGCAGAGTCTGAGGACCACAGAATCATAGAATAGTTAAGGTTGGAAAAGACCCTTAAGATCATGAAGTCCAACCGTTAACCCAGCACTGCCAAGTCCACCACTAAACCATGTCCTCAAGCACCATGTTTACCCTTCTTTTAAATACCTCCAGGGATGGAGACTCAACCACTTCCCTGGGCAGCCTGTTCCAGTGCCTGACTACCCCTTCGGTGAAGAAGTTTTTCCTAATATCCAACCTAAACTTCCCTGGCGCAGCTTGAGGCCATTTCCTCTCGTCCCATCGCTTGTTACTAGGGAGAAGAGACCGACCCCCACCTCGTTACAACCTCCTGTCAGGGAGTTGTAGAGAGCAATAAGGTCTCCCCTCAGCCTCCTCTTCTCCAGACTAAACAACCCCAGCTCCCTCGGCCACTCCTTGTAAGACTTGTGCTCTAGACCCTTCACCAGCTTCACTGCCCTTCTTTGGACACGCTCCAGCACCTCGATGTCCTTCTTGTAGTGAGGGGCCCAAAACTGAACACAGTACTCGAGGTGCGGCCTCCCCAGTGCCGAGTACAGGGGCACTATCAACTCCCTGGTCCTGCTGGCCACACTATTCCTGATACAAACCAGGATGCCATTGGCCCTCTTGGCCACCTGGGCACACTGCTGGCTCATGTTCAGGCGGCTGTCAACCAACACCCCCAGGTCCTTTATCTGCCAGGCAGCTCTCCAGCCACTCCTCCCCAAGCCTGTAGCGTTGCATGGGGTTGTTGAGACCCAAGTGCAGGACCTGGCACTGAGCCTTGTTGAATGTCATACAGTTGGCCCCGGCCCAATGATCCAGCCTGTCCAAGTCCCTCTGTAGGGCCTTCCTACCCTCCAGCAGATTGACACTTCCACCCAACTTGGTGTCGTCTGCAAACTTACTGAGGGTGCACTCAATCCCCTCATCCAGATCATCTATGAAGATGTTGAACAGGACCGGCCCCAACACTGAACCCTGGGGAACACCACTCGTGACCGGCCACCAACTGGATTTGACTCCATTCACCACCACTCTCTGAGCTTGACCGTCCAGCCAGTTTTTAACCCAGCGCAGAGTGCACTTATCCAAGCCGTGAGCAGCCAGCTTCTCCAGGAGAATGCTGTGGGCAACAGTGTCAAAGGCCAGTGTCAAAGGACCAGATTTCATCTCCTGAAGTACTTTATTGTGGAGAAGGATGAAGTACACATAAGCATAGATTCATCCCACTTAATTTCAGACTCTTACACTATACATCTGTATTAAAAGTTCAATTACCCACAACTTCTATTAAGCAAGGAAAATGCCAGAAAGTAATTTTGACCTTATGTGAGCTGACTTCACCTTCTAGAGGTACCTGTGTTCAATACCTCTAATTTAGGCATCTTGTGTTTGGAGAGGCATCAAGCATCTGGAAACAAGGAAGATGATAGTGGCCTACATTCAACTCATGTTAAAATATTACAAAACTGCTCCTTCATGTATAACTTTTCTGCTGTGCAGATCAGTAAAGAACAATTTGGTCCACATTATACAACCTTCTGCCTCTGTGTTTCCCTCAGCTTCTGAGGCATTAACTGTAATTGTCCCTCACCTCTTCTCAGAGCAGAGCTGTGGTTCCCCACTTCTCTCTACGGACTAAGATAACAGTGTAGACCAATCCAGCTCTTACAACAAATTGTTTCATCTGGTCAGTCAATACAGGTTTGCCTTCTCAGGGGTGGGGGGGAGGAATCAATCTTAGCTATTATGAGAAGTAATGTCTAAGGCATGATAAACAGCATTAAATAATAGAAGCAACCCTAACGGTTAGGTTGCTCTTCAATTATGAAAGATTATGACCTTTTCCTGAGATACCTTTGCAATGGAAGCCTTTGCTGCAGATCTTTGAAATTCAGCAGAGAAAGCCCTTGAGCTAAGAAAGTGCTTTTCCCTTTGTCTTATGAAATACCATTCGATTTTAGCTGCAAACTCAACTGTTAAAAAAAATTTAAAAATCACATTTCCTTTCTTTCCCTTGTATTCCCCAGAATATAAGAACAGCTGCACTAAGTCAGACTAAAGGTCCATCTAGCTCAGTTTCCTGCCTCTCTGACAGTGGCCAGTAGCAGATGTTTAGGGAGAACATATAAAATATAGGGCATACACACAGTGATATTCCCCTGTAAACCTCCCAGCTTCTGGCAGTCATCAGTTTAGGGACTTCCTGAGCCAAATTTAAAGCCCACCATTCTGTATGTATAATTAGATGGTATTACTTTGCATCTATCAACATGAATTTTGTCTGCCCAGTCATTCAGTATTATCAGATCATTCTGCAGTTCTTTAGACTCTATTTTATTTTTTTATGACTCTCACCAATTTTGTACCATTGTCAGTCTTTGTCAAGTCACACTTCACCCCTTTCCCACACTATTTAGCAATATCTTAAGTGGCACAAGTTCTGGAACAAGTCCCTCTGAGACTCAACCAGTAATCCCATGCTATTCTAAAAAATGACCATTTATGCTTATTCTTAACTTTCTTGATAATTTTCATCACAATAGCTTTATTTCTTTAAGAAGCTTTAGTAAGGACTCCTGACAAAGTTTTTTTGGAAATCTTCATACACAGTATCAACCAGGAAAACCATATCCACATGATCCTTTACTCCTTCAAAGAACGCAAATATATTTGTCAGGAGACATCTTATTTTCTTAAGCCATGGTGGCTCTTTCCCACTGAATCTGTGTGCGTACTCATTCTTGGGTTTATTATTGTCTACGTTGGTTTTCCTAGTACAGAAAACAGACGTAATGACTCATAACTCTCTGGAATCCATTTTAGATACTACTGCCGCATTTGCGTTCCTTATCTGAGTTCCTTTATAGGTTGTGGGTGAATAGCTATGACAATTTGCTACTACTCTTTGCACTATTCCACAGTGAAACATCTCCTGTTAATACATGATTTTCAGATATTTTCTCCATGTCATCCTGCATAAAAGATCTCCCGTGTATGTGATCAGTCTCCTGCTCTCCTCTAGCCCACAGTGAGCAGGGTCCCAGGCTGCACACATGCCTCCACCTGAAGATTTACCTAGGGAGAATAAAGCAGTGACTAGGTTGTGTCCCGCGAACATCTATGATCTATCTCACTTCCAAAGTTACCACTGGGGTCCAATTTAAGAGCACTAAGCTCTGAAGGGTACTTAAAAGTTTTTAATGTCATTCTGAAATCCACACTCTGTGATTTTAAAGTCAATTGCAAATTAAACACAACCTTTTCCAATTCTGCCTAATTAGGGCATCAAAAAACAGGGATGTCAGTTCTCTAAGTTACAAATAATGTTCATAAAGTAGCAGCTGCTATTTATACCCTTTTCACATTGCAAAATTACTCCAGCCCTTTGATTCAAGAAATACCTGCACGACTGTTTTGTGTTCGAAAGCAGCTAGTGGGTGAAAGCATCTTTGGCTTGAGCATGGCTGGCCTGTTTAATTCTGCTGTAAAATACTATAAATTCTCTTTTTCACTGATACAGCCTCTGGACATTCATAATAAGGCATCTGCCAAACAAAAGGACTCTCTTTAGCATTTCTTGCAGGGGACACAAGACTTGAGTGCAATAAATAAAGGGGATTTTTTTATTCAGACGACTGAGCAGAGGCACTACCTACAGTCCTTAGCTCTTTCATTTCTAGAGCAAACAACACAGACTGCATTATAACTAGTGTGGTGATGCTTAATGTTCACTTTCATGTGTTAGCTTTTCAAAACTGAATTCATGCACGTGGATGACCCTGCAACCAGCATAGGAAAATAAATTATTATTTAGAATCGCATGTCAGTGAGTCCCATTAAAATTCTCACTCTACCTTTTAATATTTTCAGCTTACTATATATGCCCGTACTGAAAAGCATGTTTGTATGCAGAAATTGTCTAGGCAGAGCTGGATGTTTCAGAAAGTCAACAGAGATATGAAGCAGCCGAATCTCTTGATTTAAGGAGCATATGATTATTTTTGGCAACTAAAAAACAAATTAAGCTTTTTGGCAGAAATAGGGGCAGCTGTGGCTGGCTTTAAATTCAGAAGAGAAACACCCATATGTGCCACATCTCACATGTACGACACAATGTGTTAGCCTGAGAAATCTATTAAAATAAGTAACTATTGAATTTACAAAGTCTAGAAGTTCAAAATAGGAACCAAGTACTTATTTACTAAAGTGTCAGCAAGGTGAATAACCCAGTACTTCAGCACTTTCAATCTGTAGGCATGCTGAAAACTACATCAGTCCTTGCAACATTAAGCTCTGAGCATACACACTTTGCAACTAAGGCCTGGGATTTGCTCAGCTAACACCTCTAACCCAGATCCTCAGTCTTGGATCACATCTATCAGATCCAGACTTTGTACAGTAAACACATAGGTAATTATGAATTTTTATTCCACACCACAGTGGTTAGGGCGTTCAGCGGAGAATTGTAACATCAGTCTGGTCCTTTTTCTAAATTAGACAAAACTTCAGAAAACCTCTGCCCCTTCACAGTTGGAGGATGATAGCAGTGCTTAGGCATGGCTGGGAAAGAGAAGAGGTTCTCTTTTTTTTTTTTTTTTCTTCCTTGAGAAGGAGCTGGCCTGCTCTAAGTCCTTAAATTCACTAGAGGGATGGGGATGGCTAAATTGCACTCTTAAATGGAGGTAGGGTCAGAAAAGTCTCCACAGGTTCTGAAAGACAATTGGAAGCTAATTAGCAGATTGTAACAAATTATTATTATTGTTAGCTAGGAGCTATTATTTCTACAACTGTTGGTTTCCTAGGTAAAGATTTCACTAGCAAGCAAGGCAACAGCTGTACAGTTCATTTGTCAATTATTCCTTATGCTCAGAAGCCAGGTTGAAGCTGTTGAGCAATTGGTTGTCCCATATTAAAAAAAATCACAGAAAAAAAGCCTTCAAAATCCAAGCTGAATGAAGATCTGTACAAACTGTTCTCTATTAGGCACTGCAAAATTAGAGATCTGATAAATAAATTTGGACTATAGAGTTAAGAATATAGTTCTCGGTGTTTAGCTTTATCATCTTTACCGGCTGGCCATGAAAAAAAATCTAGATCACCTAATTCTACATCCATGATCTCTGAGATAGCCACATGGCACAAATTATCTTTCTAGTCTAACAGCAGTTGTGTGCAAAAGAGGAAAGGGTGCAACATCAAAAATGGCATCAGTTGTGAACCTAGTTTGAGTGATGAAGAAAGATCAGCTTTTGCAGCCAAAATCCAAAACATTTAATTCTTCTCATAATGTTACTTAAATAAATAGAATTATTTAGGTTAGTTGCTGAGGCTCCTAAACTTTTATCAGCATTATAAACTTACCTGAGTGTACGGTGTAAAAATTAGCTAGAAATGTTCTTACTCCAAATGATGATCTGCTCTGAAATTGCCATGTTTATATATTATAAGTTGCAACTGTCAAAATACTGGGTTGCTGGAAGTTTTGACAAAAGTTTTGCAGCCATTTAATTTGTGTTACTATTCACTGTGCTTAGCTATTTGGGAGACGGATTCAGTAACAAAAATCAGTTGAGCTGTACATGAGCAGCGAGCAGCTGCAATATACCCCACTCACTTCAGAAACTTTTCATGGACTTTATGTACCAAACACAGGCCAAACCCACCATTCATGTGCCAAGCCTCTCCGTGCAATAGTGAACTGCTGATCTATTGTATTTAGGTTACATTGCATGAGGGCTGGACACCTGGATGGTTAACGCCCAGTGAAGCCAGCATTGACACCTGTCACCCTGCCCCGAGCTCCTGTGCTCCACTACCGTGTGACATGGCGGCAGTTCCTGCTCCCTTCCAGCCCCACCAACAGACCACGCTGCATCAGCCCCTTAACCAGTCCCCTTGGTAGAAGCTAGCTGAAATATAGATGCTATGCCTGTGTGCCTCTCTTCAGCATTTTCTAAGGACTACCTTAGGCAACCTCACACTTCCTTTAAGTCCCACACTGAACCACACATTCCCCCTTGGACAGACATGAGTATGCATATGGGGGATGGAAGTACCTAATTAGAAGCTAGAATTCATACAGCACAGCAACAGACACATTACAGGATGCCCAAGATTACAGATTTATCTTAGTGTCAAAATTTTAGAGTAATTTTATGAGGCTTTACATTTACATATCTCTTTGATATTAAATATACAGTAATTGGATTATCTAGTAGCTCAAACAGGTGGCACTGCACAACTGCACAGTTCTTTAAAAATCACTTTGGAGCCCCAAGGTTAGAAAAGATTCCACTCAACTCCACTTCCCCTTCAGTGAAATCCAAGTTGCTGAAACACAATTATGCAGTAAATTCAGAAGAGCTACAATACAAATGTTAATATGTATTCAATACATTTACTTCCTTTAAGTTTAACCATTTAAAAATAAATACTAGAGAATTATTTACATTACATTTTTTTCAGAACACTAAAGAGGAAAACTTAAATATTCATACATTCCATCCCCATTTTCCATGGAACGCTTCCAATCTTCATTTTCATTGCTTTTTTAATGTTGGAAAGGAAAAATTAATTGCATTAATTCCTTAATTCTTCAACGAAGGAATCTAACTTTGATTTTTAAGATATGGCAGTTTCCTAATTAATTTTATTTAAGAGCTTTCTTCCCTGAAAAAGAACTTCAGGCAAGGTTATATGTAACTACATATTTTGCCTTTGTTTGGAATTCTTATAGCACTAAATTTTTTTTAGCACTTTCAAAGTAATTAATGAAGTCAAAAAGTCTCTCGCGACATCACATTCCAGCCATGCTAAAGCTTCCTGCTTTAACCTCTACTCTCTGAGCCTGAAGTAAATAAGTGGTACTTAGCTTAGCTCAGTGAAATACATTAGTGCAACAAAAATCACATCCATGATGTGCTTCATTCTGCAGTCTTACACACTTTCATGAAACTTCACGCCAGTGGTGTACCTCTCCCAAGATAAATGTAACAGTATTCTATACAACTGCAAAAATGTTAAAATAAAGTGAGGCAGAAAAATCTGGCTTTTTTCCAATTTCAAACAGCACAGAAATATGTTATTCTCATCCACTCCAGGTTTACAAATTTTGCTGTGAGCAAAACACATTTTTGCTGCATCCTTCCCTAAGTAATTTTCCCAGGGTAGAATATGGTTCTTCCTTGAAGAATTTTGCTTTGCAAAAAAACTGCTGGAACTTTTTTCTTATTAAAAGCAGTTTTGTGGAGCACATTACAGTGAAACACCCTCTCCTAACCACCTAATTATTCCAGCATCTATAGAAATCAGAGACAGGTAGTGGCAAAGTAACAGTTCTAAATTCTTCCCTAAAGGTTTCTTTTCTCCGCACTTCCCCAGCCTGCTGGAGCGCGTGCTAGCCAAGTTGCTCAGAGACATTCACCTGAGGATGCCAGAAGATTCTTCCTTTTGGACTAGCATTGAGTGAACAAATCATCATTCTTTTTGGTGAGATATAAAAATTCTCAAACCATCTTTCTCAAGTAAAAGATATTTATCAGCACTGCATAGTCCAAGCTATTATGTTATTTTTTAGCAACACTTAGACAAGCTCAATGGTCTGGGAAAAGAGAAGAAAACCCTTCTGTCTCCCAACTGTTAATTCACTGCAACTTCCTGGAGCAGGCCGGTTATATGCCATTCCTTATGCAAAACAAGGAGCAGATGTTTTTTCCAGTCCTATGTAAATGGCATAAGAAAAGACGCTCCTTCATGCTACTGAGGGATGGCTATACCCTAGGTCACGTAGTTATCTTCAAGCTAGCCAGTTCATATAGTCCAAGTAGCAGAAGCATAGCAGCATGGGCAACAAAGGCCCATGAAGTAGAAGCCCTAAGAAATAAATTAAATATTCAATAATTAGCCCAAACAGAGCTCTTGTAGCTGCTATGGCCAAAGTGCTACTGGGCCTTAGGCTAGGTTGCTTAAAGCTGCTAAGGAATGTCTTAATTTATAGGCCACATCCTTAGCATTCCTTAAAAGCTCTTTTTCTTTTCTGTTCCACCCTGACTGGATGCAGATCCAACAAGGCACTGCTGATCTATTTTTTGTATGAAGGTGGCAAAATCATGTATGTCCAGTAGCTAGATTCTTCCATGAGGAGGTTTTTTTGTTTCCTGATCTGATGTGTTGGAAGGTTTGCTCTCTTTGCTTTTTTGTTTACATTATACAAATTAAATGCAACCAGAGCTCATGCTTGTGATCTAAAGTGCTCACCCATATATCATATTTTCCTGTGTATAAAGCACTTTACAGATGCAGAGAGAGCAGAGAGTGAAAGGGAGCATCTTCCTCTGTAATAGCTGTTATGGAGGCTGGACTTGGTAAATCAGCGGCTTAATCTGTTATAGTAAAGCAGATGTTTTTCTATGCAGCCCTCAGTACACAGACTTAAAAACTTAATACAGGAGAGGTAAAGAAAGCATAAGAACAGCAAAGCCAAGATGATAAACTTGCTGAATTAAAAAAAAAAAAAAAAAATCAATTACTTTTTCCCAAGTGGTCACTGAAAAATAGTACATGTTAGTGCATCTCATCAGATGAATAAACATGAGGAAAGTGTGGCTAAAGGAAGACTTGAGGGTCAGGGCTCCAAAGTCAACATTGACTCCTGGTTGTCACAAAAATAATCAGTGCTGGTATAGGAGGATGGAACTGCTAGAAGAGAGTTGAAAGCTGAGCTACCTTTTCTGCTTTGGCACTGGTCTCACAGCCCTCAGAGGGTGTGTTTGGGTTATTTCAGTGTCCTTTTTGTGAGCTGTGAACCTTCTAAGGGTTATTTTTACCTAATTCTACCTCCAACACATGATATCAAAGGCCTAATCTCAGGCCAACACAGCTGAATGTGCCTGTGCACTCACAAATATGATGGCTCTTTATCTTAAATTTAACCTGAGGCCACGAGAACAGAAGGCATGCATCTATACAGTTAGAAGAACCGGCAAGGTTATGAGGTAGAGACCATAATCAACTTACACACCCTGTACAGTCAGAGTGGGATATTTAACACATGCCCTATTGACTTCAGCCTAACTCTACACTTACCTGGGAGGCCACCCACACACGTGCAATAGTATCAGAGCTAAAGTTTAAAATTCGTGGTTGACCAGGACATTTTTTTTCTTTTATATGATGGAAAACCAGACGTGTTACATGCATATTGAACCTCAGAAGTAAATCCTTTAAGATACAGTGTTGCTGAAAATTTCGGTGTTGAATGTACTTTGGCAAACTAGATACGTACTCTATGAACTTTCCCCTGCTGAACAAAATCATGCCTTCCAACTATTTCAGAAATGAAAATACCCCATGCAGGTTATATTAAAATATGTGAAAGTGTATAAAAAGTATACACGGTCAAATGCAAAGCTTAGCATCAAATGCAGCATTGAGGTTGCTCAATCAACCACTCAGATCAGGAAATTCCAAAAGTTAATGGTCCATGGTCTTCTCTTCTATAACTCCATTGAAGCTATTTGGCATTCCCAGAACTCACTGACATAAAACATATGAAGCATTTCCATTCATTTTAATTTATTAATGTTTGTGTTACTTAATTCGTGTTTGAGACTAGTAGGAGATTCTATCTGGACCAATTAACATCATGATAAAACTGAGCTAAATCCAATCTGGGCATATAATCTTTCCATGGGAAACCTAAAATCAAGACAAAGTGGTCCAAAGACCAATGAAATACTTAACAGCTCAGGAGTTAGGTTAATTTCCTGTCTCTCCTACAGATTTCTGTGTGACCTTTGACAAATCACCTAAATCTCCATGTAATATTCATTCATTCCCATCTTAGTATATTTAATATGGGATAACTTCATTTTAGTTTAAGCTACTTTATTTCCTTCTGCAAGGACAATGAATTAAGCCAAGCTTGAAGTTGGCATCAGTTGCATTCTTTATTCATTTGAACATTTATTTTTAAATCATATCAAAAGGAGCATCTCTTTCTCACACTGTCATAACGTAAGTAGCCCCTATAATGCTTTATGAAAATTCAAAACAGACTCACTAGTCATAGAAAACATCCATTTGAAAGGACTTTCAGAGAGGCAAGACTGACTTAAATAGGATTAGAACTGAAGTTTGAACACATGAAGGAAATTTGGACAATTATCCCATTGACTTCTCTGTTGTCAGGATGTCACGTAGCACTTGTGTTATGTTAGCTGTGACTGCTACATTGCACATTCATCGAGAAGAAATACACATAAGTTTCCAGAAAAATATCGAAAATTTTTATATCAGTCATTTCCATCGATTTCTTTTCAGGAAATAAGACATGAAGGAACCCTTTCTGTTGCATTTTAGTTCCTACCATTCTGTTCTGTTAGATTTTCCCCTACTATTGCAAAGGTTGAGCGCGGAATGCTCAATGGTTTTAGATTTTTTTTTTATTTCAAATATATTTTAAAATAATAATATGTAAAATAAGTTTTTATGTATTTGGAAAATACCTTTTACTTTTCCCTTAACCTAGTTTTCTAGTGAAAAAAGCTGATCAACTGTATTTAAACAAGTCATTGTCTGACCTGCTAAAAGATACTCCCCTAAAATTGCAAATTCTTTGGCGTTTGCTTACAGAAGTTAAGCTGATTTATATTGGCAGTGCCAAAAAGCTATAGGCATTGTTCACTTACATCACAAACAAATTTGTCCAAGCATTTTTATTATTATTTTCATGTTTCTTGTTGATTAAATATTTTATATACCTCCACATATTTCTTTTCACCTCTTCTAAGTAAAATATACACGTGGACTTTTTAGTGTAGACTCTCACTTTTCTAAAATGCAGAATATACTCACTATATTTAAAGATCTCATAATACTTTTTATGTGGACTCACAGCTTCATTGAGTTTTATTGTAATATTATGAAGTGGATGTATTTACTACAGGGGTTGGTTTCACAGGTGTTTAAAAATATGCCATACAACCTTCTTCTGAAACATGGCAAAACTTTGATATCATAATAATTTTATACACTGAGGTAGCCAAAATACACATATGATATCCCTCTTCATCAGGTATGATAGATCTAGTTATAGATGCTCTACTTTCCTTTTCAGAAGCCGTTCCTAAACACAGAATTAAAAATGCTGTAAAATAAATGGAAAAAACCACTGATATTTGTCCGCCCTGAAGTATGAACTTTTAGAGATGTCAGATTTCAAATTCTGTTTGTGCTCAGAGAGATTTTTCTCATCTTTAGAATTGTCAACATGTGGCTAAATAAATGGGAAGAGCATTTGCAAGGCTGTCGCGTACAAAAATAACTGGTTAAACTCTGTTTTGCAGGAAAATAACTGGTGGAAAACTCTGTCCCCTGATATATCAATGAAATAGAACTGATTTCATTGGAAATTTCATGTATGTTCTGCAATTGAGGAAAAAAGATCAGGAATGAAGACTCTGTTGCTTTGCACATCCAAGTTGCCCTAAGAAAGTGTCACAAATCCAAAGAATGCTCCTGAGTGCTACATTTTATACAGGAATTTCTAATTTAGCAGACAGATGTGAAAAACTACATGTAGCCAGAAAACTACCTAATGACAATACAGAGGAATGGAAAGGACCACATATATTACAGCGAAGGCCAGTATTCATTTGTGCTCAAAATTAAAAACTATACTCAAGAAAAAAAATGCATATCGTTAATCAAAAGAACTTTATAAGAGTTAAGAAGCCCTTGCTCATCTGCAAAAAATTAGCCATAAATAACATTATTGTTGTTACCAAATTTTAGAATCATCTGATCTATAAAAGCAACTTTAATTTGACCTTTTATTTTATATTTCTTGCTAGGAGCATGGGCTGTGCTGTGAGTTCACTAAAGATGTCCCCAGACTGCCCCACTCAGAGGTACCTCTGTTAACAGAAGTCTTCTGCTGCTGCTTCTGCAAAGAGTGCCAGCTAGGATGGAGCAAGTCCTGGTTCCCAAGCCCACAACTGTTCACTGGTTTCCCCTATGTGACTTGCAGTGGTCTGAGAAACAATTGTTTTCTAGCCACAAAGGAAAAGACAAAGTAATCCACAGTGCTGGGAACAAGGACCAGAAGTTAGGATTTTGTCTTTCCCAAGGAAGTAACCGTCTGAGGGGCTGACAGAGGTAAGGAGCCATTGCACACAAACCTCAGTGCAATGCAGGGATGTAGGGTCCCTGGAAATTCCTTAAAACACTGGGATATAATTGCTTATGCTACATGTAAATTGCAAATGAGAAATCTCCAAATTGCCTGGAGATATGGAGAAGTGCTAAGTGTCAGGCCATTCCTGACAGATTCAGACATATCAGTGCTAGAGAAAATGCTTCAGCTTCCCAGATTTTCTCAACTAAAACTACAGAAATGAGAATGCATCGTTACCAAGATGACAGTTGACTTATTTAGTCCCCCAAATTGTATTCCTTTGAATTAAAAATGCTTTCTGAGAAGTAAAAAGATGTAGCATTTTTCTGCATTTTTAATTTTAAAAAATAACAGCATTCAAATATTATGACATTCTTGTAGAATGGCTTTTTGTTTGCTCATTTTTGTGGTTCTTTAATTATGTGATACATGGCAGTCTCTTAGTCTTTCACTATAATACGCTGTCTTTCAGAAACAAAAACACATTAATTGAGTACACACTTCTGGCTTGTGCAACATGTCTAGTCAGCTCCCAAAGCAGATGAATGCAGTTTTGTATACCACAGGTTTGAATAAAAATATGAAAGCTGTAGTGGAGGGTATTTACAAAGGCCATCTTTGGCCTCAGGGGGTAACCTCCTTATGCAATGTCTCCTGGCTACTGCTTTGAAATACCCTCTGCTGGATCCTCTTTTGCTACCAAGCACAAGGACAGCTTCGGACAAAAAAACCCCAAGGCTAAATTAGCCATTGCGAACACCCCACTTTTAAACATGCAGGATTTTTTCATTAAGAGATTAAAGAGCAGGTATATTGTAAATTTATCTTATGCTCACAGACTGATGTCTTCATGCTGCCTCCAAACCCTTCTGCAGCTCGTGCTCCTCTCACTAAGCTCCATGCAAGTACCTACAAAACCCATGTGTATCAGTAGGTGCTACCTGGGTTTAAACCCCAGCAACACACAGTCTTCTTGAAGTCTGAAGGATTAACAAATACTACAAACCTAAAGTTAATCATAGAAAATGTAATGCATAATGTATAATGTACAGATACAATGAACGCTCCGAGAGATCACTCCCAGGTCGACAAGGTAGACAGACTCAGACCAGCTTCTCGTCACAGTGATAGAAATGTTCCAGCATTCACATTTTGCATACACATGCAAGTACTCCATAGTGAGCATTACAGTCTCTGAAGCATGAATATGAAATAAAGAAGCTTTTGGTGGAAAATATGTATGTTTTCATTGGTATTATTCGTTGAAGTGTTCTTGCAGACTGATCAGAGCCATCATTTAGAACATAAACTCATGCTTAGATCTCAGTTCATGAACTCTGCACAGAAAGGGCTATGGATTCCATAAAAAGCACCAGTCGAGAAATTGCTCCACATGGGGTAAACTCCGATCTTCTGTCTGGCTCTCAGTGAAATTAAGGGAGTTCTGTAACTATGGGCATGTTAAAATGTGGGGGTGATAGAGTCTGAAAGAAAAGATCAGTATTTAGGTTAGCAGGTAACTCTCCAGAGGGCCCAACCCTTTTACAATTACCATCCATCTCCACCAGAAAGCAGTTTCACATCGAACAAAGAACAATAAATCTTACAAACGTACAAAAGCAAAGGGAATGAACTTAGTCTAAAAGCCATCCAAAACAATACACAAAATGCATTCTTGAGAGACAACAGGAATATCTGTATGGACATAATCCACAATACACTGTGCCAGAAGTCTGACAACTAAGGATAGGAAGAAAAGACATATGCAAGAGTTCAGACCACATTTATGAAGAAAAGTTCTAAAATGTGAAAGCCACAAACTCTTTTGTAATATCCCAATTCCCTTATTTTTTGTCATGTAAGCCAGCAAAATGGCTAAAAATGGTCTTATCTCATTCAACATCTGTTGGATTGACCCATGATAAAAAGTTACTTGAGTCCACATGTTATTCTAATATCTAGATAAGCCACACTCTTAATTTTCTCTAGTACCTGAATAGAATCTGGAAGAGGGAAAATATCTTTTTTTAGACCTACTTTTTGAAAGTTCATGTGAGTAGAAGTATATCATGATGCCTTCTAATTTCTCTGAAAAGAAGAACACAGAAACAGAAAGAAAACGGAAAATTCCCCAGAAATGCCCAGAGATACAAGACAACATCTGTCAGCCTTACTCACAGGCCACCCATGGAGTAAAGGACTACTTAGCATAAGTACAGTTCGGAGGTTCTGCCTTTATAAAGTTAATGGAATATTGGGTCATTTTATTTGCACTTCATGAACTGAAAACAGTAGAAGTAAAGATTTTAAGAACCTTTTCGTTTGTTTGTTTGTTTCACATTGTTAGTTAACACCAGGAGATAATACTCTCTTGTTATTTTATTTTTTAAGAGTATGGAGTTCTAGGCTCATATGAGCTGTGACATTTGGCTTAGGTTGATTAACTTCCCTATTTCTACTATGTTCATTCTTGCTGTCATATCCAAATCCAGTTTTCAAGAGGATGCCAAGTCCTTGATGAAAACAGACTTTTATTATATCCTAACCAATGGACTGGAAAGAGACTGAACTCATATGGGAATAATCAATCACAGTTTACATTTAGGCCATTCAGCACATTTAATACTCACTCACACACACAACCTATAAAAAGATACATGCTATTAACAGCATTGTTTTGACACAATTCAAGAAAATATGGATTCGAAGTATTTTAGGTCATTCAGATGCATCTTTCTTCCATTAAAATTAATGGAAGAGATGGACCAGATTCATAGTTGGCTTGCAGCGATATAATTTCACGGAAGTCAGTTGGACAATATTGGTTTACTTTTGCTAAGAATCAGGGTATAGATCTCCCAAAAGATAATCAGTTTGTGAATCAAAATGATACTATGTTGGAAAAATTTAAAAGGGCTCCTAGATAAGCAATTTGCAAGTTAACTCACTCTGAAGATTTCCGAGAATATTGACATCCTCAGAAAATACTACTATTGAAAACCAAACTTCCCTCAGAAATGTGTTAATTTTGCTAACATTTTGTTTCAGCAAAATATCCAAGCAAATATGGTTCAGTAATATCAAATTTTACAAAGATTGTAAGAATGTTAAATGATTTTTTAATTTACTTTCTATTTAATACATTATAAAATACACTATAAAAGACATAAAAATCAAACCAAAAAAATCTTCATTCACTAAAAGAGATTTTTTTAAATGCATTCTTCCGTATGCATAGATGTACTGCAGCATAAAGTATTTCTTAAGATACATAGTTCTCAACATAATTAGTTGTTATACCTTTCAAAGTATTTCACCACGAATGGCTTAGGTTGATTAGCTACCCAGATAACACATTTTACTGTACTCCATAAACGTAATACGGAGGTATTAATTCATGAGATGATGCAAGCTATCAACAAATCTATGCTCTATTGTCCACTGTAACTTTTTGAGAAGATGATTTCAACTACACAACAGCAAAGCTATTGTGAATCAAATCTAAATGGAATATAAACAAGAGTTTAAAAAAATCCACTTTTGTCACCTTTTTTCTTTTTTTATCCTTGAATAGCATGCTTTAAAAAAAGATTAAAAACTTTAGAAAACGAACAAACCAGACCTTCACGCCAGGACAGTTTCTCAAATTACATGATTCTCCAAGAGTGAACTACTAGGAGTCAGGCATTTTTTCCAGGGTACAAGGCAAGACAGTTTCTATGAACTCCTCCTTCACCATATCAGAAACATGACAAGAAGATTTCTAAATAAAAGAGAAAACTACAGGAGAACTTTGGCACTGGCTGTTAGATCTGGGCTGAGGTGGGAGATACAGAACAATCCTTCCATGATGCCCTCTAGGCACATTTCGGTAAGAAGAACCACAAATACATGTATATTACAAATATAGTACAACCTACAACCAGAAAAACCTCTATTGCTCTGGATACAAATCCTTCACAATGATTATTTTAAAACCTTCCTAAAGAACCTCCCTACTCAAAAAC
This sequence comes from Nipponia nippon, assembly GCF_047370975.1. NCBI lineage: Eukaryota > Metazoa > Chordata > Aves > Pelecaniformes > Threskiornithidae > Nipponia > Nipponia nippon. The sequence continues at coordinate 152,988,421 of NW_028262290.1, read as the reverse complement.
CCTGTTCACAGCTATGAAAGTATTTTGATACACTATTGTCTAAACTTAGATTGAAGTTTATTAGAACATGGGATGTGTCTCTCTACAGGCTTTAATATCATACTCTGGTCTTCTTTGATACAATAATTATAATAATACAGAATTGATGGCATAAAACTAAGAATGTAAAGACTTATGATACCATGTGCTAGAATTCAGTATATATTAGTAGTATTGTATTAAGCCAGTGTGATTTTAGAAAACAGAACCTAAGCCCATGGATTTTTTTTTCCTTCTGATAAGTAATATAAACTGAAAAGAAGCACAAGGTGAAAGAATGAGAAAGTTAAATGCAACATAGTTAGAAAAGAATTCACATTTTTACCCCTTTTCTGTCACTGGGAACAGCACTCTCCTTCACCATGTCTTTCAAGTCTATCCAGTATGTTATCTTTGACAATACTCTCTTTCTAGTTACTCCAGTCAGGTTGTATCTTAGCTTTGCAAATCCTTTTTGCTCCTCATCTGCACAGGTAAGTATAGATATGCTCAACTCTCATTACCATATTTCTTATGCAACCAGCCATAAGTTACTCATTTCCCCCCATGCTCACTAATTCTTGGCTTTGTATTTCAGATTCCCACCCGATTAGGAGTATTTCAAGTCCAATATTTGCTTTTGGTTTCACTGAGGGACAACTAACAGTCTTGCCAGTGAAAGTTATTTTGTGCACCATTGAGTGTAGCTTTGCCAGTCCTTTATACTGCTCATGTTTCTGCATTTATACTTGTGGACAGGCTATTAAATTAATATATGAAATGCCCCTGGTGCATTCCAACTATTTGCTATATAGGCCAATTTTTCAGGGACAGGCTGGCAGAATTTTCAGGCACTCTAAGAATACACAAAAGCATTGGCCAACATGTTGGGAGAATCACAACTGAATGATAGAGTAAATTATTTGATTGAGGCACTGCTGTGTGTGCAAGCACAAAAGCAAACAGCATTTCACAAAAGTGTCATGCAGTGGCACCCAACTGTTCACATCAGACCAATGCAAACAGCTTGTCTCAACTATCAGGCACCATGATATATGGTGGAGGATGCTCCTACCAGACAGTTTACTCCTGCTGTATCAAAGTTTCCCCACACTTCTCGGGTGAGATGGGTTCGTGGATAAGCAGTTTAAAACTTACAGAAAGTCTACCAGCTACTGGTGTGAATCTCCTATGAAATCAAACACATCCAATGTGGTTGCGAAAAAAAAAAAATAGTTTAAGACTATGGGATTCCTAGCTTCTGATTTACCTGGTCCTATGTCTTTCTGCTAGAGAGAACCAACACATGTATTAACTACACAGGTAACACTACGCAGTTCTGAAGAGTATCATCTTGAACATAGAGTCAAGTTTACCTATGACAACACAAAAAGCACATGCACAAAGATTCAACCATTTACATATTTTGTTCACATATTGTATGAACATGTTATAACTATTATATTCATATACACATTAGTATATTAAGGACATGCTACACCTTTTTTTTAAACCAGCTGCAAGAGTAAACCACTATTCTGGAATACCTTGAATGTTTTTTCCTGCCATAGCCTATGAAGGTTAACTCAGAAAATAGAGATATACACCAAATATGTCAGTGTCTTCCTGGCAATGACATTATACTGGTTCATTTGGAGTGCTAACGGCAGGATATTGCTGTTTTCAAAAAAATTTGCATGGCAATATAGAATTATAGAACAAATAAGTTGGAAAAAAACTCCAAAGGTCATCTGGTCCAATTTCTGCTCAAAATAGGGCCCACTGGAAATGTCGTCCAGGACTGAGTCATATTGCACAGTACACTATTCCTATTTAGGTAGAGACAATTCTTAAAAAATTAAACGGGCCCTGGGCATTGATGAACTATTACACAATTCACCCATTCAGAAAGGATTCTTGTGAGCATGATGGGTCCAGCATCAGTGAAGTTAAGGGACAAAAGAACAGCTGAAGTGGTCACCACATGTCAATCTTAATAAGCGGTCACTCTTATGTATTTGCTGTTTTGTGGACTGTGAAATTCTATGGACATACTGTGCTGATGTGTTGCAGGTTTCTAAAATGTCTGATGTGTGGGATTGTTGGTTTTTTAATATATTTTCTTGTTGCTGTGCTTCCAGTAACAGTGGATGGATAATCTTTCTTGAATATCAAGCCTGATTATATTGGGTAAAGGCTGATTTTTTTGCCAAATAAAATACAAATGTAAATATAAATCTGTGTGTAGGCTAATCTGGAGACAAAAAGTATTATTTAATTGGCTTGTGCTGATAGCTTGCTATTTTTTATATTTTAATAAAACATCATAGCACAGTTGTGACTTTTCATCTCTTCAGTTGAGAACATCACATGCTTTAACAAACACAGACTTTTTCCTTTTACTTATAAATCTATGCAAGTAAGAATTTGCAGACAACACAGTAAGATATTCTCCCTGCTAATAACAAGTTGAAAAGCTTTGTAATCTGTAAAATAGGAGGGGCAAAGAGCAAAAAAAAAAAACCCAAAACAAAACAAAAAACTGCAGGGTGCCTCAAAAAGAGTTGTTTCAGTTTACAGCTATAATCCTTTTATTTTCCTTTTCCCTACTACATTTTACTATATGTTCTGGTGGTGTGCAGTGATTGCCTTCTACAGTGGCTAGAGCAATGTATTTCTGTCTTTCAGAGGACCTTTGTTATCTTCTGCACTGTAAGGAAGCCCCCTCTGGAGAAAAGGACATTGAGAGGTGATGAATTTGGCACAGAAAAGACATCACAGAGCAAAGTTGCAATATTGGGATACTGCTAGAACACTCATTAATCTCATCTCATTATAACTGCTTGAGATATTTCATATGCACCCAGCCTTGCAACCATTTCCTGGACTATTTGCTTTTAGCACCTTGCTCCTTTCTGTGTGTACCTCCGGCACTCCCACTTTTTATCTCATCAACCATGAACTCCTCACCTTTGCCTTCAAGAGCCTGCTCCTGCTAGCTCTCAAGGACCAGCAAAATGTTGCCCACATCTTAAATTCACAAACAAGCATTTTCATATTTCAAGTCCCTGAGAGCGGCTAGGCAGCCAGTGCCCCAGGATCACTGCCAGGCATGCAGCTCTGCATTGCCTCGCTGTTTCTTTATGCTTCCTCTGGTTGCAATGGACCCACCCGTTGTGTCTGTCTTGTACTTAAAAGTTGTGAGTTCTGTGGTGAAGGATTTTCTTCCTTCCGAGTCTTTGCAGAGCATGTAGTACAGTTGGGTCACAGACCGCTGCTAGTGCAATAGCAACATACAACCAAGGGGTAATAGATAAATATTTGCTCACAAGAAGCCAATAAATGTAATGTTTATCGCCTATCCTCTTCTGTAAAAATAATTAAAAGTGCTTAAGACAATAAGATTCACTTTGAATATTTGTTAATAGAATTTAAAATAATGTTCCCCTGAATTAAAAGTTACTGTTTGTTATAAACACTTTGATGAATCCAGCCAATTGTTAATTTATAGGGTTGTCTAGTTTTGAATGGATTTATGTACGGAAATGCTTAAAAAAAGGAAGAATATTTGCAGAAATATTGTCCATAAAGCCTTTATTTGCATAACATTGTGTCCTTTATGGGGGATGTGTAGTGTACTGTTCATTTAAATGACACTTGCTGAATTCTGAAGGACTTTCGTCTAACATATAGCATCTTTTCTAGTCCTTAAATACATGCACATTCACACACAAAAACGCATTGAACAAGACAGATGTATTAACATTTGTTAGCAGGTCAAACTAAAACATTATCAAGGATGCTGTGTTCTCTTTGACCTTCTAACACTTAAGCAAGCTGCAACAGCCTTGTATAATTCAGATTGTAATATGCTTTACTTAACCTTTGTTAACTAACACATGAAGGAACAGCTTTTTCTTTTAGTGAGGACAAAGCATGGTATTTCAAAAGGGCTTATGTGAGTTGAGAGTAAGGCTCTGTACACAGTTAAATCTTACATTTAACTGCTGAACCAATTCTTTCCCCATTCTACCCAAATCCACATGGAAACATTAACAAAACAGAAAAAAAAATGGCTAATTTGAAACTACTTTGAATTATTTTCCATACCAAAACCAAAAAATGAAGACATCTCTTCCCATTTGTACAAGATGTTCCCTAGGAGATAAAACGAAACATCTAAATGCACTTGTCAGGAAAGACCAAGGAAATGAAGGACTAGATTCAAGAATCTGTTGCAAGATATGCTGCACTGGCTTATCCACTAGTTCAATCACTGGAGCACATCCTATGCCTATAATCTATCACATGTCTATAATGTCCAAACTACAATTCTTGCCTCTGCTTCTGGGACTTGAGGTCAGACTTTTCTGACAGTCCTCAGCAGAGCACGCCCTTACCAGAGTGCTGTAGAGTACTCCAGGGTGCTTCTCAGAGTACTCTGAGACCCAGGTAACCATCCTCGTCACCACACTGGAGCGTAACTCCTCTCTGGTTCTGTTTCAGGGGTCATTTAAGCACACTGCAAACTGCAGCAGCTTCTGCTGCAGGGATTGTTGGAGGTCTACCCCACAAGAACAAAATCATCCATTCGGAGGAAAAATTACTTCGTTCAGACCCACTCTTGGCCCAACACAGCTGTCTTCTACCCAGATTCAGTAGCCCAGCCACCACTCTTACAACTTCTTCTAAGCCTTTTGAGCCTCTTAAGCCTTTTCACTGTGGTCTGTGATTGCACTTGACCTTTGTATAGGAAATACAAAGAGAGTGGGGGAAGGAAAGAGTCCTGCCAGACACAGTTTGTCCCTAACAAAAATATCAGTAAAAACAAAGTTACCTTCACCCTCCCAGCATTGTTCCCATATTTTCAGGAAACAGAGTTTTTTCTTGAAGGCTGGAGAAGTGAGTGGCAGATGTGAGAGTTATATGAATCTGTGAAAATGATTTATTAAGTGACTGACATGCTATACACAAAAACTTTAAGTCCTTTCTGCAATGCTGAAAAAAATGTGCTTCCAAAATTTCTAATTATGTCTACTTTAACAATACAAGAAACAGTACAATTCATAAATAGATTTTCATTTTCAAATCAGCTCAGCCACAAGCAGGGTGATCTCACATTTCTTCTTCACTTACCTGTTTTCCTATGATCTCAGACAAGAGTCATGTTCTCCAAGCCCACTGCTGTTTTAAGGAAACATTTCAGTTTCGATAAAGTATGTGGCTGGCTTTTTCAAGACCATCTGAGTTTAGACAACCTGGCAATTAAGTCCAGGATTGCAGCAATTAATGATCCCTTATCCTGCTTCATCAGGAGGCCTTTAGGAAGCCATCTTGGCATTTATGATTAAGGGACTGACCAACAGAAGCAGGTGTTATGTGCTGAAGCCCTTAAGCAGATAAAGGCTTCAGCTCATGAGCTTTTCCATACAGAAATGCTGTAACGTGCATGAACAAACTTTCCAAGGTGTCCCCAATTTCAGGTGTTAATCAAGGTTTTCAAACACAGCTCTAAACTGGGTGGGTAAAACCACACAGCATTATACCAGAGCTTACATCAGTGCTAAGGGAGCTTTAAATCCACACCTGATCAAAGACCCCCACATCAACTCCAAGAGACAGGAAGACAACCACCCAGGTGAGTCAAATGAAAAATGTAACATTACCACTAGTAAATGAAACAGCCCGGGGAGAGCTTCAATGGCCCTGAGGCCAGAGGGCGTGGTTCAGCTCATGTCCCTACAGCTCTTAGTTATTGGCATAGCTATGGAGATTAAGCAAACTGCCAAACATACAGAGATACATCATAAAGACAGCTTAGAGCATGGATAATTTTGATTTCTGCATGACTTCTGCTTACTTGACTACCCTTTGTCTCCAAATCACCCTACTTCATCCTTCTTTGCAGGAACTTCATGTATGGAGCCAAAGGAAAGGAGAAATTCCCTGCAAATCTCATGCCAAATATTTTCTTTAGGCAAGCAGGCTGACTCCCTGCAGGTAGAAAGCATCATCCTGGTGAATCTAGCAAATTTTGGGGAATATCAGAGATAAAAAGCTATTGTCACAAAGCCCTTGTGCCCATATCTGTCAGGTGGTCTGGGGGACTTTCTTCCACCCCCTCACTATAGTCACCCACTCTGTAGAGTGCAGATGTGGCTCTTAATTCAGTTCCACAGTCTATTAGTTTTCCAACACCTTCCCTCCTGGAACTTGGAAGTAAATCAGTCTCCCCTCTTAGCCTGTATCCAGTTCCCCATGTGTAGAAAAATAGGTCTCCACAGGGTATAATTTTGAAATGTAAAATGGAGGCTAGAGAGTTCAAATGATCTAACTTGAATGATCTAATGCCATTAATCTACTTGAAGAAATTTCTAAGAAACAAAACCTCAAATTTCTTTTCTGTTTTTAACAACACAGTTAATTGCAGGATTGGCAGTCCTGGATGGCTCATGGCATTGGGCAAGAGGACAGTTGAAGATATACCTGTCTTGGACCATATCTTTGATCTTCAGATCTAGTCTTGGACCATTCTTGGACCTCATACAAGTTTGCTGCCTCAGACAACAATTTCGGAGGTAACTGATACTACAACCTAGACTTAATTCAAAGCACTCCAGCCTTGTAGGCAAATTTGCTTTTACAGTGTCAGTAAAATGGATTCTGCCAGGGAGGACCTCTGAGAAGCAGTGAGATTTCTAGTGGGAGCCTCTGAAATGAAACGCTGGGATTTTAGGAAGTAGATGGGAATGAGTGCCTGGGAGGGGATCCTGCAGTTTGAAGGGGCTCAGGAAGCTGTAGCCATGGCCTTGCTCTCTTCCCACTGCTCACTGCTTCCCTATCATTTTCTTTCTGCATGCAGTCAAACCACTGAAAAGTTAAAAATCACTCCAGTGTGGATCAAAATTGTGAAATAGCCTGAGAAACCACCATCTTCTGTTTATTTTATTTTCTTTTCCAGCATTAATCCCCAGGAGGCCTACAGCACAATCTCCTTTGTGATGCAACCTGTCACTGGCAGGCAAAACGAGGAAGGAGGGGGAGGTAAGAGTCGTTGTAAAAAATGAAGAGATTTCTCAAGATCCTCCCCTGGAGGCCCTGCAAGATGTTAACATAAGGTTTCCTAGTGGCTAGGGCCGGTGCTGGAGGCAGATTAGCAATAATAAAATAATCTTAGAATAATAAAAGCTGAGAGAGCTTGTGTAACTTATCATGTCCCCATTTTTAAAAGTGTCAGTATGAAAGGGTCACTAAAGAAAAGACCTTCAGTTTTCTTATTTAAATAAATGACTTACAAGTGATATCAATACCAAAGGGATACCTGTTTTATTGCCCAAAAGCAACATTTTTTCTGAAGGACTTTTTAAAGTGAATACAGCCGTTGGGGAATATACGTTATTGTTCTATGTGTGAAAATTCTGGTTCACGATGGGCTTAAAACACTCTCCAACACAACTTATTTCCTTCCTCAGGGTGTCCAGAACAAAGGTGACGGCATGCAAGGAGAAGGTTTCAATATCTGAAATACAGTCTGTGCTCACAAAGTAAATAGTTTTCTTAGCGTCTACTACGTCTCCTTCCCAACTCCCCTGGCTTACTAAGGAAATAATTGACAAAACTAAGCTAAATGAGGAAGACTTAACGGAGAAGACAGACCATCAAAAAGCACAGCCTAGGAAAAGTCTTTTCAGGTAAAGACTGAAATCACTGACAGATCTCTGATATTCATCACGGCCAGAATTTCCTTCCCTAGCTTTCAGCCCTTCTTCAATATATATGATTACTTATCAAATAACATTTTAAAAATTACTTAATTTCTTGGTCAGAGCTCCTTATCATAGAATCATAGAATTGTTTAGGTTGGGAAAGACCCTTAAGATCATCAAGTCCAACCATTAACCCAGCACTGCCAAGTCCACCACTAAACCATGTCCCTAAGCACCACATCTACCATCTTTTATAAGTAACATGGGGACAATAACAATATCTGTTCTTATCTCTTTCTGTGTTCCTTGTGCTCCATATATCAACATCTGTAAATATTTTGTCATCATTATACCCAGTAGTTTACATTCTGAATTTATGTAAGTTTTTTCTTTGACTTTGTTGGGAATTACTATCCATAAAGAAAAATACAATTCAGAAAAAAAATCTTTAAGGCCAACATATCATAATGTTTATCTCAATAAAAGCCAACAATTTGCTTTTTTATTGCTGTGTTGCAATAGCTATTTTATATTCCCCATTTTAGGTACTAATTGCAATTCTGTTGTGAAGTTATGAGATCTCTCATTAATGTTTTCAGCCCAAACAAAAGCACACAATTAAAAAGATACTGTGTACATTAATACTCATAAGATTGATAAGTTTGTTTGGCTCTTTAGGTCATAGGGTTTTTTGGTGTCACTCTCTTTATCATATTACTAAATATTCAGCACTTGAATTTTTTTAAAAGGAATGTTATCCTTAATTGCCTCTCTGCTTTCTTCTCTATGGCTGAAAATGCAGTAGCTGCCATACGCTAGCCAGCATTTTAAATTACAACTGTTCTCTTAAGGTTACTACACATTCAAATACCCTGGATATCAGATCGATCTCCAGAATGTGTCTGAAGGGGAACATGAGAGAAGTGGGAAGGTATATTTCTAATATTCCCACCTTCCCCCTTTTCAAGTGCATGAATAAGCATTCTGCTTTTAAGATGTGTGCTGTGAATTATTGCTTTACTTCCTCAGCAAATCTACCCCAGGGCAGACCAGCCGATCTTGAGCACTCCAAGCACAGTGTTAACAGTCCAAGGCAACTGCCTCAGTCCTGGCTTTCTTGCTTCTCCTTGCTGTGCAGGGAAGGAACCACAGTGGGGGAGGAGTATCTTTTCTATACAACTTCACCTGTCATGGGTTTGGTACCAACAGCTACACCATCTCCAGCCTGAACCTAAGACTTTCCAACAGGCATGTGTCAATAACACTTTCCCATGAGAAGATATATAATGTTTTCCTTTGGGGGAGCGGGTCCCTATTACTGTATTAAAGTTAGACTATTGCATAATTTTGATTACACTGTGTCTGTTTTAATCAACTGCTTCACTCTTTGAATTGCTCAAGGAAAAAAAAAAGAAGGAATATAATTTTCTCCTTAAATCTCATCAAGAGCACCAACTACTGTCTTAATAAACTTTTGCTGAAAACACAAGTTTTGCCAATCTCAAAGGCTCTCATCTCTGAGGTACATTGAACTAATTAGTAATTTAGCAGGAGTAGAGGGAAAAAAGTTCACTTCAGGCACTTTGGTAGACAGAGACAAAGAACAAAGTTCCTTCATCTGTATTAGTACTTTAAAAAATAGAATTAATGACCTGAAGCTAAGACTGTACCTGGGATGATTTTATGGAGTCAGTGTTTAATTTGAAAACATTTATACACTGAAAATATTTAATGAAACCAACTAGGAACCAAATTACTTTCCTTTCAATAGAAGGAAAACAATATTAATAAATAAGTTATCTTAAAGTACATATTATAACAAAGCCAGTATTAGACTCATCAGGATCCCAGGCAGAGGCTAAATCATGGCAGTATCTGCCTCCCACCAGCAAAATGGGTGATGCATACTGGTATGTATTATGGCCAAGTCCATCTCCATCCCCAAACCAGCTGCAGGGAGCCACTGTATTTGCCCCAAAGTCCTTTTGACTCCTCTGTTTCATTTCTTGCTGTCTTATTGATGGGGGTTCTGCTTATTTTCCTAGTGAAATTTGATGATTCCACTATCAGAATATTTTGTTTTCAAACACATAACAAGGGTCCATGCCATTTCCAAAGCCAGGTTCTCAAGCAGAGCTGAACAGGATCAACTATTTGAGTTACATTCAAGGGAAGAGAACAAACTCCTCATTTCATATATACCCACCTCCCAAATCAGCTTATGGCTAATAGCCCTGAATTGTGACAATCTGTACCCTCTAAATCAAAGTTGTATCAAATTAAGTATCTATACCACAGCCCAGAATTGTACAACAGACCTTGTCATTTCCTAGCAGGCTACTAGGCCACCTAGCTTGAATTTCTTGCCTCCAATAGGCCAATTGCATTGGAAGTAGGGTATTTTCTATCGTAATATTTGTGTAAGATTTTTTTTTTATTGTTTTATACGAACAACTATGAAACACCAAAAATCAGTATCCAGCTAGTCATCATTGCCCATGATGTGTTAACAGCTACATGCATTAAATCAAAGGAATAAACATATAGAAAGGTTTTTGTATGTGATTAGAAAGAAGGGAAAGGCATCCCAAGAGTGATTAAATGTATCTTATTCTCCTTTATTTTTTATGTTTAGTCTTTCTAACAAGTGGATTGCATGATGAGATCTTTCAAGCCTTCTCCAAAATTAGAATTAGGAAATTATTCTGTGAGCTGATAAAAATTGTCGGGTTTTTGGGACTCTATAAATCCACTGGTTGAACATCACTACCTTGAATCACAATGCAAGGTATTTTTAAATAGAATGAAGTAATAAGTATTGGTATTTTGGTCACACTTGATGAAAAAATTGGTATTACAGGTGCACCTTTGCATGGCTCAATCTTTTTTTCTTTTAAGTATCAAAACCAAATATAAAATCACTGCACAGTTCCCCCAATCATACAATACAGTTCACTTACTATTTTTAAGGTATTCTTCTCTGCTTTGGTGTCATAACCCTGTTGTTACCTCTTGTAGGAACAAAAATGTCAATGGCAAATTGTCTATGAATGCAGTGAAAGGATTTTGTAGCTTTTTTCATACTTACATGAGATTAATCTCACCTCTGTTGGATGCTACTGGCTGTGTATAGAAGTTCTTACCTGATAGATGGATGGTAGAAAATTAACAGAATGGAATTTTTACTCCTGAGGCAGTTTTTTTACCACATAGGCACAACATAAGGTATTTTTGTCCTAATTGCTTGAAGTATAAATAGACAAAGCAAAATACAAAATGAAGGAAAGAAAAATGTTGTTTTCAGTGTCAAAACTTTCCACGTATGCTGGAGCTGGGCACTCCTCTGGGTCACAGACCCTTGCGACACCTGTAATTCAGCTATAAGCGATAATGACCGCATAAAGAGGAAGCATCCAGTGAGTTTTTGCAAAAGTACCTAAATTCCTAAATGTGTGTCATAAAACCTTAGTGTCTAGTGACTTGTCTAAAATGACAGAGGCACTTTTCAGAAGGAGAGGGGGTCCTCTGTGTCCTAGAAAAATGTTTTAATTACCTCAGCATTTTTCCTCACCAAGAACTATAAGGCAATAGAATAATTTCATAATAACAGTGCTTAAAAGCTCGTCATTTGGACCATGCAAAGTGAACTGAAGAATTGTAAACTGACATACGGAAAGTTGATCTGAATGAAAAGCAGATATTTTTTTCAGTCACTTATTCTATTAACTGGAAAATTCGAATTCCAAACTACAGATAAATGTAACCACTGGCAACTATTATTTTTAAAATACCTTAAAAAAGATGAATAAATGAGTTTTCTGCTGGCTGGGGATAATAATACTAAAATGGGATGGTATAATGTAAAAACACTCTGAAACAAGCAAAGTCACATCTTATTTCAGTTTCTTAATTTTACTTGTAAATTTTCACCAACGTGCCATAAGTAAACTGCTTACAGGATACTTTAATCATTTGCCAGTCACAGTCAAATCAGTGAGATTTCTGGGTAGGCCATTTGCCTTGGATTTGAATCCAAATGACAGAATTATTTGGATGTAACACAATTAAGTCTGTCCAGTTATGATGGCCATTTAATGAGCTTCAGCAAGGCAGAAGGGAGTTAGTTCTACCTGTCTAAGCAGGGTTTTAATATGCCATAAAGCTAACATAATAAATAATTTAAGTGCTGAAATATTACAAAGGTAAGACTTTCCCACTGACTCAGTAATATGGATTGTCACGCATGGAGACAGCCATTAGAAATCGAACCGATAACAAAGTGAAAAAGAATAGACCACAATATTTGACTGCTAAATAGTTAAAAATGTGCTCTCTTTCTTCATAGGAGTGCGTTAGAGTTTGAGACAGTTGTAACTTGCACTTGACAGATATTTTTGTTGCTCTGCCTATAGGTCTGCTCTCCTGTGTCTTGTTGCTAGAAGGCACGGTCCTGGGGAAGAACGAATGAATGAATGAAGACAGGAAGCAACTCATAGAGTTGTATAAGAAATGATGCGCTGCCCTATTTTAAACAGAAAACCCAAATTATTTCTATCAGACACTAAATTAACCCAGTGGGGATTTCTGACTGTTCCAGGCAGAAAACTACTTTATTCATAAGAATAATTGGATATTCGATAGATCGTCAAGTTTCATATCATGAGTTGTAAATGTCGGCTCATCCGTAAAGGATTATCATGGGGTCTGTGTGTCTTTACCGAGGCAATTATGCAGTTGGTTAAGTTCCACAATGCCCTGAAACCTAGCTTCAGGACAGAGTCAAGGTCCTAAACCAACAGAACTTGGCCTTTTCAGTGTCAAGCAGGAATGAAGTTGGCAGTACTGCACTAGGAGCCTCCTCTGTCACTTATGACACAGACCAGCTAAAAGGAAATGGAAATGATGCTAGAAACGGAGAGGTGCGTGGAGGGGAGGGATAAAAGAACCGTCCACCTTTAAGAAGGAAATGTGAAAATTAGCCTTGAGTTATGATCCTCCAGGAATTAACGGAAGGTATGATTTTTACATCTGCTGAATTTTCCAAGTCCTCTTTTCTTTTCAGTGACAAAAATACATAATTCAAAGACAAAACATTTTTCTGCTACCATAAAAAGTTCACAAGTTATGAGGTAATTGCATTAGCCCGCTGAGAAAAGAGAAGAGTATGCAAGAAATCCTGATTGGCGTTTCTCTGTTTAAAAGGAATTATTTTCCAATACCTGAGCATGCCCAGAGGAGCTAGTCTCTGAGCAGCTGTGAAACAGAACCTTTTTACTTCAGGGTTAGTGCAGGGAGCTCATTAGCACAGCCTCAACCCTCAGCTAAACAGCCTTGTTTGCATATTGAAGCAATAGAATGTGAAGGTGTTAAAAAGGAAGAATTGCAGCCGCTACTCCTGACTGACATGTCTATCTGGGCTCTTGTGTTTACAAGAGAATAACGAAGCTGCCCCAAAGCCCCTACTGGGCCTGATTATTATGCAGAGGCTTCTTAGATTATGTATAATTGATATCCATTTTCCCTCCAGCTAACCAATGGCAGCTCTCAGGAGTAATGCTCACTCTCCTGCATCTTACCAACCAAGCAAACACTGGAAATTGCTATCTTTTACTAGGCTTAATAATTTTTAAAGACCAAAAATTGACATTTACATTTTTCAGAAGCACAGATGACTGCACTGTTGGTGCGTTTTCCTGCTAATAACAATCAAACAGTGGAGTCATTGTATTTAAGTGTGATGCTGGTCTCGGGGTATGTTTGTGTGTCATTTCTATATATATTTATACACACACACATTCAATGGACTCTGTATATAATGTGTGTATGTCCCAGTTTTTTCCATATGTTAACAATATGGTAACAAAAAGCAAGGGCAAGTTCTGAAAGCTTATTTTCTGCCATTTTTGTGAAAGATTTGCAAGGTGAATTATGCAGGCAAAGACACTCCTTCAATTACATTTACTGGTCCCCTTTCTGTACTTACAATAGTTATCTTCATCCTTACAATTTAGGCCAAATGCTCAATTCCTAAACCTGACACAGGCATGAAATTGAGTAGTGCAGTGCTCATTTTTTAGTGCTCAAACAGTTCTCTGCTCATCCAAGAGAAAAATCCCACTGAAGTTTTTCCTCAAAAATGAGATATTACATTTGGCCTTTAAATTACAAAGCAGTTATGAGACAGGGGTTTTTAATTTCATTGGTCAATATTTTTTTTTTTTTGTCTGGTTCAGAGCTTCTGAAAGGATGTTTGTGTGGGAGGATTGGGCACGATAATTTTAAAAGTTTTGTCTATAAAGAGCTGATCTTGAAAATGAAATGCTAATAGCTTCAGATAAACAGGAAAAGTCTGTATAACCCTCTCAATGTACTGTACTTCAATCCTGCCCTTCAGCCTTTTTGCTGTTTTTGTCCTGGATATCTCTTCAGCACAAACTGTCAGTTGCATGGAGATCTTTTTATCCATACAAATAGTTGCCAGAATAAGGATGTGTCCAGTCCAATCATTTGCATGTCACCTTTCTCTCCAGAGGTGAAGACCTAGCTTACTAATCCTTTCTGCTACCTAACCTTGGCAGAATTTTAATTTTAATCTGCTCTCTGAGGAGATGCACAAGAAAATGCAAGGAATATTAATACATGGGCTGAACTGGGTTGAATGTGAAAAGGTGATAGTTCTTCCAGTCCCTCAGATATATACCCATTCAAAAGTATAACCATTCTGACTGCATTAAACCCACTCTCTGCCCTGAGTAAGTCAAACCAGCAGAAAGGAAGACCCTGAATTAATTGAACTACTTATACGACCTTAACCACTACCAAAAATCTACATACTGCTTCCATCCACTGAAGAGCTTGAGCAAAACCAGATAATAATAAGCAAGGAACATACAACCTTTCCATAGCTGATTTTTGTTCCAGCAACTTTTCAGAAAACAGAGGGTAGTCACAAAAAGCTGAACAGTTTGCAGCTGCCCTTACCTTAGCGTAACTGCCTTTATGTTACGGAAACACAAATAGACAGAAACCGACCACGACAAAAAATTTTCTGCTGAAAGAAGAGGCAAGTCCCAACAGGCAGTCATTCACATAACGATCTCCTGACCTGTATTTAACAAAAGCTACACACTAGTACTGAAAATGACTGAAGTCAAATAGTCATTTCAGAGTTGCACCTTTGGCAGTGGACCACAGGACTGCAGTATGCACTATCACACAAGGATTTCAGGCCACGTAATTACATTCCAAGCAGTGTTAGCCCTGCACTGACCATGTAGATCAGTTAAGAGATGCTATAGTTTTCCTTTTTTATAATGTAAGCTTCTGCTTTTTACGTAAGCCTCTGCAAAGTGGTCACTGCTGTGCTGCAGAGAGCTGACTGGTCACATAGGTTTGTCTCTCCACCTCCTTTCAGGTGCTAACTTTCATTAAAAGAAGTTTAATTAAATATTAATTTATTACTTATTTATTATATAGTGCTTTTCCATGCCAAGAACTGCTGAGCTTGCCATACAGATACTATTTGATCTCGGGGAAGAAAGAAAGAAGGCTGTGTGTCCATGGATGGGAGGGAGACATGATCTGTATTGAGATGCAGCCAACGTTGTGAAAGACTTAGGTCACATCCAGTATTTGCTATAAAGCTCAAGAGCGTCTGTATTATAAGGCATATTTGTGCTGTTCACATCTTCGGTATATGATTTCGAGATGCTCCTTGAAAGTATTTGTGGCATTTCGCCACTACCTTCCCTTGAAAAAAAAGTTATCGGGAGGACAGTTGCACCTTCGCTTTCACATTCACTCTTACACACACTGAAGCACAAGCCTTCTTTGACTTCCACCAGTGTCCAAAAGAGGCTATGACATTTTCTTTTCCTTCAGAAATATAGAACCACCTCAGTGCTTTGGGTCTGGGGTCAACTTCTGCAGGTCTCTTCTCATTAAGAGGGAGCATGCCTGGCCTGATTTGCCAAGCACCTGTAGAAGCTATTAATAGATATAGGGACTGGCTTTAATAACACAAAATCTGGACTGTCTCTTATGGGGACGCGACTCTTCTCCTTCTTTCTTTTGTTCTATAAGCCTAAAATAAAGACATAAAGCCACCACTGCCCAGTCTCCTTCTGGAGAGCAGCCTGTGATTGCCTCTTGGAGCAGACCCTGTTTCTCAGGATACTTTTCCTGAGGAGTGATATAATGAATACTGAATGTTTTTCTTTTATAACATAAAATACTTTCCAAAGTCCTTTTACCATCACCATAGGGAGAAAAATTGTGATGACTATCTGACAAAGGTCATAATCAGTAAATATGCAAAGTGATGTACAGACTAGAGCTTTGGACCAGTTTGCTAGATGATCCATCAACAGTAATTAAGAAACGATCTTCAAGGTTTGGTCCAGAAAGCATTTAAGTGTTAACTTATATATACAGACATATTGAGTTTAAAAAGCTGACTGAGAACCTCATAAGAGGTTTTTCTTTTTATTTCCATTTGCTTCTAGTTTACACCAGATTTTTCTCACCCTGTGTTGGCAATTCCTTTTCCAGATCCAGGGGAAACCAAGGCATTCAGCCATACATGAAAATCTATATTTTAAATCAGCTCTGCAACACATTTTTCTATTTATTCTCTGCTTATCATTTTCCTTGGTAGTAACAGGGGCCTTTTGAGTCACAGCTTCTATGCCACATTGATGGCACATGGCACACAAATGAAGCCACAGCATGAAAAAGACTGCAGGACATGATTATAGCAAAGAATAATTGAAGGCCCAGGAACTTATGGTCCAGAATAAATTTTAGCCTGCCGCTCAGTGTGTTCTGCATTCATTACTATTCAGTGGAAGTGCCATACACAAAAACAACAAGAAGTTTACTCCTGGCACTAGAAATTCTCGCCTGCAAGAAGGCTAAACAGTCCAAACTGGAGACAGAATAACTGTTGGAATGAATATTTAATGACCGCTTCAAGAGGTTAGCACAGGGAGGGAGGAGAACAAAGTCTGCCCTTCAAAGACTGTTCTTGTGTAAGGTCAGTGCAATTTGTTTTACAAGTCTATTGAAATATGACACAAACTCCCTCTTTATTAGATAGATAGGTCTTCTTTGCTTTAATTTGTTGTTGCTACCAGACTGACACTGTGAAACACCTGAAATTTTCTGTATCCTAAAGAAACAGACTATATTTTGATATAAATACAGAAATACTGGTAGTCTTTTTAGTAATCAAAACTCTTATTGTTCCACATTGTTTCCTACTTCAACAGAGGAACTTAACACAATCAGTTTGTACTAGTCAGTGCCCAGGAACTACCTCAGGTTTTCATTTTCTCTATACCTTGCTGGGCTATAGCTAGTGTACGTTGATCTGAATATCACTGATCTTAGTGTCTTGCAAAGTGTTCTTGCAAAATTAAGTGCCTCAGAATTGACATAATTTTGTGTACAAGAATCTCAAAGTCAATACCAGGAGATAAAGCAATGCTCTTTGGATAGACAATAAAAGTACCACTGCATAAGACCATCACATCTCCCAGCTCAGTGTGCTAAAATTTCAAGTCCTAAGAATCTGATTATGTCCATAAAAATGTAAGTCCAAAAGTTTTCTAAGTGCTATAAAGAACTGTTCCTTATTTATTTTTAAGTCTGTTAGTCTTGATATTTTTCATGTCAATCAGTGGGTTTCTCTTAATTTCCTGCCAGACAAGCTATATGCATAGAATACCACAGAGACAAAAGGAAACTTCCACAGCCAAGCACCATTGACTTGGGCTGCTTTATTCCTCAGAAGCCCTTTTTCAGGCAGCACCTCATTGCTGCAACAAATTAATCACGAAAGCCCTGATCTGGTAATGATGTGCTATGGATTTGCAAAAGCTCGAAAGGCATTACATCTATTACCTGAAAGAAAAATGAGGTGAGTGCTCAGCACAGGAAAATTAGCACAGCAGCACTGTCAGAGGCCAGTCTTCCTCTGGAGCAGTTACTAGTGAAGTTAGTAAAGTCCCAAAACTCTGACGGTTCAGTTTTGGCCTGGGCCAAATACTCATCTCTGTAGTTGTGCTTGAAATCTAAAGAGTAGACAGATTTTGTACCAGAGCTGCATGGATCTTGGGTTGTTGTTTTCCACAGGTTTGGTGAAACAAACAATTCTCAAAGACTGGCATCAGCCTGATCTTTGTTAGTACTCACAGAGGCTTAGATTCAAATATAAATTACTCCTTAGCCTGTTTTCATCCTCCCTCTTTCCAAGCCTATCATAATTTTCATCATGTTCTGAAGGAACAATTGTGATGTTTATGCTGTTATTCAAGTGAGTAAGTTAGTTACATTCTACTTTATCTCAAAACATTTTTGCTTTTTGCCACTGATGACAGTTCTGTAAAATAAGACAGCATCTTCAGGTGACAGAATGGACAGATGTCTTTCTTTGGCTTTAAGGTACAACAAGAGGATGGGGAAAACACTATAAATGCATAAATACGGCATTTCCTGAGTCCCTGCAGAAACATTCAGCTGATATCTACTCTGACACTTAAGGCTCAAACCAAGCCTGTTATAACAATCAGTCTCTTAATGCTATGCTGAGAGACCCCCTCCGCTCAAGCTCCACAGCTCTTCAGAGAAAGAGAGAGAGTCAGCAGCCCCTGAGCAATGTACTGTTGTTGGTCCAAGCTCTTCCTCATGGAGATGGATCAAGCACAAGAAACCATCCACCACCAAATACACTAGCTCAGTTCTTGCAGAATGGATACTTTGAGACTGAGCCAGAGCTTGGCTGCTTGCAGAGTAGGCATCACCACAGGACCTCAGTCATGACAATGTTCCTCTGAATCCACTGAAGTCACTGAAGTTACTCTAATTTTCTTTCAATTGCAATTACTGCAGCTGAAAGCAAAATCAGTGCCAAGTAGTTTGTATTGTCCACACACAGAGCTTGGGAGCTCGAGAGCAAAAATGCATTCTCTGACCTTTTATTGGAAATTCACCCCCTAGCAATAAAGGGGAGAAAATGAAGACTGTATGGTGAGGTTTGCTATTAAAGCATCACCAAGCATGCCAAGTGCTAAACACATATAGTACACATACAAAGACAATCTCTGCCCCTCAGCTTTTTCTAAATCAAGACATTCTCCTATCTCTCCAGGCAATATATTTCCTTTCTTTCAGCACAGTACAATTGCCTAGAGTTCACGGCCTTTTTCAGGACCACAATATGAGCCATTAAACAAAACATATCCATTCAAGATTTCTCATTTTAAAATAATTTATAACAATATCAGAACCATGTCACTGCATGATTACAGGATATCATTTAACAAATTTTAGCTGAGTGAGCAAGGGATAGATTTCATTTGGTTTCCCTCACATTTGAGATACCTTTAAATATACATACAAAGAAAGTATAAAACATAACTATTTTTGTTATGAAGCACACTGTGGGGATTCATCTCATCCATTTAAAAACATAGACTCTGAAATTAAGATAGTCCAAGAGACAGCACATATCATCCTGTCATAGGTGTCTAAGACAAGTGCAATGAAGCTGAGATGGCTCAGTCTAAATGTCTAACGTTAAGGTGACTGAAATTAGAGAAGATGAAGACCCGCTGTAGTGATGTGGGGCAGAACAAGGCAGCAAAGGATTTGGGCCAATGTGGGAGCACTGGAACCAACCGTATGAACCAATTTTTGTTACACACTTCAGAGGAAATATAATTCTGCCTGTAATTCATGGAGAATTAAGTTCTCTGATCACAGGTGACAAAAGGTAATTGTAACAGAAGAATATATTGTTGTATGCTTAATGAAGTAATTCATTTGAGAGATCTTTTATAACACTCCAGTGCACTGATTCCTCCTCCTGTGACAGATAAGCTACTGTGTGAAATTTAGAAATGAGGTCTATTACATCTAACGCACAGTGCAAAGGGCAATTTGTAAGTATGCAGGGCAGCAGCAGTCTTTCAGTAATAGATTGATCCCATCCCCCAAACATGAGAACTTTATCAAAATCACCTTTGCATATCCCACCTTCAGCCAAGCCTCACCACACTGACCTTCTCAGTATCTCTCATTTTGGTGGTTAGGATTTATTTATGTGTGTTAAATCAGACACCTATAAACTTTTGATACTAAAAAGGCTGAGCTGGACTTTCTCTAAGCCTTTTGTGGAGGCTGCCATTGAGAGAAATAGCCATCATAATTAAACAGGTAGGGCATCCACTTAAAACAAAATGGCACAGCTGCACATTTTTCACACTGACTGTCAGAAAATCTTATGTATTTTTAAAAGGCAAATTTCACCAGAAGAGTAATTTTGGGAAAAAAAAAATCTCAGACTGTGTTCCAGAAATGAAAAGTCCAGGCATGGTCAAGGATTTGCTAGTTGTGGAACACTCACTCCACCAGAACTAACAAGCAGCCTAAATGAAAAAATTAGCATAGATAGTAAGGTGTCCCCTGAATTCAAGGTAACAAAACACCTTTATGTAGGGAACTAGCAATCCTTTTAACCACCAGTCAGCAGTTCATTCATAGTTGCCAACCATACTTAAAAATACAAAATCTATGAGGAAGACTAAATCAACAAATACTTCCATGAATATCCTACTTAGTAAAAAGAACAATTAACAACCAACTCCAACAGGAATCTTCTGCCTACAAAATCTGTACTTGCAACACAAAAAATTAGAAATTTCTTTTCCAAGTTAAAAAGCAGTTAGAGGAGCAGTGGTGGTGAAGTTAGGATGGTCTACAGATACAAGCACAGCAAGTTGTGTAGGGGAAAATGACGTTCTTCCATTAGACCAATTTTTATAATTAGAAAAAAACAGATGAGTTTTCCTGCACACAAACCTTTAGTCAAGTTCTTCAGAATGCAGTGTTATTCTTTGTGGTTACAAATCATATTACATTATCGCCTTCTGTTCTTCTTAGTTACTTCCACAGAGCATAAATATTTATCCTATTGACCATTCCAGCTCCCTGAGGATGAATGCCATCTACCATGTAAAAAATGTTGTTTATGGAAGATGCTTTGCTTCTAACAGCACAAAAGTCTTTTTATAGCTCTATTACAGAAGGCATATTATGTCTTTTTTGTACTGCTGTTGTCTAATGAAACCTTCCCAAAATTGTGCCATACACTGTAAAATCACAGCAAGAAGCATTCTTGCATTAAAAGCTTTGTTACCTAAATAAAGAAAACAAAGAGAGAACAAAAAAGAGGGCAAGTTACAGATGGGGAACTGAGACACAGACTGATGTCCTCAAAAGTATTTTCCAAAGACATACAATAAATCAGTGGCAGTCTCAAACTTTCCTTTCTTTTATTATTTCCTCTTCCACATGATATTACTTACCCACACACATGAGCAAGATAACTATCACAACCATGATGCTATGCTATTATATAGCACTAAGGATGAATAAAAATGCAAGCTATGGAGTACATCAGTTTTATATCGTGCTTTCGAATGTCACAGATCTCCACCCATAACAGTACTGTATCACTGTTTCCATAGTAACAAGATAACATGAGCCACTTTGGTGTATGTTACTGTCTCTGAAAGAGTCCAATCTCAAGATGAGAATACCATATTGGACTTTGTAAATGAATTCCGATTTGTGCTTTTTATGCAAAATATATCCCCAAATGATGTACCAACTTGAACAGTGCAGTTATTTAATTGGATGATAGCAAAGACATTATAGATAGAAAACAGGTTTGCAGGTGTGACAATGAGCCGAAAATGCTTTTCTTTTTAGATAAAGGAGCTACAAGGCAACAGATTCTCATGCCAAATTAAAAAATGTTTATATTAAATTGACAGGAAGGAATTACGGGATGGTAGTCATATATAAGGCCCAGCAAAAGACTGTAGAGAATTTTAAAAATAGAGTAGTTCCCAAAATACAACTGATGGCTGAGGAAAAGGTGTGATATGAGCTCACTCATAGTACAGGTATAATTGTAGCAAGCCAGGTGTCTGCAGTCCAGCAGTTGAGATCTGGGAGATGATAGACAAGGGAAGTAAAAGAACCCAACAAGAGGACAGCAAGCTACAGTGGAGCCAAAAAATAGCAGCAGGTGCAACCGACAAGGAGCTGACTTGTGTGAAGTGATCAAAAACCTGCTGGGAATATGTACATGGAGACTGTAGGATGGAAGAGGGAGGGAATGGTACTGCAAAGATGGGTAAGAAAAAAATGAGATACAAGGTGTACTTAAATCACGCCCATACAGCTTCAGGAACCATTTCCACCACTCCTAAAAATTTGACCTGAGGCAGGGCAATCCCACACAAACTTCCCACTGCTGAGCTACAAAGCCCACCACATCAGCTCACTTCCTTATCTCATTTTTGGAATGTTTTTCAGGATATCAGTTGTTTCATGGAATAGTTTGAAATGCAAAATGTATATAATGGATTGTAAAACATGGGGGATTTTCTTACTGGCTCCCTATGTGGCAGGAATGTGATTGAAATACTGTAACATAATGCATTCTTATAATTCAATTACTTTTTTCATATATTTTGGCTGTTTATATATTTTGTCTACCTTTTGATGTCTAAAAGTTAAATTAATTCAAAAGGTCTGTGCAGTTAGAAGAGCCTCCCTCTGCCTTCTAGAGATGTGCAAGGCTGGGCTTGTATTCTCCTACCATATGTATCCCTTTTAGTGGTTCAGACTTCCAGGGGCCGACAGCATTTCTTCATCTGATCAATAGCCTGAACAGTTGCTCTGTGCTCTAGTGTGTACAATTGAAGAGGCCCAGCAGTGCTACCTCTCTTAAAAGAAGAATTAAGACAAAGTCACTTCTTTCCACAGCAGTCCTGTATGCCAGCTCCTCATTTTTATTGAATGTCACTAAATCCAGATGGGAGCTCCACTGCGCCATGCTGAAGCAGTGGCAGTCCCTCACTGATGAGGTCAGCAGCCACAGGAGAGCACAAAGGGGGGCTTTAATCAGTCAGTCCATAACCAGTCGAGGAGAGATTAAATTGCCTCCACTAAAACACTGGCCAACCCTCACCACAAGGAAAGTCTTCACTTAAATGGCCTTTTCTTCTCTCAAAACTTTGCTTCACATAATTTGTGAGAGGAACCTGGGGAAACCTTTGTAAAATCATGAGAGCAGGGGATAGATTTGTGTGTAAGTATGAAAGTGTAGCTGTATGGTCTACTGTGCAATAGTTTTCCCCATAAAATATCCTATTCTCCTATTCCTGTTTCATTCAGGCTGGTGGGGACTCAAGTGGCTCTAATGAGACAAGCATGAGTGAAAGACAGACATGTAGACTGTGAACTGAGTTTCAGCGATAAAATTTCCCAGGGGCTGGCTATGCTCCTGACTTTTAAACACCACTCACTTATTGAAGGAACATAACTGAAGTGAAGATGAGTATAAACATGTATCTGAACAAAAGTGAGATTTGCACCAAGTCATCCAGTGATCTCACTCCTCGCTCAGTGAACCAGTCCTCTGACCTGCCCTGTGAGAGCTTTTCTTCTCCCTCCCTCACTGCCAGCTGTAAGTATCCTTTTCATCCAGAGGTCTCTGCCATTTCAGATCACCTGGTCTACAGCTGACTTTTGCTCTAGCACTGCTCAGGTTTCTAGGGAGTTAAGAAATGACCTTATGTTTTACAGAATTCATTCAAGCTTTCAAACACAGCAAGAAATTCCAGCACCTATTGTATACAGTACCTGTCCATAATATGACATGCTGCAAAACTTCACGCCCTATCTGCAGAATATACAGCTGAAATGTATTTAACCTTCAGCATATACAAGAGCAATAAACAACTAGAACTTTGCCTCAGCAGGGACATGAGAAATGCAAAAATCTGGTAAATGGTGATGGAGCAAAACTTTCAGTAGGAAAGTGACATAGGCAGTCTTTACGGTAATGCTGACAAATACACTATTATAGGTGTTGGGATGTGTTTTGGGACTCTTTCCCCTTTACTTTGCAAAGGAACTTGCTAGAAGATACCAACAGGACTCCAGCCTCTAACCCTAAGCTTGATTTACCCCTATAACAACAAAATATAACAATATTCTTTAAATGGAGACTACTCAGATTTGCTGGGTGAGATAGGTAAAAGAAAAGCTTTGAAAACTATTTCATTCCGTTACAGGGAGAGTTTGAAGGGGATGCTTTTGTAAAGTCTTTTGTTTTACTTAGCGGTTTTTTTGGACAGTCCTGATTTGCAAGCCAGCAAGTTTCAGTGACTTCCTACATTACATTGACTCTACATCACTTGGTCCCCACACAATTATTCTTCTCTTCATCACCTCTGAACGCTGGTTTTGGGTCTGCTCCATGTTGCAGATCAGACCCCTGCACTCTTGCCCCAACTCCCTGCTTGCTTATTACCTGTGTTTCATCCCTTTCTGTTAGGGGAAAGTATAATTTTTATTTTCTTCCCAAATGCTCCAGCTGCAGGCAGGATAAGATAAAGTAGCTTTCCTTTTTACTACTACAGTATATAGGATGTGCACAACTGGAACAAACAAATCAAGTGGCTTTATCAGAGTCCCTGGTATGGAACAAGATAATCTCTTCCTTTCATCAGGATTCCTGCTTGTGACTTCACATTGTCCATGAACTCTGGATGCAATGTTTGTACTGTTAGATGCCTGCAATGCAGTGGTGGGGGATCGACACCAAAAGGTTTTCTTAATAATCAGCTAGAAGGAAACAGGCATCTTAGGGTGAAATTCATTTAATAAATTTAAAAGCTTGTTTTAGGCTGAGATGAGTAAAATCTTACTTTTCAGGGACTGAGTTTTGGGGGGATTGGGGGGTTGTTTGGGGACACTACATTGACTTGATTTCCCCAAAACAAGCCAGACATAAGTGGATCAAAAGTGGAAAATATATGGCAGACATTTACTTCTAGAAGACTTAAAAAATTGGGTGTTTAGTTCCTCCTCCTGATCATGGCAGAGTTATATTAATTGTCTAAATGGTTTATGGGACAGTCCTGTGGAAGAAATGACACCATGAGATGAAAAATACTATCCGTAAGTGAAGAATGCACTAGGGAACACATGAAGAGAATGAGAAAAATATTTTAGGACATAGTTTAAACCCTGACAGTTATGGAAAATGAACTACTCATAATCTTTAAATGCTTCATGTTTTTCTTCCGTAGTATCATCTTCTCTTCTAATAAGAACAAGCAAAAAATCCAATGAAAACTAACTAAAAATTGTCCACCTGACTCTTTCTTTACCCTTCCTGAAACTGCAAGTCATTGTGTTGGACAGCTGGGAATTTCCTGCTCACTAAGGGCTCTGTAACCTCATGTAAGTCATCCTCTACAGAAAATGGAATAATTTCTCACTAAGATTATGCCAGTCCTCAGGTTACAGAAGAAGCCTATTTTATGCAGAAGAATGCATATTTTCCTGCTAGTCTGTTGGAAATTAGTACTATCTATCTCATAAGTGGGTTTATTGAATAAGGAAGAGTAGGGGAACATTTGTATTGAGTTTCTTGGAAGTTTTGCCCGGTATAGTTTATAACTCTCTGTAGATCTCCTTGTAATGTCATACTGGGATCTTCCTAACCCATTCTGTACCACACAGAAGGTTGTCATAGGCCTGAAGCTCTTAATATCATGATATCACATTAAACTGCAAAGAAAGAAATACAAAGAGATATCACAGATACTCACCCTATAGTCCTGCTCCTCTTGTCTCAAAAGTATCAGTTTCAAAAACTTTAATTTCAGAAAAAGTCTCAAGCATGATGTGTTTTGCTGTGTTGATTAGGAAAGTTAGACTTACACCTAACCAGCTCTTTAGCCAAACACTTGTTAGAGACACATGTTACCTTATTAATCTATCAGTTGTTTAGAGAATATGGTCAACTTGCAAGCAGCAGAGTACCTCTATGTCTCTAAAAGGAGCTCAGTTTCCAAAATCCTTTAAGGTGTAGGAATACTCCAGAGTAATAAACTGTCAAAGTGCCAAAGGAGGCTGTGCTGTCCAAACTTTGCACTGGATGTCACATCCCCAAATCCTCTCTGACAACACAGACGAAAGCATTCACACCAGCCCTTGGGACTCTGCAGCACATGCCTGAGAGCTGGCAGCTCAAGGGTAACTCACACTGCTCAGGTCATCTGCTCCCTTCTCCCAAGGAACATAACTCCCTGAAGCTATCAGATCACTCAAAGACCACCCTGATTACTGGGTAAGACTGAGAAAAAAGAATGACTCCTGTTTAAACTCTTAAGATAAAATATTAAAGCAAATTATTATAATACTGGAAAAAAGAGAGAGAAAAGTAGTATTAAGCCTCCTCCCTGGCTTGTATATTGTATTAGTTACCACAGAGGGCTAGAAACCTAGTCTTTTGCCCTAAAAAAGCTTCCTATGGTTGCTTTGCTAAAAGCAGAGTTTCTCTTCAGCTATTACAACTTAACTGTTTGAATGGTTCTTCAGCTCAGCCCCAGTCCCTGCAGACTCAGTTCTCCTTAATGCCTGCTGAATTTGTGGATTTCCTGTGTCTTTTCTAAAGATAGGTCTTCACAATATTGGTAGGTGCAGTCTGTGCTAGCTTCTTCTCATGGTGTCCCACCGTGCTGCACCTGCAACCTGCTGTTACATGACTCAGTTTTCTTCACAGCATGTAGGAGAGAATGGAGGGTCACAGCGAGCAAATGCACAACTAGGTGATCGGGCCCAGTCAGCATGTGTTTATGAAAGGCACGTCCTGCTTGACCAACCTGATCTCCTTCTATGACAAGGTGACCCGCTTAGTGGATGAGGGAAAGTCTGTGGATGTTGTCTACCTGGACTTTAGTAAGGCCTGTGACACCATTTCCCACAGCATTCTCCTGGAGAAACTGGCTGCTCGTGGCTTGGATTTGTGTACTCTTCACTGGGTAAAAAACTGGCTGGATAGCCGGGACCAAAGAGTTGTGGTGAATGGAGTCAAATCCAGCTGGCAGCCAGTCGCAAGTGGTGTTCCCCAGGACTCAGTAGTGGGGCCAGTTCTGTTTAATATCTTTATCAGTGATCTGGACCAGGGGATTGAGCACACCCTCAGTAAGTTTGCAGATGACACCAAGTTGGGCAGGAGTGTCGATCTGTTGGAGGGTAAGAAGGCTCTGCAGAGGGATCTGACAGGCTGGATCGATGGACCAAGGCCAACTGCACGAGGTTCAGCAAGGCTCAGTGCCAGGTCCTGCACTTGGGTCACAATAACCCCATGCAATGCTGCAGGCTTGGGGAGAAGTGGCTGGAGAGCTGCCTGGCAGAAAAGGACCTGGGGGTGTTGGCTGACAGACGCCTGAACATGAGCCAGCAGTGTGCCCAGGTGGCCAAGAAGGCCAGTAGCATCCTGGCTTGTATCAGGAATACGGTGGCCAGCAGGATGAGGGAAGTGATCGTCCCCCTGTACTTGGCACTGGTGAGGCCATACCTCGAGTACTGTGTTCAGCGTTGGGCCCCTTGCTACAAGAAAGACATTGAGGTGTTGGAATGCATCCAAAGAAGGGCAGTGAAGCTGGTAAAGGGCCTAGAGCACAAGTCTTATGAGGAGTGGCCGAGGGAGCTGGGGTTGTTTAGTCTGGAGAAGAGGAGGCTGAGGGGAGACCTTACTGCTCTCTACAACTACCTGAAAGGAGGTTGTAGCGAGGTGGGGGTCGGTCTCTTCTCTCAGGTAACAAGCAATAGGACAAGAGGAAGCAGCCTCAAGTTGCACCAGGGCAGGTTTAGATTGGATATTAGGAAAAATTTCTTCACTGAAAGGGTAGTCAGGCACTGGAACAGGCTGCCCAGGGAAGTGGTTGAGTCCCCATCCCTGGAGGTATTTAAAAGAGGTGTAGATGTGGTGCTTCGGGACATGGTTTAGTGGTGGACTTGGCAGTGCTAGGTCAACGGTTGGACTTGATGATCTTAAAGGTCTTTTCCAACCTAAATGATTCTATGATTCTATCATTCTAAATGAGCTGCTTAGGGGAAGAGTATGAGAAACAGGTCAAGTATAAGAGTAATCCTTTGATATGTCCTCTCAGCATTTAGCAAGTAGAGGTTTTGAAACTTCCTCTACTGAAGACTGAATCAGGACAATCATATCTAACAGCTACCTGCATATATATGTGTGTGTGCATGTGTGTGTATGCGCACATATATATACACATAAAAAATATAAAATTCACTTATATTTTTGGTCTCTGTAACACTTTGTGCTAAAAAGTTCCATGTATTGTTTTGCCTGCTTCTTGCTTCATGATAATTTCAGTACTTTTACTTGTTCTTGCATTGTAAAAAATGGTGGAAGATGATTCCCC
This sequence comes from Nipponia nippon, assembly GCF_047370975.1. Lineage (NCBI taxonomy): Eukaryota > Metazoa > Chordata > Aves > Pelecaniformes > Threskiornithidae > Nipponia > Nipponia nippon. Next base: position 152,960,376 of record NW_028262290.1, on the reverse strand, counting down.
ATCACCTTCTCTGTTCATGACTTTCTAGCCCTCTCTCATATCCCTACTGCCTCTAATTTAGCGTCTCTTCTCTGAAATAAAAGGTCTTAATTTATTTCACATAGAGATCTGTTTCATATTTGTTGCCATACCTGTTTCTCTTCTGTCTAAATATTCTTGCTGTTGCATATGCATTTTCAGAGGGGATATCAAAACCATTGGCAGTTTTTAAGATGTGCATTCAGCACCAATTTACAAAAAAATACAGGGCTGCATTCTGATCTTCTGGTCTCTGCTTCTTCCCTGACAGTGTGAAATCATCACAAAAACAGCATGCGGAGGAGGATCTGCTCAGAGCTAGCTGATAGGAAATGCTCAGAGCAAGGAGATGCCACCACTAAATCCTGCCCTTCTCTGGCATTTTACAAGCCCCAGATCAGGATTAAAAAACCCAAAACCTTCTCATGAGGAGCACTCCATGGCATCATATAGAATATACCGCATTGTATGCAGAGCACTCACTGGATCTGGGAAAGCTCTGGTCCAATTTACCCCTTTCTGCTGGTAATGATTCAAAGCCATCCTTCTCAGCTCCAGAGGAGCACTCATAAAGGTGAACTTACAGGTGTGTCTCCTCCCAAGTGACGCCTTGACTGGTGGGGGAAGCATCCAACCCTCCTCTAGCTCGGTGGGTCCTGGAGGGTTTTTTGTAAGTAGAACAGCTTTAAAAGAAGGGATAGAGAGTGTCTCCTCTTCAGACTAGAGCAGCAACAGGGCACTTTCTTCAAAGGTAAGAAACATGGATTTAAATCCACAGAACTAAGGAACTAAACTGTGGTATTCCCCATGCTGGTCAAAAGCTCCAACTAGTGAGCTGCCATACAAAATGAAAAGAGTGCTCATACTTTCCAGCTTTGTTAAAAGGGGGGGGAAGCCAAAGTAAAAACAGTTGCTCCATTTTTACAGCCCCTGATCTATCAGGCTCTTTGTGATAATAGGGACTCTATAAGACATCTTAAGCTGAAATGTTGGAGTACTCAAAAGTTATTCTTCACTCCTGAAATTCTCAACTTAAAAGCCTAATTTTTTTAAAATGTGGGAATAAAAATGCACAATTGTACACTATGCAGTGACATGCTTTCAGGAACAGAAAAGCAAGACATTCCTTCCTATTTTTCCTGCCATACATGGGCTTCAGAACTAAGATCTCTACCACAGTATAGCAGCAAGAAAGTAGGGGAGTTTTATCCAACCTGGCAAATTGCAGAATCTAGCAACTGGGAAAGACAGGACATTTTTTTTTTGCCTTTCTTTTTTCTTTGCTTTGTTGGTAAATTTTTGCTCTAGATATTGGAAATGAACAGAGCAAAGGGAAAGGTGGGCTTGAATTCAGAAGAAATGAGGCTTTGATCTTAAAGAAGGTAAAAATCAGAGCACAGAGAGTACAAATATCACTAGGTCAGGGGAAGTGATGTCACACTCATAATGAGCAACAACAATACTGCTGAAAAAAAAAACTTCAAAAAATGTCTCCTAGATATTAAATCAAGGGGTATGTTTGCATGTTAACTGCCTCCAAGCGATCTTTTATATTAAACTTCTTTACGTGCAAGACTTCATTTACAGGGCGACTGCTTAGGAAAACAGGGGTTTTCCAAGCGCCTGAAAAGATTGTCTGACTGATTGTCTGTCTACAGGTTTTCTTTTAAAGCTTTTTTAAGTATATGATCCCATCCCAGCTATTTAACTCAGGAACCTGTCAATTACATGCTGCCTAATTGAACTCTTGGATACTGTAGGACTGCAAGCCACAAAGCATATGAATAAAAATGTGAAGAAAGGGTTTTCGGCTGTGATTTCATTCTTCAAACCCAATTTGAAAAGGTCAAATTTCAGACTGCACAACCCCATTGAGGCTTAGGGACTAAACAGGGACAATAACAAAAAAAGAAAAAAAACCAAATTTTTTCTTCCCCTTTTGAGAGGCAAGAGGAGGTCTTTAATACCAGTTACTTTCTGGGGCTGATAGCAAGGTCTGAGGGTGGGAAGAGGACAATGAAAATTGTAAAGGGGAAACATGTGAGTCAGTTTTTGTACTGCTGAGCTAATAAATGGATGAATGACTGACTGTGTGACGTCTCCTTCAGAGACACTTTGCAATCCTGATTTCTCTTGTTTGATTTTTTTTCTTCAAAGAGAAAATATGGGATACCAAACAGATTTAGGGGCTAAATAAGGGAAAATACCTCTGGAACAGATTTTACAAAAAGCTAGAAATAAATTGTGTATTTCACAATGATTGGACTGTGGTTCTGAGCCAAAGCCCCCTGAGGTTAAGTAAAAACCTCCTTGATTTCAACAGGCTGTGTCAGAACCTAAACCACAGTGTTTTACAGAAATAAGTGTCAGTATCTATCTTGACATGTATTAAACAAATTTAAACTACCTATTTAGTCAGCATACAAATGGATTTACGTTGTCTCCATGTTTATTGATTGACTGCATAAACAAGTGTGACCTCAGCTGGTATAAAACCTTAGGACTCCACCAACTCTAGTGGAGCAGTGACAGTTTGTGACAGCAGGGAGATCTGAACCATAAAGAAGAAGGGACTTTACATAGTATATGGCCATCCATGTTCTTAAATAGTATGAAATATGAATGAGTGAGTCCATAATATTAGCTGATGAGCAGTTACTCTAAGGAAGAAAAAGCATCTAACCACATATGCTCATGTAGCAGGTGGTTTGCAATTATGATCATCCTGAAATGTTGTCAGAACTATGCCTGGCACCCTCTTTGATATTTAAGGGGTAATTGAGTGTTAATTCTATTGACCTTATTTGCAGAACCTCTTCCATCGTGGGAGCATTAGTGACTGTGAGGCAGCACACTTTACATAGCTGTCTACTGAATGTTTTTCTTTTAGTGATTTTTTTTTTTTTTTTTACCTGAGGCATTTCAGTCATGTAACTTCAGCAATCAATTTTGGCCCAAAGCAGCATAGGCCTCAGTCACAGAGAAGCAAGTATTTGCATGCAAGCTTGCTATTAAAGCACCAGGGAGAGGAGTGAGTCCACAAAAGCTTAAGAAATGGGAATCTGAGTTGAAACATCACACAGTCAGCTAAATTACTGGCCCTGTAATTAGCCTTTTTGGAGGTCTCTTAAACTGTTAATCCCTTTGCTGGTTATAATTGCTTTACTGAATCTAAATTAATCCGATGTTTTAAGAATAATCATGCAATTCTAATGGCTACATAAAGTAAAAAAAAATTTGGAAACTATTTTGTTTGAGTCTAATTTAGATTAGACTCTGATGAAACAATTAGTCTTGGGAATGGTATTTTTTGCAGGATTTTGTTGGGGGAGGGTTGAGTTTGGGGGCTGAGGGGGTTAATATTTTATTTACACAGTGTATGCAAAGCAGTTGTATTTAAAAATTCACTAGATTGGGAGTATTCACTGCATATGGAGAGTGAGTCAGTGCCAAATCAGAACTGGATCCATGCCAGGAAAGAGAGCCAGGGGTTAGACATCTGTAAAGTGTTAGATGGGATCGAAGACAAACCTAAAACACTTCTGTTCATTACACATTTAGGCTATTTCCTAGCCATTCATCTAGGTCTGAATTTCCAGACCAAAATCGCTGTATCTAAAGATGGACATTTGCATATTTTGCAGTGCACAGAAACTTTATTGGGTCCCAGAAGGACTAACTTAACCTGAACATATACCACTGAAATACCCAAGGGTAATCAGGTCTTATCTGACCCAGTCTGGGAAAAAAAAAAAAATATATCATCCAGGTGTCTGGGACTTCCAACACTACCAGGAATTACCTCATTATCCTACAGCACTAGCCTCATCAGATAAAGAAGAGGATGGGGGGAAAGACATGGAAACACGAGAAGGAGAGCAGATAAAAGGGAACTAGGGAGAAGAAAAAACATGTTGAGTCTTAATTGAGCTTGGAGAGGAAGCAGGAAGAGAAAAACATAGTTGTCTGGGTTATGATTTATTCTCTAGTGATCTTTGTTTGCAGTGGATTGAAACATGCTCTTGTTCCTAATATATATTTTATACCTTGTTTATCAAGTGGGAAGTCAAGGATGAACAAGTTTAACTTATGGGCAAAGTATGACGCATCTTTAGAGCCAATCTCATAAAGCATTACTTTGTAAAGCCCAGTGAGCATGTTAACATTTTCTGAGCTGTTACAGCTGATTCTACTCTAAGCCCCAGCTCAAGGAATATGTTGGTTTAGTGTGTTTCAATAAACATTTAAATGCTTTACACTTTATATAATCCCTTATATGCATAATGTGAATCTTGATCCCCAGTGCTTCACCAAGAAATCATCACTGACTGAACACAAGAAGAGAATTTGAGGTTAAATTTGGAAAGAGAAAGAGGAAAAGAAGAGCAGAGTCAGATACAAAAAGCAATGGAAATACAACTCTCTTTCTTTTTCTACATTCATCTATAAAGTAAGGAGAGATGGTCAAGCTTGGAGGGGCAGCAGGAGAGAGCCAACACAATGAACAGAGATCACTGGTAGCAAGTCTCCAAGGATTCATAAATAATTATAACTGTTGACATACACTTTGCGCTTTGATTCCTATTTTTGGAATATTTTTCTACCTTTAAGAGAATTTCTAGAGGTTCCATGCTTACATATACATTTAAAATTCCATATTCATATGTACAGATATGTGTCATCTTTTTTACAAACTACTTTTTGGATTGTTAAGGCTCCAGCAGTATACATGAGTAGTTAGAATATCATCACAATTATCCCTAATAAAAATGAAAGGGGTGTTTGAAACTAGCCCAAGCGTCCAGTTACCCTTGGGAAAGCAAGTGTGTAACAAAATGTCATCTTTGAAATACAGCTCTGTATCTCTTACACGCAGCTGAAAAACTGCCACTTCAGCAACAAAGCATGACAGCTGCTCAGAAGCATACTATGACTCTACATGCTCTTCTCTTCACTTGGCTATGATACCCTCAGTTACTCTGCACTTATGGAGCTTTTAGCCAAACATATTTTAATTTGTACACAGAGGAGAATTTTATAACACATAGTTATCAAATGTTCCATTGCTATAACACACTTTTTTTTCCCCATGATCACCAAATTTGTAATTCTATAGACAAACAAAAAACAATCAGGTTCATCTAGATGTATGACTCAAACTCCACATATGTACTACCCTTGATGTCTTTAACATGTTCAGGCCAATTTTTCTAGTCCTTCTTCACATTTAATACAGAAGGGGAAAAAAAAACAATCTACTGAATCAATAAGTTGCCTATAGGCAACTTCAGGTAATGAGCAATATTTTTCTCTATTATTTTAGTACTACTTTACAGGGAACCAAAAGTAAATACATTAAAAGAGAAACCATCAGCATCCTTATTATTTCTCCTTCCAAAATATCAGTCCTCATGTCTCATTTACTTCAACTTTTCTTTTTAACTGCCAGCACTTCTTGAAGTCTTCACCCTTAGCTTCAGTTGAGGAGCTCATCCTGCGCTAGGCATAGCCACTAGCATCTGTACCACACCAGCTACCTCCATCTGAAGGAAAGGTACGAAGTGTTCTAGGACCCACGTCTGGCCTGATCATGCATTCCTCAATGATCCAACAGCCAGGAAAGACACATAAAAAATGCATAATCAAATTAATTATGTGAAGTAGCACAAATTACTAAAGGCCAGTACAAAAGGATAGCACAAAACCATAGGAGAAAAACTTCTATGGGCTCAGGAACATGCCTGTGACAGAATTTGAAAGGGAAATAAAGCATCATGAGAACAGACTTTTAAGTGCATTATTAACAAGAGAAAAATTGAAGAAGGTAATAGTTAACAACAAAATATAGTTCATTACTAGCAAGTGGGCTAAAGTGTTGACTAAGAGACAGGATTTGGGGAGTGAAGTGGTACCTTTTATTAGACTGACTAACTTAGTAATAAAAAAAATATATATATAAGTCTTCAGGAACACAAACCCAGCTCCTGAGGCAGATGCTTGTCTATACACCAGCTATGTCCATTGGATTAATAAAAGAGATTGCCTTTTCCCCACAACCTTTCCTTGCTTATATTCTTGGGCTATCAGTTACAGCATTATCACTGTATCTTGAAAGTGTTCAATGACCTTTTTGCTTCAGCCTTTGCTTAAAAGATCACTTTTAATGTCATAGCCAATCTCATTAAAATCCTAAATAGAAGGCTGAAAATCAGGCTAGAAAAAGGAAATAATAATGGTAGAATCTACATAGATAACGTAGTAGTTTTCAAGTTGGCTAGGCCTGATGTAATTCAGCACCGAGAACACAGAAAACAGTTTTCAGAGCCATCAGCAATTGTCTTTAGCAACTTGAGGAATACAGATTCCAGAAGACTGGAGAGGGCAGACATTTACTTACATTTAAAATGTCAAAAAGGAAAAGAGAGCCTAACTTCAATAACCAGAAAAATATCAGAACAAATCATGAAAAGGTCTATTTGTAAGAATCTGGAATATAACCAGGATGTAAGTAAGAATAAAGATGAATTTTTAATAAATAAATTATGTCAGGACAAATTTATTTCTCTCTATGGCAGATAACAAGCTTTAAGGATAAAGGAGAATAAATATTGTCACTCATCTGGATTTTGGCTTTTGACATCTCACAGGACATTCCCATAGACAAGCAGATTTAAGGTAGTTAGACAGTTGCTTGGGAAGTCCAATTCAAAGAATAGTTATCAATGATTCATTTTCAAATGAGCAAGATGCATCAGGTCAGGTTCTGCAAGAATCTGTCTGTATGACATATTCATTAATGAACTGGTAGATAAATTAAGATGCTTTTTGTATTTGAAAATGACACTAAGCTAAAAAGGCCTCAAACCCTTCAGAGTACAGAATGTACATTTTAAATGATCTTGGTGAACAGCAGAAATCTGAATTCAGCTAAACAATTAAATGAATTCACATGCACATGCACAAGTAAAATTATCTGCACAAATATAAGCTGGAGAATGACTGGCCAGACAAGCACCATGTAGAAAAGAACGTAACAATTAGAATGGATCACAAACAAGCAATAAAATCATACCATTGCATAAGAAGCAATCACACTGGGTTAAAGAAAATGAGTATGTTTTATGTTAAACACACAAAACATTCCTTCCACTCAGAGATGGTAATCCTTTACCTGGATCCTTGTGACCACTGCAGGTTATCACATGTCAAGAAATACATTGACCAGCTGGAGAATGTCCCAAAAACAGAAATAAGAGTGAACTTCCAAAAAAAGGGAACTAGCATAAGACACTGCAAGAACTGGGCTTGCTTAATCCAGGAGGGGCAAGACTAGCAGGAGATCTGGTAACAGTTTTCAAATTTTCAGAAAGATTCTTTGTGAATGGAGATACTGACTTTTTCCCGTAACTTCTTAAAAAGAGAAAAGACTGCAATGAGGAAAAATTAAGTTAGAGGTGAGAGAAATATTTCAGTGTGAAAGGCCAACTAAGCAATGAGTAACAGACCTATGGAGATTTTTCCTGCTTGCTAGAAATGTTAAGGAGGAGTAAGCCAAACAACAGTGAGGACTGGTTTTCTGTATCAATCCTGCTTTGGAGCACACTTTTGAATTAGTGGATGTCATAAATATTGCACAGAAAGTATTATTATCAAACAATATGCAGCTTTCTACCCTTGCTCTATTGCATAAACTGTGGTGCTAAACATATATCTCTATTAAGGGCATTATAATGTAAGTTGAATATGAAAACTGAACGTAAAATGATTGCCATAAAAAAGGATTCAAAATCCTTTTAACTAGGCAGCGTGCTAGTGACTACAGCATAGGAATGGAAACTGGAGATACATATGTTTTTCACAGATTTTTCACAGTAGATCTCTACTTTCTGTCCAAATATTTTATTGTTCCAAAAAGATCAGAGTTTAATTATTAATTACACCCACAAAATATGAATGCCTTTGTGCATAGTCCATATTGCATTGGCTTCCAAGGTTACTGCATGCTCAACAGCTTTCTGTTTCTTCACATTAAAAAGTAAATAAAATATAATCAATTCCTGTATCCTGTAGTTATTAGCTCTGACATGTCCATTATTTCAGAAATATCAATTCTTATCACTTTCTTTCCCACTCTGAATTTTTCAGTAGGTCGACATCATACCAGCATGATTATGGACAAACCTATAGCCTTAATATATGTATCAGCATACCATATGGAGGCAAATCCTTTAAGCAGTCTGGATGATACTTCTCTAAGTTTCTCAGAGAGCTGAAATAATGAAAATTGTGCCTTGGGCCATTAAGAGGCAAAGTGGTCCCCGACCTCACTAATGTAACTAGATCCAAACATTCTCTGCTTTGTTGTAGCCTCCAAGTCTTTGTCAATTCTTACCTTAATATTTGTGAGATGAATAACATAGGGATGTTTAATTAAACCTGTGATGTCCTTCATCTCCGGCTCTTTATAGTGCCTTAATAGCACACGTATACAGTTAAACAGACCTCTCCATTTGGGTGGAGAAGTAGCACCAAGGCCAACAGAAATTCTGCACACAAAGCAGGGGAGGACCAAGTCCAGGAACAGTGAGAAGGCAATGCACTGAGCTTACCCTCACTACTCAGAGCTACATCTGAAAGTCCTTTTCTTTCATAAAACACTTTTCCTATTCTTGAGAATAATGGGGAAGACCAAAGCATAACTGCTGTTAAAAGTAGCTAACGTTACCTGTCCCTGTTGCTGTGCACTCATCAAACTCAGAAGTCATTCACACAACTTTACTCACATTGGTAGATGTATACTAGAAAAAGCAGTCACAAGATCACACTTGTCAGCATGGATTCTTGTACTTAGAACAAATCTATACATCTTTTCTAATATAAGTGAGCTACTAGGGACTTATTTTCTCCTCATAAAATGTAGTACTAAGAGAAAAACATATTTTAGAAAGTTTCTTTACTTCATTGACGGGATTTCTCCAAAATCAGTGTCATCAAAAATATTTGAGAGAGGTTTTAAAGTTATTTTTAAAAACAAACACACATACTTTCTGACAGGAAAGAGAAAGCTTGTGGTAAGCTGTACAAAACCACAACCTACGGCTGCTCTGATCATTATTCCCTCTTCCTAGTTACTGGACCACAGGCCGAAGCAACCAAGATGACAGGGTCCAGGAATAATTGTGTTGGAGCTTTAGAGCTGTCTCTGGATATGTCACATCGTTAGACTGCCCCTGTGCTGCTTGTCTCCCTCTTCCTCCTCAATGCCCTTTCCTTTCCTTTCAACATTTTCCCCTATAATTTGTCTCTATTTTATCCATTAATGAATAACATTCCTCTCAAACCCTATATACATCCTGCTGTACACAAGGTGTATATAGCAGACCTTCAAGCTGTGAGTGCAGGTTTTGCTCAGGTGGGCAGATGGATTTAAGAAGCACTTTCTGCTGGCCTCGAAAATGCATACCCGGAGCCTTTCTGCTGAAACGCAGCCTGCACAACATTAGCCTGCTTGGTTTTCAGTCTGGAGCCTTCACAAATATATACCACACCCCGTTAGTCAAGTACCCATTTCCTGTTATAAATAAGATGTTCTTTTTTTTCTAACTAGATCCTGGCTCAATCTGGAAAACTCAGACTTGGCTTCAGATTTCATGTGTTCTGTTCAGCTCAGGAAAGTTTAGTCTGCTGTCTGGAAGCAACTTAAGGATACACAGAGTTGGATTTGGTTTGACTCTTGTATTCTGCCACTGAGATAAAAACAGAACTGTGATTTTTAGGGGGTGCCTGTGTCTACACTGCTCATACAGAAAGCTCCTGAGGGTGTCCAGAATATCCTGAGTGCCTTCATACCAAAAGTGTTTGGCTCCCAGCATACCTAGCTGTACTTCCTATGGGTATGCACAAAGAAAAACCTGGGCCACAGGTTTTGTGGCATGCAATGTCATCTATCACTCAGCCTCCTATTTTTCCAAACTATGCAGATGTTATGAGCCTACCATGCAACCCTACATAAGACGCAGGGTCTCATAGCAAGTGGCAGCGGAGGAGGGGAAGAAACCAGGGTCACAGACAGATGCAGGCCCCATGGTTGTCAGCCCTCCCCACTGGTTCCCAAGTGCTGACATTGTCTGAAGTTGCAAATAGAAGCTGAGCCTTCACATGGAGGAAGGATGAGGTGGCACAGAGGTGCTCATTGGTGCAGAGACCCCTTCTTAGGCAAACTATGGAGATGCCACCACTGCCAGCCCAGCCACTGAGTGTCTGCAAGCCTGATCGTGAGCGCAGGCCTGGCTACAGCACAAGGGTCCCTGGAACAACAGTGACATAGCCCTTGCAGCTACAGGGCACACCTCAGAGATACAGTCGGGGACGTAACCTCCCCTCACAGGGGGTTTTCAGTGCCCCTCAGAGAGTGCTGCAAGGTGTGGGACAATGGGCAGTCAGGGCAATTAGCCTTGAAGACACCTTCAACAGTGCTGCAAGGCATTGGGCTTTGAGGTCCAGCTACCATGCCAACTATCTCAATCACCCCATTTGTAAACCAGTATTACAACATCCTGTATAAATAAGGGCTTGTCAGCAAGAATAAGATCCTTTAGGGCAAAGCTGCAGCTAGCGCCGGCACGGTGTGCTGCAAGCAAGGCACTGGGCCTCCCTCTCCTTCTGTCCTCATGTAGTGCCTTGTCAAAATGGTCATTGCTGCCCCACTGGGAATACAGGCACTGTGTACCAAAGGGGAGAAAGAAACCCCAGATAGGTAGGAAGGAGGAAAGAGAAGGTCTAACCTGGCTTCCTACCCTCTTGGCCTCAGTTTCGTTCCATAGATCACAATGTGATGTGATTGGTGATCCATGGAGCAAAGGAACCAGCCCACATTCTCCTTTATTTGGACACAGGACACATATCCAGAAGATTGAAGGAGAGGTATTACATCTTTCCCAAGCTCCATTCAAGTAGCTCCACACCATCCATTGCCAGCTTGTGTTTCACTTGCACAGATTTTCTCCAGTCACAAGAAACGTTTACACCGTAAGTTCTTTAAGACCCAGTTTTTGGACTGAGAACAAGACTGTGCCTTTTTAGGAATGCCAGTAAATGCTATGTATGCATTGATAGATTGAAAAATAGCAACAAATTGCCTTCTCAAAAATATTAAAAATGCACATTAGGAACCATTATGAAAAGACACTAATATCGCACAGTACAGATGACATTCTTATCTCCAGAACATCCTGACCTGAATCTATATTTATTCAGTACTTTCATGAAGATGGAGTAATCTCTGGGGACTTCACCGAGCACAAAGAGGCAAAGTGATGTGTCCACAGTAGGTAAAACAGTGATTCAGAAACGTCCTTCCTCAACCCATTACTATACCTGTTAAGCAATATTTCTTCACTTTATTAACAGGCTAAGAGATCATGAGAATTAATCACTGTGATTAATTGTGTTTATAGAAAAAAATTATAGCACAGATTGTGTTTATTGCATCTGGGGTTGGGGAGAAATCATACATTGCATCGAATGACTGTGTCAGTTCTGCTGCAAGCGCATTTCTCGCTGCTCAGATATAAATAGTGCTCACAACACATGTGAAAAGGATCACGCTCCATTCCGAGGTGGGAAATCGCTGAAGAAAACTGTTCTGGTAAACAAGCCTTTCCTGACGGCTGTCTGAATAATTGGCAGCAAGCGCAACTCCTGTATTGCTCTGCTGACAAAAACTGCCTCGCTCCTCCCTGCTACTAAAGCAACGCTGCATGTCAGGGAAGGCTGAGACCACTAATACAGAAACTGAGGAGTCTTGGTGCTGGCCTTAGAAAAACCCACCCAAAACTGTGCTCTCTAGCAAACCATTTCCAGAGTATGGCTCAGGTGTTCACTGCAGCTCCCATCTCAGCTGTTGATACCACCATCTCCCTGACAGTGCTCACCACAGGCTCAACGGCAGCTCAGCCCTGCATGGCAGACACAACAGATGTGTTTTGCCAAGTTAGAGATTCTCGAGGATGACAGTTTCACAGCCTCCGCGCAGCCTCTTTCAGTGCTGCTTAGGAAGGCTTTTCTTGTATCTCACTGGAGTCATCTCTGCTACAGCTTAAGCACATGTTTTGCTGTACTATCCACCAAGAACGTGAAGAACAAACTGTCCTCTTTTGCACACTTCTTGGTTTACTTTTGAACATCCTAGACAAGGTTGCTATACCTGCTAGCAATATTTTACATAGTTCAAGACTGTTAAGTGTTCATCTATCATCTTGTTCCAGAAAGTACATGGGATGCAGCAGGACTGCTGCATTTAATCATTTGATGGAAAGTGTGTTTAAGGGATCACACGCCTTTGCTCTGTTCAGCAGCGTCATGCGGCATCTCCAGTACCTGCATCGCACAGCATTTAATGGTCTGTTTTCCCCCTTCACCAATCACATGCACAGTGCTAACTGCTACTGTGCCCCACATCCCATGAATTACCCCTGCCAGGAAGCCTGGGAATTCTTTCCATTTCATGCATTAAGCCATATTTACATAAGCATAAAATATGCCAGCTGACTTTGCTATTCGTAAACATACCATGAAACTGATAGAAATATTGTTTGTCAGATATATTTAGGCTGTAAGCAAACACAATGGGGCATATTCATGCCATCCCCCTTGACAGTTTGCACAAGTCACCCTTCAGAGGTGCCCACCCCTTTCCGCTGACTCTATGAGGAATACAGGCTCCTAAATTTTGGTGCACCAGATTGTATCTCAGTGTGATAGCTAAAGTAGACAGTGAGTTAATCTTGCATCAGCACCAACATAGGTGGTTATCTCAGCATAGCACTTTTGGCGTATGCAATATTTGAGCAAGATCATGCACAACAAACCTCCTGTAAGTGTTCAGGCTGATAAAACTCAATGGCTCAAGTATTTCCAAAAGAAGCAGCCCAGATCTGACTGGAATTAATTTGTTTTCAAATGTAAGTGAAAGCACAGGAAATATTTTGCAGTTTTCAGTCTAATAATTATGATGAGGCATCTAAAGCAAGAGACTTCATTTTGTGTCATTGGTCAGTATATACACGCTTTACATGGTTAACACTGAGTTTCACAGCATAGATTGCATGTTCCAAACTTCTTTGGTGATATCCAGATCTTCACAGAAAGAACCTGTTCAGCTGTTCAGTTACTGTTGACATTTAGAATATGCTATTTGTTTTCCTTCTCCTTTACATTTGACAGTTACTGCTTAATAAAGGACTTCGATATAGCCCATGACATGCCTGAGGGTATTTTTAAAAAGCAGTTTGGGGGAAGAGGAAGAGAATGAATACATGAAAATAAAGCCTGATCTAAATTAGTAAATTACATGTTCCCAGATGTTTCCTTCTTGAGATCTCGCATAGAGCAACTGCATCAGGACACCTGTAGTTTAAGGTTTTCATTTGTCACTAAATCTTTCCTCCTTTTTCATAAGCTGATCTCATGTTTTCCAGGGTGATGTTGTTTTCACTTCAATCATCTGTACAAACAAATAAAGTATTCCCTCCTCCACAAACACAAGCACATGCACACGCATACTCCTCTCTTTGGTCTGCGCACAGTAGCTTGGCACCAAAAAGATATGTGATTAAGTTTTAACAAGTGTCAAAGCCAAGTGGCTCACAGACACTTACCTGGAGATCAGAATGTGGTTTAGGTGCTCTCTGAAATTCAAATTAGCAAGTGTCATTCTTCCTGCCTCCTACCACACTTCAGGGAATGTTTGATCTGTAGAGAGAGAATGAAACACAGAAAATGAGCAAGAGATAAACCCCCAGGATCCAGGGGCTCAGGCTTCCCACTCCCAAGCACTGCCACTGTCTCTGGGAGCATGTGAATAATCAAGGTTACTCTTGCTTACATGGCCATATTGCAGGGCATTAATGTAGTGTACTGTAGAACTGGTTCCCTCATAAATATTTAGATCAAGGATTTCAGCATAGAACAACAGTACAATTAACAATTCAAAATGCTACCACTGAAAGTTATTTTTGACACCATCAGCTGGAAATGAGCAGACATGCCTTTGTTAAGTTATGATGTAGTCTATCATTTGTAATACAATATCAATGCACAAACAATCCCTCAGAGCATTGATCAGAAATTTCATAATCTTTTTTTGTTCACTAAAATACACATTTTATGAAGGCTGTCGTGGTCTCATGTTACTGCCATGTTGCTCAGAAATAAAAGACGTTGCAAGGGAAGGAAGGAGATCTAACATCTGCTGACCTACATGGGTTCTTTATTGTTAAAAATGCTAAATTTAGGTAGTTTCTGTATAGAAAAAAATGAAATAGATTGGCATACAGAAAATTGATTGTATACATCAAATTCAATACAAATTTTACACTACACATAGTGATCAGAATTAATGTATGAATGTTTATCTACATCTACCCCTCATACCTCTCTAATACACTATTACACAAGTGCTTGAAAAAATACGTCAACAACCATAAACACAAAAAGAGTTGTAATACCAGATTGCAAGTATGAGCAAGTGACCTCTTTTTTTTTTTCTTTTTTAACGGAAAACTATTAAGAATTAAGTCTAGTGAACTGTAAGGACCTGCATCCCTTGTCCACCTGAGTATCCCATTAAGCCGCAGCTGACATATTGCAAAGGGAAAAAAAGATAAAAATAAACCAAGTGTCAGGAAAATAGGAACTATCCAAGAAGCCAGTTTTTCCACTTGCTTGTGCTCGGTCAGTCCTGTACCATCAGTCTTCTACCTTTACAGCTTCTATGTTTGCATGCCCAAAGCTGAATGGCTCATCCTGCAACCTCACACTGAGCCAGGAGCTTACACACGCTTTAAATACTGACTCCCTTCTCCTGCCGCAGGACAGGAAAAAATGTAAAAAGTACAGGGGACAAGGTAACCAAAACTTGTGAGATCAAGGCACAGTGAAATCTTTATCTTTTCTGCATGTTTTTCCTGTAGTTCCCCCGTTCGCTTTCCAAATTGCTCACCAAATTGCACAAGGACCTGCTATACCAAGTCCTTGCAGAGAAGGCAGTGGTGCGGGCACGCAACATGCACCTGGCACATAGAAGAGGAACCTCTTCGCAGTGACTCTTCCTAGGTGAAAGATGGACTAAACACAGCCCTGTCAGAGCACGCTCTTGACTGCATCTAATTCTCAACTGACTTGTTTTCCTACTCACAGAACAGTGCAAGGCAAGGACAAAGGGGAATTAATACATTTGAAACCATATATGCCTCTCATTGTTAATAAGAGCTCACTTCTATATATAGAAGAGGTACAATTGCTAAGTCTGATTAACAAAGAATCAGACTACCCCACCCTGTGACTTGCTAATGAGTTTTATGTGTGCCTGTGAGTACAGGATGTGCTGTGTACCTTAAAATCTTTGTGATGATCCTCTAACTTGTCTTTGAGTGCTGCTAATTTTAATGTGGCAATTTTTTGTAGGCAGCAGGTAAGATCTGAGTGCTTTCTGAAAATTCAAGAGGATTTAAAAGGATGAAGGGTCCAGATCTGAAGACATTCTTTTTACTTTATTTTATTTTTGTTCTTTGGCATATTCGACAAGCTATTCTTTTAGACTGATGCAATCAGTTCAGAAAAGGTATCATAGCAGCAAGCTTGAATTGCAGTGTAAAAAAGCAATAAAGAAATTACTCTCTTCACCTTGTCCTAAAGTTTTTTCCAAATACATATATACACACATACATAAATGCCTTTATTTATAGCTCTGTTGAACTATAGAAGTGAAGAAAGAGAAAAGCATTGAATAATTCATCAAATTTTCTTCCTTTATCACTCAGATCCAATTTTCCAGCATAAACATATAAAACCAAACTGAATTCTATCATATTATTAATATTAAAGATGCAACTGCAGGATTTTATCCCAAAGAAAAAAAAAAAAGTCTTGCTAATCAGCATTGGTAGGGTTTCTATGACTTCAGCTAAAGACAGGCATCTAGATCTGAACCAGCTATCCTTGTCTCTGTGCATAGCCAATGTAGATGACAGAGTCCAGAGACTAAGACATCTCATCCTAAGCAGAGATCTAAAACAAACCATCTGAATACACTGCAAAAGTATCTACTTCTCCCACTGATAATAAGGGAAGCTCAGCATAACTAGGTCAGGTATAGACATCTACCCCACAGATGTTTAAAGTCATGAGAGATTAAACATTCACTGTGTCCAGTCTCTGACAAACCTTAAACAAACCAGCCTGAATTATGACTACAGGAACTGTGTCACACAAATACATATCAATGTCCAAAAACATTCCAAATACACTGTTACCTTCAAGTGACTGCAGGTAACTCCAGTTAAAATGTGCTTTCCAGGAATACCCAGCCAGATCCATTGCAGTTTATATGTCAATAAAACACTCTCGTATGGCAGCAGAGCTTTGACTTGACTTTAGTAAAACTGGGCTTTATGCAGAGGATATTCTTTCTATAATGTTTAGTAATTTAGCTTGCAAGGCTGTGTTTAGAGGGATGTTAAGCATTAACTAGCATGTTCTCTATTTGTGGATTGTGTGTGTAATTCCCCACACTGAAAGATGAGTATATATATCTAAAAATAAAGCTCCATACGCAGCTTCCCAGTAGACAATTGCTTACTCATTTAAAATGTATGTTTACTTAAAATTTTGCTCCCTGGGATGGCCTTATGAAATATACATTTCATTTTAGCAGGGATTCCCAAAGGAGTCAGCTGCCAGGCAGCCTTTTTCTAGCTCCTTCAGTACAAACAATGTAAAGCAGGACACTAAATCTGCAATAGCAGGCAACACTCAGGAATTACAGTTTCAGCTCAGTTTCTGCTGACAGTGCCTGAGGAATACCTGGATCTGAACAATTCTGTTAGCACACTGGATAATTCATTCCCAGCAATTTGTTACTTGACATTAATTTCCTACAAAACCATGATAACTGAACATGCTCCACATAATCATTTTTAGGAAGGTCAGGGGCTAATAGGAAATGACTGACTGAGTGAAATTTCCCTAGTTATGAATGTTTTCAGTATTTTTGCATCCCAAACTCCTGCTAGATCCTCCCAGAGTAATTTTACCTGCTTTTGTATAGGCAATGGACATATTAATTCTCCCAGCTGGAAATCTACCTTAAATTCCGTCCCACACTTTGAAAACATGAAGAAAGAAGAAAAAAATACAGAGTTAAGAAAATAAAAAGTGTAGAGTCACCCTAATTGCATAAAGTCTCTAACCAACTACCAGTGAATTCAGCCAAAAGACTTAATGCTGTATATCACATCAAACATGGTCACACAGACCATCTTCATTGTTAGTCAGAGTCAAATACTATCTATAAACAATGAAAGCATGTGTTTATGAAGAAACGTTTACTGCAGAAGTTTGTCATATTTGGAATGAGTATAATGTTTTATTGTATATTACAAATCCTTCAAAATCAATGTCACAACCAGTCAAAACAATAAAACTACATTACAAGATTTTGGCTGAAATAAAGGGCAGGGAATTAGTAGTATACTGCTTGGCAGGAGTCCTGAAGACATTTATATCAGGAGTCATTTAAAACTAAATCAAAAGGGATTCAGGCACCATTGGCTACAAGTAAAAGACCAGCCAAAAAAGCTAACCTCTATGAAATGATACTGAAAAAACCTTTTAAAGTGTACTGTTTTGCATCAAAGCCTTTCAGAGAGTAAATGTCTGGAAAGAGTTTGACTGAACAGATAGACAGATCTGTTCCTCTCACTCAGCAAATATAAATCAAGATGAAACTATAGATGGCTTTATAGAGGAAAATCGAGGTAAACTCCAGACACAACTATGGTTTCTCGTAAGGTAACAAAGTTATTTAACTTTGAAGAAAAAAAGTTATGAAAACAAATAGCTGGAGAATATAAAAGGTGAGAAACTGTCCTCAGCGTTTTTATTCAGCAATAGCAGAGGTGAGTGGTACTCACTACAGGGAAAGTGGCCTGCTCACATATAAGAAAACATAGTATATTTTTAGACTTTTCTACAATTGGTTAGGGCTCATAAAAAGAGAAATACTAAACATAAAAAGAAATTAAAGGGGTTAGGCTAGAAATAGGATAGGAAAACAGGTAAGAAAGAAAATGGTTAAAATCTTTCACTCAACTGTAAGCAAATTACTTTTTTTAAAAAATTACAAACTCTGGCTCTTTGTAGTCTAAATAAGTTATTTACAGAAACCCTAGAGTTCAGGACAACTTGACATGTAAAGAGGAAATGAACTATTAGTTTTGAAAGAGAACATCAAATCCAACAGCCAGCATGGTCCATCATGAGAAAGTTGCATGAGAATCATTTTACAGATTTGAAGTGTTGAACACTGGTACATACAACAGCACCCTTTTGTTTTAAATCATTATAAGAAACTTTCCGGCTCTTTTACAAAACAGCTAGCTGAAGGAATACTAGCCCCCAGCCTCGCCACATGTCATATTCCATTTCCTGCAGAGATAAAGGGTAATATTAACTATGCAACTTTAGGCTAAGAAAGGAAACAATCCCTCAAGCTTCACCAGCGAGGTGGGTAGATATCATAGTAGCCTCCCCCAAGGTGACAGCTATCAGCAGTCACATCTGTCCCCAGGACAGCACACAGAAAAATCCATCTGTCTCCCAATCAGAGTATTTATCACCTCAGTAAAAAGATAAAGAGATTTTGTTTGCAGGATTGTTACCCTCCCAACTGAAAAAGGATTTACAAGACTGAACTGTAGTTGTTTCATAAATATAGACACTCATTCCTTACAATTGTAGTGCCAGTGTCTAGGTTACTTAAATGAAAACATTTATTTACCCGTAACTGCAAGCAAGACATTTCCTTTTTCTCTGCTGAGGCCACAGTCTGACAGTATTGAGGTGACATGGTCATCAGAAAAAACAGACCCTAGCTTCTCTTTCCCATCCTTGGTCCTTATTTCCAGCTCCACACTACCCCAGGCTGCACAGGTGCTAACACTGCTTATTTTCCCAAAGTATCAGCTCTTCAATCCAATTTACCAAGCAGCCGCAGCAGGTCAGAGGGTGCTAACACGACCGGCAGGAGGGAGAGAGGTGCAGTAGGGGCAGGGTTACTCTCTCTGGCAGCCGTGGTGGTTTGAATGCCCCACAAACTACAGCTGCTTGCCATAACACCTCAGTTCAGTTTGATGACACTATCCCATAAGAGGCCCAAATAATTAGAGACCTGAGATTTACAGCTGCATACAATAATTGCTTTGTAAAAATACAAGTAACAAAAGCTGTCAAAACAATTCATTTATAAGTTTATTAGATTTATGACTAAAATTTCATTAAAAGAGCAGACAATGGGAAAAGTGTCAAAAGAACTATGTCTATAGCTTTACTAAATAAACATGTATATATCTAGTGTAACTATGTATCTACTGTTTACTAAAAGTGCCATGGTATTATTACGTTCTCTTACATTAAAAAACCATAATCTGCACTGCTAGCACTTCTGCTTATCTTAATAGATGTATAAACACCTAAATTCAATTTCTCCATTAAATCACCGATAAAAAGAAAAAAAGCTTCTGCTATTAAGCTTTACCCTTATTAAGTTTTGCTGGATTGCTGTACTCTTCATTATGGTTGTCTCTCAAAATATCACCTTCACTTCAGCTGTAAATAGCCCAGGAAAATAGTTCAGACCTTAAAGAGAAACTTCCAAAGAAAAGATTTTTTTTCCCCTCATAGCTGAGACCTTTCCCAAGGGAACAGGCCACTTTTGGAGGTGTTAGTGCTTCATGTTTGTAGCAACGGAAAAAAAGTATATAGAAATAATGGGTTGGCTGAGTATATTATGAAAGGATTGCTCCTATTAGGGGATTCAGGGCAAATAAGAGCCAAGATAAAACAAAGTTATGGTGGAAAGCTTGGAGAATTTGTACTAGTTTCAATATCTTTGCTTCCATCTTCTAAATTGCCAATTGTCAAATGTCATTACTGGTCAGGCTGTTAGCTGCTTATTTGATTACAGTGTAGCCCCCTTTCTGGAGCATGAGTGTGTCCGTGTGTAAAATCATAAAATGTGCTTGTGCAGGTGCAAAAGCTCAGGAAAGCAGGAAGATGATAATTAAAGATATTTTGTTGCCTTTTTAATACATAGATACATCTACAACAAAACACATAAATACTAAGCTGTTTGCTTCTATTTGTCCTTAAAGAATTTGCGGCTGCATGTACTTCAGTAGTTGCCAAGAGTTCTTGCACAGTTTTAATACTAATTTATGATGAAGCATACCAAATGAACCACAAGTTATTTAAGAAAATGAAATAAGGAAACTTTTGAGGTTTTAGCAGGAAAACAGACTGGAGTGAGAGTAGTCTGATGTAAATGAATAGACGGCTTCAATGAAAATGAAAGAGAAGAAAACTCCCTCCTGGGGTTCATTATGCCTCTTGAGCTGTTGGTAGTAAAGTTAATTTTTAAATGCTTTGAGGTGATTAAGAACTCAGGCATCACTCTAAATGTAAATAAGTCCTGTTTCATTTCCTTGCAGTTAACTGATTGCAGCAGTCACCAGCTACTTAGCTTGCTGATGTATTTGAGATCCGTAGTCTAGTTCATAATTAACCCTTTTCATATGAAGTGAAAATGCTAGCAAGCCTGGGTTTGAATGTATGTAACCAGGATCTGACATACTCACTCGAGAAAAATAATGTTTATATTTGTAAATAATGAGGGCACTATTTGAAGTAGAAGTATCACAGAAAGAAAATCAGCACTTAAATAAAAAGTTTGCTTCTACCCACACTGAATGCAGCCTAAAAACACAACCAAAATATATACAGTTTAGAAACTTCAGCTTAAATAGATGAATTATTTATAGTAAAATTTGGAAAACCATTACAGCTGGATCTCTTCTTGCCCAGCAGGTCTAGTCAACAGAAAATGTCAATAATCTGTATACGAATATCACATACAAATGAAAAATGTCAGATCATAATCCATTCTTGTAATGTGTATATACAAGCAATTAAGATTTAACAGCAATAAACTTACTTATTCAAGGAAGTGACTGCGACCTGTGAAATCTGTATTCTCATTCCAAATCTGTCTCAAGATTTTTTCTTGGCTAGGCAAATGTTTCAAAAGTGACTAATGCTGTGCACTTGTTTGTAATTACCCAACCCAGGACATGCTAAGCCATAAACAATCAAAATATCTCCACTACATACTGAAATACTGAGGCAACCAACACTCATCTCTGAAATTGCTGGCCTTAAAGTTCCCTACGCTTACAAGAGGACAACTACATCTCTCTTTCTTAGAAGACTGAGGCTAAATTTATTCACAATTCTGAAATATTTTAGTAATCCATTTTTAGTAGGGGTTCTTTGCATCTGTCCTACTTCAACCCTGATCATTCTTGTGATATAAGCTAAAAAAAGCATGCTGATAAGAGCTGAATTCAAGACTTCTACACTCCCAGACTTACAAATGAAATTAAATGACAGTTAAACAGCACTTTTATTTCCTCATACATGTCAGTTTGGCAGGGATTCCCCACATCCCACCAGGTAGATGGAGATTGCCATTTGGTCCAAAGATCAGCTTTTTTTATTTCATCCCAACAGTGGTTGGTATCAAAACCAAGCTCCCAAGGGTGATATGCTGAAGGGTAACATCTTCTCTACAAAGAATCCCAAAGGTACCTGTCACATTTCCCAGTCTTTGCAATTTTCATAAGATAGCAGGAGAATCACAGAATCATAGAATAATAGAATCGTTAAGGTTGGAAAAGGCCCTTAAGATCATCCAGTCCAACCATTAACCTATCGCTGCCAAGTCCACCACTAAACCATGTCCTCAAGCACCATGTTTACCCTTCTTTTAAATACCTCCAGGGATGGAGACTCAACCACTTCCCTGGGCAGCCTGTTCCAGTGCCTGACTACCCCTTCGGTGAAGAAGTTTTTCCTAATATCAAACCTAAACTTCCCCTGGCGCAGCTTGAGGCCGTTTCCTCTCATCCTATCGCTTGTTACCTGGGAGAAGAGACCGACCCCCACCTCGCTACAACCTCCTGTCAGGGAGTTGTAGAGAGCAATAAGGTCTCCCCTCAGCCTCCTCTTCTCCAGACTAAACAACCCCAGCTCCCTCAGCCACTCCTCATAAGACTTGTTCCCTAGACCCTTCACCAGCTTCACTGCCCTTCTTTGGACATGCTCCAGCACCTCGATGTCCTTCTTGTAGTGAGGGGCCCAAAACTGAACACAGTACTCGAGGTGCGGCCTCACCAGTGCCGAGTACAGGGGCACTATCACCTCCCTGGTCCTGCTGGCCACACTATTCCTGATACAAGCCAGGATGCCATTGGCCCTCTTGGCCACCTGGGCACACTGCTGGCTCATGTTCAGGCGGCTGTCAACCAACACCCCCAGGTCCTTTATCTGCCAGGCAGCTCTCCAGCCACTTCTCCCCAAGCCTGTAGCGTTGTATGGGGTTGTTGAGACCCAAGTGCAGGACCTGGCACTGAGCCTTGTTGAATGTCATACAGTTGGCCCCGGCCCAATGATCCAGCCTGTCCAAGTCCCTCTGTAGGGCCTTCCTACCCTCCAGCAGATTGACACTTCCACCCAACTTGGTGTCGTCTGCAAACTTACTGAGGGTGCACTCAATCCCCTCATCCAGATCATCTATGAAGATGTTGAACAGGACCGGCCCCAACACTGAGCCCTGGGGAACACCACTCGTGACCGGCCACCAACCGGATTTGACTCCATTCACCACCACTCTCTGAGCTTGACCGTCCAGCCAGTTTTTAACCCAGCGCAGAGTGCACTTATCCAAGCCGTGAGCAGCCAGCTTCTCCAGGAGAATGCTGTGGAGGACAGAGTCAAAGGCCTTACTAAAGTCCAGGTAGACAACATCCACAGCCTTCCCCTCATCCACTAAGTGGGTCACCTTGTCATAGAAGGAGACCAGATTAGTGAAGCAGGACCTCCCTTTCATAAACCCATGCTGGCTGAGCCTGATCCCCCAGTGGTCCCGCACGTGCCACGTAATGGCACTCAAGATGATCTGCTCCATGACCTTTCCCAACACTGAGGTCAGGCTGACAGGCCTGTAGTTCCCTGGATCCTCCTTCTGACCCTTCTTGTAGAGGGGCGTCACATTTGCTGACTTCCAGTCATCTGGGACCTCCCTGGTTGACCAGGACTGCTGATAAATGATGGAGAGTGGCTTGGCAAGCTCCTCTGCCAGCTCCCTCAGTACCCTTGGGTGGATCCCATCTGGCCCCATGGACTTGTGAACATCCAGGTGGAGGAGCAGGTCGGTGACCGCCACCTCTTCGACAACTGGAGCTTCGTTCTGCATCCTATCTCCATCTCCCAGCTCAGGGGCCTGAAAACCCTGAGGATGACCAGTCTGACTATTAAAGACTGAGGCAAAGAAGGTATTAAGTACCTCAGCCTTCTCCTCATCCTTCGTGGCAAAGTTTCCCTCTGCATCCAACAAAGGAGGAAGATTCTCCTTGGCCCTCCTTTTGTCGCTGATATATTTGTAAAAACATTTTTTGTTATCTTTAACGGCAGTGGCCAGTTTCAGTTCTAGCTGGGCCTTCGCCTTTCTAATCTTCTCCCTGCATAACCTCACAACATCCTTGTAGTCCTCCTGAGTCACCTGCCCCTTCTTCCAAAGGTGGTAGGCTCTCCTTTTTTTCCTGAGTTCTAGCCAAAGCTCTCTGTTCAGCCAGGCCAGTCTTCTCCCCCGCCTGGTCATCTTACAGCCCATGGGGACAGCCTGCTCTTGTGCCTTTGAGACTTCCTTCTTGAATAACATCCAGCCTTCCTGGACTCCTTTGCCCTTCAGGACTGCCTCCCAAGGGACTCTGTTAACCAGACTCCTAAACAATCCAGAGTCTGCCTTTCTAAAGTTCAGAGTAGCAGTTTTGCTGACCCCCCTCCTTACTTCTCCAAGAATTGAAAACTCTATCATTTCATGGTCGCTGAGCCCAAGACAGCCTCTGACCACCACATTGCCCACCAGGCCCTCTCTGTTCGTAAACAGCAGGTCCAGCAGGGCACCTCCCCTGGCTGGCTTGCTTACCAGCTGCGTCAGGAAGTTATCACCCACACACTCCAGGAACCTCCGAGACTGCTTTCTCTCTGCTGTGTTGTATTTCTAGCAGATATGTGGTAAGCTGAATTCTCCCATGAGAACAAGGGCTAGAGATTGTGAGACTTCAGCCAACCACTTGTAGAATACTTCGTCTGTTTCCTCATCCTGGTTGGGTGGTCTATAACAGACTCCCACCAGGATATCTTCCTTATTAGCCTTCCCTCTGATCTTTACCCATAAGCACTCAACCTTATCATTACCTTCGTTGAGCTCTAGACAATCAAAACACTCTATAACATACAAGGCTACCCCACTACCTCTCCTTCCTTGCCTGTGCCTTCTAAAGAGCTTGTAACCATCCATTGCAGCACTCCAGTTGTGTGAGTCATCCCACCATATTTCCATGATGGCGACCACATCATAGTTTTCCTGCCACTCAATGGCTTCCAGCTCCTCCTGTTTTTTGCCCATGCTGCGTGCATTGGTGTAAACACACTTCAGTTGGGCTATTGATCTCATCTCCAACACAGGCATGCCACCTCTAGGCTCATCCCTAGCAAGCCTGGTTTTATCTCCTTCCCCCTTCGAATCTAGTTTAAAGCTCTCTCAATGAGGCCTGCTAGCTCCTGAGCCAGAATCCTTTTCCCCCTTCGCAACAGGTGAACCCCATCTGTCTCCAGCAGGCCTGGTGCCATGTAAACTGCACCATGATCAAAAAACCCAAAATTCGACCTCTGGCACCAGCCTCTGAGCCACATGTTGATGGGTCTTCCTGTTCCTTTCCATATGCCTCCCGGCTACTGAAGGGATGGAGGAAAACACTACCTGAGCTCCTGATCCTTCAAGTAATCGCCCCAGTTCTCTAAAGTCCCTTTTGATCGTCTTTGTGCCTCTATCAGCTACCTCAACACTGCCAACCTGGACAACCAATAGTGGATAATAATCAGATGATTTTACCAGCCTAGGGAGCTTCCTGGTAATGTTTCTTATCCTTGCCCCAGGGATGTAGCAGACTTCACTACGGGATGGGTCCGGTCGGCATATCGGGCCCTCTGTTCCCCTCAGAAGGGAGTTGCTTATGACAATTACCCTTCTTTTCTTCTTACCAGTGGCTGTTGTAGTGCGTGGGGCTGACTGGTTCCCCCTAGTCAACCCCTTGGATGGATCACTGTCCGCATCGTCATCCTCCTGGCCCTCAAGTTCCAGAGCCTCATACCTATTGTGTAAGGGCACCTGGCGGGGCAAGGTCGTCTGGGAGAGGATTTGCCTGCTGCGCCGAGCAGGGATCCGTTTCCATCCCCCTCCATCTCTTAGGTCCCCTCCTTCTGCCTGGTGGCAAGAGGGTAGGGGAGCCTCTCCTTGGTGCTTCCATCTGGCATGCTCGTCTCAGGGATGGTAGGGAGTGGCTCCACCAGTCTATCTCCCTCTCGCACTCCCTGGTACTCCTCAGTCTTGCTACTTCTTCTTTCAGCTCTGCCACCATGCTGACCAGATCCTCCACCTGCTCGCACCACACGCAGGTGTTGTCTCGGAGGCCCTCCATCACCAGAGCAAGGCTCTGGCACTCCCTGCAGCCAGAGACCTGGCTGGCTGCATGTTTTAGTGGGAGCTCCGTCTGCGTCGCCACATCCCTTCTGGCGACGGCTCTTGTCCGAGTGGAGACCATGGCTAAGTCTCTTCCAGGAGGGTGTAGACCACAAGGAGAGCTCGCCAGCTGCCTGCGCAAAGTGCCGTGCAAACTGCTGCGCCACGCCCTGTTCGCTGCACTCCTGGTTGCTCGCATTCCCCAGGGGCCCATTTAAATCTCCCACGGTTGCCCCAGCAATGCCCAAGCCCCGTCTGCCTCGCTCGCGAGAGCAGCCAGTTTTCCTTTGGTGCGAGGGCCCCACCAGGCTCTTTATCAGGTTCCTCAGCACAGGAAACCCCCTTTTCCAGCCCAGTCTAGCACCCAGTCGCAGGACTTACCTGCAGTTTCTCAATAAATTGGGTTTAAACCATTCAGGGGTTTGTGAACCTACACCTGTGTTTCCAGCTCCTCCAAGGAAACAACAGGCAGCTAATGCCACAGACAGGAAATCTGTGCGCCCTGCACTCCAGTAACTTGTCCTACCTAACAGGAGCCTGCATATTCCACAACAGTTTTTTCAAGCTGATTGAAGGTGACATCCTATATGTATGTGCTTCACTGCAATGGTAGTATATTCAGACTGGCTATTAGAAAGTTCTTCACTAAGAGGGTGGTCAAGCACTGGAACAAGCTCCCCAGGGAAGTGGTCATGGTTCCAAGCCCATTGGTGGTCAAGAAGCATTTGGACAGCGCTCTTAGATATATGGTTTAACTTTTAGGTTGCCCTGTGTGGAGTCAGGAGTTTGACTCAATGATCCTTGTGGGTCCCTTCCAACTCAGGATATTCTCTCATTCTATGATTCTAAAAACAGCAAAGGTATAGGCTTTATTAACTCTACAGGTATCCAAGACAAACGATGCAATGTTCCCATTGTTAAAGTATTAGTCCAAAGCCCAGGAACCTCAGGTTCAGCTCCTAGCCCCAAACTCTCATAGTGAAACATTCTTCTAACCCGGTGTCAGCTTTCTTTATGACCCACAAAGGCATCTGACCTTTGTCAAAAGGTACTATGAATACTGCAAATGTTTCAAGGTAAGGGGCATCCTGCAGAGAAGTCCATTTTCACATCTACATGCAAAGTCATTCATTTCATATGTTTAGTCAAACCAGATTTAAACTATTTTTTTTTCTTAACTTCGTTTCTTTTTATTCACTTGAATACCAGAGGGATCACAGGAGGAAAATGTACACAAAATAGACCTGAAGTTTTCATAGGCCCTCTCTAAACCAAAAAAACAAAAATATCTCACAGCTGTTGGGTATACTTCTGCCTTGCAGAGAAAGAGAGGTTGTGCATCTAACCACAGCAGATCTAGAAGGAACAAAATAGGAAAGTAAGACTCATCAGCCAGTGACCTAGCAAGAAACTGATAATTTCCAAATGAATAACAAAATGCTAAAGTCATTATAAATAAACTACAAAAATGCAGTTGCTCTTTTCCCAGCACTGGTATTTAACCCCAAGTAGCTAAAGTGGAAGAAAGAAATGTCCTAAACTCATCAAGCTAAAGACTTCCTAAACCAGCTAGCAGTCTGAGTTTAGCTCAGCACTGCACCAGCTAGAATCCTATTTCTGCTCCCAGATCATCACAAATTATTAGGAAATTTGCTGAAATAAAGTTGACTCCACTCATTTTGGAAACATGCTCTTTCCAGTGACTTTTGCTCCCTGTTTCCATTCTCACACTGAAAAAAGTTTTACTCGGTGCTGTTTTCAGATTAAATATTTCATTACAGTTTTATCTTACAAACATCTTGAATACAAATGAACAGCTGGATTGCTAATGCTTTCCTCCCAGAAAAGACAACACAATATAGTAATGTCTGGCTAATGAGTAAGTCTTTCACTATATTTTAACTCTTAGCTTTTATACAAGTTAACAGAAGAAGAGTTTCTCTTCTCCTCTGCTGTTCTTCAACTTTTAAATCAAATTACAGCAAGTATTACTCATGTCTCACTTTCTATACTTCACACTTGTAGCTGGAAAAAAATAGGGAGGTGAGAGAGGTTGATCTAGTCATTTATTAATGTCAGGGAGCTTCAGGCTAGATCTAGTCAGTGGGGGAGAAACATTGTTATTGCTCTCAGTAAATTGAAGCAGGTCCCATCAGTCTTGCAAACGAAAATTCTCCAGTTGTTCACATTTGCTAAATAAAGGTTCTCTGGTCAGCTGCCTGCTGACAGCCACTGAAAGACAGCAGCAAGAAACATTGTACATCTCTTGGGCACCCGCAGGGAAAGCAATGCTGCCCCACCAGAAGGTTCACAGAATTTCCAAGTAGCAAACAAAAAGGCACAGAGAAATCACTAGAAAGCACATATTGAAACAGGTGTCTGATTGTACAGTTATATACATATATTATTTATAAGGAGGAGCTGGCTGTAGCATCTCCAGCAGGCAAGGTCTCTTTTTTTTTTTTTTTTTTTTTCCATATTCTAAATATGGTTGACTTCAGAATTTAATTTAAAAATTATGTCAAGCTTTGGAAGTTAGGCTTGAATATTCCTGTACATGGATATGTGCATTTAATGATTGTGAAGATGCAAATTAATCTATGATTATAACTAGAAATTAGTCTTTGAAAATAACTCTCAAAGCAAGATAATATCTATCGGACAGCACATTTCAATATTCATTTTTGCAAGCACAGCAGCTACCTACTTCTATGTTTGAAACTCAGGCCCTCTGCACAGTGCTTTAACCATCACTTAAGAATTCTACATCAATGCCCTTATTTGAATCGCAGCCACATTATTAGCAGGTGGAAGTTCTCTCAAAGGCCACAGCCATAACAAGCCCGTAACATCACCAATTAATAAATGTGGATTTAGAAAGGTAATTTCTGTTATATCCTGCTTACCAAGGATCTGATAAAAACTCTCAGCAACTGTAGCACCCCATGAGAAGGTATGCAGGCAAAGAGCAGGTTATTTTGTTCCTTTTGTTCTTAATCTTTCATCACGCTTCACTTTTGTGTGCTAAATGAAGACAGATTCTTTGCATGGAAGTTCCCCACCCCACCCCTCTCCTCTCCTCCACCCACCATGACACCCATCCCCACAGAGGACAGGTCACCTTCCCTGTTCTCCTTCCCTCTGGGGCCACTCACTCACAGGCAAAAGGGAAGCTAAAAGTCTTCTCATCTCACTGACCGGCCACAGCAAAAATATCAGAAATCCTGGCAGGCCTTTCACCCATCCTGATGGTCAACTGAAAGTAGAAGCAGCCAGGAAGCCACAGGGCAGGTGGATGGACACAAGAAGAGCGCGGTCCTCTCTGTGTGGTGGAGTGGGTGACTGCGGTCCTGTGGCATGTGCACTGCCTGGCCCTTACACCTGAGCGTCCAGCAGGACACAGCCACCTCCCAGCTAGAAGCAGGGGACTTTCCCCTTACTACTTGCTGAAAGCAAATGGTCATCCCAAAAACAATACGTTTATTTTAAGCCTTTAGATTTTTAAAATAATCTCATTGTCTTTCATAGAGGTGAAAAAGAGGTCTAACCAGTTTTGAACGTTGCCAAATGGCAACCGGTATGTATGAAGTGTATAAAACCACAGTAAGTGTTGGCACCTTGGTGTAGGTGAATGAGAGGTTCTTTCACAGTACTTAGGCATGGATTACAGTTTTCTTCATTGTTCCACTTCATTAATGCATCCTTTCCCATGCTTTACCTGTCTGGGATAATAACAAGTGCTTTTTCAGAGAAGTACTGCAGAAATTAATATTGAAATGTGTACGGCATCCCAAACAGTAAGTGTAATGTCCCGTTAGCAGGACAGAAGTGCACAGTCTTGATGCGGTGCCCAAGTCTGGCTTCCCCAAGGGAAACTCTGGAGGAGGGTCAGCCTCTGCAGCCCTGAAGTGCGGAGCATTAGCGGGTGCTCAGCATCTCTCAGAGTATGAGCAAGACTGAGCAGTCCCAGCCCACGCTGGCAGTCTGAGTGAAGGTTTTCACATCTTATTCTCAAAGCTTTTCAAACTCTGATTCTAACAGAGGTCCTAGGAGAGTTTTTAATTTTCATACTTCTCAAACTCAATTTAATTTAGTTGCCCCTCTCTCTCAAATCAAGTCAAAGACTTAGAGGGATTTGAGGAGAAATACAATCTCCTTTCATTAAAAGCAGGGTCTTATCACAGATCTTCGTGATTTGTATTGTCCTGGCCATAGGGGAGATCACGTAACTGGAAGTGTTTATTTTCTATGAGGCAATTAAGGTTGAGTGATATGATTGTAATTCTGTGTGCTTACTTGCAAAACTATGTATTCGCTTACACCTGGGCTGGGCCTGGTCACTCTGGCACCAGTTGCCAAAGTTATTTCTGTGTGCACAATCAAGGGCTTTGTGAGGTCAAAGAGAGACCATTCAATTGAGACTTGAAAAACCTTGTCAGCGTAAACAAAATTCTTATCAATTTCAGAGAAATACTGATTTTTAAATCACATTTCTCCCAGCAAATCTACAAAGATGTAGCACAGAAAACTCACGATTACATTTGAATTGCTCTCCTCCGCAATTTAGAAAGATGTCCTCTTTTAAGTTTTTTTTCTCATGTTAAATAATTATTCACCTGAATTCATATCCCTTTTTATCCTTGATCATGCTGGTCTCCCAGTTCTGAACACCCAAACAATTCTGGATTGGGTTGCAATCAATTCTTCCGACTCAAGCTTACCAGGCATACTTTTTTCCACAGGTTAAGGAAATGCACCACTTCTAGCCACTGACAAAATACTACAGCCTGTTTTAATATCTCTTGAGTAAAAAAAAAAAAAAAAAAAAACAACTTACAGGACAGAGAGAAGGTTGCCTGGACAAGGCTATGACTTGCTAAGTAAGGACAGCCACAACTGCTGATTACAAAAATTTCAGTTTTCTGTTTTGACTGGGGACATGTCCTTCCAGTAAAATACAATGTCAATTAGCATTTACCATAGACCAAGAAGACTGGTTCTTAACCTTCTCTGACACTAGTTCTCGCACTCTCAATAACTTGTACCTAAAGACCAGCCGGATGAAGCTGATCCCAGTGAAGACCCTGGTGACAAGAAGAAACAAAGCATCCTGAAACATTTTTAGCCCTAGTGCATTCTCTTTAGGATAGAGGACCTATACTACTACTGAATTAGTACGTCGTGAGTTCATCAGTTTCATTAAGCTCTCATTTAACATCAGCTTCAATGTAAGAAGAGTATTTAACCCTGATCAACTGCAAGTTGTCCTCAAGCTCAAGTACCAGTATTGTCCTGCGGCATCAGAAATGTCCACAGAATCTAAAAATTTTGCACTACATCTTGCAATGTGTAACAAGAAATGCTATATGTATATCAAATTTGTTTCCCAGATTCTACAAAAACATCCCAGGGAATATTGAATACAGATAAAAATATTCAATGTTATGTTTGAGGTAACTTATGGCTGATATCTAGAAGATTGATTAAAACTTCTGGATAAAGATTATGGCCAAAATTATCACTCACCTGGAAAACTGGACTTCCACCATAAGGGTAAACTTTGAGGGCTAACACAAGACTGCAAGATAAAACTCTCACAAGCCTAACTACTTCCTACTACCTTGTCTTTTCACACAGTTAGCAACATATGTGTATATATGTAGGGATGCTCATATACTCCCAAAAAAAGAATTTTAAAACACTTTATTGCACAAGCTTACCCCACTTTGGAAAAAAATGAATCCAGAAGTAGCAGATATTAGTTATGTTGGTTAATGTGGCTCTGGAAGGCAGGATGCTGTGTGGTATAAGAACCCATAGGATGCAAAGACTAAATGGAAATTAGATTAGCAGGGTCTGTCTCTGGAGACAAAGTGATTATTCAGTCAACATGATTATTCAACAAGAGCAGTCTCTGACAAGGGAAAAAGATAGAACGAGGGTCATAGGGAGACAGTGTGCATTGTTCAAATATTGATAAACAAGCAGCACAGAAGGGGGTAGAGCCTAAGGTACCAGTCACAGCAACTGGAACTGCCTATTTACCAGATACTGAGAATTACTGAGGTGAAAATCTACTGGGAAAGGACAGGGCATAAGAATGCAGAAAGACAAGCAGACCTATGTAGAAAACTCAGCAACCTCCTGACAGGGATGGAGCAATAACTGCCATCTCCAGACTTAGAGGCAGTAGGAATGGAGCAGCACTGGTCAGTCAGAACCCCTTTTCACTGATCAAATTAAGGTTTAACAGACTGGGGGGGGGCTTTAAAATTAAAGGGGATTACATAAGAATTGCTGTTCACTTCTTAAAATTACAAAGTTGGGGTTCTGTTCCTATTACAATGTCCTAAGTTTTCCAGCACGCTGTTATCTACAGCTACTGGTCTGTAATTACGTGTTTCACAAAGTGGCCCAGTTATATGAAGCCATGATTAAATGTTCCTACTAAATTAGCCTCTTGTGTATTAGTCACTCTTTTCATACAGAAAAAATGGAGCTTGACCCTTCTCTCATGTTTACACCCATTTTGAACTGATGTAAGTCCAGCATCTCACTGCATCTACACGTCATCTACCTTTGCAAGTGGGAGAAGACTCTGATCTGCTGTTTCAATTATCTTTTCAAGATACATATTTTCCTCCAAATATTAATGATATGCAGAATCCCCAAAATTACTAAGTGATGTCTATAATGCTGTATTTCAAAAGAATGAATGATTTAATTAATGTAAGCACAAGAATAAACTTGCCTGTTTACCATTACGCAGTAAATGAATGAAGGAGTACGAGGGAACTTTCAGGTATATTTTCATGTAGATAGCATTACAGGTGTACATTAATCTTGACATTTCTGTGAATAATAAAACTTTTCTTATGACCACAAAGGAGAAAAAAAAAAAAAAAAAGACGGTCAATAAAATATTTTAAAATAACCCTGGGATCCCTCTCTTTTCATAGGGAGGCAATGGTTTTCAGTGCTCCTCCTCTTCTAGCATCACTGGGATTTCACTTTATCCTATTTCAGAATAAATGGAGTTCATTAATGTAATATCTTGTGCTGTGACTTCAGATTAAACAAGCAGCCAGAAAAACACTATAGCTTAAGCAGAAAGATAAGTAGGACTAGAAAAATAATACTTCCTCCTGACTGCTCTCTCTTCCTTTCTGAGATAGTGATTCTGTCTGAGAAAAAAAGTTACCTGTTTGAATAAATGAATATAGGAGAGGGACAGTTGGCCTTCTGTGCATATAAGTGGACTAGTTGAGCAAGAAATGTTTCAAAGACCTTGAGTGCAAGTCTCTGTTTATTGAGAATAAGCAATCAATCAGTCAGAGGACACAACAAGACTTTGTTCAAACAATGGATAATGATGAGTGCCTCAGTCACACAGCCGAGATTGGACAAGTAAGCCTGACATTACCAGCAAAAAAGGCAAAGTCGACAGCATAGAAGTCACAGAATAAGAGAGTTCAGGGAGGTCTCAAGCACAGGAATGATAACATACATTCAAATGGACAGAGGGCTTTCTTAAGATTTCTCTTAAACAAAATGTTTATTATTTAAAGCTATCAAAACTCGCCTTGGAAACTAGTTTAAATAAATCCTCCACACTGGAAATCTCTATGACTTAAGGTCCACTTCTGTTAAATTAATTTTCGTGAGATTAATAGCATCAAGAGTATTTTTTCTTCCTGTATGTATTTGTATATGTTTTCCAGATTTCATTTACAGCAATTGTCCCTGTTTATAAGCTTCACTGAAAGCAGGCCAAATGTGAACAACAGCACAGAAGAGAAACAGTCCACCTCTTTAAGAAAAACATAATGGAAAATCTAGTGCAAAACAAGAACTGTTTATTCTGTGAAATACATCTCTTTCTACTTCTCTTACCAACAGTTTCTCAAATACAACTTTCTGTATTTCAAATGAAATTATAAGAATGTCCAAATTTTGCAGCTGGTAGATCCTGACAGTCTTCTGATTACCTGGTGATGGATGAACTTGCATAATTTACACAGGAATGGGGGGGATGTCTCGTGAGAGAAGAGAGATCAGATATGCAGAATAATTTCACAGCCTTGGGTTAATGAGATGAGTATGGGTAAGATGAGAACGCCATTTGCTTCATCGGCCTGCAAAGTATATTTGAAAACAGAACTGGGTTCAAAATAAAATTTATGGGTCTGCTTTACTTGCTGCTAACTGCAAATTCTAGCACATGCAGTCTTCATTCTCCCACATCTTCCCGGAAGGTAGCGGAAATCTTCAGATTAGCCAAGCTATTTGTGTGAGAGAGTTTACAAGACCATAAGACCATGCCAGCTGTGGTGTACAACAAGGATTGATAACCCAGGCCATTACTGCTAACCACTTCTGCACTGCATTCCAACAGCCCATTCCTCAAACCTTTAGCTGGTCATGTAAGTTGATTTTCCTTGAGCCCTTGCAGAACTTTTCTGTTCAAAATTTCTCTGTTATGTGGCTGCTGAAATTCATGTATTTATCATGTTTATATAAAAAAAGAGTCAACAAAGAACTTAGTTGTTGTCAACGGAAATTTTTTGAAGAGAATCTATACATCTTTCATTTTTTATAAACTAAGCATTCCTGCAGCTACACAAACAGAGGGCATTAGATCTCCATAAACAATTATCAGTCTTATTTATTTCCACATGCACAGGAGAGACAAATGCTGGAAATGGAAGTCTGAGGTATATTTCACAGCAGACAGAACCAGGATGCACTTCCCTCTCCTGTGCTGCACTTGGACAAGGGCCCTCCAAGCCCTCAGCCTCTGTTGTGGCTATGAAACATTCATTTTGCACAGGTGAAAAGGAACTAAATTACACACTGACCACTGTATTCAACTGCTCCTTTTGCCCAACAGGGAAAACACAGTGCTGAATTTTAAATGAAGTGAATTTGGTAGACTTTCAGAGTATGAGCTGTTTGATGCCCTCTGTACCTCAGGGGCTGCAGAAAAGCAACAAGTTTTTGGCTGATTGAGATTTCAGGGGGTGAAGGGCAAAGGCAATGAAAACTGACTTTGTGTTTTGCTAATTTTCCTCCATTTAGAAGAACATATATACACATAAGGAAGTTACCGCTTATGATAAAATCTAGGAAATTTCTTGTTAAATGTATCCTGAACTTCAGTTATTTTGAAGCATTCTATAGGTTGAAAGACAGAAGTATACACCTGCAAAAGGTTCATATTCACTCAAGCACTAAGGATACACATCTTTTTCTAAGACACTTTTTTTAAGGAGACTTCTTTATGCTAAGCTTTTTTTAATTATTATTATTATTATCCTAAGCTATTAGACTAATTTTGGTGAGATACTATTATCTGATCCATAAACAACACAATGTCAGAAGAAAACTTTTTCTAAAATATTTTCAATGTCAGCCCTTTTTTCTTCTGATCTGGTTATAGGGCTTTCCCAAAGGATGAGCATGACACATTCTAGCAAGTGTGTGACCTGCAACACGGTGGATGAAAATTTGGCTAGACTGTCACACTCAAAGGGCAGCAGTCAACAGTTCAAAGTCTAAGCGGGGGCTAGTTAGGGATGGTGTTCCTGAGGAGCCAATATGAGGGCTGACACTATTTAATATCTTCATCAGTGACCAGGGAAGGAATGGGAAGGCTCATGGCTGGTGCCAAGCTGAAGGGAAGAGTTTCTACCCTGGGGAGTAGCACTGCCATGCAGAGGGACTTCAACAAGCGAGAGGGATGGACAGGCAGGAAACACATGAAATTCAGCAAAGACAAATGCCAAGTCTGCCCTGGGGATGGAAATGCCTCTTGCAACAGGACAAGCAGGGGACTGACTGCCTGGCCCGCAGCTCTGCAGGATAATGGCATACATTAGCAGAAAAACATAGTCAGAAAGACAAGAGGAATAGTGCTCCTACTCAGCACTTGTGAGGCTGCATTTGTGTCCAGTTTGGGGCTTGCCAATAGATGAGATACATTTGCCAACTGGGAAGAGTCCAGAGAAAGGCCATTTAGCTGGGGCCTAGAGTAGATGAAATCTGAGGAGAGGCTGGTGGAATGTGTTTGTTCAGCCTTGAGAAGAGTATAGAGGAACCTAATTGCAGCGTCTTCTACAGAAAGAGAGGTTATTGAGAGAGTGGAGCCTAACTCTTCTCTGAGGTGCTCAGCAAGAGGCAACAGTCACAACAAGTTGCAGCAAGACAAGCTCTAATTGGACATAGTACGAAAAAAATTCAGACTGAGAGTGATCAAGCACCGAAAGAGGTTGTCCAGGGATGTGGTGGAATCTCCATCTTGGGAGATTTTCAAAACGTGACTGGACAAGGTCTTGAGCAACCTGATTTAAATCTGAAGTTATGCTTGCTTTGGGTTGGACTAGATGACCTCTGGAGGCCTCTTCCAACTTTAACTATGCTATGTCTCTTTGATCCAAACTCATCCTTATGGGCACAACCATCTCAAAAGGATAAAGACAGACTGTGGTCCCTCTGTCATGTCAACTGAAAGTACAAAAGCTGGTTATCTTCAGGAGACCAGGTGCAGCAGCAGTATGCAGCAACACTCTTGGAAGATCAGCTGGGCTAGTGCACTTCCATACATTCACTCTCTGCTGCAGTGTCTGAAAATCACTGAACATTGTTGGAGTTTGTGTAAAGCCCAGAAGAGTCTATTATTCACAGAGGAGAAGAGAGCCAGGACAGCACAGTAGTTTGCCCAGGAGCCCTGTGTTCTTGTATCCTACCCTGCTGTCACAAGTTTCACTCAATAAACCCACTGAGTCTCACTGGGAAGCCACAATGAAATGGTCTTCACATTTACTGAGAGTGCAGCCCATTGAGGTCCAAGTCCTTCGGACAGCTTTATAAGATAAATATTTGTTAATCTGAGTTACTATAATAGTGTAAGTGTTTACTGTCTGTGAGAATTGCTTCCTTTTGGTCTCCTCCCTGCAATTTTCTACAGCTGGAAGTTGTCTTTTCCTTCACATTGCCTGACTGCCCTCTGAACTCCCCCTCACCTCTCGCCATCCTTCCTGTGCAACTGGCACTAGTCTCTAATCTCAGTTCACTTTCCACCCTGCTACTACTTCATTCACTGCCTCCTCAGCATGGCCTGGGAGAACACTCACTTGCCATTCATATGGATTTCACATGTCATCTGTCATTCCTATCATTCCTGCTACCACTTGCTGCATTGTTTTGCTTTATCCATTTCCATGTTGTGTCAGACCAGGTGCTCTGATACTTATGGGAACGGGAACTTCATAACAGCACTCTGAATATCTGGGGTTAGGTGAGTGCAAACTCTGCAGGAATTCACAGGGCCAAGCAAGAATCCATGAAGAAGTAAAAGTGGGCAGATATATTTGTATTTTCAAATAAGCCATCCTTTCTTTGAGTCTGACTCCCTGCAACCACTCCATTGGTGCATGGCAGCATCAAACAGCAGTGGCACACATTGGCTTGCAGAGGAATGAAGAAAGCTCTCCCTTCTGCAAGCTGCAGCAGGATAGGCACTGACACACGAGGGTTTTTTCGTCTTTCCCATATTGTATGCTCCTCTAACGCAGGCACCACTGTAGGAGCACACCCAGGTATGAGGGCTTGTGGTGTACACACACACATACATACACACAGAGGATGAGTACATAAATCTCACCTTCTTAGGAAATCTGCCTAAACAAATGAAAGCAAAGAGATAGAGCAGAGAGGTGTATTTAGTAATTGTCATGGAGGTACACTAAGATTAACCGAAACGAAGGACAAACTCAAACAACTTTATTGCACACAACAACCAAAACCACACAACAGAAACCAATGAGAAACAGGGGTAAACCAAAATCAATCAACACTCCGGTAGCATTTAACACATAACAGGTTCGAGGTGTCAGTTGGGCAGGGCATTACTACACGTCAATACACACGGCAATGCTGATCCAAAGTGTGCACACACACTCACCCACAAAGGGGGGAAACTCGCTCCCTCCTGTGGGTACCCAGAGGACAAAATCACTCACCCGGGGCAGGGCATGAGGGCTTACTCAAGGATACCCAGGAGAAAATCACTCACCCCAAGGAGGTGAGGGCACTCCACTCCGGGAAGTCTCCTCAGGCAGCGTCCCAGCCTGAGGGGAGAGGTTTCGCACACAGACCCGCTGCTCTGAGAAGACCACTCCAAACAGCACCCCGGCGGCACCCCATGTATACCCTGGGTGGGATCTGAGCTGTGGCCATCACTGGCCATGATCCAGCATCTTCTCTGAGCCCAGGTGCCCGCACTGCCTGCGGGCCCTGCCTGGTGACCAAGAGGCCCCGCTCCCCCTGCTCCCCCTGCCGAGGGCTGTGCGTGCCGGGGTGCACAGTAGTGCACAAAAGGCGCAAAAAGGAGGCGCGAGAAGCCGGTGGTCGCCATGTCAAAAGCCTCAGTCTTCAGGGGCGGGTGGTGGGGAGTGTACCTGTCACAGTAATGAAACAGTATTTTTGTTTGGGTTTTTTTTTGAATGAACAAATAGGTTTGGGACACTTCATTCTACTTGCTTTTGGGCAGCAGGATGGTTTCAACACCCATACCTTTGCTCATTTTTTTCTGCCTCTCTACAGCATATGTAGGCAGCTACCAAAGCTCAGGCATCTTCCATTTCAACTCCAGGTTTCCAGTAAAGATGGCGATATATAAATGAAATAATTTAAACTGCTTTAAACATTCCATGAATGTAATCAGTTGTAATTTGCATCTATCAGTCTAACAGTTGTTATAATTACAGCAACTTTTGAACAATAAACCTGTAAAAACATCCATCTTGTAGGTTTTGAAATAAATACAACAGGATGTTAATAAACTCTGGGAAAAAAATCATGCTCCTAACTCTTACACATGTTCACAGTTGTATTTTTAGGTTATACATAATAGACAGCAATCTTTGTTTGGAAGCCAACACACACTTCCCCAGTGAACTGCAGGATACACATAAATAATCAGGGCTGGAAAAAGGTCATCACATGGCTAAAACTGGGGTTAGCAACAGCACCGTGCAAACCATTTATTCAGAAAGCCTTAAGCAAAGCAAATCAAGCTAAGTGCGACATGACTGACTGTGCTGAAAGCTGAAAAGACTTAATCTTAGGGATGAGCCAACCTTGAACCTTATCGTTCAACAAATTTTATTAAGAATTGACAAGTAGTGAGAGAAGTTACACAGTTAAGCTATAGCTCAAGTGAGTAAGAGTGCAAAAACAAGACAGGGAGCATTTAATAAGGTCCAAGGACCACCAGCTGGGCTAGCAAGAATCAATAATTAAGAGCGTGGTCCCAAGGTCTCCTTATTGCTGCAGTAGAGAACATATTAATGGTATATATTGACTTGCAATTAGGGATTCCTGAAAATGTTTCCCTTTTAACTTTTGCAACATAAAATTTAGTTAACAACAAAAAAATAATATAATGATAAACTGTGTCTGTTTCCCATCAGAATAAAAAAAGTAGATTTCATCGAGAGCTACTTGTTTGAAAGCTCAATTTTTGTATCTGAAGATTGAGTTATTTTCATTTCAATGCACTTGGGCACTGTCTTGTGGTCATGTTATGATCTCATTTGCTTCATTTGGCCAGACTCCCTGGACAGAATTACCTGCACTATACCTTATGCCTAGGGACTTCCATGCTGCAAGCAAGAGAGTCTCTGCCCGACAGTGGGCATTGTCTCATGGAAGACACCAGTATTTCCACAAAGAGTGAACCCCTCACAGCAGCTCACAAATTGAGCTCAGAGTATATAGCGTGCTAAGAGTCAGTGCTTGTCAGGAGGAAGGGTGGCAGAGGAGAAAGCAGGAGATTCAGAGGCATTATACACTTTGCAACTGAATTGTTGTATGCTTTAAACACAGCTTCACAACACTAATTAGGAAGCTAAGCCCTGTGATTTCCTGATAGGTTCCTAAATATCTTAGAAAATCCCTCAGGGAGCACTGTAAAATGCAGGAACTCCACAACTGGACTGTAAGTGAACAGACTGAATTTTGAATCTCACTCCAATCTGTCCACAAAGTCTGCTTCTTATCTGAAATTTCTTCTGTATGTTCCATATCAAGGAAATATATTTGCTTGTTTGTTTTTCTTTTCTCTCAAAAGTTTCCCATAAACCAGATAAAGCATCTTGCCTTGAATTCTGAAGGCATTTTAAATTAATATTGCATACTTAATCTTGTCTTAACGTGCTTTTTGGTTTGGGTTTGTTTTTTTTTTTCTTTTGGTCTGGGAGTAATATTTGGTGGGATGCAGCAGTTGTACAATCATACTGATTAACTGATGTTCACTGTTACAGGAATGTTATGAAACTTAGTTAACTGAAGTTTGTAAAAAGCTTTTCAGAATCTTAAATGAAAGCTGTTTCAGTTTAAGTATGAAATAGTTATGAGGAGTAGAAAACAGAAGAACATCTGATGAAATGATGTATAGGAAAACTACAAAACAGGAGACCTATGCAAATCTTAGCTAGATGAACACCCATTTGTAGCTCCTTTAGCAGAATTAGAGTGGTTGAATACCATGTGCTGGAGCCTGATCTCATTTACCTGAACTGCACCAATGGGAGCCAAGTTACTCCTGATTTACACCAACATAAACAAGACCAGAATTAAAGCCATGCAAGAGCCCTAGGGGTATGCTTAGAATGAGAAGAAAAGGAAAGAGCTCCACACTAGACAAAACCACCAGCCCAGGGGGATTCCTACTTTGAACTACTTGCTATATGACAATTGCCAGTCCTCTGGCAAAACTGCCACTTGGTATGTACGAATCCTTACAAACATGAACATTTCTCTTCCACAGAAGATATATAAAGCCAGTGTTTGGGGAGGGGTCACTGTCTAGTCATGGTCAGAAAAAATGATCTGGTAAAAATGATTCCTTCTTCCTCATCAATCCGATTCATTTCCTGTATGCCTGAAACAAATCTGCTTATTTTACTGACAAAAGAGGCTTTTTTATTAGTTACCTGCAAGCTAGTTGTTCTTTTGAGCCAAATCTGAAGCACAAGGTGAATCTTTTCTTACATCCCCAGCATGGTGAACCTTCACTTGCAGCGCACACAGCAGCTGCAGGAGTTGTGATGGAATTACAGCACAGCTAGATGTGAAGCACATGACTGCACTTTAAGGTGCACTTGCAGCTCTTGAATAAAAATTCAGTCTGCACATGCCTGATGGAAAGGTCACTCAGAAATAGACATGTATGCCAGCAACATACTTTCTAGGATAACTTCAAAGTATATTCAGTGCCATGCAGGACAGAAGCTATTGAGGAGCTGTGAAGAACAGGAAGGCCAAATGGAGAATGTTTGCAAGGAGGCTTACAGCCCACACTGGTCCAGCTGGTTCCTGGACTGTTGTTTGACATAGCTCCCATCTTAGCATTTAATCTGCAATTTTCAATTGAGTTTTCACTTAGTTCTTATCACCTGTAGCAACTATCTGCTTCACATTACAACATTGCATAGAGTCCCTGTACAGTTATTCTTGCCTCACACTCCAGAACTCCCTTTTGGGGCTGAGACTACATTGCATGCTACAAACATATCCACAATGACTTGTACAGAAAGTGCACCAGAAGTCTGGGGCAAAGCCAAGTACTAAAGCCGAATCTGCAAAGATCTGTTCAAGTATCCATATTACAGGGACATTATTCTCCTCCAAAGACTGCCAAAAATTGAGACTGTATTTCAGGTGCCTGACAACTGTTGTGTAAGAGGATATAATACTGCCCTGTGCAATACATTTGTTCCCTCAATATCTATACGTGGAGAGAAAATTATTTACTAATGCTGCCTGTTGCACCTGCAACACTGACTTACATTCCTCTGCCAGCAAAGTAACCCGCCAGGGAGGAATTCTTGAACAACAAGGGAGTGCCAGGAGCAGAGATGGAGTGATCAGACTGACACCAAGGTAGGATTCCCTACTTGCCATAATTTTATTTTCTCTAAGTTAAAAGAAAATAATTTTTCTTGTATCCTCTTTTTTTTATTATTATTTTCTAACGCAGTAATTTAAAGTGTGGCGCATTAGACACTCACCTAAAAACCCCTGAAACAGATGGAATAATCAGCACAACAAGCGGTCCCAAAACTGAGCAGAAAATATCTGGAGACAGGAACTCCAGACTATTCCCCTTGGGTTACAAAGTAAGGTTTCCAATTCTTTCAGCATTTGGGTATTCTTATTTGTTTCTTTTTCCTAAAACTTCCCTAGTTTGTCATTACCCTCACTGAACTGTGAATACAACTGAATATAATATTCCTGAAATGAACATAGAAATGCCAGATATAGGGTCCATTCTGCTGCTTACATGAAGACCATGTTAGTCCTGTGTGCCAAGGAGTTATCTTAGGAGTTAATATCCAGCTTATCATCAGCCAGAATCTCCCTTAATTGTCATCAGCATGTGTTTCTGGGACAATCTCTCCTCTAGTACCTTTGGCTTCTATTCTTTCTTCCAAGATAATGTTGCCTGTTTCCAACTTTGTAAAATCTGTATGTATTGCTTTGGTTCCTTACTTGGCATTTTCCCAGTCTTTGAGCTATCTACAAACTTTATTCATAATTTAATTTTTTCTTTGAGAAATGAAAAAACATAAACAGAATGGGACAGGAATGAATCCCTGCAGGAGCCCAGTACAAGCATCTTTGCCTGGTAATGATTTCTCACTTACTTACAGTTATAATTCGAAACCTAGTATTCAAGAATAATAATTTTGTACCTTTCTCTTTTCTTCATCAAAATGTCATTGGGTACTAAGCAACATTCATTTCAGAAATCTATCAATCAGCGTTGTAATCCTGTTAAGAACAAAAATGATTTTGAGAGGATTTCCAGGCTTCCAATCCATGCTGACTACATTAATTGCATTATTCCCCGTATTTATTTGTTAACTGATGCACTCTAACAAATTCATCTGGTACTGAATTCAGGCATTAAGTAAGCTAGATTTTTAAACACTGAGAAATGGTACTTAAATATAATTTTAAAATATTTTAAATCTTACAGTCCTTTGAAACTTTCCCAGTAGACTAAGACACATCATTGTTAATGATTGAAAAAGCTCCTCAGCCTCATCTTTTTAAAATCTCACATATATATCATGAGTTCACAAACCCCTAACTCAGCAACTACTCTCTCTCAACATCTCCTAAATTACTATGGAAACTGAAAGTATTTTTAATTACGAGATGGTACAAATTCATTACCCTGCTTTTTCACCAATATGGACAAATGTATTTTTTTCTCTCCTATGCCGCTTTCCTGTCATTGAGAACTGTACCATCTCACATAGTAATAGACTAACCATATTTTTAGGATTCTGATTAGTTAATAGCTGGTTAATAGCTGACTACTTTCATCCCAGTTTTCACTTTCTTTGGTTTCTCAGCAGCCAAGTCCCTTCTTCATAGATCTGGCGAAGTGGTGCCACTCATAGTAAACTCTTCAAGAACTCTTAACCTTCTCTGATATGCCACACTACCTTACTGATCCTTTCATTTAATTTCCCTGCTCTTTATCTGCTAGACCCTAAATACTGCTATATTTGAACCAAGGTGGCAGCAAAAAAGGGACAGATTTGTATCTTACTCCCTTCTAATTTGCCACAATCCTCATACTTTCCACCTTTTGCTCTTTGTTTGTGGAGTTCTCTTTTGGTGAAGCCAATTTTTATCAGGACAAATATTCGGAGAAGGCCAGATGTCTTTCTTACATATCTTGCTTACTGTGTACAACAATCTTTCTTTGTATCTAAGATGTGATATAATGTGACTCTGATTACACTTGCACAGCTGCAAATCTGTTTGCTTAAATGAAGTTATTCCTGACATTACACAAATGTCAGAGCAGTAAGCCCCATAATTTCATAGTATAGCAGCTCACTTTAGCTAAAATAGGATTTTATTATTATTTTGTAAAAATAAGATGCTTTCATTCTGACCTAGATAATGATCTCTTCCCCCTCCCTCCTTAAGACAACTATGAAAATGAGATTGTAAATCTCCTATGGAGAAGAGACTTGGACAAATCAATAATTTATGTTACGATTTTGAGAGACTTTCACCTTGAGGAAGTGCCAGCCCTATCGTAATTGTGTAGATCTTGTTTGAAAATGTTTTCCATTACTTATCGGGAGAACCTTTTTTTTTATTATTATTTATACAAGGCTCCTTTGAATTCCAGTGTGTGACACTGCAGAATGAAAATGGTGTCTGCATTAATTAAAAACAAAGATGAGGACTCTTACTTTCCACCCCCCTCATTTAAAATCCAAGCAAAACACTGGCAGGCAACACTCAGCATGTAATGCTCTACTTCCAACCATGAACCTCTTTTATAGATTTCTGTCATTTTAGCTGCTCCTGGCTAAAATCACTGATTATAACAGTGAGTTGTAAAGAAAAATGAACAGACAGTTAAGAGCAAAATGGGGGATAGGTACACGTTGCAATTAAATAAACCTTCTGCAAATCTCAGGCAGAGAGCATGTCACTCATACAGCTCCTAAGCAAGACCGTGGCAGGGCAAGGTTCATGCTGAGGCCTTTGGGGAAGAAAAACTTATGAGTTTATGCCTAACCATCATTCTTTTGACCTCCAGAGCTTTGTCAAGTGCAGATTGCCATGTCAACAACTCACTTCCCCAAATCTCCCATTGTTTCAAGAAATCTTCATTATGACTTATAGCAGCATGTTAGAACTGCTTGCTTGCTTCCTTCCACAGGATCTCTTAGAAATTAGGTAAGATTATTAATCGTCATCCATTCTTACCCATTGCACCGCTAAGTCAAAACCACTCAAAGTGAGGTAGCATGCCTAGGTATGCCCACATAAAGTACATATACAAGAGCACCTGGAATGGCATAACCAACAGCAGGGCTCGGACAGGTCTCCTGCTGGAAGTTCCACATTTCCATCTCAGTCACTGCAGGCAGCTGTGACGTTTCTGAACCCTACCTAAAGAAAGCAGCTGACCTTCAGGCCTTCTGGAAGTTGTAAATCTTGTGTCTGACTGCTGTATGCCAAGTAAAATTATTCCCTTGCATCTTTATAGCAAACCAAATCTAAGATGTGCCAAAAGGCTAAGAAATCTGGCAGAATAGGAAATAAGAAAAAAAAGAAATTAAGAGAAGAGTTTTTTGGGCTGGGATTTTCAGTGTTACCACCAACTTTCAACCCTAGTGGATTTAGCCTTTGTTTAAAATTAAGCTCCATGCTGCATAATTTTT
The DNA here is from genome assembly GCF_047370975.1 of Nipponia nippon. Classification (NCBI taxonomy): domain Eukaryota; kingdom Metazoa; phylum Chordata; class Aves; order Pelecaniformes; family Threskiornithidae; genus Nipponia; species Nipponia nippon. The sequence goes on along the minus strand of NW_028262290.1, from coordinate 152,915,397 downwards.
ACAGATTTGTGGGATGAAATTACTTGCTTTGTACAGACATCTGCCTACCACTCCACACAACCTTTCTCCCAATTCACTATTAAAAAAATTCACCATGAAAAAAAAATTCTGAGCTACACAATGCTGGAAATATTCATCTATTTTTGTTCATAACCTGAAGAAATGCTTTATTGAAAGTGAGAAAAACCCCACCTCATTTAACTTTCCCAAAGTTCCCAAGTCTTGATAAAGCTTTATGTTGTGGTCTTGCATTCCTAACATAACAGGACATCACATCAAGCAGGACACAAATCTAAAACAAACTCCAGAAACATAACTTTTCATCAAAACAGAAAATTATTTAATTTAAAAATTCTCTTTTTCATGCGCAATTTAAAAAAATGTAAGTAATGAATGAACAGATAGGATGACAAAGAAATTCATGGTCCCTGGTCAATTTAAAATTATTTAATCCTTATCGCAAGGTGAAAAATAATAACTATTGGGTTTTTAATAACATCAAAAATTGATCAAAACTCGCAGTACACATCAAAAGTTATACTGGGAAAGGAAAACCTACAACCTCTAAAGACTCAGATGTATAGATTGGGAACTATATATCTCAGACTCCTTCCAAACTCCTAGTCTCACTTACTCCCTCCTCTTTCTCACATTAGTTTTTTTCCTTTTTCTTACTTCCCCTCGCCCCTACAAAGCAGCTCAGATATCCACATATTTACACAGCATTCACGGCAGCAACTCTGTGACTAAGACAAACTGATGAATATGTAACATGATCTTAAAAAATGCATGTGAATTATGCAAAGGCATCAACTTAATGAGTACTTTCATTTCGTCCCTTTATTGCATTGAGGGGTCAGTTTATCTAACAAAGGCCATCAGAATAAATCACTTGTATTCTGAAACCTAGAAAATTCATCTGACTAAACAAGAATTATCTGAAATTAATCAAAGGACTGGAGTTCTTTTACCATAGGATGGAATGGGGTGTGCCATTTAAAATCTCAGGGCATCCTGTACATTTTGGTATGCCATCAGAGGTCTTAAAAGTGTGACATAAGAAGTGAGCTTCCATCTTAACAGTCAGCAGCCAGAAACTTTTTAAGAATCTTCACTGCCTTTAGAAGATTGTCGTAACAATTATTCATTTTGATTTCTGAAACTGAAGGAATGATGTGACTATTTTGCAGAATGTAAAAACAAAAAATGTGCCATCATTTATCATGCCTTTGTTATTTTACTTACCTGCTCGTTATCATAAAAGCGATTTTTGTGCAGACTTTTTAAGGGTGACAGAGATGGGCTTTGATTTGTGCAGTGGGCATGAGTATTCATATAGAAAACTACAGGTATGTTAGAAATACTCATTCAGAAACCTCACAGATTGCTGCCTTTGGGTATTGCCTATGAAGTGCAGCCATTAACTTAAAACAAACAAACAAACATACAAGAAGTACCTATATCCAATTCCAGTCAGTCTGGCAAGATGGACAATACCATGTAAGTTGGGCAGATATCTCAAAACTTCACCATTTGCAAACATCAGGTTTCAGAAGCAATGCTCAGTGCAAAATCTGACATAAATGATATTTTCATGAAAGACTTCAAGTAATTTGGAATTGGCACATTCGTAATAATTCCCAGCCATGTTTGTTTGGAAACAATTAAACAGAAGTGGTTTTAAAAAATAATCAGTTGATGCACTTGCTCCATCTCTTCCAAGTAATAATTCAACTCCAGAAGTTCCACTGCCGTTTTTATAATGTATGCTTTTTTTTTCACCTGGGTCATTTCTTACCCCTGTGAAAGTTCTATCTCACTTTTTGCCTTCAACAGTTTGAAAACTTTAGAGAAATCATTAATATTAAGAAGAATGCAAAAGATGATAGTTTTCTCATCTTGTCTTTGTTTCTCTTTTCCTCTGGGCCACATAAGGATGTTCAATTCAGCAGAGACAGTGTTGCTTTTTTAAAAAACTGCTGATTTAATATTTAGTAGGTGATGGATTTCACCTCAACAATCAGACTCAGGAATAAAAATAGTCTGAATTCCACTCAGTGCCATGCACAAATCCATAGATAGAAACCCGAAGTATTGTACAGCACAACATTTCCTGCTCAGTGAGTTAGAGGCAAGCTGCTGTGATTCCCTATATATACACATATATTCTGAGCTGATGCCTGTCAAACCAGCCTCTGGTTAAGTGGCAAGCATAATATAGTTTCCTTTCCCTAGAGGTAACTGTCCTCATTACTGAAGCGAATGAACCCCTAGGTGTATAATAGAATCCTCTTTAAAATATTCATCATATGACAGCTGATATTTCAGCCATATTTGGCTGGAGCGCTACATTTTGGGGAATTTAGGGCTCCGTAGTCAATTAACCTAGTATTTTGCTCACCATCTAAATTTTTTTTTATCATAAATCATTAAAAATTTATGTTCATATGTAACTTGCTACTCTCCTATGCAGGGCTGAGCAAGACGTACAGAGAAGGGTTTTTCTACTGCAGCAATGTCCATTAAAACATCTGGACTAGTAAGGCTGAAATTTTCCACTTTCACTCAGCCGGAAAACACCGACTTCTCCAAGGTGAGTCACATCATCCTGCAAGGTTCTGTTTCCTTCACACTTCTCAGAATCAACACTGCAGGCTGTGAAAACCTCCCTCTGCCAGCAGGTCTCAGGAAGACCACGGGCAGGCAGCGGGAAATAAAACAGGGGCCAGAATACTTCACCAGAAATCAGAACAAAGAAGCTATGTAGGGAGAGAAAGAGAGACAAATACAGCAGCGGGTTATTCAGCCCAAACATTTCCATCCTCAAACGCCAAATGATCCTTTTCTTTTTGCCTCTCTATTCTTACTTCTTTCTTAAAAAAAATACTGCCATTTTCCCTGCCTCCTCCTCCCATTCGTTTCCCTACATGTTCTTAATTACAGCCACAAAATTCAATAGGTCCTATTCCACCTGCCCTTCCACTGTACCCCCTCCCAGCACAAGTACCTGCTGCCTCTTCAGTTTAACCTTTCACAGCCCTTCCCAGTCCTGGTTTCACGCATGGCACGTAAAGCAAGTACACAAATAACCCCCGCCGGTGCAGAGGGAGGGTGTCACCGACACGCAAGGCTGCGCAGGAAGTTTACACAGCACTTGCTCACACTCTGCAAGCCTTCCTGACACCAACACAGCATTCCAGTGCACCGGTATTATTTTTAAGTAATTTCTCATGTGATTAGGACTGTGTCTCTGTTCCCACATGCTACTCAAACACTGGTGGCAAAAAATTCATCCTTACTCTCATCAGGACTTGCTTGTCATCAGAATCCCTCTTTAGTTTTAGTCATTTGCTTAGTCTTAATCTACTGATCTCATTATGCTGCTCTAATTAAAATCATTTGCTGACAAATATTGTCAGTAATGTTACAGTTGGCTAAATTAACACTGGCTTAGCCGTAGCTTTTTTATCAGCTTAACTACACAGCACTGATTGATGAGCATTTAAAAGCAGGAATTCCTTTCTTCAGGTCACAGGAATAAAAGGAAAAGCTGGAGATTTGAATGTGATACATCAACAAGTATTACCAAAGAAAGTCTGATATAATCATGCAGAAGGCAAACCAAATGCACCTCTCCACAACTTCCCTGCAAGCTAGGTCATAACAACAGAGATGCATGTGGCCCAGCCTGTTAAAACAGCAGGAGCGGAGCTTAATATCTTGCTCTGAAATTGGTGTTTTAAGCAACATATCTTGTTGTCTGACTCTTATTTACTTTTTTGGCATAAATTGAGTATTTCCAGACCACAAGTATTCCTACAGACAAAAATTAATTGCAATATTCATCACCGTATATGTCTAAATGATAGGGATGCTGGAGTGTTTTACAGTGAAAACACATCCAATTTTAATGAAGTTCAAAAGAAGAAATGTTTATTTATGGATTAAAGTACACAAAGATCTGCTGCTCACACTTTCTGAAATACTGACAGCTTTTTCTTTTTTGTTCTTTTTAAGAGAGAAAGAGAGAGTGCAAGGGAAGGAAAGACTTCACATCTTGTACATAGTTGTGGTGAGTGGATCAATGTTCCCAGCAGACAGGCAGAAAGCTCGTGGGTCTTTTGACACTAGTTGAGAATAGATGATATACAACTGAAGTCTGAAGACAAAGTTGCCTCTAAGAGGTTGCCTCTGGTGAAAGGGTAGAGATGTGGTGCTGATAGCCCATCACAGCTGCAGGGGGATGTCTCGACATGTCTTGAGAAAGACTGCATATTTCTCTGTTTGGGGCTCAGCTTTGCTACTGTTCAAATTCAGTGACATCGTTTTAACGCTCCTACAGCTATTCTGCAGAAAAGAGGTGGAATCCAAATTAGAAGAATATCCTGGAGAAATTTATTTTCTATTTAGTAGGTTCTTAAGAGAAAAGAGCATAATTATATATCTAAAATTAAACCCTCTACTGAAGATCTAAATAAAAACAACTTTAAAAGATGTGCAGGCCTCAGAGTGGTATGTAAATATAACAGAACTACGAAAAAAAATTAAATACAGAGAAAAATCCAGCTCTTGGATAAAATTCCCAGAATGCTCTTCCCCACTTTAGGAATTTGTAACCACCACCTACTGAATGAGAGCTGCTGCTGGTGGTCTTCAGAATGACCCATTAACTGATGGTGCGCAGAAGTATTACTAGGGGGAATACCAGCCTCCCCAAAACACAGATTCAGCCTGCTTGGAGTCAGATGTTGGGAAAGTGCTAACACCGCTAGAAAACTCTGGCTGTGCATGGCCTTGACAGTACTCCACTGGATCAATCAGGTTGGCACAGGCTCCAGCAAGTAAACCAACATAAGAAATCCTGACTGTTTTTTTAAAAAAAAAAAAGTTTTTCTTGGGTTTCTCTGTTCAGGCTAGCTGTCTGGATAATTCATTTTTGGGAGGGGCATAAAGGGGAAAAAGAAAATATGACAGGCAGGTAGTCCTTACTGCTCTGAGACCCACTGCTGACACTGACCTGCTGTCAGACCATCCAAAGACAAGAAAAGATACAATCTGTTGCCATTATTACAGTCCAAATCCTCTATGGATTCAACCACAGGAAAACAGTAAGTCCAGAGTTAGACCTTAGCTTACACTACATGGACAGAGAAAGAAAAAAAAAGACAAATAATTTTTGCTAAGCCAGCTAACAGCATGCTGCTTCAATACTCTGCCTCGGGCCATGCAGCCTCAGCTGCACCATCTGCCCTGGCAAGACTCCAGAGAGGAAGGAGCAGCTGAGAGTGCAACAAGTTGAGGATCCAGTATAACCATGATTGCTCTGTGCTACGAGTTCACCTGAAACCTCACCTCCCCAGATCCTATTTCTTGTTCTCAGACACTTCGTTAAATTGTTATTTCTGATTTGTCCTCCTCTATTCAGCTGTCTTTAATACTTATTTCCCTGTAAGTACTGGTTTCATATGCCTTTCCAATGTGTAACCTTCTCCCTGAATTGACAAGGGACAGCATCCTGGGTAAAAGGCACAGTGAAACGCCACTTACAATGGAGGTATTAGGCACCAGGAATAAAACACAAGATGAAATTTTTGTAAGAGCAGTAAAACCCCTCCAAACTTCGTGACATCAATTATGAGAGAGAGAAGTAAAATGCTTTTTCCTATATTCAGCAGCAAAATTCCCATTGACTTCAACACTGCAGGATATGTCCCTGTGCACTGAAACAAATCATCTGTATATGAATGCAGACAGGAAGAAGTGGCCTCCAGCAAAGCAATTTTTTATCTTTTGGTTCTGAGGAGTAATAGTAAGAAAGTCTCTCTCTTCAATCTGTATCTCAGTGAATTCACCCACAAAGAGATGTAACGTTCTGGATCACGCTCTCTTGTTTTCCTTTCCTTGACATCTTACCATGCTTCCCATTTTGTTTATACATTTCCTTTTTATTCTTGACATGCAAAAGTGACTGACTTCATATGAGGCCACAATGCAAAGATATTTGTGCTTTCTGAGGGTAGGCTGTGAGCTAAGGAATAAAATCCAATGGTCTCCTACAGGGAAGAAACAAGAAGGCAGTATGAATAATCTGCAGACATCAGTGTGAAAACCTCCATTTTGGCTAACAGATCAGGGAGCAGACTGGGGATATTTAAGTTATAAAGTGCAAGTCTACAAATACAGCTGGAGAACGTGACTATCTTGCTGGCAGTGCAACAAGACACACACCCTTTGCAACTGTCTTTCAGAAGAGAGAAAGAATAAGAAAGAGCAACTTGTGAGCTGTGCTGCCTCAACCTGCAGAGCAGAGGAGCAGCAGCTGTCCCCTGGTTACACGCCAGTACACCCCGAGTCCCTTTCTGCCGACTGCGGAGGCAGCACTTCCCATGGGGCATCTCCACATCAGGCCAGAAGAAGCTCCTGGCAGTGCAGAGGCTGTTCTCCTAAAACCCTTCTGTGCTCCTGCAGCTGTACACAGGTCCATGTGACAGGGATGGATCCCTCATACTGAGGTCTGAGTGTATGCAATGACTGAAATATTTTGCTACTGTCTTCATGACATCAATGTCAAATCTTACACTGACTTTAGCAGGAGCAGGGCAGGAACGTTGCACAGCATCAGATGAGTTGCTGAATGGAAAATGCATATTACCTGGAAACTGTCTTCAAAACTCATTTTAAAGAGAAACTTTGGAAAAATCTGCCATCATTTTTATGTTTATAGACGGATTAAAAATGACACCTGCAAATAATTTTGAAAGCTGCCTATGTTTTTTTCACTTGCATACAAATTATTTTCTGCTAATGCTTTTCAGTACCTGAATCCTGATTATTTCCACTGGTCTTACTGCTCCGTAGGAAAGCACTGCTTCTCTGCTGCTAGCTCCTCACATCCCCGAGGTAAGGGCAGGACCTGTTCTTACTTGTTGAAAATTACTCTATTGTCTCAGAGCACAGAGCAGAATTTAATGATCGGAAAAGTACGTATTACACAGGCAATTGCAAACAGTTCAGTGCTTAGGATTTTGAAGGAGGTTATTTCTATAGCACAGTTATGTGGAATGTTTTCTGAAATATTCGCATGTATATTTGAATCCATCCTTGGGGCCTGGATGTACAGCAGATGGATTACAAAATCTGACTTGCAACTGGTTTATTATCACTGCTTACTGCTGCCAAAGCCATTTCCTTTGATATCTCTGATATAATCCCATCATCACTTCAGGGAATACGAAGTGATACCCAGCAGACTAGGAAAGGGTAGAGGTGTTCAAAAACCACAGGAGAGGAAGTCAAATTTCCTAGGCCAGAGAAGAATTTAGGGAGAGGTGAAGGAGAAGGAATGAGCAAAATGTCCTCTTCACTCACTGCAGTGGGTCCATGTGTGCATGTGTACATCTCTCCCCTGCGTTCATGCTCAGTTCTCAGACTGAAGCTACCGTTATCTCCTTTCTGCTTATGGAGAGGCCCATGCGGCTGCACGCGACCTCTGTCAACGAACACCAAACACGCTGTGAGGCTCAGACAGGTATGATGCTACGATGTCTTTCCACGTATGGAAAAAACAATGCCAAGGAATCTTTTAAGATAACAGTCTCACCGTTGCAGTCATGAGCTTAATGAAGATAGCTTTCACAAATCAAGTGAAGAGCTCTGGACACAATCCAAAAGAGGTTGCTAGGAAGCAAATTACTTCACTGGCAATAAATTGGGTTCCTATGTCCAAATTTTAAAGTATGTAATTGTATTGAATTTTGTGGCTATTTCCCTCTGTAACAACCAAGAAAGATGAAGGGACTCTGGACAGAAATTTATAATAGTTGCTTTACAGACTGTATCTGAAACTCCCATTTCCCACACTTACATCCTTACCACTGAGATTCACAGTCCCAAATCCTTCCATGAAATTACTGACCAAAATAATGCTATTGCACAAGCAGTGCAACAAAGTCTATACAAGTTTAGATACAATGCAAAAAATAGTATATTTATTAATATGTACCCGATGCTTTTTAACTTATCTAGTCATCTTAAATATACAGCATTAGTCAACTACCTATATTTAAAAAACAATGCTACCCATGACACAAATGGTAGTATCCAGATTATGACAGGCACTGAAATTTGGGATCCAGGTTTTCCAGGGTCTTGCAGGTGGAGGTCAGCCAGACACAGCAAGAATTTGCACAGAATACAACCACAGGATCAGTAACCTTTCCTCTTCTTAGACGACATTTTACATCTGTCTATTCTTCTAGGATCTACTGCTTTTAAGGACCAACATTATTCTACTTTAGGGACAAACTATTCTTTTCCCTAATGGGAATAATTTAGAGCAACCACTTGTCACCTTTTTAAGAGCTGCCCATTCAAAGGCATGTTCTAGAGACTCACATTAATTGTAAGAAAAAATACATTCTGTAGTAAACTCTGACATATTGCAAATGCACTGAATGCTTGACATTTTTATGATTATGCTAATATTGTGACACTTGATGTGCTTGTTTTTGAAAAAACATAGTGCAATTAAGTTCCCTGAAAGAAAAACAGAAAGAAACAAATCAATCACTGAGAAGGCACGAAGAATGAAAACTGCTTCTACCAGCTTTGGAAACAAATGCCAACTAGTCAATGGCAAACAACACGTTTGAACTAGATATTTCAGGAGACTTGTCAGTTTTACTCTGAAAGTAAAGGGCACTGATAAGGTAACTTTCAATTTTTAGCACAAGCACTGGCTTGACTTTCACCTGTTCCCTCATAAAATGACTCCTTCCATCACTGAAAGAATTAAAAAAAACCTAGTTCCTCTTAGACAACTTCAAACTATGGATAACCCAGTTAGGTCATGGAACCTTGCTTTTAACTTCATTTAAAACACGTTGCCTGCTTCAGTCACACCCCAAATTAAAGTAGGAGAAGAATAAGATTTATAAATACCAATATAAATAATTTTATAATTCCTCTTCCCCACCTACAGACCAGAAGATTAACAGGAAGAACCAGACAGAACTGAATGAGGCACTACTGGAACAGCACAGTGCTCGATGGCAGGAAGGCTAAATGGATCAGTGCTGTGGAGTCAAGAAGAAACACAGAAAAGCACCTTTGGCAAAGGGTTCAGAGAAGAGATGATCAGAAAAGCACCTGAGGGAGTTAGAGTGAGAAACCCTCAAATGCCTGGAGAATGGGCTATTCACCTCATGAAGTACCCTAACATCAAAGTATGGATGGGGAACTCTGCAGAGCTCTAGCAGACTCTTCAGAAGAGAAAGAGGTGATAGTTTCTGATAAACTAATCACAAAAAAACACATCTACATCAGAGGTGACTAAAGTCCCACCAACATCTGATCTTAACAGTGCAGCAGACATCGGGGGAGAACCAACTGCATATTTTTCATACAAAGCTACAGGAGACGTAAGAAATGGCCACAGCTTAATTACAGCAACGCTAAGAAGCAAGATCCATCTCCCCTGCCAGGTCCTTGAAAGCAGTAGCTCACTGAAAATACTGAAGTAACTTAGTAGCAACTTTGGAAGCAAATTAAAAGAACATTCATAACCTCAGGGACTGTATACATTTAACCTTTTGTTAAAGACAAATACTAGCCAGACTGAATTTAATAAGTCTAACCTGATGAAGACTTACTATTGATGAAATCAAGAATCAGCTTAATTCCCAGAGATCCAATTCCTTGCATAATACATAGTCAAGGCAACAATAACAGGAAACTGCAGAAAGTGACTAAAAAAAAGGGTTTTGATCAAAAAAATTGAAGTCATAGTCAATTATTGATGAATCTTGAGTTAAACTCTGAATATAAAGTTATAAAGAGGAAGAAGCTAGAAAACTGTAGGAGAAGTTTCAGCTTTTTTCCCTGAGACAGTGCAAGATAACAGATTTAAGTTAAAGAATTGGTCTGGAATTCAAGGGAAGAAATAAAAAGATTATTCAAAATCAAAAGGAATGAACCAGCATAAGACAAAGCCTAAGAAAAAAATCCTTTCAGTACACTGAGAGACTCCCACAGCGTTTTCTGTTCCTAATAAAATGTGTACACCTAAAATTTGTTAATATTCTCAGTATTTGGCTTTTTTCAGATACATGTACTCTGGGATTAAAAATATAGAGCCACTTGACCTACAGAAGGAGTTCCGTATATAATTGGCATGGTAACAGATGCAAGCATTTCTTTCATAGAAGTGACAATCAGTGGGTACCCCTTCTGCCACCCGTCCAGTATGACACTAATCCCTTCCAAGTTACTTTCCTGCACTGTAAAAGTAAACCCAGAGCTTCCCAGATCAAACATCCTTCTCTTGGGATGTTTTAACTTGGGACAGCTCAATGCCCCATATATTTCTTTCCTTGGGCTTAGTCTCTAACAATCACTTTCTGCTTTTGCTGGTTGCAGAGCCTTTGGGAAAGTTGATCCATCAGACAGTGGTGGTCAGAAGGGAAGTAAAATCTGGAGGGAGATAGTGTTTCTTTCTACTGAACTAAGTTCTTTGAGCAGATCTATGCCAACATGTAAGCCCAACTACAAACACACTGCTTACCTGCAAGTATGCACTTAGACAGAAATTTATCCCAAAATCTTAAGCTTTTAAAGATGGCAATTAGCTTTTCAGTACAGACCAGTATCTCATCCACATGTCCTGGAAAGACTAAGACTGAACCAGTCCAAACATACTACAGTCTGTTTTATCCACCTGGGATCAGCTAGTTCCAAGCTGTAAATATTTTGAGTATTTTAATCACCTAGAGTGTAGATGTATATATCTGAGCTAGTTAATTTAGGCTTTTTTTAAAGTCAAAGAAGAAAAATAAGTATTTCAAGATGATTCATCTGACCTATTTTAGTTGATCTACAATGAGATCAATCACACAAATTTTATTAAGGTGAATGACTCAGTCTCTGTCTGACTTGGTAAGTGGAGCATAACTACGGGCTCAGATATTTTGAACGCAGAATGCAACCTTCTGCTGACAATGGAGACAAGCCACATGCAGGTTACTAGAATCAGTATGTCTAAATTCTTCTTCTCCTAGCACTCCACATATACCCTATACAGAAGATGAGAGTCCTCCACTTCACTTTGTTTTCCACCAGCAAATAGGACCTTTGGCTTTCTCCATCTTAGCTCCCTTATATGATCTTTGTAATGCAGAGGAGTAAAAAGGTATTTTGCTTTATTATTTTCCTCAACCTTTGGGAATCCAAATCAGAAAAGGAAGTGTGTCTAAGGCATTCACTGCTGAATATCTGGCTGTCCCACGTTCTACTAGATACAGAAAAGTGCCAAATTAAATAAAAAGGGATCTAATGCAGTAGAATATCAGTCTTTAGACCCATCATGTGGTATGTGGTTTTTTTAAACCCAAACCTGACTAACGAGGTTTTTTCAGAACATAAACTCATTATAATTAACTGTAATTACAATCCCCACAGCTTTAAATCAAGGTTTGCTCAGAATGAAAACAGCTTCTGCTAAATTATTTTTCCCTGTAGGTGGCATGGTAAAAGTTGAACTAAATAAGGGAAGCATATAAAAATACCAAAGAAACAAGCTGACATATATATACATTTTTCTTAATCCAGTGGCTTTGTAAACACTAATTAATGAAGTAGCCATAATTGTTACAGTAAAGTTAAAGAAGAAAAATTTAAAATAAGACCAATACTTTCCAAACTATCTGAGATTTTGGCTACCTCTACGTTTGCATCGCCAGGTGTGAAAAGCCAGTTTCCTCATTGCAAAGTGCTGAATTCACTACCATGAAAACTAACCTAGCATCTCTGAATATTAGATCCAGAACACCACACCTTCTTCCAAATTTAGAAACTCCTTTTGACCACATTTCCTATTACACTATACAACTCCTCAAACTACTAACAAGGCAGTCCTTAGACCAAAAAGATCAAACCTTGGTTCCACCAAATGCAGAGGGAGTTCTGATACTAATCACAATGAGGTAAAAATTAGCCTCTGGTGCAGAAATAAATGGAGGTGGTGTGTATGAAGTTATTTGTTGCATTTCTTATAAGGAGTCAGCCTTACCTTTGAGTCATTCTATAATAAATACCATATCATTGCTCAATTGTATGGAAATGGTGATTAGTGGTTCTGCAAATGTTTTGTTTGGGATTTGCATTTTCTCATCAAAGGATACTTCTCTGCCTTCATATGCTGTCAGCCTCTTTCGGATGAGACAGCTCAGCACAGAGATACCTCAACTATATCAGGAAGACAAGAAAACGTATTAAACCACAAAAAAACGCACAAGCTAAACACAGAGACTCTGAGTGCAGCCACAAGGGCTCGAAAATGGAGGGAGCTGTGGCAAAATATTTTGGGTTGACTAAATACCATGCCCAAAAATTTAAGCTACAGGCAGTTCTTAAAAAAGAAATTCCAGAGACTAAGGCAGAATGAAAACCAGCAGGGAATTTTAGCTTCCACTCCCAATTTCTGGCTTTAAAATATTTTTACTTTAAGATATTGTACAGTTCAAATTTGGGGGGCTCTGTACAGCTTAAACAGCTGTCAAGTACATGTGCTGTAGACCCTCAGCCATGAGGGAGTGGTTGGTAATGGGGAAGGGATAATAGGGTGGGGCCACCATCCTTTTCAGAGCTCCTCAGGTAGTCCTGGTTTTTAATAGGTCTCTCCCACCATGCTGGTATGGTCAAGGAGCTCCAAAGTGATTTGAGTTGTGAGGATCATGTTCAGCAGAACTTGCTATAGCACTTTTTTTCTCAGATAGCCCATGCAGATGGGGTTTGGTGGGTTGTTTTTTTTCCTTTTTTTTTTTTGTGGGGGTGTTGCAGGGGCAGGAGAGTTCATCTTCCATCTTTTTGTGGAGATTTAAACTAAATCTAAGCAGTTCTGAATTCATTACGGTACCCAAAACCAAAAGACTGTTCTTTGGGTTGCATTAGTTTTGCTAAAAGGGATTTCACACAGATTTACTGCTGGTTATCACCATAATGCTATGACAGAAATATCCATTTATAATGCTTTTTAGCCTTGTAAAAGGCAACACAACAAACTGCTGCTGTTCTTTCAGCATGTCTAAAACTGTAAATCTGCAATAATCCATCACATCCTTTGTATAAGCATTTACTCAAACTACTTTTAAATATTCATTGTGTGGCCAGTATGATCATAACAACAGTTTGAAATTAATGGACCTTAACTGTCATTAATTCCGAATGGATACCACCGTGAGCATTATGAATGTGAAACAGCCCTTGCAGTTGAGGAAGCAGGTGTTCATACAGGACAGAAAGAGGACTTAGCCACAGATTCTGGCTATGGGACACTCTTGATGTGAAAAAGTTCGTTTAGAAACCGTTGCTTATTTAGGTATGCAGTATAACAACATTAACAATAACCACTTGAAAAATGTTGGTTTGCATTTGTAGAAGCCAAGGCTTCAGTTTTGTGATTTATGATGTATAAAAATCTTTGGAGACTCTAACAATTAAACAAGATTATTGACTGATTTTTTTCTGTGAAAGAATTGCTCTGGACTGATGACTCTAGAGGATGACATCTTATACACAAAATATAACATAAGCAATGGACATACTTTTTCCAATGGTCTTTAAAGATGGAAGACAAGTGAACACAATGCTGAATTTTCTAATACCAGATCTAAGTCTGAGAACCCCAGAAAGGGTGTCATCTGGAGCTAACTGAGATGTAAATTTACAGTTTAAGGATACCTGCCCAGTAGGGGTGAGGTGAACCCACAAACTTATTCCACTGCACAGATGTGAAGTAGTAACATCCGTAGTCACTAAATGTAAAGCCAGACTAAAACTAGCAACCCAGCAGCTGCACATTGCATATTCTTCTGCTTAAAATTTCCATTTCCACTCAAGTCTCGGGCAACTATTTTATTTCACATGATAAATAAATGGCTGCTCAAACAACATTCTCTACTGATATAGCCTACATTTGATCTGTCACTGGATCCACTGCCTATGAAAGTCTGGAAAACAAGTACAGCACACATTCAGAACCACAGAATTGTTGAGGTTGGAAGGGACCTCTGGAGGTCATCCAGTCCAACCCCACTGCTCAAGCAGGGCCACCTACAGCCAATTGCCCAGGGCCAAGACTAGACAGCTTTTGAATATCTCCAAGGACAGAGACTCCACCAGCTCCCTGGGCAACCTGTGCCAGTGCTCAGTAACCCTCACAGTGAAAAACTGTTTCCTGATGTTCAGAGGGAACCTCCTGTGTTTCAGTTTGTGCCCATTGCTTCTTGTCTTGTTTCCGGGCACCAGCGAAAAAAGGCTGGCTCTGTCCTCCTTGCACCTTCCCTTCAGGTATTTACTTACATTGATAAGATCTTCTCAGAACCTTCTCTTCCCTAGGCTAAACAGTCCTAGCTCCATCAGCCTTTCCTCACAGGAGAGATGCTCAAGTCCCTTAATCATCTTCATGGCCCTTCATTGGACTTGCTCTAGTATGCCCATGTCTCTCTTGTGCTGGGGAGGCCAGAACTGGACACAGCACTTCAGGAGTGGCCTCATCAGTGCTTAAGAAATGAGAAGGATCACCTCCCTCAACCTACTGGCAACACTTCTCCTAATACAGACTAGGATACCTTTAGCCTTTGCTGCAAGGGCACATTGCTGGCTCATTATCAACTTGGCATCCACCAAGACTCCCAGGTTCTTTTCTGCAAAGCTGCTTTCCAGCCAGTTAGCCCCCAGCATATACTGGTGCATGGGGGTGTTCCTCTGCAGAGTCAGGGCCTGGCACTTCTCCTTGTTGAACTTTATAAGGTTCCTGTCGGCCCATTTCTCCAGCCTGTCAAGGTCCCTCTGGATGGCAGCACCACCCTTTGATGTATCAGAAGATAAACATGTGCCTGAAGTATAAAACTTGGGACAGCTTCCTCATCATTTCTTCCAGGATCTACAACTACAAGGCCTCAGGACTGGTCTTCAGGTGAATTACCAGACCTCTCCTTCTCGGGGGAGGTATGGGATACCCAGGCTCACTAGGTACACCCGCCCAGTCCTGTGTTCACTCCAACAGCACAAGGGATAGCTGTATTTTACAGATAACCTTTTAATTAGGCAAATTACATTCCTCATTAGAATGCCATCTTTAAGGCACTAAAGTAAAAAAGGATTGTGCCTCACACTAACTCACTGACATCGATTTCTGTTCTATCAAAGCAAGCCTCATAAAGACAGATTCTGTCTCAAATGTGCCAGCAGTTTTTTAAGAGGAAATAAAAAACAATATTTGAATAGGAAAAAAGAGGTAAATTTATAAGAAAAGCGAGAAGTTTTTCCTGTGGAAAAAGATTAGTGTCACAAGGTTCAAGTATTTAAAAATGTTAAATTTATTGCCTGATTGAAATTCACCATAAAAAAATGTTATTCAAGGGGACTGATGAAAACCCTTGCCAAAGAGTAACATAAAAAAATGAAAGCTTTGATTTTTGCTAGCAAACAAAAAAAATGTGGCTTAATACTACTCTGAGGCTCACTCCACCTCTTCTTTACAGCTTTTCATTAAATTCCATTAACTTATGATCAAATCCTGAGGTATATATAAATTTATTGACTTCAGGAATGATTCCAGCAACAACAGACTAATGAGAGAATCAGGCCCTTGCTTGTATAAATACTCTCACACCTTTACATAGCAACTTTTTCTAACATTATTACATTTAAGTGGGAGGGCTCTTGCAGGCTGCATTTTCCTCACTCATCACTGCCAGTTTGCAAAGCATGTGTTTAATGATGCTGTGCTCGACATCAATTTTTCATGTTTGCCTGGGTATTGTAGGCAAAGAGCTTTTGGACTACAGTGGTGTGAATGACTACAATACATCAGTCAGCAAACAGGTCTCCAAAAATAGAAAGACAACCGAATACTCAGAGGGCAGTGGAACTTTACAGTGCCCCAAAGAAAACCTTTTATGAGCTCTAGAGGTGACACTATATCAAGGCAAATCAAATTAATCCAAAATTTATTTAACAAGGCTGGACTGATATGATTCTTCTACAGTTTACTTCACAGCTGTTAATCATTAAACACATTTTAGGTTCTAATCTGATATTCATTTTACATGCAATAACATTTTTATTGAAGTTAACATAATTGTACATCTTAAGAACTTTGTTGAAAATGTTCTCTTAGGAAGTAAATTATCTGCAAAGTAACTCCATGAGTTGTGTGCCTCATGGCTTAGCCAATTTTGTAAATACATATGAAGTGAACACAGATCATGACATTATTCTGATGCCATACATACAAACATAATGCTCTGCTTTAATATGCATAGTAAATATTTTGCCTGGGTTTTTTTGCGAACATCACTGATTTACTCATTCTGGAGAGGTCAAGAGAGGAAGCACAGAGATTGTAGGTTACTGTTTTACAGTTATCTTGTTCTTTCCTGTTTTGAGAAAGGATTTTTTTCAGACTAGACTTTTTTTCTGCTCCCCTAAGATCCTTCTCTTGACTTCAAGGAAACTCCTCCCAGAAAAATTACTTTGGCCCTAATCCTGGAAGCTGATCTGTGTCAATGGACATGCACAATATCCCACTGAACTCAGTGGAGCTCAATATGAACGTGAAGGTTTTGTGCATTTAGTATGGAGAGCAAAGTAAAATTCAAAGGTTTTCCAGGTAAGGTCTATACTTATATCTACAGTGATTAACTGGCTAGTGTTTAGCTTCAAGCTATGCTAGCCTACTTTCCTAATGAAATGTAACAGGAATCCAATGAGAACAATAAAAATGTTTCAGATTCTCACAGATAATTTTCTGTACTGGAATTGTCTTCATTTCAGTGACGTTCTGACAATTTTGTTTCTAAAAAGATTTCAAAATGAGCTTAAGGAAATAGATATTTTTGTAAATCCTTTTTTTCCAAATTACTCGTTTTTAAGTTACACAAAAAGAAACACTCCTAGTTAATCTTTTGCTTGAAAATTCTGGTTATTCTGGTGCATAACCTCATTAATCAGAACTGCAGTGAAGGTGAATTGCATGTACCTGCCCAGAGATGATTCTTGACAAAATCCTACCCAAGTTTTACAGCTTCCTTAAGCAGAAATCTAATAAACCTATAGCCACAAAAAGCTGAAGTTTTCAAAGACTTTAACAAGCTGCTTGTAATTTTTTCTGACTTACTGAAGGAAAGGGAGTCAAGAGGAAAATTCCAATAAAACTGTATGTAAGCCAAAGGTTTGTTTATGTTTGTATGGATTAGCATTCACACGTTTCCTGTTACTAGACTTCCTATTAGTGATGTTTAACTTTAACCACATATCCTGGGTTAAGGAATAACTCCTAAAGTCAATTTCCTGATTAGGCTAAGAAAGGTCAAAGGTTAATTTTGCAGCTACATGGTTAAGCTACCAACAGCTACTGCATAGCCTTGTTTTAACATATAAAGTTACTACAAATATTAGCTAAAGGAGGTGGCACGCTCTGGTGATTACACAGAAGTGTTGGGAAAAAATTATCCCAGAAGCCTATTCACTCTAAGGGAAATTTACTCTCTTCACATGCACACACAAAATACACATCAGTGGAGATGTCTCTCAAATATGGTGAAGCCAACCTGGCAACTACAAACGTGTACATCCTTTTAAACTTGGCTGTGTGACCACTGCCAGAGCCCAACTTTCATCCAAGAAACTTCCCACTGTACATCCTATTATAGAATTTCTTCATATACTTGCTACAGACCTTCAAGAAGAAACAAGATTTAATGGTAATATAAGAATCCACAAACTTAAATTTATCATATTCTTGAACAAGAAACACAAGGATTTCTGCTTCCTTAGAAAAAAAGCCGATGGATGATGAATTTGCAAACAGCACTGCAGCAGATATTGCTGTTGTATCAAATCAGCAGGAATGAATGGATCAGTATTTCTTCCATTTAAATACTAAAGTGAACAGTCCTCTGCCCAAACACTGCAGATGAAACAAGAAGTATCTGAAAAAGTTTGTGGGGCTTCTGTCTGGAGGGATACTTGTTTTCAGCAGTAAAATCAATTTTTTTTAATAGTGACATGAGTAACAACATCATATTGCCACATATCAAAAACAATGAGGAAATCTAGAGTTAAAGCCGATAATCCAGATTTGTTCACGCTGCACAGCATTCTCCTTCCCTGATGAGTTCTCATCTACAAATTATTTCATTCTGATTCAGTTTTGGTAACCTAGCCAGCACAGAAGATGACAGTCAAATGAATGCAATCTCATGCACTGACATTATAATTTTTTTTTAGATCTGTGAGACAGATGGTGGGGAAATTTGACATTGGATTTAGTGAAGTTAGTCTTGGTATTTAGTTACCTCATTACAACTCACTCACAAGGGCTCACAAGTAACTAAGTAACTTGGGTTGTAGGTCATAGTTTTAAAAGTGAAACTTGGTTAGACTCTTACCCAAGGCCTAACATTGCAAATACTACCACAATTCTTTTGGGATGCATTCTCTGTTCCTGTCTCTCTCACGTTAGCATTTATACTCGCATCAGTGTGCTGGCATTTTACACTTATTTTGCACACTGAAGGCCTCTAGATAAGACACAGGATAGCAGTCACCAGTCTTTGCTCAGGATTTCCTCACTGCATGTGAACAATAACAAAATCTACTTTTTTGTAAAAACTAATGCATTTGAATATACATAGAAATCAAGAACATCTGTTTCTTACACTTAAATGTGGTTAAATTCCAGTCACAAGGAACTGGCTCAATTTGCACATTCATAGTCATTTAGCATTCACTGCTTATAAACAAAGCAAATATAAGTGGATGTACATGAGCTGCTTTTTATTCACTTGTGGACTTAACATTTGGAATTCCCTTTCCAGCCACATGACTGGTTCTACCAGTCAGACAGTACAAGTTCTGTTCTCTGACTAGATTTCTTAAACTTTGTAAACAGGCATAGCACTTGAAAAACATGTTACACCATCCAACAAAAACAACGAAGATTACCTAAGAAACAGCAACTTTGGACAGAAAAAAACAGTCTAATGAAATTTGTTATATTTTAAGAAATCTTCATTCTTTTGTGCTGAGGGATATTTCTGTCTGGCTAAAGGTATCCATTTCAGATTTTAAAGCACTGTTTCTTTCATAACATGCAGTGGAGCAGCGGAGAAGGAGGAAAGATATCAATCAAATTCATTGGCTGGATTTCTCTTGTCACATTCACACCAACTCGTCTCTACAAATGCAGCTTTCCTGTCTGCCCAGGAGCTGCCGCGTTACTGACCCGCTCCTCCTTCCTCTCCACATCTCCCCTGTTTTAGTTTAGCTTGATGGGTCTTTCTGGTCAGCAGCTTTGACGTTTTATCAGCTGATTTTTATTAGTTATCCCAAAACATGAAATTCTAGGACTGTTTGCATTTTACATTGTAGACTCTTTTGTAGAACGTGATGACATTTCAGCAGCACAAGCGCCTCTGATGTAAATCCTCCTGTCCCACTATTTGACTACACTGCAGGTACAAATTCCTTGTATTCTCCAGTTGGAATACAGCAAGATCTACGGCCAAGGAATCTCACTTTCTACAGTGCCTTTGCCCTCTTCTTTTTTCTTATTATTGGGAATGCCCATACTACGGCATCTTGGAAAATCACTGCATTTTTCAGTCTTTTGTTTCCTTACTGACTATAACACCTGCATACACACACGCAGCACATACAGAATTATAGAGTAAATGACTCAAATGGCAGCCAAACTCGCTAATGTCCTGTGCCGTGTGTCTAACAGGTATCCCACAAAGAGGATAGCTGCCACTGTGTTCTAATAGTCCTGGATCCTGCAACGCAACAAAGGGACATAAATATTTAGATCATAAAGCTTCTAGTTTCTGTCACTGCTTTTTTTGGTGAGGGAGAGTTGAGGAACTAGCACAAGTTCATTCATGTAGAAATATTTCACACCTCTGAACTCTGTTTCTTGGAAATCCCAGACAAATGGCCACTGCTCATGAATGGTGGGACTCCACCACATGGGCAGCGAGGCAGATTATCTATTTCTCTCCTGTGAGAAGACATATTGCACGCTTTTAACGCTGATGGAAAAATTGTCAGTGCCCTTGCTTTAAATAACAGTGGAGCAACTAAAGCATATAATCAGATCCTGGGAGACTTAGGTAATATGTTCTCCTGAGATAAAAGGTGTTCCTCTCCTGTTTTCAAAGAAAGTGCCCTAACCGCTAAATTAAAGGTTGATCAAAGTGCTTTAGTATGGCATTGCACTGCATCACAGAGCAATACACGAACATCTACAGAGTGGACCTAGAACCTGAGTCTGATTTTAGTTTCCTATTTGGAGATGAAAGGAGAAGTCTGGCCTGTGGTTAGATATCACTATTCAAGATTTCCTAGAATATATACTAACTATATTCCTCATTAATCACTGTCTACTTCTGTTAAGATAATACCTCAGTAACTCCAATGAAGTTACAACACACTTACAGTAGTACAGCTGATAGCGAAACTTGGCTCGATATCCTCAAACATAAATGGATATTTTATCTGTTTAGTGCATGCTGTCTCTTTTATTGAAACCGAAACAGTGAAACAAAAGTCATCCTGAAGAGACCAAAAGAAACTTAAATATGTATTTTTTCTAAGCATATGAATATTTTATGATCTATGGTTTCCATAGTGCTTATTTACTTTGTTCGTTCAACATCTTGAGTTGTCAGAATCGGCATTAGACAGAGCAACAACAGAAAAAATGGAAAATAAGTCACTAACAAACAGAGTTCTTATGTTTTTCATTGGGACGCAGATGTGAGGATATACCCACTATCAATGCATTGCAAATAACATATTAATTGTTCATTTGGCCCAAACTTAAACCAAGACTTCAACAATCCCAGAAAGTATCTAATATATACTTTGAAAATTATTCTGGTCATATTAAAATGTAGAAAAGCCTCAATAAAAATAATCACAGAAGGAGAAGCCAAATCAGGTATATTTTGAAAAGAAAATAGTGTGTCTTCAGTGCAATCAGTTTATCAGATTAGCAAATTTCTTACTAATATCTACAATGAGATATTTTCAGGTCACTTATTTGTGAAAATAGTTTCAGAAAAGGTTAAAGTTATCAGGGATTTTTTAAAAATACATATTATTATAATTTCCTCCATTTATCATTCTTTCTTCATCAGAATTAAATCCCTATTTGCACTTAGCATGTTGGTATTGGTTTTAAATGTATCAAAATTTGCTTCTTCCTTTCAGGTAATGATGGAGTAGGCAATAGCAAAGACGAGCTTGCTTGGGAGATGCACAATATTTTTGACTGTGTCTTTCCCAAACTCTGTGTTGTCTTCCAGTGAAAAGCAAACAGAAATATTTAAATTACTTAATTGCCTCCCAAGGCTCTACCTAAACTCTTCCTTTAGTCACACTCTCTGCTTTCAGTGAACCTCAACAAGGCAAACTGAAAGCTGTCTTTGTTATCCTGGTCTATGGCACCTGAATGGTGCCAAACAAAACTAAGTTAATTCAGAGCTCTTAGGGAAAGGATTTCTTTCTCCAACTCCTCCCCGATACAAAATAAAGAAAAAACAAGCCTTTTTTTTCCTCTCAGTATTAACTAACAGCAGAGACAATAAAAATATCATCTCCCTGATGTGATGATTTACGTACACTCAGCTTCCTCTTTTTTTTATTTCTTCTGAGTCTTCATTTGATTTCTCATGGTTATTGTTTGTCTACATAAAGGCGTTACCTCTTATGGTATGAAGTGGTTTTACATGGAATCCTTGTAATGCAGCAACTCATAACCATAATCTAGGCTAAAATGTGTTATCTAAATTGCTGTGGTTTCAAAATTTACAAAAATGTATTTCCTAGAGCAATCTAACTTCTCCTTTTACTACAACAACAAAGTAAAGCCATTAGGAAGACTATGAGTTTGAGCAATTAATTACACACTTAATAATATTTTATAGTTTTCTAAAGACTTTAAAGTTCTTTCCAAACATTATGATTCAGATCCTGCCACCGTTTCTCACACAGACTAGGAAAATAAATGGAACTACTCCAAAAGCAAATTATATCTAGGTTCTGGGAAAACTGGGTTCTGATTCAATATTTTTTTCTTAACAATTCAGTGAAACGATTTTGACTGTATGCATTTTGCAGAATGGGAAATGGAAACACAGACATTAAGTAACTTGGCTTAAAATGGGAGAAAGCCAAGGTTTCTTTCTTTTAAGAAAAAGCTTTGACTCTAAGTATCTCACGGAGGTGAAGAGTTCCAAAGGCACAAAAGGTGGTCAGCCACACAATCATTACAGAAAGCCTCAGAGCTGGATCCTACCTTGCATTTTCTTTCTGTAAATCCTCCCCTTGCTGTGTTACTGCATCATAAGAACATAAAGAATGAATACCTAACTATTACTTAAAGTTTCACATTTATTACATAACTAATGCCATAATCGTATCAAGGAGATACATAAATTAAGATTATAATCATAATATCCAAAAATCTTAAACGTTTCAAGTGTACCACTGACATGACAAAGACTTTAGCAGCTACTCAAATCACGTAGTTTGCAAAGGCATCCTTTGTCAAACAAAATAATTAAAATTTAGATTCAAAGTTAGAAAAAAAGACAAGGACAAATAGTGGTTCTGATATACCTGAGTTAGAATTTTTAAAATATTAGGCAAATATTAGTGATCTAGAGATCTTTATTCAGAGAGTATTAGCTATTTACTGAATGTTTAACAAAGTCAGGTACAAATTAAAAAGCTCAATATGTATTTCTGAATTCTGCATAGAAATCCTCAGTTTGGTTGTTGGAACCATGTCAAATCAAATTTTTACTAGGTTTGAAAAAAACTGCATATATTCATGGTTTCCACAGACTAGTCAAGAGCTTGAAATATTGGTCTTGACTATCCAGTCAAGACCAATTCTTTCCACAGGAAAGTAATTCTCAGAGGAAATTATTTGTCACGCTACTTCCAATCTGAAGATCTAAACACAGTCTTTCCTTTAGCCTTTGGCACAACCCATAATAATTGGACCATAGGAGAGAGCAACAAAAAACTGGATCCACAAGATGCATGCCAAACATCACTACCAGCTCCATCATTTGCTTTCTCACCTTTCCCCCCCATCAGGACTAATCAGAAGCTGAAGTATTAAATGACATGTCATACTCATTCACTGATGGGGGAGCAAGACAGAATGACATATTCTGCCAATCATTTATAGCTATTGGTTGTTACTGGGTATTAACTTGCAATACACAGCCCTGTTTGAATTTCACGTGAGCAGATGGCCAGATGGATTAGCCTGTAAAATTAATATTCCAACCCATACACAGCAGGACTTTGTATGGGTACTGACTGCTTCAAAATCCATGAAGTCAGTTTAGTGGATTTTATTTTTCAGGCCTTGCTTATTATTTCCTCCACAAATGCTGAAACCTGCAACAGCGAAAGGCAATTCTGGAATACTTTGGTATTTTGGTGCCATGGCTTCCTTGAGTATTTCTTTCACAATGCCAGGAGCTCTCATTTCCAGTGCACACCTGGTGAAAAGACTAAAATGCATTTATCTAGCTTATATGTAAATATTTGTATATCCCTATTGTACAACAAGGCGTACAGTGCATGGGAGCTATAGATATTAGGTGCCTACTTTTGGCAACACGTTTTAACAACACTATTGAAATTATTCCCCAATAAACTTCCCAGTGCTTTTCAGAATGATTCATGGCCTCCCCCTAGTTAACCCCCAAATGACTGCGTGTGTACAGATGCCTGGCAGATGTCATGAGCGGTTCCCGAATTGACCAGAACACTAACGTGGCGATGCTGAAACGGGAAGGAGCAACCCACTTGCTGGTATTCATACTGATAGAGGCTGCAGTTAGCAACCGCAGCCTTGGAGAAGGTGACAAGTTCCAGCTATTAAAAACTGCAAATTTGTCATGTCACCTGGACCTTTCTGAAAAGCTTACCTCAATTGCAATCAGTCTGCCTTGGCCTCTGACCCATAGCAGATGAACATAATACAAGTCGTGAGGGAAACTGCTGTATTTTAGAGCCACCAGCTTGATTACTATTGATTATCTACTTGCCTCAACAGTAATTTCCCTTTGACAGTAGCATTTCTGCCTGACTGCCCCTTCTGGGACTTGGGTTTTCTGTTCTTTTTCTTTTTTTTTTTTCCAGATTGATTCCAAGAAATATATTTTGATTACTGTTTTGGGCAGAGCAAGGGAGGTAATAGAAGGGAAGGGCTCAGCTCTAATCGCAGCAGGAACTTATTAAAGAAACCCCTCATTGTTCCAGGGTAACCGAGAAGGTAACTCTACTTTTGAAAATTAGACTCTCTCATGAGATAAGTTTTCCTTTTCCCCTTTGATGGGGAAAAAAAATCATTGAAAATAAATAATATATGAGACATTAGAATACTCCCATATAGTTATAATCTCGCTAGATAACGTGAGGATTGAAAGGATTCCTACAGTTAAATTACTGTGTGGTGGAAAACTAAGTTTAGAGCTAACTCTCAAATATGATGACCCAGTTGAGTGGTTCAGTAACAATGACGTTGGGCCTCCAAGTGGCAGATGAGGCTTTTGTTTTATTTGTTTGACAGTAAATATCTGGCCTGTTGCTTAGCAGCCATACACAGAAACAAAGGCGTTTCCAGACAAAATAAACTACATTACAGCAGGTAAATCTTTCACAGCAATTACCAAATGGAAATGAGAACTGAACTGAACATTGCAAAACAATCCAGCACCTTTGTTTCCTGCAGATGTTTTAAGCACACAAATGGCAATTCGGGATTTCTTGATAGCAGCGTGAGAAGACTTCAGATATTAAAAAAAAATGAGTACACTGATTTTGAAAAATGATATGCTGAAAGTCCTAGAAATGGAGAGCAAAGTTTTCAAACTGCTGTCAGCTGTTAAATCCATATTTAAGTACATTAAATAACTAGATTTTCTCTCAGAGACAATGAGCATTTACTACTGTTGCCAAATTCCAGGGAATTTTCACGTGCCCTAGGAGCATTGCACTCATCTGGAACTGAAATACAAATAACTGAGCACCAAAGACTGAAAAGCTTTTGTGGATGTTTTAATAATTTGATACTATTTCTGCCAAGCCTTATTTCTTCCTTTGCTGTCACAAGCGCATCCCCACACCCCAGGTTCTCCGGCCAAAACTGGTGGGTGACACTCACCCTTGCGCACTTCATTTTCACGCAAAAGCCTTCAGCTTTTGCAGGACTCACCTCCTATACCGAAAAAAAAAGGAAATGCCAAAGCTACTCTTGCATCTCGCAGCTGTACAGCTTTAAGGCAGGTATTTCACTGAGAAAGCAGCACTCAGCCTCACTGAGCAAACAGAAAGGGCCAGATTCTGCTCTCAGTTACCCTGGGGCATTCCACCACAAGAAGGAATCTGCATGTGAATAACCTAGAGAAGAAATGTGTTCCCAGGCACTTCATCTTAAAGACTAAAAAACTGCTGGTGTGAATCTTATATTTTCACTGAGGGGTTTTTGGGGGTGGGTTCTGTTGTGGGATGTTTTTTTTTTACCCTCAGAGTTGATCCACAGGGCATTGTCATTATGTTGCTGTCTCACCTTTCAGTTGATAGACAGACTTCCTGCTGCAGAGACATTATTATTTAACCGGATCCACTCATCCTGCCACTGATTTGTTTTACTTTTGTTCCTGGCAAAGAACAGCAACTCTAGGTAATGTTTCTTTTCTCATTTGGCTAAGTCCTTCAGAACACTTTAGTAAATTAACCCCATGTAGTTCACTTAGTAAACACAAGATCTCCTGAAAGGATTTATAAAACAAAATTACTTCAGAATTTCCAGACAATCTTTGTTTTTCTTTCGTTTTGTCTGATACAAGCCTAAGAAAAGACTCAGGAAGCAAATGTGAATGTTTAATTCCTCATCAAATAGGAGCTGTAAGCACAGCATGAGAGAACCAAAGCAAAAGGGAAGGGCTTTAATAAACATGATAGATGAAGACATGCCAACTCTGTTTCTGGAGGAGAAGTATTATCAATGTATCTGCAATAGTCTGCTTTTAATTACATCAATCTTTTCTAGCCAGGGTTACCCTTTAGCAATTGTAATCCCTCTGGAAATTCACATCTTCGATTTGACCACAACCAAATTCTCATTCATTAAGTTAAAGCTGCATGTACATATATTTGTGTGTGTGTATATATATATATGTATTTATGATACATCCTGTACTGTACACCAATGCTCGAAGAGAAGTAATAGGCTTCCTAAAAATATTACTGAGTAAAATTTTGTCATCTCAATAACATCAGGCCAGACAATTATAATAGTCTCTTACATTCACCTACGAATCTATTAGGAAAACATATTCAGCCTAGCTGTGTTCAATGGAATATTCTCCCTCGCACATTGACAGTTTAGAAACTTCTATCAGGTGGTAAAAAAGCTTTAAAATACTAGGTTGTAGATGGCATTCATAAAACCTTCCTTGAGGATCCAATCCCAATTTATGTAGTAGACAACAAAAATATTCCAGTTAACCTAAAGAAGCCTTGGTCTGAACTGTAGAGTGACCAGCTACTCACCACTAATTTCATACATATTTTCTTCTTTCTAACTACAATTAGGAACATAGTTTGCTCAGTGGTGCCTGCATCCTAAATGAAAGATTTCTTTTGCTACAGTGAGCCAAACGGATCTCAGAGAAGGAATCCCAGTATAATGAAATCACAGAGTGATACAATTAGCTCCGCAGGATGCCAGCACATTCAGCACCTCATCACCCCACTGCCGTGGTAGGTGACAATACCACAGCAGTATCCAGGGTGTTTCCTGGCAAAAACGTGTACACTCTGCCTGGATGGCAATTCTTTTATAGTCATTCAGATATTTTCATTTGCAAGCAAGTTAATTTGACTGGGTCTTGTGAACAATTATCAAAAATACATCCACGCATGCTGAATATTCCCACACAGCCATTTTGAATGGTCTTTGATTTAATTCCTCAATCGACAGAGGAATCGGTTATTCTGGCAAGGAGAAGAAATAATAGTGTTTGTTCTCAAGTAATGAACAGCAAGAAAACAGACAAAATAACTCATGAATAAGCCATAGATTAAAGTATGTTTGTAAAAAAAGCATTTGTATAATTCAGATAGTTGTTCAAAAAATCAGGACCTACTGGAAGACAGTAGATGAACACAATAAAGTGCTGGATAACCTGAACATGATACCTCTGAATCCTTTGCACTGACTGTCTTTACCAAGACCACAGCACACCTTCCAAAGTCTTCATTAAAAAAAAAAAAAAAAAAAAGAATTTGTGCCCTAACCCAGAGCATTGTGGTGAGTAACTGTTAAACACGTGGGCACAAGGGAGGAATCCATAGATTGACAGGCTCAGGGACATGCTTTATATGGGAAAAACGAGATGCCTCTGGTTGTTAGAAGTTAGGCAGGAATATTTTCAGGCTCCTCAGTTAGGATTTAAACACATACAGGGGAGAGGGGAGGATCACAAATGTACGTCTAACCTACTTGCAGTCTGAAAATACACAAAGCAGCTTTAAAAAACCTAGCATGAGTACCAAGAACAGTTTGGCTCCAGAGCACAGAACTCTGCAAGCTAATTTGAGTGATGACAACTTTAATCTGCACAAAGCTCTAAACTGGATTAACCCTTGCACAGAAATTAGCTCAGGTAAAAACAGCTTAGATGATACCTCAACACTCACTCTCCCATAGTCCATCCACCCTGGAGAATACCCTAAAAGCTTTACCCAGCAGAGCTGGCAGCAAGCACTCTGTCCAGAATAGTTACAAAATGGAGAGAGGATTTCTCAAGCAGAGTTAATATGTTGATATCAAAGCAGCATTAGCAAAAATCATCAACTCTACACAGAAAGCAAAGTGAAGTATGAGCAGATGGGAGCAAGTACTTCAGGCCTGTAAGACCATCCTGCACTGGAGGAGCCATACAGTATGGGGCAGAAGGGTAGGTCTGACTAGGAAAAAAAGTGTTTCATAGAAACTTTGGAGACCAAATGGGCAGTGTTGCCTCTGCATCAGCTTCTTCTAAGTGAAGATCTTTAATATATTGACCAAAGGTGCAAACAAAAACTTTAAAAATAATCCCTCTGAAGTCCCTTGTCATGTTAGCTGCCTAGGCTCCCTGTCCGTACCGTATATACTGTCCCAGATCTCCCATAATCTGTTCAGCAAACTCCTTCCCCTTCCATACCACTGCAAATACTTCTTCCAGCTGAGCTGAACTTCTTTACAGTGATCAATTCAGAGCTGAACATCAGCACTTTGGCAAGCCCAGGACGTGCCAAATTGGAGCCACTAATGCGTAGTACTAAAACCAGTACGAGCTCCCGGCCAAAACTGGTGTACTGGTAAAACTGTGCTTAGGAACCCACCCAGCAGCGGATACTCCTTCAACCTCACCATTAAATGCTGTGTATGTCCAAAGAAATTCCAATAGTACAACCTAGCACCAGTAACTCCTATCTGCACACAGCAGTATATCCATATAGGCGTTCTTTTTTTCTCATAAATACTCTGCCTCAGTGTATTTAAAGCTGCGAATACTTGAAGTTAATAGCTTTTGACTTCAATCCATAGGCAGTACAGGACCAATTTCCTAATTACATGTATAAAAATCTGTTTCTCTTCACCAGAAGAAAAAAATAATAATAATGAGCTGAGTAGAGCCATAATAACGCACAGACGTTTATTTATAATGAAGTCAGGACACCTGAATAAGAGAGGTTTGCAGCAAGATTTTTTGTGAAGTATAAACTCCAGTTCCCTTCACTTTCTGTCTTCCTGCCACAGTTAACAATTATTGCGCTTAAAGCCAAAGCTGCTCTGAAGGAGAACAAGAGCTGGAACTGCCAGAACAGAGGCTTAGATATCCAGTTAATAATTTAGTAGCGGCAACCTATCAGGATATACCGGTTCACATTCCTCCTGTTCCCCACAGAAATGTCTTCTTCGTGAAGGAATTTCTTTGGGAGGTCACTGCTAGAGAAGAGAGTGGACAGCGCTATCTGCAAGGAAATGCCTACTGCAGGCCCCAAGAATTAATGTGGATAACTTGCACAGACTTCTTTAAATGAATGGTAGTAACATTTTTTAAGCATATTAAATCCTCTATGCAGAACTCTTCTGCCACGTTGCAGCATTTTATCAGACTTGAAAATAATCTAGTTCTTGCCCTTGTGCAGGCCTATCAAGAGATCCATATAAAACACATAAATGAAAACAAAAAAGTGTAATTATGGTCTTTGCAATCTAAATTTTAAGTTTAGATAGAACAAGATTGAGAGTGAGTAAAGTATATCCAAAACCTAATGTCAAATTTTGGGCTGCTGAAAAGAGTCCATTCCTTTCTTGTTATAAAAAAATGTTTATTCACATGCATTGTTATTATCTCTTAAATATTCCTCATTTTTTTCAGGACTTTACAGCTGCCAGTGCAGGTAAATAGTACCATTACTTCTATTTCTCCTTAAGAGAGTCATCCAAATCAAACAATATTTCTGCAGAGCATCATCATATATGATATGCTCATCAACTATGATATATAAATGGAAATTTCTGACTTCAGACTGTAAAAATATGCTCAAAAGTAATAAAGGTGGTACAAATGAAAATCAGCTGGGAAAAAAAGTTCCATGCTTTGACTCATCTCCTTAGCCAAGCAAGGCAAGGCGCTTATGAAGATAAGTTTTAGTGATCAACTCTCCAGATTAAAAATACACCTTTCTGTTAAATTTAAATGCTCCTACATTCTTCTACATAGTTCTTTGCTATGTACAGGAGAGAAAGTTGGGGAAGTTTTATTTCACTGAGATCCAAATTCATCTCACTAACTGCAGAAATTTCTCTGGGGTGCCTAATTAGGAGCCCCATCAACAAAGGTTGCCTATATAAGTCAATGCTGAGAGACAGCTTTAAAGGATAATTCAGTGTTGCTACTCTAAAATTGCCTCTTCTCATGGGCTATAGAACAGGGCTACTAATCTCAGCTGGGTATTACAATTAGTTTAAATTAATTCTGGCCCCAGTCGATAGGGTTCTTTCAATAAAAGAGTTTTCCCTTTTTCTCTTCATTCTCAAAAAACATTTCTACTCACAAACCCAAGAAACATGTAGGACAGATTCTCGTGTCTTTCACTTGGCCCTGCAGGCTCCCGGCAACCTATGAAAAATACCATTCTCACTGGTGCCGTGGCTTCACAGAGTCATAACCATTGCCACTGCCTTAGACTGCATTCAATGTTCCTGATATAGACATTTCTAGCTAGCTTTCTTGAACTTCAAATTCACCCCATTTCTAAGTCATTGCAATCCCCAGGAAGGATCTTCAACAGTCTAAGGTGGAATGAAATGAACAATGACATAGCTCCCCACTGCAAACTTGCAGCGTTTTTGAACACAGATGGAAAAAGTAAAACAGAGTCCAGAGTAACTCTCTGCATCCACAACCCAGGAATCAGTCCACCCTGGAGCCCTGAGGACATCCAGGATACAGAACTCTCACAAACGTACTCTGCTCCATAAGTAACCTGCTTGTGAATTTGACATGGGAAGAACATAGAGCCATGAAACAGAAAAAATTATTAGATCCATGTATTTGTATAACTTCTTCTCAGGATAGACACTTTATCACAGTGCAGGGACACAGCCTTGCAGAACCCCAATCCAAGCTCCATGAACTCAGCCAAGTTCAGTATTCTTTCAATAAACCAGGTTTCAATAAACCAAAATATCCAGGCTAGTGGCATACCAACAAAGTAAGGGTGATTTAGAAATGCTAAATGAGAATATTCAGCCGTCTAGGGTTTGGATGCAGGTGGGGGAGAGACAAAATTATATTTCCCCATGCTCCTTTCCTTGAGAGACTAATTTTTTTTTTCCCAAAAAGATGCCTTGCTAAGAAAAAAAACAATAATTTCTCATCCTTTCATACTGCTCTATATGATATATGAAAAACTAAAGGGAAGAATAAAGAAGGTGGTTTAGCTTGGTTTTACAGTCAAAATTCATGTCTGTGCTCTCCTGAAAGGCTGCAGTGACTGAAAAATTCGTGAAATTATGATGTGAGAAAAAAGAAACAGAAAACAGAAAACCCTACAGAAATAGAGATTGTGTTGTCTAGTGTCCTTCAGCCAAGATTTTCAAGAATGACTAATGATTTTGGCTGTTACGATGCCTGAATCTCCTTTGTGGGGATTCATTTCCAGAAAACGCTGAGTATCTTTCCTCTGAAAATTAAGCCTCTTAAAACTGTATATAGCTGGGAAACCAAAAACAGAGGCATGGAAAACTTTCTTTAAATTTAGAATATTTTTTGAACACCCACTTAACTACGATGCCCAAAAACACACTTGGAAAAAATAACATCATTGTTAAGGGATCGGATTATGTGCTATATAGTTACAGTATTGCAATACATACCCTTGAGATATTCAAGCAGCTCATGAGGAAAACTACGGATGATAATGTATTATCATCTGAGACATGTAGAGTTTAAAAATAGGCAAAAATAATGCCTCCAGACATTTTTTTCTTTTCTATACCAAGACTGATACTTTTAAAGTATTTTGTACATTTACTAGACATTGAATTTACCACATCAGTGAGTAGCCATCATTTAAACTATTTCAAAAGAGTGGTTTTGCAGAAATTAGTGAGTTTTTTCCAAATGTAGACATTGTCCTGCATTTATAGATACACACCTTGAAATCATATGTGAAGCCTGTGGAAACTGATAGATCTGATTTGCCTCTAAGACTTCGTATAGCTATCAGGCCAAATGGGGTTACACAGATGACTTCAATGAAGCACATGCTTGGCTGTCTTTATAGGATTAGGACCTTACCCATGTAGCGTGACCTTCACTTAAATTCAAAAATTCAGATATCCTAGTATCTGAACATTACTACAAGCCACTTGAAAATACACCACAGCACACAGAGTTATTATATGCTACAGGATACCATTACTTAGTTTCCAAGTTCACCGGGAATTTACAAATTCCCAGCAAATTACAAGACACAAACAGCTGCACACAAAATTAAATCCCCTACCTCCATCAGTCTTACAAAAGTTTTGCATGATATATGTTCATTACACAAAGCTAAGTGCCCACCAATCAAACTGCTATGAATGCCCCCAAACTGGTTATCTCTTTAGAAGATAAAGTGTGCTGTTTATATAACTTATTAAAAATTGCACCCTTGCATTCCTTTTTCAGATAAAAAGTGTGAGGGCACTGCTTTATCACTTTAACTATGTGTTTCTTTGAACATATTTGTGCTTTAAAGTAAACACCAATGCTAGTTTTTTTACAACTACTAAAATCAAAACACATCTTTCCAAACTAATCTGTACAATGGTTGGGAAGAGCCTTTGATTCGGTACCGTAATTATAAACAGGCACTTAAGTCAGACATACTAAAAGAGCATCAGTCATTTAAAATCAAATTAACAGTTTGATTAATCAAACACCAGACTGTCAAGTCAGATAACATACCCAATGGCTTTGTTCAGTTACCAAAGAGGGTTTCCACTTTAAGCACCACAGATTTCATCAGCAAAACAAAATTTACTCAAGCAGAAAATTTTGGTTTCCTTTAGATGTGCTCTATAGTATTACTAGGAAAATTCTCACGACAAGCCAAACTCTGCTTCACTTTCATGTGGTCCCACGGCAGGAATTGAGAAACTTTACAGATATATTTCCTGCCTCTTTGAGGCCCACTTTTCAGGCAGAAAAGTGCAGTGGGATTCAGGAGGATGTACATTAATAGAATCAGGTCACGCTTATGAGGTACACCAAAGTGGTAGAAAAATAGTTTATTGACTTATTTCTGAAAGTTAGTGGTTATTTACTAAAATAAGTATGAGAGGCTGACACATAGCATACGATACTTTGCATGCATTTTCACACCTGAATCCTCCTCCCCTCCATTAGAATATTTTCTGTTCCTAGCGTACAACACGGAGTCTGAAGATCAGTCTTCTCTACGAAAATTTGGAAAGACTCTTTGCGTTAGAGACAATATAATTGCTGCCATGATGTTAAAAACACAAAATGGGGAAAGTCATGCTATGTCACTACTCCCTCAGAGTAACAAAATGCACAGCCTGGAATATATCATGCTAAAACAGCTACACATCTGTAGAACCATTATGGAAGACACCAGCCCTGTGCCACAAAGCAGGGTATTCCTCTGTGCTACTGGGATCAACCAAAATCAAGAAAGCGTGACTGAAGAATTGTCTTCTGAAGTGAAGTAACTCACCTTTGATCCACTGCAAGAACAACACATGGCAGCATGTCTGGCAGGAGGTGTCTCCAGATATGTGGTATTTGTTTTGTGAAGAAAAATTATGTTAGTCAGTACACAAAGAAGACATATGCTTCAATTGACCAGAAAGGTCTCAAACAAAAAGAGAGAGAAAGCCCTCTTTCTTCTGCAAAATCCAAATGCTCCTTATGTTGGATGGAGGCAATCAGGCAAAGATTCTGCATGCTCCAGAATCAAAGTTTTCAATCCCTTGGCCTTCACAAATAGCCTGAAAACATCTATGAAATTAAAGCTAGACAGAGAGTTTCTCACTGTATCAGTTCACCCACTATTATTAGACACTGAAAGATTGCACCTATGACAACCACTCTGAGTTGTGAAGCAACATCAAGAAGCAGATGTGTGCTTCTGGGTATAGGCCCGTTTTCAAAAGAATGGTTGTAAATGCATGTCCTTTGCAATGTTTGATCTGGAGCCCACTTCCAGCATGGCAAGGAAGGATAAAATGGAAGAATGCCAAGTATACCAACGTAAAACCTCTAAATTCATAGCAGACAATTAAAATGAATGGGAAAAGGGACCAATTCCAGATTAAACAGCAGCAAAGGAAAAACTTGAAGAAACAAAACCCACCACCTCATACACCAAAGATCTTTCTGTCATGATTCAGTATGCAGCCTGCATAATATCTATGGATGTGTAACCAAAGAAAAATCAAAAATGCCTCTTGTAAATGGTGTTTTGAAAAACTGATAAATTCTTGGCTTCATTCCACCACTGTTTTTGATACTCGTTCTTTTATGATTACGATTCAAACTTTAAATGCCTCTATGCTTTCAGCCTAAAATACATATTATTTGCTAGTTGCATTCTAAATGTCAGTTCTTTCAGGAAGGTTTCTGCCTATAGGGCCATTTGGGGGCTGAAGAGTCTAATTCAACTTCATGCATTTTAATGTTCAATGCTGCCCATTGATATGCTGTGACTATTGAATGTGAGACACCTAAAGATGGGCAAAAAGTAACTGGCCAGTAGGATATTCCCCCCCACATTACAAGAAAAACCCCTAAAACTTTATTAAAAAAAAAAAAAAGAGACAAGAAAAAAACCTTAACCCACTGCTTAAGTGTGTTAAGAGTGAAACAAAGATCATGGGTTATAGGAACGCTAAAGGCTTATGGTAAAAGCATTTCTCTTGCTTACATTGGCATAAAGACAAAAGGTTTCAAAGAAAACGTATATGGTTTTTGCCAATTCATTACAGTATTTCTACTAAAAAGAATTTCCAGCACAGGTCAAAATCCAATGATATATGAACCACAGTGTCTTCTGAGGTTTGGATCAAGTATGTCCTGAAAATTATGGCTGCTTATCTAATCTCTGAAGCTTCCTTTCCTCCCTTTCTCTCCACAGTCTCGATCTCTCCACAGCCTCATCGCAATTTACTACTACTCATACCAATCCTTCTCACTGTTTTTAAAATATCACATATAAATCCCACCAAAGCCTTTTTTTTTCTTTTTCTAACTGCAAATATTGGTCTGATGGCCGTTTCGGATATCAGAGCTCAGGAAAAGAGAAATGGTAATGTATTGCAACAGCAAGATTCAACTCCTGTATCTGGTGGACCGAGTTCTTCTTTCATATCCACAGATGTTTCCTTGGGATTGAATGAACTAGAACTCACCACCTCCATCCCACAGCCCAGCTGCAAAGCTATGCCCTAGAGATCTATTGTAGATACTGTATACAAAAATTCACCTATGTATTTGCACAACTGTATAGGCGATTTGGCCTTTAAATTTTTTATTCAAACCCATTACACCTGGAATTGACACAGTTTGCTGTTGGTGCTCCTTAATGTGAAGAAGTGACTTCTTTTTAAAGCAAATGCTTGATCTTCAGCTAGATGGATCATCAGATAATGATGACTAACAATAGCTATGTATTGTTTCACCTTTAATCCTCATTGATATTAATGGAGGCCCAGTTTTCAAAATAGGGCACCTAATAGCAGGCAAAAACCTGTTCACTTCATGTTTGAAATATCTACCATATGATCTAAGAACATTTTAGATCAAAGAAAATTTGATCAGGTACTTTTGTCTGAAAAAAGCAATTTTAACAAAACCCAAAGTTTTCATCAATCTTGATGAAATCTTAGACATGACAGTTTCTAATGAACAATTTCTGTTGTATTTTTTAATTTGCATTTTATTTCTACTTCATCATTTATTTCATACCTTTGCCTTAAAATACAGATATGTAGCATGCTTCAAGATTAACAAAGCAAAATCACTTAAGTACCAGGTTACAATTATTCCACATTTTAAAAATGAAATTTCTCAGAATTCCCATCCCATGGAAAACTTCAAGTTTTGCTCCAAGTTAGAAGAAAAAGAGGGGCTTCAACACATTTTATGCTGAACAACAGAAAAATGTCATTTTCAACCAGCAATACAATACCTAATTTAGGAATCTAATTTTAATGGCCTTATATGAAAATGAAAGTGCTTAAGATAAATATGGGCTTAATTTTCAGAAAACCTCAGAAACACAAAATAATGATCAATGCTCAGGACTGAATTTTTAAGCACTTGGATTCCTTATTTTTCTTCTCTCTTTTTATAAAAAAGAATCAAACAAACAAACACCTTTCCCAACAGTATAGTTCCAACTACAGGCAACGAGGAACCATTCTCTTCCACATCCTAATGGACATTTGGCTCCGTCACTGACACTCTATCAGTCCTGGCACTCATATAGGAAATCTCAGTATAAAGGCAAAATAGGGATGAACGAAACCCTTAAACCTTAGCATCTTGACCACATGAAGATTCAGACCAACGTATTTTGTCATCCCTGTTCCAGAATACCTTCCTGTGCTGACACAATATCCTGGAACAACATAACATGGTAAAATAACAATTTTGCTCATAAACTAACAAATTTTATTCTATAACAGAATCCCTACATAGGAAGCTATGCTGGAATAACTGCAATAAAATAGCTTCTTTTTCTATACGTTGGTCAGTCAGTTTACCCAAATTCCATAGAGGAGGTCACTTTTAACTGGTGTCCAGGCAAATCGTTACCACACCAACACCTGCATGGGCCACTAACAACAGTAGTACCTGCCTCATTTTTTAGCCTCATATTTTGCCCAAAGTCTAAATTCACTTAAAAAAAAAAGATAAATACTTATCACATTTCATAACTTTTCTAAATCGTAATGGCTTACAGTACAAGCATCTGAAATGAACAACAGAAGGGGGGATTTCAGACAATTGAGTAAATTCATGTCCCTCATTCGCTGTAGACAAAGATTACTCTCTTAAAGTCTGTTGAAGATTCAGATAAAACTAATTCAGACTGCATTAGTTCAATCTCTTGCTTTCAAGCATCTATTCAATAAAACAGAGTTTTAAAAATACCATAAAGACAGTGAACTTCTCCAGAAGGCCATCTCAGCTGAAATCTACATTAAAACTTCATTTGCTTTAATCTGGTATATATAACATATATATGTCATCTGGCACACTAATGTATATATTCCTCACTATTCAGAAGATTTCCATCATAAATCTTAGGGGTGTAATAAAGAGAAGCCCTTCACAGTATGTCACTGTGATTCTAATTCCATTAACAACTGTATTTCTACAGAAACTGTGGCCCTCCAGATATGTGCTCCTGAGACTGCAGGATTTTCTTTTCCCCTTTGCATTAGTTTTAAGTACAGGCTCATACAACTGCACAGAATAATAGCACTCAAAGGAAAAAAAAAAAAAAACCCACAACTGGTATAGAAGGAGTTGTAATCAGCAAAATTCCAGAAAAAGGGGAGAAATGGGATTATTTTAATAGCTTTTTCATATTCGTACTTGCTGTATCTTTAGAACAAACATTTATGGAAATTAAATCAAGACTTTCTCAGACTTCCTGCTTCCTTTGCAACATTCTCTCCTTTTTAGGCCTGCGTACTGCAGAATAGATTTAGCTCCCTGTTCACTTGCCACCTTTAGATCATGCTATCCAAAGGGCATTTGAAAGAGAACTGCACCTAATTCGGTCAGCCCAGCAGGACCAAACTGCATGGGATAAGAATCTCTTCCCACAGCAAATAAGCCATGCCATGCTATTCTTTACATTTTTAATGATAGCTGGTATTTCTCAGGCACTAACCAAAGCACAGCTCAGTCATCTGCATGAGAAGTTACACTGTTGTAACATTGGTTTAAATATCTGAAAGGTCAATACCAATACAAATATGTGCTCACAGTGAAAAGTTCCCTTGTTTGCTGCCCAACACATCTTGCTTCTGTCCAAACACTATCCAGTCTAAAACCAGAGACTGGAAACAGCCTAGCTACTGGCTCGGCAAGTACAATGGTATGCACCCCTTTCTTCCACTTCTTGCTCACTGCGATGTGAATAACCATGGTTAAAGTAGCACTGGACCATGCTCTCTTGGAGTCAAATCTGAATTCACTTGCCCCCTTCCAGGGCAGTTTTCCCTGACTGAGGGAAAGGCAACTTGACAGACAGTGTCAAATTCAGGCCTCTTTTCTTGTATACTCACCAAGAGACAATAATCCAGTGCCAAGCCTACTTTCCTGACAGCAGAGATTCAGGGAAGAGGGTGTATTTAAACAAAAGAATGAATTATTTATTCCGTTGCTAGCAAAACTCTTAACTTACACTTTTACAGCCTTACATAAATGTCTATGATCTGGAAAGAGCAGGTGTGTCTCAAGCAGACTGCATAACCTCTCAGAAAAACTGTCTCCTACCACCTCAGCTTAAAATATTGGTCCTATATGCAATGCAGCAACATCTAAAGACCCCAAATAAACTTGGGACTCCTTGTGTTAGGTGCTTCAACCATAAATGCTAGGGGATATTGCTACAAAGAAGGTACTATTCTAAAAAAAACAAACAAAAAAAAACCAAACAGACAAGGAGAATGAGAAAACATGTTCATTTCCAGATTATTACTGTAAAACTGAGGCACACACATATCAGGCTATGCTGGAAGGGTGTAGAGAGTTAAGTATAACACCCATCAGGGTATGTTATGTTGCTGAATCTCAAGGTAACAATTTCTTTGTTACTCCAAATCCTTTTAGAAAATGTGAATATATATAATTAACTTCTTCTGAGTAGGACTGGATATCCAGTGGATTTTCATATTTTTGGACAGCACAACATTCCTTGAAATGACTCCAAACCTGAATAACAGTGTTTTAAAATTAACTCCAGTCACAGTTTCATTCATCCTTAGTGGCGATCCAGCCCTGGAAGGGGCTGGAGATCAAAACCACCCGTGATCACATGTATTCTTACATAAGAGTGGCCATGCCGGGTCAGACCAAAGGTCTATCTAGTTGGATATCCTGGCTCCGACAGCGGCCAGTAGCAGATGCCTAAGGAAAAGTATCAGAGCAAGGCAAGCACGCAGTGATCCTTCCCCTGGTTACACTTCCAGCATCCTGCGGTTGCAGGGCTTCCTGAGCCAGAGGTTCTGACAGCAGTTTTATATGCTGAATTACAGGATTCAAATCCCCAGCCCTTTACTTCGCGTAACAACGGGAGAAAGAAATGTTTTGCAGTTAATTAATTCATGTGATAAGCAAGATCTGTTTTTTTAGCCTCAACACAATTTAAGTGCTCCTGCTGCAAAATTACATTTGTTTAGGCACATTTCCATGTCACACATCTAGACACGAATTCCATCGATCTTCTCATTTCATTTGCTGTTTGAAGCTGCAAAGAATCCA
The DNA here is from genome assembly GCF_047370975.1 of Nipponia nippon. Taxonomy (NCBI): domain Eukaryota; kingdom Metazoa; phylum Chordata; class Aves; order Pelecaniformes; family Threskiornithidae; genus Nipponia; species Nipponia nippon. The sequence continues at coordinate 152,876,239 of NW_028262290.1, read as the reverse complement.
CAGTTTGTCCATAACAGATGCCAAAAGCCTAGAAACTTATTACACACTGCTCACAGTGTGGGTTCAGATACATTATCAGCATAAAAAGAAAAAAGCAAATTAGGCCACAGTAGGAGAACACATTTTTAATATTACAGTCTGCAGCTTGCATCTCTAATTTAATGCTGCTGTTTCCCAAAGTTATGCTGCATCATTCTAGGCTGCTGAACTGAAGAGATGACAGTGAGCTAAATTTTTACAAGCAACTGGGCAGTGCAGACAGTCAGTGCAGTTGATGAATTCCAGAGAAGCCTTCAGGGCCAAAATGAATGAGACATTTTCAAAAAATTCTTTAGGTATTCCTATTGACAGAAATTAGGTATGAATACGCTTGGCGTATCAAACTTGGAAAAGGGAGATTGTAGTGCCTTCTTCCAAAAGAACAGAAAGGAAAAACAGTCAGCATCTGCAAGCAAAATGCATATACCCTCTTTCAGCTGTAAATGTTCAGTCCTGTTGGTTAAATACATACACCACACACAAACTTCACATAAATTATCATCTCAAGAAATCATTGCTTACCGAGAGGATTATCTGTGCCATTATGGCTTCTCTCTGGAGCTGATAGAGAGTTATCTTTTACATCATATCTACTGTTTATTCCAGCTACAGCAGAAATCTTGAAAACAGATATCAAAGAAGAGCAAAGAAATACAGTCAGCAAGGAAAAATAAGTTGCAGAACTTGTAGTTTCATGATGCATCTTCCCAAGATTCTGGTCATCTGGGGCAACTATGTTTTGCTTAATTTAAAGTTTCCTTTATGGAGAATCTCCTGACTAAGGATCAGATAACTGATATTGAAGGATACCTCCGAGACAATGAAACTTTCAGTTATGTTATTTTTATGAAGTTATAGATTTTTCTGTTTAGGAAGAAAAAAATCAGACAGCTCATATATATATACACGGAAAGTTTTGACCTGGCCAGATGGAAGCTGAAAGGCAAAAGCCTAGCGCCTGTTGACTTTAGGCTAAATGGGTCTTTAATATTAGACAGGTTCAATTTCAACAGTTCCAGTACCCTGAGATTTTGCAATACTGTCCAGAGGAGACGGGCTTAGCAGAGTTTACCCACTAAAATTACTGCCAAAGGATGATGAGCTCCCGCCTTGAACATTTACTAATATTCAGAGGATGCACATGTGTGCACCACAAAACCAGTCACCAGTCAACCATGTCTGCCCTGGCTGCTAGCTACCAAGTGGCAGGCACAGTAGAAAATGATTCAGGATTGTAATTAATCTCATGATTATTCAGCCAGCATTTCATTTAAGATGCTTACATCAAGTCATTTTATGTTGTCCAAAATAAGCAGTCTGCTACCATTAGATATTTCCCTCATGCAAACTAAAGAATTCACAGTACAGGAGGATTTCAAAAGCCCTACATAATAGTCAATTTTCATGTCAGCAAATTGTTATCAAGAAATGGCAAAAAGCTAGCTGCTCTTCATGACAGGCATTCAACATGTTTGGGCCTCTGCTGCATTTCTTGGCTTGCTCTGGGGAATGGTTTGAGACCTTTTGGTCTCTGTTATAATCCAAAGTATTGTGTTACTTGAGCAAACAAATTAAACACAGCAATTAACTGGGAAGAAGGTGTCCGTGATTCTTGATATCCTGAAGTGGAATTAAGTTACCACTGGCACTCACGTACCGAACATATTATTACTGTTAGATGTTTATTCAGCAACACCGCAGGGCCTCAGAGCCTTTAAATTAAATTTACATGGCCAGTTTTTAAATAGAGAACCAATAGTGCATATGTCTGTAGTGTTTGAGATATGTACGTATATATGTATGTGTGAATCATCAGACAAGCTTTTAATTGCCATTTTTATCATTATTTTTGCAGGAAAATATGTAAGTATAAGAAGATAGGAAATGTTTAAAGATATCAGGCCCATTTGTCTCTCTTACTCAGGAAGAAATCAGGATCAATTCTTGGAAATACTAGATGTGTGAAAAAACCCATCTAGTTGTTTCAGGCCTAAGCTAATCTATGAAAAGAACTTCCTAAGAAGTGTATTTTAGAGATATCAGCCTGAAATACAACACAGTCAGTGAGCTCTGAGTGAGAGGAAATAGCAGAACAGTGAATTGACAGGGTTCAGCAACCACCGCCAGACAAGAAGTTCTGTAAATTAATTAGTAAAAGTAACCAACATTCTACACAGGCTCCAGACTGAAACAATCACTGCAACTACCAGACTTTTTTCCCCCATTTCAGCAGTCTTACAAATCAAGAAAATAGGCAAGAACACACTTGACTCATAAGAATATAAAACAAGGTCGAACTGAAAGTCTACCTTGTTCCAGAAGGTGGGCAGCACAGGATACTTAAGGAAAGACTATAGAAATAAAACAAGAATTTCTTCTATGGTACTCTTCCAGTTTGGGCAACTCGCAGTTTAGAGACAGACTGACCCAAAAGCTATATCCACCCACTCCTTCATGTTTAGCAGTTCATCATAAACTTTTATTGAATTATTTATAAATATGTTGAGTAGTTCAGGTTGCACTGTAGACTCTATGGGAGAACACACTGACCAACCCTTTATGAAAACCTGTCATCTTTTCTACCCCCTGTTTTTAAGCTTTAACTTGTTATTACTCTATAAGAAGGCAACACATTTTAATGCTATTCATTCCTTTAATAATGAGGCTGATTTGAACATAAATTCCACACTGTAGCTAATAATTTAACAATTCCATATTTGAGTTCTTCTAGAACTCCCGCAATGGCACCGTGAATCCTGGGACACAATTCATCTCATCCTGCTGATCTGTCATTTGCACTTCTGAGTAATATCTTGTTGCTGTACTGCTGGCCAAGCTGGTTTTAGGAAAAGGTTCTTTTTTTCAATTTTTCTTTGATAGGTGGTACACTTTTACTCTGAGCCTCTAATCATTTTACCCTGTTGGCTGCTCTTTTTAAAATTGCTTTTCAAGAAGCTTTCTCATTTTTATGTGTTTTCCCTTTTTGAAGTTAAATATTACTACAGTGTGGTTTTTTTTTTTTCCTTCCATGGGATGCAAACTTTAAATTTGTCCTGATCTCTTCAGCCTGACAAGTAGTAACATCTTGAACTACACCATATGCCATGTTGAGGATTTATTCAGACATCACTTCTCCTTTTTTTGATTTTTGACTCATCTCTAATAGAAGAAAACTTTCTAGAAAATACCAAGGACAGTACTTCTTAGTGGCAAAATTGCAAGCCTGAACTGCTTCTGATGCATTAGAGAAATTCCTATGCCACTGAGTCAACCTCTGTGAGTATAAGATTGTCACAAACCACAAATCATAGGTTGCTGATGAATAAAGTTCATCAATGTCTTTCATACTATGAGGCAATATTTTTTTTATGTAGAAAAAACAAGAATTGTTTAAACTGCTTGCTTGTAATCATGATTTGCTGCATAATACTAAGATTTCCTCATTTTTTTATATGAAACAGCCATAAAGTTATTCCACCATGCTTATATTTTGAGTACGCATGTAAGGATAGTCAAGATAAATACAGCTCCATATTCAACTTCCAAGAAAGTCCTCAATGGCTTGTTATTTTACAAGGTAGCAACTAGAACGTCAAACAAACTAAACAAAACAAAAGACTTGCCTCCAACTGAAACTTTCACTGCCATTGTTGAGGAAAGAATTATAGTAGACCAATAAAAATTCTGGCACAACTGAAGCTGTATCACCTCCCCCAAAAAATCCTTTTTTCATTAATTCAACAGTCAAAATAAGCTCTGGCAAAATGGTTCTAATTTGCAGCTGTAATTATGGAATTTGCAGTCTTAATTATGGAAATTTGTAAGCGTAACACAACCAGTAAACCTTGCATAGATAAATACAGTCTTAGCCACACCCACAAAATAGCAGTTGGCAGTATAGTGTTTCCTAAATGCAGGTAGAGCAAAGGCTAATACTGGTTTAGCACCAGATCCGAGGCCCTGCGTACATGAAAACAAGCGTGATGTAATCTGTATCGCAATGACTATTACTGCAAATTGACTTTGAGACATTCTGGAAAGACTACTTTTAAAAATCAAAGGCAACTTCATTTTCAGAAATGTGTGGTGTTTGAATTTAATTAAACATTAGATCTTTCTTACATTGTTTGGAACAGACCTACATTTGTGTCTCTAAAGCCACAAAATAAATAAACAACTACAGTAGCCAATGTGTTATCTAGTTCGTATTAAATCTCCCACCTTAGGATGCATAAATGACATGTAGGATTGGAATAAAAATACTGACCACATGTTTCTGCTAAACTGGTTACCAGTAAAAATTACCAGGGTTGATATTTAAAGGCTGGATTTTCAGGAAAACTCAGCATTCAACATTTAGACACCTAACTCAGCGGACAGACTTTCAAAAGAACTTTGTCCCCGTTTTGGCACTGAAATGTATTGATTAGATTTCCAAGGAATTGGTCCTACAAGGCAGCAGGCATTCTGGCTCTGCAGCAGTGAAGCACTTCAGCACATGTTTAATTTAAGCATGTAAATGGTCCCACTGAAGTCATGGGGCTATTTGCACACTTAAAAGCCCTCACACAACCTATCGTGCTGCTGGCTCAGGGCCAGAGTTTTCAGCACCTCAGAGGAGTGATGCCAAAAGTAGCATTGAGGCCTGGGCACATTCAAAAATCTGCCACAGGTATTGAGGCTTGATTAAATTAAGGAAAGTTTGTTTCCCGTTTGTCCCCAGTAGTTGGGGCCTTGCCCACTTGCTTCTATTTGGAGAAGGAAAGAATGTATACGAAGTCCTATTTTATTGAACAAAAAGAAAAAAAACAATACCAAAGGTGAATATACTTATTTTGAAATCTAAGTCTGCCCTTCCATTAAGTACTGTACATCTAAGCTCTGCAAACATTTCCACATTCCCTGTTGCCATCTCTGCTTCTCTTTATTCACTTAACTTTCTGTTCACTGATGTCCCTCATCGATGGACACCTGCAAATCAGCTGAACTGGCAAGCATTTCCTCTGAAATTTCTTATCCTATTAGTTTTAGTTTGCGTTCAGCTTTTTCAAAGTCTTGGATATTGGCTTCTTATTGTTTCTACCATCACTACATAAAGGCAGAGGTCACTGTCCTTTCCCTTTAGCTCGAGTGAAAACTGATTATTGCTGGTAAAGAGCAGCTGGGCAGATGCCACCTTTAATAAACACAAAATAAAATACTGCACAGAAATTGCCCTAAGGGCTGTCATAGCATCAATGTAAACTATCAGTCATAACTGGATCTGTGATCACTCTACAGATCAGAGATGGCAGCCATTACTACCAACATGAGTTGTCCACTCTTATGCTACATGATCATTCTTCTTCCCTCAAGTTTCCACGGCCACAGTAATTCTGCGACAATGGGACTACTCCCGCATTGCTCACCCATATGCGTGAGCCATAGGAGCCATACCATCTGACTTTACAGCTTACATTAGTAGCACTGTAACAGCATTTGCAACTGCTTCTGTGGGACATTTGCTTTTGTTTCTGTGAAGCCTGACAGTCTTCCAACTGCAGCTCCTCTCTAATGTACAGTGAGCACCGGTCAAGGATGCCAAGATGATAATGTCAGTTCCAGCATTACATCTGATGGCATCTTTCTGCTACCATGTGCAAAACTTCACACAGCCTTTTATCCCTAGTCTGCGCTTTTACACACATACAAATACAGCTGTTAAAATTGCCAGCATTCTTCACCAAAAGGATGTTAACTCCTATGAATTTATCACTTTTTGGATAAAGGGAATTAAAACTGTTCTTCAAAATTATGCACATTCCTATTATGTGTAGTAAGCATCACACTGAAAGGGGGAAAAAAAGAAAAAAAAAAAAAGAGCATTCCATGAAGCCAGCAGCTGTCAAGCATCAAAGATTTCATTTCAACATTATGTCAAAAATCACGATGCTTTAAGGCTCGTCATGAGTACATCTCCAAGGCAGATGTCTTGACTCTTGAGGCTGTTGAATGGCTGGATTATACAAAACTTACTGGAAAAAAAAAAGAAAAGAAAAGAAAAAAAAGCACCCACGCACCCATCTAAAATTTTTAAGAAAGAAAAAGCATCCATACAAACACAACAATAACAGTTACCTTTACTTTTGGCTACCTTTCTAATTTGTCATCTGCATCTACTATATCTAGCACTCCTTTTCTCAGCTGCTAAGGCCCTTTCGAAGTGTCTTGGTACACTCTCTTGGTTCTGATTCCACTTGCTCTCCAACTCTAAGCAATTGTTACTGCTTTTTAGTGACATTTTTCCTCATTTGTCTTTGTGTAGGTCATACAGGTTTGTATATATGTTAAAATATAGGTTAATAGACTCTGCAAGAACATATCAGGCTAAGGACAAAAAATTCATATAGGGAATAAAAAAAAAAGAAAAAGAAACTGTGTTTCATTTGACTTTGGTCTAAGCTAACATGCCACCAAGCATACTGCTCCACAGAATCTGCTATATACCTGTGCTCTAAAACTAAATAGTGGAAAAAATAATGTTCTCCAGAGCTCACTGACATTCAAATAGGTGAATTCTTCAATTCCAGTGGCTTTAACTTGGCCTTGGCACCTCTGGAAATGGCTAAAAAAGCCAGTAGCAGAAGTGTTAAAGATATAAAAGATGTATTAATTGCATAAAGACATATAAAACCAGATCATATTGAATTATGAACCAAATTACATCAAAACATCTTATTAACTTCCAGGTTCTAGGGAAAATAACCATTGACATGAACTATAGCAGCAACAGATATGTAGACTCTCAGAAAGCCTTTGACAATTCTTCACTTGATGGATTAGTGCATACAGTATTAAATATAAGCTGCCCTAAGGAAAATTTTGAGACTGGATAAGGAAAATTATAAGACTAAATAATTGGTTTATAGACAGAAGGCAGAAGATCAGAATTTAACATATCCATTCACCATAACATGGCAAGAATTGCTTTGCATTGGATTTATATCAGATAGCTATTCTTAATATTTTGATTAACAATTTACAGAAAAGAATTGAAAGATTAAATCCTTCTATTCCCATCAGCATCAGAGGTTAGGAACTGGTTAAAATGCAAAGAAATATTTACATTTTTATTAAAATATAAGCTCAAGGTGATATGGGAATTTTAAGTTCCACAGGTAGAATGATGCACCCAGAAATGGTAATTCCTTAATTAAGTACAGGTCAAATAATAGGAAAACAGTGTAATGGAGAATGTGGTCTAATTAGGTATGGTCACAGTTTTTACATTCACTGTCTAACACAAAGCAGAAGTTTAAATGTATTTTGTTTTTCTCAGGAAAGTTTTTTTGTAAGAGAGAAATCCTGATGGAAATACATAGAAGTTTCCCCACTAATTTCAGTGGGTCAGGGTTTCACCAGAAGCGTCTACCATTGTTGGCTCTATCTAAATAAAGAAGGAAAATGTCACATGGGCATGTGGTGAGGTTAAACGCAACAGGAAAGCTTTTCCACACGAGAGAAAATTGGAACAAGTGCAGATGGGGTGGGTAAATTTACCCTGACGAATTTACTTGACTAATGTAAGGACTAACTTTCTGTAAATTAACCACAGTCAGATGCATCAGATGCAAATGGGCCTGTCTGAAATTACTTAACAAATGGTTCCTGTAAATATACATTACACTCTAGGAAAGTTCACTTTCCTAACATGCTTCTGGCTCACAACCATTTCTTCCCTGTGTGTGTAGAAATGAATGGCTATCACCTTCTGGATTGTTTCCAGAAGGTCAATAGATAATTTAGATGAGTCTCACAGTTTTTGTAATGAAGATGCTCTCTCCTTGAACCTCAAATATAAAAATACACAAAAGGTCATTAATTTGTAAGTATGACTGGCTTTTTTAATTGCACTGGAGCTGTGGCTGAAAGCCATATCCTTATTTATTGGGGAGGTGGGAAGCTTGGAGAGGGAAGGAGGGTTGTCTTTAAAGGATATCACCTTGAGGTATACCCTCATAGACAAAAAAAGGATTTTGTACAAAAAGACAACAGATTTCCTCAGAGGATACAGTTCACTGCTTCCTTACACCATGGTGTCCCATACCTGGCATCGGAACTGCAGTCTCCAGATGACTATCACTCATTCTTCATGCCAAGTTAGAGCATTTTGTTTGAATTAGTTTTCCAGCTTGCGAATTCTTTCAGATTTAGGTATGGAATCAAAAGAAATCACTGCCTCAACTCGCATCCCACCAGTAGGAACAGAAGTTTCATGAGGTCACTCAGCCACCACAACGTACTATCCAGCAAACTTATGTAAAACTGCAATCAACTTCAGGGCACTGCCTTTGTCTTTTGCTTTACTCTCCTGACCAAGTCTTTGGGTTTCCTCTTGCCTGCCTGTGTCTTAGGTTCTTTCCTCTGCCTTTCTTTGTCTACAAGAACTTTCTTTCACATGTACCCTCATTCTCCTTATGTACACTCACTTGCCCCATTTGAGATACCACATATTAACCACAAGTTTAACTGGAACTGAAAAATCATGGAATTCTGGATTCCACACTACAATGAAATTGAAAGCAGGGCAGAAATCACTGCTTCATTGATATTCAAACTACACAGTAAATTTTTTCTTAAAAATTACGAAGAGAACTGTAGAAAATAAAACTATACCAGGAGACCTGGGAAATTTCACGGTGTCCTAGAGGCTACATAAATATATCAATCAGAACATAAGTCTGAACACCTTCTTCTGTGTAGGTGGAGGTCTTAGTGACCCTGGTCCTGATTCATCCTGCAGAAAGCTGGCGTTTAACTGAGGTGCTTAAACAAGTAGCCTCTCATCTCAGAGCCTTCTGCTATCACAGAGAGACACAGACATACATTAGATATGCTGATTGGCTTTCTGGGTAATCCTGATCCACAGGTGTCTAACTGCAGAGAGAGGACAAAACAGAATATCCTTAGCAGCGACACCTCAGTCTAGTGCTAGAATTAGCTGTGATAAACCCAGGTTATAGTATTTTGCCTAAAGCACCTACTAGCAAGCATTGTAACTTCAGGAAAAGATTAATGTTAACATTATTGACTCTCTTAGAGCCTGTTTATGCTTCAACTGGGATTAATGCCTATGAATTTTAAGTGGCTATTATGAACAACTAGGAATAGTCAAGTGTAGGGAGATGTAGTTGGAATAAATATATAGACACACACAATTATTCAGAAAGAATTCTGGAGCGGCTATTCTTGACTAGCTCAATATATAGTCAAGCCCTCAGTCAAAATGGTTTGCTGGGTCAGAGGGACATGAAGGTGGACATGGTTCTTAACAGAGAAATCCGGTATTGCAGGCTATCAGCCTTGGTCAGCTGACTTGCCCTCTGGAGGTGCTCATCTATCATTAGGAGTTACCTACACTCTCATCTTGTATGGCTTTGGCAAAATATATAAAGTTACATGAAATAAATTGTGGTCATATCAGTCTCACAGGAGTCTGGAGCAATTGGGAAGAGAAAAATTTATTAATTAGTATTTTTAATTATTTGAGACAATCTCAAGGTTAATTTATCCTTCATGGGATATTCTCACTTCAACAGCAACAGCAGTTGTTCCACATATAAGTCAACGTCTGCTTGACAGCCCACCACAAAACTAGTATGGACAGGCCACTGAGCTGGCTCATTCAAAGAGGAAGAACATGTGGTCATGGGAGGAGATTCCTTGACACTTCTGTAATCTACACGGACCTCTGAAAAAAAGACAAAACTGGAAGTATTTTTACAGATGATCTATTCACAGATTATGAACAAAGAAAATCATACAAAAATTGATTAAAATAAATTGGAAGAGTAAGGATAAGATAGCATTGTGAACAGAGGAATAATGTGGAAAAAGTGTCAAAACGAAGTGTTACCAGTGTATGTAAGCACAAAAGTGGATAACATGAGCAGTGTTCAGTACGTTTGAGAAGTATCCATCAATTCAGCATCCGCAAAAGCCATTTCGCCTTTCTGGGACTCACTGGGGATTTTGGATTAGTCATACATTTCCTCTGCAATACTGGCTATGAACTGCCCTGGTGTTCTTTCAGTCTTCACCACAAGGTCTAACAGTGTTCAGCCTGCTTTGAGCAGGGGTTTGGATTAGATGAATGCCAAAGGTCCCTTCTAACCTAAATTATTCTACGATTCTAGAACATTTTTAAGACTCACAATTTCACAAATTGATCAGGTTGGGAAGTTTATCTTACTTCCCCAGGAATTAAAAGCTCCTTGGACCACGTTCTATATTGGGTTAATATAATGCACTGCCTCACTGAAGCCAAGGTTTTCAATAAAAGACAATGGCCCTCATACATCCATTGCCCAGAAGCTACAACCAGACCCATAACAATGCTAACCATGACTGTGAAAAGAAAAAGCCCTTGGTATACATGGAGTCCTATACAGGACGAAACTTCCTACCTAAAGGGTCTGTCTCAGGGACAGAAGTTTTTGTAAAAACTTTGTTTCTCAGTAAATGCCAGATAATCCCTTATGTGATACTGCATTATTCTGTTTTGGTGCAAAAAGGCCTCAGGTAATCAATTCCAGATCACCTGTTCTTCTCATGGAAAAATGGTTATGAAGAGTTACTGTTACCTGAAAACAGCCAATGACCATTATTAAAGGTTAATCATAATTAAACTCTGTACATGTGTGTAATTTTTCTGCTCTTTTTCACTTTTAATATCAGATACTTCATGTAAAATGTATTCATGCTGGCAGAAATGAACCTCTTTTGCAAGAAAGAATAAAAGATTAACAAAAATATTAAAAATATTTTGAGAAATACATACATTTTCTTCTTAATGCTGATCCCATTATGTAAAAGCTCTTACAATGTGTTCCTAGAATCATCTGGGTTACGAAAAATTTCAGTCTGTAGGATTTCAAAGGCTATCTAAATCCAAGCCTCCTGCAGCATAATTTCACTAATCCTACACCACCCCTGACAGATAAGCATCTTGTTGAGTCTTGCATATTCCAGTGATACTGGTTACAAAACAGCCCTTGGCAGCCTTTGCTATTGCATAATTGCTCCTAGGAGGGCTGAGTTGACTTTGTAGAGTTTGAAACTTGGCAAATATCTTATCCTCTTTTTTGAGGAGTCACAAAAATAAAACCTAAATTTGTGATCCATCTTTCTTATAACTGAAACTGATTCCTACCAGCCATGAAAAATCCAGGCTACCTTAGATTGGTACTTAATACTTTGAACACATGGAAGATTTTTGCTGTGAAGTCCTTGTGTTCTTCCACTATACCTTTATTTCTGAAAGCAGGCCATTCTTCGCTCTTTTCTACTCCAGTCCTCCCTTCATAGCTCCTCCATAGGAAAAGCAGATTCAGTGGTTGAGCCCTCAACCTGACAATGAATTCAAAATTAGAAGGGACAAATTTGTTTATTCATTTCTCACCACCAGAGTGCAAAGCTTTCTGATTATGCTTAAAATAAGGGTTTTCTCCCTCCCGCTGAAGTTTAAGGCTATTCATTATTGTTGTTTTCTTCTTAAGCAGTAGGAATAATTGATGACAGTAATCCACAGATATCCCTTTGAATGCTCACAGACATAATCAGGTCTATTTCATTACATATCTTTAGATTTCAGCATGCAGTGACAGCATCTATAACATTTTATTAGCTCAGTGCATATGATTTCATTTTCTACTATCAAAGCGATAAACACTCCTCAGAGTAGAAAGGGACAGTGCCATCCACAGCAATTTTCATACTACATGCACTTGTTCAGATTAAATTACAGGGTACAACCGATGAGTGATTTGAATTAAGAACACTGTCAGGGGGCAGAAGAAGCCACTGCTCCCTAGAACCTGTCTTCCCACTATGAAATATATTCCGGTTTTACCCATAACTTTAATAAGAGTTGTTTACTTGACTGCTAGAAACATTTGATTAGTGTTAGGAACGTTTAAATTCCAATGATCATAGAAACTATTTTCACCCCTCTGGAATATTAAAAAACGCCCAACGAAGGCTCAGCTGCTATTTGTAATTTGTAGGCTGTGAGTGAATAAATGTTTCAAAGTGGTTTTTGTTGGTGAACTTCAGTGAGCATCATTAAGGAGCAATGGGTAACGATCCAAACAAAAAAAGGCTGTTACTCTGAGCCAACATTTTTTCTGCCCTTGAATACAGGGGAACAGCCACTAACACATGGCGGGGGGGGGTGGCGGGGAGAGCAGCTTTTACCTTCATGGTACACAACAGCCTTTGCTGATTCTTACATCTTTCTCCTATGCTTCCTACTAACATGAGCTGTCATAGTTTGCTCTAATGCTTAGATCAGCTCTGCAAATAGATGGTGAATTAGCAAGAAGAATTCAAAGACATTTATCACAATAAATATCATATATACCCCCAAACTCCTGAATCTGTTTCAATGTCATGACATTTGGAAACGTAATTATTCACTGAAAAAAATGTTGAAATTATGCCCTGCTCCATTCTAAAGAAAATCAAACTTAAACTAAAGTTTAAGGTATTATTTTGGTGATTTGGGTTTTTTCCTCCCTCATTTGATCAAATCCTTGGTCAAAGAAAGAGCTTACTTTCTAAGTTAAAAAGCAGCACAGAGCTTGCAAGCAGAAAACTATGTTAATATTTAACTTGGACTAGAATAATTCTCCGTGTGTTGGTGGAATCAATGAACAGTGACTAGAAGAGCTGGTACTGACAATATATCTACCTGGAATAAGACCTCAGAAAACTTTGTTCTAGTGACCAGGCAGCATATTGCAATTAAAATCTCTGCTTTTCCAGTTTAAGCTAATACTTCTGACAGCTGACAAAAATGAACCATTTCTAGTAAATGGTTTTTACATGCTTTTATTACTCACAAACATTTAAGAAGTTAATTTTCATTTGACAAGGCTGAATTTCTCTCTGCTGCTTGTCAACTTAATGCACAGTGATGCTGTTTTTCTAATGGTGCAAAACCTGTATAATAAGATGTCCATATCAATGTCAATTATATGCGAGGTAAACTGAAGCAGAAGTAAAAACAAAATGTTGGAACACTTCTTGAAGACTCTACAAGGTATTTGTCAAATTCCACAGAGGTAGTGGGACCAGCGTATTTTTGCAAAATGCATTCTTTAAAAACCTTCTCAGTCCTTGACTCAGTAACAAAATGAAAAGGTGGGAGATAAGCATTACTGGAAACCTTACCAGGATGACCCAGTTCTCTCTTCTATTGTCAGTCATCATGACCAACTCCCAAGTCATGGTACAAAGCTAAGTTTCATCCTGCTTTTTCAGGGAAGTCAAATATGTTCCTGCTCTCAATGAAATCAATAAAGCTTTTATATTCATGGCAAGAAACAGAACTCTGCCCTACATCACCATGCTTCAACATACCTATCTATAAATAAACATCTAGCGAGCTAAAGAATTCAATTAAGTTTTCATTTCTCTCAGTCAACTGCAGATCACAGAGGAAACTCCAATGACAGCAAAGACAGATGATGAAAACCTGATCAATTGCTATCACTTCAATTTAGATAAAAAGTCACTCACTTTTCAGCTCGGCTTGGTGCCCAGAAGAGATTAGATTAAAACGAAATCAAGAGGAAAAAAAAATCTAAACAACAGCCAAAGAAAACCTTTTCCAGCTCTTGTAAGTGTCCTCAGTTAATCCTACCGCGGAAAGTCAGGCTACCAGCAACAGCTAAAAGCAAATTCCAGAAGGCTTTTGAAAGTTACCGGCACTATTGAGCCTTCAGAGAAAACCATCACGGAAAGTTAAACTACCAGTTTGCTAAAGCTGTCCCCCTCTATACTGGATTTTGGACTATATTAGAGAACTTTCTAGAACATGATTGGGGCAAACATTACGAATTCTTGTGTCTGCATTACCTGCTATTGTGTACAGCCGTGCTGTGTGTGATTCCAAGAAGTTCTGCTGTTACTCATTTGTTATAAAGCCATGCAGAAATTTGCTAAGATCTGTCTATCACACCCTGATTTATTTCAGTTTTGTGAAATGTAGATAAAGCACTGAGATGCAGGATCAGCAACTGATACTTTAATTTATATTCAATAACAGTTTTGCAAGTGGATTCATAACATGAATTTAGCTCATTGTTACAAACAGAACACAAGCAAAGGGAGAAGACATCTATTTCACCACCACAATGCTGTCATCACATATAGGAGTCTCTAAAGCAACAGAAGTAAAAAAATCTTGACTTTATTTTTAAAAATTTATGCTTTATTTAAAAGCTGAGGAATTAGACTTGTTCCATCCTACCAAATTCTGTGTACAGCAGCAGTTATGAATATGAATAGCATATCTCAGCAGGCAGAATTAGCACCAAAGAAAACATTTTAACGAGAACAATATTAATCCTAGATTTTATCTTTCTTCTGTCAACATTTGTCACTAGCACAAATCATGCAGTCACTTAACCCATTGTCTCGTGATGCCCAGCCCTGCGGCTGCAACACACATCAAGGCCATCTACCACAGCCTTGGCCCTTCTTTGGAACCAAGCTTAGTGCCAACATATGACCATGCACCCCACGGTGAGATCCCCATAGAAATATATATCTCTCCTCACATGACTGAATATATCCCTCTTACACTGCTGGGCTTACCAACCCCATCTTAGGAGTTAACGTACACCCCCACACTAACAGAGCTGCACTAAGGAGTGCAGCAAGGAGGGGGCTGCTGCACTCGGGACAGGTTATACATTGGCACCCAGTACAGCCGAGGGGCCCTTGGAAAGCAAAGGGAGTACAGGGTGGGTCACAGACTGTGTCAACTATTCTGCCGGCCTACACCAGGACTGCTATTGCCACCTCCACGTGATATGAGTAATCCTTTGGCTTAAAGTCTCTTTTCTAGCTGTCAACAATCAGCATAGTACAAGATAAACAGAATTTTGCAGTAATCAAAAAGGACTCAAATTTCTAAAGTACCATAAAATACCTTTCTTCTTTGAAAAGTCTTGTGTAGTATGACTTGCCCAAATTGCCTCATAACGCCCCATATTGGCTCAAAGCTGAGGGCATTAATAAAACTGTGAGACAGAAAAATTCAAATGCTTTTCTGCCTCTGCTGCTAAAATAAATCTGGTTTTCCTTCAAGCCTTCTATTATTTAACTCATGCAGTGCCACAATCTTGGTCAGCTAGTTTTTTTGAGAGTAGGTGAAGTGAGACAGAGAGCAACAAGCATATCAGTAGAGAGACACCACACAGCAAGTATAAGTGCTGGCTGTGTACTTGCATATTTAGAGGGAAGAAAAACGGGATAGAAAATTTACACTAGATGAAGCAAGCAAAACAGTGGTATCCTAAAAATCCAGCAGGCAGAAAGAGGATACAAAGTTGAATGACAGAAGCCTTCACATCTCACGGAAGCCATGTACCTTCCAAACAATTCAGAGGTCCTAAAGCTGACCTGAGTATTGAGGCAGCCCATTCAGAATCCCTCTTCCCTACTTTATGCTGGCTGAGCCCACTTTCATTAACCATTTGTCTCTCCAGTTCCACATAAACTGTTAATTAATATTAACATTGTTAACAAGTTTTCTCCTATTTGGACAATAAACTCCAAATCTTAGCTCAGGACTGAGAAACTTCATGCAAAAAGTAAAAGGCTTGACTGCACAGTATCCAGGGCTTACATCCCTCTCCACGCCATCATTTATACACAGAAGTTATCTTGTCACGATGACCGTTGGACATTAGGTGGTCACACAAGCAAACAGAAGAGGAAGCCCAACAGATTTTTGCAGGATCTCCCTGGGAAGACTGGATAGATGCACAAACAGTGCTTTCAGTAGGGAATACCTTTACACTCACACAGTTTCACTTAACTCAGCCAACAGCTCAACACTTTCAAAGCTGTATACCACTTGACATGATTCACAACAAAAGTTAGCTGGCCGACGTGCACCACACTAGTGTAAAGGGATTGAAGTCAACCAGCTGCGAGTATGGACAAGCCTTAAATTTCACAATTATACAGACGCTTGCAAAAGCATTGTTTGGCTGTGGGGTTTTTGTTGCTGTTGTTGGTTTTCATATTCTTGTACACATTATTAGACAACTATGACAAGAATATGGAAATGGTACAATGAGTAGCATTTCTCCAATGAGGCAGGAAAAGGGGATGTGTAGGTCCAATGGTTAAATCTTCACTGAAGCACTTCATGCCAGAAAACATCAGTTTAGGAAACTGCTGCTTCTTTTTTTTTTTTTTTTTCCCAGGAAACCATCTCTGTTAAACATGTCTCACTAAAAAATGCACGATTGGTTCTTCTGCTGCAGTTTTAGACATTCATTCCAAAAACTGCTGGCATTATGTTCTGAGATTTACTTTAATTTTTATACTATTGTTATTATTCTAACATCAATTCATAAAAGCACTGCACAGTGCCACAGCTACTAGCAAAAAGTGAGGAAATACTGAAAAAATAAAAATCAAAACACACATCAATATAAATACTCATTTGGAAATGAAATTACAAATTGTTATTTTGGAAAAATACAGTACCCCTACTCTCGAAGAAAAAGAGACACCCATCAATTATATTCTCCTTGTTTCCATTCCAGAGGAAGACTGGAGAATTATTACTGTAACAAGAAATAGAAAAGCCAATATTTCCCACAAACAAAATTTATTATTTTACCCAACCCTATACCTGCAACATCCCATCTTCAAACTACATTTTCTCCCTTTGCTCTTCCTTCCTCTCCACAGCCACATGGGAGGAATGAAACCTATCTGCAGATTTCACCATAACCAACAGCTTCCATATTTATGAAGACCCAGAAGCTAATGTAAGCTTATTGCTGAGATGACAGTTGTGTCTAAGCAGAGGAAACACAGGAAAAAAAGAGAGGAAAGGGATGAAACAAAACACCTGAAGTAGAAAGACTGGCTCAAAAGTAGCTTTTTAGATCTTCCAAAAAGAGCAAATGAAGACAGAATATGGGCTGACTAAGCTTCATCTAAACGAAGGCTGCTCAGAGGATATGTGGTAGCGGACCTGTGAAGCCTCAGCTTTTTACAGTAGTGAAGCGAAGAGCACACACATCACAGTGTGATTTTGCATTACGAGGAACATCTACCACATAAAACCAGTTCCGCTTCATTGTGTGATTATATGTGGAATTCTGGGATTTGTTCAGCTTTGCTATGAATTTACTGCTACATTATTCTTCAGAGACATTTCTTTTCCTAGATGCCCAGAGTCAGCATTTGATTGATTAGTGTGGTTTTTTCTGGCTTACCCACTAAGTTGATTTGAACAATTCATTTGTTAATATAGTGAAACACACATTCAAGATTACAAATTGTTTAACAAGTCTTGACAAACAAGTCCCTTGGTGGTCTTGAAGTTTCTCAGAAGCAGATGGATGAGGTACAATTTTACAGATTCTCTTTCCTATTTGTGTAAAGCTGCTAAGGTCCGAAATAGGCTTTAGTGCAAACAAGGGGCATTGTCAGACAATAAAGAGACAATTGCCTGTGTTAGCACAACAATTAATTTATTTGCAGAGAACCACTCAGTCTATTTGTTACCAGAAATGTGCTAATTATTCCTGCTAATTACATGCAAAACCTTCATTATCACCTATATGAGGAAGAGGACCCCTCAGGTTTCAGTGACAAATTAATTACTGTGTTTTCCTTCTGAATGTACTTCTAGACAGTCCCTGTTATCTAAAAAATAAATTGGCTAGCAGGAAGCTTGTCTCTCAGAGACATTCTGCAAACTAAAAGCAAACATACAAATATCCTACCAAGTTACTATTGCTATTTTTTCAGGCAGGTATATCTTGAAGCTCTCAGAACTACTATATTAATTTACAAGGTCTTAATCCTAATAAAATGTACCATCCACTGCTAAATTCCACTGTGTAACTGCTTTCAGAGCCCTTTACACATCCATAAAACAATGGATAAGATAGCAAGCATTAAGTTTTAAAAATATAGCAATAAGCCCGATGGTAAACTACACAGTCAGTACAACGTAGATATCATTTCAGTGAATAAATATGATTTAAAATTCATAATAACTGAAGTGAAAAGGACAACAAAGTGGCTGAATTACCTAGTCTTTCGTTATCACCATTCTAATTCAACACATAGGACACTTGCCACCAAATTCTTGCAATACATGTCAGGGGCAGGGGAAGTTTCAGGCAGAAGGGTGAGGAAGATGAGGCATGCAGGACCAAAGTCTTTGTTTGGAAGGTAGGAAACATAGTGAGCAAAGGAGCTACAGCACAGTGAATCTGGCAGAGGGATGACTGGAGAGGCTGCAGTGAATTCTCAACACACAGACAGATAAATCGACTATTTTAAAAAAATGTTTTTAAATCTCTTAAATTTTGCTTAGAACCCAGTAGGTAAGTTTCAGCCATTCCTGTATGATACCTTGTCAACAGCCTGCCTCTACTTCCATTAAAAGGTGCTCTGGAGTATAGTACCCACGATCCATCTGGCTTATAGTTACTCAAGGCCTCCTCAGTTTCTGTGGCTGGCACAACAGAACATCAATACCTTAACAATTCAGATTAGCAGCAGCATCCATTAACTGGCACATGAACATCATCAGACAATTCCATAATGTGGACTTCAACGACAACTTTAGCAGCACCAACAACACTACATTGTACAAAGCAACAGCTAATCTGTGGCTGGATACAAATTGTGCAGTCTTGGCAATATGGCAGGGATGGTAGGTAGAGTGGCTCAGATAGGGCTACTGAAAGGCTAGAAATACAGTTTCATAGTGAATCAGGTGGTGATTAGCACCCACACAAAGTCATATTTCAACAGCCACTCCACCTTCTGAAGATAAAGCAGGAGTGGAGGAGTGGATTCAGAATCTGCATGTCTACAAGACACAGCCCCACCTCTCCAGACCATCAGCACAGAAAGGCAATGCCCAAGAGCGCTGAACCTAGCCTTAGAGACTAGTTCATCCATGACTCACTGGACCTATTGCCCTTCCTGCACTTCAGGCTGGGTATCACTTGTCATACAGCCCTCTCTACAACACAAAATGTAAGATACTTATCTTCATCTTTACTTGCATTTGTAGCGCATTCCTCAGACCCTTGTACCAATTTTGTATATCAAGAGACTGACTTAAGCACCTAATTCACCCATTATACCTCCCATGCCTACTTGTTTCTGTTTTTAAGTAACTATGTTGGTGCTTTCTGCAATGTTCTCCCTCAGAGGCAGGAAACACCCATAAATAACTCTATGGCAACTTCATTATTCTTCAAGTCTACCTTCATCCTCTCCTTTCACTTGAGGCCTTCAAAAACCTCTGTGACAATAATGCGAATGATATGCTCAGCTTCCATACGCGGTACTACTGAATACAGTTTCACTGCAGTTTCTATCTGTATATCTTGGTTTGTCTCTTGTGTCAGACGGTAAGTTCTCCAAAGCAAGAGCCATCTCTTTGGTGTATTCTTATAGTAGTTAGCATGTCTTAAACACTACTTGACTATAATTAATAATAATAGAAGAAGTAGTAGTAGTAGTAGTAGTAGTAGTAGTAGTAAGAGGAGGAGGAGGAAGCACGGTGCAAGTTTTCCAAACCAGAAATGCAGGGAAAGGTTCAACATTTGGAGGCCAATACTACTTTTGTCATTATTACAAAAAAAAATTTTTAGAGGTTAATGGCAGACCAGCAGAGAAAACATGCCAACTAGCATGTAACCACAGCTGCATGCACTTATAACTTTTATTTTAATTTCAGTCTATAATCCTAACTGAGGTTCTGGCATATATGCATTGTCTATCTTTGTGTCCTCTAGCTCAATACACACCTCCATTCAAATAAAACAAAATGAAGACAAGTTGACAAAAAGGAAGAGTAGTGTACTGCATCCGAGTGAAGTAGTTTTTTGTTTAAGTCAGAGACATTCATCTAAAAGCTAGAATGTGTATGGTTTTATTTCCCCATAATAGTAACTCATAAAATTATGCCTAAAGCTCAGACCTCACCACCAGCATAGCAGCTGCTTTTTTGATAGGATATTCGTCCAGTCCGTGAGAATAAAACAAACCTTTTATATATGAAAAATTATCACCTCCAAATCCTAGCTTCTTACCAGGTTTTCTGTTCGAAAGCACAGGAAGGTTTCCTTGGCATAAGCAAAAAATCCCATCCCTGAAATTTAGAACATACTTTATTAACCAGTATATCACCCTGTACGACTGAAAACCTGAAAAGATAACAGAAAAATTAGCATTGCTGCTAGGCCTCCAACAAGTGGCCTCCAACCTATTGCACCCAAAAGGAGTTCAGATCCAGAAAATGTAAAATTAACTCATGATCAATCTGTTGAAAATTGGTCTCAACAAGCAAAAGTTTAGCAGCAGAATGCAAAAGCAGGGCATAACTTACTTATGGTAGAAAGACATTTTTTCCATTTATTACAACGAGGTTGCTCACCAGATTCTTTTATGTTTGTCAGTAACAAGAACCGCAACATTTGACTGACTTTGAGAGATGGCTGGCAACAGGGAGGCCGTGTGGCGATGAGAATAGGAGGATTCTAAATTTGAGGGGAAAGTGATGGAGGAGGGGGATTGACCTGAAAAACAGAGATGCCTAAAGAGAGCTGCATAGGATCAAAAATTATTGATCGCTGGAAGTGAAGGGGAAGATGGAAAAGCAGGTGATTTCAGCCTATTTTTGCTATGACACAGAGGAGGAACAAGACACTGCTTTCACAGTGAAACATTTGAGCAATAAAATCATGAATTTGCCTAGAAGGCAAATCCTTTCAACATGGGCCTTAATATCTTCTAATTTGCCTGGACTGAATTATGAGGACATATTTTTGGCCTAGCTTATACCACAAAATATGAGTAGGATTAAGAGCATTCAAAGTAGCTGACAAGATGCTGAAGCAGACGAGAACCTTCCCACAGAGACTAGAAAGTAGGGGTCAGCACTGGATTAGCTGACACATAGACTGCATCGTGCGTTCCAGTGGCTTAATCGCTTCACTTAAACCTATCCGCGTGGAAAAGTAGCACTAGAAAAAAATTATAAACTCTTTGTCATAGCTGGAGACGGCAACTATATGACAAAGAATGACTCAGTAATATTTCCTGCTTCTTTCCTATGTATGAAGTTTTTAGAGATTAACTGCTCTCTTCGTATTCCTTCCCGTCTAATATTAAAGATAAGAATTTCAGTAGTCAGGTTACAATTTTAACAATTTAGTAGTAATGGCAATTTTTTCAAATGTAGGAAACCTAGAGACTTCTACATCTACAGCTACATAGGATATGGATCCACTCTTCCTGCCAATACCAACACTGGCCTATTGAGTTCTCCAAGAGAAGAAGCAAATACTGAAGCTGGAAAGAACTGATCTAACTCAGAATTATAGCACTATAGAATTTATTCTATGAAAATCCATGTGCACTAAAATACCAAGTAATTTTAAATTACATTTGGCGGGGAGGGGGAAGTAGTTGTTGGGTATGGCATTTTTTTAGATCTACATTTTCCTTCAGGTTTTCACATGCTCCTGCATAAACATTTCCTGGCTCGATATTGTGTTTGCTCACACCACAGCTCTTCCACAGAGGCATTTACTTCCTGCTGCAAAGGGGGAGGGAGGCAGTGTGCAGGGTAGCACCATTTATCCTTTTCAGACAAGGTTTGATTTAGAAAAGAACCAGCCACAACTTGCTGGGTACCAGAAGCCAAATAAATGATTTTACTGCTTGATTATCCACATCATTCAAAAATAGCGTAAGTGGCAATTGGCTTGCTTGCTGTCATACTGGGACCCGGGTTGCACAAGTTTGTCTTGCACAGAAACGCTAGGTTTCTGGAGTTGAAAGGCTCCTGGAACTGTTAGTTTGCAATTATTTTGTCTTGGACTGAGCACCTTAACTCCTCCCTGTTCGCTAGCACAGCAGCTAAAATGGAGCCATCCTGCTGGAGCCTGTACAGCCAGCAGCTTCCCTAGAGACCCCCACACCCTTCCCCTTACATTAATGACTGGGTAACTAACAGAGTAAATAGAAATAAATTAGCAACAAACTTATCCTGGTAGATGTCAAAGAAGAAGAGAATCCCAAAGAGGAATTTAAACAGGGAAAAAGATGTATGAGCTTTACAGTTCAGCGTAAGAAAGAGTGCTTGCACAAGATACTGCATATAAGAAAGTAAGAAGATGGTTTTAAACAAAATAGAAAGTTAGTCTCCAAGGCTTGCACCACCAATGGAATTGAGAGGAGGGATGAAAAATGTTAGTATTATCTCTGGCTCGGGAAGTCCCAAAGACATGATTCAGTAGAAGGTAGGAGAGTACACCAAGAAAGGATCATTACATGCTGCGCTGGTTTTGGCTGGGATAGAGTTAATTTTCTTCATAGTAGCTCGTATGGGGCTCTGTTCTGGATATGTGTTGAAAACAGTGTTGATAACACAGGGATGTTTTCGGTACTGCTGAGCAGTGCTTACACAGAGTCAAGGCCTTTTCTGCTTCTCACCCCACCCCACCAGCGAGCAGGCTGGGGGGGCACAAGAAGCTGGGAGGGGACACGGCCGGGACAGCTGCCCCCAACTGACCAAAGGGCTATCCCACACCGCATGACGTCTTGCTCAGCATACAAAGTCAGGGGAAGAAGAAGGAAGGGGGGGATGTTCAGACTGATGGCATTTGTCTTCCCAAGGAACCATTACGCGTGATGGAGCCCTGCTTTCCTGGAGATGGCTGAACACCTGCCTGCCAATGGGAGGCAGTGAATGAATTCCTTCTTTTGCTTTGCTTCTGTGTGTGGCTTTTGCTTTACTTATTAAACTTTCTTTATCTCAACCCACGAGTTTTCTCACTTTTACCCTTCCGATTCTCTCCCCCTTCCCACCGGGGGGGAGTGAGCAAGCGGCTGCGTGGGGCTGAGCTGCCGGCTGGGGTTAAACCACGACACATGCTTGACATTTTCTTATACGCTCCCCCAGGCTGCTGTCAGAAACAGGATACCCAGCTAGACAGATGTTTAGTCTGATCCTGTATGGCTGTTCTTACTTTGTGATAGTAAGATATAAATGCGGATAGGAAGAAAGTTATGCGTAACTCAGGGGGAATCACATGAGACTTGAAGTTGGTGCAGGCATAGCAGCCAACAGCGGGGGGATTCAAACTGAGGGGTGTCAACTCTGGGCAAATGCCGACCGCTATGGACTTCACCCCTGGGAGAAGTTCATACTGTCCAAAATCTTTCTCATAGGTTTCAGGACTCATCTTTAGGACATGGGGTACCTTTGTAGTCAAGCCATTTCCCCTACCCTCCTCTGGTCCTTCAGTTAAATATTTCTTTTTTTTTTTTTTTTTTTTAAATAAAGTTTCTTTCCTCTCTGTCTGTGAATTAATATCTGTCATCATGCTATTGCCAGCGTGGACATTTTCTGCACTGCATTTTCTAGGTCTTTGCAAGAAACTAAATCTTCCCAGTGCCACCAGTCCTTCTCATATGCAAAACATACTCATGAAGTACAGCGTCCGTTATCCCTCCAGCAGGAGTTTGGGAGCAAAAGCAGATATGCAGAGATATTTTGCAATATAATAACAATGTCACAACGTTAACCATAATTTCCAAGTTGCGCATAGGTGCCCCAAATCATCACAGTTCAAGCACAGCTGAAACAATGGGTCAGGACGGGGTTTTTTTTCCTACTTCAGTACAGACTACAGCGAAATGGGAAACAACACTCACAAGAAATTTTCTTTCAGCTCAGCCATCAGAAAGACTACCTTTTCTTGCTCCTAGCCATTTTAATTCATGCTCTTGTTACAGTCAGGCAGGCTTGCTAAAGAAACTGTATATAGAAAATGTTATACAACAGTTGCAGCAAGTAGGCTATACAGCAGCTTATTTGCTGTGACAAATTGCACAGAGCATGCCGCACACCAATACTCCATACTCTCTTCTGGGTCACTGAATTGATTCTGGTTCAAATTCCAGACAAACTATTTCATATGCAAAGCCGTTAAAGGACTAGAACTATTTTCTTTTGCTAGCTCAGACTAGCCTCTACTCTAGGAGCTAGGGTAGTCTGCAAGGCAATATGCAGCATGGATGCAAGCCCACTCAGACATTTCTTGGATGACTATCTATGTGATATAAAAGGGAGCTGCACCATCTTTCTCCCAGCGGTAGCAGCTGTCACTGCATTTTATGAGGAGATGAAGCTGTCCACAGACATTGTGTGCTCTGGGAACATTTACCAGATCGGCTCTCCCAGGTAATTCTGATCCCAGGACATCTGCTTCCTGGATCCCAGCCAAGCTTAAGGAGCAGGGCAACGAGCTCTGCCGAAACAGGGCTGGTTTGGACCTCAGCTGCAGCAGCATGCCAGGCACCACAGAATGGTAAAGTTGCTCACAGAGTTTAGGTGTCTCCAGGGCCAGACTGCAATTAAGGAGGCACTCTTAGAGTCACAGTTTTGGACTTAAATAGCTTACTTTTCCAAATCTTATTTGAGGTGAAAAAAAAAAGGGGACTTCAGTGATCTATTTCTCTCAGCAGTATTGTACACTATACAAACTTATTCCTCAACTGATTGCGAAAATTACTTACTGGTTGTGTGCACCACACCCTGATCCCTAAGATGAGTCTTCAGGATAGAAATGCCGTATAAATAATACATGAAATAGTTATAATGGAATGATTTTCACTATGGAGGTATTCACCTCACTTCATTTCAGCCATCTTTCAAAAATCAATATTCCCTTAATTAATTATCTAGGGTCTCTTTCATAACAGGAGGGTGATTTGGCGACAGTACCAGCTTAAGCAGCAACTTCTACAAGGCCAGATCTGCCACTTAAAGAACAAAAATACTCATGAACAAAGTCTAAAACAGATGGGACAACTGGCCAGAGAGCAATACTTTCTCTCTGTTCTGGCAACAGATGAAGAAGCATAGACCACTAGCTTAAAGTAGAGAGCAACGTCCATGTGTTCCTGTTATGATGGTCAGTCATCTTCTACCAGAAGAAACGGGACACATGTAGAAGGATTTATTTAAAGCTAACGCACTTCAAAGTACAGTGATATTACGTTTTTAGTTAGCATCTATAAACTTTTTCTGCTCTGGGATTCTTGCAGAGTTGAGGCTTGTGCAACAGGCCAGGTACACCAGGTGAGATTCACACTGTACTATGAAAGAGAGAAAGAGCAGTTCTCAAAACAGCAACAGAGTTGTTTAATCTACCTTACCCTACACTGTCCATCAGAGTAACGCTAGTTCTTACTGCTAGGTAAAAATATATGTGTGTCTATGCAAAGAGAGATACAAAGATGGATATTCTGTTAATTTAAAAGAAGGTTAAAGACCTTTAATCAATCTTTGCATATTAAGGAGTGTTTATCATTTCTAACATAATACCCATTCCAGTCATAACATGGTGCTTTTATGGAAGACCACAATTAATCTGCTACCTCCCCATCTAATATTTCGGTGACTTTAGAATTATTTAAGGCCCCTTCCAGATCAACAGCCCCCCATGACTGAACCTGTGTTTCAACAGGAAAAACTCTACCGGGGGAAAAAAAGGGTAACTTCTGTTAAATCTGTAACGCTCAACAGTGATACTGAGCAGCAACTTTCTTGGTGCTGACACCAGATGAGAAATCACTTTCTAATTAAATGGAAAAGTAGCATATATATATGAGGTAAGAGCCAGCTTCTGAGTGTGGAAGTAGTACCATTTTCTCATTTTGCAGGGTAAGTCTGCCCTGCTTCCTCAAAAGAAGACACAGTAAAGGAAAATGTGACCTTGGAAAGATTTGCTATGTATGGCATACAAAAACTGTTATTCCCAAGACTCCACAGCCCCTAAGTGTTTCAAAAACAGGCACAGAAGGATGAAAAACCAGATGGGTGACAATGATGGCATCAGCAAAATACCTTATGCCTCACTCAAGTATTTTATATTCAAGGCACAAGTTACAATCCATATATTTCATTAAATCTACCTAATTTATACCAGAATCCATTGCCTCTTTGTATTTCAAGGGAATAGAAATACATGAGATATTGTGGACAAAACTGATATTTCTTGTGGGAATAAAATCCAAACAGAAAGAGAGAGAGAGAGAGAGAGAGAGAGAGAGAGAGAGAGAGAGAGAGAGAGAGACTTAGGCTTAATCTTCCTTATTATTTGATAAGAAGCATTTTCTGAGTAAAGGTACAAGTCATTTGTGGTTCTGATCAATCCAGTATGCTGTTCCATACCTAAGAGTAGGAAATGTTTCAAATATTTAACAAATCAGGGCTAATTATATAGAATAATTGAATCCTTAATATAAAGCCTGAGAGACTTTATTCTTCTAACGTTACTTGCTGCTGATGTGAATACCATGAGAAGAGATAAAGCTACAGACCTGTTAATACAAAGAAGACAGTAAAAAATTACTTTCAGTTTTGAGAAAAACACTAGGCTCTGGATGTAAGTTAATTATTAAAGTTCAATTCCCTTTTTTTCCAAAAAAAGTTATTTTAATTACTGCTTTTTTATGCCAAGTGTCTGTTTTACTTAAGAGAAGAAATGACTTTCTATTTGAAGCAATGCCTACTAGAAATAAGAGTTACTCAAGGGCAGTGTTTTATTGATAAAGCCTTTTTCTTTATAATCATCATATGTCATAACATTTCACAGCATTCATAAGGTTCACATTTTTTCAAAGGCAGAAACAACTGGAAGTTCTGATCTGGAGCTAACAAAAAACCCCAAAGCACTGTCTAGAGTTGGAGTAATTTTTGCATTTTAAACCCCAGATATAGTAAAAGACAATGCTTCATAAAAGTTGGAAAGGTTATTTGTTACCCTAAGAGCTACCATTTTTAAACTGTTATGAGTATTTGCATACATTTACATGCACTGAAAGCACAGCCATTCAGAACAAACAAGGTTCATTATGAAGACAAACATGCCGAGTATGACTGAGTGACAATCTGCACAATGCCTGATTTAAACTTTAGCGGTCTCCTCCATTCACCGACCATTTTTCTGACGAGGAGGAACAGCTAAGGATGCCTGACATCTCTTTGGCCACTTTTTATTTCTGATAAACCCTGGGGCTGCCTCTGTTAAGGTGAGAGAATACACTAAGCAGTCTGTTCAGTCTGTCAAAACCTCCGATATGGTCTCTGACTTCTAACAGGCAACCTTAAATGAATCTCTCTCAAGGAGTGGAATAGGTAGGAAAACTGGTTTAGCAAAAAGACATACACAGTTCCCTTAAACAGTTCAACTTTAAGGCATGTCTGCATGCATTCCTACTGCCTGTGACAATAGTAACACTTCCTTTCAGCCTAATAGGTCCTGAGCCCCATCCTTTGTCTGCTGATTAACTGCTCTATTCATTGACCAGACCACTAATTGCATGCTCCTTATAGTTACCCTACATTACTGTAAGAATTAATGAGACACAATTACAGCTCCCAGAAATCTCAGGCCTAGCCAACTGCAAAGCACTCCAACTGAATAAGAACTCCCCAAGAATAAAGAGAAAAATTCAGCCCATTG
The DNA here is from genome assembly GCF_047370975.1 of Nipponia nippon. Lineage (NCBI taxonomy): Eukaryota > Metazoa > Chordata > Aves > Pelecaniformes > Threskiornithidae > Nipponia > Nipponia nippon. The sequence goes on along the minus strand of NW_028262290.1, from coordinate 152,848,616 downwards.
TTCACAGGAAGCAGAATGTTTTTTGTTAAAAAATTGTATTTATTTGAAGCTGTTTCATAATTAGGCCCTGGAGAAAAAAAAAAGGAGAGAATAGAGAAAGAACTTGGGAACCAGCATTCACTGAGAAATCACAGTGGATGCAAAGAGACGCGCAGACAGTTCAGATATGAGAAGAAAAAACATAAGGGATGGAGTGCCTGAAAAATTAGTGCTACGAATACTACAAACATCTATAAACAATCAGCTGTTTAAACAGAGCATGTCCCACTGTATGGGAATTACCACTCATGCAATCTCGTATTTAACTTAATACAGCTTCAATCTCGAACAATTTAAAATCAGCATATGGCATGCTTCTGCGCTCATGTCTCTACTATGAGATGGAGGAAGAGGAATTTAATTCCCACTCCTGGAATTTAATATGCATTAGAAGTCAGTGTCATTAGCCATGAAAGTCAAAAGGAAGGACAGAAAATGAGTTTTTTGAAAATCAGCCATATTGAAAACTGCGCTCACATTTAATCTGTGTAATCAACAGCCACAGCTATTCAAAGTCTTAGCGACTACAATCACTACCTATTAGCCTGTAAGTAGTTCAAAAGCTATTATTCTCACTTGAACAATTTTCCAATACACAAGAGACAGCATTAAGTTAATGAAGTTAATATGCAAAGTCAATATTCTTTGTATGAAGTTGTCTTCTTCCACTGGTTCATCTTCAACATATTTTCACCATATAAATTTGATTTAAATTACGTATATAATTTGACAAAACCGCTGGTACTTAAAATAGAGCTTGAAATGCAGCACTATACTTTATAATCCTGGTAACCATTTTCCAGGGTACAATTTATAGCAGCCACTGAGACCCCAAACTAAGAATGTCATAGACTGGCACTGCTACATTCCAGAATCAACATCTTTGGACAGAGACAACATTTTTTGTACGACTCTACAGGGATTCTCAATAATTGCACCTAACTGCGGTAATAGTTTAAATTCATGGAAAAATGGATGTTTTTCTGCTACTATGGCTCACTGATATCACAGCAGAACGCTTTCCTGCATGAAGCAGACAGTTGCCACCATGTGGTGCTGAATCCCAAGCAGGAAACAAGGCACGAATATGGATCAGAGACCTTTGTGTTCAGTGTATAATAAGTCCAATATCCCTGTCATAGAACAGCAATCATTAACTCAGGGATCTTTTGTTAAATGGCCCCTGTGGCTGGACTGGTAACAGCAGGGATTGAATTTGCAATTTCTGTATCTCAAAATATCTCCCTTTTATGATTATGATCGCATCCAATGACATAGTTATATCTCTACTTACCGTCCTCAAGACTAGATTCATCTGTCAGGGAGACTGCAAGCCTACAAATTCATGCATTTCCAAAGTAAGTCTCTACGATTTGAAGGGAAAATACCAATTTCTATTAACCTTGGCTGATTAATCAACCTCAGTGCAGGACCACAGAGCTTACATATGCAGCTTTGGCTCTGGCAGTATTATTTGAAATGGGCTTTCCACATCTCTTGAAAAAACCTTTGAGGAAAAAGGAAACCTTTGTCTCAAATAAAACATCACCTAGCTTGTTCAAGCTATTCCTGTTTCAAGCCCCAAAATAGAACAGATCCAAATTCCTGCAGAGTGTGATCTGAAATTATTTCTCCTAGTGCAAATAATGTATTGTGGTACCTGGTCCAGCCTTCATTTCTGATGTTATGAAGTAACTTGAACAAATACAAAACATGCATATTCTTGAGGCTAGCTGTAATTTCTAGGTAGGGTCTCTCTCTGCATAAGAGAAAAGGGAATCCTTCCTGCAGACAAACACTAAGAGCCCACTCTTTAGGTAATCAGTTCCAACTAAAATAGAACATCTAAATGAAAGATAATTAGAAGCATACAGGAACTGCATCTTAAAAGACAAGGCAAGGTTTCAAGTCATAATCTGAGCTCACTCACACCAATTCTACTCTCCTGTTCCACTACCAGTTTCTTTAGAACTACTTGTGATTTATGGTGCTGCATGTAGGATCAGCAAAGGACAATCCTGATTCATCAAGTGCTTCCACATGCTTAATTTTTCTGGAACTGATTCACCTAAGGAAGCTTCTACTTTTGTACTTCTCATCCTTTAGTTTGTGTGTTGCACATCACAAGCTTCGCTGCTAGGGAGTTTCCTTCCTTCCTTTTCATTGTTACATCTGCATCCAGCCTCCTTCTTCCTGCAAGTAGTTCAGTTTAACAATGGTTATGCCTATACTGTCTCTTAAGCATGGCCCCAAAACTATCTTCAAGACTAGAACCACCAAGAGGACAGGTGCTAAACATGAAAATTCATGCATTGCCAGGCATTATTCCTGCAACTTGCAGCTGTAAGACAACCCTGTAGACAGAAGGTGAACAGGAGACAGAGATCACATACTATTCTTAGAGTTGCTCTACAGGTCGTTCTTCAGAGCGGCGTAAGCATAGGCTATGATATATCATCTCTGTGTGCAATAATAAACTTGCATATGAGTCCCTACAGGATGAGGCCTACAGATGATTTACACTAGAAAGGTTAATATAGAAATTATACTAACAAGACTCCTCTTCCCAAGCAACTTACACCTATCTCTCAAGAGAAGTAAAATGTACAGGTAAAAGAACTTCTTACACAGCTTCTGCACTAGGGTTTTTGCTAGCATAGCTATGTCAGCAAAAAATTCATATCCCTCCCTGACAGGCCTCCTTGATAACACTTTTAAGTGCAAACCAGGTGTCAGTATTTCAGTTATGACAGAAAAAGAGTTCTACGCTAGTCATGAGCTGAATACGTAGCCTTTCATGACCTGAAAAAGCCCTTGCTTCCAAGGAGGTCAAATCCTATGATCATGTTTTCCACCAGCATAATCTCCCATGAGCACTGATTAATACAGTACTAATATCGTACTGTATTAACACATATAGAGTAGGTGAAAATATCATATCAGTCGACAAGCCACTTACATTCTACATTCCCATCTAAAAAATGTTTATTTACACAACATTAAAGCCACAAAAAATCCAGTGCATGGGAGGCACCAACACTTCCATGTAAAAATGCGCTGTGATTTTTAGATTAGACTAAAAATAATTTTAAATCTACTAATCTCTGGACATTTCAGCTGGTTGTATTTGACATTCAGAAAGATTCAGATGATTCTAAGAAGAGATTCTATAGATTGAGTTCACAGATTATGAAACAAGATGCCTAAGTACAAACATCTTTCATTTTAATCAGCATCATTAGGTAGAAAGTTAACAATACTGGTTTGAGAGCAGCTAGATAGCTTTTAAATACAAGGTTCATAATTAAATACATAGGCCTAGCATATGGCATTAGGCACCAACCCCACAGCTGAAGAGAAGTTTGGAAGAAGCCACGCTGCCACAGGCAGAGCTGCAGAGTGTCCCTCAAGGATCACCAACATTGTACCTGTTCCTAACCTAGTTTACCATATTTTCATCGTCTCCAATTAGGTTGCTCTCTGATCCTATGAGATTGTTTATGGAATATGTTTAGGCCTTGCACTGATGTGGCAATAGATAAGGCCCCTTGAAAGCAGCCCTCACTGAGGCGGAGTGCAAGGGCCATGGTCCACCTGGGGTGTTCCTCAGTACAAGCAATGATGCCCTGTGATAAAAATCAGCATGGATAAAACAAAGTGTTTCTAACTACTTACACATGCAACACTCATGGCCATCGATTAGCCAAGCAGCATGAATCTCTGAGCTACAAGGAAGAGTCAATCACATTAATTTCTTTAATTAATTAATGTTCCTTTATTGAATATACAGAAAGAAAACAAGTTTCACAAGCAAAAAGCAGTCTGTGGTACCTAAGCACTTAAATCACTACTGCAAACTGTATCCTACTCCTACAACTTTTTTTTTTTTTTTTTTACTATTGTAGCATTTTTTATAATCCACTAAGATTACTCATAGCCAGAACTGTGGCAAAACTGGGATTGTATGAAAACTGTTCACATACCGCTAGCTGAAAAAAACCACTGCTATTAGTCCAGAAACCAATCTACTCTCATAAATCAGCTTTATTCTTGCAAACAACACTGAAGGGCAACAATTTTGCAATGAGGCAACAGCAACAGAGAGCACGTGCCCCCTTCCATCCTCACCTTATTCACTGCCCTTCTAACACTCTTTCTTCCATCCATTCAGCTGCACCATCCAAAAATCCTTTCACGCTAGACACCAGTCCTTGACAGGGTGATTTCCTCTTTCCTATGTGGTTGGTGGCCTATGTACCCTCAGCATTGTGTGCTCTTAGGCTTTCTCTGTCGAAGTCCATAAGCCACACAGGTAAGACAACGCTGTCATCCCACTCAGGGGCTGGAAACCACTCCCTGCATTCTCCTTCCCCGGTATAACTTTACTCACCTTTTAAAAAAAGGAGTGTGGTACAATACCAACTTTATTGAAAGTATCAGGACCCCCCACCTCCACTCGTTCACCCTGTCCCTACTCCTCCTAGGCCTGGAAGCTTTCTCTGTCCCTCACCATCCCCCCTAGAGCAGCTACTGACACTTGTCTAGCTCACCGTTTGGGCAGCAGCAAAAGTGAACATCCGTAGGTTACTTCCTTCTTCCAGTCACTTTTGTCTACCAGGACGCAGGGCAAGGGATCCCTCTTGACGACAACCACTGTGGTCCTGAGGAAAACTTGGTTCATGATCACATGAAGAAAGATGCACTGCAATTGAAGGATGGTAGATTTTACATAGCATCCTTTAACACTAGAGTCCTTGTTTATGTCTGTTTTCATTCCTTTCCACTTCTGCTACACTTTAAGGAAAATTGTACTGTGGAAGTTAAAAGTCTAGCATGGGAAGAAAACGTTATGCTTTCATTGTGCTCTTCAGTTACAGATAACCTGTGTAGTGAACTAAAGGATGGAGAAGTCAGATCATACACAGCCAGAGGAAAGATTGATTTATGCCCTGATTTACTATTACTAGTTTCAGAAGAGCAACTGGCAGAGTCATTTCAGTGACAAAAGCATTAGACTGACATAAGGTTTTGTATTATTTAACTACCTGTGGCACATACCCCTAGCCCTACCCTTTCTGTCAGTCAAATGAAGTAGAATTTGACTAATATGCAACTTGCGTATTGGGCGTACACTGGTCAAAAAACAGATTGAATGAACAAAATAGTCAAATCACTGTCAATTTTGAGCCTTAATGATTCCTTTTATAGCATCTTTACAAGGTAGCTAACTCTATTAATACCAAAGGTCTTATGTTTCATACATGCCAATGTAAGAGGGAAGCTAGTCACTGGAAATTAAGTGTGCTAGTGCCTTTATTAGGTACACAAAGTGTAAGAGTGGAAAAAACTGAAAAGGAACAGACAGTCCAAAGAAATACAGGATAAGACTAGGAAGAAACATATCCCAAAACAGAAGCATAATTAAGCATCCAAATTGCCAATTAACAGTAAATAGCCAACGAGGAACATGTATGGAAGAATGCAGGGATGTGTAGAGAATTAAGGGGCTGTATTGCAACTAAGCTTTATTCATGGAGAATTCCAAGGTATTTAGGCTCTTAAATCCTACTTAGGAACTTAAAATCCCACTCAGTTCTACAGGAAATTAGCCATCTCCACATCTCTTAGGATTCGGGCTCAAGGATGGCTACCATAAGGCATCAGTGTACATGCTTCTCAGGTGTCTTTCTAGCTGTATTAGGCAACCAGAAGAATATTACGAAGAAACTCTTGATGCACCAGTGACTCAGAACAAAACTGCTGCTCTGCCATAAATACATTTAATGTCCTACACATAGGACCATTTAATGAGACTCAGTAAAAGCACTAGAAGAGCACTTGTATTGTAGAAATGCAGAGTATGGGGGAAGGGAAGTTACAGGCAATTGCTTATCCTGAACCTACCTACAGGTTCAGAAATTTCCTCTGTAAAGCTGCCAGCCTTTCTTCACACACAATTATCATGTACCATTTGTATTACTGTAGAACCTACGAGCTCAGGTCATGGATCAGTCCTACACAGACGCAAAGAAAAAAAGAATACGCCTACACATCTGATGAAAGTCATGCAACCCAAATATTAGCCATAATGCAATTTTTTAAAAATTTTATTAGCTTTGAGTAAATCTAATTACTATCATCCACTGTAGAATTATCATAAAAACATTCTTCACATTACAGTTAAACAGGCTTAGAAAGGAAAAATATGCATTGAACCACAAAGAGGGATACAGATTATTACAGTATTACATACACTCTAGGTAGGCAGGAGAAACGCCTTCTTTGCATGCAGTATTTTTTTAATATAGATAGCTAGATAAAATGTATTCCATGTAAATGACTTATAAAAACTGAAGAAATGGGGACCACCCCAGTAATTAAAACCTTGGAGAGCTTTCTGTTATAAACATGAGAATATGTTTGTTTATCATTTATAACACATATTCCCCAGCAATAATTTACCCTTCCACTCAGAAACCTTGTGTAAAGATACTTCACTGTTACCATGCACAAAAATGAAAATAACTTACGAGAAAGCAACAAAGGAAATTTGCATCTTTCAGGCAACCTGATACTAATATCTTCATGGGGTAAACTATATTTTAATGAATATATTCTCAGCAATTCATGTGTTTATACTTTTTTTTTTCTTCACACTTGGATTTTTATCTCATTTATGTCACAATCTACCTTGCAAGTTTAAGAAATGCATCATTTATTCATGGCCTCTACTTTCTTTCAGACCCCCTCATTTACACAGATGACCAGGTTAAAGAAAAATCAAGTGGTTTGTCTAATAACAGTTAGTGTCAAAACAAATCATATACTTTGTATTTCTGTTAGCTGAAGTCATAATAAAAAAAAAACAACCCAAAAACCAGTGCTTGCTTTACTTTACCTTTTTCCAGAATCAACTCTCATAATTAAACTTTCCACTTTTCCAAGTAGCTGACTATGTATTCCTGCACAGCAGGAGGTTTTCTCCACAGACATATTGACTTGGACAATAAACAAAGCAGAAATCCCTGACTGGAATTTACAGCTAAATTTAACCATGCATATTGTTAGTGAAATTTGCATATCTGTCTTTCAACATTAAGAAAAAATAAAAGTTGAAATTCAATGAATTTGGGCACTGCGCTGCTTTGCAAGAAAAAAAATGAGATTTAAGTTGTAATTTCCATACTTATTGAGGCTGTATGTCAAAGGAAATCTATGCAAAAAAATCCTGGTGCTGCCTTGATAAGATTTGAAAGATGACAGCATGCTAATAGTAAAGGAGCTTCTCCTTAACAAAGATGGCTTAAACAGTACCTATAAAATACTGGTGAAGGGCCACTGAATTCTAGAAAACATTTCCAGCATCTCTTATCTCTCTGTCCTTCAACGAGAAAATACATAGAAGCAGTTAACATGTTTTGAAGAAATATCACCCACCTTTTCCCCTCAGTGCCGACTCTCCCCCTGAAACATTAACAGATCAGTCAGCATTGGCTTCTTACAACTAAAGATGGTGGAAACTCACTGATATTTTTTCATTGATTGTTTGTCACAACCAACCCTCCAGAGCCATGGGCCATCAGTAGCAAATATTCACCTTCTCTTTTTTTGATTTTTGTGTCTCTTTTCACAGCATCCTGGACACCTGGATGTCTTAGGAATTTGATTTAAAGGGATTAGGGTTTCTAATTCCTTTAAAACTAAGTCACTTCACCTGAGTCTGCCTATCCACAAAAATCAAACATTGGGATGCAATTGTGCCAGTACAAAATGTTTTAGATCAACACAAATACTTCACAATGGAGAGAGAAAGACATACTACTTTGGGGTACTTTTCCAGTATAAAAGCTGGATATATTCCAGGGATTATACTTTTGGGTGGGTGGGTTTCATTATTATTCCTTTTTTTTAAACTGAAGAAGTGAATTTTTATCAGTAATGCTCTCATTAGATAATGAAAATGTTCACACTACCACAATGTGTACTTTATGGCTTTCCATACTTGCACTTGCTCTGGGCAGGATTTCAAGTGCACCTGTAAGTTATGCTTAGGTCTTTAGAGTTTGGCTACCCAGCTGAAGGATGGAGAAGGAATAAATGTCATTCTGGCAAAAAGTGAGGAACTTGGTCATCACTTTAAGACATTACCTACAGTTGACTGTGCAGATAAGTGGACCAGTCTTTCTTTTCTTAGGTTTCAGATGAAACAAACACAACCATTAATGCTGAAACCACAAGATTTCTAACACCCCAGTGAGATGCACGGATCAGCTCACGCCTCTCAGAGCACTTCTAGCATACCTTGTGGACTTGGGCAGCAGATCTCTAAATCATTTTCCCTGCAAATATAACTGCAACTTTTTTCTTTTCTAGTAAACAAGCCATGCTGTGAGAGAAGTGCGCTACAACCACCACCTTTAGCATTCAGGCTGTGGCTACAAACAGATTCATATCATCACAAGGTCTAACCAAGGTTGGTGAGACTCTGTAAAATAGCATGGTTCCCTACAGAGTACCCCTTTATGAGATCCAAGCATTGCACCGTTACACCAGATTTTTTGCAAAATGTTGCATTCAGATATTATGCAACAGAGATAGCTGAGGAAGTGGAGGAGTAATTTTATTCTGCAAAAGTGCAATGACAACTAGGTAAATAACCTCAGTGATATAGAGCATTTACCTGGAAGCCACCAACAAGCTATCTGCATTCTGGTCCAATCATAGCAAACCAAAAAACTACAAGAAAATATGACTTCCAGTGAGGTAACCATGAGATGCTGAGAGCTCACTGGGATGTGTTCATGACATTGAATTCAGTGGGAGTCAAGGCACACAATCCTCCAAATACAAATTGCTGAGTGGAAAACCAAGCCAGCAGTTAAACATTTCAGAATCAGACACTGAAATTGAGTTAAAGATTAATTCACTCACAGGCTGTGTGTACATGGTCACCTCATGGGGCCATCACCAGGAAGACAAGAGATCTTCTTAGAAGAACCAGCTCTACCTGAGGCTAATTAACAGATATGCTGACTGTAAATAAAAGCAGGAGGTGGTAAACAGAAAAGAATAGGAAGTTTGATGGGGCTCCCAACTGATGCTGTGTGCCAATAAACATCAGCTGAAACTTAGATGCTGCTTTTGTACTCTCTTAAGGAAATCATTATTATCACATTATTCTGTAACACAGTCTAACCTAATCTCCATGCATCATACTAGGGAAGATATTTTTGATCAACTCTACATTTGTTAATTACAAAACCAAGCATATTGAAATTATTTTCTTTTACATACAGAGTGAAGCAGCTTATTTAAAAGTGCAAATTATGATATTTGGCTTTACTACCCATAAAACTAACAACTATTTCTTATATCCCAATCCAAATTAGTGAACCCTGTAATAATACTGTTTGTGTCAAAAACACCAGTGAGAGAGCACAAACAGCTGTGTAAAACAAACAAGAGACTGATATACACAATGGCAATTAGGCTTTTTAAGCACAGAAATGCTTTTTCAATTTACCCTCATCATTTCCTAAACCTGTAGAGGATATATCCCTTAACTCTCTGGGTTTTGGCACGAGATTCTTTATATGTATTTTCCCATAGCATTTTCCTTCACTGACTATTTCACAAATTTTCTGCCAATAAAGGGTTACCTGTAAGAAAAACAGTTTTGATAGTACTGAACATTGAAAAGATGGTGATATTCATTGTCCATTCTCTGCCCCACACCCCCGAAAGTTAACTCCCACTGCAAGTTGGATTTTGTTTGCTGCTCCTTAATCCCCTCTCCCATTTAAAGACCTGATTTGACAAACCTTTTCTCAAGCAAGCAGACACTTTAAAGTAACCAGGATCACTGACATGAGGATAGACTATTTTGCATGAGAAAGTTTTGCAGGATGTTATCTTCTCTTTTCCTTGAAGTTTAAGTAGTTACTACCTACTACTCAAATGAAAGAAATTTAATAGTCTCAGTCCAATTACTAGTGAAGGCATGTTTATTTTGCACCCAATTACTTCCCACAATTCTTCCAGTTTCAAAAGAGTGGAGAGATTTGGCAACTCTACTTGCTTCTCACTTCTTGACACTATCATTAAGATTCAGATTAAGGCATACAAATGACGTGAGAGAGGTTGCAGTATTCTCGCTATTCTTGACACACTTTAGAGACAGGATTACAATCTCTCCTTTCACGTCACAAAATTTCTAAGTTCATTTTAAAAGAATTTACATATTTTCACTGCATTTTTAGGAAAACATGGACATAATTTCTTTTTGCTACTTTTTCCAACTCATGAATTCTAATGTACTAAAATTTCTTCCTTATACAAAGATTACTTGAAGTAAAGCTAATTGACTGTGTAGCACCATGCTTCAAAAAGTATTTGGATTCCACACATGAACAGCTGGGAAGTGGTACCATAGGAGCTTACTCTTATACCTCAATATTGTGCTTTCCTTTCTCCGTCCTCTTTCCATCACAATTTTGGTACTAGAATGATGAATCTCTTTCTCAACAACACTCAAACTATTTCTTCCTTTCAAATGTTGTCTGGTTATTACCTTTTCTTGCAAATATTTATTTAAAATAATTCTAAAACAATGCTAGGGAAGAGGGAAATTACTGGTCATGTACTGACAATGTACTATAATCAAATTCTGCTGACAGAAATTTGAAGGAAAAATGTATACCCTGTCAGGAAAAGAAATAAAAGACTCCATCTATTTTGCTCAATATAACTACCAAGTAAACTTAAGTACACAGGAGTATAACTAGATATATCTACTTTCAGGTAATTGTAAAACTTCTGAAGAGTTTATTAAAAATATAGAAAAAATTAGCTGCTGTCTTACAAAACTAAGCATATGGTCATTTACAGATTTGACCATTAATGCCTGTGAAGGCTAAAAAAGCATAGTATGGCTTAGCAGTCATGAAGCAATCTAAATCAAACTGCCATGAAAACAAATTTAAAAATAAATGGAAAGATATTTCTGTAACAGTGCTAAGATGCAAAACAAGGAATAAAGAATAACAATCAACTTTTGCGTAAGAAACACCACATGTTGCTAGCTGCTGATAGATTCTGGCTACAAACTGCATTCTAACACTGAACTAATGACAGAACATAACACATACTAAAACTAATGTAGGTCATATTAACAGTTTTCCTCCCTGAATTTGAATATTGGCTTTGTTTTCTCTTCTTGTCTTAATACAAAGTCCAGTGAACTCTGCAGGAGTCTTACACTAATGTTCTACCCACCAACTTTGGAAGAACACCCAGAAAGGATCGCAGTTGTATTTAAGACAGCTGTAGCAAATTCTTACCGCTACAAGAAGAAATGAAAGAGAAATGGAAGCTGCAAAAGCAAAAAGATGATCAACAGAAAGCTTGAGACTCCAGAATCACAACCTATTCAGATTAAATCCTCTGTCCCCATGTTCATATCTTTTGTGATTGGCTCACACTTTTCTTGGAGGAAGGAGTTTCATTTCTGATAAATTTTGCTGAATTCCAGATCGCCAAAGCCCACATTTACTCATTTATCAGTGTACTTCTCCTTACCCAAGGGTGGCTATGCCAATTTGGACCAAAGGTCTGTTTAGCTCAGTATCCTGCTTCCAAAAGCAGCCACAAGTCAGAGTCAAGAGAGCATGAGCAAAGCAATCAAATACAGCATTTTCCCAGAATAACTCCCCAGCCTTCAACTGTATTCCACTCAGGAATTCCTGAGACTGATGTGATTTATCTGTTTAGCTTGCCCGATGGGTCTTCTCTTTCAAGCACTTAGCCCGTTACCTCTTAAACTCACGTATACTGTTCGCATCCACAACATCCCAAAGCCAGGCTACCTTGGGCAAAGAACTAAGAACCCTATCACAGTGATGCTACGTTTTGTGCATATGCAGTGTTCAGTGGATACAGCTACTCACATCTGCTTATTAAAACCCAGCCAAAGTAAAAAAGCAAAATTGATGCACCCCTTGAAAGAAACTTTGAGTTTGCACGTATCCCAGCAAGTTGAGTCCAGTGGGAACCAGCATTCTGAGCACAGTAAAATGCTGCAATAGCAAGAATTATAACAAGGTTGAATATAGCTGGAAAAGCAGGCAGATATCATGAGTGAAACAACAGACTCCCTAACAAAAGCAGCAAAAAACCTCTGTGAGCCTCCCTCAGTCCAACAACTGAATTTTGATCCAAGGAGGTTAAATATAGGGCTGCTTGAAAATTTTCCACTGAATCTATTTTTGATGGGAAACGAGGCTTTCAGCTAAAAACTTTTTGGTTGGATATTTTTTTTTGGCATGTCTAAGTATGTGCTTCTACAAATATACTTTTCTTACCAAAAAGCCAAACTTACAAACCAAAATATTTTGATTGAAAACAAAAAATGTTATTAAGAAATGCTAGTGTAGCATCTCATTAAATCTGTGGCTTACCTGCTTTATGTGGCTGATCTCCTCTATCAACTAGACTTACCATTTAAATGACAACTCCAATAATAGATCACTTTGAGGGATTCCCTACTTCCAGCACTCTGTTCAAAGAGGAAAGATCATGCCACAGTGTCGAAGGTGGTAGGCAGCGTCAGCCTTGCAGAATAGGACCAGCAAGCATCCAGTTGATAATGTTGGAAGAGGACTACAGTAACGTTTTTCAAATCAAGACATTTTAGTTTTCAGACAAAGCCTTCCAGTCCTCTGAATTCTGCGGAAGCATGTAGTTTTTTCCTGGAAAATTAAGACAGAAATGAAAAAAGCTTTGTATTTTTTATCAAAAATTCATGCAGGAAATTTCATGGGTCAAGCAACTGCAGATTCAAACCTAGCACCTGGATCCATCCATACACAAATCAGAAAACTTTAAACAGCAGTAAAATGTTTCAAATTTTCCATAGCAGTCCTGTGACCAGGACTGTTCAAAAGCCAAAGAGCTAAAACCAAACAAAAACAATAAGGGCTCATTAGATGGGATAACTTAATGTATGAGCCCAAAGTTATAAAAGACCAACCAGCCTAACATACAAAAGCAAAGGATGAAGATAAGATTCAAACAATGGCTACACTTAGTAGGCAAGAAATCTCTAATACAAAAAAATCTGTATGGCAAAATTGGCCAGGTGGCAAAAAAATAAGATTCCATTTATTATTCCCTTTCAGGGCTTTCTAATTAGTGAATTAACCAGAAGGAATAAATTTGATAAGGCTTATGCAATAAAAAGTGAGAGTAACAGCTATCCCATTATGGCTGTTATCACCCCTTTTCTTGGAACCCCACAATCCACTGGAGGAATTGAAAGCCTCTCATCCAGAAACACGCCCTGACCAGATTAAGACAGAGAAGCACCCAACTAATACTACCAGGGACAATTTTAGAACTAAATTTCTAATAGCTGTCTCTTCCCTTGTGGCTGATTCCTGCCATACAATTGCGTCCCCCCGCCCCGAAGGCAAAATAAATGTATAAATAAAAGAAATAAAAGACAAGAAATCTATCAAGACTGCATCTTTTGTAACACTGTTATGAGCCCACAAAAGACAACTGCAAAAAATCTCCTACCAGTGGGGTACTATTTTCTCTTCCCCCACCACACAGACAGAGGACTATTACTGCCATCATTAGCACCAACTAAGAACCAAGAAAATTCAAAGGAACTGGCAAAGGAATATCCTTATTAAAAACTCAGTGGGTAAAACGAAAGGAAGGACATTCTGCTATTACAGCAAAATTCCTCTCAACACTTTGCTTTTCAACCACATCATTCTTTCACTAAAATAAAAATAGAGAAAGGTTTTTAAGAGCGAGTTTCTGCTGAGACTAGGCACCTGAGAGTTCCCTATAAGCAGTGCCAAACACTGCCTAATGCTGATTCCCTGCACAGAGTTAACATCTTTGACTGTCTATTGTTATAAAGTGAAAAGTGCTAACACGACTTGTCGTTCTCGAGGCCAATTTATTCATCAAAATTAGCACAAGCCCAAGCCTGTTATCCTTATTCATATTTGGAATCACCAGCCACTTACGTGTTGTCCCAGCAAAATTAGCACAGTGAAGGATTAGTCAGGATCTAACCCTAGAGATAAAAAATTTGTTTAGAGTAAGTGAAATACAAAGAATAAATATTCAAAATGAGTGATGAAAGATATGTTTGTTATTTCCACTTTGACTTCAGGGCAATGAGTAATTTCAGTAAGAATTTCTCAGTGTGGTTTTTATCATTCAGTATTTTAAAAATTACTATCGTGCATCCTCCATCTAAAATTGGGATTGGAAACAGTGAAACTTAAAAAATGTCCAATTTGAGCATGTGTGTAAAACATTATTCCCTTAAATTATTCTATTACTGACTTAGGAGGTGCAAAAAGTAGTGTCAGAATTTATGAACAACTTTGTATTGTTCAAGGATTTAATGACACACTTTCCTCTTCAAATCAGTTATACAAAGTTTCGCTTTCTCATATCTGGGTTTTATCCTTATCCATGCCTTTCAACCCAAAGTGTCATTTTTTCTTCAGTTCACTTCTTACTTGTAAGTGCATCACCTCATTAATTTCTCATTTAATTTATAGCATGTGAGAGGGCATACATGTCAGCTAATGTCTCCATATAGTTTATGCAAAAGTTAGTAAGTCAAAGTGGACCACACTGCCTAATCTTGCCTCTGCATCAACTCAGATAGCCCAGACTAGCCTACTGCAGATGGGGCATCCTTAGCTCAAAGCTTTTCATATCTACTTCGTTCATGTCTACTTCCACCAGGCTGGACCAGCTAGTAGGGAGCTGCACGCAGGCTGGGCTAGATTTCTGGCCAGGAGTCCCACGGCTCCTTGCAGTGTGGAAACTGAGCCGCTCCCACTCTGATTTACAGTGTACGATGAGAGAGAACGCTGCACTCCCCAGATTCTCCGTTGGGGTTCTTCCTTACCTCCATCAGCCTCGATACTCAGAGTCGGTAAGAGTTACTTGTGCTATTGGACTTATTGGACTTGGACTTACCCTGTCTGCTATCACCTAACACAAATATAGATGCCACAAAGTTAAATAGGTCAAGTTAATGAATAGAGCCCCCTTAATTCCTCCAGTAGATCTGACGTCAAAGACCAGATACATGCATGCCATATCATCTTAAGGCCAGACTGTAATGGAAGCTGCCCGCCCCGGATGGCTACGGCTCGGTCAGGTAAGCCAGGTGGCAATGCAGTAAGAGTGGGTATTTACCAGAAGCTTTGTAGGGGTTTACGCCCAAGTTGTTAAAACTGAGGTCTCAAAAAGTGAAGGCTGACCAAATGGACTTCCCAGCCCACGCTGGGAGTAACGATGGTGCGTGTGCCATTGGAGCATATCTGAGCATTAGCAATAATTTGATGGAGCATGGAGAGAGAATCACAAATATGACTGCAGCAGTTACTGGCGTGCTAGAGGTCTGGACAAGCTTTGACTTTAAGGAGGGAGTGGTGCATGTGCGTACCCTCATATTACCCCCAGAGACCAAACCTCTCCTTGCCAGCCTGGACCCACATAACCTTCCCAAGATTCGAGAGTGCATTTACATACTAATGTTCTAGCAGTTGCCAGAAAGTAAATTAACGGTTACCTGGGCAATCAGAGGAAGACAACACTACCCACTATATACTTAATATGGTTAGCAATTTAACTGCATGGTATTTGTATTATCCTCCAAATATGGTGGCAATGAATCAATAGACTGTTTAACTCAGGACAATCTGTCTTCAAAAGTCAGATGATTTATCATGTGTGAAACACCACACCGTGAGGTACTGTGATCTGTAGCACAGGTAGATTATAAATAAAGCTTGCTAAATAATGGGCAAAAATTAAAAAATAATGTTAAGGAAAATGAAAACGATTGCCCTCAAGAACACTTATTTTCTTTCATAATCCTTATAATCTGTATTTTCTTGCATTCCTTCCTCCTGCATTGTTTCACTAACGAGAAATGAAGCCATATATGATTACAGTGAGTGAGCCAACACATTGCAGCCCAATCATCAACTGCATAGCGTGGGAGAATAAAGGTAAGCCCTTCGATACATGTTGATCTTATGTTGCCCTCATGCTAAACTGCTGTTCCTGCTGACTTCTTACGCTCATTCTGCTGCTTGTGCTGCTTCTTTAGCAGCCTACACATCCAAAGCAGCCTCAGGAAGAAGCCTAATCATGGTCTGCTCCTACATCCAGTAGAAAATCCTCCAGCCACATTCAGGGCCACAACCTGCAGCTTCACTGTTGGAGCAATCCTCAGAACACAGCACTGATCAATCACTTGTCATCTTCCTTTATGGTAAAGGGACAGCAGAATACTCTTCCAGCAGTTTCTCCTCCTTCTCTGCCAGCTGCGCACTGCACTCCAGAAGTAGCTACTGCAGCAGGTTGTATTCAGCCTATTTTCTTTTTGCCTAAAGGCTCTCTCACGTCTCAGTGACCAACAGCAGCATCATGGTACCCATCCGGGATCAGACCTGACATCCCTGAAAAGATGTAAGCAGAATATTGTTCTTCTTGTCTGCAAAAAGTTCTCATGAATCACAATAAAATACAGGCTGCCTCAGAAGATGTGTCAATGCCATTTATTTCTTCTGTGAAACGAAAAACCTCTATCAAAATATAAGATACATATGCACGCTGTACTCTCCCATCCCTTTGCAGGTTTCACAGTGCTGGATTTTTACTCATAATTTCTGCTGGCAGGGAGGTGATAGTGCCCCTGTTCTCGGCACTGGTGAGGCCGCACCTCGAGTACTGTGTTCAGTTTTGGGCCCCTCACTACACGAAGGACATCGAGGTGCTGGAGCGTGTCCAAAGAAGGGCAGTGAAGATGGTGAAGGGTCTAGAGCACAAGTCTTATGAGGAGCGGCTGAGGTAGCTGGGGTTGTTTAGTCTGGAGAAGAGGAGGCTGAGGGGAGACCTTACTGCTCTCTACAACTCCCTGACAGGAGGTTGTAGCGAGGTGGGGGTCGGTCTCTTCTCCCTAGTAACAAGCGATAGGATGAGAGGAAATGGCCTCAAGTTCACCAGGGGAAGTTTAGGTTGGATAATAGGAAAAACTTCTTCACCGAAGGGGTAGTCAGGCACTGGAACAGGCTGCCCAGGGAAGTGGTTGAGTCCCCATCCCTGGAGGTATTCAAAAGAGGTGTAGACGTGGTGCTTGAGGACATGGTTTAGTGGTAGACTTGGCAGTGATAGGTTAACAGTTGGACTTGATGATCTTAAGGGTCTTTTCCAACCTTAAACAATTCTATGATTCTATGATTCTATGCTTTGCAGACTCGCAGAAGTAAAAATCAATGCATTCCTGCCCATACTTGGACTGCCCATCACGTTGCTCAGTTCTGAACTGCACATGGCATGCGAGAGAAAAGGATGGATTGGAAAAAACAGTTTCTCTTACTTTTAATTGGTACTTTTTAGGGGAAAGCTGAACATAGTAAGATGCCACAACTCCACCTTATGCTGCCTACTAATTTGCCTGTAAAAATACTCTTTCTTCCTGCTCCCCTTTACCCTGTCCTCAAAAAGTTCCACAGTTACTAGTTTCATAGTGTTGTTCAATGAACTGGCCATGCAAAACCCCCTATGTCTTGTAGCTAACCAGGATTTGCGTGGACAGTCTCTGGACAAAGCTCTGTGGCCTGCGGCAGGAAGGAGATCAGCCTAGACAGCCCCTTCTGGGTTTAATCCCCGAAATTACTGCCTTCAGTCAAGGCTTCATTCTAACAAGATTATTTGAAAAATTTCCATGGACTGAGTTCTTCTTTTCAAACATTTTTATAAAAGCACCATTCATTGACCTATCCAATGCAGACAATGCCACAGTAAAATTTACTGGAGAACATTAGGTGGGAATTAAAAAGCAAGTTTTCAATCTTATAAACATCTGTATTTTTAAATAAACAAAATACCATTTTAAATCCTGTATTTTATGTGGTATTTTTCTTTCCAGTAAAGAAAAAAATAATAATCAAGAGCCAATTTACTAGTCTTGAACTAAAATGCCCTGTAGATACCATTACCTGCTTTGGTGTGATCCATATAATCCCAAATGCAAAGCCTCAGATGCACATAAAAATTAAGCCTATGTTAGAGGGGCCAGTGACAAACCTACATGTTTGCATAAAAGAGGCATGAACACCTGTGGCAACAAAGACTTGTAGAAGTGTTATCTACTTGTTGGCAAATCTATAGGTTTGCGAAAGGTTGTAGTACCTGTAACATTCTTGCCGGCTTTATATTTCTGCATGATTTGATGACTGGACATCTATTTTGAAATCCCTGCAAAAAGTGCTCTGAAGTAATTTGTATTGCTATAGCAAAGCTCAGCTTTTCAGAAAAGGCAGATGCTGTATTTTCTGGAATAAACACACAAACGATTTCGAAGACTCGACCCTTGATTCCTTCACCTCAGTACTTCTACTCCAGGGAAGTCTCAGTATATGAGGAGCAGACAATGGACTGTGATTCCTCAGCCTTGAGCTATCCAGGCTGCTTCTCAGCCACATACATAGAGTAAAGCAGCCTCCCCACAGCTGTGCTGTTTTATATACCTGAAAGACAATTTCAAAAATTATAATGGCCTTACTAGGGAATTTGGATATGCAGTCATTACTAAATTGTCATAAAGTTCCATATTACCGATTTTGTCATTAACTGAACAGCTTCAAGACACACAGTATCTTTGTGCTGCATCTCTTTTCACGCTGTAAGAAAACAAGAGCATATGAACGACAGTAAAACGAAAGCCAAGTGTACTGTTGAGAAACTTGGTATTCTCTTATTTCTAGGAGAGTTATAGTGTAATTCTAAACTGTAACATTCGGCATGTCTCCTGAGTTTCCTTGCTGAAATATCGCAATGGAAATTTTACAGCATCTGTGTTGCTTTTGGAAGGCATCACCTCACATCTGCTGTCTCTGTAGCGTAGAGCTTAAGTAAGTTCAGTGTAAAAAGGTACTTTGTAACAGGCAACAGGAATCCTGACAGAGCGGTAATTTACAGACTCACCCGCCCTGCTGACTAGACTCACTCGTTTTTACATTCTGTAGAGATTTTTAAATAAGGTACTCTTCAAGCAGCCAAGAGCATAACAGTCACTTCTTAAAATGGAGCATCGCATCCAGGACTGAATAGAGACTTTTTAAACCTCTGTCAGTCACGGAGATCCCAGCCAGATGACAAATTTATCATTCCGTTTTCTTCACTCCTAACACTTTTTAGTGGGGTATTAACTAAATTAGCACCAAAATAACCATCTGCTGCTTTGGGGGGAGTTCTGGTGTTGAGACGCCGCCCCCCAGCACTGCCCCGTCACGCCGGAAGGCAGCACCTTCCCTCAGGTGGGCGCCGGGCCGGGGGGGGTGGGGGGGTGGCGGGTGTGTGTGCAAACCGCCGCAGTGATTACACAGAAAACGTGTTTATTGCCCCATTATTGCCCATTTCCTCCTGTCGGGGTAACCCGCGTGCTCCCTCAAACGGAGGCAGACGGGCGCGGAGGGGATCCTGTTAGCACAGCCAACAAACTTGCGATCGCGTTTTTGTTTTGCCTCACGCGTTTCATTTCCCCCCGGCGCCCGCGCCCGCACCGCCTCCCCCCCCCCCCCCCCCCCGGCTCCTCTTCTCCCGGCGTGAAACCCGGTGAATCACAAAATTTCACGCCGCCGAAAGCCGAACCCCGCCGCGCCGCCACCCCGCCGGCTCCCCGAGCGGCGCGTTCCCGAGATTACAGTCATTACGGCCCCAGCGGGAGCTCCACACAAGCGCGAAGCGCAACAGCGCGTCAATTAACAAACAAACGCCCCGTCCCGGGAGGACGACAACCCCCCGCCACGGCCCCGCCGCGCACCCAACCCGCGCCCGCCGCCGCTCCCCTTAAGGTGGTCCGGCCACGGAGGGGCCCCGTCCCACTCCCCGTCCCCGCCTTCCCCGGCGCGGCGGGGGAAAGCAGCAAGTCCCCCCGCGGCCGCCGCACGGCCCCCGGGAGCGGAGGGCGGCGAGCAGCCGAGCGGCGGCCCTCGCCCGCGGTGCGGCGGGGCAGGGGGCGGCCCGCGACCCTGCGTGGCGGCGCCTGCGCGGGGAGCGAGGCGCGCGCGCGGCGCCTCAGCCCCTCAGGGCTGCTCGCGGCGGGGAGGCGGCGCGGCCCCTCTGCGCCCCGGCTCCCTCGGGCGCCGGCCCGGGCGGCTGCACGCGGCTCCGCAGCCGGTCACCGCCTCCGCCGCCGGGCGGACGCGAAAGCTCGGGGAGCCGCGGCCCGGCTGGAACCGGTCTCCCGGAGCTCCGGCCGGGCCGCGGGTCACTCGCTAGGGGCGGCCGCGGCGCGGGCTGCCGGTGCGCCGCCGGCGGGCCGCCCAACTGGACCTCGGCCCCTCCCCGGCTGGAGGGGCACCGGCTGGAACCCAGCGGCCGCGCACACCTGCGGCGGGAGCCGCCCTGGCGGGGAAGCGCTCGTTCACCTGCCGGGGCGCGGGGCTGTTCCCGCAGCCCCACGGGGAGCTTCAGCCGCCGGCCGCCCCCTGGGGAGCGCACGGCGCTGGCGCGGCTCCACGGCAGCTCTCCCGCCTGCCGAGCGGGCTTCTCGCCGCGGCGCTCTGCGCTTGAGGAGTCCCGCTCCCGTGAATCGCGTTCCCGTTCCCTGCCGCGCAGCCGTAGCCCTGGCCCCCGTAGAACACCGGCGCTGCCCTGCAGACTAGGCGCTGTACCCGCGCGTAGCGGCAGCTGGGCCGCGGGGGACCCTGCGGAGGCGGGCGGCCCGAGGAGGCCAGGCCGGGCGTCGGCCCAGCCGCCGCTCGCTGCCACCGGGTCCCCAGCCTCGCCGCGGGCCCGCCGCCTCCGCTAACACGTGCAGCAGCCGCCCCGAGCCCGGCCTTAGCGCCGCGGCCACGGCGCCCAGCACACGCCGGCGCTTGCGGTGCTCAGACCGGCACAGGCGGGAAACTCCCGCCGACACCAGCGGTCTGACAGAACGCCGCTCCCCGGGAGGCTCCGGGCAGCTGCCGAACCGCCGCTGCTCCCGGAGCCAACCTGACTTGACCGGGAACCCTCGCAAGGGGAAAGCAGCGCCCTGCAGCAGCCCGCACCGCTGCTTGCCTGCCGCCGCCCACGCACTCGGCGGGGAGCGTTTCCCGGTGCAGCGCAGCACCGCGCCTTCCCGTGCGCGCAGAGAAACGCAGGACGCGAACCGCCGCCACGTCCCCTGCAGCCGAGGGGGAATCAGAGGGGCGCCCGCCGCGCCACCGCCGGGGCGCCGGCTCCACCTTAAGGAAGGCCGGGGCCGGCCCCACCGCCCCCCGCCCGGGCCCGGTGATAGGCGGCCGAGGCGGCGGAGGCGGGGCCCGGCGGCGCGCGCTATAAATATTCATGAGAGCGCGGCGGCCGGAGTGGTGCTGCCGGGGCCGGAGAGCGAGAAGTTGCGCGGAGCAGCTGCCGCGCTCGCCCCGCGGCTCAGGTGGCGCGATCGCGGCCAGGGGCGCCCGGCGGCCGGCTCGCCCCGCCGGCGGAGGAGGAGGAGGCGGAGAAGCGAGGACCGGCCGGCTGGCGGTCGCCCGCAGAGCCGGGCGCTCGGGCGGGCGGCAGGAGGAGCCGCTCCGGCCGCCCCAGCACCGGCCCCGCCGCTGCCCGCCCGCTCGGGGCGGTGGGAGCCCGGCGCCGCGGGGCGCACCGCCCGGTCCCCGGGACGCCTCAGCCATCTTGACCGCGCCGCCCGGGGGCTGACGGCGAAACTTCTCTGCCGCCGCCGCTCCGTGCCCGGCCGGCGCTGGAGCAGCGGCGAGAGGAGCGGCGACCCCCCCTGCGCAGCCAGCCCCGCCAGGAGCGATGCGACGGCGGCTGAGGGGCCTTCCCTGAGCGGACCCCCCTCCTCCGGCGCCGCGCGGGGGCTCGCCGGCGGCTCCCCCTCACCGGCTGCCCGCGGAGCCGCCTCCCTCCCGGGCGACCGAGCCCTGCGGCGGCTGTGAGCCCTCTCACCTGCGGCCGGCACGGAGGGGGCCGCCCTCCGCCCCCACGAGGGGTAGCCGGGGCGGGGGGGTGCCGCGGCGCCGCGCTCCCCGTGGCTGCCGAGCGGGACGGGAGAGGAGCCGGGGCCGCCGCCCGCCGCCGAGCATGGAGTGGAGTTACCTGTTGGAAATCACCTCGCTGCTCGCCGCCCTGTCCCTGCTGCAGCGCGCCGGCTGCGCCGCCGCCTCGGCCGCCGCCGCCGCCTCCTCCTCCTCGGCCAAGGAGCTGTCGTGCCAGGAGATCACCGTGCCCCTCTGCAAGGGTATCGGCTACAACTACACCTACATGCCCAACCAGTTCAACCACGACACGCAGGACGAGGCCGGGCTGGAGGTGCACCAGTTCTGGCCGCTGGTGGAGATCCAGTGCTCCAGCGACCTGCGCTTCTTCCTCTGCAGCATGTACACCCCCATCTGCCTGGAGGACTACAAGAAGCCGCTGCCGCCCTGCCGCAGCGTCTGCGAGCGGGCCAAGGCCGGCTGCGCCCCGCTCATGCGCCAGTACGGCTTCGCCTGGCCCGACAGGATGCGCTGCGACCGCCTCCCCGAGCAGGGCAGCCCGGACACGCTCTGCATGGACTACAACCGCACGGACCTCACCACGGCCGCCCCGCCGCCCGCCAAGCCCCCGCTCCGCGGCGCCAAGCCCGGCGGCCCCGCCAAGGCGCCCCCCGCCGCCGCCGCCCCGCCGCCGGCCGAGGCCCCGCGCAAGCCGCGGCCGCCGCCGCCCTGCGAGCCGGGCTGCCAGTGCCGGGCGCCCATGGTGTCGGTGTCCAGCGAGCGGCACCCGCTCTACAACCGCGTCAAGACGGGGCAGATCGCCAACTGCGCCCTGCCCTGCCACAACCCCTACTTCAGCCCCGACGAGCGCGCCTTCACCGCCTTCTGGATCGGGCTCTGGTCCGTCCTCTGCTTCCTCTCCACCTTCGCCACCGTCTCCACCTTCCTCATCGACATGGAGCGCTTCAAGTACCCTGAGCGCCCCATCATCTTCCTGGCCGCCTGCTACCTCTTCGTCTCCCTCGGCTACCTGGTGCGCCTGGTGGCCGGCCACGAGAAGGTGGCGTGCAGCGGCGGGGCGGGGGCGGGCGGCGCGGGGGCCGGGGCGGCGGGGGCCGGCGGCGGCGCGGCGGCGGGGGCGGCGGCGGCGGGGGGGCGCGGGGCGGCGGGGGGCGCGGCCGAGCTGCAGCCGGAGCTGGCGGGGGCCGAGCACGTGCGGTACGAGAGCACCGGCCCGGCGCTCTGCACCGTCGTCTTCCTGCTCGTCTACTTCTTCGGCATGGCCAGCTCCATCTGGTGGGTCATCCTCTCCCTCACCTGGTTCCTCGCCGCCGGCATGAAGTGGGGCAACGAGGCCATCGCCGGCTACGCCCAGTATTTCCACCTGGCCGCCTGGCTGCTCCCCAGCGTCAAGTCCATCGCCGTGCTGGCGCTCAGCTCTGTGGACGGCGACCCCGTGGCTGGCATCTGCTACGTGGGCAACCAGAGCCTGGAGAACTTGCGGGGCTTCGTGCTGGCGCCGCTGCTCATCTACCTGGCCATCGGCTCCATGTTCCTGCTCGCTGGCTTCGTCTCGCTCTTCCGCATCCGCAGCGTCATCAAGCAGCAGGGTGGCCCCACCAAGACCCACAAGTTGGAGAAGCTGATGATCCGCCTGGGCCTCTTCACCGTGCTCTACACTGTGCCAGCTGCCAGCGTGGTCGCCTGCCTCTTCTACGAGCAGCACAACCGGCCCCGCTGGGAGGCCACACACAACTGCCCCTGCCTGCGCGACCAGCAGCCCGATCAGGCCCGCCGTCCTGACTACGCTGTCTTCATGCTCAAGTACTTCATGTGCCTGGTGGTGGGCATCACCTCTGGCGTTTGGGTCTGGTCGGGCAAGACCCTCGAGTCCTGGAGGGCACTCTGCACCCGCTGCTGCTGGGCCAGCAAAGGTGCTGCCGTGGCTGGGGGCGCAGGGGCAGGAGCGGGGGGCCAGGCGGCAATCGCCACAGCAGGAGGACTTGGGGCCGGAGGCGGTGGCTCCCTCTACAGCGATGTCAGCACTGGCCTGACGTGGAGGTCGGGCACCGCCAGCTCTGTCTCCTACCCCAAGCAGATGCCCCTGTCTCAAGTGTGAGGAGGGGGAAAGAGGCCAAAGGTTAGGGCATGAGGGACACTGGCCTGCCTAAAATGCCCCCTCACTGTTTGGTGCCATTAATGAACCCCTAATGGTCCTTATTAGCCACAGCTTGTATAGAACAATGCAGCTGGCAGAGGCCCCAAGCTCCAGCCCCCTCCTCCTTCCCCTCCATTCATATGCAGGGAGCATGTACTTCAAGGAGCCAGCTTATTATTTTGCTGGCAGAGGAGGGCAGAGGCTCACCCGTGTCTTGCAGAGGGCAAGGCACAGCGGCTTCTGATTCACTCTGGACTAGCAGCAGCTCGTCGCTCGTGGGAGGGAGGCTCTTCTCCCCCTGTCCGGAGGTGGGAGTCTGCTGGGACTGCAGGTCTTTGGGATATTGGTGACCGGGCAAATGCCTTACAACACAGACTGAATCAAAACATGTCTTAATTATACACCCCAGCTAAATACGGGTTTCCTACATTAAAGGATGTATTTATATAATTATTTGTTACCTTGTACAGCCGTGTAAAATATGTATATATCCAAAGCTATACAGTCTGTAAATTTTTTTTGTAAAAAAGTGTAGAGGCTACCCCTGTAAGAGCAAATATGAGTATTCTATTTTGTCAATAAAATGACTTTTGATAAATGACTTTTTCAAGCTTTTCCCCTCCTCCTGCCCTGGTTATTCCCGCTGCTGTGTCTTTAGTGGTTCTATAAACTACGAACTGCATTCCTGCTCCAGTCATTACTGTATAATAGACTCTGCTGCTGCCTCTGTTAAAGCAGTGAGATCCACAGACATGAGGAAAACAAGTCATTCAACAAGTTGTTCTGAAAAAGCGTTTGCCAAAACTGGGAGGTGCGTTACCATAGTTCTCCTCTGCTTTTCCAAAAATGAGGGTGTCTTTAAACTGAGCCTTTACAAAAGAGTCATCTCACATGGCATGTTAAGTGTCCTTTTA
The DNA here is from genome assembly GCF_047370975.1 of Nipponia nippon. Taxonomy (NCBI): domain Eukaryota; kingdom Metazoa; phylum Chordata; class Aves; order Pelecaniformes; family Threskiornithidae; genus Nipponia; species Nipponia nippon. The sequence goes on along the minus strand of NW_028262290.1, from coordinate 152,823,486 downwards.
AAATGGGTGTTATTTTAGGAATGTGCACACGCACCTCCCGTACCTGTTGTCTACGCTTCTGTAAGCACCTGCCTTGCCGGGGATGCATACCGAAGCGTAAAAGGTTAATGTTTTAAATTCATATATCATGTACTACGGTGGAAGAGCGAGTTGAGATTTGTTAGATCAATCTCTTCTTAACAGATTAAACTAACATCTTAACCTTTCATACTTAACTTTTGTATATCAAATATGGTCCTTTTTCAAGAGAAAAGGTATTGTTCTTCTGTCAGGACTAAGCTAATTTATTTGAGCAGAAGGCTGTTGAATTAACAGAAGAATGCTTTGGCAATTGTTGAACTTTTTACCTGTCTGCCCAGTGGCTCAGAACATCATTCCTTTAAGAGGAGCTAAATGAATAGGGTTAATCTGTAGGGAACTTGGTTTCTTTTGAGTTTGGGAAAACTTTGATCTTTTCTCTTCACCAAACGTGATGTATAGTCTGAAGTTTCTTTCCCTGCTGCCTGGTTCCTCTTGTTGCAGACCAATTGGCCACCATGGAGCCTTAAAGTTCTTCAATTAAAGGGACTTGGGACTTTTTTTTTTTTTATTTTAAGAGGAAGACTTGTAACAGTTAGTGAACACCAGAGGGAAAAGGGAGAACAGCCTTTTAAACAGCTTTTCCCTGCATTGTTAGCCAGACTGCAGGCAGCAAGGCATGGCTTGGAGCATTATAGAAAAGAGCTATGAATGCCCTACAGGTGGTCTGCTCACATAATCTCCCCAATTTAAAACATTTTCCTTTACAGGACAATTGCATTACAAAACTCCCTTCTCTTTTGCTCCTAATTGAACCAAAGAACAACTACGAGATTTTCTTTAAAAACTGAGTGTCTAAAAAAAAAATGAAAATCTATTAACTACATTCTAATCTGTTTTCTAAAATGGGATCGCTCGGAATACCAGGAGTAGAAGCTGCATTAGACATTATTCTAGATATTTTTATGTCTTTCGCTTATATTCTGTCAAATTAGCAATCATTTAAAAGCAATTGGTTAGGTTGTGTGCTAGCAGTGAAAAGATAGCCCCGGGTCCCTTATTAACCTGTCAATCATGATAAGAGATGGGCAGCTACCCTACTAATGACACAGATATCAATCATGATTTGTGGGAAAAACCTTGTTCCATTGAGCACGGACTTGATTATTGGTGTCCCTTTCAAAGATCCCGTAACTTAATAGACTTTTCCACTTCTACAAAGTTACTGGGATCATGAAAAGGAGGAATTTAAAATGCCAATCTCTAACTGCTTGGAGGGAAAAATAATTATAACTTCTCAAATGGAAAGGATGTTCCACTGGGATTTATGTGTGGTGCCTATTTATACACTAATTGACCAGGATCAGAATACTGACGTACCTGTAAGTTGAAAAGGCCCTAGTATGTTCCTGTATTGCTGGAAACATTTTTTAGCAGTCGTTGAAACATTTAAATCAACGTGGCAATTTTCCCTGCCGTCAGCGGGGCTAAGGTAGAGGTCTTCTTCCTGCTGGGGAAGCCCCACGTGTGGAAGCACAGTCACTTCTTCTGATAAAAATCTTTATTCCTTTCCCCCACAATGGGTTCTAGCGAGGAAGACCGAGTGTCACGGCCACAAGTGTTCTGTGAGAATTTATTTAGGTAGGTCTCTCAAAGACTGCTGGTACAGATTGCTAGTGCTGAGATCAAAGCATTTCTAGTAAAAAGATAGGAAGTAGCTCTGTGACTTAACCTCCCCTGGAAGGAGCTAAGAGGCGCTGCAGGTGGACTTGGTCAGGAAAGCAGTCTCGGAGCTAGTTAGGTTAACAAGATGCCTGCTTTGGCATTTGGAAGTGACTGAGTAATAATGCAAAGGTTCAACAAATAAAAATGAGACAAAATTCAAATGGCTAATAACACAAACCTGGGGAAATCGTGCTAGAGAAGTTAATTCACAAGTGCACATTTTTGTGAATCAGCATAAAAATTTGTGTCCAGGGAAAAAAAATAATCAGAAAAACCAACAGCAAGGCATTTAGGTGCACAAGAAATAAAAATCCACGGCTACACAGAACTTCACGTTATTATGATACCCTTTATCAGACTTTAAAGATAAATTTGCTATGAAGATCCAAAATATATTGGTGAGGTGGGAGGACGTAAATGTTACCTTTCAAGGTCTGATGCTAAACTGCCTTCTCCCTAAACACGCCAGAGAGCTACTAAAAATAGTCCCAGCCGACCCACGGCCCAAGCCCCTGCCTGCAGAGCGAGGCGCCCTTGGCATCCCTGCTGGTGTAGGCTCACCCGTGGGCAGGGGCAGCACCCATATGCCCCAGCAACCACACCAGCTCACGAGGGCCAAGGGAAAGCTTTGTTATCACAGATGTGGCTCCATCGCACAACTTGTATAGCAACATTTGGAGAGCTGGATAGATGGCAACTAAGAGCCTGCTGCAGCTCACAGAAAGGTCTAGCTAACTGCTCTGCTCAGGACAGTGACTAAGCTAGCAGGGAAACATGGTTCAGGATTTTTTTTTTTTTCTTCTGTAGTAAGCAACATACCTTTAGAGTGTTCCTTTTCTTTCCAGGACCTCGCCCTGCTTTACGTATTCCTGCTTGAAAAGGAAATCCTATGGATTATCCTCCTCCTGCTGTAATGACTGAATAATCCCGCAGCCTCCAAAGGAGCCAGCCCAGCTGCCAGTGGGCCTTTTAAAAAGAGGCAGAGCAGCGCAGGTGTGCTGCAGAGCCTTGGGAGGGACACCACACCTCCCCTGGGCCCTGCTGCGGAGGCCCTGGGAGCTACCTGCAGGTGTCCTGCAACATGCTCCAAAGCTTGCCCTGTGCAGGGGAAGCTTCTCTGGAGCTTTGATAAACAATCATGGAAGGCAAGGGACTTCAGGCAGGGAGGAATTGGGAAATTATTATATATTGAAAAAATATGAATGTGGCCAGGCTTTCTGGGAAGGCTATCAAGGCTAAGACTGGCACACAAGGAGTGCGTGCCTTTCCTTCTTTCTTTTACACAATATTTTAAAATCAAAGTATTGGGATGCTCACCCACTAAAGAGTTCTTCAGATGTGCTTGACTAGTCCTAAAAGGTCTCCCAGGTGGGGTAGAACAGCTGGAGGCAGAGATGCCTCTGTGCGCACACCACCCACAGCGTGCTTCAGCCCAGCTTAAGAACCCAGGCTCTTTCCAGGTTCACTCGGGCGGACACCTCGCTAGACACCTGAAGGTGGCTTGTAGGAAAAATCAACAGCGGTTTTTCACAAAAGGAAACCAGTACTGGGAGCCAAAGCAGAATGTCCAAACTTAAAAAGGAATCAGTAGCTGAGAAAGAAATACCAGACTCCTTGGGACAAACCCAGGTCCACTTTGAAATATAAAAACTTCAACACAAGTAAGAAAGATCACTGTCTAACCCCGGTGACTGTGCTCAACATGCTTCGTTCACAAGCACGATGTGCAGTGCAAAAGCCAAACCTAGCCTGCCCAGGAAGTTAATAACCAATAAAGACATGGAATTTTATATGGGACAGACAGGCCACCTAATACGGGGAAAAAACAAACTGGTGATAATGAATGTTGAAAACCAGCAAAAGATGCTCCTGGAGTGAAAGCTCTCCTATAGTCAAGATCATGCTGGAGGAAAGCCCAGCGTGGGCCAGTCAAACCAGCTTGTAGAATCACAACCAGTTTCCAGAGTGCCTGTTACAACCTGCCTGTAGCATGCCCGGCTCCTGCACCCCGTTTCCAGAGCCACGCAGCCGTGTTTCTCTAGGCACATGCTTCTCCCACTCCCACCCGCTGTGGCCTATCCAGCTTCTGGCCCAACAGGGAGGCAAGTGAGGAACAATCTCTCTCCATTGCCCTTTCTGGCCATATTCCCTCTTTTTGCCCTGCACACCAAAACTCGAATTAGAGGCTGGGCAACAAAGGTCACCCTGAAAGCAACAGGATGAGCCTTAGCAGAATAAGGAAAGTGATTTACAGATAATGGTCCAAGGAAGAAATATTAAACAGGGCAGACTCCCTGCATGTGGTCATGATGAATTCTGGGCAGCCTTTAAGAGAACTCAATTAGAAATGTTCAGACAGCTCTATTTATTTAAGCTTTTATAAATGCCATCATTACTGTAATCAGGTATATGAATTTCCCTAGTTCAGCAGAAAGGATCACACATCATAAATGCTATGGCAGTATGGAAATAACTAGTGTCTGGTATTAAAATGTGGAGCCATAATCTGAGGTGACTAAGGACAGTCAAATCACTTCAGAAACTAGTCCCTAAGGTCAAATGCTGAACCAAGCTTTTTGAAGGCCGAGATAATACTTTTTCACTCCTACAAGGCTCTTATCTATGATCTCAAAACACTTTACATTCACTTGTGAATTAATAGTCAAATTTCTTCTCGGGAGGAAAAAAAAAAGTGCAGTAATACTCAGGCTAATGAAACTTAAGTGACAAGTCTAGGGAAAGAACCTCAATTCCCGCCTCTGTTCCATCTTTCCAGTACCCCTCCATTTTGCCAGCACTCCCTCACGCCTATGCCCTCCCCACCAAGTTCCCCCCAACACCCCCATGGCCACGGTCCCGCGCGCCCAGAGCGTGCGCCGTTTCCCAGGCACGGCACCACATCCATCGCCGGTTTTCGGTAAAGCTGGCGCTCTCAAATGCCAATCCCACTGCTGCCTTTGCAGCTGATCAAGCACCCTGGCCCTTCCAAGGGGCCTGGGGGAGAGATGTGGCCTTCTTCATCGGGAAGACACAAAGAGATGTGAGGGAGTTAGGTGAACAGAAGCAGGCCGGCGTGGGGCCATCGCGGTAGGCTTACCCAGACAAAGCTGGGCTATGTATGCCGAAGGGCTAAAGTTAAATCGGCTTGTAAAAGAGTGGAGAAAAAAGGCTCATTCTTCTCATTCTCTAAGGCAGGCAGGTATGGAAAAGAGGGTTTACAATAGGTTTGGAGTTGCATCGGGCAAACGGAGGGACTGCGGCCGGGGCCGGCCTGCAGCAGAAGCCTGCAGCAGGCCCGGGCCCCGGGACGGGGGGGCCCGCCGCTCTGCTCGCCATCCAGCAGTGCCCTCCACTGGGAGAGACCGGGAATTTCACCCCGGGCCCTTCCGCTGTGCCCTGCTCCCGCAGGGCTCCCCAGCTCATGCCCGCAGCCTTTCTCGACTCTTTTACCCTTCTCTCCGGTGCCTGGCTGAGGCCGCGGCCTGGGCGCTGCCGCCCTGGCCCGGCCGGTGGCCGCCGGGGCCTGGCCCGGCCCTGCCCGCGGGCAGCGCTGGGACCCTCGGGGCAGGGCTGGCGGCCACCGCCACCAGCAGAGGAAAAGGGAACCGCTGTGCCCTTTTGCAAAACAGAGCTTTCCAAGAAAAGAGAAATTTAGTCAGAAAGATGTGGGCAAGTTACGATACATGCCCAATGTATTATAAAGGAGAAAGCTGGACTCTCCCTCTTGGATACTATCTGATTTTTTTAATATGTTGCAGAAAAATAATGGTTCTTTTCCAACCGTTTTTGCCTTATGTGTGACTTGTTAGATGCTTTCATGTATGTTTTAAATGCATTAGCTAGATGTTCTTTCCTCCAAACATTTGTCGTTGCTAAATTATACCTAACATTTTTCACAAAGAAGCATTAGTCTCAATTATTTTTCCTACTTCATTTTTTTTCCAGAAAATAAACCTGCAACTAGAATGTCCCATTTTCACATCTTCTGAAATTAGAAAGAATAGTTTTCACGCTCTGAACTGACTTGATTCAAAATGTGTGTTCGACATGATACCCTCATCATTTCTCAGTGGCTGAAATCTAAACGGTCCCTTTCGATGTAAACCAGAAAATGTAGCAATCAATCAGGCTTACGAAACAAACGACTGGCTTTGGCTTTCTGGCCAAATGTAGGGCAGGAATAAAATTAAAGCTGACTTTTTGGAAGGGAAGGGGAAATGTTCCCGTCCAGCCGCAGAACCTGCGGCTCTGGGGCGGCGCGCCTTCTGTACATTGCTGCCATCTGGAGCTGCAGCCTCCCGGCGCCGCGCAGAGGGGAGACAGCCACTGGCGGGGAGCTGCCTTGCTTGCTTTCCCCAGACCTGCTGGGCAGAAAACACAATTACAGTTCTGATTTTTAAGCCGAAGTTACTTTTTTGCAAAACCCTAGGGAAGCGATATTTTGCCTGTAACAATATGGAAAACCTGAGTTTTCCAGGATATGGAGCAGGGTGTTAGGAATAGTCAGATCAGGAAACCACGGAGACCCACAAGGAGCTTCATTGCTGCCATCCTGTAGCTCATTAGTGTACAAGAATTGTGTGTGTTGTTTTTAGCAGCTAAAGAGTTATTTATGGCTTCTATGTTCTCAAGCCAAAGTGAGTGAGGGGTGCAACCAGGGCAAACGCATCAGAGCAATGCAAATCACTGACAAGGCATCATGAATGCAAGCTGAGCAGAATTTAAATACAATCCATGAATGAGAGGAAAGATTTGCATGAGGGAAAGAATCATTAGAATCTGATTTAACAAGCCGTATATAAAATGGGCCTTTGCAGCTTAAAATGAAGCAAAGCACATTCACGTTATACATTCTTAATGAAAAAAAAGCAAAATCACAAAAAACCTAATTTATTAGTAGAGCTTGGAATAGAAATGGTTTTCACAGAATACCTTTAGATCCTGATTCAGAAGCTTGTGCTTGATTGCTTTCTTGAATAGAAGTGGATCATAAGCATGTAGGGTGGTAAGGACTATTTAAGTGCATGCCAAAGTCCTATTGATTTCAGTGAGATTTTATAAGATGCTTAAAGTAAGCATATGCGTAAATGTTTTCCTGAACAAGAGTGCGTTTCTGGATTAGAGTTTAACTCATGAATTTACACAGAACTTTCAAACATAATTCCTTCTGGGAAAACAGGATAGATGAGAATAAAAAACTTACATATTTGTGCATGTCTTAAAAGAAGGTAATGAAGAATTATTCTGGGTAGAATTATTCAGGGTAAAATTTTCTATTTTCCAAATGTTCGCAGAGCAACTTTCATAGACCCTCTGCTGGTTTCATCCCAACTACATTATGGAAGATTTTGAATATAAGGTATTATATAGGTAATGGCAGTCTATTGGAAGAAAAGGGTTATGGTATTTTACATTAAGTGATATTATATTTTGTCTTTGAGAAAAGTAAGAGAATTGCTTTTAAGAAACTCCTGCTGTTTTTCATTTCCAGTCAGTTGTCACAAACACTGGGCAGAACAAACTTTTATTTAATGTTTCCTAAAATGCAATGATGTGTCTACCTCTAAACATCTTGTCTTTTGAAGCAATGGCTGAGGTGGCAGATTCTGATGTGCTGTGTTTTCTGATAATAAGAGATGATAGATCTCTGTCAACACTGGTCAATCTTTTTGTTTCTATTGAAGCATTGGTCCAGCTGTGTATTTACATTTCCTAGCATATTCCTGTGGAACTACCGCGCTTCTTTTTATGCACTTCTCTCAAGTAAGTCGTTAGCAACAATACAGCCAAGAATTAAAAGAGCTCAGACTACAGCTGTGTGGCCATATTGACCGTACTTGTGAAAGTTAGACTTTAGTGTCAAGTTTTCTTTTGGCATTTTAGAAGATTTCAGAGTGTTGCAGTGGTGACTTGCAAGATGTCTTTTTCAGATCTGTGAAAGTTATGACCAGTGTGGTTTTGTTTTTCCTGCTCTTTTCCTTAATAATTCTACTATGAAAATGTTTGACATCATATGATATTCCAGGTCAATAGCAATACTCTTCTCCTGACTTTGCTTTCTCCGTCTCTTTTGTTGAGCAAAAACAATATCACATTTGGTGAAAGGTAACATCCTCTGCAGTAGTACTTCTCCAGCTGTGATCATTGCTTAAATATTTCTCAATATTTCCATCCTTTCATTTTTTTCTTTCTTCTTGTTTTCCCCCTTGCAAGTACCATGTTTAGGTGAAGGATGAGGTTCAGCTCAAGACTAAGGCATCTAAATGCAGGTAGGTATCTAAATATGTTCTTTTTAAAGGTAAGCTATTACATAAACCCCTGTTGCTGTCAATAGAGCGTTAGTAATGTAGTCAGTGGGTCCTGGAAGGTGAGTCGGTTCCCTCTAAATTAAACCTGTGGGCCTTAATTCAGTTGCCCAGACATAGGCTCCAGGTGGTCCTGGAGACTACCTCTCCAAATGATCGTGGGTCTGCTGTAATTTTCTGTCAGGTCAGAAAGCCCCGGGTGAATATCTCAGTTACCCTCTGGCAACTCTAACAACATAGGATACCTTTTGTGGGCAATCAGAGCCCAGATCTGGATTTGACCAGATCTCCCTGGAGAGTAGTGAGAGTTTGGACACCTACCTCACAGCTATGCCTCCAAAGGCAGGTGACTTAATCTTGAGCTGAACCCTGCCAAGTGAGTCTGATGATTCTTTTTATCATCAGTCACATCTCTGTTGCAAGATTTTGGTATTTTTCTCAGTGGTGGATTCTTTAATTGCCATTTCCTCAAGTTTTACACTTTTTGCTGGCTCTGTCATGTCTTTGTACAAGCTGGTACAATTTATAGTTTCGATTGTTCAATAGAGAGGTGGTTTCTTAGCCTCTCTGACTCCCTTAAAAGTACTCTGAACATTGTCTGCTAAGGATTTGGGAGGGGTTATTCCTGACAAGGCCTTTGATTGGTATAATCATAATTTATTCAGTATAATCATAATTTATTGAAAAGGTGTTATTTTACTATCACCTTTTTTGGCAGTCCCCTCACCTGTAATGATATCTATGTGCTTTCTTCTACCTCTTTGCAGTATATTAACTTCTCTGCTCTTTACTTTATACTTTGAAATTTATTTTGCTGCTGCTTTCCTTCCTGGCAGCGTTTTAGGGAGGCTATTGTTTACTTTGCTTTGCTTCCTTTCTTCAGTTTTCTTCATTTATCCAGATTTTAGGACAGCTTAAAGTGTGTAACCATGTATCCTTAAACCATGCAAGTTCCATCAGCTCCTCTAGAGAGCAGCAAATATGTTCAAATAAAACAGTAACCTGATTCAACCTAATGTTCCCTGAAACACTCACAATCTTTATTAGCTAAATTAGCTAAGTACTGATAAAGAGCAAAGAACTACGAGGAATGGAGGTCCTATACCCGAGTCTGGCATTTTCAGATATTGTCTGAGAACTGTCCTAGCCCTGGCACTTAGTGTGGATGCAGCCCCTTGCCCTCCCCAAAAGCCCTGCTTGAGCCCAGCCCCAACTCACCAACCTCTTATGGCAGAGGTGAGAAGGAAAGCAACGGAGGTGCAGCCTGGGCCAGGGACCAGGCTTGGATGCCCACCAGATCTGTAGGCTGTAAAGCTTCCCGGCCTTACTTACAGGACTGTCAGCCAAGAGGAAACACTCACTTTCTGAGAAACACCCACAAGTTCTCCGTTCCTCGTGGCCATCAGTGGGCGTTTGACAGATGGATCTCTGTCTCCTGGTGTGCACTAGGGTTTAAGGGACCTTGGCACCTGGCAGTGAGCCACAATTATTTTTTTTTAAAGAAAAATAGTCAAAGTAATAAAAAGTCTTGCCAGCTGTAGACCTCTTCAGACTAACACCACCATGTGTTTGGACCTAAATAATACATAAATCTTCAAAAGAAGGACAAAGATCTCTCTGTTCCTTAAAATCAGTCTCCAAAGCAAGATTGACAGCTGCCTGCCTAAGTACTCACACAGCTGACACAGACCTAACAGCAAGGCAAACTCATTCTAATAGGAAAACCCATAAAAAAAAGAGCTTTCAAAAACACGCTAGTGTTTGCAGGCCTGTCTCCGGTAAGTTTTTCTGCCAGTAAAGCTTCTTGGCCTATGCTTGAGTTTGTATCAACTGTCTAAAGCAGCTTTTGCAAAGGTTTTTCTCTCAGATGTAAGCCTGGCCAATTAAGCCAACTGAAGTCACTCCAGATCTGCAGAAGGCCTATGGCTGCAAGCAGAGCAGCTTTTCCCTGCCGTTTTCTGTGACCCACTCTACATTTCATCACCACTACCAACCCTCCTGGTGGCAGCTGCTTCAAATTACCAGGTACCAAGGTACCAATGGGAACCACCTTCCCCAAAATAACCACCTGAGCTCTGGTAAACGCAAGGGGCACTAAAAGACAGCTCTGGACAGACAGAAAGCATTGCCAGCGTAAGAGCTGCTGCCAAGGCTACACCGAAGCAAGGTGTGAAATCTCTTCTGGAAAACGGACTTGCCATGGGTTGGGGCATACAGGGGGCTAGGCCAGGCACAGATGGGCTGGCCTGTAACAAAGCCGGAGGGGGCTGGAAGAGCTGGGAAGAGGATAGGGCCTATACCCATCTTCCATTGCTTGCCTCAAGGACACTCGCCTCGTCCTGGCACACTAGCTCAATGTGGGGGTAAGGCAGGCAAAGAGGGGAAAGACAGCAAGAGAAAATGCTCCATGTGCAGCTAAAGACCATGTTTATCACCACATTTTCCCAGTTCCTGGGTCATCTTTCATACCAGGATCTGCCTCTTCAGTAACTGCATGGCACTGGCTAGCTTCTGCTGGTAGGCTGGAAGGTAACAGCAGACACAGTCAGATACAACTATACAGCAACGCAGGTGGTCTGGTAAACAAGTTCTGCCTCATTTTTGGATACACACTTTGCCAAAGATCCTGGAAATGGTGGAAATGGTATTCCAGGGTGGGTGGTAGAGGCCATACCTTGCTGCTTTTTAAGATGCATGCTGGCAGCTGGGGCAACCCCATGTGGGGTGCAGCCCATGTACTGGAAAACCACAGCCTTCTGCACCATGAGACCCTACCTGGTATGGAGGCAGACAGAATATAGAGACATTGTCAAAACTGGAAGTAGCTGACACTAGCACTTTCTCTTTACAAACTAATGCCTGCAAACACATGTACTTTGCATAGTGGTGTGCCAAATTGCAGGGAAGACTCAACCGAAGGAGCTCAGTCCTCACTGAGATAACAGGTGAGGTCCTCTATCAGGTGCTGACTGAGGCACCCATACCATCATGATATTCTTTATATAATCCATTTTCAAGGAAGATCCTGCTGATTCTCCAGTCCACATAAATTTATCTATAGTTAACTTTGTGGACACAGAGGTGTGCATGCAATTGTATTACATATCTACTACAGGGTTGCTCTGCAAGGTGGCCTTAGCTTTGCAGTAGTTTCTCAATGTAACCCTATAGCATAGGATTCATTTCAACTAATCTACTAATTTCTCGTGAATCAACAGAAGTACTCCATGTTTAATGCGTTCAGTCTGTATTGGCAGGGGCCTACGGGCTGCCTGCAGGGATGCAGCGGGCAGCTCTGTAGGGACTGGAAAGTCCTGAAAGTTGTATTTTGGTGCCCCAGCTGAGCTGTTCTTATGATGACTGCGCTTACAATCCAAAACCAGGGCAAAATCTATATAGAATTTGGTGTCAGAAGCAGTGTGGGACAATATTTAAACTGAGCTGGTGCCCAGCTCCTAGTAGGCTGGACCCCAGGTCCCACACAACAAAAATATCACCCACTGGTATCAACAAGCATTTCAACAGAAGTGAACAGCCTAAATGTTTTGCTGATACCTGTACAAACAGGTATCTATCAATGTGTCACATTTGGTAAACTGTGTTACAGATATTTCATGTTTATGTCTCAGAAAAACACTTTAGAAAGAAGCTTGCTGAAGCAGAAAAAAAGCTTGGATTTGTTAGCCAATGTAGCACATGAATTGTCCATCTGCCTGCCTTTGAATATCTCCACTAGGCCTTCAAGGACAGCACAGAGCTTTAGGAAAAAGCAGGTACCAGAAAGAAGGAGCTAATTGCACTGTATGTGGTCTGTCAGAAGTAAGAATCATTCACGCTGACTTCTAGAGAAATGAGCAGAAGGAGTGGGTGTCTAAGTGGGTGTCTAATTTGTCAGGACAAGGAAGGCATTGCTTAACGAGCTTAGTGGGGCTCTAAAAGCATCTTATCCTGGTTTCTCTTAAAAAAAAATATATTGCCTACTTTCAGTACTAGGAAAAGGCAGGAAATCACAGAGGAAAAGCAAAAATTCATTGTGCTAGGTCAAAATCTTCTGTTGCTTTCCATTATTGTTATTTCTTTGCCAAAAGTAACACGTTCAGTGAAAGAAAATCCCGAAAGACACTCTGGTGTGTGGTGCCTAAAGTCTCACAGGCAAAACAAATGTTATACACATAGGAAAGCCAGAAGTGAAAGAACTTACTTCTGATTGCTGACCCCAAATCCTCCATCTTTGTCGAGGGCACCATATATAAACTTCAGTTTCTAAAGAAAAGCTCAGAATCTGCCATCATCTTTACTCAGTAAATTGTTCACCAGTGAAAGCTTTTCAAAGCTAATCCACTGCTCAATCTAAAGTGTTAGCTGCAGAACCTGAATTAGAGACAGCTATCTATCTCCTGGTATTTCCATGCACATGGTGCAGGATCAGAAAACAGTCCTTGGCCATAGCACTGTATGTGTACTCCCCTAAATAAATCATACTTGTGGAGATGGCCTGGGACACCCTGCCTGTCAAACCCAAAAGGCAGAAATAAAAAGGGAAAGTGGGAGAAGGCAAAAGCTAGTGAACCAGATTCTGATTGGAATCTAGCTACATGGATGCCGGATAATTGTAATTGTAGAGATAGATTTCACACTTTCTGATCAGATTTCTGCCTTGGTGAACTCATTTTCCAGAATTGGCCTTGCTGTGCATCACAGGCCAAGAGTTCAGGCTATGACTTTGAACAGAGACCATCTAATTTGCAGAATATTTTAGCAACTCAATTACAATGTAAGAGCATTACATTGTAAAATTACTTCTCTATCAGCTGAACATCAGGCTATTAAAAGTAGTACAAAAGACAGAAGTTAAAGAACAGCCTTTTCAACTACTCCCCTATTTTTGGAGATGCATTTCTTTATTATTCTAAAATACTACAAGCAGTAATAATTTATCTGTTCTCCATTGTAATCATGACATTAAAATAAAATAATGTGCAATTAATATCCTGTTTAATGATCCCTTCTAGAAAGATAATCACTGCAATAACGATGTATCACATAAGGGCAGATAATTTTAATAACTTGAAAGAATACACTAAGGATCTCTCTACATTGTTAACTTCAGATTTAATACTTATTCTGGTCTGAACTGAGAGATTCATGGAGAACAACTGCTCCTAATGGGAAATTATGCATTCCCTAGACACCTGTCTACAGTGTATTTCACAAGAGAAGAGAGAGTCACAGCTTTCCATTATGCTGATGAGAGTAAATCAAAGTGACCCAACCTAGAGTGTGAGGAAAGAGGAGAAAGTGATTATAACTAATTGAAACTTGGGGTTTGGCTTCTATTTCAGTATTAATAAAAACATTCCAAACTAAAGCAAAACAAAAGAAATTGAAAATTTCTGTTTAGAAATTTTTTTTAAAAAATCTATCATCTTATTTAGGGGTAAAAAAATTGATTTTTTTCCACTTTAAATCATGCTGGTACTGCAGAAACTCCCAGTGATACTTGATTTTTCCTGCATGGAAAACATGGAAATTCTGGGTCTCCAGCAGCCTTGTAGATACTTATTTAGCAAGAGAAGTGCTATGATGCAGTTGAAGGTACTAAGAAAACAACAGGTTTTTAGGCATTTTGTAATTTTCCAATAAAAATTTTATTTCCCATGTGAAAGCTATTTTATGACAGATTTCCTGACCAGTTCCAACTCTTACTTCCAGGGAGCTCAATTCCTTTCTGTATAGTCTCATGTTCAGTACCACACGAGGCTGGATGTAGCTTATGTACTGGTCCGTAACCCCACCTCAGGGTGCAAGTGGTACCTGCGCTGCGGCTGGGGCAGCCTTATCTGAACACAAGACGAAGCTTCCTGAGGGCAGGATTAGGAGTATCGTGTTTTCAACACATCTTCAGAAATGCTTTTCTGAAGTAGATGGGTTAAGAAAAGATTTAAAGATGCGCCGGCAAATGTTAACAAGCGGTTTTTGTAATGTTTTTCTGAGCATTAAATATGTTCTGGAAGGACTTACGAAACCAATTCACAAACTTAAAAGACTAAATCTTTGCTTAAACAGCAGAAAATCTTGTTGCTTCCTTGCTCCACATCTATTACTTCTCTTACTTACTCTTTCTAGGACATCTAGACATCTTCACAGTACCTTAACATTCAGTGATATTGAATATAAGGAGAAATTAGAGGTGATCCTCTTTGTTCTTTCAAACAGATCTTCTTTCCTGTTTCTTCCTCCCCATTGCAGATGCCCCTGCCAACGGTCTCTTCTCATTTGCTTGAGCTGTGGAAGCTCAGAATAGTTCAAGCACACTTGCACATTTTCCCTTGGTCTTCCCTTGCTAGGAGATCCACCCAGTTTGTAAAAGCATGTCTTTGTAATTAATGAACATGACTTGGAAATAGTTGTTAGAAGAGACTCGGAGACATTCCCTTAGGAGCACGTTGTTGATGCCAGAAGCTTCTATTCACTCCCCAGTGAAAAGCCCATACAAATCCTGCTCTTTTAGTACGCAGTTTTTATAAACACATGAAGAGCTTGTTACACTGACTCTGAATTATGAGTCAAAGGGTCCACAAGTCCTAAAAGCAGCCAGGTCTGCAGCTGAGTGACACAAACCAAAGGCCACAATCTCACAACAAGAAACTGCAAACAGAATAAGGAAGAACACTAATTTCATTTTCCATTTCAGACACAAACAGGATCTTTCTGATTTGAAATGAGACTCCTTAGCCATTAAAAGACGTCTAGCTAGAGACACAAAAAAGCAAACTGTGTCCAGCCACAACGCATTTATTATTTATCCTACCCTATTTATATCTCACGCTGCGGGATGTACAGGATAGACTGAATCCACATTTGTTCCTTGCATTCCTTCTCGCAGCTGAGAAGATGCAATGAATCATAAAAGGTTTCATTGTTGCAGTGTTTTGTCATGGTATGCGTAATCAGCGCAGACCCTGGTAAAGAGGCTTTGGAGGATGAGAAGTTTAAATATTTAATGTTTTTCTGCCTATGATAAGTTTAATAATTAATGCTGCTCCTACCCTGGAAATGACAAATCATACAACAAGCACGCATGATAAAAGAAACAAACACAGCTAACAGAGAGGGAAACTTTACTTAGAAGGCAGTAATTGAAAAACCTCTGTAGCATACCTCAGGATCCCAAAGTACTTCGCAGGCAGAAGTAAATTCTGCCTCCCAACCCAAAGAGCAGTTCTGTCCATCTATTAAGCTACCTAATTTTTGAGGGGATGCAGAAGATGTGGGATAATTAAGTGCTAGTCTTTCCCTTGCATATGTGAGAAATGATACACAGACATTACGAGCCAAACTGTCTTAAAGACTCCTGCACTCACAGGAGAGAAAAAGAATGATGTGAAAGCTGTTGTCCCTTGGTGTTCTGCGCAGAGGAGCCAGCCATTAAGTCATTACAGAAACTTGTTATATGACAGAGTAAGAGCAAGACTGGATCTGTGCCTATTCTCTCCTTTGCATGGGTCTAAATGGAGAGGGAGGTACTCCAGCTCCAAGCAGCGTCTACAAATACCAGCTCTTGCCACCCTCTGAATAATCTGTTTTGTAAGACACTACCACCAGTACATTTCTCTGAGTACCTGCTCCTCCACATCCACTCCCACTGATGATCTGCAGGTATATGCAACCTTCAACCCCCACTGACTTGTAGTTAAAAGAAAATTCAGCTCACGCATTGCTGTGCTTCAGTGCTGGACCACGCTTATGTAAATGCAACAGAATTAACATTGGAGGAAAGCACAAAGCATGACAGTAATAAAATCTTCTGTGATTCACTCAATTTAGACATGTTTTCAAATTATTAGCACTAGAAGCCTGTCAGACAAAGAGGGTGAGCACTTCGATATAGACATCACCACTATATCCTTCCTTCAGGGTAGAAGCCATTTTCCCTAAGCCCAGGTCTGAGATAATCACATTGTGGGAGAAATAGGTTTATCTAGAAAGTGACTCATCTTACCTTCAGAGATGCCTAAAACAGGTCAGGTGACTCATCCCCCCTACTGAAATCAAGAGCCTAGCGTGACTATTTCAGATTGAGACAGGTAACACCTTGTAAACGTGTAGTACACCTACCCTAGTGCACGGTCGGTAGTGCCAGGGCATGGGCGCTGGAGCTCGGTCCCCTGCACTGCCAAGCTGCTGGAGCACTCCCTGACACCCTTCTGGCTCACATCTCCTAGTCGTCTCCTGAGCAACTCTTGAGCACGGGACTGTTCCCAACAGCTAATCTGGATGCAGCCACCCTGCTTTGGAGGCTACTGGAGTTGGATAACTCGGGCACGGTCAGACTGTGCCAGCTGACCTCAAAGAAAGGTATTGCCATGGCGTTGCTAACTAGGATAGGTATAGCCTTCAACCAGTAAGATCCAGGAGTTTTTTACACATTAACACTTTACTACAAAACATGTATTTTTATTTTATTCACTGTCTGCTCTTCTTGCTTGAATATCCTTTCTTAGAGTGGGCTTTGAGAATTTAGTATGAGGAGAGAAATTAACCTTCTGACAGAGGACAATGTACAATTGTGTTTAAAAGTCACGCCTTTCCTAAGCTCAATCTTTTGCAATAAAACTAGGTTAGGGTAAACAAGTCTTCACACATACTCCTGGAAAATCAGGTCAGTCACATCAGTGACAGTCCACAGCTTTTTAAAGTTACTTGCATTCAGAAAAACATAAAGATGTTACATTTTCCAAAGAACAGTTTCCTTAATGTAATCTCCTTCAAACTCTTATCTGAGGTTTTTGCTTCCTCTTCAATGGAGGAACACAGCATAGTAGAACGTCTCTGCAGCATAACCGCAGCCGAGGGATCCAGCTGAAACTATCTGAAACCTCCTCAGTGACGCAATGATTTGTCCTGCCAGGGTCATAGGGTAGTGTTCACCGGCTCTATACCCATTCTGACTTTTTTGACCTCAAGCAACTAGAACTGCTATAATTTGATTGTGCATCAGGGTTTTTTAACTCAGCTGAAGGGTAGTATCCTAAAAGCTTGCTCTGAACTACAGAGGAAGAAACTCCAAGGTGAGACTTGATCTGAGGTCTCAAAGTCAGGGCAGTATCTTTAATGCAGTCTTGCTGAAGCCTGGGTCTCTCTTGCCTGCATGTAGTCCCTTGGTGGTCACTGGCATACAAGGGTTCTTCAGTGGCATCTTCAGCAAGATCTCCTGATATACAGGGCTTGTTGCTGTTGCTGTTAATGTTAGTGCTGGCAGTTTGCTGAGAGACCACTTCAGGATGAAGAACAGCCTCTTCTTCCTCTTCAGGGAGAGGTGAGCAGGAGCCATCACTGGTCTGGCTGCTTTTTGATCCTGGACAGTCTTGATTTTGAGGTGGAGGAGAACTGCCATGCTGTACTGGGGGAAGATTTAAAATACACTCATTCTCTACGTGGAGGTTTGCCAGCAGCTTGTTCTTTTGATTTCTTGCTGTCATTCTCTGGAGAGCACAGACAAGATCAGCAAGGCTAAGCAGAAAGGATAGACTGCTGACCCCCCAGATGAAAATCATCATGATGGATTTCTCAGTGGGACGGGAGATATAACAATCAACTGTGCTTGTACAAGGTGAATGGTAGCAGGAAAAGCGTTCAGGAACAGAAAATCCAAAAAGAAAATATTGCACAGCTGCAAAGGCAGCCTCAAGTAGTGTCCTAAACAAAAGATGAACAGTATATGCCCCAGAAAAATTAAGGACACTTAGGTTGTCTGCACCACAATCTAATCTATTGGCAACAGCACTTCTACAGAGCTCCTTCAGGTCTTTGGGACTTGATAAGTCCTTATGCCCTTTGCATCCATGCACCAAGCAGTGCGTTCTTACAATGTACATAGCTCCCTTGTGCAAAACGTAAATGCTGAAGGCAGTATAAGGCAGCAGGATAGACACAGTTTGAATGAGCCAGAACCTAAAGTGAGATACAGGAGAGAACAAGTCATAGCAAACATTGGAGCATCCTGGTTGGAGGGTGTTGCAGACGAAGCGCTCCTGCTCGTCTTGGTAGAGTGGATAGCCTGCTAACACTACCACTGCCATTCGCAGCAGAATTATTAACATTAGCCAGATCTTTCCTAGAAGAGAAGAAAAGGTAAGAAAAGGAGTCAGAGCACTGAGAAGGAAAGGGAGGCAGGTAATGTAGTGATGCTCTCTCTGTATGCAAGACGGTTGAAATAGCCTCTGTAATCAGTCTCCCCTCTTAAAAGCTCCTCTTTCTTTGGCTTTGTTTTGACTGAAACTCATGTGACAATGTGTTAGCTGACACATTCCGTAACCTTCATCTAGACTCAACCGTGGAGGAGCCTGACATACAATAAGCCATGCCAACTGAAACCTCAGCCTAACGAAAACACTCTGAACGTGTCCAAATCTGATGAAAAGAGTTTACAATTTAGTGAATAATCCCATTTCACTTACAGTTCTTCCTTGCTGTTGGTTTCATACCTCTGCACCTGCGTTTTGTCCTATTTCAATAATATAGATCAGCTAAAAGAGCATGAAACTCTTCTAGATACAAAAGATTGTTCCATGACATCGTATTTGTTCTTGGTCTTGGCAGTGAAATTGTATGTAAAGTTTACTATAGCCAACAAAATCTCTCTCTTGTGTCTAGACTGGTATTTACCAGCGAGCTAGTTAACAGGTGCTATTAGCAAACTTATGCAAAATGTTCTACAAATGTACATTTGTGTGTGCACATGTGTACCCCGGTCATGTCTCTCTGCTGCTGCTTTCATTGCCCCATCTTGATCGTGGCTTCCAACCTTCGTTCACCTCGGTGCACAGCTGCTCTTTCCATTCAGACCAAAAGCTCCCTTCTGTCTTGGTACCAACACCAAGGGAAGCCTTACAAGTTTGGCATTTTCATACATTGCTTGCTTCATCTTTCCCTGAATTCTTTCATATGATTGCTTTAGGTAGGGCTTGGTCTTATGCACTTTGATGGAAAAGATCAGGCCTTATCCTTATTCCACTACACCAACAGCAGTGAAAGATCAGGCATTGGTACTCTACGTATCAGATCTTTTGAATGAGGCTGTATTGTTTATGATAGTTTTTTGGAGGGCTTGTGGATGGGGTAGGTTTTTATTAAAAGTTTTTTGTGAAGTTACACATACTGCTGTATTACTGACAAAAAGTTATTTATTAAAAAAAAAAAAAAAGAAAAAGAAGAAAAGAAAAATTAAATCCTTTTCCTGGGCAGGATAGGAAGGCCTAAAGATATACTGTTATATTGTAAAAAATAAAAAATGTATTCTGTACAAATACATGGAAAAATTCAACATCTGAAGTTAAATTTAGCACTTGAATTTCTCAAGTTTCCTTTTGAATCCTGTCATTAGTTCCCTATATGGTTTTGAAAAAATAATTTAATTTAATAATCCCCTGCTTTAATTGCACATATTTTTAAAACATGCCAAGAAAAGAGAAAAGAAAAAAACACTTAGGAACAAAAAGAAAAAAAAAACAAAAAACAAAACAGAAAAGACTGCTAAGATTAATTCTGTGCTTTAAGGAATGGTTAAGAAACCAGTTGTAACCAGAAACAGACAAACAGCAAGACTCCGTGAGTAAAGAGAAGCATGTTATATGGAGGTAATAGTTGAGAAATGCACTGAAAACCTCGAGTCATTAATAGTGATTGCACATCTCACATGCACACAAGGTTTTAAAGGCAGTCTTTGAAACAGCGCCAATATACATTCTAAAGGCTTTTTAAAAATCTAGATCCCAAAGCATTTTTTCTATAAAATCTATGATTATTTACAGGTATTGTCTTGAACAACATTCTTTTCTATTACTCATAAAGCTATTTCCCTGTAGTTGGTGTGAATTTTAAATATTCAAATATTTCTGCAACATTGTATGATACCTATCATTGTACTGAACACACAGTTCGAACGCCCCGTGTAACCCGTTTGTGGCTAGTAGGCGGATTATGGGCTAGAGCAGTAAAACTGCACTGCGAAGAGGGAGAACTTAAGCTGGAAAAAGGTTAAGGATATATAAGCTATATGAGAGATCATCAGAGAAACCTGCTGCTCCTGGCAAAATAATATATTATCTAACCATAAATAAATTGAGGCCTTTCCCTTTTATCTTTAATCACCTGACCTTTAGTGGTGGTTTTGCTGTGTTTTCAGCCTGCTGCCTTTTGGTGACAGGCTGTACTGTTACTCTTTTCAACATAGTGTGGGTTAATAGAAAACAGCAGCTGCACAGAATCAGTCATCTTTAGCAAGCGATGTTTCATACTTAGGTGGCATTTTTTCCCTGTGAGGACCTCAAAGTGTTTGAAGCCCATCAGTTAATTAAGCTCAAAATACTACATGCTATTTCACTATCAGTTTTTAATTAGAACATGTACAATAGGGAGTGCCGCTTAAGAAAAATCAATGGCTCCTTAGGAAGTAGTTTAGTATGACATACATTTTAGAGATAACCCCTCCACACATCACGTTCCCTAATGACTCCATCTTGATTAAACACACCAGAACAAGCCCCTTCACCAGTCCCCCGCGGCTTAGTCGGGTACTCCCCGCCACGCACAGCACAGACTACCGCAACTGCCCGCCACCAGAGGCGAAGGGTCTTTGAAAGGCCCTTGAAAGTTTTTCTCTGGCTCACACTTTGCCCAGAGTAGCCCATGAAAAAGGAACAGTGTCTTTGTTAAATAGGAAGGGGAAAAAAAAAAAAGAAGCACTCAGGCAACTGTTAGCTGAGGAAAAAACAACTGTATTTTTTTTAAATGCACGTGAACTTTGTTGGCCTATAAAAATAAAGAATGAAAAGCAATGGTAATTAACCACAATGGTAATAAACCACAAACTTCTTCCTGCAAGAGAGAGAGGCTTTTTTCCCTTCTTTAAACTTCTTAATTCATCACTAAAGCTATTGCATACATTCTACCACTCACTCTATGTGGTATAAATAAAGCATTACTTCTGTGTGTTTTCACCACGATACCTACAACAGCCGCTAGAGCTGGCTGCAAGCTCCAGCACCAAGAGCAGCCAAATTTGAAAACCTTGCTGGAATATTTTACATAAAGCTCAGAAAAATATCTATCAGAGAGGGAGTAGGAATCTGTTTAACAAAAAAAAAGAAATACATTAACCACTCATATCACGTATCTAAATAAAAACTTCTAATTGTAAGGATCACAGAGGCATTGCTAGAAATTAAAATTGATTATCAGTAGGACACTTGGGTGGCTTCAGGATATGGAGCAGCAAAAGAAGGAAGAGAGCTGGTTTAAAGTACTTACCTACAATAGTCACATTGTAGTTGAGCGTGACAATCAAAAATCCCAGCGAGTCCCAGCGCTCCATGTTTGAACAGGCTCACAACACCTCCAGCTCCTGATGTCCAAACGGTTTTGTCATTTCCAAAGGCGATTAGACCTAGGCAGGGAAAAATTTAAAAAAAAAAAGGAAGGAATTTTTGGTAAGGGTCAAGGATGGAAATAAGAAACCTGTCCACAACAACATATTGATGAAGGATTTTGATTATTTGAACAGGGCTGTTAATTTTGGATGTTGGAATGAATCTTCTTAAGGCTTTAACAGTTTGTCTTGCAACAGCTCTAGCCTCTCAGATCCAATTGCTCCTACCTCTTGTGTGGCTCCTCTGTCCAGACAACTGCAAGTAGACAAACAACAACAGGAATGATCTCTGCCATTGTAGACTATTCTTACCCTCCCGGGGCATACCAGCCTCCTGGCATTGCTGAGATATTTCAGTGGTGAAAGAGAGGGAGAGGGGAGAGAGGGAAGGAAAGCATAGACCGGGAAATAACAGAGACCTCTCTGTCTCCCCAGGAGAACTGCAGATGGATAGTAGAAGGAAAAGGATGAGCATCCCTATGTTTGAAAGGCACTTCCAGTTTAGTTCACTGGAAGCTATCCCATTGCAATTTCCCAAAGCAATTTCATTTCTAAAACACAGCTTCCCTGACAGGACATCATGGCCTTGTCAATCACTGCCGCACCAGATTTTCTCCTGTGTGCTGAGCCAGGCAGCGGGCTGAGCCTCCCTGCAGGCATGATGAAAAACGGGAAGCATTTAAAAAAATAAAATAATGAAATGAAATAAAAAGAAAAAATAAAAATTAAAATAATGGAGGCTGGTTTTCAAGATGCCACAAGTCACTTACTTTTGATTTATATCAGTTCCTTCCACCTGAACTGCTTGGTACTCTGGACATCACTCGAAAGATCCCAGGGCTGATTGCCCAGCAGCCTGAAAGCCCAGCAAGCCTCTGCAGCAATGACGGAGCGAGAGGTCTCCTCGGAGCAGGATGCCCCGTGGGGTGCACGCTCCTTGACTGCTAGGTGCAATTGCACAGCATGCCTTTGACATTGTGTGGCTGTGCTGCACCCCAGGAAAAAAGCATGGATAGAAATAAGACTCAGTTTTACTTTCCTCACCTCTACTGTAAGCAATTTTCTTTGGGAAAATAATCTACTACCGTTTTCCACCCACTGTTCAGCTACTTATGGGATGTTACTCTGTCCTTTTTAGTCTGTGCTGTAATAGGGAAAAACATAATATGGACACTTATTGTCAGGAAATCGTAGCAGTAACTAGAAAAACAGCAGAAAAAGGAGTCTGCCTAGCAAGGGAGAAAAGTGATGTCATGACAACCTGAGGGCTGCCGCAGCCCGGGCACGGGCTGGTCACTGCGGGCACGGGCTGGTCACTGCGGGCACGGGCTGGTCACTGCAACCCTGCTCACGTGCTTCAACCCACGGCTCTGTTGCTGGGGGAGCACGGTGAGTCGGCTCAGATGGGGAGCTGTCTGCTGATACTGCCTGAGTTGCTTATGGTCAGCGTGGCTAGGCTAAGCTCTATGACTGAACATGTCTTACCTGGAAAAAAGGTAAAACTAATCATTTAATAAAGTAAAATGTAACTGTACAAAGACCATTTCTCCCCAGCTCTCTGCTCACAGGGTGTACAGTGCCCAGCAGAACACACTGAGCATCCTTTCTGTAATGAGCCCCGTCCTAAGGAAACCCTAAAAGCGGAGTTTGAAAGGATGGCACTTAAAAACACGGCAGAACTCTATATTCATTAACTGCATAAAAGGATTAACTGCAGTAGTGAATACAGGAGTTTTCCTGGTTTCAGAATTGGTTTACGTAAAATATTTTCCAAACAACTATTCCTTCCGTTACTGAGTTGTATTTATGGTGTGTGATGATGGTTTTATCTTCATTTTCCCCCAACATGCTTTTTTTTTTTTTTTTTTCCCCAGAGACGTGTGTGTGTGAGCAGAAGTATGAGAAGGGAGGAAAGCTGGAGGAAGGGAACAGAGAAAAGATGCAAATGGCCAAGATATAAATTATGCTGAGGTATTCCTCGTTAAACATCCTTTGTCAAAAATAGTCAGGAATGCCAAGATGGTGGCAGGGTATGAATGCTCAGCAGCTGCATCCACACAATAGACTATAAATTGTCTCTGTCAATATTGCCAGTTAAAATATTCTTGCTCATCGTTGCTGTGAGACCTCTACCATTCGTGAAATAAGGATCACAGCTAGGGATTTAAGCCCCCAAACTGTTGCCTGCAGGACTACGCCAGGCGACAACATCTGATCTTCCAGCATGGATGTGCTGAGGTAGGATGGCCCATTTTCTTCAAAAAGAAAGCAAGCAACATTACCCTTCGGACTCACCTTAGCCTAACTTATGAGCCTAACATAGGGCTGGATTTACATCAGAAAGCCTAAATTCTATTTTAGCTTTTCCAGACAACTTTAGCTGTTTTTATTTTAGCTTTTCCAGACAGCTCGTATCTTACTTCAATCCAACACTTCTCCTTTTGGTGGTGTGTCCTCTTCACAAGTTCAGATTGGGAAGAGACACAGTCTGTCTAGCCATCCAGGATCCCTCAGAGCCAACTTGAATTTATTGCACCTAGAGGCCTCTTTCAGCTATGATCCAGAGCAGTTTGGTCAAAGAGAGGCAGGGAACGTAAACATTGCACAGCCCTCGAAGGCACTGCAGTGACAAAAACTGCCTTTGAAGCACCAATGTGTCTGTAGAAGGACAAAACCACAGCCCACTGGCCGTCTCTTCTCTACAAGTCCCTCTCGTCAGTCCAGCTTTGGGCTACGGGCTGAGGTGGTCGTTACAAAGTGTTCGGTCTGTGCAAAAACATCGACTGTAGTTTCTTCATCCCTTAACTCAGCACCATCTTTCAGGCCAGGGTTCCCATCTGGAAATGCTGTATCTGAAGATACTGAGCATACAGTTCTCCTTGTTTATTATTAATCTTCAGCCGTTCCCCGTATTCCCTGTTTGTCTGTAAATACTGTAAGTAAATAGGGAGAGCAATATTACAGACATGGATATAGTAGCAGAGGGACTCCAGCTCCACAGTGCCACCAGTTGGCATGGCCCCATCTTCCACATCAGAGGACGGGCACGTGGTGCACAGCCCGATCCCTCCCTACACGCTCCAGTACTCGAATCTCACAGAAAACCTGGCTGTAATAAAGTTCAGTTTTCAAATCTGTGAACTTGCACTGAATTCTAGTTAAATAGGAGAGATGGGTAGAAAACACAGACATGGTTTTGGGTAAAGCTAAACTTTGAAATCCAGCGGTATCTCATTACATCTGATTTTAGAAGGGGTCCTAAAAGCCACTGGAAAACTTTTGGAGACCAACAATGAAACATAAGACGACACAATTAAATCTATTTTAAAATTCACAAGTGCTGTCCGCATTTCTAACCCCTTACCACAGATCCAGGGCTTGATCCTACAAAAATTCACAGGTGTGACTCCGTCACTGTGAGCGACCCACTGAAACTTTCTGAACTACTGGAACTGCATTTCCCTGCGGACCTGCGTCACGTCCCTAGGCTAAGACCTGGGTTACTCGGCACAAAGCCCAGCAAAGACACTTCTCCCAGACCTTGGCTCAAAGTGACATCCAGAGGTACGGTACAGTTAATTTGAAGCCACTTCAGGGCTTTCCAATCCAGGAGCAAATCTGTTACCTGAAGGGTGCCACAGTCTCTATCGCAAGCCAAAAAACCCCAGAAGCTAGAGGCATTCCTCTGGTAGAGCGAATCCCAACCACATCTGCCTTACCCAGTCCACACCTACACTAATGACATGTAAGTGCAGTGAAGTGGGAGTTACTACAGGAGATTGCACCCTACGTAGCACCTGACAGTAAAGCAACCTCCCTCTACCAACTTCGTTAACATTAAGGCAAAATGGGTCAGCATAGCAGCTTCCTTAATACAGAAGGGGATCTGGCATTTCAGTCCAGGTTCTTTGGCAGATTATTATTTAAGAAAGAAAAAACACAGATGCATATCTAATATTTTAAAGTCTAATTTTAAAATCTATTTAGAATTGTTCTAGTTAGCAAAAATGATGTAATAGTGACCATTCTTGCAGTAAATCTAGCTCTTCAGAAGGTGATCTGTAAATTCAGGAAAAAAATAATCTATTCAGAAGGAACAGTAAACATTAAAATTAAGGCAATTAATCACGATGACCTTATTTTTAAAATTGGTAAAATACGGCGGAAGGGTGAGAAGAGGAAAACAAGCGAGCTGTGAAAGACAATAGCTAACAGGCAGCAGGAAAAGCTGCCCAGAACAAATGCTTTTTTAAAGACATACATAGTGCCTATGCATGCACTTAAACATGTCAGACAATCTTCAAAGTAATCTCCCAGTGTGTGTAAAAGCCCATTATAGCATACAGCTAGCGAAGGAGCCAGCATAGTGTGGGAGCCCCTTGCTTTACGCAGGCACGCGCCGCGCTGCACACTTTGCATTCCCCAGGACCTCTGTCCGTCTGCCACTCGGATAATCACTGCAGGCAGAATACATTCAAAAGTAGCCTCTCCTCAAAACAGCTATATCGTAGCTATACAGACATGGAGACAGCAAGAAAATGAAAACTCTGGAATTAGGGCCAAGGAGCCTACATACACTGAGGCAGGGGAGCGGTGAATGCTTTCCATCATGAACTATTCAATGGGGAGCTTAAACAACATGCTCCTGCTCCCCACTGCTCAGCCTTCACCCAGGAGTCCCCAGAAGCGGCGCTGGTCAGAAGGTCTTTTAGGAAACCGTCCAAGAAGGTGTCTGTCTTCCCCTTCCCTTTCTGTCTACCTTCCACTCCCAGGAAGGAGACACATACACACATGCTCAAATATATATAAATGCCTATGCGTGTGTGTGTGAAACAGTCCACAAGGGCATCCGGAACAGTGGAATTCAGCTCTTTTTTAACTGCTTGTATTGGTTGGACTTGTACTTGATAACTTCCACACTAGCTCAGTCATCTCGGATACTTAAGCCTGATGCCTATAGTGTCTCGCGTATATCTTGTTGTCTCTCTCTTCCTCTGCTAATTTAGTAAATCTAAAAAAAGACTGTGTTTTACCACATGCTCCTAAGGATTTAGATTATGTTAACTCTTACTTTGCCTCAAACAGATCCCCTTACTATAAATATTTGAAGGTTCAGAAAGGTCATCTTTCTAAAGGGAACCTGCTTCTAAGAGGACAACAAATGGTAAAAGCAGATCTGCTTCAGGCTTTGTTCAGCGACTTCAAAGCTATTCAGCCAAGAACTTTAAACATTTCAAGACTGATCTGAAGGGAAATTAAGTAATGGGAAGTGAATTCTCGTTCAGGAGCTCAGGGCCAATTTCTTCAAAAGTATTTAATTTTACTAAGTAGTAAAAGTACAAAGTGAGTCCATGGGATTTTCAAAAGCACATTATTAATATCTGCTGACTCCCACCGAAATAGGTAGCTACACAAATGCATGATATTATTACTGAACTTTCCTCTGCTGTAACTCAAAAAAAAAAATCTAGTATAAGAGAGGTTCCACCTATTTTTTTAAATTTTGCACTTAACATTTGACATCGAGTTTTACACTTACATTTTTGCACAGTTCAAAGCAAATCTGAAGGTTTGGAAAGTTTTGGCATCTTGTATTTTATGATGAAGCTGGTGAACACATGTGCCACTAGTGCCCAACACCTGACATTAAGGAGAGGCTGAGTTCTTCACTCAAGCGGGTCCAAACGTAGCAATGGTCAGGCAGGCAAGCAAGCGCGATGCGCTGGTATTGTGGGAATTGTTTAAATAAGAAAAATGCCTTAAGTAATTGGGAAATAGATTTCACAATAAACAGGATGGCAACAGTACCTTTGGCTGACTATATTTTAAATCAGTACTTACATGTTATCGCTTCGCAGTATGAACATTGCTAGGTTTGTGAAGAGCACATAGAGCCCTGTTTTCAACATGCACAACAAAAGGGGTTATTGTGTCGGTTCTGGATGTCAGCAAATAAATCTGTCATCTCAGATTTAACATACAGGCAGCCGCTGTGGCATTAAAATAAGAGTCCTTTACACCTTCTTGTATTTCATGGCTGATCATTTTAAGAAACAAAACCGATACTGTTGTGTCTCTGTTACTGAACACTGACACTGCTTTTTCTTTCACTACGGGCAGATGACTCGTAACTGCGCGGTCGTTCAAACCAAGCACGCGGCACCGTGGGGAAAAGGCTAAACTAACACAGAAAGGAAAGTGGGGAGCCGAAAAGAGAAATGTGATGGGTTTTCCTTCTATGTCACCTCCAGTTTAAACCTCAGGAATCACTGCAGGCAGTACCGAGCGTGGATTTCTTTTTGCACGTGAAGAAATGTCATTTTCAAGTTAAATGCATTCCTGTGCAGAAGTCAAAAGGTACATTCTGTTAAAGCTTATCTACATCTTGAAAATATGACTTTAAATCCTGCTAAAAGCTGTATCCTGTACATAATAAAACCCTTATCCAGACGAGTATTTCTGTCTAAAAAGAATGTGTACTTTTATCATACTCTTTCACAATGAGAGACTTTGATCTTCAGCTGCGTTTTAAGAATAATGAAGAAAAAAAATCCAATATTCCTCACAGTTGCTACTCACAACTTACTAGGGAAAAAAATAAGTAGATTTCTTGCATCAATATCAGGATGTACAAGTTATGTATGTACCTCTAACCATAGGATATAATTTACAGGACAATAGATAAATGAGTTTTTGAACCTCATCTTGATTTTACAAGATTTGTTTTGACCTTAATCTGTGACCTGCTAATAGTCTGTTTATTAAAGTTTAGAGTGCCCTTGTAAAAAGCACTTTAAACAAACTGTAGCTAGGCCCATCTCCACAACATTGGGAAAAAAAATAAATTATAATTTCAGGATTCGCATTTTCCCCCTTTGAACCTTTGCTGTACAACCCACACCTACCTTGCTGGTTGCCTACAGTTTCCATGGTTGCTGTTTTGTTTTCTCCCTAAGAGCATTTTCAACAATCCTCCTTAATAAGCTCGAAACACATTGGGCAGGAAACAAGAAATTCCCCTGTTAAACTGCAATAGTATTCATACTCAATGTATTGTATCGACCAGGATTTTTTGTTTTAAAGAAAAAAAACATCATAAACTTCAGCTGGATGGCTCAGTCCTTAATAAAATTAATAGAAGTTCAATATCCAAATCTCATTTATGCCATTGAAAATTTTTACTGTAACCCCAGAAGGATAACATGGATCCTACAGGATTTATTCTGATGTTTTAGAGAGCAAAAGAGAACCGATGGGAATCATCACGAGTGGATTTCCCTGCAGGACCCCATCGCCAAGGCAGGCAGCTGGGAGCCCACCGGCAGCGCTCGCCTCCCCGGAGCCAGCTCCCGGTGCAGTCCAGGGGCAGGGACATCTCCCACGGCAGGTACAGCGTCGAACGCCGCATTCGGGCCAAAGCGGAGAGCAATAAGGAGGTTTTGCCAGGAAGGTAAAGCAGGGCATAAATGGATAAGGAGGCCAATTTAGGTCCTGCTTCAGGTCTTGTTTAGGCAGGGGGAGAGGAAACGCAGCCTGTCCCGTTCTTCTGTTCAGCCTGCCACAGAGCTGCTGACCGATACTGCTGATACACGTAATTGTTGGCTTCGTACTCGTAGCAGCTATTTTTATTGGTAGCAGCTATTTAGCTTTTAGCTATCAAAGGTCTTGAGAACCCACTGCTGTCTGTAGACATCTCCCACTAGCTGATTATTGGAGACCTGATGGGAAAAGCGAGGGATTCCTCAAGTCCTACATGGTTTGTGCTACTGGAGGAGGCCAAGAAACATTACAGCTTCCGGAGACACAGTCGAGGCTATAACATGCAAGAAAGTATACAGCAAATACATTGAATGTGATTCAACAGAATATGTTGGTAGCCTTACCCATAAAAGTGTGTAAGAAGTCTTTCTTTACCATCCTTATTAATAATGCGATTTGTTTTAGGTTTTTTTTAAATAATAGTTTGACAGTCCATTTTCCATGAAACAGGACTACTGACTATGCTCTGTTTACTTACCCACTACTTGCACAGCGCTTCAGCCTTCCCGTCAGCTGTGCCCAGGACAAGGGCAGACTGAACGGCCTCGCATTTCTAGAGTTATTCTTCTTAAGCTTCATTCCAAAGGTAGCTTCTCGCCAGACCTGAGAAACGTCTCCAGCCAACCGAGTTTTGCCTCAGCAAAACCTTTGAGTTCGCTTGGGTAAAGTGATTTTGCCTACTTGAAGTTATCAAATAGCTTCCACTGAAAATTCTTTTAGTACCGATAATAGAAATGAAATTTCATTACTACGGCAAGGCAAGAACACAGCGTGCAAAGGCAAAACAGGACTATTAGCTCAATCTTTTTGCCTCTTCTGCATTATGACAGATACTTCGCCATTTCAATCTAATCTACAAAATTGCTACCAATTACTGTGTTCCTGACACATTTAAAAATTGTCTTAGTTCTTATAACTGGCCACAGATATTTATGGATATATTCCCTTGTGAACTGCATTGGGCCTTCTAACTGCTGGTACTGTTTCAGTTTCCCTATTTTTTCCCCCCAGTTTGTTACATTTTGCTGTTTTCTCTTTTTGCTGCCTTCATTTCCCGTCATGGGAAAAAATATTCAGGGCATCCAAAAAGTCTTAGGAAACATCTCAAAGAACAATTGTTTAAGTACTTTAACCCACTCAATTTGCCCATGGTGTTTTCATTTCTGGGAAACCAATCCTATAAATTACCCAATACCTGCATTCCTGAATATAACTCTATTCTCTCATGTACACAACAAATGAAGTTATGTCATGTTTATGTATATCTAGACAATTAGTCTTTCCTTCAATGATCAAATTTCTTTATCTGCAAAAATATACAACTTTGGAAGGTTATAACATCTTTCATATATTTGAAAAGCAGCACGAGTCCTTCAGGACATGTTTAAACTGCATTCCCCCACAGTAATACTGTTGTTTATCCACACCGAAGACAGACAGGAGGATTTAAACTTTTTCACTTACTGTTTAATGGTATGATTACTTACATATTGACTACTGCTCCATGTGGCGGTTTGTGGCAGCATCCCCTAGACACCTCTTTCCGATCTGCAGGGATTCCTGTCCCAGATTGCGATGCTCAGAAGTAGGCGATGGTAATTTTCACTTCAAGTACTGTGCCCCTCTGACTCTCCCTGCCTTCAGCAATTATATGATTCAGGTTTAGAGGTTTCAACTCCTCTGACACTGATAAAATAACCGTAAGTCTCTAACAGTGCCTGCCGTGAGCTCGGTGTGTCAGTTCAGCTCTCTCTTTGCTCTTGGGGCAGGTGGCTGTTACACAGCTTTCAGTGATTTGATGCACAAACCCCACTAGATACACTGCTGAAGTATGTGCGGATGAATAAGGCAAAGAAAACCCGCTGGCTAACAATCCTGCTCTGCTCTGAAATGCAAAAGAAAGATTTCGTAACTCCTGATGTAACCTCCAAATTCAACGTTACCGATGGCCTGGGTAATCGAACACTAAGAGCAGCGTTGCTGCTAGTGCAAATATCAGCTACTGGAGCAGGGAGGAGACCAGATGAGGTCTGCTGAACAGTGCCGGGGCTGTGGCCAGCCGGCGGGGTCCCGAGTCCCCAGCACACCCTGCGGTGACCGGTACGGCACAGGTGGAGGCCGGGCATGTGCAAGAGGGTCTCTGCAGATTGACGCAGCGGGGAACAGCTGCAAATATGCGTTAGGTTAGAGATGCGCTGGGGCCGCCTCACGATGCCGGCCCAATTTCACTTAAACGCACCCTGCGCATGAGCTGACAACACAAACCAGCACGGAGCTGCAGAAATATGTGTTTTCAGTGCCCGGGAGAGGGAGCTGGGTGGCAGGTCAGGATTTCAGCTGCAAGGACGAGGGTGAGGAATTTGTGGCTGGGCCACGGTGGGAAGCTCGACCTCCTCGCCTGCTTCCTCAGCCTGGGCGCTGGAGCTCAGCCTGCGGGCGCTTTCCGCTGTCCCAAGGGATCCTCTTCCCCCGCTCCCCTCTATTTCCATTTTATATTGCCTTTCAGCCTGACTTCCCTGCACCTCAAGTCTTAAAAGGGATTGATGGGGTTGGGGGTTTTTTGGTCAAATCCTGAGCAATTCTGCATTCAGAAGAATACAGTACATTCAGCAGTAGAAGCTGCAACTGTTTTTAAGGACACTTTATGAAGAAGAAGAGCTGAGGGAGACAGACAGATACTAGAATCTGCTGAAGAAATCCAAGTTCCAGTTTTCTTCCCTCCCCGTCCCCCCAATCCTCTGAAGCTTTCAGTTCGTACTGTAATTTGTAAGAAGTTCATTGTTCATTTTACAATATGAAGGGGACAGTGCCAAAACCTGCAATCTTGTATCAATGGATTTACCTATTCTTAGTAAGTCAAAGAATCCAGACAAATGCGTTCCTCAGGGGGGAAACAACAGGTTCAAATGACATTTAAAATAATTGCTTTTTCTATTAGCAACGGCCATAGAAATTCCTTGTCTAATGCAATCAATACCAAAAATAAATGCTTGAACGCACACTCACATACTGAAATTATCAAGGAAAATTCAGCTCAAGTCTGAAATTATTAAAAAAAAATAAATCTGAAATGGGAAACTTAGATGCTGATTTGCAATCTATGTATTTCAGAGAAAATTCACAACTGATTTCTTGCCCTGGTTTCTTTTTCTAGAAGAAAATTCTTTTAGAAAAGTTAAAGGGAAAATGTGGCAGCTGGGATCAGACATCTAAGCACACAGCTCTAGCGAACGCATGGTTTTGCTATCTGCATGCTTTAAGGAGCAGAACAACTTTGTTCTGCCACGTGCCAGCAAAACAGAGCAGAACAAAAACCGCCTTTCTGATGTACCGTGATGACAGGCCATCGCAGAAAAGCAGTGATTTCATGGTCTAGATTTCTCACAGGTCAGAAACACTGAAGATGTTGGCACTGAGATTCAGAAGTAGATTCATTATTAAATGGGGAAGCAGAAGAATCGGGCCAGTCCTTTCTTCACCGAAGCTCGGTGTCAGGGTGACATGACCGTAATTTCTCTAGATGAAGTCAGTACTGCCGCTTTGTAATAGTTATTTCTGTCCAGCAGAAGAAATCATTGATCCAAAGCATTAAATCCAAGCAGATCTGGAAAATCACTTTACCTAACAGTATTCAAAAATATTCAAGATACACCTAACTATTTTTCTAGGATACAGGAATCAGTTCTCTAGTTTCTTAGAGGACGGATTTAGAATCAGTGCCTTATAAAGCACCATTAAAGTACACATACAGACTGTGGACTCCTTCCTATGGTAAAATATAAGGTGCATACTTGCTGGCAGTAACAAGTAAGTGAAATATTTAACGTTACAAATGCTGGTGGTGATTTGGAAATGTAAGCCATTTTCACTTTTGTGCAAAGCGATTACTTGAAGAAGTTGGAACATAGTTTTTTATCTCTGTTCCCAGCTCTGCTAGTGCCTATGCAGAATGACTGTAACTACAACAATGGATTTGGGTTTTTTTCCTGGGGGGTGGGATGCCTGCAATTATTCTCACCCTCCCACCCTGTGACTTCAGAAGTGTCACTGGCACATACTGGGAGGCGTCACAAGCAGGAGACTCTTTACCCCTCTCTTTACACCATGTTCATGCTGACGAAGCCCCACAGCACCACCAAACTGCCCCCAGCAGCTTTTGTTCTTAACAGGAGCTCTTCTCCATTTTTTTTTTTTTTTTTAAAGTCTACCTCCAAATATTGTTGATTATATTCTAGTACTTGATAAAGTGAGCTAAGCTTTTGCATACACAGGATGACCTTTTACTTTAAGGCCACAAAGGGAACAGGATGTAATTATACAAGTAAGGTGGTGACCAACACTTTCCAAACACTGCTAGGTTGTGTATCAACACCAAGGTAGTGCTGCGATTCTAATGCACAATATTCACGATTATTTGGTGTATGTATTTCACATGTTGCTTCTGTGCCATTTTGCTCAGTACAACCTGGTCTTCCCCCTCCTAGGATTTATGGCAATACAATCTGCGTATCCTGGCCAGTTGAAGGGAGACAATTCTCTCTCAAACTCCTTGCCCAAGAAATTTAACAACATCACACGACTTGAAGTATCATTAATGCCCTTTGGCATTTATTACACCACAGAAGATACAAACAAATCTGCCTGTCTTTATTTCCTGGTTTATTTTAAAACTACGCACATCTAACTCTGCCTTATAACCCTTCTAGCACACCAATCCCCATCTTTTTGGCCTCTCCTTTTTCCACAGAAGAATGTTTAGTTTGCCTGAAATACATGAAAGAGAAGTACGCGGTCACAGGATGATCTGTATTGCTTAAATACCAAGTATCACAGCTGCCAGTTCCCAAGATACTGTTTCCATGGAGAATAATTTGTACTAATGTCTAAAATAAAGGGGCATGGAAACCCAGGGGCAGTGAAGCAAGAAAACATATAGCTAAGAGAAGAATTAGCTCTAGACTTAAGTGCGCTGCAGGATCTCCTACGTGAAGGAGGCGTCTTACCATAACGCCTGGTGTAGTAAAGCGCTCGTCACATGAGTAAGTCTTCATCTGCCTTTTGAGCATGTGCTCCACTGCCAGTGAGTTCAAAGGAGGCAGCAGCGCTAGTTCCACAGATTTTCTAGCTTCAAAGTTTGACCGCATTAGTTACCACGGCACCCCAGTCTACGCGTCAGAGATGCAAGGAAAAACAAAACAAAAAAATATGAAACTAAATTATGTAAGTACATTAAGGCAGAAATGGTACAGTTTCACAAACACATTTTTTTACATTTTGTTGTTATTTGCTGCTCTCGATCTGTAGAGACCATTGACATCTTCACAAAAGATACTGTCCGGTGCCTGGAGTGAGCTTTACAAACCTACAGAGATTCTGGACACCTCATATGGGAAACGCCGGTATACTGTTGTCACCTATCGCCACACCAAGAAGCTTGCCTAGCGTATCATCACCAAAGAGTATCTCCAGCTGACAACAGTTCAAAGTCTCCGCCGATAAATGCTGAAACACATTACACATGGTGTAAAGGGCATGAAAAAACAACTCTCTTTTTTCCACATCAAATTGCATGAGACCAACCATTCTAGAAGGAACACAAGAAATACAGTCTATTTGTACTGCTCTGTCACCTGCCTTTCTTCCATCTGCTTCTTTCTTTAATGGGAAGAGCCTGATGACCAAGCCCAGACAAGAGAAGTAAGCTCAAGCATGGCTTTCTTGGCTAACGCGTTCAGTTGCTTTCTTGGCTAACGCGTTCAGTCGCTTTCAAGCCACGGTTCTGGGCTTCACCAGTCACTTTTTGCAGATTCTCAGAAGAGGACCCAGAAAAGCAGATTCATACACACTATGAAACAATCATTTTCAGCACCATAATCTACGTCTGCTATCACTTTTTGTTTCCTTGTGATCAGTAGCTTTTCTTCTAAATCTTGTTTCCTTTTTCACAGCATTTTCTCCTAACAAACAGTGGTTGCTACGTATCTTCTGTCGTTACCTTTAGTCTACGCAACTCAAACTCTCCTCCGTTCTGTGGTTTCCTCAAGATGTAGTTCAGTCGAAGAGAAAAAACAGAAACAGCAGAAAGACGCTTGCTGCACTTTGGGCGTAGATACTAACATTTCCGTGTATACCTAGGCCACATTCAAGCAGGTATGTTTGTGTTTGTATTTGAGCCTGTAGTGGATGTGCAGCACTTCAGTTAGTAGTTTAAATGTGTCATTGGAAAATGCAATGTTCGTTACCAACAAAGGACGACTGTAAATAATTTGTTGCTTCAGCTGTTAAGGCTTTGGTTTTTTTCTGGTTCTGCCCTTTCAATTCCTCTATCTCCTCCCACATACTGCTATTTTTATATATAGCCAACACTACCAGATGTCACTTTGTCATCTGCCACCAATACACCATCACCCTTTTCTGATGAGGTTTTTGCTACTTCTGCTCTTTAGGTTATAACTAAGGTTTCTGGCATTGGGAAAGCTAGGAACTAGAGAAAGAGGTGTTAAAAAACAAAGTCTGAACTAAGACTCCATAAATGTAAACAGTTCTTCCATCATGTTTTTAGTTTACATGATAAACTAAGCTAAATAAGCTAAGGGAAACTAAGCCATGTAAGCTGATCTCTCTCTCTCTCTCTCAAAAAAAAAAAAAAAAAAAAAAAGAGAGAGAAATAAAAAATACAATTGCTGAAAAGGACACCATTACCCTGCTGTGGGACAGGATTTTGTATGTTTTTAGCAATAGAAAACGTGAGAGTGATAGGGTTTGGGGAAGGCAGAAATGGTGATTTGACTTTTTCCTTCTTTTTGCACTTGATGACATGACTCCAGTGTTCTCAGTCCCAAAGAACAGTGTCTGTCAGAATGACATCTATCACTGTCAAAAAATTAAATATAAACAAAACCCAAAATATAAACAAGTCTGCAGATGGAAAGAAGAATTCGGGAAACATCTCTGGGCTGCAGAGGGATGCATGAATAAAAACCCTTACAAGACGCCTTTTTCAAATATTTATCCAATGACCAAATGAATGGCCCACTGGCTCAACATATAAAAATAATTCATTAAGACAATGATGCATGAAGGGACAGGTTTATTACATCTCCTACACCTTTTTGTTTCTGAGCCGGTGACCAAAGCAATAATGAAAACCTTAATCCAGAATACATTTACAGCAAGTTTAGTTTCAGGTTCTGAAATGAAAAACACAATGTATTTGTGCTGTTAATTAAAATGCTGTTTGGTTCTCCTCCCTTCTCATACCCCGGGTGATTCTCTAACCTTGCAATGGCATTTTCCATACAGTGATGCTTAAAAAACTACACTAAACACAACATAATCCTAAATAATAATTCATTTTTAATTACATGTTATAGAATACCTTGCAAACAAAAGACACTCATTAAGATTTACTGGCGGGTATTGTATTTTTTGGCAACCCTGGAACAAACCAGAAGAAAAAAGCAAAGAATTATTCTATAACCATAAGGGAAAGAAACATCCATCTAAATGTAGAGGATTCATACGGCAAAACTTAAACTAAAGAAAAAATCCACACTTACAGCAGATTTTTTTTTAATTCTTAGTGCAAGAAACATAACCAAGTTAATCACAGAATCAGTACTAATTAAGAATATGGAAAATTCTCCTATACAGAGGTAGAGTCCAGTGCACAAGGCTAAAACGATATTCAATAGTCTAAACAAGACTGAGCCAGGTTTTACGGAATCCACTTTTTAAAGTATCAGACTGTATGTACATACATACAATAAATAGACTATACAATCTTTAAAGTAGTTTAATAAACTTCACAAAAATTATAGTAGATGCATTGAGATCTTTACATAATCCAAAGTTCATATCTCTATCACCCAGAAATGGATAAAACCAATATTCCTGATATCAAGTTAAATGGAAAATAGTTTAGCAAAGTGTTGATAAATCAAAATATTTCACATATTTTAAAGCCTAAATTTATGCTTATAAAGGATGAATTTCAAATGCTCTGAAAATGTTCCTTTTGATACTATCTGTAAAGAGGTTCCAAATACTGTAATTTGCATTTTTATTGTTATAAACACTTTCCTTACATTCCACGTTCAAGGGAAAAATGGACTTGGATACTCACAGTTCTGATGCATTGGCACAAGAAGAAGTGATGAGAATTAGATTATTTTAAAGGCCCAAAGGACATCAGGAGAATTTATGGACAAAACCTTCATGTCTCAAACTACACAAATCACATTAGAAAGTTAACAGAAAACTGTTTGGTATTACTATTTCAATCCTGTCAGTGCCTCTCTGCCCGGAGGCATCCGATTAGCATTGCACTGGAAGTCAAGTGTGCATCTCTGGGCCCCTAGGTTTGCTACAAGCCCATAGGGCTTAATAAAACAAATACGGAATCTTTATGGTTTACCACAGTAGTGCATAAATCAGGGACGTCTGTTGCCATTCATTTCAGTGAGAGTCGCAAAGAAAGGATTTCAGGGAACTGCGTTTCCAGCTATATCTTTCTAAACTGTGCAAAAAAAATGGGGAAAAAAAATCACCCTGGGGCATTATAAAGCAAATATCCTTATACTGACAAGTTATTTTCTATAAAAGGTTCTTACAAATTCCAAGGGGGCAACAGCCATAGTAAGAGGGAACTGGTAACAACAACAGAAGAGCTTAATAATCAGAGTTGAAAATATGTTCACAGCTCGGTTACTTTTAATTTCTATAAGCACCTACACTGAAAAACACAAGGGTTTGTATTTTAGCTTCAAAATCAAATCCACTGGTGACAAATACCTTGTTAAGTTTTCCATTCTGCTCTTCTACAGGCCTTCTCACTGGAACAATTTTTTTTGTTATTTTTTATTTTATACAAACAGACTCACTTTGATTTAAAGTAAACATATAAAAATTGAGAATATTGCTTGCAACAATGGACCTGGAGGTGAAGGAATGAACTAGTCAGGCCATACAAAAAAAAAAACCAAAACAAACTCCCTCAAAATGAATTCTGCTAAACTTCTAATGCTATGAAAATCTGCAAAAAGGATCACAAGATCTGTTGCAAATTTCAGAGATTTGGCCCAAGTCTTATCATCATCATCTGAATACTTTAATAACTGTATCTTTATATTAAGGAAAAATAAATGATTCCAAGAACTCAGGAAGGCACACGCACCCAAGTATACTATAAATAAAACACAACATGAAATTAGGAAGATCTTCTGATCCCTGTACACACTTTTGGTTCAGCACTATGGTCAAGTTCTCTCTTCTGAAATACAATAAAAGGCATACAAGAAATATAACATATGCATAATTATGAAGAATAATGCTAATAAGACAGCTTACAGAGAAAAGTGCAGTGAAAAAACCCAACGCTATTTATTCAGGGGCTTGTGCTACTGTAAATAGAGACTTCGTATTTGCTGCTGTGCAAGGGGAAGAATTTATCCTGGGAAGCAGCAATGAGGAACGCAAAACCCAAGAAAAAATAAAAAAGATATTAAGAGACACCTTTAGGATGGAACTCTCCCTACTTCATTCCTCTAGTGCACGGTCATCTGACTACATGCTTTGTTTTCATGCTGCCATTTCTCTTCATGAGTACAGCATATTAGAAAATGGCACAGTTCGTAAATATTTTTCTGCCTCTACTTTATTTTTCTGTTTCTTCTTCCAAGCACCTGATTTGCTGTTTCCTCATAAAAAGGGTAAAGCTGTTAGCGAAAAGTGAGAAAAAAGTTGTTGCTCATCTTCTCTCCCAAACACCGATGTCTCCGCTTCTCCTTCCACTAGGTATTTTATTCGTGTGCTACACAATGGGGAGGCACTGTAAAGGCAGCTTGACAGATTTAAAAATAAAAAAATCAAAAGTCTTTTTTCTTTATCCCCCCGCCCCCAGCCCACCCCGAAAAAAATGGATGGATGAAACAGTATGTCCGTAGGAATATTCCAGTCTCCTCTGTTAGGAGATAATAGCAGGGGACCATCTAACCACAGTCAGATTGTCAGCACTGACTGACCGTTTCTTTGCGGCTTTCCTGAAGTCCTTGTATTTATCTTCACACAAGCAGGAGATGGCCTATAAGACAAAAGAATGAGAAAACCTCTATTGCATTGACCACAGCTGTACAGGTAAAATAAAACTAAATGCAGATTTCCACATATAGGTAGAATTACAAAAGGTCACTTCATTAAGCAAAACACGTGAAGAGCTTCTCCCCAAATCGTCTTTCTCAATCTTAAAAGAAAGAAACACACTGACATCGCGTTGCCCACCACAGCTGCTTCTGAAGGGCTCCGTGAGCGTATTCCAAGCCTTTTCTTTACAGGTTAACCATCACCAATCTCATCGAGGTAGCTGACAGTGCTTACCTGCTGCTATAAGGTAACTCATATGTAGCACTTCATTGGTGAAAAATTGTGGAAAACTTAATAAAGCCATTATAAAAATTGTACATATATTTGGACAACTTATAAAGAGGGTGGCTCTTAATTTTTTTTATTTCCTAAAAGGTCTTGTAGTAATTATATTTTTCTCTACTGATAAATGGTCTGGCAGAATACTCGCCCTGCTTTACTTACAGAGCTGATGTTTGCTTGCCTTTCAGAAGGAGATGGTGATTTCTATGTGATCAGGCTATCTTATATGGTGCCAGTGGGAAACATAACTCATATTCAGAATAATTTAATTTGCATTAAAAATACATAGGAATGTTAAAAACCTTTTGAAGAGAGAGACAAACATTATTCAAATGTCGACTCCTATTATACTACACTGGAGTTAACATTTTATGTTTCTTCTACTGCTTTTAGCCAAGTTTAAAACAAATATTTATTACAGACCTCATATGCACAAATATACTGTGCGCTAAAACAGCATGTCCATTAGAGTTCGTATGGCTGGGACAGGCTATGGTTGGCATCAGTAGGGCTGTTAACTCTGGTGATCAAACACACGGAACTGCAGAGAAAGCTCACTGCAAGGAATATTCAAGGTCAAATTAAAAAATAAGATGAACTAAAACAGTATTTTTATTTACTCAGGAATGCTTTTAAGTGGTGTCTTAAGATAGGATATTTAATAAAAAGTACTGTACAAACAAAACCAGTACAAGTGTTTGATTATAAAACAAGGCAATACAAAGAAAGAGCCTGACTCCACTGATCATAATTTTCTTTCTTGATCTTTACTTCTATAGCACAGCAAGTTGTAGCAGTGAAGAGTCCTTTAATTTTAATAGTCCTGCAAAGACGAGAGGAAGGTATGACAGAAGCACACAACTCATACATCTGAGAGCAAGTTCACCCAACGCTTTGGTCAAGCCAGCCACAAAGCGTGGTTAAATTAAAAACAAAACAAAACAAAAAAAACAAACACAAAAAAAAAACCCAAAAAACAAACAAACAAAAAAAACCAAAACAACACAAAACCTACCACCACCACTAAGAAACCAGTTGCTACTTTTTAGCTGGAAACTGAATTTCCTTTTGTTAAGACCTTTCTCGGACAGAGTTTTCTTTCTTGGTGCACATGAAGAGAACAACACAATAAACTAACACAAATATTCCCATTGCTTTGTAGACCATAACTTAACTGCTTAATAACATTTTATTTAATTTAACCAGGAACCCAAAGGATTAAGAAAGTTTATGCAGTTCAATTGGATTTAAAATCCAATAGATGAAAAGCATTCAATCACGAAATAATGTGCCAAGGCATGGCTTGGCAAATAGGCGTACTGAGGTGGAGTTCGGCTTCTTTCAGCTGCCAAATCAGGCTATTACCTTAGGCATCAAACAGCCAGAGAAGGTAATCACTTCAAAATTTTCTGTTTCACAGGAAAACTTCTGTTCTGGCACTTGGTCAGACAAAACGAAATTTTGCTTGGAAGCGGCACTTAATATTTGGCATCTCTAGTCTCTGGTGATTAATCATATGGATAAGAAACACAGTGACTGCTGTTTGAAGCAATCCTGTATCTAAAGATGCCTCTTCATTTGCAAATAATTTACAAAATTGACATTTGGAGCCTATTTGGCAAGTTATTTAGTCAACTTCAGCGTAACATATGGGGAAACAAGACAAAAGCAGAAAATTGTAAATATTTATTATTGTCCTTCAGTTAAAATAAATCCAAATAGCTTATAAACACCTTTCTGTCATCTGATATTTCTGTTGCTTTTATTGCTAGAAAAAGAAACCAATTTTTGACAGTTGCAAGGTACCATTTCTCATATGAAATCAAAACATTCTTTAAAACAGCAACACCATTCAATCATGTAAAATTTTGTTGGACTTGACTGCAATATCTATAATCAGCTAGAAAAATGCATACGTACGTATTCTTCCATTACATATATGCATACAGAACTAGAAGTCAGTTCCCCTGCTGAGTTATATGACTTTGATGAGACTTTGTCACTGGTGAGGGGGACAGGTAAGGAGAAAGGAGCGGGGAGAAAGGCAATAGTAGTAGTAGTCCTAGTATAAATTTTGGCTGCGTGCACGTGTTTGTGCAGGGCAGGAAAGCAGCAGGGCTGGCTATGGCTTCACGGCTGAGAATGCACAAAGGCGCACAACTGCAAGTGCCTCAACACCCCCAAAAAATGGACAAACCGGAGAGAACTCAGCAAGAACACAGAGCACTAAGTCTGGAAGGGTTACATATAAGGAAAATGTGAAAAGAAAAAAAAAAAATCACTAGAGCAACTAGGAGTTGCGATGATGGGAGTTCTCCTTAATTTATGGAGAATGAAAAGAAGAGCAATGGGGTTACTCCTGACGAAAGAGCCGGGGAGTTTTGCTCTCCCCTCGCTTCTTGGCTAAGAGGGTTCTGAACAAACAAAACATGCAGGATTGCAATCAATCACTGCAACAGTGGGAAGCTGGAGGGATAGAAAGACGTTTCTCTACTGGTAACTTACATATTTTTCTCCTCTTTTTTGTCTGTTTGATCTATGGGACTGTATCTCTTTAGGGTCAAGGAAATACAGCACGTAGTTCAAAGGGTTTGAACTATGTGCTCAAGCACTACCTTAAAAAGAAAAAGCTCAAACATACGGTCACTTAAATGGGGAGTGTACTAACGAATGCTCTTACAAAATCTAGCCTTGAAACGAGCACAGTGCTAAGATCACAAGCAGAAATAGGGTAGGCACGTTTTGTGGACTTACCCCAAAGAGCAGAATCTGACTCATATTTAGCTCAGTACACGGGAGAATAACCAGGTGCAAGAGTAGGAAATTACAAAATAGTGGATTAAGGTTGGATATCCAACAACCTTCTTGGCAGAAAAATCTCCCATATTAAAAAATAGTTCTCAGGAGAAGCAAAGGAAGCCTTGACATTTGACATAATTAAAAGGAAGGAGAAAACACACTACAACATATGCTGGTTGGAACAAACAGCATTGGCAGGTGGACAGACTGGATGATCTAATGAAAGGTTATTTGCCATTTTTAACTTGCATGATTCCATAAAATAGGGAAAAAAAAAAAAAAGAAGAGGGGTCATGAAAATGGTTTCTGGCTACTAGGTGGACTGGTATAACAAAGTCAGGACACTTTTAGGCCACAGGCTGACGAAAAGTAAGAAAAAATTCCTTTCACTTAGTCACTTAAAAGACAAAGCTGCTTCTTAAGTGCCAATTGTGGGAACATTAAATAAGGCAAAACATCCGCTACAGATGCTCCAGAAAGTGATGTCATTTTTAACAAGTACTATAACCTCTTATAACACCTCTAAGCTGATGGATCTTGTCCAGCATTTCTATTCGATGAGGAACAGTATTTACGAACTTTGTCCTTGGTCTTCTTGGTTTGTTTTTTTTTCATTACAGGTATGTCAACCCCATGATATTTGCAGAAATAGCAACGCAGGTTCTGCCGTGCCAGATCTAATACTCCTGCTTTAAATACATAAAATAGCTAACGCGAAAGTAACAAAAATGCGTTATAATATAACCAATTCTCTATGCAAGACCTTTTGTGATCTCCAATGTCAGTAAATAAGTTATTTTAAATCTTAGGACTTAGAAAGGTCCTTTCAGTTTATCAGACAAGGCACATCCTTCCACTGCATACGTACATTCGCTATGAGTCTGTTGTCTTTCATCACGGACTGCAGCTTTTCTCCCAGTATCAAAAATATCACTGCCTGTGTGGTACTACATCTACTCCCCTTGACAATCCAGGCAACCGTTTTAAAAACAGAATCTCTGGGCTGAACAGCACATGAGAGACCTAGAAAAGTGCTGCAAATGCATTTTGATAACTCTTGGCAAGCTAAATGCTTAACGGTGCTCAAGGAACTAGGCTATAAATTACGCTGTCACTAGTTTCAAGGGCACACTAATGACAACCAAGTATTGCCAGGGAACAAGGCAGTTCCCATCCTGCTCCCTTCCTTCTGGCCACAGAACAGAAGCAAGGAGCTGCTAGACCAAGCTGGTTTCACAGCAGATATTCATCCTCTTCCCTGAAGACATCCTCTTTGGCTAGCAGCGTTACTTCACAGCCAACTTCTGC
The DNA here is from genome assembly GCF_047370975.1 of Nipponia nippon. Taxonomy (NCBI): domain Eukaryota; kingdom Metazoa; phylum Chordata; class Aves; order Pelecaniformes; family Threskiornithidae; genus Nipponia; species Nipponia nippon. The sequence continues at coordinate 152,779,941 of NW_028262290.1, read as the reverse complement.
TAGCAGCACAAAGCATCCCCAACATGGGAAAATTTTTAATGATATGGATTTATTGAAAAAAATATTCCATTATTTCTTTTAAAATCTGCCTTCTCTTTAGTTAGTACAGAAGAACCACTGGTATTCTCTGGGTATTTACAGTCATTTCCTATTTTCTTTTCTTCTAAGGTTTTAGGAGCTATCGTTACAGTCATTTGTAACCTGCTGTTATACATTGTATGTGATATAGATTGACAGTGTTGGGAAACACTGAGTACTAAATTCTCTTCAAAAAGTAATTCGTTCAATTATATTATATATAATGGCACTTATCATCAAGACTCACCATCTAATAACTTAGTAAACTACTTCTATTCATTTGAGATTACAATCCAAATGAATTTTCATTTTTTAAAATTCTTTTTAATAGAAACAAAATTTGATGCAAATTTACATCACACTCCATACATAGAATTAAGTTACATTCTTACTGGAGCTATCTGCGAAATTTAGAAAGAATATTTAGAAAGAATGCGAAACACAACTCTAGTGAAATCTGCTTTGATTCTTTCTCCACCACTTTCTGTTCCCATTACAGTCACAAACAAGTCAATTAACCTTCCCACGCACCATTTCCCCCCATAAAAACGTGTACAGTACTGCCTGCCTGTTCTACAGGAGCACTAGGAGCTTCAGAACATGCAAAGCTCACTCTAACCCACAGGCAAACAACCTCCAGGGCAAAGCTGTTATATAATTAAAGACGTGCGATGTTAAAAGCAGTTAGCATCTAATGACAAATTTCAGAATTAGTAACAAAATGTGTACATGCTCATGCAATAATGCCTTTATTTGAAAAACTTCATATCAGAAAGCTCAGGAAAAATAGATTCCAGTCTTGCAAAGTGCCCGCAGTTGGCTGATGATTTTAAATTCCTCCTGTGTCTGTGGGAATTCATAGTGCCCTGCATTTCACAGGTCCAGACCATCCGACACAGTGCTTTCTGCACATGGTATATTCAGGTCTCACAAGGATTCATGATTTATTCACTAAAGATGTGTGCCCCTTTCTGTTTTCCCATTACTAAGAACATCACCACGGGAGATAACAGACTTGGATCCACGTGAAGTGGAGCAGTAGCAGATAACAAGCACATGGAATAGTTATTTTCAGCAATACTTGTTAATATTCTGTCCTTTAAGGTGGATAATCAGTTTTAAGAAACCAAATGAACACATGAAACCAGACTGTGAACAGAGTCATTGTAAAACTTGGGGGTACTTTCACAAGGCCAATTCAGACAACTAGAACTGAAAAAGAAATGGAAAACAAGACAAGGTATGAAGGCAATTGGGCCAAAAAGCTGTCCCCACGTCCCTGAATACCCAAAGGACAAACAAAACAGTTATGAAAATCAGGGCACATGATAATCTAATATCTCATGGGAATATTTGGGAAGAGATGGGAAAAGGGAGAAACAACACAAAAATTCCAAATCCCACCATATATTCAACTCTGAGCAATCTAAAAAGAAAGTGTCTTACCTCAAGTTTATACGCCCTGTCCCTGCTGAGGGGCTCCAAAGGAAAACTCAGGTTATTTGCTTCTGCCAGGTAACGCAAATCAAAATAATACTTGGCATAAACACTGGAGGGAACATTAATATTGAACTGCAACAGCTCAAGAAACTGGCGTTCCAGCTCGTTCCTGTAGAAAGAAGATAAATGTGAAAACATATTTCAGACTGTGCATTCTGAATGTAATTTACTTTAAATTGCAAATGGTATAAACCAAGTTCATTTCTTATTCTTGCCAGACACAATTATCCTAGCCTAAGGTTTGACCTAGTCTACCAAGTTCTGTCGGCCTACATACACCACTGAGGAATATGAAAGATGCTGCACCTTGCAGCTGCTACAGTGATGCTCATCAAACCCAGACACAAACTTTTCCTAGTGGAAGGGCACCTTTATCAGTTTAGCTAATACAACATGGGAAAGAAAAGCTAGCAGGAAAAAAATTTTCTTGTCGTTTCTGCTGTACCTCCACTAGGTGGATCTGCAGACACGGCTATGCAAACACAAAACACAAACATGCCCTAAATTTGTCGGACATCTCTCAAAAATGCTGCAAATTACTCTAAGACCTAAATTACTGGAGAACTTATTTATTCTCTTCAGCCTTTCATAATCAATCATTTAAAACTAGTCATGGGAAACCTGAATTTTTCAGCGTACTGTCTTATCTATCTTTATGAACAAAATGAAGACATTTTTCCCTAGGACGTGCAATCAAAATTCACAGTGGTGATCATTTGTTTTTCCATACCTAAAACAAATGTGTTTGTCAAAATATCTGATAGGAACAGAGGTCCTATTTGAGCTCCCACCCCATGAAAACTTTGGTATAGCAATACATAATTTACTGGTGTAGGTAATAAAAAAGTATGTTGAGAAATAAGTAGATCAACAAAATTAAGGACTGGAAATTTTCATAAATGGCATGGTAACTAGATATCCTACATAATACTTATGTAGGGACATATGACATATTCAAAACAGCGATTTCAAGATACAAGAAATAAAAAAATACATAGGTAGTAAAAGCTGTTCGCATTTGCTGAAGGGTATATGGACTGCAGAGCTGTGTTACCAGCAGGTACTGACTATGATACTGCATTTAAGTTACATTTTGACTGCAGTGCAAGTGTGCAAGGAATGTGCAGGCAGTTGGCAATAGAAGAGGAAGGCTCTGAGGATAAAAAGTACTGGTACAGTAGTTTTTCAACACCGAATGATTTTTCTTCTCACTCTTTACTCTTACATCACTCTTACATCATAATCATTGTCCTTCCCTGCCTTCACTCTCTCTCTGCCAAAATGCTATATTTACATAATGAGAAATATTAATTAACATTAAAAGATTACCTAAAAGCTGGATATGGACTCTTTGGCATGAATTCACACTGTTGAAGATTCTAGCTTTTAAAAAATCCAAATTAAAAAAAATTACATTTTAAGACGTTTATCAACAAATACAGAAGATTATCTTTAAATGTCGTTTTATACTACCAATATTTTACTTTCTCCAAGCAAAGCCTAAAGATGTATGTTAATGGATAATATAAAGCCTATTTTAATGGAGGAAGACATTGGCTGTACCTCTTTTGAAAAGCATCCCCAAATGTTTAAGAACCTAGTCTCAGATCCTTACTATCCCCTACGTCCCAGATTTGAAGGTTAGATCAGCAGACTAACTACAGCTGAGAAAGAACAAAAAAATACAGGTATTTCGGATTTGAACTAATGTAATTTAACTAAGCACCATACCCTTCTTCCCCGATACATCCACATTAGACTACTTTAGCATACGCTTTCCTGCGGCCACTCCACAAACTCACACCGAAACTCAAGGTAATGCTACCTACATGACTACAGAGACATACTGCAGTTCAGTCCTCCCACGTCCTCTGTTAGCTTTTAGGCACAGTTCAATGTACTGCTGGTGACTTACAAAACTCAGAAAGGTCTACATGATGTTTTGCAAGATACGCTTATACTGAATGATTCACAGCAGTTGAAGATTTTGACCTAGAGTTTTTCTGCCTTACTAATATAAACAATGAAAGCCCCCGACTTGCGTAGAGCTAGACACTTCAAAGTTGTCATACTGTGCTGTCCCAACTACCTGAAAAATAAGAAAGAAAAAAAACATCCACCACACTAGCGACAGGAGGAAAAAAACTTTGGAACAACTGGCAGCAGGAATATAAACATCAACAAGCACCAAAATCTTTGCTGAAGGATTGACAAGGAGCCCCAAACACAAAGCCCATGAGCCAGGTCACCAAGTACCATATAGAGCGCACAGGATCCCCAAAGGCTTCTGGTTTTGCAGTTTGTGAGAACCCTTAAACCTTTAAGAAAAGGTTAAGAAGCTAAAAACTTGAGGACAAGGACTCATCACAGTTTGGCTGAGGGAAAGCGCAGTGCAGGAAGAGGGCCGATGTTAGCACGGGTCTGCCACGTGATAATGGTGTTATGTAGCTCAAGTGCAACTTCTAACAGTAGCATCATCACATGTGTTTGTCAAAAACAATAACCGCTTTTTTTGTTTCCTTTCACACCATCACAGTACGCCTCATCACCTGCCTTCAAAAAAAGCCCTGAGAATCAGCAATTTCAAAACTCATATTTATAACCATTCCTGATTAATACTGTCACACAGCACAGTCAAACCTGCCAGTCTGCTGCAAGCTGTTCAGCAATCTATTTCAGCTCATGTCCCAGCTTCAGAAATACTTTAAAAGGTCCCAGATTTGCCTTGGAAGAGGAGTGAATGGAGGGGAGCCCTTACTGCCACTGAATACCCGAAAGCATGAGAAAAGGATCAAGGGAAAAGTAGTTTAGCAAAATCATTCAGGAAACACTCAAAACAGTCAAGGAAGCATTATCAAATTGTTCTGCATGGAATAATATTGCATACAGAAATGTCAAGGGCCTGATTTTAGCTTCTTGTCCCCTCTACCCCCCCTTTTATTTTGGAAATCTCATTCTGTCTAGGTTATGTCGGAAAAGAAGTATCATTAACCATCCTTCAAGTAACTTACATATTTTGAAACAGATACTGAAATGGCATTATGTGGTATTTCCCACCCCTATTTTGAAATAAGAGTTTTCCCCCAAACTAATGAAAGTACCTGCAGCATACCACAGCAACGCAAGCTTTGTGTTTTTCACTTTGACTCGGGGAAAAATCCCCACCTTATTACAAATTGCTTGTTAGTACAAGATTTAGAGATAACTTTTCTAATACTTGAGCAATGACAGCTACTCACAATTTATAAGTCTTATCTAGCCGTGTACGAGCATGCTTAATTTAAAGCAATCAGCTGACTCCTAACTTTCAACCTTTCCCTTACAGATCATTTTTAGACCAGCTATAAATCTGACAAACAGTGAACGATTAAGAAACTAAATTAGGGCTGCTTTAGCAAAAACGCTTGGCCTTTCGCTAGTTTGAGATTGCAAACTGTGATTCAAAAACCATTCTGCCTGTACAAACATTTCTTCTCATCTGCTTCCCTCCTTCCCTCCTCCCAGAGTGGTTATCCACCACCAACTCTCTTCAGTGGCTGCGATCCTGACTTAAGCGAGTTAAAGCAGAGACAAGTCTATGTAGTTCTCATTACAGATACTTAGCTCTGCTTAAAAGAGCTCTGAAACACACAGATACTGTACTAAATCATCTTTTTAATAATTTTATTGTTATTAGTTCTTATAAAAAAGGGGTGCCGTGCCCCAGTAGACAGAAAACATCACTCTCCGAATGCATGAGCGACAGTGGCCTGTCAAGGCATCCGTCCCTGCCAGCACCATCCCAGCACCAGTTCCAACCGCAGCCCTTCCAGGACCGCTCCCGCACGCACGCCAGCTCAGGTAAGGGCGCCTCGGAAAGCGTGCGTGGTATGTGACTCAGCCCTGAACGTATAGATGACACAAACCCCAGGCACTTCAGCCAATATATGTAATAGCTGCTAACCAACCAAACAAAAAAAAGCACTAGACTATTTAGAGAAACGAGCATTCATTTTTGTATTTGTAAACATTACGATCTTAAGTGTGTTAATTCTTATTACAGTTCTTTTTATTACTGTTTAATATACTCTTAATATGACTCGGGAGTATCCAGCCAGATATCTCAACTCTCTGTGCTGTTACAATATGCACTTCTCAAGAATGCCATCAGATTAAAAAAAAAAAAATTAGAAAAAATGGAAATTTCTCTTTGCCAGTTAAAATACTAGATTTTTAACATCTTGCAAATGAACTCAGCAGAATACGGGGGGGGGGGGAACCCAAACCCCAAAAGAACTAATTTTGAATAATGGCAATAAATAAGTGGGTGAACATCTAAGGGTCATTAGGACCACAAGAATTTTTTTTTCCTGCCTTACATGTTGGTCTGCTGTCTGTATGGAGAACTAGCACGACAGTAAATGTCGCTGAAGTGAATACACGCAGACTCACTGGACGTGGGGTTTTTTTGTCAAGTCATACACTTAAATATTCTGCAGGTCTGCTTCCATCACTGCACATGAACATCCAGTGGTAAAATAGATTTCAACCAGAAAACAAAAATAACTCACCTCTTCTTTGTAAAGAACTGTCAAGCAGACCTCATGCCATCTATCAGCATCCACCATGTTTACATACAATGCAGATATACAAACTTTATATAATTTATGAGAGACCTTCCCATCCCCCTTATACACACAGATCTTGGCATTCATTGACAAAGATAAACATACTGCACTCACATGTCTTCAACCGTGATATCTTTCAGGATCTGGCAGTAATCCACGTTCCACACTGCCTGGTCGTCCCAAACTTTGGATGCCAGTAGAATGGCACCCAGTACAATTCGCTTCCAGTTTGCTGGACAAATATCTATCTCTGCATAAGTTAAAAGTCTTTCAAGATATACCTGTGGAAACACATTAAAATCAAGACTTAATCTATCTTGCTATTAAGCAGAAATGAAAAAGAAAACTATTCCCATAAACCCATTCCAGCAACTTTATAAGAGTAATCTGCTCTCAAGAAGATTTTTTTATAAAAGTTGTAGGTTTAAATACATATATTTATGCCAAGCTCAAGACTGAATGTGATAAATTCATATTTTAGTTGGCCTTTGCCTTCTGATCATATTACCAGAAACAAAACTGTTATTTTTCTATCTGTAACTGTTGGTAATATAGTCACATGTTGGAATGAATTCAAATGATCACTTAAATAAATTATTAAAATAATAATGTAAATAAATAAAATGCTAATGACTAACGAGAAAGGCAAGGGTATGCTACCAGTAATAGTTACTAGCTATTATACAAACAACTATAGTTGTAATTCACAGGCAGTCAGTTATCAGATACGGCATCATGTCATGCCGGGCCCCTCTGGCGAGCCTGTGTGAAGAGGTTCTATAGGCACCTATAGGGTGGGCGGAGGAACAGTTACCACAGAAACAGCAAGCTGAACAGAGAGGAGAAGTATGTGCTAAGAAGGTAATTCATAACGGTTTCCTCTGGACCGATAAGCTCTGGAGATGAATAACAGTAGTCCTGTTGGACATGCAAGAACTGACAAACTCAGGACACCATAGACTGGCCCAGTCTGCCCAAGGCCACCAAAGCAGGGTAGCATTGACCAGAGCTCGTATGACCCAGACCTCATCCAAGAAGGTGGTGGGTACTATTTACAAACACTACAGGATTATACACGCACATCTGATGAAGCAAGGGACCGTGGAGGGACTTTCTGAACACCTACCAAAAAACTGCTCAGGGGGGGAGTGCAGTATGACCCTCTGCTTCCAAACACAGCGCGAGGCTGGCCCCCCCGGCTGATGCTCCAGCCAGGGAACTAGGGGTGAATACGGGAGGGACCCACTGAATACTTCTGCAATCCACAACATTTAAACAGTTTATACACTAGCTGAGAAGACACAGAATAAATATCTTGTGGTTTGACTAAGTTAATGTTTATTAGCACCTAATCAAATAATACCCAAAGAATAGCTAATATATCCAACATTCAATGCAGGATACATGCTGGTAAGGGTTTGAGGGGAAGGGGAAAAGGGGGATGTAGGGGGAAAACTTTAAAACGGGAACAGCTCACTTGTGATTTTCTATAAGGACGCACACTCATACAAGCACACAGAGGACCTTCAGTGATTTGTGCTCCTGGAAAGGTCTAGCATTAGTGGAAAATATTACATACTTAAAAAATAATAATTCATATATTTTGAAGCTCGTGTATTTTTATGAGTCACCAATAACATCAAGGCCAATTACATCCTTCATATAGTTTTGTTCATTAATTTTCACAATTATGATATGTACAAGTAATTAGAGTTTGGCAACAAGATCCTCAAGACCAGTAGACAGCTGTTGTATAATTTAAAGCTTTACAGCGAAAAAAAATATTTTATAGAAAAATATTAAATATCTGAATACATGTACACAGGTATTCACCTCACAAAATGAAGTGTCTCACACACTCTGCAGTATAAATGGCATATGGAGCAAGAAAATCATGGGAAAAATACAAAACACAGTATTAGACAACTTTTGTTCAAAGTGGCCACCACAAAGTGTAGTTCTTTGCTTCCTACTCTTACTGAATGAAAATAAAACTCGAGTTACAAAATCTGTAATGGTCACTAATACAGTCATATTAAAATGAATTCATGGGTAAAAAGTATAAAATTTTCTCTCCTCAACAGACCACCTCTCCCAAGCAAGAGATTTCTCAGTCCACTGGGAGGTTGTTTCAAACAGATTTCACTGTGCTCTTCTGGCAATGATTTAAGGAAACTCAGATGCAGTCATTTATTAAGTTAGTAAATTCCACTCTGATTTAAAAACAAAATTTTTTACTGCCTTCACTAGCATCAAGGAAGTGAACTTGTTCTGCAGTTTCGTTTCGCACCTGCAGAACAACTTGCTGTGCATGAAGGAGCAGAACTTGAAACTGGAAGTGCTTCAACGTGACAGCACAGACGCATTCACTACAACCAACAATTAGTCCTGATATGCTACTCTATAAAAACACAGGTTTGCATTTACTGAAGAATAACCTATTCTTTGTATCTCGTAATAGATCTTATAATACCCTCTTCACTGCATTGTGATAAAAAGCAATTAGGTGGTTATTCAGGTTGCTAGTACTCTCACAAGAGTCTACATCGACTGACAGAAACTAGCAGGAGATTTTAATGAGATACTCTGATGAAAGTACAATATACACACAAAATATTATACCTACCTGAAAGGCTGCATATTTTATAAAAACAGAACGCTGCTTGGGATTCTGAAGGGCCAGCATTTTGTGTTAAATTTTAAATAGCTAAAGATATTGTTCCACAGATGCTGAAGGAAATTTACTTCTGCTCTAACAGAAGAAATACATGGCTGCTAAGAAAACTGAAAATATTCGTTTAAGGTATATATGTTTTAAAAGAATGTTGAAGTTTTCTACTTATCAATGTAAATCATTTTTTTAATGAGGGATTACGACTGATTTATAGATAATTACTAAAACCCACAAAATGTTCAGAAAATATTTATCCCAAGTTTTGGGGATATCTGTACCTTCAAGTAAATACTGGACTAACTTTAAACAAGTAACAACAACTAACTTGTAAAAGGAGCGTACATACAAAATGGCAGATGCAAAGAAATCTTATTTGGAAAAGCATAATCTCATTGATACTACCAATGCCAAAACAGTTTCAATGAATTTTTGAAATTATAGAATACTCAAAAAGTCTGAATATTTACAGTATGTTGCATATTACAGACTGGTCAAATGAAAAAAAAAAATGCTCAGTAAAAGACCTTTGGCTTTCTCACTCCCCAGAGGGTTCTCTATTTTTCTTGTGTTAATGAGGAATTAACCTTAATCTTGTTTTAGACACTTCGTTGAACTCAAGCTACGTCATCAGGCACAAAAAGACAGGCATAATAAACATTCAAAAATATCTGTGAAAACAAAGTTATACTCAGCCACAAGGTCAGAATCTTTACAGCATGAGACATCACAGATAAAACTGTTGATTCTTCTTTTTTTCTTCCTTAAAAAATAAGAAACATATAGGTAGCAAGATATCATAAACCTAAAGCTGAATTTTTCAAGAGGCCAGATGCCAGACTCCTGAATACACCATTTCTTCTTTAGCTACGATTTGCCCCTGTCTGCCATCCTAGCGCTGAAGAAAACCGTAACATTATCTGATAATACTGCAAAACAAAATATCGCTAATTGTTAAAAAATTTATTTTCCTTTATAAGGAAGGCAAAACAGTATTTAAGCACAAAATTACAAATTTCAAATTATGTGTCAAGCCCATTATTAAAAATAAGAGTTTTGACTTTCTAGTTAGAGCATCACTCTGAAAAGATTTTGATGTATAAAATTTGGTATTGGGAGACCACAGAAACACAAAGCTCAGTAAAAAGGTGGCACATGGATCTCACCAGAGTGTGCACTACCTGATGGTTCTGTTTAAAAGGCTGCCTTTTGCCTCCCAGGCAGCCTGCATAAACAAACCCCTTGACACGCTACATTACACAAACGAACTCGTTCAGCTTAGCAAGCAAGCAAAACTGCTCCTTGAATTATGAACAAACAGTATTCCCTGGAATTGCCCCGGGAAGCAGAAGACTTCTTCAAAGCAATACACTGTGCTAACGCAGGGAGCTTCATAAGCAGAAAGCGTACGGAAGCCATAATATCATGCCACTCTTAAATTGGGAAATGAACTTAATTTGCTTCAGTGCTGAATTTGACCCTTTACTGTTAAAGCAAACCTCTTAAATTTCCACTTCCCATATGCAGTTTTTGTAGATTTTGAATCACTACTCCACATCTATAGATAGACAAGGCATACAAAAATCAGAAAATACTATTCTTTCTTACATACAGCTCTAGCTTAGAAAAGAGAGAGAAAAAATAAAAAAAAAGAAGAAAAAAGAAAAAAACCCCAAGTAACCAAGTAAGGATTTTGTTGTGGGCTCAAACTCAAAGGCACTCAGAGAAGAAAAAGTAAACTGATAACAACAGATAAGAATGATATTGCAAGGAAAGACATAAAGAAGAATTCGTAACAGATGAACTTACACCTAAGTAAAAAGGGAGTGTAAACTTGCTGCTACCTTCCCACCAGCACATACTTGAGCAATCAGCTCTAAAAATTAAATAGGATCTCGATAAGACACTATTCTTAGAGTACTGTCATTACCACATTTGAGCATCTTCCAATAGCATGTTGAGGGATATGAATAATCGATCAAGTCCTTGGTGATGACTTGGGCTTAACCCCAGACATACTGTTTGCTGGAGTGAGGCTCTGTATCATTGTCTGATAAAGCTGAAGATGATAAATACCTCACCAGGAGAAAGGTGCTTAGGCCTCTGGCTCCTTTCTTGAAAATGCCCTAAGAGACCATTTTGTTGTGTTCATTTGCTGTGGCCTCCCTGACTCAGTCTTGAGTTTTAAGTGTATGTGTTCAAGTAAGAGAAAACAGAAAAAGAACAAGACTTCTTGCAGCAAACATTTGTAAAAGTTCATCAAGGTCCTCAGCTAATGTAGGAATTCACTGTAATCTAGGACTTGTCTCCCAAAGATACACCTATGCTGTCAATTAGTGTAGTTCTTCAACTTTCAGTCAAGCTCAGTTATACGCAGTCTTCATTCTAGCTCTCTCTATCTCTAGTTTGGAGAGACCCAGGTGACTCTGCAGATAGATAGTGAAATTTAGGCAGAAGAAAGGCTGGTACATACTTGAGCTCTCGCCCTACTGACGTAGAGCATCCTCCTAACAGCAGTATACATACAAACAAGTGTGTGTCTGTCTGCTAAGCAAATGTGAGAAAGTTCATTATTCCTGACTGTTTTCACCTCAGAGCATTTCAATATACTAGGCCCAGGCCATGGTAACAGCCCAAGCACCAAGACTTTGACTTTGATGGGACATCAGAGTAGAAAGGAGAGGTAGAGCCTGCCACGCACTCGGCAGTCTGCACTGCCGAAGGAGACGCTCCTGGCTGCTGCAAAGATGTGCTGAATCAGTGCAGACTTTTGGAGAAGGGCCAGGTGGCTCCCAGCCCGCTTGAAGAGGAAGGCTGGTGGATGGTTAGTCACTACGCTACTCATCCCAAACAAACTTGTTGCTGGTGGGAGAACACCACCTGCTTTTGCTGGCAAAAGCAAGTGAGTCTTCCCACATGCAGGCAGGCATTCTCCACCTCATTTAAAAAAAAAAAAAAAAAAAAAATCACTGCAAACATTGACCTTGTAATGGTAAATGTGACATACGAAAATGCCATTTGTATGCAATTATGTCTACACATTGAATAGTGTCTTAAACATAAACACAGGGGTCATTTTCTTAAATATAGTTTTTGTATTGAACAGACTTGAGATTCTCTGTGTACTATGCGGTTCAGTATATTCATGTGTTGTAATGAATTTCACTGGCTTCATTTTCAAAAGCAAAACTTTCTACATTTTCTTTAGGACTAGCTGTTCTGAAGTCATATAATAAAGCTGAATTTTAAAAGCTCACTGTAGAAAAGAATATTGTAACTCGCATCTCAGAACACTGGAAGAAATTTACTTAGATGTCAAGAGACCAAAAAATGCAGAAGAAAATGTGAGAAACACTGGTTTGGGGGTTGTTTTTTAAACAAAAGTCTGAAAACCTCATTTCCTCTGGATTATTTCAGCAGGTGTTCCTTTATAGATCCAGAACTAATAAGAGATAAAATAAGCCTTTAGTATCCAGAAGACATAAGTTAAAATAAATGCCATGATTTGCCTCCACTCATTTTTAATAGCTGGATCCATGCTTACGGATGGAACTAAAGCTTAAAACAAACTGAAGCTGCTATACTAACGTCACTTTTCTTCTATTTAATTCATCCTTTGCAGTGCCTCTTCTGAAAGTAAGCTTTTGTGGCCAAACTTCTGAGCGTTTCTCTCCTAAATATTCAAAAGTTCAATTCCAAAAAGGCAACAGATTTATTCTGCCTTAATTCAACACCTAGTTCTCCTCCAACACTTTAATAGCTTCCAAGAGCCATCTTTATCACACGTATCATTACCCACTTAGTTCTGTGACTGTATCTTTATAGATTTTTACAGAATGAGAGCAAGACTATTTAAGTAAAAGATTAAAGTTACTGATGTTACATTAGCAGAAGCTGTCAGTGGCTCCAGTCAAACAACATACCATTCTGAATTTTTCCCAGCTTGCAAACAAGTGTAACTCAGTGTTAATACCAACAATACTACAATCTTCAAAACTGATTTGTAACATAATTCAGTTCCTAGCTGAAATGAAAATGCAGTTCTGATCTGGAAAATGTCAATGGACTTTGGTGCATCAATACATTTTTACTTACAAACTCAATAGCTTGGAGTCTGATGCCTCCATTATTAGTCTACTATGTCTGGGAATGAACCATATGGTTTTATACATCAGTCTTTATGTGTCAGTCTAACAAGCTTTGATGGACAACACTTGCAGCCCATTGGAGACATTTTAGTAATTTGAGCCCACTTCAGAAGATACACTTCACAGAGTTAAGATTTCAGAAGAGCACTACTGGATTAGTATTTTCCATCTCTTCCCACAGACTCACACCAAGATTTTGCAATGATTGACCTTTACACTTGGAATATCAGCAAATTATTACTTAATCAGAAGTGAAACCAATTGGGTGATTTGTCTTTGCTGCTAATTCATTTATCTGAATTAAAAAGAATTTAATTCTATTAATTACATAAAATTACCACTCTGTGGGTATAGATAATCCCAAATTGGCTTTGAGTTCAGTGAACTCTGGAGAGGTTCATTAGCTTAGATGCAGCACCACAGGAATGTAGTTAAATGGCTTCCAAAGCCATTTCAAGTCCAGCAGAGGTACAGAACTGATTTGTTTCAGCACAAATAAATAGAGCTCATAAATCTGCCAGACCCAAAATGACTCCATGCTGAGCTAGTTTGGATGCCTCTGATCTTAACTCCCAGGACTTGGACTTGCAATAGCATGGTGGTGAGGCATTTAGCCATCCATTATCACCACTGGTCCTAGGGGGCTTTTTTTTACCCAGACACAGAACTGTAACACAGCACGAGGCTAACCAGATGGGCACCAGCATCCAAGCTCCAGCAATGCTGCTCCAGCAGGGCTGCTGCTGAGGGGGTGATTATTGCAGCTGGGTGAATCCATCCTGGACTTCCTGAGTGTCTGATAGGAACCACAGCATCCAGTGTTGCCCCAGTTATCTAGGATGTCTGGCTCCCCATGATCCTGGACAGCAGAGAATTGGTTACACAACATCCCAATCAACAGAACATAAATCCATTTGAAGAAATTGAAAACTAAAGATAGCACTGAAGGGTTCAGTTTTAATTAGTGCGAAACAGCATCTCATTTTTTCCATCTCAGAGGACATGATAACATACTTTGTATATTATATAATATTCTTAAGTAGAAAGAAAAGTTAAAATACTGGACGAGGTTTATTCCTACTTTTTTCCCCCTTTCAGGAGGATATATATCAAACATGAAAGTGTCAAATCATTTCATTTCAGTATTTCCTAATCCAAAGGAACACTCAAATTTTATTAAATTCTTACTATAGGGTTCTTCTAAAAGCTTTGTTTCTCTTTTTTACTTCATTTTGAAGCTATTCAACATTAACCTCCAATATCCCACTGATACCTCTTATCACACTGGAGTTGCAGTCTAAGCACCCAAAATACCGTAATACTTTTTTTTAGGTTTCCCTAAAACAATGGAGCAGGTTTTCTATGGATGTTATGAAATTTCCATCCTTGGAGAAATTGAGAACTCAACTGGTCAGACCCTGATCAGCCTGATCCAGCTGGTCATGCTCTGAGCACAGGCCAGACCAGACGTGGCCTCCAGAGGTCCCCTCCAAACTAAATGATTCTGTGATTATATCTGTCTGCAGGACTAGAGCTCCCTGCGGTGCAACGTGGAGAGGTCAGGAGCTGTGCATTGCCTCCGAGGAGGCTGAGTGGGAGTCTCCGCACACTAAAGAAATGGGCAATCACGAAGGAATGTCACTGACATTACTAGAATAATTCTGAATTTCGAGGCAGTGGCAAGAGCAAAGCATTATCTTTTCTCATGCTATTTTTATATTGCTTTATGTCACATTCTACCTCTATTTTACCAATAAAACTCTAGTGGCTTTAATTATTTCTCACTTGATTTACACTGACAGAAAGGAGACGATGTTTTTGGTATTTTAATTACCACAATCAAATGAACATGTATTTGCAAAAACCTCACTCCCTCCCTCTCCTATTTAAACTCCATATGAACTCACTAGGTAACCTGCATTATAAGTTGCAGGAGCACAGAATAACTAATGAAGACAGTTTCCATCCCAACGCATCACAAAGAAATACACAGTCCTCTCTCTTTAATGAGAAAACTTCAGTGTGTCACAATGCCTTGAAACAAAAAAAGATACTTGTATGGAAAAAATTATAATTGGTAGTGGGTCCCATATAGCTAAATTATGGCTCTAATTTAATCACTAAATTGCCATATGCTCTGTTCTAAGCAATCAGCCAGTTCCCTACCACGACTCTCCAGAAATAACTGTGCTTTGCAATTGCCCAGCTGGGCATTTACAATGTTCCACAAAGGTCTGGTGCCATACAGTTGGTGGAAAAGGACATCACATCATCATGGTCCTTGCAAATTCATCCAATTTTTATTTTTGAGACCAAATGCTGAAAAAGAACAACAAACGCAGTCACAAAACTCTGAACATGTGAACAACTGCAAAGTACCATTGTAGATATTGACAGGAAGCACTAATGGAATTGCGAGAAAAGTCACGTCTCCAGGTTTGCCCCCTAATTTACTCATTTTAAGACAAAGACCTGTAATACCTGCAAAACGCACTCAAACTATTAGGCAACATCGACTTTCCAGTCTAAAACTGGGATCACTATTCATTCCTGGCCCACACAGAAGCCCTTAGACATGCATCAGGAAACAGACGCCCATTCTTTCACTGAATGTCCTCTTCTCTTGGGCATTTAAAAAAATTCCCTCCCAACCCCCAGCTTGAACGTTCTCTTTTTATGAAGTGTATATTCCGGCAGGCATAAAGCAAGACTTGACTAAGAGACATGTAAGTATTAACTGATAATCATTCATGTGTTGTATGTTAAGACTGTAGTCAAAAGATGAGAATAGCCCTGAAACCAGGGACCAGAATCTGAGTCTTCTGCTCCCACCAGTGCCTGGAGCACAGGTACGAAGCCCCTGTTCCTCTTGCCCTTTTCCAGAGCATACCCTGACACATGGCCAGCTGCCAAGGGGCTCAGGATCCACAGCACAGGTAGAGAGAGACCTTCTCTCTGCGCCTGGGAGACCTTCTTCAGATGTGGCAAAGCGGTGGGCTCTGGCCACCTCCCAGGGAATGCCTGAAGCCCAGGACAAAGCTGGACACCAACAATACTGGATACACACAATTCTTCTCATGGGTTTCTTACACAAGGTGGAACCTAGCTTCAGTGCTTTGCCTTGCTCACCCAACCACACTCGCGATCCCTTCTGGTCACTTGATGGAGTGACAGCGTCAAATCAGGCAATAAACAGTACTTTGCATTGTACTCTGAGGTCTTCGGAGAAACCTGCATCTTCCATTAGCTGCATAAGGATCGGTAGTTATACTGGGCCAGCTGAAAAGGACCTCTGCTGCAGATCAAGTGTCTCTATGGACTCTGATCACTTTTTTTGGCATTTCTGTTTTCTTTTAAACAAGTATCAGATTTTTGATACTTCAACTGTAATATGAAAAAAAAAAAAGTATTTTACCAGCATTTACAAATAAAAATATCCCAGTGAAAGGAAATCAATTAAAAGCTTTTTCCTTTCCTCCAAACATACAGAAAACATAATTCTCCTCAAATACTATAATTTTCACACAGTTCAACAATCTTCTTTCTACAGCTAGTTGCTGAAAATGTGACTGAAGAATACAATAAGAACTCAGGAATATCTTGCTGGATTAATTAAATCCCTATTTTTCAAAAGGTGAATTTATTCTTATGGACTTCAAATTTCAAGTTTACCAATATCAAATCCTCTCAGTCACAGTATGAACTTTGTAACATATTTCAAAAGCACGCTCCTCTGAACTTCACAGAAATAATTCAGCTCACATATTGTATGTATTTATATATCACTGTATCTGATCTGTCTAAAGCATATAGACCTAGCATATTTGCCTATTTGCAAATGCAAAATGTATCCTCTCTGAAACTACTGCAGACATGGAAGAATATTAGGAGCCTTAGATTTGGCTTATTTGCAAAGAAACTCAGAAAGTCATGCCAAGGCAAAGCAGAAAACTTGGACCATTCTCCTCTTCAGGTCTAGTTAATAGGATTGTTTTTACAGAACAAAAGAACAAAGCATAAATATTTAATTCTTATGACATGCAAACACTGTATTGTTTTCCTGTTGCTATGGATAACGCTCCTGTTCAATTTTTATTCGCTATCCAATTAGTAGATTAACAGAAGTGCAACTTGCCACCTCTGCACTTGAGGAGACGGTGAAGACGAGACAGGCATTTCTCAGTTTTAGCAAGGGTGGGAATACTCCGGGTCAAGAGAGAAGCACATGTGTTATTTTTCTCACAAAGTCAGGTCACAGAGTATAGTTCAGCTGTTCACTGGGACGAAAACCATTATTTGCAAGACTTTATCAGCAACACAATTTTTAAAACTAATTTTATTCTTATGGTATTATTTTATAAATACATAATGTGAATTAGCATTTAATTGTTTCAACCTGAGATTTTAATTTTTCACCTCTCAGTATGGGAAGTCTCTTGGCAGCTCTGGAGGCTGTGTGAAAATTAATTTTTTTCTTTAATTATAAATTGGGTTTGCTGTAATAGTGGAGGCTTTAATTGAAATATTTTAATTAAGTGCTTGAAGCAACACAATGCTGGCTTTTTGCTGGAGACTAGTTTATCTAACAGTCTGGAGTTTCACATTTACTCAGCTCCTGTGCTGAACATACAGACTGCTATATAACCAATTGTAACTGCTGCTTCTACCTGGCTAACGGCACGTAAAAAGACAAACAGCGAGTGCATTCAACTACACACCTTACACGATGTTAATAATCTGGGCAGTAAAAAGGGGTGGTTAGGACTGTTTAAAAATAATTAGAGTGAGTGAAAGAAAGATAATAGTTGTAGCATCTTGTTCAAAATGTATTGTGATCCTCACAGATATACGTCCTGCCTTCTGGCAGCCCTCCCAGGAGGAACAAGTGGCAGACAGGGCTATCAGATTGCTCTCCGACGGACGGCCAGACTGTGGCAAAACATGAGCTCCAGCAGGGAATGCTGTCCTCTTCTTCTCCAGACAGGATATCAAAATTGAAAGCACTTGGAAGGTTCATAAACAGCAGTACCAACACTATTAAGATTTCAGGAGTGTGGGGAGGGGAGAAGGTTGATTGCTTTTTAACACATTAATTTCCACATTTGAACATTTCAGAAACAATACGATCTGTCTCTGGGGCCCCTCCTGATGACACTAACAGATAAAGAAATGGCATCTAGAATTACAGAGGAAACTGAGAACAGCAGCAGCAGAAATTCATACTTGTAAAACACTACTTATCCAAAAACTCTGAAGCTTTCTGGAAAGAGGGGGTCTGGCAGGTGGCGTTATGCTGAAAACATGGGCAAGAACAGCAGAACAGTAATGCTGATCACCTGCACAAAATCTATCCGCAAACATCTGCATGGCTGTGTTGAGAACTAGGCTATAAAACAGTTTATCTGTTATCATTGTGTTGGGTAAAAAAACCCAAGCCACCTAAGGTTTCAAGCACTAACTACGGAAACTGCCTCTGCGATATAACTAATGAGTTAAAAACATTTATACTTCATTACAGATGACACCAAAAGAGTTACTTGCAGGGAAACCACATGAGAACCAGAAGAGGCAAGGATGTAGTTACAAGTGAAAGATATTGAAATGTATGCCTGAGTTAACAAGATTTGTGGGGAAGAACTCTCCATGCATTGCAGTAACAGGAAGATACTGTTATTTAAGAAAAGCCCTCTCCCCTTCTACTAAACAGTGCCCTCATTGATCAAGTAACCTAAGATCAAACAACAGATAACTACAACAAGGTTCCACTGTATTTGACAGTAGATTAATTAAACTACACAAGAACATACAGATTCACACAACATTATCTTGCTTCCAGCAGAAAACACTTAGGAAGAAAAGGAAGAAGGACAAGAACTTAGTACAATTATGTAAAAGAGACACACAAAATGTCGTTTCAGAAAACAAGTAATGGCTGGGTCAAGTATCTAGGTAGAGTAATACTTCAAAATGTAAGAGTGGAGCACTGCAGGGTGTTTCTTGCCCTGTTTCTCTCATATTCCTGTTCTGTACTGGCTAGTACAATTCATTCTGACTGTCTGAAGAAGAAAAGCCTGCCAACTAATCTTAGAAGCCAAGGGAGAGAGATTAACAGAGGAAATGAGTAGGTCTAGGCTTCAAAATCCACCTTCTCCAATTTCCCCTTCTTCCATCTCAAGTGCATAACAAAGCTGTTATGAAACCACATGTTGTAGTGGTAAAAAACATTTTGTGTTTTTAAAATCTGAGTTGAGAACATGGCCAAAATTGTGCCTGAAAGCTGAAGAGGCTTATTAGAGTTGGCAGGATAAAAATTTCAGGAAAATTAAGAAATTCTCAGCTGGTGGAGATCACTTTAGCTCCTTTAATCCACATTGCTATGCTGATCCACACCAGCTGAAAATCTGAACCTTCTTTTGTGTCGTGCTATTTTTAAGTAGCTACACTTCAGCCTTGAGTACAATTGTTCAATCCTATGACGTGGTCCTGAAAGACAAGTACAGTGCAAGTAAAAAAGAGCCATCACCAACATGTCCCAGTCACTCACCGAATCCTTCATGTGCCCATCAATTCTTATTAGTGCTATTAAATTACCTACAGCTGTTCCTGAGTCTCTGTTGGGAGCTACAACGATACACAGCAAACCCCCCAAAATGGAAGCCTTTCTGCTTTTAACATTCCCTCCTGTTCAGACCACTTATGCCCCCTGTGTTTTCTATTAGTCACCTTGGTGGCCTGTAACGTTATCACTCTGTAACGGCAAGACGTAACCCTGGCTTTTGTGTCGCATGTTACCCAATCTCTTCTTCCATCACTTACTCGCTGAAAGAAAATGAACTGTAGTTGCTCTTCCAATCAAGAAATCCCCTTGGTCTCCAGGGTGAGAAAAAATTCCATGGCAGCACCTAGATCTATTAAATCATACAAACCCAAGCTTTGGGAACAGAACTGGGTCTGTCAGGTCGTTGATGTCATCCCTCAGACACTCACCAGGGTGACAATGGCACATTCAGCAGTCAGTTGAGCAGCACTGAACAACGTCCGAACAAAGCGGTAAATCTGTTTCTGCTCCGGGTCATGTTTGTCATAATCTGGTGGCACTTCGGATTTCTGAGGAAGAAATACTTCCAAATAGGTGACCGAAACAAAACCAAGCAGACAGAAGGAAAGACAGTTCACATGAAAGGGAAGAAGAGGCAGATGAACTTACCGAAAGGGGATGAAGGTTTTCATCAAAAATATCTAAGAGCATTCTTCCGTCTGTGTCCCTAAAAGGTATTAAAACCAAAGTAGCGTCATTATCTGAACACGACAGCACGCAGCTCTCATAGACACAAGTGTATCATTAAAACTCCAATACTTCTCATGCTGCAGGGTGCTCAGGAACACTGCAGAAATGCGATTTTCAAATAGAAGTTGGATCTATTCTGCCATAAGGTTCAAATGTAATATGAAATCCATATTACAAAGTATGCTAAAGTTCTCAGCTTTCAATGCCAAAGACACACAGCTTTTGCACTCTGTACTGTGAGGCTTTTTCACAACCTAAGAGGTCCTACTATAACCTTATCATAAAATCAGCTCAGCTTATTCTCCTTTCCTTAACTGTTAATCCTTGCAATCTCTTCTTTTAACTAATTCCTCCTCCTCCTCTATTGTCAACATCATGAACATTAGCAAACATGCTGCACTATTTTTACAGTTAGCCTTTAGTTAATACATACATACTTCACTTTTTATTTCTTTGGAAAACCCTATTCTACTAATGATTTCTGAAAGCAAAAAGGAGTATACACAAAAAAAATTCAGACAAAATAATATTCCTATTAATTGGTTTTATTTGCTATTTTGCTCTCAGATCCCTGTTGCTCAAGATCAGCATGAAAGTTGATGCAACTTCATGAGCCTACCATCCAGAATGCAATTTAAGATTTTTGCTGTGTGTAATCTCAGCAGAAACAGGAACAATCACAAAAGCAAATGGTATAACAGTACCAGTCAGAACTGGACACTTTCTGGACAGATGCATCCATGTCACTTACTTATTACAATCCCTCCTTTATTTATAGCATCCCTGGTACTTGGGTCACTGAGTTCTTAAAAGAGAAACCACTGAATATGTTATCTATCTTTACTCAACAGCACATGCCTCTCAGAGCATGCAAACACGAGTTTTACAGTGGATTCATGTCTACAAAATGTACCTATTAGCAGCTAACATATGAACCTCAACATCTGAAGGTGACATTTTTTCTGCTATAAAGCCTGCTAGCACTGGAAATGAACTTTTTTTTTTTTTTTTTTTTTTTTTTTAAGGAGTACCTAAATTTAAACAAAAAAGCAGATTGAGATAATTACTAGAAAATTCGTAATCAGCAAGGATTTTAGGCCAGACTCTTTTACCCCTACATAAAAAGGCTAGTGTATCTTAATGCAGAAGTAGTCTCACTGGAACCATTGATGTGCTACAGTAAACTGTGGCCCTTCACAGTGAGAAGACAGAAAGAATTTCCTATTTTATTTCTTCATGCTGTAGCTGCTGCATGCTATGAAGGCACATTTGATTGCCCTCAAAATAATCTATTATAAAAAAAACCAAAAACAAACAAACAAAAAAAACAAACAAAAAATGAGTTGATAGGGTTTTCTCATCATTAGAACAAATTCACTTTGTTATCTTTCAAAAATGAACCATCTACTAATTAATCTAAGAATTTTTCACGGTTAGTTTGTTGGTGTTTATTTTATTTTATTTATTTATGTAGCAAATTCACCAATACTTATGCATTCCTCCGAAAACAAGACAGGTGCAGTCTTTTACCACTTGTTGAATGGCTAAGCACAACAAAAGCTGCAGAAAGCCAATCAATATAACAACGATAGGAGACACTGGGAAAAGAAGGAATGATAAATAGAAATGTTACAGTCAAATGAAATGTGGGAAACATATGAAGGAATATTCTATTTCATATGCAAAAAACTGGGACTGGTGAGAGTTTGGAATATTAGAAAGTAATTTAGTTTTAATCCTACTGTGCAGGAGAAAAGGAACAAATAAATATTGTCTGAAAAG
This sequence comes from Nipponia nippon, assembly GCF_047370975.1. Lineage (NCBI taxonomy): Eukaryota > Metazoa > Chordata > Aves > Pelecaniformes > Threskiornithidae > Nipponia > Nipponia nippon. The sequence continues at coordinate 152,757,867 of NW_028262290.1, read as the reverse complement.
AATTCTTCTCTGGCAAAGCAGGTGCTTGACTCGTTTTCTGTCAAAATCAACCTTGAGTCTATACAAGAGTTACAGCGGTTTCTTACTCCCCACCCCCCATAATGAACCAAAATCTGCCACATACGTCAACAACTTCCTCTCGCCTAGAATGGCAGGAAACAGAACATATGTTTTGCTATTGCTGTTTCAGCAGCAAGTACAACTGAACACTGTTATCACCTTGTCCCTCCGTTCCTAAATCAGAGACAACCGAAGACAGAACAGTCGTTTCAGCGTCGCTAATTGATGTACGCGAGCCTGCTCCAGCATCGCTGCCGAGACCATCTGTCCCGAGTGCGGCAGAGGGCGCGTTGGCAACGCACCTCCCCACCCCGGGCAGCTTCAGGACGGAGACGCAGCAACCAGTTCTTCCCGAATAAATCACCTCTCCATCCCAAAAGCGAAAGGACAGATAACAAGATTCCCAAGAAGATAACATTCAGAATGTATTTGTTTTCAAGACACTGACATGGGACTCTATTTTATAAAGGTTTAGCCTCCCTGTTTACTAGTTGCAGATCAAATTTGCATCAAGTCCTGTGAGACCACGAATGGGCATATTTTACTACAGACAGAAATCGGCTCCGTGGCAATCGGCACGAAGCGAGCCTGGTGTACTCTTGCTCTGGATCCCTCTTGCTCGACCGTGAGCTCTTACTGAAGTTTCTCACCCTTTGTAGTCCCTAATGTGCTCCATTCTCCTGAGCCTTTCACTCAGCTGGCATCATACTTAACAGAGTGCTTAAGAGTAACTTATTTCCACAAAACTTTAGAGTCTGATTACCTGTGATATCTCTATTATTTAGTCAAGCATAGTAAAAATTGACTAGTTAGCCAAACTAACTCAGGGACGATGGAGGTAAGGGGAAAAAGGGAACCACAGATGGATAAACAAGTAATCCAAGCATGATCACTCACGCCTCATTTCCTGGGAAATGAGATTAAAAGTTTGTGAAAAGATTTCACTCCCACTTTTACTTTACATATTGCCATGTTTCAGTCCAAGGCCCGCTGACGTCTTGGAAAGTCTTCTAAGAGCTTTCAGCAGGGATCAAGCCCTGAGCCTTTCTGCCCTTGTGCACTTCTAAAGGTTTCTCTTTAGATGTTAGCCTTGTTTTAAGAAGTGTGATGGGTTCCAGTGACCTGAAACATGGTCCCAAATGACGTACCCGGTTAACTTTAAACTTATGAGTAATTCCTGTTGTTCTAGTCGGACTTCTTACAGTCCAGAAGAAAAATCATGTAAGTGGCTTGTTAGATCGAGATCTAAGCCAAGTTCTCTGAAAAGACACATTGAAAAGCCATGGACACAGAAGTGACTTAAAATATTTATACAATCTCTCCTTAGAAATGTCAGGACATACTATTTTATGATACTGTGACATATCACGAGGACAGGGAATTTAAGATACAAAAGTGCAATTCAACATGAAGAAAGCTAATTTACGTACCAAGTTACTTTTTAGAGAACTTATTTTCTATGCAATTTCAATCAGCTTCACTGAGCAGAGATCTAAAACATACTACACCAGAAGAGATAAGCCAGAACCTGCTCTGTTTCTGAGGCATCTTGAATTACATCTATTTACAATGTCACTCTTACTGTATAATTAACAGTTTCTATTTCAAAACCAATTAACTGATCATTGATTTACACAGTTAACTCCGAAAATCACTATTCAGATTTCTCTACATGTAATTGCAACATATGCAACAATACAGAAGTGCCCAGTGCATATAAAACCGAACACTGAATCATCAAAGTTTTTCAATGCTGAACTGTACTTCCAGATTTTTACAGTACGGAATCCTCTAATTTTTATTTTTCTAAACAAAATAATATATATAAAAAATACAAAAGAATATGTTCTCATTTCTAACATGGGAAATAAGAAAACTACTACCCAAAAACATTGTGAAAGAAACAGAGCATGGATTTTTAGGGTCTGAGCAGTTAATTTGTTTTGATTAAAGATATCTTCACTACAAGATTTCATTATTCACATACCTGTTTTTGATGTGGTAATATATTGCAAGAGCTACACTGTAAAGAAAAATACAGAGTTAATATCTCAGGACTGTCAAATTATATTATTTGTCATATTAACACACAAATTTAAAACCTAGCACAATGCATGATAAAAAGTATGCTCAACAGCCTGTTTTCTTCTGTTCATTGTTAGATACCAGGAAAACTGCTGTAAATAGACAATTTTATAATATTTGTTCAGCACACTCCAAGTGCCTCCTTTTCACTAGTGATGAAGTACCTTACAAAAATCCTCATATTCCACATACCAAGTTGCACATACTGCCCATTTAATGCCCTACTCCACTAAAGTCAATGCTAAAACTCCCACTGACTTCCAAGGTTGAAGATAAGGCATGCAGGCATTGGACATTGTCTTTTATTGTTTGCTAATGTTGCCAGGCTAACATGAAATGTTTTAATCACCATTGCCTTATGATTTTATATTTAAATCCATTAACTTTGGGCTGTCTTTCTATGTAGTTACTCACAAACCAGACTCAAATACCAGGCTCCTACAGTTTTATGGCATCAAGTTACTTATTTTAACTCTGGAAAGATGACTCCCTGAATAACTTACTGCATTATACATTTCCCATGTTCTTGACCACACATCCAAGTACCTCTGTTTATGTTCTGCGCAAAGACAAAATGTGTCCTTATATTCACAGAAAACTAAGATTTTAATTACATATACAACTAACTGATCCCATTCACATTCGAGACTGAAGAAAATTAAGACGTGGCTTCTCATGGCTCTTCTCCAGCTTCCAACTCATGATTCCAGCTTTATCGAAGGACATACGCTTTACCCATGACAAGAGCTTTATTGAAGAAGCTTTATTATCCCTCCCTACTTGTTCCAGCACCATAAAACCCAGGCAAAGCTACAGGGGAAGGAGAAGGGAGGAGGGAGTTCACCGATTCTATTTGTTGACAATCCGTTTTGTCAGTGATTCACTGTAAGATGCTTATGTCTTATACTGACGTAAAACTCCCCTCCTTTTCTTTTCCATAAAAGGCCTTTTAAAAGAGTCGATTGGTTGCTCTGTAATTTTATTCCAGAGTTCTTACATGAAAACAGACATACTGAGTGCTAGGAAAACAATATGTTGGAGCTACCCCATTAGTAGAATTTTAATTTTTTTTTTTTTAACAGCCATGTAGCAGAAAATATTTTTTCTTAGTTGAAAGTAAATATATTTTACTAACTTTGTATGAGCGTTACAGCTTTTACCTGGCTGCATTAGAAGTTTTGACATCATAAATGCTTTTCAAATTTGATTTTTTTCTATAGATACATATTTAAGGAATGAAGAGATACTGTGTAGCACGGACATTTAAAGGACACAGTTCTCAATGAACACAAAAGCCCACATTTATGAATGAATTTAATTTGACTGAAAGCTATTCAACAAAATGAATTAGTCCTAAAATTTAATTTTTAATTATGCCCCTAGGAACACACTTGCAGCTCCAGTTCACTTTATGAAAGCTGATGCAAGAATCTATGTGCAGAGGTCTGCTTGGTGCCCATATGGTTGCTTTTGTAACAAAATGTCAAATTAAATTTAGGAAAATATTTACTATTTAGAAATCTCTATCAGAAACTGAACGTCTTTCAGAGCTGTAATAGATAAACTCAGATCCAAGTTTCATTCTGCTTTTCATACGCTGGTTCAGCTAGCACTCAGTGTGCAGAAAAGAAGCTTATGAAGCTTTCCATCACCCTACCCTGGCCACCCTACTGATGCTGCAGATCTCCCATAGATGCGCTAATATTTTTAACAGGCTGGTGCATAATGTGACCCAGAAGAAATAAATGAGCTGGCCAAACTACATCCCTCATAGATTTACCTACAGGCAACAGTCATTTATCTGCAGAGACTGCCAGGATGGTGGCAAGAAATGATGTTGTACTACAAAGGCAATAATCCTGCAATCTCCCCACCCATAAATCTGTTAAATGTGCAGCCAGACAGGAGAGAAGAGGAGGCAAAGACTCCTCACCCAGAGGCCTCGTGTGCCAGAGTCCAGTTTCTCACCCCACATAACCCCTTTTCAAACCCTCTGACCCCTTGCAGCTTCCAACCCTTCCCACACTGGCAGCCTGGCCCCAGCCCTGCACAACTCCTCCCAGCCAGACCCAGCGCTGGCTCTTCCAGCCTGATGTGTCCCCTCTCCTCCCTACAGCTCTGCCCCCCGCTACGCAGCCCAAGTTTCTCCCAAACATCACCACCTTGCTCCCCCACAGCTTGCCTTTCTCTTTCCTCTTTCGCAAGGTTGCTGCTGGCCACCATGGCCCGCTGAAAACGCTTCTCAGCTGCTGCGGACAACTGAACCCATCTCTTCTTTCCGCGAGCAGTCTCAGTTCTGACGCAAAAAGGGACCCAAAACCCACCCAAAAGGCTGCACTTACAAAAATCTGCATGCAAAGGATTTTAGAGCAGAAGAGTATGAGATTCCAGGAGGGGAAAAAAACCTCAAAATGAAAAAACGTTTTCCAGTGTTCATCTGAATTATTTTTAAGTTGCTAATTAAAGAAACTTGAGGAAAAGCAAGACTATATTTCAGGCAGAAATAGATTATGAGGAATTAGGTGTCAGTCTGACTGCAAATCCCTTCTCCAATTCCCTCTTTTTTCCTTAAACAGAAAAATTAAGAACATGTTTTAGTGACCACCAACATTACAAACTCCATTGGACATGTTAGTCTGATTATATTTGTCTCTCATGTAAGTATCTCTGTAGCACAAATTTTGTCTTAATAAATGCTTGCATTTGAGTACACCAAGGTAACCATCGTACAAACAACTCAAGAGAGTATATCAGCAATCATAATAAACAAACAGCATAAAATGCCTGAGCATTTGTTCTCTCATTTTTTCCCCTTACTATACAAATTGTAAAGAACAATACTCTATAAATATCAATTTCATTTCTCTCCAAATGAAAAAAGGCACCAGTGAAACCTGAAATGATCACCTGAGACGCCACCCAAGGGTAAGCCCATGTGCACATCACAAAGCTCCCCACTGCTGCGTAATAAACTGCCTGTGCCCTTGTACTCAATAAGGAAATGAATCTGGAGGCAGTTAATTTCCTTTTCAAATAGAAAACTGGAAGGAAAGCTTAGCAAATGAGCATTTTCTCATGAACAGAAAAGAGCTCTTCAATTTCAGATAATTCTGAAATTCTGAATAAACAAGTACCCAAGTAAGTTTTGAGGACTCATCCAAAACAAGTAACCAGTTGAACACTGAAGCACAAGGATTTCAGCCGCTGGAATTTGAGATCCTTAATTGCTGCTTTCTGTTGCGATACGCAGTATTGGGCGTTTGACTCTGCAGGGACTTAAAATAAGAGTATTACCCTTTGCTCATCCTATTCACTGCCTCTGCAGCATGACTGGATTAAATAAATTTACTACTTCAAAAACTAAAACCTTTGAAGCTTGCTTACTAAAGGTTCAGAAATATTTATACATAAATACACATATGTAATGTAGGTTCTAGAAAAAAAAAATTACAAAACCCACCATTTGATGGTATACTTGAGGTTTGGTTGACTGACTGTGCTGTCATCCAGGAAAATAGTGGAGCAGGAACTGTACTTCCTTCTCAGCTGCCCAGGAGGATGCTATGAAAAACATGCAAAAGAACAATAGCAATTATGTAATACCAAAGCATTTTTCTGAGGAGATGTAAGAACTTAGAAAAAACAAATTTCTCTTGTCTCTCACAATGACGCACACAGTAATGTGATCATGTTTTGAAGCAGTTCAGAAAGTTCAGAAATAATTACCAGTGCAAAAATCACAGCTATCCCTGTCTGAGCCTTGCCTAATGCTTTCAAGTCCCAATCTCCCCTCCGTCCCCTCCTTCCCAAAAACCATGCAAAAATTTGTGTGCAGAATTACTCAAATACATACGTACATTTGGAAAGCAAAGATGAACAAGACCTATGTTTCTGTCCTCATTCCAAAAGAGTAAGTGGAAGAGTAAAAAAGAAATCATGTTAACAATGAAGACTGATTTAGAAACAGATACAAAACCGTGCTTGGAGAAAAGAGAATTAAAAAAAACCAACCAAACAAACAAACAAAACCCCAAACAAACCCTAACAGAATGAAGTAGGGGAAAGAGGTCTTTACAGTAGAACTATTAAAATATCTAAAAATTAATAGGGAAAATTCAGAAAAATTAATCCATCAAGAAAAGATTGTTATTAGACAGGAAGAAAATTGACTGAAGGATGTAAGAGAAAGTGGATATGCAAATAAAAAAGAAACATATCTCTTAATAGAAAAAAGTTTTCAACAGATTTCAATCCTACTTCTGCACTACCATAGGAAAACATTGGAAAGCTCAGCCACAAAATGACATTTGACAACACAACTTATTTCTGAAGATTTTTTGTTGAGAGGGCTTCCCCTTCAGCTGTTTAGAGCAGCCAGCAGTCCACCAGTCTAAAGAGAATAGTTTCATCATATCAGCTAATAGGTATCACAGTCATTAATGCTCTTTGATTTTATCCTTGCTTATTCTACCAACACAAGTGAATAACTTGACCAAGAAACTGCGTCAGGAAAGTTAAGACCAGTCAAATTACATGTTTAACTTACAACAGAATAGAATTAAAATTCACTTGGCACATCCACATGACAATTTTAATTTGCCTTACAATGAATGTTGTTTCCAGCGTTTCAGTGGAGAGACCAATGTCAATACCCTCAGTGGAATCCAGACATTTAGCAGCTCAGGGCAACTGAGTACACAGGCTAAGGTCCTGAGGCTCCTACCTCAATACATCTTCCCCTGCCTTATTTCCAAAACAGGTATTATTTCAAGTGCCAGCACTCCATCATCTCACTAAGATTTCATTTTCCATAGGCAGCAGACTTCTTAGCAGCACTCATTAGATACAGAACTGACAGACTCCTGGTAAAACCTATGTGCATCTGAGTCATCCTTCTGTTTTTTCCAGCTATGAGCAAAAGAACATTCAAAGTCTTCCATTAATTGAAGAAAATAATTTTCTGAAGCTGTTGCAATTGTAGAAACATTATGTTGAAATTATTTCAAAGTTCACCAAGAAATTCTATCAAGGTCCCACACTTGACCAATACATTTGTAGGCTGAACTGCTTTTCTTGGAATTGAAAAAGTTTACTGAAAAAATGAAAAATAATATCCCTTCTTAGAAATTCTCCAGGAGTTTGGAAAGGTACTTTGTAGTACTTTGGAAGCTCACAATTCATCCACCTTCCAAGCTATTACATGTTAAGCAAGGCAACAAACAGAAAATTTAGAAGCACTGGAAGCATTAATGCCGTAAAATGTACTAACTAGCATTGCTGTATACAGACAGAATGACTAGGGGACTGATGATTTATACCTTTTATTCTACCACAGCTTAGTTCAAATTCCTGGATTAGACTGTTGAGTACCTTCCGAAGGCATGATAAAGGCAAAGCAACTTAAAAACAACTGCAAATGAGACTGTTTAGTGGTTGAAAAAAGGGAGAGGTACAGACATTTCAGCATCATTTAAAAAAAAAAAAAAAAAGGCACATGGAAAGTTTTAACTCTACATTTGAAGTGTCAACATGTTTTAAAGGTTTAGATAAAATTTAAGATAAATGGACTGGATTCATTCAAGGCAAGCATGAGTAAAAAACAGAAAACAACTCTGTAGCAACACCACTATCAGATTTAAATTTTCTTATGTAAATAGCACTCCAACATTTGATACATGTCAATAATTAGAGCCATGCACCTTATTTCTGAAACTATCATCACAGAACTCTCCACGGTTTTCAGCCCACATCACACTTCGTTAGGCTTAGAACTTTTCACACTTCAGAAAAATATGTGGTGTCTCATGCCTCACTCTCTGTTCATAACAACTTGGCAGGAAGAGGTACCTCTCCCAGTCTGAAAAATGGTGCCAAGCGTAAACCTACTATCTTGGGTATATATACACATTTGTGCCATGTGAGTAACTAACCTATCGGTAGATCAACATTCCCAGCTTCTACTCTGACGTCCAATTGCAGCCATATGGTATGCTGGGAAACAGATTTGCTACCTTTTCCAAATTACTGGAAAACACCCTCAGTTTCCTATTCTAGCTTGACTAAGCTGGAAGACACCTCAAGTCCCACAGTTCAGTCAAACAGGCTTTTCTGAGCCTCCATAAAATGCTGCAGGTGAACCTTCTCCATCCTTGCAAAGGACAAAAAGGTTACTGAGCATCACCTCAGTATTCAGCACTGCCCTGTACAGGAACCCTTCTGTGTCCATTTCAATGGAGTAAGTCCACCCGAAACTGTACAAGAGCTTCATGCCTTCACATTTCAAAATTGTCACGTCTGACCACAAAAATCTTCCATTTAGACAAGTCAGAGAGGCTCTAAGCAAGAAAAATCAGAAGAGCTGAGAAAGAATATAGAGCCTTTGAAGAAATTAGCCAAACCCCCTGTCAGTAATGGGATCCTTCTCAGGTTCTGTCCCACCATTAAGGCTGACATGGGGGAAAGAAAGGACTGGCACAGCTCCTTTTGTAAATCTTCATATGCAAACATTACAGTGAGTAGAGGACGCATGTGGAGCCTTGGCAATCTCTGCTATTACAAATTAAAAGCACCTCATTGACATGAAGTGGGATTCACTTTAAATGTACTCTAACTTGCAGTAGTAATATTTTTGTACCCGAGCTGAGATTCAGTAGACGTCATGCTTCCCAACTTCAGCAAGACTTCTCACTTCATCTCATGTAAAATTCCCAAAGGGCAGAACAAGGAAAACATGGTAGGTAAAAACAACTTGGAAAACCATACTCTGGTTACCCATGGATCCCTTTCAAATTGGAAGGTTGAAGTAAGAGACATTCCACAGAGGTCTGGTCTACTCAATATAAAATATTGAGCGATAACTTTGATAACAGAATCAAGGTATTCTTTACTGCATTTGCAGCTAACATTAACTCGTGGAGGACTAAAAAAAAATTATTAGAAAACAAGGTTACAATCCAGAACAATCTTGACAAATCTGGGAGCTGGTCTGCACAAAAATATATCCCTGCAATCCACTAAGTACAGATGCAAGGCTGTACACTTAGAGAAGAACCATCTGCCTAAATACACTATGGCAAGTAACTGTCAAGGCTGTCATCAAAAGGATGTGCAGATCACATGACAACAAATTCACTCTTTTATAAAAAAGGAAATTATCATATAGGATTTATAAATAGAGTTATTGTGTATAAAACAGGATAGAGCACCCTTCCACTCTGCTCATCTGGAATATTATGCCCAGTTTTGACCACCATATTTCAAGAAAGATGAATTGATTTCAGATAGTGAAGACGAGAGAGCAGCAAGATTAATCAGAGGTTTGAAAAAATTGATTTAGAAGGAAAAACTGAAAGACTGGAGAGGTTTTCTCCAGGAACAAAGCAACAATATTGGCCTTCAGTCATGTTGAAGGGAGTTCCGAAGAAGGGAATGTTGTTCTCCATGACCATTGTGGATGGAATAAGAAAGAGCAGGCTTATATTGAACCAGGGAAAATTAAGATTGGACATGAAAGTATGAGAGGAGGTGATGGCAAAAAAACCCCATCCCAAACTGTCACCTTTTTCTAATGGCAGGGACAGCTTGAGTGACTTGAGCAGTGATAGAATCTCCATCACTGAAAGCTGTAAAGAAGAGGCAAAACAAACACATCAGGAATATCTTAGATGCTCTGAGGCAAGAAACTAGACTCAAAAACCTCTTGAGATTAATTCTGGAACAATTTTCTATCATTTAGTGATTTCTTTTGGTGGAGACGATTCGTAGCTCTTTACTGCAGAAGCAGTTGTTATTTTTCTCATTTCAACCAAAGAAGTTCATTAAGAAATGCTGGCAATGTAGGTTACAACAAATACACAATAGCTATTTTGTGGAGTTTCTTTCTTTACAGAAAAAGATTAACAACAGAAAAAAAAATGCTTTAGAACTTGCTAAGCTTTTATATGTGTTACAGAACAAGTTCTAAGAGATCAAGATTCAATTTAACACGAGGTGTTTCTAGCTCTTAAAAACAGCAGCTTTTCCCCCTTGCACAGGTAGTACTAAGGAAATATCATTGCTTTATTTTTCTCCCAGCTTCATCCTGAAACTTTCCAACTTTCTAAATCACATTTGTTTTAAGATGTTTGAACAACATGATTTACTTGAAGTTTACATAAAATACATCTTATCAGAAATAGAATGGCTTAGTTTGCCATCAAAATCATACAAGCTCTGCAGAGCTGCTTCTATGTACCTGCTATGAAAGGAATCACAACAAATTCCTAACTAATTCACAATGAGAATACACAAAATGACGAATTTCTCTCAGCCTTCATTTTAGCATCACTCAGAAATTAAACTTAAATTTGTGGGGAAAGGGGACGTGTTACTATTTCTTTTCTTAAAATAGTCATTTCAGGGTGTTTTTGGGTAGAAACTTCTAACGGCCGGGTGCATACTGACCAAAACTCACACTCAGAATTGACCAGGAGGGGTACCAGCCAGCTCTGTCCTGGAAGCTCATGGCACTTTGTGGCACTCTGCCCTGATGCTCAGCAGGATTTGTTCCTTTGGGCGCAACACTTCCCTAATGAAGCTACACGGCTTTTGTACCAAAGCTGGCCTTCAGCCAGTCAGCTTCCAGTTTGGCAGAGGAGCTTTAGCCTTTTTTGGTGTTCTCTTGCACTTGTCCATCAAAAGATAATTTGCAGCTTTTATCCTAAATAATGATAGTACTGTCTCTTCTTCCATCAAACCAAGTGTAAGTTATTACATGATTTTACAAGGTACTATTAAACAGTATTTCCCCCCATGGAAAAATTGAGGCCTGCTTGCACCCGTCTGTGGAGACATGCCCATTAGCTTCCAGGCAGTAGAGGCTGGCCAAAATGCTAATAGGCAAAACTGGCTTGTAAAAGTACACATGAAGCCAAATTACAACAGCAAGCAAAAATACCAGGACTGCTTCTGACTTAGAAAAGGGAGGTTCCTATCTTGGGGATCTTCTATGCTTCAGGACACGATTTAGTTCTGACAACATTTTTCACAGAAGAAACATGATTTTACAGGTGAACAAAGTGTTTCCAAAATCAAGCAAGCCATGCAACACAATTCTCTGCACGGCTCTGCAAAGCTCTGCATTTATTTTTGTCTTGCATAATTTGATACTACAGCACAACTGTCTACATTTAGTGGCTAGATAGGGGTATATTCACCTGAACAAAAGCTACAGAAAACTGCACCATTGTCTTCTTACCTTTCTCTACCAACATCTACAATTAAAAAAAAAAAAAATCCAGTCCAACTACTCTTAAGTAATACACATTGTACCTCATCAGTCTATGACATGATTCAACCTTGTCCTCAGTTGATTAGCCTCACCAATGTTTGATGATGTCCAAAACTGATGCCTTAGACTAGATCTGTACTTGCAAGTTTTTTGCTCTCAAAGCTTGTCCTTACTCACGTAAACTATAGAAAATTATGTCAGAGTACCACCGAGCTCTTGGGGGGCTCAGCGGCCACTCGTAAACTCCTCCGCAACGCGCACAGGCCCTACTTAGCCACTGATAAAGCACCATGTTTTACAAGCCTGAAAAGATTAAATATTTCTTTGAACACTAAAAGCAGCTCAAAGGCTTATATTTACATAGTGTATAATTGCTAGTGTTGTGCAATTTGACCAGAGGGACTTTACTAGGCTCCCAGCACAGCAAGTATTGTATAGCAACCTTGTAAAAGAATTCTCCTGTGTGCTCTCATTCCACCTTAAAAGTTAATTTTGTTCCTCCCCCTACAAAAGTTTGCCACTTCATATAACTTATTGCCTTGAGGCTGATAGGAGAGGTAAAATTCTTCACCCTAGAGGACAGGAAAAGAAGCTAGGGGCTGAAAGACATTAGAAAAAACATTTCAAACAGTAAGTTTAAGTAAGCCATTAAAGAAAACCTGTTGATTCTAACTTATTGGAAGCCTGAAAAGGCATCTTCAATAGCATCTGTTAGGAATGGCATCAGTATGAGGAATCTGCTAGATGGGCCAGATGGCCTATAAAGGCCCCCTCTAGACCTGGTTTTTTTTGTGATCTTGCAATGGAGAGGAGTAAAGACCAGATTAAGCAATCTCTAGGAGAGCTTCAAGAGCACCTGAGAAGCCTCTAATCTATCTTCCAGTTTATCTTGTTCTTCTGTTTGAGTAAGGAATGTTAATTAAAATATCTTAAGGAATTTGGACAGCAATTATAAACCTTTACAATAGCCAGCCTCAGGCACTTAACAAAAACAACAATTCACATTTATGTTGTGGTTTGCATTTTTCATGGATTAAAGCACATTTCAGACTGTTCCCATTTCAGCACGTACCATATTTACTCTTATAATCACTAGCTGAAAGTGTTTGATTACCAGTCACGTGCCTAGTAGTTTTACAAGAGGGAAGCAGAACAGCCTCTTTATCCACTCTGACAGGAAAATTTGGGGGCTATGCAGGAACAAATACCATACATCATTTCAACCACGCAAAAAGGCTCAGAGAAATCGCTTGTGCCACACCACATACAGCAAAAGACCCCTCTGTTCTCTGCTAGTCCCCATCAGCAGGACTGCCACCGGGAAGAAGCTTCCCCTGATGTGAATCACTACAAGGTCACTTACAGGGACCAGGGTTCTAACACGAATGATGCCCAGGGACTTCTCCCCAGGATGCTGAAAAAATTTTGGTCTATGCACAGATGTTACTTTTTCTACCTGGAATGATAAAAACAGGATTAGTCTGCTGGGATTTGAACATCCAGTTGCCAGGATAGCAGACTGGTAATCATGTCCAGATCCCTAAAAAAGACAATGCTGAAAGGAGGCTGTTGCTCCAAGGTTGATGAAGGGTCTACAGAATAATAAAAAAAAAAATCCTGAAGAGAGATATTACTTCCCTTTTCCACAGGATTTCTCTTCCTTCAGAAATATTCCAATATGCAAAAAATTCCCCTTATTTTTAGTGGATATGACTGTTCGTAAACACAGACTCAACTTTAAAAGTATATCTTGTCAAAAACAGAAGAAAGTACTTTGGCAAACAGAGCATTTTCATCTCGTCTGAAAGGGAAAATTTCTAGCAAAAACTCGATAGAGAAATCATAGAATCACAGAATCATATAATAGTTTGGGTTGGAAGGGACCTTTAAAGGTCATCTAGTCCAACCCCCCTGCAATAAGGAGGGACATCTTCAACTAGATCAGGTTGCTCAGAGCCCCGTCCAACCTGACCTTGAACATTTCCAGGGATGGGGCATCTACCACCTCTCTGGGCAGCCTGTTCCAGTATTTCACCACCCTCACTGTAAAATTTTTTTTCCTTATGTCTACTCTAAATCTACCCTCTCTTAGTTTAAAACCATTACCCCTTGTCCTATTGCAACAGTCCCTGCTAAAAAGTTTGTCCCCATCTTTCTTGTAAGCCCCCTTTAAGTATGGAAAGGCTGCAATAAGGTCTCCCTGGACCCTTCTTTTCTCCAGGCTGACCAACCCCAGCTCTCTCAGCCTGTCTTCATAAGAGAGATGTTCCATCCCTCTGATCATTTCTGTGGCCCTCCTCTGGACCTGCTCCAACAGGTCCATGTCTTTTCTGTGCCGAGGACCCCAGAGCTGGATGCAGTACTGCAGGTGGGGTCTCACCAGAGCGGAGTAGAGGGGCAGAATCACCTCCCTCGCCCTGCTGGCCATGCTGCTTTTGATGCAGCCCAGGATATGGTTGGCTTTCTGGGCTGCGAGTGCACATTGCCGGCTCACATCCAGCTTTTCATCCACCAGTACCCCCAAGTCCTTCTCGGCAGGGCTGCTCTCAGTGCCTTCATCCCCCAGCCTGTATTGATACCAGGGATTACCCCGACCCAGGTGCCAGACCTTGCACTTGGCCTTGTTGAACCTCATGAGGTTCACATGGGGCCAGTTCTCAAGCTTGCCCCGGTCCCTCTGGATGGCATCCTGTTCCTCAGGTGTGTCAGCCGCACCACTCAGCTGGGTGTCATCTGCAAACTTACTGAGAGTGCACTCAATCCCACTGTCTATGTCATTGATGAAGACATTATTTTTATAATTAACTTTTCCCTCTGCTGCCCTGCACTTTTCCCCTAAAAAAAAAAAAAAAAAATCACCCAGTACAAAGAACTAGCTACTGCAAACAATAAGAAAAAATTCACTCTTTCTACACCACCACCACCCCCCGCCAAAACCCACAAAACATGTCTTCCTGTTTGCTTTCCTTGTACAGGCAGAGATACTGATGCAATCTCTCCTCTCTGAAAAAGGAAACGCCTCTATCTCAGTCTGCATCTTTATCCCCCTCAGCAGCTTGACTAAGCAGATTAAAAGAAAAGACAAGTGCACACTGAAGCAGCATTAAAGCCATAACAAAAAACAACAACTGCCAGTTCAGCGGGAAAGGGAAGTACAGTCTGCTGCAACTGCTTAGAAATTAAAGCAGGCTGGAAGAAAGCAAACACGCCAGGTACACTGTAGGTAGGTATGCAAAGGATCCAGCACCATCCCTGTCGTCTGGCTCCCTGGGCTCTGTGGGAAGACTGAGAGATGACAGCTTCTCCATAGCACCCTGTCACCCCCGCTTCATTCCTTCCTCCTTGTCCTCCTCACCCCAAAAAAAGAACCGTTGCTGGCTGTTCCATCACACCTGCTGACAAGGTGAATCTGAAACTTGGCAACTGCCAGCCCTTGACAAAGTGCAATAAATCAAAGCAGGAACCCACTACTTGTATTTGGGGATGAAAGGAAACTATTCAGCCAATTAAAATACTCTACAAAAAAGAGCAAGCAAGAAAGGAAAAGAACAGTGGCGTTATCATACTGAGAAAGCACATTTTGAAATGGAAAAGAGTCAGTATTATTTCATTAAATTATTTTTTTCATACATAACATTTTGAAGCTGTATTTGTATAAACTACTATTCTCATCTATTACTACACAGAACTAGACAAGCAGTTAAAGAAGAAAAAGCACAACATTTCTTGATACTTCTCTTGCTAGCCAGCCACGCTGATCATTTGGGAGATGTTCAACTCTGCCTGCAAAATAACCAATAAGATACTGCACAGAAGGATAAAAATATTTTGTTGCTCATCTTGGTTATTTGTCACAAAAGGAGAATAAGTATAAAAGACATGTAAAAGAAAAAAAAAAAAAAAGAGATGACGTTATGGAAAAACCACAAAAGAGAAGCGTGCTGCGTTATGGTGAGAAGTTCTTGTAAAAGGAAGACAAAACAACACTCCAAAATTTATGTCCTCTGGCTTGTTTCCTCCAGAGCAGATGCGGGGACCCAGAACTTCACATCAACAAGGAAACAGATGACGAGCCATAGCTCCTGTTAGAAATGCACTTGGCACACACTGAAAAACGGTGGAAAACAACTGATCAACCAATAGGGTATATCATAAATTTGCTTATCATGTAAATATCACCCATCATTTGTCACATACAATTATTAAATCTATTTCCTCAAATTTCTTCAAACAAGGCGGTCTAGGAAAATTACGATGGTTCCCTGCAGTCTACAAACCTACACACGGTTCCCAGTTAAAGGCCACAGCAACCACTTCAAAAATGATCACCAGTTTGTGCGTCAGCTTTACCCGACCGAGTATTTAGGAGGTGCTGAATGAATACTCACAGGTGTGCTGAAGTCAACCATATGTCTCAGTAACAGCTTAAATATCACAGGCCACATTTGAAAATATAGCTTATCTATGAGTATTGGCTAAAAAACTTAACTGACTTGTAAGGACACACACAGAGAAAGCCATAGTAAGGACTTCAGCTTCATAAAGGTTATTTTTAGCTTTGTAATTCAGAAGTACTTTATAAGTACAAAGAAGTCAGACTTAAGGTAGCAGTAAACCACACTACTGGGGGAAGTTTACATTGCTGCAACCTTAACCAATGCTTTGAATGATACTTTAAAAAAAAAAAAAAAAAAATAGGAAATTAGGAAGAGGTTTAGCGCGTAGGGTATCAACTGCTTGAGCTGCTACATTGAGCTTCCAACAACACAACTCCTCAGTGATATGATCATCCTACCCTTTTCTGCAACAACTCCAGCATTGCCAAAAAATATTTTATACCAGAGTGTGCTTCCAGCAGCATTGTAATAGTCATCTTTGTGCAACCCACCAGATGAATCCATTTGCAGTCTGCCTAATGCAAAACACATCTTTCACATGACATGAAACAATTCAGGACACATGCGAATTTCATCCGTGACACAAGGTGGACACAGAAACTCAGTTCATTCCTTGCTTTGCAGTGTCTATATATTTTTTTTTTTTGCATTGAACCCTTCAAGGTTGCGGCTAAGAAGACTGCTGGAAGTTACTGAGCACACATATTAAGTTTACAGGAACCCAGTGCATTAACTTTACAAGTAATTTTACAACAATACAATTGCACTGCAAACCACCCTCACATGCACTGTAAACAACGGTCATGTTTTACAGGGGAATAGAAGGTGGGAAGCACTGAGAATATCTGCTAGCCTGGTGGGGCCAACTTTAAGACTTTTATAAGCCTCACAGTATTTCATGACTTTCTCAAAATCTTAACTCTTGGGAAACTGTGAAAATCTCAGCTTGCTTTTGAAGCTAGGCAGCAGTTTCAGAAACACTCAGCACAAACCATTTCTGCCAACAAATGAAGCAGTCCTGCTTCTCACCCCACTCGGCGGCTCATTCCTGCCTCCGTGCCTCCCTCCCTTTCTGCGGGTGCAAGCCCTGAAGTGAACCACATTTAGGAACAGATCCATTTGAGCTCTTAGTCGTGCTGAATCTACCTGCATTTGTGCCCCAACCCAGTTTACCTGGGGCTGCACAAATGTTCGCCCCAGCACAAAGGGATGCAGAGGCTATAAACCACATCTGCTTCTTTCAGCAGCTGTACCAGCTTAAAAATGATTCATGGAATTATGGCCTATATCTCCAGATAAAGAAACATTTCAGAACTTCTCCCCATTTCACCCTAAAGGCAAATACCATTTGGGAGACAATTAGTTCTTTCCCTCCTCAATTTTACTGAGGCGTGACTCCAGATATTTCAGCACGAGGCTTAACATACTGGGAACCGCACTGGTTCCAGGTGCTTCAGTAGTACAAACAATACCAACTGGGGCAAAGAGCCGGGTCCCGTACCCAAAGCAGGCTACAGGGGATTTGCTCTCAGCTTCACCAGGAATTTGATTCAAACAGAAGAGAACTGAAGTGAAAAATGCCCAGGGTACACAAGCGTATCAAACCCCCACCTCCACACTTGGCATGTACCCCATGTCAATCCACGTTTACACTGCATCAACACTGGTCAGGCACATCAGAACTTCTGTGTAAACATCAAATGCTGCACCTCTCTGCCAAATGCAGTTTAGAGCTTTGTAATAATTTTAAAAATCATACTAATGTGTGCAGCTCTTTGTCCCAGGTACCAGTCACCTACGTACACTGGTTGTGAGCACAGTACTGTCTCAAATCAACAGATCCATTCCACTAACTCAATAGCCAAGACCTATACTTCTGGCTCCTGATGCAGAACAGGCATTTGAAGCATCAGCACCCTCTCACCAATATGGAAAACACGTGTGATAACTCTTATTTACTGTATAATATAGACAACAAGGAGAAAGCTGCATAGCGAGGCATTTTCACTTACGTGGTTTATATAGAGACTCTTGCGTTTTTCTCTCACTGCAAAAACACAAAATATGATAGAAATATTACATGACTATTTTTCCCGATTAAGCTTCTTATATACCATTTATAATAAAAAGAACAGGAGGCTACCTATGTGCAACATTATAACTGCTTTTGCACTAACCAAGTATATTTATATATCAAACACAGAAGGAACATAGATCTGTATGCATAAAGGCATTTACGCTCACTAGTGTGGCGATGGATTAAAATTCTCATCCATTTTTTTGTACTTCACCAGGCGTTGGTCCGCATGGGAAAGTGAATATGCAGTAAGCTACAGTCCAAGTTAGCAATGGATTAGCCATCCTTCACCAGTTCTCTGTGTGGGTACTCCTGAGCCACCAGTGCCTTCGTGCAAGGCACCTTGCTGCAAAGCTGCCTATACTACCTTGCAGGTATGAAAGCACCTAAATAGCTATACCATGGAGTTAGCAAATTCTCATCATAGCTTACTGTGCACTAACTCCCATAGAGCAGCCTTGAAACCATATGCATTACATCACTGCCTTCTATAATGATCAGGGGCAAGCCTGAAACTATTATTCATGTCGGATATAACAATGAAAATATATTACTATGGTGAGTATGGACCAGTCACCACAAGCAAGGGTTGCAAGTCAAAGCCACAATTAGCCAAAATATTCAGAAAGTAAACAGCAACAACAATGGAGATAGATGTATAGAGTCTTAATTGTCAGGCAAATCCTTGTGACAGCTGATTAAATATACTCTATTTAATTTTTTAAAGCACTTTCCCAATTAACTCACCCCATAGAGAGCCTGTGGAGCTCTGTTCCAGTGAAAATACCACAGCATTTAGGATACAAGTCTGGAGGCAACTAACACATAAATCAAACTGCAGGATTAAAATAATAATGGTTTCATGCTGTAGGTGATTAAATGCACTTTGGTGCACCATGAATTGAAAGCTATGCAACCCAATGCACTTAGCAAAATAAGAGTGTTCATAATGGTGGGATAGCCTGTCCATTCCCTGTTGGATGAGAAGCCATTATTTGTGATTTTTTATAAGCAAGCAATCTCACATAAACAAGGCTGTATGTGTGCATACTGTGAAATAATTGTGTTTAATGCAGACATAAAATGAAAAGAAAATAAGAAAAAACTTTTAAAAATCCTTACATAATTTTCCTCCCAGGGAGCAGAAAGGAGAATCACACATGACAGATGTTAGCCATGTCACTTAGCACATGCTCAGATCCACAATTACGGACATTGTAAACACAATTAAACAGGAACAGCAGGAAAATTCTGACCGTCTAGTAAATAGTTAAACTGCTTGAAATCCTGCTAAAACACTGCACTACACTTAAGTTCCACACGCTGTATTTATCACCAGCAAGGGACATAAGTAATCTAAAGGGAAACGACAAAATGATGGTAGATACTCACTTCTAAGAATAGCCAAAGTATTTGTCTAGCATTGCATATTGCAATGGACAGGCAGTAAACAATTCTGATAAGCTGCATGTAAACCTAATAGAGTACATAACTGAAAATTAACACCTATCAACTGCAAAATTTTGAACACAGTTAAGTATTTAACAGTGTTTTAAGCACAAAAAAATTATACCACGTACAAAGTTCTTATGAACAAAATCCTATAAAGACAGCCTGCACATACACTCCAAATTCCTTTCTTCCCCTACCTTAGTTTTTCTCTTCTGTATTTTCCCTTGTATCCATTATTCAATTCCCCAAGAAAGTACATTCATCTATTTACCAAAGCAAGAATATCACTCACAGTTCATTCCCATTTGCTATTTCCAACCTCCAGAAGAATATATGAATGCATTTATACACACCCCTCACTTCTCCCTGCTCAAGCACTGCTTGTGCTGCACATTCTTCTAAGCACCACGTTGACCTCCTTTCCCTTATTTTCCCCATACAACAGAAATTCAGTTAACCTGGATTCTCCGGTGAGGGACTACAAGAAGGAAGCTGTGCTTTTGTGCTTCTGGCCCACTCTGCCATAGCGTAAGGCTCAACTCTTCCCAGAACGTATGCCGAGGGGGAATCGGGCACAGCAGAAACCCATCTTGTCACAACCACTTTCTTTTGTGATCACAACCCTCCTTTTAAACCAGGGAAAGACAATTATTGCACAAGGCAAAAGGCCACTTCTGCCAAGCTAAAATGACCAAAAAAGTTAATTCCATCACTTGGCTTCAGTCAGTTTAAAGACACTTTGCACTGCTCTCAGAGCACAGCATGCTCTTCAGCAGACCAGACTGCAGTATTAAAATTAACCATTATTTTGTAGCATGAACGCCTAACTGCAACTCCTGGCTTCTGGCTTTCAAGCACAGGGTTTTGATGAAATGAAGCTGAACAGATTTAGAGTCAGTTTAAATAAACTTCTGTTTTCTTTCTAACATTTTAAAGCTTCAAAGTTGGAATGGAACTCTTCAAGTGGAGACTGAGATGCTGCCAAATTGTCTTAGTTTTCCTCATTTTAAGGTCAACGACCTGCTCCTATTTCTGCAGGCACTTTCAATTGTTATTGCTGAACTTTCGCAATAGTAGGAAAATATATTATCCTGAAATAAAAGGGAGTGAGGAAATATACACACATATATGTACGCGTGTGTGTACATCTATGTATGTATTTTTCATTGAGCTGTAACAGAAACTTTCTTTGTGCAATTTCTATAGACTATCTTAACGTTACCTCTATCAGGATCGAAGACAAAATCCTTGAGGATTACATCAATAAAAATGTCTCGCATTTTGGGAGTTTGTAAATAATTTTTTTGTTTTATCCGAGACAGGAGACTGGTCCTAGTTAACATTAAAGAGTAAGCGCAGCTTACTTCACTTCTATCCACTATATAAATACAATTTCAAAATCCTCTTTGTCTGAAGCCCATTGTTGGACTGATACTGCAAAATTTAGCCAGTACATTGAACGTGTAAAGCCTAATGTAAGTTAGGAGAGGTGGACAGCTGTAACCCATGTACAGGAAAGACCATGACCAGCACCCTGAAGTAGGAACCGTTGTCCTCTTGCTATTATAAGGAAAGGAAGTTACATTATTGCAGTGCTAAGGTTTGGAAATCCTGGCTTAACCACAACCACACACTAAATAGTGCATGGCTTTTCAGTCACCTAGACCATCCTGCTTACAGTCCAAACTCAGCAAACAAGGGAGAACGTGCATAAAGCACTCATAGAAGTTAAAGACAATATAAGGTGGTATTCTTTACTAGCCCCCTAAACAGGGAGAATTACTCATGTAAGATTCAGCACCTAGAAAATTCCCACAAAGAGCTGGAAACATTTACAAAAGCTACTTTAGTTAGGAATTGAATTAATATTTATTATGTCTTCAACTCTTCTACAGATTTATTGAACTCTCAGGTAATTAAGGATGCATTCAGACTACGGACTAAGAGGGACAGGACAGATATAGATGCTTAGCATGGCATCCAAGCTTCACAGAACAATGGGAAATTCAGACCATGTAATCCAAAGACGCCACGTCCTGTCTCATTATATTTGGGGCAGGCAGCTTGTTGCTCTTCACTCACGTGTTGGTCACAAGCAGCTCAAGCGCAGCTCCTGTGCCAGGACAGTACGGTAAGATTACCAGCTGAGGCTGAAAGAGTACAGGGCTACTAGAAAGCCAAATGTGGAACTGCCTGAAGGTAACATTGCCAAGTCACTCTAGCATGTAGTTATGGACTTGGCCATTTCCTGCTGTAGAAATACGTGGTGAACACTCAAAGAGTCACAGCCAGATCCTGGATGAAACCTTGAGTCTTGATGTCCCTCAGCTCTCATCATTAAAATATGATGTCCCTCATATTTTAAATGCCTGCAGTTCTTATCTATAGACATATTTTCACTTACAGTCAACAGGAAGGTTTGCCAGCCCAACACTATATAAGTAACGGAGAGAGGTAGTTAAATGCCCAAGTTCGGTGTTTTCAACATTGCCAGCTCAGCTCTCTCCCTTCTACACTGACTGAAGAAGTCTTGGGGGTCCCCTAGGCTCCACAGCAGGCTGGCAGAATACAATCCTACACACCCTAAAAAACCATTATATTTTCCCCTTAACAAGGATTTTATTGCATTTTGGTGTTGGGCAACATCCTTGACTAGTGTGATAACTCCTACAGTTCACGTGGTTCCACAACGGGCCCAAAGTACAGCCAAGCAAAATGCTTACTACTGTGAGCTGTCCCACCAGAACGGGATGGCTCTTGGCAATACATCAGCAGATAAATGTTTGCAGAATCTTTTTTCTTTTGTACAAGCAAGATAGACTTTGGATTTTTTCCACCATGATCAAGGATAGCTGAACAGATCTTACA
Source organism: Nipponia nippon (assembly GCF_047370975.1). NCBI lineage: Eukaryota > Metazoa > Chordata > Aves > Pelecaniformes > Threskiornithidae > Nipponia > Nipponia nippon. The sequence goes on along the minus strand of NW_028262290.1, from coordinate 152,735,660 downwards.
CTTCTGTTGATAACGTTTCTATATTGTTTCACTAAAGTCATTGTTCTCACTCAAAAATATGTTCTTTGTATTACTTAAACTAGAACAAAGTTTCATAGACCAACTCTAGCATGGGTGTAAACTGTAATTTTAAAAAATGCTTACAATTAATTCCATACTGTAATAAATTAACCACTACTACTACAAGTAAGAATAACCATCTGGTCAAAATTTTAGTTGTTGGACTTGGGATTTTTTTGTCCTTTTTTTTCAACAAGCTGTAACGAGAAACATGTAGCATCCATATGGGATTATACAGTCTCAAAACACTATAAAATCACTATAAAACTACTATAAAATAGACATCAATCTTCATAATAGAGTGTACTATGGCAATATTATCATATTCATTTTACAGACTACCAAACCAGATTAGAATGGTAAATCACATCCAAAAATCACATAATAAGGCATTGACAGAACCAGGGCTGAATTCAGAAGGACAATCTGAAGGGCAAAAGAGGTATTCACATAATCAACTCTTCAATTAGGGCCTAAATGTATATCCTCTTTGTTCTAGTCATGCTCAAAAATCAGCAAAAAATATACAGTAAGTGAAAACTACCTTATTTTTAAGTGATGTGTTTGACACTGCAATTTACTATGTAAATCAAAAACGGCATTTATAGGCAGCAGAAAGAAGGACAAAGAATTCATACTGAACAGTCAGAATTACAATGTAGAAACTGCTTTGAAAGTCTTGGTAGAAAATAATGTGTTTTGCATTGATTATTCATCTACTTCCAAAACAACATGTCATACATGTCCAACAGGGAATGAAAGAGCCAGAATAAATGGCTTCTATTCTACTAACTCTATCAAGAGGCTTGCTTAACAGATGTAATTCCAGAGGGATCATTTTGTCTATGAATTAAAAAAAATACTCCAGACAAATATATGATTATATCAAATCCATAATGAGAGAAGAGAGACTGTTTGGATGGGATGGGGGTTGTTTGGTTATTAAAATCTAGTATTGAGCTTATTTACAGTATCAGCTGTTCGGAGGAAACTCTGGACTGTCTTCTTAGCTAATGTAAACTGGCATTTTCTCAAGAAAATACTCCCCACACATTTCCCAGAAGCTTGGCCTAATGTTCAGAGTTTAAAAAAAACACAACAAACAGTTACACCGAAAATTTTGGATTTAGGAGAATATTTTAAAAATATAATTACATTAACCTTTATCCATATTTGCAATTCTAATACGACAACTACTTGGAACTTACAATTTCAGGACATGACAGGACTCAAACCTGTACCTTCTACTACTGGTCTGACAAAATAATTAACTAAAGGTGTGACTTCTTTCAACTCTAACATGATGCCCATAAAAGCCTCTTTTTTTGGGACGGGAATTATATATTAAGAGACTATCACATGCATTCTAATAAAGGGTTTAGAGATAACTGCAATAGCAAATATTGTAATAAATTCAGTAACCTACCATCTGTTTGCGATTTACTGAGAAATATCGTACTGGCCCGTGGATGATCTGATGGGTTGAATTCCATGTTCAAATCTAGAAAGAAAGAAAGAAAGAATAGCACAAAAACATTTATGATTATCCAACAGTATACAGAGATTTTCTCCTTCTTTTTAATAAGGCCAAGTTTACATACTTGAGTAGCTATTGTAAAATAAAATTCATCTTGAGGCCCACTTTTTTATCCTTCTTCACACAAGTGGCTCTTTTTGGCATGGAAATCACGTGCATCAACACAGCTTTGGGATTAGACTTCGATTCTAAGGGCTGCTTTTGGATTAAAACAGATAAAGCAGCTTGAGAAGTTTGTACACAAGTAGTCAGGAATGATCAATTTACCATCCATTTCTTCCCACCATGCCCCAAAGCCATTGCTAAGCACAGGAACACAGCTTGTTATATGTAATTATAGAAGAATTAAGTATTATAAAACAAATACGCAACCCTCTGTAGATAGATGGGTTTCCAAGATTAGATGTGATTAAAGTAAGTAGTTATTGCAGCTGAATGTAAACAAGTCTAGGCCAGAGTGTTTTAAATGGTCAAGAGTACAAAAACTTGGAACTTTCCTGATACTTCACAAATGAACGTATTCCTTGCTGTGACGACAGTTAAAAAAAAAAAAAAAAAAAACCACAAAAAAAACCCCAATCAAACCAAACAAAAAACCCAAAAGACAAAGCAGTCCTAAAAAACATTTACCAGGTTAAAGATTAAAATTTATCAAAGCTTATACATACTTTTAGGAATGTTATTTTCCCTGTCGAGGTTAAAATCAATTGAATTTACTTGTTCCCAAATTCCTACAATTTGTCAAAACTCCTATGCCTGCATCCACTTGAAAGCGTGCTACTAAAAATAGCACATCATTCTTTACCACTTTCTTGCTCTCCCAGTGTGGCTATCTCAACCTTAGTTCTCTTACATTTTCTTGATCTCTAGATATACGTTCTCTTGCATTTGTTGCAGGCACTTATGCGAGACTACATATGAGCACTGACATATTTATCTTCTGTGATTATCCCAGGCTTTCCACATTTCTTTCACTCCCCTTTCATATCTCTGTGAAAGCTCAGCAAAACTGGAAATTAAGCCCCAGATCTTGTGAAAACAAAACAAAGTCTTTTTGCCCAGGGGTTAAGTTCTCCTGTCTACAGCTTTCCTTGTTCCAACCACGCTCTCTTCTCCCTTTCCCTTTTGTTTACGAATTTACTAGGTCTTCCACTTCCCTGCTTTTTTCTCCCAACTACACACCTCTCTACAAATGTACTTTCTATTTGTATTTTTCCCCTCTATGCTCTCTTGGTTTCCTTTTCATCGCCCTGCATTCTGCAGCCTGTGAGATGAGCAGCCTGATGTGCTGCTGGTACCTGGACATAACTTCTGGAATAAACAAGATCTTACAAGGAAGAACCCAAAAACACAGAAGAGCAATTCCTCTGTTGGAAGGGGGGCTTATTATTATCATCAAACCCACAAAGGAAAAAAACAAACAAACAAACAATCTAACAATTTCAAGGAAAAGTGATTTTGATTCTCCCAGAAACCACAGTTTGCAGTCAAGCTTGGAGAAGATTCTAGGAAGGTCACCTTACTACTAGAAGTTCTGACGTGAAAAGACTGTGAATTAGAAAGAACATTTTTCCTCTTACTTTCTGCATCTTATTTAGACATACAAAAGAAGAAAAAAAGAATCACCCATTGAGATAGATATTGCTGGTAAAGATCATTGTCCATTTCAGGATAGTTTTTCTGCTAAGCAGAATTCAAGATGCAATTCATTAAGTAAAGATTAATCAGCATTTTAAAATGACAAAAAACATTGAATTTAATCATCCTTGTCATCTTTTATCAAACAGCACGATACATCACCATAAACAAAAAAAAGTCTTGTTTTTTTTTTTAAACCAGTACAGACAATCTTTCTACAAGTCTTTTAAAGTACAGGAATGCAAATTCAGTCAACCCAACAGGACCAGCAACATGAAACTGAACTTACAAAACACTGCCCCTGAACAGATAGGCATTCCTTTCCATCAGGCCCAGAAAATTATCTGCTTGGGCAGTAATAACAACCCGGTACAGGCTTACAGACTGCTTTCAGGGCCAAAAAGAAAGGAAAACCAATTGCCACATCTTGCAGTCAAGTTGCAACTATTTAAGATTCCTGTGTTATAAAAGGCTATTATGCAGAAGCAGTAAACCAACAGAGGACTTAAAGTCTTTCTGGAAAAAAGCATGAACTACCAAAAAGCACTGGCTCTCGGATAAACTGTTATTCTTCAGACAAGAGCTGAAAGAAGGCCAGCAAAATCCAATCTCAGCAGCTGCAGAGGCCAGACGAGGGATTTTGAACCATCCTGGGAGGGGCAGGTACCCGCTGCCAAGCAGTGGCCGTGGCTCCTTCCCACTGCTGAACCCCACAAAGCACCACGCGTCCTCTTCTCTCCACATCCCTTCTCTCATCCTCCCCGGCAACAGCAGCCATCAAACACATCCATCTGTCTTTCTCAAACTGCCTGCACAAAAATCAGAGGAGGAGAACATGGATATGGGGAGCAGCAAAGCCTGCCAGGGCAGGTTACCCGGCACAAGGTGGCCAGAAGAAGACAAGCACTGCTGAGAGAGGGTGGCTTCCCACTGCCCTTTGAGGAACAGCATAGGTCTCATGGGCTTGCAGGCAGAAGAAAATGCTAGCTGTTTGGGGTGTACCTGCAACTCCATCACTCCCAGCTCCTCCAGGGAAAAGCATGAGGCAAATCCGAGCATCCCACAGGCCACCTGTGGGACCGCACCGCTCCACGCCACCACTGCTGGCATACAGAAGCATTAGAATGGATGAAATTTCACGACATGCAAGTAAGATTTCAGTCTCTGGTTGATCTTAGATGTCTTAACTTATTGTATAACTTGAAGAAAAACAGCTTTTTGAATTTGGCAACAAATTCTTATAAATCTGTCATTAGAAACCGTGTTACAGGAGAAAGAGATCAAATGATACAACATATCTGAAGCTAGTAACTCATCACCAAAGGGCATTATCCATCAAAAGGTTACCTCCATCCTAAAAAGAATAATATATTCATACTGGTTTAGTGTTATCAGTAGTTCTTTCTAGTATTTGAAAAGTATCATGAGTAACAGGCACAACATGAAAGGTCTACCCATTTTGTAATGGAATAGTCGAAGATAAAGAGAGATTTAACTCACAGAAGCAATACTCTACTATTCGAAAGAGAGGAAAACGAGAGCCAGAATTTCAATTATTGAAATCTGCACAAAAATTTTCTCCAATGCTGGCAGTCTGCTCTGTGACTCATCATAGCCTTACAAAGGACAGATTTAAAGTCGGTACTTTTTCCAACAGTTACCCTGCACTCCAAAATCAGCTTTTAAAAAAAAAAGTCACTATCTCATAGACAGTCCAAGTAAAAAAATCTTTCACTGTAGATGTTCTTTGCACTTACATAGATGTGGAATATTTTCCTACATCTTTTCATATATCAAAGATTGCATTTTCTTTTTTCAGTTCTACAGGGCTGTTAAGTTATGCAAAATGTAACTCCCATCCTGTAAACACCTAAATGGTGTGATGCCCCATGAAAATTTCAGGGGTTTTGTCTTCTCAGGATTAGGAGCCAAAGGTGTGTGTATACATATACGTGTATACATACACATGCATATATCTATATAGATGCATATTTAAATCAAACCTAATTTTTGGTTAGCCAAAGCAAAGTCAGCCTCAGGTACACTTCAGCTAAGAGATCATGGGCCTAACAGAATTCATACAATTTTGGGGGATTTGGGTAAGACCAGAGTTACAAATACATACCAATACACATAAGATTGCATTCTCTTCCTTGTTTAGTAGCATGTCAAAATAACAGTTATTATCATGGGCATTCTGATTTATAACGTCGAAATAAATTCATAGTCGCTCCAAGAAAAAAAGGTAGATTTTACATATAACTTAATTTGGTACATAGCTGTGCTGAAGTTTAAGACAGCCACCAGAAGACGACAATGAGATTCACCCTGGGCATTGTGAGAAACTCAGTTCCTAAAGCCGCAGTAGCCGCATTCAGATATGGCCATAAAAAGAAGCGAACTGTAAAACAGTTCAGTTTCAGACTTGGGCTAAAGCCCAGGCAAGATTTTAAATCTCAAAACAAGATCTTAAAAGCATTACTGAGACCAAAAATACTGAATACAGCCTCAGTTTGCACTTTTTAAAAGGATAAGCATAAAGGTCAGATGAGCGTAGAAGAGAGCTACAAGAATGACTGGAGGACTGCAGAAAATGCCTTCAAATGAGAGTCTGAGTTCAAACCGTTCAGCTGATGAAAAAGGAAAACCAGGAGGTGTCTGTAGTTCACATGTACCTTCACAGGGGAAGAAGAATAAGTACTAAAAGCTCTCTCTAGCCTAGCACACAACATAACAAGGACAGTGGAGAATGAAAGCAGAAACATCTTAATTATGAACTTGGATGAAAAAAAAAAAAAAAGGGAGGATAATTAGGATAATTAGGCACTGAAGCTCCACACCCAAGGAACTCAACTTATTTTGATGTTTTCCCTTTCTAGAAGATTGCTTCAGCCAAACATCTTTAGGCTTTAGTCCAGCATGAGTATTTAGGCTCAATTTAAGAATAACTACATGCAAGTTACTGGCTTATGATTCATATGCAGGTCAGATCAGATGATCCCAGGGGCCTCTAGCCTAAGTTCTACAAAATCTTCAGAAATAGCAATATTTAAATTATTAAGCATAAAACCTCAGCAAATCCCAGGGGCCCATCTGTAAACTTTCTAAAATTGCACCAAACTCTGCCGCAATTTTTCAGAAAGAGCTACATTTTAAGACTTGTGGTCAGAATACATTATGCAAGATGAAAACAGAAAAAGATGAGACTAAATCTTTCATGGTAAAATTTTAACAAAAAAAAAAAAGTTTCTTCAACTCATGAGTCTATTGAGGTAGAAACACGCACCACGAGAGGAGGAAGAATGGGTGCTGTAGCAACTCACTTCTGAGCAACACGTATCAAAGCTTCTGCCACGACACAAACAGGAAAAACCAAAACAGTCACTGCTTTTATTACAGTGCACATGGGCCGCAGCACAGGGAGCAGGTCTGACAAGATGCTTATTCTATCAGAAAAATAAGATGTTATTTCCTTCCTTTTGAACAATGAAAGTTGGGCAAGTTTGCACTGCCAAAGCTCTGGTGCTGATTCAATAACGAACTAAAGTCTAAACTGAGTAAAACACTTGTTTTAGACTTAAATAGTTCTGAAATAATCTGGTGAAATTACTTTCCTTCCTTCCCTTCACCCCTGGGACCATGGGCTATCACTGCCACTGCACAACCACCACTATCATTAACGAAAGAGAGTGTCACATATTAATTTAATGACCTATCATATGCTCAAAAATGAAATCAATCCATGCTTCTTCTTCCCAAAAGATTTTTTTTTTTTCTTAGTTATTTAAAGGGGACTTCAGGTAAGAGAAGAACAGACCTGTCCAGGGCATGCCATGGAGGGAATTGCAGCTGACTGGACACGGCACGAATTAGTTAACCTCTCTGCATCTTTTCTCCACCCACAACCTGGCGTTACAGAGCAACTGCCTGGTATGGCCTGATGGGTGGAAAACAACAAAAACACTACAAAGTTGCTTATCCAGAAATTAAAAGAATGCAAGCAAGGAGCAATGTTTGATTAAGCCCTACACGTTTCCAGAAAGGCTGCCGAAAGGGAAGAGAAAACAATCGCCACGGGAGCAGAGGGAAAGGGAAGCACAGGTGACGTGAGGGAAGGGAAAGGTTTTCACAGAGGCATCAAGGGCAGGGCTTTCGGTGCACCCCGATGCTGGTGGGGAACAGCACGGCTGTGCCTCCCTCGCCTATGCCACCTCCATGGGACCAGCAGGACCTGAGATGTTATTTCTCCAGCTAGCAGAAAGAGTGAAGTTGTTGCTCCAGCTTTCAGTGTACCAGCCGGTACGAATGAGCTGATGTCATCTGTGGGAAGAGAAACAGAAACAGAATTCTCCAGGCACAGACCGGGAGATAAGTTTCCCCAACACCGAACCTAGAAAAAAATGCTGAAATAAATTTCAAAAGTCACATTGCACCTTATGCCTTTCTGCTTCTCTTTTACTCTGGTGGGCTGCTCCCCTCTATTAACAGCAATTAGCCACTTAAACATACAGTAATGAAAGTATTTCCTTAAACATTATCATGTTATTATAATTCCCTCAGGAGCTGGTAAGAGTTAAATGGGTACCTCAGCTAAGGCAATCTCCCTCATCTGTCTCTAGTCTCTAGTCAAATGAAGCAAAAAAACAAAGATTACTTTAAAAAACAACAGAGAGCAAAGAAACAAGAATGAAGAAAGTAATCTCTCACCATTATAATCCATTTTCCTAGACTTTATTTTTAATCACCATGATTTATGCAAAGGAGCCAGGATACAATATTACATTTGGAAAACCATATGACTAAATCTAGTACTAAAGGTTCCATTTGAGACTTCTGTACATTAATGTCTCTAAAACACGGGATGCACCAAGCACTGAGACTAAAATAATTCACTGGGATGAATAAATAAATAAAGCACCATGACATTTTCTGTTCAGAAGTTTTTATAGCTTTCAAGCCGAAATAAGACTGAATTGTATAGACTGATTTCACTGGATAATAACAATAACTGCATCTGTTTTCACACTAAAGCTTCCAGGATGGGAGACCCACTATTAGAAGTTTCAGCTCACGCCATTCAAACATCACACAATCGCAGCATGAAGGTTTATCTGTTATCAGACCACAAGATTTATCTGTACCTTTTTACAGTACTTCATGTCTAGTGTAAGCAGCAACTAATCTACCCCAAAAGAAAATGCCTCTCAGCTGTGTTACTGCCTGCAGTATTCTTGTAAGAACAAATGTTAATGATGATGTTCCAGTACACTTTAACAGTGATTATGAAAAGAAATGAAAGTTGGAAATTGGAAGGCTTTCAGGAGGCAATTGGCTGGAAGGCTAAACTCCTTCAGGTTTGGCTAGGTCACTGGAAAAACTTGGATATGATCTTTGCTACCCTGGAGCTATGATATTCTCTGTGTACCATTCCAAGCAAACGATGGGCACGACATTTCTCGGCAAGCTTCAATTACACAGTGACTCTGTTCCAAGCTCTGCTCTGATCTCAGTCTTCGAGGGAGACACAGAGATAGTTCATCAACAAAGGGAGCCCTCTGTGGCAAATAATGCTCGTTTCTGTGCAGTTATTCCTGACCAGTCAGCCAAGTTACAACATAGAGCAGTTCTCATGGACACAGCTGTATTTATTTTCTCTTCTAGAAGGAAAAAAAAAATCACATATATAACTTTTCACAGAACAAGGCTAAATGAGGTTTGTATCCAGGATTTTTAGGTTTGTATCATTTTTCAGGATTTGCATTCGCTTTCACAGTAGTTTGTCCCAACTAACTAGACACATCTCAAGAGCAAATTAAATCATCTGACATTATGTGATATGTCAGTCTCTTTTTTAACATCTCCTTGTATTTAGAACAGAAAAGATACCAATTAATAAATCTTTTCCCTCTCAAGTTCATCTCATTAATGTCTTCCAGATATTCCAGTACTGCATTTATTAGTTTTTGCTTTAACTGTAACCAAAATGAAGTTTAAAAGTTTTATTGATATGTAAGATAGCAGAAGAAAAAAAAATGCAAACATATCCATCTCTTCCCCCCCTCAGGAAAACAGAGAGGAAAAGACAATTTCTCCATGTTACATGAAGAATTCAGCACGGACTTTGAGAGCAACAATTATGTGCTGTTATCAGTTCAGGAGCGTCCCTACCATTAAACAGAACTGTCCACTGTAAAAAGTACTTAACGCAAAATATATGGCTGTCCATATATATATATATTTACATCATACTCAAATACCGCTGCCTTGGCTTCTGAGTATAACATAAAGCATGATTCTTCACTACGGTACCCTAAAACACCTGAAGTGTAAACAGAATAAAATACAATAATGGAATGCAGAACATGGTCCACTCCAAAAGCCAGTTCTTAATGTCAAAGCATCTTGACATAAAGAATGTCACTTTCCCTTCACTTATCCAAATGGAAATCTAAGGCCAGCAAAGAGAAGCAACTTTTCAAATATGGTACCTTTAAGATTTTCCAGCAAAACCACTTTCCTGTTAAAAGCAGCAAAAGTAACAAGAAGCACACGTGTGCACATGCCTCCCTTCCCTCCTGCCAGCGTGCTCGCGACGTGCTGCAGCACAAGGGACACTGATAAATACTCAGTTGTAAACTGCCCTCCCAGAAAGCCCTGCGCCAGTGTTTTAAAGAGAATTAAATTCTTTTTTATGAAGTGTTCAACAGAATCCAGCCCAAGAATCACAACTGGACCCAAAACTTGTTCATATGCAGGGCTATCAAGTGGACATGTGCCAGAATACAGACAAACTAACTCCAGAGATGAGGGACAACATTCCCTGTGACGTTACTGGTTTTGATGAACAAAAATTCATTCCAAACCCCCATTTTCATTATATTGAGAGTATAAACAGACTTTTAGAATGTAAAAATTACACTGAGACAGCCAGTGGAGCCCTGCAAGTCCAACACACGTAAGAGCTGCCATTGCTTCTGACTCCTTAGCATCGAGTAGGAAGCAGGCTTCAGCCCAGCTGAGTCAGGTAGCCAGAACAAGGTCCTGCAGACACAGCAGCCTCCCTCAGAGGTCGCAGGTCTGCAAACAGCCTCCGGCCTCAGCTCATCTGGAAGAACACCCTGTCAGAGAAACACAGCCGAAGCCAAGCGAAGCTGGTCTAATGCTTCTCACCAAAAGGCAAGGAAACGTACACACAACATTTCAGTTCTGCTGTTGAAATACTACATTGGGGCAAGGCTTGCCATCGCTTTTTCAGAAGCGTGGTCTGTTCTGAATATTATAAGTAATATAAGCAATAATATGAAGATATTATTCCCACAAAACGTTTTTTTCAATAATCGTATGTCATATCGTTGCCTTCAAGTAATGCAAGATGGAAAGAGGAACTACAGTGCACGCTTTAAAAAGAGTATTTTGCTTTGCACTTCTGCACTTTGCTGTGCATCTCCCATCATTGCTCATTTTCTCACTGCCGACCTTTCCATTCTGTTACTAAACACCACTTTTTGGCACCTGAGAACACGGTACTCAAGTTCCCCAGTTCCACCTTCTCTCTCAACAACCCTCCTCCATTAAATGACACAGAGCCAGCTAACGCACGCTACCCCCGACACGTGACTGTACCGGCACGCATCCCCGCGGGAGCACGGGCTGGCCTCTCTTCAGCCCAAGCGCACTTCTACGTAAGGCGGCAGAACGTCACCACCTGGACGGCTTTGCACTTGTTTCCAGCGGGTTTTATCAACACCCTGACGACTGCCTGCGTTTGCCAACGTCACTTGTGTCCCACTTAGGGCACGTACAGCAACAAAAGGAACAAAGCCGCTGTCCTATTAACCTCAAACTGAAATTTATGCACTTCTCTAATGCCCCAGTGACACTGAGCACCACGAACACTTTTTCCCTGATGCATTTTTACTTAACATATAGACCACTTAAAAATTAATTTACTCTGCCCTATTAGATCCAAAGGTAAAAAGAATGGAATAGAAACAGTTGTGAAAGACTTTAAAAAAATATATAAATAATTTTTAAAAAAATCTTATTTTTCTTCCTAAAACTGTATCAGAAAAAGTTACCTTATGATTCACTTATCACTCATTATGATAATCATTTAACACGATACATGTGAAATCTTTTCAGATATAAACACAGTATCATTACAGACCTAAACAAATGATACCAGCTGTTGCCATACCAAATTATTTTACTTGTCATTTCAAAACATTCAAGCAGTACTACCATGCTCTCCCCTAAAAGAGGCCTCAAGCCATCAATGCCCCATGTGAGGCTGGCCGTGATATCCCAGCCACCCTTGCCACAATTTAACCCAGAGGTTAGCAGCTGGCAGGGAATTATTTGTCACTGAGTCAAACAATACCAGTCAGCAGAAGTGTTGGGTTAACCTACAGTAAAGTGAACCAATTTTACTTGAAGACACAGATCAATACAAAGTCAGCAGCGTAATCATCATCATCATATCCCAGTTGAGCTGACATTATAAACCTGAATCTTAGATTGAAGCATTATCTGCAGCTTTGCATCGAGGTGTATGCATGTCACCATTCCTCAAAACACAGACATTATTGCCATGCGAATCATTAAGAAACGGAATGACCTTAAAGACGTGTTATATGTTCCGCAAATCAGGGCACAAGAATTTGAGCTGTAGCTCAACTCTTTTATCTGGAAAAAAGTAACTCCGTAATAGTGACTCAAGTTCCAAGGAGCCCTTGCACCAGCTCAGCAGAGCAGGTTGAGCTTACCCTTCTTCATTCCCTTACGGAAATGATTTTCATAAATGCCAGGGAAAATGGCATCTTTCCAGGATCTCTTCTTTTTCCTTTTGCTTCCCTACTGAGCTGTGTGACCTAGAAGTTAAAGTATTTATCAAACAGCTAATAGGTAATCCATGAAATACAAACAGAAAAAGAATCTGTTCTCATTTCTCAGAAAATTTAGTGCAAGTGTATTATAAAACACTTGTAAGGGTACATCTGTGACTTCAAGGGCAGCAGCTGCTTTTTTAATATGCAAAAATATAATTTGCAATCTTTTCTGAGGAACACCACAGGATACTTGGTAAACTACAATAATAGGCTTTCCATTTTTCCCCTGCAGATTTGTATTCACATGGCAACCAAATTACCATGCTACCAAGATACAGTGTTAAAATCAGTGCTACATGCAGATTGCCACCTAAAACTGAAGAGCGACTGACATTAAATTAAAAACCTCTCTCATCACTGAAACTCTACATTTGTGCATGTATGCAAAAGCCCATAAACACATCCAGCTAAAGCATGCGTACATGTATATACACATGCCTGAGCCACTGAGCACTTCCATTACTGAATTGTAGTGTTGTCCCTAAGCCCAGAAGGCTGAGTCTCCTTCAAGTCTTATGGCAGAACACATACAATATAGCTTGCTCAACATATATCCACTCCAGATGCAGCCATGTACTTCTTGCCCACTCTCCAGACACTACAGCTTCCGAAACCTAAAACCTGCAACCTCCAGGTGTTTTGTCTCTCCTCAAAAACCCCTTAACCCGTGCTCACATGTCCTATACACCAGGGAAAGAAAAAGGAGCAAGAAGAGAGAAAAAGATACATTAAACTCTGAAGAAAACAATTGCAGATCTTTAATTGGCATTTCTTCTCAGACTTTGATTGAGTTCTTTAATTGACATTTGTTCTCAGAAGAGTCAGCTCAGAATCATTAAGTGCTGATCTTGGAGAAGCACCTTGTAACAACTGAATATGTTGCAAAATTGTCACTGTAGGAGGTACCATTTCCAGAGTGATAAAAAGCAGTATATGGGTATCTTGTTATTTGCTGTGAATTTATAATGATCTAAAACACTGCCATCCATCTTCATTGTGATTTACCGTATTACTCTGAATATATGAATAGCTCTCAACAGCCACAGAAAAGTCTTACATATTTACTTTTAAATCAAAAGCATACAGAAATGTTTTGTTCTTGTCCCAAACATGGACTTAATTCCCAAAATTACATTGGCTCAATGCCCAGGACAAGCAACATTCAGTCCCAGAGCAGTAATTAGTTTCAGATCCAATATCTTGCAACTCTCTAGCTCTTAATATGAGCTCTGGGCAACTGAAAAAGGGATAAAAGCAGCTTCCTATTTGTTCTTCTCACAGTCATGTGGACACAGCCACTGTATATAATATTCCACTCTTGAGGCTGACCTGATCAGCCACAAGTAATGCAGCCATTCTAAACTCCGGCAGATAAAACCTTACCAGATCAAACCCAGAACAGGGATACCTGTGCTATTGGTAAAAAGGGGGAAGGTCTCTGTGAAACTGCAATCCAAAGACATGTTGCAGAGACCACACGCAAGGTTAAATTACGTACAGTACAGACAAAAAGTTAAAGGGGGTACTAGCATTTCCATTACAGATGAGGAACTGAGGCAAACGAATAAAGTCAACGCATCACTACAATCCTGGTGCCATTTGGCACTTAGTCCACACCTCTGCAGATCAGACTCCAGGCCTCGATCTATATAGTTAGCCAGAAAAAGAAGAGCACATACTTTGGGACCATAGGACCATCTTGTCCAATCTTAATACTGCTACTTTTTGATGCCTAATTCAAAGCTAGTCACCCAGTTGCCCTACAGTCAACAAAGCACGCACTTTTAGAAGTGCATTTATGCAGTGGCTCTTTGCCTAACCATAAAACAAAAATTTGGGAAATAACAGATGCATCATACTCTAGACAGGCTGACCCTTCATCTTTCCCAATATATTTCTTGACAAAGGTACTAGGGAATTAATTCAAAATATACATAAAGGGCTGCACTGAGCCAGGCAAAGTTTGCTATAGTCTGCTTCTGATCATTCACATTGACACTATGTGCTGCTTATTTACTAAGCAGTAGCTTATTTCCAGATTATGGGAAATGTTCCATGTACTAAGGCTACTGGAAAGATACATGCAAATGTCAGACGCTATGTAATGTAACATTTTTGGATAAACATTTCCTATTATTGCCTGGCAAGGAAATGCTAAATTAACTCACCAAGTTCAATTCTTTTGAGCTATTTTTGCCTTAAATAGCTCAACACTTTCCAATGTTCATTGCAAAATTCAGACCTGTGCTCAACCCATCAGGTAGATACACTGAAAACAACTGTGAATTGCTACCACAGAGCAGTTGAAATCACCTCATGTCAGTCTACAATACTGCTTTCAGAGTTGCTATGACAAAAGAAAATCAGAAAGACAATATATTAAATCAGAAAAGACAATACCCAAAGCAGCATGCTAATCAGAATGATTTCACCAAGTCTCCTCCAAGATAATCTATTGAGGGAATCTACTGACAGGGAAGAATAACCACATCATTAGCAATTTCTGCTCCTGTCAGGAATGCATTTAGTCACGCCATGGATTAGATGTTTAAGCAATTGCTAAGCAGACGTGAAATCTTCCAATCTGAATGCCTATGTCTAATCTGCCAATAAAAAAAATTAAATAGAGTGAGTCATTTCACTCAGGACAGCAGTTCCTCACTTCAAATCTCCTCAGAGGTTTTTTCATTAAAATGCAACAGAGAGTTGATGTCACAGGAGAGGTTTTACTGGCAAGTGCTGTAGGTATAGAAGCAGATATCCAAACTCTGACCACCCTTTAAAAGTGAAAAAAATACAGATTTCATGCATTCAGGAATCACCACATAAAATGAACATGTGGTATTTACCTGAAGGTCCTACTCTTCTGAAGAACCTATTTTTAACAATAGTGTCCCGATATTTAAAGTACCTGCATACACAGAGGGAAGGTCAAGCAGGTTTTTGTAATGGGACGTCATGTCTCTCAGACTTTCTGAAGTTCCTTAAAGGAATAACAAACATTTGCATAATGATACAACCTACCTGGGCTTCCAAAAGGCTTGAACAAGGTCACCTGCTTCTGAAACTAAGCAGACGTTCAGTACTCAGAAAGGCCAGGCACAAATTGCTTAAAAGAATGAGAAATGAAGCACAGGATGAAACGGTCACTTTTCAGCAACTATTCAACACATTCAAAACCATGAAGTGAATTTAATAAGATTGCAAAGTCTGCAGATGATAGGACATAACATAGCAAACTAGCATCAGCTATGAAGAATGTCTTAGCTACTGGTCAACAAAAATGGCAGATGTAGATAAATGCAAAAAAATGGGGCACAGAGGAAAAAAAATTCTAAATTCATCTTCAAAATGATGACCTTTGAATATTCCTACTCAGAAAATATGTTGTAGGAATTGGGAACAAATGCAACTAGTACAGATAGATTCAAACCACACAAAAGGAGGAGGCTCTTCAGCAACATTAATGCTGTGGATCTACTTTTCACAAGACACTGAAGTTCCTACAGTTTCAAAGGGTTCAGAAGGGATTAGACGGATTCCTGGAAGACAAATTCACTAAGACTTGCAAAGTATACAGCAACTGCTCAGGAAGTTCCCCAGGTGCAATCTTAGGGCAACTAGGTATTCTGAAGAACTGTTGTTATGTTTCTCTGTTTTATATTCTGGCATCGGGTCCTGCAGGAGACAGGACAGAGGGCCGGGCAGAACTTCGGCAGAAACCACACTGCTCACATTAAAATCCTGTTACATTGTAATCTGATAAACTAGAAAAATAAATAGCTTAAATTGAACCAAATAGGTCCTTTGTCTTTAAGAGCTACTAAAATATCTTAAGTCTAAACCCAAAGCTGGGAATTTACTAGACCAGCATGTACTTTTTAAGCAAGGAGAAAAGCTGTCATAGCCTAGTAGTTTAACATTAACCAACTTTTCTCCATTGCTGTAGTTTTGTCAGCTTTCCAGCATCAGATTTATTGCAGCATATGGACTTTCATCCTCAGAGACCACCAACCAGACATGCATTTGTCGTTCTGGTAGCTGATGTTCTGGAAAGCAGAGGGGAAGGGAGGTACTGCATGCCTTCTGCATCGACCACAGGAACCAAAATACAGATGAGTCAGACGCGAAACCAGTCCAAACCAAATTTTCAGTAAGGGTCCAATTATTCATCTGCTGCAGGCCATGCTACTGCTCCAGTTAACTCTCAGGTCAGCAGATTGCCGTGTTGCAGTTTTTCCGGTTGGAAAAACGCTCATGTCCCACCTAACACCATATACATGTTGATCCACTGCAAATTGCCTATGGATCTGGACCAGTCCAGGAAGAACTGGTCACTAACCTTCTTTTTCCTACCAGTGTATACCTAGACCAAAGCCATATAAAGCCCTATATTAAAAAACATACATCTCTGATTTGTAAAACAATGGCTAGAGTTGCTAGTTCTGCAGGAAAAAAATTACAGTACTTTTGGGTAGAGAGGAACAGAGGCTTTAGGTTTTGGGTTTGGTGTTTTGAGTTGTTTTTCTCCACATGCCACTTTGAAAACAGATTAAATGCAGAGGATTTTGTAGGCCCTTGGTATCTGTGAAAGAAACACAAGAGAGATTTCAGCTTTCCTCTGGGTTGCTTTGCTTATTATGGTCCCTACATTTTGCAGTGGGCAGCTGCTTCATGTATGTGAAATAGCATGAGAAACAGGAAAACGGAGTATGAAATAAACTAAAGCGAAACTTAAAATCAGAAATAGGAAGAAGAGGAGGCACTATACTGGAGAGGCAACACTGTAAAGCACAGGGAAAAGAAAAGCTGCAACAGCTAGTAAGGGAAAATACCTAAAATGCAGAAGCCTACTGAGAAACAGGCAGGGGAGACAACCAAACCACAGGAAGGCAAGGCAACGGCTCATGAGTGAGCATCCAACAGCTTTTGTTGAATACTTTTGACTGATAGTTATTAAACATGTTATTTCAACACATAGCTTATAAGGCATTTATATAACAAAGCGAGGTTTTGAAAAAGCCTTGGCTGAAAGGAGGGACTGGATCCCGACTCCACCAAAGAGCCAACACCAGAAGCACATCACTGCTCAGTGAGAGCCAGTGAAACTTTTAACACCTCAGTAAACACAGATCAAAACTACTGCTGCTGCTTTTTATACACCCCAAGACCTTGGTGGAACTATTTTTTGTCAGTATTTTTCAGAATACCACAAGTTCACATTTCTAAAAATTAACAGGTTTTGGATGCAGAGAAATGTTCAATGTAGAGTTTTCATCCTGACACACACTTTTTAAAATAGAGATTTCCCACGTTTTGTAAATCATGACCATTGCCAGCTAGAGAGACAAATCACAAATATAACAAAACAAAAAAGTTTTTATTCTCTTAAACTATGAGGTTTAAAAGTTCTCTCACTGCCTTAAATTTCTTCCAAAATATTGGAAGGTACAACGTTGTCTTATTTACAGATCTGACTGGCCTCTGACCACCTGCAAAAAGACAAGAAGGCTGTCTTTCTCCGCCTGCCCTTCATTCGCATCCTAGCTGTGCAGAAAAAGGAGTTGACTGACCAGAATTCCACCTACTGCCTGTGTTCAGTCTGGAGCCAATCTGTACTTCATCCTCGCCACCCTCCACAAAAATTCCCTGCTACTTTTGCTGCAATAATACTGCAAAATTTGGCAGCTCCCAGCCTCTTTTTATATAAGGAGAAGAATTAATTTCACTTTGCTGTTTGTACTTTGTCCTAGCGACATGAAACACACACAGGATTTGATTATATAATCTCCAGCTATGTGGGAGGGCTTTGGAGGCCTGCCTGAAAACCTGCCACTTCTTACGCATTCAAAAGCTCGACAGCATGTTTTTCCAAAGTACACATCCATGTAGCTGAAATCACAATTTCGCTCCTTCACCCTGTATCATCAAAAACATTATCAAAACACCAAAAGCCACACAGGGAAGGGAGTAAAATAATAATAATAAAAAAAAAATACACTGTGTGTCTATTCAATAACTTGGGCTTGGTCCTGTTGTAAATGAGAAGAGCTCTACAGAAGTTAATGGATTTACACCAATTTACACTACCCAATAACTTCAGTGGTTTCAGTCCAAATACCAGCAGATCAGCCACCGTAAAATACAGCCACCAGAATTGACATTGACGTCACTGTTGCTGGCAGCTTTTTCTGAGAATCTGCGGACCGCCTGAACCTTAGCCTTTTTTCAACAAACTCTCAGGCACGTAACACATCAGTAGTTCCAGTGACAGCAGTGCTAGACAGGTTTTCCTGTTCCCTTTATCTGTCACACTTCAGTGTGCCTTGGTCTTAAGGCACCTGGAAGTCTTCCAGGTATCAATGCAGTCAGTCTGTTTTCGTTTACCAGCAATAGGCTAAGATTTTCAAAAATACCACAGAAAAAAGTTTTAAAATTCACTTTTGCAATATTAAGGAAAGTTCCAATTATTCTATTTGAAGACTCACAAAACTGAAGAAAAATATAGAAGAGAGACAAGGTTCAACTCGACATATTTTTACAGCACAAGTACTAGCAAGGTGAATCTCGCTGAAAGGTATCAGCCTTTGAAAAATCATTAGCATCACCTTTGTTTTCTGTTTTTCAACCTTTAAAACTTGATGCTGTCTCCAATCTGTCTGACTTCAAAAGCAGAAAGTGATTTGTCCTCAATTCGATTATATCTGCATACTGAAAATCACTTTATGAGTGTTTTTAATTATGACGTTTTTTACATTTCTTCTTTGAGATATGCAGATGAAACTCCTACAACTGGACTCCAATTCTCTCCCATATAAATAAGTGGAAAATAGCTAATCTATTCCTGAAGTCTTTTTAAGATCTTAGTCACTTTTCACCAATGCTGACAAGAGATGCCCTAAATTATTTTGATCAACTGAATAAGGAAATACGTTCTGCAAGTTCACAGTACTTCATTTCTTCAAAATACCAGGATGATTGAAGAAACAGCAACAATTGCTGAGACACCCATCTCAAAGGTTTGCCAAGTGCCTCGTGCCTTGGCTTTGGGTATATACGTTGTGTTCCATGGCACCCGTACGCCATCAGCCACCACTATTTCTGGCATTGTCTTTTCTTCAGCATGATAAAAAGAAGGCTGTCGTTACAGTTGAGGCAAAAGACTAGGACTCCTGAGATTCAGGGTAAGCATTCAACTCTGCCACAAACTTACTATGTGAATTTGCGTAAGTAATTCTCCTGGATTCCTAACCTTGGTGTATCGACTGACTCACGCTTTTAAACCTTTTAGAAGAATGACTGTTTCTTGCTGTAAGTATGCCACACAGCACCTCAAGCCTCATATAGCTCATATAGACAGCCTGTAAGAGACTGTCTGCACTAAAGCAGTGCAAATTATTTCAAATCAATAGCCGTGTGTAATGATTCAGAGGAAGAGTTTACATAAAGCTTATGAAAACTTTCAGATTTTAAGAAGTTGTTACTAAGAAAGCTGCCACATCTTGGAGTGCCTTAGTCTATCCTTTCTAAAGGGACCTTCACATGTGCCCACCAAATTAAGATGGCTGACTAAACATCTGTACTTAAACCAAATATTTGAAGGACTAATGAGAATGGTTGAAAAAGCTACTTTTCTTAGCTGCCTAAGAAAATGAGTTTGGGGACTGGAAGATACCAAATAAGGCAAGAGGACAAAGCTGACACAGGGAGGCTTTGGGCAGGTTTGAGATGGCGAAGGGATGAACGTGGGTGCTCGTACAAAAGAATCTTGGATCTTCCACCCAAGCCAAAACAGTATTCCGTAAGAGGAAACAGTGCAGAGGGTATACACTTTTGCCTCATCTGTCTGCCTAATTTTATGCTACTAAGGAAACCAATATGGATGGAGATCTGGGACACCATGGTGTTTAAGCCCCGAAATGTCCTGAACGTCAGGACAGACCTGAGAGTCTAAGGCAGTCGGGACATAAAGCTCCATTTTGTGACAGAGTAACGATAAGCCTAAAACCAGGAAATCTTTCAGATGTGCCAAGAAAGAAACAATACCGTGGCCTCCTGAGACACGTAGCAGATGTCCCAGCACTGCTGAGACCCTGAGACTGAGAGAAGGCGGAGGAGTATCAAACAGATCAGTCTCAGCTCCACCAAAAAAAAGGACCAGTCAGATCAGCTCTGGCAAAGACACAAAACTACAAATCAAAATCCCCGCATTTCTGTCACTGGGTGAATCCATGACTGCGTGGATCAGTTTCCACTTTCTCTTTTGCTGACACTCTGCAAAGAGCAAGCATGCAGAGAGCTACACTTACGGTTTAAGTAACTATACAGGCAGTCCATGTTGGCCTGCTCCCATTTTTTTAAACTTGTGAGACCAGAACACAGCAGAAAACTGTTCCATATTTCCCTGAATATCTAACAGGATTACATCTTTTTCTTCTGACAAGCCATAAGCTAATTTTTTTCACTTTTGTTCTGCGTTTGTCACATTAGCGTCAGAAGAATCATATTTTTTACTAACAGAGGGCATCCTTTCCAAGCCACCGCTTTGTTCACTTCTGACTCCAAGGTGGCCTTAACAAGCATTCTAGCAAAGAGAAGAGAAGCTGGTCTCTCAAAATAGCTGTAAGAAAGTTCCGCTGAAATGTTATTTTCCCAAGCAAATTTTTCTCATTATTTTTAACAGTCATAAGAAAATCTTTCTCTTTGCTTTCCCTCCCACTTCTCTTCACTAGAAAAATTTCATATCCATTCTGTAATAAATTAGTATGTCTCCAACTGTCATACAGTAACACATATACAATCAAGTGGAAAATTGTTCCCTTCAATCCACCACATAAAGCCATAAGCAATAGCAAAAGGAATTATTAGAACAGAATAGGAGCTTGCAAAATATCTTTATTTACCTCCCTTTCTTTTACCAAGATCAATTTTTCTTATTGGATTTCTCCAAGAAAAAAAAGAGTTAGCACCACCAAGAGCATTTTAAAGCCAACTTCCTATTTACTGGAATGAAAAAAAGCATGTGAATGCAAGTTTTTGCCAGCTATGCGTAACCTCTGTGGCATTATAAATGTCATCATTTACAGAAAGATGATTGATTGCATATTAATTTTCCTTAAGATGTATGCTTTTCTGTCGAACAAAACTCTCAGTAGAAGTTTTAAAAAATTGCAAATGAACGCATCAGCAAATGAAGAGCGGAAGCCTTAAGAAGACAGCTAACCTGTTAATTTATGTAAATGACACTTAACAGTAATCCAGGCCGCACTAGTCTTCACTGTACTCACAGAATCTAACCCGTTTCCCATTTTCTCACTTCATTTCCCACTTTCTCATTTCTACACTGGCAATTCCAAGCCTCGATTATCTTCTATTCATAAAGGGAAGAACTCAACAGTAAAGGCATAAGAAACGATAGACCGCTGCACAGAGAATTGAATTCTACCACGCTCAGTTATCTCAAGCCTTCATTATTTGTAGGCAGACAAAGGTTCATGCAGTTTATTGGTAAAGACCCCTTGATTAACTCTATATTAAAAGAGGAGCCTATCTTGCCATTATTATTTGATTTCTACTCAGGTCAAAAGTGGAGCTTAAAGAAATATCTTGCTATGCAATACCTTCTTTCTAGCTCACTCCAACATCTCCTGCAAACATCTACATTCTCAACACCACTGGTGCAGTCTGGTGCCCACACAGCTGTTACCCTCCAGCTAAGGGTCCGCTCTGTTCTCCTGAGGAGACTATTAGTCTCTTAATCAAGCCATTTGTATATACATATTGTTTTGGGAAGTAGAAATATTATCACACTGTTGGAAAAATTCACTCTTCTGCTCTTGGTAGTGTAGAATTGAACACTGTGACATGTTTTGGATAAGTTACCCTTCAAACAGGACTCCATTATTACTTGGGTCTTCAGTAAACCAAACAAAAAATTGAAAAAGGATGAGGTTATCCAAGTCATCAAAAGTAATCCCTTCTGCAACCAGTATAAGTTCCCCATCTCCAAGTACAACTAAGTTTGTCTAATTAGTAGTAGCTGGTGATCATCCATTACTTACCACCCTATTGCTTCATCCAAACACGTATTTTACCATTCTCCCCCCTTACGCATGTCCCATTCCATCCAAGCATGTGCTCTAGTACATCCTTTCACAATAGTTTCCAACGCAGCCAGGCTTTGAATGTTTTTTCTGATCACATCTTACTAACTAATAAAACATTTGGAGAATGTCTGTCTAAACACTGTCTAGACCATGATGGGCTAGAAAGTCTTAGCCAGAAGATTCCACTCTGTATTGAAAAGTGGAATATGTGCGTTTTGCAAGTCCCCATGCCTCAACTTCAGACATAATTGTATAGGGGAAAAACCTGAGAAAAATAAACCCGTAAACAGTTACAAGTTGGTAGAAAATATGTTTTCAAGATGGTCAGAGGGTGCCAAACAACAGCAAATGACCGTATTTGGAACAAATTCAGTGTACTAGCAAGCTGCATCCTGGAGGTTTCTCCAGGAATTTCTACTCGGCTGCTGCGAGGAAGCACTCATGGCTCTGCAAAAGGGCTGCTTGCAAGATGGGAGGCTCTAGCACAGGCCCTCACAAAGACCTCCTGCAGAGAAGAGACTCAGAAAAAAGGTCCATGATCCTCCTACAAATTCAAGGTGAGGTGCAAGTAAGAATAGAAGGGAGAATAACAGAAAGAAAAAAAGTCTAAGCAAAACATAAAACTGCTCCTGTCCAGCGCTAGCTAGAAGAAGTCTAGAAAGGCAGCTGTTAGTACAGCTTTAAAGCCAGGGCCTGGCGTTTGGTGAGAACGAATTTCATGCTTCCATTTCCAAAAGTCTGTGAATAATATTATCCTACAGTCTCCTCCGACTGCCAAAGGTCTGTTCCACAATATACTCCTGCATTGCTGTTCCCAGTCAAAGCTGGGGCAGCAATCTCTGCAATGTGAATGGCAGGGGAAGTAACGGTCAAAGGAAGGTATTTAAATTAAAGTTTTCCCTTTACAAAAACTAACATTAAATAACTTGGGAGTTTTGTCTGTCCTAGGCTTAGGCATCAGGATGTTTGCTTAGGTTTTCCCTTACATTCTCAACCGATGCTCTAAAAACGTTCAATTGATGCAAGTTGCTGGCCAAATGTTCAACTGGTTTGTGTCAATAATGGCTGCTTCTGCAAGTGCAGAAGCTATTTTCATTAATATAACCAAGTGAAGAAGTCAAATTTTACTTGAACGAGGAAAGCTTGATTACTCTATAAATAAAACCAGTAGAGATTAAATCATTAGTTGTAAAATTCAGAAAGATAAAGGGTCTAGAAACAGTCCAACAATAGTTACTATATCTTCCTCCTTAACAAGTTAGTCTAAGAAATACATTAATACTTTCCCTTTCTTGCCATTCTTAGCATATGGGTTACTATATCCAGTAAGACAGTTTTAACTGGTTTTATGTATTGCTTTTGAATCCTAAATCCCTTGCAAATAGAGCCTGACATACACCATATTTAAAAGGGAGTTATGTGTTAGCACAGTGTTTCAAGTATATATTTTTATCAAGCACAACTACCCCTACTGACACCTTGAAAGACAGCATCAAATATCACCAGTAGCTATCCTTGCTATACATCAGCCTGCTTATCACTCTGAAGCAGTTCGCATATTATTAGTGATACATATAGCTTGGGGAACCTTATTCTCATGTGAAAAAAAAAAAAAAAAAATTCATTTAGCATCTTCTAACAGAAATATAAAGATTAACCTATGTAATTGATTAAACTATGCAGTTGCTTATCTAACCTGTAGATCTTTCTTCTCTGGTCAACAAAAAGAATTACTATATAAAACAGTTTTAACCTATTCTCCCTTAGAAAACTGAAAATGTAAAACATGAATCTAAATCCAAGTTTCCAATTTCCTTATTTGAATAAGGATTGAGATACATCCTTACTCAAAATAGCATCCAATTTTTTATTACTCCCTTCTAGACTTTGTTCAAGCTTTGAAGAAGTTCATGGCAACATAGCTTCAATGATCACAACTGCCACAGAAAAGCGTATTCAAACATTTATACCACTATCTACAGTTGCTACTGGAAAATACATTTTGCTGCAAAACTGCTCCAAGATCAAGTTTCTATTAATAAACAACTGAAAATATAAAGTAATGCTTGCCATTTAGAACCTCATTTCTTGTACTGCACCTTTGAAACTCATCATGCATTACAACTAGTACTGCACAGTTAAACAGGAGTTCCCTGTTAATTTTAATTTGGGTCCAATGAACTGATATCTTACTATCATTCTGTCATACTACAACATTGGCTAGAGAATAGGCTGTTGTTTTTAATCTACAATGATCAATGGCATGAATGACTATGTCAGCAGACTGGCAAATAGTTCTGTTTTTAAAATCACAAAAACATATGTTATGGCTTTCTTATTTTAATGGTTGGTGACATCTCCCTATAGTGAAAGTGAACAGGAATATCCGGCTCTCTCACTTTTCAGCTTTGGTACCTTGATCTGGTTTCATTTTTTTCCTCACCAAAATGTTTTAGACCCTTTAGGTGTTGGTGAAAGACGCTCCTTACTCTTTGGAGACTTTTTTTAATGGGACTATGATTAGATTGTGGAGTTGGTTCAGGAAGATTTTTCAATTAAAAATTATACAGTCTTCCTGTTAGGTGATATCTTTTTCATCTTGCTTGAATTCCCACAAGTCTATTAGCTCTGAGGAACAACAGTATATTAAGTTAAAAAGAAAAAAAAAAACCACAACAAACAAAAAAGCATGGGGAGGGCTTTCTCCATTCTGTTTTGTTTTTCACAAGGAGCACACAACGACAGCTCAAGAGGAAAATTATGACAACAAGTGCCTGCAATGTACAGAAACAGCAGCAGAAAGAAAATCAACAGGGAGCAGAGACTGGAGCATGTGAAGGAAAGAGGAAAAAAAAGAGGTTCATTTGTACCTCTCATCAAGCATTTCTCTAATAATTGATTTTTAGCATCATCCTGATAGCTGGTAGTAGGCTGCAGTGACTGAAAATGCAAATGAAAAAACATTGCCCATTCTCCTGATGCAATTAAAAGCTTTGCTCTTGGCCCACTCTCTACTAGGTCGAACAGCTACGCAAAGATGGAAAGACTCCCCGTGGGACAGAGCATTGGACTGCTCCTGAATCATCCTCTCAGTTCTGCCAGCGACTCTCACTACACGTCTCACTACATTTAGATTGTCATGCATCTTCTCAGTGCCATGAAAATTAAAACTTGCTTTTTTTTTTTTCCGTGAAGGCTGAGAAAATCTTGCATCCTGTAGCTCTGCTTCTAAGAAAATGCAACCCTGGAATCTGCAGTGCAAATTCAAAGAAAGCAACATTCCATCAAATCTCACCTCCCCCCCCTCCCCATTTTAGACAGTGGAAGACAGCAAACGGGGCACCACAGAAAATATATCAGAGGACCAAGACAGTAGAATTTACAGGTAACTTAACTGAGGAACGGGGTAAACCTGGAGGTCCATCAATACTCCCTCCCTTCCTTCTTTATTTACTTTCTTTCTTGACCTTTTTTATACGATGTGGTGATAGATATAACAAAGCTGAATTAACCTAATTATTTTCAATACTAAAAGAAGTAAAAATGTTGAAGATGCTAATAAAGAAATAAGGTATGACAAAAACAAGAAGGAAAAAATACTACAAATTACCATTCTAATGGACAAAGTCTTTTTGACCTAAGACAAAAAACAGAATATGATTTCACTTTCTTGTAGTGGGGCTGTTTGTTTGTTTTTAATAAAAAGAGAGAGCAAAAAAGCCTTTGGCCACTGGGGAAAAATTTTACACTAAATAACAATCTCAGCACAGTCATTCCAGATTTATACAGATTTGGTTGATTAGTTGGAAGATCAAAAGACGAAAAGCACATCAGGGAAAACAATTACAAACCAGATTTCAGAAAAATAACAAATCAGGCATTCAAAAAGGTACAGGGTCTTATTTACCACAATCATCCTTTCTGGAGCTTGAATACATATAAATAGAACCTTTCCACTGAGAGGTTTATTACATTTCATTTTGAAATAGCAGGAAGTCTGACACTTCAGACAATGAAGGACTTCACATGAATGTATTCTTCATGAATAATTAATAAAAAGTCAGTCAGCTGGCTTGGTTGCTTTAAAAGTAGCTTGGTTCTTTTGTTTCTTTTACCTGCTACCCTTTTACTTGTAACTGTAAGGCAGGCACGACACTTTTTCCTTCATGCCAAACCAGGAAAATACTCCTTAAATACATAGGCTGAAACTTTCTAGATTACACAGAGATACAATATGTCACTATTGTCTCTGTAATTTTTATCTCCATAAGAAAGTTTAACAGCTTGACTTAAAAATATTTTGAATAACAACTCGTAATTTTTTTTTTTTTTTTTTTTGCTTCTTATTGCTAAAATACTTGAAGGCAACGTAAACTCCTAATAAATACTAAGAACATTTTTACTACCTTAAGATGCTTTGCATAAAGTAGGGCAAACTGTTGTTTTTTTTTTTTTTTATTCCATAATAAAGTAATTAAACACTATTGGTAGAGCACATCAGCCTCAGTCAAACCATATACATTTGTCCAAAAAAGTGTAATACAATATAAAGTTCTGTTCTAAAATGACAGATATGGTTGACAGACTAAAGGAAATTATTAATTTTTTTTCCCCCACATTTTTATAGAGAGACAACCTGGATCCTTTTTTACTTTAGAAGCAGAAATACCTATAGTATTATCTGAGATTTCTCCAGATATATTCTGTGTTCATTCTGAGTAAGCAACTATTAGTATGCTATACTGGTATCAATTTCACTGGTCAAAAAAAAGTTAGTTTGTCATTTTATACAGCCCATAAGAGTCATTTCACAATCACATTTAATATCTGCTACTGTAACAAAATTTCAAACACAATTTATCCTCCTAACGCATGATATAATCACTACATGGACATATTTTCTATTTAAACTAAATAAATGCAGCACAGCTCAGGCAGATGGGATACTCCGGAGGCTAATAACATTTACAGTTATGAATGCTATGTTGGAAACCTAAGTGCCATGCTACAGGACATAAATTCAGGACAGCACTCCCCTTGACCTGTCAGATATTCTAGCAAGAAGACCATTACTCATTTCGCTCTGAACCCTGAGGTACTAAGAGGACACTGCAGAAGAAGGGTTCCCGAGCTGGCAGACTGAGGGTCTGATATGGCACAGCAAATCCTGCTCTCCAACGTGGCAGTCAGGGGGCCAATGATATGCCAATGAAGTCTGAAAAGGTCATCACTCGGAGGTCTACACCACCCCAGTCAAGATTTCTGTTCCACAATAGGGACGCTATCAAGAAGGAATCTTACTGTACTGAGTATAATACGAATGCTTTCGTTATTGAAACCAGGTTCTGCACTAGGGGGCTGTCCAAAACTCAAACGCTCCTTTCCATTTTGCTTTCCCTTCACAATTTCTTTACCTACTTCCTATCACGCTTCCCCATGGTCCCATACTGAAATGACTGTTTTCTTTATATGAAATACTAAGAGAAGTAACCTAGAAACTAATGCACACTGGGACAGAGGAAACTCCAACAGAGCCAAACTCTGTGACTACAGAATGAATGGTTGGTCTACTTGTTACCAGTGATGACACAGATTAGGAAAGGGATTTTGGAGTAGGGATGGTTAATGCACAGCTCACGACTCACATGTGATTCTCAAGAATTCAGGCATCACTCCCACGCCAGAGACAACGGGGATTTAATGAAGTACCTCTCTGAGGTACTCCTCAAGCGGTTCTTCCGTGTGTTTGGAGATCAGGACACATGGCACAACAGGCTCCTCTCTCTGAAGGGAGCCAAGAAAATGTACAGTAATGCGATTAGAAATAATTGGCATGTGACACTACAAGTGAAAGGTGTAAAGTATGTAGCGTGAGCTCCCAGTTAATTTCTATTATCCTGACAAATCCTGAATCATTATCCTAATTATTATATTCTGAATTATTACCCTAAATACCCTGAGATATCCTGGTATCTCCCATTTGTTGGACTAAGGAAACTTTCACCACTCGTTTAACTGAAGGTACGGCCTCACAACTGAAATCAATACACAAGGTATTGGTTTATGTATGAATTTTCTGTGTACTGTATTCTGAAAAATTTACACTTGGCCAGGCTAGTAGCCTCCCCAACACTCTCAGCTGATCACCTTGTTTCCAATATGCAGACTTTGACCTATTACAACTTTGGAAAACTTTAAGTGAGCAGAAAGCTTTCAGCACAGTTCCCAGACTTTGGGAAGTTCAGCCAAAGCAGTTTGGTCTATGTGCAACTTCAATCAGGCCTCCTTCATTTTGGCAGCCTTTACTTATCCGAAGTATAAACTTCCCTCTCCCCAGTGGTTACAAGGGCACTAGACACAAGGCACAAAATACGCCAGCTATAGGAACAAATCTGCAGCACTGAATGAAGATAACAGTTATTTGAAGGATCTCTTCCTCTCACCATAGAAAACAAAGTGTGCAGTAGACTGTAAAAAGAGAAATCAGTCTCTCATGATGGCAGATAAAATGGTTCCTCTTCGTCCAGACAGTGCTTGTTTGCTGCTAGGCCAAACCCAAACTTTACAGAGGCAATCCTTAGCTGCAAGTTCCTCATGTTCTGCATGTCCAGCTCTTCCTAAGGGCTGATTAAAAGACTGCCACAGTAAACAAGAGTTGCAACCCTCAACCAACAACAGCAGCTTTGCTCAGAACATGAACCACTACATAATGCTCAGTACCTGGAAAAATGAGTTCTTGGGCACTTAAAAATGAGCACTTAATTAGCAGGCCTTTCCAAAATTCCTCTGCATATGAACTCACCATCTGCAATGTAACGGTAAACCTGATAAAACTCCTGAAAGACTAGGAAAAACACTTGTGTCCACAAGCACTACTGCGTAACTTACCTTGGAACAAGATTTGAATAGTGGAAGACCTGGGCCCACAAAGTGAGCAGTGGATGAGAAAGATGCTGAAAAGCTGTTCACTATGCGACCAAGGATATTGAGTAAGGCAGGAAAGAGTCCATGGTTCTGGAATTTGCAGGATGAGGGGAATAGCAAGATGAATTAGGTTTGAGAGGCTGCTTTAACTCCTGACATCTCCTATTTTTCAAGCGTTTGATTTTTGGAAGTCAATATTCTTTGAATGCACCATTTATAATGCAATTCATACAGAGAACGCCCACTGCCCATCTGCTTCATAACACGCATAATATACTGTATTTGCTTTACACAAAAAATTTAGAGGAACAGGAACTGTGCTTCACAGCTGACCACTATATAATTTTAAAAGCAGGTTCTTCTCTTCTGGTTTTCCAGCTGAGCAACTTTTTCTATTAAAGTATCCACCTGAAATTAAAAACTCTTAGTCCAGAATGAAAATCAATCCCCACTGCATCATGAGAAAAAGGGAGCATATACTACTAACAAATAATTTAAATAATTTTTCTAATAGTTACCGTGAATTCGAGGTCTTTCATTACAAGTGCAACCCTGAAAGAAGTTTTTAAACTTGATTTCATTCTAGACTATCTATTTATTGTCTCCAGAAGGCAAGAATTAGGAGACAAATATATTTTTTTTTATTGTCAGGTGCAATAAGATGTTCAAGAGAACGAGCGGCTCCTGCTCTAGAATTCGGGGGTAGAACATCACAACAAAAGGTATTTGGCTGTCAGCTTCCCAGGCATGCAGTAAATGACACAGTCCTTTAAAATGTCTGTGAATCACTTTTTTGTAAATGATAAAACATACTACGCTAGTAAGTAACTACACAGATCCTTATTCTGAATAAACACTAAGTAAACCAAGCCTTAGCATCAACCGAGATAGGCAAATGTTTGCCCAGTGTCATTTGGTCTGCAATGAAGAACAAAAACCATGAAGCTGTCAGAACAGTTTTTAATGCTGTATTTTCAAATCCATTAACGTATGCCCTCTTATATTACTGTGTTTACCAAGTAAACAAAGTAGCTAAGCTGCTGGTCTCGTTAATCTCCAGTTCTTCATTAAATATCAAGCAGTGCTCATTTCCCTGTGAGTTTTTTTCCACTAAAAAGCGTGCTTACCTACATAGAATATTTTAGACAGATGCAGGATGGCTCAACCTCATCTCCAGGGGTCTTATGACTATGTCAGCATCCCATCCACTCAGAGCACAGCAGAGCCTGCTACGTTGCTAATATTATGTCGTGTGAACACACCTGTAAGCCTACCAAGATCATCGCTATTCTGTTTTGCATCTTCATGGTAAGTGCCAGACTGAACAGAACAAGCAGGGCTTTAAATGCATCTCCCAGTTCTACTGCAAATATTTCTAATCCCATTAGAAATCTGTTGCCTGTAATGGGGTTAAACAGCTAAAACTGATTTGCCCTACGCTTACAGTTAAGTGCTATTAATAGCAGCTAGAATTCATAAGAAAAAGATTGACATCAGAAAAGTGACCGAATAAACAACTAAGTTGCTCTTCTGAGAAAACAGGCGCTGTATTTCTGCAGATTTCAACGTGGAATCGCACTTCAAATCACAAAACACTATTCTCACATTGGTAAAAAGCAGCCTTCTTTTAAAACTTAAAGTCAAAATACGTGGCTATTTGTAAATTGTTTTGTATAATCATCTACAAAGACACTGACAACAGAAGAAAATTGGAACAACAAATGCAGGTAATATTCAGGGCGTACAAATAAGCACCCGAATTACAAATCTGTCTCTGACACAATATTTCGTTATTGTTTGTTCCAGTAAGTGCTACATTTCACACTAGTAAAGCTTCCCTTCGGGAGACCAATTTTTCCACTGTTTGTTAACTAGCAGGTATTAAATAGAGGATATTAGACAGAAAGCTTAATTACAGGGAAATCTAAGCGCATGTAGGAGGGCCATTGCTCAAACAGCAACTGTCTTCATCCATCTTGGCCCTAAAGCAGGTACATACACATAAAGAGGCTCTGGATTTGGGCAACACAAACAGGGAGAGGTATGAACTGCCTGCAGACAGAGTTTTCATTATTATTATTATGCTGCTAAAACCGGCTGCCGTAGGGAGACTTTCATCAAAACTCAGGCCACTTGGCAAAGTACTATTAGGCATGCAAGAGCACTCTACCTACGGCAAAAGCCCAAGCAGCCTACCAAAAAATAAAATAATGATAACAGGGTATTTTATATATGCAACAATTTCCCTACGCAATCCATTTTGCTATTTTCTAGATGTGCTTCTAATTGGGTGTGTATTTAGATTAAATCCCACATAATTTCTGCACATACAGATCATTCATTAACATATGTTTACTATACAAACCAGGTCCTAGGTAGTTAACTACATCAAAACAGTTAGCATCTATTAAAAGAAAGAAAGGACAAAAAGAGTAAAAAGAAGGAAGAAGGGCATAAAAAGGCAAAAAATTTAAAAGATAGGATGTATTTGAGTAAAAAACTAAGTATGAAAGTACGCAGCGTTTCGCTACCTAGGTCAGGAAATTTCAGCTATCATCTTTTCTAAATTGACACATACAGAAGTGCCAAAGTTGCTTATTTTGTTGTCCCCCAAACAGGGCTCACAGACAATAGATGATGTCAGCTTCTTGGCTTGTAGATAAATATTAAAGCATAATTCTATTTTTAGTTAACTTCCTAAGGAAGCCAGGCGTATGCAACTGCGTTAACGCTCAGCCCTCTCTCCTGATGTTTTCTGAACCCACAGCCACTTTTGACAAATTTTGATAAAAGGCTAAGCATCACCAACGTACAACCCTCCTGCACATTTTGGGAAAGCTGGCAGGCAGGTGTAGGAAAGGCAGCGTATTAAAGACCTTGTTAAGAGGAAGGAGGGAGTGATGGTTCACTCCACGGGGCAGCGGCTGGCCTGCCAGCACCCTGCCATGTCCAGCCCAGGGAGAGCACTGGTGTCCCATCAGAGAGAGAAGAACATGGGAGGAAGACAGGGCACAGCAGCACAGGGTAGAAGTAAAAAGCATCTATTGAGAAAAAAAGACAAGGGGGGGGGGGGAGGAAGAGAGAGAATTCATTGGACCTGCTGCTCATGAAACACCATATATACATCTGCCTATAGCATGCTATGCCCTGCCTTGGCAGGAAGATTAGCTCAATTGTTTAAACGGGCCTTATCCGTCCCTGATTAAAATGATCCTAAGTGCTCCTCGCAATCTTTAAAATATGTCCCTTGGCACTAATAATTTTATGATGAAGGCTAAATTATGTTCAGATTGAATTAAAAAAATTGAGGTAAATTGCATTAGTTTATTTAATACAAATGGTCATTCTGAACAGCAATTACATGTTTCTTCTCATATCCTGTAGGAACAAGGACATAAAGGTGATCTGTCTTAACAAAATCTCCAGATGCAACGAGAAGCAAAGACAGGGAAGAACTTCACTAATGGCATCTGGTTTTCCTCTGTGTCCGTAGCCTTATTGCTGGTAACCACCATAAATTACTTTTGTATCATCAACTGGGAAGTCGCATCACCACGCGTCTACTCCCGTTAACCTGTTTGTCGTCCTAATTTTCCTTCAGTTCCCAGATGTTCTGTTATTTTCCACAACAAACTCTAATGTTACAGTCACATACAGCATTATCTATTCGTACATCTTCTCCTTTCCAGAATTTAGGTTTCCTGCCCTGCAGTCACAGAGCTCCATTTCTTTCCCTGCATCAGATAGATGTTTTCAAATTTACATTATTTCTCCTTCTCCCTCTTTTGTATTTATTTGTCTTGCTCTGGGGCTTTGATTTTATGTTTACTACATTTTCTCTCTTTCCTCTTCCTTAGCAGAAGAGAAACTTGAGACAAGTTTACTTCTCCCTACTCCTAACACCAACATGGAGCACTCATGAGTTATTTCTTCAGGAGGTTCACTTACTTCCTCTGTTTTCTTTACCCACTTCCATCCATCCAGGAATACACGTAGCACTGAGCAAACACGAAGCAGCTGCATCGGTGCCTGCCCACTCTACAGCAGCTGAGCTACCTGCACCTCCATTATTTCAGCACTAAAATCAGAGTCCGAAATATACTGGCAGGGCTCACTTAAGGGCTTCAACACTAAGAACAACAACAGGGACAGTCACAGTATGCAAGAGGTGAAGTGGCAATGATTTCTTAGGCACTGATGTGCTCACTCAGACTACAGGCAATGCCTTTACTGCAGGGGCCAGATGGCTTCAGGTAGCCAAAAAGGCCCAGGGTGAAGGAGAGGAGATGACCCAGAACACCACGATTGACTCTGAAAAAGACAGGAGCATTTGCAACTTTGGAGTGTTGCATAAATGCCAAAGCTGGGTGGAACAAGGGAAGCCTTATCAATTCTTTCACAAGAGAAGGCCACACTGCATTTATGTTTTCAATATAAGAAATGCAGTTGCTAAAATAGACGATTGCTATGTAGGGGAAGTGTGCTAAAGCATAAAGCAGCTTAAAGGAAGGTTGTGGCCTAGAAAAATGGAAGATTAAAGGGGTTTGCATGAGAACAGTAAGAACATGCATAAGAACAGAGAACATACTAGAACACTAAATTGCACTTAAATATCACTAATTTTCCCAAAAAAGAACAAAATCCCTTTGCTAGGCTCACACTCAACCCATCTTGCTAAATAAAGCCTAAATTAAGGGCTAATCATCTCAGCCTCCCTGCACAGCTGACAGAGATGACTCTAACGCCTGTATGTTATTCTGTGCACATTTCAACATGGAGATACAAAAGAGAAATTGACTCCACTTGGAGAAGAATTACCTAAAAAAATCCACACCAACACCAAAAAAAATCCGTTAACAAGCAACTAAACTACTACATTCTTTTGGTGTGTTTGTAGAAAGGCAAAAAGATGGCGAGTAAATTTTTAAAAGTGTGTTTAAAACTGAAATAGTGAGGGGCTGGGAATGGGATTTGCTCTCCAACCTTTCTAAGCATATTGAACTCTCTCACATGTGGTCTGCAACTTCTCCAATCCCCCCACGCTCACTGCCCTTCAAATGGTTTCATTCATCCTAGACAGCTGGCAGCATCTTCGATTTTCTTCCCAGCAGATCTGACTGGTCCTTGCCTCCTCCCCGTCTCTGATTTCTCTAGCAAGCTCCCAGTCTTTCCCCACTGCCTGCACTCTTACCATGGATACCTGGCAAGTTGGGAGAATGCAACCACCAAATGTATCCCGTTCACAAGTTCTGTGCCGTAACTCAAACAGAAGTGCATGAGTACATTTAAAAAAAAAAAAAAAAAAAAAAAAAAAAAGAGAGAGAGAGAGAGAGAGAAAGAAAGAGATAAAAATATGTTTAATTTATAAAATACAATGGTATGCTGCATATCTGATTTAATAATGTGTATATTATGCATATATACTTTATATCATTCATGTATCTCACACAAATGTGAGACAGACATCAAAATGACTATAACCTAATGATGAATTTTATTATTGGTCTCCTGTCTTGGTAAGAACTTCACACAGATGGTTCAGGAAACATTTCAGGTGCTTTTCCCCTCCCTACATATCTGAGCCTACAGATGGGAGCCGCTATCCACCGTCAGATACACTGCCCACTTACACCAAGACTTTCATCTTGTAGATACTAGCATTAAAAATTTCAGGGGGAAGTGAAAAAGAGGCAGACAAAAGAGGGAAGAAAAATAAGAGAGTGGGCAGATGTAGGTTTTCACCTCCACAGGCATCACTCAAGTTACAAATGATGTCAAACAGCAAAGCACTAGATCTTTTTTTCCTGCCCAAAACTCTGTCAGTTTTCAACTCACTGCTATGTTGTCATCTCACTAGAACCCTCTCAATTTTCTTAGCGCTAAGCCGAAGCAACAGTATTTCCCAGTGTTCTATATTAAAGATGCAAGCCTAAACATCAGGCTAAACTAAGGGTGTTTATACACCACTGAATGAACAGAACTAAATGGTTTTCTGACTGATACGTACTTTTGCAGGATACCTATCCACATTTCTAAGGCATCTATCACTGTAGGATCTTCTGACAAAAAAGCTTTCTTCTATTTAAGTCTCCAAAGACTTTCTTTTTCAGTGCTGGAACACACTGAACAGAAGGTGGAAAAAAAATACATTGCCACATAAATGCAGGCATAGAAAAATCCTGCAAGCCCCACATGTTACTGATTTCTTCTCCGCTTTGTGCACAAACGACGGGTACAAACAAGACAGAATCGCAGCACACAGCAGACAGCCTGTGAACTCATCAGGGGCACATCTGAAAAGGCATGTACTCAACAACTAATTGCTTTGGGAAAGAAAACAGTGCAGAGGGTTACATGCACAAGGATTCTAAACTAATTGTAGGGCAAGTAACACTCAGCCCTGAATTACAACAGGCCTAGGTTTATTACAAAGCTCCAGAAACTTTCTCCTGTTCTGTACCACAAAACGTATGCAGAATTAAAACTTATGCTTGGGCAGAATATTTCAGCTGTATATGATCACGCCAAAACCTTCAATCAGGAAAACAAATTAAGAAACATAAGTCTTGGGCATGAGTCTTTTGCCATCTCTTCTGCCTGCTAACACGTGCATCATCCACACCTAGCACGAAGGAAAGAAGCATCAGGCATGCTGCCTATGAACTCACAACTACTCTGGAACGTGTTTGCTAGTGAAAAAAATATATTTACAGAAGCTCACTAAACATCACTATAAAGACAGAAGAACAAACACCTTAGTGAGGTTTAAAGCTCTGCTGGGGACAGACCCTACTATCCCTGATGAAATAACCACTGCAATACTGAAATACATAGTTCAAATTTTATTTTCTTTTTAAGACTACATTGACGCTCCTCCAAATGACTAAAATGGGTCACAATACCTTTATTAGAAAAGGTACACATCTTTGTAAGACAATATTCATTATTAAATTAGTAGTTAAATTTTTGAGAGAAAGAGATATAGATGCCACACAATTCTTTGTTGCTCATAAAAACGGCAAAGGTTCTGCAGCCTGAAATGTTTGCTTACCATTATAAAGGGAGGTGAGAAAAATCCTCTGAACAAGACAGACGTGGATTCAAAATTAAGTAATACTAGGGATGAGAGGCACCTGTGCAACCTCATGAGGTGGGATGAACTCAGGCCTGATGATCTCTTGCAAGGATATTTTCCAAAATTTATTTTTAAGAGACAGTTATGAATTTTGAGCTCAATGCAATATAATAATGGCTTTCTATACAGAAGAGCTGATAAAACAATGTTCAACACTGTATTAAAAGAAGTAAGCTTCAGACCTGTAAGAGGAATTACTGCTCTAAACCATTTTTGTCCTATGAATCTCTCATGTTGCTGGCCAAGGGAGGGGGAAGTTTTGCATTATGGTGTGTAATACAGGCATAAAAGCTAGAAAACTACTGGTTTCAAAATAAGAAGTTAAAAAAAATACGTACAAGCACATAAATGTCAACTGCCTTTTTGCACTAAATAGAGCAAAATTTTGGCTATAAAGAAAACAAAATACACAAAAAAAATCCAGCCTGTACAGATTTTCCTCTAAGAATAAAAGCTTTTTTTAATTTTATTTTTTTTATTTCCTTACCCATTTATGGGAGAAATAAAGATTTGGCTTTCATTCACATTCAATCCCGATTATTATCGCTATAGTGGCTGGTCAGCAGCTTAGATGAAACTAGAGCATTAATACTAGCAGGACCACTGCTATGCCATATACACTGAAAAGCAGCCTGATTACTCGACCGAAGGAATAAAATGGAATGGCACAGTGAACTACGAGAACAAAGTATGCCTACTGAAAGGATCACAGAAGTAGCCATGAAATTAGCCTTCCATCTCAGGCCAGTTCTGGACAGACTGAAAATTCATATCACAGAGCGGCTACTCCGAACTGTCACCCCTGTTCCCGGGTCACCAACAGAGGTGGCGAGTGAGTGACAGTGCTGTCCCGCAGGTATTCTCCTACGGAGAGCGGTGGAATCCATCCGTGGGCCAGCGGGAAAAACTCAGAGCAGGCCCAAAGTGACTCTGAGACCATGACGAAGAGCTGACAGCTCCAGAGTCTCTCTGCTATTTTTTTGTTAGAGGCATATTTATGTACTTTATAATGCACATCCAGAAGCCTAAGATGAGTCTTTATTCTACATTCTTCCTCCTGGGCTGCAAAAGACTATGTCAGAAGTCATGCCTGCTCATTTAGGCGTTTTACATAAGCGCCCTTGCCAGGCACACAAACAGCACGCCAGCACACACAATGCCTTCCCAAACCAGTCTTCACTACTTGACCTCACACGGACAGCTTCTCGGGTGGCAAACTGCAAGAAGAAAACACTAGCTGGAAACCTTGGACCCAAAAGTCCCACAGAAGTTCAAGGCACTCTAAACCTGGATGCAGATGCAAGTTTATCCAGAATACATACTGCCCAGGAAATAAAGAAAACTAGAAATGTCACTGTTTAACGGCTTGTTGGCAGACAAAGTAAATACATTAACAGGTTATCGTGGCCAAATAAGGAAAAGAAAATGTCTCAGTCCTTCTCCTTGTGCCTAGCAATGTAGTTTTAACTGTTCCTTTTAACAGCACCGGCCGCAGGAGACCCTTCCATAAGCCACTCTTACTCTGCTTTCTGAAGGTAGCTACAATCCAGCAAAACACAGGTAAGGACAGACATGGTTGTGCCACCCCGCCACTGGGATCGGTCCCGCAGGCAGAGACAGGAGGACACCCTGGGGCCCACACAGTGAAATCAAGCCCGACTTTTGTTTAGAAAAGGAAAAACATGCACGGTCAATAAGGTCTATAAATCAGAAATTGGTACTCGGCTCAGGCTGCCAACTGGATGACAAACACAGCCCATACACAGACCAAGAAGGACGAGAAGGACTCCCCAGCAATGCCACTCCACCGCCCCGCGCGCTGCAGATGGGCACGCAGGGATGCACATCCACAGCTGGGAACTTGCACAAAGAGGGTGAAGGGGGAAAAAGGCAAGGAAAACCCTTCACAGGGCAGGTGAAGGTCAGAACAGGAGAGCAAATACTGGATAAAGGCAGTAGCCTACTTTAAGAAAATGAAAATACAATGCTGTAACCTAGTATCCACTGCTATAGTAAGCTATGTTACTGTTGTAGTTTGCCTTGAACAGTGCCCAATGACATTTTAATAAATTGATCCAAAGGTTACCCAGTTCTCCAAGGACTTCCACCTGACACAAATACTATTTTGTAGCATCAAATATATAAATATATTTTTCAGCAATTTTAATTCAACTTTTTACCTTCCAGAGGAGCAATTCAACATGCTAAAATTAAATAATGTTCCCTCTCCACTGGGGATGACAAAACACTTTAGTGACAGCTGTGTCCCATAAACACAGCTAAAAACTTGATCTCGCAAAACACTTCAAGATAGTTACAATAAACACAGTCCTGCGCTAGAAAAACAGAAGCCTTGAAAGTAGGCATTTTGCAGACCATATTAAAAAAAAAGTTCTATCAATACTTCTGTTTTGTACTGCTCTGACTTAATTCTGTCCAGCTTCTGTTACTACTTTGCACATGTCACCAACCACTTCAATCTGCAGTTTTCCTTACAAAAGCTGGGTTGCCTGCTCAGTGTCCACCAAGTAGTGAAAAACACAGACAGAGGGGACAAATTTACTGCTTCAGAGAGCTCATCTTTGCAGACTCAAGCTTTGGATGTACTGAAGTTCAGTCAACTCCTTTTTGAAGTATTTTTTTTAGAAATCATTTCTATTGTTGCATTAAACAAAAAAAAGTGGGTTTATCTCATTTAATCTACTCCTTTAACTTAGTCCTTATACCAAGCTTCACTTATACTTGAAACAGCAAATTTGTTATTCTTTGGACACTAACTATTGAACCACAAAACGTGCTTTTCTACAGAGGTAAGAACCAATGTTACTCCATGTGCATACTCTGTCTGCTGGCCGCTTAAAACAGAGTAAGATAGCAAAATGAACCACTATGTTAAAACACTGAAAAATATCTCTAATGACCTAAGAGTGCCTCTAAAGTTGAGAGAAAACAAATTTAATTAGCTCAGTTGTTTCATTATGTCAAAAGGGAGTTTGAAAGTTTTTCAGCTGAAAATGGAATATACTTCTACAGAAATTAGATACTGATTTTAAAAGACTGGAAGGAAACCGTTCATACCAGATGCAATAGGGGAGACCACAAATTTGAAATGCCTAAATAGACCTGGTTTGTCCCTCTGCAGAACTTCAGCAGGATGCACTGACTGTGGTTAGACCTATACTGACCAAATAGAAGGCAAAAATCAAACCAGACCTCAGGTATATGTAACATGCGCTTCACACAGCAAGCACAAACTCCTAGGACAAGCCCTTGCTTCCATGAGGCAAACTGAAGAAAAAGATATATTACCCCACCAGCAATTCCTCTTGTTCTAGTTCTATCATTTTTCCTCTTACGAGCAGAAGCTTTTTTTTTTTTTTAATCTATTTCATCTTAAGTATCACTGAACCTTCACAGGTCTCTGCTACCTGACAAGCACCACAGCACTATTCTGTGGGATGCTACAGCTTGAGTAAACCAAACAGGCACAAGATCTTTGTCAGAGAGATATATTTAAGGTCATTTTCCTCTACTTAGAAGACTCAGAATAAGAAGAAAAGCATCTTTGAATATAAGACCATTAAATACGCAAAATTCTCTTGATAAATTTTTAAAGCAAAATATTGAGCCTTGCACCACCGAAATTATAAAAAGAAACAGAACAACAACACTACAACATGCAATTTCACATCTTATGCAAGTAGAATTACTACTGACAGAAAGTGAACAAATTCATCCACAGAAATGTGGTGCTTATTTTAGGAATAATCTTCATACAAAATTAAAGAGCCCTTTCTCAAGGAAAGAAATGTAGATGAAAACACCTGGGGCTATTGGTAGGAGAGATCACTTGCTTACTAAAATAGAGCTACATTACCAAAACCAAGGAGCAAATGGTAGCAACGGGACCTCTAAGGAAAAGCAGAGAACGGCAGCACAGAAAATTTTGTTGCGCAGCAGAATATAAGAGAGTTTAAACCTTTTATTACTAAATCCTGAAGAAGGAAAGACATGTCTAACTTCCAGATATACCAATTTCACCACGAGAGGACATGAACTGTTTCCCATTAACATTCTAATAACGGAAAAATGCCCAAGGGAAGGGAACCCATAATGCAGCAGAAAGCAAACGTTTCAAAAAGTATTTGTGGCAATAAGCTGCAGAGAGCCAACACCCACATGGTTCTCTGCAGCCGGCTCTGCTGAGCCCCGCTCTGCAGAGCAGGGAGCACTGGTGAAAAGATGGAGAATGCGAGACAGAAAGAACAGTCCACACATACAGATATAGGGGAAAAGCAGTCAGGAAAAAAAAGGGTCAGATCAAGGACCCCCCTTCCCAAACAGCTGGGAGATGTGAGTACAGACGGGCAATTGGAGAGTGATGTTTCAGAGGCTTTGTGCTGCCCTGAAGGAACATTTCCATCTGTGGTCTTCTGCTGGTGGAAATGAAGATGATACACTCCAAGA
The DNA here is from genome assembly GCF_047370975.1 of Nipponia nippon. Taxonomy (NCBI): domain Eukaryota; kingdom Metazoa; phylum Chordata; class Aves; order Pelecaniformes; family Threskiornithidae; genus Nipponia; species Nipponia nippon. Next base: position 152,694,905 of record NW_028262290.1, on the reverse strand, counting down.
CTACTGAACAACAATGGCAAAAACACTGTGGGTGGGTTGTTGGTTTTTGGTTTTGTTTTTAAATTTTCAAATAATAACCGGCATCAAAAGGAAACCTGAGTGTTTTGTCTCATTCTATCAGGACAGTTAGTTACCAAATTGTGTAGCTTCTTCCTGAAGCAGAGTGCCTTCTGCAGCAGTGCCCAAACACAGCCTCTCCAGGAGGACATCTCCCTCGACAAACGCACACTTCTACAAGGAACCCACACTGAAGGGAAACATAAACATCATCTCTAGCACCCCAAATCCACAACCCCAAAGCACAGACTATGCAATTCTGTCCATACCACTTATTTAATTTTTCAAGAAGACTCAGAAGATACAGAGACAAATAACAAAACAAAGCCAAAAGAGATTACCAGGTTTTTGTCGCGGCCAAAGAATGAAGAGCAGCTATAAAAAAGGAACTAGTTGCACACAACATTTTTCAAGTATTTATAGGAAATAGTTATTGGAAACCCAAAACAGACACACCTCTCTCCAGAGAGGAGATGGAAACAAAGAAAAACCCCACACCCAAAAACCCAAACCCCGTTACTGGAGAATGCTTAACACCCCTTCCCCGCTGCTGCCAAGGCCAGATGAATAAAGCAGTTCATGCCAGCAGACACTGGCTCTAACGCAAGGCATTACATACGCATGGCTTCGCAGGGATGCACGACGCGTACAGCCCACTTCTCTCTCCATTAACAACATTTGTTTGAAAACTGAAGGACAGAAGTAAATGTTCAGGAAGCCCACTGCATCCTCACACTTTTTTCTTTTTCCATGTATTTTAAGCAACAAGACTTCACCTATGAACACTTTCGCTAAAGCACAGAAAACAGCAGTTCACAAGAAAAATTACACAAGCTCAGGTTAAGTTCAGGTCCACGTTGTCCCTTGGCAGTGTGCTGAAGCTGACCAGCAACACCACTGCCCAACTAACACGAATACACAAAAGCCAATGGAACTAAGCATCTACTCAGGCTCATAATTAATGGATAAAATATTTACTTATGGATGTCAGGGAAAAATCACACTTGTTTTGGGGAAGCAATACTTCACAAAGTGCTTTAGTCAGGGAGAAACTGATAATGAAAATAATTAGAAACTTAAAATTAGAACATAAATACAAAGAAAAGAACGACTTTTAACTTAACTTTCCAAAAAAGGTATAACAAAGAGAAAAAATTGGGGATTAATTATTTCGATTGTTTCCACTGTAAATTATTATTTCTAAATATCAAGGATTTAATATAATTATCTTGCCATTAAGTCAATTTTCTTTAGAGTAGCAGATTCCATAACCAAATACGTGGATGCTTCCAATCCTCCAATTCTTGTTCTTTCTTTAAAATAGTAATAATAGTAACTACCCAATGAGACAAGCGGGTTCGAGTAAGCCCCAGGATGCACGGGCAGCCCGTTACACAGTCCATTTCACCCAGCATTGGACTCAGTTTGCAGGAGGAAGAAGGAAAGGAAGATCAGTTACCTGAATAACCCTTGCAGAAGGGGAAAATAATCAGACTGTAGAATACAGAACTAAGGTTTGTCTTACAATAACAAATACGTTTATATACTTACCTGCACTTTATTCTGAAGCATGGGAAGCCACAAAACCGTATCAGTTTTAAAGATGGCTTAAAGATCTCATTAAAGGCATATGGAAATTTAAAGACGAACATTGAACGTTTTCAAGAATCATCCTGGTCTATGAGATGGGATACTGGCATACTTGGTTGCCTCAGGTTGATTCTTCTGCACAATTCAGTATTTTAAAAGAAAACCAGCTTCTTTAGGATGAAGACTTATTCAAGATTTTGTGTAATCCAGCTAAAATAGATGAAATCTCCACATCAGGAGTACTTAGGTGACTTAATATTCTTGGAGGCCTAAGATAAATACAATGGCAATATTCACAGATTGAGACTTGACTGGCAGGTGTCAAGGTCAACACAAAGCCGCTATAAAAGGCTAAGGCTCTTTTACAGAGCAGACAGAGCACTACGACAGGATGGATATAACACCACTGTTGTGTACTATTACATCAGAAAGATTTCCACTAACTACAATCTCTGTCTCTCTCTTTGGTCACAGACTATAAATAGCATCAACCCCGAAGCACTAGGAAACACGACATGCTAAGTGAAACCTCCGCTAAAAGAAATTGGTTGAACCACAAGCCCATATTTTGGCATTGGCAAATAGTTTCTCGAGACATAAGATACACAAGCAGACACATTAACACTGTACACATTAGGTGCTCAAATAATCCAGGCCTGAAGAAATAGTAAGCATGAAGCTTGCTAGGGAAGTAAATATGGATTTTAGTCCTGAGACATAAGCAAGTAATATACTGTTTACTTGGTCTCATTTTGTAGCGGACAAGCCCACTTAATTCATTTTCAAAATCAAGCTTCTGCATTAAATCTAGGTCTAAGATGGCTGCCAATGAGGACTGTAATATAATTTGTTACTAGACACAGACAGAAGCATAGATTTAGCATTGGGCTAAAAATTCCAGTCACGCAACCTTAGAAGCCCATGGTACATCCACCCAAATCTTTAAACTGCTTCATTATTGGGGTTTATGCAATGACGAGTATTTTTCACCTGGAAAAAGACTTGCAGTAGCTGGCAGCGACTGAGGTGAAGAGATCCCTACTGACATAGAGTGTAATTCCATAACAATTTGAATCATGAAACTGCATTACAGAAATTGATAAATTACAATAATAAAAGCAGGTTGTGATCGTAGTGGAGGAACTGTAAGAAATATTTTCCCTATGTAATACAGAGTGCATCTAATCCGCCATTGGATTTATTTTTTGCAAGTTTAATCATGTTAGAAAGTATGCTACTGTAAAAGTATTTCTACCAAATAAACTATATAAACTAAATAAAAATGTTACACTTATTGAGAAAGTGAATTATTCAACAAGATTCAGAGTGGCAGATTTATCAACCTTGCAAAGTAAAAATGTATTCTATATCTACACTGCTAAATAGTTTATTTAAAAAAAAAATCCAACAACAAAAAAATCTGCAGAGAATCAAGAATACAATAAGTGCACTTCTAACGAGAATGCTGCTTTGATGTGCATCTGTGTTATAGAAGCAAAGACTTCTTCCCTGAACGGAAAAGAAATGATACTAAATGTCACCTAAGAACAAATCACACACACCCCACACCACAACCCTCCCATTTCACAGGACCAATCAATCTAAAAGCAAAAAATGCAACAATTAGTGTAGTGTCTTCTCAGACTTTGCAATCACATCCAACAATATTTCCGGTACCATTAAAGGCATATAGTTATGTAGTAATTTGCAGGAGTTCATCTCCTCCTACACTGTGCCCCAAAAAATCTTGAGGGCAACTCCTAACACCATTTAAATTATAGAAGATATGTGCAGAGGGAAAACTGGAGAGAATATGTTGGGGGGGAATCTTTAAAAAAAATTTTTCACTAATTATGCTTCAAAACTATGACAAGCATCTCCCAAGGAAGATGATAGGCATATCAGTGCCTCAAAGATTTAACATCCTGAAATGGAGGAGAAGTTTGGGGGAAAAAAAAAAAACACCACCAAAAACCTCTTTATTAGCAGTTCTTGTAAAAAAGCTAATACTAGGCTGCAGATCCTATATAATCCAAAACCATGTAAAGCAGACAATTAACAGCTAATAATTCTACAAAAGTCATTCTGATCTCTCATCCTTTTAAACTTCAACCACCAGAGGCTGTCAACCATTCCTTATGTCAACTATTCTCCATGTAAGTCATCCCACCTTTAAACGAAAGAAAAAAAAATTTTTTGGTATCTCAGACTCTGAATTTTTCTTAAATTACTCTCAAGCCCATCCACACTTTATTAGGGAGGGGGAAAAAAAAAAGGAAAGAAATCAGCTATTTCTTACCCAGAGGAAGAGTCCCCCTGCTTCCAGCAACAAAGCTGACAAGGAAAGCTACTTTGAATTCTTGCTGTGAATCCCATTAAAGCTAACATCTGAAGTCGATACATCCTAAAGAAGATAAAAGTCCATCCTTCCTTCAGCCAGCTATTAACGTGAACAAGCTTCTGAAGCGAGGGGTTATGCAGTCATTGAAATAAAACAGTCAAGACCTCCCAGCAAGATCTAAAACAATGCCAGATGGTAAGCAATGGGGGATTTGGGTTTTTTGGTGGTTTTTTTTGTTGGGGTTTTTTTGGTTGGTTTTTTTTTTTTAATTTCCAAGAACACTTAAAAGCATTTGTTCAGATCCTAATGGAATTTACCATAGCTTTTGTCCTTCTCAGGAATCACTGCTCATTTTATCTGCCTTTACCAGAAAGGCAACTGGTGCTAGAACATCATGTATTAGGGTCTAACATTTTCAGAAGAGGAGACAGACATTTTACAAAAATTAGGTATTTCCTTAGTTTCAGGCATATTCCACGAAGCACGACAGAAATTCGCAGCACGAGAGGCGTGGTGTTCCTCACCCTTCTCGTCCGCAGTGCAACAAGCGGTGACACTGAGAAATCATAAGAAAGCACCCCCAATTCAGGTGACGTTTGCAAGGAAAGAAACAGAAACCACAATTGCCAACCACCATTTGCAGTTAATGTACATCTTAAAAAGAGCATCATCAAGGGCCACAAATTAGCATCATATTAGAGAGATCACAGAATCGCAGAACAGTGAAGTATCGTTTATTTATGTATTATGATCATCCAAAGTAAAATGAATATACGACCAAAGACTTTTAAAAGAATATTAAAATTAAACAGAAAAACAAAATCATGTTCAGAACGCAGAAGTTCACTTTAACTTCCAAGAAAAATGTAGCTTTTGTTTAAGTTCTTTTTTTAAATTAAAAAGATATAGCTGATATAGCAGATCCAACTTACATATTGCCTGGATCTACAGCCTAGCCCTGTAAAAACTGTATTTACAGAAAACATAGCTGGGACAGACGTCAGAGATGTTTTCCTCCTACAACTCAGTCACCTTATTAAAATGAAACCTCAATGTAAAATTCAAAGCTAGTGTAATAAGCATAGCTAATTTTTTCTTGAAGAAAATTAATTAATCCCAAAGCTCTATCAAAGCTTAATATAAGCTTGTACAAGGTTAGGAAAAGCAAGAAGCTTTGAGCTTGTCTATGCTGCATACTCTTCATATACCAAAGTTTGCTAGGAAAAAAAAAAAATAAATAAATGAAAGCATCTCAAGCAAATACCAAGGAGAAAAACCCTACACCTGAGAAAATTAAAAAATAAGGCCAAATTAGCATTGCATACGCCTTCAATTTTTTTATTCTTTTTCTTTTTTTTTTAAAGCTGCATAATCTCAATATTGCTGCATTTAATTGTGCAATAATTCCCACCTGATCAGAACTGCAGTTAAAAATACAACCTCTCTCCAGAAGAAGGCAGAAACCCTGTTAAACTACCAAACTTCTCTGCTGGGCAATTCACCAGAAAACAGCTCCGAGTGCCTGGATTCCTTCCCAACGGGGTGAATGCCGAACGCCAGAGGAAGAGCCCGCTGCCTCTCTCCTCCCCTCTCAGGACCGGCAGGTGAAAGGCGCTGCGCAGCGTCCTTCCATGCCTCAACACCCTGCCTGCTCAGCACACGGGAGAGATCACGGATGGCTTCAGGCACTCTTGTGAGGTATGACTGAAGCCCTGTCTTACCTTTGGCGGCTTGCCTTACCAAGTCATTTGAAATGTTGGTGTTTACTGCTTGAACGGAGCCAACAGCTCCCCAGGGCACAGCCAGCCGCAGCTCTTTGCTTCCCGCCTGCGGCCCCAGGTACTGCTGCCCAGAAGCCCCTGCTGAAGGCCCGCCAGGTGTGGAGCGAGGCGTGGGTGCCCGTAACGCCCGCTACCAGGCACCTCCTGGCAGGCAAAAGCTCTTCGCACGACGAACGGGAGTCTGACACCAAAAGGCGAAGCTCGCGCGGCGCCAGCCCTTCCCCACGCTGGCGGGCGGCAGCCAGGCCGGCAGCACGCAGGCGGCTCCCTCCCGCCGCCTGCTCCCACCTGCGCTAGGCACACCACTTCCAGTTTGTCTCCACAATCCCTCCCAAAGCCATTTACAAGCATTCTTCCAGAAAACCACCTTCAGCTCCCTTCACTTTAAGAACTAGAAAGTAATAAATTGGACTGGTTTCTTGCTGTCAAGGCTCTCGCAGGTTTTGTTGTTTCATGGCATACCTGGTAGACACAATGCACCAACACAAAGTGCAGGCTGACACGAGCGATGGTACAGACAAGCCTTATCATGGCTAAATTACGACCCAGAGGCTATATGACAGACGACTTCCCCTCTATTATCATCAGAGCAGCACACAAACAGGAGAGAAAAAGAGCAGAATACAGCCAGCTCCTTCTGGAAGAGCGGGAAAAAACAGCGGTTGAATAAATGGGCTGGATGGGGAAGATTACTGATTGCTTTTCAAACTGATTACCGATTACTTAATAGAATAAAAGACGAGGAAATAAAAATATAATTTACCACTCTAGCAATGATTTAATTTACCAGTCAGAGCTGGTATGTGAGAAAGCACAGTGCCCACGAACCACTGACAGCAGTATTTTGATGAGCGCTAAATTCTTAAGAAAAAAAAAAAAGTGGAAATTGCAGGGGCACATACGTACATAGTAGATGTAATATAATCTATTATTAAAGCCATAGTAAAACCTACTAGCTGGAAACAGTGATAAATACATTTAGATAAAACTTACATTTTAACTGTGAGAATAATTAACCTTTGAAAGCAATTTATTTATTGATGTGGTGATTCTTCTTAGTATTCAAATTAAAGCTGAATGTCTAAAGACTAAACACTTTCTTCAGTTTCATTTTGCTACAACAAAGAAAAAAGGGAACATATGAGGATACATGCTTGGATTTGCACAGTACCAAAATAAATCATTTTAATCCGAGCAAGATTCTTGCTCCGAACTCACGTGCACATGGTGTTTCCACAAAATCTTTCTCCACCAAATAATGTGAACTTAGAAGTATTTTTCAATATTATAATTGTAACTGCACATTGGAGAAGTATACCTGCGGACAACATAGATATTTCTGACCTCTAAGCTGATGGAGGGATTTCCTACACTGCCTCAAAACATCAGAGCCTGCCACATGGTATGGGATGCCTGAAGAAAAACACCTCAAAATACCTGAGCCATCTGCATAGCAACAGTGAATCATTAAATGACTTGCAGCGAGTCCTCTCTGTGTTAAATCCCTGATAGGAAAGACTAAGCAGGGGTGGGTCCTATATCCAGGCTTCAACATTTTAGAAATGAATACAAGAGCAAGAGAGTCAGCAGACACTTTGGGGAGGTTCCTTCCCATGCACTTGCCACTGACATATTTTACTGTGCCACAAGGGTTCAAAACTTTATTTCTTAAGGCAGCAATTTAGAAACTAATTAAAAAAAAAAATCAAGTAATGGATATAAACAATCCTTCATACTATAAATTCAAACTGACGTTTTGTTTTATTTGGAGAAACAGGGCACATCCCTTAGTTCTGATACAGGACCACAGGACCACTGACCTCCACGACACAAGTAACAGCCTGTTTAATAATCCCATGTTTATCTGCAGGCTCCCTGAAAATCTTTGCAAACCTATTGGTAGCATGGTTCTTCTTCAGTTAAGAGCAACACAGAGTTAGTCTGGGTAGTAAATTCTGCAGCATTCTTTTTCTTCATGGTAAATTAACATCAATCTAATCTCCATCAAACATAACACTACTTTAAAGCCTGTGCCTGCTCAGACGGATACAAATGGCAAAAATTCCACTCAAACTGTATAGGCTCATAAAATCTTGCATCTTAATTAAAAATAAAGAAAAAAAATTTGTAAATGAGAACAGAGTCATGGCAAGAAATGAAATTATAATGGAGCTGCTTTTAGCTGGAACATAATAGTTATAAAGCGACTGAGCAACTGCAAGAATTCTCTTTTTAGATGTACTGCAGTGTAACAAGTCACCCATTCAAATACTATTAAGAGAAACAAGACACTAAATACTGACTCTAAGGATAAAAATATCTCTCAGTGATCTAGCCCATAACTGTAACGTATGTGCAAGTGTTCCACAAATGAAGACACTGTACAAATTCAGGCTATTCACAACAGAACACACTTTATTAATACCTTTTAAGGCTGTTTTTATCTCACAGTCTTTGTATGGTGATATTTATTTTCCTCTTCCTCAAGCCCTAAAATCATTAGCTTCAGAATAACATGTAAAGAACAGACTAGACCAAAGAGGATGTACGGAAAAAAGTATCCTCTAATAGTGAGACAAACCTAGAGTGTACTTTTTTAACTTTCCATGTTTTCCAAACTGCAAACTCCCAGAGTGATAAATCCCTTAAGATCTCAGCTCTACCTTCATTTTTTTGTACATGACAGTTTTTAATAAACATTAAAATATAAGTTAATTTAGAACTAATTTCTTTTAAAAAGTTCCCCAAAGTTTTTTTATTTCACGAGTCAAAGAGAAAGGAAGTCTGGAGAACTGCAGGCAACATTTTGATTTCTTAGACACTACCGTGCACGTTACCAATTGTAAGGCAAAAGACCCCCTCAGTGCACTGACTGCAGCTATGCACCCAAACCAGCCTTCTCCTGCTGTTCTAACAGACATATTTCTGAACGTACCAAAAATATTCTGAAGGCAACACTTAACAATAAACACCCACCGCAAGCAAAAGGAATTGTTACATTGACGTGGTTTCTTTCATCCTGATTTGAAACCATGCTGAGATCCAAGGATAACAAGAAACACACAAGGCAGAGTTTGTCACTGTTCTTAGCTGCATTTTTGACATCTGTTTCACAGCTCTTGGAAAGCCCATTTCTATTAATCTATCATGAGAAAGGACAGGAGATAAAATTCCCAGGCTGCAGAGGGCATTAGGAGACTTTCCTAGCTGACTGTACATTAAGAAAGAACTGTAACAGCCAAATTATGTTACTGTGAATAGACGGAAGATGCTGTAATTCTATTCCTCCTTTTGTCTTAATGGAGTTATTTATGCTGCGATCTCGAGGGCAGACCACTTACCAAAGGCATTACCAGCCACCTGACACAAAGAAACAACAGACTCAAACAGAAGGTGACATCCTGGTCCCATTCAGCAGAAGCAGGTCTATGCTTCCCTGACTTAGCCTACAAATTATCATTTGTGAAAGTTTACATATTTGACTCCTGCTGCACATTAACATTTAAGAGATTCCACCAAACAACTCAGAGATTCATTATCAAATCTAGGTAAAAGGGAAACGATTAAAGGCCTCATCACAGGGAGAGCTTTAAATGACTTAAAAGCACAGCCTTTGTAGTATGTATGCATTTTAAAATTAAGAACAAAAATATGTTTGCCATTCAGTATCATTAAAACATAAACATAACAAGCTGCTTCAAAGTTGAATGCTTTCCTAAGATTAGTATCCTAAATCAAAGAGGGACAACATGCGGGTCATACACAGCTTCCACAGAAATAATGTACATTCAGCACACCGTTAATAACTGGGCTTCTTTTATTTAAAAGATTAATTTCAAGCACTGGTCCTTGAAAGCATGGATCTCAGTTTATATGACAAGATTCCAAACTGGCTTCTCTCATACACAAGCAAAAGCAACACTAAAAACAAATACCGGATCTGACAACGACAGAAACTTGTGGAGAAGAAGGAATGAAAACAGGAGGAGGAGAGGGAAGACTTGTTACAAAAAAATTGAATTAAACCATTCATTATATATATGTAACTCATGGGAGATTCTAAACATACAGCAGATTTTCTGTTTTTCTGTAGGACACTAGCACTCTGTACTCATCATACTTGCTACTGAGGAATAAAGAGGTCACTAAAGAGCACCTACCCCCCTTACGTAACCTTGAGTTGCTAACCCCAAATTCTAAGCTTACAGAAGAAAATGTTGGAAAAGCACCTTCAAGCATGAAGAACAGTCTGTGATATGAAAGCGTGTTAGTACTCACTTTGCAATCCTGAGTACAGAAACACAGTGGTCAGCCATTTGAAAGAGAAAAATAATTGGAACTAGCTCCTCTGGATTCACTCAATAATCAAAAAGCCCAATGTTATGGGCAGGAGCTGTGTGGGTTGAAAGATTATTTCACTTCTGAGAGTTTACTTTGAAGTCTAAAATAGAGTAAGCGTGGTGGTCCCAGCCCAAGTCCCTCCAAACGCCGCTAAAAGTCATCTCATTTAATCTGGACCAGCTGACTCCCTGGCAGGACGTGTGAGAAGAAATTGTGTTTCTCTGAACAAGACTGGCAGTAGGAAAAACAAAGCACCGGCAACTTTACAGCACAGTTAATGGTCGTAGAGAAGGTCTCTGTCTGCATTGGTTTAAGGAACTGAGAACAACCACCTCATTGCCTTCGAGATGTTTATTATCTAGCGTTATAATTAATGCCATTTCAGTTAAACTGCATATGGGAAAGCAGCAGGAATTAAGAGTAAATACCAAAACTCCTGTCAAAAGGAAAATTACTGCAGCAAGCTATGAATACTTGTCATTATCTCTGTGACTGTAGTTACTAGGCTTTGACTTGCTCTTAACAGTGTTCACTCGATCTCAGACAGCACGATAAACAAGACCTCAAGTTTGTTCAGGTTTCCCACTTGAGGTGGGGCAGAAGATATCCATTTGATATTTGTAGGGACATTTGTAGGGATTTAGAGAAATCATTATTTTCCAGACAGGATTTAAACACAATCCTACAAAATACTTCCCATTCAAAGGTGTTTTCAGGGAACAGGAAAGGTTTTGGGAGCCAACACATCTCTTATTTTGCAGGCTACTTTTTATGCAGTAAAATATTCACAGTACATTTCTCTAAGTAGGAAGGAAACCAATGTAATAGTCCAGCCTACCACACACTTTGTGGTTTAACCATAAGAAATAAAAAGTAGCTGGCCCATGGGAGAATGTCTGTATGCAGTGGGGCCATGCTTGAACCAAAACTATCCCAAAGACTGCTTTAGCTATGTCAAAGCAAGAAACAGAAGACCCTGCTTTATGTATTGCATAGTACATTCAGCATTCTACTTTTGATGTTGTGTGACAGTGATTTTCACTAGTTGGCATCCATTAAAAAATACATATATGTTGAATTATGCTATATACAGCCCCTGAGCTACAGGCATACTTCTCTGCTTATCAGTAGAATACCTTACACCATCTTTAAGGATGCAAGTCCTTTACTTCCACCACCCAGTACAAATTTATTCCTTCGTTTTCAACTCTATCACACTAGAAAATGGTAAAATTTTAGTTTCTTCATCTCTGTTCCTCTATTTTGTCAAGCTACCCTGATAAAGAAGGAAAAAGTTCTTCATCCATCATCGACAGTGAGTTTAACCAGGGAACCAAAGGACAAAAGAGAAGGCCAAGGAGGGATGGGTGCTTCAGATGCAGGAATCCAAGCTGTAATCTCACAGGCAAAGACGCAAGAAATGTTTCATTTTTCTCTTTTTTCCTCCAAGACCACACTACTGCTGGACTTGTATACAAAAACCAGAGGAGAGGACAAACTCAAAAAAACTTGTAAGAAAAAGACAGCCAGGGCCAAATCAACACTTGGCTTTATTTCAACCCAAAAGAAAAACAAACTTCAACACAGGGAAGAGCAAACACTGGGAAGGGTGACCATTTGCAGGCAAAAAAGGTCAGACATCTGAACAAACTCACTGGAGCAGAGGAGCTCTCCAGACAAACACTTCTTCTTGGCAAACACCTTCCCGCTTACAAGACACTTTCCCCCATGAAAACACAATACATTTACAACCTTCCAGGTGAAGGTAACATGGCACTGGGCACCTGATAGATCCTTATGATGTTACCAAAAGTTAGCCCATAACAGAAGTCTCCAAGGTTTGCATCAGCACTGAGCACATCCCTAAGAAAGAGGAGAAGAATATCGCTTGCTCAGGCTACACGTCCACTTTGGTTAAGCACGCTTGATCAGCTGGGCACAAACATGAAGGCTTTCTTTCCCGTCACAAAGTGCTCAGCCAAGGGAAGCATGACCAGGAAGTTAAAATATAACAGTACTGGCACTGTAGCATTGGAATGAATATTCTTTCTTACAAACCTTGATATCAAAAATGAAGTTAAACTGCACGATATTTGGAAGAGGGGTTATTTGGGGACGGGGGAGAGAAGGAAGCCTATTCAAAGTCACTTGGTAAAAAGCTAAACTAATTTACAGAAAGAAAATAAGCATTTCTGCAACCAGAAAATAATTTTGTTCTTCCCCAGTGATACAAACATGTAGAAAACAGAAATTCAACAGAGGCTGGTATTGGATAACTTTCCTCCCAACGTTACCAGCCTATGGGAAACAGATCCTAGCTTCAAATTGCTGGTTCTTAAAAATTATAACAACCTCGTCAAGTTTAAAGAAAAAGCTATGCAGAGCTCTCCACTGGATGACTCCTGAAGTCCAATTATGTAGCACTTCTGTTTGCAGAAGACAGAATGATTGGGGGAAAATAACTTAATCTAAGAGATGACAACATACATGTGATTCAGAATCAGAATTCGAAGGTACTTCCAGTGCATTGGTTACATTTCAATGCAACAGCAAAAGAATCAGGGCAAGTTTTTTTACTTCAGTGACTTTTTAATCAGAGGAAAAAAAAGGAGAAAGAACTCTCGTCAACCGAATTAGTTCAGAGAACATTAAATGTTCGTAATTTTGAGTACAACTCAATGAGTAAATAAAAACGTTAGAGCAATGTAATTTGATTTTAAACATCAGGTATGTAACAAAATCTCAGTTTCAAATCACCGAGGACACATACGATATTTCCTATTTCTCTACACAGGTGCAGCACAATGTTCCTATATATAGGAACACCCTAGCTGAGGAACTCAAGAGCACACACAGCTTGTGTGGCCTTAACCACTACATATTCAAACAGGTCAAAATCTGGCAGGGACTTTGCAAAGTCCTCAGAAAAGAGGGCAGCTAAAGGCAAACCACAAATTAACACGAACTGTCCCGTCAGGCCTGATGTAACTTGACGGGCGTGAGTTACGCACCTCCGATATCCACACATCAATGACCAAGAAAAACCCCAAAATAAGTTAAAACCCTCAAATCAGAAAACAAGTTTTAGGAAGATTAAGTAAAAGCAACATTAAATTCATTACTATCGGGTAAGGCAATATATTACACTTGCACAAGAGGTTTGTGATTTAGACAGTTTCCTCACCACTTGTTCAGTAGTTGCTCATGCTTAATTGCACAAAGCTGAAAAACAGATTGTTACAGAGGTCCAACATTTCCATTTAGTGCCAGCTAAACTCAGGTCTATTTTGCAGCAGTCTCAGCTGTACCAAGAATTACTTCCAAAAACCTCCTTCCATAGTCAATTCTCTGATGGCAATTTTCAGCGCTCTCAGTGTCCAACATGCCATAAGATACGCGTGATCAATCAAACCATTAAAAATGTCATTGATGTTGAAACGGAAAGATTAATGGGGTCCTACTCCTGAAGTATCTCAGAATTAAACAAGTTCTGGCATGAAACAAGCTAACTCCGTAAGTCAGATTGGAGACTACAGGAACTCCAAACTCAGTTTGCTGCTTATCTTTAACAGTATTGTTCTGAGTAAAAAGAATTTTAGGTGTTATATAGCTCTGGAAAAGGCCTCTGAAAATATTTGTCTCTAACACATGGAAAACAAACATAGATGACTAAATGTAAAACAGATCTCCTCTTAAGAAAAGGCACACCTACTGTGCATTCAGAGGCCAGTTACGTAGGAAGGTTTTGGGATCCCTCTGTTTGTTTTTACAACTCCCAAACCAAAAAAAAAAAACACCAAACCCCCCCTCCAAAAAAACCCACCAAAACAGAAAAACAAATAAAAAAAACCCAAACCCAATACAATGTTTTTAGAATTTTTAACACTTTGGTTATCATATCTGCCATATATTTTGATGGCCAGTATCTACTTTTGCCCCTAAGCAGGACACTGCAATTCCTTTCTATCTGAAAGCTGTATACCTGTTAGAAATTATTTATTCACTCTGTTAGATAAGAGTGGTGCTTTGCAACATAAAATACAGCCTCTACTAGTTATCCATTCACCTTTCTGAAAAGACATAATTGGTTTAGGATTTGTTTTTGTTTTACATGAACTTTAGAACCTATATAGCTCCCTTCTGATAAAGACTCAGATACGGGGAACCCTAAAGGTGGACCTTCACAGTGCCTCCCCTTCAAGTCCACCCCCAACTGATTCCCAAAAGGGAAGAAGCAATAACTCAACATTCACAGTGGCAAAAAAAGAGAAAAAAATTGCTCCTTTCCTACAACAGCCACACAGTGACTTCACAGACACACGTAAAGGAGCTTTCAACTGCAAAGTAAGGAAAGACTATCCAGTTTCTCTCTTGGAGCATTTTGCCAAGATCTTAAGGCCAGCTCTGATTGCTAATACTTCCAGGGACTGAAAGACCCTTACATCTCCAAGAAGCAGGACCAACACACACAGAGAGGATGCAAATTTGCTGTATTTCTATTCTACCAGGTTTGGGGCAGGGAACTCTCAGTGGGGCAGCAGGCTCCATGCCCACCACCTCATTCACCTCAGAAAACCCTGGGAACAGAGTTTTACACAACCCGAATCTGCAAGCGCTCTCCCAAGGCAAAAACAAAGCGTGCTGTACATTTTATGACCCGCAGTACCACTGCTTGATAAACAGCACAGTCATTTCATAAATATTGTAAAATTTGAAGTCTTCCACACATTTCTATAGTCCAGTATTTACATGGCAGCTTTGTATTGACTGCACAAGAACCATTATTTTTAAATTATAGTTTTGTATTGGTTACTTATTGGTTATTTGTGTTGGTTCCATAGAAAATACCTGACTAATATATTTAGAACACAAACGTAAAACGATTATACCAGAAGTTTCGCCTACTATAGGCACATAATGGCAGACAGAGATAAAACCCATCAGGCTCCAGCCTGCCATGGCCTCAGATGATATCAGCGATCAACTTCAGTGCATGCATGAGTGGCTTTGAAAGGAGACACTGTGATGCGAGCCTGCAGATTAAAAAGGAGAATTCAAGCCCCTAAAAGGGATTACAGTGTTGACATAAATGAGCACAGGTGTCACCAGTTTATCTGGAATTAGCATCAGAATTTGGGACTTTCAAGAATTTAGAATGTTTAAAGTCTGTAAATAAATTAATTTAGTGAAGGAAAATAATCTGCTAGAGAACTTCATTACTCAGGGGTTAAGTTTCTCCACCACAGATGCAAAGATCAGAGCTAGACAAAACACACAAAGATATTCCTTCCAAGGGATCAATGTCCCACAGAGACCAGGGTTAACCCTGAAGTTTGTTTTGCTCTCAGCACACTTGCAATTCTGTTCCAACATCAGTTTTGCTAGGAAAGGAACAATCTCTGCATTACAGCATCAAGCAACAGGCTAAAGCAGCCTTAAAACGGGAAACTCCACTTCTTTGTGATGGAAAAAATACTTTCCAGCAATACTGTTAATCAATACGAAACTAAGATTTTAAGCAACTGAATGCTAAGGCATACAGATGTCATTTGGTAAGTGTTTCCCTAAAAAAACATAACTGGAATTCCCTGGAAAAAAGGCCATTCAATTATATGCTTGAAGCCTACTGAATCGTTTGCTTTCTTCAAAGGGGACAGGAAAATAACCCAGTCAAATCTTTCACACGCTTAAATGCTATAACAGAGGTTTTAAAGATTACGTTCCTGTATCTTAATTTCACAGCGCTATCCCAGCAAGCTACTTAAACTGAATAATAAGCGTGTCTCTTAAGACAGCAGGTCCTCTCCAACTTCTGAGAGTAATACAGACTTGTGTTGTTCTCACTGATACACTGAGTTGCACTCCTTCCAGGGAGATTTTGATTCCTCTCTTTGTGGATGTCTACTTTATGAACTGAGAAGCACCACAGAAGAAAATGAGAGAACTCTGTTTGAAAAAAAGCAGATCCACATTACTCTGATTTAGCACTTGTTACAAAGGGCACATGTACCTGGCCTTTCCTAACTGTTTGAGAAGTCGCCATTCAAAACTGGAAATATAATGAAACTATTTTAAGAAGTTTTAATTTCAGATAACTGATCACATCAAAATTACGATAATGAAAACAGAAGACTCACAGTTGTAAAAAAAGTTAATTTGCATGATTAGGCATCAATTCTTTAATCAAAATTAAAATAAAAATACAGATTTCTTAGTTTGGTTCAGCTTCTTAACATGGCATTTTAACATTGTTCATCTCACTTCCTAGCACACTTACATTTCAAGGTGATGCATCTATTTTGTAAATAAACATTTAATAAGCAGTGGTAATACATAAACAGAGAGGGAGGGACAGAGACACTATATTTGCTTAGAATCTCCCCAACAGTATTTTTGGCTTCTGTACCACTTTACTGTGTTTTGCATGTATCCTACAGTTCTCAGTATTCTGCAGTGTATAAACAATCAGAAGTCCCAAATCGTTCTCCATTTTAACTGTGTGTGTGTGTGTATATATATATATATATATAAGCAAATAGATATATGTGGGAATTGTCATTGTTACTAGAAGGATTATTCAAATTTTTTAAAAAATTAAGAACGAGCATATTATAAAACAGCTGAGCATATCAGCAAACAGTGAGTTTACCCAATGCAAAAGGACATTTTTCACATAGCAACAGAGAAAAAAGACCAGAAAATAGTCAAGAGGACTACAAAGGATCACTTGAAATGGAAAATGTTGGAAGTAAATTGGTAGGGTTTCAGTTGTAACAAGAAGCTTCTGAAAAGATACTCATTTCAAAACCAGCATATTTAACTATTCAGAACAAGGAAAAAACAAGAACAGGCATCTAGAGAGCAGGCAATTCTTCAGTAGTCTATAGGGATTTCTGCGCATCAATCAGCAGGAGGTAAGGAAGTCCAACTGAATTAGAAAATAAGCAGTGTTCATGAATAACAGAAAATTTTATTTTCAGCATGAAAATCTGTAATGAATGCATAAAGAATATTTCAATGGCAATACAAATAAAACTGGAATGAATTACTAGTAGTCTAAGAGCTCACTTAATCTTATCAAAATGACAGAAGAGCAGCCTCACCAAGAAAATGCTTATATATCTTGGTTAGCAGATACAGCTGAAAGGACAAACACAAACCAGAATTAACAATATTAACACCTGCTTGCAATTGTTTTTCTTTAATTAGAGCAACATTCTTCCACTCCCTAGCGACAAACTTCAAACAGAAGAAAGAACTGAAATGGTAAATGCCAAAGCAAAGACTTTCATTTTGTTAAATCTAAAAGCCTTCTGCTGTCTTTCCATCTGCCTAGCTGGAGTTTCCGTGCCCATCACTGAACAATTTCCAGCTAAGAAAATAATAACAGGATTAAAACTGGTAGTGGACTCTGACTGTTCATCCACCAATTAAATATAGCCACCTCCGAGCAGAAACACATCTGTTGTACCTTGTCCCTGCCACAGCTACCGCTGCTGAACACATCTCGTGAAGGTAAGATACAGAATGCAACTGAGAGACCGCCACCAGGCAGGGGATACTCTGCTAAAATGCCCATTTTGCATATAATATTCCATGTCACACTGTACACTTGCACTGGAGGTCCTTATCAGCTGGTTTTCTTTTATCTTAAGATACAAGAAACTGCAGAACGCCAAAGGGTTGTTTATTACCTGTGTATAAAACTTTTACTTTCAGGAAAGCAGCAGAATGGAGCCTCTGAGACACCAGTGAAGTCACAGGCAGTGGCTAGAAGCAGGTAACAGCAAGCAATAACAGAGAGATGACAGAATAATATCACCTGTTTATTTACCTTCATATATCCAGACTTTAAAACAGCATCAGACAATGTAGAGATTTTATCACAATTTCAGAAATGACTGGGGAGGGCTTTAAAACGATGATAGAAGCTGTATTAAAAATGGTCAAGACTTCAAACCTCAGAATTTGAGCTGAGTAAGGGGCAGTTTCAAAAATACTGACAGCGTAGCACTTTGTACGTTTTATCTGTTGGGTTCCTCATTAGACTTCAAATCAAGATTTGCAAAGGCATGTACAGAAATTAAATCTTTTCTTTTTTTTAACTAGCCCAAAATTGCTGGGGTAAAAGGTGAAAGTAAAAGTATTTTCTTAATCAGTGTCCTGGACAGGCTTTAGATAAAATATATAAAAATTACGGTCTAGAATGTCACCTGTTGACTATGCTAAACTGATTATTCTGAGCACTAATCTTCTATGAAATGCAATCTTTGAAAAGGTTCTTCTGTTCGTTGGAAATGAAAGGGAACCGAAACAATAACGCCACAAATGCATGAACACTTGACTGTGGTCTCAAATTGCGGTATCGCTTCCTCCTTGAGTATCTATCTTGTGAATAAGTGCAATACGGGGCGGGGGCAGAATGTTAGAAATTTTTTTTCCCCTAATATATTGTTTAAGGCACCATCAGATTGGATAGGCACATCCACTTTCACCATGTGGCTAGTCCTCAACGTTAGCTTAACCTCGGAATTCTACTTACCTTTCAAGTATGTAACTTCTGCAATTACTAAAGCTGCCTATATAATCAAGTGCAGTACATCCTGGAAGACACCTCTTCTACAAGCAAACACGTCCTTTTATCCAGTAATGCATTTCCCGAGATAAATCCAGTTTTCTTCTCAGCGTGCTAACAACGCTCTCCAAGACAGAGAGCAGCAAAAAACGTAACTGTTAACACAGGTTTCGTGTTTCCAGTTTCTTTCCCCCTTCGCACACTACTATTAGGCAAGGAAAACCCAGACTATGAAGCACAGCTGATGGTTTCACTACGTTCCCACCAAACAGTATTTATAGGCCATGTAATACCCAAATCACCCCCAGCATTCTATGCAAAAAAAAGTTAAGAACTATAGGCACCGTAAGGCTGACCTATAGCTCCCTCAGAAATTAGGAGGCCAGGACTGAGGAAAACTAGTAACTTAGTTTCGAAAAGCCTGTGCATTTCCGTAACTGACCCTCAGAAAGTCGACCCCTTGCTCTGCCCTTTAAGGCCAAAAGCAAACATCAGTCTGTAAGGGCATGCAATGTTACTGCATAAGGACTAAAATCATATTTCACATTGAAAATCTAACCTGATTTGCAGGTCCTTATAAAACTTAGCAGTTTGTGATGATAACCGTCCTTCAGAATTCCGTTTTTTGTTACGAAAAAAATTAAGCAAACAAAAATAATTGGTATTTTTCAACATTCTAGTTGACTCTGAAAACCTGTCACAGTATGCTTATGGACTCTCAATGTAGCCTAGGCCCAGCAAAATTAAAGCGTCAAATATCTAAGGATGCCTGCTGCTCGCGTACCAGCGTATTTCTGTAGGACTCCAGCATGTGCCCTCCTGCCTGGGAAATACAGCAGCGCACCCCAAAACAATCCCACGAACTTACTTTCCTGTACCGGAAGCAATCCAAATCTAATACAGACGTTTATAAACAAGCAATGTAAATTTGTTTATTTTTTTAAGGCTAGTATCATCTTTCCTTTAAAAATAAGGTCACATCCAAAGACAGTTCTATTTCTTGCCTCCGTCTATTACATGTTTACAGGTATTCAGTTCTGTAAGACTCATCATCCAATACAGCATGGGGCAGATGTTTCTATGCACATTTTGAGCAGCCGCTGCTGTCAGAGACATTGGCTTGACCAAATGTGTCATTTCTCAAGTTCTCTGCTACATGCTAATACAACACTTGAAGACAAATATGTACGGCACTTTTTGAAAGGAGGTAAAATTTAGTAAAGGCTTATTTTCCATTTGTTTTTTAACCTTACAGAGTAATCAAGTGGTTTGCCTTTATGAAAGTCAGTCATATACAGTGAATATCTTAGCATAGCATATACATAGCAAATACCCATCAGAAAATAACGTAGGCAGTAACAGACCCTTAGTTTGGAGGAAGAGAGGGAGGCAGAAGAGAAGTTGGTCAGCTACCTTTTAAATACACTTTCACAGAGAAAATATTGGAGACAGGAAAAAATTCTGTCCTTTTCTAAAACCCACGAGGGGGGTGAAAAGGTGGGAAAGGATTTCCATAGTTCAAGGTTGTAACAACTATGAAAGCAACTATAAATTAAGCTGTAAGTAGAGACACTGCTGAACTTCACTCGGAAAGAAAACTGCAAGTCAAATGTATCATTTAATGCTAAATTCATCTTCCACAGGAGAGCAAAGTTGCTGATCTTGTCTGACACACATCCCAACCAACCACCCTAACGAGCACACCCTAACGAGCACACCACGCGCTGCTCACCGCGCCAGCCCCACAAGGCGCTTCTCAGTACGCCTCCTTCGCGCCTTACAGCGAGCACAATTTTCAGCCAGGAGCGGTGAGAATGAAAAACTCCTGTGTGAGCCATGCACTAAGGACCAAAACCCAGAAGGATATCTAGTTTCTGACGGCAAACAGGAAGGTTATTTTTCACCTTTTTTTTTTTTTTTTTAGAGCAAACAATAAAAGTCAAGACGACCTATTGTACAGTGTACAGAGGCGTGAAGAAATTAGCAAAATAAGCCTTTGGCTGTTATCAGCTCTATTTGATTTACGTGTTCCTGGCAGAAACCTATGCCCCAATGGCTTCTACATTCACACAGAACCCCTGATTTTCTTTATAGAAGGGTTTTAGTTGTGGGGTTTTTTTATATATACATATATAAATATATACATATGTATATAAATACACAAATAGACAAAAAAAAAACCCAAACCACAATCCCACAACCAAAACCGAATCTATTCCATAAATCTTACAGCATTATTTTACTTTCAAGGAAGCAATTTTACTACAAGAACCAGATTAACTTTTTACTTGATCTAAACTGGCAGAAAACCTCTCCATTTCTTTTTTTACAGTCCGCAGAAGACTGACACGGCCTGAAGGAACTCCCAAAACTTGGTTTTGACTTCAAGAGCTGCCTCGAGACATCACCTTGGAAAATTAGAGATAACTATTCTTAAAGGTAGTTCCACTGAGTTTAGTTAAGCTTATTTACAACAGACTAGTATTTAACCCTAAGTGAGTTTTAGAGCTGAGAGAAGGGTATTTAAGCAAGCAATTTAGGGACACTGAAATTCCTACTACAGTCTGTAGTACCAATGAATAAAACAGTACTTCCTTACCCATTCCCCATATGTCTTCTAATGTGTTTCAAGGGCTTTTAATTCTCTCACAAATATTACTTCTTGACATGGAGATTGCTTTGCTTGAAAGATGCCTACTGTTATTTTTAATGCTAGCTTGCAGCATCAAGATACTGTCTTTAAAAAATAAAAATCCTTTATAAAGGGAAATAAAAGTGTTTCCATTAAGGGGAAGAGGACATATATTAACTTAAAAATAAATTCTTTTCCCCAGAGCCAGGCACAGTATTTGCAAGATTATTTAATACCCGAATTGCCTTCAGCTTTCTTTGTACATCTCATCAGTCCTTTTTGTTTAATCCCATCTTTCTGGTAAACAGAGAGGTGAGGACATTTCTTTACTGCTGTCTGAGCTTGAAAACACAATAAGTCACCCATTATTAATATATTATATTAATAAGCACGGGCATGAATACATAAAGAGTATTGTTCATCACAACAACCTTCATTTGCAAGTAATTTCTGATTCTCCATTGTTTACTAGGTCAATGTACCACCCTGGAGATGATAATGATCCCTTTTAATCAAAGGAATGAAGCTAATGGAAATAATTAATGGTAACTACCAATGTATTAGCTATTTATTTAAGATACATAGGCACATGCCTGGGGCTAACTGCTATATATTATCATAGGAAAACTGACCTTTTCCTTCCATCTGTTTTAAGCTCCATTAAGAAAATACACTAAACACAAGTTTATTTATGGTATCAAAAAATGCTGTCATGACCCAGTCCTGGATAATAACTTCAGCCTGTTAGGGTAAGAAAGCTTACTTGTTGCAAAACAATAAACCCTGCCACAAAGGGATAAACAGAAGACAAAAGAGAAGAGAAGGATCCAATGAAAATATAGCAAGTGAACAAAGAAACCAGATGCAGAAAGCAAGATAGACAGCGATAATGCCATTTAGCAATGACACAAAACCGTTTTCCTGAACCAAGTCTTAGTTTTTTCTCCAAACAATAAGTAAATATTGTCAGACTCTTACTTGAAAGATGCTGCAGAGATCTTTCCAGAGATCAAACAGGCTCCTCTGTCAAATTATTTTCTAGATTACAGCTAGATATTACCAAATCTCTAGAAGACATCAACAATAAAACTTTATCAGCACATATTCTCCCTATTATTTTCTAACAGATATATATAAAAAAAAAAAAGTACCTGAGTTACTTGAGGAAAGAACTGTAATAGGACTATTTATAAATCAGATGCAATATCCTCTCTCAGCAAGTGCTTTGCTGAGCAGACAACTGAATGCTAAGCATCTTGGAAGAGCAAGCTCCACGTTCTCAATTATTTTAACAAGCATTATTCTCACACAGGCCCTGTTTAGCAAACTTACAGGACTTACCTGCAAGATAAGAACAAGCTCCGATGCTTTCATTTCATTGCAAATATAAGTGCTTTACAGCTAGCAATGGACTTCAGTATTCAGGTTACATGTACTGCTGAACTGAAGCTTCACAATACTTACATACTGCTGCACCCCTGCCAAAGCGGTTATATCAGGAGTTACCTTTTTCCCCCCCTTTTTTTGATAGGTTATCTTTAACAGCTTATTTCTGGTATACCTGCATCAAAACTATTTTGCCTTGATGAAAAACAGACTTAAAATCCCCATGTAAGAACTGACATTGGCTCAAGCAGGTCACCACATTCTCTTGAGATCTAGGTGCCTCCACTCATTTTTGTCACATAAGAAGACAAGTCAAGTCATACAGCTACAGCAACACTTGGCAGTGCGCTGACTTCACATGTGACATTCCCTACAGGTTTGATTAGCATAGCATCCTTGGACTGAAGGAGCTGCTTGGGGAGATGATGGCATGGCCAGCAAGTAGAGCACAGAAAGCACTCATGATCATTTCAGCAACTTTCTGCAAAACACTTTTTAAGAGAAGAAGTTGACAACAGAGCTGGAGAGCCTTTCTGACTTACAGAGCCACAAACTAAAACCTTCACATGGACAAGAGCCACAGACCAACAAAACCAAGGGAAGGAAGAGTACCAGACATGGGCCACAAGTGGGAGATGAAAACTCGCTCTCGGTCCCACTGTGCCCCAGCGGGACGGGGCTGGGCTGAACGTGCAGCCGGACCCCCCCAACCCAGCAGAGAGAGCGCAGCAGCCCTCCTTGCCCTGCTAACCCCCAGGGGGCCACCTGGTTTGCCGGGTAGCCCTGGCCAGAACAGGCCAGTCACCAGTCCCATCAGCCGCCGCTGAGCTCAGGAGTCGCATGTTCGCACTCCCTCCATACAAGGAAAAACCTTTTTCAGCAACAGATCCTGCCTTTCAATTAGGCGATGCCAAATTAATCAGATTTGAGTCCCCAAATGGAAACCAAGGAGATTCCTCATTTACATGAGGAAAGAAATGCAAAAATATGTAGTTAGAGAAGATTTACATACAGCTGGACACATTGAAGCATGGGCAGGGTATCAATTACAGAGACGGTAATTACCAAGAAATTTCTTCCATGAATTGCAAAGCTTAATACTGCTACTAACTAAATCTCTTTTCAGCTTTTTATTTAGAAGAAAGCAGTGTATATGCGTTCCACTACTCTTTAAAAAGAAAAAACCTACACAGCTTCAGAACCTATTTAAAGAATTACAAATTTATGGACTGTGGTTTATTTGTAATCCCAAACTGTAATCCAGGACATAAATTCATCATAAAGCACACATTTCCAAAAGTCATCAAGAAAATTATAGACATCAAAAAACACGTTCAATGCTACTTAAAAGTCCAAAGATACAGGGGGGGGAATACAGAAATCTTACCCGTATGTGGGTAACTGTCACACAGATCTGAGAGAACACGGATTATTTTGTTTGCTTGGCTGCAAAACATGCAGAAGAGGTAGGAAACTAGGAATGTGAAGCAAATGTTGAAATGCAAACATGATGTAATCTAAAACAGGGTTTTGAAATCAACATTAAAGGTTATGAGGCCATCCTGGAGTCATCACACAGACCCTGCTCTCGAAGGCACTGTATGTATTGTGTACTTCTCATTGCTCAGAAAGCACAGCAAAACGTAAGGGGTCAAACAAGAGGTGATGACATCAGAGACAGGAACTTCTGTACGTTGTGGGTAGAAAAAGGTTGGGCTGAGATGCATAGGCAGGAGTCAAGTAAGGCAGACTATGACAGAGATGTAAAAAAAAAAGGGGGTGGGAGAGAAAAATCCAACAATCTTGCTAAAGCTACAGGGATGAAGGAGGGCAATAATCAAAGACATGTATTTATCTTTCAGCTCAAAGCTAGTTTTAACATTATATTAGCAACATGACAAGAAAGAGAGAACAACATTTTACTTTAATAATGCTATTTTCCAAAACATTTGTTAAATATAAAATCTTCGGTTCAAAGATTTCATTCAAGAACACACACAAAAAAAAAAATTCGGAGGGAGAGTCTGCTACCCAACCCTAGTCTGTATTCCCAACAAAGCCAGGAGGTCTAGCCTTCACTTCTGGAGCTTCCTGAAGTTCCCAAATATCCCAACGACAAAGCCATGCTGGGTTTACATCACACAGTTATCCAGCAACCCAGTAACAAAAGAGGCCCTCAGCTAATCTTGGCTACCAGGAGCAGAAGGAAACGAAGACATCAGCGGCATGCCCAGGGCCTCGCTGCGCACGCCAGTCCCATCACGCAGTGGCTTGCCCACAGCGAGCAGCTATCTTCTCTTAGCATACGATGCTTGGCAGAAGTCACAATCTCAAAAAGTACCATACTTCACTTGAATAACCACTGTGTATAAGCCAGTAGTAACACACAATATTTTCTAGAATAACACTGATATCCATGTGATCCTATTTTGAGATAATCCACAAAAACCCAGCAACAAAAGAACTACTGATGCTCTCCCTTAAGATGTCTTCTCCTTTTCTACCCACATCCATGCATAACTTCACTGCTGTTTAACTGCAAATTTAAATTCAAAAATTAAAGCATGCAGTAAGGAGAAAAAGAAAGGAAAAAAAACCCCACACAACCAGATATGTGAAAATATAAGAGCCGTTGTTCAATTTAGGTTCAGGTTCCTTTGTGGTAACATAAAGCTTCAGTGTTTGGATTGCATAAACTGTGATCCAAGTACTTGTTATAAAAATAACTGTTTACTATAATATTTTTTTAAAAAAATGTGACTTGAGGTCAAGAACTTACTTTTCACAAAACATTCATTTCGAGTTAAATTTAACTTGGCAATGTCCACTTCACTTAAATATCCATTTTGCCAAGGGGAAACAAGTTACTAGATGTAGAATTTACATCACTGTTTATATATGGAATTTTAAATCATTTTTTTTGCTTGCTTTAGCTTTCAAAGGCAGTACTGGTCCACAAAACCAGCTAGATCTCTCCTCCTACGTGTTATTTTTATCACAGACTGGATCTCCAGGACCACCTCAGTTACAGGAATCCTTCTCCTACCTAAACCCTCAAAAAACCACACATACCCCTCAGTAAAATTCCAGTTCCAGTTTCTATCTTTCTATGTCTGACACAGAGAGGATAACTGTATATTGTCAATGCAGCATACTAGACACATCATCCCAAATTAATTATCCTAAAAGGAAGGAGGATATTTAGCTGCAGGAAGCATGGTTTGAAAGCTTAAAATACAATTGCATTTCCAAATTCTTCACACCCTTTCCACCTCCACTGACTGACTGAATAAAATGCATATGGATTTCTGCCAAGTAGGAATAGTCACAACAAAAAGCTCTGAGAAGGGAGTGCCACTGGGAGCTAGGCGTTCATAGGGAGCATCATCAGGTGGGACTGACACATAGCTTATAGTAGAGGCACATGCAAAAGATCTTGTCATTCACTCGTGAAGCTGGATTTTATCTTGATGTTTACTTTAACATCTGAACTTCAAATCTACTACATATGACCACATAGCAAGAAATACCAAAATACTAACCAGAAGAAAGCTCCTGTATCTTCATTTCAGAATCCCTTTTCAGGAAATGTTCATTCCAAATGCAAATAAATCTATCATTCATTGCTATTTAATATTCAAAACACTAGACTTTCAAACCATATATCTGAACAACTATGTCAAGAGGTTAATTGCATTCTCTATTTTAATAGTGATAATGGCAGAGAATTTCAAATTAAAGTAAGATCTCCCCAACAGACTTTACTGACTTTGGGGATAGAACAAATTTAAGATCCTGCCTATAGCTGTAGTTGAAACTGTGCTAGCAACTAGAAATAAAATTCTTTCTAGTAAGACCTGAAGCTGTGGGGTTTTTTCTAAGTACAGACACAGTAGAAAAATGCACTGAATGGTTAGGCAAAACGTTCTGCAATAACTGGACCTACCATTATGAATTTTATCTCTGATTTCAGTTATGTAGTTTCATAAACTTAATTAAGAAAACCAAAATGAGCCTTTAGAAGTCCTTCAAAATGAAAACAAAACAAAACAAACAGGTATCAGAACACATTATAAAGATCCTGACTCACAGCAGCTGTGACACTATCTCCCGGACGTACAGGAGACTGCAATTCTGTAACAAGAAAACCAACCGTCTTGAACTAAAAATTTCTATTAGGATTATCTGCATGTTCTCAATCATAACTTTTTTTAACCTGTATTTCACACTGGTTATTTTAACAGAATTCTTTGAGGAGGAGGGAGTGGGGAGGACGCACACCAAATTAGTAGAGACTACAGCTTACTGAATGTAAACGGTATATATGACGGTATAACATAGAGACAACTTTTTTCAAGCTAGAAAAACAGATGAGATCTAAAACTCTGAACATCAGCCTAGGAATCAAGAGCTCTAATTAATTTCAAATGCTGAAAGACCTTCTTCAAGGTCTTCACATCACTTGCATCATTTTACAAAATAACACAGCTCACAAAGTAGTTCAGAGACGTAATTACTGCTCGTAAAGCTCACTGACCACAGCCTCAACGGTTCTTCTAGCCGAAGCAGGGAAGCATGTCCTGCCTTGTTCAGGCCCAGTTACAATTCCCAAACTTTGGATCTTCAACGAATGCAATCTCCTTCCTTATGAAAGTCAGAGAAGAGGATAAAGAAACCACAGTATATTTAGATGTAAAATGAAACTATTGATAAATACTTAAAAAAAAAAAAGTACAAGCACAGAAGCATAACTACTGCCAGTAATTTCACATACACAACCTCACATATACTCACAGTTCCTAAATTACCCCCTCCTTAGAGAGTTCGCATAGAAGCGAGAAAGTGTAGGATAGTATTATAGTATTTCAAAGCATCTTTGCTGATCAAGCATAGCTTCTCTCTCATGCAGTATTACTTTCAGTATCCGAAATCAATGCGTTCTTTCCAGGAACAAAGGTGGCAGTAAGTTTCTTTATCAGTTGGAAGCATTCAGTAAAATGTCATCACACAAATAACAACACAGCAACAAAAAGGCACCATTTCCCCGAATACTAATGTGCAGGGATAAACTGCATACCAGATACAATTTTAAGCATGCCAATAATCTGCTAATTTTGCTCCAATCCTAGAAAAGGATCCCTGCACCACCAGTCTCACATCTTCATTTAGTAACAGGGCACCCTATCGTGACATTTTGGGTAGCCTGCCTTTCTAAAAACCTGGAGCAGTTAACCTCTTCCTCTCTGTCTTCTGTAATAGTTTTGTCTCCTTACAATCCAACTTTTGGACTCAACAATAACTCATCAATTCCCACTTTTAATGAAATACAAATATAGCAAAGAAAAGATGCTTTTAAAATTTCAACACAGTCTCATACTGGTTTCAATACTGTTGAAAGTAAATCTCTTCACTTCCCATCTGATATCTTCTGGATCTCAGCCACAGGTGTGTCAGAGAAGACAAAGAAACAAGCAAGCAAAAAGCATGAGATACAATTTTTTTTAACTAAAGCTGGGTTTGTTGGGTTTTTTTTAAAGAAAATTATGAAAGAGTAGTTGAAGGCTGACTCTTCTCGCAACGAGAGAAGGATATCACACAGGCAGCAGAGCAGATGCTCTTCCCCTCTGAGAACCACAGTGGAGAAAAATGAGGGAGATGTTACGGGAGGTGGATGACAATTCACTTTTAATCTTACGATTAGCTCTACTCCATGAACTTGTCTTAGCATTCAAATATTACAGTTTTCTGCAACATTTTTATACCAACAAAGACAGTAATAAAATGCCACTCACAGTGACAAAAGCATTGCTTTTATGGGTATATTTTGTTCAAACCACCATAAGCTATAAGACAAGAGCACAACTTTTGCAGTGCAAACTGCACCTATGGTGACACAGCAAAGGTATTTCAGCAAAACTGTTACATTAGCCGCACTTAACAGAAATAGAATTATTTTGCAAAGCAATAAAGAGAGAAGTAAATAGCACCAGTTTATGGAAAATGTACATTCTTGCTGATCTGAGAAACTTGTCTCAGCTGAATGATAGTTGGTCTAATAAATCCTTTAGAGTTTGCAGGCCCAAAATGTTAAAAGCGTGACAAGAAAGGAAACAAACAAAAAAACAAAGGGGAAAAAAAGGGATTTCATGCAAGTTCTCCAACCAGCTTTCACTAGTAATTCCTCATTAGTGCCATAATCACAACTCCTTAGCCAGCTTCTATACTAGCTAAGAACCGGTCTTAGGACAATGCTGCTGCTGCTAAGTTCTTTCTCCAGTTCAGGCTCATGAGTGCTCTCCATTTAAGCTAGTCCTCCCAGAAAGAGCTCAAGAGCTGCTGATGCTCAAACTGAACTGGCCGGGGGGATGGGTTACGATGGCATATGGGGTCTACACAATCAGCAGCAGAAGTAGTTTAAGTCGAGCTCAATAAAACCATCTCTGAATTTTGGTCAACTTCTGCAGAAAGTTTCAGCTTAGGAAACATGAGAATCCCAACAGTTCATTTCAGCAATTCTAGAATATTTGCTTTTAAAGTTGGATTGTAAGGAGACAGAACCGTTACAGAAGATACGGAGGAAGTGGTAACTACTCCAGTGAAGGCACCACCTAAGCATACTGCTGGAAGTATTCTATCTAAATAACAAATTCTTAAATTTAAAAAGTTTGTTAACATTTCCTAGCTCTTCACATACATTTCAGAGATGTATGGCACATATATTAAGTATTCCGCAGAATGAAGTAAAAAAGACCACACCATATGTCAACTAACAGATTTTAAAAGCTCTAGTTACCCAAGTTCAAAGGAAAAGTAAAGCTGCAAACGTAATTCAGATTCATTTCTACACAGAAAGCTCAGAGAAAGGCCATACACTGTTTATGTTTTCAGTTTGTAAAGTGTATTTCATATTCTTGCAAAGATATTATTCATGGAAGATAGTTAGACTGTGCCTGATCTGCAGCTGGCTGGCAGGACGAGGACAGCTATTAGGTAGCGTTAGGCACTGCTCGCTTATTCCCCTTCCGACTTCATGCTACGTTACCGAGAGCAGCGAGCAAAAGGCCTTCACAGTGTCAGTTAAGTTGCCATACGTGTGCAGCAAAGCGTGTTGCAGAAAATGGTGTCCCACCGTGCGAGTGCCAAACTTCAGGACTGCTTTTCGTACCGCCTGACCTTGAGCAAGGCCTGAAGATGCAGTAAACATATCCTGGAAGTCTGAAAAAACTTCAGTAAGCACATAAAACTACGTAAAATAGCTATGACCACACAGCAGAGAGGTTTTCATTCCTTTTAAATACGTTTTTCTTATTACATGTAAAATCTAAGGGAAAAAAACTACCTCAAAATACAGCCGTCCTTCCATTTTCAGGGACCAATAATTTTCAGTCTTGTCATTCTGCTTCAAGTACCAATTTACCCAGCCAAGACTACTGATCTTGTGTAACTCACTTTCAAAGAACATCTTAATCAGATGACAGTGCACTAATAAAACTGGTTAGAAACATGTTCAAATATGATTAGTCTTAGCATGTGCGCATCTGAAAGCTTCTACAGCTAAATATGAGAACACTGACTTCATAAAGGGTGTAAATTCACTGATTTGATGTGAACAATGCGAAAGTGAGGTTTTAGGAAGGCTTTGTACAACGTGACGGTGCCTCTTCGAGAAGCAGGGCACAGCACAGAACAAACAGATGAAGCTGAGAGCGGAAGAAAAAAAGAAAGCTGCAAGGCATGCATCACTAGCAGCATGCAGTATAGGACTGTGATATATATTCAGCAATGTAGGCCACAGCAGGCTCTATTTTTAATTTTTTGATGCACACAATTGCAGTTGTACCTTGATACGTGACCTCTGACAAATGCTTAGGTAGGTAATGCAAACAACGGTAGTGAGAAGCATATAGATCACCTCTGTGCAGGAATTCCGGCTAAGGGAACAAGAAAAGTTTGAACGAGACTTTTCTGTAAACCAAAGAGACTTTTTTTTTTTTTTTAAAGAAGGGCTATCCTTTTACGAACCAGGTGTTAGCAGGAATGTCTGTGTGCAACATATTAGATCTTTAATTTGCTTCTGAAGTGCTTATATCTTGACTTTCATGAATGTAGGTCAGTTCCTTCACAACATGCAACCCCATCATGTCCTAGCTCTTGAAAACACCAGTATTCCCTTTCAGCGAAATTTCATTAGGTATATGGGGTAGACGTTTTAAAACTTTCCTGTATTTTGCTAAAATCTCATAATTCTTATAAACCCCAGCAGACAGTGATACACAAATACTAACTAATCTCATTTCAGAGACTCCCATATGCCAGTTTCAAGAAGATGGAGAAAAAAAAATGTAAATGAACAAATAAATGGCTTTAAAAAAAACAGTCCATTCTTAGGAGCTTGTGCATTATGCAGCAAAAAATTAACATGATTGGCGCAAGATGAAAAGGGCTGAAGAGGTTTATCAGTGATGCACAGTTGCACAGGATGACATTATCTGAGCTAGCAATGAAAAATAACCTAGTGACATTAGCAGGAGTCTACAAAGAGGGGGCAAAAAAAAAAAAAAAATCAGATTTTTGGAGGGCTGGGGGCAGGGCAGGGGAAGAGAGGGAAGGACGAGACAGGGAAGGGGCTAAGCATTAACAACTGTCTTTCCTTCAAATAGCCTAGGAACTCTCCATCTAGTCTCTATTTCAAGAACAGCCTTTTGGCCAATTTCATTATAGGGCATCAGCTTTGCTTCACGCCATCGTATCTGTGGTAAGCCAGCCCCTTTGCCCCCTCCCTACAGCTCCATACTTGAAAACCTTACTACAGAAATCATGTCTCAAACGGAGAAATCACATTTGAGCACATCAGCACACGCTGCTTTTTCATAAACCACCAGTGGGTCTGGCTGTGTGACCTGCTGACGTAAAGAGTAAGTGGAGTCTAGACTACGGTCAGTCCAGCTAGCCAGGCTTTGAACAGTGCATACACCAAGATGCTTACATGGCTTGCACAGACAGAAGTTTATATGCAAATGAGATACAGAATGCGATACATTAAGGTTTCTACCACTTATTGTCATTACCACTGCTGTAAAAAAATGTCTTGATGGCAAACAGATAGAGCTAGGAATCTGCAAGTCTTGAATCCACTGCCATAATTTTCCTAAAGTAAATTTTTAAATGTGAAGCACTGGAAAATGTTGAAGCTCCCCCTTAGCAATAAATCATCAAAAACAGATGGTAACCTCTGTATGTTACATTATCCTCTTGGTCTTTCTCAAAAAAAAACCCAACACAAGTAAAAATCTGTTAGGTGTTCTTCATTATCATGAGCCTGTACAAAAAAAAAAAGGAAAAAAAAAAGCATTCTGGTGACTGCACAATATTCAGAGAGGCAATTTTGCACATGTATAGATTTTTATAGAAGTCCATTACCTTCTTAGAAATACTGGGGGGGGAAGGAAGAAAGAGAAATCCACCATTCTCATTCTCTAGAATAAGTCATTTGCTAAATTCCTCGTAATGAAATCTCTTTCAAAATTCCCTTCTCTTTCAGATACCACTTCATAAGCAGTTGTGAAATATTACAGAAATTGAGATTTTCTGACAAGGTACCAGTGATGTAGAGGTAAAATCTTGCTATAAAACTCATCCCTACTGAAGCAGAATTCCTCCAACCGTTCTTCGAAAAACTGTTACTGGATTGGGTATTGTACTTGAATTACAGGAGACAATTCAAAGGCATGATCTTGAATGCAGATTTGACGAATATTTCCTTATGAAGTATATAAGACTGGCAAACTTCAAACAGTTCCACTAGTACTAAAACTTCCAGTTAAATCACTCTTAAAGGTTTGACATCCCTCCGTCTTTATCTTTCTCCCTCTCATGCTGCCAGAAATAGGGCCTGCAACAGTGAAAACCACTCATGTCTCTGAAAGGCTTACACAGCCCACAGCTGATTTAAAGGTTCTAAAAGTTCTTGTTTTACTCCCTCAAAAAAATAAAATGTTTCATGGATTTCCACAAATATGAGCATGAAGGCAACTTCCACATGAAACGTATTAACTCAGACACTGCATGTCATGATTGGTTACAGTCCCCGAAAGTACCACTCACAAGGTAAACGCTTGCCAGGGACACGGATTTGCACTTGGAGAGCCTGACTGTCACTGCCACACGTACTGAGCCGGATGGAAGGGCTCTCACTTGAAGAACAGCAAGAAACATAAATCTGAAGTGCCAAAAAAAGTTTCCTTTCAGTGCATCAGTCTTTCATCATCACTTAAAAAAAAAAAAAAAAAAGTACATTTGGCAACATAATCAATATGAGAAACTCTTGGAAATACGTTATGATTTGCGGGAATACTAAGGAATCAACATCCAGCATTTTCTCTTCATGACACAGAAAACCAGATTGTTGTTCCTTCATTGTAAAGAACATCACTGCAAAATGATAAAAATATCACTAGAGTTCTCTGTTGCGAAGGGTTTTTTTCCCCACCCCAGTGCCTCATCTGTAAACATCTGTATGCCATACAACTTCAAACAATCTAACAAGAAAAACATAATAGCTAGTCTAACAGGAAATAAAATTTCAGAAACACAGTAACATCTTATTACATTTAGTAATCAGTCTACCATCTTTGACCGAAAGACCTTCAGTGATTATGACTCCAGGGTAACAGACCTGCAACAAAGCACGCTTCAAAAAGCTATTTTACCCACAGTATCTCCAGTTGGTTTGTGTGTACAGATATTTATTGTCCATCAGTCTCCTCAATGAGAACTTATTTCTCAGACTCTATCCGTAAAAAGGGGCAAGACTAGAGTAAGGCACAAAAAGGAAACCCAAGCTGTTTGCTCTTTTTCAGAATTGCCCATTTGAAAATGCGACATTGCACCAACGGTCCCAAATCAAAACCAACAAAATTGAAAAATAAATAATACAAAAGGCTTGAAACATGCCGCAGTTTAACGGAGAAGAGAGACAGAGCACCCATGTGCCTTCATCCAACAAATGAAACAAATAACCATAGATTTTTTTTTTTGCAAGTAACCGCTAAGGTGCAGGAAGTTATCTGCATTACATGCATATTTTAACAAGTGCACGCACACTTACTATTTCTACCTATGCCCTTCTTCTCATCCAGAAAAAAACCCACATCAAGAACAAAGCACAAAACCCACACATCTCTGACCAAAAACTTCACTGCAGACTGTGTTGGTATAGATGGAGAAATCCGTACCACCAGAGAGGGCTGCATGCTGCTATGCTGGACAACACTGCTATTGGAAGAATTAATCATTCATAGATCAACAATTGGTTCTTTCATCTCCCTGCCTTTCTCAGACCAGATCATTATATATTTTTTTCCACCTACTGCTCCTGTTACACTCCAATTTTTCAGCTGCATAAAGCAAACACCCATATTCCCAAAACGTATCTCATTAAAAGAAATAATCTTAACCAGAGAGGGAACCGATCTGCTTCTATGGGCTTCATGACTTTGCCAGTGTCAAGAACTGACAAGATAAAACTCTGTAATAAAATCATGATCGAATAAGCTATGAAAAAAATGTGGCAGGCAAACTGAAGTGCACCAAAGTCCCTCGTTCTGGCTTTCTACCAAAGGCAGTTCATGTAAACGAATCCATGAGGTAGCTGACCTTTTACCAAGTAAAGTTTTAGGACTAAATACTTCAGCTAATCAAAAACTAAATTACATGTATACATTAAACCACATCTTTAAAATTAAGCTGTATTCTGGTTAACCAAAACAGCGGCACATTCAGTCATTACTAAACCAACGGGAATATGGCTTTTTTGAATATCACTGCAGAGACAGAGAGGGAAAGGAGGCATTCATGGCTTCACAGAGCAGTGCCTCATCACGACAGTAACAGGGGAAGGAAAAGTCACTGGAGGAGAAGGTTGTCATGGGAAACATTTCTCCCACTTTTATTGCTGGCTAGGTTTGTCCTTTAAATTCCCACCCCTGCAGAGGCGCGGCGGGAGCCGGCCACGGCCTTGCGAGGGGCCCTTCCCGGCCGCAGCCCACCCCTGAGGCGGCGTGGGAGCCGCCGGGCCCGCGGTGCGGGCCCGCCTGGCAGCGCCATCCCCGCAGCCCGAAAGGAGAAGGGACTGGGCAGCGCACGCCCGGGACCCCGCAACTGCGCCTTGCCAGAGGATGCGGCGGGGGCCGGGACGCTGCCCAGCCCTGGCCGGACGGGTCCCGCACGCCTCTGCCCGGGGAACGGAGCAGCTCTGGAGGCTAAATCCCGCGCAGCTGTGCCGCAACCCGCGTCCCCCACAGGGGCGGAGGCGGGGACCGAACCCGGGCCCTCGCGGCACGGAGGGGCTCGGTGTCACGGCAGCGGCTCCACGCCCGGGCAGGGCGGCGGGACCGGCCCCACCCGCGGGGGAGCCGCCCGGGGCAGAGCCCTGGCCCCGCCGCAGGGAGGGGAGGGGAGGGGAGGGGAGGGGAAGGGAAGGGAAGGGAAGGGAAGGGAAGGGAAGGGAAGCGGGGGCTCCCCAGGCCGCCCGCCCGCCCTCACCGTCGATGTTCTCCCGGTCGCTGATGTGCTGCAGGTTGCAGCCCGTGTCCTCCCGGCTCAGGTCGGCCTCGGGGCGGTAGGACTCCAGCCGGGAGTGGGCATTCCTGCGCAGCTTGGGGCTGGAGGAGACGCAGCAGGAGGTGGTGTTCCCCATCTTCTCGGCCCGGCCCCGGCCCGGCCCGGCTCGGCTCGGGAGGAGGCGAGGGGCGGCCGGTCAGCAGGGGCGGCGGGAAGCCATGGGCAGCGGCGGAGACGAGGGGGAGCGGCGGGGGAAGAGGCGGCGGCTGCGGCGCCCTGCGGCTGCACTCGCCGGCGGGTCCCCCCGGCGGATCATCCGCGGAGGCGGCCCCGCAGCGCGGCCCGCCGGCGTGGGCTGCGGCAGCTAAGCCCTCCTCCGCGGGCGGGCAGCGCCGGGCCCGCCGAGGCTCAGCCCCATCGCCGGCGGCGGGGCCGCCGCGCTCCTCCCCCGCCCCCGCGCAGCCGCCGGGCCCGCTCCACGCACGCACCCACGCGGCAGCGCCGCAGCCTCCGCGGCAGCCGCAGCGGCAGCAGCAGCCGCCCCGGGCGGCCCCCGCTAACCGGTTCCGGTTCAAGCGGGCGGTAACGCCTCCCGCCGGGCGGGCTGCGAGAGCGGCAGCCGCCGCCGTGCCCGCTCCCCGCGGGCGGCGGAGGGGGGAGGCGGCGGGGGCCGCCCCGGCAGCCACGGGCGCTGCTGGCGGAGCCCGCCCTCGGCGGCGGCCCCCTCAGCGCCGCGGGCGGCCCCAGGGCCCGCCGGGAGCCCCCGGGGGCCGCCGCCGTGCCGGCGGGAACCCGGCCCTCCCGCGCTGGGCGGCCCCGGTCCCACTGCGCGCACGCCTTGACATAACGGGAGAGCAGAGCAGGCTGATGGCTAAGGGGAGCGGGGGGCGGCGGCAGCTGCTGCGGGGCGGCGGGCAGAGGCGCCGGGCTGGGGACCGCGCTGGAAGGGGCCGGTGGGGAACGGGGCCTGGGGAAGCCCCCGTGCGCATCGCCGCAGCAGCGGGGCCGCGGGAGGCCCTGCGCGGCGGCCGGCGTCTCTGCGTTTCGCCTCTGAAGTAGGCCCCAACGGCGGCGTGGCCGGGCCCCGCGGCTGGGGAGTCGGGCGGCAGCCGCCGGCGGGAAGCGCTCCCCCGTCTGGCTTCGCTGCTGAACGGATGCACAAATTATGGGAAAACTTGTTGTTAAGAGCTCTTTTGGACTGCCGGTGTCAAAGATAGCTGGCCAGAGGGGAAGGAGGGTGTGTAACGTGCCCTTACGTACCGCTCTCCCTGCGTTCGGAGCGTTCCCAGTCAAAATCCACTTTTTCGGGATCAGTGTAATGCTAAGGATGGGCATCGTGCCTGGTTTTCATTAGGTTTTTTTCATTTTTAAAATCTCTGTAATCTAAGCAAATCTCATGACTACCTGGAGGCCGGAGTCATGGTCACTGAATGGCTACACCGATAATTCAATAAAAGAAAAACGCAGTTGTGTGTTTATGAAGAATGCCTTGACTTACCGCCCCGTGTCCAGGGAACCGTCACATGCGACGCTACCAGGCATCTCATGATACCTGATGTTTTCATAAGATCTGCTCAAGTCAGGTGATTACATGAAAGACTTCCAAGTTTTTATTCTACATTTTTCTCAGATCACACATGGCAAAGAAAAAGTAATTTTTAATTTTCAGCTGTCTTTGAATGTTTATTTGATGCAAATGTACCCTAGTGGGATACAAACAAACAAGAGGAAAGAAAAAGGAGGGGTTTTTTTTAAAGACTCTTTTGAGGATGTTTTCTGTAACTGATTTTGGGACACCCCCCCAAGCACGGATGGGCACCGGTTTGTGAGTTACATTGTCCCTTTGCGTTTGAGTAACCCAAGATAAAAATAGGTTTAGTGTCTTTTGTGTATTGGCCTCCTCAGCAGTTTGCATCCACACAAAAGAAAATTAAATATTTGCTGGTGCTCTGGTTTAGAAATGTTACCGCGTAGGATGTCATGCTAACTAGCGCCTTCCACCCCCACCACGCCGTAGGTCCTTGCTTCCCGAGGGTTCGCTGGGCTCCTGCCTCCAGCCGAGCCGGCCCGCAGCCCGCTCCGCTGCCGAGACCCGGGCTGGCCATAAACTGTGCTCGTGTCGGCAGGGTTGATTAAATCTCAAATGGGCATAAGCA
Source organism: Nipponia nippon (assembly GCF_047370975.1). Taxonomy (NCBI): domain Eukaryota; kingdom Metazoa; phylum Chordata; class Aves; order Pelecaniformes; family Threskiornithidae; genus Nipponia; species Nipponia nippon. The sequence goes on along the minus strand of NW_028262290.1, from coordinate 152,657,485 downwards.
GCGATCAGAAAATTTCAAATGTGATTTTGTAAGAATCAAATCTTTCTTAGTATATATACGATAGAATAAATAATAAAATGTTACTGAAATGCCTAGCTTACCGCATCTCACAGGAGGACCTCAACAGAGCTAGAGGCACCGCTGGAAGAATGAGCTGTTTGCCTGCCTGCCGTGGCTCCCCGACCTGCCGTGTTAAATCCTACCTGCCTGTCAGAACCGGGGACGCTTACCCGTTCATGGCCTTTTTGACCTGTAGTGTCCCAGCATTACCACCCCTACGGCATCAGTGCCGTTGTCTTTTAAGGACACGCTTGGGTAATGCTAACTGGGAAGCCATTGTGTTGCCTTGCTGTACCAATCCCACTAAATTTTTTAGGCATACAGCAAAGATTTCGTGACCCCTAATTATTTAGAAACTTTTAAACAGCTCTAAATCTATTGTAGCAAATCCTTAGTCAAACCTTGCAATGTATACATATACCACAATTTTCATAAGCTTTGAAGCAAAACAGGCAACAGCATAACGATGGAGATGGGTTAATTGCAAAGTCTGCTTCTCTGAGTAGATAAGCAGAGCTTAAAAAGACATATTTTCTTCATTGAAAAGGAATGATTTAAACTTTGGTCTATATTTAAAACTAATATTCTAAAAGTAAACATTTAAAATGTTTTTAAATGTGAAGTATTTAAAACTTGCGATCATCAGTTGTGACCAAGTAATCACTATGTAGCTACCTATTTTCTTACTTGCAGTCTTTTGTTTTGAATTTTTCACCTACCTTTATTCCTCCTCCTTTCACCCTAAAAGCTTGCTGAAATACGTTTTAATGGCAAAGGTGCTACAATAGATATTTAAAGAGAAAGTCAAAGAAAAGGAACGCTGCTGTAGGGAAATGGTCTCCTGCTGGTATCTAAGAACTGAGAAAAGTACATAGGTGAAATGTATGTCAGGAAAGCATGTTGGGTTTTCAGTTATAGTTACTTTATTTCAGCTATGTCAAGTATGGTGCAAAGGTAATTGTGTTGTTTGATAAATATTGGTACAGCAAAGGAAGAACAGTTCACTGTAGCTCACTGACTTGCTGAGATGTCGCGTATGTCACAAGAAGATCTTTTGTGTCTTTCTTTGATTAGAGACCGTTCTGTTCTTGAGGTTTAAGAGTATGTATTTTAGTGAGTTTGCCCTCCTGAGCAACTTCATGCGTCAGCTGAGGAACACCACAAAGCTCCTTAAACTAAGGCCAAGCCTTTCGGTCAGCGCCGAGGTACCTCTGTTTACAAAGGGCTTATTCCTGCACAAAGATATTTTTAAATCTGTAGCATCCCCACTATACAGAAGACAACGAATTTTAATAGATTAAGTATTAATGATGTGACCCATTAAATTTCGTGCTTGAAATCTTCCTGGAACATTGTTGAAAAATGTAAGTGTTTCAAACCAGCAGATGTAGGTCACCGTTTTGTTTAGGTAAGATTTTTATCTATTTTGAGTAGATAAAAATGATAAATATTATTTAATCCAAAACTATTTTCTGCTTGCAAACCAAATGATATGGGAAGCACAGTTTAAAAAAAAAAATCCTTAAGATAAATGGTTGGAGACAACCAGATCTTTTGATTCTGCTTGTCTTTCAAATACAGCCTGAGGTTCGTGTCACACAAGACCTTCCCCACACTGCCATCTAATGTTTAATAAGAGTCCTACTGGCAGTTTGGGCATACATTCGCTCTAAAATGCCATATTGTCAAATTTATCACAGAGCTCATCGTTGTATGGAGTTTAAGCAAAAGCTTAAAATAAACATTCCTACATAAAAAGTGATCTGGCTGGCCAACTGAAGCATACCCTAAACTCTATTGATGGTAATAGCTAAATTTATTTTGACTACAATATTAAATTCCAAATCAGTTAAAACTGCAGTGATGAACACACCTGAGGAATGTTAATTCTATTTGTTATTATATTTGTTATTACTTATGTTTATTATTACAAGCCTAAATTCAGTAGCAGTAAAAGACTTTCTTCTTCAAGGCAGGTTCCAAATGCATCATCCTTGACGTTGACCTAACGCGTGTGGCAAAGCCGTCACTGCGCTCCTCAGGAGAACGCATTTGTGGATCTTGTCTGAGATTCCCACCCCTATGGATTTCAATGGACTACTCTGGCAGATTCCCCCTTTCCTTAAGGTGTTGATTCCTCTAGGATTAAGGCAGTCTTCTCTTTCTTGGAGGGAGAAATCCAGTGCTTGCCAAAAACCATCCTTTCAGCCTTGTCACAAGCTCTCCGAAGCCCTTTCTGTGCCTACCCCAGCCATTCTGCTGTCATCAGAGAGATTTGGGGGGTTCTGTGGTACTCAGCAGGTAGCTGGAGCTGCCGTTCACGGGAAAGACATCAAGACCTAAGAAGTATCTAAGAGATGGGAGTTACTGCTTAAAAATACTCAGATGGTATCAGTGAAGCTTGTCCTTTGGTGAATGGCACTCTTGTTCCTCAGAAATCAAGTACCTTATTTGAATCAGAACAGGAAAAGAGTAAATCAAGATTTCTTTTGAAGATAAAGGGAGAAATTTGGGGTACCTAGTTAATGCATTTAACTTTAATGCAAAGATTAGGGTATTAATCTCATGCTATCTGATGAAGAGATACTGTTCCAGGCAATAATACAGAGCACAAAGTCAAGGTCCTGCTCTGAAGTGCACGGCAACTAGAGGACTCTGTCTATTTTCATTTACTACACAGGAGGACATAGGCGATTCAGGAACGAAGGTGATACACCAGAGAGCAGGTGTTAGAATATTTCCCTAAACATACATAGCCCAAATAAGTGTATATTATATTATTACAATTTTTATTATTGCCATATTATTCACCAGCTTGAAATCATTGCAGAAAGAGGCAGTTTCCCCTCAACGAGGGATAGATGGTTCATTGTTTTAGGTGAAGCACTTCAAGAACAACTATGCTGGAATATTAGAATATATATATATACACATATATATATATCTCTAACCGTTCACAATTTTTTCTGTTTCTTCAGGGATGGAACAAGATAGGATCTGCACTTGGAAGCAGCCAGAAGCCCGCGCATTATGCAGATGAGGGAAGATCACCCGTGCAGCGCCGATCTGCAATGAGAATTGGGAGGGGAGGAGCCAGTTCAGCAAATTGTGCCATGGATGCCCTGGCACTGCGGAGGAAGGCCCGGGCAATTGGATTTAAGCAGCTGGGTGGAATTTGGTTGGATTAGCTTTGGCACGGTTTCACATACTCTTAATTCATCAGTGAATGGAGTAACTATATTGGAAAGCTAATGGGGAAAAACAACATTGCCCCTGATGCTGCTGCCGCAGGCAGACAGAGCACAATCCCATACAGCCTCTTTCTGTGTTTTTCTCTCTTCATTGTCTCCCTAGTAAGTTTTTCTGTGCCAGTGTGTGTCTTCCCATATCAGGGCTGGCTGCCTTTTCTCGGTCCGAGATCTTGGCACGGAAAGCGCAGTAATTACTCAATAGCATGGCTTGATGACTACGAGCAAGGGTGGGAGTGCCCCCTCTTGAACAACAAAACCCCTTGTAGGGAAAAGCCTAACTAAACAAAACAAAATAATGTGGAAAAACAGGCAGTGCTGCCACAAAGCACTTTGCCAGCTATGCAGTCTATATGGAGCATGAGTGAGAGCCTACTGTGTTTTAGTCCTTTCTGCTTGTGAAAGATCCTATTTTATAAAGAGATATCTGTTAATCTGTTCTGATTTCATACAAGTCTAGGCAAGTATAACTTCTTTAGTTTCAATGAAGCTAGTCCTAATTTACGCTAAGAATGAGATCTGAACCAGGCCCAGCAATGCAGGGTAGTATGTTCAGACAGAACTGTTTTCTCTCAAATTCATCTGAAGAAAATAAAAAAACCCACCACTTTTACCCCACTCTGAATACCCAGCAATTTTGAGTATCAGTCGTGGCAGCTCGCAGTTAGAAACATTTATGTCTAGTATGAGCTTACAAGTCCTGTATTAGGAACTAATATAGGTTAATATGCAAAGGATCGAAGTATTCAGAAACAGCGCACCAGAAAAGCACGTGTCTGTACATCCATGTGCTCAGGCCGAGCCCTCTGTATGAAGAAGAGCATCAGGGAAGTTTATCGCTGTAGCCTACACCTCCCTAGAAGACCAGCCTCTTTAACTAGAGTAACAGAGGGCTTTGTTTGAAGAACAGATTTGAAGAAAAGTTAAAGGTTTCAGAGACGGGGAATCAAGCTAAATATGGTGAACGGTACAGGCTCATCTCAAGAACTGTTCCTGTGAAACTGAGTAAAAGTCTGCTAAGTATTAACATCTATACTGAGTGAAAATAGACTTTCCTCAGTTAATTTTCAAATCGAGGTGAAATGAAAGAGTGAGGAAATTCTCAATATGAAAATTACAACTCTTGAAGCATCCAAGTTTTCAATAGAGAAGTGTGCAGGCATGAACCTTGTTGATTTTTAGCAAGGTACTATGATTGTAAATACCTGTAGGAACTCATTTAGAACTGCAGAGAGGCCAAAAATCACCCTTCTCAAGACAAATCCCCTAAGTTTCTGTGTATGTGCCTGGAAAATACAGAAAAATGGAAATATGGATCTTAGAGGTAAAGAACTAAAAATGAATGCGCTTAACAAATGAACAGCAGATATATCATTTTGAATGTGTACTTCTTAAAGATTTTGTTCGGCCTCCTCAGGTCCTAGATGGTATTAGGCAGTACCCTTTCCTTTGAAAAATAATGTAGATTGAAAACTATGCACCTAAATGGGCCAAAGGTTTTTCTTTATTTTCTCTTTGAACAGGGAATTCTGTCCACTCTGAATGGGCATTGGTATCAGCGTCCTCCGAGTAGCAAGGCTGCCCTACAAAAGTAATAAAAACATTAACCTCTTTGTACGATTTCCAGAGTCCTTTCCCTCTCAATGAGAAAGTACCCAGGACATAAGGAAGCCTACAGAATTAAAATTGAGGCTCCCATGTGAACATTTAAGAATTTTCCCTCAACTACAGCAAAAGCTGGCATGATGGTTAGAATCGGTTTCCATTACTTTGGCAAAAAAGGAAGTGGCGGCTTTCTCCTTTAACCAGGTGAAGCTCGCCTTATTTTTGCTTCGGTCACTGTCAGCAAGCCTTCAGTCAGACACATCGTAAGTCACCTGAAGGGAAAGCTTGAACTCTTTCTGCTTATTCATTTACTACATTTTAAACTCTGGAATCACAGGGATAGTAGGACTGCTTGCTTTATTTTTGAGAATAACAACCCACCGATTTGCACAGAGTCAAGGAACCCAAATTCAGTTTTCTGCTCCACTGCAGACTGTGTGCAAGCCTTTTGAAAACCCCTTCGTCCCTGTTTCTCAGATCCCTTTCAGTGAAATGCGAATCATATAATCTCACTATATGACAGGGTATTTTTTAAGACTAAAATCTTTAAACCAGCAAGTTGGTCATGTGTTATAGGAAAGGAGACCAAATAAAATGGCAAGATTACTCTGTAACCGGAGATAGGCTATGCTGTTGCGGTATTTCTGATGCGCACACTAACGGTGCCTGTCCCTGTCACTAAATGTGAAACAAATTCTTGGATGTTGGAGTGCGTTTTGCCACTTGTGTAGCTTATTAACTTTGCTGTCGTCATTGCTCAACAAGCAGATACATCAGCTGAGAGAAGAAATGCCAACGTGAGAATAGTAGGTTCATAGGTTAAAAAAGTCATCTGTCCTCTATAAATAGAGTTGGTATAAATCACCGGAGTCTGCAAAACGGGCCTGGGAAAATTAGGCACTGACCTACAAACACTTCCCGCTGGATGTCTGTGGATCCATTTCACACAGTTAAAAGGGACAAGAACTAAAGCAGATGAAGAAGCAGGACCATATGGTGCAATAAAGAATAGAGTGTCCTAGCAACCATGAAAATAAAACCGAGGAGTACAAGTAATAAAAATACATCAACACTATTGTGCAATTGTTTTAAATAATGGAAAGGAAAATTGACCCATTTAAAGCTACTTTTTAATAAAAATAAAAATCAGGGAATACTTTTTAAACTCTTAATGAGGAAATATTTTGACTCTCCTGCAGTCCTTGCGGCAGCTCTGGAGTTCGAGCAGCTGGCCAGCCAGGCGGCCTCGTGATCTGCCACCGCATCTACCAGCGTGGCTTGGACAGGGAACGCAGCACAGCGATTCCTGTGGACAACTGATGACTAACGCTGGGAAGAATCTAGTCGATTTGAATTATATTTCAAATTGAAGAGAATACAATTAACGAAGACATTTTTATCTCGAATACGGATCTAGCTTGCTGTTTTTCCGTCTAGATTAATGCTGCCCTTCACTGCTGGAACTCTTCAGCTAACACTTTCCCAAAGTGTCCTCTGCTGATGGACCTCTGTCACTCATAAAACGGCCCTTGGGGCGTGCCTCAGGAAATTAAGTACGTGCCTTAGAACAGGTATTTGCTTAGGCCCCGTTCACTGCATCGCCAGGTTTATTGTAGCATAATTTTGTTGCGCTCATGAGTGTGACACTTCAAAAACGCTGACTAATTTGGGGATGAGTGCCCCTTGTTATAAAGCTACTTAACGGGAAAGGATTTAGACACCAGGTTTTTACATTCCAGGAACTTTCAACTGTCACAGATTTTGACGATGAAGTTCTAATAACATAAAACTTATTACAACATATGACTATAAATTGCAGCCCTCCTAGATATGCTTGGCTCCAAACTGAGAAGACAGGCCTGCTCAAATAATTCATTTTTAAAACCAGAAAGGTATCTTGTATAATACAGGACAGAATATCTGTCTATAAGCATATGCACGTTTTCTTCAAATTTTATTATAAAACTTACAGTAAAAATAGCAGCAAGATCTTTCCAATAAATAGCAAAAGCACAATTTAAAAAAAGACTTTTTTTTGTTTCTGCAATCTCTGAGTTAAAATAATTTCTAATACTGGGTGAATTACACGAATTGCAAAATCTGTTACAAGATTACAAAGCAAAATTCTTTCTTTGGAGCGCTTAGGCAGTTCAGGTCAGATGTTCGCCATTGCCCCTTAAAGCTTTAAAGCCGATGAAATCCAGTCTTTGGACTTTATTTATGTATTCGAGTTATACAAAGTCTCTAACCTCAACCTTCATTGTCTTTGTCCGTAATAAAGTTGCTAAAGATACATCTCACTATTTGAATATGGTGGTTTATCCATAATGATAATACAGTATTTTCTCTGAGTCTGTTAACCAGTTTCATAATTCCCAGTTGTTCAGACTGAGATACATTAAGAATTCGCAGCTGGTATGGGGCTGCCTACATGGCTAAAATATGTGTCTTGGTGGTGGCTAATATTTCTCATCAAACGTGTTGGCAAAGTGTTTAGGTTCAGGATAAATCACGCTGCTGGCCACAGTGTAGTCAAGAAAAGGAGAAAAAATTATACATGAAAGTAGTGCAAAACACATTTTCTGTCATTTGCCTAGAGTGTTAGGGCTCACAGACTCTCTGAGTTTGATCTATACCCTTAATCATGCACAATCCCATTGACAAGAGTTAAAAAAAAAAGAAAAGGAAAAAAACCCCAAACCAAAACCAGCTTTGCAGAACAAAACTCCCCAGAAGCAACCACTGGAAGAAACAGAAATACCACCACCAAGTTAACTGCCTCACTGCAAGAGCTCACTCCCCCAAATATCCTGCTTTTATACGTGCTTAAACTTAACGTACAGATCTGCAGACGCCATCAAGGCAGTAAATGTGTCGGGGGGCCTCTGCAGAATAAAGCAGCGCTGAAAACCGAATGGTAGGGTCGGTCACAGGGAGAGTCCCAACAACTCCAACACCGAGCCTGACCACTGCTTCACCCTCGCTCTACCAGTCGCTGCTCCGTTTTAGCAAGTCCATATTTATTAAAAATACTCCTTTTTTTTCACAGAGGATAGGCCATGTTGTAAAGAGTGTATTTCCACTGACACTGCACCAAATCGCTCGGGCCCAGTGACAGAAACGCTTGCACGTATCTAAGGGGGTCATTTCAGAAGAGAGATTGCCACCCTGAACTGTGGAGGTAAATGCCTCCTTTCCAGTGAAAGTAAACAAGAACCAACAGCCTCACTTTCATTTGCACCATTGAAAATCTCACCCTACAACCCTACACCCTGTATGGTTCCAATATGCAGAACCTCTAGATCCTACTAACGGTACGCAAATCATTTCCAAACGGCAAACGCAGAAAGGCACAAACCCGTCCCTCTCCCCTTTCCCTGGGACAAGGCACAGTACGCAACCAGAGGAAGGAACATCACGGCGTGTTATGTCCTTCTGCGCAGATGTGCACATGAGTTGGGAACTTGTGCTCCCCCGACCATGCAGTTTCCTAACTTTTACACGCATCTCCCCAAAAAGCCAAAATACGCTGTCTGAAACTCACCCTAAATCATAAGCGTTCACTGTTATAAAACTGGCTGTCCCGATCTCCCGTGTGCATGGCCGTGTCTGTTCCCCTCCGCCAACACTACTCGTTGTGTGGCCGTATAGGAAGCTACATCAGGAGCCTGTTCTGCTTGAAGCTACATCAGCCAAACACGTTTTCAGGCAGTTTCTAACCCAGCTGACCAGGTAGCTGTGCGAAGGGCATTACTAGGTCAGGAGAAGCAGTGGAAACACGCGACTGGGGAAAGACAGGACTGTTTCTCTGGGTCGTGGTCTCACTCGAGGGGCCTGAGTGACTGAGACAGCAGCCTAAATTTGGGTATCACATCTGGGAACAAATGTATTCTCATCAATCCTCTCTCTCTATTACTACTCCTACGCTGCCACTTCCTTGTCCAGGACATTTCAATGTTTTCTCCAAGTAAGATGCTGAAATAAAAGCAGGACAGTCTTTTTAATCGAGTGAATTTGACTAGTGCCAGACAACGGTAGCTTCAGCAGTTTATTTGAAATCCTCCACCATGCTCTTCTCCCTCTATTGGTTATATCATTTGCTTCCACTGCAAGAACCTGGAACATCAGGCAGCATCACTGAGCACAGACTAAGACTCCGAAATACACAACATGGATATTGAAACAAGCACTGGCTCTCTATTAATTGTGTTATCGTTATCTATCCCGCTGAAAATCATAATTCTGAATTATCTCATTTCACAAGCAGAGCTGCTGGACCCCTGCTTGCATAATTTTGGGAACGTATTTTTAAGTAAAAGATGCAATGCTTTCTGCTGTGTCGAAGGAAAATTAGAATCGTAATGTTCTGTCAGAGAAGGAGTTACATGTTTTTGACAACAGAAAAAAGTTCAGCTGGAAAGGAGAGGCTATGTAACCAAGCGAAATCTCTTTTCATGCCACTTCTCAGAGAGAAAATCTTAACAGCTACTGCACGATCAGCCACCCGCTCCAGCTTACTGTCGGTGAGACGTGCGGAAATCGCAAGCTACTGGATTCTACTTGCAAAGCTGTGATGTCCTGCTGGTCTGGACTTCTACCAACCTACTCGAGTGTTAGAGGAGGTGATGCCATCGAGAAGACTGAGAAGGATATTCTCTGGCTGCTCCCTACACAAAACCAACAGAAATATATTACATCAGGAAACAACCAATTATAATAAATCTGAGGTGGTTTACCCTTTGAGGAAGGGCCTACAAATGCAAAGCGCTCTCAGTTCTTACTAACACCTTTGAGATTATACAGTATTATTTTTGATGGAAGCATTGGCATGAGAGTCCTAGAAAAATAATTTTCACACCCTTGTAGAACAAGCATAGCCTGGAAGAATTAAATCTTAGCTTCCTTGCAGTTGTCTCCAAGTTTACTGAATTCCACCTGAAAGAAGAGAAAAATTACTCCTTTGGTTCTTGAAGTCTGGGTTAAGAGTGGGCAGGTTCAGTTCTGGGCATTTTTGAGATAAGGATACTTGTGTATTGTCCAGAATATCTTGTTAATACTTTTACTTACAAAAATACTTTTACTTTTTACTATACACATCTGTCTTCCCCTGGAAATATTTTTTGTGGACAAAGGTCAAGGTTTTTCAGATTTTGTCCAAGATTTCTAGGCCCAGCTATGTCCAGCCTGGCTAACGCACTGCCCATGTCACCCGCCTAGCCATCAACTCTACCCACGTGAATTTTTCACCTTTCCTGAAAAGCTTCACAGCACTGTGGATTCACAGCATTCACGGCTGTGTGTGCCAAGCACACCTGCTGCTTCTTGCCCATGAGAGCTGGGAAATCCTACTTTCTTCTCTCTGTCAAGGCTCTCCAGTTATTCTTTTCATTTTACACAGGAGGGAAATGGGGCCTCTTTAGTACCTCTATTTTATTCATCTTAGCATCATTCACGTCTTTGAAGCTTCCCTCACCCACAGTACACAGAGTGCTGAGTACCGGCCATCTTGGTTACCATACCCTGTATACACATGAAAAATTATAAAGACTAAGAAGAGTAAAAAAGAGAATTAGAAATATTTGAAAAAAAATATTTCTAGAATAAAATTGTCCCTCTGCAGTGCCATTTTGGAATATGTAAATGTACCTTAATAGAGAAACAATTCCTGCCTTCACAGTCAAGTTTCTGCTGCAGAACTTGGAAGCTGCGTAAGGCACAGGTTGGCCAGCAGCCCTGGGACAGAATTCCCAACGTCGGCATACCCCCATCCTCGCATATGCACAGGAGTCCACCACCTCCAGCCTTCATCCAGTTTTTAGGGCAGATCTCTGGGGAATACCAGGTGCACGTTAGAAGTGAACCTTGCCTCATTTGTGTAATTAGCTATCAAGTCAAAGGAAACAAGATTGAGTCACTCTCCTACGAAATAAAAATGCATTTTTTACAAATCGGGGATAGACTGCAAGCCCTCAGACTCAGGTGGTACAAAACCTACCCTGACCGTAGAACAAGTGGATTCAAACACTTGGCCTGAATAAACACAAGCCCCAGCTCTCTAATAAGGCCTGAAGCGGAGAAGCGTTGCACAACTTGCATTGGCATTTTTCATGTGAGATCCACGTATAAGATGTGGGACCAACAGCAGAACAGTTTTCAGCTCAAGCTTCTGCACACAAAGATGTGCCGTCTTCACTAGCCACCGAACTCAGCAGATCTCCAATGCGATTCACAGGATTTTCTTTGCAAGACTGGCAGCCCCAAGCATTGTACGGGAAGCTGAGGCAACTACCTAAGGGATCAGGATTTCACTCCTGGTGTAGCCTCTCAAGCTTATTTGTGATCCATCCAAGAACTTGTTGGATATAGTAAGAATAGGAATTAGGTTACAGGTTCACAGATTTGAGACCATGAAATCACAGAAGTAAACATCACAATGAGAGATGCACATGCGCCATTAACTAAGCATTATCAAATACACATTTACACTAAGCTTTTGCTTCAATCCCAGCATTTAATGAATGTAGCACAGAGAAGTGCGCACATGATATTCTGTTCTGCTCAAGCTCTTATTTCGGAATGCGTCTTAATTGCGCAGCCCTCTTCTTTCATCCTATATCCAAGGATAAGGTCGGAATTCTCCTAACAGAGCAGGCGCTGTAACCAGCCACCTTCACTCCCTGCATTACGGCCATCGTGGATGCAAGTTAAACGGCGTTCATGGTATTGAGCCGGTTTCCAACAAAAGAGTACCTTGTTCACCCCATTCTGTACTTCCCAGAGTTCATTTTCATAAAAAAGCCGTAAACCAGATGGCATCTCCATCACACCCACTGGTCTCTTCAGGTCAAAAGCGGCCAACAGAAGATATTACGGGGGAGTTTAACGCCGTTGTATCCATTCTGGGCTTTCATACTCCTGGGCTGTCAAGTCAGAAGCCTTCACTGGCAACGCATGTTTGGTTTGGGGCTTCTTGTGTGGAGTTTTGTTGGTGGTTGGGTTTTTCTTGTGCCTTTTTTTTTTGTGTGTGTGTAATAAGAGATGAAACATTATTCCATCACAAACCACATATTTTTAGCCACCACAGCAGGAGGCAGCTGCCTTTGTCACTAACCAATTTCCTTCTTATAATAAAGGGAAAAGCAGTGCTGAAGGAAGCATTGAGGTGCTGATGGACTGCAAGCAGAGACTAACTCTGTGTCTATGGGATGTGTATGTACCTCTCTGGCAACTAAGGAGCTCGGTTTTGTAACTCTTTAGGTCATTGTTACTTCCACCATTGATCTTACTGAGTATCCTGGAGCCCTATATTTACTGCACATATGCATTGGAACCCTGTTACGTACGTAATTGAACTATATGGAGCAAAATAACACCCATTTTCAGGGAAAACTTCCTAACAGTCTGTTTCAGGAAGCTAATCTGTATTTCTGTATCCATATGTACAGGGCATCACCAATTAAAAGATTTTGCTATCCTACCTACTAATGCAAATCGAGTTAATTCCAATCTGCCAGATTGTATAAGTAAACAGAAGAGGGAGGTGCAGAGGGTAACACACAGAAACTGCAAGAGTGTAAGACAAGCACTGGATCCAGATCGGATCGAACAGGTCATAGACATACAGAATTGGAGAAGCAAGAGCCATAATTCAACTCTGTAAGGCAAAATTTTTTTGTGAGGTACTGCTATGACTGAAAGCATACGCTTAAATACAGGATAACAAATAGGTTTCGGTCTGCACAGAGAAGTAATCACACATGTCCTAAAGCTGCCAGCATCAGTGGCAAGTGGTGCTGCAAATGAAGACAAAAATAACTTCAAACATTTCCAGATCTGCACTGATTATTAATTTATGTTGTTCATCTGAATAACATAACTTTTGAAGTTGACATCTGGCGTCAAAGCAAACTAACTATCTAGGTTAGACTAGGGATATGGGTTGGGGAACTTTATTGCAATATACAATTTGCACATTGTACAATATTTGATTTTAAACCTTCCTCCCTAACACAAAAAAAAAAAAAAGCTTGTGAAGAGTTTAGGGGTTTCATTGTGCGATTGTTTCACAGGTAACAGTGAATTCTCATTGACATACCATTGCTGACAGTTAACTTATTTTCAATTCCAATTGAACATTTGACTCATTCCCAAGAGTTGCAGAGTCACACATTAGTTTAAGCCCTGTTTGTATTCCTATGCAATTGTCCAACTCTGTAAATATCCACAAAATATTTCTAGAATACATTCAAAAGGTTAAGAATGACTCAGAAATAATGAAGCTTTTACTAAACCATAGGTTATGCTAAATATGCTAAGCTGATAAGGTAAAATATGCTAGCTGATAAGGAAGAGCAAAGAAAAGAGAAATAAAATAATCATTATCTAGTATTTAATGGTCACGGGTATCTTCTTACTTTAGACTTATGAAAGTATTTATATCCACATTCACCAAGGTAGAAAAATTAATGAAAACATGATGAGATATTTGACTAAGCATACTGCAACAACATCAGATGTAAAGAAAGGCTTCGTTACCTAAAATGGGATATGAATTGCCTAGAAAGGTTGGACCAGATGATCCTTGAGGTCCCTTCCAACCTGGTATTCTATGATTCTATGAATGAACTTGGATACCTCAATTCTTAAGATTAAGAGCTCCTGACAGGACTACAGTTTTGTGTAGTTTCTGTGAACAGCCAGTGTTTTTTCAGTCCTCACAGGGCTCTTTGCACTCAACCTAACCAGAATCCAGAATGCAGGCCTGATACCATTAGGGATTTCAATTAGCTTCAAAGTTGCAAAGCTTACCTCCTGCTTTCAGATCAAACTTGACATGTGAAGCCAACAAAGCTATTACTACCCTTTAAAATGACATCATCCACACCTGGGATGTTTATGGAGCATCTTCTGTAGCACAGAATCAGGATTACTCTCCCATATGTGTGGGACCCACACTCAATTCCTCCTCTGCCCAAGAACATCCAGCCTTACCTCGCCTGGGAAGAGCCTTTAACTACCACGCTACCCAGAGTCTGCCGTCTGTACACCATTGCTGACAATACAATCTCCACTTCCTTACCACAGCTGGTCCTCTCAGAACTTTTTCTTCAAGATAAAAGTTGATCTGTCTTGAGAAAGGTCAGGAATTTATAACCTTGGTGTTGGGTGTATCTTGACCAACTTTAGCTATTGAAAAGTCAGCTCTCTCTTCCCAGCTCTTCTCTGAACTGTTTGTATGTTCAGTGGAAGGAAAGGGACTTCATCAAGAGCAAATAATTCCACCCTCAGAGAGTTATGGACCGCACTGTGGAAATGCTGCCTGCGATCCCGCTGAAACAGAGAATTAGACTACAGAGGAATACCTAGATTTTAGATGACCATTGTTAGATAAGACAAATGTTACTTCAAGCAATCAACAAACTTGGCCAGGAGTCTGGAGAAAGAAGTCTTGGACTCTCCATGTCTGCTCCTATAAACATTTCCGAATTTTAATGTAAGCAGTCATGTATCGCATAGAGCTTGTGCACATTGAGACAGAGATCCAGTTACCAGATTAAGAGTTTAGACGTGCAACAATTTACTGTATGATCTAATGTCTGGCCCTTAAGGTAATACTATTTCCTACAGTAGGTTCACAAACGCCATTGTAGTTCTCTCGGGTACCATCAACGTGGGATGCTGTTTACGGTTTCGCCCCCTTTAGAGCCTCTGCAGTGATGAGGCACAAGTAAATCTGCAGTTCAGGTTCCAGATGTGAAGCACACTTCTTCAGGCCGTTCTGCTTCTCCCATCACTGGACACATTCAGCTTCATGAGTGCTGAAGACAGGCAGAGCACTCCAGACTCATTTCGTACCACTCCTACTGAATACTTGGCCAAGACAGTAGGCATTACTGGAACAAATGGGATGGAAAAAATAGTAAACTCCTTCATTTTGCCTCAGGTACCTACTCCGTTTGAGGTTTTTTGTTGTTGGGGAGGGGTTGGTTGGTTGTTCTGGGTTTGGTGGTTTTTTTTTTTTTGCTTAGCTTAAAAAAAAAAATTAAAAAAAGACAAGTTCAGTGTAGCATCTGTTGGTTGACGTGGAAAAGCTGCTGCCAGGTCCAGCAAGGCTTTCTGCTACAATTAACGACTGACATGAGCAAACAAAACCTGCTGATTTGGGCTAAATGTCACATACCAAGTATCACCTGGTCACATCTCAGCTACGTTCACGGTATTTTTGAATACATTTTATCTTGCATTATGTTGCTAAAGATTCAAAGCAGATCATTTCATCAGGAATATAATCTTTAATCACATTTAAGATGTATTTAGTCGTTGTGCTTATGAAGAGATTTTATTCGATAGGTTTATTTCTTTATCAAGTATGTCTTTTAAAAGACCTGCTGTTTTTACACCACTTCTCTATATTACTGCAAAGTTAATGTTTTATTTTAATAGGATTATTTTTATATCAGCAATTCCATTAAGTGTATTTCACTTCACTGGGCATCTATCCAAGATCCCAGATAACTAATCTCTAAAAAGTGACCTACATACGTAACCATTGTGCCCATTCATAAGGGACACTAATTGACTCAGATTTTCTGTTTGATCTATATATAATTTCTCTTGTGCAATTGCATAAATCGTTATACATTAGTCAATTTTTTCTGTATACGAAAATTTTTAAAAAGAGGAATTCAGACAGATAAAATTGCTCCATACCCTAACCAAAAATTATGTTGACACTGTTAATCACATTTTCCTCTGTCCTAAATATAGTCTTTATGCAGCGCATAATAAACCCATGTAAGTGCCAGGTTTGTTTTCTTAGAATTTCAGCAGAAGTAGGCATTGGAATCAGTTGGGGTTTTTTATATATAATTTGCTGTCAACTGATTCTTTCAGACTCTTTAGACTGGCTGTACAGCTGAAATGTCACATTTTCAAAATTTTTGCAGGGGGCAGAGGGGTGGGTGAGGAAATGCTTTGGCCAGATTTAGTGTCTGTTACAAAACTTTAGAGCACAGCTTTGATAATTATGGGGGTGCCCTTCTTGCTGGGAGGAAGCTTTTCCTACATTCAAATTTGAGCATATGCCTCTATTTTACCTTCGTACACTTGAAAAAGCTCTTCGACATCTCTGTAGCCATCCCCTTAGTTGGAAGTGTGTATGAAAAAGCATAACAAGTTTTATTGCCAAAGGTGGAAGCTGACAGCTTTTGTAGAGAAAAATTCAAACTTGGACACTGTTACCTAGAGGCAGCTAGGTCAAACTCTGCTACAAGAGCCATCACTCCGTGAGATGACTTTGAAAAACAAACTAAAAAGGAGTTGATAGAAAGTGATACTCACAGAAATGAGAACAACTTGTACAAGTTCCCTTATACCTGGTTTGGGGCAAATGTCCAGTAGCAAGCGGAGGTTCTGTTGTCAGTCATTTATTAAGGAGATCTGGTACAAGTGTGCCTCTATGAGATGGCTTTGACCCGAGGCCTGCAGATACTGCAGAGCATATTTGCACGAGTTGTTTCTCCTCTCCCCTCACACGTTTTCAAGTCAGAGAGTGAGACCTCTGCTGTTAGTAAAAGAAAAGAGCTCAGCTGTGTTATGAGGGAAAATCCATTTCTGATCCCTAATGGGGATCACTAATGGCAGATGCAGGAGACCAATCAGGAGATGTAACTGTTTCCAGGGCTAAAATATTGGCTAAAGAAATGTAGCATTTATTTCCTTCATTCGGGGGAGGGGGAGCGGCGTGGCGCATTGGAAACAGAAGGGCTTTGTCTGTGAAACCAACTGATCCGCTCAAACAGCGAGAGCTCATGTTAATTGTTGTTTGAGCGTAACGTTTCTGACCTCAGGAATGCTCCAGTCTGGGGAAGAGATACACAACCAGATCCAACACTGGCCAAGTCAGCCTCACTGCAAACAGCTGGGAGAGCAAATCAACTTTATAAGCTCTGCAGTCATACGCTGCGGTGACAGTGGATACTGACCCTCTTCAGACTGTCTCAGTTGCAACACAGACTTTAAGAACAGCTTTAAACTGTGACCAAGTTAACATCACGTTTATGACTGGAAATTGCATGGTATTAGTAATTGATTTAACTGTTCACTAAATTATATAAATATTTAAATGAATCTCTTAATGACAACAATTCTGAAACCATTTATCTTCATTTTTCATAGAACAGGCCCGTTAACTTACCATATGGAAATTCATTTGTTCTTCTAGATCTTGAGATCACATCTCATGCACTTGGCTAATTCTCTTGAATGAGGAACAAAAGGTTCTGTTTAGGAACTCAGTTCAGGCTTCACAGGAGCTAAGGAAAAACACTACACCACACAATCCTGTATCATCTATCATACAGCCAGCCACTTGCAGATGTGACTATGGGATGGAATGCTATATAATCATGGCTGTAATGCAGAGGTGAGCAATTTATTAGAAAAGTGAAATCTACCTAGCCTGAAAAATTTATTTTCTTCCTCACTGTGCCTTTATCTTTTTCTGTTTTCTGTATTCGCACTTTTTATCCCCCACCCCTTTCTATTACCAAAATGATCTTTTCATATGCGTGGATTAATATTGCATTATTTCCTTTTCCCTTCACACCATTACGTTTCAAAAGATACCCAAGTTTTTTACTATATTTCATTTTTGTGACCTAGAACTAGTAGCTACTGTGCTTCAATAGCAGTATTTGTAATATCATTTTTAAGTATTTAGATAACATTCTATGATTATTAGAATTTATATAAATCAAGATTAAGTAATTCTCATTTTGGCTTTCACTAAACGGGGCTATCGGTCAGGAAGATTCTAGAAATTGAAAATTTATCAATAAGATTTTTTTTTTCCCCCTGTTAGAAAGCAATCAAATTATAAATCACTTTTTACTAACTACATGTTAACACAGGGACAGCAGGAAAAAATTAGTTTGTGTTCTCAATAGCCACAAAACACCCCATTTCCCCACCCTGGGATACAAGAAATTCTCTACTTCTGTGATATTCTTTCACTGCTTAATCAGTTTGGAAATAAAGTGTAGACATTTATACTCCACAAGGTGTCACTCTAAAACAGCTGGAAAAAATCATGTCTTCTTGTTTTGAACTTAACCCAAAAGGTCAGAAATGACTAGCATTTCAACTTTAACAGAGCGAACTACCAGACTCTCTACTCAAAGCTACTACAATGTAACAGTAAAGGCAGTGGGTATTTTTTCTTGTAAATAGTGTATGTGAAAACCAGCCTATTTTTAACTTGCGTGCCTAGCTGAAGTCTGCAAAATTGTCAGTAACTGTTTAAATCTGGGAAAGCATCCAGCAACTATTTTTCACGGTACATTCCATTACCCTTTAGTCAACTACTGTTGGCTTAGTGAAGAGGCATAGAACAACTTCAGACCCAACAGCTTAGGTCTGCAAGACATTTAAGGTTTTTAATAAAATACATTTTGTCTATAAACACATTTTCCTTTTAAATAAATGCGGTGTATTCCATAGAAATTTGAACATTGTCCCCAAAATACAAATAGTTGTCAGCAATAAAACTAATGAAGCCTCATTTTCTGTGGTTCACCTGCAATCTGCAAATTAATTCTCTGGATTCTAACAGGAGAGAATTCTAAGTAAGTCTTCTTACATCTAACAAAGCTTACATTGTAGCTTTTCCTTTAGTACGACCATGCCTTCTTTGGTAACCACCTATTTTCATGAACTTTTGAGAGATCTTTGACCCATCTATCAATTTTAATTGAAATTGACCATCAGGTTCAAAACATACTAGAAGTAACCAGACACAGACATGAGTGCCTAACTGTCATTTCACTGGAAACGACATTAATATTTCAAGAAAATGAAAATCATCTATGAGAAAGGACACCGAATATATAGAACAGATCTGTTACCATGAGGGAGATAGCTATAGATGACAATTTACACAAGATACAACAACAGAAACTGGAAGCAATTTTGAAATGTTCATGCTTTTCATCCTGTGCTCAATACAGCAGAGCTCTGATCTGCTCTGATCCAAAAAAATACAGAAGCGGGGGGCGGGGGGGGGGGGGGGGGGAAGTCCAACATGCAAATGGACAATACCTGCCTGCTTGTGTTACTCTCTAACACCACAGCTTTCAAACCCTTTGTTCACTCTATCCTGATTTTTTTTTTTCCTGTTTCTCTCTGGCCAGATTTCATATTAGGCCTGTTTCTAGTAGACACGCTTCAGAAAAGCTAATTAGGTCAGGCCTCAAATCAGAGAGACAGAATGTCTGCTTCAAAGATCTCAACAGATTTTGGTTGCTCACTTGTGTCAAGAAGGCTGAAGTTCCAGGCCCGTGTCTGGATCTTTGAAGTAACTGACAACGTCATTGGTAAAGAGGCAGGTGTGTAAGGATTTAAGCCTTTTCTTGTTTATACGGCAGCTGACAAAGTTCTGAAAGCTTTTAGTTCACACAACCAGGATCTTTGAGAATCTAGTTCTTCAAAACCATTTTCATCATGCAAAACACCTCAGTATGCATTAAACTTAAAAATGTGTTTGCAGTTCTCTCACTTCTGTAAGAATTAATGAAAGCTAGAAACATGATAAATACCTTGCTGAAATAAAAAAAAAAAAATCTTTAAGAGAACTGCTTTAGAAGAAGCAGGCCCTATGGACTAGACTGGTCTTGTTAAACAACTCTGCTGCAGTTTTTACCTGGTATGAGCACAACCACAATTGAAAAAAAATAAAAAAATATGAAAATGAGACCATTAAGAGCCTCATTCAAGGCCATTTAGAAATTATATTTTTGAAACCAGAAAACAAAAACAATAACTTGGCTAGGTAACCAGATTTCTAAATTGTGACATTTTTATAGTTATAATTCCATTCACAAGATGTATTAATCACACCCAATTTCACTGATATGGCTATTAAAGGAGAGGAAAAACCTCAGCAGTTACCGTAACAAAGACGCTTCCTTCACTGTTTTTTCCATTCAAGTCATACATAATACAATGAAGTTATTTTTTTCCTTAGTCTACACACAGCATTCAACTCTCACATTACCCTCTCTAAGACTTTGTGCATACACACAGCTTCTGCTTCCTAACTATGTCTAACAAGCAAGTTGCAAGAAGGAAGCTCTATCTCAGAAGTAGGAAAAAACAGAAATGTGAGAAAATGGCCTAGAAAGGATTCATTAGAGACAGAAGAAGAATAAAGTGATTTTTGCTACCTGCCGTTGCCAGTCTGCATGAGATACTATCAAATTGCCCTAGAAATTAACTAACTCATTTTCTTCAGTTTTTAAGTTAAGCAAATACTAGAACTAACGCAACTTTTGCTGGAATAATGAAATCATTGTTATCCCTCATCCAGAAGAGCCTCATAGTGCTTTAACACAAAAAATTCCCAATCAAATTAAACCCACTCCCCATAAGACAGTATTTTATACAGGAATGCTGACAACCAAAATGCAGCTACTTCTATCAGCTGCTTAACAGCTCAGCATTCAATACATTCTTCTCATGTACACACCCACGCACAAAACACCAAGTGGACAAAACAGAAAACAACTGTGGGCAAAATGAGTCAATCCAAACCAGAAGCTGAGCAGAACCCTTTGTTTTCTTTGAAGTGATACTTCATTCCGAAAAAGATCACGCTTGATTTAGCTATTACACTGATGTCTGCAGGATAACAGTATAGGTCAGCAATTATGCTTGATAAGAATGGAAGGAAAACTGAAGAACCAAGTGGGAGACAATAAAGGTTGCACTCCTTAGGACTGTATCAGTCCAGGCAGAAAAATCTACAATTATTTTTGCAAACAGAAAAATCCATGGGAACCAACAGTCAACATCCCACCCCCCACCCCACCCCCAAAAAAACCCCCAAACCCACACCTACTCACACAACACATATATTTTAATCCCTTTTTTCCCAGGTCACAACAGCTGAGGCTGTTTTAGACAGTCAAGAGAGCTCTGCCTGGGTAGCCTACAGATTTCTCTTTACAACTCTACTCCCCACTCCATTTAGATGGGGAAGAAAACATCTATGACTCAAAGCTGTACCTTAAGAGGAAGCTGACTATTACATCCCTCATCGCCCACAACTCTAGGAGGTTGAAGACATTTTTCAAGAGACCATTTCCCCTGAGCTACATGAAATTCTATTTGAAAAAAAGAACAAAAAAACAAACCCAAAACCAAACCATCCATGTAGTCTTGTGTACACCTTCCCGTAAAGTAAAGGCAGATCCTCTAGCTATCTGCCTCAAAGAAATTTGCGAACAATTGCATGGTTCCAGCAAGGGAGAAGAGTTTCATACCACAGGGATGTGGTTTTCTTACAGAAAGAAAATCACCATTATTTCAGCTTTTTTTTCTGGTACTGAAAAAATAAAATTCCTGGCTCTGATAAATGAAAGCTTGGGCAGTGATCAAATCCTTGTGTAATAAACAAACTCAGATTCCTTTAATGTTTCTGTACTAATACTGTATTCAAAAGGCCTTTCACCTGTGCCACACCAAGCACTCTGCTTCACAAATCTGAACTGGAATCAGATTCCTGTGGAAATTATATTGGTGTATCCAAAGCTCAGACCTATGTTTTTATTAGAGAAGTAGGTGCTTCCCAACCTTGTCAAATGAGATGGTGACACAGCCGTTGAGTAAGATAATTAAGACTGAACACCTCTTCAGTTGCTATTTGTACATTCTTAGCAACCTCTGGGAGTAGAAACATCACCAAATTGTGGGAAAAGGGGTTCAAACTAACAACGCACACATGCTAAAAGACAAAAGGTGGGTTTCGATCTTGTGGTCAAGAAGTTCTTTGGAAAGAGTACTGAACCCAAAGCCTAGTTCAACTGAGAACCGAAGTAGTAAAATGGGGACAGAGGGCAAGTCCTGGTACTCACATGAACCACAACAGCCACTGACCTTGTATTTCCTTAGGTATGTGATTGACAGTCACTTCGCAGACCTTTCACAAAAATCAACAGTTAGTTTGCATGCTTGCACTATACAATTTTAGATTACAATACTTTTAGGAAAAGAGATGGATCCATCATTTACACAAAGAACGAGACGTGAAGAAACTCAAAGGGACAGCTTTTCCAGCCATTGTCACTGAAGGAAATACTTTGAGCTCAGTGTCTGATCCACTTGGTAATTCTCTGCAAACAGATTGTTTGGCCTTCGGATGAACCAAAAGTGGTCAGAAAGTGAAGAGACAGACAAAATGCAGAAAGCAGTTTCCTCTCTCCCATCAAAATGTATCCTCAGGAAAAAGATCAGTAACTGATTTCGATAAAAACCCTAAGATTTACCCTAAGAAATTCAACACAATCATTATAAACTGACCTTTTCTTGGCCTGGTGTCCAGAATGTGGGTGCCATTATACAAGCACAGGAAGTTTTGCCCGGAACATTAGGCAGCACAGCTCCTAAAACGTTAGTGTCACCTCCCAAGAACTTTGGCAGTTACAAATTCAGACCCCAGTCAAATTTCAGTTTTCTTCCATAAAAAGTAAGAAGTAACAATGAATAGTTCCAGCCATTTTCACTTTCTCTGCCCTTGGAGAGGAGCACTAGCAAGCACAGGACTTAGATGCAAAAATGCAAGCTTGACAGACAGCAAGCCAAAAGAAAAATTCTCTTCTCATTCATAGCACATGTGTATCTACTCGGGATTCCAGTGCTGACATACATTCAGAAACATGACACTGACGTAGAATAAAATGAGTCCCACAGCTAATCTATAACTTGAGAGGGCTATATTGACACTTTAAAGAGAAAAAATAAACTGAAGGAAGACAATATAATTTATTTTCCTTTATAATCTAAACTGATTTGTATATCCTAACATATATCCTATTTATCGCTTTAATCCTCTGATATACTGCTTGAACAGAGACCAAGGCTCCAGCAGTCCCATCTTACATCAGTATTTTGGTACCCACTTCACACACATAAACTACTTTGGTATTATTTCTCTGACAAACCCCAGTGGCGCATTGACTTTTCCTTCAAATCTTCATTTAATCTCAGGGAAGTCTCTCACAAGGTTTTCAATGTACATCTCTCAAACCAATTCAGAACTGGATTTGTTGTTTCAAGTATTAATTTTTGCAGTAGCAATTTGACAACACATCCTTGACATTTGTACAGACCTGTCTTTGCTCACTTTCAAATAAGTTATTTCCTTCACCACAAGATGCGTCTTGGTTCTAATTTACCGACCGTACCTCTTAAGTGTTCTTATTCACCAACAAACTCACTCACTCTCGCTTTAAAATACAGAAATGTGTGTTGCTAATTCTGTCAAAATTAAAACTGTCAAAACTGACCTACTGAGAACGAAAGAATAATATGTCATGAACTCTTCTTTTTTTCTACTCTTAGTCTAAATGAGCCAGGTTTTGTGCAGTTGATTTTTCTGAAGCAGGATACTTTTCCCTGGTGCAGATAAACAGACGAAACGGAGTTTTCCAGAATGACCAAACACACACCAAGAGCATTAGGGTTTAGCTCCCATTATTAACAAAGCACCCCAGCTAGTAATTATTTAAATAAAAAATAAACATTAATCAAATGTTTTAAAAGTATTAGCAAAGAAATGACTGTAGACTACATAGATGTGGAACAGACGAAGATTCCTCCTATCAAATTTCTAACCGCAGTTAGTACCAGATACTATTGGGAAGATAAAGATAAAAAGTTTTTACTGGAGAGACATCCACCATGCGGCCAAGTTTCTTTCCACTCAAGTTTCCAAATCCCTTGAGAGTCAGGAGCAATGCCTACCTGTAACAGAAAACAGATTCTAGTGACAAAGCCACAACAAACAATTTGCTGGACACTTTTGTTGCTGTCTAGAGGCTGCAACGTGGACCTGCATACTGTACTCATCCTGTCCAGCTTTAACAGAACCTTTGACTTCTGCTGACTTGAGCACTTAAGATGTATTTTCACAGTGAAACAGATATTTCAAAGTTTACTTTACTTTTGTTCCAGACCTGCACAGAGCCTGTGGGCCCAAAAGGCAGGCCATTTCCTTTTTAAATCAACTGATATGGCTGGGGGAAGTGAGAGATAATATCTCTTCTTACAAATGCTCTCGCTTAGGTACCTAGTGGGATTTTCAAAAGATTTGAGAAATTTATCCTGTGTATTTCAAGTAATTTGGGAAAACCAGATTTAAAAAAAAAAAAACAAACAACCACACCCCCCCCCCCCGAAAAACAACAACAACAAAAAACAAACCAAGAAAACCCCACCATACCTCCCCCCCACTCCAACAGTGTCAGAGTGAAGATTGGGTTAAGTATGAATTAATAATAATAAAGCCAATTAAGTAGGAACTAAGCCTTTCTTCCTACCACATCAGTAAGGCAACAGTGCTGCTAGCTCCAGCAAAGCTCCCAAATACTCCACTCATAGACTGTACTGGCCAACAAACAGTTAGATCATTCCTGAATTAAAGAAATACCCAGAAACAATTTTGCATGAAGCACTATTTTCCTTCAAAGCACAATGGAAAGTTAGCATGTATTGCATTTACCAGAACTGTAATCTGGTTTAAGCATGGATTTGTTTTAAAAATCTTCAGCTCTCACCTATAGGCTATTCTGGAACCCTGCGAATCAGCAGATAGTTACTGTTTATTGGAAAGCTTCCTTCTTTAAGTCACCTTTACCTCCTCTGAGTACTTTGCAGAAACTGTGAAAAGAACTACACCATCAGCCTTCGCTATAGGCATCTGTCTACAACTGTCCAGGATCTAGGACATGAAGTATTCAGGATGCGAAATTGAGTTTCGATATATAGACCTCTAATAAATCAAATATTCTACAGACTACAGAAAATTTAAGTAAATAGCAGCCATATGACAGACAGCTTCTTTCAGGTATTTACAATATACTTGGTATTATGTCATGAGTTTAGGTATGCTTTTTTCCTTTGTCCTCATGGGTTTTAAGCCCTCAAGTCCTCAAGTTTTTAAACCCTCATGGGTTTTAAGCATCTCAAATAACCAGATGTTTAAAGGAAATCAGACACTACACAGGTTAAACAACATGGTTCTATTAAAAACTATCTTTAACCATGGCACTCAGTGACAGCAATACAATACTTTTTTCCACAAAGCAACTAATATAAAAATATGCCATAAAATCATCTGTAGACTAGTATGCTAGTACATACATGTAATCATAACATTCTTTAATAAACTCTTTCCTGAGATAGCTTGGGTAGTTTGATTTTCTTATATTACTGGACGCATTATCTTTACGTTTCATCTAAAACAATTGTAAAATATTTTGTATGTGCAGGACACTCAGTAACATGTAAAAAGTAGTATGCAAATATATGGCAAAGAAACAACTCTCAGAAATTATGCACTTTTTTACTTTGTTACTTTTTTTTAACATTTGGCTCCTTGGGAGATGGAAGGGTGGAGCATGAAAAACCTGAAATTAGAGCTATGAATTGACAAAAAGCAGGAAAGCATTTCAGGAATGTTAGGAGTTGGAATATAATACAAATGACACAAAGAGAAAGCCATAATTCATGTTGGCTATGTATTGCTTTATAAAGCAACTGGACATATTTTAGTCAGTTCACAGTATAATAAATATTTTTACTAATCTGTTTTGGAAGAGCAAATGTCTTTTAGGGTTTCAAGCTCCTCTATAAGTTTCTTGTTCTGAACTTCTAGCACTGCAACACGACTCTCCAGACATTTTATGTATTCTTTCTTCCGACGTCGACATTCTTTAGCAGCTTCCCTGCAAAAAGCAGAAGTAAAAAGTGCAAACAAAAAAGCCATTTGCATGCCATTAGAAAGCTCTGCAGAGTATGGAGACTATGACAGAATTCCAAAATTTGGAATATCTCCCAAATCAGTCTGAAAACACTAAGCAAAACTGGGTTCCACAAGGGCCTCAAGTGTCTCTTTCTCAAGTTCATATGGCAATCTGTAGAATTGCTTCCTCTCATGCCTTGATTAAAGTTCATAATAAACGAGGTCCAAATGAAAGACAGTTATTCTGCTTTATGACAATAAAGATCTTTGAGGGCCTTGAGTTCCTCAATGAGAGTCTTGTTTTGGTTTTCAAGCACAGCCACACGATTTTCAAGACATTTGACATATTCTTTCTTCTTTCTGCGACATTCTCTGGCAGCTTCCCTGGAACCAATACAAGGCAAATGACTACAGGAACAGCCACAATATGGCAAAGACTGGATAAATGAAATTACTTGCAATCCCTGCAGTTCCACAATAACAACAACCACCACCACCAACAACAACAACTGTTGGACTGCACAAACAGAACAGCAGATAACAGCAATAAGCAATAACATGGTTAAAATACAATTCAAAACAACTAGAACTTGAAACAAATTCAGCATCAACAAATACAAAGATGGAATTAATACAGAGAGGAACTGAGAAAAACAGTCAGTAAATGATAGCATATTGACTTGAGTTGTACTAAACATTAAGACTGAAAGCAGCATTTCTTCTTCCAGTCACATTCCATTTTGTGTTTATCAGGAGTATTATCTTCTGCAATCAAAATCTTAAAACCAAACTCAGAGAATTTACTTTCAGAAAAACACAAGCATAACACTACTCTCTTCAGATAAAAAGCCAGATGCCAAGCTTACAACCTGCTGTCGTTTTTTTACCTTCATGTAACAATCTACAGTAAAATTTAAGTCCAAACAAATACAATTTATTAGCATTTTTAGAATTGTCCACCTGGGCACGTTTCAGCCACATGCGTCTGTTTTTTTCTTGTTGTTGCTGGCAAATGGCAGTCTGGAGCCATTCTCATAGCTCTGCTCAGAATTCTGTTATATTGAAGCTAAACACTTTGGTTTCAGAAGCATGTGACTGAACAAGCATTCCATTCCAGAAGAAATTTTAGAAGTACTGGAAGTCCACTCCTTTAACATCTTGGAACATGATAAATTGTCAGATTGTGAGGGTGTAACTTTCCAGCAAGTTATATGAGAGATAGCATAGATGCTATTTTTTAAAAAATGAAGAGAGGAGAAACAAGAGGCACAACAATGCAGCAAGCCTCATGAATAATTTAAAATAAAAGGACAGGCATGAGAGCAAAGCAATACCATGAATTCAATCATAAGGCAAGTGGCTATTCAATGTATTGGAGATCTGCATAGCAGACTACTTCTTCCATTAATCTAACTGCCACTGATAGCAGCGGCTACGCATTTAAAAAAAAAAAGAAAGAGTCCCCTAAGAATAGCAAGAAGAATGCATAGAGAAAGACTGGCATTTACAGCATACAGTCAAGTCCATGTCAACTAATTAAAAAATATACAGCCACCTCATAGAATATGCCTTACAAAATGACAAGGGCACTGCACAATAACTTATCCCAGTAGCCAAGTACTTAGGAAAGTCTATAATTATCATTCCATCCTAGAATAAGTCCTCTTCATTAATCATTCAGCATCATTAATGGACAGCTGCTAATAAGATCCTCAGATATTTTCCTAACCAATTCTTTGCTGGGATGTTTCAAAGTGAACAAACCCATACTGGTCATTTTACTGTCAGTAGGGGCAGGGCAGGTAATTCAACAATAAGCATACCTCCAGATCATCACAAAAATTATCAGAAAGGGACACACTAATACTGATTTCTGAATTACCATAATATTTTAGAACTAAAAATCCATGGTGATAAGGTCAACTCTAACTTTCCAGAGTTAACAGCCAATACTCAATGCTATAAGGACGTGGGATGACTGACAGAGAATTTCATGCCTTCCTTTCATCAATCACAGGCAGTGCTCATGACCTTAAGAAGAAAACTTCATTAGAATGTTCTGGGGTTTTTTTTTGCATCACCAGCTATTAATTGTTATATAGTCTTACCTATTTTTCAGAAGTCTCAGCTCTCTCTTGCGTGTTGCCTCTTCTGCCAGTTGCTGAGGGCTATGCAAAGTCCCTGGTGAGGCTGCCATTACCACTCCCTGAGGTAAGGTAGTAGTGGGAGTTCGAATCTGGTAAGCTGGCATGTCTCCAGTGGCAGCTGTATAAAAGAATCATATTTTAAACTTTATGGCAAAAAAAGAACTATGCAAAAGTCTCTCTGGAAATAACATTTCTGTTGATGAGTTATCCAGGATCCCTGCTACATAAAATATTTCACAGGCATGTAACGTCACAACTACATTTGTTATCTTACTAGCGTTTATTTCCATGCTGTAAAATAAGTTATCTAAATTGCTCTAGCATGTGGCCCCGCTAGCCAGCCAGACTGAAGCCTGTGAAAGCTTCCACATGGCTCTTTTCAGCCAACATAGGGAGAGCTGTTTGAGATACACTGTCAGAACATCCACACTTATTTCCTGTTTGCACAATCCCACGAAAAGATGGTCCTGCTACTGCAGCCACTGAGGTTTATACGCTACCCCTGTCCTCTAACAGAGGCTTCAGGAGACAACTTTCTCCACCTTCCCTGTGATAGCAACACTACCAGCCTTACTGCCTCTCCTCCCTTTACAGCAACAGCTTGGGAACCCTTGGAAAACCAGTGAGAGCTGCTGTGGCCAAAACAAAAAGCAACAGACAAGTGCTTATGGTGAACAGGAGTATGTTCCTTGAGCAAGAGGACCACAAATAGGATGCTGCAGCATTAGCAAGCAAGAGGAGGTAGTGGCGGTTGCACAGGAAGGGGTGTAGCCACACAGTAAATCGGAGTGCAAAAGTGCAGATTCAGCTCCTGAGCCTACCAGTTTTGAGCTCTCCCCAGGCTAAATGCAGATCTGAAATCTGACATGCTATTTGGAACCAATACCTTTCTGATAGTCTCACTCATTTCTGTACTTCTGAGGTACTTTGTTACTAGATGATGTACCCCAACTTTAACCACGATGAAAGTCCTAAGTACTTGTGTCTTGTCTGGCATAGAAACAGAATTAAACAAAAAATGTATCCCTCTTCAAATTATAAGCAAGTATTTACCTATTTCTTTCCATAAATATTTTATATTATCGCAGAACAAAACTTCAAATTTTGTCATTAAAGCAATTGAATACAAAAGATGAAATTTCAGGGGCTGTTATGTTATACTTAATTTATACTTCAATTCTTTAAAGCAATAGTCAAATACTGGAAAAACTTAATGTGGAAAAATAAAATGTAGACAAAAACACTTTGGGGAGGCTGATGAGTAGAGCAGTAAAGAGACATTGATCAACTACGGGGGGGGGGGGGGGCGGGGAAACAAACCCAAAACCTCAACTTAATAAAAAAATTACTATTATTCTTATTAAGTTAATGCAGGTGCTTCACTAGTTAAATAAAAAAAAAATAGGATTAAGCTGTGTTCAGACTACAGTTCCACAGCCATGTCCTGAAATCATTATCAGCTTAAACACTGTGCACCTCCCCCCTCTCTCGGTCCTGTGGGTAAAAGCGTTTGTGGAATTACAAGATGAACTGGACCAGTGAA
The DNA here is from genome assembly GCF_047370975.1 of Nipponia nippon. Lineage (NCBI taxonomy): Eukaryota > Metazoa > Chordata > Aves > Pelecaniformes > Threskiornithidae > Nipponia > Nipponia nippon. The sequence continues at coordinate 152,628,085 of NW_028262290.1, read as the reverse complement.
CTGACCTGGGTTATGGATAATCCCGTGGGGATGGGGGAGGGAGAGAGAAATCAACCCAGGACAGCCCTGCAAGCACTAACAGGCAGCCGCCATGGGCACAGGGCTTGGTGGTCTTGTACATCTATGCGAGAATTACTTAACCCTTCTTTAAGTTGTCCACATCTCTTAGCAGTCCCAGTTATGTCAATGGGACAATACTTCAGCTCACTATTTATAAAAATGGAATTTTAGAAACTCTTCAGGCTCACCTTTATGGTGGCCACATTACATATATTTTATAGACTTCATGGTAAGAACTACCTTTTTCTATCTCTCATCACTAGGTAAAAAAGAGATGTTATCTTAGTTTGCATTAGCTACAATGAATTAGAAATCCAAGTGAACCATTTTGTACATCAAGCCATAGGGAAAGGCTCATAACCCAGGTCACCTCAGCCTGGCAAGACTAACTACTGTGTTGTCTTTGATTTATGCTCAGATGTTAGCTAACAGGACTTACTGCTGCTCTTGTTAAGAGGGCTTGGCATGATAAAGCACCCGCAACATGGCTTAACAAAAGTGAGTCCCTATCTCAGCTGCAATCAGCAAACACCACGGTAAGTAACAACATGTTGCATGAATAGTCTGAGCCGGTTCCAGTAGTGCCCGTCTCTGCCTAACAGTTGGCTCACTTACAAACCTACCAGCGTGGTAACAGAGATATATAACCATTTTGGTGGTACAGACCTTGTAAGCCGAGCCCAGACACCGCAGCTAAAAAAAAAAAAAAAAAAAGCATAGCACTGACAAAGTATCTTTTAGTTGTGCAGTAATATGTGCTTTACAATACATTACTGCAAATCAATTATTTCAAAGCCTGCAAAATTTTTTTGTATAGTATCTCAAAAAGTTACAATAAAATACTGTTTCTCCTGAAAAAGGCATTGGGAAAGATGAAACAAGCTTTAAGCAGGAGGGATAAAATACCTTTAAAAAAAAAAAAATCTTAATTTAAGTCTAGTAATGTATCAACATATTACAGAGAAGGGTACCTTCCATTTCAGCACCTGAGACAAAAATCCCACACCTTGATCCAGACTGACAAATCTCTGTGGCCGTTTTTAATGAAACTCCATGAAGGTTTAAAGTCATTCCTAACATATCAGACCTAGGACTGAGACTGTTAACAAAAGCAACAAACCCTAACACATTGCCCTAGGTCATCTTTATTTTTTTTTCTTTTCTCCTTAAAAATGCAAGTCACTGAAAACCTGAAGCTTTGAGTTGAGACTTACAGAAAGGAAATTATTAACAGGAAGACAAACCAAAAAAAAAAAAACACCACCACACCAAAAACCAAACCACATTCAGAAGAGTACAACTAACCTTGTAAATTAAGCACTGAGATCTATATTAAAAAAATTAAAAAAACAAAAACAGCAACAAAGAATCAAGCACCTTGTATCAGCAGGTCCTTGGAAAAAGTAACTTGCTGAACACTAGAGAGCATCCCTGCACTTGAGTTCTTTCAGTGACTATCCAGGAGAAAAAAAAAGCCTGATGCATGCTACGTATTAGTACGCCTGTTCTCCCCTTCTGAGTCATAATGATGGGACTAGATTATCAAAGGGGTTTTAACTTCACCACCAAACTAGCTAAACAAGGCATGAATCATTATCCCTTTGAGCATTAAAAAAACCCAAAATGTTGACTTGGAGAAGATACTTATCTTTGGATTAACGAAACAATATGTCCCAGCAATGAGAGCAGCACGTAGGTACCGGCTGCGAACTGGTTAACATTACAGATCTGCCGGAGGCAATTGGCGAAGCAGAAAGGAACTGACTAAATCGCAGCATGACTTGGAGCTGACGTCAATGTGTATCTTGTTTGGAGTTTAACTTTTCCAGTTCCCTACTGCAACGCGATTCCAGGAAATCTAATGACGTCAGCCTTTTGAACTCAATTAGCTGAGGAACAGACCATTTTAACAGTGGAGGAGAAAACACGCAGGCGTTACAATACTTAAGATTATTGTGCTCTCTAATTTGTTTGCGTTATTTTCTTTAGTAATGAAAGCATAGGGTTTATTTACACTACTGAAACAATGCACACCTTTCTCTTACAACTATGTTTCAGCCTATTTTAGCTATCAAATCTGAAGTGTTTATTGCTAAACAAAAAAGCAGCGTCATTTTTACAAAATAACCAATTATAAACATAGTAACATACATGGCTATCTCCACAATAAAGAAGAATTTAAAAGGAAAGTGGTGGATTTTCCAGCAAAATCCTGCATGAAATAGTAAAGATTAGTTATCTAAATCAATCTGTGCAACAACTCATGCACTAACAGTGATTTTTTTTCCCCAAATGAAACTGTTAAAATTGCCCTGAAATCCTGCACTGACTAGATATAACCAGAAGCTATTTGTACCAGTTTTGAAAGATGAAAGAGTTACAGCAACAGGTTCAAAAGAAAATGTCACAAATACCAACTAAGCACTCCTTAGAGATCCAAAAATATCATGTAAAAGACTAAGAAAATTTTTACCTGTTTCATCTCCTGTTACAGCCATGATCAGCTTCTGCACACACGGTTCTCTTGTTCCTCTACCAGAGCTCAGCGTGAACTGTTCCAAACTAGCAAGCATGTGCAGGATTACAGGCAAGAGCACTGACATCACAGTGACCTCACTTGCTTACCACTGTCATTAATATGCTCTGCCACTGGAACAGCTCACAAACTGCAGCCCAAAGAACTCCTTTTCCAGTAAACCTTTTTTTTTTTTTTTCTTCCTCTTCCATATTTCTATAAGCCTAGCTTTGTTCTTTTTCCCTGAATTATTCATAAGGCTACAGAAAGCACTCATCACAAAGCTGGCTGTAAACCAAGACCTGAAAATTCACAGCACTGACTGACAGAAATTAAAACATGGCTCTAGAATTCATTAATGAATCTGAATGATAAAGTCACGATTGGATAGAAAATAGGGAAATTTTAAAAAGCCGTACAATTGTTTTGGTTGGAACAGTTCCACTAAAAGGCAGAGAACTCTGTCAGACAGACATGCAAGAGAGGAAAGCTTAATACGCTATAACAAATAGGTAAATGAAAGGCTAAAGCTCCTTGCTTTGGGGGGAACCCTCAACCCACTCATGCAATTTCAGTTAAAAGCTTCAGAAAAGACTGAAGAAAGCTCAAACAAAGTTAAAGCTAGTGATTTCAGATGCTGTAACAGGCAGAACAGTAACTCTGAGTATGTGCCACCTCTCCCCCGTTGCCTCCTTTTTCAAAAAAAGTCCAAGAGATCTGGTTGACTGAGTTTTAAAGAATAAAAAACCTCATCTCTAACAGAGTTACTCCTTATTTACATCAATTTAAATGAAATTGGTTTCAGACCAACAGTGCAGGCACTGGTTTGTATGTAGGGCATAGCAAACTTCTAAGGCTTTTGTCTGTAATAAACAAATTCAGACTGGTAATTTGTCAACTGTGAAACTATGCCAAGGACAGCAATAATGGAAGCATGAATGCAAAAAAGGACCACCCTGTGTTTACAGGACCACTTCGGGATCACATGAACATGCGATCAGAACTGAAGCATGCAAGAAATTCAAGCCACAGATCTCAAATATCACTGTTCATATCACTGACCATATTATGAAAACACATAGATCCCAACAGAATGATTTTTGGTACAACTTTTCTACACTCTTTTTTCCCTAATAATTAAAAACTTCCTTTTGCTTCAGCTAGCAAAAAAACCTTTAACCTGTATTAGGAAACTGTCAGAACATCAGAACTGCCTCTTATTTTGACTATGAATGTGAACTTGTAGCAAATGGAATATCACTCAGTTGGATCAACATCTTTGGCGCTTTTATACTAATCCTTTTTCCCCATCACAGGTTATCAGAAAATATCAAGCACAGGGTTTATGTGATGCCATCCATTATTCTGTGAGATTCATCAACAAATGCTTTAGAAAAAAATATAAATACATATGCTATCTGAAAGATTCTGAAACAGATCTGTTTTGCCCTAGGGCTGATATGTTATTTTTTTTCCCTTTTACTTCTATGATTATTACAAATAAAATTTATATGCTGTCTACCCAAAATCATTATAAAAATACATATAAGTGAAAAGGTTACTAAGCAGAATGTTGCTTTCCTATTATAATCTGTACTATCATGATATTAGGTGAACAGTCAACTACAAAGTGTATGTAAATGACAAATGTTCATAAACTATATTCCTACAGACTTTTTTAGCATAGGCAAGATGACCTGTAGTAAGGACATATTAGAGACTTGTATATCCAACTAATTCCATTGTTTCACTCCATCCTGAATAACTCGGGTTTGTTGACGATATGCAATTATTATCACAGAGATCTGTATTACCGTAAACATCCTCAGGTGCTTTCATACTCTTTTTATATACTCCTTTTTTTATTAAAGATTTTTTTTTAAGATTTTCCAGTATCAATAGCATGTATAATAAGTTGAAACCTTTTATCTTCTCATCATGTCTGAGTTCATGCTCACTTACTATTCCCTTTGTATTTTTCTCTGTACGTGTTACGTAGCATTTTTATTCTGTGTCAACAGCTATGAGCATCACTAAAGCACTGGGTTTTGTTTGGGCCAAAGGAACAGAGAATTCCAAGAAGTCAACTTCTCTGAGCATGGACAGAGAACAAATCAATTTAGTTAAAAGTATTTAGAAGCTTCCAGAAACAGGATATAGCAGGTATTCAGTAACTGCCTCTGAATCCTTTTTGAAAGTTTTCGTCACAGGCAAGACACTTAATGGGCTATGCCATCAAGTAGTTGAGGCCACCACTGAGACTTAACAGGGAGGTTAGAGGGCAGCCCTGTCAGAGGACAACCCTGTAATGAAGAGCCTGTAAAGGAAGGCCAGTCGAATGAAATTCCCAAGGACTGAAATGCTGCCAGATACAATCTCTAAGCTCTGTGCTTCTTCACAGACTGAGGAGGTTTTAGGAAACAACTGCGGAGCTACTCTCTCTACCCACCCACCCCAAAGCTCTGAAGAATCAAAGCAATACATACAAAATACTACAGTCGACGTGGAGAGACAGAGAAGTCCTCTAATTAAAGGAATGTGCATGCATATGTACAGAAAACATTAGACTCATACTCAGAAAACATGCACTACCGGAGTGGGAAATTTGTTTGGGGGACAGCCAAATTTGGGTCTTAAGGCTTTGCTAAGAATGTATTCATAATAATATTTAGGGAAGTTATAACACTACTCTCTGCAGGATGAAAATGAACATTTTGGCTAAGGGTTTTTCATATCATAGTCTTAGAGCTTCCTTGAAATGCTTCTGAGAAGTCTTGGGAAGACAATGTATTTCAGCAAAGAATTAACCAGAGGCAATGGAAGAATTCAAATTTGGTAGCATTATTTAGCACTGTCTCAAAAAGTTCAGGTATCTACAAGCTATCAGCTTTACTTACACCTTGGACTTCCTTTACAGCAAAGGGAGAGAAACAGCCACTTAAAGACAGAACTTATTTCAAACATCCATATTAGGGCAAAAAAAAAGCACCTCAACCTGGACTTCACCAACTATCTCAGATACCTGTGTCTACATTTAGGTGATGACTCTCATCCACTTCATGAATACATATTTAAAGTCCTCCTAGCTCTTCTCATGGTTTATTTCAGATAGCTGTTTTGGCTTAAGAAAGCATTCATACAGCCCTCTCCCCCTACTTCTCTGTACCAGTTAAGAAAAGGGGGGGGGGATAAATTCGCTATATCTTCATGGCAGCCATTAATTTAGTCTCTCTATAGAGAAATCTCTTCCCCAAAGGTTTTCCTCAGCATAACCCAAATCCCAACCCTATTTTCCTTGGTATTGGTAAGAATCCAAGATATCTTTGGTTCTCAATCTCCCTCAGCATTTCCAAAAGGCTGGGAACAGTGGAAGGAAAAAAGATCCTGCATGAACGACAGTAAGATTCAAAAATTCACTATTCACAGTTCAATTCACATGTGTGCATTTCATAGGACCTACAAAGTGTTCTTCTGTGAAAAAACTAGCTTCAGTAAAGGATCTCCTTTCTAATAACTACAAGAGTCCTAAATTGCAAGGAAATTCTGCCCGAAACATACCCAAAGAACTCCAGAATGTGTTTTATCAAGATTGATTAACTGCTGAAAAAAAAAAAATTAGTTTCATATATTAAATGAGATGCACCCTCAGCATCTCATTCCAATCTGTAACAGCACCTTTACTGCAATTAAATATATCTCTCAAAGTCTGGACAAGAGAATTCAAAGCAGAAAGTGGTTTTATACTGTTACTTCTTTCTCATAACTTTTTTAATCAAAAGAAGTAGTTGCTTTACAGAGCAGATAAACTGAGTCTCCTCCTAAGACTGTCTTTCATCTTGTTATGCACAAATACTTCATTTAATAGTGCAATAATGTCAACACAAAATAAAAAGCCTTTTGAGAAAAACTGTTTTACATGAAAAAACTAAAATGCAGTAGACTAATAAAACATACCTTGAACAACGACTTGGCTTCCAGGAACAAAAAACTGTTGTGTGCCATCAGGTGATTGTCCTGCATATTGCACAATGGCAGCACCTGGCTGAGGAGCTCCTGAATTTGTCATTGTTAATGTCTGTAGTCCGTGGACACCATCAGAGGCTGGATTAGAAATCTGGATTGTACCACCTTGAGTTATAGTAACTAAACATAAAAAGAAAAAGAACAGTTAGGCAATAGAATAAGATATAACACATGTTAAAAAGCACATCTCCCTTTTTAAAATAAACATTGCCTGACAGGACTCCTGGTCCTCTCCTTGCTTAAAGATCAATTGCACAGTAAAACTTAAATAATGTTAATACTGATTTCCACAAATATAAAGCCTGTTATGTAGTACATGCCATGTGTATAACAGATAAAAAGCAGCATTCCACACGTTTTACCTCTATGCTTCCAGAAATATTAACTCTCCTACAATAGTTTTAATACAAGAAAAAAAGAAAATATAGTAGCTCCTAACCATAGGGAATCATTGTTGTTTTAAACACTAATGTAAAAAAGTTATTTAAAAAAATAATAAAAACCTACGTTTATCGACTCCCACAAAACAAAACCCAGGACATCTAGACAAAGGAAGAGCAAGTCTTCTGACACTCACAATCCTTTCCTTAGTGTGAGAGAAATTCTAGCCCAACAATGCTTTGCCCAGTTGTAAAAAGCTGTAAAGAGTCTAATACTTATGTCCAAAGAGAAACAGAACAAAGTTGTTTCCCCCCCCCATGTAATCAACAATATGAAAAATACAAACATACTTTCCCCATTAAAAAAAAAAAAACATACTGTGTTGTTCACCATAATTAAATATTTAGACAAAAATCAGATTCCTTAGAGAGATTATTAATTGTATATTCCTTTTGAAATTAGCATTGTCTTTGTTAAGAGCAGAAATATCACAGAACCACAGAATGTTTTGGGTTGGAAGGGTCCTTAAAGATTATCTAGTTCCAACACCCCGCCCCGGGCAGGGACACCTTCCACTAGATCAGGTTGCTCAAAGCCTTATCCAGCCCAGCCTTGAACACTTCCAGGGATGGGGCATCCACAGCTTCTCTGGGCAACCTGTTCCAGTGCCTCACAGCAAAGAATTTCTTCCTCATATCTAATCTAAACCTACCCTCTTTCAGTTTAAAATCACTATCCCTCGTCCTATCACTACACTCCCTGATTAAGAGTCCCTCCCCTTCTTTCCTGTAGGCCCCCTTTAGGTACTGGAAGGCCACTATGAGGTCTCCCTGAAGCCTTCTCTTCTCCAGGCTGAACAACCCCAACTCTCTCAGCCTTTCCTCATAGGAGAGGTGCTCCAGCCCCTGATCATCTTCATGGCCCTCTTCTGGACCCACCTGAGCGGGTCCATGACTGTCTTACACTGGAGGCCCCAGAGCTAATCACAGTATGCCAGGTGGGGTTTCATGAGAGCAGAGTAGAGGGGGAGAATCATCTCCCTCAACCTGCTGGTCACGCTGCTTTTGATGCAGCCCACGATGCCATTGACTTCCTGGGCTGCGAGCGCACATTGCTGGGTCACGTTGAGCTTCTCACCAACCAACACCCCCAAGTCCTTCTCCACAGGGCTACTCTCAATCCACTCATCGCCCAGCCTGTATCCATGCTTGTGATTGCCCCAACCCAGGTGCAGGACCTTGCACTTGGCCTTGTTGAACTTCATGAGATTTGCACAGGCCCACCTCTCCAGCCTGTCAAGGTCCTTCTGGATGGCATCCCTTCTCTCTAGAGTATTAACCACACCACTCAGCTTGGTGTCATCTGCAAACTTTCTGAGGGTGCACTCAATCCCATTGTCCATATCCCCAACAAAGATGTTAAATAATACTGGTCCCAATACGGACCTCTGAGGGACACCACTCATTACTGGTCTCCACCTGGACATGGAGCTGTTGACCGCAACTCTTTGCATGTGACCAGCCAATTCCTTATCCACCGAGTGGTCCACCCATCAAATCCAGGTCTCTTGTGTTAACTAAAATACTCCTGGAACTTTTTGGTGAGAACCCAATTCCCAAGAAAATCCCCTACAATCATTGTCATTGTATTTTAAGTGGTCTGAGACGGTACAAAAATCACATGTAAGTACAGATGCAGAATTGCCAACTCCTCTGATTTCACTGTCGGATTCACAATATTTGATGACATTCTTGACGGCTCAGATCTGGTTATCTGAGTACATGATTTGTTAGACACACATGTGAGTTTTGGAGATACCTGATTTCAAATGTTCTGTCTTGACAATAGTAGGTTATCTTGAAAGGGCAACATCACATAATAACAGTTCAAAGAGCACTGAAATACTAACAGTTGATTAGTAAACTGTTATTGGTAAATTAGACAATAGTAACTATCTACTCAGCTCAACCAATTTTTTGAGGGCATAGTAGAGTTATCTACCAAAACGGCCAAATCCCAGCAGCTAAATTAGCTTATTTTTGGGGAAAACGGGGAATTCCTCTCATGCTGAATGAAGCACTGCGCCCTGCCTGCAACACTGGAACAGGGTTCAGCATGGACCTCCAGTCCCACCCTCGGAACTGGGAACACGTAATGTAGGAACTAGCTGAGTGCTTCAGGCAGGCTCCATAAGGGGGGGGGGGGGGGGGGGCAGGGGGGAAAATGAGCAAGATATTGTTTCGGTCGGACCTCCAAAGCAGAAAGCACCCCATTTTGGGGCAGAGTGGAAGAGAAGCAAGAAAAATAAATCATTGTCTCCTCTATTCTTCAGGAGATCCAGGACAAGAGCAGGTTCCCAGCAGCACTTGAGCTCCCCAGCAGGATTTGTCGCCTCTACGTGGGACAGCACAGCTGAATTCTGCCTCTCACAGAGTCAGCACCAAAAGTGGTATGTCTACACCATCACAGTACTATACCACATAAAAAAGTCAATTTGGGTTCCTGAGCAGTAGAACATCAGCACATAATCATACAAAGTTCTTGGCTCCACAGTGAGCCTGGGTAAACAATTATGTCACAGCTGTCCTGCAATTATTCATTCAGATCACAATCCAGTTCTTTCTAAACAAGAGTGATTTAACTGCAGTAACTCTCCCCCCTACAGGACTGATTCCTGCCATATTACCAGGACACCACACTGCCCCCGCCCCATTCACTGTCCTGATCTCAACCACTGCACAGACTTCTGTTGTGCTGGGGCTCTACTAGAAATTGGGCCTTCTATGAAAAGCGTAGGACTTTCCTGGACAGTCCCTGGCGTTGTACCTCATGCAGGTGGATGTAAGTGGCGTCTTCTCTTCTAGCTTGGACTGAATATGACAAATACCATTCTCTGAGTATGATCAACAGCTCTAATCCAGAAAAATCAGATCTTTTCCCTCTTTTCCAGAAAAGCAACTAAAGCTGGTCTTTCCCAAAAGATTTAATTCTCCAGTTGTTAAAAACCTGTCCTAAGACAGCAAGCAACCCAAACAGATGGCATAAGAACTAGTAATCTTCATTTCCCCTGCACTGTTTCAGACAGAACATCATGATATGCACAAATAGGCAGGGAGGGGGGGCAGCTGAACTAAACAAACAACTTTTGCATGGTTAGACCACCACCACAGGTGAGGCAAACCATTTTTTTTTTTTTTCAGTCATCAATAACCAACATGACGGAACTACAGCCAACAGAGAAGGTTTGTAGTCAGATCAGGCTACAAGGCTCATACTCCAGACACCACCTTATGCAAAACTATCCATTCCCCTTACAGAAAGGTAATACACATGTTGATGGAAGCAACTGGTAAACACATTTTATCTAGCTGGTCATGCCTGTCAGTATGTCTGCTTCCATAAGCCAAAGCCAAGAAGCTCTGAGGAAAAAGATATTTGGAAACCATGGCAACATACCCTTTTGGCTGGTAAAAAGGAAGCAAAGAACAGCCATCGCTGCTGCTAATAGAAAAAAACGTATTTGTTTTTCAAAAAAATTTACTTATCAAGTTCTTCCAAAAATAGTCATCCCAGACATCCAGACACCAACACACAGTCAATATCTTTTCAACTAAACTGACTTTCCTATGCAGGAATAGAGAGAACAGTAGAGAACATAAGGAATCAGCAAATGTCGTAATATCTGTTTTAAACCAGGGGACAGCGTAGATGGCTGTAGTGACACTGCGAGACCAGCTCTTCATTGCTATGGACACTGTACAAGCTTTATGCATAAACTGCTGGGTGCCGGCACAAGAGAACCCACACAATCAATGCCGGCCAAGAAGAGTATTCAGGTACAATAATGATAAGCAGAAGTAAAGAGCTAGACAGGAGATGTAAAGGTAAAATAGATACATGTAGTGACCTTCTGCATCTTATCAAGACGGAAAATCAACACAGGAGATGCTGCATTCCCACACAGTGTTCCTGGTTTTAGCTGACAGCAGTTCCTAGGGATCGCAGGCAGCCAACAGGATGGCTGCTCAGAAATGCTGCAGATCAGTGCCTTATATGCCTAAGGACTAGAAGTAAACAGTAAAGCTCTCTATTAGATTCCAAATTAAGACCCCCTCTACTACAAGATGACCATTCTCGCTACCACTTGGATTCAACTTGAAATCTAACTTTTCTGCAAGTGCTAACTGTAAGGGTAATGACCAGTATCGTAAGAAAGATTTTGACATAATTTTTCCTAATCAGAATTAGAGAGAACATACAGACTTCACTGCAGCAAAACATGTGTGATATTTTAACTTACAAAGTTTAACTTAAAAAAAAAAAAAAAATCAAATTAAGGAACTAATACATTGGGTAAGAAAAAACATTTCCAGGAAGACAAAGCTCTCAAAACAAAGTTTTTGAGCCAGAATCAGGAGAGCCTATAAAGGCTGACATTGCATCGTGAAGCAATGCCTCATTATGGCTGAGAATCTATTTAACAAGTAAAATTACTTTAAGTATACAGCACATGTTTTAGGCTATGAATATAACTTATTCAAAGAAAAAGCAGCATAAACCAGAAATCTTCTATGCCTGGCTCATGCAAAAGCCAAGTTTAAATTAAGATTTAATTAAATTTTTGTGGACTCTTAATTCAAGCACATCGTTGGTGATGCTCTCTGTTTGATTTTTCAGAAGTAAATGTTTGATTGAACGAGAAAGCAAAAACTGCCAATTTCATTATTCTTTTATACACCTTCCTGGCACTATGATTTATAGCTACGTTCCAATTAAAACAGCCTCAATTAAGAAGTAAGAATCACCTCCTGCAAGACATTGCAAGTAAAAGTACAACTCTGGTTTCCTAGAGGAATATATGATTAAGAAACCTAAACTACTAATTTCTTAGAAACCCCAAACATTTGGAGGCTCACTAGAACATAGTACAGACACTACAGCACTTCTTTTTAAGCCTTGAAACTGCAAATATTTTTTTTTTAATTAAACCTAAGCCAAACCAAAAATATAATTCAAAAATTGAAAAAGAATAATTTAATTTGGTCAAGGATACGTGCCAGATTCTGTACTGGATAACTGCCGTTTAGCATGACCACAAGTCCACAGAAAAGAGCACTTCAGATGCTGGACATCATGAAGCAGACATTTCTTTATGTCTATACCTTACAGAAAGGGTAAGAAAAGCAGCTTAGCAGACCAAGCAAAATTACGTTCTATGCTGAAGGGGTAGATAATATTATAGGAAATTCTGCTTTCTCAGAGTTGATTAATTACTTTGGTTGCATAAATTAAAAATAACTCAATAATTCTAAGGGCAACTAGAATACAACTAGAGAGCCATTCTATCCTCTCTTATATGCCACTGCAATGTTTTAATAGACTTCCTCTGTTCTCTTGTTTCAGGAAAAAAACCCACAACATTTCTTTCACAATTTTCCTGTCATTATACCAAAGGAAAAATGCCTGCATTTCAGTGTGGCTACACACAAAAAGACATTTAAAAAAAAAAAAAACAAACCTGTAAGAGTGAAACTTTATGCAATACATAATTGAAAAAAGAGGTATTAGAAAGTTATCCCTTAATTTATATATGATTAAGCCCAAAGAAGCTATGGGGACCAAGTTACGCAATATCTTTAACATAAATGCGGGGGGCGGGGGGGGGGGGGGGGGGAGAAATGTGAATCTAACTTTTAACTTGTGTTTGGATGAAGTATCCAATGTTGGAGACCACCATTTAAGTTAATTCTGCAGCTAAGGTGTTCATATTTGACACTGGAGAGGAAGAGACATAGTTCTTTTAAGAATGAAAATTCAAAGTTGAGAAATAATTTTATACTTCAACATTACACTTTAAAAAAAGTCTAACTCACTAATTGTCATTTCATGTAATGAAAAGCACTCATACATAGCAAATCGCAGTAATTTGAAACTGCAATGATTTCTAACACTGAACATTCACATAAAAGTGTCAACAGTTTTCATTTCACCTGAGCCTCATCTCCACATTTTTAATACATCGAAGTTCTAGAAGGACTAAATCTAGCAACCAACAAACATTACAAGAAACAGACTAAAAGCCTATAATGCCAATGTTAGGAAAAATTACATATAAAAACTGAAATTATATAGAAATACAGAAGCTCTTATTCTTCACCAAAATCCAACATCTCTACTTCATTATAGAACTCTTAGAAACAAAGTTGTTCCTATACATGTTCTGCAACACCACATAGTATCTTTGCAAACATACTGTATTGCCCTGTGTTAGTATGATACAGGCTGGCTGGCATGGCCATTGCAGAAATTCCAGAAGGTGCTCCTTCATCTTCTGACTTTTCTTCTTCTTCAATCTTCGGTACTGCAGGAGCATCTGATGAGAGTTCATTCAAAATTTTTCTAAAAAAGAATGTACATAACTTTATATATTTGAAATTCCATATCCATGAGAAAACTAAGTCACTGGCTTTTATCAGACAGTTCTGCTGTAACATATAAGCTGCCTTTAAAAACCAGCAAAACCAAAATAAAAGTTCCTTACCGGTATGAAGGCCGCCTTGAAAGTATTTCCCTACGTTTTTGAGAATCAATTATCCCTTCCGATTCTGCAGATTCATCTGCAATCGATGCTACCTGTAATAGCAAAGTTTCTAAAATTCGTAACTTCATAAAAAAAGAAGACAGCAACAGAGTAAAAGATTATTTTTTAAAATTCCTTCCATGCTTGCAAGTTGCACTTATTTATCACTAATCATGTGATCTTGGACTTCTTTTTCGAAAGCAAATCACAAATTATGAAGTTAGCTACACGTAGCCACTTAGATGACATCTTCCATTTGAAAAAGGAAAAAATCAAAATAATCCAGGTTACTTTTTTGTGAATGACACCTAGAAAAAGTACTGAAGACAGAAGATTTCTTTAAATATAAAAATATTACACAATTTAATTAACTTTTGAAGTGAAATTAAACATTTAAAATACAGAATACTGCACTAATGCACCTAAAATAACAGTATACAATACAAAAGCCTCTTCACAACCACAAAGCTATTTAGAAAATAACTTTATTTAAATATACACATTTATTACACTTACCAACACATATTCATGAACACAAATACATTGCTTAGCAATACTGTGTGAGTTTTAGAAACCCCTGAGAAGTCCACAACGTCTCATTTTCTCAGAACTTTATTAGTAGTATTTTCACAGGTTCTTTTTCTCTTAAAATTACCCAAGACAACATTAAGGCCTGGAGCTGAATCACACTCTTTACCAGCAACTATCTTATTACACAGAACTGAAAATGATTATTGAACAAGGAAAAAGTGCAATTTTCTCAACTCATTTAACTACTCAGAACTACTGCTGCGTAAGATTTCCAAACTGAAACAGTGCAGTAAAGTTAGCATGGAAAATGACCTTTCCACATAAAGACAGACCAGACTGCAGTTTCAGACTAAGCGCTGTGTTAAGCTAACACTGAATAAACACGAGTTAAGTGACTAGAAGGCTCAAGTGTTCGACCTGGGTGCAGTGGAGGCTTCTCTACAGCTCAGGGAAGACAAGGAAGAGCTCTAGAACTAATGCAGCTGCCAGGCTCGAGTGCTCAGTGCTAGAAACGAAACGTGCTTGACCTCAACAGAAAATGACTGGCTGGAAGGTTCTGGAAATTTATAGGCCTGGGTCACCCCAACTCAAACCTATAAAACTACACCTTGAAAGAGCTACAGGTTATTGCAGAATGAAATTGTCTCTTCACTTGTTAATTTTATTACATTCCAGTTCTGTGTAAAAATATTTAATGTAGCCTCATTTTGCTGGGCAATACATAGGAAACGTCATTAAAACTCTACACCTGCCTAACAAAAAAAAAAAAAAAAAGACCACCTAGAAATAATTAGAGGTAGTTCTCCATGTCTACAGATGTATAGCTCCACACCAGACTTCAGAGCTGACTGGCAAAGAGCTTCACAAAGTTTGTATTCATCTTTTTGCAGGATGGTCCAATGGTGACCAGCAAAGACATCTTCTGAAAGGCATTTCTCTCCAGTGCCCTACAGCATCTGCTTGTGTATCGACCTTCAAGCCTCTAGTGTAAACCTTCAAAACTAAGACAGTATCACATAGCTGAGGGCATGGGCATCCTATCTCAAAACAGAACTCTCATTCTGCGGGGTGGGGGGGGGCAGGGAAGGAAATCTATTTGTCCCGGGACAAACAGCAGGAAAACAAGACCTTAGTGCCTTTAAACCTTCCCGTTCCACTAAGGGTTACCAGCAGCCACCCCTAGTTTGTGAAGATGGCCAAAGAGGTCAGGAACAGTCGTACTTTGGGAAGAAGGTAAGGAAATCACAAGACAATTTAAGCATTTTAATATGGAAGACGACATTTTCTGCAAGAAATTTCAAAAGTTCCAATTTTCATCAAGATGAGATAAATTTAACATTTCAGTTTGTTCTAATAGCAAACAATCACGTTCACAATGCTAACCAGTGGAAACCATTGTCATTTTTTCTTGGACGTCGTTCAGACTTCATCTTTACCACACCACTCTGTGTTTGAACAAATTTAACTTCAAGCTCATGTTAGTCTGCCAATAGCTGATACATTACAGGGGGGAGCAAAGTAGAAAAGTTAAATAACAGTCTGATCTTCAAACCCTCCTACAAGTAAAACAACATTAACTAAACAGCAAGGAACATGATATAGATAAGCATTTTTTTTCATGCCAAAAGCTACAGCATTACAAGAAAAAATTTTGAACACCTTCCAGTTTAAAGCTGCAGGTGTTTGAGGGAGAGGTCATGCAAGCTTTAACATCAACCTTCAACATACTTTTTTTTTTTTTTGTAACTAAACTGATATAATTTCCCAACTTCCCCACTGTCTGGCAGAGATAGGATATCAAGTTAAAGCCAAATGATCTGGAGGAAATGCCAGGTGGCAGGACAAAGTACTTAAGAGGATCACAGAAGGGGTGAACAATCTGTGTAATGGAGTCTTTTACAGCATCTTCAAGCCCTTCTTGTAGAGTCACCTTATTTGGCCATTAGCATGCTCAAATGAAACCCAAGCAAAACCCTGGAACTAACTGGTCAGTATTAATCAGGATACAGCTTTCCTGTCTCTACTCCTTTGGGAAAAAGACAACAGCCAAAGTTCACTCAATACAACAAACAGTCAACTTCCACTCCCCTAAGAAGACACAGCAGCAGCCGGCAAGAGATTCCAGAGAAATTCCTCCTTCTGAACTTTGGAGCAAGTCCTCTATTTTTGCATGTATATACTGACTATACTGACTTGAAGAAAAGCAGTGACAGAAACTGGAAATAACTGTAATAGGCTTATCTGATAAAAGTTCACTCTGGTAAATTACAGTTAGAAAGAATTCCATTAAAAAAAAAAAGTGTATATTTTGAATACTCTGATTTGACTTCAAGTTTGACCAAACCCAAGTCTCTTGCCATCTACTGCACCTGTTTCAGTAGTGATGTAGAATTTCAAAACCTTACCAGGTCCCATCACCTACACCTACTGCTTACAAATAAAATATTCAGTATCTGGCCAAGGTTTTATTCTTTTTCTCTAACCTCTAAGACAAATCATACTTACATATGCCTTTTTATTTATTATACTTCAAAGCTACTAGGAAGTCTCAAATGTTAAAGGTGGCTTCTCAAGAAGACTGACAATGCATGTCTTTTCCTTAACATGTTGCAATGACTGCAGGTAACAGTTCACACATAACAAGTGTATAGCCTCTCTTACCAGAGATCAATTCTGTTTGCAAAAAGCAGTTCAGTTGACGTTTCACAATCAGATTTTAAGAAAACTAGAGCAAAGGCATTCCTAGCTACAAAAAAAACACCAATGGAAGGCCAAGTCATTTTCAAAACACTGCAAGTTCATTCTCTCTGGTCTTTTTCACTATTTAAAAGCTCTGAAAACTCTTCGGCATTTTGCTCCGGTCCCCGTTTTCTAACATCAGCGACTTTAAACTTGTGAAGATTTGCCAAATAAATGTTTGAGGCTGCCCTTATTTTTGGTCTTTACATATCCACACCCACAAAAAGCAATACCAGATGCTCTAACAGGGCCTGCTAATAACAACAAGGAATTATTTGACTATAATATGGTTACTTCCATTACATCCAGATGCTCTCCAAAAATACAGTATGAGATACTTGCAAATTTATGAGTTCGTAGTCTCATTAGAAACACAATGTTCACAGAATTTAACAAAACAGACAAACAGCAAGATACACTAAAGTAAGGCCACGTTATTACACAAATTTGCTGTTGCGTAAGTTCCAAGGTTCCAAGACATAATTTCTTAAAAGATAAACAGGAAGCATTAAGGAATCGCTACACAATGCTTGTAGAGCTGCTACTGGTTGGCGGTTTGCCACCTTCCCCCCCTGCCGTTTCCCGCACCATATGAGTAAATCTTGAAGCACTGGTAGGAATGAAGAGAAACTGAAGATGGGGGGGAGGGGAGGGAGGGGGGAAGAGCTATGAGGAACCAAATATTGATGAAAATGTAACAATAAAAGAGCTAACCTGAACAGCTTGCATGTGTGGTGATTGAATGACTGAGGGCTGTGTGGCTTGAATGACACCCTGGACATGAACAGTTTGACCAGAAGGCAACTGCACTAGAGTTACAGCTGGAGATCCTCTTCCAGCACTTGATGCAGCTACAGAAACCTGCAAAAATTACAATCATCATGTTTAAGTAACATGCCTTAAGACTTCAGCAAATGCTTTTAGAAGTGGAACTAAAACAAACTGGTTTTGATGCCATATCTAAAATAGCTTAGATGTGTGTAATTATCACACACAAAAATAAGCTAGTTTTACTAGTAAAAGTTTGGTTTGTATCTTTCCAAATGGTATGGAAAGCTTAAAACTGTCCCCTAACAAATTGCAAATCTTTCTCTTTTTTTTTTTTTTTTTTTAATCCAGAGACTTCATGTTTTCTTTTCAATTAGAAACAACCCTAAGCTATCACACACTAAATCTGCTCTCGCTAGCATGAGGGTTAGGAAGACCCTGAAGAAATGTAACAAAAGACATCAATATTCACTGAAGTGGTACGTTGCTGCAACAACATACAGGGTAGAATGTTCTTGGTCAGGAAAAAAAATTTTTTTAAAAAAATCCAGACCGGCTTTGGTTTTGCTTTGTTTGTTAGGCAAGAAGTTGTGCTTTTCAGACAGATGTCTCAAGACACATGAAAAATTTTCAGATAGCAAGAAAATCCCTGTTAAATAAAGCAATACATGGATTTGTAAATTGATTTAGTTTAATAAATTCTCTTTATGTATATATTTATATATTAAAAAAAAAGCATTGGAGTGCTTCAATACAACAACAAAAAGAAAGAACAGCTGAATCTTCTTTAAGTCTAGCACTGCTGAAGAAAGTGTTCTGTTTAGGAATAATCTGATCCCTTTTCCTGATGACATTTTAGAGCACACACAGCTTTCCCCAGCCCTTGGCTCTCAACCATCGGTACTGAAGATGAACGGGTTAAACAGTTAAACGCCTACAAGCTAAGAAATAGTTCAATATTTATGGTACTACTGTTAAATCTATTAACAGAAACAAATACTGAAGAAAAGGGAAAACACTATTATTGATCTCAAGTTGTGTGATGAAACCTCTCTAAAGTCAGAAAAGGAAGCTAATGACAAACATAAAGCATGTGATAAAAAGGGATACCATGTTTTTCAAAGTAAAAAGCATTGAAAAAACTTATTTCTATATTCTGCATGTACAAGAACAAACCCAGACTCATAGCTAAAATTCTGTTATTATTTCCTTCCTAGCTTTGTTCTCAGCCCCAAAAGGTAACTTGTATGAGCAGTAAAGGTAAAAAGAGATGACAGTGAGAAGAAAAACATGATGAATGCTGAATATAAAAAAAAAAAGTTAAAGTTTTGTATTTTTCTGTATTCACACTGAAGGGTTTTTTTAATTCCAAATATTAAAGAAGCTCTCATTCCTGATCCGTAAGCCATTGCTTGTCTGGAAAACATTCTTTTCTTGAAGCAAGAGAAAAATTTTAACTACTATTAAGATGCACTACTATTAAAAAGACCAGATGTTGGCTCAAATTATCTTGAAGAAACAATGTTTCTAGGAAACAGACAGGATCTTGTCAACATTCACTATGTAATTGTTCAATTGTTACAGGAAACTGAACTGCTTTTCAGGAAATAGAACAATTATGGGCATTTCTAACCCCAAAATGGAAACACTCATTTCTTAAACGGTATTAAGTGGCAACATGTAAATAGGACATACAAATCTTCTTCCCAATCTATGAAACAAATATTATCAGAAATTTATCAGAAAGAGATATTCGAGATTGAGATCTATAAAGTCTCAAAGATCTGAAGAGTATGATCTATTTTGTGTCAAAGCTGACACCATCCTAAACTTAAGCTTCAAGGAAAGAACATGGAGCAGTCTAAATGTTTACAAAACACGCTAACTTTTCAAAACATTACAAAGGCAATTTCACCAAACCTTTCGATTTACTGCTACCTTTGTGAGAGCTGCAATATTCTGTGTATCAGAAGAACTTTCTGAGTACAACACACACGAAACAGTACAAGGTGAACAGTTTATGAGTTTCTTTTTAATCGGCAATGGGTCAGGCACATATCATCAGGAAGTAATCCAGTACTCCAGTAATCCAGAACCTTTTGACGCTATCATGCATAAATGCTGACTAAAACAGACTTGGCAAAAAAATGACTTTCTGACATCAGTGATGAGCGATGCTACCTTTAACATCATTACTTCAAGGGCTGTCTGGCACAATGACTGAAAACAATCCACAGAGGCACCTCAGGAACACAGAGGGTGAGGGGAAGCTTAACGCATTAAGCACCTGGTTAAATAGTCTAAGGGGTATGTTCCTGGCAATGGCAAAGAGACTTCAGATGCTGTAATGTCCTTTGGGGTTCTATCCTCTTAGGTATGCAACAGTCAAGTCTAATAGCTTCCACAACTACCAATCATGCATTCTGTCATAGCAGTATGGTCCTCTACTTCATATGTTTGGAAATATAAGTGCTCCCTCTTCCAAGATGGGAGAGAAAAGTAGCCAGCAAAATAGGTCATTAACTACCTTCATACTGAGGCACACATTCTTTCAGAGAAAGGGGTTACTCGTCGGTTATCTGACTTCACGATGCGTTGTCCATCTGAACAGTTATGCTGCAGATGTATGCACTCTCATCACCCAAGGTCAGATAACTTTTCCCTACACAGTACTACAGAGGTTACGTTCACATTCAACCCCTCATACCTTGAAGACTGCTGATATGAAGTACGTAATGCACAGCTCCATCTGATTTCTGTCCCTGACGTAGAATCTAAACACTACGAGGACTCCAGACGTAAAGTGAAAAGTAGTTCTGGAAAAGGGAAACACAGGGCAAACCTGTCCTGGATTCACGTAATAAAAGAGCAAAGGACTCGCCACACTCAAGCACTGAGTAGCCTCTATGAGGAAAAGCTGAAGACAGGGAAGTTTTGGTCAATTCCAAAGCTAATGACAGAAAAGCAGCACATAGTTTTAAGGACGATAAGGTTAGGCTGATTCCAGCCATTTGGTGACAGCATACTCTTCAGGAAGCAGAAAATGGGTGACAAGCCTGCACGTTTATAATGCTGTAACATCAATTTTGCTGAATGTCCTGGACTTGCATTTGGCAGGCTGATTTTAGAGCCATGTTTACAACATCCTGGCAAACTTCTACAGGGCTCAATCTGTTGGGAGCAAGATTTAACACAAAGTTTGATGCCAACAGCCCACAAGGAGAATACCCCCTAAGTGCTAAACCTGAGCAGTCTCAGCTTGCAATGGCTATGCACTCTGCGCTCTGGAAAACTCCCTCTGCTCTCTCTGACTGCAGTTCTCACATTGTAAATCCTGACCCATGTCTAGTTCAGGGCCAGCACCCAGAGGCCAACAGATGGTATCTCAGATCCAGACAGCAGACAGCTCTACTGATAGACAGAATAAGACAAAGTTTACAAAAAGCGATTCAGAGAAGAACCCATCAAGGATGTAGGATTACAGAAAAAAAAAAAAAACACAACTGAAAGTATTTTTGTCAAATATGAGAAAGGTGTAAGTACATTGCTCTTACATTTTTAGACCTATATTTAGTGTAGCTGAGCACAGGGCAACACAGAATGCAATATGGCCTCTAGAAATCCTGCAAAAGGAACATGTAATTTCTCTTTGAATACCAATGCAGATGTAACCGTTCCAAGATGCAAGTTTGACTATCATCAACATTATCAGAATATTTCAATCCAAATTAAATTCCTTTTAAGAACAGCCCTATATGTATTAACATAAGATCTATGCACGTGAGACAGAACCCATGGAGCCCATCTCAAAACAGGTTGAGAAATTTTCCACCTTGCACATTTGTTCTTCCCTGAAGAAAAGGCATCAAGCTTCTGTACAGGTGCTCTGTTCCAGCAGCTTCTGAAGACAACCACCAAGGCTTTTACAAATTAATACTTTCTTACCTAATTCTTTTGGTGGCTGGATCACCAAAACAATACCGTGTCAATTCATTAACTGGCTGAAAGTGAGGGATGCAAGAAATTCCACTATAAATGAGATCTTATTCTACATTAATTAATTTTATTTTAAAATAAATAACCCTTTAAAGACAGAAATTGTCAATTTTGCTTCAATGGATGAAAGATGCATCTCGTTTTTGCTAGTTTCTAATTTACTAATTTTTGCTTTTGCTGAAAAAGTAATTTTACTTTCATCCCCCCAAAATTGCAGGAGTATATAGCAATATCTATTACACAAATCGGGGGGGAGGAAGACACTATCTTTTCTCTACTAATAATGTATAATAGGTCCTCCTTAGCATTGGAGGTTACCCTATCACACCATAGTGCTCCAGCCCAGACATTCTTAGTGTCTCCCCTCCCTCCCCAGGCAAGACATTAAGAGTGCTTCACCATAAAACAATGTCTGCCCCCCAGAGACTGTCATCTTATTCAATACCTTCTCTGCCTTTTTAAAACTAAATGGTGGGTATTTCTTTAAAAAGCCTGAACTCCAGAGGAGAGAAAAACAAACCCACAAAAAAACCACAAAAAACCACCTCCTGTGCAGTTGTGTCCCTCAGCATTTTGCTAGTCATTCCCTGGCCAAAGTCATAATTAAACAAAAAACTGAGCAAATGAAAAAAACATAAAATTCCATCCAAACAAAAAAAATCCACCTTTTTTTACTGTGAGGGCAGTCAAATACTGGCACAGGTGCCCAGAGAGGTTGTGGAGACACCATCCTTGGAGATATTCACAACACAACTGGACAGGGTCCTGGGCAGCCTGCTCTGGTGGACCCTGCTTGCGCAGGGGGGTTGGACTGGATGATCTCAAGAGGTCCCTGACAACCTCAACCATTCTGCAATTCGTGGATAATACACAGAAAACTACAAATTGAGTATTAAAAGATAGTATACCAAAATGCTTTACTTCAGACTGAACAAAACCAAGGTTGAACAAATATTTGGCTGAGAAAAACAGATGTCTGCAAAGGAGCCCTCGGTTTCAGTTACCAGGCCTTTTACCTCTCGGTAAGAACCAAGTCATTCTTTTCTCATATTTCTGCACATTTGCAAGAAAATTAGTAGGAGAGATAATTGGAAGTTGGCGCAAGGTACATTTCAGTCACTTTAAGTGGTTGTCTTCTCTTAACAGCACTCCTCTGGGGGGCAAAGAGGGAGAAGGAGCTACCTGTGCCCTTCTGTAACAGTCAAAATACACAGACGCCGGACCAGCAGCGCAGCCACGAATTCCTCAGGAACACCCCAAGTTTCCCATCCCATACCAGCAAAAGCAGACGGGAGGCGTCCCCCACAAGGTCCCTGCCTCGCGCAGGGGTTAACCTCTCAATGTCCGCCTCTAACCCTCACCATGACAAAGCGTCTCACCTTCAGAGCCTGCCAGGTAGGAACATAAGGTAAGAAAGTCCTCCTCATCTTACGCCAAAGAAATGTCACAACAAGGCCTTTCAGCAGTGAGCTTTCCGTCAGGGCCCGTTTTACCAAGAGAAACGCTGTGGCAGTTCAGCCTCCAGGCGCCACGGACTCCCAGCTGCCCCAGGCAGGGAGGTGGCGGCGCGGCCTGCAGGCCCCGGGGAGCAGCAGCCAGGAGGCCGGCGGCACTGCCAGGCAGCGAGGTGACAGGCCTGTCTGCTGGTGGCCTTCGGCTTCGCTGTTCTTCACAGAGTGGCACAACTGCATCAACCCCACTTTTCCAGATGGCCCAGGAGAGGGACATCAACTTCAGCTATGAGCGCCGAGCCGCTTTGACAGGTCCAGGCTGACACTCTAGGCCGTCTGACCAAAAAGAGGGACTCCCAGATGTAAACTCCAGACTATTATCCTGAGCCTTCAAACTGAAGTGCATGTGTTTCGTTTTAGTGCTAATTGACTGAGACCCATCAGTACTTCAGAGTTATTAGTTTTAACATGAGAGACCTGAGGCCCATGCCCAGTATGGCCGAACCTTCACATAGGGTACTCAAGCATCATATGCAGGTAAACATAAAAAGTGTTTTCCCTGGGGACCCGGCAGAAGCCCTCCTACAGCATCAGTGACAGCTTTGACTCTAGATCAACATTAAAAATTCCAAGTGACAGAATTCACAGGTATTTTCTTCAGAGAATATTGCACAAGCCAATAGATTTTACATGTAAATCATCCCATGAAGTTAAAACACAACATTTGAACTGAACTATCAAAGAAAGAAGAAATGAGGGGTTGACATCAACAGAGCAAACCAAATAGAATTCTTGGTTTCATGCTCTGTTCTTAAAGAAAAAAATAACAAACCGTATTCCCAATGCTGCAGGTATCAAAACCACAACAAATGCCACAGGTAACATAACTAACAAATAAGCGTTCATAAATATTTTGCAGTCTATTTTGTGTCTGAAGACCCGACAAAAAGCAGCTGCATTCAGTCTTGAAAATATACCTATAATGTAAATCAAGTATCTAACATTCCAAACACGTGGCATCAGATAACTGAGCATCCCTCCCTTAGATCAGACAGGAATCTTACCAAGTAACTTCTAACTTCTGATGATGAAGAAATTCTGTAAGATGTTTTTTAAAATCAGTTCCTTTACTTCAGAAAGGGTTTTTGAAGATCCTTCTAAGTGGTCTATACAGCTTCCTGAAGCTATAAATATTAGTACTGGCAAGAACACACTTTCTTTCAAGCACTGAACGTTTCAGTGCATATTTTTAATGCTTGAGAATTATTACTATGTCATCTTTTGTCCATTAACTACCAAAGAAGAATCCAGGTACGACTACCATACAGAACACGTAAAGTAAATTTTTAGAACTCCAGACACTGTCATTGGATGCACAGGGATGAAACAAAACAAGCATACATTAAAAATGTACTTGCAGGAAGATGAAACACATTCTGTACAAAAAAATGAAACTAGGAAAGAACCGTGGTTATTTTTATTAATTTTTAATTTTTGTTATACAAGACATCTTCAAGATCAAACACAGCTAAAACATGTGTGTATCTTGCATCCACTTCAACTCTTTAAGACCCTATTCCCATCTCCATAACAAACATAATCATCTTGGAAAAGTGGAAAAAAACAAACAAACAAAAAGTGCCTACTGATCATTCTGAAAAGCCCGGTCTCCTAAAAGTGTTACCTTTTAACAGACCTGATGTTATCCTAGCCCTTTGTTAAGTACATTAGGCATAGTTTTCAGTATACCTTTGCTATATTTTTCCTGTTTAATAACAAGACTTATAGAACATGGGAACTCCATACAAATTGGTAATTTAAAAATCATACCAGTTCTCAATATCACTTTATTGATTCTTCTCATCTTCCCACATTTCAACTTACCTCAGATACTGGGGAAAGCTGACTTCGGCCTGGCTGATTCTGAAGATGACCAGCATCTCTCTCTGGCACAGAATCCACTGCATTGTCATCCTGTTGTGATTCAACCATTTCCATGGTCATCTGCCTAAAAGTAAGTACACATCTAAATAATGCAATACAGGGAGGTATATCAGGCATCTAGGGAGAAAACAGCAATTCCAGACTATTTTATATTTGAAGCAGACAACTAAAAATATATATAGATAAATAGATTTCTCTCAAAACTATTAGATTTACTGAAGTCCTTTCTTCCCATTCCTCCATATTAAAATATTCATTCATACAGCCAAGAGCTCTAAAACAACTACTTTGGAAAGCTGCAAGGAGGGGCAGTTCTGGAAATGCCTCTCATGTACAATAGTGCATGAGAGGACAAGCACAGAGTCCTGGGGTCCTGTGCAGTGCCGACAGCGGGGCTGGGAGCACAGCGCTCCAGAGCAGCCCACCAGCACTGCCTGCAGCAGGTCTCTCGTGCCTCCTGTCTCCCACCGGACAAGGCTCAAGGTGACCAGCAGCCATGTGCTGCCACAGCCCTCTCGAACCTTCTGAGATACCAACCCCCGGGCAAGGATCTACAGCTTGAATTGTCTGTAAACTACTCGTGGCTCAAGACCCACAATGATTCTTCTCATTTTGCAGGTTTAAAAGTAGGCTAAGTTTCACAGAAGAATAAGCAACTCCCTGACCCTCCATTTAAACTATGAGTTTAAACTCCATAGAGAAAGCTTCCAAATCTATGTGCTATATAAAAATGCAATTACCTGACAGTTGCCTTTCCATATTTCTTGGCACATTTAGTCATAATAGAAGGTGTATGTTTTGAAGCAAGACCTTGGTTCTCTTCAGCTCCCTTTCTCTCCTACCAAACCCTGCACTGAAGGGCCAACATTGAACAGGTGATGTCACAAACATCGCCATGGCAACAGGTCAGTTTACAAACAGAACAGAGGCAGGGCAGGGTCAGGCAGAGGCAGGCAGGACACCCTGCAGGCACACTCCCACCTACACCTTACTTACAGAAGGAATTGAGGCCACAAAAGGAAGACATGATATAGTTGTAGGATTTAAGAGGCTGCAAATCTCACTTCCTCAGGTTCAGGGGAAGCCCATCTGAACTCGAAGTTCAACTGTTTAACTGGCTGATAGTTACTGCAGTGTCTTCTCAGGTCTTACACTGAGAGAGGGAAGAGACGGGGAAGGAAATCTGCTATGTGCCTGACTGAGGCTCCCACATGTTAAAAGTTAAATACATTAAATCAAATAAAATGTAAACCAAACTCCTTCTGCAGCACTATTTTACAGAATATTCCGCAATCTTCGAGGAGAATAAAGATTTTTTTTTTTTTAAAAAAGTCACCCTTTTTGCCTAGAAAAAAGGCATGAAAATATATAAAGGAATCCAGTCAAATGATGCAGAGAAGCATATTTCTAGCTTGTATTCCTCTAATGGTATTCTACTGACCAGGCTTAGCAGTACTACAGCTAGCGGTAACCAAGCTCTACACAGTTCAAGACTTTTACGGGTTAACATTAGTATTTCTGACAACAGAAGTTACATTCTCTATGCCAGTATCAATTCAGATCAGATTCATACAGAGACATTTTACACCTAAATCTTTCAACATTCCTGTCTTGTTAGCACTACTTACCTTTTTCTCTAAATACAATCTAATTAAAGATCTACTGAAATTCACCAAAGTTGAGCAACTCTGGGGAGAATGTTTTCACCAAGCTTTCTACCATAACTTTCCATAACAACATGTTTATCTATAAAATCATTCCAGTTTTATATATGCATTCAATATAACAATAAAAAAGTAGGGAAAAAATATTCCTCCTCAGTAAACTAGGACCATCCATCGAGTCTCAAACATGAAAGCTCTATCTGGTTCATATAAGAATGCCTTCATAAGCTTCAGAACAGCTCACACACCAAGGAAGATTAAATAAGGCATAGGTACTGGCAACATATTCATTGCAATCTCTTCCTAAAGATGGGAATATATTCAGAATTAATTCACTTTATACAGGCCTTGAAGTATTTTCTTACCCAAAGCCATCTGTCACAGATAACCTACTGCTGGGAAAAAAAAATCAAGTATCTTTATTGACATTGAATGCATTCCATAGAAATTTTACCTGGAAAGAGCTATTCTTCATATAGTGAAAACCAGGGTTTAGTTTCTAAATTTTAGTTTAATTCCTCAATGACTGCAGAACATTATAAAAAAATTATTTATTTTTACTACTTTGATTATCAGGATTTTTATCCCTAAGTCTTTTCATCTGCTATGCTCCAGTAACCGACTTAGCAAACAGCTATGAAAAGAGCATCAGCACAGCAGAAAATCTAATAAAAATTTATTCCTAGTCTTTTACAAAATACAGTAAAGGGCTGTATTTTTTAGATTATCTATGTTAAATTAGAAAAAACAACAGCAAGTATTATACATGTCAGTGAAATGACAAATTAAGATTTATGACATACATGAAAAACTCAAGAATTTAAATAGATTTTCCATCTATAATTGTGTATATTCTGACTTTTAACACAAATGATTGCCTATTTTAAATCTTTAGCAATGTGGAGTAGAATCTGAAAATTTGTATACTGCTTTGAATTAGCTTTTTTTTTTTTTTGACTGCCATAAAATGCAACTGTTACTTGAGAACATACAGCAAAATACTTTTTCTAGATAAGCTAAAACTCACTTCTTTTTGACAACCTGGTAATTCTAGTATGTTTGTAAACAGAGACTTTATTAAAAATGCCCTCCAAATATAAAGACCTAAATACAGCCTATAAAACCAAAACAAAAGTAACAAAGGACATAGGTAATTTTAAAAGACACACTAGTTATCTTGGCATAAAACTTCAATGAAAAAGATGACTGAGGACAAAATGTAGCACGTTAGTATCATAATTCAGACACGTTACAATATTATGAATCTTCAGTAGAGATAACCATAGGGGATTACTAGGCTTGCAGGTGAAGGTCAGCTGCAGTCATTTGAGCCCACAGGGTTAGAAGTGGTTTAGCTCCACGGGGCCATGTCACCTTACGTGGGCCCATGCACAGCTCAGGACTACGCGTGCTGAGAAATTCCTGAATTTCACAGTCCAGTCCAGGTTATCGCTGTCTTTAGTGCATCCTCATAAACTCTCAAATTTCTGTAACCCGAGTTGTACAGGTTTTGCACTTCCTATATTATCTCATACATTGTTTTACCATGAGTACACTGAAGTGTTTTTAATAAATATACAGAAAAATACAGAGCAAGATCATAACTATGTTTTTTTCTAAAACATCAGTAATATGGACTGTGGTAAGAAACAGTTATTAATCCAATCCATAAACTACCAACATAAACAGTTTCAACATGTATCACAATCAGTCTACACTACAAGGAAATTCTAACACATTTATTGCTTTTAAGTTTCAAAGTAAGAAAAAAGAAAAATCTTTTGCTAAGCACTTAAAATCCTTTATGAAAGTGTATCAGTAGTAGTACACATCACACTTTAAAGTTTACATTACATTCCTCCTATTTTCAAGGAAAACCAAGCAAAGTTTCAAAGTATACGGTCTTAGGTCCTGTTTAAAATTATATAATGTTCTTCTTCATTGTATGATTAATTATATACAAGCTTTAGTCTTATATTCAGTATTATACATTCATTTCTTACATTTTTCACCGTGGTTGCTTACCATCATTGAATAGTAATTTTAAATATTAGCCTCGATTTTTAAATTAATAAACAAGTTATACCTCTCCCCTCCTATAAAAAAGGGGCAAAAAACGGGTTTCCATAGTGTAGGCAAAGGTACCTGCTTCTTCCTACAAAACTGCAAAGAAATCATCAGGATCTAGCAGGAGGTTTAACTGTTAACCAGCTAGTAACATTTCAATATATATTAGCACACGTTTACTATAGTCACTGAGACTAACATACAGTAGGTCAGTAGCAGGTAAACACTGATTAAGACGATGTATACATTGCACATCAAAAGCTTCTTCAGCTGATAATAGCAGATTCCCTGACGGGACAATACTGACAGACAGCATCAGCTAAAGGGGAACGCTCCCCAGGTGACCTAGAAAACTGTATGTCATTTGCAGCTAGAGGTGTGAACCTTTTATAGTTTTGTCCACAGATAAACAGTTAAGGAGAGCATCCCTATCAAGATGTGTTCTTGTGTAACAAAGAGCACAAAAAATCCTTTCACTCCTCCCGAATACTGTTGTTTGTTTTGCAAGTACATCACTGAATATTGATATAAATATTTAATGGCTGTTGGTGAAATTGTACTGCACAAGCAAATTGGTACAGTATTTTGCACAACTGGAAATGTATGACTGTCTAATTAAATACCCAGAGACATTTTAAAGACAACTTCTTTATTTCAACAATACTTTATACATCAGAGACTGTATACAAAGGTAGCTTATTACAAAGGAAATTGTAAGAGGCTAAGAAATACGTTTCAGCCCTTGCTCCAAACCTCTTTGAAGGCTTTTATTCACTGGGAAGTTACCACAAGGATGTGAATGTACAAACACCTATTTTGCATTTATTGATGACCCCACAGTGAGTGTGGAAACTCTCAGAATGCACTAGTTTCAGAAGAGCACTGTGTTTTCAAGTATGAAGTCTATAATCTGTTTTACTACACTGCTTTGTAGAGCACACCAACTGGCAAGGTGGTCACAGCATTCAGCCAGGTAAAGTGAGCGACAGTGCAAGAGACCGGATTCCAAGAGTGTAATCTTTCTGTTAAGTTTTCAGTATCAGCAGAATACTAAGTTTCTTGTGTCTCCTAAACTCTAATGTGCTTCCTTGTTTTTTTCCCCATCCTTTTCTTCCTAGATTATCTTAACAAAATCCTCAAAAAAAAATTTAAAAGCCCAACCTGCCACTGCTGCAAGCATGAGCATGCTACCTGTCACTCTGCATCTGCCACATCAATAGTCCGGACAAGACAGTGCTGGGCCTGCTGTGAAGAGGACACACGGTCCCCGTTTAGAAGAGCCCAACCAGTCCCTGAACAGGTACGAGGATCGTTTAAGCATCAGTATCTATGGAATCATTTAACACGCGGCTCCACTCGGCACCAAGTAATCACCAATTTGTCTGCATCCACCACCACGGCAGTGGTGGATGCAGACAAAACCCTCAAACTTCAAGCAAGACCCAGGGCTCACGAAGCCCACCGTGATCCTCTCCCACCTCTTTTCCTGTCCCAGCTCGGAAAACCCCATGGGCAAGGCTGCAATCAGGCCCCCCGGACTAAGGGGACAACGCCGCCAGGCACCGCGGCCTACCCCGCCACGGCCAGCGCTCTCCCCTCCGCCAGGGCACCCCGCCGGCCGCCGGGCCAGCACCCCGGAGCCCCCCGGGACCTGCCCTCCCGGGGCTCTCTGACAGCGGCAGGCAGGCGCGCTGCCCCGTCCCCTCCCTCGCCGGACGGCCGACAGGGGAGCCGAGCCGGTCCGGTCTCCCTCCCGAGCCTCGCTCCGGAAGAAGGGCCCGAGCCGCAGCCTGCCGGGGCCCGGCGGGCACCTCGGCTCCCGGGCTGTCACGGAGCAGGGCGCTCCGCACGCCCCCCTTCCCGGCCTGCGGAGAGGGCTGGCGGCCGCCCGACGGAGCCGTGCCGGGCGAGCGCGGCAGGCGGGCCCTGCGCGGCCCTCCCTAAGCGCGCCGCGCTCCCGGCGGCCGGCGGGGACGCGCCTCCGCCCGCTCCTGCGCGCTCCCGGTGGCAGGGGCTGAGCCGAGCGGCACAGCGCCCCCCTTGCCCGGCCCGGCCGGCCCCGGCCTCGGCCTCGGCCCCTGCCCAGCCCCGGCCCTCCGCGCCGCCGGGGCCGGCCGCTGCCCTCTGCGCTCCCCCGCTCCCGGCCCGCGGGGGGTCGGGCTGCGCGCACACGTGTCCCCGCCCCCTCCCGCACTCACCCGCCGCCCTGTACGTGCTGCCCCCGTCACAGGGGGTGGGGGGGATTGGGCCGGGCGGAGCCGCACGTCGGCCTCACGTCAGCGCTGATGCAGCCGCGCCGCCGCGGGGGCGCTGAGGAAATGGCGTCTGCGGCGACTCCCAGCCCCAGCGGCCGCGGAAGGAGGAGGAGCCGGGACTCGGGCGCCGCCGCCGATTGGCCAGGGGGCGCCCAACGGCCGGCGGGCTGGCCAACCGCCGCCGGTGGGCTGCCGGCGGCGCCTCTCATTGGCCCGGGGGCGGGACCGGCCGGCTGGTGTGGGGGAGGGGCGGGCCTGGACTCTGCCGGGGCGCCGGGCGGCTTCGGCCTGGGCCGGGGCGCCCTCAGCGGCGGCCGGGGGGCGGCCCCGCTTCCCGGACGGGGTTTGCACTCGAGGTGTGCGGTAGCAGCGGCGCGGTGCCGGCCGCTCTCCGTGTCGGCCGGCCTCCGCCGGTAAGGGCGGTCGGCTGGTCCGCGCCGGCCCTCGGCGGAGCGGCCTCCCCACAGAGCCGGGCCGAGGCCAGGCTGGCGCTTTCCCCGAGCCGTCCCCCGGGCAGGGGGCCCCGCACAGATCGCTGCTTGTCCCCGCGGCGGTGCCGGAGCGGCGGGGTGCAAGGAAACCTGCTGAGGGACCGGCCGGGGGGACAGCCGGCAGCGAGCCCGCCCGCGGAGCCAGTGCCCGCAGGTTGTTTTTAAATTCCTCTATTTCCTGAAAGCACGTCCCTTGCATCAGTGATTCCTAATGCTGCGTATTTTTCCTTTTGAAGTACGACATCGTATTTTGTATTTATTCGGCTAAACAAAGCAGAAACTGCCAAGAGATAACGAAGGGGAGCTGCGTGCGTGTCTCCCCACTGGCTGCCACAGGATACGCTCAAATGTCATGAGTCATGTTTGGTTTGTACTGAATGTTTGAGCATTTCTTGTTCCAGGAAGTATAACGCCCATATTCTCAGTTTTAATAATATTAAAATGCCATAAATGCATGGGCTCTAAACTCTGGTGTTACTAGTGGTGTTTTAACATCATATGTCTTACTGCTGTTCAGTATTTTACAGAGTAGTGTCAGAAGGGATTATACTACAGTATATTTTAAATTACATGTTTATACGTTACTGCACTGACATTTTGAAGTCACGTAATGTATTTACCCATTTTTACGTCATCTTTTTTTCTGTGAGAAACTATTCAATAGTGTGCTAAATAAGAATGAAAAACCTAAGAAGTTAATTTCACATGACTCATTGTGATGGAAGAATTGGAGGATGTGTGTGTCAGGATTGGTAATATGTCTGTACAGGTCAAATATTCAGTCTTATTCATGGAGTGAAGAGAACCTAGGTGTTGATTTCCTGTGTTTAAAAAAAAGCCAAATAACTGTTATCTCTCTCTCATCTCATGAAAGATGAATTTGATTTATTTGCAAAGGTTTTTGCCTTTAAGCATTTTAAGTTTGTTAATTTGCCTCACAGAAGTTATTTAACACAGCTATCCAAATCACAATCTAGTGCAAAGAATACAAAATTGTTAATGTCCAATTGCTTATGCAAGTTTTCAGTTTTCATCCTACATTTCCTTTGTTGAAATATTGAACAACACCCCCTTCCTGTTTTGAGTTCTGTTTCCCTCCTTTTGTTTGGTGCATATATTTTATGTGTCTTTTCAGGGTTTTAAATAGGAGTTTCTCTTCCCGTGATGAGTAACGTTCTGGTTTGACAGGTAACCCATTAGGTACAAAATCGTTATGCCCATTCATCAAAAGGTGTGCTTTACTAGAAAACCTCTGGTGAATTAGAAAATATTTGATAGAATAATAAGACAATCAAATGAGCAAGCAAGGGTAAAACTACTGAGAATAACTCTGCTGAAGCCTTTGGAAGAAATTCCGTCTTTGGTTAGGATACTCAAAAAGGCAAAAGTAGCTGTTGTGATACTAGTAGCACCTCAAAAATATTTTTGAATGTAGACGTCTGATTACAAACAGGAAGGAATTTCAAATGAGTGTGTTGAATAACGGAAACCACTGGAATGAGTTATTTCTAAACAAGCTGAGAATTTCCATGGAACTCTTACAGTGTGAATTTGGAAAAGCAGTTATTTTCTATTAGTTTTCAAGTAAGTCATAAGCAGTTTTGAAATGTTTAACTAAGAATTTATTACTATTCATACCTCTTCTCTCTGGCAATTTAATGAAGTGTATCAGAGGAGTGAGTGAACTGCCAAAGGGATTTAGTCCTTGGTGATACAAAGACCACTAACCAGCTTCAGCTCTTGACGTGGCTTGCCAAAGTTGGTCAAGTTCTGCCAGGGTTTAGTCTGGCCACAGGGCTGGTGGGCTGGGAGAGGAGGGCAATGAAGAAGCGTTGCATTCTTACTGTGGCTGGGTTGGGGCGTGGTATTGGTTAGCTGAGGCCAAAACAACCTTTGCTACAGAAGTGCGTCACTTTAACTCAAATAATTCTGAAATTGTTCTAATTCAATTGGTATCAATCCCTGATATGAACCAATTCAATTTCAAATGCTAAGACCAAAAGCAATCCATAAGAAGACCGCACAGGTCAGGATTCTTTATGATTGTCATAATTTACATGGGATGGTACTGAACATAACTGTGGAATCCAGGCACTTTGCTGCCATCAGAATGACTACCTGGGTCATCCCTTCTCTCTGAGCTGAAACGTCCAACCTGATGCCGTATCAATGATTCAGTAGCAGTTACTTTTTCATTGTTTTTTGGCTTTGGTGGGCAAAGTCGGAAGTTCTGTACAGAGAAGTTAAAAGTGTAACTGAAAGAGCAGTGTCAATTTAAACAGCCCCCGGTAGCCTCCGGCATCTCATTCCCACCCCCTCAGTTACCTTGATACCACTGCCTGGGCAACCCAGAACCCTGTCTGGGGAAGTAATTCCAGTTAGAAACAATATATCAAGAAAGAAGGTTTCTTTCAACCTGCATCAGAGCTGAAGTCTGGTCCGCTGCACCATCACACAGAGAGCAGTACTACAGCAACTGAGGGGGGGGGGGGTAAATAGATGAGCAGGGAGTTGGAGCAACTTCAGCTGGCACTGACACCAAAAGAAATGCGATGCTCTTTACAGAGAACATAAATACTTCACCAATGCATATTACATCAATATGAATGCCATCTATGTAATCTTCAGACAGCTGATTTTACATACTGGGTCTTCTCAGCTCTCTTAAATAGTTTTTTGAAGGAATCAGATTAAAAGAACTTGGTTCATTGCAGTTATAATTTATGAAACGCCTATGTAGTTTTCTTGTAAAAAAAGTTCATAGATTGTCATGGCATAAGTAAAGATAGAAAAAGGGGGGTGCTACTTATATTGTAGATTTCTTTTTAATTAGGATCCAGACATTTGAAGATAATGTAGGTTAGACTGACAGAAAAACAGACTGGCGTTCTATTTGAAATAATAATGATATTTAATAATTTTGCTTTGGTTATCCATTATGGAAATGATCCCATTATTGCCATCTTGACTGACATTTAAATGTTTGTTCTGTGATATTTTTTTTTCGTCCTAGAGCCATTTGGTGTGTTACATATATCTCTTTTCAGCCCATTCCACACCTACACATCCTAAACATTTAGCAATGATAAAATATAACTTTTAGGTTAAAGAAAAACCTTTATTCAAATTATGTCTGAAATGCCCTAAATGTTATTTATATAAAGAAAATTATAACTTACAGGTAGTTTATTATGCCAGAAATAATTGTCACTGAATGCTTAGTTGAAAGATGTCCAGGAAATGTATTCTCATGTAACACTTAATGAAGCTCACCGTTAGGCTTTTCTAACAGTGTTCTGTTTTTCTTCACTTACGCAATGTGATATTTGATGTCTACATCTTTGTTTCCTTAAAGATTGCATGTTTATAATTATTGTCATAGGTCATAAATTAATTCCTTATTGGGTGTATGAACCTAGAAGAGACTGAATTACCATAAAATAATTGTACCACAGATCTCTTCACGGACCACTGAAATTTTAGCTGGTCATTAAATAACCCTACCTCTCCTCTTTCACTGCCTCTAAAGGAACAGAAGGACAAGTGCAGCACTTGTAGAGTGGTCACAGGAAAGTGCCGGCAACACACAGACATTGTTTTCACAACTTATTTTGTAAGTGTGATGAAAGTCAGAAGTAACCAATACCATCAGGCTGCAACAGAATCCTGATCTGTCTGAAACAGCGGACAGATTAGGCAAGAAGTACACTGTAATGAGTATAAAATATAAAATACTGTAATGAATATAAAATATAAGACATAATTTATTTTACCTATTCTCTTTTGATAAGCTGCTGGCAATGCAAGAAAAATGTGTATTTCAGTTGGCTTACAAATACAAACAGAAATGGCACACCCTTAAAAAGTCAAATATTGAACAATGTTGTAAAAGGTAAAAGCTTTATAAATAGGTTTGTTGGTTTTTTTTTCCCCAAATGTATATAGGTTTTAAAAAAAAATTATGTTTCATTTCCTAAACCTTGTTAAGATGGAACTAAGACTAAGTGACTGTATGAGTAGTATAAGAGCAAATTACTGCGTTTTTTTATTCTTATTTTTCGCTACTGCCCATTGCTGGAACCTCTGAAAATTAATACTGCCTAAATTAGTGCTGTGCTAAGGTACTGCCTTGACTTCTGTGGGCTGCAGAAGCCAGAAGCGCAGGAAGGAATAGCCTTGAGGAGTCCCAGGTACAGCATAGTGACAAGTGCGGCCGAACAGCTGTGAGGCTTTGCAGTACCTCAGCTAGCTCAGCATTGCCTTGTGTCATGTAAATAACAGGATTTCTTAATTCGGAAGGCTTGGAGGTTATTATTGTTGAAGGGAGTATCAAGTACTAATCTAGTTCAATTTTTAAAACTATCATTACTTTGATTTTCTTGTGTTTGTAATTATTTGATTTTGGGTAATAACTTGCAGTAATGCTACAATATTTTACACCCCAAAACACAGATGTACAGTCTGAAATACAACATTTCAATGTGTTTGTTTGTGTTTTGTTTTTTTCTTTTACTTTTTTGGGGATTAGTAATCAGAAATCTCATTTTATAAATACTGAACAGGAATCACAAGTGATGCGCTACTATCTGGTACGTCCTGTAGTTTGAAAGGAGGGGTACTTACTGATGCACCAAAACATGACAAAGTAAGCCAGAGTACACTAGCAGCTAAACTGCAGTCACATTATTAATCACTGCCTGAGCAACAACACAAATGACAAAAATGATCTGTGAATGTGTAGTTAGATATTTGATGTGGTGTTTGTAAGGAAAGCTTGATGAGAAGGAGAATTGACACAATTCACAGTGTCTGTTTTCTCATCTACCATTCCTAGGTCGTGCCTCCAGCACTGTTGTCTCCCCACACACCGGAGCCAGAACAAAGTAAAAAATGGGGAAACTCATAGTTTGGCAAATAAGTTGACGTTCTATGATTGCTGTGTACTCATTTGTTGCTTTCTCATTTCATGAGAAAAATTATTATAGTGAAAAATAATAGTCTGACTAGGTACCAGTGTAAGGTGGCTGAAATGTGTACAGGATTGACTGGTGAGTTCAGTGATGGTATTTCTGCTGCAGCAGAAAAAAAGAATGGCAGTTGAGATCTGTTACGTGACATTTTCTCATTTCCTCTGCTGCATAATGAACTTTCCCTATATAAAAATTTCCTTATAACATGAACATAATATGTACTTCACAGTATTCTTAACCATTTACAATTTATTACTGTTTGTAGAGAGCTGCTTTGGTGAAAAGCATAAGGTTTGTATAAAACATTATTTTGTACTTATGAATATTAATTGATGTCATTTTCCAAACAACTGCTTGGGTTCTATTTAAAGTGTAAATACATAAAACTTTACTATTAGAAGTCTTCTGAGTAGGCTGTGTTAAAAGAAGTACACAGAAAACAGAGTTTGCCAGTATGAAAAGCTTCCTGAAAGGTTTAGAAAGGCTCAGGTAGCTTAATGTGAATATACTGTACCACAGGAATACGCGTACCACAAACTTTGCTGTTGTACGATCATGCTTTGCAAAAGATTTATCCTGCAAAGCAAGGTAAGCCAATGCAAAAATGTGGCAGGCCCTAATACGGACATTGGGAAACTGCCTCACAGAAAGGTGAATGACATCAACCATTCAGATAATGCAGTAAAAAAATGCATAGAAAAATCTCATATTCATTCAAAAATATGCTATGAAAATATGAAAAAATACTAAGAAGAATTTGCATTTGGTTAACAGTGTGGCTGTAGATTAGATTTTCTAGCACCTGTAGGTTATTTTCGATGGGGGAGCAGACTGTGGTGGTGGTGGTGGTGGTGGTAGATGGTTGTAAATGACAGTGAAGGGCAAAAGTGGAGAATAAAAAACGAAAAGCAAAAGCAACTGAATAAATGGAGCTCACTAGCTGCAAAGTAGAGGTGTCTGGGAGCTATAAGAGAGGGAAGAGATATAAGTGGAAAATAATGAAATGGAATAGTATTCTGTATAACAGGAGATTATCAGGCTATTCACAGCCCAGTTTATGTGACAGAGCTTTTGTATTTCTTTCATGTCAAGAGTCCTACATTCTTAATCTACCAGTAACACACATAAATGGCTAAAGCGACATATTTTTCATGAAGAGGAAATCTCTTTTATCAAATGCTGGCCCAACTAGTCTATCTCCTTGATGATGCTATTTTGCCAGCTGGCTTCTTTACGAACTGTTTTATCTCGTTTTATTTATCCGCCACTTTTGCACATTACAGGAGGTTTCAATCTCCATTAAGTGTGAAAAGTGTGTTTTACTGAACTATTTGAGAAACAAATATAGATATTTATAAAATCATTTATCAAAAAACCCTGAGGAAACTGTCAGTGGAGTGATATCTAGTTTAATTTGGAAAATGATGTTTTAGAAATGGGCACTAGACATTTTCTATTTATCATATTTTAGTGAAGATGGATATTACTTGCTCTTTTTCCTTTTTTTTTTTTTTCCCTGGAAACAACAGCTCTGCAAATCCAACCTTGTCTCAAAGCTAAGCTGCATTGTCCAAGATTCACCGTCACTAAGGGTTGCGCAGTCACCGAGTTCAAATGTTTTTCTTCGGTCTACGTGTATTTATACATACCCTCCCCAGATGTCAAGGAGCAGTGTGCTGGGGCTTAAATTTTTAGTGTAGTGGTAGAACCACTCACGATTTACATGACCTTCTTCTCCAAAACATTGTGCCTAGCAAATAAAAAGAAGCAGACTTCTTCCTCTCACGGTATCTGTTGAGCAATATTTTCTTCATTGTGTTACAAGCACCTCCCTGTGAGGATTATTTTAATATGATTTTTAATATGATTTCACTGTGGTGCACATAGAATCATACAATCATAGAATCGTCAAGGTTGGAAAAGACCCTTAAGATCATCCAGTCCAACCGTTAACCCAGCACTGCCAAGCCCACCACTAAACCATGTCCCTAAGCACCACATCAACACATCTTTTAAATACCTCCAGGGATGGGGACTCAACCACTTCCCTGGGCAGCCTGTTCCAGTGCCTGACCACCCTCTCGGTGAAGAAGTTTTTCCTAATATCCAACCTAAACCTCCCCTGGCGCAGCTTGAGACCATTTCCTCTCGTCCTATCGCTTGTTACTTGGGAGAAGAGAGCGACCCCCACCTCGCTACAACCTCCTTTCAGGTAGTTGTAGAGAGCATGATCTATGCGTCTCTCACAAAAAGTCATACGCTAGAAAAGGGGGTCGCATCACGATCTGAAGGCACTGGCACTACTTCTGAGTTAAAGGGTCAGGAGATGAGGACGCTGGCCGGGTGGTGGCGGTTTGCGCGGTCGGCTTCGCCGCGCCGTTTGTCTCGGGGGTTTGACGCACACAAGCTAAAGCACGAAAACTGAAAGCAATAGCTTATTTACCATAGTAAACTTCAGCAGTAGTTTTATATTCAAATGAAAACCCTGAAAGCAAACTCCCGGTAATCAATTCAAACCCAGCCAGGTAATGACTCAGCCGGGACTCCTCCATTTCCAGCAAGTCAGAAAAAGGGTCACGTCAGAGCTTCATTAGAAGCCCCTTTATTCTTTGTCCAAGTTTGTTTAGATTAGCAATGTGATAAATAGCAACACTGAAACCTCTTAAATGCTAGATTACTTGTTCGTTAGTAAATTATATCTAATTCAACCCACCCTGTACCAAGTGAGTACCTGAGATGTCTGCTTTCGATACGCTCACCAAACAGGAAGGATATGCAATCTTGTAATGCAACAAATTAAAAGCTTTTACGGTTTTGATACCTCACATATAAAGCGATTTTATATCTGGAAAGTCTTCTAAGTAGAATCATTTAGATTCAGAGTTACTGCATTATAAACGTTTTACAACTCATTGATCTTTAAATACGCAATTGTACTTGTCAATAATGTTACAGAAAAATCTTTTTCAGCAACTTTTTTTGGCAAAAAACATAGGAAAATAAAATTATCTAGAGTTGCTCATACATACAGATAGTTTAACTGCTGAGCTACAATGACATGAAAATAAGTATTTAATAGTGAAGGGAAAAAATGACATTTGTGAATTTTTTTCAAGCAGTCTCAGCTCCTGGGGAAGGACAGAACAAATCTGGGAGCTGAACTAAGCAGTTGGTGGCTAGCTTATAAATGTTGTTTGGGAGAGCTCAACTGTTTATTTTCCTACTTCATGAACAACAAGACGTAGATTTTGTTAGTCTTAATGTAGGTTGTGGAAGTTCAAACGCCGAAACTGCTATTTTTTATATATTCAGCACTGCCATCTAGTGGACATGATTGGAGTGAGCGACCATTTCTTTTCAAGAGTCAAAGAGGTTTAGGCAGATAAAATAATCACACATTTAAAATTCTTCATAAAATTTAAAAAATGAAAGCTACAAGAATAATACTTTACTACTGTGGATTTTTATAATCACAAAAGGTACGCTCAACTTATAGTCATATTTTGTATGTCACCACATGAAAGACAAACAGCCACAATGAAAGTCTAGATTAAAAATAGCGGTAATGAAATAAAAGTTCATTCCTGCTTTCGTTTATCTTGTTTTTAGGAAAATTAAAATTATTTTAATATTATTATTGGCACCAATAATGCAGACTAAGTCATTTAGTGAAAATTTAATATAACATGAATACAACATGAATAATCCAGCATAAACCTTGTGCACAAACTAAAGGATGTGGTTGCAAGGGAAGGAGAAACAGGTAACTTGCTCAGAATTTAGTAAATATTCTCTTTTTCTACATGGAAAAGGCTAAAGGATCTGTTACTGTAAAAACGGGATTTGAAATCGGAGGCAAAACCCCCCGATAGTAGCATGGAAGAGATCTACAAATGAAATGGTGGTGGTGAGGAATGGTGACTATTTACTGGAAGGTCAGATTGCAGTCTGTAAAACAGCTTTTAAGTAAAGCAGGAGGTCATATAGTGGCATATTTCATACAGCATTTCTATTATCGCAGGCCTGTGGGATTCCTAATTTTGGACCAGAATAACACAGCGTTAGATGTAGCACAAACATAAACAAAATAGACAGCTCCTGCCAAAAGAGTTTATTATATAAGAGAAAAGAAGTTAATGCAAACAGAGGGAGAAACAGAGATATCAGATAAGAGAAAACAAATGCGTATAAACAAGAGGGGAATTTCAGGAAATATTGTAATACTGGTTAGAATGATGAGCAGACTCGATAGCAGATGTAATCATAGAAACGTTAAATTTGTATACGTGGTGTGGCAAAGTTTTAAGGTGGCATATGCATATATTACAAATTAACCTGTGTAGCTCACTACTGTAATCAAGAATTGATAAAGAATCAATAGGAATTTACTGAGAAGAAGTTGACTTCTCCATAGGACCATCCTATGAAAACTTCCAGTTTCCATCTGTGTCACCCATCTGTGACTCCACTGGCTACAGCTGCCAAAAGATAACACTGAGCTGGATTTAAAGTAGGTCTAGACATTTGCGGTCAGAAAGAAATGTGGCAAGACATGGCTAAGGTTGCTGAATACTCCATTGATTGATTAAGCTTTGTCAAATGGCAACTTTCTGAGCTGGTATTCTCAGGCATGCCTGCCCAGCAGGCTTAACTCACCTGGGCAACACCTGGGTTTAAGCAAGTAGGAGCAGCCCCACTGGAGAAGTAACACTGAATTAAACTCACTGATGCATAAATCATGGATCCACTCGTGTAAAGCACTGCTGCGTACACGCAAGTTTTAGTCTCGTTCTGAGCCGATACATTAATATTATTTCTTAATGGACTGTAGGAGAACCTCTGTTCTGTCGGATACGCAGGCAGCACTACGGGAGTGACAGGGTGGCTTTAGCAGCAGAGCTCGCAGCGTGCTCATCTCAGGCTCCTGCAGTACCCCTCTGTGTGTTTTCAGGCACTAATTCTCTGGCCAGCCTTGACAAAGAAACTTGATGAAAAGGGTATTCAGATTTTACAAAGTTCTGGGACTTAGAAATTGTTGTTTCCTGAATACATTTAAATCCAAGAACAATTTTTAAATACCTTACATAAAAAGCAATAATGAATGTTCATGTTCTTCCTCCTAATTGTGTTTCCCTGATCACGGTTCCTCAACTGCAGTCTTCCAGAACAGAGGTTGCAGAAGAGGAAAGGATTTGGTACCTAATGTAAAGTCTGTGGAAACTGTGAATATTTATCACCTCAGAAAATCAGTACGTGATTCTCCCATGCTGAACACCCAAAATTATTAGATTTGAAAATACCTTCCTTCCCATATCTGAGTTTCCAGTTCACAACAGTTAACTCAGGACAATACTTCCTCATATAACAGAGATTCAGAAAATATGTGCTGCGTAAAGTTTGGGTAGTGTACAGATAAGGATGGTTTCCATTAACTGCCGTCTAACTTGTGATATCTAATATGATCTTGTACAATTAATACATTCACACAGCATGATTAAATAGCATAATTCAATTGTGCCAGCATATATCTTAACTTCTAAGAGTTTAATTTTACAAGCTTGTTGCTAATGCTACCACTAAAAAAGAGCCTTCAGCCCTGCAAAAAGGTGAGAGTGCCACAGACACAATGTAACACTTGCAGGAAATAACAAGCAATCAAAAGCAGAAAGTTATAACCCCTCTCCCCCCAGCAAATGGAAGAGAGTTAAACCAGCAAAGCAGAAAAAGAGAGGGTTCAGATTGAAAACAGAGAAGGCTGAAATGGTGTTTAAAATGTCTAGAAAGAGCTAATAAAACTAATTAAAAAAACAGAGAAAATTATTAAGGCTTAATGAAAAAGTTGTAAGCACTGGAAATGAAACGGGCAAGGGCTTGATTTGAAAACAGGAAAAGGAATTATTTTGTTGAGTTCTGAGTAATTCGAACAATGGAGAGCTTTCCAAAATAAACGTCTGTTTTCCAGAAAACTATGTCTCTGTAGATACTTATACTGTATACTCTAAATGAATCCTTTTTTTAGCCTTAATAAAACATAAATATTGATGCAGAGACATTTCTGGAGAACCTCCTTAACATGCACAGGTTTTATGTAACACCTCTCACATTAACATGCTTTTAATTTTTCAGTGAAATG
Organism: Nipponia nippon; assembly: GCF_047370975.1. Lineage (NCBI taxonomy): Eukaryota > Metazoa > Chordata > Aves > Pelecaniformes > Threskiornithidae > Nipponia > Nipponia nippon. The sequence goes on along the minus strand of NW_028262290.1, from coordinate 152,585,517 downwards.
CTGCAGAAGCACGTGTATCCTTGGCACTCCATTTGCCCTGGTTAATTTTTCTGTCACCTAGGCGCTTCTAGGAAACCTGCCCCCAATACTTTTTAAATTTAAAATTTAAATTTTAAAAGATGAAACGTAAGATTCTATTCCACTTTGACAGGAACAAAGTTGGATCAGCTATATTTAGCAGCAGGTACTGGAGGGTCCTAAAGTCTGGCCAGTATTAAGGGATATATTCACAGCAGCAATGCATAGTCATATTTAAGGCTGATACTATACATATTTTAAAACAAGACGCTAAAGGTGCAATTTATCTGAACCAGTTTCACTAGGTTTCCTCTGTAACAGAGCCTTGGATGCTATTTATCCCATCCTAATGTAGAAATCTAAAATGAGGTAAATGACTTGCCTGCTTCCCTCAGTGTAAAAGGGGGGGGGGGATCTAAAATGACTAGCTCAGCTCTGGAAATCTACTTTGTAGATGCAGAACTAGCCTATTTGAGAATCTCCCTACTGCATCTCAAACAAAAAAAATGATGTCACCATACTATTGCTCACTACTTGAAGGCAAGTGTACTGAATAACCTCTGCAGTGAATGGATGGAAAGGAGATTTCCGGAAAACATTCTGGGTGTTTACCACGTTATAAACATTTCTGTATTTTGATGCTCTTTGGCTATATCTACACCCACAAAAGTGATACAACACATCTGTAGAAAAGAACTGTTGGCGCTGAGGACTTCATATCCACACTACATGATTTTCAGAGGTTTTACTTCAGACTTTTGATCCCGTGCACATTAACAGTTGACTGGCTGGACTACCTGCTGATGTACTTGCCTGATGATTACATAATTTTGGACAATTCTTTTTTTACAGCTGTTCACGTAAAGACCACTGGCAAACCGAGAGCCTAAAACATTCATATTTTTTAAAACTGAAGTTCAATTAGCTCTGTCATACTTTTTGAATATACATAGAAACAAGATATTTTGAAGTGCCATAATTATGTAAACCTGATACCTACATACAATTTTACAAAGATACAGAAATATGCACTATGACAATCTCTTATTCAATGTGGACTGCAGAGTGAGCACTCTTATCGTACGCCTATACGACTTGATTTTCCGTTTTCTAGTAAAGTGCCTCTTTATTCAAGACATATTTCAGCTTCCTTCTGCAGAACTGAGGAACTAGACTTGACTTTTAATAAAAAAGCAGCCTAAGCAATATTTTTGCACAACCAAGGGAAAAAAAGATATTTAAGAATTTGAAGTCAGTGGTTTTATACGTGCACATGTAGAAATACATCTCTGGCTGTCACCCAGGCCTGAAGAAGTTTGTTCTGGAAGTTACAAGGAGAACTGTAAAAGAATTTTCAGTCACTTTTCATAACACAACCTCACTGTACCAGCTGTGTATTTCCAGTGTTGCTGTTTTCAGTTGGAAAGGAAAAGAGTACTTGAATAGCACCTAAAGGAGGATACAGGTATGAAAACTCTCTTGCATAATAAGAGCAGCTGTGTGGCATTTCCATACTTAAACAAACAAACAAAGATGTGGGCTGAAATCAAACACAGGTTTCCCTCTGGCAGGAAACATACTCCAAGTAACAGAAAAAAGAAATTAGAATTATAAATGTGTTATATTTGAGTGATGCAGCAATTATATTAGTAATTACTATACTGAATTTGGTATTTTTCTCTGAGTTAATTTTCTTATTTTCCTCCTACCCCTCACATACCTGAACTTCTTAAGAGAAAAGAAAAACAAATTGAAATAGCAAAATTGATAGTGAGCTATTTTTAAGATTTTCTGAACATGGATACCTTTTACAAAGGAAATAAAAAGCATGTACTTTAAAAGTATTTCGTATGATATGATGGAACACAGGCACATGAGGGAAAAATAGTAAGGAGATTATATAATACCGTAAGGAGATACTACTTATTTCTTTGTAATCTAGTAAGCGTCTCTTAAAGGATCTCTTAAGAGCAATCTTTACCCACAGAAGGGATACAGTTACTGAAAAGGAAATACTTCAAGTTGTTCAAATATGTAAGAATGCATGGGTTCAGGAGCATTAGAAGATGCAAAAATTTGCGGAGGGAAGATGCAAGAAACTGCCACAAGAAAATTCAAGTGTGTTTCTGTAGCGTTGCATGTTAAACTAACCCCCAGTTCATTTGGAGAGGGGGAAGAGAAACAGGCTTCGGCAATCAGATGTCTTTCTCCTGCTCTCAGGAATTACAGTAGGTATCCCTCTGCCAACAGCTTGCAGAGCCATGGTAAATCGATAAAAAAGTTACACTTTTGCACCTAACTTTTTATGGTTTTACACGTTTTCTGATGTACTTCAGAACCATCCTCTCGTCTGTCAGCCCCATAGCCTTTCTTCCATGAAAACCAGAGATGGCTTTAAAACAAATCCTGTTTTTGACTCTGGGACAAGCCTCAGGAAACAGGCCCACACCTTCCTGCAAAATGGAAGGAACCAGACTTTCGTTGCTGTACGAACCGAGAAGAGAGGGAGCTGTGAGTGCTCTCTGAGCGGCCGGTTGCTGTTTAGCCCAGGGACTCAGGGCGAGCCCCGAAGGCACAGACACAGGCCATCTCTCACAGGGAAAACACACGGGCTCCGAGCACGTCAAGACTTTACACTACTTTGTCTCCACAGCGATTTCACTTGGTTACTTCGAGTTAAAAACTTTCTGTTGCAGTTTTCCGCCCAGGAGGCGGCAAGGCCAGCGGCGGGCGCCCTGCCCAGGCGGCTGGAGCAGGCGGGCAGCCGGGGCCAGGGCCGGGGCGGGGCGGCCCGGCCCAGCACCGCCGCTACACGGGGCCTTTTCCACTCGAGCCGGTGCTGGAAGTGGACGCAAGTCCCCGCCGGGAGCCAGGGGCTGGCGGCCGCCCGCTCCCTCCGCGGCGAGACGGGGACGCCTCCACCTTCTGGCGGAAACGGCGCTCTCCTCAAACCAACCCCCGGGCACCGAAACACCCCGCGCCCGGGGGAGGGACCCCGCACAGGGCTCGGCCTCCCCGACACCTGCAGAGCCGCAGACGGCGTCGGAGCAACGGCCGACGCAACCACCGCCCCGCCGCCCGCCGCGACTCCATTTCGGGTGGCGCGGCGGCCCGGCCCCGCCGTCCCCAGCGGGAGGGCGCCGCGCATGCGCGGAAGGGGAACCGCCACCAACGGGGGAGCAACGCCTGCGCGGGGGCCCGCCGGGACATGCGCCCTGCGGCCCCGGCCGGCCCGCTGCGGGGAAGTGCGGCCGCCCGCGCTTGCCGTAGAGCGGGCCGTACCAAGCCCCTCTCCTCGGGCGGGGGGAGCGGGGCCGGGAAGTGACGGTGCGCCGGGACCCGTCGGCCCCCGCCCCTCCTGTCGCCGGCGGGGAGAGCCCGAGGGCGGCGGCGCGGGGCGCGCAGCGCGGCGGGTGAGGAAGCGGCGCGGCGGCAGCGCGGGGGGCGCGCGGCCGCGCCGCACCCCGACCCCGGCAGTGGCGGCGCCGGCGGAGGGGCGGGGCGCGGGGGGCGAGCGGCTGGGTAATGGCAGCGCTGTGAGGACGGAGCGGGGCAGGGACCGCGGCCGCAGGGCAGGGAGCGAGGGAGGCCGGCGGGCGGGCGTCGCTGACTCGGGCCCCTTGCCGCCAGGTAACCCCGCTCGCCCGGCCCGGCCCGGCCGGGAGCGCCGCCGGGCCGAGGGGAGGGAACCCCGCGCTCCCGGGGGAGGCGGCGGTCCCCGTCCCCCCGCGCTGTGGGCGGCCGGGCCGGGCGCGTCTGGGGGCGCGGAGGCCCTGCCTCCCGGCCCCCCGCCCGCCGCCCCGCGGGGCCCTGCCCGCCGGGGTCTGCCGCTGCGCCGGGCCCGCCCCGAGCACCCGTCCCTGGGCGCCGTTGGGGCGGCAGCGCCCTCCCCCCGCGGGGGCCGGCGGGGGGGCGCGGGCCGGGCCCTGCCCTGCCCTTGCCCGGCGCGGAGGGTGTGGTGCGGCCGCCCCGGCGGGGCCGGTCAGCTCCGCGCTGCGCCCTGCCTCCTCGGCCGGTTTCGCTTTTGTTTTGGCGGGGAGGGGAGGCGGGGAGCGCCCGTCCCCTGCCCGCCGCCCGCCGCGGGGGGCCGTGGGCAGCGGGGTCCGCCCGCCGCTGCCGGCCGGGGGCACGGCGCGGGGCGGGGGGGGCAGCGGTGTTCCCATGCTGGACGCGGGCTCTCCTGTCCTTGGCTGTTCGCACACCACCAGCTTGTGACACCGTTTCTCGAGAGGGTTAAATAGTCTGGAAATTTGGGGAATGTTTTGACGCTGGCCAAAAACCTACATTTATTTGCGTGAACAAATATATTCAGTATGACAGCAGTAAGTTTCAAAGAATGAGGCGATGGAAGCAACGTCCTTTCGTTTTCCTCATGTGTAAATACGTTTCAACAATATCTCCTTACCTTAGGGCTTGTCAAACAGGTATGCTTTGGCCCCCCCTCCCCCCCCTGGATAGCATAAACCCAAGGGCAGATGTTCTGCTCTGCTGTAATTTTTGCCATGGAGGTTACTTGCATGCGTACCAGACATTTAATACTCTAAGCTGGTGAGCTTTGTCTGCTGCAGATGCTGAAGCACAGCAAACCCCCCAAACCCCAGCGTCTTACAGAAAAAGTTATACTGCATTTGTTAATGTGTCTATAAACCAGGTTTAAATTCATTTTGACATGAAAGCTGTAAGAGAATGCCAAATAACAGCCAGCTCTGTCTTAAACGGTTTAACCCCAGAATACCTTTACGACTATATGGATGCATAGTGCTTTAGATATTACTAGGTTTTGGTGATTCTAAACACAGTGTTACTGATTCTGTGTGATGTGTTGTTGGGAAGACTTTTTCTTCACCCTTCCTTCCTCCCCTCAGTTTTGCTTATTTGTGAAGGAATGGCTCTTTTACCCTGGAGGTACCAAGTGCATTTCAGAGAGAGCAGCCTATAACATAACACTCAACTAAGTCTAACTTCATTACCGCAAGAATTTCTTAGGTTTCTTAAAATTTTTGTGGACCGTTATTATTTTTTCTTGGGGTCAGCTGAAAATACTCTTGTGTTTTACAGCTTTTTATAATATTAGAGCTTTTAGAAGACTACTGTTTTTTTCTTTCTCCCCCCCTCCTTGCTCCTGGAGGTGAGCTCTACTGTTGTTTACTTCTACTGAGGTTCATGTTTCTTTGAAACATACATCAGTTTGTGTTTTTCAGCTTACTTTCTTTGATGGATATCTATTTGTTTTGTCAATTCTCACTGATTTTCTGTGTAGTAAGCTGCAACTGACATACATGGATTGAAGATTTTTTTTTTTTATTTCCAAAAGTGGTATTAGCCATGTTGCAAATATAACTTAAATGTTTCTGCTGGACTGAAAGTATTTATGCACCACTTACTGAGCTTTAGTTCTTCTTAAAAAAGTTTCCTGTTCATAAAACCTAGGATAATACCACTTCCTCGATATTACTTAGTTGCTACTCAGTTTCTTTATGAAATCAAAGCAAATGTGGGTTGGGTAATACATTGATTACATTTTGAACGGAAGCTGTTGTGTTGCAGGTAGAGGAGAACAACCCTCTGCGGTTCCTGAATTCACAGCAGTTAAGGAGCTTGGTTAGTCAGGGTGGCATTTTGTATGCATACAGTGTAAAAGTTGCATCTGGTTTTTTTTTTTTTTTCTCTTAAACTGAGAAGCTATATATCATGCAGTTTGAGAGAACTAATCTGCCACTTGAGAAAAATTAAGAGCTAGTAGCGGTTAAGGTAGTAAGCTGGTTGCTAAATAGTTTTTTAGCATAACATTTGATTCTTTCCCTTATAGAGGTGTGCCTCTTGTGCTAAAAGTCTGTTTGTCACTATCTTTTTTTTTTTTTTTTTTTCCCCTTCTGACCTTGAAAATTTGGGAAGACAAGTTTGAGTCACTTGTCCATCTATTTGAAATGGAAATAAAAGTATTCTTTCCACTTTTTTGGTTTAGTCTTACAATGTCGTGTTTCTGAGCAGGAACTAGCCTTGCTTTGTGCATGGAATGCCACACATCAGGTCCTTTCTAGATTAGGTGCATAGGACAGAGACAAATAGAAACAAAGAAGAGGCCTTCACAGTTGTCTCTCTCAGGACCTCTTTTTAAAAATTACCTTACTTTTTTCCTGGTTTTATTTAAGTAATTTAATGTTTTTCTTTCAGTGAATCTCTTCTAGAATTTTTGATATGAAATAACTAAAACAGCTTCTGTATTTTCAAGCCATGTCATATTTGAAAGAATTCACTGTGTGTCCTGCTGCACGGTGCAATAAGCTGCACAAGCTCTGCATAATGCTCTGTGTTTAGATGTGTTTTCTTTTTGTCATCCTGATCAGAGCTTTCGGGTTTTGTGGCTTTTTAAATATAACACTAAAAATGTCTAATGAAAGCTTGAGGTGAACATAGGCTACAAACTGACAGTAGTAATTTCCAGTATTCTGGTAATACGTTCAGTGTATTCCTGCCCAAAATTCTCTCAGATACAGCTGAAACAGTCTTTGCATAAAAGTGAACAAACAAAAATTTACAGGAAAGTTGTTTTCTTCATATGGCACTGTTAAACGGGCAGCTTGGTAAGGTGATGAACTTCATGAGGTACGATGTTTTTAGATAAATTGGTGTTATCTTATGGGCCGTTCATGCAACATTAATGTTCTGTAAGGTTAAAAATAAGGGCTTGTGAGCTTCATTTTGGAGGGTGGCGAAGCAGTGGTGGGTGTTCTTTGTGTTGCTGTATCATGGTGGTGCAACAGTGTACAAAGTTTAAATTGAAAAAATTGAAGGAAATGTATTTTTTTTTTTAATGATTGTGCAATGTTGTCTGACACGTTTAATTCTTCTACAGATTAACACTAAAGCCCCACAATGTCCTTGAAACCACGAGTAGTTGACTTTGATGAAACATGGAACAAACTTTTAACAACAATTAAAGCTGTTGTTATGTTGGATTATGTTGAAAGAGCAACGTGGAATGATCGCTTCTCGTATCCTTTAAGTGAAAATCTGACTTAATGTGCTTGTATGATGTGTTTAGCACGGAGGAGGCCTGCATTATATAACAATTTCTGTGGTCTTGATCAGAAGCCCCTTGTAAGGTTGAATCAGTTATTAAGCCTGTGGTTCAGTGGATATGTTGAAAGGGATGGGAAATTCTGCCTATTTGGGAAGTAATGTATATGAAAATCACCACGGTAATAAAAAGTAAACCAGTTTGAGTTTTACTCATTTTTAGTAGCTCTAATACTTAGGTTATGCTATAGCTGTTCACAAAAGTACATCTATTGAATTTCCCCTATTCTGATAATGAGTTTTTCTTGTATGCTTAAGTGTGTGTGTAGCAGGGGAAACACCTAAGACAGAGAATGCACACCTTTAATTTTGGGGAGGGGGTGAGGAGGGGTTAGGTTGTTCTGTTTAAAGATGTCTCCCTCTATTTTGCACTTGTAAGTGTACTGATGACTACCATATTAGACATTTCTATAACAAGGGTTTATAAAAAAACCCTTCCTTTCCCTCCGCTGTTACTGCCTCTCTATTCCTGACAGTTAGGCTATGTTTAAAAATAATTATTCTTTCTAGCTGTGAACATATGGTCTTGCTGTTCAAGTCACAGCTGTACATATATTGTTGTAGTGAAAGGTTTGCATTTTACTTATAAAATGGACTAGTAATTTTTTACAAGATTTAAGTTTCAGTGAACTTCTTGTAAAAGAAGTATAACTATTCTAACCAGTTATACTGTGCTCTGTGCCTATGCATTCATTAGCCATTACAGTGTGGTGAATAATTAGAGAATTTTAGGAGGCTTTGCAGCTGTTCTGCAGCAATTTGACTGAGTTTGGTTTAATTATAGGGGGGAAGAATGGTTTAGACTTATTTATCGATTTGTTAATTCTCTGGATGAAAAAAGAACCTCCTGAGAAGATCCTTATACATAGATTTTTACAACATAAGCTTGTTCTGTGTGCAGGCGCTAGACTCTAAAGTCTGTTCTCTTTCTGAATGTGTTACCACTTCTCGGAATTGCTTTTCCATGTGCCTGTGTTTTGAGTGTGTGCATGTGTATAAATACATAAAAGAAAAATTTAGTTGCTCATAGTCCTTGTGGAGCCTTGTTCTATGGTGCAATAATCTTTAAGGAGCTCTTTCATTTTAAAACTTTGTAATTAATTTCTGGGGGCAAGACTCTTCACCTGGTCTTGGAGTCAAGTTCAAATTACTCCAAAATTTACAGACTTTTTGAATTAATTAGCTGTGCACTTATGTGCTGACAAATTGTGCTGTAGTCATTCTTTGTAAGCAGTTTTTAAGAACTGCATATTTCAGTCTTCAACAAGTGGTTAACTTCTGTTGCTTAAAACTCTAGACATTTAAACAAGGGCACCTAAAATAGATTTAAATCTAAAATAATAATTAAATGAGAAATTATCACACTCGTTTCATTTAGAACTTCTTATGTGGGGGCCTGGTACACAAGTCTGCTGTTGATCCTCTTTTGGGATTTACTCCAGTTGATTGGACATCAGAAAGGGAATGCTTATGAATAGCAGACTCAGGAAGCAGTCTTGGAAGAATCATTTGGCATGTAATTCTTAAGACCTTACTTACTATCATCTCTTAATTCTGTTCCTTGGAAAGTGGCACTATTAGTGCCTAATTTGGCACAGGCAAGAGCCTTTTGGCTTATTCTCTATGGCTGAAGGGCCTGAGGAGCTTGTGCGCCTTGTAACTTCCAGCTTAAATGTTGGTTTTTCAGTACTTCTGTTACCTTTAACCAAACTGTATGTTTTAACACAAACTGCTCACTGAGTATTCAACAACTGGGTGAAAGTGGTAGTTCTATACAGCTGGTATGAAAGCTTTTTCCAGGTTTTAAATATATAAAGAAAACTAAAGTATTAATGATATCTTTTAGGAAGATGTGGCATTTAAAAAATACATCTTGTTCTTTGTTAGCTTTTTATTCTCTGTTAAATTCAATTTAATTGGAGTAATGTGTTTCTAAACATCTACAGGGAATTTAAAGGAAATGTCATATTACCTATTTTTCTTGCTACTTAATAAGCATAATAAAAAGGTGACAGATGATTTGAACTATGTCTTAATGAAATTCATACGGGTTATTTCACTGATTAGAGTACCACTTGATCTTTGTTGTCTCTCTATAGTTGAAACAGTGATGTGGAAACAAAGGGTAAGATAGAGCAAAGAATCATGTTTTCAGTCTGCAGCAGTGAATTCTAAGAAGTGCTTGCTTTCTCTTGTCCTGCTTGAGACAGCTGAGATCAAATGGTGTATGCAGACTAATAGTATTTTAGGGGTGAGAGTCTTGTACTGTGCAAGTTCCACTTGTAGAACTAATTTTTGCCTCACTACTTCCCCAAACTTGTTTGTCTTGAATATAATGTTTTCTTTGTAACTCTGATGGTAATTTTATTGTTTAACATCGTTTATCTTTAAATATAGCTTATCTCAAACTTGAAATGCTAGAACGGTAATGAGCTGGGAACCGCAACTGTGTAAGAGAGAAAATCTTATGGAAAAGATCACTTGAAAGACCATATGTCACTTTATTTAAACTGTGAGTCATCTTGAGCCACCTCTGACCTTCAGATTTCCTTTCAGGTTCTCTGCAGAAAGAAATGTTTCTGGAGTTGTTTCATTGTCTGGTAAATGAGTGACGGTTATGTCTTTCTATTTGAGGTATTTTTTACAATAATTTGGTTATTATGAATGCTTCGTATAACTTTTAAGACTTTGCTTCTAACTGTTCAGTAGGCTAGGGAGTGCTCTTTAAGTTAAGAGGCTGATCAAGCTTGATTAGAGAGTGGTAGTTCATCTGTACTTTGATAACTATCTTTTAGCAGTAGAACTATTTTGAACGGCTAGAACATCAGGATCTTCCTGTTGTTGTCTTGGGTTTTCCACCAACTGAGTAAATAGGATGAAGAGTACCCAGGGGGGAAGGTAGCCGTACTGCAAACAGAACTATTTTAAAAGTATGCAACATGGCCACCTGCTTTTTTCCACTTTCCTGCATGTTTGTTCTCCCTCCTCTAATCCTGCATTTTACCAGGATCCTATGATGAACCAGAAACTTCTAAACATGTATCTTTAACGTAAGAACCAACCCAAAGAGCAGGAAGAGTAAATAAAGTTCGTATGATTATGTTTCTTTCTGACCGTGAGTCCTCAAGTGCTCTATGAATTTTGATTCTGCTACACAGGAAGACCAACAATCACAAAAATTTTCCAAAAGCGCTACTTCGGTCTTCCAGAGAAGATCTATTCAAAACCTTCTGCTAATATATGTTCTTAACTACATACTTTTTTTAACCCTGAGGACAATATTTGTGAGCTTTTATGGCCTTGGATACAGTATTTTCTTGTTGATGGTCTTTTTTTCTTTTTTCCCCTTAGTTTGGAATTGCTTCAGTTTCCCATTGCTGGGTAACGCCCCTCAAATAGCAACTACTGGAGCACTTAAATTGCACAAGGCTTTTGATGTTCTTGTTGTCAACACAGAGTGAAGGCCCCTAAGCAGCAGTTTGGCTTCAGCTTCCTCTGACCTTTCTCACCCTGCAAAACTACATGCTGAACTGGAAGGACAGATGGCTTTCACCATTAAAGATAAATTATTGAACAGTAAAGGCTTCTTCCTGGTCTTCTAATGGACAGCAGCACAAAAAAAATGTGCTTTAAGTTTATGGAGTAAAATACCAGTGATGATTAATGATTCATCTCCCCTCAAAGATTTTTTGTTGTTGAGATTCACAACACACTGAACACTACACTTAAATTTGGATTCTGGACTGCAAGATGTAGTTAGATGAATAAACTACTACAAATTGAGCAAGAATGTAAACGTTCTATAGCAAAGCTATTCCGTAATGTGTTTTTGAGACTCACGGTAGCTCTTTTTTGTAGAAATCCAGAGAAACTTAGTATCCATCAAGTAGAATTTGCTGTTGATTTTTATCATTTGGTTGATACAGGAAAACGTGAGGTGCCAGTGGACGTGCTTCTGTGATTAAGCTGTTAGTTTAATTTCAGCAGGTATGCAAACTGCGTGTTGTCTGTCAAGGAAGAATACTAGATTCAGCTTTCTTCATTCGTAAGAATATGCGACTGTTCCCTAGAATAAGGAAACGCATGTTTGGAAGATGTGCATTTTCATGAAGGAGTACAGATACTGTTTTCATTATTAAATAGGTTTATGACAACTAAGAAACTTGTTTACAACAGTCAGGTCATCTGAACTCCTAACTGAAGCCTAGGGCACAGAGGCTAGATAAATTCAGAGATACTTGTTTGCTGCTTTCATCAGATAAGCTGCCACTATTATTTTCTTGTGCTGTTGTGGTGAAGACTGCCTGTTTCCTCTAACTTTGAAGTAAGTAGTTCTTGTAGCAGACATCCGTAACAGTTTTGGTGATTCAGATAGTGTAGTTGTGGATCTAAAGAGAAAAGTCATGTCCCCTTTGCTTGTGAGTAGCTTACAAAGATTTCTAATTCTGGAATTTGCATTCTCAGAAATCTCTTATCTGCGTAGTAAAGAGGCTTGTGATCTGAATGGTACTGAGGATGGGTTGGACTAAGGACCATCCTTGGACTGACAGCATTTGTTTGGGGCGGGGGGAATGTGTGAAAAACAATTGTTCTTTACAATCTATTTAAGAAAACCTGTCATTCCTCACTGCTAATTTAATAGTTTGTTTTGATATTTTATTGGTCATAACTTTGTAAGTTGGTGTAATGCAATGCTAGCTACTGTTACAAAGCAGTGAATGTTGCTAGTTTTGTTTGGGGTTTCCCTTTGATGCTTCTTGCTATTTTGAGGAGAATTCTGATAAAGATGATCTATATGGATGAAATAACTGTACTGGAGATTAGACTCTGATTAGGCTCTCCGAGATTCAAGTTGCCAAATAAAGGCTTTTTCCATTTAGTTGTCCTACATCAGTATCTTCTCTGTTTTGAGTAGTACTTCTATATAAAAAATGAAACATGCTTTTGCGAAAAACTGTGTGATGAAAGCTTGAAGCTGTTCTGTAGACTAAGCAGGTGACTTGTCAACTGTTCTTATGTCTTGTACCTCCTTTTACACAGGCATGTGCTTTCTTTAAGGTAGACTAGAGGGAAGCTGATCTTTTGTCTTTTCTTAATTAAACCACTTACCTTAAAAGGTAATCTATACTAAATCATTATTTGTAGCGTGGCAGGCTTCATAAAATGCCTAGACTTAGTGGATAAGCATGATGTTTTTAAATAATTTTTGCAGAACTAGTTTATTTCCCACAGTTGTTCACCTGAAGCTTGACTTAATTCTTGCTTGACTTTACTGAAAGCAAAGTTCTTAATCATAAATTCTTTTCCTGACAAAGTATCAAGTTTAAAAAAGTCACTTGATATAAACCTTACAAACCAAAGGTGTAGCTCTGCAAGGTACTTTAGGGACAAAACCACCTTAAGGGGTTTAACTGTTTGCTGCTGCCCATTTAAGTGAGCAAGTATAACTGGTTTGTGTGGCTGTGATCTAAACAGGGTTACTGAAATGGTAATAATGGTTAAAAATAAAATGAAGTTTTTTGCATCCCCACCGCCATTGTGATGACCTAGTTTCCAGTCTCCCACAAAATTGTTTTACCTGTGGTCTTGGGGGGAATATGCAAGGGCGGTAAATTGTTTTGGACCTGGGGGAGGAAAACTTGAAGTTGGCTTCACTTAGTGTTTGCTCTGCTCCATACTTGGCTAATCACATTCTTAACCTAATCAGTGCTGCTTTCCATTATCCGAAGAGATTCTCAATTTCACTTTGGCTACAGATACAGAGGGAGAATTTTGGATGAAACTTCACTTTGAGATAATCATATGTTATTCATAGAAGGCAAATAAGTGGTAGAAGCCATGTCAATGTGGGGCTACCAGAAGTTTCAGGATCTTAGCTCTAACATACCCTCACTTTCTACTACTTAAGATTTATTATTGACACTGAAAACTTAGCTTCTTCACAAATCAGGACTTACACCAATATCAGAAAATGATCTATTTTATCTTTTGTGCTCAACTGTAAAAAGGTCTAAAATGTGTGTGTGAGGAAAAAAAGGTTCTGTAAATCTTAAATTTTGTTGATAAGTTTTCACACTTTAAGCAGACACAAACCTTGACTCTGAGCCCAGAGACATTTATGCTTTGTGTGTGGCCTATCCTGAACCTCTTGGAGAGAGACTTTATACTGAGACTAAAATTTTTTTGGAAAATCATGTACGCCATTTGCACAAGGTAACCTATACAGTTACTGATGTACGTGTAGGTATTGTTTGTCCTTTTTTGACTTTAGGGAGGCGGTTTGTTTGTTTTGTATGTGTGAAGGTATGCAGATTTTATGAGACTAAATCACAGATGACAGAATTTCAGAGACAGAATGTATATATCTATGTATCTGATATATACAACACATATGTCACACACCACTATGTAGACAGATACATGGATATCTGTCTATATGCAACACAAAAGAAAGAACTTTCTTTTTTAAGCCAACAATTACGGTTTATATAAAATATTCATTGTTGGCTTGAAGAGTAAGTTCGTTCTTTTCTGTTGAATGCTTATAATCAAACAAGTTACAGAAATGTCTTCGTTTTCCAAATGTGCTATTGTTTGTCATTAGCCTTCTGTTACAGTGTAAAAGTGTCTACTTTAGTGTCTTGGAAATTGATTGTATATACGCTACTCAAGAAAACCTCTGACATATGTGAGAAATAAAATAACAAATATGCTTGGGGGGGAGGAAGTAATAACAAATTATTTATTATGACGAATAACAATACTTGTATACCTATATAGCTGTGAATTAACTTCTGTCTCATCAGCTAAGACACCGAATTTCAACAGAATCATGATTCATCATGTTGAATATATAGGATGGATGAACAGTGTCTCCTTGTATTTCAGTAAAAAGAGAAACAGATGTAAATAAGATGTCCGCCTGTCTTTGGTGTCTGTATAGGGAATGAAGAATTGCAAATTCTGGATAGTACTGCTAAATGGCTTGATGCTATTTTCTGAGCTTAGGTACCTGTGTATTTGACAAGGTAGGCTGGGTATCTTAAAGGGTAGTTCCACTGGTTGCAGAGAGGATATCTCTGATGCTTTGGTAGACTAAATCAGTTCACTAAACTGGCAGACAACTCAGCCAAAGAAGTTGTTCTTCATTTATTTAGTGAGCTGAATGAGCTCGCTGAGGATAATCAGGCAGGTGCCAGCACAGTTGAAGCTGTGGGAAGTAGCAGAAAGCATACATCTGGTTTTTTAAATTGGCTGTCCACCGTTTGTCTCGGAAATAATGTTGGAAAACCTTTGCAAAAATCATCCTGCAGAGGTAAGCACTCTCAATTCTGTTTTGTCTGCTAGCTTTCCTCTTTTACATTATTTTTGCATTGGCTTCTTTGCTGCTTGAGCCAGAGTTTAAAATTACACACTCTAGCTAGAATTATAATTGAATTCCTAGGATCTCATCCTCCTTCACCTATCATACGAATTTGTTTAAATTGTTGAACTTATTCCTTTGATGTATGAATATATTTTGAGAAGTTCAGTACATCAGCAACTTCATAGGTGATGATTCACTTAAGTTCCAAAAGATTGGGCCTAGATTTACAGAACTTAAGACATGTTTAAGTTTGCACAAATCTGTGCTTTGTTAAACTTGTTTTCTTCCAGGATTCTTGGTAAGTATAAGGGCTTGTCTAACCAGTAAGGCATACTGATATTAAGCAGTTATAGTTAAGCAATTCCTATAGTGTGCATGTGGCTACATGAATTTAAAATTGATCTGTGTCAGTGAGGGAATAGTTACGTGAGGTACGCCACCAGTATGATGTGAGAATGTGAACCATGCTTACTCAAGCAAGTACTTCTGTAAAGACGAATGCAAACTAATACATTATAGAGATTGTTCTTTTTAAATGCAAAACAACTTCAGGTAGCTGGCTTACCAAAACTTCGTAGTATGAAGATTTGTTAGTTTTCTAGTCATTGCAACAATGTTATTTTTAGACTGGCTAAAGCTTAGGTGTGGTCTTAATTTTGAATCTGTGATTGTTATTCCAAAATGATAATCTTGTTACAACTTTCTATGTATGTATTCTGTGTTCATACTAATTTTAGCAGCGTGTGTGTGTGTGTCCTCCTTCACAGAGAGTTCTGGAAGCTGAAGAGCAAGTACTGGTTATGTATCACAGATACTGGGAAGAGTATAGCAAAGGGGCAGACTATATGGACTGTTTATACAGGTAAGCTTTGCAAATGAGTTTTTAAACTTTTGAAACTATTACAATGATCTGCAGCTTAAGTCTAAGAATGTTGCTTGAAGAGAGCAATAGCTGAATATGTCCCAGGTCAGTTTTGGAGAGAATATAGTTATGGTAGCAGAACATGAGAAAAAAGGAATAATGCTCCAACAAGTTTTTCTGTGCACTGCTCCTTACCGCTGCAGTCGTTATCTAAGAGGATTCCTACTATTCTTTCATTACTAATATATTCTACCTCTGTTGTTTCTGACGTTGCAGTGCCAAATATGTTGGTGCTACTCAACCCTGCAGTGAAGTAGCTCATAATTCCAGGTGTTCTCCTACAAGGATGGCATTGTACTGAAGTGTCCAGTTGAACCAACATGGTTTGTTTCAAAGCTTAGCCATGTACATTGGCAAAAACATAGCTTTCCCTTCTAGAATAACTTTTCAGACAAGGCTATGTCCTCTTTGGGTCTTTTCGGGTGAATGTTTGAACTGAAAGGATTGGAGAGGGAGAGAAAATTTTGTTTCTTTTCTGAGAACTTCAGAAACTAATAGACTAGTAACTACAGGCAATCAATTTTACAGTTGTTTTCAGTAGATTACAGCCAAGCTAGAGCATTTTTTCCAGACAGTTATTATGCACACAAACCAACCTGTACATATATATAAGCTCAGTAGGGTGGTGTTCATATATCAGTGAAGCCAAGTTCTTAAACTCTGAAGTTAGTTATTTCATGCCAGCTCTGCCCATTCTGACTCTTCTTCCTGCTTTGCATATGGTGTTTTGGTCCAGAAAATGTACTTATTAGGTGTTCTGTTAGGACATAATTTTACCTCAAAGTTATATCTTCTTTCTTTGTGTTGAAATTCTGAGTTTTGTCATATACTATCTTTTAAAAGTCTCTGAAGGGTATGACTTTGTGAAAGTATGATTTTTCTCTTCAATAATAAAAAAGTACATTGTAATGAGAACTAAAAAGACCCTCTTACATGAAGGCAAGAAATAATTCAGTGCTTGATTAGTAGAGTCATAATGTCTTTCATGCATTGGAAACACTTCATTAAGTGTTATGTCACTTTTTTTTGTTTTTTGAGAGAGTGTTTTGGCTGAAAGTACTTCTGAGACCATAAGAAGTTATTCTGGTTTTTATAAAGCAGTTGGAGTTCTTTTCTTACTTGCATGCCTGCTCTCAAAAAAGTACCATAAATTAATCAATACTGTTGTATCTGGGAATCTAATTTGTATAATTCTTCCAGCAGTGACAACTGATTAATCTTTACATCTAGTAATCTTAATGTTTGAAATAGATTCCTTTAAAATTTAAATAGGCTTGTGTCTCTCCTTCCTAAACCTTCTACCCTGATAAGTAGTATTTGAAATACTACTAAAATGTGAGACATTTTACTTTTGAGCAAAATTTATAAAATGTGAGACCAATCATGTGACTGGCAATGCAGTCGAATGTTTTCTTTCTTTGGTGTTAGTTTTGGTTTGGGTTTTTTTTGGTTGGGTTTTTTTTTGTTTGTTTTTTTCAACCAACCCTCTGGGTGCATTTTGCTACGAAAACAAATTTGGATTCAGTTTGAAAACTAAAATCCCATACATGCTTGACTAAACCAAGATGATAAAACTGATGGAATAAGGAACACTTGATGTTAAATAAGCTTCTTCAGTTCTTTTTGTTAGTTCTGATGATAAACATACTAGATAAAAATAATGCTGGACATTGGGGCTTATCAGTGTCTTGGTGCTGTAACTGTTTTCATAGGTAATTGTACATGTAAAAAATCTGGTTTTTGTACCTTTATTTCAAGTAACTAGATTAATTTAAATTATTTAAAAAAAAAAAAAAGCTGAAGTTTTAAAATCTGCTCATAATAAAATCCTGAAAACTAAACACACATAGTGCAGCTTTTGCTTTATTCTTTTTTTTAAGCACTTGTAATAATAATAGCATATTAATGTATAGTAATTTCTAGTTCTTTAGGCTAATATTAGTTCTCTTTCTTTTTGTACTTTTGTGTGAGACATCTTCCTTCCCTTTTAGGATTAAACTTCAGCCAGTTTTGTCATGACAGGAGTAATTTGTATTCTGATTCTAAGCATAATATCACAGTAACCTGTAACACAATTCAAATTGGTATTAGTTCCAGTCCCCTTCTCAATTTTTCGGTGTTAAGAAGCTGCTGCTCTTAGTCTTCCTTGCTAATTAGGTAACTTAATAAATATGGGGAAGATTTAAACAAACAAGAAGTCCCGTCAACTTTCGAAGCCTAACATTAATGGTATTTTTCTGTTGAAACTTCTTCCAATGAAGCAACTGCCTTCATTTTAGTTATAGCATTTGGTAGCCCTGAGGGGTTTACTTCCACATCAGATATTTATTATTGGTCTCATCATTTTGATACGGCTGTTGGAATCATAAAATTTTAGTATCTGCAGTGCTTTGTCGTAATAAAATGGCTTTCATGTATTAGCTAATCCTCAAATTGTGGTAGATGACTTCAACCCTATTTTACAGATCTCTAAACCAGTGAATGCTTTATCTGTGCTTAAGAGTGAATCAGAACAAATACTGGATTATGAAAATTTCCAGTGCTGAGCACTTCTATGTGTACACTACTAGACTTATTAAAGCATTCTGCTTGTATAAAGCACAGTGGTTCTGCTGCTTTTAGTATAGCTCTTATGAAGTCACCATTGCATGTTTTCATTGAAACATTTAAAAAAAAAAAGTAGATGTGAACAAACCTCTGAAGGTCATTCATTTAAATCTTATGCTCGGAGTAGGGCTAGCTTCAAAGTTAAACCAGGTTGCTTAAGGTTTGTTGAGTCAAATTCTGAGCTGCTTCAAGGACAGAGATTTTGCCACCTTTATGAGCAGCCTGTTTTAGTGCTTGATTACTCTAATTCTGAAAAATTTTCCTGTACGTCTGTTTGGAATTTGTCATGCTGCAGCTTGTGTCCATCGCCTCTTGTCTTTTCTCTGTGCTCCTCTGAGAAGAGTTTATCTTCATCTTATGTCTGTTATGTCCTGCACCCTAGCTATTTCAGTGAGCTCTCTCTGTGCTGTTCCATTTGTCCAGATTTGTTGTATTTAGGTACTCAAAACTGGTCGTAATATTCCAGGTATGTCCTCACAAGTGCTGAGGGAACAGTTGACTTGCTGATACACTCTTGCTAATGCAGCCAAGGAGGTAGTTGGTTCACTGTCAGCTCCTCAAGACAAACTGCTAACTTAATATCCACCCATGACGAACACTGTTCCTAACTGGTCCCTGGATAGATTTAGCACCGCTGACCATACGAATGCACATGGAAATTATTGAAAACATTGATACAATTGCTAATTCCTATTGTACAGTGATGTACCCATTTATAACTTTGTCATGTGGTTGCATACACATTCTGTAGCTTGCTAAGCAATTTAATTGTGCAAGTGGTAGGTTGAAGAAAATCTTGAAAAACAACCTGAATGCTTCTTAAAACTAACTGTAATAATTATTCCTAGCTAATTTGTTACCTTTTTTTTTAATTTCCTCCTACATCAGAAGAGTGAGCTCAACTCGCGTGCTGTTTTGGGGATTAGAGTAGCAGTCTGACTACATGTGTAGAAGGAGGGCACGAAGAGGGACGGGAAAAAAAAGACTGGTTACTCAAAAGTTTCTTCTTTATCTTTGGAGAGCTTTCGGAGGAGGAAAAGGTCTGAATAGAGGGCATCTACCGTTTTTGCTTAAAAAAGTATGGTACTTCTAGAAATATATATAATCACTTGTGTTGTTTTGTGGTATCATATCATGGATGGACAAAGAGTTGAAGGAGGTAAATTCTTTTGGGCTTATCATGGAGAACATAAGAAAATAACCGGGAGCTGACTTGAGACAAGTACGCTTTTAGGTTTATTACATTCAAGCTAAATTTCACAATGTCTATTTTGCCAACACTAATGTTTGTTTCTTATCCAGGAGTATGTAATTGAAACTACTAAAACCAAATAGAACATTAAAAGAAAAAAATATACGTTTAATCCTTCTGACAAGGCTTTGCGAAGTCTGTCCCCCCCAAAGACGCTGTGGGCTATTGAGATGTGGAAACATTGCTTTTGGGAATGTGGTCACTGTGTCTAGAATAGTCATCTGTGGTTAGAGTATTGTTCTTGGTTGATCTAAAAGTACCAAATACATGAAAGTTACAAGGTAACCTGTCCCAATACTTAGCTAATAATTGTTAAATTAGTTTTTGCAGTTTATTTTTTTGCTAAATTCCTTGTAAAAGAACTTATCCTTTTATTTTGTTGAATTACCAAATCCTTTATACTGAAAAATGTGCCCACAAAAATACTCACGTACCAGACATTTTCCTGATATTGTTAATTTAGATGGAACACTGTCTTTCAGTATTGCACTGTAAAGTAGGTATTTGTTTTGAATGAACCTTGTAACACTCTCCTAAATTCCAAACTTTTTAACCTTTCTGGAGTGGAAGCTTGGTGGGTGTGTTTTGAGGTTTGGGTACCAAAAGGTATATTGCTTTGCTAATGCCATGAAAGGAAACAAACCTGAATTTTCTCATCTTGTTTGCCATTTTCCTCATTGGACAGTAAACCATAAGCCTGCACAGGTGCAGCCTCAAGTAATTGGGCCTGAGCTGTGTGATCAGGTATTTAAAATTTTCACCTGAAGGTTATATCTCAATAGTAGCAAGAGTCTGTGGGTAACTTCTGGTATTATCAATTCATGCCTAATCTTTGTCTCCACAGTAAGTTACAGATGAACCTTATGGATTGTCTTCTAAAAGTAAGAAACACAGATGAAGTGTTTGAAGTAGTTAGTCAAGGTGAAAAATGGTTTATGACTTCAGTGGAGAAGTTGATTTGAGATTATACTGTTTGCACTTCCTTTGCAGTTATTTGCTTCCGCTTGGTTCTGGAAGTTGATGGTAAAAGTAGGGGAAGGGGAGAGGAAACGTGGGCAAATTTGGTTTTGGTTTTGAGGCAGAGTGTGGTGAAGTTCTTGCCACGAGTGGTTCTGCCTGCCCACTTCTTGCCACCCACTTTTTGCTTGAATCAGGTAGGTCTTTGCAGGGGCACCTGATCTAGGTTAACTTGTTTAGTTATTTGTGGCTATGTTAGTTTTAAGATGGATCAGTTGTCTGATCTGGATTTGTTGAGAAGGCACGTACTGATGGAAGAGAGGGTGTGAATGGGGAGAGCACAGGGCTTTCTCTTTTAGCAAGCTTAACAGGAAGAAGCAGAATGGCAGCTGCTGCCTTTGTTCACGTGACGGGTGGGAAATATCATCCAGGAGTAAGCCTGCTTCAGGCTTGTGTTCCAACTCTTCCGGATGCCCACACAAGTTTTATATGAAATGGTGAGCCTGTAGCCTTCTACACAGACTTGCATTTACAATTTGTGAAGGTTATTGATGGTAGCAGAGCAGTTTACAGTACTCTGTAAGACTCTGGAGTCTGAAAGTAGGTTAGGCCACTGTATTCCAGTTTGTTACCACTGCACTATCACAACTCTTCCTTCTTTGGAATCTGTGGTGTCCCAAATTCTTTCAAGTTCACAGGTTTCCATGGCGTATTTCTCCTTCTTTGCCTGTCATTTGCCTTCCTGCCCAACGTGTTCAGACATCACTAGTCTGGTGCAGCCTCTGAAGCCTGAATCTCTTAAAGCACTTCAGTAATCTGGCTCTCTTCAGTGTCTGAAACTGGGCATCTCAAAACTGCTCGTTTGATCAGAATTTAAAAAAAAAATTCCCAGTTACCTCATGTAAACACTAACATAAACAAATATTATAAGTGTAGCTGTGAAAGATATTAGAAATTTTTTCCCAGTTATCTGTGAAAGAGAAGGAGAACTGTTAAGTTTAAAAATGTTATTATATTTCTTTTAAGGGAATACTGAGAATTAAGGGATGTTTTGTCAGGTCTTGCGCAGAAACCGTTTTCTGTTCTTTATAAAAACTATGCGTACAATAGTAAATACTAAAAAAAAAAGGCATTTATAACATTTCTTCTGTTAATTAAAATAATTTCTGCAAATTCTTCTCTTATCTTTAAAATTTGTAATACAGCTGTTTGCTAGTTACCATGGCCTAAGTAAGGGATCATAACTGACAAAAATTGGCCCTGTAAAAATTGACAGTATTTTTGTGTTTTAGTTTGAGAAATGCAAAATAATAAACAGTACAGGTAGAAAAATGTTCCTCAGTATCAGATATTTTTAAGTAAAATGTATTTTGTTCTATCATTAAAAATAAGTAAGTTGTTATCACTCTAGTACTAGTCAACGGCTCAGAATTTAGCAGTTATTTTGCATATACATGTATGAGTAATATGGCAATGTATGTTGAAAGGTTGGATTCTTACACAAGTATATTGCACACCAAGAAGATGCTGACAGTGCTATATCAGGCTACTGTTTGATATCTCACTTAATAACAATATACTGTTTTAATATGATGTAAGATCTTTTAAATTGAAGTAATTTGTATTGTAAGAATTTCCTACAGATAGCAATGGCATTGGTTAAAAGAGGTTATCTTTTGTGATGTGGAAGACATTCCACAATTCCAAATTTATTTTTTAAAAAAAAGCTTAACTTTTGCCTGTTTTGATTAAAATGTCTTTATTTCTATAGGTACCTCAACACACAGTTTATTAAGAAGAACAAATTGACTGAAGCTGATCTTCAGTATGGGTATGGAGGGGTGGACATGAATGAACCATTGATGGAAATAGGAGAGGTAGGTATCTCTGAAAGTGGGAGTGCGTATAAACTATATTCAGAAGCGCTACAAGTTCGGCTTTGTCCTTTTAAATTTTGACTTTTCTGTGTCACAGAATCTGAATAGTTAAGTATTGTAGAAGATGTAAGCACTGAATCCTTTGTAAAATGAGATTACAATTTTGATGTAGAAAAATAGTGACCTAGGGAAAAATAAGCAAATATGAAAACTATTGGAGAAGTTCAGTTTAAAATGTGATAATAGATACCACTTTGCAAAAAAAAAAAAAAAACAAACCACTTTTATTAAGTGACACTACTATCTAGAAAATATTTTGAACAAGCAGTGCTTTTGTTTTTTGAACCCTTGAAATACTACTTTTAGGCTTCTATTTCTTCATGTCACAAAGGGTAACAGCTTTTTTTGAGATTAGTCTTCTGTAATACTGTACATCTTATTTTCTAATGCAAGCTGTTTTGTGCTATCATAGCAACTCAGATTTAGGGAAAAAGTAATTCTGTGCACAAACGTATCACATAGGGAGGGTTTATCTTTTTAAAAAAAGGTAATTTGGGGCAAACACAAGGGTGTTAATGTAGTTACTAATGTAAATTGGAGAAGCTGAGACTCATTTTTAAATACCTATAAAATAAAATTAAAAAAAAAACCAACTGTCAGCAGTAGGACTGTGTTCTGAGATACCACCCTGTGCACTTCAGCTATGCAGAAGTGAAATATACATCGTTTCTGTCTCTTCATAGCTACTGTTACCATGAAATATAAGAAAGTGAAAGACAATTTTATAGTAAAAAAAAAAAATCTTTCAAATTTTTAAAACAAAGTGTGTCAGTATGTCTTTAACAAGATTTTGAAAACACCGTTTCAGTCTTAATCAGAAGAAAACCACAATCCTGAATACAGTTGAAGAGAAACTCTTGAATGCTTCTCTGTGTATCTGTTTGCTTTGTCTCTGTATGTATACACACTGCTAGCTGGAGAATTCATTTTATTCTGTCATCGTCTGTAGTGGTATATTGTTTTTTTCCTTTCCTCTCTACATTTGCCTTTTTCTCTAAAAGGGAAGCAAACAGTTCCTTTCTTTTGGTTTGGAAAGCTAGAGAAAATGCTGCTTTTTTCCTTAATGTCAGCACTTGACCTGTCGGTGGTTACTGTTCTGCCTCGTGGATTTCATTGTTTTAAGTAGGAGATCTCTGCTGCCTTTAGATAAGAGTAAGGAGAGATTGTGATGCAAGAAGCAGCATCTTCTGTGCTTCAAACCCAGCTACCCAGCTGACGAAGACATCACTGCCAGTTGAAATTGCCGATCCTCTGACAGGTTGGGGGTGGGCTGAAAAAAGCACCAGGAACATGATATACCGCAAGTCAAGGCAATTCAGGAAAGGAAATTCTTCTCTTGCGCTGTGCTGTCTGCAAGGCTTGCTAATCAGTGGCATCTTTAAAGGCTTACCAGAGCTTGGAAGTGCATATTGCTGCACCATTTGTGGTGTCTTCAAAATCACGTAAATGTTATTCCTTATTTCCTCAGACTGGGATTTAGCCGAGTATGTTCCCACGATTGTCGGAGGTAGTCCTTAGCTCTGTGCAAATGACTGTTAGTTCAGCTGCTTTGGGAGCTGGGAATAGTTCTGGGCTTTTTCCTGGGACTGGATGATGCTGGTATATTAATGAATTCTCCCCCCGTTCCAGTGTTCTACTCCGTTTTGAGGTATCACCCAAAGGGTGGTAGTGGCAACTTTTGTCCACAGCTTTCTGCCCTAGGATATGTTTACCAAAGAAAAACAAACAGCAGACCTGATAATTCAGCTTTTTTTGAGTATTCAGCTTCCCTTGTGTTTATGGAATCATAGATGGGGTGGAAGGACAATGATGCACGCTTCTCTTCAAGCTTCCCAGCAGTTGTTCGTAGGACAATACATCCCTAGCTTATTATTTGGGCAGGTTATGGGGAGCATCAAGATTCTTAAACTGTAGCTGGCAGCCTTTGGTTTTTGACAAAGATGTTCTGAATGCTGATATCTGGAATTCTACTAATGAGTTTTTGATTATCTCAATCCCCAAGACTCCTTCCATTTCTCTTTACCAAATAATGTCTTTGGAGTCGGTAGTAGTGGGAGGTAGGTTTTGGATCTTGAGGCAGTAAAGTTAATCTCTGTTCATTACTGGTGTAGGATTAGGTTTATGCCAGTTACTTACTCCTTTGCCCTGGAAAGAAATGGAGACTTGAATCCTACACTCCAGTAGTTCAAGTGCATTAAATTGTAACACTGAATTCATTGCCCCAGAAATAAAATTAGTTCACATTTCTTGACCTGCAAGGCATTCACCAAATTTATCAAGTCTTTGTTTTGAAAGGACCAGGGAGGTGATAGTGCCCCTGTACTCGGCACTGGTGAGGCCGCACCTGGAGTACTGTGTTCAGTTTTGGGCCCCTCACTACAAGAAGGACATGGAGGTGCTGGAGCGTGTCCAGAGAAGGGCAATGAAGCTGGTGAAGGGTCTAGGGAACAAGTCTTATGAGGAGCGGCTGAGGGAACTGGGATTGTTTAGTTTGGAGAAGAGGAGGCTGAGGGGAGACCTTATTGCTCTCTACAACTACCTGAAAAGAGGTTGTAGCGAGGTGGGGGTTGGTCTCTTCTCCTTAGTAACAAGTGATAGGACGAGAGGAAACAGCCTCAAGCTGCGCCAGGGGAGGTTTAGGTTAGATATTAGGAAAAACTTCATCACCAAGAGGGTAGTCAGGCGTTGGAACAGGCTGCCCAGAGAAGTGGTTGAGTCTCCATCCCTGGAGGTATTTAAAGAACGGATAGATGCGGTGCTCGAAGACATGGTATAGATGGACTTGGCAGTGCTAGGTTAACGGTTGGACTCGATGATCTTAAGCGTCTTTTCCAACCTTGACGATTCTATGATTCTATGAAATCATTTTCTCTTTCATTATGGTTCCTGTTTAGGATTCTGTCTTTTATTCTTTGGATTGCACTAGGATCTTTGACAAAAGTCTTTATCTCAGTTGTTCACCACTTTAGAATGGAAGAAATTATCATTTATCCCTTTTGGATGACTGAGATGATCTGTCCTTTATCTACCCAAGAGCAGCCTCACTTATTTTATATATAGTTCGCTTCAGTCTCAGCATGAAGTTACAGAAACAATGCCCAGTATTTAGAACTTAGAGAGTACAGTTGTGCTTCTACATGTACTGAAGTTTCTGTCTCAGCATCACTCCTGTGTGCTAACGAAGCTTTGGGAGCTTTTCAGTCATCTTAGACAAGTACATGCTTGCTTAGTAGTTCTGGGGTGTGTAACAGTAGGTACATACAAGAGACCGGAGGTGCGTATGTGATATGTATGGGCATGGCTTCAAACAGTTTAGCATACTGATAAGCGTTCCAGACATTCAGTAATTGTTGTACTAGGAAAAATACAGGATGAGATCAGTTGATAAAAGTAGTCTGCCAGTGCTTGCAAGAGATTTTTTTTTTTCTCTGTCCATATGTTATGAATGCATGGTGAAGGATACTGCTTTTCTGAGTTGAGCTCCTATCACCAGTTTCAGACTTCTCAGTTTTCAACAACTCTATGGGAGCCCTGAGCTAGAAGGTAGTTAAGATGTGCCTTCTGTTTTTTTCCCCCATCATGGGGCAACAGATTCTGGAAATGGAAGAAACTGCTATGTTCTGTGTCATCAGTCTAGGTGGAGAAGTAAGATCAGTCCTGCTCTTCAGGGAGAAATTGTCTCTTGAACTCATACATCAAGTTGCTGGATTGACCTGTCTGTAATTTACTTGACAAGAAAATTCCACCAGGCAACTTGGAGCTGTTTCAGACTGGTATATTGTATGTGAGAGGGACCATATTAGAGACCGCATTTCAGAGACCACATTGCAGATAGAGTTACCTGACGTCATCCCCTTCACCTCATAGTCACAAAACATGTCAGTCTTCCCCCCTCCACCGAGCTAGCTTCTTGCGGCATGCTCTGCTGGATGAGTTCCTGATGTCTGAGGGAAACTGTTTTCCTCTAACTCTTCTACAACTACTCTCCACAAGGCAAGACAGTGAAAATCACTTCTAAGACAACTTTGGTTTCAAAATGTTATCTGTCTTCTGATTTATAAGCAAACCTTTACCTCTTCTTTGAACCTGCTTATGATGCAGTTGGGTCAGCTTTACCTCCCAGACTTCTGTACCCTGTATTACAGCATGGGTGCTGGATAGCTTTGACAGACAGAGCAAGTTCATTTGTCTGCCCTTTAACAGGAAGATTTATTTCACAAAGTGGATCAGATTGGATACCTACTCGATAGCTAGATACCTACTTTCAGTTAAGACATAACAGGTCAATATTTTAATTTTCACAGCTAAGGACCTGTTAGTTGTGTCAGAGCTTTCTTAGCAGCAATATTCCCTCTGTCCTCACTGATTTGGGGCATTTCATTTTTTCCCAGTCTGTTACTCACTGGTAGGTGTTTTTAGAGGTCTTGTGTATGTGGGTATTCCCCCCATATGAGGGATCACATTATCCCCTTTGGGCTTTAAATCTGTTTTTGACTTCTGTGTAAAAACTCCTTTGCACGATTGCAGTTGTGTTTTTAAAAATGGTATGTTTTGGGAGCAATTACTTCATCCACAAAAGTTTGAGATATTTGAGTCCATTTGACAGATCCCTCCAATGATATATTAGGAATTGGGTGACCTATCCCTAATATGAAGGTGATTTGAATTCCATTTAAGTCAAATATTAGCTTGCCAGTGACTTTGCTTAAGCTGTATGCATCTTAGTTTGGAGATGCTCTCTGTGTTTTTGATATAAGGGTTCTGTATCTCTGGGTCTGATTGCTGACAGATTGGCCAAGAGACATTCCCTTTTATCAGCTGAGGCTTATTTTGCTGTCATTTTTAGAAATGCCAGTGTCTGCACACATTCAAACGCTTCAGGTAGAAAGGCATGTTACTTACCTATTACTGTGCAGATGTTTTGTTTATATGTACACTCAAAACTTACCCTTGTAACCAACTTGCTTAGGGTCCTTATATGCATTTGAGAATCCTTGATAGAGAGGAACCAAGGAATAAATCAGTCCTATTAGATCTGTAGGAAGCATGCAGACTGGGAAGCGTGCATTCAGATGCTGCTAGTGTACAGATCTATATGATCTTCATCCGAATGCAGTTAGATGTTCCAGAAGAAAAGTGATAAAATATTATATTAATATATTGACAAATGGGGGGGGGGGGCGCAAACAAAGGAACTTAAAAAGGAGAAAGAAGGGGAGTATCTAACAATTTAATTTTTAAAATCTTTGGGTTTGTTTATTATTATTTTTTATTGATGTAAACTTGTGTTGTGTCCTGACAGCTAGCTCTTGATATGTGGAGAAAATTAATGATTGAGCCACTGCAGGCCATCCTTATTCGGATGCTCCTCCGAGAAATAAAAAAGTGAGTGCTTGATTATTTTTTTCTTTTACACAATGTGAGAGTATTGTACTTTTTTACTTGGAAAAGTCTGGGGGCTTTGACTATATTCTTTTATGGGTTTTTTTGAAGGTAGCTTCTTACATGATGATGATGATGTTCTATCAGCTTTTCTCATTGTAGCTACATATTTGTGGTTTGCATGTGTAGAAAGAGTCTGAAAAGAAAACAGTTAATTCACTGTAACCCGAGGGTTGTTTTAGCAGCTGTTCTTATCAATGGGATTGGGGAATAGTTAAGATAATTCTCCAGGTCCCATAGGATGCCTTTTGCCTTTTTCTCCACCTGATGCTGACTGCTTATGGCTTCTGTGCTGTCAGTAAGCATAAGGAGCCGGGTTTGCTGAAGGCAGAAAAGCTATATCGCTTTGCATGGGACCCAAAACAGTTCTTGCTTATCTGCCAGGGTGACTAAGCTTCTGGGTTTCTGTTGTTCAGATGATTGACTTCACTGAACATTCTTGGTGCTTTACTTGAATGAAATGGAAATAATTTTTTTTTTTTTTTGCACTTTGAGGGAATCTATTATTTTCTTTCTGAATATCTTTGTTACTTTTAAACAAAGATCCTGTAGTTACAGGGCTTGGGGCTTTTTAAGTTTTGATTTCAAACCTTTATACTATTTAATTCCTAAAGGATCTTTTTATTTATGAATAAACAGAAATTTTGAAATATACTACAGATCTTGTGTGTAGTTGTAAGTTCCATCAGTTTCTACACTCTTACTACTGTTGAGGGTAGCTCTGGAGTTGCCTAATGACTGGGGGTTTTTTAAGTGCTTGCATGCCTGACTCAGGTGACCAGGCTAGTGTAGGTAAACCGAAAGGGTGAGGTAATTTGGCTGACTGAGGTGCCTTGGACATGCACTTGGTCAGACAAAAAGCTGTATTTGTAAGGCATTAAAAAACTGATTTTAATATTATAATTTTATTTTTTCTTCTTGAATTAAATTTTTGATGACTTAAGTAACTGACATGATGTCCCTCTCAGATGGTATTTCTGAAGCCAGGAAGTATTTATTTGCTTTCAGTTGTTGAACTATGCTTCCTTTCTAACCAATGTTAATAATGCTTTATCCATATGTTTACTATAACAATTTATTTTTACTAAATGAAGATTCCCTAATTCATGGTGAAGAAAATTCTGCTTTGTTACATCAAGCACAATGACACTGAAGACTCGTCTTAGTCAATCTGTATATTTCACTGGTGGGTGGGAGTGGAAAGCTGCGTTAAAACCTCTTTCAACAGATATCTGATGCCTCTTAAAAGTAATGGTATGTGTTTACCTTGAGGCTGATGCAGACCTCACAAGAGTATTTAGATCAAGACTAGACTGTCACTGGCTCCGTGGGGCATTAGATATTGAGGCTATAACAAGTTGACGTTATTTGTTATTAAACCATTAGGAAAGTTTTAAATAAAACTGGAGTCATTGTCGCTAATGGTTGGGTCTGGATTTTTTTTTCCCCCTTCTCTGTTAAGGATTCTTCTGTGTGATCTCAAAGAAGTTAATTCAACTCTATTTCTCAAAATATACACCTAGCAATTTGTATTAAGTTTGTCCTAGCCGCTTTATGATCTGCGTATCATGTAATGAACTATAGAAGAGAGAACTTCATATTATAGCTGCTCTTCCTGGTATCATGAAATGTAGGGCTTGCTATGGGTATTCTGAGGATGGCCTTTGCATGTTACTATAGGCTTGTTGCTGTTCTTCGCTATGATTCCAGTGGTCAATACAGCTTGTAAGAGACAATTTTAGACTTTGCTGCAAACGCCTGTTAAATGTCTTTTAGCATTGAGTGCAGCAATTCAGAGATTAAGCAATGTCTTTGAAGAAATGGATATCCATAACCTGCATCTATCAGAGGTGCAAGAATATCCGTGGGAAGCTTATTACCTAAAAAAATTAATACCATTACTAATACATGTATATACTTAGAAACCTCTTGATTAGGTGCCTTCTTAAGTGTAGTACTAAAGTGTGTGTATGGTTCAATTTATTAAAATGTTTTACAAAAAAATTAAAATTTCAATAGATGGGACAGTTGAACTTTATAACCACAAGATTTTGCATCGTATACAACGATATGCAGAATTGATAGCCAACTCTGTAGTCAACAGGTTGCATATAAAAGTATGTTTATTACTGTACTGGAAAAGGTAGGGGGAACAGAGCCACAGATTTTGCTTTCGGGTTTTATTTTATCAGTGCATGTAACTGGAATTTTAAAAAGACTTCTGACTAAAATCTTGGACACATCTACTTTTTAGAAGCTATAAACTTGTGTGATACACTATACATTAAAATTAACAATAAACCTTTTTGGCACATGAAAATAAAGAAATACAAGTAGTGACTTGTGGTTCAGCTGAACAAGATGGCTAAATTGGTCTAAGAATTTGCTGATGCCAAAAAGGAGCAGGCTGTGCTCTACTACCTTTCTTGTGCTGAATTTGGTGCTCATCTAGTCCCTTAGTGAACCAACTCAACCGCTAACATGACAGAACACCATCTTGGCTAATATTTCTGCAGATTGGCATGATGAGTCAGTTTAGCAAAGAACTAGATGAGTGCCAAAGCAATGCAAGAGGCATAGAAAGGCCTCATGTCTGAGCAAAAGGGAGCAGGATTAGCCCCTTTGAACAGCAGAGAATTGTTAAATCACTTAAGCCTGTCTTGTCTGACTGCACTCCTCTTAATATAGAGTTCTGAATATAACACACTTTCTTCCCCCTCCCTCTAGCCCAAGCACTCCTCCTACAAGGCAAGCTGAATATCAACTTACGCATTTTTGTTTCAACACAACAGGAAGCCGACAAGATTTCGAATTGTGAGAAAATTCATCTATGAAATTCTTAAAAAGAAATAATTTGGAAATTATTCAGGTGCTATCTCAAATGACAGTGTGATTAGTACAGACTAACCAGGAGAGGCTTCTCTACTAAAGATAACTAACACTTTCTAACTAACTGAACCTATTCCTGTCTAAGCTGATAACATTATTTATACCATTTGTTTGAAAGGAAAGCTGTTGGAAGTTGTTAACTTTTTAAAGTGTTTGAAACAAGCTCTTCTAGTTCAGTGAATTCTGTAGTTAATTGGTCTCGATAGGCCATTGGTTTGACACAGCAGAGCACTTCTTTTGAATGATGGAATCTTCTTTTAATGAATACAGTATTTATTATTGTACTTCAAACTTTAACTATGTTCTGTGGGGCTATAGTAGTACACTACACAATACATGTTAAACTTCCACTGTTAGCTTTAGTCTTAAGATAGGAACAAGATGGAGTTGATAGAAAACACCACAACTTCCTTGAGCTTGTGTTTTGTAGTTTTCTCCATTTCTTTTGAAAAAAGAAAATCGTCATCATCCGAATTAGTGGTACTTGTTTTTCTAGTGCTTTGTCTTTTTGTCCAGATTCCCCACCAAACATCATCGTTCCTTTCTGCCCTCCCAAGATGTCCTGTGACATCCCGGCTTCAAACTGTACAGCAGCTGCTCTGTAGCTGTATGCATCCGTATTGCTTGCTGACTACTGCCGAGAAGGAAAATACGCACTTCATAGACTTCCACCTTGGTGGGGTCACCAATTTCTCTCATTTTAGTTTGACGGATGCTCTTAGTACTACAACTTTAATGAAAATCATCCTTGAAACTTCTGTCGAATTTTGTTGAAATTAGCCATTTGCGTTACAAATTCTTGGGAGCAGAGTACCATTGGTGTAAATAAAAACCTGAAGATGCTGCGAAAGTGGAAGAATGATAGTTTTGTGACATATGCTATTTATCTTGGAAATAGTGTAGCTTTTCAGATAGGTTCATGATGAAGTTCATAACACAGTTCTGTCAATAAATTTCATGACAGCTTTGCTGTAAATGTATAATACTCACCTACTGAGGAAACCTATGTTAAGCTACTAAAAATTCTGGGAGCGTGGGAGAAAAAATGGGGAGTGTGGACATCTGTTAAAAAGAAAATATGCTTACATGATCCTGGTAGTTGTTTCGAACTTGTCATTTGATTGGCAACTGCATCCTCACTACCTCCATGTTCAGAAGTGGATTTAAACTCCTTCTCTTTGTTGTGTACTACCAGCTACCCTAAAGGCAGGCAAGGCCAGTTCTACATTGTGTTCCTTTTCGTCTATCGCCTTCATGCTGCCTGGCCTCTGCTTCGAAAGCCTGTCTCCTCCCTTGCAGCTCTTCAAAGGAGCATCGGCCTCCTGTACTTTTACAGCTTTTTCCTAATGATACATTGACTTTCAACTCCCCTGGGCCTGGCCTTTGCTGCCGCTTCTCCTTCAGCATCTGCGCGGGCTAAGGTCTGTGAAGTGGCCTGTGAACCGAGCAGAGGGGAGCTGGGTTTTCATCGGTTATTACAGTAGTACTTCTTGTGTTTGTGTCACCAGTATCTTTTCAGGTCCAGAACCCCGTGTGCTAGAGGCGGAATGGACTGTCTCTTGACAGAGTTCTGCTTTGTAATATGCTTAACTCTCAGTTACAGAGC
Source organism: Nipponia nippon (assembly GCF_047370975.1). Lineage (NCBI taxonomy): Eukaryota > Metazoa > Chordata > Aves > Pelecaniformes > Threskiornithidae > Nipponia > Nipponia nippon. The sequence continues at coordinate 152,553,441 of NW_028262290.1, read as the reverse complement.
TTCCTCCACTCCGTGACATCGTGCCGTGTTCACAGGCTGCACGCATCCTGCGCCTTACTGTGCTCCTGGGTCCCTCTGGGATGGAGCTGGGTCCAGGCCCTGGTCTGGTGTTCCACTTCTTCCCTTCTGTGACGTGCTGCTGCCTCTGCCGTCCTATAACCAGACCCAGCAGAGGGACACTGGCAGGAAGGCAGGGTGTGATTACGTGTACCCAAACCCAGATTTATTCCATTGGTTCAGCTACCAGAACCAGAGGAAACCTTTCTCTCCCCCAAGGGGAAAAAAAAAAAAAATTGAGACCATTGCTGCTGGAGCAGTTACCCGTCAGGTCAGCTCATTTGTAATGGGTGGCCAGGCTGTGTAAACCATACAGTGACTGCCCATAATCTGTTAGAGAGCTAGTTCTTTGCAGCCATCATGAGGTTAAGTTTTCAGATCTTGAGACACAGTAGTATTTAAAAGCAATACACACAATTAACAGTGTTGGGAACATATGAATATGGTCTGGTGTACGTGATACGATGACTGCTGGTGTGGCTGTCCTGGTAAACCTCCCTAGCTCATGGGCGTCCTCTCGAGTTTTTATCAATTCCAGACCAAAATGACTGAAATTAGTAAAAATCCCCCGTTCCACCCCAGCCTAGATGGGTATATGGTAATGTTTGGGTTTGGAGTATTTTTGCTGGCTTTACTTTTCTTTTTTCTTTTCTTTTTTTTTTTTTTTTTTTAAATCATTCATGTAAATGACTCTCCTATACCAACATAAGTTTCTAACAGAGAGCTCATTTTGTTTTTTCAGTGCAGACCAGGTAAAGTGAAAGTTTTTATTCTATATACGTGTATATATGTGTCCATATGTATTTAAAAAAGGAAAACCTTTGAAATTACAACTGCTGATGCTTAAGTGTAAATATACTTTCATAAATCATATTTTAGTCCTATTTAACACCTTAGGTGTTAAGGAATGTTTTTTTACTTCTTTGTAATGTGTATGTGAAAAGTGGTCTTTTTTAGAACATTTCATGTTTTAAGAAAGTCTGCTGCTCTGAGTGTGGGTCTGTTATTTCCAATCTTTGCAAAGGAATGAACACTAATGTTTTTAGCGTGCAAACCACTTGTTTTAATTACTTTTCTTTTTGACTGAATGGGACTAAAGATTATATTTTCTTCACTTGAACTTGCTCATTTGAAGCTAAGAACTTGACTGGAAAACATATGGTTTTCCTGTTGCAATGTATGATTAAAAATTGTGACAATGCGTCAAATACGTTATTTGTTCCACTTGACATCTACATGTTGAATAGTGGATATTCAGGAAAGAAAATAGCCTGCCTCTTGGTGATGCTGGAAAAAGTGATTTTTTTGTTTTTGGCAGGGGCAGGAGTGTGAAGGTAGTCTATTTAATAAAGGCTACAGATACAAGATGGAACTTACTATAACTTTTAAAGCTTAAAGTATGTAACTTGCAATACTTACATCTTTAGCAAACACTTGGAAATTTCACGACCTGCAAATGCTTTTGAATAGCTTTTGAATTGCTATCTCAACAATTTAAACATATAGGAGAGAAAGAAGAGTGCATTTTTTTATTTTAAGATTAATCTTCTTCAATTTTGCCAATTAAAGCAGAGGAATTTACTGGAAAATGTTTTCATCCACTTTTATTTCATTCGGCTATCGTACAAGTTACACTAGATACCGACATCTCATGAATGTTTGCTTTGCCTATTTCAGTGATCGCTGTGGAGAAGACCCAAACCAGAAAGTAATCCATGGGGTTATTAACTCCTTTGTTCATGTTGAACAGTATAAGAAAAAATTCCCCCTAAAGGTAGATACACATTTCTGATTTATGTTTTTAACTTTGAATGCTATTCTAGTGTATGCGTTATTTGTCCTTTAAAAAAAATTCTCCCTTTCAGTTTTATCAGGAAATTTTTGAGTGTCCTTTTCTGAATGAAACAGGGGAGTATTATAAACAAGAAGCTTCAAATTTATTGCAAGAGTCAAATTGCTCACAATACATGGAGAAGGTAAGAGATTCTTCTGTACACATGCAATAACTAAAATCTAATATTATCCATTTACTGAGGATACATGTTTTTCTGTACAGTTCCCATAGTTGTCCTTTGTTGTATGGTTTCCTGCAGTTTAAACTATGTATTTTGATGGCATGGTTAATCTGAATATAAACTACAAACCTTGCCTATGGATGGAGTGTCAGCTTCAAAATAATAAATAATAAATCAATCGCATGAAAAGTTAAAAAAAAAAAAAAGACAAAAACCAAAAAACCAAAACACATTGCTTCCTCACTTCCTTATTTTCCTTCTGTTTGTAGTAGCATAGTAGCATAAGATGAGAGTTTTAGCAATATAATGGTTAGAGAAGACTGTATGTCAGAGTTGTTACAGAGCATTATTAAAAATTACATACTCTGAGGTGGATTTTCTTTTGTTTTGCTTTGTGGTGTATGAAGTCAGGTTGTGGTTAAATTACTTGTAATTCTTACACCTTGCTTGAGAAAGCGAAGATTAATACAAGACTAGGAGTCAGTCCTCGGTGCCATGCTGTCCACACTAGCAAGATAGAAAAGCTAAAGAGAAGGTTGTGAGATTGCTTTTAACCGTAAGGAGCATAAGCTAATGGTTGCACACTGAGGTGAAATTCAGAGACAGGCTAAGATTTCAATTAAACCAAAAGAAATGCAGATTCATTTTGGCTATCATTAGGAGTCTGCAGCTGCATTACTCTCCCTAGGCTCCCATCATATTCACTGGATATGAATATTTTTATGTCAGTATTCATATGACTTAGAATCATAGAACGGTTTGGGTTGGAAGGGACCTTTAAAGGTCATCTAGTCCAACCCCCCCCTGCAATAAGCAGGGACATCTTCAACTAGATCAGGTTGCTCAGAGCCCCGTCCAACCTGACCTTGAACATTTCCAGGGATGGGGCATCTACCACCTCTCTGGGCAACCTGTTCCAGTGTTTCACCACCCTCACTGTAAAAAATTTTTTTCCTTATGTCTACTCTAAATCTACCCTCTCTTAGTTTAAAACCATTACCCCTTGTCCTATTGCAACAGTCCCTGCTAAAATGTTTGTCCCCGTCTTTCTTGTAAGCTCCCTTTAAGTACTGAAAGGCTGCAATAAGGTCTTCCCGGAGCCTTCGCTTCTCCAGGCTGACCAACCCCAGCTCTCTCAGCCTGTCTTCATAGGAGAGATGTTCTGTCCCTCTGATCATTTCTGTGGCCCTCCTCTGGACCCACTTCAACAGGTCCAGGCCTTTCCTGTGCTGAGGACTCCAGAGCTGGACACAGTACTGCAGGTGGGGTCTCACCAGAGTGGAGCAGAGGGGCAGAATCACCTCCCTTGACCTGCTGGCCACGCTGCTTTTGATGCAGACTGGGATACAGTTGGCTTTCTGGGCTGCAAGTGCACATTGCCGGCTCATGTCCATGACTTATGTTATGATAATGCCTATTTCCTTCACTGAAGTTATAAAGACAGTTTTTATTAGTAGTTCAGATGTATACGTTTTGAGCAGATGTTTATGTACAAGCAGATGGGTTTGGAACAGAAAAGTAATTCTTAAAGTCATATAATTAGGTATTGTGGTAAAACTTTCTCAGAAGGAATAAGTGTGTTAGGAGAAATTGGTGAAGACTGGTCACAAAGTTGAAGAAGAAATTCTGAGAAGAGAACTATTGAGTGCTATTAGACGTCTAGTAGTGACTGAGCCTAGTCAGTACTCAGAGTAGAAGATTCTGTTAATTCAGAAATAGCCTGATTCAAAAGAGCAAATTTAATTTTTCAGTATCCCAGACAAGTTCTTTTTTAACTTTGTTATTTATTTGTGTCTTTCATTCTACATACATACACTTCTATATTCATGGTTCTATATTGGTTGTTAGTATTTCATCAGCTCTCAGTTTAAAAACTTGTCTGTAGGTTTTAGGTAGATTAAAAGATGAAGAAATGCGGTGTCGGAAATACTTGCATCCCAGCTCCTACGGCAAAGTGATTCATGAATGCCAACAGAGAATGGTAGCTGATCACTTGCAGTTTCTACATGCAGAATGTCACAATATTATCAGACAAGAGAAAAGAAGTGGTAAGTCTCAGTGGTCGCAAAAAGCATGAAGTGGATTTTTTATTCATTTAGCATTGCAATTTACTTTATTCAATGACCTTCTATGTGCTTAAGCATTTTCAACTAATATATGTTACTTATCTAGAAAGCCCAATTAAACCCTGAATGACATTTTTCTTTTACCATGTAACTCATCATCATTCTTCCAAATATATAATCAAAACCTTCTTTTTACTGTTAACAACCCTTCTTTCGGCCAGTACTCTTTCTCTTTCCTTGTCTTAGTCGGCTTAAAAACACACTGAAGTCCTGTGTCCTGTAGAATTGATCATATTTTATGCTTGTGTTTTCATTTGTAAACCAATGGCTCTGTCTTTACAGATTTCTTCGTCATCATTTGACAGGTCAGGATTATAAAATATTTTGGCTGCTTTTCATAGCCACTTTTTACTGTCCTGAATCTTTTGTGACCTCTCTTCCCAAATCCTTTTTACAGAAGCAGATACTCTTGTAGTTATATTCCCTACCTGACTAAAAAAATTACGCTTCCTGATGACTACAAGTCTCTTACCCTTGAAAGAATGCTTGTTCTTGCGTGGAAGGTGGTATCTATTATGTGAAACAAATTATTTTCACAGTCAAACTCAAATTGTATCTAATAATAGTGTTCAGTTTCCAGAGAGTTTTGGTAAATTGATCAGAGATTGGATCCTTTTTTCCCAAAAAAGAAAAAAAAAAAAAAAGGCAGTTGCTTATTTACAGCTTTTCTAACCTGAGAAAAATGTCAAGCCACCAGTGGAGGAAAACAAAAAGTCAAGAAGATATCTAAACTAATTTTAGTTAGCTGCTGCTAAGGGAGATTCAGGGAGGCCAAGGATTAAAAAAAACCTGACACAATACTTTTCCATACTAGCCCACCTCTCCTCTTGGAGTCTCTCCTAAATAAGCAGTATTGGAAGAGTGCGGTCGTCACAATGGCGGTACTCAGTGAACACTGATATAAGCCCTACTCTTTCCTTTTTTTTCTTTTGTCAGTGATCCAGTGTACATTTTTTTTGCAAAACAGTTGGTCTTGTTTCAGTCTCTGAAAAGCGCTGTGTGAAATTATGATACTATATTAAGTGTTGCTTTTTAGTGTTTCTAAGTATATTCTATAAAAATGTATCTCTGTTACAGACATGGCAAATATGTATACTCTACTTCGTGCTGTGTCAAGTGGTTTACCTCATATGATTCAGGAACTACAAAACCATATCCATGATGAGGGCCTTAGAGCAACCAGCAATCTTTCTCAGGAAAATGTGAGTTTTCTTAGGCAGCTGAAATTACCTATTTGATTAACATTCCTGATGAAATGTTTACCCTTTTCTTTTTAGTCTATTCTGTTTTTTTAATTTTGTCTATATGAAATTGGTTTGGAACATTATGAATAAATTGTAACTTCTAATCAGCACGCTTAGCTGTGCAACACATACCTATCCTGAGAGTTGATTGTTGTGATCTAACCAGAAACAACTACAGCTAGATATTTCTCATTGTTGTTTGTTTAATGCTGTCATGACAAGTAGGTCCTTTTGTTCCATGTATGTATTTTTTTCCCGAATTTCTCTAAGTCAGTGGCATTTGCTGTTCTGGTATGTTAGGAACCAATGATTCCATTTAGTTTAATTATATGTTATTTGTAAAGACTTGACATCCTGTCCTGATTTCAGTGTGGTATTTTTCACTAATAGCTTTATAGTCTCACATTTTCATGTAATTTCTGAAAATATTGTAGCATGATTATTTTACTAAAGTGTGTTAAACTTTTTTCAGTTCATATGTGTTCAAATTACTCAATTCCATTTTTGTTCCTCTAGCATTGCTGTTCAGAAACAACCAACCAACCTTTCATTTGGCATTATATTTGTACATGTATACATCTTGCTGTCTAGATCTGTGCTAACTTCAGGATGGTGACTTCAGCCATACAGTGTTTCTGTCTATAATAATACATAGATACGAACTGTTGTAAATTCACTGTTTATTGACTGCACAGGACTGCTTACTCTTCCGTAACTCCTGTGTGCATACTGAAAATGGGCTGAAGTCTTTAGTAGTATAGTTTGCTTTCAAATTATTTGTACATTTACTGAGCTTATTCTTTCAAACTAGTAGTGTCTACACAGGGACATGAATGCAGAGCCATGAGGGTGATGAAAATTTACAGCCTTATGTAGAGAAACTCAAAATGTGAAATACTTGCTCCACTGTGTGGATTAAGTAATTTGTCATCAGAACATTTTTAATGTGCGACCTGAGAATGCACTTGGGGAGTCATGTGGTGCAGCCAGTGCATTGCACATGCTTGCATTGCTGCCTGCCAGCTTGGCTGTTTAGGGGCTCCTCTAATTCATGTTAGTCATTTCTATACAAAATGTTATGCTGAAATGTGGTGCGCTACATTTGATTGGTAACTGTCCTACATAGGCAAATTCAAGGGGTTCATCTGGATTTTCTGTCTCTGAAGTTAGTGTGTAGGAGAAGCAGCAGTTTACTTATTTCAGTAGCTTTTTGGCTTGGTTGCTGTATTTACATGTTATCATTAATGATTTTTGAAAGGGCTAAGAAAGGATTTTAGGGTATGATGGAAAAGATTAGACAGCATGAGAGCAGTATAGATTAAAATCTATGTTTGATAGCAGGACTGTAAATGTAGCTGTAGACTTTTTATTTACAAAACATGCTCAAGCACAGTGGTGTAAGAGTACAACAATGCAGAATCAATCCTCTCAAAGACTTAATCACTATGATTTTAACTTCTATCGAAAAGAATAATTAGGAAAAAATGTACAACTAATGTAGATGTATTTGTGTGTAGATAATACTACTCTTCTCAATAACTTGCTTTCTGTTTTATCTACCTTTTTTAGATGCCAACTCAGTTTGTCGAGTCAGTTTTGGAAGTACATAGTAAATTTGTTCAACTCATCAACACTGTTTTGAATGGTGATCAACACTTTATGAGTGCCCTTGACAAGGTAACTTTTACTTATGAAGTAAAAAAACATTGGAAAACAAAATGCGGGACACTGTTTCAGGCTCACCAAAATTCTTCAGGGCATCAACACATGTTCAAAGATAGATAGCAGTTTTTCTAGTTTAGAAATGCAATGGAACAAAAGACAATACAGTGTTAGGGGAAAAGATATATACAAAGGAAACCACTTTAATATTTAAATGTTTTCTGAAAGAAAGACCTTTCTTTTCATCATAATTCAAAACACAAATGGAGCAGACCCATTTAATGTAAATTTAAGTGCAGATAATAAATAGACAAATTGTGGGTTTGGGGAAGTTGGGCAACTCTTACATGCGTTTGAACTTAAATTTGCTTGCTGCCATAATGTTTAAACTCTGAATGCTGATAATATTACTTACATAGAAGCTTTGTTTAGATTTTTCAAGTTGACTACAAAGAATGTCTGGAAACTTACATTACTTCAGTCACTGTTGCAGTAGCTAACTTTTTCCAGGAGAGAACTGCACTTGAAGTTAAATAGGCCCGTTTAGGGAAACAGGCTTGCTGCTCTTTTCTTTGAAATGTATAGCCATGAAGGTATTTAAGATAACAGTTTGAATTGTTATAGATTTTAATAATTATTATTATTTTAACTTTATTGTTATCATTATCATTATTGTTATTATTAAATTCTGCAAAACATGCCTGGGCTCTTGAGGGATTGAGTGGCTCCTCCTCAAAAAAGAAGTACATTTTATCTAATCAATTTGTTAATATCCCACTCTTCCCCATGTATCCTTGTATCTTTCTCCTAGCAAGTGCACTTACTACTTTCCTGTCTATAATTTCCTGTTATAAGATGCATGCATACATTTCATTGCTCATTTGTGGTGTTTGCAGAAATTGCAGTTTGTAGTTAGGGTCATAGTCTAAGTTTTGATAATTTTCAGCCACGGTTAAGCTGGAAAGACATAGTGATGAAGATACCAGTAATGATATCAGTAGTAGTTACCCATCTGTATTTGTGATACTGAGAAAACAATTATTTAGTATTTTAAAACAAATGCTTATTTCAATATCCTATACGTCTGTCTCAATTGCAATTAATGTCACATACCAGAAGGTGGAGTAATATGAGATTGACAACTACGTTTGCTGGTGCATAGGCAATGTACTTTTTTCTTAAATACATAATGCTTCACTTCAGTGATCTTTATTAGAATAAATATTTAAAATCTTAACCTGCTGTCAGTTTTTCATGGTAGATATCAAAACTGCTATTGTTGCCTCCAGTATTATTGCAAAAGAGTGCTCTAAGCTTCAAAGAGTTTCACATTTCTTGTCAAGTCATGCATTCCTTTCTCAGGGATTCTAGGGACATATTACCAAATATTGGAATGTGGAGGCATTGTACAAAAGAATTGCTTGTCGGTTCTTCTTTATAATAATAACAAAAATAATGTTTTCTTTCCATAGAAGGAACCATATTTCCTAGGAACTATGGTCATGCAATATTTTTGGTTCAGTATTAGTTTAAAATGTTAATTTAAATGTGATACATAGTTCAGAAACTAATGATGATTCTGATATCTTTGTTTACAATTTCCAATTCTAAACAGCCATTATCTCCTTCCTTTTCCACATATTCAGGTTTTTTTCAGCTACCATATTTTTCACACTGCACTGCTTCAAATTTCCACTTTCAACAATATTGTTTTCTCCTGTTTAGTCTATCAAAAAAATCCAACAACCAAAAGATCTTTCCTTTCTTACTGTTGTGAGCACCCCGTGTATGTTTTTCAGCTCAAGATACATGCTGTTCATGTAAGCTGCGTTTGATGTGCTGCTGCTCAAATCTGCTTTATCTGCAATTATTCCTCAGTTTCGTTCTATCCATACTTTTGGAACATACATATTGCTGTATACCAAAATGTTCATACTTTTACATTTAAGTTTCTAATCAGAACTTAATTTGTTTTCCTGCTTCCTGCAAGTAACTTCTGTTCCTCTAGTCTTGGAAAGACTTTTACTTAAATCTAAACTTAAAAATGTTCAACACACAAATTCTCACAGAGCAGCAATTCAAACCCTTTTATTAATTGTTTCTTTTTTGGTCCCCTTCTGTGTAGTTCAGTTTTATAGGGTCTCGGATGGTCTTTGCCCTGAACGTTTTTTTTTATTTCTTCAAATTTAATGAAAGAAAAAGTTTTAAGTCATTTACATTTTTCCTCTTTGCTCTATGTTCCTATGTAGGCTTTGACATCAGTAGTTAACTACAGGGAGCCCAAGTCGATCTGCAAAGCACCTGAGTTGGTAAGTGATATATATTATTGTAGAAAGTAATAATACTTTATTATAACTGTCAAATGAATTGGCATAGGGTCCATCACATGAATATCCATTTCTCACACTAAGTCAGCCTCAGGTGTATATTTCGGGAGTAATAAATAACTTAACCTGCACGCATATTTTGTGGGCATGCAAAATTGGTGCAGTTGTGATTTTTGATAGAGAATTTGTATTTTCTGTGGACGTAGTATGTAGCATTTGCCTATGAATATGGCCCTTGTAATAGAACATGAGACTATGGACTGTGACTTATTTCATGCTTTAACTTTTGTGTAGAAGTTTGGAATACCTTGGCATACATTTGTTCTCCAGCTTGACAAGTAGGTTTGGGTTTGTTTTTTCTTTTTTTAACTTGAGCTGGCCAAGTACTGTGACAACTTGTTGAAGAAATCAGCAAAAGGAATGACAGAGAATGAAGTAGAAGACAAACTTACAAGTTTCATTACTGTTTTCAAATACATTGATGACAAGGATGTATTCCAAAAGGTAACTTTTGATATTCAATAAATGTTTAAATGTTGCATTTAAAGTACCTTGAAGAATGTGGCTATGCTTTTAAAAATCCTCATATCTGATTTTTTTTTGTGCAGTTCTATGCCAGAATGTTGGCAAAAAGATTAATTCATGGTTTGTCTATGTCTATGGATTCTGAAGAAGCCATGATTAATAAACTAAAGGTAATGTAATATTCTTCTAATGCAGAATAAACAAACATAGGAGTATGTAATGTTGAGAGGGGAGCAGCAGAGGGTGCCAGAGATAGCTTAGCCATCAGTAGAACCTGTTTCCAATAGCTGAAAGGAAAAACTAGTTTCTTGGTAGTCTGTGAAAGATATGTGGCCCAGTATCACTTAGGTATTTGAGATTTTTGTGAGATATTGGGTAGTTTTATTAAGTGTGTTCAAATAATTCATATTTACATTATAAAAGTACCAAGGACTTTCATAAACTAGCTCTTCCAATTTTATACGATAACATTGTTCATAAAAATCAATGTATAGAAAGTGAAACGGAGATAAATCTGATAATTTTATTTTATTATGTTTGTTTTCTATTGTAACTAGTGTCCTCTGTAACTATTATAACACTTCTGCTGACTAGATTTTCATATTTTAGTAGTGAATGTGCATAGTTTATATAATAAGTACTGTTTTCACTGTGAAACCTGTTACAATATTTCTTCACAGCAAGCCTGTGGTTATGAATTTACCAGCAAGCTCCATCGAATGTATACAGACATGAGTGTTAGTGCTGATCTCAACAATAAATTCAACAACTTTATCAAAAACCAGGACACGATTGTAGATTTGGGAATTAGTTTTCAGATATATGTTCTACAGGTACTAATGTATGTTTATTACTATTGAGTTATTTGTACTTAATTTTTATGTTTTGATAACAAGTGAACAATTTTTCTAACTAAGAATACTTTTCATGTGGAAACTGACACCTTGTTATCATTGTGGAATAATTTATTTTCCTAGTTTTTGTTTTTAAAATTAACCCGCTAACGCACTAAACGATAGTGATGTAAAATGCCTTGTGTTCTTGTCTTGAATTAATACCTCAGTGGGGCATGTATAATGAGTAGTAAAAAATGAGCAGTAAAACTTCTGGTCTAAATTGAATGTCTTATCGCATAATATATCCTATAGATCTGTTTAATAGTGTTATTTTTTCTTAATGTATATATTGTATGAAAATGTTAATGCTTTTATTTTTCCTGATACCTCTAGGCTGGTGCATGGCCTCTAACTCAGGCTCCTTCTTCTACATTTGCAATTCCTCAGGAACTGGAAAAAAGTGTACAGATGGTAGGTTAGTAGGAGGCTTCTTGTAAACATGTGGAAAATGTAAAATAACTGCAAATAAAAGATGATCACTCTAACAGAGAAAAACCTGAGCTGCTTCATTTTAATTGTAAATCATGGCTATCCTTTTTCCAGTCTATATGAAATTTGGAAAGGACATGTAAATGACATACTGAATTTATGTATGTATTTGCATAGCTTTTCTTTATTTCTCTCTTCTACACTTTGTGATTGATGAGGGAGATACTAATAAATGCAGTCAGATGAAATGGGTTGATTCTTAGCTTTAAAACCAATTCCTAATATTTAGAGAAAAGACGATTTTGTTTTTAATATTAAATCTGAACAGATTTAATTGCAGATTAAAGTGCAGATACAGGTTTCTTGTCCCATATTTCATAGGAGCCATTCAAAATCAAGCTTCATGCAAACTTCTTTAAAGCTAATTTTGCGAATTCTCAAAGTAGTAAAGGGTTTACTTTGGCCAAATGTTGTCTTTTTATGTGATTATTTCTGCTTTGTAGAGGTGGAATATTCTCTTAGTTTTGATTATATTATTGTGTTCTAAATGTTATCTGTACAATGTTTGTGTTAAAATACAGAATGTGTGTGTTGATCTTTGCTAAAGTGTATTTAATGGTGAAGTACATTTTAGGCAATAAATATGCCTACATAGACTTTGCTAAAATGTGTTTTAGTGGTGAAGTACGTTTTACTCAATAAAATTTTCATATTATTGGACATAACAGATTTTTTAAGCAGTTTTTATACCTTAAATTGCTATCTGATCTAAATTATAATGACAAATGTCTGTTTCTGTGGTGAAGGAACTTTTTCATGTATTACTACTAAGTATTAGAACTATTTATTCTGCTTTTATTTCCGCTGTGTATTAAGTGGCACTTGGTTTTAGCAATATAATAGTTTCCAACCCATGCTATGGGATCCACAGAAGGTGATTGATGACATTTTGCTGTTCTTTGTGGGTTTAAAATAGGAATATTATCAGTTGTGCCTCAGTTGGAAAATTGTTACGGGCTTGCGTATCAGAAGCAGCTCAGACTCTGGGTTGCTTGCCTAACTTCACTGTTCTGCCAATTCAAAGGAGAAAACTTATTCAGGTGTCAGCTAGCTAGAATTAATGCTCTAAATTGTAATCCCCTGAGGAAACAGAACATGACTTTGGGGAGTCTTTGAAAAATTGACCATGTCTGTCTTTACTGTCAAATTTGATCATTTAACCCAAGAAGAGAGAGTTCTCGCAGGATTCTGGCCAGGATGTAGAAAGAAAAAAACATTTTGTGATTGCACTCCAAAGTATGGGAGTACCTCTGTAACTGGGCAAACTGTTCAGCTGCTTTTTCAGGCTCTGAGATTGCTGTAGCTTCCTATAAATATATATTTGTTTGAATGGTATACAAATACTAGTTTTCATACTATGTAACCTTGTGGGCAGAGGAACATCTGATTCTTAAAGAGGTCAAAAGTCCCCCTTTTTGTATTTTCCTTCAATGTTAATCTGAGTTGCCAGACCAAATCAGAGTAAGCCAAATTGTTGTGTACACAGTGTTGGCTACATGGGGTGTAGGGAGGTTTGATCCAATTTTAAGGAAAGGTTCTTTGAATCTGCTTAAGTTTTTCTCATTGCCAAAAAGTAGTTAGACCTTAAATTAGGATTAGTCTGCAAGCCACACTTTCTTGTTTCTTTCAGATGGGAAGTATGAGAACAAAATTTCTGAATTTTTTTCTTAAAAAAAAAAAAAATAAAGCTTAAATACTAAAACTAAGGTCTAGAAGGCACTTGCCAATATATGCAGTCTGATTTGTTCCTCTTGGCTATAGGGATAATATGGAGGATTAAGGTCAAATTTATATTTTAATTTTTCTATTGGATTTTCAGCCAAATTTCAGTTCTTTTCAGAGGGCATCCAAGAGAATAATAGCTACTAAATAGCTACTAACATGCTACTAAAAATCCCCATTTTTATATTTCTTCTTACAAGCGAAATGATCAGACTCTTACATTACATATGTTAAAATGAAATCTGGCTTTTACAAGCTTTGCCATAAACTTCCACTTTAGTCTTTGAAGAAATTTGTCTTTTCCCTCCTGTCAGAATAACTTTTCTGCATCAGTTTAGCCCACAAAATAAGTAAACTGAAAGCCATGTCCTCAAAAGTTGTTGGTTTTTTTTAAACATTCTGGAATATCTTTATTTGTTCTTCAAAATCCAGTGCTTCATTGGTTTTCTTATTCTCTCTCCACTGCTTGCTAGTTTCCAGGAATGGCAGGAATGATGGATTGCATATAATATGAGAATAAGATGATTTGCTGCTTCTCAGTAAATTTGATTTTTCTTATCACAGTCCACAGGTCATTTATGCCCTTCCTTCTCTTGTTCTCTGTTGGTGAAAATGACATTTAAACGTACATATAGCTTTGAAAGAATCTTCTAGGAATTGCATTCCTAGAGTCTTATGGAGAGTGGTCTCATTTACAGTAGCCAGATTTGTGCCTTTTAGTGCCAGATTTCAAACTGCATAGCTAATTTTCACTTGCACAAAACTAAAAACTTCTTTTCTTAGAGAGGAATTTTAAAGTTGTTTTTAAGGTCTTTTCTTGTTTAGAGGTAATTTTTTTCATATTCTTGTTCTGCTATATATTTGTGTGTGTATAATTTAAATATCAGGGAAAAATGCTTTCCAGAATGACTGATGTAGCACTTCTCATAATGACAAGAGACTCATGTAAAAATCAAAAAAAGAAGGAAGAAATTAGCATTACTACTAACGCTAGTTTTGCATATAAGATTTTTAAAATACTGATTTTGCTGGGATGCTTCCATTTTTGGGTGTCAGCACAACTTTGAAATGTTACTTCCTAAGTCATAAATGTGTGCTTCTTTGTAAAAATGGGTTTTGGAAGGTTTCACCAGAAATTCAAGGATCTGTAGTCGCTTCTTGATTCTGAGATGTTGCAAACTGGGTAGTTGTGTTTAGCCTGAAACCCAAATTGGAAGGTGGCAAAAACTGTGCCCACTTTCAAGCTTGTTCTTTTGGAATTACCCCTAAAAATACACTCAGGAATGTAAGATGAGATTCGTCATGGAAGTCAATGTGTAGCTAACTGTGGGAAATACCTGTTAACTAAAAGTTTATGTTTTTTTAAGGATATCGTTAAAAAAAAAAATCAGTAAAACGGATTTTCTGAATTTATTTTAAGTAGGATATCAAAGCCATGGAATATAGAATGATTTCAGCAATGTGAAAAAATAAAAATACACTTGTTTTTATATGGAATTGGATGGAACAGAATAATAAAACCTAGTAAGATTGATTGCTAAAACCTCCTAGAAATGCTTTTAAATACTTCTTTGGATCACTGTTTAACTACAGTATTTTATGCTTTGAGAGTATGAATGTGTCAACAATCTTTTTGATTTAGTCATCAAGTGATATGTTAATATGGTCAAGTAGTTCAGTAAATGAGTGATGTTCAGTTCATCACCCATCTTCTAAAGGAAAATGCTGTCATGAATTGATCTGCAGTATTTGCATCCAATATGGTGAACATAAGCTCAGTATTTCTTCACTGGGGTGGTAGTGTGATAATAAACTATTGTAAGTAGTTATATGTGTGACTAATTGAAGTTCATTTTGTTTTGCAGTTTGAATTATTTTACAGTCAGCATTTTAGTGGAAGGAAGCTTACTTGGTTACATTATCTTTGTACAGGTAAAAATAAGTGCTTTGCTAAACTTATGTTCTATACAACTGACAATTATTTGTTAAAAGTCCTTTTTAAATGGCAACAGACTTTGGAGTTGGAACATTACATTGCATATAAAGACAACTGACTTACTATGCATTATAAATTAATTTAATATTTGCTGCTTAGTATTACCAAAATTTATGTTTCGTAAATTTGCATATGTTATCTGTAATTTATTAAATCCAAGTAAAACTAGACTTGTACATTCTTAACTACAAAACAGTGCTGCAAAACTGCTGAGTTAATAACAATTGCCCTGGAATTGGTTCTGTAGTATCAGATGTCCCTTAGCTGAATATTAAATAGTTTTTAAAAAGCATAGTATACTATTTTACTCAGATATATAAGTATCTAAGTAAACACACATATATATTTACTTACGTTTATATTTACTACATAGAAATATGTGTTAAAAAAACATCTTAGAAGAGAGATATAAAATTGTAGCTTAGTTTAGTAAGCATCAGTCAATCGTATTTTATTTCAAATGCTTTCGGTATCAGGCTTTAACAAATGAGCACCACAACATGTTTTGTGGAGGTGAAAAGCAGACTAGCATGCAATATAGTGCAATGAAAATTTAGTTCTGAAGGTTGCTGGTAACTCACACTCACCTTCACAGAAAAAATCTGAATCTGCTTTCAGGCAGACTTCTTCAGTGCTTTTTTTTCTTTTTTTTTTTTTTTTTTATTTCAGAGGAATTTAAAGAATATAAGAAAATTGTGAAAAAATTTACCGGACAAGTCTTTTATTTTGCTTTTAAATCTTTCCTTGGAACAACTTTCTTGTAATCGCTATTCTGTGATTCTGTGTAAGCTATTACTAATTGAAGTTTATGCATTGCAATGCGTTGAGGCTGTTTGGAATTTCCTTTTTTTATTACTATAAATTATATTGCATTATTCAAATTCAACTCTGTAGGTTTCCTTTTTTCTTGAAAACATTACTGTTCTAGTATTCATAGTTAATCAGAGTATTTTTGTTGCAGACCACATTCTATATGTGTAAATTCACAACATCAGTTTTCATCTTCCCATTCCAAGTGTTAAATGCATACTCAGGTGTGAATTGAATGTCTGGATATGTACGAAGAGCTCTAGTAGTTAGGCTTCAGATGACTTTTTGGCACGTTCCATCAGTTTATAAAATACTACTTGTATCATTACAGGTGAAGTAAAAATGAATTATTTGTGCAAACCTTATGTAGCCATGGTCACAACATACCAAATGGCAGTGTTGCTTGCCTTCAACAACAGTGAAACTGTCAGTTACAAGGAGCTTCAGGATAGTACACAAATGAATGAGAAGGAACTGACAAAAACCATCAAATCCTTACTTGATGTCAAAATGATCAACCATGACTCAGACAAGGTATGCAGTAACGATATAAAAAAGTTTCATGTTTTCAGTCTTGCGATTCTACTATTTGTTGAGGGCTTTTTTTTAACATAAAAGAATCCACTGTTTGCTTTTTTTTCTAAAATGTGTTATTGACCCTTGTGAACAATTGTAAATCTGTATTTATAAAGAAAGAGACAGGAGGAAGTAGGCTCCCTTTGTTTGCTCTATATGCCTATAACAGCATGGTATGCTGAAAAGGTAATAATGCTAGGACTCTCTTGGTTTTGTTGCATTTCATCCACATGGCTTTAGACTCACTGCTGTTGGAAGGGAATACTCTTTAAATACACCACTTTCAAAGTTGTACTGAATCATGAGAAGGAGCCCGAGTAGTAAGCCAAAGAGTATTACAGAGATACTAAAAAAAATTGTGGGATTAAGAGACTGAAAGTAACAGCAACCATTTTCTTCCTTGCTGACGTTACAGGAGAAGGCAGGAGGAGAGGGAGCAAGGGGAGCTTGCGTGAGAGGATTTTTGCTGCCATTTGCTATACTCTATCATTCCATGAGATTCATGGAATTCCAGTAATATCTGAGCTTTGTTTGTGGTTAAGGCAATGGTTGATACAGGTTCTGTTTCTGACCCTGCCTCATACTTCGTACGACCTATGTGAAACCAGTTACCCTTTTTCCCATACAGCGAAGGGCACAGATGTCTGTTAAGAAACGCTACAGAAGTGCCTGTGCATACCATACAAACTTCAGCATGTGGTTCCAGCTAGCCCAGAAAGCCCAAGTTATTCAGACAGTATCAGGCAGAAGAAACTGACATAAGCTGTTCGCTTCACTTACGACAAGAAATCCAAAGCTGCTCTGATAGCTGCTTTTTTTTTTACCGGGAAAATATTAGAAAATGGAAAGTGAGATCACAAGGAAGAACTGATGCCTGGCTAAAGCATAGGACATGCTTCCAATATCTAGAAATGAGCTCAGGTTGGAACAGTGGCTGGGAAGATGTCTGTTAAACCATGGGTGAAATATAACACTGGGAGCTATTACAATGAGATTTTTTGTAATCCTAGAAAGTAGCCCATTATTTAAAGGATTTATATTTATTTATATCTCGTATAAGATTTGGCCAGTTTCTTTAAGCATATGTCATTGGAGAGTGAACGGTATAGCTTTCCAACTCTTTTAGCTTTTAATGTTTACCACTGCATTTTCTGGTTCTTTAATTTGCAGGCTATTGTATTCAAACATCTCTGCTAATTCTGTTTTCCTTGTGCTCCATCCAGCAATGTGAAAGCTGATCTGCAGACAGTCTATCAGCTTACTTACTGAATAAGCCAGTGAACTTTAGTGGCTTAAGCAGTGAAATTAAATACACTAACTTCTCTTTACCTGTATCTGAGCACAGAAAAGTACAGTGTGTTAAATGTTGTAGTTTGCTTTTGTTTGGTTGGGTTTTTTTGAAAGAGGGAAAAAAAAACAAAAAGAAAACCAAACTTTTGGCAAAATCTTTGTTGGCTCATTAGAATCATGCTTTTTGAATTCATGCGTAACAATTTATTTTGGTTTATACTCAACCACGTAAGCACAATAGTGCTAAAATTTAACGTTGGCTTATGTTTCTTAAAGTTGTTGATCTTCGCCCTTTCATGTTACATTTTCTATACTATGCCTGGATACTATAAAGTATTATAATGAAGAGTATTTGCTGCAGAATATAAAATTAGAATCAATATTGTTTTGAGTATATATTTAGATAAATATTGACTGTGTTTGCTAAAGTATTTGCTTTTGAGGCAACCATGGTTTGGCAAGGTTCCAAAGTCTAAGAAGCCCAGTAAATTTATTCTGCTGGAAATAGGTAATACTTGTACAGACTCTTGCCTGGAAACTGCAAAGATTGGTCAGGTCATCCTGTTAGTTGAATGCAAAGGTGTTTGGACTGCAGGGAATAGTTACTGTTTATTGAAAGAAATGGACTTTTTCATGTGTGGAAAAGAATTGAGATTCTGACAGGAGAAAATGAGAAACATAGAGCTAGATGTAGAATCTGTAGATTCTGTAGAATCATAGAAGTTGCAGTTTGTCAACTGTTTCTGCTACAACATAAAATGCTTAGATGTTCTGGAAGGCAATGTTAGTAATAGTTGTGAAAGCAACAGCTTGCTCTCTCTTGAGGTTCTGCCATAAATAAATGCAAATCCTACTTTCTTTGAAGGGAGAAAATGAGTTTAAATGGAGAGTGTTTGCAACGAAGTTGCAACGAAGTATTAAAACACAGATTGCTTTAATCATATTGACTTGTTAACAATATTCATGTGTGTCAGAGTTCTTCATAGTGTTTTCTAAAATAGATTTGATTTCAAGGTTAGTTAAACTGTAGCTTGAAAAATTGACCTGGTTCAAGTGGCATTTTAGAATTTCCAACTACAAATCTGCTGAAATTGTTTGTATGTATACAAGCCCCTAACTGTGATTTTTCAAAGTAAATTGTTATCATTTTTTTGTTCCATTTCTGATTTTTTAAAAAGATTCTGTATTGCAGGAAGATATAGAGACAGAGTCTACGTTTTCACTAAATATGAACTTCAGCAGTAAACGAACAAAATTTAAAATTACTACATCAATGCAGAAAGACACACCACAGGCAAGTATTCTTTGGTGTTTCTAGCTTGAACAGCTTAGGAAGCTTATTTTTCTAAAATCAAATTTATTGTACTGGTTTGGTATAAGCAGATGTAAGAGTCCCTGTGTAAGATTTACATCACTGTAAAGAAATTGTCTAAGTTTAAAGCTCAAGCACTGCAAATTTTTTGTTCTTAAAATATAGGCAGGAGAAGATGGAATGGGGAATAAGAAAGAGGAAGAAAAAGATAAACAAGAGCTATTCCTCTTGTACCAAACGGGATTGACATTTAGCTTGTCTTACTTAATGAGACCTTTTTGTGGGTGGTGCTTATAAAAGCAACTTACTCCAGGAACAGCAGAAGCAGTCTGTTTTCCTATGGTTTTGTGTCCTTCGTCAACTAAAATTAACTCCAGTGTTGATAATCCGTGTTCCCTCTGTATCTTGTAAGACATAGGATTTTGTACAAGAGACGTATGTGCTTCCAGACTCAATACATTATAGTAAATACTGCCTGCCTTTCTCCCTAGCAAAAACGCTGGTTTGGATGTCTCTCACCTACCTTCCTGCTGACTTTCATGAAACCTGGTATTCTTGATTTATGGAAGTACTTTGCCTGGAATTGAACCTCACCTAGATTTTTGTATTAATTGACCACTTTTAATAAAGTAAAAAGTATAGATTCAAGATATTTTTGTGAAGTGTTTATTGATCTTACTATATTTTAAGCATTACTGTTCTTCCTGTATTGCAGGAGATGGAGCAGACCAGAAGTGCTGTAGATGAAGACAGGAAAATGTATCTTCAAGCTGCTATAGTCCGTATCATGAAAGCACGTAAAGTGTTGCGACATAATGCTCTTATTCAGGAGGTAAGATGAAATCCTCTTCTTGAACGTGATTTGGTTAAAATCTTCAGGATAGTTGAGTAAAACAAAACTCTCCCATGTCAAAACTAATACTTCAGTGAAATTAGTGAGAATTTCATTGGAGTCTACTTTGACCTGCAGTACTGGAGCACTAGCTGTGATCCCTCAATCTTGTAAATGTGTCTTAGCACTAAAGCATTGAGTGCCTCTGTGCTTGCTCTTTCCTCTTGGCTGGTTCTGTGCTGACAGATGTCATACCCTATAAGAATCATTGCCAGAGCTATAGGTTCAATTGAAAACCTGAGTATGGATATTCTAGGCATGGAATTTCCACAGAAGCACCTAGCCAAATTTTGAGCTCTAATTGTGTTTTTATTCTAATTCATCACTTAAATTTTAAAAGTTGTCCGAGTATGTAGACATGCACTTCTTAATCTCCCTTTTCCGTTAAGCAGTACAGTTGTCTAGATTTCTTTAGATTCTAGACTAATGATCTGTGAACTGTCACAGACTAGCTGGGAGGGAAGTGCTATTTCTTTTGTTTTTCTCCCACTTTCCCATCAGTGCTAGTTGCCTGCCTAATTGTATTTCTTATTCCAATGTAACCTGCCTACCACCCAGTTCCCAGTTTTAGTTTTCTCAGGCTTCCAAGGCATTCAGTCTTCAGTCTAATTCATTCTCGTGTCTCCTGAGCCTTGCTCGAGCAAGCCTTGCTCGATAGCCTCAGACCAGACTGGTGGGAGAGGGACTAAAGATTCCTGCCTCATTGGACCATTTTGAGCATGGAGGTGGGGGGGCATTCAGTCACTTTGAGATCTACTGTATGCTTTCTGTCTTGTGGTGATGGAGAAAACAGTTTACCACACCCACCACTTAATTTTTATTTCCTAAAAACATTAAACAGCTACAGAGAGCTTGTAAGCCCAGAAATTGCAATGTGAGACATCTTAAAGGTTTTGGATATTGAAATAGTGCTTGTACACAAATACTCCGAAAGCAAGCTTAATTTAAGAAATCTGGTTTTGAATATCTAAAAGACAAGGCAGCGTAGGTCCTGACTGCTTCTCAAAATCTTTGGTTATTTGGTTTCCTGTTACTTAAATCATCCATGCAATTATGTTTAAGTCCTGTAAGAATTTACAGTTAAAACTAGAAGATGGTAGGCAAGCCGTGTTTCATCTTTGAAAATACTTTTTTCTCCCTACTCTCAAATTCTTCGAAAAAGTTTTCAAAGTGTACTTTGCTGGAGACCAGTTTATAAGGGTGGAATAGATTACAAATTTTTATATTTTGGAAACAAAAAATCCTTTCTTGTTGCTGCTTCTTTTTTTTTAACTCAGGAGGCACTATCTGACATGCCTCTGCTGCATTTTGCTCTTGCAGAACAGTATGGTCTATTAACATCAGGAACTTTTTCATGCTTTGCACGAAAGGGGGATATTTTGATTGTCACTCGGTTAAAAACAAAGTAGAGAGTAAAGTTGGAGATCCCTTTATCTATCACCAGGCACATCCACCTGTATTGGTTTTTTACCTTAGCTTTTAACTAAATTTATGACACTTTTGAAACTCATATCCTTTATCATTTTGTCTTTTAGTTCTCAATTTTGAATACTACTTAAATCCTAGATGGATTAGAGTATTTAAAACTGAAGGCTGGGCTTCTAAATAATTTATATCTATGCTGCAGTATAGTGTAGGGACCTGATGTAGCCTTAAATAAGCAATTGTGAAACCTCAAGCAATAAGGTGAAGCAGTACAGAAATATCCATTAGGGTTAATTTTTCCTCTTTTTTGCACTCTGAATTAATTTGTGCCAATCTTCTTGCTGCCTCAGCTAAGCTGTCACGGGGACCTGAGACTGGTTCTTTAAAATGTTAGGTGTCTTCTCTACAGTCTGTGATAAAGATGTACTCTTAGGCACTTCAGAAATTATTGCCAGGTTTTAGAGCAAATTGTGGGGAGACATGTTTTTGTACAATTAATGCTTAAACACAAAGATGAAAATCTCATGTTAAGTGGAAATTTTACCTAGTTATGTCTGCATTGAGCTCAGTTACTTGTTTTGCTTCATGTTGTATGAATAAGGCCAAACTGCCAGATGGTTCTGAGTTGAACGTGCTCAGCTTTCTCACTGGACTGACCTTTATTAAAAAATGAATAATCATCACTTCTATTAAACTTCTAGAGTATGCATAACTAACTTCTTAGCTGTCCAACTTCCTTTTCTTTTTTGCCTGTTAACCTTGTAGTAAGATGTCGTTTACTGTCAAGAGACTTTTTATTTCTTAAAACATTCATTTGTGATATTGTTACTAATTATGGTGACATTGTTACTTTTATCACGATGTTTATATACTTATATATAATGTATTCACTTAAAAATTCTAGTCTGACTTCTTGAGGAGTAAGAATGAATGTTTTCAAAGGAAGTCTGTTTACTATGAATGGTTAATATTTTCTCACCTCATTACTATTTTTTTCTGAGGTATAAGGGCAGGATTATACTGTTGTTAGAGATAAGATCGAAAGACTCCTAGCCTTAATGTAGTTAGCTCTTGATTCTAACAGTTAGACTACAGCACCACGCATTTCATTTAGGGTGAGGTGTCCAAGAAAATACTCAAGGCCCGTGGTAGACCTGTATGTGTCAGCATGTGGTCTTTGCTGAATTGTTAATTGTGTTAGATACACCTTCATAGTTTTACTTTCAGCTCCATGCTGCAGTCCCTTGCAGGACGAGGTAGCTTTTCCCTTAAAATGAATAGGGTCAGTGGGAGTAGTGGAGGGGAAAGGTCAATGCAGTCATTCCCAGGAAATTTTTTATTCTGACCATCAGGTATTTCTATCCATCCTTCTTATTTGTGTTATCTTTGATAAAACAAAACAAAAAAACCCTTTCCAATACAAAATTCTATCTTTTGTTCTCTCTGTCCTAAGTAAATACATGAAGTATGATGATGACAGTCAGTTTGAGTACAGGGCTGAAGTTAGGTGAAATCTGAGCAGATCTATTAGCTTGTTAGCACCAAGTTTCTTCTCATTTGTACTGCTGTGGAACGTACCAGACCCTTGGCTGCTAGCCCAACAAAACTCGCTCTTTTGAGCTTTTTGTTTGCTTTGCGGGGTGAGTTCTACCTGGTGAGCTCTGTTGGCTCACAGAGAGCTCCAGCAAGCTCTGGAGCTGGGACAAAGCCAGCCATGAAGAGTTGTAAAGAAAACAGGAAATCCAGCTGAAATAAAAATCAATTTCTTTACAGAACAAATGAGAAACTACAGGCAAAACATACTGTGACACTTGAATAGTAAGATCTTCTGTTTGAAAAATTTTCCAAGTTAATAGATATGCACATTCCGTTACTCCACACCATTTCCTCCTCTTCTCTACAGAGAATGGGCAAAACTGAGAACTATAAGAGACATCTAAAGTTTTGCCTGCAGTGGCAGTTTCTCCCACAATGCATATATAGATTTGTTTTTACAATAAATAATTTTTTACTGTATGTATTTCAAAGTTCCAGCATAGCCAGATGGAACTTGCCAAATCGTAGGGCTATCTTCAGTGACTGAAGAAAGAGAGGTTCATCCTGGTTGTCTCAAATTGTATAGGAAAGGAGGTCAGTGGTAGGAGGACTCCATTTACACCTTCCAGGCAGCTGAGCAGTTCAAGTGTCTTCCAGGACCAGGTATACAGCACTACATGGGCTGGAATTTAGACAAAACACAACAAATCCAGCTCACATCTCATATCCTGGCAGCTGCAACAGCAATGAAGTAGTGTAACTTTACAAAATGATTACTACTTGGGCTGTGTCTTTTCTGATCAAAAGTGTCATCTAGGGCTTAATCAGCAAATTTTCTGAAAGAGAAGTGTTATTTTTTTTCTTGGAGATTTGATTGTCTAGTAGAATCTCTGAGGATAGATTGCATTTTTAATATATTTAAACTGTGGTATTAAAGAATGAATAAGGTCTTATTATAACATTATAGTCAGATTTTTTGGTAATTTGCTATGTACCTGTTTACATGTCTTCTAAACCTGTCTTTTTAATGCTATAAAGAAAACACAGGTTTCACAAATCTTTATTAAATGAAAATGTCTTCTCTGTCTTTTTATGACAAAAGGAGTGGTGGATGAGGCGAAAATTGCATTCAACTTTAGAGGTAGTTTTGAAAAATACAATCAAGTGAAATTTAACCGTTCAGAATTGTATAAACTATTATGAGAACTAAGATTAACACATTCTTCAGGCATTTAATTTCCAAGTAAGACTGACATAACTCAAACAAAATTTGGGAGTTCATAAATTAAATATTCCAGAACAATGAAAGTACATAAACAGAAGTGAAAGCGACCTAGTCTAGGAAAAGTCAGTTAGGAGAGCCAGCATGGGAAGGCACATATGGTTTTACAGAATTTTCACTTTGCTTAAACTGTGATAATAAAAAATTGAAGAAATATGTTAATATTGGATTAATTTTTAACCTGAATATTTATATTCATTTGTACTGTGACAAATTAAGCAAGAGGACTGAAAAGATCTGGTTAACGTGCAGGCAAACTAACCAATGAGCCGAGCAGTCAGTTTAAGTGTCCTGACACTAATGTGTAGAGATGCTTTGTTGATTGTTATAAATGAACTATTCCAGGTTTATTTAATCCTGTCTTTAAAAGAAAAAAATATACTGAATTTGCCTTAAGGTCCTTAGCAGATATTTCTATAGCATTTATAACTGTTGTAAATAAAAATAACACAAAAAATGTGTCTTTCTTTTGCAGGTAATTAGCCAATCAAGAGCTAGGTTTAACCCAAGTATCAGCATGATTAAGAAGTGTATTGAAGTTCTGATAGACAAACAGTATATAGAGCGAAGCCAGGCCTCTGCAGACGAATACAGTTACGTAGCATGATGTTGCTATCCTGCAGGTATGATTGTAGGGAGATCATTGCTGTCACTGTTTGGTGTGTTCCTGTGGGAAGAGGCAGGCCTGTGCCTCCATAATTGGTCACTTGGCAGCCCCCGTTTTTCTGCTGTTTACAACATCACCAGTGCCATGTCATGAGCGTCAATGAATATGCCTATAGATATTTCAAGCTCATGTCATTATGACATTTCTTAAAACTTTACTAAAAGAATGAGTGAAGTATTGCTGAAATGTGGAAAATTGGTTGGGTACCATGCTTTTTTTTTTTTTTTTTTTCCCCCCTCCCCTTTCACGTTTGCAGTTGATGTTTTTTAATGTATCTTAAGACAAAGTAAAAAAACAAAACAAAAAAAACCACAAAAACAAAAACCCTAAATATTGTAATATGACAGATAACCTAATAATTGTATCTACATTAAAATGTAAAAAGAAGACGAACATGATACTGCTGCTTGTCAAATAAAAAAAATAAAGTTATATAATGTGTCTCGAATGATTGTAGAAATGGATATAGCATTAATGTCTGTAAATATTATTCAGACCTGGAAGAGTAAAAATAATGTTATGTGTTTGAGTTTTGGATAACCTCAGAAGTAGATCTGACGTAAGAACTAATTTATATAAAACTGAATACCAGGTATGTTACGTTTGATATGATTATAAAAAAATATTTATGGTCAAGTGCACATCTTGTTTTCTTGAGATTAAGCTAACTTACATTCTTAGTGCCTGAAGGCCTACCATGTGTCTGTTAATCTCACATGGTAGGAATTTGTTACGAGAGAAAATAAACAGACATCTGAGGGAATTTAAGTAGTGTAGTTGACAAAGAGTTAGGAATGGTTATCATGAACATCAAAGATACAGTTCAGTGGCTTGTGAAACCACCCTATTAATGGGAAAGAATATAGCAGACTGGTAATTGAAAAAATGTTGTTTCACTAATGCATTGACTAGACAGACTACATGGATAGGTACCTATGTTTGTTTCCGCATAAGCCCATACTGTTTTTTTCTTGTTTTCCCTCCTAACTCATATGGTTGTATTTATCATATTTTGTTTTCCTCTGCCCCAATTAGATTTCTAGCTATTTTGGCAGGACAAGAGATCCATGGGCTATTTCATGTCTTGCCTTGTTCATCAGGGATGACACGGTGACTGTTCACTCGCACATAAGCACAGTATAATTTTAAAAGGTACTAACTCTACCACTGGAAGTAATTAGAGTTTAGTAGTATTAAGCGTGTGAACACACTGAATGCCTGCTGCGGAAAAGAGCTTCCTCCTGACTATGCCTGCAATTATCATTGACAGGATAAATATTAAGTTAACTTTAAATGTTCTATTTTTGCCAAATTTTATTTGTGTGCATATAAAAATATATATGTAGATATATATTATTTGCAATATTTTTTTAGATTGTGTGATATTTCATCACCTACTAAAAGTCCACAGATCAAGAATTAATTTTAGAGGAAAAAATTCTTCGGGGGAAGCTTTTTCCTTCTTTTTTCTTTTTCTAGTTCTTGACTGTATAAAAAGTTTCTCTCTGACTCCCATATTGTTGTTGTCTCTTATTTCTTAAGTGGCATCGCATTCATATGTCATCTGTAGGCTATAGGAAACTTCTTATAGTTAACTAGGAAATGCATCAAGAAGTGGTAATATGTTTTCCTTACGTGGATTTTGCTGAGGGCAAATAATGGGCAGTAAACAATGAAGGGCACTAAGCACTTCTCCCATATTTATGGTATTTTATCCCACTGCACTAAGATCTAGATTTTTTTAAATGGATTTATGTCTTAAAGAAGTGGG
This sequence comes from Nipponia nippon, assembly GCF_047370975.1. Classification (NCBI taxonomy): domain Eukaryota; kingdom Metazoa; phylum Chordata; class Aves; order Pelecaniformes; family Threskiornithidae; genus Nipponia; species Nipponia nippon. Next base: position 152,526,821 of record NW_028262290.1, on the reverse strand, counting down.
TTTTTTAGCTCATCGTAATACAGTGTAGTAGGCGGTCTACAGTGCTAGATCAGAGTTGTATGCATGTGTTGGGAGACAGCAAAGGTGCTTATAGTGTAGTAAACAGGAGACACGTTAGCACAGATTTTGACTGGAGTGACTTTTAATCTATTTCAGTGTGAAATGTTTCTGTGCTTTATAACAAGTAGTTCATTACTTCTTATGACAAAAAATAGAATAGAGGGAATATTCTATGACACAACAGAAAAAATACACCTGAACGTTGAATCATCAGATCCTTTCTCCAGAAAACAAACTAACAGTGACACCAAAGCTTCTGGAATCAAATGTGTTTTATCTTGTACTTGTGTATGAGTCAACAGATTTTAAGCTTGTTTCTTCATAAAAGGGTTAATAAAAGCTTTATTTAAATATAGATTGCAGTAGCAAAATTTTAAGACTGAGTTTGAAAAAGCCTTAACAAATTTATTTTCAGAATAATTTCATAGACAAAACAAAAACTTCACTGCTCTAGCCCAAACGTGTAAGGTTTTAGCATTACCTTATCTCTGAATTTTTGCATACCTAAAACATCAAAAGTAATATTTTGTTTTTTAGATAAGCATGCTGCTGAGTTGAGACATGTTTAGTGAGTTAAAAACATTCACATATTTCAGCGCAGTTGGCATCCCCAGACAACGTCTTTCATAATTATGCACAAACTCAGTCTTTTCAGTGCCTCTTGGGAAACATGGCTATAGCTGGGAAACATTTTGAATTCTACTTTAGAACTCACACCTTCCCCCTAAGGAAAAAAGTAGTGCAAAGATGCAGCCCTCTGTAGCTGGGTTAGGTCACTGAAGTCATTGCTGGCACCCAGCGATGCAGCTTATGATGTGGTGCTACAACCTGGCAACTCAATGCATCTGGCAAGAGTCATTTCCAAATACAAAGTGCTAATGGGTATTAACAGGAGGGGCAAATTCTAAGACGACATCCAAAAATGCCGTACATTTTTAATTTTTCACTAGAAGAAACTGGTATAATTGTACAGATTTTTTTTATTTGTTAGAAGCTTGTTAACGTGTATGACCTGCTAGTTTATTGGGAGCCATTCAGCTGAGTCTGGAAACATAATGATTTCGTACATCTCATACATTTCTAATATCAAAATGCATTTTACCTCTACTACTGAGTGTTAGTGATAATTCTTACGCTAACTGAAAATGTATTTCTATGATGTTTTAATTTGTCTTCAGATTGATTATCTTATTCTAGGAAAGAAAAATGTGTCCCTGTATTTCAGTGGGTTCATACATACAGGGCTGCTGGAGCTATGAGAGGTACTTAAATCACCATAACGTGAGAAACAGTTTTCAAAGCGGAGACTATCATTACTTTTTAAGAAACCTTTACAATGAGTACATCACTTTTCCAAATAAGGAGTAGAGTACAGAAATTGGTCAAAGGAGAAATACATTTTATAAGCTGATATCTTTCAGCTGTGCTTAGAAAGCCATTTCTTATCCTTAAAACAGTTAATTTTAAAAGCAAGTTTTACAACTCTTGAGCAGTCTAAATTCTTTGTACCCTAGGGCAAATATGTTAGGACTGTCCATGCTTTACAAATATGGTAAGTACCTGGAGTTAATTAATCTAAGGTATTACAAGCTATGAAAACATATTCTCCAGACGCACCTGTTCTTGCACTGAGTATTTTCTCTTATTACAAATCCGAAGTTATCCTTGCTTACAGTGAGTTGTGCTGCACTTCCTAGCCGATAACAACACAGAGTCTTTGCAAGTTGACAGGCAGAAGAAGGGGAAGGATCAAAACATTGTTCGGGTATAATAATTTTAAAACAATGCAAGACTTTGCTAAACACAAGGATGTGTTTGCATGGTTTTAAAGAGGGAGGGTGAACAAATATGATAGTAGAAGTAACCAGACACGTGTAGCTTGGATGTGCATTTCTTATTGTCTTCATTCTGTGGAATTCACAATTGCATCAGTAAGGGAAGAAAATAACAGCCTGCAAAAGGAAGGAGGTAGATGAGGAGGCTGGCCAGTTGGCCCCCCTTGTAGAAGTGCTGGAGTTGTATTTTTGTGTTCTTTATCTTTGAATAGTTCGAACATGCATATGTTAATTAACAAGATTACTATTGAGTTCAGTATTGATGATTATTTGTCACGCATTTGAGGAAGAAGTGTGCTAGAGTGTTCAAAGAAGCAATGCATTGGACATAGCCATGTGTTGATGCTGCTCCCATCAACTGTCCCAGGAGCACGCAGCACAAGACTTGAAAGCTCCCTTAATCTCTCCAGTAAGTCCAGTCTTGCATATGTACCTGAGAAGTAAAGGACTCTTCCAAGCCTGAGAAGCAGTACGAAGCAAGTCAAAAGGCACTGTTAAAAAAAAAAATATTGCTCTCCTGATGTTCTCTGATGTAGTGTTACATACCAGGAACAGAAAATCATGTATTTGGGGACTACGGAAGGTAAAGTGGGGTGAATGAAATGCTTCCCAATGTCTGTATAGCCAAGGCATCAATTCTTGCAGTCTGACTCTTATCCAACCAAACGTTTGATATATTAGTGTTTACAGGAGCGATGGATACGTTGTTAGGCCTGTTTTCATCTGAAAGAGGCCTTGCTCTTAGCATAATCATTGAGTGGTAAACATTGTAATGATCACCTTTTGGTGGGAGCTGGTGGTTCTGATGCATGTCAGACTGCCTTTTTCCAGCAGCTGTGAACAGCAGCAGTGTAGTTGCCAACAGTTATTAAAGAGGAGTTGTTTGAGGACAGTTTTGAAACGACAGGTCGCTGTTGCCTGTCTTTTAGCATTGGTTATATCATCTATAATTTACTAGGCATATATGATAAAAAGTGTAACACTTCTTGGGTAGTTTTTCACATTATGTTGAACAGTTTCAGTTCAGTTTTGTAAGATGTACTTGGGCTGTTTTTTAAAAAACCTCTACGCATGGGTCCATTTTCCTTGCTTCTTCCCAGCCACCAGCTTAATAGAATTCATGGTCATCAAAACTTGAGTTTGAGAGAATGAAGAAAAATACATCTGAAACTCATGATATTATGTAGGTATCTGTATATTTGAAGCCAGTTTCAGAATGTTTTATGGGATCTGTTTTCAGCAATGCCAGGCATTTGGCTCCCTCAGAGTGGTGAGGGGCATGGAGTGAGGCGCTCGCTGCCTAGGACTAATGGAGGAGACTGTCAGTGGAAGGGTACGACCAGCCCACTGGCTCTTATGCTTCGGAAGTTGATCTAGTGTGTCTGTGTGCACAGGATCTAGCACATCTCTTTTCAGGGTTCTGTTTTAAAGAGAGGGCATAAGCACCGATGCCAGTGGGCATTCAAGAAACAGGAGGCCTGGCCTTTTTGATGAATCTTGTCTTCATTCTGTCCTTGACCAGGAGAGCGTGCCCCAGTCTTAACCAATAAGGCAAGGAAGGCCTATTACCTCTCTTGGATGTGTACAAACTTAAATTGGCTTGAAGGTAAATCAGCCAAAAGGGATGAACTCTTACCTGCTTCCCAAGGCTTTTTGTGTATTTTTCGGTGCAATATTCAAGGGACTTGAAAACAATAATTGGGACAAGGGATCTGTAACTTAGTTGTGAAGGTATTCCTGTGGGAGCTGGGGTTGTGGGCGTGGGTTCCAGTCGGTGGGTTGGTACACCGAAGGTGAGCCGTCTGCTTCTCAGTGCAGAAGGGAAGCAGCAGTGGCCAGAATTCTGTATGCAAACTTCATCCACTGTGTTTGTTGATGTCCACAGTAGACTTAAGTGATAGCTAGTAATCTAGTTACTGGTAACGAATGAGTCTTCAGGTATGTGAACATTTAAGTTTAGGGACCATCTCACCACCTGAGGACTCAGAAAGACTTGGAAATTAGGCTTTGAGAACTACCTTTTTGTATTTGCACATATGTTCTGCCTGAGTGCCACCTGAAGCTGTGAAAATAAGTCATGTGAATCTCACCTGTAGCCTCATCTCAGCGATTCCAGGTGAAATTCTTTCCCTTCCCCCAAGCGGGTGTCTGCTGCCACATGTTTTAGTGTACTGGTAATGATGTATCTAAGCCTTACGGTAGCCACAAATTGAAGGGAATAGATGTACACCCACAAAGCATGCACTGCTTAAAATCTGAGTCATGGCTGTGAATCAGAGATGTGCCCGTTGCAGCTGGTGAAAGAGATTTGGGAAGACGTAACATTCCTGTTGAGAACAGCAGTAGTCTCATTTTGGGCTAAGGAAACCTTCCATCTGCGTGCAGGCAGACTCTAGCCTTAAGAAACCTCTATCTGTTAGAGAAGACCCCACAAATTAATACCTGTCATGCATTTTTGAGTAAAGTAATCAAGGAACTACGCTAGCTGCTCCTCAGCCCCCTCTCCTCCAGGCAGTAGCCTTGCCTGTTTCGAATGCCCTCCCTCTTTCAGAGCATTGGGTAGTTAATTTTTAAAAATGTGTATTTTAGAATACATGTATATAGTTTGACAGATAGGATGGAAGAGAAATGGAGCTTGTGTCACTGAGTGAGACGGGTATTTATTTAGTGGGAAGGGGCAAGTGGGGACATGTATTCTGCTCCCGAATGGCAGCCTGGCAGTTGGGGCAAAAGAGTGGGGTTTTTGCATGTGGACTGACAGACCCTCGTTATTCTTTCCCACACCCAGGCACAACCTTTGAAATGCAGACTTGACAGGCAGAGCTGGAATATCTGCTCCTTCCCTTCCTGCTGCAGCTCCTGCGAGCGTAAGGGCTGCGTGCCTGGACAGGCCTTGCTCCGCATGCCCGTTCACAGGGGAAGGCAGCGCCGTCGCCCGCTCGCAGGGGAGGAAGGAAGCGTTGGGAGCGAGGCAGGCGGGCACCGCGCTGCCGCGGCGGTGGGCACTTACGGGGGGCAAAGGAGGGTGTGATCTGCGGGGACTCAATTCTCATATAGGGACAAAGATCATAAACTGGATGCCTAACAATGCCAAGAAGCATGGGGTAAAGTTCTTAACAGCGTATTATCTGAGGTGGCTCGGGAAACTAGGTTATATGGGTCGTATGCGATGACAAAGGTGAAAATATGGCAGGTAAAATTGCTGCTTTACGCAGAGATTTGCTTTTGCCTTTTTTGGTTGGTTTATAAGTCCTTCTGTAAAATAAAATGCAGACTTTTCCAAAGTCTATCTGCAAAAAGTTTATTTTGGAAGTTTTTTTTGTGGGATATTTAATTCACACATCCTGCTGATACAGACTCTGGGCTTTGCATCTTCCAGAATTTCCTTCCACGCTCTCTAAAATGGCCATCGTGCTTTTCCACATCTGTACCGGCGGCTGCTTGGCTGAGCTCCAGACTCACTGAAGTTGTTTGTCTTTGCAGGGCTGTTTTTGCCCTTCTCGCTGCATGGAGCTCTTCTTTCTTGCCGTACCCTTTGAGGCTTTGTTGCCTAGCTGTATGTTTTGTATGTGGCAATTACACATAGTGCCTTAAACCCTTTTTTTTTTTTTTTTTTTTTGAAATCCCTGCTTATGAAGGTATGTCACAAGTTTCTACACCTACGTCTGCTTCTGTAACAAGCAGTTTGGCCTAGCCTTCCTTAAAATGTTTTTATTATTGTCATACTCATGAGAGCTCTGGCATACTTAAATGAGGTTTTCTTCAGGCATTTATCATTGGTCATTTCTGATAAATGGCTGTTTTGAACATCAGTTATAAAACTAAAAAAAAATCACATTAAATCCTGCCTATGCAGACTAGAGTTTTGGTACGACCCCTACCAAGCACTGCAAACCATCAGTCAGTGCTTCACATGCTAGAGAGCAATATTTTGGAACATTTTGTTGTCCTTAGAAATCCTTTGGGGGTTATTTTGTTAATTTTTGTGTCTGTAAAATGTGGCCCATTAAAATGCTTGTGAAAACTGTCACTTAGCTACATCCTAGCTAGAGTATGGCCAACATAAAGGCAAACTCCTTTTCAAACCATCGTCTGTAGTGATGGAGGAAGCACCTGTGACAGGAGGGCTTCCTATGTATCCTCGCCTGAGGCTACAAAGGCCTACAGTACTTGTGTTCAGTAAGAACTGCTCTAAAATCACTCTTTGTAGGAGACGTTGCAGCATGGAAGGGAGAGATCCTTCCACTGTCTTTGTTTCACACAATGGGATTATTAATTTCTTCACTCAACAGAATCGCTGGCTGATTGGGAAAATTTGGGGAAGGCAGCAGAAAGCTATCAAACCTGCTTGGGGCAGTTGCTGTCAGCAGCCTGTTCTCATCTTTTCTGAAGCCACCAGTATAATGTGATTCCCTTGCTAGCTCTGCAGCAGCATTACTCGCTTGATTTAATTGCAACTGTGTGGAAATGTGGGTGCTTTCCTTAAAATGTATTGTCATAGCAGAATCTCTGCTTTTATTAGACTTTCCATCCCTAGTGCCTGTGGGGAGAGCAGTGTGACAATACATTCCGCTGAAAAGGTCAAATGTTGGGAAGACAAATATGAAGAAATTAAAATGTTTTGTTTCTCTTTTGTTAGTATGAAGGTGTTTTGGGTGGGTGAGTCTATTCCTACAGCGGGGCCCCCGCTGCAGCCTTCTGCCAGCAGCAGAACTGGGCGGAGGGAGCCTTACTCAGGGCTGGCTCTCTCCTCCCTGCCCTCACCAGGTCCTCTGGTGCTTGCTCCTCCCTGCTAGGATTCAGCTGGTCCCAAAGCCAGTTTCCCACAGCAGCAGCCACCTCTTCTCCCTAACAATATGTTTTAGGAGAGGAAATACTCTTCACTGGGGAGTCAGTGTTTAGGAGATGCTTTAGCAAGGTGGGCTCTCTGCGGGGTCCAGCAAGGAGAGCAGGAGAGCTTAGAGGGCACAGGACATGAAAAAAAAAAAAAACCCAAAACCAAAAACAAACCAAAAAAACAACAGAATAAAACTTGTGTGCACATGCTTGGCAGCTGGGAAGAGATGGTCCAGCTGGTGCCATGCTCTTACGATTTGGGGGTGGGATTGAAAGTTAGGACCCTGCCGGGATGCATTTCTGCTGAGACAGCTGCAACCTTTTAGCAAATTTGGGTGGGAGGGCAAAAAGGGGAAGATGCTTTGCATCCCAGTCAAGTGCCTTCTCTGGGCAAGGATACCACGGGTTGCAGAAACATGTGCCTGGCTTTTCTACTAGAATCCTTCTGGGTGGAGGCAACCGTCGTTCTCTCAGGAACAGGAGGCTCCCAGAGCACTGCAGCTTTTGGAAGGTATTGATCATCCTCTTGCCAAGACACAGAGGGAGAGAGATGGGCTGGGAAACAAGATGGGTGTGAAGCCGTTCACGGCCAAATCACTGTTACCGTGGAAGGGCTCTAGAGAGGTGGGGAAAGATATAGTTTGGGGATTTAAGGTTGTATGAAATAGAGGAATAGACAGACACAGAGCTGGCAGTACCGAAATACTTGCTGTATTTTGATGTATGGTGCATCAGTTTTGCCTAGGGTGGGAGAAAGCCCTAACCTATGGTTCTTCAGTTGGGCCGTTTGTAAGCAAAAGTACAAGTAGCAAATGAGAAACTTCATGTTTGATTCTCCATAACTTACTGCTCTCCTAATAGCCGCTCTCCTTGAGTTCCCGTCAGCTGCTTCCTCAACCCCAAACCTTCTCCCTTCGAGTTTGGAGTGGAGCATCTGATGGCATGAGCTTTTAAAGCCTTGTTGAAAATAAAGGGCTCCTCAGTTGAGGATGGTACATGTGAGTGAAATGTGAGATCTAAATTTGATTTGGGGATGAAGCTAGAACTAGTGAAAGCAATGCGAGCTCCAGGTGCAGACACCAAACTTTTTGAAATGGGTTAGCAGTGCTGTGTGTGAGTCCCGAGTGGGCAGGAGGGAACGGGAGAAGCCCCGAAGCAGAGGAATAGTCCGGGAATGGAGCCAGGGAATTTGTACCTGCCTTACCATTTGAAACAGGCGACAATGAATCGTCGGGGGGGGGGGGGGGGGGCAGATGTGACAGTAGAAAATAGATATGATAAATCATGTCCTTAGGAGGCTAGTGCTGCGCTGCTTTTAATGCCTCCTTATTGCTTTCAGGTTCCTGTCTGACATCTTGTTTGCTTTTTCTTTAGTGTCTTTATGGGTTTGGGGTTTTTTTTCCTATTTTTGTGGCAGAAACAAATATTAAGAAAGAATTTTTAAATGTCTGGATCTAGTAATCTGTTTGGAATACATAGGACAACCTTGTGGTGAGAAAATGTAAAGATTTTAACCATTTATGTTACAGAATACTTGTTTTCATAGCTCCATCTGCATTTTCAGCACCCTAGCTGAAATGGCTTTCAGCATTTTCAAAGTCGGCATGGTAAAGCATATTTACCAATATCTACACAAAAGCAGCTTAGCTACGAGGTTCCTGCTTGTGTGAAGGAGAGGTTGAATCGAGCGTGGCTAGGCAATGTGCCTCTTCGGTGGCATTGCGAGCTTTTTGTGTGTGAAGTTGAGTCCTAATCGTTCAACTTCCAGGTAGAACGTCAGTTGTGCATTTTGCAAACTTCTTTTGTTTTTGCTAAGGAGAGGAAATATGACTAATGCTGTCTGATAATATCCGAGTTCATGGAACATTAATCCTTGAGATCTGAAGTAGAAAATAAGAGTTAGAACTTCTGAAATTAATTAAATATAAAATCCATTTAGTCAAGAGGCCTGTTTTTCAAACTTAATAGAAAACCGTGTCTCTGGTTCTTCAAAACATTTAAGAGCGTAGTCCAACTAGAATAAAGTTCAGATATTGCTGAGAAGTTCTGGAGTTGCCTGTGGCCAGTTAATTATTTAGGTTTTTCAGGTAACAGTGATTGTTGTGCCAGAACAATTATTAGTTACAGTTTTTGACTGTGGATTGCCTTTTTATTTAAGCTTTACTTATTTGTACTTGGATTTTGTACTTTTTCCACCTTTATTGTGCATGAATCGGATGCAAAAGCTGGAGTCTGTGTTCTGACTAAGGTCAGAAATACACGGGTTCGTTTGCTTTCCCTGAAAAGTAGTTTTTAAAAAGTTATTGTATGTGGATGCTAAGTACTTTCCAGCCAAATGCCCTTGGTGTGATGCAGTAAACTTGGTAGGAAATACTTTATACCCATCCTATGGCAGCTAGTGCACTGTGCTGATGGGAATTTAAGATAGATGAGTACAGAAGGAGAACCAAGAAGGGATCCTGGTCTGGTGGGCTGATCGCTCCTGTAGAAGTGCAGAGGCCTGGGTGCACACCTTGCCTCCCAGGTGACGTCTTTTGATCCGCTTGAAACAATCCTTGAAGAAATCCAGGAACCTGCTGTGGAACAAAGCAGTTCTGGGTACGCACCGTGGTGGGCATTGCTGCGGATCTGGAGAAATGTGGAGGCGCATCTGGGAGGAGAAGCCAAGACTTGCGCCAGGTGGCCAAGAGATGGGAGCATGCTTTCTGTCTGGCCTGGTGGGGTCCTGAATTCCTCTGTGCTCGGCAGCAAGGCTTCAGTAACAGGAGAGGAGAGGGCTCGCTCCCAGATTAACCTTCAGCTAGGCGATTAGACCATGCCCCTAAGAGGCTGGTTTCAATTACCTCAGGCTCAGTGTAGGGAACTGAGCCTGGGTCATCTCCTTCCTTGGTGTACTTTCTAACCATCAGGCTGTTAACGAAAAGGGGTAGGTGAGAAGGTTGCTGGCTTCCTTTGGCTCTATTTTAAAAGCAAGTATCTGCCATCAGTGCACTTCATAGGGTGCCTAATCTTGTTGTGTGTTCTGAAAACAGCTTTCAGATTGAGCCCCTTAGGGGACTTGAGCAGATTCTGGAGCCTGCTCAGGCTGCAGCGTTGAGCTGTTCAGCCCTGCTGAGACCGAGGCAGCTCTGGGCACGCACAGAGCGGAGGCACCACCTATCCAGAATGTCTGAAAATCAAAAAAAGTAAGGTGCCTCTGTGTATGAACTTTCAGGATCACAATTTCTGTCACTATTGGACTTAGCTTGATGATATGATGATATGGCACGATATTTAAATTGTGAATAAACCTTGGCCTAAGAAAGTCAATCCTCATCTCTGTGAGAAGCAGAGATTTTTTTTTTTTTTTTTTTCCTTGATAACATGCAGCAAAGGTCTTGAACAGATTTTCATGAGCGACCCCATGGTTGGATTAGTGCCTTCATTCAATCAGTGTGCAAAATACAAACCCTAGGCAGAGCTAAACTACAAAGCAGAGGAGATTTTAACAATGCTAAATAGAGTGAAAGAACCCAGGGAAAAAATCTGAAATCCTCTTACATGATTATTAAAACAAAAACACACACACATGAAACCAGCAAAGTCTTAGACTGGGGTGGCACAGGGAACTGGCAAGAGAACAGCCTGTTCTAGTTGGATGCTTTGTTGGATATTAGTTGGAAGCTGTAACAAAGCAAATATTTCAGGACTCTTTGTAGGTCTCTGCATGAGCTGACCATGGGTGCATTGGCCACTTTCTCCTTTCCATGGCACCGCTGATCCCAGCTACCTGGCAGCTCCTTGCACTACCCCTCTCTAGTCACACGTTCTCTTTCCTCCCTTCAGATTCTTAAGAAACTCCATGCTCGCCTCTTCTTCCCAACCCTCTTCCACTGTAGCCTTTCCACCCAAATGCACTTTTCCATCTATAATTGCACCCATGTCTGTGCTATGGATTTCCTTGAACTACCATACTCTCTCATGCGTCTTGTTTGCTTGCACTGGCCTTCTGTGCATGCATGCATTTAGCACTACCAAGAGGCAATGGTATGTGCATCTTCACTAGAGTCTAGTCTGTGCTAGCACTAATGCAAACTTTTAGAAATAGATTTAAAAAAATAATATTAAGGAGTGCAACCTCACCTTCTGGCTTCTTTCTTCACTAGTTATTCAATGGTACCGGCATCCCTTTTCAGCAAAAATGATAACATTAAAAACAGTAGGTCCCCCAGTAGGAGACGAGGTTGCTGAAGTTACATGAAGCTGTCTGAGAATACATGGTGGGATAGCATAGTTTGCATTTCAGGCTGATCCAATTAATCTCCTTTCCACTGCCATGTATGGAACCTTACAGGTGAGGGATGACTTTAATTATGAGTAAATTGCATCTAGTTCATGGGGCTGAGGCCAGGGACTATACTCAGAAGGCTTATTGAAATAAACATGCATAAAATTGCATGAGAAAATGAAAACCTATGTGAGAGGAGCTAAAGGGAAATTAGAGAGAATGAAGCTGAATGGCAGAATGAATACCATTAGATTTGCTAGGCCAGGTTCATACGCATTCTCTTTCCTAAAAGGAAACACATAAGTAGATGAGAGAATTTGGCTTACAGGCTTCAACCCAAAAACTTACTGGGCAAATCGCAAAGATTTGACAAGGAAAATCCACCAGATACTGCAACATTAATGACCTTGCTCTGCCAGGTACCTGCTGGTGGCTTGGAGCATGGTGGCAACTCCTGAGTGCCTTTACTCCTCAGGATGTTTCCACTCGCAGAAAGAAGCTGTGGTGGATGCCTTAGCAGCTGGAGAAGGTGACAATGAGTCAGGCTTGGCCTCTAGTATCAGCTGCCAGCATGCAAAAAAAACCCAGAAAACACATATGTTAGTTCTTGCTGTGGATGAAGACTCCATGGTGGTACCTGAGCCCATCCTATTTCTGGAATTCACTAATGTCATCACTAATGTGATGTTACCACAAAGCTCTCCCCCTGCCTCAGCTGTTGGTGGGGTTTTCTCCCTGGGGTGCAGCCTTGCCTGGGAAGGGCTCCTCCCTCGATGCGCAGCGCGGCTTTCAGCTGCTGTGACATAAGAGCCCAAAGCAACTTGATGGAAGAGCTGTAGGATGGTAGATCACCTCTTCGAGTGTGTGCTGATTTTGAGGGATATGCTTTGATTTAAAGATATTTGAAGGATGAATATAAGCAAGCGGGGAGACAATCTAGGGCCATAAAAAAGCTACAATAAGGAATGGCTGGGTGAACCTGAAGGAATTTCAAGTTGAATATGAGGAAAACCTCCCTTAACGTTATTTCTAACAAACTATGCAGCAGCATCCCAACGTTTTGGGATACTTAAAACCAGAAAGTAACAAACAATAAGAAACACAGCTCAGAGAGGCATTTGGCAAGTGCAGAGTTTGGTGAACTAGGCGGCCTCTACCATCTCTAATTTATTTTGATTGAGATGCTGGGGAAGAACATCCATGGAGCTCCGAGGAGCTTTGTTCTTTGTCCTTTACAGAAATGAAATAAAAGATCAAAAAGAAATTAGATTATTTGTTTTAAATAAAATTACACTTGTTTGTGTCTCTCTAAATGAGCTGCAGAATAGTTGCAGTTGTTTTATAGCACTCAATTCTTTTCCAAATCTCTACTGAAAGCAAAGACCTTCTGGTTTAATGCTTTAGGTTTTGTTTTACTGAGTAGGCAGTTTATAATCATAAGCAGTTTTGCATTTAATAACAAACTTTGAAACTTAATGTGTAGGAATTGTTAAAATTTGTATTTGTTGAATTAATATAGCCTTTTATCTGGATAAAATTTCCATTATTTTAACAGCGTATATAATCCTTTTTTGATGTTATGTCTAACTTTAGAAGTCTACAGTGTAAACGTTTGCACCTGAGCTACTCATCTTCTGTTCTTACATAGTCAATAGCAAAAAGTACATACTTTGTGGTTCCTGAGCTATTCTGGCGCCTTTCGGAGAAGAAATGCTCCAGAGATGCTATAGACTCTGTTGACTGAACCTCTACCAACTCTGAGAGGAATTTTGAGTGATTTGGTTCTACTTAGATACCTACATTTGTGTAGATGAATCCTGTGCTAGGAGCTTGGCCAGGACGAATGCTATGAGGGGGAACCAAGGCTGGGCCCAAAGCTCGTCAGGAAAAAACCTTGCAGTTTTTCTATCCTGAATTCATAAAATCACCAAATGGTTTGGGTTGGAAGGGACCTTAAAAATCATTTGTTCCAACCCCCCTGTTATGGGAAGGGACACCTTCCACTAGATCAGGTTGCTCAAAGCCCCATCCAACTCAGCCTTGAACACTTCCAGGGATGGGGCATCCACAGCTTCTCTGGGCAACCTGTTCCAGTACCTCACCACCCTCACAGTGAAGAATTTCTTCCTCATATCTAATCTAAATCTACCTTCTTTCAGTTTAAAGCCATTATGCCTTGTCCTATCACTACACTGCCTGATAGACTCCCTCCCCATCTTTTCTGTAGGCCCCCTTTAAGTACCAGAACACTGCTATAAGGTCTCCCCGGAGCCTTCTCTTCTCCAGGCTGGACAACCCCAACTCTCACAGCCTGCACTCATAGGGGAGGTGCTCCAGACCCCTGATCATCTTTGGAAATGTTTGCACAAGAACCAGGAGCAGCTGTGGGAAATCAATTACTCAGGATGCTGTAAGAAGAGGGGGCTTATTGCAATTGACTTTGGTTATGGACGAGGACACAGAGCTGACAGACAGAACCTGATCCCCATAGGGCTAAAGTCAGTAATCCTTCGTGCAGCTCAGGCTGCTGGTGCCTCAGTTACTGTTCTTTGAGCTAATGGAATAATGCAATTAGGATGAGGCAGTACTGATAAACTCTTATCCTTTGAAGGGCTGGTTGTTAAAGAAAAAGTGACACTGCCATGCTAGTTGCAAGGTAGCCACGCTTTGATAATCTGCCCGACCAGGCTTTGCTGTGGTGGAGGGCCACCATGTCGTACCTGCCTGTGGCTCGGGAGCGGGAAGGAGATTTGCAGACAGAAATCAGGGAAGCGGTGGGAGCAGAGGAGAACATGATATAGGTCATGGCTGTGTATGGTGTGGAAATGATGAGCAGGGGTTATGTTCACTGCCTCTTTTCATACAAAAGCTATGGGACATCAAATGAAGGTAGCAGGAGCCAGGCTAAAAACAATAAATAAGGAAATGAAGTGGATTTTCATAGAATGGAAAATTGAGTGGGTAGACTCCTTGCCTGAAGGATGTTGTGACTGCTAAAAGTGTGTGTGGCTCAGGAGGAGACTGGACAAGTTCATGGAAATCTGTTAAGGGCTGCTAATACCAGCGAGGCCACATCCAGCCCAAGAAGTCCCTGAAAATGGCTGGAGACAGGGAGAATATTGGCAGAAGTACGACATGTTCTTGCACTGTTCTTCTACTCTGATCTGGGCTAATGCTTAAGGAGGCAGCATGCTGGGTTAGATGCACCTTAGCGCTGACCTTTGCAAGCACTGTTACGTGTTCTTTCACCTCCAGAAAACTAATCTTCTTTAAGTCGGCAGCTTTTTTCCAGAACAGCCTTGCATGTTCATCATAGCATAGAACCTTGTTTTCTTTTCCTGTCATGTTATAATAGTGCATTTGTTTTGTTGGCTTTACTCATATTTATTTTTAAAATGAGATATTCATCTCAGGGGAACAAGACTCATAAAAAAACACCTTATTCATGCCAAAGCACTTCTGGGAGATCTGTTGTTGTACTTTAGAAGATACAAAAGTAAATTTAACTTGCTGAGGTCAGACTTTCATCCTGCTTTCCAGAATAAGCTACAAAGAGCTGTTTCTGTTTCTTTTCAAATTATTTAAAATGATCTCAGAAGACTTTTGGTATTTAATAATTATGAGTTTGTCCTAAAAGCTGATGAGCAGCAACTCCAAGAGCGCACTGGCTTTGCTTATCATGCCTTGATTTAATGGCACAAAATGTGCAAGACCTTCATTGTGGAAAGTGCAAAGAATAACAATGGGTATAATCAATTCAAGAAATATTTTCTTTTTAGTTGTTACTTTAAGACAATAGAAAAATACTTGAAAGGGTACATTTAATGTTCCTCAATTTTCTGAGGGTATTTTTTTCTAAGCCTCGGGTGATACTAGAGATGCCATTAATCATGAAGAAGCGCAGATAGCTAAACAACTGAAAGTAAACAAAGGTTCTTTGCTTTTATGATCAGCAGCTCTAGATACAGGGGCTGATGCAAATCTGCTGTGGGTATAAGATCTAATTAGGAAAGTTGTTACCTAGAGGCACTTCTTACTTTTCTATGCCCCATCCAAAGGGAAGTTCACTCGTATGGTGCATTTTACTTTTATTTGCTCTGATGAGAGGAACCGTACTTCTCTCTTCCGTTCGTGTCAACCTGGATTCATGATCACGAGGCAGGTGAGAGCAAACCTGATGCCCGACTGACCAGCTGTGCATCTGCCAAAAGCGATGTGAGCATCGACAGCCTTCAGCTTTCTGTCCTGCCTCTGTGACTCTTGCTGCTATCTCCCATGAGGAAAAGAGGATGGTAGAGCACAGAGATGGCTGTCGGCTCATGGAAAGTGAGGGCTGATAGCATGGCTAGAGCACGTTGCCCAGGCTGAAGGAAGACTATCAAATCATTATCGTTAATCTGCTTTCACTATTGGGAAGAACTGAGTGAAAGATCTGGGTTTAATATTTCTGAAGATGCTGTGTACTTGTTATTATGCAACTACAATTGTATAATCCCAGGCAACTGTCTCAAAACCAAACTGTTTCTGAACGTCCAGATTTAAACCCGCATTACAGAGATGTTGGGTACTCTCAGAAAGCACTGCACTCCCTGGGATGTATGTTTTGGATGCGCAAATGCTCTACAAAGTGCAAAATTCACTGACAAGTGAGATGCTCAGAATCTCTGGTCAGGAATCTGAAAATTAGTGTACTTGGCAGTTTTGGCCTTCATCTTCCTCTGCTTCACATACCATTATCCCATTTCACAGTGAGCACCAGATCAACTAAGGGCTATTGAGAAGAAAAGCGCTCAGATGCTGTAGTAAAATTTTCACAAATAAATGGCTAATATTGCATCTGGTGCAAAGGCTGGGTAGTGCACTGTAAGTGAGGTTTGGGACTATGCAGTGAATATCTATTTAGTAAATCAGTAAGCATTCAGCACAGCAGGAATCCTGTGACAAGAGAACCATGTGGTGGTGCAATCTCAGCTCTAGCTGCATTTGTCTTTTTTTGTGGTAGTACAGCTACGTTTTCTTTACCCTGCCACCTTTACAGAATGAAGATTGTATGGGCATTTGGAAACGGCACCTTGAAAAAGGCCCCATCTTTCCCATGGGCATGGATACGCAGAGGGCTTTGCTCAGTGAAGCCTTCAGGGATCTTAAATACCTCTTTAACGTGAAAGATGGTGCTCATACCGTTGCAATGGTAACGCATTGCTTCTAGCAGCAAGGGGAGCTGTATAAATGCTTGGGCAGCACAAGTACAATGCAAATCAGAAAGAAACAAACCACAAAAAGCCAACCCAAACATATATTTGTTATGAGTTAAAAGTTATCCTTGAAGAGTGCAGCAATGAGCCTGTGTCCTTGGTGGCAGCAGGTAACAACGTACCAGTGATCACTGACACCTTGAGAAATTACCCCCTATGTAAGGAAGGGTTCAGAAGACTGTGGGTGCTGAACTGTTATATTATTACCTGCTAGCACTTCTCTACACTTACTCCCACAGGTAATGCTATGGTACTCAATCTGGAAGTCAGGGAAGGAGAAGCAAAGACATCCGCAAAACCAAACTGCTGTCCTAGAAAGCAAATGTTTATTTTTCTCTTTCCTGTTGGAGAACAATTTCTGCCTGGTCAGAAGTAGATGCCAAAATTGGCAGTGAATGTGTAGGGTGAGCTGATTAATCTTTGGAGTAAAATGCCTTCAGCAGGACAGCAGAAAGCCAAGGTGAAAACTGAGGCTAGCCCCTGCGATGCTGCGCTGGCGCGTGTCACGGGAGTACCAGCCGGTGCCAACGGGACCCTGCTGCTGGGAACCAAGAGCTGCTTCCAGTACTGCTGCTTCACCAGTGTCCTCCCAGCAGGAATATAAAGCTCCCAGATGATGAAGGGTGAGAAGTTTATGCAGGTTGTAGCTCCAAATCTGCATGTGTAAAGCTCCCATTTGTGTTGTTTGCTCTTGCACAGTACTCAGTTTGTAAGTACTGAGCCAATTATCTATAGATTCTTGAAATTAGCTTTTGAGAAGATCTGACTTGTCTTTTTCTGTCAAAAATAGACACGAGGCATAGTGTTTTAAGTCAGCTGAGTATATTACTGAAAAGATTGATTTTGAATTAATCCAAATTTTTGAAGAAGGAAAAAAATTACCCTTTTTTCCAGACTGATGCTCCAGCAACAGCAGTTTGAATCAATACACTGGAATGTTTCTATTCATCTTCATAATTTTTGGACTGCTGTTTTTCCTGATTTTGAAGCAGCAGTCAGTGAGACCTGTTGCCGATACCATGCGTGCTATGGACCCCACTTCATACGCTCCTCCCCTCTTTGAGGTACGTGGGAAGGAGGGTGGACCTGATACCCAGAGATTTAACAGATGTCATGATCACCTTGTGAGACCTGCCTGTATTCTGCAGAGCTCCTACTTTCTCACAGACTTTGTTATTCTTCATACTGTTATATCAGGCAAGTTGACATAACAAAAAGGGATTTAAGTCCAAGAAATGAGATTGCTCGGTCCACTGAACCTTCACTTTAATTCCTCCTCACCACCCACCCACTACTTTTGTGCCTCATTTTCTCATTTTGCTGCACAGGCCAACAGGCTGAGCTTCAAGCTCAAATAAAAACTAAAAAAAAACCCACCAAAAACAAAAAACAAACAAAAAAAACCAACAAAAAAAAACACAAAACCAAAAAACCATGAGCCGAACATTCCTAAAAAAACTTGCAAACCTGCTGAAGCAGGCCCCTAAAATCTCAGCGGGATTATCGCTGAGATATCGGGTTTTTCCCTAGGCTGTGGTGCAATCTGGTCTAGGGATGCTGGGCTTTTCTGATCCATGTCTTGCACTTGAGTGCGTTTTTATCTGAAATGCATCCTGCTCGCTGGCTGGTGAAGCGCACATTCCTCACCAACACAGGTTTGGCACTGGGAAACATCTGGGACCAACTGTTCAGAGCCAGTTCTGCTTAGCAGAGTCTGGTATTTCATTTTTTGGGAAAGGTGGCGAGTATTGTCTGACTTTGTACAAGAGAAAATGAGCTGAATTCAAAGGCAAACCAAGATGTTCTCTGTGTTTAAAAAACACAACAACACAAAAACAACCCCTGAAAGCACTACAGTAAACAAACTAGAAAAAACTTACAGCAGATAAGGCATAGTAGGGCAACGCTCATGTGGGAGATCAGACCTCTTTGATATAGTCAGACAAACAAACAAACCATAAAAACTGTCTGCAGGTAGGGAGTACAGGTTTAGTGATTATTCGAAAATATTTAGTATTTGAATTCTCTCTGCTAATGTCATTCTGCTTATGCATCGATGTGAAGCCTCAGAAGTCATAAAATGATCTAATATCAAACACAAATGGAAAGCAGAGGGTGCTATAATTCACCTGCTCCTGCTGCAGTCATGCTGCGTGAGATAATCTGGAATTCCTTGGCAGAGACCCTGAAGCTTGCAATTCCACTGATCTAATGAGCTTGGTACCCTGCAAAGGATTGTTTAAAATATTCAAATTTAAAGACTTGTAATTAATTTGAAGGCAAGCACAGTTGTCAGCTGGATCATTTATTTTCACATAATTTGTATCATGTTGTCTCTAGATTGTCATTTTTTCCAAGTCTGCTGCGCTGCTGTCTCTGGGTAACCGAAAGCCGTGGTGCGCCAGCTGCTGTGCTGCAGGGTATAGCTCCCGGGAAACCGTCGGGTTTGGGACCTGGGCTGCTGCGGGGGACAGCCAGCAGCTCGCAGCTACGCTTGGTAGCTGGCAGCTTCTGTTTAAATGCAAGGGCCATGCGGTATTGCATGCTTAGTGTTATCCAGCAATAACAGACAAAATGCTAGAGAGGTGATGCTGCAGGCCATGGCTGGTTTATGGGCTTCAGGATCTTCCCAACCTGCTCTGAATGATCAACTGTGAAATAGTTAAAAATTTTGATATACACTAGTGTTTTTAAGTTTCAGGATAACTAGTAAATAAAAATGCAGATGCATGCCTCTCTTGCTCCAGATTATCTATGGGTGTAGGAATATCTTTGATGGATATACACAAAGTTCATATTCAAAAAAAAAAAACATCCACAGCTGTGTTTTTACGCTGCAACCCACGGGCGTATTGTTGTAATCTTGTCCGTTGGGGTGGTTTCATGACCCAGTCCTCCTCTGGTTTCCAACTGCGGTGCTGAAGTAACAGTCAATGGAAAAGCAGTCAGAAGGACCAGTTCCTGGCTGCCTCACGATCCTCTTTCTTTTGCCTGTACTAATCGTGGCTTGCACTAATCATCTTCTTATCAGTTACCCCAAGTTCTCCCTCTGGCTTCTCTTCTTAATGTGTTACTACTACTGAAATTTGAGAGGCAAAACTGAGCTGCTGTTGATATCACTGCTGTCAATTTTGTTATGGGAGTCTACAAGCTAGGAGTGATCTTTAAGTCTTCTATCCCTCTAGAAGGCAGACACCAATCATGCATTAATTGATTTTATGAGTATTTACAAGTTTCCTCCTCTTCTTTGTGCCCAAACTACCAAAATCCTTATCTGAGCATCCCGTCTTAATTCCTGTAACCTTCCTCCCCTCAAGATGGAGTTACGTGTGACTCCTAAGCTAGTCTTACATCTGTTCGGTACCAAAATGGGAAAGATTTTCTCCTGCCTGCTCCCGCCCTATTTCCTCCTCCTCCCTTGTCCTGGTCTGCCGCCTGCCAGACCCTGGGTTCAGCCAGGCAGAAAGCTCTCCATTTCTTGTTGCTGGATTAGTTTTCTGCCTTTTTAGTGAGTTGAGTATTCTGATGGTGGGGTTCAACAAGCACCAGAGCCAACACAAAGCAAAAGGCAGCAGCAAGGAATAGGGATATGGGGAAACTGGATGAATATTTTCAACACTGAGGGTTATGAACCCAGCTAGAACTCTGCCATTGAACTTTAACTTCAAGCCTCCGTCAGCTTAATGGAGCCCTTGTGCAGTCCTTGCGGTGCATAGTTTCTACAGCGTGTTTCCTTGCCTGTCACTTTAGGCATGTTCCTTCCTGGTGTGTCTCCCTCATTTCAGCATATGAAGTTTAAGCTTCTTGTCTGCACCTTGAACGCCCTTTAGAGTTCTGCTCCTCTCTGTTACCTTCTCCTGTTTTAACCCATAACCTTCACTTTACCAGTGATACTTTCATTTTCCATCCACTTTTTTTGTTTGTTTTATTCAGATATAGAGATATATTTCAAATATTTCATATTTGCCTCTATATGCAAAGATCCCTCCCCCAGTTCATCAGCAAGTTGAGAACCCTCTCCCCAGAATATGCGTCCTTGTATGGAAACAATGAGTAACAACAAGGTAGGACAAATGAGAGAAGCTAGTACTTATGATTTATATGAGGAAAGACAGTAATATTTATTTGGTTTAAATACTCAGTCACTTTCCTCAAATCTCTCTTATCTTCAAGAGTCAGCTTTGTGCAACAGGGACTAAGTGTCACGTGTATTTGTAGGGCCCATTACACAGTAGGGACCTAATTCTGATGATTGTACAGAAATATTTCATAACAACAAATGCAAGTGAAGCAAGTCAAAATAACATCTGTCTTCAGTGCTTGGAAGCAGGAACGGATCAAAAGAAAGTTCTGCCTTTTTGAAATATTAGTTTGCGTTTTCTTGGTTTTCATGTCTAACCTAGGCAGCAGCAGCCTGTGCTGGCAGCAGCAGAGGCGTTCCCATCAGACACATTTTCAAAATAGAACTGCTACAGGAATTCCAGCTGTCACCCTGCTTGCTGTGTGGCCTTTGCTGGCGATGCTCTGGAGAGTATCTTTAGCTTTCCATTTTAAGAGAGGTGGTGGCTGTCAAAGAAACCCCTAACCGATGTCTTTTTCCATTGCTTGTTACATAAAATACATTTTTTCAGTGTGTATCACAGGTCAAAGCCGTAGGTGGTTATCAGGAAACTTAAGATGACCACAAAGAGTTTGAAAAGGAGCACTACAGGTACAGACAGGAAGATGGGCAGTATTGAGATAAATTCAGATTTGATTTGGCCTGCGCGACATGGCACAGCAGCAGAACTATGGGCAGAAGATGAAGTATGAAAGCTTCCATTAGTAGAGCTCATCTCCAAGGCTGTCTACTTCTGGGAAGGGACTATGTCATCTTCATAGGTTGGCTAAGTTTCCTGGCTATCTTTTGTATATATAAGTGTAATATAGACACATGCAGGTCTATGGGGCCAGATGGGATCCACCCAAGGGTACTGAGGGAGCTGACAGAAGTGCTCACGAAGCCACTTTCCATCATCTGTCAGCAGTCCTGGCTAACTGCAGAGGTCCCAGTTGACTGGCGGTTAGCAAATGTGATGCTTGTCTACAAGAAGGGTCAGAAGGAGGATCCGGGGAACTACAGGCCTGTCAGCCTGACCTCGGTGCTGGGGAAGGTTATGGAGCAGATCATCTTGAGTGCCATCACACAGCACGTACAGGACAACCAGGGGATCAGCCCCAGTCAGCATGGGTTTATGAAAGGGAGGTCCTGCTTGACCAACCTGATCTCCTTCTATGACAAAGTGACCCGCTTAGTGGATGAGGGAAAGGCTGTGGATGTTGCCTACCTGGACTTCAGTGAAGCCTTTGACACCGTTTCCCACAGCATTCTCCTGGAGAAACTGGCTGCTTGTGGCTTGGATGGGTGTATTCTTCATTGGGTAAAAAACTGGCTGGACAGCCGGGCCCAGAGAGTGGTGGTGAATGGAGTCAAATCCAGCTGGTGACCAGTCGCAAGTGGTGTTCCCCAGGGCTCAGTAGTGGGGTCAGTTCTGTTTAATATCTTTATCAATGATCTGGACCAGGGGATTGAGCGCACACCAAGTTGGGTAGGAGTGTTGATCTGCTGGAGGGTAGGAAGGCCCTACAGAGGGATTTGCACAGGCTGGATCAATGGGCCGGGGCCAATTGTATGAGGTTCAGCAAGGCTCAGTGCCGGGTCCTGCACTTGGGTCACAACAACCCCATGCAATGCTACAGGCTTGGGGAGGAGTGGCTGGAGAGCTGCCTGGCGGAAAAGGACCTGGGGGTGTTGGTTGACAGCCGCCTGAACATGAGCCATCAGTGTGCTCAGGTGGCCAAGAGGGCCAGTAGCATCCTGGTTTGTATCAGAAATAGTGTGGCCAGCAGGACTAGAGAAGTGATCGTCCCCCTGTACGCTGCACTGGTGAGGCCACACCTTAAGTACTATGTTCAGTTTTGGGCTCCTCACTACAAGGACATGGAGGTGCTGGAGTGTGTCCAAAGAAGGGCAAAGAAGTTGGTGAAGGGTCTAGAACGCAAGTCTTATGAGGAGCGGCTGAGGGAGCTGGGATTGTTCAGTCTGGAGAAAAGGAGGCTGAGGGGAGACCTTATTGCTCTCTATAACTCCCTGAAAGGAGGTTGTAGCGAGGTGGGGGTCGGTCTCTTCTCCCAGGTAACAAGCGATAGGACGAGAGGAAACAGCCTCAAGCTGCGCCAGGGGAAGTTCACATTGGATATTAGGAAAAACTTCTTCACCAAAGGGGTAGTCAGGCACTGGAACAGGCTGCCCAGGGAAGTGGTTGAGTCTCCATCCCTGGAGGTATTTAAAAGAAGGGTAAACATGGTGCTTGAGGACATGGTTTAGTGGTGGACTTGGGAGTGATAGGTTAATGGTTGGACTGGATGATCTTAAAGGTCTTTTCCAAGCTAAACGATTCTATGATTCTATAGCATACGCTATCTAGCAGTTGGTGTTTTTTGTACGAATTGTACCAGGTCATATGTACCAGGAGTGTGTGTGGAGTCAAGTATTTCAAAACATTGGGTTGTTTCCCTGAAAACGGTAGGAGCAGAGTATCAGTAGGCAGTTGCTCAGCTGCGGGTCCTGTTCCCTTCTCCCTGACACCCTCCCCTGATGGTGCCCGCTATTTATTTTCTGGTGCCTGTGCAATGTACTTCTTTGCTATTTCACTTTTTATAGCAATTATGTTGTAGCTCTGATAGTTAAGCTTGTAAAAGAAGGAAGGTTTGTAAGGGCAGGTAATATATGTTATTAGACCAACTAATGTAAACGTGGTCAAACTTTCCAGTATGCAAGCATTTCAGCAAGTCTGATGCAGATATCGCTGGAAACCATTACTCCCAGGCTGCTGATATGTTTTTCCCAGCAGCAAAACAGAACTGGGACTGTTTCACCCTTCCGGAGCTACTCACTCCTCACCCCATCCCGGAATTCACTATTCCATCTGAATGGGACTGTACGGTAAAACAAGTGAAGTTCTGCAGGTCATTTAGAAGTAACCAAACAAAAGAAAAGGTAATCTGTAATTATGTTAATTAATTAGCCCATTTGTGGGAGAAGTAATGTTAGCAGAGAGAATTCAGTAGGAGCAGAGGTGACAGATTGAGACAGAAAGCATTTGCAGTACAGGGTCGAGTCAGCAGGAGATGAGATGTTGAGAGAATTGTAATGACCATAAAATCAATGTCTCTATTCTGTACTATTTAATAATAAATAATATAATAATAATAATAATTAATTCTAAATATTTTGTAAATCTTCCTTGAGGATTGGGATTGAGATGCGAGAGGGAATTATTGTTTTGCAACGTTAAATGATAACTGTGCTTTTTTTATTTATAATTCTTGTGAGTTCATTCTAGAATGTAGAGGTTGGCAGGTTTCACCCACAGATACTCTACAAGGACCTCTGCTACACTGGATGACGTGCATCACATACTGGATGTCTAAGTGTAAACTCCGATGGCTGAAGAATTAAGAACGTTTCTTGTAGTTCTCCTGGCAAGATCTGGCTGTATTCAGTGCTCCACTCTCTCTTTTGGTTTTTTGGGTTTTTTTTTTCCCTCTTCTTTTCCCTCTGGCAAGTTTGAAAAACTGAGAAGTTGCTTGAAAGCTGTGAGATTGACTTCTGGAGAAAGATTTGTCAAGGATGACTTTCTTCCCTAACAGACTGTAATTCTTTTCCATGCAGATGCCAGTTTGAGGCAATATGTGACAAACAGAAGTGCCTTGTTAATGGGAGTTTTCTTATTGTATGTGATGTTTGCTAGAGAATGAGCCTAATTACTTCTTGCATTTCTCATGCTCTGACATGAAGGTAGCATTTATGCGTATCAGCTTTAGTGATATTTAAGCCAAAGTGCCAGTGTAAGAATACATTAAGAGTAGAAACCGAAGTTTATCATTATTTGTTTTCTTCGAGATTCATTGCTTCCTGCATTTTTACCCACTTGGAGTCGGTAGCTATCTAAAACATGTCTAAAATTGAGACCTTCACAGCTGTGCAGACTGTGCAGCAGCCAACCGTTTAAGGTGGTCAGAAAGGAAAGCTACTTCAAGAATGGAGGCTTTTTTCAGACTTAAAAAAAGTCATATTTAAAATTCTTTTGACCCTGCATCATAGCATGAGCAGCTGTCACCACATCTGACTAGGAGCCTGAAGGATTAGAAGGAAAAAAATTTGTTCACTGCAGAAAGGAAAGTTGTCATAGTGGTTTTAAGCCATCGTGTCTAATGGTGGGAGCTCTGTCTAATTCCTCCTTATCCTCCCTTGAGCTTTATGTCATCCCCAGCTCTTGCCCTATCTACAAAATTTTCTGCCTTTATGGTTTTCTCACTTTCATGGAGATACTTTTCTTTTTCTAAAATGCTGTCTCCCAGCACTTATTTACAAAGCTCTATCCCTGTCCGCATTCAGAGCTCCGTTAAAAATTACAGCCCATCCCTGGCTGACCTGTCCTACCCTGCGCCGCCGCGGCTCTGCACCGTGAGTGCCGCAGGGCGAGGATCCCTCCCGCAGAGCAGGGCCCACTCGTCTCAGCCTGAGTGAGATCAGAACAAAGAGAAACAGTTTGCAATAATAATCATAGTGCACAGAAAGTCGCTGTATTAAATACATGGCATGTGTACCCTTTCAAAGGAGTTTTTAAACGTCATTAAATAAAATGTATTAATACAGGATGCATGTTGCTAGTAAAAGTATGTCTTGCATCAAAAAAGAAAGCCATAGCAGCTCGAGTAAATGGTTAAACCATTGTATAGCGGTAAGAAATATGTGTATTGTTATGAAAAACACATTAAAGCAAACTACCCTTTTCAAGTCAAGGATTCAATCCTTATGCCTTTTTAAGGCATGTAGCAAGAGCAGCAATGAAACTCCACAGTTTTCAACTTCCAAAATAGTAAGTTAGAAGGAGGAAATATTAAATACTTACAAGATAAGGAATTACAGGTTTGAGAGGGAGAAAGTCTGATCCTGCGTTGTTGGGTGTGATGCTGTTTTCTTCATTTGGTTCCAGTAAGTTGACTATGATAATCTGTATTTCCTTCCATATATTTTGCTCATCATGCCAATGGGTTTATAGTGGGGATGAATGTCACTGACTGCATAGGAAGAATGTTTCCTTGACATTTTCTCGTGAAGCTTTAGTAAAAATGTTTTTCTTTAAGTTTAAACTTGCAGTTTGGACACTACTGCTATTTCTGCTGCTGAAGTCAGATAATGAAATTGGCTTTATAAGAGTGGACCACATTCAAAAGTGAATCCATTCTAATTGTTAAGCCAAATAAAATGCAAAAACTAAAGAACTGAGACACATACTATAAGTATCTTAAGATTCAGAATTGTCTTTTAGTGCTATAGTAACAAGATATTAACATTAATAACATTGACAGTTAATAGTCTCAATAATAGTAGCACAAGATGTTAATGCTTAAAAGTACTTATGCATTAAGTTTTCCAATAGTTGACTAGCGATTTGGGCACTGTACTTTTTTAAATCCTGTATTTAATAGTATACATATATATTTAAAATCAGTACTTTCATATTGTACCACATCATTGACGTTTTATTTTCTCCGAGTTGTTGATTACTAAAGATGTGGAGACGTAGTGCTCACCTAGTCAAATCTTACAGAGATTTGAGATGGACTCCCTGCCAATGCAAAGGGGTATTTTAGGCTGAGCGAAGGCTTCTAGAGCAGAAACACTAAATAATTGATTTGCTCATCTGTCTCGATGAACCTTCATGCTCCGCTTCACCTGTCTGTGGTTGACTGAATTCACTGTAAAATGCTGGCCGGAGCCAGCGAGCAGAGACCAGGGAGGCCGAGGAGGCAGTGGCGGCACTCGGAACGGACGCGCAGTGTAACTGCCCTTGCTTCACCGGGTCTTTTTGACACAGCTTAAGGGATCGCAGTCACTAAAGACAGGAAAGCTCTTTTGATAGATCAACAAATGTCTATTTTTTGTTTTAATGTCAAGCCAGAACAACTCTCTATTTAAGAATCAAGAAGTAAGTATCTTGTAAAAAACCAATTAGCAAGTTTGCTTTAGCATCTCACCCAGATCTACAAGGGCATTTAAAAGTTCTTTGTTGTTTTTTTCAAACTTTGAGGGGGGTCTTGTGCGGCTCTCGGAGCAGCAGCCGGCCTGTCAAAGCAGCAGGCAGCAGTTGAACTCAGGCTGGCAAGGCCTTGCAAGCAATTTTCCTGCTGTTGGTGTGCTCCCCAGCATCGTTCCACGGGGTCTGTGTCCGGAATGCGAGAAGACGATGGTGCTTATTCACCGCTGGAGACTATATTTGTAACGCAGATGAAGCGAGCAGCTGGTGCTTGCCTAGGTCCCTGTAAAATTTATTGGCGAGGGAGTGGCAGTGAAAAGCAAGTTTCATGCAGAAGATTCATAGAGTCCATGTGTGTCTGCAACACTTCCGTTAGGAAAATATTCGTATCCACCTGCACTCATAGAAAATTTTCTTAATGTCAAATTGCTATAGGTTTTGCATGTTTATTTTAACCAAAATAGTGCATTGTTCTCCAGGATTAATAAAAAGGATTATGCTGAGATATAAAGGGATCAGTACTGAGTATTCTTGCATGTAATGGTGATACGGGGCTGGCTTATCAGCAGCCTGAACACCGGAGCCCTCCCTTCAGCTATGTTTTTCAGAGAAGGTGTGTCTTCCTATTGAGATGTCTGTCTCGGGGTAGAACCTAACAGAGATGCTGACTGTAGCTGGGGTCACCTGGAACTGCTTGCCTTGGATCTGCATTAGTGTCCTATAACAAGAGCAATATCTTGAGAGGAAAGCATGAGTTCTTTACAGTGAAGGCAAAGCATGGGAGTGTTTATGCAGCACAATAATTACTTGGCATTTAATTATTTTATTTCAATAAAATGTGCACTCTGGACATATCTACTCAGACTTTTCTGTAAACCCTCGTTCAGTGCCTCTCAGCTGCCAACTGCCTTTGAAGATTTTGTCTTCCATACTGAATCTTTTAGAGCAAGCGTTTCCTGAGAGCTGGGCAGCTCATTGCAAAACTGTGAGGTTACACAGATATGTAAAAAAAAAAAAAAGGACCAAACAAACAAACTTTATGCTTACTGTATCTATGATTCCTCCCGGGATGTGGCTACTGGAATCAAGGCAGACTCTGTGATTTTTACCAGTGAGTAATCAATCCGTACCACCTCAATGCAGCATTTTCACCCTAATCTGCAAGTGCTGGTGAAATGATTTTGAGGGGAAAAAACCTAAAGCAGTGCATATAAAACATATAATTTATAATTACATATTTTAGTATGTAAAAAATTTGGGAATTTTCAAGCAGTTTCATTCACAAATAATTCAGAAAGACAAAATACATTCCCTACTTATGAAGTTATTAGACTTGCTGTTTGCAAATTTATCACTCTACAGCTACCAGTTATATCTAATGTAGTGTATACACTGTACAACTGACTTAATAATTCTTCACAGTAAACAAACATCAGGAAAAAGAGACACTAGAGGAGGAAATGTAGACACCAGATTGGAGCTGAAATGAGTTTAAGTTCATGGAAAGAAATAAAAGCTTAAACTATAAGACTACAAATTATCGCTCAATTGAGCTAAGTGAAAGAATCAAATCTTGGAAGCAGAAATGTTTCCCTGCATCACTATTCTTTTACATGATAAATGTAAATATGTCATCTGGCGGTGATGTGTGATGGGGTGGGGTGCATGGGAGGGGGATGTCACCAGCAGAGAAGGATGGACGGGGGCAGGGCCAGGGCCAGGCGGCTGCAGGAGCCGGGCATGGAAGAATAGCACAGCACTTCGAGAGTAAGGCAAGTGTTTTGAAGGGTGGCTTTTACCCAAGGGCTGCTCATCTGGAAGAAGGGCCTACAGGATTCATTTCTCTGTGCTGCTGCTTCATAGGAAAAAAAACCTCACCCACCAGCCATTACCCACTAAGTTATATATGTGAAACTATGAGAAATCTGTCAGCTCTTGTGGAGTTCTCCAGATTTACACTAATGTTGCTGTGCTTGCAGTCTGGCTGCATAACTGTCTAAGCTTATGTGAATTAATCAAGAATTTTGTTCCAGATTGTATTTATTGGTGATGCTTTTATTGCTCTATGGAATATTATTTTTATTTTCCCAGTGGGGGAGGGGGAGGTCTGCCTAATTTATTTAGTAGCCCATTCAATGCATACTCAATATTCAGGTTCTTAGTTTTTTCTTTGATTGGAAATGAAAGTAATACAAGCTACATATATTTGAGATACTATTTTTTATTTATGGAAATCATACCTAAAACTATGTTCTCTGGAAGACAGGAGGGATGAAACAACAGGAGGCGGTTCCTTTTCACAGCCTCGGGACTCCTCCTCCCAGCCCTCTGGTCAATACGGTCTCTTGCTGCCTTCTTTCTGTGCTAAGTTAAGAGCATTTATCTTGTT
Organism: Nipponia nippon; assembly: GCF_047370975.1. Classification (NCBI taxonomy): domain Eukaryota; kingdom Metazoa; phylum Chordata; class Aves; order Pelecaniformes; family Threskiornithidae; genus Nipponia; species Nipponia nippon. The sequence goes on along the minus strand of NW_028262290.1, from coordinate 152,498,094 downwards.
TCATTCTGGCTTTTCTGCTGCCTTTTTTGCTTTTCCCAGAAACATCTGCATAAAGCCATAACCCCCACCTCCCTCCCGCAGCCTTCCTCATCACCACCTACATTGTTAAATTCCCACCCAGCGCAACACGTGCCCGAGGTAACGGTTTTTCTCATTTTGGCTAGTTTGTTCCTAAAAGAAACTTAGCATCCTCTTATTTTTATCCTGAATGAAGACTGCTATGATGCCCATACTCTGCTTCAGTCAGGTTTCTTTAAACCTTCACAGTATTAACAAAAAGTTCGGATTTTTTTAAGGAGTTGCAGAGAAATTTTTTTGTCAACGATCATCAGGTACCCTGTGTTTAGCAGAAAAGATCCAGCTGAGAACACATGCAGCCCCAGTCCCACCCTGGCTGAGTCCCTTAGGCAACACCTTTCCCTGCCACGCAGTCTCCTTCGCGTAGGGTGCGGGAGAGCGGGCCCTGGGCAGCGCGGAGCTGGGTGACAGGGAGCACCTTGGGCAGCCCCCCGTCAGCGGCTGGGCGCTCAGTCCCAGCCTCAGCACCCGGGCTGATGCAGCACCCACCGGAGCTGGTTTTGTTGCTTTTACACAAGCAGTGCTGGGGCTCATCAGTCCACTCCAGATTCCTTCCAGTGTCAGTTGTTGCTACTGGTCATAAGTACACAAGAATATCATAAAGACACAATCCTGCCCAATTCAAAGGAGTCTTTCAGTGGAAAAACAGCAAAAGATGGTCTCTCTTCACCCCTGAGGACTCCGCCGTGCATTTGATCGTGTGCCAGCAGAAGCTCTCTGTTGTGCGTGGTTGTGAAACGGATGCACGATGCCGTGGTCCATTTTGGAAGTGCGCAGCTGTGTAGCAAAAACAGGAGGCAAAACGTGCCATTTTACAGGAGAAATAAGAAAAGTAGTAATAAAAAGGAGTAACACAGACAATCTAGGGATGAAGCAATACTTTTGTTTTTCTTGCACTGTTTGTCTTAGAAGTTTGTCAGAGTAGATTTACAGCAAACAGTGCAGTAACTGTGGCAAATAATAGTGACAGAGGAGAAATTAAGTCTTACTGTAAAAGACAGAGGGAGAAAAATAATCATTTAGAAGGTCTCAAGGTGAGATGGGGTATTACAAGTATGATGAAAATCTTTTCCTGATATTAAAAACTTGCAAAGGAGAAACCCTTTTTAAGAAAGCCTGTTCGCTGTCATGGAAAAGAGGCAGTAGAGAAGCCAATGATACATGAGAAACTGTAAGAAAGCAAGCCCGGCTGGCTAAAGAAACCACCCGACCAGCTGTAACAAGAAAGGTGTATGCACAGCATCATCCTTTAGAAACAAATCCCCACAGAGGTAAAATTTGCCATGAGATTCAGAAGAGGTTTAGTTTCAGACTGGTTTAAAAACTTCTAGATACAAGAAGTCATTTATGTTCGGCAAGAGTCTATCAGAGGCTTTACAACGTGTGCGCAATGTTATAAAAGCTTAGACAGAGTCAGCTCAGGAGACAGGAGCCGCTTCGTTCCCTGCTTTCCTTTCTCTAGTTAGTGAGATAATTTCGGTATCTTTTTTCGTGGAATAGGAAGGCAGTTCTTCACAATCATATCCAATCACAGCAAAATTCATATTTTATGTTCCAAAACAGCCAAATGATGTTGAAGAAGTAAATCTTTGGAGTAAGTTTGTAGTAAATCTCTAATGTTTAGAGATTTCATTGATGTCAGACTTTTTCACAGAGTAATAGGAAGAAATAATGTAATAAAAATACGAAAAAAATGTTACAAGAAAAACAAATTTAACAAGGAGACTTAGCAGAAGATAGGGTCCTTGAAATTTATTTATGTTAGGTTCACTGGAGTTTAAGCCCTTCAGCTTTTTTCTGAAATGGCTTGGGAAAGTGGACGGGCGGAGGCGGGATGAGCTCCAGCAAGGCTCCGGCCCCTCCACGTGGAGCCAGAGATGCCCCTTAATGCCACGCTGCAGAGGGGAGGCTGCGGGAGCATCGCGGGGTCCTGGGGGAAACCTCTCCAGGGGAGGTGGCGTGAAGGGTAAGGGTGGCTCTGGGTGGGCAGGCAACAGCATGCAGCTGCATCGCCTGCCACAGGGGCTTTTGGATAAAATCAGGGGAGGCGAGGGCAGCAGCTAGAGCCAGAGAGACTCGGGCTCCGTGAAGCTTTAATGGCTGCGGGGAGGAAGAGGTGTTGAGCAGCCAGGTGCCAGCTGGAGCCGCGGGGGCAAAGGAGGGGGCACGGGGTGTCCCCCTCGCCCCGGGAGCCGAGCCCTGCTCTGAGGCAGCTGTTCTGCTAAAGCCGAGCATTTGTCACAGCATCTGGTGGCAGCGAGGCTGTCACCGCTTCGCGTGCTCGCGCCTCGCTGCTGGGTGTTAGCCCACAGCGTTGCTCCTACAAAGAAAACCAAGGGGCTTGGAAAGTTTAAATTGTAATCCCACTTTACTGTAGCTCTTTTAAGTACTGTGATCTGAAGTAAGCCCCTGCATTCCTAGAAATGTGCCATCACAAACACACACATGGTTATAAACTGGCCCGATTCCTGTATTTGTTTTCCTCGATGAGATTGACAGTATTTTCTTGAATGAGAGACAGCCTTATCTCCGCAGGCTAAACTTTAGTGCTCTGAGACATAAACACAAACTTTGTCAAAGGACTGAATAAAAAACCAGCCAAGGATTTCACCTCCTGGGCCCTGGAGCAGAAGGTCACTGGGCTGATACTTGGTACGAGATGTCTATGTTCAGTGTTAGCTGTGAGGTTTGCATGTATAAGTAAGACAGTAACTATTATTACTTTTGTTCCTATGCCCTGAGGATCTTTTTTCTACCGTATTCCTAGTGTTTTATGAACACTAATCCAGACTCTTAATCAGGTTGCTTTGATGGACTAAAGAAAATGAGTCCAACAACACAGAGTTTGGGGATGAGAATGACAGCAGATGGGCTAACTCAGAACAGCCTGAAGGTTTTACTCTGCACTAGAAGGTCCTTTTTATCCTCTAGCACTGGGAGATCTGGAAACATGGAAATATGTAATATCACATCAGTCAGATAAATATTTAATGTGGTGCTGGAAGCTGGGAAGAAATACCATGTGGAGATTTACACTAAAAATACTCTGTCTTCTGCAGTCTTTCCCAAAAACATCTGCTGCTAGTTCTGGAGTTACGATAGTGAGCTAAATGGATATTGGTTCTTGACACAGTATGGCTGGTTTTATGTTCTTATACATATGTATTGGCTTAGTCTTGCTTGTTACAGCAGTATATTTCTAAATTGCTTATGAGAAAAAAATAAGGTATAAGCAAAATCTGTGGACTGGAGGACAACAAGGATCCAGCATAAAAGTGCTATTTAAACACTAATACAAAGGATGTGTGCAACAAAATAATTAATAAAACGGGGTAGTAAAAGGTGCTTTTTGACCAGGGTATATTATTTTATTCTTTATTGCATTTGAACCTAGTTGCTGATACGTGTTGTTATCCTGTAGCTTGGGCCACGCTCTGCTTGCAGGTTCCCAGTATTAACCTGGTAAACAGGTATTCTGACTGCAATACAGATTTTAAGATGTTGCTGCTGGGAACAGAATTGTACCCCGAGTTAGTTTTGAATTAGCCAATTTAGAACTAATAACATTTAGAGGGTTTTGGTGAAGAAAACATACTAGATCACAGCCATTGATGAAATTCAGCCGATGAGAAAGATGTTCAGTTTAGATATGAATTTTAAATATAGAAACATGAACAACTGTCAGCATGTATATTTATCCGTCCTATTTATTTCTGGTAGTTCCATACATGTTTATTACTTTATTAAAGTAAAAAATGCAAATTAGTGTTATGCCTTGCTAATTATCATGATGGCCACTTTTTCAGAATTTCCTGTGTACTGTTTATTTCCCCAGACAAAAAAGGATAAAGAGGGCAGAATTTATCTGCAGCAATATCACTCAACACATACATTAAAGTATTTCCTCTAATACAATATATCTGATCTATTTTTCCACAAAGCTGATTCATTTGGTTCGGGAAAGCTCATCTCTGGGAAGGATGTCCTGGAGGAATGTGGCTCTCGGGTAGTGTTGATCCTTTGCTGCCTGCTGCTCCTGACCCAGTGGGGGAGAGGGAGCAGAGGCACTCAGAGCCGCTCAGGGGAGGTGCCCTCCCAGGGTGCTGCTCCCAAGCACCTTTTGGGTTTATAGCACTGCGAGACACTCCCAGAGAACAAAGGGAAAAGACAATTCAGAAAATAACCTCGAGATTAGAGTGATATAAAAGTGATACTCACACCACCTTTCCAACCTCCGACTTATACTCTTCGCTTTTGCTACGCCCAGCAAACTGGCCCACTGTTAGGCTTTGGAAAAAGCGTTATTACAAGTTGAGGCAGGTTAGTGTAGGCAACACTCACTTTAAGAAGTCATTGCCTTCAGACGCCCATGCACACGCCTACTTCTTTGTCCATAGATAATTATATGTACATTAGATTATTCTGAATCCTAATTATGACATAAATTTGAATGAAATTGTGTGTGGATATTATATTTGGAAATGGGATTTTTTTTTTAAGTTTAAAAACAGACCTGAGAGAGGCTGATTTCACCGACAGCTTATTTCTACAGGTCTCTTTTTCATCCACCTGTTGTGTCTTCTTGTAACACTTACAGGATAGGAGGTGTTTGCCCGGAGTTTGGAAGGCTCCCAGTGCAGCAGGGCTGTTAACCTTGATCAGATCCCATAGGCACTAATGTCTGCAGAGCAGGAGGCAGCCAAGGCAAGGACTGGGAGGAAAGCAGGGCACTTCATGAACCCTCCCTGTCTCATGTGCCAGCCATGCCCATGAGGCCCAGGGCCTCCCTAACACCTCTTCTCATTTCTCCTACCTCAGTAGTCCCCCCAGATGAGAGATATTCCCTGTACTGCAAATTAGTCACAATACTTTGATGGTTGGTATCGCACTGTGGAGAAGGTTATACTGTTCTTACTGATAATGGAAGAATATTCTCTATTTTCCCTTTAATTCACACTGAGAAGGAGGTATTTTTCAGTCTAATAACTTTAATGAAAAGGCGGTGATCTTGGAGCTTACAGCACTTAAAATATAGCTCTGGCTCTGCCAGTGACTCACTCCGTGGCCCCAAATACCCCCCAGACTCCAGCTTCCTCCTCCGTCAAAAGGGGAGATGAATACTTACTTGTGTTTAACTGCAGTGATGATGCAAGACTTAATTAGCTACGTTTGTTGAGAGCTCTGAAAATGTGGAAATGTCACTGCTCTTGATCATCTTGAATAGCTGATGGCTTGGCTTGGCAATGTATTACTGTTGGGCCCCCTCTTCAGAAGTGAATGGAACACATGAAATCCCCTGGGTTTGTTTTTCTGCCTTGGCTGGCCTCGGCACACAGTTGAAGCTTGGTCGAGGCTTTAGATGTCTAAGTAGGTGGACAGAAACTTGGTGGTTTCAGAAGGGAGGGTCACATCCCACCTGCTCCTGGGCACGCCGGTTCCAGGTTTCCTATGGGGCCACGGTAGGGAAGGTGCTACGAGCGGCTGCCTCCTTAGCCTCAGGTTACATCTGCCTGCTCTACAACTACATTTTCTCATCTTCTGTTTTGTTAACATGACAGCTCATTGGTGGAGGCTATTAAGAAATTATGGCTCCTCTGGCAGGACTCTGGCAGCAGCTGTACCAGCAGAGAGCTGCCTAAACTTATGAAAACAAATCAGAGAGGAATGTCATCAGAGGAGAAAATCTTCCATGCCACTGACTAGGATCTTTCGAAGTATGAGTTCTTCAAACCTTTTTTTTGAAATGAGGCTGCTCACCCAATATCTGTGGGTGCGGTTTATTCTGAGCTCCCTCTTCCTTGGGCATGAGCAACCCTTGGGGAAAACCCTTGCTCAGGGCCGGAGGGTTAGGCAGGCTGCGGAAGGAGGAGGACTCACTTCCCTGAGCTTGTCCTACCATGCTGCAGTCAAGTTTCATACACCCAGGCTTTAAAACGGTTCTCACTGAACTCTTAGGCCCAAACATGGTCAGTTCTTCCTATAGATTTACAGGAAGGAAGGAGCTAGAAATCTGAGTTTTGGATGCAGCCATAGACCTTGGTATTTCTTCATACCTCGATTATACAAGAGCCTATATACCATTTTTATTAGTGCATATTTCATATAGCCTATGCATTTCACATGTGTCCTATGCAGTACATATATGTAGTTCATACATTGCCCACAGCTTTAATGTTGTTCATTAGTACAAAGTTAAAGTCAGGCTCATTTGCAGAACAGGTGGAGTAAGTCTGTGCAAGTTACGGAGGCTTTCAGTAGCTTTAACTTTGTGGTCCATGGACCTCTGAGATGCTACCACTAAGAAGGAGCAAGTAAAAAAAAAAAAAGCCACTTATTGTCAATAGGCTTCAAATTTTTATGGAAGGGTCAAAAGACCCACTGATACTTTTTTTAGGTGTCTACATACCGGAAAGGATTGAAACCACTAAACATAAGTTACCCTTAAGAAAGGTAAATGAACTGTGGGTATCACACTATCAAGCACGGATGGTCCACAAAGAGAAACACCCAAGCAAGATGAAACAGTTTGTGCCGGTTTTGGCTGGGATAGAGTTAATTTTCTTCATAGTAGCTCGTATGGGGCTCTGTTTTGGATTTGTGCTGGACACAGTGTTGATAACACAGCGGTGTTTTAGTTACTGCTGAGCAGTGCTTACACAGAGTCAAGGCCTTTTCTGCTTCTCACCCCACCCCACCAGCGAGTAGGGAGGGGACACAGCCGGGACAGCTGACCCCAACTGACCAAAGGGATATCCCATACCAGCCCAGATGGGACTCGAACCCACAATCCGTGGCTTAGGATTAATCTTAAATTTAAAATTATTCTTTCTGTAGTTAAGCTCATGTAATTTTGTGGTCATTGAATTACAGAATAGAAAGAAATGAGGAAAATGCCTGGGGGCAAAGCACAATTTTGGTGATAAGTGATTTGGGACTAATAATAATAAAGAAAAAAAGGTTAGCGTGCCCACCTAAATATAGGTTGAGAAAATCAAATTTATTGCCTATTACATACATTTTGACAAAGTTAAAAGTACATACACATAATTAACTCTCTTGGAGGTTTTATTTAAGTGACAATAATGAGACCTGCTATTTTGTAGTTTTCCTTTTAAGTTGTATCAGCATGTCTGTACTTGAAAAATGTTAACAGTTTAGTTGAAAAATCTTGCTATGATTGGCCAACTTTTTATAAGCCGCAACCTGATATCCAGTTTGAACATCTAGATAAATATTAACCACACTCAGGCAGTAAATCAATGTTGTTTTGTTTTGGTTTGTTTTTTCACTCTGTGACTAGCCTGACACAGTAAGTCACTCGACCCTTCTTATTCATCTCTCAACAGTTCACGAAACAAAGACTTTATACGGTGACCTGACCATTTCTCCAAGGCGCAGTGCTACGTGGCATGCATGAACGTCCATCTCCCAGCCACTGTGAAAGAGCAGAATGTTTTTTCTTTCACAGAACAAATCATCATGACTCAATTTCATTTTTACAAGACTGCAATACCGTTGCTACTACCTCTCTTCCCTGCTCCCCAGCAGGCTGCCATTTATCTCTACTTTGCTGAAAATGAACTTTCCACTTCCACCTTCCGTGTATCGCCTCAGTACTCTCCGGCTGCCCCCGGCCCCCCGCTCCGAGCTCCCTTGCAGGCAGCAGTTTTGGTGGGCGGTCGTATTATTTCAAGCTCCTCAAGCTGGAAAACTTCGCCAGAGTGAATCACTTTGCTTTCTTATTACTGCAGTTAGATGCAAGCCGAAACTTGCCATTCGCAAGGTAACTTTCATTTTGTTCCCCGCATTGTTTCTTTGCCCTTGGCTTCCAGAGCTGAGTTTTTTTTTTCTCTTTTGCCAGCTCCGCTTGCATCCAAAAATGGGCTGAGTGAAGTAGTTACTTGTCTTTTAAACTAACCTGAAAGCTGCCTGAATTCAGGTTACTGCTTAGGATATTTGCTATTTGCAGAGTTATCTATATTTTAAACTTGCTGGACTCTTCTGTTTGACATGAACAGTCAAGTTCAGTGCTGTGGGTTATTCCACGGCCTGATGAGAAACTGGTGATGAAATCAGGTGTGTCTGTGGTACAGTCCTGTTTATTTATAATCAAAGCCTTGTTTTCCATTAGTATAGGGTAGATCTTAAGCAGCAGCAGTTTCTCAGATCTAAATCCTATTTCAGGCTCACTCAAGCCTATTTTTGAGGCTTTTTCTCAGCGTCATACATTTTTATGTTCTTCTATCGCTTGTTCTCTCAGCTTCATGAAATTCCCATCCCTCTGTTAGACAGATCAGACATCGCAAAATAATACTAAGGAAACTAATCCTTTTATAGAGGTCCCTGTTTTGGGTGGTGACATACGTAATGGAAGCTGCTGGTCACAAAGTGGAGTTGCAGCTCCTCTTCGTATTCAGCCCACTTGATTACAGATGTTAACACGGACAGATGGGAAACGATTGCAGTGCCAGAGAGAGGTGGGAGCAGACAGGTAGGAGTGACAAGGGAAGACCAAAATCTATGTTCACGTTGCTTTTGATAGAATAGTTTTGGCCAGAGAGACAGACGTCAAGAGAAAGAAGAAAACTGGTCCTGTGAGCCTCAGGGATCACTGTTGTTCTCTGGATTGCCCGAGAAAAAGGAGATACTTGAGATAATAGATTGGGATTTTGGGCAGGGAGGTGTTCTGCAGTATTTTCTCAAGGAGAGCTGTGCTTTACCAGGTGTCTTTCATCATCAGATGAGAATAAAACAGAGAAAAGTTTCTATAAAATGACTGCTGAGAAAGTCTGTGCTGGTGGAAGCTGGAAGTGTGGACGGGATTAGGCAGCTCGGGGACCAAAGTGCTGGACTCCAGAGGAACGTCTGCCCCAGGGAGGGCAGGATTGCCTGGATCTGTTAGTTACTCCTTGGTAGGCAGTGTAATCCTCAGAGTAGATAATCAAATATGAATATGAGCCTGAGTCTCGTGACTTGGTGACAGTGAGCCAAATTTTCCCGCAGTGTGAAGGCAGATCAGGCTCACAACGGATCCATTCCATTCCACTGTAGAGACTAAAGCTCAGCTGGAAATGCTGTATTACTGTTCAAGCTCTCTTATAAGTCAAGAGTGTTGGACTGAAGGCTTTATCCTGGGCATACCTTTACTGAAAATGACTGCCAACATTGTCTGCTATGACTGATGAAACCAGTAGCTCTGAAATGTCTTATATTTCATGCAAGAAAAGCTTTGACTGACAATCCCAAATAAAGCCAATGGCTGGGTGTTGTGGTTTGACCAGTGGAAGCTACGGAGCACAATAACAATATATTCTCCTTCTGCCCTTAAATAAAGTCCACAGAGCTCAATGACATAAAAATATCCTGCATTTCACTTATTTCTTTTAGGATTTGTCTATTTGTTAAAATATTGCAAGGCAAGCCAAGAAATAAATAGACTTTTAAAGAACTGTCATGTCTCCGGTTAGTAAGATAACAAGATATGCGTTTTTTCCTAAGCATTTCCAGAGTCCATAAATACTAAAAAATGTGTATTTGTCTTTGAGTGAGTACAGCACAGGACTGCTCAGAGCTGAGTGTGTTTGTGCAGTGTTCTCCAATAACAAATTAATGGCTTCCCCGGTTTGATGCGTAAGAAACCTTGTTAATTTGCTTAGTTGTGGTACCAAAGATATATTGAATAATTTTGCATACATGGAAGTGCTGACTCCACAGCAGAATGGGCAGACACCAGCAAAATGATGCTGTTAATCCTTCGGCCTATACAATACCTGTTCTGTGAAGAAAAAACTTTGCCTAGTCCTTAGTGCTGCAAAACAAGTGCACTAATGATTATTAAATCAAAACTCCCCAGTCAAACCAGCAATGGTGTTTTACACTGAGTTAGCACAGGTATAAAGCACTATACAAGCGAAATCTAGAGCAACATCTTCCATGTCTGATAAGTCTGGCACCGTTCACCATCACTAAAATTACCTCCAGCCTCCCACGCACTAAGACGGTGCTTTACAATTAGTTCCACCGGTGCTGATGAGAAAAAGTCTCCTGATGATGCTGACAACTGCAGCCAAGTTTATCCTTCAGTATTTACAGAGACAAGGGTCAAACCCTGCCTGCTCCCATCTGTGCAGCCTCAGGGAAAGCCCTCGCTCAGCCCATGTGTTTGGATATTCGGTTTCATGTCCCTTCTGCAGGCACCGTGATTAAAGGGGAGCTTTACCTTTTCTTTAGTGGCTGAAGAAATCTGAGACCAAGGGGGACTGTGGCTTGCTGCGGGGATGGTTGTTTCTCAGCTCTGGTGATTAGTTGCAAGAAACATTTTGAGAGGAGAAAACTGCCAGAGGAGAAAAAGGCTGCATTAAAGAAGATGAACAGAAAGAGAAATCATGGTAGGGATGGGAAGACAGAGAGGCAACGTTAGCGAAAAGAAGCTCCTTCAAGGGCTTTATCTACACAGCTCTCACATCCCTCAGTTGGGCATGTGTTTGTCTTTGCATTAGGGATGAAAAGATTTTTTTAGTAAGCAGCTGTGAATTATTGAAGGTATCGTGGATCAGTATACGCAGAGAGGAAACGCAAAAACAGAAAAAGAAAGGAATATCAATATTGCATAAGCAATTCAGGAAATCTGAAAAAAAGTCAAAGGGAACAGATGAAACTAAGATCTGATGAAACAGAGACATGCAACGAGAAAAGTTAGAAAATGTCATCATATCCTAAAAGCTTGAGACACTAAAAAAGGCAAGAAAGTATATTCATTGTATAAGAATTAAGAAGGCAAGAAGATGCTATGAATACAAAGCTGTCCTGTAAAGATGGGCAGAATACATAAAACATTTTTATGATGAACTGCAGGAATCCAAAGTTGCAGTCACCACAAGAGAAGAACAAGTTCTGATAACTGCTCTGTGCAAAACAGAATGCCTGGAAGTACAGAAGAAGGGCGAGATCTACACGTGGTGGCTGTTTCTTGTCTGAAAAAAACCTTAACCACCTTAACCAAGTGCCTCAGTAGAAAAGCGTGAACTAAGATGGAGAGGATGAGATCAAACTGAAATTTCTCAGAAAAAATCACTCCCTGCATACAGCTTTCTGGTGAGGCTGTTTATTTAGTAGGCTGCCAAAAGGATAGTGGCCAAGCAGTGGGCCTTGTGGCAGGAATATAATTCAAAGCAAATATTAAGGTTAAGTACTAACATAAATCATATAGAATCATAGAATCATTTAGGTTGGAAAAGACCCTTAAGATCATCCAGTCCAACCATTAACCCAGCACTGCCAAATCCACCACTAAACCATGTTCCTAAGCACCACATCCACATGTCTTTTAAATACCTCCAGGGATGGGGACTCAACCACTTCCCTGGGCCGCCTGTTCCAGTGCTTGACAACTCTTTCAGTGAAGAATTTTTTCCTAATATCCAATCTCAACCTCCCCTGGTGTAACCTGAGGCTCATACATAACACAACTCATACATAATGTATGAGCAGTCACATTGGCTGTCTTACCCTTACGATTTTGCCCATGTACTATACAGTCATTCAAATTAACCGGTTTGCTGTGAATTTTAGAACATATGTGACTGAGCTAAGTGTATTCAGTTCAATTTTTTGTTTGTTTTAAAAATACCAAAATATGTGGTAAATCTGTATCATAAACGTTTTGCCATTTTTTTGATACCTCCTATGTGCTCCAAGCACAGGTAAGGATCTCAGTGTATGAAAACATGCAGAGATCGTCCCTTCCTTGAATGAGTACACTGTAAAAACATTTAAGCCCCTTACAGAACATTGCTAATAGAAAAAAAAGATATGAAATTGTCCAAATTCTTTGTTTACAATTATTCACTCAGCAAAAATAGAGAAAACCTCGGACAACAGGCAAAGGCAGAGGTCAAGAATACACTAACAAAATATGCTAAAAATTCCTGCTATATCTAAACCAGGCTGAGATCTTCAGATGGTAGGGGGTGAGAATTCAGTGTTTCAGAAAATTTGGATAGATGACTCTCAAGCATTTTTAACACCTTCTCTTTTGCCTGAACCATGCAGTTGAAAGTTGTATGGAAAGCTCCAGCCTGAGCAGAGTCTGTGTAATGGCTCCCCGCACCGCTGAAATGAGCAGGGCTAAATATCAAAGCTATTAATCTCGGAAGACAAAAACAGACAGCCCTCACAGATAGGAGGGTGACTCACGAAACAGGCAGCCCAAAGCTGTAACCAGCGACCACTGTCTGTCCTGCCATGGACAAGGACAACTCAGCAACATGAAAAGCAGCTCTTGAACTGCTACGGTTTATCGGCCAGTATTTTAAAGTATGTTGGCGATTTCAGGTTGCCTTTGGACACCATGACCTTAACTGCAGTGACTCAGTGTGTCATTTGGCCATTTGCGACATGAGGTCAGCAACCTCCAGGAGCGAGGTGGAGAAAAACCCCAAGCAGGGTAAACTGTTTCTCCCCAGCTTTAACATACCGGTGTCCATCACAGCTGCACTTTGCAACAGTAAGAGCTGGAAACCATTGGACACTGTCCACATCCCTGTTCAGTAGTTTTAGACTTTAAAATCTATTTCTGGTGGAAAAAAGTATAGAGAAAGCACCATTCAGTGCACTCTCATTTCAAGCTGTGAGCTGGAGTAGGTATTGGATTCTGTAAGAAAAAAATTCGGAAAACTTCAGCAGCGTATTGATATATCTTGCAAGGAAGAAAACACATTTGCAAAACCATGTGCCAAATGAATCACCTCTATCTACTATGTTATCAGTTAACAGGTTAGCAAGAAATTGTTTTCCCTTATAGAAAATAGATGTTTCACCCTGGTAGATTTTAATTATCGAACTCTTGCAACAGCCTATCTGTAATTAAAGTCTTTGTCAGCTTCCCTGGATTTCAGGTGAAGTTGTGCATTTGTAATTTCTGTGGTGTCGGAAAGACAGCCAATATTTCATTCCTTGAAAGTGGTTATAGTTTCTTCGGTTATAATGCACGTGTATACCAATATTCCATGTTTTATTTCCACTGTCTTTCTGTATTAAACAATATCCCGTACTAGTCATTCACTGCACTTAAACTCAACAACTTGCAATATAATTTAAATTCTGAATAACTTATTAGTAAGAAGTGGGGTTTTTTGTTTGTTTTTTTTTTTTCCAAAAGAGAAAATAAACTGTAGAAAATATTACTGAGGTATATATAATGCACATTTACCTCAGTATGAGGGAATAGCTATTAAACCCAGGATAAACTGAAATCCTAGAACAGATGTCATGATGGATGTAACTGCAGTGTCAGCTGGATTAGTGTGGAGCCACAGTGTGAATTTCTGGCAAATTAGAGGGCTCCTGAGCTGGTAATTCTCCTGCAGCAGGAAGATTGGTAGAGCTAATCTTGTCTGTCTGATCTATCTGTGTTGGTTTGGGTGCATGAGTTAATCTGCTCTAAATTCTGCTCTCAAATCTAAACACACAGCCCCTGCAGAAGGCAGCAGGACCTGTGCTCAGGTATGGTCCTGAAGAAGACCATTCTGTAATTTTAATGTGTAAGAAATCCTACTTTTAAAATACGCTGCTAAGCATTTCCTTGAGTCCTGGAATGTCCGTTGCTGAAGGGCCTGTGTAGAGGATGTCTTTTTGCTCAGTGAAACATGATGAGACCTGAGTGAAGACTTTTTTTGGCATTGCGCAGTGGCTCTCAAGCTGCTCTGCTGCCGCTCTCCACAGAGACGCTCCTGCGTTGCGCTGTAGTCCGTGCGTTAGCATAGTCAACAACAGATTAAAAAACAAAAGGTGATCTTATCAAGTGATTATGTTGCCACTGATTTCAGCTATTCTTACCTGTTGCACCTCGATGGACTTGATGCCCTACCTGTGCCAAGGCTGGTTAGTCGGCTTTGTATTGGAGAAGACAACTTGGTTTCGATTACAGATTTTAAATCTTTGCAGACCAACTTAAGCTGTTTGGCTTCTTCTGTGAAGAATTAAAACATCCTTATGCTGTAAAACACTGCACTGAATTTTGGAAACTTACTCATTTACTGTCATCATCTTTTCAGTCTTGAATAAAATAGATTACTGGCAGTATGTGACAATCTGTCATGTATTTTAGCTCATGGGGATTCTCCTATTTCATTTGAGTCTTCTTTTTACTGATTTCAGCAGCTGCAAATACTTTTAAGGAAGACAAGAGGAAGGGAAGGCAATAAAAGGATGTGAGATGAAAGGAGAAGTGGGATTGGGTATGGAAAAAAGAGTAAAGCAGAGAAAGAGGAAGAGAAGAAAGGTGATTTTGAGGTTCATAAAGGAACAGGGGAGAAAGTCAAGAGTGAAACAGATCACATGTCACACCTCTCTGATTCTTTTTTTCTTATTTCATCTTCTCTAAGTAAGCGAATAATGATCTTAAAAGCAGTGCCCAAATTTCTGCTCTCTGCTTTTGCCCCTTTCCTCTTTAAAGGGAGCTACAGATGCTCAGAAGTACTCAAGTCTGGTCGTAGCACGTATCCGGAATTTTTTGGAAGTTGTCAGAGTAGTTTTGCAGCAGTAGTGAAGGTGACCGTGTGTATCCTGGTCACACTCCCCACAAGGAATTGTGTAATTCATTCCCTGCTGGTCCTTCACGCTTTGACACTTGTCTACTGGCCTGTGCACTGGAAAAGGCATTCTGCAGGTGCTACGGGACTTTGCTCGGGAGCAAATATTTATACAGCAGTGATAGATAGCGTGTGTTTTCAGCATGAGTAGCAGGAATGCATTTAACTCCATGCGTAACAGGGATGAACGTGTTCCAAGTACATGTCTGTATTTATATCCCTTTAAATTCCTGTGCAAATTGGAGTCTCTCGTGCAATATCCTTACCCCATGTAGTCCTCCCTGTTACCATCGACACAGGGAGAAGCTGAGGAAAGGATGTGTTTCCCTTCATGCTTTATCAATATTTTCCTGCAATCATCAAGTAACTTGTTGTCGAAAGCTGCGTCACTATCCCATTCCCTTTCAGCCCAACAAGGATGAGAGCAGGCGAGAAATTAAGCAAGGATCCCTAAAGAGGAACACCAGTTGAGAAATATATTCTTAATATGTTTATAAACCACATGAATAATTTGTATCATGGAATATATGTACTATCATGTTTTGATAGGCCTTTTGACTAACATACCCTGTGGGTGTTCCTCTTCATGTCACAGGAAGGTATTTTTTCAGGAATGCTCATCAATAGATAAAACCTGATTGTGGCAAATAATTTGGCATAGCTTCTGTTCAGCAAATGGGTTCCTCTGACAGTATCTGAATTAGTTCCAGCTCTGGCAAGTACTTGACAAACAGGGCCTAGTACTGGAGCTCTGTGTTGATATTGTTTATTCATTATTTGAGTAGGGTAGATAAGGCCCTAGGGCCTGATCCAAAGCCCACAGAAGTTAGTGAAAAGCCTCCACAAGCCTTTTTAGTCGCTGGAATCCTGTATTCTGTGTTTCAGAGTTTGGAAATCTGTGCCAGCAACTTCATCAATAACTGAAAGGCTGGAAGAAAAGCAAAGAGCAAACTTCTGGACAGGCAGAAAGAAGGAAAGGAGAATGAAAACATCCAATAAATTCTCAGCAGAGACAAAATGTCTCCGAGTAGCTTTTGTAGATGAAGATTTCAAAGATAAGTAACCTCTGATATTTTTAGGAAAGCACCAAGCTTCTAAAAGCTTTAAGACAAAACTAAAGTGAACATCCTAGGGTCTTAAAATCATTTATTCTATAAGTATCCTGTAGTTCAGTCTTCTGTAAATTAACCACATTCACCTTGATTTCTTGCAGTCATCATAAATCCCTCAAGTTCTACTATTTTTAACAGCTTTATTTTTACAGTTTTTAATGATGATTGCTGGTAATTGAAAAGTTGCTAAAAACCTAATTTTGCTAACGATAAGTTTATATGTTTGTGTTCAACATTATAGGAATAGGCAGCAATGATCCCTCTACTTAGATTATCTAGTATTTTCCGCTGAAAAATATTGTGATTATTTTTTAATTTGATAGTTGCTGTTGGGAAGCTCTGATGACTGAATGTCTGGAGCTGCCCTTTGAAATTGGTCAGGGATAAAATTCCAAATCTGTAAAAGTGCTTTTTCTTTGTCCTGTGAAAATCTGTTGGGATTTTCTGGTCTCAGCTGCTGACATTCACTATTCCCCTTCTTCCTTTTCCTTTCCTCTGGAAAGTTTGCTGAAACTCTAACTGATGGTGGACTTTGGGGATAACTGGGCTCACATCCCCAAAGCAAATGCATCGGTCACACTGGCGTGGCTGGAGTCTGCAGAACAGCTTCAGTGGAAGGGCATGAGAGAAGGTGGCAGATCATTCTCCTCCCAGCACGATCCCTGTGGTGGCTCTTGGTCACTGCTGGCACAGAGCTGTGGACTCTCCATGGCCCTAAGGGCAAATAAAGAATTGCCAGCTCCAACATCTGACTTAGATACATGCTTGCAGTACGGGGACATTCAGAACTTTACCTGTATTGTTATATGAATATAATGCTATTCAGCCCATAGCATAAATACAGTATGTGGTAGGAGAGCTGGGGCTGGGGAAAACTAGTTGGTGTGAATGTTTTCCTTGCAACAATTCATAGCTCTGGGTGTAGGTCTGTAGCACCTTCAACCTACACAAAAAAGACTGTTCAGGTATCTCCCAGCAACGCCCTCTTCTCTGCTCTGGACACTCCCAGTATCTTCACTCCTGTACGGGTCATGTTTTTCACTTTTTAGACCTCTGACGATTCTGCTTCCTTTCCTGTGGATTATCTCCAAGTCCGCACACCAAAAAGTGACTTGCTATTCCAGCTCAGGCCTTCCCAGTCCTCAGCACGATGAAGCCATTACTTGATATATCTTAAAGAAAGCACTCCCATTTAAACAGTTTGATGATGGCTGAAAACCACCAGAAAATTATTAAGAAAACTATTAAAAACCTTTGAACATAATTCTTTTAAAAAGTAGCATAAGACCAGTATAGATACAGACAAAAAAGTAGTAAATTCACCTATACTCATTCTTTAACCCTAACCACCTTTTTGCTACCTGAAGCTGCCTGAGGCACAGGTTGGAGCCCCTGGAAAGGTCACCAGTCTTGTGGCTTTTCCTCAAAATCGTGAATTGTTCTTTGCTACAATTTCTTCCTTCTATTACACCACAAAGAAAGTTCTGCTTGTCTTCCCAAGCGTCCTGCATCTGCGTCTCCTAAGTCTGACATTAACACCTGTGTGATTCTATAACTACTTTTTAATGATCCGAGGACTTTCCATTCCACAAATCCCAGCCTCTTTTGAGAAGTTGTAGAAAATAATTTTTTATCCAGCCTCATTTTTTTTTCAAGCCAGAGCTAGCCGCAATTACTTAATAAGCTTTAATGATTGCCTCATTCATAACACAAGATGTTAGGAACCATTGCCTTGCTCCTTTGTGGAAGTACCAAAAGTATGTAGGAAAACATCACGAAAATATAACGGCAGAGAAGTCAACCCACTCCTGTAGTTAAAACATTATCCGTAGAAAGATCTCAAATAGTCACAGGCATGTTTGATTTGACAAGATTAGAGACTCGGAGTAAAATGTAAATGATTTAGAACTTTAAAAGCCAGATTTCTGAAGATATAAAAAACAAGTCAAGGCTTTACCCAATAACTGAGCAGGAGGAGAGTTACAGCAGGTTGGTATCTTAAGTCTGCCAAACCTAGTAGTGTTTGGTATATTTCCTAAGTAATTTTTGCAAATGGCACTTTGAACTCATATCAGTGCAAGAGTTTAATTGTTTTTATGTGCTTCATATAACTTAGCGACCCCAGATTTTTTAAACTTTGTCTTCCATATGATTTTGATAACTTTTTTTAACTTTACTTCTTTGAGGAATAACATTGCTCTTCAGTTTGACTCTGGTCTTTCCACAGTTCTGAATTAACTCTACTTGGCTTAAGGAAACATCTATATTTAAAATTGCATAAACTTGAAACATACTGTACATTGAATCAGTGTTTTCTTGTCAGACCAGGGAATATCTGTATGCCATGAACAGACTACTAAACCTGAACACATACAGAATTATTCCAGAACAATTCTTCCATCTAGAGTATAAAGGCAGGACAAACTGTGGAATAGTTCTGGAAATCAGCAACGCTCCACTGCCTGAATAGTTCCAACATTCAGATAAAACTGACTTTTGGTAATCATCTGCATTAGGTTGCAAGATTTTCACTCCTTGCATGTTTGCAGTGTCTACGCAGGGGATTTCAGCCTGGTGGCCATTTTGAACAGAACTTGAATATTAATCATGAGTAATCGCAAGCTCTGATTCTCCCTATCCCATGCTCCATCTCCAGCTTCTTCTTGCAGGACAGATAATTGCCTCTTCATGGAAATCTTCCAACAACGTACTGGTTAATAAATCAATTGTCAGGTTCTATGATATATTAGCCCAGAAAAGCTCACCATCCAGAACTACATATATGCCACCCATATTGCAACATGGTGTCCTCTCATTAAGTACATAGAAAGTAGTTGTAATTTTTGTAAACTAGCAACTCTTGCCAATTTTTCTCCTGATTAGTATAATCCTTTTCTCATAATCTCTTATAATAATGCTTTATACTTCATTTATCTTACATAATTAGATCTTGGACAATCTCACAGGCTTGTTACTTTTGTTTGTTAAAGCTCATTCTTCAGTCTAAGACATCAACAAACACTATACTTGGTAAATTGTATCCGAAATGTTTTCAGAACGATGTATGTACAACTTGGGTGTGTGTATCTAGTGGGAAAGGAATTCATATCTCAGAGGTTTTCATTCCTGGTAGTACTATCACTATTCATACATGAGCCTTTAAGTTCTGACCTTAAATCAGATCCCAGCATAAACTTGTTTTCTTTGTACCTCGCTACTGAAGTTTCCTGTCTTACACATTTAATAGAAAAACTGTCAATATTTCTTTCTCAACTGTTTTATGTTTTTTTTCCAGGAGACTGTTAGAACAGCTGGGAAAACTGCCAAGAAACTTGCTAAAGACAGTAAGAGCAGGAATTAAATCACAGAAAAACATGAAAAACCTGTAGCAGTGTCTGAACAGTGAAATAATTACTGTCGACCAGCAACTGTATCTAATAATAAGTTTTATAGCAGGGTGGTAAAGTTCCTGATAGGCAACATTGTGTTTCAGCAGATAAATGCAAATGACAACTGAAGTATAATGGTGAACATTACAAAGTCTATGCCACCATAGAATTGCTTGTTAAAGACAGTCTTGGAAGACTCTCTATTGACTTCACATTTTTACAGCTGTTTCTGCAAGTTTCTCAGGTGATGTCTATTAAACCAAGGATTTATACGGCTTTTATCCTCTCAGTATGTTCCCAGCAGCTCTTATGATCACCTAGAAAGTACAGAAACAGCAGGTTAATGGAAATTTTCAACATTTTCCAAGAATAAATTTGATGAGCTATGGCCATAAAAATATGGAGCGTGCTCAGTTGTCTCAGTTATAAGCAGTAAACTGTTTACTCCAGTTTTATTTTATTTCTACCTTTCTGAACTCCTGCATGCTGTCTTTCTATTCCACACAAGTGAACACTGGGGATGTGATAAAATATTATAACATGGCAGGTGTGCTTGTTTCCTGCTTTAAGATGGATGTACTGGTTCTCATATAGAATTCAGATCCTCACCTTTATTATTAGTTCAGATAACTCAGGTGGGTAATGGTAATAAAATTAACATCTAAGCTTAGAATTATCTGTAGGTCAACAAATGGACTTTTTCATCTTTGATCTTGTGAGTGCCCCAAAGCTTTCCAAAACTGCAATTAGTGGAAAAAATTCTATGGATTTGAGTGAAATTGGACCAGATACTCATGGGGCCAAACTAATATAATCTCACTCCTCCATTTTCTTCACTGGAAACTGCTAACTAGCATGCAAAGGGTTAGGGATGCCATTCTCACCTTACCCTTGACTTAACTGGGCAATAATTTCGCCTTTCATTTTTTAAGATTATCATTAATTCTGCTCCTTAACTGTGTACCTACTAAACTGCAGATAGCTTTGCCATTTGTACCAGGTTGGAAGTTCTTAAAGTTACTATCGGTACGGGAACAAGAGTGGGTTGCCAGCTGAGACCACTGCCGGGCAGGCAGCACCAGAGGAGAGGTGCTGAGGTGCCCTGTGCAGTAGTCGAAGGATGCTGATGTTATGGGCTTCAAAGCTTACTTGAACTTCACGTCTCCAGTACCGTGTATAAGCTCGGGGGCGGGGGGGGGGGGGAAGCTTTTTTCCCCCTGCCTTCCTGTCCTCCAAACTCTGCCTTCATTCTGCAGTTAATTTGAATTGTTTCACCATTCCTACCCAAAAGAAATATGTCGTCAGGCCACACTGAATGTCCAGTGAGCTGTGCAACTCCATTGTCATCAGTGAAATCCATGAAAGAATGTGACACCTGTGAACCCCTTTGACTTCTGATGGCTTCGAGTAGGAGATTGCTCAGCGGCTGCACTGATGCTGCTGTTACTCACGATGCACCAGTTTTCACCCTGCGTTGGTTCTGTTGCGTTAACAGAAACCCAACGGACCATGAAGACCGTCTGACTTCGGCTGCGTGCCGTGGCCCGCCCCAGACACCGGGAGAAAGCCGCTGCTTCCGACCGCGCACGCCTCCCCGGGTCGGTGCCTCGCTTTCCTCGCACTCCCGTATTTGAGGAACGGCGGCAGCAGGCAGCGCCCCGAGGAGCAGCAAGCAGTGCCCGTCCGTGCCCCGAGTGCACCAACCGGGGGACAGGGCCGAGGATTTTGCGGGGCTGCTTCCCCCGGGCCCGCGGCCGGGGCTCGATCCGGACCCCCCGCCCCGCTCCGACCAGCTCGTTCCGCCGCCGGGCACCGAGCCCCGGCGGCCGGGCCCGCTCCCCGGCCGGCACCGGCGGTTGCCCCCGCCCCGTCCGCGCTGCCCGGCGCCCCGCAGGGCCGCCCGGCTGCCCCCGCCCCGCTGCACCGCCCCGCGCCTCCGGAGCGGGGAGGCAGCGCCGCCGCCGCCCCGCCCGCCGCTGCTGCGCGCCGGGGCAGGCGCCGAGCAGGTGGCCGCAGGCAGCGGGCAGCGCCGCGGCATGTGAGGGGCCCCCGGCTCGGCGCTCGGCCGCGCTCCCCGGGCAGGCAGCACCGGCCCCCTGCCCTGCCCTGCCCTGCCCTGCCCTCCCCTCGCCGCTCGGCCGCGGAGGCAGGGCGCCCGCAGCGGCAGCCCGGCGGCGGCCGAGGGCTGAGCGCCGCGCCCCGCCGGGGGGCGGCCGTGGCGGAGGGCGGAGAGGAGGAGGAGGAGGAAGGCTGCGCGGGGCCGGAGGGACGCGGGAGCCCCCCGGCCGCGCAGGATGAAAGTCACGGTGTGCTTCGGGAGGACGCGGGTGGTCGTGCCCTGCGGGGACGGGAACATGAAAGTTTTCAGCCTGATCCAGCAAGCGGTGACCCGGTACAAGAAGGCGATCGCCAAGGTGAGGGGCGCGGGGAGCGGCGCCCGCGATCAATATGGCGCTTCCCGGAGCGGGGAGGGAAGCGAGGGGGAAAGTCCGGGCTGCCCCGCCGGGGCGGCGGGAGCGGGGCCGGGGGCGGCCGGCGGCGGCGGAGCCCTCCGGGGGGCGTGTGCCTGGCGCCGCCGAGGGGAGCCCGGGAGGGGGGCAAGTGGGGCGGGGGGGCGGGCCGCTCCGCGGCGGCCAGCGCGGCTCCCCGCGGCCGCGGGCGCCTGGCGGGCCTCGGCCCTTTGTTCGCCGGTGCCTGGCGGCGAGGTGGCGGCCCCCGGGGGTGTCGGTGCGGGGAGGGGGGGCGCCCGAGCCCGGCCGGGAAAGGGGCGCGGGGGGCCGGCGGTGCCGGCTCTGCCCCGGGGCGGGCGGCGGGGCCGAGGCGCCGGGGGCCGGGCGGGAGTCGCCGCGGAGGGCTGGAAATCCAGCCCCAGGCTTCCCGGCCCTCCAGGCCCGGCGGGGAGGGCGGTGGGAGGGGAGCCCGCCGCAGGGGCGTCCGGCGGCGACCCGCGGGCCAGCCCCCCGCGCCGGGCCGGGGTACGGGGGTCCCGCAGCGGCGCGGCCGCCCGCGCAGCTTCCGCGCCTGCCCCGCTGCCGGGGGCTGCGGGGGGAGGCCCCGCCCGTGCGTGGGGCAGCCGCGGTGCCCCGGGGTGCGGGGAGCGCCGGGCCGGCCCGCGGCGGGGCTGGTCCCGAGTGCCGCCTGCGCTCCCTCGGCCCCATGTTGAAATCCCTGGCTGTGGGTGTGCAGGCGGTTGCACGCTTGGCTTTCCCTCCATAGGCGACCTGTTGGGCTTTGTTTTTTTCTTTCCTCTTTTTTTGTTTTTCCCCTGTACTTTCTTCTTGTTGCTGCAAACTTCTTTTTAATCAACTGGTTTGTTGGGACAATATGACCGTCGTTGGCTGAGAACTTGAGCAGCGCCCTTCCCCTTCGCTCTACCTGATCCATCCGAGCGGTTGAGTGCTCCTTTTTCCCCTTAGTGCTTGTGACACGCTTTACACTTCTGAACCTGGAAGTTTTGTTTTGGTGAATGCTGACTCCCAGGCTCTTTGAAACCTGCAGCGGAAGGGGTAGTGTGAACAGTACATTGATGGGTTTTAAGTGATTCCCAAGAAAATTTTGAAGATAAGTTTTCTCACAATTACAGTTGCTGGGATGAGAAAAGTAATTGAGGTTCCCATCGCCTCCCCATTTGGGTTTGGAGAGAACAAACGCATTCTTTCTGTATTTTTATTATTCCTCTTGTAACACAGTTGTGATTCTGGCTGGAAAAAGAGTAAAACGATTCACTAGGACATGACCATGGCTGTATACCAGCTGTTATTTATATATGGTAGTTAATGCACATGGCAATCTACCTGCAAGAAGGAGACAGTGGCCGAAAGCACCTTCCTGGTTAAGGTAAACCAGTGGACAGTGAATCGTGTCCCTTGGGGGAGCACCGAATGCCTCATCGGGCCATTCGGATGAGGAGTGTTTGCAGGATTTGTTCATCAGTGTTACAACATTAATAAAATTAATTATTTTGATGTGTCGTGTTCCAAAACTGGCCCGTGTAACTCACACGGCGCTGGGCTGCGTCCTGGTTTCCCACTGTTAAATTGCATTCAGGGATGGCAGTTGCGTTCTGCGGTGTAATGTTAAGCCTGGAAGCGATTGCAGTAGCGAGCACAGGAGAAACACATGCAGTCACCAGGAAAAGGTTACGTGATTGCAAATGGTGTGGGTTTGTTCAGGAAAGAAGTGGCCCACCTGTGGAAACATGGAAAAATCAAAATGTAACTCTTCTTCAGATATGCCGTTGTGTTTACTAAAAAGACAGTTTGCAGAGGTGCAGCCAGACTTTCACTGGCCCCTAGTCCCCAAAGCTCCTGATCTGGGTTTAAAATGACATGGTGGTTTTATTTATTAGTATTTATATGGCGGTTGTGCTATATGCCACTGGTATGGACTTGAGGTAGCCGTAATTACTGAGATTGTTTCTATTAAATGGAAATACTGTGGTTGAAAACACAGTAGCAGAGTCCATGGGCTTTCTCTCAGTGTTTTATATGGTCACTATCAAACCTTACTTTTAACTTAAATTTGCTGAAGATTTTCCGCAGTGATGTTTAGGTAGTAAGGAGGTGGATCCTCTGTGTCTTGTAAGTAAATGTATAGTGCTGTTTGCTGTGCTTGCCGTAGAGTAACATAGTAATTTTATGGTTTCAATGGCAGAATTTCATAGATTACTGTCTTTTTATAGCAGTTAGGTGGTTTCTTTCTACGCTAGTGTAGCAGATGAGCAAATCTTTACTTCAGAAAGAGACAAGAGAGGGGACAAATAATTCCTAAACAGAGGGGATGAAAGTATGTGTGCACATATGAATGTGCGATCTGGCAGCTGGTATCAAGCTGACACTGAATTCTGCTTCACCACCACTGTGCTGTTATAGAAAAAAAAAATATATCTGGTGAAAGATTATTCAAAATACTTGAATTAAATTTATGGTTTTCATACTTACAGGAAAACCAGCATTTCTCATCCTGCAAAAATGTGTGTGTCTGCTGCATGCAGCAGCTCCTTCAGAACTACTTGAAGCCTCTAAGAACTGAGTTGTCAGCCCTTCTCAGATTACCTCCCGCTTTGTCATGGTTTGCAGGTTGTGATTAGCAATAAGCCATCTGCATGGGGAGCACTTCTGACGTACCCGTGCAATCGTGGTGAGGCAGCCTCGCATCATGCTTGCAGAGTGCCAGGAGCGAGTAACTTCAAAATTTGACCTCGGCTTGAATTTTTCTGACTTGGTATTCTTTAGGTTGAGTAGACATGGTGAGAATGAAAAAAATACTAAAGGAAAATAATCTAGGTAATAGTAAGGTTCTCCTCGCTGTAAAATTTTAAGACTTAAAAAGCATATAGATAACATACCTAGTTAGTTCTGGATGCAATTGTTTATGGTTAGGATTTGTAAATCTCAAAATTCGTTATGGATTAACACTGCTGTCAATACTAAATCTTCAAGTGTGGAATAAGTTATTAATATGACAGGCTGTGCTTGAAGGTTGGGCTGTGTAGCGTGTATAGGAAATCTTTCTGTTCCTTTGCTTTTATTCCAAAAGAAGCTTTGGGTCTGAAACGTGATCCATTTTTCTGCAAGCTGTGTTTGTGGTGAACGAGCAAGCGAATGATGATACGTCCACCTTGTTCGGGGCAACTGGAGTGGGCAATAATTGATGACGCTTATTGAAACCTTGTTTGCGTGGTGGCCCAGTAGGGACGCTCTGTTGATGTGGCTGGACTGGCGCAGCCTGCGGTGCGGTTTCTGAGTGAGTGTTCAACGAGTACAGTTTGGGCAGGGGGCGGCTGGCCTGAAAAATGGTAGGTGCGTTTCCAAACGCTGCTGGTCAGGGGCGGTGCAGGTTTTGTGTTGGTGTAGTCCTGCTCCTGGCTTCCTAGCAATTAATTTGATGCTAAAAAAATGCTGGTGAGAAGGTAAGAGGCATTTTGAGGAGGGGAAGTCAGCCACGCCTGATGGGCTTAATGTTAATGGCAAGAGATGATGGGCTGCCCCAAAAGGGAGCAGACAGAAAGGCAGTTGAGATGAAACATGTTTATCAAATGGTTGGCTATAACCTAGTGTTAAAATGTGGAAAACTTTCGTAAAAATGACGTATCAAGTAACCTTTTATCAAAAAGAATTAGTTGTGCATCCTGTACTTCTGGTTTCATCTGGTTGTAGCCAGAGACCTTTTCTGACTTCTTTCGGTGACTTTTGATTGTCACCATAGTCTTTGTGTGCTTTGGGTTTTTTGGGATATCGTAAGCATTTCAGCGTTTATCTTTGTTCTTGCAAATAAAAATAAGCATGCATAGGTAATGGGTGGGCATAATATTTTTTTAAATTTTAGCTTTACTATGTTGTCTTTGAGTGATGTAAACAGGAATCTGAAATAGGAAATCATACCTTTACAGGAGTCGTTCAGTCTCATGTTCAATCCCTATACGGATCGTTCAGTCTCTGTGATAGTTCAGTCTGATGTCCTGTGTATCATGAGCTTGTAGTGATGTTCCTGGACCCTGTATATAACCTGGATTTTCTAGCTAAAATAAGTAAATTAGCAGTTTTCCTGCTGAGTCAAAGATTTTAGGAGGACTCTTTTGAGACACCTTTCCCCTCCCCCTCACCAAATCCTGTGGGAGATTAAGTGTTCGGGGGTTTGTGATGTTGTGTGGAACAATGCTTGAATTGTTAATTTAAAAACTGCAGTACGTTAATATTTGTGAAAAGAAATTGTAATCCGCTGTTTGATAGCGTTTGAAGGCAGTTGCTGATAAGAGACCAGAACTCAAGGCAAGTTGGCTGTGTAAGCAAAGGTAGCAGGTGTCAAATGGCCATATTCTCACTTAATTTGTATGTAGGAAGCTTAGGCCACCCAGAGCTTAAAGCTCCACTTCTTTGGTAGGTCTGACATTCATCTGCAGGAAAGTGTGAGAGGGGAAGATTGTAGTCTCAGTGAATGTGTGAAGCTTTTTTTTTTCCCTGTTTTTGTTTTTTTTCCACGTGCCAGCTAACTGGGACTTCTCAGATTATTTGCTTAAAAGTCAGCTCCCAAACAGCAGGTTGTTTTCCAGGTACACAACGGCAACTTCGATGCTTTTTATGTTCTGCGGAGCAAACACTTTCACAGTTGCTTGTGAGTGTGTCACTGGGGCATCGGTTATAGATCCTAATACACAGGGGTAGGTCAGTATGAAAACCTGCCGATTTTACTTGAGTTTTGTATTGGTGTCGGCACATTCACTGCTCGAGTTTTGGGCACAGGCTTAGCTGGTTCCTCCACAGTGCCCATGCAGAGACACTTTCAGAATCGTAATAAAAACACTCATGGGCAATAGTGACTAACTTTAACATAAAAAAAGATTTAATTTTTTTTTTAATAATTAGATTTTGTTGTGATATCTGTAAATCTTGAGCCTGTTGTGGGTAGAAGGAAGTCTTTATAGGCTGTTTTCAGAATGTGCGGGAACCTTCTCCACCCCAAAAAGGAACCATAAACCTGAAAAATCCCTCTCAGCCCTGCTGCTCAGTTGGCTGTTGGTTTACTTCTAGCTGACACCACCAGGATGAAGTCTCTGGGCTCTGCGTTTAGTATTGGCTGGGTGGTATTTCAATGGTTTACCTGAGCCAGGAGAGCCCAGATTCCCTGGGGCTGCTGATACTTTTCTCAAGGTACTTTTCTCAAGCCGTCTCTTGGCCTCTTTGTTGATGTTGAGCTCCCAACAGTGGCAGTGAAACCCAGCTGACTGGCAACGTCGCTCTGCTGCAGCTTGGGGAAAGCTATGAACAGCAGTGGAGAGCTGCTAATTTAAGGAAGAAAAGTACTGAAATGGGTCACGGTCGCTTAGTGTTTAGAAAGCTGTTGTGTGATGCTGCAGGTTTGGGAGTTGGTGGTGGAAACACAAGGCTGTGTCTTGCGTATAGTGACTTAATTCCCTCCACACATTACAGAAAACTTCCTTTTAACCACTTCTCGACAACTCCCTCTGTGTTTTTAGCAGAATGAGTGTTTTCCTGTCGTTGTCCTCATCTGTGAGTACAGGTGACTCTCACACATTACACGAGAGGTTGCAGGGTGAAGGTAGGAATGAACCTTTGGATTAAGCGTGGCAGCGGCTGTGGAGGTCCCTTGCACAAGGACTTTGCTGTTCAGCAGTGCTGTGCCCAAGGAGACCTGTGGCTTGAGAGGCGGGGAGCTGCACGAGCTGTGCCGTGCCCTGGGCAGGGCTTTGCCCCTCTTTGCCAGGTCTTGCCTGTGTTCAGCCATCCGTGGTACCAGGGAGGAGGCTTGTCTTCGGGAGGCCCGAGGGCCACGCTGGGGCTGTAGCCCTGTTGTTTGAGCAAGCAGAGTAAATGCTTTTGGGATTATTCAAGGCTAATGAAGAGAAAAACTGAATTCTGTTGTGCTTATGAAGAGGGGCGTAAGAAGCGGACAGCATGCAAGCCCTTCAATTTTGAAGGTGTTTTCAGTAAAGGGTACGTGTGGTACTACTGTGGTTGGCTGATGTGAGCAGTACCTATCTTTAGCCGGACGGGATACATCACTGCTTTCGCTTTGGCATAATGTGGTTTCTCAGTATTTCAGCGTTACTTAACGGTGATCCAAGTGAAGTGTGTGTTTGTGGAAGAGTGGCTTGAGAGTGATTTCCCTTTGAGCAAACGCAGCGTTTGGCTGCTGTGAGCAGTTCCTGTAGCTCTGAGGGGACGACTGCGGAGGAGCCTGTGAAAGCGCTCAGCGCATCAGCAGAACAGGTCCTGGAGGCAATTTGGGGTTTAGGGAGTTGCCTGCCTTTCTTCTCCTGGGCGATAGCCTTCTACCAGTGGAAAACCATCTGATTCTCATAGCTTTTTACACTTTAACTTTGGATGTAATGGTCACAGATGTTTTAGTTCTGTTACAAAAACACCACTGGAAGTAACACTTTCTCAGTTGTACCAGACTGTGACATCTTTTGGTCGTGGCACATTTGATCTGGTAAAATAAGATGGAGAAAAGGGGGGAGAAATGCTGGTGATGTTAGTTATACAAAATACGGTTCATGTAGCTTTAAAACAATTTCCTGGTTCTTCAAAGGAAAACAAACCTTTTCATCCAAATATAAATTGAATGGATAAAACATGCAACAATGCTGAACCAATGCTTATGTATATTGAAAATAAAGTGGAATTCTTCTAACATCAGTCTAGAGCATAGCACAGATGTTCTCACTCAGAAATATTTTGTGAGCAGCAAGAAAATAAAAAATGGAGCAAAAAGTATTAAAAAATTCTGCAAGATACTTTAGGGCATCTGTGCTCCCCCCCTTTAATATACATTATAGATTTTCCATGTTTCTTTGAGGTCATTTTACTGTAATGCTCAGCAAGTCTGGTACTGGAAGACAAATAAAAAAAGTACCAAAAAACCAAACTGCCTTTGAGCTAAGTTACATAATCCGGTGGTGCTGTTTAAAAAAATGAGAAAGAAAAAAAGAATGCAGCAGCACAGATGTATATAATACTTGTCAAAATGACTAATATTACTAGTGAAAGAGAAATTAGTGAAATTCGAAGTTGGGGAAAAAATAATTTTAAATTAACAGTAAACATTAGGAACTTCTTGTTTTTGAGATAATCACATTAATTTTACTTGTTACAATACTGTAGCAATGTTAGATTTTTTCCTACTGGTAGCCTTGGTTATTTTCTCAAACTGGTTCCAGATATTTGTTAAATCAGAAATAATTTTAATAATTATTTTATTGCAATATTTGCTGCTGTTCTGATTTTAATCAGGTAGCAGGTACATGACAGTAACTTATTTCCTACTTCAGTTTCTTATTGTAAAGTGGTATGCATTGATAACCCATTTAGTCCCAAACAAAAGGAGAAATGCATCCCTGCTAAAAACTCTTGGACTAGATCCCACACGCTGCGTCTCAGGGCTGGGGTCTCCAGTGGAGGGGAAGAGTAATAAAGGCCAAGCGTGTTTCTGTGCGAGGGGGAGCAACTCTTGCTGCCCAGGAGCAGAGATGAGCATCCCATGGAGCTGGGCCCTGGGATGCTGCTGTGTTCCGGCCTGGCACCGTGCGCTGGTGCTGGAGCTCTGGTGCTGGAGCAGTTGGCTGGTGTCGCCTGCTGGATCGTTGTGTCTCCAGCTCGTCAGGACTTTTATGGTAACAGAGACAAGGCTGGCAGAAGGGAAACGACTGTGGGGAGAAGGGTGGTCTGCTCTAGGGGAGGAAGAAAGGAGACTGGCAAAAGGAAGTACTTTTGGGGTAATGATAATTGGATGTAACTCCTGGTGCCTTTTCTTTCACGTGAGAGGGAAACAGGAGCTTGCATGGAAGCAAGACAGTAATGGAGTGAATTAAGTACTGACAAATATAAAGAGCTGAAGATGGGAAGAAATTGGTTAACTTGGTGCCCTGGTGGTAAGCGGTCCATTTAGGAAGAGGGTGAAAAATTGACCTCAGTGGCACAACAGATGTCACCCAGAAGGCTTTCTTTTTAAAAAGAAACCTGTGGCATTTATTATAGGAAACTTCCCCTTTTTGAGCAATAAGCTTAGTGAATCTCTGATTTGGTAGGGAAAATAGACACTATTTTGGAAAAACGATGTCACATTTTTGGCCATACTTTCCACATTCTTTCACGCTCAGCCTGCTGCTGATGCAGCGAGATTTTGAATCTGTTGCAGGAGGAGCGAGCTGGTACATCGTTAGCAGTTTTCTTTTTAAGTGGCCACGTTTATAGGATTTTTGTTCCGGGTATGCATGTCTTTACAGACTCAGAATGGCAATGTTTCTGGTGTTCATAGGAGAAAAAAAAGTTAGGCGGGTATAAAATGTTTTAAATGGAGATAGGACTTTTGGGAGTGCCTGTATGTTTGCGTGCGCACCCACTTAGGTGTTTTCATTTGTTTGAAGAAATGTAGCCACACTTACTAAATGAAAAAGTAGTCTCACCTTACCCCATCTTTTTTGCATGTGCTTTCAAAGTTGTTGAGTTACTCTATCTTCCCCCTAGGCAAAGGCCACATAATGTTTTTTTCTTCTCTATTAAATGTCAGAAGCAATATCCTACTTGTGAGAAACTTGCAGAGATATACCTCTTTGTGCATATAATGAGAAGAATTACTTTGTTCCAAGTTCTCGGAGTCCTTCTGAGCAGGAAGGAGCAGGAGCAGAATTTAACGAAATGTGGAAAAATTACTTCTAGGGATGCTGGAGTGTCTCTGAGACCAAGTAGCTTGGAAGTCCTGTTGCTATAACAACTTAAATGACAGTTTTTTTTTTTTTTTTAAAAAAAAGAATAAATTGGAAGCTTCAGAACCTTTAGCTTCTTTAATAAACCGCTAAGTGGAATAACAAGGCTTGATTTAATTTGGTCTCTCTAAGAACCTGTTGT
This sequence comes from Nipponia nippon, assembly GCF_047370975.1. Taxonomy (NCBI): domain Eukaryota; kingdom Metazoa; phylum Chordata; class Aves; order Pelecaniformes; family Threskiornithidae; genus Nipponia; species Nipponia nippon. The sequence continues at coordinate 152,467,558 of NW_028262290.1, read as the reverse complement.
ACCAAACATTATTTGCATTTTTTTTAAGTGTGCATTTGTTTGTGCTGTCAGTTTTTTCCCCTCTGCCTTCCTGTGAAGACTGCTTGCCTGCAGCTGCGAGAGCTGGGAAAGCGGCCAGCTACCAAGTACCAAAAGAAGAAGAATTCAGGCAGCCGGGCTGCGGTGGCCAGCCGTTCCTGGTGAATGAGCCTCTGGCCTCGGCGCCACGTGCGGCCTCTGAAGATGAAGAGGGAAAGGATTTTACCCCCCTTGAATTTGTCTCCGTCTTTTGGCAGTACCAGGCTGCTGGAAGACTGCTAGCCTGAAGTGTTAGGCTTTGCTGGAAGTTAAAAGATATTGTGCGCTTGGCCTGGCTGCGGACGTGGCTCCCCCGGGCTGAGCTGCCGCTTCTGCAGGGCTCCCGCGAGGCGCGTGCGAGGGGGCTCGGTGCTCAGGCGGCAGCTCGGGTTTGGATCAAGGTGATCGGTGTGACCGAGTTAATTGTTTATTGCTGATGAAGATGCTGCTTCTCTTGCCACACTGTAGGTCCGAGACGGCTGGGGACAGGGGAGAGGAAAAGCATCAGCACAGGAGACTCCTCCGCTGTCCTCACTCAGTCAAACAGAGTGCTGTCTTCTGGGCATGGTGCAAGTTCAGAGCATTGTTTCCAAATCCTATATTGAACATTTTTTTTCTGGTATTAAGAATAATAATTGGAGAAGATGGGCTTGAAGTTTTCTGCCCTCACTGAGTTTCCTTAACAGCAGCTTTTATTGCCTTTTCTAGTTTTTCTTCAGATGAAAAATAGTACAAATAAATGTGGTCTGTAATAATTCTGGAAAATTCGAAGTCTGAACTAAGAAATTGCAAGAAAAAGTGGACTGGGTGAAATACGAGCTTTTAAATTTGGCATTGCCTGTTAGCGTAGGCACTGTGTTGTAAAACAGCCACTGAACATGGTTTTAAATGGCTATAACTCTGTGTATGCAAAATATTTGTATGTTTAAGTGCTGCTGTTTGTTTAAAGAGACCTTCTATATTTTCTAGACTTAGCTAACCCGGTCTAAAAAGAAAATCTTACGCTCTGTATGTAAAACAGTGTATTTAACTTGTGGTTATATTAGGCAATGGAGTAGTCTCACCCTGTGCCCAGCAATCACTCAAGAACATAATGCTTTGGTAAACTAAAACCAGATGTTAATATGCGTGAAATGTTATTGTAATCAGTGTCTTATAAATCTCTCCTTTATTAGTATAGTTGTTTGAAGTAAATTCCTGATGACCCATTTGTTGCTTTGGCGTTGCCATAAAATAGCTATTGTTAGCTTGAAGCCCCCCTGCTGAATTGAAAGCCACAGATAATGAGTATCCAGTATTGCATCTTTTGGGGTTTATAAAATATTTAGCTGAAAAGGCTCCTGGTTCTCACCCTGTCTGTGTGGAGGTAAGAAGTTTCCTTTGCTGGTGGAATTCTCTAGCTGGGGAATGGGAGCTAGCTTGTACGAAAAGCTAATTTGTGCCTAGTTAAATATTCTTTTGATATTTGAATATGAAGTAATTAGCTTGGATGTACTGCTGTTTATGTTTTAGGATTTGGAGAAGTCTAAACAAGCTGCTGAAGGGAACTGTGTCATAAATCTACTTCTGAAATATTTTTTTGAGGATTGTATATTTCAGACTGAGACTAAATCTACTTTTTGTGGCATTATTTTTCTGGTGGCCAGTGAGTGGTGGGAGAAGTGCTCAGCTAAGTGGTTAAGGAAAGGTTTGGGCAGTGGGCTGATGTCTTCCTGCGGGCCTTACAGGGTGACCAGAGACACCCACGTGGGAATCCCCTTTCTAAAAGTGCTCTCAAGGTGGCTGTGTAATTGCTTACGCATGGATGCTACTCTTCTGACTTTTAAAAAAAATATGTAGTTCAATATTTACTGTAGCCATCTGCTGTACTTGAGCCCAGATTTTAGGAAATGGTCTATTTTGTTCCATTTCATAATTCAATACTTGCTCGGTCTCATAGTGGAACAAAATGAAAAAAAGAGGATTTTTTTTTTTCCTTTGTTTTATGTGAAAGTTATTAAACTATTTTGAATCTCTAAATCATAATAGCTAATTTTGTAAAATGTATGTCCTGTTTTATGGGTGGTCTGTGTTTCCCTTTATTAGACCATGTATTGTCTCTGATTAGGCAGTGTGTAAAGACTGCTCTAACTCTAGCTGCCTTCACAAGTTGCTTCTGATTCAGTGTGCCAGGGTTTTGTTGCCTTCTGAAAGGCTTTGTTTCCAAAGGTTGGTGGATGCCAAAGACATTGTGAATAGAGATCCATTTTAAGACACAATGAGTACACATTTTTTTTCTTGATCACTTTTGGAGATTAAAGTTGTATGTGATACTAAAAAAAAATAGGTTTTTTGTAATTAATTAATCTTTTAGAAAGACACCGTTTTTCATCCAGAATTTTCCTGTTGCTTTTTCAAAAAAGTATGTTATTCCTTTCTGAACTCAAGTGTGGAGTGTAATAATTTACTTTGGGTCTTGTGTTACTCTGCAGTGTAAGCTACAAGCTGAGATAGGGAGCAGAGATCTGAAATCAGTTTATAATCAACAGCCCTTTGCAGCCTGCCTTTCACCTGATGGCGCTACTCAGAAAGCCGGCCTTCAGTGAGGACCACATGGCTTCAGATTTGTAAACTGTGCCTAGATGCAATAAATAGGAGGGTCTGTGCGTTGCAATTGCATATTGTGCCTTTCTCAGCATCAACAGCAAATGGGAATCAGCCTGGTGCTGCTTACCTGCTGCTTTGCAGTGTGTGCGAAGCTGTAAAATCAAACACGGAGCTCAAAGATGCCAAGTTTTACCTGTTTTAACTTTGTAGCTCCCCTCTGCCTCCCTCTGAAGAAGTAGGCCTACAAATCCAGCATGATATGTAAAAGCAAAGTTGTGGAGTCCTCCCCCCTCCCTTGCATCTCTCTGTGTAGGTTGTTCTGCAGACCAGAGCGTCGCGCCTGCTACCAGCCTCCTTCAGAGAGCAGATTGCAGCCTTGCAATTAAGTGCTTCTAACATGGGTTGGTGATGGGCCAGCAGCAGGACAAGGCTTTTAGCTTCGATCGGCTCTGCTGGTTTGGGAATGTTGCTAAATGGAGAAGGGAGAAACAAAATATCAGAGTGACTTTGAAATAAATGTAAAGTAAATATGCAGCAGGAAAAAGTGGAACTAATAAAATTCACTACTTCTATTTTTTTTTTTTTAAAACGTGGATTTTAATGCATATTATGCTCAGTATAGGAGAGCTCCAGTAATTAAAACTAGATCTGTGTTTTATTACTTCTTAAGCCACTACAATGGTGATTATATTGTTCAGCAAGTGCTTCATATCACGTCTCAAGTAATTTTTATAGCTGTATGCTGGCATAGGACCTGTCTGTTTCCGAAGCCTTTGGAAATCAGCTAATGAAATCCACTTGAAATTCAAATGTTGAAAAGCATGGAGACTTCTCCTCTTTGTGTCTTTACTTACACCGTTGCTCCGGTCATTGCCGTGGACTTGAATTTCCAGAGCTGTATCCAGACTGGTTGCTGCTGAGCTGTGCTTGCTGTGTGCCATACAGGCACCAGCTCTGGTGCTGCAAGGTGAGCGGAGGCTCTGATTTGCAACGTGGTTGGGCTGCCATGGTGTATTCCTCTCTAGTAGATTAATGGCTTTTATAGCTTGCTTTCATTATAGGATGAACTACTTCAAATTGCCTTTATTTTTAACGTGGAGGAAAGATTATGCATACAGGTTGTACAAGTTGTTAGTAAAGACCAAATGTTTTGTGTCCCTACACAGTTAATAGATTCACTAACTCAGCTGTAATTCAGAAATCAGAGTGTCTTCAGAGAAGTTTAATGTGACTTAATAAATATTAAGTGATATATTGTAAAAAATTAATAATTTAATAATTATTAAATAATATATTGTAAAAAATTGGTGAGAGGCATTTTTTTTTTGTGACAAGTATTTCTTACTCCATTTTAACAGACTTCCAAGTGCACAGGAACCTGAGGTATGGAAAGAGGTATATGTAGAAATGAATAGGGAAGACTCTAAATGCTGTGGTTAGGATTTAAGAAAATGGTTGCAGTGTCTTTTGGCTCCTTTCAGAAGCGTTGGCTGAATCCTGTGGTGAAGATACAGGCAATATCTAGTTAGTTTTGCTTTACTGATGCTGTGATTTGAGAAGGGAAATGTATCTGTCAATGCCATGCTTTTTTGGATGTGAAATAGGGGCACAGAGTAGGAATGGGCTCCTTTTAATCACTGCTCTCCCAACGCAGCCCTGCATTAACTGGGAAGCCCTGTAGGTTTATTCCAAATACAGATGACGGAGAACGAGAGCGCTCACCTGGGAGCAGCGTTGTGTATCCCTGTGGCTCATTCTCTGCGAGGACCTCATTAACTGTGTTTCACAACAGCACGATGTTAATTGCAGCGAGCGGGTACTTGCGTAAAGTCCTTCTGCGGTTTTTCTCTGCATCTTTGTGTTACCTTAGGAAAGAGAAAAGTACTTTGCTGTACCGGTCGTCTGTGCTCCAGCAAAGCTGCGATGCGCCCATCAGTTACAACAGTCTGCAGCACCCAAACTAGGAGCAAGGAGACAGTTCTCCAGTGCCGTCTCCTCTTAATTTGGTAATTTCCTTCTGTGCTTCACCACCTTCTCCTTTCAAAAACCAAATCCGCAAACAAATGTCATAGCGTGAGTTTGGCAAGTACATAATTGTCCCCACGGAGCGCGTGGAGAAGGGAGGCACAGGAGGTCGCTGGCTGGTCCAGGACCACACAAGCAGTTCGGCACCGAGCTGGAAATAAAGTGCCGACCTGCTGACTCCTTAACTGCAAGACTATCTTTCCCCTCTAGTAAGGATGTGGTAAAATATCACTGTATTTAATCCTTCTGCTCTCCTGTAGCTCAGCCTCTGTATGAAAAGACATGCCACGCTTCGCCAAGCTGAAAAGGGAATATTTTGTGGTAATTGGCTGTTGAAAAGAAAGTCTCTTCCTCTTAGAAAAGTGTGGACTCCGTCATGTTAAACTGCTTAATAATTTCTGCTTCTTATGTAGTTTTTTTCAATTTATTCATACTGTGGTTGAAACTTTTATATAGTAATCCGTACTTGGCAGTAAGGATGTTGATTCCAATATTGCGTAGTTGTTTAAATGTTTACAACAGAATGAAAGCAAAGGAAATGCTTATGTTTGACTTTAGTATCTCTATCTAAAGTGATTTATTAATAGTGATTTTTTTTATTTTTTTTTTTTTTTTAAGCTAAGTGATACACTGAAGCCAGAAGGAGATCTATCAGGGATCTATTTGGCTTAAATATGAGAAATTTAGAGAAGGGAGAATATTGATCTGTGCTAGTGGAATTTAAATGTTTGGTGTTTTTTTTTTTTTTTTCCTCCCTATTAAAGTGCTGTAATTTTCTTCTAATACAGAAGTGTTGTAAGTAAGATGGTCATGGGCAAAAAATATGAGGTAGTCAGTAAGTGCTCTAATAGTGTTCAGCTGATGCTGGTAGGAAAGAGTTGTCTGCATGTGTACACGTTACTTTTAGATTGATGGGGTTAATTGCCTTGGTCTAAACTTTGTTTGTAGACTACTGTGCTACTGATGCTGATTTAAAAGGAACTCAACCTACCAAAACTTTTTAATCCCTTGTGCATGCAGTGCTGAAGAAAGCATGTTTTCCCCTTGTAGATGTAAGTTTTCGTGATTATAATGTCATATTCAGGATCTCTATAGTGGGGATAAGGAAACATGCAGAGCTGCAGTAGGGCTGGAGAGAGCAAACAGGAGAGTGCTTGCTATAGTACATATTAAATAATAATAATACTAAGCCCTGAAAATTGGGATATTGGAAATTATAATTCCACCCCAACCAGCTTTTTGAATGACTGGTTTGAGTTTAGTAAGCAGTGATTTATTCTTTTGTGTTTTAAAAAACGTGCTACAGCACAACTGCAGTTTATTATTACTACTTTTGTTGAAGCCTTCAGGTTAACAGCTGTCATGGTTCTCATGTTATCTCCAGCATTTTGCAAAATTGCAGCTGGTGGATTGTGCAAAAATGGAAGCATTTGCTAAATAATTTTTGATGACATTACAACCATTGCTCGTCTTTTGCCTCTAGACTCTGTATTTTCAAGTGACTCTGTATGCCTTTGACAAACACGCTGTTATTAGGCATGAGGACATACAATGCCAAGTAATTTCTTGAAACTCAATAGCCTGACAGGTTTCAAGGAAACCTAGTAACAAATACCTCTAATGATTTACATGCATTATTTTGTGTCTCTTCCTTGTTGTGGTGTATCCCTCTTACTCTAGACATCTCTCTTCATTGGGAAACCCCTGAGAAAATAAAAGCTGCTTGTATTTAGATCCCGAAATTAACAGCGCTGATGCTTTGCTTCCTTTGCTGCCTCTGGAAACAGAGCTATTTCTGACCTGTTCAGTGGCATTGGTGTTCCTGGCTTTTTCATCAAAATTAATTCTGTTCTACTAGTTCTTGGCCTCTACTATTTTTTTCTGGTGTGATTTCCGATTCCTGCGATTGATTGCTGCACAACAACGTCCCTTCCCTCGTACACACTAGATGCACGTCGAAGGCTCTGGTTTAGAAGGTTTCCTGGTTCTCGTGCGTTTGAGTTACGTAATGGTGCTATGGGAAGAAATCATGGAGGAAGTAGCACCTCAGCTGTGGGCCCTGCCTCATCCGCTGGGTCTTGCTGTAGAAGAGGAGATGGGTTGCAAGTGCTTATAAATGGTGTATAAACTTCTCTTCCTTTACTCTGTCACATACATGTATAGGGTGGTGGGGGTTTTTTGTGTGTTTTTTTTTTTTTTCTTTTTGAGGCTGTCTTTGGGCTGCTTTTTTGCTGTCCTAAAACCAGTCTATTCACTATACCAGAACAGTAATCAAGGAATTCTGTACTGTCCCATTAATCTTGCATCCTGATTACATGAGCTGTTCCTTAAGGCATGCAATAACAAAACAAAAGGGGTGGCTAATGTGCGGGAATGATTACAGCAGCGTGCTTTCTGTCCGGACCCCGTCATGCTCTTACGTGCCGCACTGTTCTCATACGCCTGAACTCGCTGTGTGAGGAGGATGCAGATGGACAGATTTTTCAGCTACCAGCAGTACTGTCATGGGAATCCTGCAAATGCTACTGAGTCAGGAGTTTTAACAAAAAGTTGACTTTTATTGAAAGCGATTGAACTGCAATGCATGGTGAAGAATGAATATGTGGTGGTAACTCTGCCTGTTCAGATATTGCTTCTTTTCTGTTTGCCCTGTTGTTTGTAAGTGGGATATGTTTCCAAATTGAGATTGTTCTGATAATGATTTAAAAGGATATTTCTGTGTCTGTTCTATCCCAGGATATATTTATATTGAGTTGGTGGACCATTAAATAACTTAAACTCATGTGTGCTTTTTAACAGCTAGTGAAACTTTTTTTCATGTAAACACTTTTACTAATGTGAAGAGGCTGTATAGTCAGCATTTCAGCGACAGCAGACAGAAAATGCATTGGATGAGCTTATTGCCAAGCAAGCTGGATATAGAAATCAATATGAGGACCCCCCCCCCCCCCCCCCCAAATGATCGATGTGAAGTAGGGGAAATAATTTAGTTAAAAACGTAAGTAGATAATTGTCTGTATTATACAACTGTATACTTTTCACTGAAGTACAAAGCCTATAAAATCAGGTATGTTCACTGACTTACAAGTTGCTCAAACATGACTGTGATCTGAGTCAACTGAACTTCTTTCACAAGAGAAAGCGGCATATCCTGAGGATCAGAAACACTGAAGGACACTCCTTTTTTGAATCTTATGTTTCCAGATGGAAAAGGAAATGTTCTCATTTTTCTCTCTCTTCCTTGGCCTCCCCACCCCCAAATTGATTGTAGCTGTAGAGCTAACAAGGATAGGCTGTCTGCTTTCACAAACCAAGCATGCTTCCGTACAATTGTGCTATTTGCTTGCTGCTTTATCAGTCCAGGGCAAACTGTTCAATGTATTTTTTTTTTTTTACAGCACCTCCTTTTTATTACACTTGTACAGATCATGGGCTTGGTTGTTAACATAGAACTGGACTGTGTACAAAAAAATAAATAGAGGAGTCATCCTAGCTCTATCGGCCACTGAAATACCTTATCTGCTTTTCTGTTTTAAAAAGCCAATTCACATTTTTCCCGATATCTCATCTGCAAAGAATAAACTTTGCAAACATCCTACAGTTTGTGCTGTATGAATGAATTGAGAAAATAGTCTGCTACGTGTCTGGAATTTGATATTTACATATCGAATCTGAAAGGTAGAGCATCTGAAAGAGAAAACAAAACCACTTTTGAGTCTCGGGATGAGCATATATGGGATCTGTCCCCTCCAGGAGAATGATTGCTCTGTTGTGGTATGTTATGTCATCAGGGTTCCAGTTGGTTAGAAAGTTGCTAGAAGCACCCTGAAATCAGCAGAATTGTGTCCGGGCAGAGGGATCTGCCAGTAAAGCTGTCAAATTCTGGAACTAAACTCTTAACGGTATACATTTAACATTATATGACTTGAAATTTCTTTGGGCAGCAGCCCTGCTGTTGGATTCACATCATGTCGTGAAATCTGTGCAATGCAACTCCCCACCGTGAGCAGACGTAGCCTTGATCCCAAGGGTGACCCTACGCGGTTCCCAGCTCTGAGCAAGGCTGGTGCTTTGGGTATAGCTGGATCGCTGGGGATTGCTGGTGTGCAGAGCCAGCAGGCAGTGTGAGTGGGGAGGAGAGACAGAAGGATGTATTTGTTCTAAGCTGTTACATGGACTGTTCATGTCTGTAAGCCTGCTCTTTGAAGGTGGTGAATGTCACTGATGTCACTTGCTTGGGTCACTCTGCGGTAATACCTGTGAAGGGAGGGGCTACATGGGTGATTGTGACATCCAAGGCCAGAGGGGACCTTATGCTTTGTTAGGCTGACTGCATGTCATTACCCTTCCCGGGGTCCCTGCGGGGTGACATGCCTGAGTGAGCGACAGCCCCTCCTGATCGCCTGTCGAAGAAGTTCCCTAGAGATGGCTCTGCTGTGGTTTGAAGGACCTCTACTGAAGTTGAAGCCAACACATTTCTAGGTAAATGCCCTGGTGAGTGGTTTTCTTGCTACTGAGAACGTGCAGTGTATTCCCAGTCTGTCTTCAGCCTTCTATTAAGTCTTGTGTTGAAGCCAGCATGGTGGGTCGTTGGTCTTCAGGAGTGGCTTCTGTTTGAACTTCTCTGGTTGCACTGGAGGTCCCCATGAATAAAATTCTTCTGTGCCTGTGCATACTTGCAGGTTCTGTGATGATGTTCATCCTTCCTCTTCTGGATAAATAGTTTAAACCAAATGTCATCAATATGGACAACTGAAGAGAAAAAGGGTAATGTGATGAGAGACAACATTTGATCTTGCAATGGCTTCTCTTCAGATGCAGTCTCACTATCTTTATTTGGGCTCTGGATAATCACAGGATTGAATTTCATTGGATTTCAGTTACAGGAACAGAGTTTGTAATTAAGGAGTAAAGTGAATGGTCCTGAGGGTCAGGTTACTGATGTTTTGAGGAATTACTTAAGTGACTCTGCTTAATTTTTGTTCAAGGGTTGAAATTTTATGGGCTTGTATTAATTTTTGGTTTTATTATCGCTCTTGCACTTGCATACGCATACCAAGGCCCAGCTGAAGTAGAGTTTTGATGCTGCCTTATCCAGGAACAATTTGGGTTTTGTTCTCAAAAATCCGTGAAGTTTCTAGAATGTGGGTTGGAGTGGCCCACTGAAATGTGTATTAATGCTTTCCTGTGATGGAGAGACTCTACACGAGTGCCATTTCTCTTCAGGTTGGAGAAGTGGTGGTGCATGGAAATGCTCAGTTACTTAGAAGTCTGGCTGCTCCACTGTAACAGGTTGGGTTGAGCATGCGGTGTGGTTTTGGGGTGAGTTGGTGCTGCTGGCTGAGATTTCAGCCTTCCTGCTGGACCAGGTGATGTGGTCCTGGTGAGAGGGCTGCTCTTCAATTGCTGATGAATTGCATGAGTGTAAGGATCTGCAGGACGGCTACGTCCTTTCTAGAGAAAGAAATCCACCATGTTGTAAACCAGTAATTATTCTTCTAAATTTAATTTTCTACAGTTCTGCTGAATTGCTGTTCATGCTCATGAACAACGCACATGCTTTCTGCAGTGTCTCTGCCTCTGCATCTTTGTGCCTACAAAATGTTAAAACTCTTTCTCTTTGAGAAGCCCGTTCACTGGTGAATGGAGTCAGCGATTCAGATAGCTGTTTGCAAGGGCAAAAGAAAAACCAGAAAGTCTGAGCATGGTTTTGTGGTGTTTGGCAATCGACTTTCACACAAGAAATGAAGCTTTTTAGCATTCACAAGCATTGGTGTCTCTAGGCTCTCACAAATGTGCAACGCTTGCTGCTTTAGCAATGCGCGCCTCTTGAGCAAGTGGGACAGGGAATGGGGCCAGCTGGCCCTGAGCTCGAGATGAGAGATCTAAGAAATCCCAGGTCTCGTAACTCCACGCGCTCAAGAGTCAACACAATGGATACTTTAGCACATTTATCCATTTTATATTTTAGATTCAGGATCATGAGCAGCGAGTTCTTAAGATTTGCATTAGCGTAGCCTGACAGTCTCTAGAAACACATACTGTATCTCACTGCCTGGAAGCCACCTCACATGCACAAGTTGCCCTCACTCATTTCCTGCACAGAAGTGCTGTAGTAATTGTAATAGAACAAGTTTTGAGTTATTTGATTGTAATCAAGTACTGGCATATCTCATGTTCTTCACTGGATATATATTCTCTCCCCGCCCCCCCCAGCCCCCCAATGAAGGTTAAAAATTGTCCATTTGCAGCACTAAATATGTTTCTGAAGACTAAGCAAAATGTTCATTTTAACATGGGACATCTTATGTTTCCTGGACTGAGTCTTGTTAGAGAACATCCAGACTCCTCCTGCTATTGCTGTTTCACAAAATTAATATTAATCCCCCCAAAAGTCAGTATTTTTTCATAATCTTAATAATAAAAAAACGCAAAACTTCACTATCTTGTGATGTATAGTATCTCTTTTTATTTAATGAAATGATACCAGACACCTAGCGAGCGCTCTGAACTTACGTAAGACCAAATGTGAATCATTGTGAAAGAAACCAAACCCAGTATCATCGCTGAGGGTGAACACGCTGCTGGTTAAAGGTGTATCTTTGCAATCGGAAGCCAACAATAAATGAAATAGCGAATTGGCTAGCACGATAAATGAGTCAGGCAGCCAGCCCTGTTCGGGTGAGGGAGTGCGTATGTGGACTCTGAGCACAGCAGGGCTGTGTTGAAGCTGGAGGCATGTATTGAGAGAATATGTTGAACTAACGCGCTCACGTGAGTGCAAGTGAGTACCAAGGTGTCCGTGAGACGGAATAAAAAGGTGACATTGCTTCCAACAGGGAGAATAAAAATGTTGAATTTTTCTTTGAAAAGGCTTGTACTTGTCAGAATTTAGCCACAGAGAGTGTTTGCCACTATTAGGTCTAATGTCAGAGTGCGTGCACGCTGCCATCACTAAAATCCTTACCCTTAATTTTGTTTCATATTCCATACTGAGAAGTAAATCCCAGTTTGGAAGGGTTGCCCAGGTTGGTCTGCGTAACTGTCAGCTTCTCTTCGATAGTTCAAGATACTTTTGTAGCACAGTTTCTTATATTAACTGCTGTTGCTGTACACAGGGACTCTGCACAAAGCTCTGATGGCAGCTCTTTTTCTTATTGATGTTACAAATCGATATCGTCATGCTGGGGTAGCTGGGGTGAGGGAGGTGAAGGTAACCCGAGTTTGATGTGTAAAGCAGAGTTCAGGCAGCCTAACTGTTCATCTACAAGGTTGGTGTCTACAGCTGGTCTGGGCACCACAGGCTCTGTTCAGAGGCGGTGCAGAGAAATACATCATTTTAAGATGTAATTCACCTTGTCCTGAAGTAGCCATGTGAAATAGCTCAGTTTTTAGAGTTTGGGAGCTGGCTGCAGCATGCCTGCAATTACTTAGGCACACACACTTCCAGCGCAGACTGTCCAGGTTGCTCCAGTGGATCCCATCCATTATGTATGTCCTCTTGTCATGGGTCCTCTTTTACACCAGCCTGTAATCTTGCTGAGTGGCTGCTTGCTATGTGTAAAAGTAAGCATATGCATGGGAAGAAAAACAAGCTACCTCCCCAAAAATAGCTGCTGCTAGCTCATTGTGTGGCCATAGGTAGATTGCACTTTTTCTTTACTTTGGATAAAATGTTTGCGCCTTGCAGGACGGTATGAGGACTGGACAACGTCTGTATGAGATTGTACTTCTCAACTCATTGCTGAAGTACAGACTTCTCTGTACTCTGGGGAGTACTCAACTCCATGGAGCTGAACCATGTTGAGAAAGGCTTCTTTGCATCTGTTCTTGGGAGGAGGGATGGGGACTCCTCAGCTTCTCCCACTTGAGGCATTTACTCTTATTTCATTAATAATTTGACTTTTATTTTTATTTAAGGTCAGCGACTTATGAATCAAAATGTTTAGAAAAATCATCCATATATTTTTCTAAACAAGCTCAGATAAACTTTCCAAACCCAGCAGGTATTAGTCCAGGTTTAAAAAAGGAGCATAATAACCTGTTCATACCTATCATCTAATTTTTTTTCTCTTTGCTGCCTCCTAGTTGGATAAAATTTAACACTGACTTTGTTACAAATAATAAAGGAAATAATTTAAAATTACTTATTTCAACCAAATAATGCACTGAACTGAAATGTGTTTCAAGGTCTGCATCCCTGCTCTTTCCACAACTTTGAAACCAGATAGCTAAGTGGTGACGGGATAGAAGCAAATGGGTTTTACACGTGCCTTACTCTTACATATGAGATGTGATGAATAAATATTGGGAGCCCTGGAAAAAAGTGCAAGAGAAGTACCAGGGTTGTATAACCACTTCTGCGTAGTGAAAAGTGGTGTCAATCAGATACGGAGGCATGTTGCAGCAGATCTAGAAGCTGTTTGAAAAGAAATCAGGGCAATTGTTCCTTCTAATGTAAACATTTTGTAACTCTAATTAAAAGGTATAAGAAGAAAATAGTTGTTCTTGCAAGTAGGGAGTTGTTATATAGTGTGTTGGGGGAAACAAATGGTATTGTTTTGCAATTTATATAATGTAATTTAAAGAATAAAGTTCTTCTTAGTGGAATGCCGTTATGGATGTAGCCAGTGTCAGGTAACCCTAATCTACAGACAACCTGTTACAAAGCAAAGCAGGTCTATAAAGTTGCAGGCTGTTACTTGCACTGTTTTGGAGTAAAGCTGAAGCTAATGGCTTGGCAGTATTGGTAAGTTTGATAGTAAAACTTTTTACAGTTCTTTATAGAGTTTAAGAAGGAAATCTTTCATTATATCTGTAATGTCTTGGCAAAAATACTGTCACATACAGTCAAGTTTTCACCGTGTGTTGAATTCAAAAGTACTGGGAGGTGAAATACTCGTTTGCAGTCTTGAAGTGTAATGTTTCCAGTTCAGGATGGACAGGCATCGGGAGTTTTGTACCCCTGCTAGTGTTATTCTTGAACTGAGATTTTTGTAATCCCTATTGTTATAATATTTATTGCTTGCCATTGCTCAGCAAAATACTGACAGTTGTTTCAGGGCTGTGAACCTATCCCTTTCCAAGCCTGCAGTTTACCACTGAAACAAAATTTTAACTGCCAGAGCTGTATTGTGTGGGAAGTTACAGAGTCTGGAAGATGGAAATAGATTTCTGTTGGTTGCTTTGCAAGCCATGTCTTCATTTATGTAAGCAATGAAAAACCCTACTGCAACCTGGTGCTTGTTAACCTAGTGATCATAAAATCCTTCTAGAAAGCCTTTTTTTTTTTTTTTTTTTTTTTTTAAAAACCAAGAAAACCCCCACAAACCCCACCTTCTTTCTCAATGCTGGTTACTGGTATGTCTATCAGGGAGCTTTCTCTGGTTCTGCACTGCTTTTCACCATAATCCTTCATAACTCCCCCCACGTGTATCACTGCATTATTATTATGATTATTATTATTTTTCTTCTTCCCAGTGTGGGTCTTACCCAGTGTTTTTCCCCACGGGATGTGGTGTGTATGTGTCTGTTGGGTTAGCAGATGAAGCACCTGCGCTGGTGGGCACTGAGCACTTGAACACAGCTGATATTTTAAAGCAATTCTGCTCTTCAGTGCAGACAGTCCCTGTGATCTTTACCTTTCTTCCTCAATTTCCATTTGGCTTTGTAATCCTACTCTGTCCTGGTGAACACTGATTTTTATAGTGGCATGTACTGAATTTATAGTATTGTTACTATAGTCAGTGAATATATACATGAATTACTGAAATTCATGTATGGTATTGTTACTGTGAAGCCAGAGGAGCTGCTTACGTGATGCTGACGGCACGGGTTTTTTAACTCGGAGCTGTTTGTGTCCTTAAAAGAGATGTTTCATAGCGACGTGATCTTGTTTCTGTGGATCCATCAAATAAAAGTGCCGAAGTAAAGGTGACAAATCTGAATTTACAGCAGTTTTCCTCTGGGTGGTGTGAACAAATACAAAATACCACAAATGGTAATTACTGTGAAACAGTAAATCTGGATGTGGGGAGTTACTGATGAAGTGCCAGAGAACCCGTTGGTACGGCTAAATGCTGTTGAAGGGTGAAAGATGCTTTGCTATCCGCAGTGACCTGTGAAGCAGTCTGGATGGGGCGTTGGGTATTCAGGGTGAAAACCAAGCGCCTTGCCGGTGCACAAAACTTGCCTGGTCAGGCCTTGCTAGCGTGAAAGTTCACACCAGGTAAATCCTAAAATTCTGAGTTTAATACTTGCTTCCTTGAAGTTTTTAATTTCTCAGATTATTCACTTCAGACACTTGCACAAATTTGAGGTTCTTGGAACTCTTGCTGTGCCAGCGTTGCCAGGCCGATACCAGTGGGCTTTGAATGTCTTGAAGTTAATAGTGGTTCAAAATGAAGTATTCAAATTAGCAACTCCCAGCCTTAAAACAAACTGCTCTAGAATCTTTTGTGTTCTGCATGGTGGATGTTCAACATAAAATTTATTATTAATTGTTTAGGATGTCTCTGCTCATTAGGTGCTGGTATTTGAGTGAAAGGAATACTACTGTCTAGCATTGTAAAAATATGTAGCAGTATCAACGCTGGCCAGGAGAAGGAATTCTTCCTTCCAGGGAAAATTTAGTAGGCATGTGTCTTTCAGTTACATTGCATTCAAATGTTGTTTATTTTATTGTAAGTTAAAAGATTATGGGGGAAAACCTGATGTGGAGAAACTCTCAAAAACTGCTAGGAGGAATTGCATACTTCATCAGGGAGGTCGGTAGACAGTTGCCTGCTGTGATCGTATGCTTTGGCTTTCTCATTTCCACCATTTCCTCTTAATTCGGAGTGGTCCTCTGCCCTCTTGGCCCTCTAGCCTAGGTTTTGAACTGTGGTTTAAGAACATTTATAAGAACTGCCATTACTTTGTAAAATGAAGTACACTTTCAGAACCAGTGGGTAGCTGGGGTGGGACCAGCTTTGAGGTTTTTTTTGTTGTTTGTTTTGGTTTGTTTTGGTTTTTTTTGGATATCGTCACTAGCAATGAAATCAATAGCAGGTCCAGACTCTATGCATTTGTCATCCTAAGGGTGTTTTTTGATCTTAAAACATGAAATGTGTTGAGTTTCACCTGCACTGGGAGCCTGTTACAGGTTGAGATGCTGACTGTTGTAGAAGCAGCAGTGCTTCCCTCCTCGGTACGAGGGCAATGGGGAGGGAGGCTGTGCACGGCTCTCCCCGCGGGGCTGCAGGGACATTGTTTGAGGAGAGGACAGTCTTCTGCTGAGAATGTGCTGGAGCCAAAATGGAGAAAGGTTTTTTTGGGATGAGGTGAGCAAGTGGTCGCTCTAGAAGAAGCTTTGGAAAATGTCAGCAGTGGCAGGAATGGGGAAGAACCTGATGAGCAAGTAGGGTAGCTCCCAAATGGAGAAGGGTAGGATGTTGTAGCCAGAGGCAGGGAATAATAAGGCCGAGAAGGATAATCATCCCTCCGGTAACGCCTGTGCTGAACAGGGAAGAAGGTTCAGTTATGGCCCTGCCAGCAACGCTTTGAAGTGGACCAAAAACTCCTGTAGTCTTTGGACAAAATTTGTGAGAAAAAAAGTTGTGAAAGATTTTTTTTTTTTTTTTTTTTCTTTCTTCCTTCCTTAAAAGTTCATTGGACAGGGCTGGGGGAGGGGATGGGAGAGCAGTCTGCCTGCAAGGAGCAGGACCAAGGAAACATTTGTGCTGTGTATGGAGAAAAAAAAGACAGCAACCAGGAAAGGAAATGTTTAAAAATTGCAAGTTTGTGTGTAATCATGGGAGAGCTGGAGGAAAGCGAAAGTTGCCTGAGTGTACACCAGGGTGACTTGGAGTTAAGTCAACATGTGGTCAGTTTAGTGTCCTCCTTGAGCTTGTGAAGAGGTTACCATGCTGATCCTGCCGTCACTGTGGATAACTCAAAAAACCACCCAACCCAGAAAGCCAACTCCCACTAAGAAAGACTTATCTTTCCCTCCAGCCAGATTATTGTTTCATTTGGTTCATGTTCTAGTAGTTAGGGCATTAATAACAACAAATGCATACAGGCAACATCCTTCTATCTTTAGATACTTCAACACTTTTTTTTCCCTTCCTCTATTTAATAGAAATGCTTGATACTCACATTCCTCTTTCTACACAAAGGGAAACCCGGGGCAGCAGGATGTTGGGACTCTATTTCAAATACTGTGCACCTACAGATCCTGGTGAAATCAATAGGAGGAATATGTAGAGGTTTTTCCAAGTCTGAGCTGTGAGTAGTTCATCTGTAATTATTTTAAGAAACATTGGACCTGGAGTAAAAATTCCTGCTCTTTGGCGATCGTTGTCTTCTGCCTCTCTGCAGCACAGACGCTAGTAGGTCTTTATAAATTATTGGCGTGTTTTCTGGTTAATTCTTTGATGACAACACAAAGAAGCTTGTGTCTCATTTCAGTAGACAGCAATTTCCCTGGGCTGAATGTCTCATTGCTTTTGCATTGCTGCATTGTCTTGGCTTCCATGATCCCTGCTGCTTGCTTTGCAAATCAATTTAAAAAAAAAAATAAAAAAACCATGAAGGACAGAGACAAAATGTTTTGTTCTGTTACAGGCATTATGTTATCTGAATGATACAGCTGAGAATAGGAGGAGGACTGGAGGTATCTGCTTTTAAGGAAGGTGCAGAAGGGTTAAAAATAGGACTGGTTTAATGGATAATAAATAGGATGGATATAATCCAAGTGAGATAGAAGATGGGCATGTCTGCTTTGGGGAGGGGATGCCCTTATGGTGATGATAGCAAACTGATTACTAGCCTTGATTTTGAGTGTTGGTGGTGATTTTACTGTAGTTAGTCAGCATGCACCCTTGGTTTTGCTGTTCAGCTACTGTAGTAGGGAGGGATGGGCTGGAGCCTCAGTGTTAAGCAAGACAGGGATAGTGAGGTGAAGGAGGAACAGAAAGACCTGACCTAAGTGAATCTGCTCATCTTGAATTGTGTTTTTGTGCTGTGTCAGAATGTGGAAGTCCTGCTCTGTTTGAGAGAGGCTCTGTTTTTCTTAACAGTGTGCCCAGACTACTACACAGACTCTAGAGTGGTAGGTGGTAGGGTACATACATATTGGTATTTTTTATCTTTAACTGAGATTTCTGAGCTGTGTCTATATGAGCTGAACCCTGTCCCTGACTAAGATGCCTGGAGGTGGAGGATGAGACAAGTGAGATGTGCAACTGTAGAAACCAGACTCTTCCACAGGGGTTTATTTATGCTGCTGCCTGCCAACCTCAACAAATGATGCCAAAACGTGTCATGGCTGGATCTGCAAGTAGGTCTGCTGTGATGTAAAAGTCTGCTATTTTTCCTGGTGGGTTGGTACCCATCTCTGCAGCCGATGCCTAGTAGTGTGACTGCTCCTCTCAAAGGGAAGAAATGGGGTTTCATCGTGTTGCCCCACTCAAATGCGTACACAGCATCTAGAAGGTGGGGCTCTCCCCATCCTGTCCTGGTGCTATCATGCTTTGCTTTCCTCTCAGTTGATTACGCAGGCATTTATTAACTTTATTCATTTATGTATTTACTAGCAGAAGTATTTAAGTGTGAACAATTACATTAAATTTCACTGTTACTTTTTTTTGGAGGCAGTCTCGCTATTTTTCTAGTCATCTGCAGGGTTTTCTGCTGTTGACAAAAATTTCAAATTCAGGATCTTGCTAATAAAATATTTTAGTATAAAATCAATTGTTGTTGTAAAAGGGAAAAAGACTCTACTGGTGTGACTTTGTTCTTTTTCCAATGAAATTGTGAATTCTGTAGTAACCTCGGGCTGGGGCAAGATTGCTATTTCAACCACAGAAAAACTTCAGGAGACACTTCTCAAAATAAACAAAAATTGGTAAATCCTTTCCATGGAGTAGTTAGGTTTGTTTTACCAGAAGTTTTATTGTATGTCAAGATTTGCAGTTAATTTCAGAAGCCCATTTGAATCCTGACAAGGCAGGTGATGATAGCATTAAGGTTACCTTTGCATGTGTTTCATTGCTTCCTTGTGGGCGCCTTGATGGGGAGGCCTGTGCCTGCAGCCTCCTGCTTCTTACTGTAGTATCGCTGGTTTCTGTTAACCGCTGGGCTTGCCCTAGTCCTGAAACAGGTTATGAAGGAAGCGGTAGCAACTGACAAAGAACTGTATTGCGAAGTAGGTGCTTGTAGAGGTCCAGATTGACTGAGGAAGCTCGGTAAGTGGTGCATCGTCCTCTCTGGGGTCCTCTGCACCTGCAGTAGGTCTTTCCTTTGGCAGTGACCCCTCCGGCTTCCCTGGGCACAGTGCGTTGGTCAGCCACGGCCCCATCAGTGCCTTCTCTTTTGCCCCGTCCCTCCTGTCCCCGCTCCAGTATGCTGAGCTGGGCATACTGGTTGTTGGAAGGCTTCGAAGTGTTGTCACCCCACCTGCGTTTGCAGGTGTGTTTGATGTTTGTGGTGCCGGGAGCAGCTCCTCGCACGGCCGTGCTGCCGTAAGTCATGTGCAGGGCCTAAGAGTATGGATGTTTGTGGCAGGTGGTCTAGGTGCCCATTTAAAGTCTGTAATGTGCTGTGAGCGCCACTTGTGCTTTTTCACTGGGACCGTATCTGTTCAGTAAACGTATCCATTTAGTTAACAGAGAAGATATACAGCATTTACAAGAATACCTAATATTGGAAGCTTTTGTAAGCTTGTGGAAGGCACAGGATTTCATGAAAAATTACTTTTATTGTGATGTCTTACTTATACTGCAAAATTCTTCACACTTGAGGTTATAAAAGTATTGCTCCAAATTCTCCAGTAGCAGTATTCCCATCAAACACTGTAACAACAGAAGGCACTAAGCATCCTGCCTGATTTGTTAGAACAGAGTTCTCTAGAGTTCCCGAGAGGCAATTCTTACTATATTTATACAGCATTATGTTAAATGTACTTTGAAATGAAAAGCAGGTATTCCCAAGTCTACTGCTCAAGTACTGTTCTTGCAGTGAAATTATGTTTTTCTCCTAAATCTTCTGACACTTGAGGATAGCTGTGAAGTTAAAATAATAATAAAAAACAGGTTAAAAAAAACACAACAAAAAACAAAACCTGAAAGCAAAACCAAAACCCCCAAGCATGTATTCCCCAAACCCTCCTCCGCTCTCTCTGCTCCCACTGTATCCTTACTCCCCCCCTGCCTCCATAGAAGAGGCATGTTCTTTCCAGGCAAGGTGGGGGAGAATTGCCCATAATTTTTCTTTCAAATTTTAAAAATATGAACTTCTTTCAGGCTAAATCAATGAAAAAAAAGTAATAATTCAAAAAGCAAATTGTTTGCATTTACTTAAAAGTTTGCTAGCAAGTAAATAGTATGTTTTTAATGGAGGCAGGAATTTGCAGAAAATGGAAGAGTCTGCAGAATATACATGGCTGTTGCAGAGTCCTTTTTGCAGTGCATCGTAGAGGGTTTCTGGCACCAGTTCTGAACACAGTCTGCGTTTCGGAGTGAGCTTCCTTTCTTAAAGCTCTGCACGGGAGAGAAATGATACACTGGCGAGTACAAATGTGCGTTGAGGGACACCGGGAGGGGAAGCCTGAGCCCACTTAAGTGGAATGCACATCACTGATTCCTGCAAGAAGAATTGATTAATCATAAGCATTAAAAAAAAAAAAGCTGAGCTTGTTTAAGATGCAAGCTAGTAAAACCAAAACTGAGTCAGGATGCAGTACAGGGCCCATAAACGTAACTGTATGATACGTGGATGCACGAGACTTTTTAGCAAAGGAGTAATTTTATCCTAAAAAAACACCTGTGGGGAACAGAAGGAAATCGGAAGAACAGAGGCAGCACTTTACTGTCACCCATCTTTATATTTCCTTTACGTGCCCTTGCTGCCATGCTTCAAACTGCATTTGCAGGGAGGTGTTCATGTTCACAGTCCTCTGACTCTGGGTTGGATATTTACTGGGGTTTTATTTACTTTTGTAGTAAGTCCTGTTTACTTCTGGTTTGTAAGTTCTAGATATAAGAAACAAAACAAGATACCCAGGCTAGGTACTTAAAAAATATGTGTTTTTAAAAAAAAAAAAAAAAAAAAAAAAGTCTGCAGGAGTTTTTCAGACCAGACATCCGTAACGCCAGAAGCCGAAGCGCGGTCTGGGTGCTTGCGCACGTGCTTCGTGCAAGGGGAGCAGTGCCCTGGCCCCGCTGGGTTTGTTGCTCGTTTTGAGTGGCTGGTCTGGGATGAAATCTGTGAACTACTGCTGAAGGCAAAACCCAGTTTGCTGTAAAATATGATTTTCTTTGTCTTACCCAGTGAACTTGGCTAATTGAGGAAGCTAGCTTACGTTTGTTTTGGTTTTTGTCATTTTTGTCATGGTTTCCGTATTACATGATGTAGCAGCTGAATTCTTGGGTATGGAACAGCTTTCTACGCTGTGCAGCAGTAGCTGCATTTGAATGTACCCATAGCTACATTTCTCCGGCTAACCTTTGTTACTTTAAAGACTCCAATAAATCAGATATTTTTTTGGTAAGCATTTTTGGAACGTAATTAGCTTTAAAACTTGTGTACACAGCAAAAGCCACATTAATAATACTCTAAGAGTTGGAGCAAAGCAGACAAAGTATTTTATTTGCTTTGCCCACAGATTCACTTTCTGTCATTGTGGAGTACTTGCTTAATTTCCGCTGAAATCTTAATTTGATGAAGCCTGTCATTTGACTGTTGATTTTGCTGCTGACACCTTTAAAAAAAAAAATCCCTCCAGTGATGTGTGCTACAAACCCCTCTGCTTTTTTGGGCACAAACTGTTTTCTAGAAGTGGCCGCTATTTCTGTTTTTGTTATATTTGAATTTATTTTAATATTTAAGACGTTGCAATATCACCGAAGCAAGTTATGAGAGCAGCTTAGTGTTCTTCTGCAAGATCTCTTGCAAAATGCAGTGTGGATTTTTTTTTTTTTTTTTGTGTGAGGCCCGTTTGCCAGATGATCAACACTTCATCAGAGCCAGACAGCATTTGAAGGAGTTTGTGTGAAGTGACACAGATGCTGGAGCTCCTTTGGTACGTGCATGGTGAACGCAAAAGGCTGCTGCGTGCGTGACCGGCCTGGGCACGTGGTGTTGGCAGGAGAGGGAGCGTTGGAGCTCCGGTGGTTGGGGAACGCTTTGTCTTAAGGATCATTGAAATAACTGGGTGCACGTGGTTGCTGGGTGAACTTCCTTAACCCGCGGGAGGACTGCCTTCCTCCTCTGCATTTTGTACCTTCTAGTAATGATACATAGGAGCTGGTTGTGGACGTGGATTCGTGCTACAAGCCTCAGCAGTGCATTTTGTTGGGAATGACTCCTGTTGTTCTCTAATAAGCAGCAGTGATGCAGTGTGTAAAAACAGCTGCTCAGCAGCAATGTAGTATTTCGGCAGTATATTTCTGAGTATATTGAAGACCATTTGTGGCCTGATTATCTATGGTCACCTGGTTTATGGTGGCTGCAGCATATGGGATTTTTCCTCCCCCAGAGATCGGTAGTATGCATCCATGATTTCTGCTATGGTGTCTTTTCCTTGGTCTGCGCGGTTGTACTCCTTGCTTGGCAGAGGGCTTGGAAAACCCTACGTAACTTAGACTTCTCTCTCTCTCTCTTTTTTTTTTTTTTTTTTTTTAAATAGGAGAGGGGAGGAAGCTGGGAAGGATCTTGTTGCCCTTTGCCAGACAGTGAATTTGTCCACTGAGCCTCCCATCCTCCCTTACTTGTATGTTTTGTGATAGTCTCTGGCAAAACAGAGGAGGCCTCCTTCCATGCCTTATTTTTGTTCACCCTTGGTCCCAGCGTGCTGGCTCTGGTGATAGCAATAGCAGCTACCACCCAGCAGATCGAGGGCTGTCGGCACTCTTGGCCAGAGAGCCCATCGGTTGAATTTGAGGCTACTTTACAGCTGTTGGAGCCGTCCTGAGCTGGTGCTACCGCTGGCGGTGCTCTGCCCACCCTGTTTTCCCTGCTTTGATATGCCACAGAGGCAACATTTGGGAACTGCTTACCTGCAGAGCACATGACAAGTGAGGAGACAAGAAATCCCAGGTCATACTGAGGGATGCAGGAGCAGAGCGCGGGGAGGCCTGGGGACGTGAACTTGTTTAATGTGTTTGTATTGCCAGGGGCCACCCGTCACAGCACCCCTAGGAATAAGTTGTGTTGGCTGTGGGCCAGCGTTAGGTGTGCGGAGAGCTGCGTCCTGTCCAGTGGGATCTCTGGGTTGTGATTTGAGCCTTGCTGATGCCGTGCTGTCCCGAGGGGAATGTGCTTCCCAGTCTGGCCGTTCAGGCACCTCCGCCTCCCCTCCATCCCCTCCGGCTTGGGGCAGCCCTGTTGCTGCTCCTCTTCCCTATCCCTAGAGTCGTCTGTGCCGCCTGCTCCCGGAGGCCAGACTTCTGCAGGTGGTGGGGTGTAAATAAATTACCCCAAGTACATCAGCATTAACATTGTGTTTTGAAGACTGAACAGGTAAATGCTACGTTCTTAAGTGTGCCTTGGTTCTCCCTTCTGCTTTCCAAAGGCAGCTAGAAAAGATCTGTATCGTGAATTACAAAGTAATTTTAGTATAGATTTTATTTTTTTGAAAACAAAACATTTTCCAGTATTAATTCAACCATAGTAATCAAAACGCTTTAATCAGCATAAACAGGAACAGAATAAGCAACAAAAATGTATATAAAAAAATGAATGGGTGGGTGGCTCAGACCTTTGCAGTGATGTTTTTCGAGGGGCAGGCAGTGACCTCCAGTTGTTTCTGTCCTGCATGTTGTAGCTGGCCAAAACTTCTGGTAATAATATTACACTGAAATTCCTTAATTTATCCCTGCTGTCCCTGAAGTCATGTGCGATATGCCTGAGAGTTTCCTTTTAGTTGTCCTCTGATGTAAACCGAATCTGCTTTCATCTTGTGAAGGGGGGAGTCATATAAATTAATGAGCTGGCTGTTATATAGACATCTTACGTATAATAACACACTTATTCATATGTGCCAACCGCCCTGTATCACAGCACAGTACCCGCTTTATAGCAAAATGACAATTTTGCTCTTTACTCATCCCATGGGTTAGGAATCAAACGTATTTCTGAACTTTGTTTATTTACTTCGCTTCCTGAGCGCTTCTTGTGTACTTGGAGTTCAAACTTTTGCAAATGTTTGTTTAACACTGACCCATTGTAAAGACATAGCATGCAAGAATTGCCCTAGAATAAAACATGGTCCACTATGCCAAGTTAAAATGCTTTCTGAGGGTGAGCAAGAAAAACAATGCAGATGTGCTATACACATGTCTTGGCAGAAGACAAGGGCTCTTTATGGTATATCTACCATCATGGGCTGAGCCTGGCAAAACATTCCTGTAGCATATGTACACGCCTTTTCAGGCAAATTGTAAACAGAGTTTAATGTGGTGTTCAAGCACAGGCTGAATCTCTCTGGAGTTGGGGGCATTTTCTCCTGACTTCAGTGCCATTTGAGCCAGGCCAATTATGTGGTTGCACGTTTATCTTGGCCTTTCAGGGTAGTCTCTTTTGGATTTAGTCTGTAATCAAAAGAGAATGTAAGAAACAGAAGTCTCGAGTAACCTTTCCTTTTCGCCTTTAAGATTTGAAACAGGAGAGACTTATGTAGACAGAAGTATTCTATAGCTAAATACAAGTTAATTGTACAAAACCCTGTGCTTATCTCCTCTGTGCCTGAGCTGCACTGTGAAAATTTGAGCTGTGAGCTGTAGTCCAAAGACAAACGATATTTTTCAGAGTTCAGCTGAAATAATGGCGAGGTTTTCTTTTAAAGGACGGACATCTGTTAGTAATGGCAAATTCTGTTGTGGGTTTTTTTTGTTTTTTTTTTTTTTCGCTCCTGTGATACTTCTGTACTGTGCTTAGAGCTGCTTCTGCACATCTTCAAAAGATGGCTGAACATCCCCCACTGACCTGCATCCTCTGCCCTCCCTCCTGCTTGCCCCGGCTAACCCGTGTCTTATCCATATAATTTAGACTCTTAAGGCTTCTTGGTGTGGGACAAAACCCCCGAGTCTCTGAAGGGACGGCAGTGGCAGTGGTTTGTGTAATTTTCCCAAACTCTTGCTGCTGGTTAGAATATAGTAATGTTTACTTCTGGTCTGAAGCCCTCTTTTTATTTTCTTCCTTTGGCTTCAGAGGCAGCCAGGAGAGCAGAGGAAGGGAGAGGTGAGGTGGGAGAGCCCTTCTCCCATGCAGCGCAAGCAGTGTAACAGGCACAAAGGCTGTACAACAGGCACAACGGCTGTACCTCAGCCCCATCAGAGAAATGGAAAGTGCTTCTCATTTCATTGAGCTTGCACCAAAATAGGCTGTGGATATGCCTGTTGCAGAATATAAAGTAGTTAACTGGGCATTGACAGGTTACGGGCACCTCTTACTTGTGGGACACCCCTGCCCATGCACAATCTTCTCTGGAAATAATAAGATGAGTTTTAGGAAATTCAATCAGGTAGGTCAGTATAATTTCAAGTAGATCAACTATGAGCTGTAAGTTTTCCGAGGCAGGTGCTCCATCTCTGGGAAAGCAGGACTCTGGTTCCCGCTGAAATCTCTGACTGCTGTGGTCATGTCAGTAATAAGCTGGGGGTGGAGGAGGAGGACATCTCACTGAGCTTTTCCTCTGCATCACCGCACCACCACGCTCTGCACACCCCACCTTAACTCCGTTACAGTTAAGCCTTTTCAGTAAGTACCTATAGCCTTGCCCGTGTTTGATGTGCACAAAAAAGGTGAGCTCAAAGGAAAGCTTTCCATCTAAATGGCTTTGGATTTTGAGGTGTGAATATCCTAAAGCAAAAGTAACTTTTTTTTTTTTTTTTTTTCCTTTTCGACTGTGATGGTGTTGTGAATCAAAATACAAGCATCTTTTCAGCTGTGACCGAGGTCCAAATTTTGCATCCTGAATATCTCTGTACAGTGTAATATATGTAGACATAATTACTTATGGAACTATTTCTCATGTCTGTCATTGGTATATTGGTCTTAATGGTTTCAGTGTAACATTTGTCTTTTGAGCACATATGAGTATAAAAGCTTAAGCACATTTTTTTTTGTTTGTTTGATGTTTGGAAAAGTAGCTATTTTGAAGACATGCCCTTTTTCCTGTGAACATTGAAAAGGGTGTGTAGCTTATCAAAGGCCACGTGGTGGACTACTAAAATTTCAAGGAAGTCTTTTCTTTTTAAATTTCTTTAAAATGTCTTTAAATAAGTCATCCAGGTAAGAGTGATTTAGAATTCAAAGTATAAGAATTTTTATTGGATTTACTGTGTATGAGGATATAAATCAACACTTTAAAACATCGATGTGCTAAATTCTAATTGATTTGTTTCATTTTACAAAATACAGCATGTTCTGAATTAACAGCTTAAACACATCTGCTTTTACTCCTACTTTACAGACCAGTGCAGAGACCAGCTTGAATATGTTCTAATGTATTGTGCAGTGAGATTGTACTTCTCATAGGAAGCATGAAAAATTCCAGAGTTCAAGAGAAGGTGTATTTTTTTTTTTTGTCCCTGTCTTTGTAATGGGGGAGAATGGGTGACTATCACAGTATTACATTTGATCTCATCTGATGTAGATTCTCAGTCTGAAAAGAATGTTTTGTATGAGCTTGAGAGGTCTGAAAGTTTTGAGTCCAAGGCAGTTTAAATTTTTTTTTTTTTTTGCTAAAGCTAAGTCAATTCTGAAATCCCCATGGTTTTAAATAATAGAACTACCTAGGGAACAAATTTTCTGTTGTATGAAAATACGTCAGGTTTTAGGGATTTTTTACAGCATTTCAATGAAAGGGGCAGCTTTTGTAAAAACTATTCCCTGCAGTGCCTGAGAGGGCTGTTTCAGAGGGGGAGTCTCCATGGGGCAGGGCGCTCAGCTGGGAGGCGGGGGTCCAGCAGCGAGGCCGAACTCTGCAGTGCTCTGTAAACCCGCGTCTCTTTCAGCCCAGATGTTGGAGATCTGAATCACTGCCACTGGTGTCTCTGCTAGAAAATCTTCGTATCAAATGAAAGCTTTGCCAAAACTGACATTTTTACTTCAAGTTTGGTTTTCAAGAAGCTTGCATTTAAGAAAATGTTCTCCTAAGGGTGAGGATTCCTAGTATCTCTAAGCTGTCTAAAATATTTCTCTTCTTTCAAATGGCAAAATTTTACTTTATTGCTAATTTTGGTGTTGTACTTTGTCTTTCTAGACAGGAAGGGAACTGCATTCCTAGTGTAACAACCTGCATGCTATGTAAAAGAACAGAGTGAAATGAAATCAGCCTTTTAGAAAACAGGAAGGGTAGAAGAGGTGCGAGTCATCCAGCAAAATAAGATGTTATTACGGCTAAATTTTACTGTTCAGTGCAAACCTCCTGATGAAATCCATGCATGTGAACTTGGAACAGAAGTTTGGCCTGGCTGAGGGTGTTGCTGTGAGTCAGTGTCTGATTCACGACAGCCGGGAGAGCGTAAAGCCTCCTCCTGCGTTACCGTGTGCGCGCTGTGTTTGTGTCCCCCCGCCTACTTTATGGTCATGCGATCTATTACATTGACTCGTATAAACAGTCTGGTTTTTAAATTGAGGACTAAATGAATAGGTTTCTTGCCTCTCCCTTTTGTTCAGCACTGATGCGTAAAATTCCGGTAAAACTTTGATTTCCTCCCCCTCTCCCTTTTATTTTGAAGGTGCACAGGGCTGTGAATTGGAAATGCTGCCTACTTGGAAGATAGCAAAGGCCCCTGGCCAGCTTTATCTGTAGCTTGCAGCCGGTAGATCCTGCTCTGTGTCTTACCGAAGTAAGAAAGTTCATGACCTCTCCATATCTGAACAGCTCGCTATATATAGACTAGGATCTTCCCTGGGAATTCTCGCAGCAGCCTGTCTCCTACAGCCATGGAGCAACTCAATCCCCAGGTGACGATTTAGGTGTCGTGCACTGGGGCATGCAGCCCTTGCCTGTGGGAAAAAGCACGTAAAAGCAGCTGTAAGGCTTTCTGCCGAGTTGAAGAATTCTCCGCTAGAAAGCAAGGCCCCATACCTCTTGAAAATGATTATCTTTCACTTAATATTTTCACTTAATATTTTAAATTGTATAAACATACATAATATTTCCCCCCCTACTGAATCAAAATAGAGCATAACAGAAATGTGAGAATCCAAATCTCTTGTGGCAGATTTCCTCTTTAAGAATGATATTCCTGACTTTAAATATAAGAACTGGAGAGTGTGTTTTATATATACAAGGTTGTTATTCTGATGCTTGCAAGCTTCTGTCAGTCCAGACGTCTTGCTGCTTAAAGTATGAGGGATTTTTTTTATAATTATATTTTTATTCCAGTTATTGGAACTTTCATTGTATTTTTAACAGTGCTGTTGCTATTAATGTGGAAGAGAAGAGACATAACAAAGGCCTGTTGGTTGCTAGAAGAAAACTTGCGAAGTTTAGTTAGTTTGAAGTGTTTTGCAAAAATGCATGGATGCAGGCTGCGGTTAGACGAAATGGTTTACAACTTCGGTTAGCTTGATGCAGTACTGTCTGGGGAGCTGTTAGCGTATGCTATCTAAAACCTAGGCTAAAAAAAGATGCCATATTTTAATCTCTTTCTATTCCTCAAGCTCTTTTCTCTTTGCTCTACTACGTTACAGAACAGTAAGCAGTTTCTTCTCTTTAGTGGAGCCTAAGACACTACCTTAATGTATGTAACAACAGCATTTGTTATGCACTGATCATTCAAAGTCAGCAAGAAATGCTAGCGCCTTCTTATATCTGCCTTTTGGTGTGGCCCCAGTTGGAGATATCCCAGGTGAATAATATAAACAGGTTTTCTGAAAAAAGATTTGTATAGTTTCTAAGAACCTGTTTTTTTTTTTTTTTTTTTTTCCTATAGCTCATTAGGCAGGGTTTGCTGCTTGTTCTTAGTCTCAAATATACTGTATTTGTTTTAAAGGGGTTAGTTACAGAAAATAAAGTTGCAGGGCTTTAAAAAATACTGCTGTTCTGTGAAGATATACGTGTAAATGAATAATACAGTGGGGTTGAGTTATTTTTGTTTTCAATCCTATGTGAAACTTATTTTTGCCATTAGTTATGAAAGATTCTCAGATTCTGTATATATATGAATGTGTGTGTGTATAATATAAGTACACTGTTATATTGAAAACATTTTCAATAAAGTCAGTTTCTCAAAGCACATAAAGAAATAGAAACTGGAGCTTTCAAACTCAGGTTTGACCAAGTAGAGGATACTCTCTGATTTGTGTAGCAGAAGTGAAGAAAAATAACTACTTGGGTTTTTCAGGGCTTGAAGGTATAATTCTAGGTGGAATATTATGGTGCATTTGAGTGTATTTCTAACATTGTTACTCTGCATGCAATTGCAGTCGTTTATCTGTATCTACTGCCAAGGTTGACTTTGTTACAAAGATGGGAATGTCTAATTTAGACCACATTATAAGTCATGACTGAAAATACCAAAGTGTCACATCATTCTTATATTAATCAAACTTCTGGAGATACAAATTGCGGTGCCCTGAGCTGGAAAAATTAAGCAGTTTTTACAATTTCCTATATGTTATACTTACAGCTCAGTTGAGAAGACTTAAAGGTTTACCTTTTGTTCAAAATAGGGCTTGGCATTGCTTCACTAGTTTTAATGGTTATTTTTCATTGCTTTCTTTTCTGGTCAAGAAGACTAGCTGGTTTTGCTTCTCTCTTAATCAGGTCTTCTGCTTTAATTTTGACGAGTGCAGACATGCTGTTAGAGATTTAAGCAATTTTGAAAGATGTGTAATGGGTTAGAGTTCAGTGTACTGCTGCTGGCTGCTCCCTATCGCTGGAGGTGACAAGGGAGAAGATAACTAAGGAAGTAAAGGGAGGTTTTTAATGCTAACCCCCATCTTCCTGCATTAGTGGGTTCATTTAGGGGGCTTAACTTGGCAAGCTTTGCTTATGTCGATGGGCACTAATACAGCTAGGTCTGTGAGGGTATCACAAAGTCAAGTTGGAAGGAGTACCAGTGTAGTAAATAGAAGGGGCATGCTTTTAAATAATTTTTTTCCAATAGTTGTCATCTGTGTTTGCTTAACATCTTGGAAGTGCTCTCTGTTTCTGCTGCTGGCCAGGTGTGGAAGTGATGGTGAGCCATAACTAGACATGGATGATGGAGGAGAAGGGTGGGTTTCCAGCGGCCGGAGGAAGAGGGAAGGTTGTGAGGCACCCGGCAGCCGCAGGGGGCAGGCGATTTTTAGTGTACATGGCATTCTGGAACTGTGACTGCGATTGAGGGAGGATTTTGAAAATGAGGAGAGTCACTGATAATGTGAGGGTTCAGGGCAAGGAGAGGAGTTAGGGTTTTCCCATTATGAGCTCCCTTCACTACTCAAAGGGTGGGAATGGCGTTCTGGTTTCTTATGGTTAAACTGGGGCTAGCCTCAAGCTTAGACCAGACATGAGCTTAGTTATTTATTTGAAAAAGAGGATTATTGTGGATTTGTGAGGAGGAACCGTAACTGATGACATCTGAACAAAACATGGATGCAAACTGAAATAGCAGGAGAAGTAAAATGTGGAGCTGGTAGCACTCAGCATTAGTTCTGTCTTTATTTTCCTGGTGAGGTCTCCAGCCTGCTATGGTGCTAGTTGCATTTCATCTTAAACATGGTAATACCCTGCAGCATGGTCAGGCAGTAGGAGTACAGCCATGGTAAACCTAAGGTTACCTTAGGGTCAATTTTTAAAAAAAAAGTCTTTATCTTCAGAAGTTATGAATACATTTGAAAACAAAACAAATAATCCTCGAGATTACTATTTTTAGGAGTTTGGTTTTAAGGTATTTTCCCTCCTTCACCCTAACATGGAGTGCTGCATTGCAGTTCCTGCTCTGGATTAGCAGCAATCAGAGCCCTGAATTCAAAGAGATCGACAGATGTGTTTTATTTAACCTTATAAAATAATCATGATTGTAATAGTTGAATTTATATAGTGATTGTTCTCAGTTTCACACAAATGCTAAGCATGTTTAGAAATGAGTGACTACACACTTAGATCAGTACCACAAGAAGGTATTGAAATTACACTGATTCAAAAAGACTGGGCAGTTTGGAAAAGTAATAGCTAAATATTGTTGCTAAAAATTGTTCCCCAGAGATGAAAATAAGGCCTGTTTTGGTTAAAATATCTTGAAAAGTGTTTAACAGATAAATTAACATGCTCCTATGATTATTTCCACATTGCTTTTGCAGATGCTAACTGGAAACCAATTTTCCTTGGTGGGTTTGACCTGGCGGCACGTGCGCGTGTGCGCGCAGGCGTATGTTAAACAGAGATACTGTTCCATGGGTGTCTGATCCTTATGGGTGAGATGGCAGAGTGGTGGTGCACGGGGGTCCTCTGGCCTCGTGTCAGCGTACTTAGGCAGTGTAGAAAGCCTTTTGTGTGAGCTATAATGTGCACACAGGTGTAGAGAGCAAAGGAAGGGAATATAGTTATGGTCTTGGGAGCACTTTTGTAGGGCACAGTGGAAACTCCTGAACCTTTCAGTCCCCCAGTCACTATTAGCAGGATTTCCCTGCAATGCAGATCAGTAGAAATGCTCCACGTATCTATTCTGGGTCCTAGGACCTGGTGTTGATCTGTAGGTGTTTTTCAGCATTTGTTAGTTTGTCACTCTTTATTTGTGCCGTATACCGGCTGGATCCGACAGACATAGGTGACACATTGCTTCTCTGCTAAACCGGACAGGGAGTTACTGTGTAGGCAGCAGGTGGTGCCCAGGAAACCTGCTGCTCTTGCGTGCTGCTGTGCTGCGGTGCAGGGAGCGTGGGGCATCTGTTCCCACGCGCACCCTGTTACAGCACCTGGACAGGAGGCAGGGAGAGCTCGTGGGCACCCCTCTGTACAGCTGACTGGGTGGCAGGGAAGAGTAAGGTGTCTGGGATGCTAAAACTCTAAATCCTATCAGAAACTTAAGATATCATAGCCAACCTAAACAGAGATAAACTTCTCTGTGATTCACATAATTTGTGCGTTCCTTCTACATGGTTCAGCAAAGCTGTTTATATTGCAAAGTCCTACTCACCAAGCCTTGACTTTGAAGCTCCCAGAGGAATAATACAGTCATCAGAACAGAGTGGCATTTCATATTTTTTAATAACTTCATAGTTCACAAGGTGTTGGAAATGTGAGGCACTGTATATAATAATGTTTTTGCAACACTCTCTGTATATTAATCATTGTTTAGCCTTCACATACTATGAGATTAATTGACTCTGCCCACCTGGGAGCATATATCAAAACTGGTTGTTTCCATCTTTCATAGCGTTTGATATTAATGGCCTCCAAATGGAAATCTTATTTCCAGTACCTTTCTGAAATAAGTTAGGCTCTTTATCTCATGTTGGATGTCAGTAGGGTGGACAACTGTATTTCTTTTGAAATGTTTTGCCAGACTCGTAATTTTTTGTGTTTAATCAACATAGATCAATCATACACGTGTCAGTCTACAGCATATATGTGTGTATATAAAGACATACACACATGCATGGTTATTCCAGTAAAATCCATTATTCCAGTCTAAATCTAGTATTGAATTTGAAGAGCTACCATAGTGGCTGAAAAAAATGATAAATGCTTAAATCCAAGCAATGCTGTGATGATGGGTGGAGGTAAGAGATAAGCTCTTGGAAGAAAGAGAAAGCACTTCTCGCTTTCATCAGATTCACTCATGGTTCAATTGTTGAGCTGCAATCAAAGATGTTCTTCATTTCTTCAGCATCATTGCCCTAATTTTGATGTCCCTGCAGAGGAGATTGTGCACCATTATACCTAGTGCATTTCATTACATATTCATGAGCTCTGGACTTGATTACTGTAATTCATGTCTGTCATCTGGCGTTAATACTGATAATTACAAATTGTAATTGATAAACTATTTTGTTGCATTATTTGTTGTATTTAAATGCAGGTTATGGAGTAAGCGTGTGTTACAGCAAAATAATCTGAAAAGGGCACATTTTCCTTGCCTTACTGTGGATTTAGCACACTTGGAGTTTGTGGCAGTGCTTGGATAGATGTCTAGGATTTTCCTACAGAGGAATAAATCCCACGTAAAAGTTTTATTTTGCAGTTTGGGCTGGACAGTGTTATTCAGTGCTCACAGCATGGACATGAGGGAGTTTAGAAATACAACGTCACTCCACTCAATGTATTTTTCTCAAATATTTAATTCTTTCCCCTCTAGCAAACAGAACATAATTGTGCAGAGCATAAACAATCGGTAGTCATGGAGAAAATGTGTTACTCTTTCATAGCCAAATGTAAAGCTTTATTCATTTATTAATTCTTAAAGTTGGTTGCCGCGTGCGTTCTAGTGTCAGCACAAAATAATTTTTCCATTTTTGTGGGTGCCTGACTTGATGCCAGTAGCAGAGTCCAGGCACTGGTGGGGTGCTCAGGAGCCTGGATCTGGCCTTTGGTGGTGGCACCTCCTAGTGGTTAGAGGACAGTGTGCTGTAAAGAAATGTCACTAAAGTCATTAGTTTTGACAATGAGAAAAGTTTTCTGTGCAGTATTTTTTCTAATAGGCTGCCAGGAGCAGTGTGAAATGCAGCCAGGACCCCCGGACCTGGCGTTGTTGGTCGACAGCCATCTGAATATGAGCTGGCAGTGTGCCCAGGTGGCCAAGAAGGCCAACAGCATCCTGGCTTGTATCAGGAATAGTGTGGCCAGCAGGACTAGAGGAGTGATCGTCCCCCTGTACTCAGCACTGGTGAGGCTGCACCTCAAATACTGTGTTCAGTTTTGGGCCCCTCACTACAAGAAGGACATCAAGGTGCTGGAGCGTGTCCAAAGAAGGGCAACGAAGCTGGTGAAGGGTCTAGAGCACATGTCTTATGAGGAGAAGCTGAGGGAGCTGGGGTTGTTTAGCCTGGAGAAGAGGAGGCTGAGGGGAGACCTTATTGCTCTCTACAACTACCTGAAAGGAGGTTGTAGCGAGGTGGGGGTCGGTCTCTTCTCCCAAGTAACAAGCGATGGGACGAGAGGAAATGGCCTCAAGCTGTGCCAGGGGAGATTTAGATAGGATATTAGGAAAAACTTCTTCACTGAAGGGGTAGTCAGGCGTTGGAACAGGCTGCCCAGGGAAGTGGTTGAGTCCCCATCCCTGGAAGTATTCAAAAGAGGTGTAGACGTGGTGCTTAAGGACATGGTTTAGTGGTGGACTTGGCAGTGCTAGGTTAACGGTTGGACTTGATGATCTTAAGGGTCTTTTCCAACCTAAATGATTCTGTGATTCTATGCCCAGTCCTGCACTGGGGAAGGAGGAGCCCCACGCAGTGACGCAGGCTGGGGCTGGAGCTGGAGCTGCCCTGGGGCTGGGGGCAGTGAGCGGGCGGGAGCCAGCCCTGCAGCCTGGCAGCAGGCAGCGTCCTGCCCTGGGTCAGCAGGGCACGGCCAGGAGACGGAGGAAGGGATCATCCCTCTCTGCTCAGCATGCGTCGGTTCTGGGATGTCCTGAGGTCCCTTCCAACCTGAATTATTCCATGATGTTAGGCTATTGGGGCATATAGAGATGATGTGCTATTTAATAGGTATCAGAAATATGCAGCACATAGGAAGGATGATTTAAATTAATTAGTGATATGATTTCTTGTGGATTGGTATAGATAGCTTCTAAGTAAAGTGGATGAGTTAAAAAAAAAAAAAATAAATCGAGACTTCCATGGTGCACGGAGGTAACTCGTTAATAGGAAGAACTTACATATCCTAAGACACAGTATTTTGTCTAGAAAATTGTAGGGTAGGAAAACAGGAAGGGTAGCTCTAGAGTACATCTTGGACTACTTCTCTTACAGATTTAGGAAACCACCATTTCTTTTCAGAAGAGCAAGAGATTCATGTGTGCATTTGAAAGTTTATGCAAACTGTGTAGTGGCTAACAGCCAAAGTAAATTTACCATTTTTAATACCAACCTTCTGCTGTTTAAAGCAGGATCCAGTAGTTCCTTGATGCTTTTTTGTACTCCAGTGGTAATGCAGCACAACTTGATGTGTAGTAGTGTTCCAGTGGTTACTGACCATATTATTTCAATTTAGTGGGTTTTAGGAGACATTTAATTGCTAAAGTGGCGGACTAATTGGCTCATTTTTTTTGGCTATCAGACTTCTGTGCTGAGGACTGAAACTGATAGTGTAAAGTGATCAATTTGTAAGTAAATCACTGTTATTATTTAAAGTGGACATGCAGGATGCATGCAAAACCTAACATTACTCTTTTTTTACTTCATAAACAGCCTTTCCAACATTTAAGTGTCTCAGGAAGAGTGATATTGGCCAGATGTTCAGATTCTGTCTTGGATGGATTTCTGGTAAATTAAAGCCCTTTTAGCGAGGCTGGGAAGGCATTGGTGAGTGTAAAAGTGGAAGATGCTTCAGTGGTCAGATTGGCATGTTTTTCTCTTTTTCATAACTAGTTTGTATCTGGGATCAGTATATACCCCTTGGTTGAAGACATTGTATATACACTTGCATGTTTGAAAAACACTGAATCCCTGACCAAACTTCCTTCTAAAGGCATGGTTTGTAACCTTCCTGGGTGTATATCCCTATTTCTTGGTAATACAAAATACCAAGAAATTAACTTAAGCATGATACATCCCCAGTCCAAAAAGCAGTTTTACAGGTTAAGAAACAAAAAGATGAAAGTCACAAGGCTTATTTTCTGCTATACAGCGTTCAGCTATTTTCTGTAGTCTTCTGTAGCCCTGTTTTTCTTGACTTCATGGGGCGCAGGGCAAGGTAGAGTAAACATGCTCTAAGATCGGTATGAGGGGAGTGATTGCAGATGGAGTACGGTCAGAAATGGAAAAGGTAACTGTCCTTTCAACTCATCACCTGGTAACTTAAGAGTTGTTACAGGTATCAGTTGCTTTCTGAGGTCTCCTGGGCTACTTTCATTAATGTTAAGTATTTTGCCAGCTTGTGCCCTTGCAGAGATGGTGAACGTACTTACGTTATATCATTATTGCCAGCTGTCTGTGGTGCAGGATCAGCGTACGTAAGAGAGTGCAGTGGCCTTTGAAGCTGGATGCCCCCCCCCCCCTTTGCTTCTGTCGTGTGTTACACAGCAGGTCTTTGTGCCTGAAATTCAAGGAGACAGGCAATGGGAAGGAGATGCCATTCAAACCCAGGGACTTGTTCTTGCCGGCTTCTTGGGCTGTGGAACGTAACTGGAATCCAGCTGACATTGGGAGCGTTTGTGGCTTCCCTTTGGCACCTGCCTGCTTGTTTTGACAGTTCCTCCTGCAGCACAGAGCTAGACAGGGAAATGAATGAATTCACTGGCAAATTTTCAGATATATTAGTTTTTTATTAACTATTATTTTCCTTTCAGCCTGTGTTAACATGCCCAAGTGCCATATGCTGCTGAACAGACAAGTCCGGTACACACCCCCGCCTGATGATTTAGTCGGTTTTGATCTTTGTGTACTCTTTTGCCACAAAGGCTTTATCTGTTTTCAGACTACTCAAAAGTGAAGATAGCCACACGCATGGCCATGTAATCTTAAATTTCAGATGGTTTTAAGCAGAAACTAAACGTATATACTTACTTTCCCTTTATCTCCTCATTTATAAATGAGAATTTATACTGACACACTTGGATCTGCCTCTGCTTTCACATGTCCTGGTGGCGAGTCCATTTTCCGTTGAGTTATGCTGAAATACCTGTGCACAACTGTCCAGTTGACAGTGTTTTTTAAAAATCATTTAAGGATCTACATACTGAAAAAGATCTTAAAGCAAAAAGCTATAAATGATACCTTAATTTAAATCATTTCAGTTTTAGAAAGATGATCTCTGACAGGGACAGAGAGCCTCGGTGAGCTCCGCTTGGCAAAGCCAATCTGTTTCCCCAGGTACTGCTCCTTGGTAAGAAATACTCTTCCTGTTTTGGCCTGTACAGATTAGAAAATATAGGTGTGTGGGGGGAGACAAATCTGATTTACTTGATTTCAAGATGTGTAACAAATGGTAGTGGCAACTACAGTTGGTCTGCACTCAGCTGAAAGCTGCAGTTGGGAAACCTGAGTTGTTAGGGTCAGAGGTAAGAAGTAGAGAAACCTCTCGGGGAGCGCTTGCTGTCCTCCCCCGGTAGTGCTCTCTGGGTGGGCTTCGAACCAAACACAAGAAGTCACCCCCGCAGATCTCGCCCCCAACTACCTAATCGTAGCCATGCAGAGAAAATAGTCCTTTTGATGCTTTGGGACAGCCTCCTGGCGGGCAGGTGAGATTAAGTCACAGCAGTGGGCATAACTTGTAAACACTAAGCATTGTAAGGCGGGCTTTTTAGGAGCCTGATTTTCTGCATTATCTTTAAATAGATAGCTGCTTCTGACGGAGAAGTTTGTGATGTTCTCTTCTTGTACAACATGAACAAAATATTTCAAAGAATAGTCTTATTTATTGTAACGTTTTGTGTTAAACATTTTTATATGTTTTTTGAAAGGATACATTTACAAAAAACAAGACACCTATTTGGAACTAAAGGCATAAGAAATCTTCCTAGGCCATTTAATAAGAACACATTGCAGTTTCCATTTCTGTTTCTAGATATTGTTTTCCACATATGGTCCTTGTTTCCATTATGTGGGAACAGAGAATTGTTAGCTACAGAATATTGAGTGATATTACTTAAATGAATGGTTTTCTCAGTTTTTCCTTTGTGCTTTTTAGAAGTCATGTTATAGAGAATAAACAGAATATGAATGGCTGCATTCTTACTGCCTTTGTAATGTGCACTTGCTTCCATTCTCAGTTCTGGTTTTCACTTAGCAAATATTTATCTTCCATTATAGAGGACTTTGGAGCAGAAAATGTAGTGCTCATGAGTTTAAGTTATAAGTACCTTTATAATTGTAGTCAAGTAGAATAGTTAAATGGGTGTACACAGGAAACAGGAGATCTGGCTTGCTTAGACTTGAGCTGAGTGATGCAATATTTAAATGAAGATATAAATCAGGTTTAGCATTACTTCTGTCCTTGTATTCAATGAAGTGAACTTGCAAGTTCTTCTGCATGAACTGGTGACAAAGGCTTCTATACAGCTTTTACAAAATCATTGCACATTGCTAATTTACACATTGGTGGAGCAGTGTAGTTAATGAGTTTTCTATCAAAGTGTGGTTTTATATCTCTAAATGCATTGCAGATTTGGAGAGTGCAGTACCCTTTTACACAATCATAACAGTGAGAGGACATAAATGTGGCTTTGTTTTGTTGACAAAACGTGAAAATCTAATTGTAATATACAAATTCAAATTTTGAAACAACAGCAAAGTGTCTGACTCTGGGATGTTTTCTTAAACCAGAACAACTCTGAAGCAGGTTCCTTGAAAAGCTTCTGAGTAATTTTTAAAATTTTGTTCAGTATTTTTTTCATCTTTACAGAAACTGACTTTTGTAGACTTGATATATTTTTTACTTTTCCTGTTTTATAACTAGAAGACATTTTGCTTTTCACTGGTGGAAGCACCCCATTGCACATGCCCTGAGCAGGCCATCTCTTTGGGGGTTAGTACTGGAACAAGTTCCGGTTTGTGAGATCTCACTTGAGAGCCCTTCGCTGTCATCAGGAGAGGGTGACCCCGAAGGTGTTTTGGGTGTCCTGAAGGAGCGATTGGACCAGTTTACCGCGCAGATGAAGTTGCGTAAACTCCAGTAAACTCTGGTAATTGCCGATTTCCACTTTATGACTCAGTAACTGGTCTAAGCCAAAACAATATTTTTGACTGCTTCAGAAAGTGCTCGAAGACTATATTACTGCTATTGCATAGGGAATTATGAATATGTTTACTGCTGCAGTAGAGAAATACAACTTGACCAAGCTGTGAATACAGACACCCTTGTAATGCAGTAGTACTTGAATTCAGATCAGTGTTAAATTTGGTCCAATTTCTTTTGTATTTAGCAAACAGTGCATACAAGCTGACTCTTATGCAATGTATGTTCATTGTAGACAGAACACAGAACAGGAATTTAAATGTGAACATTTATGCGGTTTGAGTGTTTCCATGTCGTTTGGTTGGTTAATACATAGAATTAGTTATTAAAATTTGGAACCGTAAATAGCTGTGGATTTTCTTAACTTGGTAAAATCACTACCTTCAATGGTTGGTTGGTTTGTTTGTTTTGTTTTGGTGTTTTTTTTTTTTTTTAGTATGGTGTAACTAAGCTCTACAAAATGTGACTACTCCCCTCCCAGCTAGACCTCTCTTCCCCCATCAAACCTTTGATTTACGTGAAACATTTAATAGAGTAAAAGGGCCCCGAGAAGGACTGCTCTGTGAAGTTTGGAGAGGGCTTTAATGAAAAGTTTCATTGTTATTTCATATTTACTTACCAAATCCTGCCAGAGTAAATTCTTGCCAAACTTGTTTTCTATATTTCTTGTCTGGTCTTGCTAACGTATTGTTTTGTATCAGGACCTTGTCTGACAGGAAAAACGACCAGAGCAGTTCAGGCTATGGCACAACAAATAGGTGATGCAGGAAAAACGAAGTCTATCTAAAAGTTCTTATGCAATATCGAGAAACTTTTAAAGGAACTAATTAGCAAAAGTGATGCAGCTTATATATCAAAGCTATTTTTAATGTAGATTGTACATACTGAAATAGCACAATAGTGCTTTAGAAGTGGGCGTTTCTACTATTGATTCTGTAATCGTGTGTGTTTTCTTATATTTGCCTTGGAGGTAGGAAATACTTGTGGTAGGAAGAAAAAAAAAAAAAAGGATTCGGGAATATTGAAGTTGTAGTTTCATTTTGGGTGCTGTTTGTTTTGATGGATGTAGTCAATTCACTGAGCCAGTATTGCAATTATCTGTTTTTAATCTTTTGATTCTTCTGGAAGAAGATTAAGTGATGCAAACAAAAATGGTGAAGAGTGCGACATATGAGGGATCAGACTCTCTTAAAGCCTGAACTAGTTTTTCCATTTCTGATTTTGCAGTGAAGCCTGGCTTATGGTTCAATTCTGACTGGGCTTTGAGATGGGGTAATTAGCAGAGGACACCTGAATCAAGTCCTTTAGGAGTGCAAGATGCTTACTAGCTCGCCAGTTTGATTGTGGCTTCAAAGCCTGGATTTTCCCAACTGCGTTTCAGTCTCTGATGTATGTACGAGAGGCAGAGGAGATTTTTGTAATGGGATGGAAGATGAGGAAGGATCCTCTTTCCTTTTAGTTGGGAGAGCGGAGTTTACAAAGGCACCTTTTCAGCAGACTTCCCTTTAGAAACTTGTTTGTTAAGGAACTTTTAAGGATTTCTGGTTTACACAGAAGGCATTTTCCAGCCCTGTCTGTAAGTGTTAGTGGGGTATTCAAACTTAACAAAAAGTTTATCCTACTATTTGCATTACATACCTTTTTACAGAGTAAATTTCTGTAATGTGTAGCTATGTGTGCACCTCTATGCATGGCAATGTGAATAACGTAGTACTATTTTCAGTTGTTCCTGAATTTTTACTTAAAAAATGGATGCTGAATTATCTCCTATAACGTGCTACAACAGTAAGTGCAGGTTGGGGAAAAGCTGTGTACTAGGAAAATCAGTTAATTGTGTAATAAATACTTGCTTAGAAGAAATGTAAGGTAATGATATTTAATACTTAGAGAAATTAGAGAAAAAAAAAACACCTGTCATTGAATTTCTGAAATGACTAGCCTGATGACTGTAAAATGTAATTCTGAGATCTGATCGTATGATGATGATGATGATTTACAGCAGTATTTAAGGTAGATGTACTTATGTTCTATGATTCTATAGAAACAATAAAGTAAGTTTCATGGTTATCAAATTTTTCCAAAATCTTTGACCTATGCATATATATCATGTGCAAATAGAGTTCTAGGATACTAAAAACAAAATGAATATCCCTTGATATTCTTTCATGCAGTGTGCTGTCCAGGATTTCATGCAGCGTAT
Organism: Nipponia nippon; assembly: GCF_047370975.1. Taxonomy (NCBI): domain Eukaryota; kingdom Metazoa; phylum Chordata; class Aves; order Pelecaniformes; family Threskiornithidae; genus Nipponia; species Nipponia nippon. The sequence continues at coordinate 152,426,876 of NW_028262290.1, read as the reverse complement.
CCTGTCAAGACTTAAAAACACATATAGATTTAGAGGAATTCTGGTGGTCCCATTTCTTGTCCTGTTCCATCCTTTAAGAAATCAAATTATTTTCAAGTTCTTTAAGGGTGGACATTTTTTTTGTGTGTTTTTTTTTTGTTTGTTTGTTTTTGTTTGTTTCAGGTTTGTTTTTTGTTTTTTGTTCTTTAAGTTCTAGACACTGATACCTGAAAAGACTTGGATGCCAGTTGCTATTTTTAGGAAGTCAGGCACTTTGCAAGATGTTGCAAGTTTGAAGGTCCTCAAATTAGTCACTTTCTGCAGTTGTGCCTGCTCAGTGAAAAGCAAGGAAGCTCTTTTACTGCGAGACACTTAACAACAGCCCGGGGCATTGGCACTGTTATAGGGGAATATTTGAAAAGCAAGAAAAGATTATGTATCATGTTCAGGTCGTGTGTTTATAGTACAACTTTCTCCTGTTAGAAAACAAACTTTTTAAGAATAGCACATTGAGTGCTAAACAGTACTCTGGTCATGTAGCGGTATGTAGAAGACATTTTGTGGACACAACCTTATTCTATCAGTTATGGTTTCCTTTTGTATCAAAAGTAATGATGAAGACTATAAAGCCAGTCTTCCCAGTTACTGGTAGACACATTTATACGCACAAAACCACACACACACATATAAATGTGCATATATGTACACATGTATGTGTGTGTGTCTGTATGTATGTGTATATGTATCTTTTTTTGTAGTTAAAATGTGGAAAGTGTTCTTCGTAAAAGATTTAGATATCCCATCTACCAATTCTATCAAAGCACAGGTAGAAAGCCCTTTGATATCATTTAAATATTGCTTTGTACCCTTTATATCTGTCTTGTAAAAAACCCCACACTTTACAGCTGTCCTGTAACGTTTTGTGCCTGTTGACCACTCTCTGAGATACTTTATTTTGAGGACGATGTATTTTCCCTTTATGTAGTGCATATATTCAGTAACACTGGGAATGCTGTTCCCCTGCGTGTTAGTGATGGGACTGTGAGTCATGCAGAGCTGATAAAAGTGGGAAGAGTATGTATCTAATCTAGGATGATTTCAAAAAAGAACTTTGGCTTTACATCTCAATTTACATTTATTTACAGGAACATGACCTAAATGGATGTTTTAACGTTGAGCGTTTGTAGGACTGCGCTGTTAACTATATGGTGGAATAACCTTTTTCCGTTGGTATGTGATATCTGATATTATTTTCTTCTCCTTTTATGCAGGATCCAAACTACTGGATACAAGTACATCGACTGGAGCACGGGGATGGTGGGATCTTAGATCTCGATGACATTCTTTGCGATGTAGCTGATGACAAAGACCGTGTAAGTACAAATAGCTATGAAAGCAGCTCAGCACGCGCTGCGCGTCGGCACGTCAGTGTTCTGTGCTTCCTCCGTGTGTCCAAAACGGGGAGTCAATACAAAGGTTTTAAGTTTTTTGCATATAGTTTGCTTGACAGATGTGAGAAGTCTGTTACTGTTCTGTTTTTCAAAAAGTACAGAAAATCTTTTATTGAAATCATGGGTTTTGAAATCCATCCTTTTTGGTTCTTTGAAAGTTCAAGTAAGAAAAGGAGGCTGAAAGAATTAAAAAACCTCATACAGTGGAACAATAATGCTAAAATATTGAATCTGTAGGTTTTTAGCTTCATGTTACTAGCTGAATATGTGAAAAATACATGCTGTTTTTAAACTGTGGAGGGTTGGTGGATTGTTTTTCAAAAACCTTTTTGGGAGGAATTGCTGGTTACACAGAACTTGAGAAAATAATTATACACTGCTGGGTCTTGAGTTCTTTTACTTTTTTTTAAGTAGAGATTTAGGTTGCAGTCAGCTAAGAGGTTTTTGGTTATTGGCTGTTTGTTTGAGGTTATAGATGCTTGTGTCTTTGAATTACATGTTCAAAAAGGGTAAGGTAAGAAACACTGTGGCAAACTGTAAAGCTGTATGTAAGTATGCCACTTTTCTCTGCAAAGCTGCATGTGCTCGCTGAAGCTCTTCAGAGCGTCCGAGCCTGATACAGACTGCAGTCTGGAAATGTGTTTCAGGACCCCACTCCCTTCACAGACAGGATCCTTAATTGCCTCTATTGGAAGCAACAGGCACTCTGAAGGCTCCTTGAAAAGCGGCCAAATGATGACTCTTAGGCTAATTTTTCAGAAATAAATACTTTGCCTGCAGTTATTTCTTGTGACAAAATTTAATTGACATGGTTATTTCAACTGGGACTTTATAAAGAAAAAATATGTGAGGAGTCTTGGGACATGGAGACTCCTCGCCGTCTGAAATGTTGGGATGACTCAAGCTGTATAGAGTAACAGTGCTGAGTTTTCAGGAATTTCTTCCATAAAAATAGTGCCCGGCTAAGATTTCATGAACAGCTAATTAAAACCTCTAGTTAGTTATCTCATACTGAAGCGCTCAGCTGCATGATTAGTTTAACTTTTGCTTACAGGCCTCAAGGAGGCTGGTGGAAGTTGTCACTATATATGTATTTGAATTATTATATATATATTTGAATTATGCACGTCTTAGCTCCTCACACGCTCCTCCCTTCAGAAGGAGAAGTTTGAATTCTAGTGACTTCAAGACCTCATTCTTTGGCTCTTACCTCGGCTTGCTGCCTTCAAGTGGGGTAATTCCTCACAGTGAAACTCTGTGGGTGTTTTTATGTGCGTGACTAATAGATGAAAAACTCTGACTGCAACTGAAACAGGCAAAGTCATTATTACAATATTGTTTTTGTTTATAGATGGACAAGATACCTAGTAATTAGTAGTATTTATTTCTGCGTTTGCCAAGCTCATATCCTCTGATTCTGTGATTCTGCCATGTCTCTACTGATAGCACTTATCAGTTAAACTTCCTTTTTTTTAAAGGACCTTGTAGCATTGATCAGGAAGGTGCAATATAAACATGTACTGTGCTGTGCTGCTTTATATCCTTGAATTAATCATTCTCACTGGACCTTCATGTTTGATTCTTTTCAAGCATTTCAGTCATTAGTCATTGTTTTTCAGTTTCCCGTCTTATATTTTATAGCTGACCTTCCTGGTTCCGTTTAGTTTTGGATTGTTAGCTTTGCATTTGATGCTTCCTCCATAGCAAGTGTATGAACTAGTTTTGTGTTAGCAGAACCTGATACAGGTCTCATTAATGCAAGGTTCTGAATATATCTCTGGTTAGTGATATTTTGTATATATACACTTAAGCATAACTTGTTAAAAAGTGTTTAAACAGATGATGTCTAAACATTTAATTAAATCATTACTGAGGTCTGTAGGATTAGTTAGGCTCAAAATTAAACATTAACCTATCTTTTTTTTTTTTCAATTGGGACAAAAATATCTAGGATGTTGCAAAACTGAACACTTAATATCTTTGTGTTCATTTTCATGAGGAAGTTCTTAGTTCTTTACATTCTTGAAGACAGGTTCGTTGAGCTATTCACTACCTATCATCTGCACTTTTGAAAATCAGTTTGCTCTTATCATGGCTCTTTAGATGTAAGAATCATTCCCACAGTAATAAATGTAATTTTTGTCTTTTTTTATGTTGCTTTTATGCCATAATTATTTGTACAGTGTCATATAAGCACAATACAGAATGCGAAGCAGCTAAGGATCAGCTTGCCCTCTTGATGAATTTATTGCTCTGTATAGTTAACTATATTAGTAAAATAAAACTCCAAGTAATGTGAAGAATATAGTTACTCCTATTCCACTGTCTCCATGGAGAAAATGTTCTATCCTATAACAAATACAAAGACCCTTAGAGACAGCAGCTGTTCTGAATGGAATAAGAGAAGTATCTTTGTGATGGTGTCCTTCACATTAAAATGCAGCATGGTAAGGTGACTTTATTTAGCATCTTCAGTGTCTATATTTTTGTATTCTCTTGTCACTTACTAAAACAGAATGGATGAGTAAGGGTTAACCAGTTGCTCTCTGGAATAATTTGTGATGTTCAGCGTTGTTCTCCCTTCAAAAAAAGGAGAAAAACATGAAACAAACTACATGGAAAAATTGATTTTGCTAAGCTGTTAGTTCCTTCCTGAAACAGCTTTTCTTAAGCCCTTTAACATAGTTCATTGAGAAAGTGCATAATGCATTCTAACTTAGCTGGCATGCAGCTTCGACATTCATATTACACAGTATCACTCCACATGAAGTTGCTGATGAAAACTTGGTTAATGCAGTTAATGGTAGTAACAGTATTAAAAGAAAAATTAATAAATGCTCATTTGGATAACTTTTTTCTTGGAAAACTTTTGTGATTGATTGAAGCGCAAATCTTGTTAGGTTTTATTATGGAAAGATAGTTTTCAATAGAAATACATACATGTTTTCTATATTTATCTGTGTCTCTGTATACATGAATACAAATGGATTGTCTTGCCTTTGTTTTTGAAAAGTATTTGGCTACAAAAACCAAGAATCTATTTTCAACTAGTGGCATCCATTCCAGTCCTAAGTATGAGCATGCTTGGTACCGTTTGAGGAAACTCCTTGAAAAGCTTGGGCAGATGAATATCCAATATCTCTTTTCCAGAAATAAAGGAGAAATAACTCCTTTTAACTTGCTTTTAGTCAACCTATTTTTGTTATTTTAAAAATATAGGTTTCTCGTGCATTTAGTAATTAGAACAATATTTTAAAGATAAGTTAACAAACTGATTTGTTCGTATTTCTGTTACTTGTAAAAGTAGCCCGTCATTTGAAGGCTCTCAGAAAACATATGTCAACCTGACAAGTTTCCAGCTTGATGATAACATACTCGATGACCTCAGTTCAGTTCTTAGCAGGCAGACATTCTCAACAGTGAAAAAACCCCAGCCAACTGAACGAAACGCGCCCCCCCCCCCCATCCTTAACCATGGTTTCTCCTGGCAGGCTGAAGCACATAGACACTTCAGTGATCCTCATACTTCAAGTGTAATATGAAAGTACTTATTCAGGGATCTTATAGACCCTTGTTTATCCATGGAAAAAAATATTCAGGAAATTGTTGTCTAATCTCCCATTTTAAAAGTATGTGTATGAACATAACTTGCTCCCAGTTGAATTTTCACTGAAATAGTCACTTGTATTTTGCACAATTTAAAAGAATTATTTTGTGCAATTTTATGTATTTTTTTTCTTGCATGATAATGCTCAGGCAAAAGCTTTGGAGATCAAAATGTCTATGTTTGCCATAGCTACATTTCTCAAAAATTAGAGGCCTTCCTTCCCAAGAGAACAGCAAGGACCTGCCATTAGCAGCTACTGGTTTTGGTGAGCAATAGGGCAAATAGAGCTAGTTTGAAACAATGTAAGGTATGAACCTAAAGGCAATTATTCATAAATTTTGGCAATTCAGCAACCTGTAAATTTAAAAGCATCATCATCTTATAATTTCCTTCATCACTGTCCTGATAAATTCAACACGCTAGTTCTCAAAAATAACCACTGTATTTTGGTGTATGCTTAGAGTTACAGCCTGGGTTTTGTTCTCTAAACTAAGGAATGGGCTTTCTTTGCTTGACTTAACGTTTTCAAATATTCAGTCAGCTCTTCACTGTGTGTAATTCATACTTACGCCCACTGAGTGCAGACATAAAAACCAGAGGAATATGGTTTGGTATTGTCTGGCGTGAAGCTTCACGCTTACCACAGTGTTCCTGTGTGTGGTGTTGGTATCCGGCCCAGGTCACTGTAAGATCATGGTGCTGTTGGTACTTACTGCTGGTTAGACGTACTTCCAACCTCCTAGAAAGATGTGCAAGAAGTTGCTGTTCTGAGTGGAATGCTGTTGGTGAGAATGGAATGGGGATTCATTTCATAGATCTGTGCAGAAATGGAGTTCATAAGCATTCGTGATCTAGAGTTAACTATGTTAAGTAATCAGATTGCTGGTGAAATTCAGTGAGATCAATTGCACTTCATTTGCATCCACTTTTAGAGACCTACAGAGACTCTATTAATATTATGGAGAATTTAACACCTGCCTGCTTCTAGCATGATGGGAGAAAGTCTTCGAGCAGCTTCTTCACATGCTATGAAGGCATATTAGGAGCTTTTCCCAGCGCAGTGGAAAGGAAATGAACTTTTGGTTTTTGTGTTAAACATATGGTCAATTCTAAATAATACTGTTGTTTTGTTTACTTCCTCTTGGAAAGCACTGTTGACTTAGAGAGGCATGTGATACACAAAATGCGGGTTTGGAAAGGATGACTGTGTTTTGTTTGTAACAAATGTTAACTTGAAACCAACACAAAAATAAGTCTGTTTTGAGCAAATGCATTATGATGTTAAGGTTAAAGGCTAGCTAGGGACTGGAGAGCTGTGATTACAGTATCTCACTGCTATTGATTTTTGTTCTGTCACTCTTATTTTTAGGAATAGTTACACCAGCCCCCAGTTCTATAGTAAATTCTGGGTAGACCAGCGACAACATGATTCTGGTAGAAAGAATGAGATTCTGGTAACCCTGTGTCTGTTCAGTCTCTCCAAAAATGTTAAAGAGCTTTTGATCTTGATGAAAGTTGCACAGATAAACTTGTGTTATCTTTAGATTTCCATCAGCACATAATCAGAATACTCAAAAGTAGTGTTGTTTGTTCTAAATTTGGGTGTCTCTCTGCCTTATTTAAGCAAACTTACAGCTGAATTTACATTTGAATTCTCTTTGGCTCTGCAATTTAAGAATTTAACCCTAAAACCATGAACAGAGAAGAACAACTCTTTGTTGTACTTCTAAAGTTTGTTTCTGCCATTAACAGGGTAAAACCGTGGAGTGAATGAAAGAACGTCTAGGTCCAGTGCAGCAAATCTGACGGCAAAACCTAAAAATGTCAAAAAATTACTCAAAAATATGATTCTTAGTATTTACAATACCATGATTGGTATGCCCTTCTTCCTTTCTCCCCAAAACTTTTCCATCAAATTAAATTTCAACTACTGCCCTGATTATCTCTGCCACAGTGTGCAGCTTCTCTCATCTTGTTCTGTGACTGCCTTCCCTGTATCCCAGGAAAACAGGATGACCTTGAAACAATTTGTTGTTACTCATAAGTGACTTGGCAAAACACATTTTGAGCATAAGGCATTCTTTTCTTGTAACAGCTTAAAATAACCGCTTGAGCCGCTGAGCTTGGGAAAGTATTGATACTGGGAAAGAAACCCTTTGTGTAACAATTCCACAATTATTTTCTGTTAAAAAAATCAAAAACTTCAGTTTAAAAATGAGCTCTTGATGTCATCTAGTATTCTGCAGTGTTTTTTATTTTAAACACGTTTTTAGAGATTGACAATTTGATATTAACTGAAGTTCTGACAAATGGGTAAAAACAGAATGTCTCTGTTTTAACAAGGTTTTCTTACATTAATACTGTTGACTCATTATTACTGGGATGGCCACATGATTTTTAGGTCCATCTTGCTGATGGGTTTGAAGTAGAACATAAAAGTTTTTACGTAGTCTGTATTCCCAGCTGCTACTTAATAAAGACATATTTGGAAATAAATCTTCTGTTAAAGAATGGAATTAAAATGCTTGTAGTGTTTCTAACAAAGTTTTAACTTCACAATGTTTACGGATGAGACTAAAACCCATGGAAATGAGGAAATACTGGGCATAATATATTAATGTTGAAACATGCATTTTCCAATCACTAAGAGATATTAGATGTAACTAAATGTTGTCTCCCATCTGTAGCTCCTAGGTTTTCATTTCTTTCAGCACTGTTCTTGAAATTCTTAATCTCATCATCATGTACTTCTTCTAGCTCTGTGAAGACAGCATTTCAGTTCACGATTTGTTGTTTATCTTTGGGAAGTAGTTGTATCAATGCACTCAGAATTCCCAGGTAAGAGAGGAGTGACATTTGTAAAATAGTTTCCATGGAGATCTGAAGTGCTGCAGGTAAATCTGACTTCTGAAAATTGAATATTTTGGTAAAATCCTGTTCTCTGAGGAATAGCAGGCCCATGCATGAATATGATATCCTGGGGAAGACCACGACAGTGTTGTGAAGAAAGTCATGCCTCACAAACCTTCCCATATTCTCAGCAGAAAGACAGACCTAAGCAACAGTGGCTGGGTTAATACAGTCAAAATCCCCACAGACTTGCCCTGGGATAAGAAGAGGGCTCTTATGGCTACGTAACTGATTGGAAGTTTGAAAATAGAGCATGTATTCAATATATTTGCAATTGTTCTGAAAAAATGGAAGAGGGATTCAAATACCGGAGGGACAAATTCCATTATTGTGTGTGAAACGGAACGTTGCTGGTAAATGCGGGTTATGAAGGGTTGCAGAAGCATCCTGTGATACAGAGGGAGCAGACAATAACATGGTGGATGAAATATCATTTTGGCAAATGTGGTGTGCTTTCAGAGAGAGACTCCTTTAACTGAATGCACAAAATAATGAGTTCTGAGCTAGCTATTACATTTGGGAAAATGTTTTTTATTTTGTAATAGACCTGTGGAAACATCGGCTTACGCTGCAAGGTACAGCTCTGTCAGACATAATAAGATCTAAGAAGGCTTCCAGCACCTTGCCCTTGTGTCTGCCTCTCCCCCACGTTGTCTCCCTGTCCTGCCGCTTACCTCGTGCCGGCTCTGGCACTCGTTGGACGCCATCTCTTAGCAGATTTATTCACTAAAACAGCAGAAGACTCCTCCTTCCAAAAATAACAGAATGTTTTTCTGCTGTTTCATGAGCATAGTCAGTTCACCAAAGGATCTGGCAAGCTGAGGAGGAACGGCAGAGGACTTCGCTGCTGGAAGTGGTTGAGGTGTGAAGTAAGAAGAGGGAGGGTGGGAACATGAGTGAACTGAGACCTTCCCTTTCAGTTCAGCAAGGCTGCTGGTGGCTGTGGAGCTGCTGGAGTGGTCCCTGTGGTGAAGCAAGGGGTAGAGAAGGGAGCGCGTGATGGAATCTTGCTGCTGTACATGCTGGTGTTGAGCCCCCTGCTTCCTCCAGCCACAAACCAGGCAACCAAAAAAGATTTTGTAGAAATAGCAAAAGCACAGAGCAAATGCCAACATTGATTCCAGGTATAGATTAAAGGCTTCTCTACCAGCAGTCTCTAAATGGACCAGGACTCTCAGCCTCGAAAAGAGGATGGAAGGCGCAAACTGTAGGTGACTGTAAAATCAGAGGTGACATTGAGGAATCGTTCTTTGTCTTCTGTGCAAGATCTGGGGGCATCAAATGAAACTAAAGTGTTCATTAGCAAAGCAAATACTACCTTTTGCTTTCAAATTCGATTTTTTGAGTGCTGCAGATAATTGTATTTAGGGGAACTGTGAATAAATACAATCCAGACCTTTTTCTGTATCTTTAAGGATTGTAAGGATCTCTGTCCTTTTCCGTTTCCTTCGTAATTTACTTTCTCTCATTCGGAAATCCTCTTATTATCTCTGCTCATTCTTGTTAGATTTCTTGCACCAGTTTTAGGTCTACTGTGTTTTTTATTGAAGTGGAATGATCAGGATTGTACCTGGTATTTGATATGAGGTCAGATGCATTTTAATGGATTTTTAAAGTTTATTTGTGCCTTTGACAGTCTTAATTGCTAATATTTGTTTTTGTGCAAATAAGCGTGATTAGAGTATGTCATAAGAGTAGCTATCTGCAAAAGGCTTTCACACTTTCCTTGACCTTAATTTTTATGATGTATCAGAATACTTTTGATTTTTATCAAATGCTGCAGATGCTTCAAGAAGTTTTGGAGGACATATTTTTTCTTGAGACATCATGGTTTAAAAGCATGCATAACGCTGAATTATCTGCTTATTTTCGCTCTTCAAAAAGGTGATGCTTGTAAATCATGGGAACTGGTAGTTTAAGTAGGGTCTCAATTTGTGAGAAAGAGTCTCTTTAATCTAAACTTTGGTGAAAACCACAGAGAATGTTGAAATGATGATGGTCTCACAGTGTCTAATGTTAGTAACGCTGAAGGTCAATATGTAGCTGTGGATGATGACTGCTACAGTATTATAAACCCATCACAATTAAAAGATACTTTGTACTAAAAATATTTAATAGTGGATTTTTTCTATGTCCTGTAATAATTACAGATTCAGTACTTAGATGTAGTTGTAGATAATATGAAGCAGTGCTTTCCAATTCTTCTTCACAGTGTGAATTTCCACAGAAATCTGCAGTGAATCTAGAATTAGGCCATTATGGCTAATAAATGCATGATATTCTGATAGCTTTTCATTAATTTTAGCAATATCACTTTGTCCTAGAGGTATATTACTCATTCTACAACAAAGGAAGAAATTGCATAAAAGGTTGGTTCTGGGAATTCATTAACACTACCCTCTTACTCCTTGATATCGGCAGGTCTTAAAAGAAATGGTGTTCCAACTTCACAGATATTTCCTAACAGAGGTGGTGAGACTCATACACTGGAGGACTGACCCATATTAAAGCTTAATTATAGTAATGGATAATCCTGCAAGTATAAATTATTCAGTTTGTTTTGTATGCGAGGTAGCGCCATGAATAAATTAAGGAAAAGTTTCTGGAAAAGACCCTGGACTATTGCATAAGTTTGTCAAAAGATAGTTTTCCTCCTTGTCTTTTAACCCAGATTTAAATCTGACAGCGTCAGGTTTGCAGGCGCATTCCCACATGCACAGCTTTGGGCTTCGGATATGTTTTGCTTAATGAAAATCAATAGCAGCAAGTCTCGAGGCTCTACACCCTTGTAGTGTTCCTTGACTAATACGTTATGCAAGGGAAACATTCCTACCTAAACACAGTCCTGGTACAAAAGTTGCAATCTCAGCTGTCTGATAAGATTCCCTTATGAGAATTCATTAGCATTACCCTCTTATCCGTTGATACCAACAGGTCTTAAGAAAGTGCTGTAGCTTCATAGTTATTTCCCAGGAAGGATGGTGACATTCAAACATAGGCTTGGACTTTATTTTCTGGTTGGCTTAGTAGATAAAGTACCTCATAAGTTTGTAGTGTGAATAGTCTTTCTGACAAAGAGAGAAAAGGGAATATTTGAAGTAGGTTAAAACAGGGCCCCTAATAAATGGGGCAGCCACCTCATCCTAAAGGTTCCTTCAGCCAAGTGCCTTGGATCCAAAGAGACGAAATTAATGCTTTTTTGGGGAGCTTTCACCAGTCTGATTTTTCAGATACCTTCCTAGCAGTAGCCCAGAAAGGAAGGAGTTAAGAAGATGCTTTGAACCCGAAGTCTTCTGCTTCATCCCCACACCCTGTTGGTGTACTTCCACACCCTGTTGGTGCGCAGGGAACTACCTTCCGTTCACCTTTAGCGTGCTCAGCAGGATAGTCACTACATTTTTCAGATTAGCATCACTGCTGAAGCCTGTTCTAAGTTTATACAGCAAGAAGGAGTTCTGCCTGCTGTTTGGTGACATACAGCATTGCAGGACCATCGGCTTTCTTCATTTGTACAACCCGTTGGAAGAGCTGAAGTTCTTCTTAGATGAGCTCCGTTCCTTGTGGGTTGCTCCACTTCCTATAGGATTGAAGATTGTTCTCTGTAAGCTTGCTGGAAGCTTGATGGTACTGAGTTTTCATTTTCTTGGGACACTGTTTGCTTGAAGGTAACCATACTTAGGTGGATGAAATGGCAGACACATCTAAGAGGAAAATTACAAAGAAGTCGTCATCTTTTTCGTATGATCGCCGGAGAGATTCAGTGAAAGTTAGGAGACAGTCCAAGTCTCTTAGCTTTAAGTCAGCTACACTGGGTGCTCAAAAAAGGCAGACACAGAAAAAGCAGGTTTGTATTTGGATAGTTCTCAAAAAGAGATCCTTACTTCCTAAGTTCTTAAAAAGATTGTAAAACTTGCTGTGTTCATACAAAGCGGAAAGCAATCTCTGCTGATTTGCGATCTGTGTGTGAGTACGTATGTGTATACATACAAGCTTGTGTTCAGGTAAAGCTGGATTTTTTCGCTATAATATTTCTTAAGAGCTGGCTAAACTTGTGGTGTTAATTTTGTTGCAAGAAAAGTCTGCGTCTTCTTTGCTTTTAAGACGTGATTTATGATTTCTGTTTCGTCTCAAGGAGTTGCTCCTGTAGTGTAATCCGCACCCTGTGAGCTTTTGGTAGTGTGTTGTCTGTTGTGCTGAAAAACATGATGGGTACTGAAACTTTTGAAATTATTATTCAGATTAGAGCTGTTTCACTGCTCCTCATTATTATTATTATTTTTAATGTTGAAATGTACCAGACTGAGAGCTTTAGGGAGTGAAATATTTTACTTATTCCAGAACAGGTACTGCAAGTCAGCAGCAGCACCTGTTCTGGTGGGACCAGTTCTCAGGGTTAGAGGGCAGCTTAATGCCTTGGCGGTGCTGCACTGCCATAGTAAGACTTTCATACACAGGTGTTTATCTTTTTTGTAGTTGGCATCTAATGAAATGAAATTTCTCCAAAGAGAAGATGTAGCGTTGTGCTGTAGTAAATGGAATAAAAATAAGCGAGTCAGTTCATGAAATATCTTTGTATGCTGATCTTCCATTTATTCTGATATGAAAGGAGCACAGGATCACTGACTGTCGGCCATCTCTCGCTCTGCATTTGTGTGCACAGGGTGCCTTTTTGAAGGGTTTAAAGGAACTTCCCAGGGGATTTTTAATTAGCTGTGTAGAACATGAAGTATTTTAATACTTTGCAAATAGTGTTTCCACAAATGCTTTGAAATAAACTAGATTTTCCTTAACAGTATAGGTGAATTTCTCACAAGCAAGTAGTTTTGAGGCTCTGACCACCACATCTGCTCCTAAATTTTGAGGGCAGTATATCTGTTCAGATTTAAGAGAATTTAAGTTATTGTGTCCAGTGTAAACTTTGGCATTAGCTTAAAAACACAATGAATTTGATGTGTGTATGTTCATATTTGTTTTTATTACTATTTCTGTTGTTCTTGAAAGCTTAAAACGTCTATTTAAATAGCAAAATATTGACTAGTAGAATACTAGGATATTCCAGCTTTAGTGTGCTTCTTCAGTGTTAATTATTATCATAGCTGAAGCCCCTTTGTTTGAATCAAAGTTCCAGAAGTTTTAAATGAGGAAATATTTGAAGAAATGAGGGACACCCTCAAAAGGGCACCAAGCTCTGACTATTTTTCCTCCCCCTCTATTATCAGATGTAATTTGAGAAGTAAAAATAGTAAATGTAAATTTTACAGAGTGTAAAATACCAAATGACATCTGTGAGCATTCATGTTCATTGGATCTTTTGGGGAAGTGGAAAGACTACTCAGTTTAAGAATTTCATTTGTAGGTGCAAATCAGTGAGTACCACTGTATTTCAGTTTTCCCAGACCTTAAGGTTCTTGAGGCCTCTCATCTTTTGGATAGCTGCCATGGGTACTGTGTGACCTCTAGTGGTTAATGAAAGATATGCTCAATTTCCGAATTCAAGCTGATGCTTGAAAAAGTCTGGAATGTGTATTCTTATTGGTTTAATTATTTAATCCCTTTAAATCTATTTTTATTCAAAAGAAAAAAAAAAGTCATCTGCTTTGACTTAATCTTTTATGGTGTCACTTCCAGAAAAAGTGTTTTGCTAAAATCATTATTCACATGGATGTGTGTCTGAATGGCAGTACTCATAGATGCAGAATTATAGCAGCAGTTTTAAGAAACTTTTACTACTTTGGCTTGATTACAGTATCTTAGTGGATGAAACAGCTGAAACGAAGCATTCTAGACAAAGCCCTGTTTTGATTAATTTGTGTGTTGGATAGATCTGAAGAAGGGCTTTTCTGCCTTAAGAATGTATTTTTTTTTCCCCTCTAAATGCTCCAGTTAACTGTAAAAAAAAAAAAATGTTAATTTTTCCTACAAGCTTGGTCTTGTTGCAATCTTGAGATCATTATAACTGAGACAAAACCATCCTTACTTCCTCCCCGCCCCCCGCTACGGCAACTACTGCTATACGTGTTGGAAAGCTATTGAACACGAAACATGACTGCTTTTGTTAACTGTCGAACTTTTAAAATACTGAAGAAAGTGATGGATTTGAATTTATCAGAATCCGATCAGTTTTTAACCAGCAGACCTAACTCTGCTCAGCACAGTGTAACTTCTGTGATTACGCAGGCTCGTTCCAGGCCTGAGTTATCAAGTGAGCAGTAGTTCAGTTACTGCAGCAGCAATGTCACTTAAAAATTCCTTTTTTGTTGCTTGAGTCTCTTTCTCCTTTTTTTCTTTCCTTTTTTTTTTTTTTTTTTTTTTTTAAATTTTCTAATGGGTGTTTGACATCTGAGAATATTTAAAACTCTGCTTTGGTCTTTGCTGTTTTAGGAGACAATAGTAGACTTTGCTGCTCACAATATATGCGGTTTTACTTGGGTCGTTCCCTGGAGGAACAAGACTCTGCCTCTGCTTATACAGGGAGGCAAGCCAAAATTAGTTTTCTAAATGTTTTGGTAGATTGCTATCAATCAAAATCTGTTAAAATCATAATACTCTAAAAAATCCTTTTCTGCTTCTTTGGCCTTTGTATTGCTGACCTCCCTTTTTTTGCAGAGTTTGATTTCTTTTTTCCTTTTTTGTGGTAAAATTTCCATTTGTAAAATCTTTTTTTCATAAAACATTAAGATTCTTAAATCACTGGTAAAATGAGAATCTGTGAACATTTTAAAAAGGCGTTTGTCACAGTTTCTGAATTACAATGTTTAAGGCTGTGTTTAAGGCAAATTGCTGCACTTCTCTTGGTTTTCTCTTGCTTTCCTGTTTTTTTTTTTTTTTTTTTTTTTTTGTTAGCTTAGCTAATTGGCAAATCATAAAGTGTTCAAACCAAACAATTTCAAATACCCTATTTAATGTAAAAATGAACCTCTTCCAAGATAATCTTCCCATCAAGTTATTTATTACTACAGATCACTATTTTTATTCTGTTGATTTCCCTTTACCTATCTGTTCTGGGTAGAAAAGCTGATGGTAATTACTTTCATTGGCTGCTGATATTGTTGTTATTAGTTGATCTGGATGGAAAAGCACATTACAGAAATATGTAGGTGGTAACTTCTCAGGTGTACAAGTATCATGCAACATAATCTATGACACGTTTGATAGTTTTAGGAGAACAAGTTGCCTCTTTTTAGGTTTTGAATGAAGAACAAATTCAGTTACATGAAGTAAAAGCTATAAATAAGTTTTAAGAAAATTTGAGATCAAGATCCTTATGTGCAAGGGAACATAAAAAAGAGATCCAGTGCTATTTTTAGCTGTTTTGTGAGAGCCTCTCAAGTCCTAGTTCCCTCTGTCATTGCCAGCTGACTGATTACCATGACATGGGCTGGGGCCTCAGTGGATTAATTAAGATCTGAAACTGTTTTCCTGATAACTACTTATGTTTTGGATACAAGGTTTTGGAACTTGGCAGGGTTTCAGGCTCGTCCGAGAGTATAAAGAGCTTGCATAGACTGCAGATTCGTGGTTTGTTCCTGTATATTCCTTTTTTTTTCCAATAGTGCTATAGAAGTGAGCTGAATAACTTTTTTTCTTTTCTTTTCTTTTAAACTCTGTAATCCTGGAACCGTGTGGGATGCGCTGTCCGCTATCCAGATGCAGAACAACACGTACAAAGAGGGTGTTGTTAGAAAACCTTCAAATCCCTGCGTTTAAATATGACTCAGTTAATAGGAGTGCTCCAGATCCCTTGTTACGAGCATCCGAGACCAGGCAAAGACCTATGAGTTAAGCTTTCTGCTTTCTTATTAGAAGGAAAGACTGGATGGAAAAACGGCACTGGGAAGGTTGGGGATATGAGGGAAGGGGGCCACTCAGAGGGCAACCATTTGTCATGTTGCACTCTGTAGTGGGGAACGTATATAGCAGATGTGCCAGGTGTAGTGCTACTGGTGTGTGACAGGTCTGGTGAGCAAAACCCACAGTACCAACACTAGCAAAGCAAATTATTTGTAATCTGTTAAGATACCTAAGTAGTAAAGAAAAATTACGAATACAAGAAGAATTTCCAACAGTTAATTTTTGGATGTTATGTTTGAAAGCCGTGATCGATGATCGCTTTTCTTCTCTTGCTTTTCTTCCTATCTTTTGCAAGAGTTTGTTTTGAAATCCCTTGGGAATCTTGAATGTCCTCTCTGGTGAGAAGCTTTAAGTGCAAGCCCTCAGAATTTGTTGTGAAAACCTGATCCTGTTTCTTTTAAAATGAAACCAGACAAGCATGTAAAGAGAAAAAGCATGTGATGTGTGTAACAGAGCCTAGGAGATAAGAGCGTGTGGGTTCCTCTGGCAGTTGGGTTGTTAGAAGAAACTTGCCCCATCAGAACTGTCGTTCTGGAGCATGGCCAGCTGTTAACCGTGGTGGTTAGCTGTTATTATTAAAACTGTGGTCATAGCAGGGCGAGGTGGGTCATAGTGGGCGAAGTAGGCACACCTCGAGTTAAACAAAGAGTAAAATCCGAGCGGAGTGGTGTGGTAGTGAGAGGCTCGGCCATCGGAAGCCTTGAGTTCCTGCTTTCCTTTTCTTACTGAGGCTTGCTTGTGGAGATTGTGGTAGATGTGTGCATTAGAGTGCTTCCTACAGCAGCATAAATCATCGTGCCTTGGCGGCATTCGCTGCAATGGTGTTGGTTAATGGCCTCCTCTGTGCTGATTTCCAGTGCGCTGAGAGAACAGTTTCCCTCTCCCAGAGGCGGCAGGTTCCTTCCCTTGGCGCCTTGTCCTGGTGGTTACATCACGCGTGGTCATACCATCTCGGGAAGTGTTTTGTTATGGTGTTGAAATAACAGCATGTTGCCAGGAGGTTTTCAAATGTGACTGGTGATTTCTTTAATGTGAGCAAAATATTAGGCTTTATTTTGACAATTTTACAAGTTTATCTGATCTAAACTGAGCCGCTGTTTTTAATTCTGCCCGAGTAATTGTTGCTATAGCTCAAGTAAGAGTTAACACAATTAACTACACTTTTGGATTCCTAATGGTGTAGCTTCATGACCGGTTTTAGCTGATGTGAGGCGGTGGTGCCGTGAAAGGGGGTGGGCTCGCTCCCCCCCGGCCATGGCTCTGCTTCCCACCTCTCCCAGGCACCAGCAGTAGTTGTCAGTTGTGCCGAGCGAGGTCAGCACGCTGATCAGCCTGAAAACTAACCCTGCCAGAAAAAAAGGATGGTGGTCACGGAAGAAGGGGTAGAGACAAAGGTCTCTGGCGCGAGGAGCAGTCTATGGGCTGGGAGCGGCTTCTTTGTTGCCCAGAGCTGTGGATGTTATGTCAGAGCATGAGTCTCCCTCCGCAAAGCTGGGTGGGAATGGCCTTCGGGAGGACAACCCTGCCAGCTGAGGGAGCGAAATGGCAGATTGGGTGCCTGATTTGGCAGTGCACAACAGCACCCAGTGCAGAGTGGGAAGGAGGTGCAAAGGAAGGCAGGTCCTGGGTCTTGCTTGTGCCCACAAAGGGCTGGTGGTGACCCACAGAAGACTGGGTTAAGTTTGGCCAAATGCAGCGTGCTGAGCTGATAGGTTCTGCATGTATTCACCAAACTTCTCGCAGCTGGAAATACCCACTCTGCCTTGGTTGATGCTTTTGATCTGCTGTTGAAATGTAAGCACGCACCAAGGAGAGTGAGAAACAAAAGAGAATCACAGAATTGCAGAATGACTGAGGCTGGAAGGGACCTCTGGAGTCACCAAGTCCAACCCCCTGCTCCAAACAGGGCCAGTGTGCCCAGGGCCTGTGCAGTCTGGATCTGAGCATCTCCAGGGATGGAGATTGCACAGCTTCTCTGGGCACCTGTTTCAGTGCTTGCTGCCAGGGTGAAGATGTGTTTCCAAAGCCTAATCTGAATTCCTGGTGTTGCAACTAGTGTCAATGTTGCTTCTCCTCCCACTACCAGTCACTTCCCAGATCCCAGCTCTGTTTTTTCTCTGCCCTCCCATTAGGCCATAGAAGACAACAACAAGCTTCTGTTTTAGTCTCCTCTTAAAACCGAAGAAGCCCAGCTGTCTTGGCATGTCCTTGCATATCCTGTGCTCCAGTCTCCACCGTGCTGGTGGCCGTTGCTGGACGTGCCAGCTACACTCACACTGTCGCAGCCCCAACTGCAGGCAGCTGCCTTCACCATGAAGGCACACTCCTGACTCGCCTTCCAGGTGCTGTCCAGGAGGGATCTGCCTGTCCTTTTCTGCAAATCCGCTCAGCAGCCGGCTGGCACCCAGCCAGTATTGCTGCACACTGGTTATTCATTTAAAATTCTTGGTAGCATTCCCTGATTAGCAAGGAAGCAACATGCTTTTTTAAATAAAATCCCCACCTAACTTCTACTGCCTTTAGTATATATTTTTCTTGCAGCTTATTTGCTATTTGTGCAGGATTGTATACTCAAAATGAGGATGATGCATTTCAAAGGACGCTGTTGTCAGCTGCATGATGCCTTTCTAGGTTTAGCCCTTCTATTCCAATTAAGGGGGGGACCCCCTCCCAATACAAACTAGGGGGGGAGTGGGGAGGTGGGGGGAAAGGAATGCTTTCCAGACATATACCTACTGGCAGCACTTGATTTCAAAATGCTCATATTCCCAGCACATTAGCAGAAACAGAAAACTAGTGTTTTAGTACCCTTCAGTACTTGAAAGTACCTTTTAAGTGCTCTGCCACCGTTTTTGTGGAACGGTGACACTTGGCATGGCTTAAAACTTGCATTATTTTGTGCTATATAAGCAATATTTTGACACGTATTTTCAACCGTTACTGAAGTTCTGAGTGCATGGTCTCTGCTTTCATTTTAATACTATTAGAAAAAGTTATGGTTTAATGTTACAGAATTTGCTGATTGAAAATGATTTTATCTCATTTCCAACTAATGAGTTTGTCACCTTTGTAACAGCAACAAAGTTTTGTCCCCTGTTGCTCTGTGTGAGAGTGAGTGAGCATTTTGCTTTACAGCAGGTTGATTTTAATGTTTCTTGACAAAAAGGAAGGAAAATTAATTTTGATTATCTAAAAATATGTCCCCTGGCTCAAAGTATAGTTCTCAGATAGAAAGCAAGTGATGTTTTGCTTTCTCGGCAATTTCTGTTACTTGAAGCGTGAATTGATCATGGAGGTAATAGCACATGGGGAAAATCCAGTGGGAGCTGTCTGATTTCATATGTGTTTCAGTTCAAGCACTTAGTTCTTTTGATTTGTGGACTGTAATTTTCACTGACAGTATTAGTGGCTTTTAGAAGAACCGCCTCTGACAGATGACATCCATCTAACCAGCTGCTGCCTAATCTGACTTCAGGCTGCTGATTGCATTATCTGACTGATTTGAAATACAGTAAATATTAATGACTGTTCATCTGTTATTTAAAATAAGTAGAAAGTAGTGAGAGAGTGATGGTCACATTTCACGCTTCCGCTGTAACTTGCTTCTTGTCATCTGTTGTGATAGTATCAACTTTTGTGATGGACAGCTTTTCTTCTAGGGTAATTTCTTTGGGAAAACTCCAATGTCGTTTTAATTTTCCTTTTTTACACACAGCCTTTATTACTCTAGTTTTCAGTGTGGTCAGAAATAGTAAGATGTCTCGTGGTGTAAGTTTAAAACTGAAAAAATCAAGATCTTAGTTTCATTGTCAGTCTTACAAATATTACCTTTCAAATGAATTAGATGTAGTCAAGAAATGATTAATAAAGTTAAGAAAATAACAAAAATAGTATGTTATAGATTTATATTCAAGCAGAGCCAGAACTTCTTGTAGGAATATGGTGGTTTCAAAAAGTCTTTCCTCGAGCGGTTTCTGAAGCACAGGATAGAATTTATGACCAAAAGTTGGAAAGAAGTTAGAGCAGTGCAGAGCAGGATGGTGGTTATGGTTCTTCCTAATGATCAGAAAAAAATTTGCACAGGGGTTTGAATTTATATCTGCTGTATGCCATATGTATTAACATAAATAGTTAGAAAGCTTACTATAAACTTAAAAACTATTTATTGCTGTGCTGATCACCTTTAAGATGAGTTATGGAAAGTTTTCATAATACAATTTTGTACTTCATCTGTTAATGCTTTAAAAACCCCCACAAAACAAAACCCCCACAAAACAAAACCCCCACAAAACCAAAGCAACCCCACACAATTGTTTCCTGTTTCCTGAAAAGAAAACCCAAGAAAATTGAGGTAGCAATGACTCTACCATTTATTTGTCTTTCATTGCTTTCATACTGGTTTTACTGAGAGCAGGATCAAATGTGAAGTGTCATAACTTTGTGCTTGTGAGAACCGCAATGTCCCACAGTATGTCACTCTTGAAGTCAGTTTGTTCATTAAGGACTGTTCCAATTTTTAAAATATTACAAACTTGAAACAGTCCTATTAAGCTTCCTTAGATTCTCTTCTACAATCCTTGCTGTACTGAATTAGCTTCTCTTCTTCTATTAGTACTTTGGCATGCGAAGGCAGACTACATTGATTTCTTTGTTTTGAATATTAAGTCATTCTTGTTGCACATTTTTCATCAAAAATAGCTGTCATAAATCTGTCAGCTGTCAGAAATAGAAGTCAGCTTTGAAAACTTTTTAAATATTGCAATGCATTTTCATTAAAACAAGTTGTCAGCAGAGAACATATTTCTTTTTTTGACACCGTCATGCTGCATTGATGAATGACACCGGGCAGCGGTGTTTCACTTTATGGCACCAGTTGAATACAACACCAGCATTGGAGATGCAGGACTGAGACATCCATCTCTTCCCTATCAGCCTGCTGTAACTTAGCGTTGTGGGCAGGCGATGGAGCACTGACACCGGCAGTTGCTCACGGACATGGATAGATTTGCATTGGGGGCAACAGTTGCAGAGCGGCAGTGTAGTAGTTTCTTGTCTTCTTAGAAGGACAATGATGTCTTGATTCATTAAAAATGTTGATGCTTGCTGCTATAAAACAATTCACTGAGCTATTTAGTACTGTGCATGTAAAACTATGTTCACTTACTGAACTATCATGAATTCCTTTTTCTTCCTTCTTCCACGCTCTGTCAGAAGTTAGGTGGGCTGAATATAGACACTTATTCTGATGCAGATGAATTAAATAACTTGAGCATTGCCTTTGGCTTAATGTCTTGCAGTCAGATAACTTTTTAGTATTTAGATACCTGAACAGCTACATTTGGATTACGGAACAGGGAATTAAACCTTTTTTTTTTTTTTTTTTTCTCCTTTCCTGTCATACATCTTAAAAGAATAATAGCGAACATCTACTAATTAGTAAAAAACTCAAAATTTCAGTCCTTCCAGATGATAAAGTGGTGGTTTAGTAAGCAAATAAATTCTATAGTAAACTATTTCATTTTTTGGTTTACTAAGCAAATAAATTCTGTAGTAAACTATTTCATTTTTTGGTATGTAGTCATTCTTGTTGTTTACATAGCTTGCAAGTTAAAGGTTTGTGACTGCAGGCAGCAGGGTCCGACCAGAGTGGGGTAGGTCTTCAGGGCATTTCTGTCTAGCCCTTTGCCTCTTGGCTCTCTGGTCTCCATTCAGATACTCAGTCTTTCAAGTGGCCATCAAATGCAAAAGAGTGGGGGTATTTGCTAATATTTTAAAGTACTGTTCTGTAAAGATGCTATGGAGCTGGTGTACGATGCTTAGTGGTGCGAAGATCAGGATGACCATCTTGATGTACCCGTTCATCCCTTTCCTCACCCCTTTCCTTTTTCTGGCTGCCAAAAAGCAACTATATTTTCATCTGCCAAAATAAAAAAATAGGCTGTTAAGTGTATGCTCGCTTTACTTTTATTGGGAGGAAAAGTGTTTGACTAGCCCCTCTGAAGGTATTGCATTTATCTTATAGAAAGGTAAATGTTTCCTTCAGATTTTTTAGGACCTCTTAGATACCATATGGATATTGAATCCAGGTTAAACAAATATTTGGAACTACTCTTACCTGCTTTTAATCGTTTCCAAATGTAACGGCCTGGCGATATGGAGCCCAGATAGGCTACTTCTAAATCGTTCCTGAAGTTGATTGGTACGTATTGATGTACTCAGTGAATTTATGGGTTGGTAACTCTGCAGAGATTAACACATTAATCTTTTGCTGCATTTTAGTAAACACTTCATTATTCTCATACCCTGAAATTGAAAACCTGTTGCAGATTTGGACCTAGCTTGTCTTAACGCTCATATTGTTTAGATCAGTGTTTGGGTTGGACTTATAAACTGTAGCAGCTGTATCTCATGCTTTGATCAACCATAAAAAAATTCTTTAGATTTATGGATTTTGTTTCAAGTTTCTGTTATAATCCTAAAATTGTACCATAGGAATAATAATCTGAAGAAAAAAAACCCTTTTAAAAAATATTAGTTATATTAGTTTCTAAAATGGAGCCTGAATTTTTAAGCAATTTTTTCTTTCAATTTGTTTTCAAGTTTATCTTTCCATCACTACTTATTTTCTTAATTCTACTGCTAGAAAAACTGGTTTTACAGAGAGACTGAAGTGAAAAGGCATATGGCTTTTTATTGCTGTTGCGGGAATTATTCTTGGAGCCATGACAAAATTGGGGGGGGGGAAGCAATAGGATTTTTTTGTTGGTTTTACCTTCTGCTTCATTATGTGTTTAGTTCAGAAGATAAATCAATAGCAACATGTGTAACAGTGAATGAATTTAATGGAAGAAGTTTGGGAGCAGTAAATTAGTGACACAGCAACAAGCCTCAGTGTAGGCAGAATTAAGGCAGTACCTTTCAAAATTTTTTTTAATAAAACGTTTTAAGATTATAGGTGATTAAAGAAATTAAGAAATAATTTCTAGATTTTATAAAAAGAATTTCAGTACAGTATATAAGCGTAATTTACAGAAATCCCAGTGATCTAACTGTGGTAAGCTGTAGATACAAGTCCAAACATAATTTTTATTCAGCTTGGAAGGTAAATCTCATCTATGTAGAAGCAGTTATACTTAATTACAATATTCTGGTTAACAGAAATAGACATTGTGTGGAAGAAAATGAGTAAATGAATCTTCGGATTTTCTAAGTTGCACATAGGACTGTCCTTTCAAAGAGCAGCCGACTAGTGTTCAACAGGAGAGTCTGTGGCACATAGTAGTCTGGCTTGTTCAATAAATCCCTTTTTGAAAAAGAAAGCAGAGCAATTTTAAGAGTGAAGCATGAGTCAGGAGTATTCGAATGAGAGAGGACAGGCAGATTTCTCTCCTGGAAGTCAGCGGAACAGCCAGAGGACCTCTAGGGAGAAGTGACGTTTCACCCCTTCTGCGGCTGGCTGTGTTTTGGCTCTGTCACAAGCACCCTGTGTGACTGTGGGCAAGTCTGTTTTGGAGAAATTGTTGGTATGACACACATCGGTAATGAGGAGAAGGAATGTGGTATGGCCAGCTCCGATTTTGTTATACAATACAACCGCATGTAAGCAGGAGTGGGGTCTGAGTTAGCAAGGAACAAACGTGAAGGAAGACCTTCTAATTGATTGCTCTTCTTACGTGCTGATGTTGTTATGACTCTGATCTTGTAGGGAGGGGTTGACGTGTTTTCTGTCTCATAAGATATGTTTGTTAATGTAAGTCATATTTCATAAATCTGTTGGAGTTCCTCTGATGGGATTAGGATGATCCATTTGATATTTCTTGCTTGGATTTCTGAAAGGTGTTTGACAAGGTCTGTCTCCAAAAGCTCTGAAGAAGACTTAACAGCCATGGTATAAGAGAAGAAGTTTGTCTATAGATAAGGAAAAAAAATAAAAACAGGAAATAGAGGGGAAGGATAAATTCCAAGGTTTTATTGTCAACAGCAGAAGGTCACCAGCAGGTTTTTTCAGAGATGACTGCTTGAGACTTGTTCTCTTAAGCAGAACAATAAATGAGCTACAGAGGGAGGCAGGAGATGGCAAAACTGAGGGATGATCCTAAGCTGTTTAGAGTGGTAGAGACTGGGTCTGCCAGTCTTTCATGTTTGGTCCTCAGAAGATTGAGTAATGGGAATTACAGTGATTAAACTG
Organism: Nipponia nippon; assembly: GCF_047370975.1. NCBI lineage: Eukaryota > Metazoa > Chordata > Aves > Pelecaniformes > Threskiornithidae > Nipponia > Nipponia nippon. Next base: position 152,402,890 of record NW_028262290.1, on the reverse strand, counting down.
AGTTCAGTTTAATGTTGAGGATTTGTAGGGTTTTCTCTCCCTTTCCAGTTTTATGTATGAAGTAATGAGCTTTGAGATAGCCGTTACAACTAAGGACTGAGATCTTGTGCTTACAGTTGATCGCTTAAAAGTATCTCTGTGCTCAGTCGCATAGGATGGTATAGATTTTTTTTTTTTAATCATTTTTTCATCACAGATTGATGCTTTGTAATGCTGACTTCTTTATGCAGGCTTTCTGTAGAAAAAAAATACTTCATTTGCTAATGGTATATCAGATACATTTAACTTCCTGTGTCAGCATCAATAGATGAATATGTAAATTATACGTTTATCTTTAAAAATGTAAATTTTTACTTTCTATTTTTCTAAGATTGTACTACTGAACTGGCTATGGGGATTTTAAATGCTGAAGATGTTATTTGTGGATTTACAGTATAGGACAATATTCAGCATACTTTTATTAAGTGACTAGTCTATATAGTACTTTTAAATTTATATCGTTATTTACAACAGTGTGAATTTTTTCATAGCAATTTTAAATTATTTTTTCTAATTGTATTAGAGTTATAATTGTTACCGATAAGATGGAGAGATGTTCCTACTGTTTAGTGATGTAGCAGCATGGAGATGTGTTCACGGAGTGTAAATTGTTTGTATTCTGTTTATAACCTGATGGGGGAGTACTCCTCTATCTCAATATTTATAGTGAGGACTAAATGAATAATAAAAGAGGACTGCAGTAATTCAGTTTTATTTTCTTAAAACCTAGAAAGATCTGAAATAGGCAAGGGAATGTTATTGGGGTAATGGCACTGGTGATACAATGAGAAGTACCTCCCTGTTCTTGCTATCCATTTTGAACCTAGCATTTGTAGTATGCCTCCTCTGTAATTGTCAAAACAATTCTTAATATTCATCATTAAATTCTATTAAAACGTTTTCAGATAGTCTGTTTTGCCTTGTTCAGGCACTTGCAAACGGGATGGTAACACATCATCTGAGATGTCCCTCCCTGAAGGCAAACGTTAGCTACTGTGAGGCTCCTCTCCTCGCTCTCTGGTGAAAGTTTCAGCTTTGAAATCTCCTGGGGGAGCAGCTGTAATTTGGGCTCCCTGAGCCGTGCCTTGGTGGAACCACTCTCAGGTTATCAGCTGCTGAGGGAGCGTAAGCACATTAGTGAGCGGAGCTAAAGTTAGCTTCTGCGAAAGCCTCTGCAGCCATATTTCCAGATGCTGTCGAAGGTCCAATTTAAAAAAGTGTCTCGGGTGCCTGAATGCCTAAATCCCTTGACTTTGACAGAGTCCAGACATCTTACCCAGTGCTGTGAATGTGTTTCTCAGTAATGATTAAATTGTAGGAGCATGCTCGTTATCTGTGTGGCCGATTCTCTCTCACACCCCTTCCTGGTAGCAAGCCTGGTCTCGGCGTGCCGTCCCGGCTGCTCCTCTCGCTCGCCTCTGTCCCGTTGGCAAAGGAGCCCGAGGAGCCCATGCAAAGCTGGGGGTTGGAGTAAAACGCTTTTCATGAACAGCGTGCAATTAAGTGGGGGATAATGCAGGATTAGGGCTCCTGTCGCTCTGGGCCTTTTCTGTTGGCTTTCCAGTCAGCTTGCCTGTGTTGTCTTTTGTTTGAGTTCAGGCCAAAATAAAATGGTATCCAGCCGCCCTCGTTGATATTTAATCTCCTTTGGTACTTTGGCATGTACGTGTTCCAGGATTGGATTCCTCCGGTTTGTCTTGTCAAATAAACATCAGCATTTAAGGAGGTTAGCTGGGTAAAAGTATTAGCTGAATTACCTGCTCCTCCATGTTAACAGTGCCGAAGCTGTTGCAGGTACCACTCAATTAAACTGGGAAAATTGTATCTTCCATTGAGTGGGTACAGCTATGTTGAAACTTCAAGTGTGTTGAGCTGCTTAGGTTAAATATTTCACTAAATCTGCTGAAGTTATTTAAATAATTGTTGGAAATGAATCATTGCTTCAGATGTTTTTAACAGCAACTGAAATGGGTGCACGAAAAAAGTAAAATGTAGAATACAAGAAATGTACAAATTATGAAAGGGATGCCAGTTTATCCTGTTCTTCGCCCTTCAAAATTTTAATAATGGCATATTTTTATGTGGAGTTAATGAGCCCTGAAAGGAAATCAGAATAGAAACTTAAGATCATACTTATTTTTATTTTTGTTTTGAATAAACATTGGGAACTAGTATAGTTTTTAGTTGCATTTACATGTTTCTCAAGAACATGGTGCAAAGTTAAGTGGCATGGAGTTTTTATCTCAAAATATGCCCTTATAGTGTATTTTTTTTCCTTTTTATATTTCAGTATTTGCCCTTTTAAGGGAATATATATAGCTGTAGTTTCTTATGCTCTGGTAAATTTTATGCTGTAGAAATCTGATGTGGAGTTCACTGCATACCATGCATTAAATGCTTTTGTATAGATAGCTTGCTTTTCAGCATAAAACATTAAGTGCTTTGAGATCTATTACTGAAAGATTCTGCGCGGGAGCTGGGTAGTGATTTGTTATGGCACTGAATATGACACATTACAGTAGCGCTTAGCAAAATCTCCCTCACTCCATTTATTCCAAAATAAAGCTCTTGTTGATAAAAATAGCTTTTATTCAAAGTACAGAGTTTTACACAGTTCTTAGAGCTGGTTTTGTGGTAAATATTAACTGGTAAGTCATAATTTGATCTTTTATGTTTAGTTCATTCATTCATTTGAGGAATGTTAGCTAAAACTGGGATCCTGCCATTGCAGGGGCATGCCTGCTCTAATGATGCAACCCTGAAGAACAGATCCTAATCTGAAATTTATGTATGTATGTTTGTGTACGTATGTATACACATACAGGAGAATGTTACATCTTATTTGAGTAGAGAGTGCTTTAAGTCTGCTAGTGTTAGTGAGAGAGGTTCCTTGTTCAAAATTCACCTGCGGCTGTACGTCGGTTGAGTTAGGAACTGTACCTGTGACGTTAACATACTGACTTTTTTGTTAGTATTGCAAAAGACAAAATGTCATTTTTGCAAGATCTTGGGCATTATTTTCTGATGCTTTGGGGTTACCTGCTATACAGGTAGTGCGTATAAATTGTATGAAAATTCGGGTGGTTTATATTTTTAGACAAGCCTAAAAGTTCTTTATAAAAGCTCCTTTTTCATGGCATATCCTTCAGGCAGGTGAGCATAAGCTCAGTGCTCTCACAACTGTTCTGCAGCATCTGGTTTGAAACCTGGGGGTGTGCGGGCTGCCAGGGAGCTCGCAGGCGGTGCGGCAGGGAGCTGCTCCCGCCATTTCAGACCTCTGCGGCCCCGAGTTGTTGTTCATAATGAATATTGTCTTTCTGTTCTCAGCATGTGTGTAATAAATGGGGGGAAAACTATTTGAGAATGAACTACAGACATGTACAGGTCATCACAGCCAGGTGCTTAATTATTGTCATTAGGAAGCATTTGGAAGTTCCTGGTGTGCACTTTTAGACACATAACAGTAACTGAATCCCTTTGGATTTTGATAGATTTGTCCATTGTATTAAAGGATGATTAAAATGATTAGAGGCACATTATTGAAGCATTAATTTTCTGAACATCTTTATCAAGAAGAGGTAATAATTATAGTCTACTTGATATGTTATACACATCATACTCCTTTTAGCTGATTTTTTTTTTCTGCAACTGTACCGGATTTTAATTAACATACTTGAAAACAAGTATGAAAACTTGTGCATTTATAATTATATCTTCAGTAGCAATATTATTGTGCTTTCAAAAAGGTATATTTATGATACAAAAAGGGCCTAGAATTAGGGTCAGTTATAATAATCCTCAAGAAAATACTGGGGTTACATGTGAAGCAGATGGCATTCTTTTTTAGTGGGGAAGAAAGAAGCAGCCTGGATGAAAGGAAACTTTTCTGTGTGGACTCAGGGCTTTGGTATGAAATGACTCAGACTGAACAAGGTGCTTTCCACAGAGTCATTGACAGAGAGCGAACCAGAATAACCCACTCATCGCTCTCTATCAATGCTTTGAGCCCAGAAAACTTCTATTTTTTCATCTCGTTTTAAAAAACGTGTCTTTCCTTGCATGGCTTATTTGCCATTCTGTTCTTTCCTGTTTCAGAGTAGTAAGTACGTACATGGAGACACTAGCTACCTCTTGTGTTCAATCTTTTTAATTACACTCACGAACTTTTTCTGATTTTCTTTTTTTTTTTTTCTTTTCCCAAAAGGCTGGGTAACTGCTTGTTTTTATTGTTAGATTTAAAAATTTTTCTGAAAGATTAAAATTGGTAGCAGCAGTGTTTTACTATTCTGCAGAAAGGTAGATGAAGCAATATTTCTACCTGTATGTTTTTTAGTGAGATACATTTCTTTTTTTTTTTTTTCTGAAGGCCTAGTTATGGAAGAGCTGGTCTTTATTTTGCGTTGATGAAAATCAGTAAATGTTAAGGAAATAAAAGATCTGAATTCACTAACCTTTTTTTTTTTATTTTCTATTAAAATGTTGCAAAATCTGTAACTTATTTCGGGATATGTTGGTCACTATAAATGAAGATGGATAAAATAACCATAGGTGCATTTTTATGGCATGCATTTTTTAGTGTATGTTCAATAGATAATAAAAAGCAAATGCAAACAAATGACTGTGACTGTTAGATTTTTTTTTTTTTTTTTTTCCAGGCATTTGGGAAATTTTTCTGTTACATTTAAGCTATGTTTAGGGAGAATCTGGCCTGCTAATTTGTACTACTAGTGTATCTGTTTTGTCTTAAAGGATTCAAATATGATTAACTTCTGTAGAAGGAACACATTACAATGCTGCAAGGTTTTAGAACATATTATAGTATGATCTAAGCTATTGAAATCAGATCATTACTGGAAAACTTCAAAGTTCTATTTTCTCTTTAGGAAGACACTGTTACAGGGTAGGGCTCTTCAACCTGCTTGATTTGTGGTCTCCTAGACATTTTCCAGTGGAGCCTCAATACCCTTTATTAATTTCTGAATCACTTCTTTCTACTTCTCCACTTATTCCAACCATTGGAGACACATTAGATGTATGAATCTCTTTCGAATCTCAAATTAAGAAAAAAAAGAATTAGAATTTTTAGAGTTTTTGGAGGGCAAAGACTACTAATTCTGAATGATCTGGGGTGATAACAGTATCGTTGCTAAAGTAATTCCATAGCATGTTTATCTTGTTAATCAGCCAATTTGAAAAGAAAAAAATATTGCTTTATTCCTAAGTTAGTTGTCTGCAGAACAGGAGTATGACTGGCATCAAGTGTAAATTTATTGCTTGAATTCCAGCATTGTACTTGGTGCAAACCAGTAAAGCTGCAGACATGTGGAAGTTTAAAAATAAATATCTGTGAGTATGGTGGTGTGACATAGTACTTCCCACTGCAACTGTACAGTAACACGTCACAGAAAGAGGGAAACGTTCTGATGTTTGTTTAAGTGTTGTGTTTGGGGATTTCTGTTAAGCTTTTGTTCATCCACATGTGTGTCAACATGAAGATGGGCTCTCTGTAAGTCAGTTTTTTTCAGTGGCTATCTAGTGTCAGCTGTAAGTGGGAATGCAAAATATTAATACTGTGCAGCAGATGCCACAACTATAGGGACTTCTGAGTGCTTGACTGCAGTCTCCTCCATAACGTTTTAATATTTTTGAACACAGTGGTCCCTGTTCGTATACGAGATGGAGTTCTCAGATGATAAAAGCTATTCAATCATTTGATTCCCCCTTTATCCTTGAAGTTCTTTTCGCTCTTGGATGCTTTTGCTTTTTTATTATTGACAGGTAGCTGAAGGAGATTTTTCATTCTCTAAGTAGTTCAGTTGACCCCTGAAATGTTTTTATCTACGGTGTAGCCGAAATGTAGTGCAGAATAATTCTGCTGAATCTTTTCTTTCTGTGCATTTTAAAACACCAGAGATGCTTGTAGAGAGACACAAGGAATAGTTTGTTTCCCATGTCAATAAATTGAGTTCCATTAAGTGCACTATTTGCTTTTAAGAGATCTCCCTTCTAGAGCTTTATTTCTTACAGCATTTTATGTGTTTCACAGATTTATACCATTATGCAGACTTGTATATATTTCACATTGCCTTGGAATAGGCTTTAAGTGTTGTTATTTTTCTAAATACTAATGCACTTTTCTTCCTTATGTTATCACAACAGCTAGTGAACCCAGATGCCATTCTTTGGGAGTTTCGATTTTCTGGTAGTTGGTATCCTTGGCTCGTATTGCACAGTTTGGCTGAGGGTGCCAAGCAGTTGAGCTGTCTCACTTGTTAGGTTTGTCTGGATACAGTTTGCTTATGGGTTTCCCGCGATTTGTCTGATGTGTGCAAGTTTTGGAGTTTATTTGTGCACAAGATCCAGTGCAGATCCCTTATGAGACTTGTATGTGGACATTTATTTAGATGAGAGGAAAATGGCTTAACACTTCCTTCCAGCTGGGATGTGGAAGCAGTGAGCTTCCCTCGGGTGCTGCTCTCCTCCGAGCATTGGCAGGGCAGGACAGAGATGCCTCACAGACCGATCAGATCACGCAACTGCTGATCTTAATACTGCTAAATGACACCAGTTTTGCAAAATGTACGTTTTCAAATACATACATTTTCAAATTTTTATTCACAGTGAACAGTTTACACTTGGACATGGTTAGGTGTTTGCTTAAAAACACTGCATTGCAGGCTTAGTGTTTTTCTTCATTTAAGAAATTCACTCAGGTTTTGTTTTGCTATATTAAGTATCTTGGTCTGAATTTAAGGGAGGGAAGTGGATGTCTGCTGTGTGCACGTGGCTCTGGTAGGGAGGCTCCTGGCCAAGCTGCAGAGACAGCATTTATGCTCCTATGAATCTGTCTCCAGTAAATGCTGCTCATCTCAAAGCGATATCTTTCCCTAGAAGACAGTGCTTTTTTTACTGCTGGGCAAGTAGGTAAAGTCACTTCAAAGGTGGGGGGGAGAACAATTCACTCTTGTTTTATATATTTAGGAAGCTACTGCTGCTTTTTTCACTTTCCCCACGTTAAACTGTTTTATCTAATTCACGATATTTCAAGTTGTTATTCTAGACAGTCACTTAAATAAAAATAAACAATTTAAAATACATCATTAAAAAGTATGTTGTGCCCAAAATGGAGTCAGTGATGTGTCCCACGGGACGGGGAAATGAACCTTACGATGTTATGGACAATTTAAAATGGGAAAATTTAATTATAGCAGGAGCGTGCAATTACTGAATGAGGTATGGGAGACATGGGAAATGTTCCCATCTAAATAATGACCAGAATGTGCTTGTTCTAATAGTATTCCATAACACATTTAGGGCCCTAGGATTACAAAACTTTCAGGTTATTAGAAGACGATGATAATAGTGTGTTTTATTACCAAATTACTGCCATACTCTCTGAGGTATGAAGTGATATTAATGACCGTTTTCAATAAGGAATAACATTTTGCAACATCAGTAGCATTTAACCATATTAAAATATGTTGCGTTGTGCAGTAAAGCCCTGGGGTACAGAGATGAAAACTAAAGAGTTTAATTTTGAGATGCAGTTGGGAAATTATTTGGACATTCAGAAAAGCTTTAGGGTAAAAATACATTAATGAACTACAGTTTTAAACTATTTGCAATAAATAAAAAGATGCATCTGTAGTACCTGGCTGTAATTTTGGTTTATAAAAATGTTAAAATCAGTGCATGACCTACATTGTTTAGTGTGCTGTATAAAATTTCAATTATCTAGGTGTCTGTTAAATCTAGAAATGAACCAATAAAAGAGAAAAATAGTACCTATATGTAAGTGAATGCTGGGTGGAATGCATATTAAAAATATTTTTCAGAATGGAGGCATCTTTATAGAATAGATGACAAGAGAACATTCAGTTTCTCTAGTAACATCTTCTTTTAATGAGGAGCTCTCTGTTCATACAATTTACCAACAGCCATTCTTTACAGATTTGTCTGCCTCTTTTTCTGTAAATATTGCAATATTTGTTTTGCCAAGGTCAGATGCTCAGACTTGGTGGCATTATTGTCATTGATCTAATCAACTATAACTCTCATACCATCTGGTTAAGTTATTATGTTAATTCCAAGTAAATAAGTTAATTTCAGTCACTCAGAACTGCCAAAGAGGAAATTTTATGATGTCAAAATATGTCTCTGAAGCTAAATAAACCCTCTGTACATATTGTATGTTGTGGAATGTTGTAAAAACTAAAGATGCATTTTCCTGTGGGAGCATCATTTTCATTTGTTCAAAACAAATCTGAGTTTTATTTAGAGCCATAAAAATATGGAAATTATATTGTGGTTTTATAGTAACTATAAAATACCATAACATATTTGTAAGTTACCATCTTGCTGTTGAGTCAGCAATTGAAGTATTGCATATGATATACATACTGATTGTATATGATATCATTTTATGTTATACAAGTGTAGTTAAATGGGCGCAATAGGATACATTAAGGATGGGTTTACAGCCATGACCTTGTATTTAATGTCAGATGTGGAAGTATCAGAGTCGCAAAGCTTGTCACGGGTCTGTACAGAAATAATGGGAGGAACTTGCTTTCTGTTGACTTAGAGCCTTAGTTCTCCTTAAAGATATGAAAGTTAAATCTGTTCCTCAGTTCTGTGCTAGATCATGGCGGCTTCAGTTCTGCTCTTCCTTAACGTTCAAAGATCCTGATTTGAGTGCTGAAAATTCAAGAGGTTACTTTTTAAAACTTGTTAGGAATGTTAGTCATGAGAGTATCATTCTCATGATACTGCATGAGAACGTGTCTTCGAAAATTGAAGCATTTGGGGTTTAAGCAAAAACCAGTGTCATGAAACTCTGAATTAAAATCACAAAAGTTGGGTGAAATTTTAGAGATGGAAAAAACTGAAATTTTACTTAGGACTTGAATGCGTCCTGGTTCAGCTCCGATTTGATGTGTATCTGTCTTTTTTTGCCGTACCGTTTTGAAATATATCAGTTTGTGGCTCTTCTGCAACTTGGGACTACTCTAGCCATCAGTCTATTGCTTATCACAAAATTATTCTAGTATTTAAGATTAAAATAAAAAGTTTTGTTCTAGTCATAAATAAAAACTTTGCTAGACTATGCCAGATAATAAAATCCAGAGTCCCATGAGTCTTCACGGCTTAGAGCTGTAGGGCACAGAAGAGATGATGTCTGGTAGCTTTGATATTGTAGCATGGCCTTGGGAGCCGTTGTGTCTAAATGAATGGAGTGATTTGAAAGTCTCTCAGGGAAGGATTAGTGTCTGGTGGCACAGTATGCAAATTGCTTGCTTGGTAACATGGCATGTAATGCAATTTGAGATGGAGTTTTAACTAGTCCAGTTATATGCATATAAACTTAAAAGCAATATAGAGACTTAAATGCTAAGCTATTTATGTTGCTCTCATGGTTTAAGATTGTGTATTTGACTGGATATTGTTTAAATAAAACCAAGGTGACATATGGAAGTGCACATTTGGATTAAATGGCTCTTGTAAGCACTGATAAAAACTTGTTATTGGTAAACAATAACAATTGATAAATGCAAAATGCGTGGTGTTTTCTGGTGCCAGAAACTAGCAAGTGAGCTCTTTCTTCCCGTTCTGTATTCAGAAGTGCAGTTGCCTGCCACGCCGTACACAAGGAGGAGGTATGGGCCGTCTTCTCCTTGCCAGCTGATGGGCCTTGCTTGGTTGGGAATGGTCCCTGGTGGGGCTGTCCTAGTTTTTGGTGTCCTCTAATGGCACAAGGAAAGTTCTGAGCTTTGATGTCTGTGGAGCGCAAAGTACTGTTCGTTTTGTAAACTGGCAATTTGTGGCAAAATCATCAATGCATGCTATGTTTTCCTTCATTAATGGCTTATAGAAATGGTATCAAGTTTGATTTATGATTTTGTAATGATTTGTCGAATAAGAGCCTCAATTATCATTTAGGAATGCTCTGTGAATGCACAGGCAGTTATATATATATGTATGTGTGTATATGTATTTATATAACCATGTTTATATAGACATTTGTAATGTATTCACTAGGACAGATCTGTTCTGTGCTTATGTGCGTTCTAGCCTTACTTAAACTCTCTTGCTCTGTCGTGTCTTCAAACTCTTGCGCTTTCCAAGGGTCTAAATCCATCAGTGATTCAGGTGCAGTTTTCTAAAAGAGAATATTGTCAATTTGAAAATCACATTTAAATTTAAAAGATTGTAAGTGTGCAAATAATAAAAATCTAAAATTATTTAAGCTAGAAGGATATTTTTTAATGTATTTTGTTTGACTGGCTTTGAATAAAATGCATCATGTCTCTGTGTACATGTTCTCCATATTTCACATAAAAGAGGTGTAGTAACAAAGCCACTATTTAATCAAACCAAAATAGATGAACCATAGCTCAACTGTGTGAGGCAGGGATGAAGGCAGTTGATTGAGTCTAGACCTTTCTAAGGGTTTTTATGATGATCCCCCTCTTCAGGAGGGAGACCCTGTATCTTCACAGGAGATACTTTTTTTACTTACTTTTTTTTTTTTGGTAACTTCACGCAAAGAGGAACCACTTTTTCTGTACTCCTGTATGGGCCGAGTGCACTTAGACCCCTCCTCTGTTCTTTCTGGGTCCTGGAGAAAATGCTCTAGGATATTGCAGATTTGGTCAGAGAGTCTTAGCTATTTACTTTCTAACAGGAAAAGAAAGATGATGGACTTAAATCTGTGTAGCAAAAAGGAATCTGCCAGCAGGAGAAGGTGGTTGCTGTGCCTAGTGACAGGAAGAAAATGGGAGCTGTAGAGGGCAGAGGGGCTGAAGTGATATTACTCCTCCCCAACCTCCGAAACAGAGACCAGAAGCAATTTGAAGAGTTCTTCATTTTTTTGGACTTGTTCTTTTTCTCCCTTGCCCCTGGACAGAGCGAGCTGTGGCTTGGAGTTGTGGTTGGGCTTCCCCCACATTACAGGCAGTGTGGGAGCCTGCATAGGGAGAAGGTGGGAAAGGTAATCCCCTTCCGACAGTCGCTGCTGTGCACCGCAGAGCCCTGGCTGATGCCAGGACACCCAGGGCGGCTCTCTGCTCGCCATGCTGCGCTGGAGGCCACGGCTGGAGAGGAGCAGCAGTCCGGTGTTGGCGAGGCTGGTTTGGGCACCTGTACCTAGCCTAGAAGAAGGATTTTGAGAAATGGAAATATTTACTATAGTTTTAAAAGCATGCCAGAGACTTCTGAATTTTCTTGTTTATAAAATCTAAGTATTCTTAGTTGTACTGCAGCCAGTGCTTCTCTCACTGCAGTTGTTATTTAGACCCTGGGAGCACAAGCAGCCTGTTGTTGTTTAATTTACTGGAATAAGTGTAATTCTTTAGTGAGTAGTTGAAATTACTAGGTATAGCCAATCACATTAAATGGCTCACAAAGTGACGTATAAAGCTTTGGTCCAAAGCTTATCTTTTTGTTTTGGGTTATCAGAAGATTCCTCCCAATATTCTGCATAAAATTCTATCTGTTTAATATCAAATAGATCTCTGGGTTTTGGGGCTTAAATGGTGACATCCTTTTCAAAATACTGCTTGTGCGGCTGATTTGTCAGTGCCGGGCTTGGCCGTGTAGCTCCATTTTCAGTCTGCGTGGAAGATGCACTAACTGTTCAGCAGAGGTCACTGTAACTTTGTGGTTGAGACATTTTATCAAAATGTAGTACTGAAAAATATTAATACTAGGACTAGGAAATTCTTGTGCCTGCATTAGCTTTGAAATGAAACACCATGAATTTTAAGAAAGATCTTTATTGTGGAAATAGAAAGTGGAGGTGATGATAAGATTTCAAGGAAACTTGAATAGCCTTAAGAAATGTGGCATATATCCAGAATTTCATCATCTTTATTATCAAGATTTATCCAAATGATGACTTTTTTAGGAGTTCCTCCTCCTCCTTCCAAGATGTGTCACTCCTCCCTTCCCCCCGAAGCCAGGTGTGTCGGTGGTCTGCCCTAGTGCAAATGCTTACACCTTCCTGGAGTCTACTGGTCCTGCACTTAAAGGCCACAAAATGAAGTCAAAAAGGAGTGTGTCTTTCCTCTTTGTTTTGTGCCTTGCTAAAGGCAGCACTGAAATCTTTCTCCTTCATAATTCAGTGACTGAATTAGTTTCTAAATGAATTGCATTTGCTGTTCTAAAAGCAATGTTGATCTGCAACTACTTTTTGGGTGAAACAGAAGCTTATTCTTCCAGAGACAAGAATCCATGTTCTGGACTACTGCCATAGTAGTCATCTTGCAGAGAGGTGATACGTGCTCCTCGATGTGCAATATTGTGATCTCTCCAGTAAAGGGGACAGTGGAAAAGAACAGGACACCTCCCCCCCCCATCTATATGAGTCCTATCTGGTATTGGATGTGAGAGCTTCAGTTTTCTGACGTTACTGTCTTATCCCAACTGTCCCACCTGGATCCTTTATGGTGCTGCTTATATTTTCCACAAGCCATGTATCTTCTAACAAAGATGACAGCTGTGAGCTCCATCTGTTTTCCAAACTCGGTACGTTTTGTCTTGTTCCCTTCATCATCGCAATAAGCTTTTTAAGCTGTATGGCAGCAAAGTAACCTTTTGCTGCTGTTTTCCCCCTAGACTGTGTACCTCTTAGCCTGCCATTGTGGTGGGGGGATCAGTAGCAGTCCTCATCATCTGCTGTTCGAGAATGTCCATTTTCAAACAAACTAAACCAGCCATAGAGCTTCTGAGAAATGCTGGTTTAAAGCTTTTTGTTTGCCTGCTACCGATTATAGCCGTGAAAAGTAGTCCTTGGGAGAAATCTCAAAAGCCACCCTTCTTCTAAAGACAACTTCCGATTTTGATTAACCAGGAAGTTAATGAGGCTTTCGAGTCTTTTGGATTTTTTACTTGATCTTAGTTCTTCAAGGGCTTGTGTAATCTTATTATGGAAATAGTGCCAACAGATGTTTGCAATTTTGCATCCACTGCAGATCTATCACTGCATAGGCATGGGAGACTCTGGAAGTTGATTAGCGGAGAAAAGCGGGTGGAGTTAGGTTGTCGCTAGGTGTTTGGATGGCACAAGAAGGAGCTCCACTTTCATTCAGGAAAATATAGGAAGGAGAAATTCATTTAAGTAAGTGGAAATTATGTTTGTGAAGTTTGCACTAGGAGTCTTGTTAGACCAGCAAATAGAGCCTTGTCCAAACATGTATTTTCATTTTCTGCTGTCCCTTTGTCACTTTGCAAATGGTTTTTGTGCTTGTGCTCAGGTGAGGCTGAGGTGAAGTAAACTGGAAATCCAGCATGGTGAACCTTGCAATAAATCACACATGTATTTATGACTTTGGAAACAACCAATTTTGGCAGCTGCCAGAAACAGGAGCTGTATTGTTAGTTATGTGCCTCTGTGTGGTCCTGTGTCTTTTCAGTTGTATTCCAGTTCAGCCATGATTCACACTACCATATTTTGAAAGCCAAAAAACCTCCCCAGAGTGCACTGGGTCTGGAAGGACACATAGTGGTCAATGGCATTTCTGTGTTCCTCCTCCATGCTGTGGTGAAGTCTTTTGAGTATGCCTCACTCCCAAAGAAGCATCTGGAGTGAAGGGGTCGGTCTGCCCCACAAAACAAGGAATTGTGGCTCTGGCTTTGGCAAGGACTTGGGAATCCAGGCACAACCTGCAGTTACAAGCAACCTCTGCGGGTGGGGCCCTGATGGGAGGATGGGAGGTTGTAGCCAGCGGAGCTGGAGATGCAAGTCTCAAGCTCGATCCCCTGCTGAAGGACACAGGTACCGAAAGGCAGGTGTGTGCAGCTAGGATCAGAGCAGGAGTACTGATGCTTCAAAATACGGGTTTTGAAAATAGCACTGTGGGTGTGAAGCTGATGTTCTCTTTGTTCTTTTCTCTGCAGGATAATGAGGCAAAGTCAAATAAGCCAAAGTGCAATAAAAGTACTGGGTTAAAGATGTGTGTAAAATTTGTAGTCAGAATTTCAAAAATAGGCAGCAGACTGTAGGTTCCCCCCTGTGTTTCTTCTCTGCAACTGTAATTTCTATAAACTGTTATGTCCCATACGAATATCACATGCTCCCTTCCAGTTGGGTCTTCTGAAGATGAAGAGTATTAATTAGGCTAACATTAAGATAGTAACTACACGTAAGTCAGAGCAAATTTTTACTGCTAGACAACACCTTATCACAAAATTTCCTTTTAATAGGATACAAAATATCCTTTTTGAGTTGTCAGCTTGAAATATTCATGATTGTTCTGTAAAGATGAGGTGACTGAGGTGATGCATTTGTGGAGTCTGCATGGATAGAGGAAGACTTTACGCAAAGCGTTGATTACACAGAAGGGTTTGCTATGCGTAACAGGTCAGTATGTCCACAAAGTGTCATTCTGTGGTGAGCCCATGCTGAAGTATTCTTCAGTTTGTAACGTTTCAGGTGTTGCTGTGCAGATGCAGTTTGGGATTCCTGGCACAGGTATTTCTGAAGTAAAGAACTGCTGCTAAGCAGTTACAAACAGCTGACCTTCCTCATAGTGAACTCACACAAATTGCAGGGTTTATGGCTTCTTTATGTTAAAGAATTTAGTGCCTGATGGATTGTGTTGGTGTCTTCAGAACGGAAAGATTTTGGTCTGGCTCTCAGGGTTTTTTGTTGTTTTGTTTTTTGGTTGTTTTTTTTTTTTTTTTTTTAATCACCTTTCCCCCGAAACACAAAGCAAATGTCGGTGTTCCCTCCAAGAGTGGTTTTGTGCATGGTGGAGAAGAGCGTGCACATATGGTGGGCTGACTTAAGGATCTTGAAAATGAAAAGGCAAGTGCTTTTTCATTAAAAAGCCTTAGTTCTCTATTCAAAAGTTAAAATAAAAGGGCATAAGGATTGGAAACAGGCAGCAGCTCATCACACAGTCTGAGCAATGCTCACCTGCATGGCACGAGGGGCTCATGCAGAGGAGATGCTGCTCCTTTCAGTCATTTCCTTTTGGCCTTTATCAGTAATCAGAACATTTTCAAAGAGTAAAACAGAAATTGCCAACTCATCCTCAACTTGGTGATGTAACTCTTTGTATCAGTTTTCTGGTCTCATTCCCAAATTTGGTAAACAACAGAGAACCCCCACTTGTGCTGTATTTATGGAAAGTGGCCACAGTGTTGGGTTTTTCCCAGTAAGGTTGATGAGAGACCATATTAGTTTAACCTTTTGATGCTAAGGTGTGGATGAGAACGTTGTGGCAGGAATGTAATTTTAACACCTACTGTTGGGAAAACAAATTGAAAATGTTTAATACCTGACACTGGTGGTAAATAGCATTCTGCTTGTTAGAACTAATACTTATTGTGTTTGTATTAGATAGATATAAGATATGAATGTGTTTTATAGAAAAACAGCTTGCTACTATCTTATTGAAATGTATTTCTTACAACTATTAATGCTGTGGTGTGATTTGCAGTCTTTTCAGATAATATCCATAGTTCTAAGATAAATATGTAAGTAACAATAAAGAAAAACTTTGAAATTCAGCCATAACTGTGTGCTTCAAAACACAGTCCTATGATTGATTATCCAAATAGGTGAATCCTCTTCCAAAGCTCTGCTCCTACAGAGACCTCAGCCGTGTTGCTTGCAGTCTTTTAACACAGGTGAGGCAGAGAGCAGCTTCAGCATCTCTCAGACTTTGTCAAAATTCATGTTGTTGGCAGGCTTCACATGGAGATGTCCAGTGGCTTCCAGCTGCTGCTGTTTGCACTGGTACATGAAAAGCTGTTCCTAATCCCCTTCTCCTCTCCATCTCCTTGTAGAGAGTAATTCATTATTATGGTTACACACTTATTCTGACTTTGCTTAAAAATAGATTATGAAGCGTCAAAATAAGAACCCCACCACCTCAAGTATTCAGTGTCCAGGTGCTGCCCAGGATTCAGCTGAAGTGCAATTGGAAAAGATGATGAAGCAGCTTTCAAAGGAGGGAGACCTAATCCTTAAATCCCCCCTCTACTAAACTGAATGTTTCTTTCAAAATAGCACATTTAGTGGCCTGTGATAGAAAAAGTATTGAAATGGTGATGAGCAGTGAAATAAATATTTCATTTTATTTCTACTTTGATTAGTTATTGACATTTTGGCTGTTTGTGACCCTCCACATATTAATATTTAATACGCAAAATGATAGGGTATGTGAGATCTATGCAAACCTTCAGGTTTCTTCCCAGCAATAACCTTGCTTAAGAAGAAATATTGCCCAGCTCTTAGGGCAAGTAAAGGGCCAGCTCCTCTGGAGACCTGCTCCTGTACCTTAGGTCAGGTTGGTTTTAGTTCTTCGTAGGTTAAGTTCCATGTTGGTGATACCACTGAGTGCTTTCTACACAGTTTCAAATGTAGATGCTGAACTGGTGAGCAAGTTAAGCTCCAAGCAATTACATATACTCCTTTTACAACCAAGTATCACTTTTGTTGCTGCTGTTTTGGAAGTGTGTCTTTGTGTATTTGTATGTATATGTAGGGATTTTGTAGCAGTTTGGAAGCAATGTCTCAGCTTGTGTATTGTAGCCAATCATGATCTTTTCTGAAATAGTCTTCTGAAAGAAGTTTTGGACGTAGCAAGTAGTTAGCTAATTTGGACAGAATTGGGAAGATTTTTTGTCTAAATTGGGTAAGCATGTGAAAACTCTGCTTCCCGGCTCAGAGTGTCACCAATCCAATTTGTTGATTTAAAAGATAAGATTGCTTGACCGTAAATTTGGTCTAGGCAAGGTCACTGGGAAAATTTGGAATCAGCTAAGCTGAGCAAAGGGGGAATGTCTTTGTGCAGAGGACAGGCTCTATCTGCTGAAATTAATTTTGTCAGTGGAGAAGGCAACAGTTTTATTTCTTTATTTCTCTTCTCTCACTTTCTCTTCTGAGGTTTATTACATTATGACATGTATCTTGAAGCTTTCAAAACCTTCATAACAGAAAAGTGGAGGTTGTTCTGAAAAAACCTCATACTCTACAAGGAAAACGGGCTAATGTTACTGAGTGAGTAATGTACAATTAAAATTAAGATAATAAATAGCTCAGTATCTAGGCTGGCTTGGGCCATGGTAGTATACTATGGCAGCGTTCTCTAAAAAACCAACAAAGTCATCTTTGACAAGGAATCACTTTCTCTGAGAAGGGTAGCCAGTTTAGAAAAGTGTCTGTCACTCTAAAAATGTACATACTCTTGGTGTGTTTGGTAGTACTAAATAGATTTGCTTTTAAATGAGCTAGCATATTTGCAGCCAAATTTATTTGTCCTCCTGCTGGCTCCTGTAATCAAACGTCATAAGTATGACTGTATAGCATCATAAACTTCCTGACAGTAATGAGTTGACTACTGCATTTCCTTTGGCACCTAGGGTCTTGAAGCTGTTAGTTACATTAACGTAACAGACTCTCTACCTTAGCCTTGGTGGGACCCATGTCTTTGAACCTTCAGCAGAAGGTGGAGATTCATGTTCCTGCTTTGATTCTGCTGAGGCGCAGCAGTAGCCACATGTCTTATGGCATCTCCTCCAGGCTGGGAAACACATACATCAGGAGTGATACAACATTTTGGAGGTGTTTACAAAAATAACTAAAGAGCATAATTCAACATAAGGACTGAATTAGTGGAGATGCGAGCTGAGCAGATGGCTTAATACTAAGATTTATGAGTCACCTGAGATGCTGAACATTAAATACATGCGTATTTCTTCCTATTTTTAGGGATCTGTAAGTTTTTCATTCTTCTAGTACCCTTATTTGTTGCCACCTTGGCCTTTTGTGATAGGTATTTTTAAAGTAACCCCATCAGGTAATAAAATATTTTTGTTATAGGTTTACAACTGGAGAGCTAATGAAAGGTCAGCCGATCAGGGTAGAAACTCCTTTCGTTTGTGTTATTACTGCTCTTTAGGAAATTACTACCTCTGTTAATCCCCTGGCCAGCAGAAGAAAGCGTATAAGGACTTATCTGCTTCAGTGCGAAGCCAGCCGGCCTCCGTGCTGATCATGGGTGTTTGAACTAACCTGGATGCCAAGGAGCAGATTGCAAATCACACTCCAAAACTCATGACCTTACTGCACCTTTAAGTGCCAATTTAGCTTCCTAAGTGTTGGGCCATTCTTTTTTTCAGCTATAAGAGTTATTAATAAAACTTTCTGCTTTATGCTTATAGCTTCTATTTTTAGAAAACGTTAAATTGAGTTTAACAGAATCTTAATTTAACAGAAAAATTATTAGTTTTCTGGATGTGTGGTGTTTTTTTTTTTTTTCTTTCTTCTTTTTTTCTATGTCATGGCTTTTTTATTTTGAACAGGGTGTGGATATATTTTCATTTCACTTGGCTGCGTGCCTTTCCCACCCAGCCACATGAACAAGAGGGAACATCTTTCAATTCAGAAGTTGGCAAAAATAATGGAGCAGCAAAATTCCACCCTTGGGAAAAGGTTAGGTATTCTTTTAAGAATGTGAGAAAAGCAGCAGGTTTTGCCTTAAGGTACCAGGGTGAAAATTGGTTATCTTTGCATGGGATCTTTCATCAACACATGGAAGA
This sequence comes from Nipponia nippon, assembly GCF_047370975.1. Lineage (NCBI taxonomy): Eukaryota > Metazoa > Chordata > Aves > Pelecaniformes > Threskiornithidae > Nipponia > Nipponia nippon. The sequence goes on along the minus strand of NW_028262290.1, from coordinate 152,384,302 downwards.
ACACAGAGAACACATGGAAAGATGTACAGAAAAGTGCTACTACTTGGAGAGAATATTAGCTTCTCTTTACTAGGGATTTGGGGCATTTTGGATGTTCCTTATGTATATTCACCTGGAGTTTCATAGCTGGTACTGGATGATGTTTCTGGTTTTCTAAACGTCACTTTTCATCTTTACCTTTGTTCAGAAGCATTGACATCACTAAAAAAAATTATTTCAGTCCAGTATAGTTTAAATTGAAAAATTATCGAGCAGTACTGTATATATCTGAGGAGGCATATAAACAACATGTATTGGAATAGCTTCCTATTTTCATATTTCAAGAATAAACAAAAGAGGGTAAATGATTGAATTATGAAGGACCGGAGAAGTTTTAGTCTTGATCAGGGGATGCAATGATTTATGCCATTAACCAATTCTTGATGGTAGTCAGCACCAGATACTTGACTTGAATTTGTCACACATCTGCTGTGGCAGCTGGAGGATCCCAAGAGGTAGTTTGCTGCAACTCAAGAGGAGCTAAAATGTAGTTTGTGATGAGATGGGCAGCAGCAGGAGAGTAACATGGGGAGCAGCACAAGAGGAATATGAGCAGCAGTCTCACAGGCTGTGTTCTGGAGCAGCATGGTCTTTTAGCAGTGTGGATCAAATTAAAGTGCTTCTGTTGCAAAGTTTCTGTTTGGCTGCGCACTTTCACAAAGCATGTAAGACAATGAAGTCTTGTCCATGGGTGTTTGCAGATCTTGAATTCAAGTTTGACGTGAAGAAAACTTTTTCTTTCAAAAAGTCCATTGTAAAATTTTTAAGTTTAGCAAACTGGGAGCTGTGGTAATAGTAGTTGTGTTAGTCCTAAGTGCCTGAGCGTGTGTGCTTTCTGTATAGCTACTTAACACATAGTGCGGAGAACTGCTGTTGTGCCGTCTCTGATGATATCACGTACTTCAACTGTAATTCTTACACTGGTTTCTAGTTTATTCATTGGAGATGGTGTAGGCTGCACTAGTGGGAAATCCCGGTAAGTGCAGCAGAGGTTGAGAAATGGTAGCTTGACTGCTAGGAAAAAGAAACCTTCAGTATTATTACAGAGGTCACTGAGGTTTGTAAAAATGTATGAAGTGGCAGCTTTCTGGAGGGTGTATCTTTTGCAATATTTAAGATGTAATATATTGGCTGTGATATTTATGTTCCCAGAAGAGTATGATATTCTGATGTTCTGATGTCACTGTTCATAGTCAAGCTCTGTCATTTTCATTTATAGGGCACAGTCAATGAGATCAGCACTTTAGAGAAATGAAGTTACTGGTCAGAGGAGTTTTCATTCTAATTATGTAATTAACATGAATTAATTTATTAACTTGCAGATGAATGAGGACTAGCAAAATGATAAAAAGTGAAAAAAACCTATTAAACTCTTGTGCATTGTGGTTTCTCTTTTTGTATGCACAAACCTGGACTATACCATCTAATGGAACAGTTGTTTTATTGCAAGAATTTATATTTACACACTGAGTTTCCTATGTGAGTAAAACTGGTCTTCGTGATAGGAAGCAAGTCAAAAAAGTTCTAAAAATGAAGCAAAGCTAAATGACATGCTGTGACTGGATAAATTTATAAAAATGAAATTTCAGGGAATGTACATAATGTATAATGCATATATTTGTAAAACATTTAACATCTGTTTTATATTACTGGCAGTGACACCACTACAGTAGTTTCTCGAGGAACTTGAAATTGCTAACACAGTTACACAGCTTTCAGTTACCAGGCTGCTTGGAACTTAATTCTGGCTTTATTGAACATCTGTGGAGTAATTGTTTTTCTGTGATTTTTCATTCTTTCCCTATTTCTTTATGGCTTTTTTTTTTTTTTTTTTTTTTTTGCATAGTGACAGTTGTAGTTAGCTGCCTAATTGCAGAGTCATTGCAAATCTTCCTTCTTCAGAGGCTTGCTAATGGCAGTAATTGATTAACGAGAAGCAGCGTTAAGGTGTCATTATACAACCACTGAAATGTTTCTTTCCATTTCATGGTCAGTGGCTCTTGTTGACCCCACTGATTGGATCATAAACGCAGAAATGTCCTGCTGAGGTTCTGAGGTTCAGCTAAGGGCAGGAAAGAAGATGCTTTTAATACTGTTTTATTGTCAGGCCATGTTCAAAAGTAATACAGAATTTTATTGATGCATTTCACATCTAGAATATAAATTGTTCTTGGGGAAAATAGGCACAAAAGAATATAGATCATCCAATATTTATTCTCTGATTTCAAGAACGGGTATTTCTACTTATCTTTCATAATACCTGATGTATACGTATAGATGTGTATATACACCTGAAAATTCAGACTTTGGCAAAATTAGTCTTTCACTATTGATTTTATTGTTTGTTTGCCTCCTTCACAAAAGTCTCAAAAGTCCATCTCTGCATGTGTAAATAATCCATAGGTGCTTGTGTAGAATGTTAATGATTACAAAATAGGATTAAAATAATTAAGTAACCAAATGAAGCACTCCCCATGAAGCAATGCTAGAAGTAAAGCTCTATATGTACATTTTTAATTTCTGTATAGTAGTTTCTAAGTCTTTTTCCTCCTTGGGTGTAATTTCTTGTAGCTGTGAAATGCAAACTGGAAACTACATTTGGCTTCAACTGATTATTGAGAGTTTAGTTCTGCTGCCCAGACCTCTGCTAATGCTGTAGCGCATAGAAGTAGGGTATTTCCCTCCGTCTCACTTTGCATGCAGGTAAGCAGGAGATAATCCACATGTTTAACCAGTGCTGTCCATAAGAGGAATGTTTTCACTTATTGACTATGGGAGAGCATGAGTGTTGGCTGGTGAAGGCTTTTCTGCCCCTTTCTACTGAATTGCATGTATTTCTCTTGCTCCCTTCCAGCCTCTTCCATCTTGCCTTGCTTTTGTTTCGTTTTTTTATCTGTTGGTTCCAGTTCCTCGTTCTTCTTGCCTGGGACATTTCATTACCCAGTCGTAGTCTCTGCCCTCCCTTCCTCTCCTTTGAAAAGCTCTCTTTCTTTTTTCTGCCCTGCTGTCATGAGCATCAATTTGAGCCATTATTAGTAAAAGTGTCTGCTGTGCTTGGCATAAGAGGCAAATATAATGAACGTGCCCCTAACAAACTGATGATCCTTAGGTGAAAGTTTATAATCTAAATTAAACAGGGTACTAAAACTTGCTGTTCTCTACAAGGAATCAATTTCTATAGGTTCCTTCAGTGCAGGTAGTTTATGGCGGATAGCTGATCATAGCACTTTTGCTTGTATTCATTTTAGCAGAGGATTTATTCTGAAATATTTAACTGTTTTGAACTTGATTTTTCAAAAACTGTAAAAATCAAAACCCCTGCAAGATAAATCTACTTGGTCTTCATGGCTTTTCTGCAGCCAAAGTCAAATGCATTCAGGTTAGCTGGTTCCCGTGTTGCCATCCTGTCTAAACTTTCTTCCGGGCTAGAAAATTGGTAAGTATCTGATAACTGCTGTGGAGACAAAACAGAAACATAAAGATCATATGTTGTGTAATCATCCTGATTACTCTGAGCAGTACTATGCTGCAGGTTTCACTAATCAAGATTAATTGTGATCTAGGCTACGTGAACTGCCATGTAGAGTGGATTGTAATTAAATAAAAATATAATCATTTTAACATTGTGCCACTAACATGTATTTACAATAGGTAGTACTTTTGAAAAGACTCTTATTCCCTACAGTGATTAGGAAGCTGAGTTATATTTTCTAACTGCACAGATGTTGTTAAAAGCTCATATTTCAGGCCATAAAGACTTATTATATTTGAGGTTGTACAGCAATAGAAAAATGGTTTGTGCATCTGTCTGTTGTGTGAGACATTAAAACTAAAAAAATCTGGAATGGTAGAGATTTATGGAAAACCTAACTTGTGTGTGTATATATGTTTTAAATATGTGGTAGGTAATTTATAGTAGGGTATTGCTAAGAAAAAAATTGCTTTGACAGGTCTTTACAACTCAGAGGAAGAAAATATTTAATACAGTGTGTAATAAGAGAATCACCTCTGTTTCAGCTTTCTCAGCGTGAGCTGACAGGTCTTAACTTGACTTCTTTCACATGGTATCTTTGAATTTTTATCTAGAATGTGTTGTACAAATGCTTCTCTTTGAAGCTTAATGAATCAAGACATTTTGGGGTATGTATACTCGGGTGGTTTTGTGTAGGGGCCTAAATCTATATTCCAGAATATTCTGTTGTGTATTCTGATAACCAGAAATGTAATAACCTGAAATATTTCTTCTTTTAACAAGGAAAAAGGAGTGCGTCCTTCGCAACCATACAAAAGCATAAAAAACTTAAGCATGTGAGTGGATTTCTGCCCATGTGCAGAATGCTTTTTTGGGTGACTTTTCTCTATGCTGCTACTGTTTCTGACTCTTGACCATTGCTTTTTTTAGGTACTGCTTTGTTGGGTGTCTGCACTTCCATCCTCCTGCCTCTCGGGCATAATGGGGTATACCTCAGAAGATTTTTAAAGATGCTGGCCGGGTGGGTGCTCCGCTAACTGAGGGCTCTGCCGCCCTGGGGCTTCCTGCCCGCGCAGGATATTACTTAGAGAAGGCGGTTTATTGTCCTTGCGTGGGTTCGGCGGGAACCATGCTGGGGTTGGGAGTGTATCAGACACTTGCAGGGAGATTGTATTGACGTTGAGGGGAAAAAGCCACGGTGTCATGAATAGAGCCGTCTTGTGTGCTCAGCTGAGATTTTATCTGTGAGCACCAGATACAGTGGGCTTTTTCTAAATGTGATTTTCTTTTAGAAGATGTGCTTGTTAAAACCTAAGGAAATTAAATTCAAACGTGCTCTCAGGTAATATTGAGTCAAGCGAATAAATGGATAAAAGCAAGGAAGCTCTGACTGGCAGTGTCGGGGGGTCTTTCCCCACCTATCACAGGCTGGCCTGGCTGCCGCCGCTGCGATGCCTTGCGCATGGCCTGTAGGATCAGATCCTGCTCTGTGGTCTCCAGGTCTACCTTACTCGCCGTGCAAGCTTTAATTGAGTGACCCATGAGCAAAAAGCTGGTTAGGAGTCCTGTTCTTCTGCTTGGAGGAAGCATTTTTGAGCCCGATTCTCATCAGTTCCGCACAGTGCTGCCACCCCGGCAGGCAGCGCTCAGGTGTGGATGCAGGGGGACTCCCAGGGCCCTCTGTAAACCCCCTCTGTTTGCAGCCTCAGGCAGGCCACAGTACATCCCTGTTACTCTGTCGTTTGAGTCTAGACAAAGAAAATATATTTCCTAAATAAATTATCTCAGAAAATGCTATTTTCTTTTACAAAAGTATCATCATAATTAAAAAATACAAAGCGTTTGTTTGTTTGTTTGGTTGGTTTTTTTTAAACAATCGCATTAAGAAAGACCATATATTTTTGCATTTTTCAGGGCTGGAAAGAGATAACAGAAACACTTTTTAAATGGGTCATTTTCGTTTATTTGATGTCCATATGAAAAAGCAAATACCATGCTGTGTGTCAGACAGTACGATACCTGCCACATGCCCCAGCTCTTCTCCTGGGGAGCGAGTAGCTTCACGTGACCTCCAAAAGTGGTCAAAACGGTCTTATTTTGTGGCTGACTTTGAAGAAGAGTCACTCTAAATTGTTTGTGCCTCAAACGCTGCAGTGTCAGTAGCAGCGCTCTGACTAGGGGCAAATTTTTGCGGTTTTTTCCCATTCTTGAGCCACCAGTTGGTGAGAGGTGTGGGTTGCACAGCTGAGGGAGGTTGCAGTACAAGATGGAAACAAAAAATAATTGCTGTGATTAAAAACGTCGTTTGTTCGACCTACAACCACACAGTATCAGAAAAATTGTCTTTTCTAAGCAAATGTGCAGTGAATATTATTTATCCAACCGTGGTAAGTGAGACACTGTTACTTTCCCAACTAAGTATAATAAAAGCATATGTTATTAAGCCTTTGCAGCTTTAGTTTTGCCCAAATTAATGAGACTGTGCACTTTATAACCATAGTTTACTATTATTATCTGACATTTAGGTCCTTCTATGGCTTCAAGTAACAAGCGATAGGACAAGAAGAAACGGCCTCAAGTTCACCAGGAGGGGTTAGGTTGGATATTAGGAAAAACTTCTTCACCGAAAGGGCAGTCAGGCACTGGAACAGGCTGCCCAGGGAAGTGGTTGAGTCCCCATCCCTGGAGGTATTTAAAAGACGGGGAGATGTGCTGCTTAGAGACCCAGTTTAGTGGTGGACTCGGCAGTGCTAGGTTAATGCTTGGGCTTGATGATCTTAAAGGTCTTTTCCAACCTAAATGGTTCTATGATTCTATTTCTTATGTAATGGTGGATGCTTTTGGAGGATACCTCCGAATGATGGGCAGTTCCTGGGCTCATGCATACTCCTGCTGTCTTCTTTTTTTTAAAGACAACTTCCACGCTTTTCTGTATCCATAAAATAGGGGGTTTCCTCCCTGTAGACACAGTTCAGTAAAGAACTTGGACAGGGAACAGTTACATTCATTTCATTGCGACTATTTAAACTGAAATTTAACCTTGAGTATTAAATGCTTTGCTGAGTCTGGGTTTGAGTGGGATGAGATGATTGCAATAGGAAACGGATCCTTCTTGGCACTTTCCCAGGCTTCCAGGCTTGTAGAGGTGTTGCTAATGTTGTGTGCGGTTAGTTGTTGAGAATTTTGAAAAGGGAAGGAGTAAAGCCACCTTATCAAAAGATAAAATGCTTCTTTTTTCCATTTTCTCCTCACTGAGAAGACCAGATAGTTGAGGGATGTGTCTCAAACTCTTTCTTAGCTCTACCTTATGTAAATTCTGGCTTGTCAGGAAGTTATGGTATTACCAGTCAAAATAATAATTTGACCAAGGACTCATTATATATTGTTGCTGAATTCTAATTGTAGGGGGAAAGAAAGAAAGAAAAAAACTTTTCCAGCATCCTGTTACGACCTTTGAGTTACTGATGTTTTTCATACATCTATTTAACTTTTTGGCATTACAAATGTCTCTATTCCACTTCCTTTTTATAAAATGGGATGGAAAAGAACTTCCCATTTCCTTATTCCTTATCTTTAAAGATGTTTTATGAATTTTTTTTTTAATTGTTAATTTTGCCTTGTATTTGAACTTTTACTGTCTGTTTCCTTTGGGACCTTTGAAACTCTAAGGAAATCCTTGTTATTGCAAGAACAGCCTTAACTGAGCTATACAAATCTGCGTACAATGAAACCTCTTTTGTATCATTCAGTTCCTACAGATGTTACACAGTTTCCCCTTCATCTTTAAATAGGTGATAATAGTGCCTATATGACATGTACCTATATATTTTGTACATATATATACACACAGAGACATGTATGTTCTAACTTACACTATTGTCTCTTACATTCTTACATGAACTGTCAGTCTTACTGTTCCCTGGAAGCTGCTTTTCTTTTAAAGCTGAAGTCTTTCTAGGAGATACAGTAAAATGAGATTACAGTTAGATTTCCACTAAGTAATCTATATGGATTGACTATTGCTGAAGGCAGTTTTGTTTCCTGAACAAAAGAAATGTGACTTTTTCTGCTTGGGTTTATTACTTTAAAATTAATGTGACTAGTGTAAATCAGAAAGGCTTAGTATGCCAAACGCAGTGCAGCTATTCAAAATGATACTTAGATGAGACATACTGGAACAAATGGCAACAAGAAATTTTACAAAAATAATCATAATGCTGAAACAAAAAGTCTGTGTTGTCTCTTGAGTAGACTTTGATTTTTATGACCAGAAGAGATATTCTGGTCTTCAGAGGTCGTTATCATTTATTTAGAAAACTCATATGTGATCTGACAGGGGGGGTCTCTATTTCAGTCGTGACTTGATTTTTACTGTCCCCTTCAGAGATGCTCTGCAACTTTCTATGAGTCCTTCTGGTACAGAGAATGGGCTAAGGAAGTAGGTGAAGAAAGCTTCTAAGTTCAAAGAGGTAAACTGTAATAAGCACTTGAGTCTAATCTTAGAGGACTGGAAAAAGAGGCCAAATACACAGAACTACGCATTAGGAGAAAAAATTGTGTTTTTCTTAATAAAAATGCTTTGTGGGAATTGTTCCCATTAAATTAAGCTTAAACAATTGGAATTTGAGTTTCTGTATTAACAGGCTACCACAGGGGATTGGAGGAGGTCAGGCTTTAACAACAGCTCTATTGGTCCAGATACTTATTTAAACTGGAGACAACTGGCCAGTTTTAGCAGTACAGGACATAAATCGTGGACAGTGGGCACTGGAAGGGCTGGTTCGGGACTGAAATACCCTGACTCACACCGCTTTTTCCTACCAAGTAGCTCTGAAACAACAGATGTGCTGGAACAAGGGTAGGAAGGAAAGTGTGCTGGCAGTCTGGATGTATGTTTGACTAGGGAAGGAAACCGGGTAATGAAAGAAGAAAGAAGACATGAGGGAAGGGAGCAGTGGAAGCAAACAATAATAAAAAGTTAAAAGAAATGAATCTTGGCTTTCTCACAGAGCTGTGAGAAAGAGCAGCAATAGGGTGATTTCACAAAAACCTTCATTTGTAGAAGATGTTATTTTTTTCTCCTCCCCTTTCTCTATTTAGAGTGATAACCTTATTCAAACTAGGCAATTTGGATGAAAATTATTGTTTATGAATGTTTGGCTTACCTATTAATTTTCCTGTAATGGAAAACAAAGAGACAAAGTCTCAGATTCCTGCTACTGCAGGTCTTCTAAGCCCTCTATAACTACAGAAAATAGTAGACTTTTCTCTTACTGAAATCATTTATAAGGGGATGGCTCTTAGCCGAGGAGTCAGTGAACAAAGCAGTGAATCACAAAGAATTGTTTTTACTAGTAATCCTTTTATCAATACATTTTTTACAGTGGTCCGATTGAACAGAAATATATAGTTGCATCAAGAGCATTTCAGGTACAGACTTCTTGATCTGGAGAGAGCTTGGTGTTCAGAAGGAATCTAGTAGCATACCTCCTCAGGTTTTTGTTTGGTTTTTTTTGTTTGGGTTTTTTTTTTTTGAGTTGTGACCTGTAATGCTGGCACTTTACGAGGGGAAAAGAGATGCTACCTTCCATGTTTAGCAGAGGTTTTAACTTTCCAAAAAAGTGTCTTGCAGCGAAATGCTAGAACCTATTTGATTAAAATATAATTTACAGCTGACTTAATCATTTCAACGAGATCTGTCTCAGGTTAGGAAGTGGAAAGAAATGAAATCCCAGCTTTTCTCACCAGGTTATGATAGCAATTAGTCAAACTTGCTGTTAATTGACACAGTCAAACCTAACTGTATTGATACCATTTCCTCTACCAATTCCCCCATAAGCTTTCTTAAGTAGTCCTTTGGAGAAGGAATTTTAGAAGTAGGAAAACCAACGCAGCTGTAGTGTTGTTTTAAAGAGGAAGATGATTTCCATGATTATTCTCTCTCCTAATTGGTTTTTTCTTTTCTAACAAAGTCTTTTGCACTATATATGAAATCCTTTTGTTGAGAACAATTCACTTTTTGCTTTGGAGAAGTGACAAGATTTAATCTCTAATTCCATTGAGGGGAGAAGTTGTTAATCGAGATTTTATTGAAAACACAGCACAACTAAAAATAATGGCAGTTTCAGGTGAACTTGGAACTAAACAAAGCCCATTCTGTACTTCCATGTAAAGAAATCCTTCTGTGGGGAGAGAAACTGAACATTAGAATTTGCCACTGATTTTGAAGCCATATTTGTACAAAGGTAATACAGACGCATGTTGCTTGTATGTGAGAAATTAATGATAAAAATCTTCTAGATATGGCTTTATTTTTGTTTCTTTTTCTTCAGGAAAAATATTGACATCTGATTTTGGGATAATACATAATTTATTGCCACAGAAAATTCAATTTTCTTTTTGAAGCAGAGAAAGAAGAAAGCATTTTTAATTTAAACAAAATACACTTTTTCATTCTTAACAATAGTCTTATCGATCAGCTTTACCACAATATCATGTTTTCTCTCTTTATATGCATTATACATATACGTTTATCTGTATTTACCTTAAATGGACTGATTGGTAGTCTGTTTAGTTATAAAGATGGGTCCTCCATAGTGTATTCTAAAGTTCAGGAAACAGTCACCACTCGCATCGTTGGTAGATGCTTTACTGAGGCTGGCAGCAAATGATGTTTAGCTCTTTGGAAATGTCTTGTTCCTCTTCAGGTGGCTTACTTCAGAGTTTATAGATTGTAGGGGTTTTTTAATCTTGTGATATAGGAACACTTATCTTCCTATTTTTGCATGTTCAAATTATGCCTCTTTCCTCCAAGTAAACTCCACTGTTTGTGACACCTGACTGTGTACTATATTGTCTCTATGCTGGTCATGTTATCATCCACTGTACAGCTTAGTCACTGTATTTAAATATAACTTTTAGGAAAGGTCAAACGACGATACTAGAGATCAGAAGATGTAGATATTGTTCTGATCTTTGCTTTACTGCCCTTTTCAGTCACTTCCCCTGACCGTAATTGTCCCCAGGCCTGGGGTACTGATACCTTACTTCTGTATTAAAATGCTGCTTTTCCACCTTGGTGTAGCAGGTGCCTGGACAGAAAGGTCTGACATTCTTTTCTGTGCAACCTTACTCTTGAATGGGGAACATTAGCAGGAATAGACACACTATTTGACTTAATTGGTTTTGTTCTTATACTGGGAGTATGAGTACATCGTAAATGGGGAACACTGCCTAGGAGGGCTCCGAGTCACCTCTTCTGAAGGCTCATCCGACCGCAGAGGGAGCCTTGGTTCAGACACCTGAGTTAAATGCAGACATTTCAATTATGCTGATACCAATTATGAGTGAATTTTTCCCTGGCACAAGTGTACGGTGACTGTTACAGAGTTGTGACTGGCAGTACCTCACATCGACCACCAAGTACTGAGCCTGCTAGCTTGCAGACTTAATTACAAATCCATGGTTTACTTTTGCAATCTGTTGTGCTCAACAGTGCTGGGACTGGTGATAAGTCTATCAGTTTTTACTTGGTCACTAACACAGTACCAGCATTAAATTCTAAATGGCAGCCTCTGTGTTTGCTGTCTGTGCTATCTCTGATAAAACATTAATCATTTCAAGGTTCCATTCAAACCCATTGATAGAAATTGTGAAATGTAATTTAGCTTTGAGAATAGAATTAATGTTTTCTAATAGCTCTAAGCTATTCCATGATTTATTGGTTCCACTGCTTGAGGGTTTTTATAATCTAAATTGGTGATTACAGATGATACACAACATTGTGTATCATAAATAGGAATTATGTGTCTGGTGAAAATGATAATGGGTTTTTTTACCTTGTATGTATATTAGTACATTCAGTAGTATATTAAAGCCTATTTTAGAATCGGAAAATAGTTTAGCCCACATATAGATCTTCCCAGCTCATTCAGTCAATGAATCTGCTGCTATTTACTGGTTTTCCTCTAATTCGATAAATACGTATTGCATCAGAACAGTGTAAAATTAAAGGTACACCTGTGGAATCTCATTATCTATGATATGCTCTCCTTTATGGCATGCTTCTTATTTTTTGCTTGTTTTCAAGGAGGCAATTAATACTATAATGCTGTTTAAGATTTCTGAGGGAATTTTAGTTCAATGATTGATTGGTGATGAATGTATCTGACAGTTGTGTCTGTGAGGGTTATTTTTGCATGGCCAAGTCCACCATTGGAAGACACCTTCATAACCATGAAGAAGATGAAGTGAACATCTTTGTGGACAATGAAAGTTTTAGATACTTCTATTAAAGTTTTAACATACGCTGTTATTTTTCGTTCCTGACCCAAATTTCCCAAATTTCTGCCCTTGAGTGTAGATGGACAGTACTGGGCTGCTTTTCTGTCATTACTGGATTGGTAGGCTTCCATAATCGTTCTCAACAATGCGTAGCTTTGAAAGGCTCTTGCTGTCATAGAAATTGAAAATCTATTGTGATGAAACAAAATCATAGAATCATAGAATGGTTTGGGTTGGAAAGGACTGTCAGAGATCATCTAGTCCAACCCCCTTGCCATGGGCAGGGACATCTTTCACTAGATCAGGCTGCTCAAAGCCCCATCCATCCTGACTTTGAACAGTTCCAGTGAGGGAGCATCTACAACTTCTCTGTTGCCCCAAAGATGAGGTATCCGTAACTTCTCTGAAAGTAAGCATGACTGCTTTGGGAAGTTATCTGGAACAACTGGCTTGTAATAGTGATCTGTAAATTCTTCCTCTAAACCTTCATTGATTTGTTTAAATTTAAATCTTAGGAAGAACAGATGTTAAAATACCCCAAATATTGCTTGTTTTTCCTTTTGTTCTTCGTAATGTGAAGATATGCAATAAAAGTAAATGTCAAATTTAAGTAGAATTAATGATATAGTCGTTTTTTGACGGAAATTGATGATACTGTCAAACAAGGTATTTCTTATCAAATAGTGCAAATCACTGTGTATTTCTTATTTATGGTGTATACATCTAATTATAGAGAAACTCACTTTAGACAAGGCTTTCAATGAAACAAGGAAGTCATTTATTACATTCCTCTTAGAATTTGTAGGCACTCAGCTTGCATGGTAACGACCATTTATTTTTACTTTTATTTTTATTATAGAAATACTTAGATAAAGAGAAATGGGTGCTAGCAGTGAATGGGATAAAAAACCCAATTGATCAATAACTTGATTTGGTTTAGAATTTCTTTAGAAAATATAGTGGTATTAATCAGGAGAGAATGCTTCAAGTATAAAATTTGATTTTCTTAGCCGAAAATCAGTTTGCTTTATCAAAATCTTAAGGTCTCTTCCCCCTTTCTCTCCCCATCATACAATTCTCCTTTTGCAGAAGGGCTAAATCAGATTTGTCTGAAGCAGTAATTGGTGATTATCTCCTAACGGCAAGATATAGTTGAGCCTCTTTGGTTAATCCTATCTTGCTTGCCATCTATAGTGAGTCAGAGCAAGGCAAGGAGGAGAGAGGACTTGAAATGTGATTTCTAAGATCATTTTTCCTATGAGGTGTAATTATGTCCAAGAGCTCTGCAAATTGTGGAGAGAATGGCAATTGGACCTCAGCAAAGAGATGTGAAACGGTTGCAGTGGAGAACGACTGCCTGCCTCGGCGTAAATGCGCGTTTCTGTGGCAAGGCAGGAGGGATCCCACGTTGTGTTCTTTTAGTGTGGAAAAGTAGAAACCCTTGTGGAAAAACTTTTATTGTTGTGTAAGCTTTCTTGTGCGCTCTTGCATCATGTGTTCATTATTTGGACTAATGAAGTGTTACAAGATGAAATTTACCTAATGGAAAAAATCCCTACTTGATTCTATACCGAAATTTAAAATGAGAAGTGAGGATTATTTATGCTTATGCAATGTTCTACATTCTATTAAAAGCCTGGGTTTTGCTTCACACCTGGGGAAGGGTTTATGTTTGCCAAAAACTTTCATTACATTATTATTATTAATTTTTACTGGGTAGTCTAATAAGTTATCCATCTATAACTTCAAATCCTGACTTACTTGTTTTATTCATGCTTCTGAGCATCACTTTGTCACAGATGACATAGTTTTTGTAGAAGTAAGGCTCTTCTGAGAGATGCTGAGAACCTTTCAAGTGACCTCTGTTGGAGCCAAGAGGATGATTTATAATTTTATTAGCAAAGTCTTCTCCTAGTGACAGCATCATTAGATGTTTTATGGGAAAAGAAATGTTTTAGAAGTCCAGCCACTAGTTTGTTCTTTCACTCTTGTATACCAGGAAACCTCAGTGCACCCTTAGTGCCAGGTTCTTGGCTCCTTGGGTAGAGTCCCCATTACTGCCAGAGCAGTCCTGTGCAGTGTGGGAAGAGAACAGCAAAATGGTAATGAGGTTGTAATTTCACAGTTCACGAATTCATTATGCGTCCTCTCTCTATCTAGTCTGTATTGCTTTCAATTTTGGAGAGTAGATCAATATGATAACTCAGATATCAATCTCTAGGTAATGTTGCATAAAACTAACAACTGTAAAGGAACTTTTTCATGAATTACCGATATTTATGCCTTGTGTTCTTATAAAGTATTTTGTACAGTATTTTGATTTGCTCTTTAGTGATACTGTGGTGGAGGGAAGATATTTTTTTTAATGTGAATAAGTCTTTCATATATAATTTTGTTAGTGAAAATATATATATAAGGTTCTTCCAGAGCTTTCCCATTTTCAATTTGCCATACATTTGAACCAATGTTTTCATATTCTTACATCGGCAGAATGCTTTGTCATCTCACGTATTGCTGTAGAAAATATACTGAACATCTCTGCTAAAAATCTATTAGCTCTTCCAAAAAAGCAGCTTGACAGTGTTAGGACTCTATCTCTTATGTTTGTATAAGATAGTAGCCTGAATTTTCAGGCCGTTGGCAAATCTTGTGTATGCAAAATCCATTTTTAGCTACTTTGTGGCTGTCCTTAAATCCTTTCTCTTAAGACGTTAGTTGGGCAAAAGCAAAGCCTCTAAAAAAACTGCAGCACAACATCTGTGATTACCAAAAATCTTGTGCTTCGTATGTTTGGTGTGTTGCCTAAGAGTGTCTGGGATGCAGCCAGACTCAAAAGACTCTAGGTCTGCAGGGTTAGCATAGAAACATTCACATCATCAAGGTTATATTAAACAGAAAACACTTAAGGGAGGTTGTGGGGGAAAAAAAAATTGTATTTTTGGCTTGGAAAAATGTCAGAGACTCTTTTATTATAGTATTAAAATAACAATTTAATTTGTTAATAATTGTTATTAACATTTTAAAACTAAATAACTTTATATTAATTTTTTCCCCTGTTCTTGAGATCAGCCAATATATAGTTAAATGTATGATATACTGGAGATCCTTACAACTCTAAGAACTTAAGCAATTTTTGCACGTATGGTTGTGGTCAGTACTTATATTACTAAGTTTACATTAGCATTCACTGAAGTCATCATATAGTAACTATTGAATTGTGGTCAAAACTTCGCAAGTAAAAACACTAATGGATATGCTGCTGGGTTTTTTTTGGCTGGGGGGTGGGTTATGCTAACAGTTGCAAGAGGATTCATTAACTTCTGTGGCCTATTCCTAAAATATGAAAGGTGTAACTGAACAAAGGATACATGAACAGTGCTTGCAAGATGGGCGCTTGCTTTAGCAGATAGTTTAATTTTATGATTTTCTGAATTATATTTGGGAACAAAGATGGTTAAAGCTAAATACATGTTAACATCTCAGTCTATTTACACTTTTCCCTCATGGTGAAGATCTTGCTTTTAGCCATGTATTTGGTGGTGGCAAGCAACCGTCAGCCCGTTGTATGGGATGGTACAGCAGTGTGAGCACCGACCTGATGCAGGAGGTTCTCTGACTAATGCTTGCACCTGTCGGCTCTGGGCAACCCTGCGTGCACCATGGTGTTCTGGCATAGGAATGAAAAATGAGTCTGCCCTTAATTTTCATATTCTTGTCTTGTACTTCTTGCCTTCTATACTTCGCCATAGGATTTCAGATTCCTTTTTAGAAAGTCCTTTAAATACTGATGGTTTGCAATTTGTTTTCATTTTGTCTTGGACAAATTGCAGTAGTAGAGAGCAGGCTGTAACTTAGGTACAGTTAAACACAAAGATTTTGTCCTTAAAGGACAAAATATTAATAATTGATACATCTTGTTTAGGCCAAGAGGCTATGGCAGCAGTCATAATTTTTTCTAATTTCTAGTAAGCAGAAAACCATCAAAGCTTGCTTTATTTTCTGAAAAAATACTCTCTTTCTCAGAAGACATTTGTAGTGCCTGAACAATATAATTAACGCTCTTCTAAAGAATGAGTTTTTGTTTTGTTAAATTGTTAATTTAGTAGTTGTACTGAGAATTGGTACATGTAATTCCCCCCCCCCCCCCCCCCCCCCCAGGCACGTGGCTTTTTTGGTTTTTTTCTTTCCTTACATGTTTCTTATGTATTAGACAAAACTTGGAGTAGATGAACAAGGAATAACAGGTAAATTTCTGACCTGTTACTGTACCTTGTAGTTCCTGCAGGTCTGTCAAAATGAAATTTCTGAAAATGAGTAACCATTATATACCCTCAAGCTAATTTTGGGGTAGTAGAATAGCAGTATGCTGCTTTCAGCATTTCCAGTACTATTGTGTGGTGATGCATCTGGCTGGTGAGGTCAAAGCAACTAATTTGCTGCTGATGTGGGTTGTGGGTTGGCTATTCAGAAGTGATAACGGGATTAAAGTAAGTTCTCTGGCCAAGAAATGTTGCCGTCTCTAGTCGTGTGCTTGCAGATTTTGGGAATGGATATGTTCATGGATATTTTGTGCTGCAGAAGAGATGCAAATGAAAAAACCAATTACTTGATTTGATTGTTTGAAATCTGCATTCTTATTTCTTACATAATTACTGAAGATATGCAGAAATTTAATTGTTCGAATTTTCGGTTTGATGTAATACATGTTTAAGTATTTTTGTAATTGTGGTTTCTTTATATTCCATTCAGAAATCAATGATGAGATGCCTTTTATGTTTTTGGTTAGTCATTAGTATTCACAGCTCTATCAGACTGCAGTTCAAACTCTTCACTTGTTTTTGTCACAGAAGATGATGGAGCAAGGTTGCTTAGAAACACTTAGCCACACTCGCAATGGGAGTTATCAATCTGCTCTGTGTATTCACCTGCACATGCAGGGGAGAAAATTGAGTTTCTCTGCTGATCATGTTAATTCATTGCAAGTTTGTTTTAGCCGTAGTATGCTTAAACAAATATAAACATGCGTTTTCTTTCATTAGATACAGTGAGAAAATGTAGAGTAAAATATTGACTCTCTTTAAAACAGTGATTTCAAAGTATGAGAGGTCTAATTTGCTTGTATGCCCTCCAAAAAGAAAGTTTTACTGTTGTTGACTGAGTTAATCAAGGAATTGTCTTTTATTGACAAGTTGCATAAATTGGAGATTATTTCATGATCTATTTAAAATAATTTTTATAAGTTCCTAGCTTTAGTGTTCAGTTCAAGAAAATATATCTGTTTGACTACCAACAGCAATTACATTTTTCTCTAATCTAGTTAAATTCTTGATCTTTTAAAGACTGGCCTAAAAATAAACCAAGTCACTCAAGTTATATAATTTTTGATCTTTTCAACTATGAGTGACTTTGCCTATTTTTAGACCAGCTGTAATTGTACACTAATGTGCTGGAAAAGATAAATGTAGCTTTTTATCACCCTAACTTCTAAGCACTCCAATTATTACACTTATTAAATATGCTGGAAATGCATATATTTCCTCCTGTGAGTCTGGAATAGCCTTTAGTATCTTTTCAAGAGACTTAAATATTTTATGTCACTGAGGTCCTACCGCTGTCTTTAACACACAAGCTGTTGTATGGTGGGTTGCTGACGCATGACCCTGCTTTATCTTCCTTACTTTATGCTGAACTCATCCTCTTATGAGCAAGAAAGAGCAAGAAATCAGGTTAAAAGTAAAAGCTGCACAACAAAGGGCTTCTGTAAAGCTATAAAATGCTTACGGCTAGTTTATACAATAAAACAATAGAAAATAATTGCTATAACTATAGCAGTGTCAGTCTAGTCACAGACCAATAAAATGGCAATTGTGAGTAAGCAGGAAATAATTTAATTCTCACTTTAGTTTTCACTAGGATTTTAATAAGCATCAGAACCAAGTAATATAATTTATTAAAGCATATTACTTGTTGCTAATGAGTGAATTATTCTGTTGCCTGTAGACTTAGGTATCTTTAAACTGTATCCTTGTCTGAATTTGTTGCATGCTTAAAGTAACTGAATCTGGATTTTCACATAAAAGATAGATATTGGGGAGAAAAAACAACCCACAAAACACCACAATAACTTAATATGGAATACATCCTTTGGAGTTGTTACTGGAAAATGTTTGGCAAAGCTTCTTTTTTTTTATTTTTTTTATTTATTATGAACATAGCATAGAACTAAAGAGGAAATGGTATCTCTAGGGCTTTCACTTTATGGTGCCACCGTTGTCTCCTGTACCTTCTCTTTAGATTAGGGGTGGGTCACAAGAAGAAATCAAGATACCGGAACAGTGGTCTCTTGTCTTTTTGCATTTCTTTTTTTTCCCCCACATTGTATTATCCCAATCCCTTTTATATATTTGTGTTGAACAGTACTTCACATGGTGAAACAAGGTTGGTGACATTCTTTTTAGTTTGACTATACATTGATTTCCTAGCCTGTACAGTTGGTTTCCTTTCTCTTCCCATGCCACCGTCTGGTCGTTGTTGCAGCAGGTGGCTGCATGTTTTGAACACAGCTATGGGCTGCGTGTGCTTAGACTTCGCAGCCTTCTTAATGGCCAAAATATGCCAGCATTTGTAATCTGCAGATAGCTGGGCAATTTTCAGTCCCTTAGTTTCCTATTAGGAAATAATATTTAGAAAATATGTGCTTATAATGCTACAAAGCCAAAACAGTATCAAGTCAACAAGTAACTTGGAAATGGTAAGGAGCCAACGCTTTCCTGAAAGAAGTGGCATGGAGAAAAGGTTGCGGGAAGGCCGGTAGGATGTACTCCTGTGGTAAGAACAGATAAGCCTGTTACATTGACAAAGTAAAACATGCATTCTTAATTACATGCTTATGGTGAAATTAAGGTATTTGTAGCAGGCAAGGGGTATGTGCTTGGTCAGTAAAACCAGCTCGTCTATTAAGGTGTAACTCACTTGCCTGCAGTAGTCTGTGCCTGTAGCTTATGTGGTCCTTTCTGTGGCTGGTGAGAACTGCGCGAGGGAAAATGGGAGATTTCTTCTTTTCACTCTTTAGTCTTGCAAATACGCAAATTATCTTTGCGCTTAGCAGCACGCTTCTTTTCAACTGAATTTCAGTTAGTTCCCTGCTTATCAGTTCAGCTGACTCCTTGCTACTTGCTGGGCTACTTTGGGTTCAGAGATGCAAAGTTTTCCAGTGTTTGTAGTACTTTGATCCTCCCAGAGCAGGAGGGCGATTGCCTTTTAGAGAAGAAATAAGAATTAAAAATAATAGTAATTAATTCTTAATAGTATTCTTTAATATAGAGTTTTTCTTCCAAATTAAAATGGAGCTAAATTGCAAATTACTAACATTCTCTGCA
This sequence comes from Nipponia nippon, assembly GCF_047370975.1. Lineage (NCBI taxonomy): Eukaryota > Metazoa > Chordata > Aves > Pelecaniformes > Threskiornithidae > Nipponia > Nipponia nippon. The sequence goes on along the minus strand of NW_028262290.1, from coordinate 152,365,129 downwards.
GAAAGGAGACCTTAACCTACCTCTTTGGCTGTTAAAAGGAAGCGTATTTTATAGCTGTTAAGTATCTTGAGATAAATTCCTATGTCTTTTTCAGTAGAGAACCATTTTAGGTTGTTCAGAGTGTGCATGAAAACAATCCAGGATTAAAACCATCCATGTCACTAACTGCTAATAAAAATTCACTTAAAAGTTGTGTTATGAATGAGATCCCAGTAGAAAATACAAAACCTCCTACGTGTATTAATAAGAGAAATTCTCGAGGGAGAGTCTGTACAGCAGGTAAGACACAGACGTGGGGAAGCAGAACCAAAAATATTCTCAAGAGTAAAACCGAGAGGGAAGCAAGTTGAAAACTCTGTCGTTTTCTTCTGACTTTTTCTGTTTGTCTCCATTTCTTTCTCCTGGTTCTGAGTCTCACCATTTCCCTACAGCAAGAGCGACAGCATTTTGTAAGAGCGGAGTGTGGTGCCCAAACCTCTGCCCGCTGCCTTCGGGCTGCAATGCGGAGCGTGTCTTTTTGCAGTGTTTGCCACGAGCTGTTGGCATCATTTTAGAGCATTTGACACCGGATCTTGAGATCCTGCATTGCAGGTTGATTGTTTGGATGGTAGGGGGAAGGATGGCATTGACATGCTGGACTGACTGGTGAAAATGGAGTTGGCTGTTACAGATTACAGGCTCCTCTTGTTTGCTTGCTTGCTAAGGTGCAAGTAAAGCTGCAGAGGGAACATTTGGATTATCTGTGAATGACCGCTGCTATTCTCACCTCCCTTTACTCACCCTGATATCTATTTGGAGCTTCAGGCATCCAAAATTAGGCTTTCTATTCATATTTCCTAACTCTAGGAAGTAGGTATCTTGCTCACCTTTTGTGGACTCCCTTACTGCTGCCCCTCAAAAAAAAAATCTAAGATGCTCAACACCAGGCACAGAATTCAGTTTTTGGTACGACAGTGAGTGATAACCGAGTTGCAGGAGGATTTTTAATATACTTGAACGAGATTTTGGTATGCATTTGGTTTTCCTTGGTCTCAGTTTCTAAAAGGGGCTTTTCCTTGTACTAAAATCAGAAGGTAGGAATTTTTAGAGTCATGATTTTTGTGAGTTCCTCTGGAAGGCGGGTGGTAGGTGGTACATAAGGGCAGTTCCGTGTCGGTGTTTTAGGAATGAGGAGAAGGGTCCATTAATGAGAGCTCAGAACCACTTTGCAGTAGGAAATTTGGGTGTAGAGACTCTAGCTGAAGATTAGAAATCAAAGGAATCAGTGTTTAAGCTGGAAAGATTTTAAGATCTTAAAAAATTTTTGAAAGGTTTAACAGATTTTTAATGAATGTTTCCCATGCAGAGATTGTATAACTAGAAGAAAGCATCGTAATGTTTAGATCTAGGGGGCTTTATATTGTTAGGCAGAGGTATTTACTTCTTTGAGCCCCCAGATCTTGTATTTGTGCTGGAGAACCTCCCATTATCATGTGCACAGTAATACCATCTTATTTTCTTTTTCTCTAATGCATGTGTTAGTTCACAAATGGAGCTTCTTTTAAATGCGCTGATTTGGTGCAATTATCAGTCAATATACCAGTCTGCAGTAGCCTGTGTGTCGGTGATATTTGGGAGCTTTTGCTCTAATGAAGGCAGTGGTCTGTGCCTCTGTGTAGCACACGTACATCTTTTACTGCCAAAGAGAGTTATTTAATTCACTTTGTGTTTTGTGACATTTTTACGCAATGTTTTTGAGGAAAACCAATCTTTGTTTCTAAAACGATACCTTGTTGCTGGGTTTTTGCAATGTTACAGTGACTATGGTTTTTTTTCTTATCCTACTTGTCTAAGAGAGTGGTAAACCTGTAAAGTTTGCTGAAAAATTCCTTGTAACATGGGAAAAGGAATAGTAACCTGTACATTTTCCTCTTGTATACATTTTTCATTATAAGGAAGATTTATGATTGGTAATACGACCCTGTGAGTTGAGCCACTTGCTGCAGAGCATGATTTCAGCACCTAAAGCAGTGGGAATGATTGGAATGCATGTTTTGCATTTTGATTTCCATCCTATAATGTTGACCTTTAGTTTCTCTTCTTTTTTGTCATGTTTGCCTTTCCTTGTGCTTAATGGGTATCAGTGTTGCTTTTTTTTCATATTGATAATGGTGTTCGGTAACTTCTTTCTTTGTTCACTGGAGGAGTTAAATGTTTTAAACCTTGATTAAATGCCATGTTAGATGTTGAATTATTATTATTAATAAACCCACTGCTCTAAAATCTTGCTTAAATCTCAGTGTGTTCTTTATGTTCCTCTGGTACGGCTGACTGCATTTGGTATGCATTTCTGGTGCTGCTTTGATTGCACAGAGTGAAATGGAAAACATTGTGAAAAGAGGGAATATTGATTTTTCTTCTGCTCAAGCAATGGTTTTCCAAGTGACAGAGCTCAATTATATTATACTGGTTATAGGACTATTTAACATATGCCTTTTTAGTGAAGTGATTCTGGCCAGTAATGTTGTGTGTCTTAATTAAACCAATATTGTGAGGGCAGTTGGATAGAACATACGTTTGAAAATGTAAATGTCAAGTATATTGTACCAAGGCTTATCTGTTAAATACTGCAAGGTTACAGCCTGGATGACGCTGCCGGGAGTACTAACAATCGTTCAGCCTTTTCTTCTTCTTCTGTTGCCCATTTGATAACTACTGGAAAGCACAAATTAGAGTAAGTTGGAGGTGAATGTATGAACACGGTATTTAAATTTTTAATTACGGAGTTGGAGTAGGTGCTCTGTGTGAGGTCAGCCTGCCGGCCTCTCGCAGAAGCGTTGTCAGAAGATTCCACTTAATGTTAAGAAAAATGCCGAGAGAGAAGTGTCTTTTGAATAGCAAAGGCAGCTCAGTCACTTAATGGAATTAAAAGCACATTTGAAAATAGGTGAGAAGCTGGCAGTGTGTAGTGCAGGCATGGTTTGCCTTTACGTAGAGTTTGTGCTCTGTATATACTTCCCTTATATTTTGCGGTACCCCGACCTTGCGCAATGTGGGTCTGTGTGTGCGTGGAGGGAATCACAGATTCACCCAAGCAGTAAGTAATGATACATTCATGGCCTGTTTGGGAAGCACTGTATAGATTGTTAGGTGGGTTGCAGTTTCTGTATTGATTTAAAACCATTGTAAATAAAAATAAAATTAAAATTAATGGTAGTAGGATCTCATTAACCTTGTGTTTCTGCATTGATTTATACGTTATAAGCTCTAAGATGCAGTTTGGCTCTTTTGCTTCCAGCTCTTTCCTTCCTTCCCGCATCCCCAAGTAGCCATCAGTACTACCAGTGCTGGGTACTATAAAGCAAATGCACATAAAGAGAGGAACAATCGTTACTATCAGCTGTATCTGTGCAATGCAGACATGTTTCTTTGTAGCAGGAAGTATTTTCATAGTTTGGGAAGAATATTCTTTTTCAGTTTGCAGGTTTCTGCTTCCATTAAGTAATGAGGATGGTTCTGAGTTTTAAAAACTGGTTAGGGCAGTGCTTCATGCTAAAGGTACCACAGGGACAGTTTACAACTTCTTTCAAAATGTTTTCAGATTAGATGAGAATGTACTGGTATGGCGTGCTATACCAGTATAGCGTAACAGCGCAATAGAAATAGCGTGCATCTTAGAGTAGCACAGTTCTGTATTCTACTTGTTTTTTCCTACATTAGTGTAGACTATTTGAACAGTTCTTAAATGTAGAATGCGAAAAATTTAAATCTCTCTGAAGTTAGCAGAAGAAAGCACCCTCTCTATAGTTGAGGAATCAAGATAAAAATATGACATGCTTTGTTTGAGGGTAAGTAAGTGGCTGTCCTGTTATCTCAGCTCTTCTGTGTTGTTCTCCAGGATGTGACCTTTCTGTTCTGCGAGCACATGATAAGGCTATCTGTAGCCATGATTCTTTCTTAAAATAATGCATAGAGACTAGGGAGAAGAACAAAAACCAAAGGCTTCACCTTGTAAAGTTTGATGGTATTTACCTTCACAATAGCAATACTTGATTGATAGTGTACATGTGTATGCCATGGCTGCCAAATGCTGATGCATTTCTCTTTTGGCTACTGCGCAGGTTTGACGCAGTTTGGACTTGTAAGGTTTTTGTTCATCTGGATTGGTGAAAACCATCCGCTGGGGGAAGCTTGTTGAGTGATCAGTGGGTCTGAGGGTAAACCTTCTGTTTTGGAGAAAGGTTAAGAAAACAAACAAAAGCCACCGCACCTTACTTCATGAAGTTATTTGAGATCTTTCAAGAAGTTCTGTTCTATTCTACATGAAAACAAAATAGCATTTCCAAGCAAGTTAAAAAGAGGAACCAGCAAGACTGTCCTACCTCAGAAAGATTACTTAAGGCCCGGGAATTTTTGAACTTTTAGTGATCTTTCTTGAGTTCCTGTTTGTCGCCCCCCTCCCGCCTTAGAAATAAAGGCAAAAAGTAATGTAGTTCCACAAGATTATTGTGGAACCCAAATTTTTGCCCTTTGCTTAATGTAGGATATGAAGATATGTCCTTTTGTCTTAAAAATGTCATTAAGATCTATTATAGGTATTTTTCTCTTACTTAATAAATGTAACTGAATGTCTTACAAACACATACAGTTTCAATATTCACAAAATAGAGAAGATAGAAGCCAATTTAATTTACACATAAGATTTTTCTTTCTTTTTTTTTTTTTTTTTTTTTTTTGACAGAGTGACATCAATATTGATATTATAAGAGCATGTGCTTCCCATACAGCTATATGAGCCACTGTGGATGGAACAGGGTTGCTTATGCTCTTAACAACTTTGTAATTTGTCTTATCTGTCTTCCAGTTAACAGAGCATCTCCTCCTAAGCAAGATTCCCACCGATGTCTTGCTACTCCAGGTGCACTTTGCACTGAAGATGCACCTCTGTGGAGGGAATATTTCTACATGGACACGTTACATGAAAGACGTGTACGAAAAGTAACCTTTTAGTCTGTGGACTGACGTGGTGCTGTCCATAATGAAGCACAAACCCAAACTCTGTTGACCTTTTTTCATGTCAGGAACTACCTACGCTATGTGTCCTATTGAACTTAGGTGAATTTTCTGCACACATAATATTCTACATGCCCACGTATGTTGGAAGTTTTTGCTTACTTTCTTGTGCAAGTCGTACTTTGTATGGCTGAGGCTTCTTCCCAAGAGGGAGTCATTTTCAGATTTTGAACTGAACGTAGGATTCTGATAAGCTAATATTCCCACCAAAGTCGAACTCTGAAAGACATGTCTTATGTAGCTTGATAGCCCGGGCAGCAGTGGTGGTCTTTGTTATCTAGAAGCTCCCGTAACACTTACACCTTGATAACTGAAGGCAAGAAATATTATTACCATATTACTTGGTTATTTTTTTCCAACATAAACCTTCTGTTTGGTTTTAGTTGCCAATCTTGCTTAGACCCTTCTTGCTCATATCCTGCTGAGTTAATGTCTTGAGGACTCCAGCAGTCACCGTCTCTGGGGGAGAAGGGTGGTGCATGGCCTGGAAGATTGTGGGGAGCGAGGCAAGGGCAGGGCGGGAAGGGTGTGGGTCCACATGTGTCCCTGTCGGTGTGGGAGGGGAGAGGTGTTGGGCCGCATAGGGAGAGCTGGAACGAGTCAGGAGAAACAGCAGAGCGAGTTGCTTGATATGTTTTTCTTGGATATATTTCTCCTCATCCGCAATTTTTGTTTTTTCTGAGCATTATTAAGGATACTGGACTTGTATTTCTGAAAATATTGCAATGTTTATTGGGCCTTTAAATTACAGTAGTTTACTTTTAGTCTTAACGTTAATGAAACGTGGTCTCTAGGGAGATTTTGAATAGTGAGAGTAAAGAACTAGTAAAGCTGAAACTCACATCTCTGTTGATATATGGGGATTAACGCCCTGTCTGGAAAATTATAAAACCATAATCTATTATAAAGAGCTTGAGGGATGTGATTTAGACTTAGCTATTCAAGAAAATTCAGACTTAAGGTAGAAACAGTGTTCAGCCCTATTGTGTTCTGTTTAGAGGGTGGCAATTAAAGTTAAAAATTGGTCTCAGTCCATGAGCTGTTGGGCAGTATGCCCTAATGTTGGCGTTGGCTCCTATCTATAAATATTCTTGTCTTGGCTGTACATGAGATTTAACTGGGAGATGTTTGGTCATTGTTTAGTCGGCACTCAAGTGTGGAAACCAGCCAGTTCAAGTAAAACATAGAACGCTTGTCAGGGCGAACTAGAAATGTGCCAAGCCTCGTATCTGACGGCGTCGGGAAGGCAGTTGTTTCAGCTGCCATTCACTGGTGATCTTGTTGGAAAATTATGTAGAGTGTGTTTCCAAATCAGTGTACGGTCTTCAGGAGATGCCAATGTTTGGGAAACTTGTACCCGTGCTTTTTGTCTGGTGTTCATTTTGTAGTTACATGAGTGCACATGACTAGAAACAGCGTTGTTTATTTTTCAGGCAGAGTACTGAAATTTGGGATAACCGTGTCCCACAGTCAGTCTTCATTTCTGTGGTACTGTTCTTGTTCAGATAAACACCTGACTTACCTGTGTCTTACTTCTCTGTTTTATGAAACCCGGGCCATACCTTATAGCCCACAAAAAATGCCACCAGACTGAATCAGTCTGTTTGCAATGCACTGTTCAGGCTCACATGCTGAGAGCGTCCTGGGAGCGTAAGTGTACAAACTGGTGCTATGCTGCTGGCTCTTCGTTATCTGTAATGCATATTAACTGTATTTTATGTACAAAACCATCTTTGCATACATATGGCCAACGGAACAGTTTATTTCTGAAAAACAGCTTAGCTGTTGCTGATATTTGCCAATTCTGACCTAGGAAGTCTTGTCCAGGCCCAAATTAGAGTTTTGTTAGGCTCGTTTGTGCCTGTGACATCATTTATGCAGGCTGTATGCTTCACTAGAATGCCAAGTATGAAACAGCATCTTGCTAAGAATTATTTTTGCCCAGCTAATTATAACATTTCCAGTAGAAAACATTTTGTATTCATTTTGTATTAATTTTCAGTGTACTCTTCTTTAAAGTTTCACGTCTGTTGAATTTCATTTTATATGCATATCAGCCCTGAGAGTAAATACTTTCTTAAACTATACTAATGCAACTTCTGAAAAATTATTTTTGTTTTTTGTTTCCGCTGTTCATATGATGTTTATATTGTGGTGATGATGATGCCGGGCACTTATTCATCTATTTACAAACTTCTGCTGGATGGGAACTCTGAAGAATTGTTTTGGAGACATGTTGTGCTTTCTTCTGGTTAATATGACCTAAGAAACTGTATTTTTTTCCTCACAGATATTAAAAGAGGCCTTGTAATTTATTTGTCAAATACCTCTCTGTTAACCTTCTTGAAAGGTTCTCTGCTTGAAATGAGCAGTGAATAAAATATATTGACTTGGAGGTAATGACTCAAATTCTTCTGTACTTTTTTTTTTATGTGCTTTGTGGGTATCCTGTGAAATTTGAATTCATAGGCAACTTGAAGGCAACTTGAAGACTGAAATGTTTGCACAGGATAGGGAATGTGGGGAACAAATTTCTGACATGCTTGGGGTGCTGGCATCGGAGTTTTGTTTTTCAAATTGTGGTTTTAGGAATGTGAAAGGTGATGTCCCCACTGAATCAAACGTAGGCCTGGAACTGATGAATCCAGGTTTCTGTGCTGGCCTTTACAGCTTTCTGGAGTCACTTGAATGGGCTTTTAGTCTTAATAGCCTGTTACAGGCACTGGCTTCCATCACGAAACATTGGGTTGCCTTGGAATGCTAAATAATGTAATTTGAACATCTGTGTGGAGATGCAAACGTACTATCAAATAATTTTATATTAAAGCTTATCTGTCCAAGAGAGTGGATAGATGGAACAGATGTCCTAGTGGCTTCTCAGCCTCTGCCTAGCTTTCTGTCAATAGCAATTCATATCTGTGTCCCGTTAGTACTGGAGTGAAGTTGCAGAGTTACACTAGTGTGCCAGCAGTTACAATTATTGGGGAGCAAAAATAATTCTATTTGAGATATCTTCATTTATAAGTTGAGTTGCCATGGGTTCTGGCAGGATTTGTCATGTTATATTATTCATTGAAAATCAGTAGAAGACTAGGTAAATGGTTGGGTAAAAAAAAAGGGGGGGGTAATGCAAACACAAATATCCAGTTGCAGGACCTTTCTATACAAGCATTTTTTCTTGGTCTTTTAGAACATTTTTCCGCTTCCCTTGATTTGCAGAGACCTTTGGAGTGTCCTAGTGAAAATGCAGACCTCTTGGCAGTGAATTTACGCACGTTAATACTGCTTGATTTTCATAGTTCCTTTTTGCAGGCATGTTTAGGAGGGGTTCACAGACCACCAGGTGGTCCAGGGCTGGAGGTGAAAGCCCATTGTTTTAGACAGTTTTTGTCGAGTACTTGAGTGTTTCTGTAGTTTTGCTAAGGCCAAAAATGTCTGAAATTTTGCTATGGAGAGAACGAGGTATGTGAAAGGAGAAAATAGGGCGCTATCTTCATATGTTGTTATGAGATGATCAGCATACACATATATGTCAAGTCCAAGGATTTTAAAAAGTGTTTGATCATTATAATATTGAAAAGGTCATAATATAGCAGTGTGCAAACATGTAGCAAATCATGTGCTCATGCCAAAATGTATTGCTGCAGATTTCCAAATACTAGATTTATTATTAGAGAAGGTGGACTTAGAATGAACTCTGAAAGATGCCTTACGGGAGGAAGCCAAATACTTGAGAACTTTCAGAAGCACAGGAGGAAGCTAGTCTTCTGCCACACGCACAAAGTTCAAAGTCCTGTTCTCGAAGATGTTATATTCTTTTGACTGTTTTGTTTTATACATTATTGACAGAGAGCACAGAGTGGAATTTATTGAAGGAAAAAATTTTAAAAATTTTCATAAATTCACTGTAGCATTTTTCATGAGTGTGCTGGTGTTTGACACTTGCATAATTCATTTTCCTTGAATTTTTGACTAAAAAAAGTAAATCTGGCATTAGGATTGAGTATACCTAGTAAAATGTTGGAAGTATTTCATCCAAGTCCTATTTTCTCCTTTTTGGCATCTTAAAATAAAAAATTATCACGCGTGATTTACATAAAAGGGATACCAGAAATGGAGTAATTAAAAGGTTTTTATTTCAATTTTAATTCCAGGAAAATTATCAGGGTCCAGTAAGTAGCCAGTAGGGAGAATTATAATGAAGGAATTAATGGAGGTATTACATTTAATTCTTTACATGTAGCATATTCTAAACTATTTCTTTCTTGAATACCCCTGAAGTCGATGTTTACCAGCGTTCACTGGCTAGTAGGCAAAAGCTCTGAGCGGTTAACAGGCTGCGGACCACATCATGCTTGGCTGTCCTTGTTTACTTCAGTTTTAACTTCTTAACCTATAGCTCTAAACATCTTTTGAAGGTCTCTTGAACATTGCTACAAGCTGTGTCTTGGGAAGCATAATGTGAATTACGTGTTGTCATCTTGCATAGACTGAGGATAATTACATGCTACTTTCCTACAGATGTGGAAGTTTTCTGGATGCTTTCCATCTCCCTTGCACCCTGTGGTATATTTGTTGTTTAGCAATTGTGGACTTCAACCTTTGTTTTACAGCTCTAGACATATTTTTTTCCCTTTGTAGAGAAACCAAAGAACCATTGGTTTAATAAAAACATTTTCAATAATTATACACACTAATGCACTTCCTTTTATTGTGGTATTAATGATACATAACCCCTACTGAATTTGTCAGTCCCAGTCAACCATAAAGATAAATTGAGGAGCTGTGATTTTTAGCAGAACGTTTTGAAATATGAGCAAACTGAAAAATTACTCAAATTATGCTTCTCTGCAGAAATGGTATAAAACCCTACTTAAATCTAATATATAAAATCACATAGTGGATCATATGTGAACAATTCTAAATGGTATCCACATCTGTTGTGCTTTTCTACTAGCGACATTTACTTCAGAAGTGCTTTTTTGTTGTTCATATCTGCACTTTTAGTTTCAGTAAGTGAGCAAGGTCAAGTTATATTGCTGTTCTGGGAGTCATTTGTTTTAATCGTTTATCTGCATTTTTTGGTGGATGAGTAAATAACTCTATTAAAGTATGGAATAACAGTTTAAAGTAAAGAGTGCAGTTCTTCTGTTAGGTACTATAGGAAGCATATCCTTGTAAAAGGCACTTTCTAGGTATGTTGAGAGACTGTACTTGTTCCTTTGTTGAGCCGTTTTCTTTCACAGCTATGCTGTGTTGGTGCTATATAATGAGCAGCAATCTTGTACCTTCTCCCTCTTACACAAAAACGAAATACAACATGAACCTGGTTGGTGTGGGGTTTTTATTGCTGCATTATTCCTTTTAGACCTTGGTCCATTAGAAGCAGTTGAGCATTGACCAGGCGATGGTACATGCCAAGACTGTTGGCTTCTGCCAAAGATTTGGACATTTTTAATCTTGCTTTGAAATTGCTGTAGTTATATGTTTTCCATAAATGTAGAACAACAGACTTACAGACTTGAGAGAAAAATCTTTTATGTGGGTGACTGAAGCAATTGCTTGTGTAAGGCCTCCAGACATTATTGACTTCTGGAGGTAATGCCTCTTTTGCACCAACATTGGAAGGTGTCTGGACCATTAACCCTCCCATTATGGTGTGTTGAAGCCACCTGCCCACCTATTACGATCTGTCCCTGCTGTTAGGTGGTGGGTTTGAAGGCAACTAGGCTTCTCCTACTTGTCTCTCCCCGTTGTACTTTGCAGCACAGGGACTTGTTTGTAGTCACGACAGTTTTGCGCATGTGCAGCCTGTTTGCTGCTACAGATATCATCGCTGTAGGAACCCGAGATGAGGGGGCACTGGGTAATCCTGCAATTGCAAGAAATGTTGTAGCTGTTTTGTTGAGGATGAACAGAATAGATACTCCTTGTGCTAATGCATCACTTCCTGAGGTCTAGTTTTGATGCAACTCATTAAAAATAAAATATATTTTTATGTTAGTGGAAGACTGATGAGGGAAGGGATGATGTGTCCAGACGTCTGTCTTTTCTCAGAATCTTTGAATTGGCCTATTAAGTATTTTACCTTTCTCTATAAACCTTGTTTCTTTAAATTTACATGAATTAAACACTCTCACACTGTAGAGTATCTTTTCCTGGGCTCTTTGGTTTGTCAGGAAGCATTTGTATGAACTCTTCTGTTTCTCAGTGCAAAATTGATTTACTTTTAGGGGAAAATGGTTGGGCCAGAGGTAAGCAAGTGGGAGGAAAGTTTAATTTGGTGAGCTTCGATGAATATTGTATTGCTGTTTATGGCCTCAAGCAAACATCATTCAACTTAATAAGTCTCATTCAAGTGTATCAAGTGGGATGTGGTTCAGTTTCCTGTTTTGTTCTTTCAGAGACAGACACAGTTCAATGTGTGAAATTATGTCTAAATTTAGGGCAACACTCCTTGAATAAAAAGGTTGGGGTTTTTTTGTTTGTTTGTTTGTTTTGTTCTTGTTTTTTTGTTTTTTTTCCTTCCCCATTTGGACTTTCCAGTGTTTCATGGTTATCTTGCATTTGCCCACTTTTCTTTTGCATTTTGTATAATAGGGTGCTTTCACCCTGGATTGCTTGGCAATTTCCTATTATTAAATCACAGCATTGAGATGAAAATCTATTCTTTAACTGAAAGATATTTCTATCTGTGATACTTGTTTTGTATTTTAATGCAACCCGTAGTTTAAGATGAAAGAATAGTTGCTTTTTACCATATTAAAAAAGACCTAATAATACCAGAGTTGGTGGTGGTGTTAGTAATTGGCAAATAACATTTCAGCAGATACAGGAGTATCTGTGAATTCTGAAAGGAAGCACTTTCTTTTTAACAAAATGGCTGGATATATTATTTCCAGGGAGAGGGAGCAATAAAAAGGCAGGGGAGAGGTGTATTAGTAACCTATGAAAAGTAATAATTCATAGAAACATTACTATCTTTTATTGTGTATCAAAATAAATCAGATTTCTGTTTTGAGGCTTTTTATTCTGGCCATTTTGTCCTGTGTTTATCTGGAAATTGAAAACCTTCATCTAGGAAGGATGGATGCATGCAAAAGGACTATGTGACTACTCAGCATCAATGGGATTTCCATTTGCTTCGCTTGCGGTGGAATACTGAAAGCTTTTTTCAATATTTTTCTTGAAGTTCCTGACTCTGTTTATCTGTGATAAGGCAGTTTTGCTTGTTTTCTTGCAGATCTGCAAAAGACAGTTTGACTAGCTAGAGGATAGTATGCCTAGAAGAAGTAGAGGATTAATAAAAGTTCCTTGGTTTTTAGGTAATCTTACACTTTTAAAAGGCAAAAAAACTTGTCTGAGAAAATAAATGCTTAGAAAATTAGACTGAGTTGAAATTCCCAATTCAGTGGAAGATGGTGAAACAACAGGGGGAAAAACTGTGTTCTTTGCTGTTAGCTGAAAGATTTTGTCAAAGTTGATGTTATTTAGCCAAAGCAGATTAGTTTTTCACTTACAGAAAAACTTAGAATAGCTGAATTTCTTTTGAAATTTCTTCTAAAAAATGTGCACAGGGGAATTCTCTGCACATGTAGGTATTCCTGGTTATTTCTTACCTTTAAACATGTTTTTTCTGGAACATGGTGACTGCTTAGATTCTGCTTAACTTTATCTGTAAGGTGGAAACAGTAAAATAAAAACAAAAGCAAATGATTTTTCTAGAACAAGTGTGCCACACAAAGAGCTATTCAGAAACTCCTGTTAAGCTTTAAGTGGGCTCTTGTGTCAAATCTGAGCAATAAAGAGCTTGACTACAGATAAAGCTTCATCAGTTTTCTCCAAGTAAATGAAGCCGTTTGTATATTTTCTTACTTTAGGCGTGAAGTATCAAATTGTTCTGGTTTTTAGGGGGCAGGGCAGAAATAACATGCTCAAAATTGAGATATTCTACAAGAATTCTGAGAAATACACGCAATGGGTCTGTTTTCAGGATTTTTTTTTTGCTTATCTGAACAATTGTTTGCTACAAATTGAGCAGCCTTTCTTGTAAATTGTAACCACCTTTTTATTTTTTATTTTGCCCTTCTCTATCCCTTCTCTCCCATTTCAAAGTGTTTCCTGTAACACAGAAACAAACTCACATACTGGCTTATGCGTGTGATGGAAACTACTTCAGCATTTGCTGTAAGGACGTATGCAACAAGTACTTCTTCAGTGTCACAGAAAACTGAAAAAAATCAGCATGGATGTTCTTGCTTTGGTTTTCACTCCTGCCCGGTGTCATGGTTTCTACTGGCATTGACGAAACCTGCATCAGGGTGCATTTTGCTACTCGTGGGGTTGGAAAGAAGTGGATTGCAGGGACTAAGCTCAGATCTCAATATGGAGAAAATACCACAAAAGTGTTGGGGGTTGGTGTATTGTTGAAGACCTGTGCTCATTCACAACACCTGGAAGATGAGTAGTGGCAAGAAGAGTATTGAAACCCTTAAAGTTCACTGTCTGCCACATCCATGTCTCTTGTGCTGGTACAGAGAGGAAAGAAAGAGAATACAATGTTTTTTTCCAGGCTGGTACCTTCATGGGCAGGGAATGATTTGGGGGAATTGCAGGGCAGAAGTAGATTATTGTTAAGATGTCACACTCATGTTGCTCCACCTGTATTGAAAATCTCATCCTATAGATGTAAGAATAGGCCTTCCAGTGCATCCCTGTAGTGGTGTTTGCTTAAACAGACACAGATTTCCACATGGCTTTCAGTGGGACTGTTGTTTTTATGGAGACTACTCTAAACTTCCAGCAAAGCTAACAGGATTATTTTGCTACTGAACATTCATTTTTTGAAGAATTCGAGGATTCTTTTCAGTTCAGATTTTCAAAATTGCTTAATATATAGACTTTCATAGTCTAGTTCTGCATTTATTTAACCCTCTACATAAGTTAGGTATTTCCTGAAAGGATAAGTACATAGTATTTAGCTTTCTGGCTGAAGACACTTGTATTTTTTTAAGGAAAATTTTCCTTAGCACTTCAGAAAGGAAGGAGTACATAAGAGACGTGTTACTCAGGAAAACCAAACTTTCAGCTCAGGCAGCCTTTGCCTCCTCACAGGGAACTCGTAAGGCTTGTATCCTCCAGGCGACCAGTGGAGGAGACCCCTGCCTGGGGGGCTCCTCTGTCTCCAGCCTTTTGAACCCCTCCTCCTGGGAGCTGCAGAAAGGAGTTGTTGTTGCAAGGAGCGTACGATGCTATCAGTTCATTCCTTGCGAATCGTGTTTCTCGTTGTCTTTACGCTGTTGCTCTTGCTCTGAAATAGCCAGAAGTCTCTTGCGGGGTAAGGTGCCGGGTGACCACAGGCTCTCGCTGCTCCTGCAGCCTCCATGCGCCTGCGGAAGCTGCGTAGGCTGGCATGGTGTGCGCTCCACAGAGATGCGGGTTGGCATTCAAAAACCCCTCTAGCTAGTATCTTCAAATTAGTCTTGCGAATAGAGCTAGCCTGTAAGGAAATGCAGGGCAGTCTTCCTGCTGGTCTGCCAAAGGGCCAGAGGCTTTTGAGAAATGTTAATAGCGCCATTCCTTGCAGAGCTTTCTGAAGGCTGAAGACCTTTTTGAAAGCAAACTCTCTCTCATGTTTCAGGTGAGGAACTTACTGGTGCTGATTCATGAACTGAGTGCGTTAGTCACCTCCCTGCCCTGAGGGCCTGAGCAGAAGCTGGGGAGCACCCAGGCCTGGGGACCTCACCTCAGCTGTAGGGGCAGCTTGGTGGTGTGTGGGGGTCGCTGGCTGCACAGAGGCTTCTCTTTGACACAAGCCAATGACTGCTCTCATCCCCTGATATTTTTAATTAGATCTACCTTTAAGTATAATATTCTTTTGGTGGAAGGGACAAAAGAGGGTATTTTATTAGGTTACGGCATAAAAGTGCCATCTATCATGCTGCTCTGCTAAGATAGTTCCTGTGTCTGGCCTGTCTTCTGAAACACGGTATAGTTTTATAGACCCTGTTCTTGGTCACGCAGAGACTCCTTCTAAGTGGAGTGAGCATTCTTTGTAAAAATAAGATAGATTTGAAACAAATCCGTTTATTAATTGTACGTTGGTATATGTGCGGTCACCTTGATTATAGTCTGGACTGGTAATGCCTTACTCATCTTGCGTTTTTGCTTTTCATGTGTAAGGTTTGGGGAAAAACCATGAATTGTAACTGGTTGTGAAAATAGATTTTTCTGTCTTTGCCCTCAGTTCTAACTTTTGAATCCATTCTCCTTCAGTGTATGCTTTCATGCAGTGGCATTGTTTGTAATGGCCGCTTTTTTGGGGCTGGATGTTGCTTCTCCAGGTTCTTAATCTGCAAAACCATCTCGTCTTATTGTCAAATACGCTTAACTGAATCTTTCAAAAATATTTCTAGGAATCCTTGAGTAACATCTATGTTTCTTAAGGAACTAACTGCGTTTTTTGAATGATTATAAATGTGTAATTTCTAGGTAGTATTGGGGAAATATTGTTAACATCATTACTTACGAGCTTCTGGGATCCAGTTTACGTTTCTTTAATTTAATTTGGATTTTCCTGACTTGGCTCATTAAAGTCCCTGAGAGAGATTTACATCAAAATTAATTATATCAATGGCTGAATTGCTGAAGTAACTCAGAGAACTCAGTTTTGAGTAGGTTGTAAGATGCTGTTTAGATAGTTTGCTTATGTTTCATAAAATGAGACGTTACAAACCTTACAGATTCTCATCCAAGATGGCTTTCACAGAAGTAATGGCCTCTGACAAGGACCATGGAAATTACTATTGTACATAAACTTTATAGTTGTCTTTTTGTTCTGTGGAAAGCGTTAATTTTTATGAAAAGAAAAAAAGCAAAACTTAATGGGACAAATAGTGATATTTCACCTCACTATGAAAGAACTGTTCAGAAAAGCTAATTCAAGTTCTACTTTTCCAATAGACTTAAAAATGTGTACATATCAGAACTAATACAGTTGTCAGGTGTTGAGGGTTTTGCTGAATCTGTGCTTTAGCAATTTTTACTTTGATCTTGAGTGAGAATTTCAGTTTTCCAAGACTGTGCTGTTGTGGTGGGAAAATAAACAATTTGTCTTTATTTTCTTTTCCAATGCCTTTTGTTACTTTTAGAGCACATTTCTTGTACATTTTTCACTTAAAATCACCATAAAGCCATAAATTTGGAGTTTGGGATTCTTATTCGATTCCTCTCCCTCCTTCCTCCTCTTTGCGGCAACGTAGACCTATAAAAATAGCAATTGTAATATATATGATGAAGTACCTGGTTTGAAAGGCATGATGCAATTACAATACCAGAACTTCTGGGTTTTGTAGAAAGACTCCTAATCGTGTCATAGAAAGTGAACATGTAAACCTTATTTGCAAAGTACTTTGATGCATTTAAAAGGTTTTAAAATCTTATTTAGTTCTTTTTTTTTTTTTTCCCCAGAAAGGAGTATAAATACAACATAATATGATTTAACATAATGAAAACCAGAATCACTTAGAAAACAGAACATAACAGTGTTGTGCTCCTGCTGTTTTATTTTTACTCTAAACAGTTAAGGGCTGAAAAAGTATTTATTACTTTGCAGATCAGGAGAAAATACTTGATGATCTTACCATTGTGTGACTGCAAAACTTACATTCTCACAGGAGGAGGTGCCTCCCTTCCTCGGAACGTGCCTTGAAGTGCAGAGCAACCCATCAAAGTTCAGAGCAGCTCTTTATTGTTTTTGTCAGTGTTTCCATTGTGCACTGAGACTTTTCAGAAAGGCAAAGAGACTCCTCTTGGAGAAGGAGCGAACTCAACACTTTGCAAGCAACCTGTCTTCTGGAGGTAGCCAGACCTCTGAAAGAAACCTGTGTAATTCTTCTGCATTGTAAGAAAATGAGGTTGGATATGAATTCTCTTGCATTGTTATGGAAGCAGAACTGACTATATTAAAATGTGAATATTGTGAACTTGTAAGAAGTTCCTTCAAATGACTGTTTCATTTCCTTCCAGCCTTCAACCGGCTGACAACACCAGTTCTCGCACTGTCAGAAGCTGTTATCCACGATTCTTTCAGAGTTTCTGTAACCCAGAAAGGGCAGCAATGCAGTTTTAAAAATTACTTTATTGGTATAAATAAATAGTCTTTAAATTTGTAAATAAATACAGTGAAGTCTTTAGAACTAAATAGGACTCTCAACCTCAGGAGTGATACTTCTCTATTTATCACACATGCTGGATGTCCAGGCTCATTTGGAACATATTTTGAGGTTTATGTGGATCAGCTTGATACAAATGGTTGTAGAAAAAATAGAGAACAACTTGTTAGGTTTGTAATTTGGAAGTTTTGCTTTGAAATGCATGGCTTGAAAAGAATAGATCTGATCAGGTCTGAACAAGTGGCATAAATAGCACTAAATCCAAGAGTCTGGATTTAGATAATTTTCAAAATATTTGTATAAAATATTTGTATTATAAATGTATATTTAATTTTGGCTTAAAGAGTCTAAACACACTGCATGGCTTAGGATGTCCCTGATCTGCAAGTCACTAGAGAACGGAGATAGGAAGTATTTTTGCCCTGTGCTTTTGGCATCTGCTGTTGAAAGTTGTTAGATGCAGAACACTGGGTTGGACAGATCCAGTACAGCTGTGTGTTTTTCTGGGTGTCTGGTTTTTGGGGTGTGTGGTGTGGTGGATTTTTTGTTTGTTTGGGTTTTTTTTTTTTTTTTTGTGGTTTTGGGGGTTTTGTTTGTTTGTTTGGTCTGTTTTTTTTTATTAAACACCTGGTTTTCTAGAAACATTCAAGAATTGCTTTTCCACATGGACCTAATTGTATCTTTAATATACATAGAAGGTATCAGTGGACTTATCTGCTCAAATGTCAAAAAGGCCTGCTGTTGAATGCTATTACATAGTTCATTTGTTTTAATGCGATTTTTATGTGCATGCTATCTAGCGATGTGATTTTATCATCAAACAGTATCGGTCCCTCTGGATGGCTTTAGAAAGTAAGGATGCTCAGAGCAACTCTTTGGAGACAACCGTAATTTTGGCAGCTGCTGACTGCAACACGAGTGATAGGGGCTGCCTGGCACCAGTCCCTGGGAGCCGGGTACGGTGAGATTGGCCCCGTACCATACTGGATGCTCTCCACCTCTAAACTCGAAAGAAGTATAATTTTCAGTGTAATTCTTCTCCCACTCGTGTTCTGGGAGAGATGAGATCTCACTGATCTTCAGTTTCCACCTTTTACTACCACTTGAGCGTGCAGGAAAAATATTGCCCTTGCCTTTTCTTCACTGTTGCACTATGGTTTTATATTTTTCCAATTATTATGCGTCGTAGATTGTTCTGTCTAATTATAGGCAAGCTTAGTATATGAACATGTGAGCCATGGTGGTTTTAGTTATTGTTGGCTTTTTTTTTTTAACTGCAGCAGGAAAAGAGTTTTGAAAGGTGACTGCTTTTGTTTAGTGCTTTTAGGTTTGTCTGTCATGTTACAAATCTTACTTGCTGTGAATTTACTGTGCACTGAAATGACATTACCTGGTTGATTAGTATGTATAATTTAAGATACAAAATTTAAGGTAATATTATAAGGTTTTTTTCTAAGGAAAAAATAATTGCTCACTCATTTATCAGTATTTTGGTTACAAAAGTTGTATCCTGCATCTTCTTAATGGAATAGTTAAGATATCTGAACACAGAAAAAAAAAAAAAACAGCAACCCAAACCTTAATTCAACAAGCAAAAGAGGATAACTTAATTTTCCCACAAAAGTGTAGAAAAGTAGGGGAAATATTTTTCCCTCCCTTTTCCATTTCTAGCTTGGCTTCTGAACATCAGGCTAATAACTTCTTGCCGTGTTCAGAATATTTCATTTGAGTTCTGACAGTAATAACCGTGTTTTATTTGGCTGTCAGGGGCCCTGTAAGATGGACAGATAATGTGTTCATTCTCTGTCCAGTGGGAAGAGAATACATTAACTGTCTAAAATGATATGAAAAGAATGAGAGCTAGTTAAGTTGATTTTAGGGAAAATAAAAGCAATATATTTATTTGCAGTGGTACATTGCAAGTTGTTGGTTAGATGGGTGCTGGTAATTCCCTGTGGATTATATAAAACAAACCAAAACAAACACAACCATTTCTTTCTGTGAACACCGACATCCACTCATTCTTGAGATGCCATCACTCGAGATGCTTTCTTGTTTCCTGTACTTTGAGAGGTCTGAACCTTTCTCCGTCCATGTTATAGGAGATTTAAACTCTAATGAAAAGTCTGCAGTGAAGTACAGCCTTTAACAGGAAAATACACTTTTTGGGACATCTGGTGTAGAAAAACTGGCTGATTCAAGCCCAACGTGGTGTGTGAGAAGTGGTAACTGCGTAGGCATCCTAAGCCTGTTCAGCGTGCTGCACACTCTGAAGAGCCTGACTTGGGGATGAGGAATAATTCATCCTGAGGCTCCAGGAGTGTCTGGCATATGTGCGGAGGCGCGCAGAGACTCAAGCGGTTATGTTTCAAGGGATGTGGCTGCATCTCCATCGTGGGCACAGCACCGTAGCAGCAAGGCAGACGTGTCCTCAGCGCTTGCTGGGTTTGGCACGTGGGGAATGCAGTCTATGTTTGTTTACTCTAATTTTTCTTTCATTTTCTCATTGTCCAGTTGCACACTGTCAGAATATGTTCCTGATTTCTTGCCTGGTGGCAATGGCATGGGGAAAGGAATTGCTGCCCATATATATTGCTTTGCTTCTTGTCACTCTCAGCTGCCTGAATCCCTTCTCCACCTCAGTCACCTCATTAGTCTAACACTTTTGACTCTAAGTTTTTAATGGAAAATGGCCTGTGCATGGGATTTCCAAGTGCTTGAAAAGGTTCATATCTCACAAGAACAAAGTAGATGGATCATTAATAATGGACAGACAGATCTGGAATCCTAAATCTAAACAGCAACCTGCTTTTGCAGTCCCTTATGTCTCCCAAAGGCCTATGGTGGCAGCTCTGCCCTAGTTAAGATAAGAAATTCTTTCCTGGTTGATTGTCAGAGCATGACGGGGATACTGAATGGGGTTATTCACTGAGGAAGGTAAGATATACTTGGTTGCCTTACTAGGTTGTGTCTAAAATGGCCTGCAAACGAAAGCTGGGCTGTGTTCCCTGTAAATGCCTGGGAGTGGCACTTTCAGCCAAGAGTAGCACAGGGCTCAATGGCTAAAAATCAAGTCATCAATTTATTCTCTGCTTGGGGACAATTTCAGGGAAACTGGGGCAGGCAGGCCCTTATTATTTTCAGCTTTCGTGTGGACTGCATATCATTCCTGAGGGTTAGTACCTCTGCGGGTCACACCAGGACCTGCAGGTGGTCAGTGATGACGGTTACATATGTCATGTGCGTGGTTTTGGTGATTATGAGTACTTCTAACAGGAATTTTTCCCAACTTGCTTTCAGTGTTTTAATTAAAATGATGCTGTAGCTTTCCACATAGTCTTCTGTGTGACGCTTGGCTGATTGCCTGTGTGACTAATGCAGCAGGACAGTTGTCAAGATAATCTAAGATCTTTTCATGTATGCAAGGATAAAGACGGCCGACCATCCAAATTTTTGTCTGTAGACTATTCATTTTTTACTTGAGCACAGCCAGCTCTCGTTAGATTGCTGAATCAAAGGTGTGAAAATGACCTATTGTGTCATTTTGATGCAGTTTGAGCTACTGCTTCAAAATAAAAACCAGATCATAGAATGCATGGTGTTATGAGCACTTAATAACCTTTGTTTCTTGCTTTAAAACATTAGCCGTGGTCTGGAAAGAAACTGGTGGACGCTGTATTAACAGCCACGTCAATCTCATCAATTACATTTTTGTAGCCTTTTAGTCAGTTCCTTGATTTAGGGCATGTGGTTAAGATGACGCACAGCATGTAATGTTACTGTAGTTGTTCCTCTTTGAACATATGTTCTGTAGATCTAATGTTTCTTATATGTTGGAAATGATACTTGATGGCAGTTCTCATATTCGTTAATATGTAATAGTTTAATAATTGGAAGTACAGCTCTTTAGTGGAATTTTACAGTGGTGGTTTTTTTTTCTCTGCTCCTCTCCATTTCTCAAATACCTCTGCAGTTGAGTAACACAGATGGGTATTGATGTTGCCTAATTTTAGGCATCTGATTTGTGCTGAAGTTAAGCAGCTATCCTCATGATTTTACAGCTAGTGAAAGACAGCTACACCCTCCAGAGAGCCATTCAGCATCGGGCATGCTGAATTCCCTGCCTGTATGCAGAGACCAGCTTCTCAAAACAAGAATCTAAGATCAATGTCTGAAGTTAAGCAATGCTTCTCCAGGAAAAATATTACTGAAAGATGAAGTTCAGTCAATTTTTTCGTGGTTTAATCTTAAGGTCAATTTGCAAAGTTAAGTCTGCTGCATGACAGGATCTAAACGGAACGAGCTGAGTGCGTAAAAGACTCTGTTGGGTGCACAGGTTGTAGGAAGTATGTCTGGCTGCTGAATAGGTGCCAGGCAATTTAGTACTTGGTGGTCCTTGCTGGCTAGCTGTTCTGCTAACAGTCTTGCAAAATCCCAGACTTTGGGGTATCAGAAAAACGTCTTATAGAATATATGTGAAATGCCACTGCTTTAGGTTTAGCTGGCATTGATAACTGGGTTCTGGCAGGAGTGATTGATGTGTCTCGGTGAAGCAGTGTAGCCTGAATATAGTCACAACTTGTATCTTTAAAACATATCAAACCTTTTAGTTTGTAGTTGGTGCCTATTGCAGGTAAGCGACTTAACACAGAAAGCAAAATTTTATGCGTAGTCTCTATTTTCTTATTTGATGAATCAGACCTGGACAAAGAGGTATGAGCAGGAGCTTACAAAGGACCTCCCTTTGCCAACAGCAGCCTTTGGTCATACGTCCCACAGGTAGCCCTCCTCTCTTTCTCCTCCTGTGGTGCCCCTGCTTGTGCTGGTGTTGGCCATCTCTCCTTTCTTTGGTTTTGAAGGAAGCATGCGCTGCTGGAATTGGCAAATAAATGGCTGCACAGTGGAAACACGTGAGTCTCCTGCCCTTGCCGTGGGCAGTCAAGAGGGTCCTGTCTGGCTAAGAAGCCCAAGCCAACAGCTGTGGCCAACTAGTATGTGTACTCTTTCAGACCAAAGAGTTACCTGGTAGGCTCTGGGCTGCCCACTGGCTCCATATTGCATAGCACTTCTCCAGGAGAGCTGCCCCATGCTGACCTGCAGTGGTTATGGTGGAGGGAGTTGCAGTTCTGGAGTTTTAACCAACCAGTTCCCATGTTTTGGGGAGCAGAGCAGACAGATGATATACCGATCTGAAATCTTTCATCTCAAATTCGATCATGGGTCTTACATTATTTTATTACCAAAGGGGGCAGAAAAAGAGAGATGATCCAAGCTTTCCAAAGGCAGTCATTTAGGGATTAGAGGAAGGGGGAAGCAAAAGCATCCCTCCAGGTTACACCACCAAGTGCCTTTTGCCAAGACCGAAACTTATAGCTGTTGCCTTGTCTGACTGTACTCTGCAGGTAACCCACCCTTGCAAGATGAATTTAGAAAACTGTAGTCTCTGTCAGCTCCGTTTGAGCTGTTTCTGCCTGAACATGCTTGCATGTAAGATATACTGGACTTTTTATGAACCAATTAAAAAACAAAAACCTTTCTTAGTTTGATGCTGTAAAGTAAAAAATTTGGGTTGAATGTGTCTTTCTGATGATAAGTAATTACAGCTTGAGTGCTTTAGTTGAGTGATTTCTTTTTTCTCCTTTTTTTTTTGTTGTTGTTGTCTCAGCTTTTTGGATTGTAAAATACATGGGAATCTTATACTGAAGTGTTTTACTTCTGCTGTATTTATTTCAAGATTTTATAAAATTCAGCAGTCTGCGCAAGTCTGGTTAAATTAATTTTTTTAATGGCTTCTAATAGTTCTGTAGGCACTGGTTTTTGGGTGTCTTGGATTCCTCTGTATTACTGGATTTCTAGGATCAAAGCGAACACAGTGAAAAGGCAAGTGTGCTGTTAAATATCCTTAATTATTTTGTCTCTCTCAATATAGTTTTATTTCACAGAACTTAGAAAGTGTTCTCAAATAGTGTTGGAATTGTATCTGAACATGAAAGCTCAAATTCAGGGCTTTCTCCTAGGAAACGTTTGCTGGACGGTAAATGGAAAACTACTTTGGTTTTAAGTGGAATTTATAAGGAGCACCAAAGTGTAAATTAGATTCCAATGTACTTCCAATGCAATATTTAGAGCAGCCTCTAATGAACCGTTTATTGCTTTTGCTCACAGGCCTCAAAAGTTATTTTTGCTTTGTTTCAGGGGGGCTTGGTGTCTGATCCAAGCTGTTCTGTGCTTTTGAAAGATGAGCACGCTTTGCATTTCTTCACCCACTGTTCCCTGTGGTTTCCCACAATCAGGTGAGGGAGGGCAACCTCTTCCTTGTACAAACCAAAGGTGTCCTCCTGGCCTGGGCATGTACCATGGTGGTCCCAGGACCTGTTTTGGGAAGCATTGAGCCCATGTTGCATCGAGGTGCGTTGTGCCAGGATGTGCACTGTATTCTTCCTCAGAAGAGCAATGCAAAACACCAAATTGAGTTCTTAAAAACACTTGTCCTCTTGAGCACCTGGTGCTTCAGCTCTGCACCAGGCCACAGTTTCTTCTCGAAGTTATGAGTAGCTTCACCTGCTGCTCCCCGACTGTAGGTGTTTGGATAGAGAGTGTTGGAAAACCAAAGTGATGGTGCTTGGTTGTTTTCTCAGAGGGTACTTTGCATACCAAAACATTGATGGGATCCACCTGGGCATCTTCAGTGTACAATTTGCTAAATTAATACTGAAGGAGTATAGCTGATAACAGAGCCAAAATAAGCTCATAAACGAAACTTCCTTCATGGAAGACAGCAGATGAAGAGTGAACAGAAAAGTATATAAAGATTGCAGCTTTCTGGCAGTGGCGGGGGAGTGGGGGGGAGTAGCCGCAGTAGCTTTTTCAGGGCAGGATTAAATGGCCTCAGAAGAAACAACTGTCATGCCTGCTCCTCAGCACAAGTCATTACCTGAATTTCAGCTATAAATTAATGACTGGTAAATTCCACTGTGAAGGGGGAGGCCTGTTTTTTATGTGCTGACTCTGAGATATATCTGTTATCTTCTCTGTGCTGGTAGCACGTGTGAACATGAGCCTAAACGCCTTAATTCCAGTGCTGCACCCGCTGCATGGTCCTTCCGAGCCGGTCCTGCAACCCTCCGCTCCTGTGTCCCGCGGCTGTGAGTCTTCCCCTCGCCTTGGCATCACTGCCCGTGCTGCCGCCTCCTGCTCCCACCCTGGACCCCCTCGTGAGCGTTTAATGCTGTCAATATACAAACTTCCAGAGAAAAAAGTTCATTACCTGTCCACTAACTGGTGCATGGAGCCATGACATATCTGTGTTTAATACAAATGCTTATACTCTTCTTCCCTTCTGTAAATGCACGTGTGCTTATTTTCCACTCATCTCTGAGTGGTGTTGAGGATGCAGTCTTTGAACAGGCATCTGAAATCATAAAATATCTATATTGAACAATGCTAAGCTATCAGTGCCAAATTAGAAATTACGTTTGTGATAAATCTTTTTAAATCATGTTCCGGCACAGTGTAACTTCTCTTTCCCCTCTAGGTGTGTGTCCGTGTCGTTCATGTCGTGTGTGTCCTCGTGTCCCCCCGCCGCCCCCCATCTCTCCATTATGTGTGAATGTGAAGGGATGGCTGAGACAGTCAGTCCAGGCGGCATTTGCCTTTCTGACAAAGTTATTTATCTGTTCTAGGGGCCAAAACCATCCTGAAAAACACCCAGTGCCACCCTGCCCCACCTCAGAACTATCTGTACCGCCACATCCGAAGTAGGGTGGTCAGTGGGAATAGGAAGTGGTGAGCCTGTCTTGGGAGCGCAGTGAAATAGTGCTCCAGCTGCTTGTGATTTCTTCTCAAGTTCTAGTAGCGCTTCTACTTTCATGTCCTTAATATTAGATACACGTTTGTGGAAAAGTTGGCATTTTAAGCTTTTTTCCCTTCTCTGCACGTGGAATTTTAGCTTTTGTTATTGAGGTTAGTTTTGAAAGACAGCTGTGTGGTTGGCGGTGAGCGTGGGCGGGCTGGGCAGGGGGGACGCGCAGCCCTCCTTCTCTCTGCCCGTTCGTTTCTCTTTGCTCGCTGCTGCTTGCCTCTGCCAGACTGAAGGTGCATTTGCTCTGGCATGTAGTGGGAACTGCAGTTTTTCCTGCGTGATTTCTGAGGGAATTTAGTAAAATTGCAGTTTGGACTGAGCTTTGACACCCGCGGCCACATGGTGCCATTAGCTGGGGCAGACGCCCACGTGTGTCCTAGTACAAACAGAGCAGCGGGACCGATCTACATTTCTTGTTTGCATTTTTAGGCAGTTGCACAAATACAACTTTGAGGACTAATCTCCTTTTCTTCTGCACTAGTTATTCTGGAATTATGTATAAAATGGAACTGTTACATATTTGAAACTTGGGGTTTTATCATTTGGAGTTTTAAGAGACTTAGCACAGGATTTGAACCTCAAATACTCTAAGTAAACTAGCAGCATTTGAAATTTTGATTTAGATCAGCTTAAGGACAAAACGCTTTATCAGTGATCTGTAAATTGCATTAGCTACAACTCAAAACACTGAAAAACTTCCTTTTCAGCCTTTTGCCACTTCTCGTAAGGATTTTCATAATATGAAATTGCCTAGTCCTCTGTGCCCAAAGTTAGGTCTAAGCAAAGTGTATTTCGGTGCCCTGTGGGGGTTTCTGTTTTAACGGGAGATGTTACAGCCATTCTGTGTGTCTGAAACTTGGGTCACTTTTAATAAGCCTGATCTTTACACCAGTCAAGTCAACAGTGTTTGACATTGTAGACAATAAGAAGAACGTGTAATGAAAGGAGAGTTCATTTCCTCAAATTATTTTAATATTTTGTTATATACAACCACTTAAAGCTGTGTATCTGGAGCTAGTTAGCACCACTGTTTTCCAGGGAAAGACGTATGGTATTTTACTAGTGCATGCATTGCCCCAGTATATACAAAAAAGTGAATTTCTGATTATTAGAGCTGTCAGTGATGGATCGAAGAAGAAAAAATGGAGAAAATTAGCTATCTTTTGCTGCCTACCCTCCTTACTGACCGTGCAGTCTGTAACACCGTAACGTAGCTGGGGGAGTCAGCCAGCAGCAGATCAGCAGCAGTGCTGCCCACACCCCGCCGCCCGGCTGCGCTGCCGTAGGTGAGAAATAGGCTGGTCCATATGCTGCGGATTTGTAAACCAGTGGTGCTGGAGTTTCACCACGAGGAGGCTTCCCCTCCCTTCCCCCTGCTTCTGGCGCCCGCTATTTTGCTATTATTCTTGGTCATCTGCTCCATCAGACGCGTCCACGTCCTGCGCGTCGCCTCTCTCCTGCTCTGTTGCGGCGCGCTTTGCATTTTTACGTTATATCCCATTTTGCTCTGTGTTCTCCCCAGGACGTTTGAGGTTCCTATCTCAGGAATTCCTGCCAAGTTCTGATCCTAGCATCTGTTCCCGACATGATCCAGATGCTCTGATTTTGGGGCCTTCAGAGACATGACTTTTCTGATCCTATGTTTCTTGAAACCCAAGTAACCTGAAGCACAGATACGATTGTGAAAGTGTTAATCTAATTGTTAAACAATAGTAAAGTCATTCTGGAAATGACACTTCTGACCACAAGAGTTTTTTTAATAGCTGGTATGTGCCGAATGTAAATTAATTCATTCTGCCTGGGATAAAGTTACTTTTGTGTAGCTGTGGCTAGATGGAGCTGTCAGAATGCGTAAGGCGGTTTGATTTATGTGCAAAGGCTACACGCATTAGACTTCCCTGGTATGCGCTATTCATTTTAGCTACTTACAGGGTTCAGTGTTGATGCCCTTTTACTGTTTTAGCATAGATGATATAATGTTTGGTAATTATTTTGGAAAGTAGAGAAATCATTTGGGATACAACAATTAGGCACAGAGACTGTGAAATAAGGTTTGCTTTCAGTGAGGGGCAAGATTATCTTAAAGCAAGGATGTTTGAAGAAGTAATGAATGCATATATGTTTGTGATTAAGTTTGTATTTTTTTGTATTTATGTGGGCAGAGTTGTTTTAATAAGTGAATGGTCTCCAGTGAGGCAGGTAATTTAAAAGTGGTCTTGCACATCAGAAAAGGTGACCCCTAATGAAAACGTAAAAACTATTCTCTTTAAAAGCTGTGCTCCCTCTGATTTTCAGTCTTCGCCTTTTAATATTAATTACTAGGATGTTTTAATTAAAAACAGATCTTGGAGGTATTATCTACTTCCTCTGTTTAGTCCTTTTAAATGTTAATCACTTTTGACAGCATAATTTACCCAGCTACCTGTGCTAGCCTTATGCAATGCATCTGCTTTGTGTGGCGCCAAACTACAAACTGCACCCCAAAAAGGTTTTCCAAGAGTTCATACAATTGCAAAGATTAAGTCTGGCAGGAGAAATACAAAGAAAGAAGAATTAAATGGAGACTTAATGAGACAGTGACTCAGAAAAGCTATTTCAAGATGGTTGGAGCTTCCCAAGAAATGATTCTTACACTAGAGGCAACCAGACCAAATGCACTTCTGGTTCTGTTAGAAGACATTTAGAGAGGAGTGGAAGGTAAGAGGCAAGACTGGAGGTAGCCTTGGAGCCTATGGAGAGTTTCCATCCAGCAGGATTGTGAGCTGTGCATAGGAGAACACTTAAAAAGGGAGAAAAGAAAAAAAAATAATCTTAGAAACCCCCAAACTTCAAAAAAACCAACCTTAACCCATCCAGTTGCACTAATGCTCTCCATGGTATTAATATTATCCCCTCTCGCCTTCCCACCCTTCACCCCAGCTGTTTTCTCCTTCCCTCCAGAGCTGGCCATGCCTGTTCCTTTGCCAGGCAAGGCAAAGCAAGCTTCCTCAGGCTGCCTTCAGCTGTGGCTGTGGTTATGGTTTGCTTAAAATATTTTTAAGCTGGAAATATTATGAAGCAAAGTAGTAATTTTTTTTAGTAGTCACAAATCAGCAGAGAATCACCAAATCTTACTCAAATGGATGTTAACTTAATGAAATATCTAACTATGCCATAAGTGTAGAAGCAGAGTGAGTGCTCCTTTGATTTGCTTTGATTGTATTTTTCTGTATAATTTACCAAGAATGAAATTCAGCAACAAAGTCCTCCCAAACACGTGCTGATTTTCAAGGACTTAGATAGCAATGCCTCTCCCAAGTACTGAAATAGAAAAGCAACTTTTCTTTGTGCTGGGCCCTCAGAGACTTCAATTTTTTATATTTGTAAGGGTGTTGGAAAGGGAATGTTGGGTTCTGAAAGATTTGTTTGTTTTTAATACATAATAGTAAAAATTAAAGGGAACTATAAATAAGACAGGACACCATTAGTTCAGCGAGCACTACTCAAAATTATTTATATGTTTGTAGGTTTAAAATAAATAATCTTGTGCTGCACAAGTCAAACTGCTTGTTTTGTGTGATGTTTCTGAATGGAGCCTTTGGTAATCAAATTCCACACACGCTTTAACCTTGTGCAAAATTTAATGAAAAATAGAGTTACTACTGAATGTACTGTTTTGCCAGCTCAACAAAAGATGTTAAGTTCTGCATATTTTTGCATAATAAAGATGAGTGTTGACAGTGTAATGATCCATTTGGCACAGATAAAATCATGAATGATTTTAATAACCTTACAACAATATTTGAATTCACTATGAAATATAATATAGACACTTCAAACAGAGACAGGCCTGCTGCCCTAGTATGGAGTGCCAGCTACTTATAAACTTAATTTTTCTAGGAGAGAAAAGAGGAGAAGCAAAGAGGCTAGATCAGCCCAGAGGAGATGGGAGGAATTAGGGCATCTACAGGATGGAAGGAAGCTGTTTCGAAGTCTGCAGGTTGAAGCTGATGGGTTTTGGCAATGCTCGTATCTCCTTCCCCAGGCTGGGTGACATTTATATTATGTGTTGGAAAATGCCTTCATGGGTATGCGGTGAGTCAAGGTAAAATGCAAGAATGGTAGTGTGTTCCCAAGTTCGGTAGCTTGAAATGATGGTGCGTACAAATGTAATTTCTCTTTTGAGCGTTTCTTTTTTAAAAATGTTTTTTTGGGTTCATCTAGGTGATGTAGGTGCATTGGTCCCAGTTTCCACAGTGATTTAGGGAATTAATTTTCAAAATGAGTTCTGAAAATAAGGCTGGAGTCTGAAGCTTTCACACTAAATGATTTAGGAGTATAATTCCATCAAAAGTCCCTATTTATGTTGCTGTCTCTTTGGTTATCATGCTCGAGTGCTGCATCCCTACGTAAACAGAGAGCGCTGTAAGGCGTTGGAGGCTTCTGCACCAAGTAGTCAAGAATCACGGACTGATGCAAACTATCATTAGAGTAATATCAGAGATCTCCTTTGCTATTCATTCCTGCATTTCACAGAAACAAAAGCACTTGACTACTAGTGAATGTGTTTTGAAGATGGATGTGATGTTATTAAGTTTTCTTCTGCGATCCTTCTTCCTTACTCTTCACTTCTTCCTGCTGCTTTTTTTTTCTGTTTGCGTTTGTTTTCATAAGCATTTAGAGGTCAGATTTGAAAAGTCACCAGGCAGCTCTTAAAAGCAGAGTTTCAAAAATTCCTTGGCATCTGATTTCTAATGATTTTGTGGGGAGAAAATAAGTGAGATGCCTTTCTGCAACCTTATCTGCCAAATTAGTGTTGAAAATGTGGCTCCAGATCATATTGAAAATGGTTTTGGCATTGGGAGCCTAGGTTTTAGTGAAAGTCCCTGGGGCTCAGTTACTAACGTCGTTTAACTTGGTGTTTTGTGGGAAATAAACACAGGCCCTGTCTCCTCCTAGCAGATTATGGTGTATGGTAGATGAATATCCATCTGGCTGTGGAGGCACCAGGCTATTTTTAATTCATACAGAGATCACTATAAGCCTGTTGGCTGTAGAAAGCCTCAAGGTGTTTAGGAAGAACTGTAGTATGGCAATTCGGGGATCCTCTCCCTTTCTAGACTATCAGATGTTGTCTATTGGGTGTCTTTCGCTTCAGACCAGAGCTCCTTATCTGCCAGAGGTTCACGTGATAATTCTGGTGAGTCAAGTCCCCCGTGCCTGGGGGCTGCCACAGGAGGGGACAGCCTCCACGGATCTCCCGGTACGTGTCTCTTGCCAGTAGCCTGGTGCTGTTGGACCCGCTACCTTTTATTCTTCATTTTGTACGGATAGTCCTAATGGACTGTAAGTTAACTTGCATTGTTTTCACTATTGTTACACTTTAAAATAATACAAAATGTTCGTCACGAGGGAACAATCAGTCATTTGCATTTAAGATTTTTTTAGAGCCTTATTTAAAGAAGGGGAGGCATGAATTATTGCCTAATGTGCTGATTATTTTTGTCATTATGCACAAAATGAAGAATATTGTTATTGTTGTTTTAAAATGCCAGAGGTAAATGTCTCTCTGACGTTTTTTAATACTAGATAATGAAGTTAGTTAAAAAGCCATCCCTATCTCGTTGTCTTTAAGACCTCTGAAAAGTTTCTTGGGGGGAAAAAAGAATGTTATACGAAAGGCAAAAGGTACACAGAGTTTTACCTTTTGAACAGACCTTGACATTGATTTAAAATAAGCCTAATTTAATAGGTATTGTATTGCATACCGAAGATAATTTAGGCTAATGTCAAGGACAAGTGTTATCTATTCCTTTGTTGTTGTAAGGTATTGAAATAATGAGTGGAACAGAAGGGAATCAGAAAATGTTTGAAGTTTTTCATCTGTGTCTCTAGATGGGTATTTTTAATCACATTCTCCTGGCTTTTGCATGCAAATTACACTGAACAGCACACACAATATAAAATGAAGAGCTGTATTTTGCAAAATCTATTTTCTTGAAGTTTAATAAGCTTGCAAAGATTGGCCTGTGCTTTAACTAACTAGATACCTTTTTGTACCTCAGCTGAAATTAAAATCTTCGATTTTAAATGCTGCTGTTTTGATCCTGTAACAGAGGAATGGAAAACCTGGTCTTTTTGGAGGTTTCTGAAACCATTTTTTTCTTGGTACTCAAGGGCTGCAGCTCCCAATGACAGATGAGACAACTGTTAAGATTTAATACATCTTTATTTCAGCAATATATCTTGCTGTGTGACACCAGCCCCTCTAATAACCCCAGTGTCTGGATTACTTACTGCATAGCGTCACTGCTTAACTGCTGACCTCTGTGGCAGAAATAAAATACCGAACTCCTGTATGGTCCATGCTGTTGACTTGGAAATCTGCTGACCTGCAGAGTCATCCCATACCCACAAGCTCAGCTGCATGGAGAACAATCAGGGTATCTTTCTGAGCCTTGTCCTCTTAGAAAAGGAGGCAGTCTTTTATAGTTCACTCTAAAAATGTAAAATTGCTTCCAAAGTAATATTAACAACATTGTCCTGAGTGTAGTTGGCATTATTCATTTGTGCTGAGGGATCAAAAATGGAGGATATGAAATTGGCTTATTCATGTGCTCAGATGTGTCCCTGCTACTTTCCAACCATCACACTCTCCCTTCTGATACCACGCTTTCTTTACGCACCTCTTTAAAGCCAGGATAGATATATTTTTTTCCTATTTCTTTTCAAAATGAGCTAAGGAGATACCATGGTAAATCATATATTGTCGTAATTTTGCAGAGTATGTCCTTAGCCTTGAACAAGAGGGCTGTTTTTACAAAGGGATTTTGGAAGAAATCTTTTCGGTATAAATTGAGGATTTAAGGAAATAACAGGGTAGCATTATACTCTATATGGTTTCAAAGCAAGAGTCGGTGAAGAAACAGCCTATTACAAAAATCCCATGATAAAATGCCTATGATTGAAAAACTTTGTAATTTAGGACAGAGATATTTTCCCCAGCTGTTCTCATAGCCCAAACGAGCATGGAATTGAGCATTTTGGTACCTGTTGTGTGGAGGGACTGTAGCAACTGAGGAAAGCAAACTTCCCTCTAAGTGTAATACCTTAATTTTTGTTGAGAGGCATCAAAGAAAAAAAAAGATCATTTAAAACAGATGAGCATGTTTTTCTGTATTCTTGCACTGTCATTTTAGCAGTAGTTTTGTGTTCAGTTGCAAGCTCTGGAATTTCTTACCCCATAATCTTAATCAAACCACTTTTGCAGTGAGATGCATCTGCAGCATTTCTGCTTGCTGGATTTTGCGTGGCTGCCCCCATCCTCCTGCAGATCAGAGTGCAGCGATGGCACTGCCCACTCTTTTGCCAGGGCTTAGCTTAACAGCTGCGGGTGCCAGTGCTGATCATACAATCATAGAATCATCAAGGTTGGAAAAGACCCTTAAGATCATCGAGTCCAACTGTTAACCCAGCACTGCCAAGTCCACCACTAAACCATGTCCCTAAGCACCACATCTATCCATTCTTTAAATACCTCTAGGGATGGGGACTCAACCACTTCCCTGGGCAGCCTGTTCCAACGCCTGACTACCCCTTCAGTGAAGAAGTTTTTCCTAGTATCCAACCTAAACTTCCCCTGGCGCAGCTTGAGGCCGTTTCCTCTCGTCCTATAGCTTGTTACTGGGGAGAAGAGACCGACCCCCACCTCGCTACAACCTCCTGTCAGGTAGTTGTAGAGAGCCATAAGGTCTCCCCTCAGCCTCCTCTTCTCCAGGCTAAACAACCCCAGCTCCCTCAGCCGCTCCTCATAAGACTTGTTCTCTCGACCCTTCACCAGCTTCGTTGCCCTGCTCTGGACACGCTCCAGCACCTCCATGTCCTTCTTGTAGTGAGGGGCCCAAAACTGAACACTGTACTCGAGGTGCGGCCTCACCAGTGCCGAGTATGGGGGGGATGATCACTTGTCTAGTCCTGCTGGCCACACTATTCCTGATACAAGCCAGGATGCTACTGGCCTTCTTGGCCACCTGAGCACACTGCCGGCTCGTATTCAGATGGCTGTCGACCAACACCCCCAGGTCCTTTCCTGCCAGACAGCTCTCCAGCCACTCCTCCCCAAGCCTGTAGTGTTGCATGGGGTTGCTGTGACCCAAGTGCAGGACCTGGCACTGAGCCTTGTTGAATGTCATACAGTTGGCCCCGGCCCCATGATCCAGCCTGTCCAGATCCCTCTGTAGGGCCTTCCTACCCTCCAGCAGATCAACACTTCCACCCAACTTGGTGTCATCTGCAAACTTACTGAGGGTGCACTCAATCTCCACATCAATCTGCTTCATCAATGAAGATATTGAACAGGACCAGCCCCAACGCTGAGCCCTGGGGAACACCACTCGTGACCGGCCACCAGCTGGATTTGACTCCATTCACCACCACTCTCTGGGCTCAGCCGTCCAGCCAGTTTTTAACCCAGCATAGAGTGCACCCATCCAAGCCGTGAGCAGCCAGCTTCTCCAGGAGAATGCTGTGGGAGACAGTGTCAAAGGCCTTACTAAAGTCCAAGTAGACAACATCCACAGCCTTCCCCTCATCCATTAAGCGGGTCACCTCATCATAGAAGGAGACCAGGTTAGCGAAGCAGGACCTCCCTTTCATAAACCCATGCTGGCTGAGCCTGATCCCCCAGTTGTCCCACATGTGCTGCGTAATGGCACTCAAGATGATGTGTTCCATGATCTTCCCCGGCACTGAGGTCAGGCTGACAGGCCTGTAGTTCCCTGGATCCTCCTTCTGACCCTTCTTGTAGATGGGTGTCACATTTGCTAACTTCCAGTCATCCGGGACCTCCCCGTTTGACCAGGACTGCTGATAAATGATGGAGAGTGGCTTGGCAAGCTCCTCTGCCAGCTCCCTCAGTATCCTTGGGTGGATCCTGTCTGGCCTCATGGACTTGTGAGCATCCAGGTGGAGGAGCAGGTCAGTGACTGCCACCTCTTTGAGAACTGGGGCTTCGTTCTGCATCCTATCTCCATCTCCCAGCTCAGGGGCCTGAAAACCCCGAGGATGACTAGCTTGACTATTAAAGACTGAGGCAAAGAAGGCATTGAGTACCTCAGCCTTCTCCTCATCCTTCGAGGCAACGTATCCCTTTGCATCCAACAAAGGAGGGAGATTCTCCCTGGCCCTCCTTTTGTCACTGATATATTTGTAGAAACGTTTTTTGTTATCTTTAACAGTGGTGGCCAGTTTAAGTTCTAGCTGGGCCTTTGCCTTTCTAAGCTTCTCCCTGCATAACCTCACAACATCCTTTTAGTTCTCCTGAGTCGCCTGCCCCTTCTTCCAAAGGTGGTAGGCTCTTCTTTTTTTCCTTAATTAATGCATTCAGGCATTAACTCCATTGAGAAGGCTGGGATCGGTAGCTGATTCATGCTGGTTGTGGAACCTTCCTTAGCACGGTTAAAGTTAACAGCAAAAATGCAGGAGCAGGTGTTAATGTAACGAACTGGAGCTTCTGCCTGTTCCTGGCCCAGCTGAGTATGCCCTACCGAGAAGTAACCCACCTCCTGGCATCTATGTCCTTCTTCCCGTGTCTGTCAGCTTCATGAAATGTAGACTGCTTCTACTTTTCTTTCTGTCAGCAATGCCTTCTGGCCATGTAGGACACGGCTGCTGGGTTGTCTGTCTGTAGGAGATGGCAAATTTAGATGTTTTCTTTGGCCATGGAAGTTAGCTGGTGATAAAGTTCAAGATCCAGCTCTGGTGTTGGACTCGCTGCATCCATGCAGTAGGTTCGGCTGGGTGAGCAGGTCAGCAGGACTTCGCAGGATAATCGACCTGTGTGTGATCTGTATGCGCTTGTGTCTGTCAGGCTGCACAGGTGGGCTGGTGGCTCGAGTCTTGTTCATTATGTTATGCAGAAGCGGTATGTCTGGTATATTCAAGGTCTGAGGTCCTGAAAAAGCAAATCCAGCCAACCTGACAGGCAGCTCAGTGGCAGCTACCTCTGATAGCCCTCATAATACACATAACACTGCTCAGTTATTGTCTTATTTCTTGGTCTAAACCTCAGCCTGACTTAACCCATGGAGGTCAAGTAGAGAGAAATTTAGACAGAATGTACACATTACTTTCCAGGGTGCCATAGTCATGCTTGCTTTTAGTTTGTTGCTCAGCAATAGAGGGAAGAAGGGAGGAAAAGTCTTTTAGATATATGTAATATTGAACTAATATGTTTTAAATATTTTAAAATGTTAAATATATTTTACATTCATTTAATAGTCTGGGAATTTACAGTATAGTACCTAAAACTGCATTAAATTCCTACTGGGAGAAGATTAGATTGCAATTTAATATTGGTTCTAGAATTTCTCAGATCAAAATGCTGTAGGAAATGAATAATCAAAAGCAATGTTTTAATAAAAAGCTCGTATATTTACTTCAGAATCATTTCTTAGATTTAAAGAATCATGAAAGCAGAAGAGTTTTAAACTATCTGTAAAATTAAAGTATCCTTTGAATCAATAGATGAGTTCTGATCTTGCAAATATGATTTAACTTGGTATGTTATGTTGAGCTTCAAAAGTGAAGGATGTTTACTTAGTCAGCAGATTTGAGAATGACTTTCAATGAGACCTATGATGTATTTTCCAGCAGTGGTTATTTTATGTCCTGGTTTTGAGGGGGCAGATTATGTTCAGCAAAGGCAAATGCAGAGTCCTGCACCTGGGCTGGAATAACCCCACGCAGCAGTGTGGGCTGGAGGCCCACTGCCTGGGTAGGAACAGACCTGGTGGACAACCCAATGAACATCAGTCAGCAGTGTGCCCTTGTGGTAAAGATGACCAACTCCATCCTGGGCTATATTAGCAAGCCTGTAGCCAGCAGGTTGAGAGAAGTGACTATTTCTCTCTACTTCTGGAGTATTTTGGCCTCCTCAATACAGGCAAGACATTACCATGATGGCCCAGCCAGAGGGTGAGTTGGGGGGGGCTGGAGACCATCACAGGGAAAGGGAGGCCTTCAGGGGTGCTGTATGGCCGTGCGGCTGCCTAAGGCACAGCATTTTGCGATAGCTGCTCTCTGTCAGGTATGGTGAAGATGGAGCTAGAGGTGCACAGGAGTAGTGCGAGGGACAACAGACGCAAGTTGCAACAAGAGAAGTTTCAGCTTGACACAGGGAAAAAAAAAAATATCTTAAAACTAAGAGTGGTCAAACACTGGGAGAGATTGCCTAGAGAGGGTGTGGAGTCTCCATCCTCAGGGTTGTTCAAAACGCAACTAGATGTGACCCTGAGAAACCTCCTGTCACTGACCCTGGTTTGAACAGGGGCTTGGCCTAGGTGATCTCCAGAGGTCCCTTCCAGTTCAGGTTATTCTGTGATTCCATATGAGCTTACACTTCTGTATAATGCACAGAAGATCTAATACAAAGTGTTAATTTGACAGTAGAATGTGACCCTTAAAACGTCCTTCTTATTTTTCCAAAAGCAATAATGCAGTAAAGTTATTATGAGAATGTCAATTGTTCGGCTCCCTTCTAGCTACATTACTTTGAAAAGTTGTTATGAAAACCTAGTTCTGGCTTCATGACTGAAGTTGATTAATTAGGACAGGTAAAGATTTTCCTGAAATTATAAAGGTTTGTTGTTTGTGTTACAGTTTGTCTAAAATTGAAACTGCGCTTGCCCTTTTTCTACTGTTAAAACGTTGGGTGTCTGTCGAGGGGACACTCAGGTTGCGGATCTAGCACAGAATGCCCCCTAGATGCTGCTGTTTTTGCTAATTGATCTTTTTTTTATGTCTGTGGGCAATAGTGCTTATTTGTGAAACTGTCCATTTTTTTCTGTATTTCCTCTTACCAGTTCATTGAAATGGTAGTTATATTTAAATGGATTTTTAATGAGCCATGTAGAAAAGTGAAGCTCAAGGAATAATAAGTATCCGGGTCTGCCATGGGGCTATTAAAGTCAGTTGAGTCATCAGAAAGCCTACAAATTGATTTCATATTTAGTTTAATAAATAATAATTGGCTACTCCCTTACTAACTGTTTTCCTGAATTTATGTTTTTTTCCTCTGATACTCATCTGTTCATTCAAAAGAAACTTGTATTTCAAGATGTTTTGGAGTCTGAGGTGCCATTAGCTGAAATTTGATTTACTGCTGGGCCTTATTAAACAAGTACTCTTTAGTTCAGCATTGTAGTATGGTCTGAATAATACACACACTGCTTTGAGTACACAGGGTTTTTGCCAACCCTAAAGAGTTACTATAGAAATCTGCTTATATTCTCTTGCAATCTACTTCGGTTGCGCTCATCGCAAAGGAGGTGTGCGGTCGATTCGGTGGTTGCCTTGTGGGTTCACTGTACAGGCTTGCTTAAGACTGGAAAAGTTTTTTGCTGAGGAAAGGATGCCAGTGATGCTCGTGTTTAAATTTTCTGCCAGCCTTCTCCATGTTCGCTTTCCAGATACTTGCTGCACACGTCTGAAAGTGTATGGCAATGCTCTGAGAGTGATTGAAATCTCTCACATCAGCAGATCAGGTGGCTGTCTAAAAGTGTGTGCAGACAGAGACCTATACATTGCGATTGCAGGACAGGGCTGGGCTTAGCCCTCTGGCATCAGTTTTTAAAGGAAATGCTGGAAGTAGCTATTTTAGGTGGAGATATATTGGCAAGGGTAATTTAGATTTTATAATCTCATTTGCAACATCAAAATCTGTCTCTTCAAGGACCAAAGTCTCCTATGAAAAAGTTATTTAGTTCAGTTATTAAGCATAAACTGAGAACCAGCATCCTTGCCAGTTTGGGCGCCTCACCAGAGGTGGGTGTTGAGCTGCACCAGCACTCGGCGCTGCCTCAGAAGGGCTATGCTCTCTTTTCTGCTGGAAGCAGAAAAATAATCACTTGTGTGAAGGGTAGCTTTGTACACAAATGGCCATCCTGCAGGAGAAGATGTGCAGCATAAATGCCAGAAGCCCATAGCAGCTGTGAAAGGGAAGACCACATCTGGAAGTTGTTGTATAGGCCAGGAGGGGAAGTGCATGGTTCAGCCAGGGGAATCGAGGCACTTCTGGTTGCTCAACAGATGAACTACCGAGCAATTGGTCACTGAACAGCGAAACAAATTGGGAATGTCCTTGTTTGAAATTATCTGATAAGTGTCCTTCTGATGAGAAGAAACCAGATATTTAAAATGGCTCCTAATTATTAAAAAAGATAAGTGATTTCAGTTTCACTCTGTGTTAAAAAGAGTGGACGAGAAGTGCAGAGGATGTGAAAACCAGATGATGCAAAACCCAGAGGATCACTTGCTGTCTTTCTAGCATGAGAACAGAGCTGTAATCCTAATTGATGTTAAAATAAGTCTGAAATCATCACTGGTGCCTACACATGAGCCAGTATCAGATTCATCAATAAAGATTACAAATGAATTAACAAATTTTGGACAGGTACTTAGGAATATGCAAAATTCAAGTGATCTTTTTGACAATCTTACCTGTCATAGTGGGGGAAAGATACAGCAAAAGTTTCTATCTTTATGAGTTTCTGTGAAGTGGAGGATTTCTGGTTTTGTGGTTTTGTGCTGGAGAGAGATGACCTGATTGCACCGTTGGATAGTGATGAATTGTTTTATATGGCCTTAGTACTTAATGAAAATGTAAACAGCCTTTGCTGGTGCGACTATTTTTTTAATCCAGTTAATTAACATTTAAGTACTTAATCTAGGCTATTAATTAAGACTGCATATGTGTTTACTAAATTTTAATTACCTTAGAATAGATGGAAATTGTAATAATTAATGTTGGAATGCAGACTGCTGCTGATGTGTCAATATTAAAATAAATCAGTCTTCTTGCTTTTTATTTATTTAAGTAAATATAACCTGGTTAGTATGATATGTTGAGTCCTAGACAGAGCAATAGGGAAGCTCATCCTGGTATCTCTTTCAGAAAGAACTAAAGGTCGGAGTGTAATTAATTCCATACAACATGGTGTTGTGAGAAGTCAGATGTGCTACAGAGGGCTGAATGCAATGATCTGCTGGAATGCCTTCCTCCTATCCCAAAGCCAAAGGTGTCTCACTAAAACTTTGTTTCGGTATCTCAAGCTGTAGAATCATTTCTTTGTAAGCCATTTGTTTGATGAAGGTAGTATATTTAGCAAAAAGAATTAAATTATGTTGCTCCCCCTTCTTTTTCTGTTTGCTGTATAAAGAGTCTTTATCAGTCAAAAGAGAAGAGCGTCAAGTTACTAGCTGGTTTTTAAACTGTACTCTTCCCCCCACCCCCACCCCCTTCAGTTGATGGTAGCAATTAAAAAAAACACCTCTTAAAATATCTAAGGATCAGAAGCACATTTTTTACCACTGGGATAATTGTTGAGTTTTACTGCAGTTCTTTGTATTTTTAAAAATATTGCTGTTGGTCAAACACTGAATGTTGTTGCTTTTTAAAAAAATAATATCTTCTGTTGATAATTCATGTAAGATTACTTATATTTCTTGCTCTGGAATTTAAAAAGTAGGAGTATTTTAGTTTATGCATATTGACCTTTCGAAGACTTGCTCTAATTCCATTGCTGAAATGGAGTGAACCTTTCCATAAGTGGTGATCTAAACAAAGCTGCTGTCTTTATATTTGAAGGTGCTACTGAATATTTGAAACCTAATTTTTCTTGAAAAACTAGTACGCACTTACACTGGGGACTAAATTCTTACCTTGTTCAAACTGATGATTCTTCCTCTGCCAGCTTACATTGATGAAGAATGTGGATCTGTATCAAAACCTTCTTTCCGTTGCTTTTGCCATATAATAATCAGAAATGTAAACATGCCAGTCTAAAGTAAGCCTATCATTTATTAGATTTCTTTTGGGAAGACAAAGTGGTTTGTTACTACTTGATTTTATTTCCCATTTCCAGATTTTTAGTTCAGTGATTGAAAAATGCAAATAGTGTGTCCTGTTACCCTGTGTGATTAAAACTGCTGTAACTGCTATTTAGCCATATTTTCACATTTTTGATGCATTCAAATTCAGGTCCCATGGAATGGGGGGTGGATGTAACTTATTACAACTACTAGTATTTTTATTTATTTATTATTAGTGTTGACATGATATTTGGTCTTTGGCTGTGGGTTGTCTTTTTTAAAAAAACGATTTCAAACAAGCCAAATGGCTCCAATTTTCACTGAATTTTGGTGGAAGATCTTTTAAAGATCTAATATTGAACAGCTAAGCTATTTTCCTCTTTCTTTGTGCACTGTTATGGTTTGTTCAGCCCTTCTGCTGATCCCTTCTGCATAAGAATGGATGGTACGATGACTTCCTCAGGTCATTGCAAGTGATGAGATCTAAAACTGAAGGACAGAGAGCAGGAGGCACAGCTCATGTCAGGTATTGGAAGTAATCATAGAGTGATTCTGGAAAGGATATGCAGTCCATTGCATTTGAAAACTGACACTGTGCATGGTTATAGTGATTTTAGTCATGCATTTCTTATTTAAAAAAAAAAAAAGTCAACATGGAAGCAGTCTCCCTACAGTAAAGATGCTGTTGTTTCCAGAAAAGATAGTAATCTTTGGTTTCTGCTCTCGTTGTAAATCTGATATCAAAATACTGTAGGTTTACCATTGACTTTAAGGCTGATAAAAGCTGGTCTAGTAATCTGTGTTCCATGCTTTGCCAAATGAAAAACATATCTTTGGCCTTTAAACGTGACTGGCATCTTGCTGAGAGGCCATTTTTTCCCCTGACATAGAGCAGTGTTTATTGCTGTGGATTCCCGCTGTAAAGGATTCTTTGTAGGCCTAGTGACCTACTTGTGTGGCTTCCCTCTAAGTAGCTGTAAGGTGTCTCTTCCTATGTGTTTTGTTTTGTTTCTTGTTCCTGCAAAGATGGTTGTCGAGGTGTGATTTCTGGGCTTCCAGGGGCACAAAAGTGTGTAATTCCTTTCCTCAAAGAATTTCCCTTGATTAAAATAAAATGTGTTGGAGAAATCGGAAATGAATGCTTCATATCAGAATACAGCGGAAGATGTACTCGCACCCTGCCTTCCCTCAGACAGGCCCAACAGGCAGAGAGGATGCACGATACGGAGGATTCCCTACCCTCTCTCTGCCTGGCTGAACACAGTGACTTGAGGGATAGGGGGCAATGGCGACAAGTTACTGCCTGGTGCAGCAAGCGCATCTCCTCCGTGACTGCCCCACCTTCCCAGGTGCCCTTGCATGAGGCTCTGCAAGTGGAACCGAACAATAACGAGGACGATGGTTCATCTAGCTTGGAGGTGTCGCTGAGGTTGTCGGCCTACGCCCTGTGTCAAAACTGCTTCCATAAAGAAGAAAAGATGGGTCATTGTCATAGGAGACTCCCTTCTGAAGGGAACAGAAGGCCCAATATGCAGACCAGACCCACTTCTCAGGGAAGTCTGCTGCCTCCCTGGGGCCCGGGTTAAAGATGTGAAGAGAAAGCTTCCTACCCTGGTACGGCCCTCAGGTTACTATCCATTTTTGATTCTTCAGGTAGGCAGTGATGAAGTTGCAACTAGAAGTCTGAGGGCA
Organism: Nipponia nippon; assembly: GCF_047370975.1. Classification (NCBI taxonomy): domain Eukaryota; kingdom Metazoa; phylum Chordata; class Aves; order Pelecaniformes; family Threskiornithidae; genus Nipponia; species Nipponia nippon. Next base: position 152,323,504 of record NW_028262290.1, on the reverse strand, counting down.
ATCAAGAGAGACTTCAGGGCCTTGGGACGACTGGTTAAGGGATCAGGAGCACAAGCAGTGTTCTCCTCTATCCTTCCAGTTGCAGGGGATGATGAGGGAAGACACAGGAAAAGCCAGCAGATCAACCTGCCTGGTATCACTGGCAGAATTTTTGGTTTTTTGATCATGGGTCAGTTTACATGGCACCAGGCCTGCTGGCAACAGATGTGGTACACCTGTCTCAAAGGGGCAAAAGCATCTTTGCCCAGGAGCTAGCAGGGCTCATTGAAAGAGCTTTAAACTAGATTGGAAGGGGGAAAGGGATAAAACCCAGCTTGCCAGAGATAAGCCTGGAGGCAGCACGCCAGTGTTTGAAGGACGGTGTGCTAGCAAGGTCCTTCGGTCTGCCATCTCAGTGGAGGTAGGGCATGGAGAGCCATGCAGCAGCAAAGACACAAGCGTTATTGATGTGTTAGAAACGATGGAAGTGCCTGACAATGGTTATGTAGGAATTAGGGCTTCTCCCCCCAAAAGGTGGTGGGATCAATAGCCCAAGTGAAGTGCATCTACACCAATACATGCAGCATGGGCAACAAACAGGAGGAGTTGGAAGCCATTGTCCAGCAGGAAAACTGTGGTATAGCTGCCATCACAGAAACATAGTGGGATGGCTCACACAACTGGAGTGCTGCAATGGATGGCTACAAACTCTTCAGAAGGGGGAGAGGCAAGGGAGCAGAGGTGGTAGGGTAGCCCTGTATGTTAGGGAGTGTTTTGATTGTCTAAAGCTTAATGATGGTGATAATAGGGTTGAGTGTTTATGGGTAAGAATCAGGGAGAAGGCCAACAAGACAGATATCATGGTGGGAGTCTTACAGACCACCCAACCAGGATGAAGAGGCAGATGAAATATTCTGTAAGCAGCTGGGAGAAGTCTAACAATTGCTAGCTATTGTTCTTGTGGGGGACTTCAACTTACCAGATGTCTGCTGGAAATACAATACAGCAGAAAGGAAACAGTCTAGGAGGCTCCTGGAGTGTGCGGAAGATAACTTCCTGAGGGGGCCAGCTAGGGAAGGCACCCTGCTGGACGTGGTGTTTGTGAGCAGAGAAGGACTGGTGGGTGATGTGATGGTTGGAGGCCATCTTGGGAGAGATTAGAGAGGGAGAAGATTAGAAGGGCCAAAGCCCAGCTAGAACTTAATCTGGCTACTGCCGTAAAAGGCAACAAAAAATGTTTCTATAAATACATTAGCAATAAAAGGACAGCTAAGGAGAATCTCCATCTTTTATTGGATGTGGGGGGAAACATAGTGACAGAGGATGAGGAAAAGGCTGAGGTACTTAATGCCTTCTTTGCCTCAGTCTTTAACAGTAAGACCAGTTGTTCTCTGCCTACCCAGACATGGACAAGGAGCAGAATGAAGTCCCTAAAATCCAAGGAGAAATGGCTAGCGACCTGCTACACCACATAGACACACGCAAGTTTATGGGGCCGGATGGGATCTACCCAAGGATACTGAGGGAGCTTGCTCATCAAGCCACTTTCCATCATCTATCAGCAGTCCTGGCTAACTGGGGAGGTCCCAGTTGACTGGAAGTTAGCAAATGTGTTGCCCATCTACAAGAAGGGCCAGAAGGAGGATCTGGGGAACTACAGGCCTGTCAGCCTGCCCTCTGTCCTGGGGAAGGTTATGGAGCAGATCATCCTGAGTGCTATTACACAGCATGTACAGGACAACCAGGGGATCAGCCCCAGTCAGCAGGGGTTTATGGAAGGCAGGTCCTGCTTGACCAACCTGATCTCCTTCTATGATAAGGTGACCCACTTAGGGGATGAGGGAAAGGCTGTGGATGTTGTCTACCTAGACGTTAGTAAAGCCTTTGTCAGCATTCTCACAGCATTCTCCTGGAGAAACTGGCTGCTCGTGGCTTGGATGGGTGTACTCTTCACTGGCTAAAAAACCGGCTGGACGGCCGGGCCCAAAGAGTTGTGGTGAATGGAGTTGATTCCAGTTGTCGGCCAGTCGCAAGTGGTGTTCCCCAGGGCTCAGTAGTGGGGTCAGTTCTGTTTAATATCTTTATCAATGATCTGGACGAGGGGATCGAGTGCACCCTCAGTAAGTTTGCAGACGACACCAAGTTGGGTGGGAATGTTGATCTGCTGGAGGGTAGGAAGGCTCTGCAGAGGCGTCTGGACAGGCTGGATCGATGGGCTGAGGCCAATTGCATGAGGTTCAGCAACGCTCAGTGGCGGGTCCGGCACTTGGGTCACAACAACCCCATGCAGTGCTACAGGCTTGGGGAGGAGTGGCTGGAGAGCTGTCTGGCAGGAAAGGACCTGGGGGTGTTGGTCGACAGCCATCTGAATACGAGCCGGCAGTGCGCTCAGGTGGCCAAGAAGGCCAGTAGCATCCTGGCTTGTATCAGGAATAGTGTGGCCAGCAGGACTAGACAAGTGATCATCCCCCCCATACTCGGCACTGGTGAGGCCGCACCTCGAGTACGGTGTTCAGTGTTGGGCCCCTCACTACAAGAAGGACATGGAGGTGCTGGAGCGTGTCCAGAGGAGGGCAACGAAGCTGGTGAAGGGTCGAGAGAACAAGTCTTATGGGGAGCGGCTGAGGGAGCTGGGGTTGTTTAGCCTGGAGAAGAGGAGGCTGAGGGGAGACCTTATTGCTCTCTACAACTACCTGACAGGAGGTTGTAGCGAGGTGGGGGTCGGTCTCTTCTCCCCAGTAACAAGCTATAGGACGAGAGGAAACGGCCTCAAGCTGCGCCAGGGGAAGTTTAGGTTGGATACTAGGAAAAACTTCTTCACTGAAGGGGTAGTCAGGCGTTGGAACAGGCTGCCCAGGGAAGTGGTTGAGTCCCCATCCCTAGAGGTATTTAAAGAATGGATAGATGTGGTGCTTAGGGACATGGTTTAGTGGTGGACTTGGCAGTGTTAGGTTAATGGTTGGACTTGATGATCTTCAAGGTCTTTTCCAACCTAAACAATTCTATAATTCTATGTTTCGGCTCTCTTTGTTTCCTGTGAGCTCACTGTCATCTGCAGAGTGGCATGCCAAGCTCTGGAAATCAAGATCCAACACTGTCCATTGACATTAAGTCTTCCAGTCCTGAAGAGTTTCTAGCTCATTATGAGGAATGGATGTACCTTTGTAACGCTGTTTTACAATGAACTTCCTAACTAGCATAGCAGAGCTGCTGCAAACCTAGATTGAATTATAAGCCGCTACTGTAGAATAAAATGTAACACTAATTAGATTTGGAGAAGACTAACATGGCTTGTGTTTCTTCACATGTTGTGTGGAAAACTGTTACAACTTGGTATGCTTTTTAATGGAGCTGAAGCCTTTTGAAGGTTTGATGCTGTCAAAATGGGAAATAACCTGTGAAAATACATAAGATCAAAAGCTAAGCTTGAAATGAGAAACATTCGTTTTTCGATGTTCTGAAGTCATAGGTTGTAGACTGTCTGGAATAGACAAAAAGCTGGAGGCTGGTTACAGTAGAACGTACACATACAGAAATTTATATGCATGTACCTTTTTACATACATACATGTAAAATAATTGCAGCGGCATGCATTGAGCGATATTTTTCAATCAGCCTCAAAGGAGCAGAATGTAATTTGGGGATTTATCTTGATACATGCCATCCAAAGGAGAAAAAGACTTGATATTTCATGCCTAGAATTCTTAAATGCATCGTTTGTGTTTTGTTCTAACACCTTACACATCTTCACTTGTGGATTAATTTATTTTCAGTTGCTGGAGGTTGGTAATTATCTTGTTATAAAACAGATAGTAAAAGCGTTATGAGTAAAGTGTGCTTCTTGTGAGAAATATGCTTCAATTTATATAAGCATTGGTATTTCACAATGTGTTAGAAAATTAAATTTCCAATACTCTTGAGCTACTGACGTTTTAGGTGTTGTCACATCTCCTTTGTTGCTATCTTATGTGTAGATTTCTCAAGCATAAAACGATGAATTGTATGTTAAAAACATGTTCTAGCTGTCTGCAGCTGCAGCCTGGTTTTCCTTCTGCTCCCTGCCTTTCAAATAGCACTGGAGAGACCATGGACTTTTTACCCATTCTCAATTCATTCTTTCTGTTTTATGCATGCCAGAGCCTAAATTTGCATTAGATACAGAATTATTGGCAGAAGTTTGCTACTCTCTGCAATTTCAAAACTACTTGTTAAAAAAAAAGTTAATGCCTGAAAGTACTTTCAAAAGCTGAATTCCCAAATGGTTTCTGCTTGGGCTTACAGTTGCAGGTTTTTTTTTTTTTTTAACTGATGTTTATGTAAGTTAGATTTGAGTAAAGGGACTAATATTAAAATCTGTAGGATGAGATGATGTTAAATCCACTTTAAAAAAAAAAAAGGGGAGAAGAAAGAAAAGAGAAAATGACCTCTGATTCCTTTAGGTTATACAAAGCCTTAAGTGTTGTTCTAACAAAATAAACAATTTGCAGAGATCAGCGTAGGTTTAAGTTGATTTGCTTCATTTACCTGACCAATTTGGAAAAAAGAATGCAATGCTTTCTTGGAAATGTCTTTCAAATATTACATTATAGATTAATTTATTATAGGCTGCAGAATGCTGTTATCCATAAAACTTTTTTACCCAGCTTGAAAATTAAGTTCTAAAATTAAATGTGTATAAGAACTGGCCTTTCCTCTTTCAGTAGGTCACCAAAGAAAAATTGGGATAAATTACTTGTTTCAAATAAAAGCATTCATTTACAGTGGAAAAAATATCTCAGATTTACCGAAAAACACCGTGATGTTTTTCCTATTTCTCTTGCAATGGTGAACACAGATTTAGTAAATCTTTATTAAATTAGTGACTTGGCTAAGTTTCAAAGTGGGCTTGAGTTCTTAGGCTTGTCTTGGAGAAGCTGATTGCAAACAAACATGGAAGTATCTCTGTAAATTTGATGAAAGAAATTTTGCATGGGAAGCCCACAACTTAAATCATATTAATAGATTAATAGGTTTCAGATTAATAGATGATAACTTGTAGTGGTTATAACACTTTCAGGTGGCTTTGGATTTTGTCTGTAGCTTTCAATATGTATTAACATAATTGCTTATTGTATGTTTTTATAGAATAAAAATGTGGTTTTGCTCATGATTTGACTTTGTAGTAATGATGCATATAAAGGTATCAAAACACGGGTGTAAATTCCAGTGCACAGGCATCGATTGGCACTTGGATAGTTTTCCGCATTGCTGGGTAAGTAGTGGTTTGTCAGGGAAGGGGCGACCGTTCCTTTCCTGACTTGGTGCCGTTCACTCTGCAGCTTGCAGTGATGGGTTTCGTGTCCCATCAGAGCTGTTGACCCTTTGTACTATCCAATTAATGGCTGCCTTTCCTTGGGCTGATGATGTTGTGATCTAGGCATTGATCTGAGGCTGCTGATAGACGTTTCTTGCTCTTTGGTAGGAAGAAATGATGAAATGCCGAGCTACAATGGCACTCTGATATTGCTGAAAGTTTGTTTTTTTTTTTTAACAGTAGACTAAATTGTCATTTGCAGCTCGTAGCCGTGTTTGATGAGCAAGATCCACACCATGGAGGTGATGGCACCAGCGCCAGCTCGACAGGCACGCAAAGCCCGGAGATTTTTGGCAGTGAGCTTGGCTCCAACGCAGCATCGGCCTTTCAGCCTTACCAAGCAACAAGTGAAATTGAGGTCACCCCTTCAGTCCTTCGTGCAAGTAAGTAAATGTTCTCGGTATCTCAATGTGTTTCATCTTAATTTACGAGGATGCCAAGTGCTGTTATCCATTCCTGCTGCTGGGAATATGATTCATTATCTGTCCTTATCGAAAGCTGATCAAAATTGAGAAACTGCGTAAATGCTTGTTGCATGCAAGTAAACAAACCTTTCTGTTTTAATAAATTATTTATAAACTGCTTTTAGGAGCAATAAGCTCTTTCTGTGCTGCCAGTTTAAAATTGTTCTCACACTGAAAATCACAGCAAAGTTTCCAAATGCAGTTGCTGCACGGTGTAATTCTCGGTTTGCCAGTTTTATTCAATTTAATGAAGAAAAGGGTAAAAAGAAACTAAAGGTAGGAGCACTTTCTACTGAACCTGTCAATGTTGCTAGGTTATGCTTGTCACCTTTCTGTAAAAACACCTGCTGATAAGTGCATTTACTGTGTTACAAAAATACACTTCTTTAAAAAACAGAAAACAAAGCCAGGAACATCCCTTTATTTTGTTTATTTCAAAATGGGGAAGATTCGTTGCAAAATCATGAAGTAGGAATTATATATCACAGTTCTTGCTCAGGCGGGATCTTGGAATATTTCAGCTTATTAAGAAGAAAAATCGCCGAAGGAAATTTACTACGTAATTTTCACTGTTGTTAAAAGTACTGTGCAAACAAGACAACGATGGATAAAGCATTGTGCCCCTCTTACTTGTAGTATTTATCATTTTGTTCACTGAACATTTGAAGTAGTGACTCCATTCCAGAAAATTCTTGGCAGAAGTCAGTATCAGTCACTCCTCTGATATTTTACAGATACAGCGTTTTAAACAACTATTTGTAATTCCCAAGAGATTACTTTTCTGTAGGTGTTCTTTTAATGGATAAAATCTGTGTTTAAGTAATCAGGTAAAATGCAAATGGAAAAGTTACAACTCTCTATTAAGTTTGAGGGGTTTTGTACCAGAGTGTTTTCCGTAAAATTAAAGGAACAACATTTAACAATCAGGTTACATAGACCTGAACGTGTATCTTTTCAAGCTATAACTATGCTTCATTATAACCCAGAATTAAATTAGGGAAAGGATTAATGGCAGAATAAAGAAATATCCTAGAATTTCAGGACCTTCTGTTTTGCTGTCACTAGGGTATGCCACTGCTAAATACATATCTCATTTCCATGCATAAGCCAAAAATCTGTCCTCCTGGGTTCTCAACTGGGGGAGGGGGTGATTAGAGCAGAAAAATACATACACATTTTCTCTTTAGTGTGATTATCTGGTGTATTATACAGTACATTGGTGTTAGTGCATCAAAATCATACAGCGCAGATAAAATTCAGTGATATATTGGACAGCTCACTTATCTTCAGTGTCATTCTGGAAAATGGATGGAATACTTAGCTAGTTCACTGATTGCTGAAATGACCAAAAAGTGCTTTGAGACCCTACAATGCAAAGGTCTATAGAAATGCAGACAACTTTTAAAACTCTTGGTAAGAATTATAGCTCTTTTGACACTGTTTATAAAAGCATGCAAAAATAAAATGGGTGAAACAATTTGTCATAAATATGTTATCACAAATCAGAGATGTTCTCCTGGCGAGCTAACTCCTTTTTTTTTTTTTATGTTGACAATTAGATATATTTTGTTTCTAAATGTCCCAAACCACGGGCTTAGAATCCCAGTCCAGTAATAATATTCCATATTAAACATACCTATTTCAAGAATTTCATTTAAATATACATTGAAAATGGAAATAATATCCCTATTGTATTTCTTTTACAACTTGTGAAGTGAAGCATAGCATACAAATGGTATTCTCAGTATTTCAAATAATTATCTTCTTACTGTGTAAGTTCTATTCAGCAAATAAAACCCATCCAGTTTTGTGGTAGATGCAGATCCTGATTATTACATGTTGACAAGGTCATATATCTATTAATTGGATTGGAGATGGGATACAAAATTGCTGTAATTATTGTAATTTTCTAGCTAATTGCAGGGTTGGCGGTGAATATTTTACTTCTAACAAATGAAAAACAGTATTCCATCTGAAATTGGTTTATAGCATTTTAGACGTTTTGTTTTACATCTCTGGTGCTTTTTGCTCGCGAGCTGGGCTCTGTTTCTCAGCAGTTTGCTCGCAGAAGCGTAGCTTTGTGCCATTCTGCTGCTGCTCACCTGCGCCCAAGGGGTGCGGGGCGGTCTCCGTTCCGAGGCAGCATCTCAGCGTGTGAGGCTGGGGCTTAAGGGCCTGCTGAGATTTTCATCTCTTTGTTCTGGTTGCCATGCTACCCCTTTTGTTTGTTTATAGATCACGCAATCACTCCTCTCTCAGCAAGGGAAAGGTTAGCTAGATCAGGTCCAGCTGGAAAAGTAATATTCATCTGGATTCCCTCTTTTCCCATGCACAAACACTTTGCACATAGGGGGGTTGTGTCAAATTGAATCTTTCCATCTAAATGTGGAAACAAAAACGGGGCTGGCCTATACCCCCTGTGTTGTTTTGCAACGTGAAAACACAATTCATCGATAGAAGCAGTTGATTTATTTATGTTTCTTATCTAGCTCTTTCTCTTTTACTGCTTTTCTGTTACCCACGTTAAACTTCCTCTTGTTATATTTCATCAGTTGAGCTGTATTTTTTTTCTAAGCATGCACTAGACAAGGCGTTTTTTGTGTGTGCCTGCGTGCTTTCTGAGAAGATGTTGGAAGCTCACTGCAGAAGATTGTTAAAGCAGACTGATGTTTATTCCCTGCTGAAATATAAACTGGAGGCGCAGGTGAAAATTGCCAAACCTAATGAGCAATTTGGCAGATAAGACAGGATGTCAGGCAGTGACAGTTCAGCAGTGGGTGCACTGCCTGTGAACCAAGTTGTTTGTTTCACAGTACTGCATTTAAATATTGTAAATAAAATCCCTTTCCAGCGACATGAGATATTGTGAAAAGGGTCAGCTCTCTGTCTAGTTTTCCTTTTAAGTTATTTAGCTCTGTTAAATAACCAAGGGTGGTCTTTGTTCTTGGTCTTGCTGTGATTATATGTTACAAGTCTCTCTGAATGTTTCAGCAGTTACAGTTAAAAAACCTTTTTAATATATAGCATTGTTTTGAAAATATATTAAGAGAGGTTTAGAGGACTGATTTCCCCCCGCCCCCCCCCCCCCCCCCTTTTTTTTTTTTCCTCCGGGCCCAAAGTAGAGACGAGTAAGGGGACTAGGAGATCTTTCTTTCTTTCTTTCTTTAGCTGTTTAATGGGAGGGTATCAAGAAGATGAAGCCACACGCTTCTCACATGGGCACATTATTGCTGGAGGCAACAAACACAAGTTGCAACAAGGAAAACGCCATTAGATATTAGGAAAACAATTTTCACCTCAAGAGTGAAACAGGCTGCTCAGAGAAGTTGTGGCATCTCCGTCCTTGGAGATGGACAGAACTTGACTGAACATGGCCCTGGGCAACCTGGTTCTGTTTTGTGTGGAGGGGTTGGACCAAATGTCCTCCAGAGATCTTGTCCAATCTCCAAAGTTACCGTGTAATTCTGTGACTCCAAACAGTTAATAAAATTAAAGTGTTTGCTTCTTGAAGCTATTATTTGTAAAAGCAAATGATGTTCATAGTGAAATGTTTAGCAGACAGTTGTGCAAGCATGTTGTGCATGTGCAGATTCCCAGCATGGTTCAGTATCATACTAGTTTGTGCCGGTGTGACACAGATAAGCTGACCATGCCTTTTACAAGCCTGCTGCTTTTGTTTTCAGGATGTCTTTGGTAGGTATGTCAGTTCCATAAAAATGAGATATGGGGTAATTGTAAGATTCTCCTAAAGGCTGGAGGGGGAACATCTCCCCAAAACGCTGTCCAGAGGAGTCCAAGAAATTACTAAGAACTGGCTGAAAATAGGGCACTCCAGTGATGTATTGGCTCAAGTGATAATGATGATGATCATATATTTCAGTAGGACTCTCAGCATCGGTTTCATATTCTGGTCACAGAAGCAGCCTAAGGGGGGAAAAAAGGGTCGAAATGAGAATATTATGAAGGGAGTGCACAACTGTCTGTGAAGATGTACTAAAAGTGCAGAGGAGAAAAGAACTTGCTGCAGCTTCACATCTTTGTTTACCCAGCAGCATGGCTGTTGCTGTAAGGTTCCCTGTGTGCACGTGTGTTCTTACCTGCAATAAGCACAAGTTTATTCCTCACCGGTAAGAGCATGCATGCAGACTTTCACTGTGAATTTTTTGAAATATTAAAGTTCATGACATTGCTTGCCTTTGAATTTGTGGATATCTCTGTGCCCTCAAAGTAGTTTTTAGTAGTTCACTGGCAAATTAGTAGGATGTATCAAGTATAGTCCCTGAGTGCTCTCTTAGGTTAAGGACTGTTCAGTATTTTAATAAATCTGAACTGAAATATAGAGTATTGCATAAAAAGCTAAGATGGAGTTTCAAGCACTTAGGATGTCAAGGTTTCAGTACAGCATTCACTTCATACACTTTTGAACTGTTTTGAAATCAGTAAGATGTGCACAGTCACTGCATCTGGAAAGAAAAAAATAATTTGCAAGGCAATACTAGCGAACAGCTAACTACACAGTACTGCCAGAAGGATCTGGGCATTATAGTGCATTATTATAGTGCATCTGGCTGGGCACTGTGCTCTTCCATCAAAGGATCAAAGGCAAATGCTGTTGTGGGCTCACCAAAGTAGTTGAGAGCAGGAAGACTTTAGCTGAAGTGACCAGTTGTGGTGCCAGACTTGGAGAAATTGTAAACAAGTCACAGAGAGCTGGAAGAGAGCAACAAGAGTAAAATGCTCTGGAGACTAGGACCAAGCATTGGAAGGACTGGTTTATTTCGTTAAGAAAAGATAAAAAGTGATAGGATCCAAGTCTTCAAATGTATTGATTTTTTTCTCGTTCTCCATGTCTGCTGAGAGAAGGGCAGTTGGTATTTCCTGGGGAAAAGCCATTTTTGGTAACCTGTAGGCCTAAAAAAACGTTTTTACACCTCATGTAACAAGCAAGTCTGTGGGAATGGTTCAGAGGTGTGTTCTGCGCGTTGCTGAGTGGTGCTGGGCGCTGTGCTGTAAGGCAGGAGGCAACCGGCTGGTGGTGGCAGATCTGTCCTGTTCCTGGTTAAGCCATTGGGTTGTTTGGTAACCACTTCTTGCGTCTATTGTAAATATGTGTGTCTCTTCTTAGCATCTCACAATTTGAGTGTTCAAAAAATCCAATACTAAGCAAACCAGTTAAAGGTGTGAGCACATAAATAAGTATGTGAATTTCAAGTACTTTAAAATTGCTGTTTTAAATATGGCACTTCACTGATTTGATACAAGTATTTATCTAGAGTCCCAAATGCATATTCTGAGAATTAATTTGTTAATATTTGTAAGTACCTTTGTTTAAAGGTTTGGAGCACTGCATGTTAGGATGTTGGCAAAGAACTGCAGAGGTGAGTTCATATTTGTTCTGGTTTCAAAAATGAGGATGGTTTCAGCACTCCCACATATGGCCATTAGAAACTTTTTCATTCTTGTTTCTATCTCTTTGACTCCTTATTCAACTGTGAGTCAGCTTTATATATGGAAATAAAGTCATTTTCAAGTGTTGAAGAACTAAGGAAGCAAGAGATTAGAAGAGGGAGGAAGAGAAAGATGAGTTCATCAAAAAACAGATGTTTGGAGCTTTATCAGATGGAGTTATCTCTAGGGTTAAATAGCTGCTTACAAAATGTAGAGAAAGTCATCCACATTTATAACGAAAGATTATGGCTTTACAGGCAACGCTTGCTAAAGTCAGTGGGAGGTTTTCCACTAGCTTCACCGAGCTTTGGGTCAGGTCAGCTTCCCACAGTGAGTCTCCTTGGTCAGGAGCCTTCATTGGTGACCAGCCGGTGTTCAGGTGCCTGTTGTTCCAGTGCAGTTCCGGGAATGAATTCCAAAAAATTTCCTAACCATCGTTCCCACTTTTACGTCCTTGCCAGGTTCTCAGATGTTTCCTTTACCATGTCGGATAATACGAAAAGAACCTCAAACTTGAGGCTTACACCAAGCTATTGGCAGCTGAATAAGGAAGGTTTCTCATGCATCGGAGTCTGAGGAGAAGATTTAGCAAAGTCTGTTTCCTCACCTTCTGGTGCTCTCGCCATTCAGGAATTCTTATTGCATTTATCCCTGTAGCTCTACTAAGGATGTGATTGTTTTAAAGCCAGAGTTATTGAATCAAAAAATCAGTACCAGGTGCTGCTTTCTTCCATGAGGCTAAATTTGTTCTTTCTACAGCACAGTTCTGACTTGAGTGATCTCCAGTTGGTGTTTTCTCCACGCATAGTGCTCTGCTGTTAATTTGGGATTGTTGAGCAGTTTAAAAACCATGTGTTTTTGATGAGGCCGTGACACGTTTGTAAAAACAAATGGATTTTAAACTGCTTAAGTTTCTAAATTAACCTTTAATATCTTCAGTCTTCTCAGTATACCATCAAGCAAAATACTGTAGCTTCTAGTAGGATTAAAAAATCCCTGAAACCAATAAAGTAAAGAATTTTAGAACTTACTGGATTCTCTAGAGGAAACCTAAGTAATCATGGGGCATTTCAAAATGTCATTGCATATTGCGAGGGCTTCTGTCTTCGAGTACTGATAATGGGGAGTAATAAAAATACGGTATTGTTTCTGATACCTAGTGGTATTTTGTACCGTACGTACAGAATGTAGTACAAGAGAGATAATAAGAAAGGGTTATGAAGATGTGAAGTATTGAATTTGAATAGTTTAATAAGTCAGGTTTGGATATTAGTCTAAATTTGACATCTTAAATAGATTTAATGATCACTTGAACAAGAAGCTATTATGGAAATCACAGCTGTATTCTGAGAATGTTTCGATATGCTTGTGTGGTGGTGATGGTGTTGCTGGGTTTTATTTTCCTCTTCTTTAAATGAAAGGTAACTTTTTCCTTAAGGGAACTGTATTTTTATGTATACAAAACTGTTATGCCATTTTATCCAATCAAACATTACAGTGTAGCTGCACAAGTCCATTGTATTGTGGTATCATGGTTTTAATCCCATTGTGATAAAGCTATTAGTTTATTGAAAGAGTGTTCATCACACACGTATCAATAAGTGTAGTAACTCTTTCTATAGATAATTTCTTGATTACTCTTCTATTTCTTGTTATTTCATTGTAAGCAAACAAGAAGGAGCACAGTGAAAGCAAAGGAACATGAATCTGAAATGAGGAGGGAATGCCTTTTCATGATACAGACAACCACCCTGTGAAATTTTTTACTTTATGGAGGCATGTGTACATATTATCCTTTTTTTTTTTATCCAACAGTTTCTAAAAACCTCATGCAGTATTTATAGGTACTTATTCTGGAATGTGATAAAACAGTATGCTTCAAGGCATCCTTAATATCCAGAACCACCAATCCACAAGAGTAACTGGTACCCTGGTCGCATTTTGCTTTGCTTTGAGGCAACAGCATTGGTCTCTGGGGGGGTTGACTACTTACATAAATTACTCGCAGACAATTTGCCAACAGGAGAGGATGCAGAGTTTGTCAAATGTACTTAATTATTGATGCGGTCGTAAGCGGGATGATGTTAGGGAAAGGGTGTTGTAGGGCTAGTGAAAGGTGGTGTGATGCTGCGAGCTCTGTGCCATGCTGTCTGCAGGGTTACCCTGTGTTCACTGCAACAGCTAGTGCATGCCCCCCACCCTCCCCCCAAACAAAGAAGGATGTGGATATTTTTTACCACAAGCCCAAGGCTCTAAGATATTATACTTACAGTATATCCTTAATTAGGCTAAACTTGTGTTTCAGTGAGAGAATTGTTGCTTGCTTTTGTTCTTAATTCACAAGGGATCTTCTTGCTCCCTTCTTTATGGCATTTGTAGCACGTGAACTCACACACTCTTTTTTCAGATGGGGATGTGTTTTGGACATAGACCATCTCTTTTGGTGATTACTGGGAAAAGCTTGCTTTAAATTCTGTGTCTTTTGACATGTTCTTTTGAGGGGGAAGAAACAGGGACAGATGGCTGCTAGTTGAATAGGCTTGTTTTTTAGTTTGTTTTTTATTTACTCTCTCATGCAGTGAAAAGGACTGAAAGATGATACAGAAATAAAGAGGTGGATGAGAAATAACTTTCCATTAATTTATTACCTTATTTCATACTTTTAAAAGGATAAAATGTGTTCTTTCTCCCACCCATCTCTTCTTGTAAATCTTAAATGAATTGCCTAAGTAAGATGAGCTCCGTCTTCAGAAATGCTGTGGGTTCATGTTAGGGGCAGATTAAGCATTTAGGGTGAGAATCAAGCATATATATTTAGAAGAACTTTCCTCCAGCGATTTTGGCCCCCAGTAGCAGTGGATGCCACGGAGGTGACGAGCTCAGCTTTAGCCCATGATCCCGGTCTGAGCTGAGACGAGGCACGAGCCCAGCGCCTGCTCTCCTGCCGGCACGGCACAGCTCAGCGCAGCTCAGTGTCCCCCACCGGTCTGCGGGCAGGGCCCCCTTGTCTCCCGCTCTGTGACACTGCGGGGGCAGACGGGGTCCCGCTTTGTGACACAGTGGCACCTCGCTGGGGTGGCTTTCACCACCCAGGCTGATGCCAGAGCTCGGCTGTTTGGGACTGGAGGTGGACGGGAACTCGGGCTGTGTTCCAGGTCTGTGTTTCTTGCCTCTGTTATGGATTTAGGTAATTAATTCTGTCAACATTTTTGGATTTATAGAAACTGGAAGTGATTGTATATGTGGGAAGGGAGTTGGGGACCATGTGGGTTTACAAACAAAAGCAAAAAGTGGTGCTTAGGTTAAGATAAAATATTTGTACTACTACTTGCATGCATACGGTAAAGGGCTGTACAGAGACAGCAATGCCAAGCTATTGTGTTAGCTCCTGGAAATTGTGCACATGAGTCGGGGACTAGGCTTCTCAAAGCAAACTTTGATCAACCATTAAAACCTTGTCCCAGAGGGCTGGATTTGATTCTGCTCTCTGTACAGCACTGTTTGCAACTGGAAGAAAAATTGGGACTCTTTTGGCAATTGCTGGGCAACAGCTGATTCAAAGCAGACAGAACGGATGAGGTTAATATCAACAGACTTAAGGTTCTGCATCTGAGCTAAATATTTGAGGCAGCCCAGTTTCTCATTCCTGGAGAGGAATGGACACTCTTAGGGTGAGCTCATCTGACCTGTTTTACAGCTTACTTCAGGATGAGATGGAGTATAGCCTAGACTAGCTGCACTGGCTAGTCTCCATTGATGAGAGAGAAACAGAGGTGACCAGTTCTGAAACAGCTGCCAGTGGATCCCATTCTGCATGTGATTTACCTCACACTGTAAAAGTAAATTTTTATTTGAAAGATCTTTTTTTTATTTTTTTTTTTTTTAAATGAAGTAGGATGTTGCCTTTGTTGCCTTAAAAATGGTCATTTGTATATTTGGAAGAGAAACGCTAAGTGGTATTTTACAAAGTCAATGGCTTCTCAGTTTGACCCCCAGAGCAATTTTACATGGCCCCAGGAAGATCCTACACAGCCATAATTATGCTTCGGAAGTATATTTGGGTCGTAGACAGTATGTCACGAATGCAGATAGTCCCATGTTAGCTTTTTTCAGAGTAAAATTGGGTTTGAGAAACTTCCATGAAATTTTATGGTTAAACCAACAGCATCATCTGCCTTGGGTCTGACACTGATATCTAGTTGCCTTATGTGGTAACTTTCCCATATGGGTAAACCTATGCAAAGAGGCAGCTGTACCTTTTCTTGCCACGCATTCTCAGACCTTGAAGCGTAACAGGTCATGCCACACGGCACTGAAAAGCCAGCCTAAATCTGGGGGAACAAGCATGACGTGGCGTTAATGAGCACTGAAGGACTTGAGTTGTCTTTACTGCTGTTTGCAGTTGAGTGCCTCTGTACCCCATTCCCTCGCGTGCTGTGCAGCGTCCGGGTGTTACGGCCATCCTGCCCTTACCGCTCTTCAGGGTATCCCGGCTCCCTCTGGGCTTGGAAGAAGGCGGCTCTCTGTATACGTAGCTGGCCTCTGAATGGAAGGCCGGGGAAAGGAGCCATCCCTTGAATACAGGCTATTAAAGTAAATGCCTTTGCAGGTTTGCAGAGAGAATAATGGTGAGCAACAACTACTGAGACTGTTTCAAATGAAATAACATTTGAAGCAATGCTAGCCGTTCATTTTTAGTGCATTATAAAAGAATAAAATTATGTTCACCAGTTTCTGATAAGTTAGAGAATGAAGAGACACACGTGCCTTGTTAACCAGCCCTATACAACACACAAATTATTTCCATGATTTTTGATAAGTCTTCTGTTGATCTCTCTGCTTTTGGCTTTTTGGAACCAAAACCTTAGAAATGTTTTCTGCATATGAAAGCTTTCTCCACTAAATATAAAAATGACATTAGCTTCTTCTGTTCCAACCCATTTTAAGCTCTGATGTTTAAGACCTTCATTAGATGACAGAGGGATTTTAGGTCAAGCACTGCCTGACTTTCATGATGATTTCCATCTGAAGGGTCTTGCATAGTGAAGTCTCTTCATGTTTTATTTAAAATTTTAGTTAAGCTCTTGACTCATGGAAAAATAAATAAAAATGAAGGGCTTACTAGGAGTGCCACTGTGAAAAAATTATGGAACTGCTTTTTCAAGTGAACTGCATGACATCTATCCATGAGAAATATCCATTTAGTGAGTGAATAAAGTTACTGCTCTAGTTTGACATAGTAGGGGCAATATTTCTGTGACTATTGTACATGCAGATGTACAATACCTCTGTTGTAAGTTCACCTTTGAAGTAATAAAACATAAGTGGGCGAAGTCGTCTTGTAATCCTGCTTTCCCATAGCTCTTTGCTATGTTGCTCAAAAGGTAACATTACAGTGAAATAAGTATTTTCATTTCATCCACCCATAAGGGTAGGGGGAAATCTCTTTGCAGTTATTGCTGGTACTGAGTTAGTATTTGTAGTTTGCACTTCGGCAGGGACCAGAGGTGCGGGACGTGTAGCTGGAGGCTCGGGGAGAAGGTCTCTGCCAGAGCGCCGGCTCTGCGGCGAGCAGGGCTGTCCCCAGGATCCACAGGAGGAGAAAAAGAAGCCGTGTGTAAGCAGTAAAGGAGGGAAAGAGGAGAAAACTGGACTGTTTAAAAACCTAGCTCCCAAAAAGCAAAGGGTGAAAAAGCGTCAGTGAAACTACAGCTGTGAATATGTATAGATATTTGGTTATTACAGCTTGGTCTGCATATTTCTTGTGTTAGCTGAAGGGTTTATCCTAAATTGCGTGTGTCTGTTGGCAGTTTGTCTGTGCAGTAGTACGTTGTGGTGGCAGCAAGTCCAGAAAACCATTGAAGATGAGAGTACCAAAAAAGCGCACGCTTGAGCCGTGTCCTCGGTGGAGCGGGGCGTGAGCAGTTGCACTCCTGAGGGTGCAGGCAGGGGCTTTGCTGTGGGGGCCGTGGGGTGGCCGTGCCCGGGAGCGTGCCCCAGGCCCTGGGCAGGGGAGCGGTGCTCAGGGCAGTAGCGCTTTGCCGGGGTCGGACGCCGCACTCTTCTCGTTGCGGCACATGGCCACCCGGGTATGCACCCAGCGGGTGAGCTCCAGGAGGAGCGCGGTGCGTGCATGTGCTAAACTCATTTGCGCTTTTATATTACGATTTCCTTAAAGTTCTCAATGGCTGTGAGTTGGGGGTAATATTGTAATACCGATATTTATATGCTGTTTACCTGGTGTGACTGATGGTATATAAGCAAGCTTCTAGGAGTCTTACTTCACTCTGCATTTTACCAGAATGATTTTGTGGATGTGAATTCTTTGCATAGGATTCCTATTACGGGCTGAATTGAATATTAAATTACTCCTCAAACCCTCAAGGCAGTACATCAGCTTCACTCATACTGAGCAATTTGTGCTGTGCTGTATGTGCCATGTACCAGCTTCAGTTTCTGAATTCTCCCAGGGCTAGGGTTTTGCTCCATTCATTTTCATTTTTCTTGTTCCAAGTCGGAATGTTTTACTAAGGGTGAAAAATATTTTTAATGAAGTATTTTAATTTGTTCTTATGTTACAGGCTTGTATTTCCCCCTCCCCTCATCCAGATTTCACCAGATGTTTTAAATATTTTCTGAGTATGTGTGCTCTCAAGGTTTTTCTGCAAATCCAATCGTGTTTAACAGGCACTGAGTCCTTGTGAATCAATGTTGTGTTTTCTCTACTTTATGCCTCACAGATCTGGCAGATGTCCTGAGTTGTAGGACAAGAGATTTTCAGCATTTTCTGTATGAAAGCAGAGAAGATTGGTACATAGTTAGAATTTCCTTGGAAGGAACAGGGTTTCAGACCTTTGTGGGAGGAAGGCATTTCATTGACCACATGTTTTGTAGAATTCAGTAAGTAATTAAATCCAATCATGCATCTTACACTGTATCAAAAGTGGTGGCTTTTGTAAGGAAAGCTGTACTTGTGTTTTTTCTTCACTTTTCCTACCTTTTTTTTTTTGAACTGCAGAGAGTGGCATGTGTAACATGTAAAGAAAATATGGTGTTTCCTTGGAAAAAGTTCTTGATCTTAAAGTCATAGTTTTAGCAAGATGGGTGGTAGTTTTTACTCACGGATACGTGTACTTAATTCAGAGTTTAATTTTCACCTTGACCAGCCAAATTAAATGTATTTGTTTCATTTTAGCAATAACTATTTTCTTACTTCACTTAACACTGCAATATAAATCGTTTGTTCTGTTTCCTTACTTGATTTTTTTCCCTTTTATTTTTTCTGTCATTTACTTTATGACACCTGAAGGGCCATTTTTAACAATGAAAAGTGAGGAAGTGTCAAAGGTAGGGCTGCTGATTAAGGCTCTTTGTGTGCTCTGTGCTTTCTGTCCGTAGTTATCAAGCTGCAGAACGTGAGATGCTCAGCATGTGTGATGGGGACGAGGCCTTTAAGCCGAGAGAAGGTTAGCTGGTGACTTGATGCTTCTTCCTTCTGTTTCCATTTGCTGACTTCCAGATTGAGAACCCGGTGCAGCTGGGTTAACTTGATGCCTCATGGAAATTTTAGAGAAGAGACAACCATTTCATATCAGTCCGTGAGCAGAAACAGAGGGAGAAAGGAAAAGAGAAGGCGTGAAGAATTAAAGAACAAAGAAGCATGGATCAGAAAAGGGGAAAAAAAACCAAAAAAAACCCAAAACAAAACAAAAAAAAAACCAACAAAAAAAAGAGGAGCTAGTGGCAGGGAATGCTTACTTCCCTGGGGACAGATAAAAATACGTAACTGTTTTGTTGATGTTACTTTGCCATATAAACAATTACCCTAGGAGCCATATAAATGATGTATGATTATGAAAGAGGAGTGAGTAGGTTTCTGAGGTTTCTGCTGCCCTCCCTCTCTCCCTTTCTTTCTCTTTGCAAAACTGAAGCATCTGAGACTTGGTCCATGCCAGAAACTGTAAAAAAAGGTTAAAAATATGAAAAGAACTCCTACATGATTACACTTTTGTTATTTTTCAAGTGTTAATCACAAAATGAAAAATGGTATTGTGTGTAATCTTAGATTTGTATAAGTGCGTGATGACATTTTGAATTACCTTTCCTGAAACACAAACTGTGGATGTCTCAGACGTAGAAGACATTCACTGAATTGCAGAGCTTTAAAAATGACAGTCCTGGGGCTTTGATGGATTCTCTTGTCTCCTGAAGTCTTGAAATTAAAGTCAATATTTTTCTGTGTTTCCAACAGAAGTTAAAAGACTAAATGCAGACATTATTGCAGAGTGTACCTGGGCTTATATAGGTGTTTGACAGGATGATCACAGGGTGTCTTCAGGATTTGAGTTATGAGGCTTGTTTGGAGTCTCGCCGTAGTGCTGCAGTGTGTGTAGCAAATGATTCTTCGCATACTTGGACTTGTGCTTTTCTCGTTTAACATTCTTCTGTATTTGTTTTCTTAACATTTTCTTTTTTGGTGCAGTTTTTCCAGCTGCGCGCGCTCTCCCTGTTTACAGTGTCCATCCCAGATGGTTCTGTAGTCTTCCCATCCCATATGCCATAGCCTTTCTTTCTCTAGCTATACTGCTGTAATACCCTTTTCTCCTGCAAACCCTCCAGCAACCTGGTTTCTCGTTCATCTATACCCTGTTTTGATTGTACGTGGAGAGTCTGGGGTTTTGGTGGATTTTTTTTTTTGTCTTGGTTTGGTTTTGTTTTTTTGGTTTGTTTTTTTGTTTGTTTGGTTTTTTTTTTGAAGAAAATTAGCTTTAAAGGCCTTTTGCATTTGTTTTTTGATTCAGTTTCTCTTTAGTGCGGACTAAGGAGGATGGACAGCATCTGATTCCATCACCATGGTTTGGGCTGGTCTTGTTTTCCTGCGGACCGGCTGGTGACTGAGCTGCCACCCAGGAAAATGGGACTGATAAAAATTCCGCGTTAACTTCTTACACTTTCTTGGCCCCTTAACAGAAACTGAACTGTTTTGGCTCAGCTAAAAAATGGACATGTTGAGCCTTTTCTTCCCAGAGTATTTCTCCTCTTTACCGTACTTCATGGCCAACTGCTGGCGTAGCTGTACCACAAAAAATTCCTGAGACTGTATTTTGCAACAATGGCTTCGAGTGTGGTCTGACTTACTTAGTAGGAAAAAACAGCTTATATCTCTGGCTGTATTAGGGACTTCATGCTGTTGTGGCGTGACTGCTTGTTGTTGAACCTTCAATGCAGAAGACATCTGTAAGGTAGGGGGTTTTTTGAAAGAAGAATAGGTTAAAGATGTAAGCCACCACATAAATGCTAAGTATGATTACAAAACGCAAAAGTGATGATGATATAAAATTCTGTGAGGAAAGCTGTGCAAGAATGCCTGTGGGCCTAGGTTTTTATCCCTTTGCTTTAACAGCAAGACACTAAAAATGCTTATGCGATATTAATTCAGGATATACAGCAATTGGCATTTGGAAGCATTCAATTTTCTTCATAATTGTTCTCCATTCACTTGGCCGATTATCAGTAATTTCAGGGAATTAGAGATGCTCCTTTTAGAAGTTTCTAGTGAACTCTTTAGAATTTTCAAACAATAACAAACCTGCCACTTAGGCAGCAATTTTTCCTCTCTCTGTCCTCACACAAATGTTAGATCGCTGTTTGGAAAGGCTAGACAAGCAAACTGCCATGTAGTAAATCAGTAGGAATTTTTTTTAAGCCTCATGCTGCTGAATGAATTTTGATCCAAGAATTTTTTGTGTTTGTTTTGTTCATGCAAAGACATTTATCCTCCCATTTGGGTCCGAGGAGGTTGTTTTTTCTTGGTAGCAAGATCTGCAAAAGTATATTTTGTTAAAGAACTTAATGCTATATTTTTGTGGATTAAGCTTGTATTTCTTTAGTCATCCCCAGGTGAGTCCCACAAGAATGTAATTCAAAGCATGTGATATCCAGGTCTTCCCTTTTCCTCTGCTGTAAAATGAAAAGGGAAACAAAATTGTTAAAACCCCTCAGGAACGGGCTCGTGAAGTGCCATTTAGTGAAAAGGTGGCTTTCTGTCCTCTCTGGCTACATCGCCGGACTTCCTAAAGCACAAAGTGTGCACGGGAACAAGAGTTGCAAACCTTCTGTGGTCAGAAAGGGGTGTGGAGAGGGACTGTTTGATGGGGATGTCTGCGGCAGTGTGATTCAGTGACCCGGTGGGGTATGTTATGTACCTACCTATAGTTTACGGATGTGCTGAGCAGCGGTATCCCTCTGTCTCTCGATCTCTGTCTCTCCCTGGCTTTAGCGGGCCAGGGAGACCCAGTGTCCCAGTGCTGTCCCTGTGCCAACCAGGAGTGAGGAGTGTGGACATCTGAATGAGTGTGGGCGTAGGTGGCTTTGGCTCCTGTTCCTCTCTGGGTAGCTGCTTCCCCGCCCTGCGGAGGTGCTGCTGATGAAGAGGAGCAGCAAAGCTCACGGAGATGTATAACTGCTTTTCTCTCCAGCTATGTGGAAACAGCACAAATGACTACACTTCATCAGTGCTTTTAGTCCAGTAGTCACATTTGGGATAACCCGGTTGCTTCTGAGGAATGTGTGAGCAACCTTGCTTTACACAAACTGTTTCGGTAATCTCAGAAAAAGCAAATATACCTGTTGAGTTTATTTTAATGTCTCCTACATTAGAATTGCCATAATAATCACATAAAAAGTACAATGGTGCTTAGATTTCAAGAACCGATAAAATCTGGGTGACTGAGGGGTGCTTGATGCCCAGCCTGCCCTCCTGTCCAGCAGCAACGTCTTTTGTAAGACCTGCATCCCGAGAGTTGTTCCTTCACGAGTGGCCTTTCCTCTTGCTGGCTTTTGCGTGATGAAGAGCAGCCCCTCTCTCAGAAATGTTGTGTTGTGGAGAGGAGGGGACAGCCTCTGCTATTAAGATTCAGACTTGATTTCCCATATGTGCTTAGGCTTGGCTCCCTTTTTAAACCTTTTGAGGAGGTCTGCATTTTGCACGTGTTGCGTGACCAATGGATAAGTTTTCTCTGCTCCTAAATTTGAACTTTGAGTCTAAGAGAAAGGGTGTTAAGCGTCCTTTGGAAGTATTTCAAAATGCTTTAAAAGTAAATAAATCCAAATCTCATCTAAGACACAAAAGTGAACTATGTCATGAATTAATAACTTTTAAAATAGTTTTACAAATTCCAGAGAAGAAACACAAAGTAATTAATTTGTTCTCAGAAGGCTATTTAGTTTCAGAAACATTTAAGAAATATTTTTAGTGTTTATGTGAATGATATGGAAGATAGTGTTTCAGTTTCTGTACAGACAAGATCCCAACTAAAACATGCATGTGTGCATGAATACAAATTTACTTCTGTTCTGGGATGACCTTAAAAAACGTCTGCATGAGGGTTCTCTGTTTTAGATAGCCATTTTATTTGTAGTGATGAGTAAGTATCTTAGATATTATTTAATGTGGTGGATTTTTTGACACCTCATATGAAATACTAAATACACTAGCTCTCATACAGTTGTTAAAATACTCTGCTTTCAGAGATTACATAAACATAGGCAACTCTGCTCTCATGTGAAATTTAAGACCACTAAATTTATTAAACAGTAAAGTTGTTTTTTGTCAGAAGCACCATGTTTAATGTAAAAATAATGTCGTTCGGCAAAATGTATGTGAACAGTTTCTTAGAGCTAACTTTCAGATTTTGAACTAAGCACTTCAAAACACAGAGGCGGTTTCCTGCTAGAAGCACATTGACTGCTTGATGCAGACTGCAGAGAAGCTGATGATCTGTGAGAGCCCGTGGATGTTCTTCTCGCAGTCATCTTGTACATCTTCCCCATGTTTATTCTGTGAATGTCCAGGTGCTGTGTACAAACCTCATAAGGATGCATGGATTGCAAAATCAATATGCTAGGGAGGTCTTTATACCGGAAAGCTTTCTAAATTCTAATGTAAGGTAAAAATGATGATACTAAGACTTGTTCCCTAAAATCCATTGCTCTCAGGTGGGTTAAAGAAATAACTCCATCAGTACAGGAGATGGCTCTCTTATCCTGTGGCTTTCTTTTAGTGGTTATACAAGACAACTTTCTTCCTTTTGAGGAGTGGAAAATATCTGAATTGCATTTCACAGAGCCTTTGTGGAGAACTTAAGTTAAAAAATATTATTAGAGTGAATGTTATTTTTGGTTGTAGCAGCAGCATCTTACACATATGCAGCTACAGGCTGGGTAGGGGAGGCCTGTGGATGCTGAGGATTGGTCGCCATAGTGCTCTTACAGCTGTCCTTTACATCCTAACTGTGGCATCAAAGTGCAGCTTGGGCACTCCTCCGTCCTCCTTTGGATCTCCATGTTGACAGCTGGACAGACAGTGACCCTTCCATGTTCCTGCTTTACTCCTGGATATATTTTCTGATGGACTGAGGTTGTTAGCCTTGATGCTGCAGGGGCTGTGTCTGGGTGTGTGGCACTCGGGAAAGCGAGTCCTCTGTCCATCAGCCCACATGCAGGCAGCCCTGGCCATGGCCTCCTGTGGACTAGAGGAACTGTAGTTCCGTTGTTTCCCCGGTTTCTCTTCTGTCCATCCTCTGTAGCGGTTTTGCCGGCTTGTTATCTTTCAGCAGGGAGGCCTTGGAGAGAGCGAGGTGTATGCACCATGAGGCACTTAACTGGGTTCAGGTGCAGAAGGAGACATTCAGTTGCCAGATCAGCTGTAACAGCATTTTTCTTCTGCTCTGTGGAAAATGCAATCTTTTGGAATGGCTTTGCAGACTACTCTTGTCCAACAGACTACTTGCAGGGCTTTTCCTGGATACCCTGTCCTGGGCTATTGATTTTCCTTTGAATCCGTTGGGATTCCTCTTCAAGCAACAGCCTCCAATTATTCATACTAATGGAAGAGGACCAAGTAACATACACTCTTTCTCCTTCTTGTTTTCTCCTTTCAGTGTATCAATACATTTTGGGCTGCAGAACAATAAATACCTTATTAATCTCCTTTGAAGAATGAAAGAGAATGAAAACTCCTTAATAGTATACATAAAATGAATAATAATAATATATTTTAAAATAGTAATAATTTTCTAAAATGAAATGTGTCCACCTCATGTTCCCTTTCTGTGTTCAGATATTTCAAATTGTTGTAGCACATTCTAGGATGAGACAAGGAGGGAGGCTTGTGGTGTGGAGACAGCTTGGAAAAGTTAGCTGCTGGGAACCTGACAAATTCTGGCACGAAGTATATACCATAGTATTTCAGTAAATATCTTCTGTTAGTTCTGGCTAAAGCTGTTTCTCCACTAAGAAAGATGATCTTCATCTCTGGGCTAGAACCAATCACAAATTGTAATGAAAATTGGCAACCGCAAGCATGAAAAGTCATTGATCCAAAAATTCATGAACTGTCTTTCATGTAGTGAGATTTCTTTTTGAACTTCAGCTGAGATTCTTTGTATTTGCTTATTCTTGGTTTTGAACTTTTAGGAATAATTTTTGACTCTCTTCAGCCTTGGCAATGTGAAATAAAAAAAGAAGTGAGAGGTATGTAATTAAATATGCAGCGTAACTGCATGTTTCCAGAGTTGTAAAAGGGAGTAGAGAAAAAGGGGAGGGGGGGGGGGGGGGAGGGAGAGAAAAAGAAGAGAAGGAAAAAAGAAAAGAAGAAAAAAGATAGGTATTGCCAAAGTTTCTCCGAAGTGTAGAAAATTTTCTACATTTCCAGAAGAGAACAATGCAGGCTCCCTGTTGCTGTAAGGGACTTTGTAAAGTGCATGTAGACAGGAATGCTGAACTTTGCATGTGTTTCAAGCAGCATCTAGGTCTGCTACTAGTCATTAGGCGTGGTTTTAAAAAAGAAGGGAATGTAGTTTACTATTATAATATGATTCTAGTAAAGAAGAATTAAAGATGTCTGTTGGTCTGTCACCCCTTGGAGAGCACCAGATGTTTTGTTTTATTGTCCCACTGTGGGCATTATCTGAACAATTTAACTAACAACTTCCAGTGTAGTCTAAATTGCCTTACTCCCTGTTTGGCTACTGGGAACACTGGGCTCTACTGCAGAAAGTGATCTTTAACCTTGAGAGTTAATGAGAAGATTTCAGCATGTTGTGCTGATAGCTGGAGCTTCTTATTCCCCACTCCTGTAATTTGAAAGAGCTTGTTTGTTGCTGTTAGGTTTCTGTAGTCCCCAAACTTCGCAGCTTCCCAGACCATTCTCCGACCTACCCCCAGTGAAAGGTCAGGCACAGCATCGCATCTTTTTGCAGAGAGCCGCGCTACCTGCCCTCCCATGTCATGGGCATGGCAGTTCTGCTGCCGTGCACCCCCTGTGGATGAGGAGGGCTGGTGGCATTTCATCTCGTTACTTAAACACGCAAATACTTGATTTGTCTTTGGGGATTTACCTTGATACTTGTAGCTGAATGACAGAATATAATATTCTTGAGATCTTTATGCTCTGTGCTTTGCCTTTGAGCTGTATGAGTCCCTGCGTGCAGAAGACCTTTCTGCTAAAAATTGTGTCTCTGAGCACATGGGGTGGCATGACATGGCCTTTTCCTGGTTCTGCTTGAGATCTTTTACTCTTCTTGGTCATCAGCGGCAGATATGAGTGCAGCAAAATGATAACTCGCATTTGATAACACTTTAAATAAGAGCGTGTTTCCTGAATGTACCAACATGTTTCTAATAATCCTAGTAAATGTTTCTGTCATGGAAACAAGAACAAGTGCCATTAAAATTGCAGAAGCTGTTAGTAATTTTTAATAGTTGTTCAGGACTGTGTTCACTCTATCTTATTATAGATGTTAGTTGTAATTTTTTTTTGCCATGTTGGAAACTCTGTGTGCAGTAGAGGCTGTTCCTTCCCACATGTTCTTTTTTCTTTAGATTTTGTGCATATAGCTATGAAAAAACGCTTTAAATGATTGTAACCAAGTTTTCTTGGTTGTTATAACTATTATGCTTCAGTTAACAATCTGTCTAAATAATTTCTGTAATGAAGCTATGTGGATTGTGGGTAACACAGGTTCAGATGCACCTCCAGGTGCTAATATCCCCAAATCATTGCCTTCTGTAGCCTCAGAGTGGTCTGTGAGCTGGACGTAAGCAATCATTTTTATATCTCAGAAAAACCCCAGCTGGGTTTTTGACAATTCCTGTACTTCTCCGCAGCGGAGCGAGGCTGGAGTTGGCCATGCTCACCCCAGCCTGCAGGGATGAGAGGCCGGGTGCCCAGTCCCTGCTCCATGGTGAGGAGGTTCTGCTCCGCAGAAACGTGGAGGTGTGCCAGGTTAACAGCCAAACGCTTTCAAAGATGGAGTATTCATCTGATGACTGGCACAGAAATACCTCTTCCCTCACTGTTTAAAACATAAATGAGGTAAAAAACCATCATACACACCTTGTTCACAGTTCGCATAGTTAAGGTACTGATAGCATCCCACGGCTGCCCGTTATTTACCATACCCTGTTGAAATGCTGGACTATTCGGTGATGGTCCCATTGTGATGTCTTTACTAATCCAGAAGTTGGTTTTTTCCCCCCTTCTAGACCCTAGTAGAAATGCCGTAGGTTTTCCTTTCGTTGCTGTTTGCCCAGGAAATGGCCGGTGGGTAGGTTTCCTTCGCCGGGCAAGAGCTGCAGAGGCGATGCTGATGGGCAGCACGGAGGCTCCGCAGCCCTCTGGTACAGCGCAGACCATTGCCTTTTTGAAAAGCCAATTAGTGCTGTAATTCATGAGCCAGTGGGTGTGACATTAGGTTCTCATGATGTGGTGGTGAATAGAGTTAGTTGTGGTGAATGGAGTCAAATCCAGCTGGTGGCCGGTCACGAGTGGTGTTCCCCAGGGCTCAGTGTTGGGACCGGTCCTGTTCAATATCTTCATTGATGATCTGGATGAGGGGATTGAGTGCACCCTCAGTAAGTTTGCAGATGACACCAAGTTGGGTGGAAGTGTTGATCTGCTGGAGGGTAGGAAGGCTCTGCAGAGGGATCTGGACAGGCTGGATCGTTGGGCCGGGGCCAACTGTATGACATTCAACAAGGCTCAGTGCCGGGTCCTGCACTTGGGTCACAGCAACCCCATGCAACAGTACAGGCTTGGGGAGGAGTGGCTGGAGAGCTGCCTGGCAGAAAAGGACCTGGGGGTGTTGATCGGCAGACGGCTGAGTATGAGCTAGCAGTGTGCTCAGGTGGCCAAGGGGGCCAATGGCATTCTGGCTTGTATCAGGAATAGTGTGGCCAGCAGGACCAGGGAGGTGACAGTGCCCCTGTACTCGGCACTGGGGAGGCCGCACCTCGAGTACTGTGTTCAGTTTTGGGCCCCTCACTACACGAAGGACATGGAGGTGCTGGAGCGTGTCCAGAGAAGGGCAACAAAGCTGGTGAAGGGTCTGGAGCACAACTTATGAGGAGCGGCTGAGGGAGCTGGGGTTGTTTAGCCTGGAGAAGAGGAGGCTGAGGGGAGACCTTATTGCTCTCTACAACTCCCTGAAAGGAGGTTGTAGCGAGGTCGGGGTCGGTCTCTTCTCCCTAGTAACAAGCGATAGGATGAGAGGAAACAGCCTCAAGCTGCGCCAGGGGAGGTTTAGTTTGGATATTAGGAAAAACTTCTTCACCAAAAGGGTAGTCAGGCACTGGAACAGGCTGCCCAGGGAAGTGGTTGAGTCCCCATCCCTGGAGGTATTTAAAAGATGGGTAGACGTGGTGCTTAAGGGCATGGTTTAGTGGTGGACTTGGCAGTGCTGGGTTAACGGTTGGACTTGATGATCTTAAGGGTCTTTTCCAACCTTAACGATTCTATGATTCTATGATGGAGAGTAGGGAAGGAGAGGGGTTCCTGTACCAGCTTTGTAAGGACTTGTGTAACAACAAGTCCCGTGTTAATTACACGCTGAATTACAATTAAGCATGTTTAGCTCTGGCATCTGGATATCATCCACATAGGAATTCCCACCTCACATATGAGGTGATGTGGTGATGCACGAGGCTGTGTCGGCAACAGATGTTGATAGAAAGTTGATTCTAGTATAAGTCAGAAAGAGCTATAGACTGACAAGTAGTTCTGAACCCCTTATATCTGGTACTGCAGAGTAATGGCACTTCTACCCACCCCTTTTCCTCATATAAAGGCACAGTGATGGCCTGGGGACCAGAAGGGGGTTGTGACATTGGCAACCACAGCAGGTTTTCTCCCACTGAAACTCACTGATGAAAGAACTGTAATGTGTATTATACACATTATATCATTCCTGGTTTTTCCCAACTGAGCTCTTCAAGTTACAATCTAAATCCTACTGTTGCATCTGTATTCCTTCCCTTCTGTCCAGGAAAAAGTTGCAAACTTCTTCCTCGAAGTGAACCTTTCTGAGCCTACCCAAAGCATTTAGACCATAAATATTATAGTTTTCACATCACTGCATTATGTTCATTAACAGGAACAATTTTACCATTCAATTTTAGGGGATTTTTCAAAGTTGTGGTATGGGAAATATTGCCAACTTCCTTCCTGTGTCTCAGAGGGGTGAAGCCTTATCAACTCAAAGCAGCTAGGAGTTTGCTCCTGCTATTGCAAACCTTTGCCTGCACTGCAAAATGACTTGTGAATGCAGATACAAAATACAGTGTCTTCGTTATAATATAATGAAATATCAATCGGAGTCTTATTAGCAAGGCATGATCTTTGATGTAAGCAGAAAAACTTCAACAGTAGCAAAGTTGATGATGCTTCTACTGTCACAAAAGTGTTTGAAGAAGTAACAAGCAGGATGCTATTTTGCAAAAAATTTGTAACATCTGGGGGACTAGAAGTGCATTATTCCTGGATTTGTAGCAATAGTGTGAAAATAGGTAAAGAGGTAATCCAGCATGTTTTAAGGAAAACCGTGAAGAATGTACCCAAAAATCTGAGACTGTAGCTCATTAAAACATACTGAAACATAATTTTTTGACAGAGACGAGTAGAACATTTGTAAGATCTGACATTTTTGTCTTTTCTTTTGGCATGCAAAGATATTTGCATTTTAGAAAAAAGCCCAGAGAAAGAAGATGGAGAGGGTGTAGGTAATTAAATTTTAATTTTGGTTTTAAAGATCTTTCTCTAATTAGCTTTAAAAGTCAGTGTCTAAGTAAATTGAGTTTCAAGGTGCAATCATCTTTTTCCTCCTGGATCTCAGTATTCAAAAGTAGGAAGAAAGAATATTAGAGAAAGAGAAGGAAGATTGTTATTTTAAAGGCCTTTCAAGATAAGGATTTAACATAACCTCATTATTAAAATAGAACTGTGGCAGGTTGATGTTTTCTTATTTTTGAATTTCAAAGTCATTGAGCAGTCATGGTTGGGAAAATGGAAAACTTAGGTTCTATTAAAAGAAATTGAAAATGATACTAGGAAGGTAAGGACTTTTCTTCTTTCTTTTGCTTTGTAATATGACTTTTTTTGGTGGCTTGGTTGCATTCTTTTCACTGCTGTCCATTCTTCCAGAGATGTTCTTACTTTTCTGTGAGTCATTTTTCATCGTAGGCATACCAATATAGTGTCTCATATTTCTTAAAGGTATGCTAGCATGCAGTGGGTTTTTGTTTGTACATTTTACACAGCCAAGTGTATTTTCTCTTAAATTTATGTGATGGTTAGGGACATATGCACTCCTGTCAGATTTTGCAGGCTGAGTGTAAGAGTCCCACGACCCGCCTCGTTCATCTGCTAGACCACGTTCTGCATTTTTAGTGCCATGGTATGGCCTCTGCCCCGCTCCTGGTGTGGCTGCCTGCCAGACCTCCAACTGCATGGGGCAGTGGTATGAGGAAAACAGAGTTAATGTGATTTGTCATGATTTTAATGTGCGAATGCTTATAAATGTGCCATTTTAAAGCTAAAGAAATAAGCCAGCAGAGAACAACATTTGATAACATTTAAAATATATCTGTGAGGAAGTACATAAGCTGTTGTTTGAAGATGAATAGCTAGAGGAATAACTGAAAACAGTTGGGTTTGTACTTGAAGTAGTTATAAATATCTGGGATTGTGTGAAGTTAACAATGATTTTTTTTTCTCTGTAAGAGAAACGGCAGTCTTGTTATTTAACCAAGAGTTCTGAATGTAGAGAAATTCATTTTAGAAGCTGGCATATTAAGCATAAACATATTTTCAAGTAGAGAGATGCTGATTATCTAAACTATGTCATCTTAAGCTTTCTTGTAATTTTGAAAGTGAGAGACGTGAATACTAGATAGTTGGCATTTGTGGGTGAATGAGGCACAATTGATGTAATATTTGCAAATGTTAAATGTTAAAGCATTTGATAGAAATTTAAGCATCTTGGAAATTCCAAGTTAACGTGACCATAAACACTTCAGTATAGTTTGAAAATCAGCCTAGGTATCTTAAAAGTGGGAGGCAACCTTAGTCTAGAGATTGTTGTCCAGTAGGATGTCATGAGGATTCCTGTTAGTTTTTTTGTTGTTTTGTTTTGTTTTTTCTTTTTAAATCTTTAAATCTGGGAGAAGCAGTACTGTAAATAGTATGTTAATTAAATTTCCAGATGTTGATAAACTAGGAAAGGAGAATAATATGAGTGGAGGAAAGCTAAATAACCCAATAGAGATGTAGCACCCATACTAGAAAAATACAATTTAATTCAGCCTGAATAAATAGAAGCTAACGTATAAGAATATTGATCTAAACTGGACATATACTTTAATTAACAAGACAAAGATGCTGAAGTGAGGCTATAGAAAAAGTTTTAGGATTTGTGTGGATGTTCTGGATTCATACCATAACAACAAAACACCCAGATGTGATTATTGTTGACTATGTATTAGCGTCAAAGGTAAAAAAAAAGACAGGGAGGGTACTCCTTGTAAGACAGCACTGAGGTTATTTCATAAGATAAATACACTATTCTGGGTGTCTTCTGAACAAGTTAAGACCAGAATAATATTTACAGAAATGAAGAGCAATAGAGAATTAAGAGAGGCAGAGGTGAAGTTATGTGCTGCGCAGCACCGTTTAGGGGAGAAATGCTATAATTACCTGTGACACATGAAAGGGAAAGATAGTTTTGTAAGTGAAGGGGAGATAACTAGTAACAGGAGCATAAACTTGGGGAAAATAATACAAATTTAGAAAAAAATTCTGAAGATTTTGACCAAGTGAAGAGTATTCACTTTGGGAAATGCTGCAAATTCTCTTATTAAACAGTCATTAGTTAAAAGTGGAATGGATTCTAGGGGAGAGAAAAATACTGCTCGGGGCCATGAGGAGAGGGTTGGTGGTGTATATACATCTTTTTCCTTTGCTGTCATGTCCAAAAGTATGTTTCTGAATAGATCTGCAACTGGTGGTAGCTTTGCAGTACTACTGTTTCGCGTCCCTCCCAGCAGCCGTCTCTGTGTAGCATGCCCGAGTTTGCTTCTGCAGGACAGATGATGCAGTTATCTGGGGAGTAGTTCTTCACCTCTTGGAACTGCTTATGTTCTTAATATTTTTTCTTCTCTAATTCAAGATGCGTACATTTGATTTGCGCTGTTTTGTTAATCTTGTAGAGAAGTGCTGGCTTATGTTAGAGGCTGCTAGGGTTTAATGCAGTTTGTAGATAAGTTCACAATCAGCTGGTTTTTGTCTCTAACTGTTTTTCCTCTATCTGAAGGGAAAAAGCTTTGAAAACCTGTGTGGTAGTCCAGTTTCCCACAGCCTCAGTGGTCTTTGGAAGTTACCATCATCTTGTCTCTAGAGGTTTGCAAGAACGAAAGTTGAACCAATTTGGGGATTTGAGCTTTCGAAGGTCATAAGGGATGCTTGGCTCTTGCTGTGTCCAGCTGAGTGGAACGAGTAGCTGAACAGAACGTACTGAAACTGGAACCAGAGTTGGGGCAGCTGTGCTGGAGTGTGAAACTCAAGGCTAATCTAAATATTTTTAAAAGCTATTTCGGTTAAATATAGACAAAGTCTTAACTTGTAGTTTCAAGTACTTTAAGCTGAAAGAAGCAGTCCTGCTTTCCTGAGCCCCAGGATGACCCTGATTCATCCTTCCTCTTGAACTCCAGGTGAGGTTTTTGAGTGGTACGATGAGCTGGATGGGCGACACAAGTAGTAAAACTGTTGAGTCTCTATCTCCCATCCCCAGACTGGTTTCGTGGTGTTGAGGTAGGCTCTCTGTACCTATTGTGAATACAACACAGCTGCACATACATAGATCTCTACAGGCTCACTCTCAGAAACTCCGAGCAGCTTCCTTGTTGAAAACTACTCTTTCCCACAGAGTTTTTTGGTTTTACTGAATCGCCATTTTCCTGGAGTGCAAAGGGTTGGGGGAAGTCCTGTTCGGGTCTACTCATCAGTCATGGGCCTGATGGTCTGTGTGAGGTGGCCAGAAATGACTATAAGATCATTTTTCATTTCTGTGCCTTAAATTCACTGCACACCAAACTGTGCAAGCTTCCAAAGGCACTGAGCAGCTGAAACATTGGTTGAAATCTTCAGAGTAAGATTGTCTTGGCTATGCTATATAAATACATGTGTGTATTTTTCTAGTCATGCCCTCCAAGCTGATATCTGAGAGGAAATTGGTATGGGAAGGTACATATTAGCTCTGCTCGGAGACCACCATCCTTTGTGCTGAATGCCTGCATGCAGGACGACATATTCAGCTTTATGGATGAAATTTGCCAGATCCTCAAATGCTTTTGCTCTTGAGCATATTTGAAAATCAGAGAAGGTGATGACCCTTTTAAAATAAAAATGGAATTGCTGGCAGGAAGGAAAGGTACAACTCTGTGTTCTTAACATTTAAAGATGGTTATAAAATGCGTATTGGCTGTTTTTATAATTTATAGTGAAACTGCTGTTGCTTTTAATAAAATGAGACTTCCAGTCAGAATTTCATGATTATGAATGTGAGCATTTTGTTATCCAGCTTGGATTTATCCTACAAATAACCATTTTCTAGCAGAACTGTGGCTATATACATAACTTAATGGGATTCTCTGTCACACATAATTCTTTCTGAAGTTATAGTGTTGGACTCGTTGCTGAATACTTCAAGTCCTTGAATGTGGCTCAAGAACTGAATTAGTGGTAACTTTCATGATTTTTAATTTAATTTTTCCTTAATTCTTAGACTTTTAAAACTTCCTGTAATTCCTTATTAGATTTACCGTTTCAAGTGCTTATTTAAAAGGCACCTTAGCTGCAGAAGCAAATCAATATTTACAGTGCATTAGTGCCACAGAGAATTTGAAGCCTTGTGATTAGAGTTCATTGCTGTTTTATCCACTCTTCAAAGAAACCACAGACTTCAAACGATATCAGCCATCATCCTGGAATCAGTGACATTGCATCGGTCCCATGCGTACTTCATCTTGTGGTTTAATTATTAAGTTCCTTTTCTTTGATTTTCCTTTTAATATTTCAAAGTATATCCTCTTCAAATCTGTAAATTCAGGTAAACCAGAAGATTGTAACCAACAATATATTGGTAGAAAAATCTGTTCAATATATTTTTTGTTGTTTTTTTAATGAGAGTATCAAAACTGAGTTAGAGTGGTCTCTCAGAATAGAATTGGAGACAGGAATGCGGGAGATTATATTTACAACTTGTGGTTTATATAGTGTGAATAAGATTTAATTTTTGGATTAATACCTGGAGTGGTATTGACCATTGCCAAGCAGCATACACTAGAGCTAGCTCCATGTTCTTGTCTCATTCCAGCAAGGAAAAAAAAAAAAAATTACCATATGTTTAGATTTCTAGTTTAACTGGGAAATACATAGATCCCACACACCCGAATTATTGTCTTTTATAATTCACTTTATTGTGAAGTTTGGTTAGTAATACAAATCACTTTTCCTTATGTATGGAACCATTTTTATAAGGAGAGGCTAGAATTGATCATGTTGTATCTTTGTATTGACAGGATACCTTTTTTTTTTTTTTTCCCCAAGATTTGGAGGAGTGTTCAATAAATATCTGAAAATACCTCAATAACTAACCTTACTAAAATGAAACAGGTCATATTGAAGGTGGCTCATCAGCAAATAGATTTTGTAGAGAAACTTCTCATGTTATTGTTTTCTCTGGAGCATATTAATATTTGGGAATTCCATTGCATAATTAACTTTCTGTACTGTGAAAAGTCTCTGCTACTTTGCATGGTGCAAACTGTCAGGTTCTTGCTAGAAAGCAAAAGGCAAGGCAGTGATAATTGCTCGCTCGCCTCCAGAAGTGCTGACTTGAGTTCCAGTTTCTTCCTTTTTCTTTGTTGGCAGTTTGGCTTCTCTTCTTACAGAAGTTCACCGCACTGAACTTTTGTTTTGTCAAGTAATTTCAAGAAAGGGTGTAAAAATACAAGAACATTTTGCTATCACCGTGCTTATATATAGATATACGAGCATAAGGAGCAAGTGAACTCATGTTTGAAAATTGTAATTCTCTGTTGCAGGGTGGGTAGCTAAGGCAAACAGGATAATATGCACGGGCTGCTGCTTGGAACAAATATAGACTGGTATTTTTCTTAAGTGGTACTACATACTACAGAGCCACTTTCTTGCCCAGGCTAATCTGATAAATGAGAGTGTATGTTCAGGGCTAAGCCAGCAGCACAGGCACCGCTGTTAATGGGTCACTTCATTACGCTTTGTGGGGCCGTGGCTGGGACTGCAGCTGTGCCACCTTTGTTACAGAGATCTCTTGTGATTTGATCGTGTACTTTTATTATGTTTGCCATCTAGGGGGAAATGAGAGGCTTTACCTTCAGCTGCTTCATGAAACTTGAAGTAGTTGAAGACAAAGCAATCAAAGAAAACCCCTCTATTATGAGTTTATGAGTATATACACTGAGTAATCAAAGTTGAAGTAGAGTTAACTCAGACCGTAAATACTTCTCTGTGTAATTAAAGTGTTCTTTCCTGAATGATTCTTTTAATTACTTTTAGTTCTGTTACATCTATATGTATAAATATGTATAAATGTACATGTTTATAAAAGAAAACATTTTATTTGCTAGAAATTAACTCTTGTGAATATTTGTGTTATGAAAACAAGAATAAAAAAGAATTTTCAAAGGAAAGAGAAATAGTACAACAATTATGGGAAAAAACATAAATTAACTCTGTTATTCTTGTATACCAGGGTGGACATGAAATAGAATGAATGATGTTTCATCCTGTAACACTTGCGCGTACCTCAGTGGCACCAGTCCTAAAAAAATAATAATAATAAAAAAAAAATCACACATTTTCTTTGTGTGGCATGACTTACTGTATTTTTCACTGTCTTTAAAATGCCATGTAAAATAAGATTCTATATTTTAATACTGTTATACGTAGTGTTAACATAAAGCTATTGTAAAATTTAAGACTAGTCACTTAAACTCCTGTCATTGTGTTTTCCTGCTAGTATTGTGAGACATGCACCTTCAGCTTCCTCGGGAACTGTTTCATCAAAGCATTAAAAAATAGCCTGGTTTTCATTCTCAGTTGTTGCCCAGCGTGCCTTTCTGTGTGACTCTGCTGCTTACGTGTTGTAGCTTTCACCTCTTCCTTTTCCACTTTGCATTCAAGGTTCCCAGTGCAGCAGTAGAGAGAAATACAACTGATAAATCACGTCCCCTCCGTTCTGAGGCTGAGTGGGAGAGTGCTAAGAGGTCGCAAATACAGGCAATGAAACTTCTGTTTGGGCAAGGAGACGATAGATGTGTGGATATTTGTTGTAGGATAATAAATGAAATTGGAAAAAATTAAGTTGTATTTCAAGAGAAACTAACTTTAATGTGCCATCAAAGTTTCCAGAATGGATTTGACCTCTACATATATTAAAAAAGTCTTATCTCTTTCCAATTGGTCTACCTGCCTGCTGCGTTGTTTATTACTAATGAAATATTTTTATCCTGTCAGTCATGCCAGCTGGAAGGCTAAGGGAATCAGGGTAAATCAGCACAGATCTTGTTTCAGCTGTCAGGAAGAGGCACAGGAAGAATGCAGAATAGAAAACAGTCACTTCCATAAGTTTTGAGAAAGAAATGGAATGTCTATTTTAGAAGGCGAGGGGGCTGCCTTTCGCTGCAAAGAAGCTGTCGCACAGCTTTTTGCAAGCACGTTGTGCTGGCAGTGCCCATGCTGCAGCCGTGGCAGTGGGGTGGGGGATGCGTTGTCCTAGTCCACCCCTTAATTGTCACCAGGCTGTTGAATTTAGGCCTTTGGCTACTTGTTCTTTAAAATACCTCTAAGTCACCTTAACCTCTTAGTTGTTCAAACTTACGCTGTTTTTTTTATTATTTTGTACAACAACTGACAGATAGTAGCGATGCTGTGTTTGTGCTTGTAAAGCCAACGAGCTGTGCTAGGTTCAAAGAGCTTGGTTTGGCCCTCATTTTCTCCTTGTGTGGCCAAGCGGCAAGGCTGTGGTTTTGAGGAAACAGACCTTGTCCTTGAGGAACTATGCTGAGGTCAATAACTCCTTACTCTGTGAAACCACATTTGTCATAAACCACTCATCCAGAGCTTGAAAAAAAATATTTTTCTTATGTGAAAACATTTTAAATCTAGTCAGTATTTATTTACTCTCTGTTTTATTCTTCAGATATGCCTCTTCATGTCCGACGTAGTAGTGACCCTGCACTGATTGGCCTCTCAACCTCTGTAAGTGACACAAATTTTTCTTCAGAAGAGCCTTCACGGAAAAACCCTACAAGGTGGTCCACAACAGCAGGCTTTCTCAAGCAGAACACCCCTGGCGTATCCAGTGCTCATGAAAGAAAGGTATATTTCTTTCCCCCTCTTTATCCAATAAATGACAAATGTGCATGAATCTTGAATCATTTTGTCCTTCTCTCTCCTGCTCCTGGTTTAAACTTGTGTTTTCTGACCTTGTTCACCAAACCCCATCAGCAGCAGAGGAGTGTTTGAGTCGCACACGTGTCCCACCCCCAGGAGACTCTCGGTGATGCCCCCAGCAGGGTCTCTAAATACTTGATTTTGCCCTTAACTGTAGTTGAAGCTCTGATTACTCATTACTCTGCAAAGCAGGGCCTGAATGCTGTCATGTGTTTTCTTTGAATGCAAATAGGTCATGTCTGTAATGATTTTTACTGATCACCATAGAAGTCCTAATGTCAATGAATAATCTGCATGCCCACAGCTGGTCTGGTGTGTCTTTCTGACATAGCATTGCTAGTTTTTACTTTCTGAGGCACTAGTCAAGTAATAAAAAACACAAATTGCTAATGCTCTCTGTCCTTGATAACATTCTTAAAACTAAAACAGTGAAATGCAGAGTATTTTTTCCTTCATTTTTTCAATATGATTTCAGTATCTCTACATGAATTACATTATTAGGTGGAGAAGTCAGCAGGAAGCTCTCTTCTCAGTGCATTATTGAAAATAAAATTGGAAGAAATATTCTCTTTTGTACAGCCCCCAACATTGCCCATAATTGTGATGGTAACTTGCAAACAAACTCAAAAGGAAAACATGTATATTTTCCAATAGAAATGAGTAATTTTTAGAGAAAGTTGCACTTTTGATTACCATTCTGACTGCAGAGCACAAAGTCCTGTTAGAAAATATGCAGCTTATTATAACTATTCTATTTTTTTCTTTATTACCATTAATTCTGTGTAGCATAAACACAAACTAAGACTTTGCAGCCAGGACTCCCACACCCCAAATAAAGAAGTCTTTACATGCTGCCAATGAACTGAACTGTTTTCAGCGGGCTTTTGGTTATTTCAGAAACTTCTATAAAAGCACATAGGCATGTTCATACGCATTGAGGTCCACATTCTTACAGAGGTGTCAGTTTAACATGGTATTGTTAGGTCTCTGCTTGATCGGGATTTCAGGTAGGTAATGGTATATTTTCTGTCACTTATACTGGTGTGGCACAGAAGTGCATGTTGTTTTGAAAAATATCTTTTATACTGTTCTGATTTGGAGAAGAAAAATGATAATCTAATCCATTTGAAGTGTTAACATTTTCAGTTAATTTTTCTGAAGTCATAATGAGACTGCACTTCATTACTCCACAAGCATAGATATGGAGGGCCATACATAGCATAATCAGATTTCTTTGAGTGTCTGAAGTTAGCAGAAATTGAAGAGAATTGAACAGCAGCTAATCTTTCCCACTAGCCTTCTTGCATCATTAGTTGTTCAGCATGTGCTTACTCTTGATTTTCGTGAAAATATTTCATGCCTGCTGGAGCATGGTGACCAAACTGGAAAGGAATGCATGTGATCTCATGTAGTGATGGGAAGCAAGGCACAAGAGAACATTAAATCAAGAAGATTGGAAAGAACTGACATAGGTTAGTTAGTACAATAGATACTGATAATTTCTTTTTACCTTTTTTGCACACTCTATACATCAATCCTTTGAATAGAGCAGATCACTGAGTGCACTATTTTTAATAGGTAAGATGCAGTAAACAAC
This sequence comes from Nipponia nippon, assembly GCF_047370975.1. Classification (NCBI taxonomy): domain Eukaryota; kingdom Metazoa; phylum Chordata; class Aves; order Pelecaniformes; family Threskiornithidae; genus Nipponia; species Nipponia nippon. Next base: position 152,284,835 of record NW_028262290.1, on the reverse strand, counting down.
TAGAACTAAATACTACTTGCTTGTGCAACATATGAATTAATCCCAAGTTCGTTTGCGCTAGACTGTTTCTTTGTGTTTTCAGCATCTTGATTTCTTCATGGCAGTCAAGATTTTGTAGTGAATCCTGTTTCTCTTAGGAATGGATATTAAGAATTCTCCTTTCCTTTCCCAGTATTAGCAACGATTCATTTGTAGTATTATTCGAAAAGGTGCATTTTTTAAGTCTCTGTCACCAGTCACCTTCCAGAGTACTAACACTGAATTTTTACAAATGTATTTTGGTTATTTGAACTATAACAAGTCCTCACTACTTTTCTTAAATTAGGTTGTTTTCTTCAGCTACTCAGATAACAAAAAGAGATGGCTGTGCTTTGTTCCAGACTGTTTCATTGATTATAGATGACACAGGCATTTCAAGGAAAGCAATGAGAACAATCTTAATTTTCTGCTCAGTGCATTGGGCTTGAGCACCCATATATCTTTTGTGGGCGGTTGGCACTACGTAATGTTTTCACTGCAGTTCTCTCTCTTGACAGCACAAGAACATATGTTCTTGGGCTGAGATTTGCAGCACAGTTGTAGATTAGCAACTTTGCCCCAGCAGTATCTTGAAGAAACAAGAAAAGGGTTTCTGGGAGAGTTGCCAAAAGCTTCATCTACCTACTGACTCTAAGAAGTGACATTACTTTCAGCCCGTCACCTCTAAAGAGAAATAATTGACAGGTAGAAACCCTGTCCAATTTTTGGAGGAATTAGCAGAGGGAGACTGCGTGGATCTGGCAGAAGGGATTTATTTCTCAGGGGCAAGCGAGAGAAGACTCCTTATTGGTGTTTGTTTCCCTTTGGGTAAGAAGAGTTTGGAATGGCAGAAAAATGGGCAGATGCCCAAGATGAGATGAAATGAAGGGGTGGGAGTGCTGCCATGCACTGAGGGCTGTGAGGAGCCAGGACATATGCCAGTAGTTCTGGGCAAACAGAAAGGGAAAAGGGCACTGGGGAAGAGGAAAAAATGTGGGATGTTTGAAGGATCCTGCTGAAGAAATTGTAGTGCTACCTGTAGGTATTAGGGTAGACGAAGCAGGACATGAGGCTGTCCTGTGTCCTTAGGAAAAGAAGAGAGCGACCAGAGAGGGCCAGAGTTTGGTTTGGAGGGGCCTGAGTAGGTCCGGCGTAGGTTTGAATGTGTGTTGAACTTGAGATGCATTTCTGCTATAGTAAGTAGGATGTTTTGGAAAGGATGAAACCCTTGCACTAAACTGGATGCGCGCTCTCATCCATTTTTCGTATCATCTCATTGTAAAGAAACATATTTACTGTCAGGATATCACAATATACTCTGTGTTTCCTTAGAATTGGAATCTCAATCATTTCTGGCTTCTGTGTTGTTCACCTGTAAGAGCAACTTGAAACCAGACGTTCTGTGTCCCAAAGAACTTATTTATTTGAAGCATTATCATTATTATTCATTATTTACAAGTTATTGTTGTGCTGGTAATTGTACTCAGCTAGATAATTCCTGACCTCTTCCTTCTGTATCATTCCTATGTGTGGTCTCAACCAAATGATTAGGTCTCCTCATCTGTGCAAGTATTCACAAAATTGGCTCATAATTATCAGCACCTTTAGGAGGTAAATTCACTTCTTGTGTTTTTTTTTTTTTTTTTTTTAAACTGAATATTAAAATCACTTCCAGACACTTTTTTGTGCATGAGACATATCTGTATTACCTAGTGAGTCACAGCTTGACTTAATCCTGTCTCTTGCTTCTTTGAGCCATTCTAATGAAACAAGAAGAAATCTCTTAGTAAAAATATCTTCTCAAAGGCCTGCAGTAATACCTGATTTGCAAGCTGTAATTTTGTTTGAATTGTGTTGAACTGTACAGCTGAACAGATTGTACGCAGCTGAAGCATATCATGTGTGCTTCTTTCCACTGCAGTAAAATGTTTTTTGATATTGTTTTCTGAATAACTGTTAATTTGAATCACATTCTTAATAATTCATTACCAAAGCCTATTGTCTTAACTAGCTGCCCTTAATAGGTGTGAACTGCATAAATGAAAATCAGGTTTCTTTTCCCTTAGATGATTGTGTTACTGTATTGGAAGAACATAAATGCAACAACCAGATATGTTGCGTCTTTTAGCAACTGTGAATTAATTATCCCATATATTTTCAGTGTGGTTTTTTAAATTTACATCTCCATTTCTGGTGAGGAATTGCGTGTCATTACAAATTAGTTATCTGCTTTGATCCTGCTTCTCTGAAAGATGCAAGGCTTATCTAGTTAACCTGCCTTGCTAAATGCAGGGATATACCATGGCTAACTGGCTTATGAAAAATTTCCCACTGTGACTTTCCTGAATTTGATTCATATATTGTTGCATCAGAGATAACAGCATTGGTATAGCAGAAGGAAGTGAAAATGTACACTAAGAAGGAGAGCTCAAGAGAGAGCAATGAGAGAGAAAAATGATTGTGTATGGGCTTCTGTGCCTCTCTCGCTCCTGGGTTCACCCACCTGGAGCAAAGCAAATGGCATGCAATGTGCTCTGCGGGGTGGATCAGCAACAGCAAACACATAGCTGACTGTACTTGGCACCTCATTTTTTAGTTTTTCTTTTTTTTTTTTTTCCTTCTCTTTTTGCCTTTGCCATTTAGTCAGCAGCCTGTTTTTTTTTTTTTTTCTTGTTTTGTTTGTTTTTAAATGGGTTTGCCCATATATGTATTTTGAGGTTGAAAATAGCCATGCCTTGTAGGAAGAATTATTTTCAGGATGTGCTTTCTTCCTGCTTGGAAACCTAATATTTTTGGACTCTGTACACTGCAGAGGAAGAATTTGAAACTGTATGGGAGTGATCTAAGTCTCATCTAGGGTCAAATCCTTTACCTGTAAAGCATTGTGTTCCCCACCATCTCTTCTTGCAAGTATTTTTACTGTTCCTTTGGGTTGAGACTGATGAGTACAAATTTTCAGATTGTTGGATTGTAGTTTTTATTTATGTGAAATATGCAATGCTTTCTAATCCTCTTTGTAAACAGAATAAAAAAAAAGTATTTCTCTAATGAAGTATGTCTAGATAGGAGAAAAGCATGCATGCATTATATGAAAAGCTTCAACAATAATGGTATGTCAGTGTCAAAATCAGATTTAAAGTGAAAATTAGTTTCATTTAGCTTTGAGTCTTTTTAAACACAGCTTAGTGAAGTTTGCTTTATCACTGTCACCAAAGACACAGTATTTCAATAGGTTTTAACTATAATTCAGAGGACTGAAGAGTCTTATATTAGAACTGTGTGTGTTAGTGTGATTTTATAGCCAGGGAGTCTGAATTGCAGAGTGTAAGTCGATTAGATTGATTAGGGAAGACTGTGGACTAAAAGACTGGGCATCATTCTGGGAACAAGAGACCGTTGTGTTGCTGATGCTTCTTGGGAACCTTTGTCTCTGGTTCATACTCCTGCAGAAGGGAGGTAGCGTGTACTGATGAACAATGTTGGTAAAGTGCTGTAACACAACAGAATCAGCTAAGGAGAAACACAGAGTAAGTGCAGAGAGCCTGGCATCTCTGTCATGGTAGGTTTTAAACCCCTGCATAATGAATGTAGCTGTCTGCTTTCAGAATAAAAATGCAATGTTTTAAACACAAGTTCTGAAGGCTTCAATAGCCATGAATATTTCTTCATCCGGGTTTATTTGAGCAGGGCTTTTCTCTTTTCAGTGAGACAGTCACAATTTTTGTCATTTCAGATGTGGTTTCACATAGACTGAGAGGAAGGGAGAATGTGAGAGAGTTATCCACAGGTGATGAAATAGTGTGTTTTAATGGAGGAAAATGTTGTTATAGGAGAGAGCTTAATGGAAATTCATAAAACAAAAGTTACATGCATCAGTTTTCTTTGTGGTAGAAACTCATTGCTGGCAGCTTGTCACATGATGATGAAATAGTTTAGAGGAATCGTACCCAAACAGAGTACAATATAAAATAAACATTCTATGTGTTATTTTTGTCCTGGGTATTATGTAAAATTAATGACTTTCACAGAATCACAGAACAGCTGAGGTTGGAAGGTACCTCTGGAGATCATCTAGTCCAACCTTTCTGGTCAAAACAGGGTCAACTAGGTCAGGTTCCTCAGGTCTGTGTCCAGTCAGGTTTTGAGTATATGCATCTCCAAGGATGGAGGCTGCGCTACCTCTCTAGGCAACCTCTTCCAGTGTTCGATCACCCTTACAGTAAGAAAGTTGTTTCTTATGTTTTGATAGAATTACTTGTATTTCTTTATGTGCCCATTGCCTCTTGTGCTTTCACTGGATACTCTTCACTGGAGAAGAGTCTGACTTTCTTTACAGAGCAGCTAGTGGAATTTTAGTGCAATAAAAATTAAAATCTCTGTGAAGAACACAACATTCCAGACTTTCAAAATGTGAAAACAAATACAGTATTTCTCAGCAGCAGCAGCAGGTTGGGAATGAGAGACATAAAATGAAAAATCCGTGCCTGGTGCACAGAGAGGTAACAGCCAACACGTACCACCTGATGCTGTGCTGTTCTGTTTGCTGAGTACTGTGTACACGGACAGGATTCAACTGTTTGCATCCAAAAGTCAATCATGACCACATGCGTTAAGCAGGGAAAAAGCCAACAACAAAACCAACAAATCCAAAGTGAAGGTGTGATTTTCTCCATCTCTTTTGTTGTTTTACCTCTTTTTGCTCCGAGTCATCCATATGTGGAAGCCCATCTATCAAATTTCCTCTGTCCCCCAAAAGAGACAGGTTATTAGTGCAAGATACTAGAGAGATCTGAGAGCTGGTGAGTTGTTTTCCACTTCTGCTCTGAGGCTGAGCAAGTCTGTTGATCACTCTCAATCTTTGTTCTGCATCAGTAGTGTAGGAAGAATATGTCTTTTTCTCCCAGCCCTGTGCTCTCCCATCTCTCTCTCTGTCTGATGGGTGAGCAATGGCTGGTCCATAGGTGAGAGGACACGGTGCTGCATCACAAGCTGCGAGTGCCCAGGCGGGTCTGGATGAGCGAGTCTCTTACTGGTAATGAAGGAGTGGTGGAATGTGCACACGTTATTTGTCTTTTCACTTCAGTAAATGCTGTGTACAGCATCTCTCTCTGAGAGATGGTGAAAGCTATACTGAAAACAGAAAGCTCTCAAGTACACGGTATAGGATAATTGAAGTTGTAACGAATGGCTGACTTTTCCTCTGCCATTTATCTAAGTGAATGTGTACTTTGCAAATTCCCATGTTTAAATCTTCATCTCTATTTCCTTTAATTTTTTATGTTCTTGCAGCTCTCCCTGGGTTTGAGGGTGAAAAACTCTGGGCCTGAAAGAGTAGCTTGATAAAAGACTGAAAAAGTTTAAAAAAAAAAAAAAAAAAAAAAAAAAAAGAAAAGAAAAGTTGGTTTAGTGATTTTATTTTTTTTTTTAAGTTTAGAAACACACATATGTTTTCATTGGCAATACTTGGATCTGGGTTTTGACCTGCTTTTATCAATTTAGTTGTAACCCACAACCATGTATTTACACTGCATTTACAGTATACACTTGTGGTTCAAGAGTTTCTGCAGATTCGTATATTTGTCTGTCTTGTTTTCATATTATCGAGGTTATATATTGGTGCAAAACAGGTTTGGATTTTGGCTGAATGTGTAGCTAGCAAGATTGAAAGTACAATCCAGGTTACAGGCTGTGCTTCCCTACAGCGTTCTGACATGAGTCTGAGCAGTTTAAACAATGATTATTTTGGTCTTTTTCTGCTGTATTTGTTGTATTTTTAAATGAACTTAGGTCATCTTGCAATGAATACTAATCACAGAAGAAGACAAGGAAAGACAACCAGGCAAAGTAGTCTTAGAATAAAATTCAGACCCAATGTGGAACTAATCTGTACAAAGTAGTAGTGTGGCTGGGGAGGAGATGGTAAGCTTTAATGAGTGGGGAAATTCAGCTCCAGTAAATACAGGATTTCAAACCAGGAATGCCTAGTCACCTTCTGGGCTTATTTCTGTTATGACTAAATTTAGGGCTGAAACAGATGTCACTTAGCCTGGGTTTGTTTCGCAGCCTGACAGAAAGGGGATGATTATTCTGTGTACCCAGTTTTATTGTCTCTTTACAAACGAGCTCTTCAGCTCCTGTATACAGATGTCCAACTTCAGAGCATTGCCTGCCGAGCATATGAAGTAAAGGAAATCTGGAGAAAGGCTGAATCCATGAGATGGAGAATGATGGGAAGCTGTTCAGCGTGAGAAAGGCCCATGAGACAGCAAGGAGCCGAAGGTGGCCGTGCTGCTGTAAACTCAGATAAAAGACAAACACGCTGCTACAAGCCACCCCTCTGGTATCTCTTTGGGCCTTTCCCCGCAAATCGCAGAAGGGATTCTGGCCAAGGTCTGAAATGAATTTGCAAGTCAGATGAGGTGATGGAAGCTTTACTGGGAGCCGTGTGGAGTCCCCTGTCTGGGGGAGGCTGGTGGTGCTGGTAGGGGCTGGCAGAGGGGAGGAGCGGCTGGCTGGTAGTGTGCGAAGGCACAGCTGCTTGCTGCATGGTTGGGGCGTTACCTTCGTGTTTCTGACCTTAAGTCACCGCTCTTCTACACATTTGTCAGTGTAATGAAGAAAGAGGGGGAAAAAAACAGTTTAGTTAGTCTGAGAAGACAGTACAGTTACCTCATCATCATCATCCCCTCTCCCCCTTTCATTTCAGGACTGCATATGCAAGTTTCTAACATACAAACAGCCAGTTGCACCTTTCAAATTTTCATTTTAGAGGTATGGCCACCTGAAAGCATCTGCTCAACATTTAAAAGGATAGTACTGGTGGTTTATAAGATACTCTTTGTTTCAAGATCTAAATAGAAGATCTGTATGAAGTTTCCTGTACCCCATTGTTTCCTGTCTCCCTTAGCTCCCCAAATATATTTAATATTAACATTCTATTTGTTAAATCCTATCTTCAGAGCATACTCTTGAAATTAATTCATTATCAGCTTTTTTCCCCTCCTGCAATTAAATTTCTTGGCTCTCCCAAGGAATCAAATGAAGCGATGTCGACATTAAAAATAAACAACTTTACAAAGGCTATTTCATCTAAATCCAAATTGACATAAATAATTGTATAAATTTGGGTGCAAAATCAAATGCCTGGTGCAAATGGCAGGATTGTGCATAATTATATTATTGCATTTAAATGGATAGCCATATAGATTCATATACAGCTGAATATACATAGAAGCTCTTTAGAGGCCATTAAAGTGGCACAGCAAAAGAGAATACTTCAATTTAGTGAAAAATAGTAGAAGGGGAAACTGGTTTCTGAGTATAATGTGTACGGGAATCAGAACTGTAGCTTCATGACATTTTAAGGTAACTGGTTCATTTATTTTTCTTTAAAATGAAACTATGGAAAGCCATGCCTTTTTAGTTAAGAAGCTTACAGAAATAAAATCCAGCTTCTGAATTATAATTACAGAACATCAACTGCTGTCTGTTATTTGGGATGTTTGCATTATCTTTTGTGAGGTTTTATTGTGAGATTAATAAGTACAGAGCGAATGGAAGAAGCAGCTTCTTCCCTGTCTCTCAGTCTGAGAAATAACAATATTCACTGCCTGGTAATTTCTGGCTTTGCATGTATACATGCAGAGATCATGACATTTTTGATTTTTCCGTTGTAAACAAGAGAAATGAACAGAATGTTTTGGATAGGCAGTCTCATGTTTTTTAGTTTACTCTTAGTTTAGCCCATATTCTTTGACACTAAATATTTATGTATAACACCACGTGCACAGAAAACTGTCCGTTCATCGTGGCCCCTAGATATTGCCTTTTTTTAAGGTCAGGCCTTGCTTGTCAGTCAAAGGATAACATGGAATATATTAATTGGCACTGGACAACTCTGGAAATTTCTGAACATAAGGTGATAGAACTTAAGCAGAACATTGGCTTTTCAGTTGTCCTTCTCCTTGTAGGCATCTAATGAGCTACTGTCAATGCATAATACATTAATTCCATTTATGGCGTTGTAGACAGAGTCATTTCTGAATAGAATAGACTATTTCAATTGTAAGGGACCTACAACGATCATTTAGTCCAATTGCCTGATGAATTTAGGACTGACCAAAAGTTAAAGCATGTTGTTAAGGACATTGTCCAAATGCCTCTTAAACATGGACAGGCTTGGGGCATCAACCACCACCCTAGAAAGCCCGTTCCAGTGTTTGACCACCTTCTTGGTAAAGAAATGCTTCCTCATGCCCAGTCTGAACCTCCCTTGGTGCAGCTTTGAACCATTCCCATGCGTCCTATCACTGGATACCAGGGAGGTTCCCCTCCTCAGGAAGCTGTAGAGAGCAATGAGGCCACCCCTCAGCTTCCTTTTCTCCAAACTAGACAAGCCCAAAGTCCTTAGCCACTCCTCACAGGACATTCCTTCTACCACTTTCATCAGCTTTGTTGCCCTCCTCTGGACACATTCAAGGACCTTAACATCCTTCTTAAATTGTGGGTCCCAGAACTGCACACAGTATTCAAGGTGAGGCCGCACCAATGCTGAATTCAGTGTCTGAATCACTTCTTTTGACCAGCTGGTTATGCTGTGTTTGATGCACCCCAGGATGCGGTTTGCCCTCTTGGCTGCCAGGGCACACTGCTGACTCCTGTTGAGCCTGCTGTTGACCAGCACCCCCAGATCCCTTTCTGCAGGGCTGCTCTCCAGCCACTCCTCCCAATTTATACTTGTGCCTGGCCTTACTCCATCCTAGGTGCAGAATCTGGCGTTTCAACTGGTTAGATTTCATTCTATTAATCATAGCCCAATGCTCCAGTCTATCTAGATCCCTCTGCAAGGCCTCCTGTCCCTCAAGAGAGTCAACAGCACCTCCCAGTTTGGTATCATCAGCAAACTTGCTAACAGTGCATTCAACTCCTGCATCCAGATCGTTGATAAATACGTTGAACAGAACTGGCCCTAGAATTGAACCCTCAGGAACACTGCTGGTGATTGGTTGCCAGCCAGATGTAGCCCCATTCACTACAACCCTTTGAGCTCTGCCCTTTAGCCAGTTCTTCACCCAGCACACCGTAAACCCGCTCATCTCACAGTTGGACAGTTGTCCAGAAGGAAGCTGTGAGGGGCAGTATCAAAAGCCTTACTAAAATCCAGAAAAACTGCATCCACCGCCTTCCCTTTATCCACTACTTGGGTGACCCTATCATGGAAGGATATCAAATTAGTTAAACAGGACTTTTGTTTTGTGAACCCATGTTGACTGTGCCTGATGACTGCATTATTCTTTAAATGCCTTTCAATAGTACCCAGTATAATCTTTTCCATAATTTTTCCAGGAACTGAGGTTAGACTAACAGGTTTGTAGTTCCCTGGGTCTTCCCTCACACCCTTCTTGTGGACTGGAATAACATCGGCTTGCTTCCAGTTCAGCAGGGACCGCCCCAGACTCCCATGACCTTTGGTGGATGATAGAGGAGGGTCCTGCCGTAACATCTGCTAGCTTCTTCAGAACTCTGGGATGAATCCCATCAGACTCCATGGACTTGTGAACATTCAGCTGATACAGCTGGCCCCTTCCAATTTCAGTGTCCACAAGTTGAAAGTCACTGTTCCCACACTTGCAGTCCTCCGACTCAGGGGACTGGGGAGCCCAAGGTCTATCAGCATTATTAAAGACTGAGGCAAAAACTGCATTGAATACCTCTGCTTTTCCTTCATCCCTGTTAGTCAGATGACCATCTTCAACAAGTATTGGTCCAATGTTTTCTTCAGATCTCCTGTTGCTATTAACATACTTAAAAAAGCCCTTCTTATCTGAAACAAGAGTGGCCAGTTTCAACTCTAATTGAGCTTTGGCCTTTCGTGTCTTCTCCATGCATAAGTGAACCACAGCTGTATACTCTTCCTGTGAAGCCTGACCTTGCTTCCAGAGATGATACAGCTTTTTTTTTTCTCCTGAGCTCCACAAGGAGTTCCCTGTTCAGCCAAGCTGGTCTTCTGCTCTACTTGCTTGACTTACAACACTGGAATTGCCTGCTCCTGTGCTTCTAAAAGGTGGTTCTTAAAGACTGACGAGCACTTGTGGACTCCTAAGCACTCAAAAGTAGGTTCCCAGGGTACTCTGCTAAATAGCTCCCTGAGTAGCTTAAAGTTTGCTCTCCTGAAATCCAGGGTAGCAACTCTGCTGTCCTTTTTTGTCATTACACTGAAAATTTTAAACTCAACCATTTCATGAGCACTGTGGCCAAGACAGCCACCTACCATCACATCCCCCACGAGTCTTTCTCTGTTCACAAATAGCAAGTCTAGAAGGGCATCTTTCCTAGTACTTATGACAAGAAGTTATCGCCTACAAACGTCAAGAATTTCCAAGACCTGCTTGTCACAGCTGTATGATATTCCCAGTTGATGTCTGGGGAGCTGAAATCTGCCATAAGGACATGGGCTACCGGTCCAGAAGTTGCCTATAGAATAACTCATCGGTGCTTACATCCTGCCTGGGCGATCGGTAGTAGACACCCACTACAGCATCTCCTTTGTTTTCCATCTCTCTAGTCCTCACCCAGAGGCTCTCAACCACATCATCACTAACTGTAAGTGCTGTACAATCAAACCTCTCCCTTACGTATAGTGTGACACGAGTCTTCCTAAAGACATCAAAATGACTAGAGTGGTCATGCTTCTCATCTATTTTCATCATAAATAAGGCATGCACATTCTTTATTAGACTGTTAGATTGCATCTTCTGCATCCTAAGACCGTTTTTACCAGTTGCTGGAAATGAGCCATGTTCCATGTCAGAGCTCAGAGAAGGCACAAAGCTGAGATAATTCTTTAATATGGGAGTCCTCTTTTACTCCTTGGAAAATGGCCTAAGATCAAACCCGAACAAGTGAGAAGCCTTTCCTAAAATGCACAGTGTACAAGAAAAAAGAATGGATAGCAAAAAAAGTCAGTGCCCCAAATGGTCTCTCTTAGTGAGGATCCTAAATGAGAGGCGGACAATTTGCTGCAGAAGGAATTAAAGTGAAAACTTGGTTTACATTTTTGCATCTCCTTCCAGAGAATTGTGTTGAAGAGGTCTTCAATCTGTTTTACTCCTGTTGTATTGCTATCTAGTATTAAAAACAAAACAAAAAAAACCCAAACCAAAACAAACTCCAAATTTGGCGCACTTTACATTAGCCATATAGGTCAGAACAAAAGGAAAAACCCAACTCCTTCACTATTTGGAAAGTGGCCTAGAGGCAAATGAGAAGATGTTGGACTGTCACCATACCGTGTGGAGGACGTTCTGGTTGGCTTAGTGATGCTGGGAGTCTGTAGGGGTAGAACTGTGGGTGAAAATCATGAGTGAGTTTATGCCCTGACAGCGAGTAATTGGAAGTACACAGATCATGCTAACGCATCATTTTATCTACAAGCTGCAGAGTCCTTGATGAGGAGCTTGTTATATATTGCAAATCCTCTAAAATGAAAAGTGTAGCAAAATTGCTACATTTTTCCTGTCCCCTTTCACCCAGCCCTCCAGCAAAGCCCTGCAGGGACACCACGCTGAACTAAATCTTAAGGTGTTAGATTATATGTCCTCATTAAAAATACTGCAAAATGCTGCTGTTAAGTGTAGTGGTAATATTGTGACTTGGCAGTTTTAGTGTTATATTGATCAATTTCTATTTCAAACATGATAAAGCTGACATGGCCCGTGGTCCCCAAAGATGTTCGGGAAAGAAACTTTTTTTTTTTTAAATTAGAGCATTTAATTGTAACTGATGATGTGTGTCAGCCCCGGTCCCAGAAGGGCTTACAGCTGCAGCTCCAGAAGAAATGAGAATTCTCTGCGTGACCCTGATGGCTTCTATACCATGAAATCTTTTTCTTTATGGTATTGAAGTTAAAAGCAACACACACTTTTTCCAGTCGGATGTTGGGAGCATGTGTGATAATGCTAGATCATTCTGAATAGAAGTAAAGCTTTCTGGGTTAACATTTGCATATTTTACACCCCCCCCACCCCCCCCCAATATATACATATATTTGAAATAGCAAAAAACATTGCAGCTGGTTCAGTAAATCCCAATGTCTAAGCTGCAGCGATGTGTTTTTCATCTCCACCATCTCTATAGTCTGTCACCACTGCTATCTCTGTATTAGACGTGGCAGCAGCAGTAATGGAGACCCTGCATCGGTGGGGTTCCAGGTAGCCAGCAGCATCTCACAGTTTTGTTGTGGAGCTGTCTGCGAGGAGGACCGCATCCCGCAGCATTAAAAGCGCTGGTCTCTCTCCTCCTGGTCTAGCTTAGTCCTTGCCCCAGTGCTGTCACCCGTGGGGTACGGGGATAGCTGTTTGCCAAAAAGCAAGGACAAAGAAAGGAGTGAAGGACCTGTCTATGGCTGGTTGTTTTTCTCATGTTTCACTGTTTGGCTAAGACCAATATGAGTCTGTGTGTGATTGCAACACTGATAAGGTATTTTATTCCACTCTGATAATAGTGCTATTTTGAGCCTCTGAGCAGCACTGGGAAACACAAGAAGTTACAGGAACCACATCTCTCTACCATTCCAGCTTTTACCTCTGATGTCAGAAAAATTGCTGAGTGACTTTGATGCCTTCTGTGTAAAATAAGCTGGTATAGGTCTTAGCAGGAGAAAGGCAATCTTCTACAGAAGAGGGCTGCAGCAGAAATATTTCAGTAGATGGGAAGAATATACTCTTCTGGTCAGCACAGATAGTATTAGGAGTAAACTTGCAGAATTCTTGACATTAGTATAGGTGCACCAAACAGAGGCCTAAATAACTCTTTTATTGTAGATAATTTAACTTACAGTGTGCGCTATGGTGTTTAAGACTTTTTACCTCATGAAGTTCCAGTATAAACTCTAGGCAATAAGACTGTCCTGAATGATTCAGATCAGAGCCTTGGTGTTTGAATGATTGAAGAACAACACATCCTTTGATGAACTTTTTTTCCTTCCCTCTTGCAAAACACTCCTGTGCACGGGTAATGGATGCTGTGTGGAGAGAGATTTTTGTGTAGCACAGATAAAAATGTCTTTTAAAAAAGTTTATATTGAAGATTGTAAACACGAACCAATAAAAAATAGAATTATCTATAAAGTACAGAAATACAGAAAACATCTCATTACATAGGAAGAAATTTCTATTCATTCAGACTAGGTGATAGTCTGTCAGATAGCGAGTTATTGTTAGATGACAATAACTCATGTACCAGCTGTATGGGGCTTTTTGTGCATAAAATGATCTTTCTTTATTTCTTCGTCAGATTTCTATTTTGTTGTTATACCTTTCCACCACTTTGAACAAGAGAAATTGTTGTTTTGGGTTATAGGAACTGTGCCACCTTTGTCACCTGAGGAGAAGAATTGAGTAAGAGAAGCAACAGGAAAAAATCAATTTGTACACACCGTTCCCTGGCTTTTACGGCTCTGCTAAGGCACAGTTGTACAAAGGAGCGACTGACTGCCACTGTCCCTTTCTAAGCATGAGACTGAGAAAGTTTCTAGTTTGCTGTGTGGTTAACCACACTGGGAAACTAGATTTTTTTAGTTGCTGAAAGACGCAAAGTTCTTACTCATTTGTGGCAGGGTAAATTAATTTATGATGGTGATTTGTTTGGCTGGTTACTTGTGCAGACATATTTTTACAAGGTTATCTTGTGCTGGTTGAATTCAAGCTTTAATGTCTTGAAATGCAAGACTTGTTGTTACTACAAAGTCTCTATCAAGAAAAGAAGTTGTCATCAGTTAAGAAAGCTTACGTTTGATGTGTCTGGGCAGAGACTGCTCTCACACAGGAAGCTTTTGAAAACTGTGCTATGTATCACAGCTATATTGAGACCTGAATTTCCTAGCAAAGTGTGTCATGCATTTACAAGAAATAGAGTTGTGAAGGATAATTGTAAGGGAATTGATGCTACAGTCCGTATTTTAGAATAGTGGACTAATACTGTGCCAGGCCAAAGAAATACCAATACAGTAAATAGAAAAAGGAAATACTCATGCTGATGGAATGGAGTATTGATTTACGAAAGGGTCGAAAATTTGCTGTGTGCTATAAATAAAAAAAATAGGTTTTAGCTGTGAATGTGCACTGGTGTTTGTTTATTTTTTTAGAGATTTTCGAGATTCCTAAAAGCAGTAGTATTGCAATATATGTAGGACTACAGTCCTATTTTATTTGCTAATAAATGACTATAAGGAAAATAGATACTCTCTCTAAATTATCTGATTTGGCATGAGGATAGACAGACATTGACTGGAAGAAATACTCTGCTCCTGAAGGAAGGATACTTACAGTATATTTATAATCCTCTTTTGAAAAGCTAAGCAGAATTTCAGTTCCATATATTATTTCAGTTGGAGGGAACTAACCTATGTAAGTTACCAGTAATTCATTGGCTTTGGGCTGAGGGTAACTCCCATCGTTAAGGATCTGCCTCTGTGTTTTTATTGGCTTTTAGTGATCAGACTGGGTAAGAACTAATCATCTTTAGAAGCTGAAGAATTTGTACAGCTTGTGGGAAAGTTGTGAAGACAAACTCATCAATTAAAAAGAAAAAAAAAAATTTTTATCAGTCTCAATGGGGTAAATGTATCTCCGTCAGCACAATCTCCATCTCCTGCTGTTTTACAAATGTGACTGTATTTGTATACCTTCAGGCAAACCAAGCAAAGCATTATTATGTTGAATAATCAATTCAAGTTTTGAACTCTCTAGCATGCTCTTCTGGTCCAAAGGACAGTACCTGGAGCAGTGAGACAGCTTTGATTGTAAAATTGATTACATACAGAGACTTGGAAAAATTATATAGCCGCCTTAGCTGTCACTGGATGGACTGTTATATGGTATATTTGCTTTTGGTGAGAATGAAACTGAGGAGCATGATGCTCTGAAAGCCTTGCTGAGTATGTACTTGGGAAATCTGTGCACTAGAGGTTTGAGGTTGGAAAAGAGAGGTGGTGAAGCACAAGTGGGTGCAGGAGCTACAAACCCACCGAAGGCTTTGCTTGGGCTTCACTGGCATTAAGGAAGGGGAGATCTTGCAATTGAATTGCCGGGCAATTGCGTTGTCCTTGGGTCCAGCCGGACCTGCGTTCTCCTTTGTCACTCTTCCTTTTGTATTGGTTTAATAACCAGCTGCATTGTTAATGTGCAAGGACTGGTTGTTTTTTATAAGACACTTTTTTGTTTCTTTTAAACTAGAAAGATGAAAACTACAGAAGCCTACCACGAGATACTAGTAGCTGGTCTAACCAGTTTCAGAGAGACAATGCTCGTTCATCGTTAAGTGCCAGTCATCCCATGGTGGACAAGTGGCTGGAGAGGCAAGAACAGGTAATATATATGTGTATATATATATTACTTTATCAATCTAATCTTTATGCTACTCCAAGCTATTACAAAGAAGTGTATTCTTATGTGATATTGGCTCTAAGCATGATAACAAGCACCAGCAGCAGGCTGACTAAATTTGTATGGGATTCCTTCTGCTTCCAAAAAAACTGCATTAAGACTGAAATAGACAGCTGCAAATTATTTCATTTTTGAGTCATAAACACATTTATATAGTATGTGGAGTACTGCTGTTCTTCGCAACGGATACCGACAGTGTTATTTTAATTAGAGAGTATTATTTTGATAAACATTTTGCTGTTGAAAGCTAATAATATTACTACAGAATAGACAAATATGGGTCAGTTTTGGCATTGCACTTTAAAATGCTTGTTATTCTTAACATTGTAAAATATATTAGTTATAAATTTGAAGACAGTGTTCTATTTATTTAGTGTACATTTATACTGCTTTTGATCTTGGGCTTTTTTGAGGTACTAAGTAATTCCAACTTGTTTTTTTTATTAATAAGATGGTAGTCATAGATGTTTAAAGGTCTGAAATTAAAATTACCTAGCAGTCACTTTATGCACTTGTATGTCTGAAATTTTCCAAGAAGTGTCTTCAAGCGTATAATGAAAATGCATCTTTACTATGGAGACTGGAAATATAACGGGAATCCCATATATAGGATAGTGCATATGTAGGATTATTACCTCATTTTTCTTCTTTATACAATGTGACAGGAAAACATTGAGTTTTTTGCATTGAACACAAATGTACAAATTTTGTATTTTACAGCAATAGGGCATAAAACCAGAATTCGCTTCATACAGAGGAGCTTCAAAATGAAATTTTCCATTTGACACAGCCCAAGCTTCTTACACTGTGCCTTTTGAATGGAGGGGAAGGTTTAGAGTCCAACACTGGGCTGATGTCCTGGGACTGGTCTCTTTCACTCTCAAATCCCAGACCAATATTTCAAGTTCAGCATTGCCAAATCCTAGGATATTCCAAACATTCTGTATTCAACCCCATTGTTAGTTAAAAAGGAGCTTAAGTAATATCACAGAGTATAAAAACCTAAAAAAAACCTAAATGCGAGCTATGAACTATTTTTGTGTCTTGTAATTAGCTGCAGATTCATTTAAAATTATATATTTTATCAAAAAACCTGTCTTTGGTCCTTGTATATTTTCCTCTGCACATTTAATGATAGTGGTAATTCTGTTACTGTTTTCCTCTCAAAAGATGTAGAGTTTGTGCGGATGAGTTTAGCTGCTGTCCCTGTATCTGCCTGTGTTGAAATAGAAGGTTGGTGCCCAGACTGGAAGGCATCTCCTGTGACGGTTCTGCTTGCTTGATGTTTTCGAGGCATATTTCCATGCGTCATTAGATTTTCACATGGCAGTTAATGAAACTGGTTTCTCAGCAAAAGAAGTTGGATTAGGAATCTTAATAGTGATCATCTTATAAAATGTTTGGTACATGAATATTTTAATATATGATGTTTTATATTAAGTTTTGTGCTGATTTTGGTCTCTGAACAGCTTAATTATTTCAATTTAGTCACTGGTTAGGTAAATAATTGGGCACTAGTGGTAGACTGGAAGTGTATCTGTTACGTGAGTTAACTGGTTGAAGTCTAAAATTGCAAATATCACATTTCTTCTGAGCAAGTTTTCTGCTTTTTGGTTTTGTTTGTTTGTGGTGGTGTTTTTTGAGAGAGAAAGAGAGAAAGAAGGTTCATTCTTTAAATGTGTTAATGAATCTGCATGTACCTGGAAGACCAGGATCCTTTTGTGATTTCACATCTGCAGGATAATTAATTAGACTGAAACCTGTTTAACAGGTATGCACAGGAGAAGAAAGCCCCTAGTGAGAGTGGGATGCAGCACAGCTCTGCAGAGAGAGGGAGGGAAGGGCCTGGCAGGGGACAGAGCAGCTGCAGAGGGAGAGATTCTTCCTCTGTTTTGGGGGGGTTTAAACTCTAGTATCTTTTTCAATACCCTCTGTGGGCTTTTTGTTTCTCACTGGTTAAGCCTTTCCCTTCTGTGAAGAAGAAACCCAAGCGACGAGGTTGCTATCTGACATAATCAATTAATTTAGCAACTTCCAGTGCTGTTCCTGTGTGCTCGACAGAGCTGCGGAGGGGCTGGAGTGGTCTGCGCACTCTGCCTGTACATGCATGAAAAGTAGTAGACAGCAGGCCTGGCACCAAGGGTACGGCAGTGACAGTGCCAAGAAACCTCTTGTGCAGAACCCATTTCAGATACCAGCAGTAATAACAGCCCTGGTCTAACCTGCCTTTATGGCTCTTTAGAGGAGATAGTAGTAAACATTAGAGTCATCTTGCAGACTCCAGAGGCTTGTTGTTGGAGGAAGGCTCTTCTGGCTTGGATTGAGTTGCTTCTCTTGAAGCTTGCCTCATCTCTTCCTTTCGAATATAAGGAGAAAAAAATTTCCAGGATGATCTTTGTCAGCTTCTAACATACACGAACTTTCACTGTAATTGCGCTTTGAGGAGTGAAGGTGTGATGTGCAAAGAAGTGCAATTATTTTTGTGTGGACAACACCTCATTTCCCATGAACAGACCTATGGAGCAAACTGTGATTCTGCAGCATCACAGCCTGTTCTGCAGATGAAACTGCAAGAGACCTTGTTTCTAGGAAATCATTATAGGCTGCCCTGGCAGTGACTAATAAGGGCACAGAATTAGATATGTTCTAGTAGTTGTTAAAGAAATAGTTCTGTAAACTTGTCTAGGTTTTAGCACCTTAAAACAGAGGAATGCATGAAGTAATTGCTTTTGCTCCTATCTGTTGTGCTTTACTAGGGCCCTGCTAAATTAGAGTGATACATCAAAGAAATGGAAAAGATTAACTCTGCTTTCTGAGTCCTTTAAGATATTCTGATTGTACATGCTGGTTAGCTATATCTACCTAAGGATTGTTCCCAGTTCAGTTCCAGAGCCCTCCGGTCGTCCACAGGGCAAATGGTCCATGTATTTCTCAGAAAGTTTTGGTATTTCTCAAGCCCACAAAGTAAGTTTTGTGAAACTGTTTGTACCAAAGAATCATTCACCGCTATAATCATTCACCAAAAATCCAAATACAGTTTCAGAATACAGTTAAAAAGTTAAGGATTGTATTTTTCACTCTTTTGCTAAATAATTTCATTAATTCTCTCCTACAGATTGTCAAGTGCTAGGAACAAAATTTGCAATCTTTAATTTAATTCTGAAATATCTTAAAAAAAGAAAAACTTGGTTTTTGTTCTTCACCTTGCCCTCCACAGCACTTTCTTTTCCCCCCACAGCAACCAAACTTTGAGGAATAGTTGAAAAAACTTATTTCCTCTGAAATTTATTCAGATATATGGTAATGCCACTTTTATTTGAGAAATCTTTTTTTCCTCAGTTCACCTCAAGACTTGTTCAGGCCCTGATCAAATCTGGACTCATGCTGTTTCATACAAGGGAGACATAAAAAGGAAATGTTTGAAAGAGTTAAACTTTTCACCAATTCCTTAAGTTTAAGTACAGAGAAAGCTTCTCTTGGGTGGTTATTTTAGTTTCATTAGTCAAATATTGGAACTGGTAGCAATCAAGACACCTTGAACTGAAATAGTATATTCCTTGCTTTGCTGGAGAGGCCTGTTGCGCAGAAGGATTAAGAGGACCCGGCTGTGCTGTGCCCTGCGAAGGGGTGCGAGAGCAGCAGGAGAGGGAAATTCTACAGCTGCCCTCCTTAATTATGAAGCGGTTGATCAGATTTGCAAATACAATGAGATTGGTTCAATTAAAATTATATGCAAATATATATACATAACTATTGGATATATATCTGTATTTGTCAGTGCATGAAAGCTAGGTAGGAGATGGAGTAAAATTTCATGGTTATTACTGAAGAACAGGTCTGATTCCTAAAATCCCAGTGGCTCTCTGGTATCTAGCAAAAACGGGAGATAAAAGCAACTCAAATATATTCTGAAATGGGAAGAGAAGTTGGTTACTACTGCTGAAGTGTGCTGTACGGAACACTTCCCCTAAGTTACTTGTGTTCATGGCATCTGTCCTGGTTTCAGCTGGGATAGATTTAATTTTCTTCTTGGTAGCCAGTATGGTGCTGTGTTTTGGGTTTAGGATGAGAGCAATGTCGATGACACACTGACGCTTAGGTTCTTGCTAAGTAGTGCTAAGCTGTTGCTAAATAGTTGCTAAGCAGTGCTTACACTGGTCAAGGACTACCCAGCTTCCCATGCTCTGCCAGGTGCTGGGAGGGGGCACAGCCAGGACAGCTGACCCAGACTGGCCAAAGGGCTACTCCATACCATATGATGTCATGCTCAGTATATGAGCGGGGGGAGTTGGCTGGGGGGCAGCGATCGCTGCTTGGGGACGTGCTGGGCATGAATTGGCGGGTGGTGAGCAGTTGTACCATGTATCACTGGTTTTGTATTATTATTATTTGTTATTATTATTATTGTTATTATTACTATTACTACTGTTCTATTTTTATTTTACTTCAGTTATTAAACTGTTCTTATCTCAACCCACGAGTTTTCCCCTTTTGCCCTTCCGATTCTCTCCCCCATCCCACCAAGGGGCAGTGAGCGAGCGGCTGCGTGGTGCTTGGTTGCTGGCTGGGGTTAAACCATGACAACATCTGGCCATAGTAATCTGGTTCAGTTTCTCTGGCTCCTTTTTCAACGAGATCAGACGTACAAGTAGCATGTGGTCTCACATCTCCAGCTGTAGAGTACCTGCCTTCAGCCTGTATTTTCAACAAAATAAGGCCTGCTTTTAATATGATTGAGTATACTCTCTTAAAACATTTGGATCCTATAAATTAGTGCGTTTCAGCACTGTCAGTTGAAAAAAAAAATAATCAGAGCTTCAGAGGTAGGTTGGTGAATTTAAACCATTAATTTCCTGTGGACTCTCATACTGCAGCTTACCCATGCTGTCAAATCTTTCATTTAACAATAAAAACTCAGCTTCTGTTTTATACCGTAAGGTAAGAATAGAAAGCAGAAATGCAGTTTACTTACTTTGTTTAGTTCTGAATGTTTCATAGTGGTATAGCTAATGTATATAAATATTTTTATTTTCACTAGTGTCCCTCTTTTGTGTTTCTCCTTGTCTGACAGGTGTATTCTGGCTTTTTGTTTCTAGGTTTATTATGACTGTAACTACAGTGGAAAGGTCTGCAACTTCTGTGTTTCAGGGCCTGCATATGGGGAGGCTTGGGGCTTGGAGGCTCTGCTTATCTCAAACTCCTCACATGTAGACGTTGAAACTGCAGTAAAAATTATTGTCATTAGTAAGGAATTGTGCTTTAAGATTTGGAAAAAGGATTAGCTAGGCTTCATTTGGAGGAATAGTTTTTAACTGGTTATCCATTACTCTGTACAATGTCAAGATAGAGTCTCATTGCTTTCCTCCCTATCTGAGTACAGGTACTTTATAATTTGTCTCTTGTGATAACAACCTTAATGAACATAGAACCATGACAGCGTATAAATTATAAATTACAAAGATGGTTTTAAAGCTTGTCCTATTCCTTGTAAAGAATTTCTGTCACAGAGATATGCATACGTTTGAAGCCTTAGGCCTAATGCAAAGGACTGTCTTTCTGGGTGGTCTTCAGTAGATTGTCCCCCACGAAGGGCAGGGGGTGTATGGGAGCAGCCAGAAAGCTATCCAGGGATTGCGAAACCAGGCAGGGCTACTCTGAGCCTGATCACGGGAGGGAAGAATGTTACCAGCTAGCGAACAAGGCCATGGCTCATGTAGTTTGCTTGTTTCTGCAGGTAGAGCTATGGGATGTGGCTGAGAAAGGCATGGCTTGGCACCTGACTTAGTATTAAATAATTGGCCATAGCTATAATTATGGGCAGGTGGAAGCAGTGACTAGTGCATTGGTAGCAGACTCACTTCAGGTTTATATTAGCCAAAGGGCTGATCAGAAGACCACAAGTTGCAAGACTGCAAGGGTTCAAAGTCTCCCCAGTCCCATATCCACTTGCAAATTCAGCTTTTTTACTATTTGAGACAGGGGTTCTTGGCCATGTGATCACACTGGCTTCTACCTGATGGGGCTGTCAACACCCCAAGTGCTACAGCTGTTTCTTCTTGCTTTTGTACTATGAAGAAGGTGAAAAGCTTGATTTGGCCCGAGAATACTTTCTCTTAGCTGCTGCTGCAGGTCATTAGGCATTGACTGCTCCCTTTATTTCTGTATATTGGCAAGATGTTAACTCCTTGAGCTCGGAAACTCAAATGCTCAAATTAAGTGTAAGCTACAAAGTGCTGGCTTGACCCTCCACTCAGCAGGAAGAGGAGCGGTTAAGTTTCAGCAAGGGCAGTGGTTGCATCTAACTCTGAGCCAGCCAAATGCCCTATCTGGCTGCCAGAAGAACACCTTGACATCTTGAAGCCATTACTAAACACAGGTATAATAATCTTTTTCTTTTTTTCTTTTCTTTTTCTTTGATTGATCACACCTTTGGAATATTCTTTCATATATAATATGGTCAAAATTATTAAATAATTTCTAATAGCATTTGACTTCCCAAAAGAGCTTAGTGGTATTGGGTGTCACTGATCTGTCTGTGATCACAATTAAGTGATTATTCTGTAGACTTGTTTCAGTGTTCTCCCTGTCTTGCATTTATTATTATTATATTAGAAAAAATACTATGCATAGTGAGCTCCAAAATGAGAAACCTGTATTTAGGTGTTTATAATGTTAGTAACATAAAAATATAGTTACATATAGTTATGTAGTTACATAAAAATATCGAAACTCCTATTGTGGTAGTACTGGAGCCTAGATCTTCATTGAGTCGAGTCTTGCGTGCGGTCAGCTGGGTCGCTTCCAGGCTGGAGCCTGCTGAGCTGCTTCCAGTGGCTGAGGCTCTGGGGTGCTGAGGTGCCCATTTCCCATAGACACATCTTGATCTGGGAGACTTGCTGGAGCCGGTTCTGTATTATGTGTCAGAATGCTTAAAAAGGGGCATGGAAGGGTAAAACAAGCTCTTAAGATGGGCATGTGAGTTCTCTATTTCTGTATTTATGATTTCTGCTTTTTATAGTTAAAATCTTTACCACGTTTTTCTATAGTGAGAATCAGAATCACAGGCCTTTTCTAGGTTTAAATCTGACTTTGAACCTGATTGGCTTCAGATCCATATTTCTAACTCTAAACTTCATTTCCATATTTAAAAGCCATTTGATTTTTAGGTTCTAACTTGATCTGTTTCGGATTTTTATGCAGACTCTAATTCCTACCCCCAGAAGAGTTGTCATGTCTTCTGAACTCAGAAGAGTCTCTGTATTCTGTATAAAGCTTAGATATGAACACACTAGTAGATGTATTTATTAAATATTCTCTAAATGTGTGTGTATAACTACAGAAACAGAGTGAAGAAGCCTGAAGGAGAAAAGCTTATCTGTATGCTGAATGCATGAGTATGTACAGAGAATCAAATTTCAAACTACAGTATGTATTAGTTTTAAGAAAATATTAACGTGGAATTTAGAAGTCTGTGCACTTTTATGCAAAATGGACATTCACGGACATGACCATAATTGTATATTTTGGAAAGAGATTCTTCTTATTATTTGTCTTGGAGTCAGGAACAAATTTGAAGTTGTTTTTCAGTGCTGAGGGTTTCAGTTTATATAAGGTAGGAGGTTGGAATAAACAGCTTTATTGCTTGGGGACAGCTGTAGTGGTGATGCTTTTATAAACAATGGTTCATGCTGGCATCTATCTTGTTCTACTTTGAAAAATAATCTGTCATTTCATACTGTGTATTAAATAGGTGAGAGAGTTCGGGGGCTGCAGTCTGCTTTCAGTTATATGCTGCTGTGTAGATATGAATTCAGTGGCAGAATGTAGCTCTATATGTGGAGAGGTGATTATAGTCCACAACTTAAAAAAAAAAAAAAAAAAACACAAACAGAAAAGACAATTTTACAAAAAATCTCATGGATTTTAAGTGTTATACAGAAAGAAACGCTTCATGTTCAGACGTATATCCTCACACTCAAACACTCTCATGCTCTCAGATGTATGTATGCATGCACATAAGTATGCAGGTGGACTGGGCTGAAATGTAAAGAATCGTGGAACAGCCCAGGTTGGAAGGGACCTCAGAAGATCATCTGGTCCAACCTTTTGTGGGAAAAGGAGCCTAGGTGAGACTACCTAGCACTCTGTCCAATCCCATCTTGAAAACCTCCAGTGCTGAGAACTCTGCCACGTCCCTGAGGAGTTTTTTGCAGTGAATGGTTGTTCTCACTGTAAGAAAAATTCTTTCATATATCAGGATGTAACCCCTCCCGGTGCAAGTTGTGCCTGTATCCCCATGTCTTCTCCATGTGGTTCCTTGTGAAGAGACAGCCTCTGTCCTTTTTGTAGCCGCTCTTCTGGAATACTGTGATGGAGTCTCTCCTGAGCCTTCTCTTCTCCAGGGAGAAGAGACCTAACTCCTTCAGCCTTTCCTCATAGGGCAGGTTCTTCAGCCCTTTGCTCATCTTTGTGGCCCTTCTTTGGACCATCTCCAGTCTGCCTGTGTCTTTCATGTATTGTGGGGACCAGAACTGCACATGGTACTCCAGGTGCAGCCTGACAAGCGCTAGTATCTGCTAGAAGACCTACTCTGTTCTGCAGAACCTTTCTGAAGAGTGTTGGCATGCATGAAGGGCATTTTCCGACTTGCTAGTAACCATACATTGCTGTTTTCCTGCCCTTTAGGACCAAACTACTTAAATAGTCATGTTGTAGTTAATGGTAATAAATCTGTGATACCAGGGATATAAATAATACTCTTTTAAATTACATGGAGATGCTGTAAGAAGGCTTAAATAAATTATTGCTGTTAGTTTTCTGACTATTTTCTAAATATTTTGCAGAACAGTATTATCTCTGGCTTTTTTGACTGCTGTCTGTCTGTGGTAGCAGGTCAGATAAGGACATCTGAAAATCCCTTACTGGGCCTGGAAGAGTGTTTCATCTAAAGGATGTCTCAATTCTTCATTTTCTTCTTTTAAGAAGTTGTTTTCTTTCTTCACGCTGTGAAAGAGGTTTATCTTCTCATATGTTTACTTTTTAGTCCAAGCGTATATAATGTATCCCAACGAGTTGTTTGTAATAGAAATGCTCTCACTATTTTCATAATGTGCTTGTTGCTGTTACTATGCCGTGTCCTCAAAAGCTCCGGTGGGACGTGGTATGAGTTAGTGCTGCGCAGCCCTGCGCCAGGCGGTGATGGCTGCGTGGGTCCCGGGGGCCCCGTGCAGCCCTGCCTGCGTGGCTGAGAGCACGGGCAGCGTGGGCGCAAGGTGGCCCCGTGACGGCAGAGCGAGCAATCCTGAGCGGGAGCTGCAATTACAGTGTGCCAAAGTAATGCAGAAGTGAAATACATTAGTAAAATGAAAATTTGTCCTCATTCCCTTGGTGAGTAATACAGTTAATGAAAATAGATCTAGCCAAATTAAGATAATTTATTTCATTAGTTTACAGCACTGTAAAACTTTTCCGGGCAGTACAGCCCTTCCATACAAACATGAAATAGATGCAGTTCCACTATTCACTTCAAAGACCACAAAGGTTACAAGTTTTAAGTGTATTAAAGCAATTCTGTTAATTGTGTCTATAGAGGATTCTCCCTCGCCCTTGGTAAAGTATTCTTAATTTAAAATTCACATTATGCTCATTCTGCATTCTAGCCTTTTAACCAAAGGGTAAATATGTAAGTGATTACTTGTATCTTTGAGGCTTAAAAAGAAATTCTGCATTTTTGTTTCAGAAGGTGGTACTGGTAGTACATGGCATTGATATTTTACCCTTTTTTCCTTCCATTTTGTGTTCTTCTCATGTTCTGTGCTCTACGTTTCTCCTCTTCTTGCATACCCGCTTTGTGTTTTACAATACAGTTTTCTACAGGACAGCAACCAATTCCTTGGAAAGAAAGAGGTGACATCTCTAAATCCCAGCTCCCCAAATCCCTTCTGTTTCATTTTCTAGAGTCTTGACGATGTCCTTTTTTATATTCTCTCAGAAAGACACCATTCAAAATCAGAAAGTTATCCCAAATAATGTTTTTTTTTCCCCTGTTCCTTTCAAATTATAAGAAAACCCAAGATTGAGAATTTGCTTGGTTTTCTTGGCAAGCCAAACTTCTATAATTCTGCGTTAGAAGTTAGTCTGGCCTTAGCTTAAGCTTCACATTAAGTTGATTTTCAGTTAACTTAATTTGTGTTTTAGAATTTGCTTGACTTGAAATGGAAAAATAAGTGCCTTTTTTTTTTTTTTTTTTAAATAGTCTAGTTTTCTTCCTGGTACAGTTTTTCTTCTAAATGGCTAATGTTACTTATTTAAAAGACATATTTATATTATTAATTTGTAGTGGAAGTTGTAGTCCTTCCTACAACAAAATAGAACAACTTATCTGGACAGGAATATGGATGTGAGGGCTCTTTGCTTTTCACTGTATTTTATAGGCGAGATTCAGGTAAATCACTGCTGAGTCATGCAAGTCAGTTAATTCCAAGCAGAACAGAAATAAAGTCAGAGTGGTTATTTTGGGCAAGGGAAAATGGCAGATTTTATCTGAATGGGAAACTTATCTGATTTATTGAATAACAGCAGGATGATTTTTATACTTTTTTCTTTCTATGAATTATTAATTATGGGAAAGATGCTTTCAGAAAAGGGCCAGGTTTGGCCTGTCTGTTGTGGAAGTGATCATTAATTTATCTTCCATTGATGGAAATAGGAGAGGCGGTTATTCCTTGAAATCCTGTGTGGACAGGTCACTTTAATGACGTGGTTGCACTTTGCTGTAAAGGGGAATGGTACTGTGTAACTTGGAGTTAATAACTGAGTGGAAGTAGTTTGTCTGGGGTTTTGTTTTATTTTGGGTTTTAAATTTAATCTTGAATTTATTGCTTAAATACAAGCATTTCATTATTGAATGTAGTACTCTTTGGCTGTATTAAGTGGTTACTGTAATTTATAGGATACTTTGAGAAATGTCATGATTCCTCATGAAGTGACACAGCAAGATTTAGTGAGTGCAGCAACTGAGTGAATGGAATTATGTAATATGACCTAGTTGATGCAATATACCGTAAGATTTTAATTTATTTCATCAGTATGACTGGAAGAGAAAATAAGATAATAGACCAGCCTTGCCAATTCATTCACTGACTGATTTGAAAATAAGTCCATTCTAAATTTATCTTGAAACTACTTGGAGTTGCATATGAAATGGTCAACCTGAATAGTTTCCAGGGCTGGGGAGGGGGCGAGCAGGGAGAATAGGAATTTGGTTGCTTAGGAAATCAGAATATACGAAAACGTTATTTACTTTTGTATGCGTCACATGCAAAACAGAAGAAACAACAATCCCTCTCTTCTTTTTAAATTTATTTTATTTGATCTGATTTAATAAATAATTAAAAAGTGTTTTCATAAGACTCAGCAACTAACTGCCAGCTGCCTTGTGGCACTGATAAGGGCTTTTGCTGAATCCGTATGCCAAAGAAGGAAAACTGATTTGTAACTGATGCCGTTACTCTGGTTGAGGTGGGTTCCATAGTCAGGATACACAGAATTAAAACAAATACAGCACAGCTAGTGTTTCAAATGAGGAAGCAATCGATTGGCAACATATGAAGCCCTAAAAATATTAATGAACTAAAGACTTTCTGTAATGTACTGCTGTAAAGATTTTACTTTTGAAATAAATATTCCTTTTAAGTTTTGATCTCTTGTATGTGATATTTTAAGATCAAAAATTGTTGCCCAGATTCCATATTAAGGTATCACTCACTTTCATGCCAGCTACATGTGATTGCTTTAACTTCATTTGGATTGAAAATATTTATGCTACTTTTTCCAGCCCAGAGATGACTATTTATGAATTTGAACAAAATCAGTTGGCTATTATTATTTTAGCATATTTGCCATGTAAAATATTGTTTGTTTTCACAGTTTAGAAATTAACGTTATAGGCAGCATACATACAGAACTATTTCCAAAATGGGAGGAAAAAAAATAGTTATCCTTTAGGCTGTATATTGCAAACATTTTTACAGACTGTGGAATAAACACCTGAGGAGTGGGGTATCCAGTATGAACAAAACCTCTGGTCCTCTTAGTGTTTCTTCAGAATACTAGTCAGGAAGCCAATGTTCAATCACTTTGTATCAAAACTTTATTTCCTCTTCCTTTTGGATACCCTCATTTGTCTTCTAAAATCTTTACTTTCCTAATGTGTAGGAATTCATGATTGCTTATAATTTCAACTCATTTATCCAAAGCACTGACTAAATTAAATGTCCCTCAAGAAAGTGCTCAGTGGTCATATCTGTGAGCATCTCTGTTTAAAATTATTGAAAGTTACATTGAGTATTCTATCATACCATTTTTATTTATCTTGATTTTCTAGGCAATAATTGTTACAGCAAAGCACAGATTTCATAAAGCAAGCCCATCAGCATTTCTTCCTTGTAGTTACACTTCGTCACTATAAGTAGCTTTCTCTTCATGGAGACTCTTTTAACTCATCCTCTCATCAAAACTGATGGATTTTGCTGGTGATTTGAAGGTCAGTAAAATTGGTCTCTATGCAAAAGAAGCATCTTATAATATACTTCAGTAGGTTAGTGTGTATCACAGCATTCTGGGTAGGTGAAATTAATGGGGCTCAAGGACTCTGCCATTTTTCCCCTAAATTAACAAATGTCAGTCTTACTGAAAAGCTGAAGATTGGGTAGGAGGCACTTGAGGTCCATACTGGTGTGTCAGGGGACAGCAGAAAATACTGGGATGTAGGCTGGGAAATGTGTAGAAAAAACCAGGAATTATTATATCTGAATCTATGTGAAATTCCTATCTCATTGCAATGCAGTTCCCTGATGACTTTTTTCATTTCACAGCTCCATGTGCATGTAAATATAAAAAGCGGCACATTTGAAGAGAAGTCGTGCCCTCCTATGCCGGGCCCCTGGGGGTTTCAGCGCGCTGGCGTCAGGCACGCTTTGACTTGTCTTACTCTAAAGCCAAACCTCAGAAACCTGGGGTGAATTCAGAGCAGCGCTTGCATCTGCAGCCTGCAGCTGGGACTCTGTTTCGGGATGGTAGGAGTCATTTCGAAACCGCCTCCCGGGCTGTTTCAGCAGGGCAAGCAGCAGCTGCTGAAGCTCTGCTGGCTTGCGCTAGCTGGAGGCTGATAGGTGTCCTGGGCAGAAGTGATACCTTTCTGGGTCATCCAGATTTGGAGCCTCTACAGAAGACAAAATTTATTTGATTCATGACAGCATCTTTCTGTTTGCCCTTTAACATATAGCAAACTTTCCTGTTCATTTTTATAGTTCATCATTCTTACTGCTCATCCATATATGCATTAGAGTTAAATGAAGTACACGTCCATACTTGTTTATATGCTAGAAATACAGAACACTTCATTAACTGCCCACTTTTACAAGCAGTATTTTAAAGTGCTGTCATTGATGACACATACAGATATATGTGTATCTATATGTTTAAATGTATCCATTTATAACTTGTAAAACTTACTTTATGACAAATGTTTTTCTTGTAACTGTGTTTTTAAATACATTCATGTTGTGGAGTTCTCAGTCACCTTCCTGATATTATTATTATTATTATTGTTGTTGTTGTTGTTGTTGTTGTTGTTGTTGTTGTTATTATTATTATTATTATTATTATTTATTTATTTATTTATTATTATCATCATTATCATTATCCTGATAACTTCAGTAATTGTTTTAGAGGCGAAAGTGCCCAGTGTAAACTTTTGCATGCTAAAAAAGATCATAAAGAAACATAATTTTGTTTTCTTTTTAATTCGACTTTGTTTTTTAGCAGTAGTCTTTATGGTTATATATCTACAGCTAGCCTGAAATTATGGTGAGGGTTTGTTCAATCATGCATAGCAGTATCAATTTAATGCATTTAACAATCTGGAAAATTAGTCTTAAGTAATGTGTTTTAAAGTTACTACTAATAATTTTTCATTTCAAGTTCTGATTTTAAGAAGATCTTTCAGGAAAAGCTGAACTTCAAGCATATAGGTACTACACATCAGTTTCTCAATTTTCAAATCTTGGATTATTTTTATTTCCCTGATTTAATACCAATAGTCTGAACTGGGATATCTTTTAGGTAATTGTGGTGATTGAAATCAAGGAGACCTTAAATAAGATTGGAGGTCAGCAAAGCTATTAGCGTGACAAAGTTTAACAACATGGAATCTGGGAAGCACAGTCTGGCTTCCATCCGGAGCAAGAAGCTTGAATATCGTTTCAAGAAGGAGTGCTTCAGAAATGCTCAAATAACCAGTTCATGCTCAGTCCTGTAGTATTATAAATCTGTAAATGGATTCTGCAAGTCACTTCTCTTATCTCATTTACACAGATAAAGGATTTTTTTTTTCTGAAGACATTAATTTCACAGTGTTGGATAGTTTAATTTTCTTCCCTTCTATTTTAGTAGACTGGCAGTGCAGATATCACAGTCTCTGACACGTCATTTTTTCTCTGTACAATACGGTGTATTTTGTGGCTCTAGCGCAGCAGTAGACTGGCCCAGAAATCACAATCTGGGATTATTGTCTTTGTGTATCCTCAAGGAGTAATATTTTAAAGTCACTGCATCTGTTGGTACTTAAGAGCATGATTTTTACTTTTTATTTTTGCCAGTTTTTACCATCTGTGTGTCTGTTTTTTGGCTCCTTGATTTAATTTTTCAGTTTAATTTCTCAGTTGCACTGGGATTTCTTCCTCTTTCTCACACATGCTCTTTTTGACTCATCCATGAACTTATATTAAAAAAAAAAAAAAAATTATTTACAGCAGTTGCATAGTAAAATTCTTGGCCTTCACAATTTGGAGTTTTTAATGACATCTTTTTATCAAGTCTCTTCTAGTAAATGCACGTCATTTTTGGAAGTGAAATAACTTTTATTAGACTTTGTTTAAGTTTTAAAAAATTAGTTTGGATTAAATTGAAGCATTTTGGCGGGAAAAGCTAGCTTGGTCACATTAAACACATTCTAGTCTTTCATACTCATTTAGTTTTTAATGCCCAAGAGGGAATAATTTTCTTGAGAAATCTGTGTTGTAATCATAAACAGACATAATTCAGTAATTTTCTCATGAAACATTGGCTGAAGTTTTGGCACTAATGACTTGAAGCTCACACAAGCAGGAACATTTTTGTTTAAATTCCAAGAAAAATACTAATGAAATATATTAAAATAGAAACAAAATATACATACAGTGTTACAGACTGTTTTCAATAAAAAGGATGTATCTTCATCAGTTGAATAAATGACTCATGAATTCAGGCATGTTCTAGCATTTCAAGAATGTTCTGATAGAACTTGAATCATTTTCTCTGCTTATCCTGGAGAAGTTTTTACAAAATATTACATTATGTAAATAAATTCTTGATGTATGAGGGTTACTGTATAGCACATCTATCAAATATTTTGCTTCCGTATTTGTTTGTGAATATTGAAAACTCCACTGCAGCTCTGATCTTTTCCGTGACACATATATTTTGCTTCTCACTTAAAATATAATACATTCCTTAAGGTCAAATTTAATGGCTTTTTAAAAAACAGGCCAGTTTATTTTTAGCCTCTTTCAAATATTTCGTAACTGGGGATTTTAAAGTTTATTTTTACCTTCTGATGTACTTGCTTGCTCATAGTTGATTTTCAAACCAGATTATGGACCTCTTCCTTTTTGATGTTTTTTGTTGTTTTTTTTTTTTCTGGTTTCTAATGAATATTTTGCTTAGTGCTGAACAAAACAATGAGTAAGAGCCAGCACTAGCGCAGTAAAATACCAGCAGCAGCAGGTAAAAACTTGTTCCTTTTTGAATACATGGCTCCCATAATCTATAGTACCCTTTCTGTTTGTGTGGGCTGCTTTGAATTATATTTCTTAACAATGCTGTAGACTATCAAAAGACCAAAAGAAATACTTTGTTCACTTGAGAAAGCATTTTTTGAAAGGAAGTGTTGCTGTGAAATTCTGAGGAGTGGAATTAGTCATCTTCTCTTCTGTCTACATATGCATATAGTTTTTCCTAAATACACTCTGTAACCATTTTTTACTGTGTTATGAAACTGGGAGAGCATGGTGGTTTTTCACTGAGTGATTTGAGCTTTCGTTCCCACTGGATTCCCATTGTGTTTTGCTGAAAACTTTTTGAGGAAGAGGAGTGTTAGTGCTGTATTTTAAATTCTCAGTTGTCATTAAAAAAAACTGAGTGGGATTTTCCAGTTTTACTAATAGAGATTCCAACAGACCCTATTTGAGTAGTACTGGGAATGATTTAAACTCGATTTTTCAAAATTTGAGTTCCAAAATTTTCCCTGGCTCTAAGGATTTTGTTACTGCCAGATTTAACTTCCCGATTTCCTGACAAAAACTCTGTTACTGTAAGTAAAGGGGAAAGCTGAGCGAGCAAACCAGTATGCGTTTTCCAGTCTACTGTGAGATGTGCACTTCGTTACAACACTGTAATAACATCCATGCAGGAATGGAATTGATTTAGAGTTGCTAATATGTGATCACGAGACTGCTGATCATTTGTTTTCCTGTGGCTTGAATCTTAAAAAGTTGTATGGTTTCAGTTTGGAGTATAAATTAAGAATAACAAGTAGGATGCTTTCACTACTATGGTTTGTTGTCCATAGGGCTGCTTAGAAAGCACCGGCAAAAATGATCGCCTCTGCTGTCTTTTTTTCTTGCCTTCCACATGGAAAACAAGTTGGTCTCATATTCTCACGAGATGGACCTGTAATAGCACATGAACAGAAGCGTGCACGCATTGGTCTTTCCATGGTGGTGATTTACTTTGGGTTGAGAGAATTCAAGCAGTATTAAGAGAAGGGGACTCGAAGTGCAATGATGAGAGCAATCCATCTGTTTCCAGCAGCATCCCCTCTGAACTGGAGCCTTGCTCCTACTTTGAATCTGAACTGACTGTGTAAGTCTAAGGATAACCCATATTTGAATGCCAGACACTCAGTTGTGCTTTACTGTGTACTTTAAAGGGCTTGTGGGAAGCTAGATGTAAACTTTCATGTTAGTTTCCCAGCTGACTGGTACATTGAATTCATTGAGAATAGGAAGGGCTGGTTCAATTCATTTCCATCCCTTGTATCTCAGTCATTTTCTGCAACGACGCATAAGGATTGATTACCATAGCAACAGTGTTTTAGCTTGTACTACTGTGAATGTGGTTAATGATAATAGAATTATCTAGTCATTTTAAATCCTGTTATATTATTAGGTCATCTGAGCCATCCTCTTGCTATGTATTGAGTTATTCCCTGTAGCCTATCTTGTAGTTCTTTGTCCACGCTGCTTTTACATGTGTTGAGCAGTGGGGATTCTGCTGCTTCCCTTAGGAGACTTTCACAATCTGATATATCACCCCATTAAGGATTTTCTTCTGATATTTAGCCTCATTTCACCTCCTTTCTCCCAACTACATGGATTTGTACCCCATGGAAGTTCTGTTCTGATCTTCTTCCCTATCCAGTATTCGCAATTAATCCTTCTTTACCTGCATCAGAATACAACAGCTCAGTATTTGTGCGTTTCAGGATTTTCTTACAGTGAAAAGCAGGTTTCTAAACGCATCATCTCTTCTTCTTCTTGACTACCACATTTTGATAGGAAAGTGCCTAGTACTCAAAAACTATTTAGATGACCTGAACTGCGTAGACAAAGAGCATCCAACTTTCCAGTGCTTAAATATATTCACATCAGCCTATGTACCACTAGATTGCCGGTTCTTATGCCTGCATCTGTGCCTCGCTCCTTCTGATGTCTCTAGTAGTGTGTGGCAAGTGGGAAGATGCAGGTTTTTTTCTCATAAAGCTCAAGAGGTGCTCCTTAGCCCTTGCCACAAGTCAGCAGAAGTAACCTCTCAGGCTGCCCTTCTTGTATGCCCAGTCTAAATGTGGATGGGCATAGATATCTCTGCTATCCTCCACATACACAGGTTGCACACTTTATCCTCTTTTGTGATTTACTGTGTTTCTAAATCCTTTCTACCTACATTGTTTTTCCACTATGAAGAGAAATAATTTCCAGTCATGTCCAAAGAGACATACAAGTGGAAATGCAGTTGTCCTGCTCTACTTCAGGCATTGCGTAGTCTCTGCTATATGTAGGTTGGCTAGACCAGGAATTCATTTAAAACGGGTAAAATAAAGTACTTTTCTATACAGCGAGGCCTTGGGTTACCTGCAGATATATTACATCATTGTCATACTCTCTGCTTTCTCAAAAGTTGTGGATTTGGTAAATAAGGTGGAAGAGTATTGACACCTTCCCAGTAATCTGTTGTTCTCACTGCTTGCTTATGCTTTTTGACTCATTTTCTTCTTTAATATTTGATGTTATACAGTTCCCCATTTTTTTTTGTTTTTATTCATCTACAGTATAAATAAGTACATATTGCATTAATATTCATCCATGCTACCCCAAGAGGGCAGAAGACTGGGAATTGCCATTTGAAATTACTTTTAGAGCTAAATTTGCTGCAAAAATATTTGATGCTGCAGTAAAAAAGAGGTATAGTAAATCTACCTTACTATTATCATCGACGGATTCTTTAATTTGTGGTGAGTTTTGATGGGATTTTTTTGAAAGGTGGTGCTACTTTTTCCAAGATTTTTCCCCTTGAGGCTTAGACTAGATTGCATTTCTCAGAATGCATTATCTTATATTTATTCAAGTTTCAATTTTCTCAGTCACCAGGCTTCTTCTCAGTCCACCAGTGTGATATATATATCTGGAAAGTCTTGCAAAGCTCATTGATCATGTTTTAAAAGATTGTTTTAAACCTAAGTTGTATTTCACTGGCAAATTTCATCACTTTATTTTCAACTTGCTCTTCCATATCATTAATTCTTTAGGTAACATTATCTTGCTGTCAGTCCCTTAGGAAAGTATTAGCTTTTCTATTTTAAAGATTGTTTTAATGTTCTTTTGTTTCTGTGTGTATATACATTCTCATTCTTTTTCTCTGTTCGTTATTGCCTTCAACCTGGTTATATGTAAGGAGAGAAAAACAAGTGCATGTCATTAATTTTACGGATTCCTCTTGCCTACACTGTCTATAATACATGTGTGCAAGATATTTCTTTAAGTTTTGTTGTTGTTTTCTTTTTTCAATTAAATCAAATTGCAGAAAGGTTATAACTGTTAATATTAAGGAACTATTCTGAGCCTGCAAGTAGCTGAGGATAGACCACAAAAAAAAGGAGTGGGGAACCTGCTGATTTTAGCAAATTAAAATTCACAGCTTTTAAACTCATCTGTGTGTTCCTCCCCATATTTTCTTCAAATCAGATCATTCTGTGAGAACACCATGAGCTTTATTAATTTCAGTGAGAAACCACAGCCTTTGTCACAGATTTTTTTTTTTTTTTAATTTTAAACTGGCCTTGCCTTCATACTGAATTGGTTCTTAATTATAAGATATAGTGACCTTTATCTTATTTCAAAGGTTCACTCTCTAGTCTCTTCAAGATTTGAGTTCTGTGATGATAAAGCAGATGATTTTCTCCTTCCCACCTAGTCAGGACTATTGGCAGGGCAGTATTGTCCTTTCTCAAATTTGCTGCCATTTGAGGAAGTACAAAACACACTCGAGTCCTAATGACTTCGGACCTAACTTCCAAGGACAAGAGAAAAACCTGTTGGTGAATTACTTGCGTTTTCTATTATAGTGGCTCCTGCACTGTCCTCTGAAATAGCCAAAGCTGGCCATAACAACATACTAGAATAGCCCAGCTAGTTAGTCTGAAACTTGATGTATCCTCTGAAACTGGAAGGTGGACGTGCCCGAAGATCCTGCCCATGATGCAGCTGAAGAAGCACTCAGTGCAGTTTGATTTCTAAAGTTGCTTCTTTCTGATACCCCAGCATTTGCTTGTGCAAGTTTCTTCAAGCTTTCCTTTCATAGATTGAAATAGAAAGCTTCAGAATGGTAGGATAATAGCACTTGCTTTCCCCTGGTTTCCTAAAAGTTGTTTTTTCCCAGTTTCAGAAAATCGGAATGAAGAGTTAAAGCAAAATAAAAATTTCTTCAAGGAGGCCTTAGACTGGACTAGCTTCATTGACTGGCTCGTCTGGGATTCAAGTGTGGTTTATGGGAAATTGATAACAAGTTCCTGTATATTTGGAAACCTTCAACTCAGCTTTAGCTAGTTTATAACTGATTAAGTGGCAACTGAGAAAACCTTAGATCAAAATCGGAATGTTTAAATCTGAGGTTTAACAGTGTCTACCTCCTTTTAATCCTATTTGACAGAAGTTGTTCTGGTTCCTTATCGAATTTTGTTCCCAAAAATGCTATTGTTAACCTTAAAAGAGTGTTTATGTAGACATCTGTGTATAAAGTGCCATGACTTTTTGATGAAGAGAGGCACTTGGGCACATGCCTCTCTAATGTGTATATGACTTCCCATGCTTTCACCTTTTTTTTTTTGGGTGGGGTGGATGAAGAAGAATTCAACCACAAAATGTGTGGGTTTTTTCCTTCTGTGTATGAATCTTAGCTTTTAATGAACTCAGGAAATAGCACCTAAAAGCATTGTTGTGCCTCTGTCTTAATTTGATTTCATCTAGGGAAGATGGTGGAATTTGAGTAATTTGTATGAAGTTGTTTAGGGAACTATTTATGTCATGACAAATGAAGTTCTGCTGTAGATTAGAAACCGACAGAGAGAAAAACAAATTATGGAAAATAGGTCAGCAGTATACGAGGGCAAGAGGGATTTATTTCTGGAAAGCCTGCTCGCTTTGAAAGAGGTGGAGAGCTGAGACGGCAACTTGAGTGAACAAGACACAATTATTTAGAGTAGTTGAAAATAGGTAGGATTTTGAAGGAGGCAATAGAAGAGGAATGAGATTGGACATAGAGCAGTGCAAGTTACTGAATGTTGAAAAGAATGCCTTGAGCTGTATGCGAAGCTGCAGATGAACGGTATCCTTTCAAACAACAGTCTGAGGGCACCGTGTTAGAGACATTTTAAGTCACCTCTGCTGCTGAAGGAAGCAGTCTTGGCCATGCTTTGCTTCCTCCCTTGTGCCTCCCTAAGCTTTTATGAGACTGTTAATTAGACTGAACTGGACCAGCCTGGGAAACGTAACCAATTAAAATTGTTTTTATTAAACATTAATTTTAATTTAGATCTTTTGTGTAATGATACAAATGCCTGAATAAGCAGAAAGGAGAAGGTGGACAGAGGGATCCAGTGATGAACATGACCATCTCGGGAGGGGAAAAGATGGGACTGCCTCTTTCAACAGACCACATCTGTGGTTTGCACTGGCCTTGCAGGATAATGAAATGCCAGGCTGAGATGTTATTGTGGGCAACACAATGGAAATTGCTTGGAAATACTGGACCTCCGTCACGTGTGCTGAATTCAGTCCCTACTGCTTTGACTTGGGGCGAAAAAGGAAGGGAGAGAATCAGAAAGTAAAATAAGGTCTCTATCTGAGAATAAGTTTTAAAAAATTAATTATCTTGAGAAGCTGGTACCTGTTCTGGTGCAACGAACGGCACTAAATGAGTTATTTTTTGAAATGCCTTCCTTTTTGTATAACTTACAGTTAATTTGCAGAGTGCTTCTGGAGCTGTGGTTCTAGCAGTTGTGTGATGTCCTGCACTTTGTTTGTCAGTACATTTTAGACAAGAGGTCTTCTTTGGTGTCCCTGGATAGCTTAGTGAGGTGGTGGTGATGGTGCAGTTTGGCTATTGATCATGTTTCATCACGTGTCATGTAAGAGTTTTGCGTGACAGTGAGTGGTGTGGGCATGCTGGTGCGGGCTCGGGACCAAGCCGCTCCGAGGGAATGGGTGCTTTCCCCAGCCTCTCTCCAGCCACCAGCCTCCTCTTGTGGGGGCCAGGGGCAACGGGCCTGTGGTGCTGTTTGTTGCCCTGAATGGGGAATGACTTTATTGTCTGCAGTGAGGAGTCTAGATGGTTTTTTTTGTTTTCAAAAATTTGCTTAGCACTCTTTTATTTTTAAGGTGTCATTTTAGCTTCTGTCCTTTTTGGTTCACTTCAGAAATCCATGCGAGTATTCTACATTTTTCTGAAAGTAAGGCTTTGGCTATCTCGGAGAGATCACCCAAAACTGAAAGCATCTAAGACTGGAGGTGAACCTCAAAAATATGGAAAGAAATCTTCTGTGCCTCAGTTTCCTCAAATAAAGAAAGAATTTGGAGAAGAACTTTTAATCTTCTTCCTGAGGGTGCAGTGAAGCTAAAGCCATTATTGTCCATGAAACGCTTTTGCCGTACTGTGCTAGAGGGCACTACAGAAGTACTGAGTACTATTTATTTTAAATTTGATTTAATGCTTTTGATTAAAAAATTAATAAAATTGTCATAGACCAGATTGTAACCCTGTAGGCACTTGGAATGGAGCATTCGTAAATGAAGCATTTACTGAGAAGTTTGAAATTGTTTTTCATGTTGACTTCATCAAAACAAATTGAGCAAAGAACAATGAAAAATGTTATAGTATTTTCTGTTATTAAAATGGTGAATTTGTTTGGTGCCTAAGGTAAAATCCATGTTGTGCAAAAGGCCAAAAAAGAAAATGCTATGGCGTAAGAGGGAAACTCAATTGAAGCAATTTTAGTGGAGTTTCTCAGTGAAGGATGAGGCGAAAAGCAAAAAGTGGCATACAACTGTGCAATTCGGCAAAAGAGAAGTAAAAGATAAAGCTGCAAAATGGTAAAATCTCATCACTCATACTTTGCCCAGGAGCCAAGAGCAGGCTAGGGTGCCTTCTGCCTCTGTAGCGAGGCCGGGTGCCTTCACGGTGCCAGGGCTCCCTTGGGGATCTTCCTCGCCTGGGACTTGCGGCTGGGACCTTGACTGGTTTTGTTCCTTTAGGGCAGGAAGAGCTGAAATGGGAAGAATTAACTTTAAGCTGTGCAAGTTAGGGATCCCTTAGCTCGGGTGCGGCTGTCCGTCTATGTGGTGTGTAACACAAAAGACCTTTATAACAGACACATAGGTATTTTTTCTTTCCAGCAGTAGGAATCTGAATCAAAAAAGTCATAAATCGAAGCTGTATGTTAGCAAATCCTAGCAAATGAGAACCGAAGATCGATCACTGTCTAAATGAGAGGAAACCCGTGTACTTTTCTTTAAGCAAGATGATAAAATAGTATAATTATGTTTTTCTAGTTCTTTGGGTGAAATTAACAGGGTGATTTTGAGTAACACAAAACCAAAACCTTTGAAAGTTACGTTTCCTAAATGAGATGAAATTCAAAGTTAAAGAATACATGCTAACTTTAAACTCCCACCAACATAGGGACTTTTACCTTATTGGAAAAGAGATATTTTAATTAAATTTTTAAAAGCCAAGTCTTCAATAAGCTTTCTGATGTCATCTCTAAACAGTCCTGAGCCATGCCGAGAAAAATATCCAGAATTGAATTTTGTTATTAAGATGCCTGTGTGAGTAAAATGATGTTTTGTGTGACGGAGAACAGAGTGCTATACTTTTAGCTTGCTTCTAAATTGACTCTTACGTTCAGTACTCAGGGGGATCGAACTGTTCTGTACTTGGCTGAAGCTAGTGAAACCTCGCATGCTGATACAGATCTGCAAATCAAGCAACAAGGGACTATTTCAGATTAAAAAAGAAAAAAAGAAATGAATAAGGATAAAAGAGCTATGAGACCTGTTTGAAAATTGCCTAATGACAAATTCAAGTTGCTAAATAAGAAATGCTTTTTGTATCTTAAAAAAAAAATCCTCAGAAGGATGAAAATCACGGTCTTTGAAAAGGTGAGGTGAATAATAATATATTCAGGAGCGTTACAGGGAAAATGTGAAGTGATTTATGCAGAATTTTCTCCTTTCCTTTGTCTCGATATCAAGGGGAAGCTATGTGACTCATCTATAATACATCTCTGCAGAAGTCTTTCAGATCTCTAAACTTATAGGTGGAGGCATGTACATTTGGTTTTCTGCAGGGGAAAAAAGTGCGTGTCCCAATTCCATGTATCCATTGTCATTTCTTCAGCTTTTAAAAATCATACAGGACTTAATGACTTCTTTTTTTTGAATGTCTATGTCCAGAATAAGCTAACTTGTCAGATTAAAGGAAAAAGTATTTAAAATTCTGTTGTTCTACATTAGTTACAAGCAGGTGAACTCAGCGTGGATCTATTTATAGGAGAACTAATGGATGTGCCTAACTTGACCTACTTCAGACTACTCAAAGGAAAAAACAGACACACTGTAGTTGTACCACTGCCATGTAATTTATTTTTTTCTTACCTTAAGAACAAAATAATGTCTTCGCTGTTGTGGCCTTCTAAATACATATGTATATTTAGAAGCTTGCTTGCTTGCTTGCTTGGTTATTTATTTATTTATTTCCTGGATGCCATAGTAACACTCCATGTTAGAAGTATATTGTGGTTTTTTTTTTTTTTTTACTTCCTTCCATAAACATCAACTTCTCCATATAAAAGGGATATTAGTTTTTTGTTCTTGGCTGGTCCTGAAATCCCAGATCTGTATAACTTAGAATTGTGGAGTAGGAAGAACTCAAGTTCTTAAAGAAAACTAAACTTCATTTTGTAAAAATCACTCCTGTTTTGAAATAATTCAAGTAAAGCATCTTCTGCCAATGCAGGGGCAATTTTCTCTATATATGTATGTATTATATGAGTTAACCAGGGGTGGTGGTGGTATATAGATGCATTTGTATGTACCAGTTAACATGATGAAAGGGAAAATAAACGGTATATGAAGTCATCAGCCAGAAGTTGTGTTTGTTACATGGCAAATGCCACACTCATGTTGGCCCACCTTGTGGAGATGTCTCTGTAATTGAGGTAATTCCTGCATTATTCAAGGCAAATGATAAAAGAGCCTGCACAAAACCAGGCCTGGCCTTTGGGCTAAACTTTGCAGGGGAATTTGATTATACATTGACCTATAATTGTAGCCTTGTTTCAAATAAAGCTGATAACTATTTCCATTAAAAATATTTCCCATGACTCTGACATCAAAGTATGACTTTGAATCTGTACATAATATGAACCCTAATATTTGTTTTGGACTGGCAGATCCTGGTGGTCTGTATGTCAGTCTGTGAATCATATGACAAGAGTATAAAATTTCAGAGATTTGAACATGGAAATAGTCTGCAGATAAGCCTTATTTAAAACAAACAAAGAACATAGACTTTTGTCTGTGAAACAGATATGTTTTGGATCCTGAGGAAAAACAGAAAGCAGAATAAAAACTAGACAGTTACACAAAATGAACCCATTTTATTTTTAAGGCAACAATCAATTTGAGGTAATTTGATATAGTTGTACGTGGGTCTGTGAGATAAGTACTTCTCTTTGTAATACAATGGACACATCTATAGTTTGTTATTGATCAGATCTTCAGAAAGCTCTTTAGATGCTTTGGTTACTACTGAAAGTGTGGCAATCCATGCTTTATATATTTCAAATATTTAGCACGTGAGAGGTTAGTCCTTTCTTGTTGCACCTAATCTTTTAGTTGACTTTCTACCATTGCATTGCTTTTTAAAAACTCATTTTGGTGGACTCCCCAACAGGTGGCACTGCTAGCGCTGGGATGCCCTGTCTGGTCATGCCAAACCTTTTCTGGCTCTTCCCGTTAGCTGTGGTTGGTTTTGCTTATAGATTGCTCTCTAAGTGAACCGTCTCACAAATTCATTATGTGATGAAATGTCTTGAGTTTTGTAATCCTTCTGATACTTTGCATCTAATAAAATGTTTAAAAAATAGGTTATGGACTGCAAGCATTATCAGGTGATAAGAAAAGGAAAAGGTGAAGCTCAACTCATGTCTTTGAGCAAGAAGAGGCGTTTTGTGGCTCAGCATCCTAAGCTGCTGCTGAGAAAATTAATATCCATTTTAATATTGCTGTTTTTCAAAGTGTCGTATCCCAGTGTCTTATCTTTATTTGTCTTTGCAAACATGTAGTATTATCCTGAACGTATTAATAGAGAAATGCACTTTTAGGTAATTTTTGCCACTATTGTATAGCAAGTCAGTGTAGGAATTGAAGACAGGACCCAATGTTATCTTCATCTTAAGTCTCTCTTTGCTATAAGAAATAGATCATCAAGGTGTTATCAGGCTCAGTTTACGCAACAACTTACGCATTTGTCAATGAACAGAAATTTAGGGCACTGAATTATCATCATTATAGTATTTTCTAATATGCTATGAGTATTATGGTGATGCATGTTATTTGTAGACTTAGAGCTGTTGCAAAATGGCTGACCTCGTGAGCTGTTGTGCTACAGTAACACTTGAGTCTTCTTTAAAATGACCCTTAAATATGATCTGGTGGGAACAGCTACATGTTTTTGTTATCCATTTGATATTTGCCATCTGTAGAGGAGCCTTGATGTATGGATTTGTTACAGTAGCTATCAGTTTACAGCACACCTCCTGCCTTTGCCTCCCACCTTGGACTGTCAGTAGTCCCGGAGAAGCCGCTGAAACGGTCTGGAGTGGGATGCCCTCAGCCTGGGGAAAACAAATGTTGTAGTTTTCACTCAACGAATACAGTCTATGAAACATGATTACAATACACACTGTGAAATGCTTGAGAATCAGCATTGCTGTAGACATTACTATGGTTTTCTTTCTGTCAGACCCCATTTTGTGCCGTTTCCCTTGTATGGGGTTGCTGAGTTGCTTAAGTATTTGCAATTTTTTTTTCCTTTTTTTTTTTTCCTTCTTTTTTCTCAGTATTCCTTCTCTGATGCTAGGCATAGACCGTTCGGCTACGTTAATTAACAAGCATGTTCGATCAACAACAAAAAACCCCTTTGAGTTTTAATGCATTTCATGCTGTTTGTTGGCAAGGTACCACTGTAAGGTCATGTCTGAGCTTTGCTTTACTGTAAAGAAGCAGAACCAGCAAAATGTCTCAAACTGAATTCACTAGCAAGAAAACCTTTTGTCTAACCTACTAAAACTCAAAAAAGGCTCTCGTGCTTTTCAGTGCTGTCTGCAGTGCTTACTGTAAAAAAGAATTAACTGCAGCATCATCTAGTAAAAAGCTTTTTTAGTGGAAGCTCCATTAAATGGCCAAGCAGCATTTGTGTTGTGCTCCTGCCGTTAGCCTGGCTAGCTGGGCCATAGAGGTGCGTGCCACCAAATTGTTACAGAATATGTGTGTGATTTCAGTGACACATCGCAAGTCGTTCAGCCCCTAAAGACTACGGACTTCAGTAAACCTCTAAACTAATACACACTACAAAATAATTGAGATGCTATAGGGCTTGCTCGGTTTTTATTAGTATTACAAGGCTTTTAATATAAGAAGAGTCGTTAGGCATGAAAAAATGGTAGTCAAAACTGAATGAAGTGTCATATAGGTTTGTCAAAGGAAGGTTGTATCAAATTATATTCATTGGCTATCTGGTGTTCTGCTTTTTGGACAATAGGAAATCAAATGGATCTCTAAATCTGTAAAAACATTTCCTTTCAAGGCGCTTCACAACAGAAATAGTGCCATCATGAAGCCAACCAGTTTTAAGGCTCAGCTTGATCAGTTTATTAAATGGGAAATAAGAGATGATTGCCTGTGATAGCAGGGGATGAATTTGATATTCATCAGAGACCTGGGAAATCCCTTCCATTCTGCGCTCCTCTGTGTCTATATGATGTCTATTCACTGATTTGACTGAGCAAGGCAAATTTCATTTTAGAGTAGTGAAGCATATAGAAACTATATGAATAATGCCATTTCCAGTTGTGGGATGGCCATCCTGCACAAGGATGTGAATAACATAGGGATGACTGAGATGTAAGGAGAATATTG
Organism: Nipponia nippon; assembly: GCF_047370975.1. NCBI lineage: Eukaryota > Metazoa > Chordata > Aves > Pelecaniformes > Threskiornithidae > Nipponia > Nipponia nippon. The sequence goes on along the minus strand of NW_028262290.1, from coordinate 152,241,523 downwards.
AGTCATATATATAAAAGATTTAATAACTTTTTGTGGTTTTTCGATTTAAGTGGATGATGATTTAATGTAAGGTTTCTCTCTCTCCTCTCTCCCCTTGGATTACTGATAATAGCAGTGCACATACTATAGGACTGATGTGGGTTACACAAAGTTCTCACCTAATTATTTGTGCATATATATGTGTTCAAGAGAGAGAAACCCTATTTTTTTTTAATTCAATAACTTTTGTTTTTTTCCCCATGTGATCTTTGTAACTGCTCTTCAGATTTGATTGAAAATTGCCATTCTCTTGAGATTTGGCCGGTTAATCAAGAAGTGAGAACATTAGCACGAAAGCCTAATGCTGGTATATTTGTGCTAGTTAAGACACAGGAAAATAGGTCCCTTAGGAGCTGTTTCCTATCAAGTCTGATCATACAGAGAGAGAACCTACTTTATGTTGCAAGGACCAAACAAACATTTGTAAAACACGGCTGCCAGGAGACTGATAGCAAATGTGCTCTCTTCTTCCATAATCATTACAGAGAAGTGCAAGAGAATAAAAGGGGAAAGATGAAGGGACAGGTATATTTTAATAACATACGCATTATTTTTGTTGTGTCCTGGCTGGGGAAAAAAATACTGGTGTGCAGTCTTTCAGGAGCTTTTCGTTATTGATAATGTGTCCTCTCTACAGTAAAATTTGAAGTGCTTGTTGGGCATTATATACTGTTCCTTTCTGTTTGGTATTTACAGTGCTTTCACTTACTATGCTAAAATTAAAAAAAAAAATTAAATGCTAGGAAACAAACAAGCTTGAATTCTTCTTCCAAAACACAGAGGCTTTGTATTAAGAGGCTTTTATTTGCAGAGGGGTGTATGTCTGATACATTTATCATGTGTTGCTCACACTGGTAGCTCTGCCTGTTTACCGCAATGGTTGCAATTGCTTGCCATTTCAAGACCCTGCTTTCTGTTGCTAATGCTAGTAAAAACGCTGAAAGTGGTGTATAATGAGAACATCCACCCCTGCGAAAATACTTTGCTGCAGTTACTCTGCAGACTAGTAAAAATACAAAACAGGTTTAATTATGTTTTAAAAGACGGTTCCTTTGTATAGCTCTTGTGTACCTGTGTCAGCCCGTCTTTCTGCTGAGGCTGGATCTTTGTTCAGTTAACAACTTCACAAGTCAGAAAAAAATTTGGTTTGTGTACAATGCAAACAGATTTACTACAATTTAAAGCTAAATTTCCCAGACTTTCTCTTTTCACCGAATACGTTAGATCTCGGAGTGGTTGCGTGTCCTTTCCCGGGTGAGGGCTCCGCAGTGGGGCTGAGCCGGCGGCGATGGCGGCTTGTGCCTGCTGCGGGACGGGGCTGGGCACAGATGCTGAGCACTGATACCCTGGCTGTCTTGGCTTTCCGTGATCCCCTTCCCGGCACTCAGACAAGGTGGAGAATTAAGCTTTCTAAATCGAATGTAAGTTAACAGCAAAGTCAGGGCAGGAAGGCACAGGTTTGGGAGAGGGAGCCTGTAGTTGGTGTTAGAGGTGCAGGTAGAGACACAAGAGGAAAGAATTTAACACTGCAGGTTGCAGAAGTGAATGAGGAAAATGTGCAGAGGGGTGGTCAGTGGTGAAACCTCACTACAGCTCCATGCACACATGTATTATGATAAACTTCACTTACGGCTTCCCTTTCTTCGGTGTTAATTTGCATTTACTCAGTGCACAAGATAGTTGCTGTAAGTGACCAGTCAGTTTTTCTCTCGTGTTGGTCAGTGTAGCAGACCTTGCCATGGAGTGTTCAAGTCATTTGAAAGCAGAGTTGCTCTCTTTCATACAACCATTATCACTAAAATACCCAATGACTTTCTGAACAATAATGAAATAATTATTATATCCCTCTGAATTGAAAAAAAACCCCACCCAAGCCAAACACCTTTACTGCCATTTTTTCAGTTATTGGTAGAATAGAGATGTTGCTATTGAATTTGAGAGATGGAATTAAGTGTTCAGAGGAGACAGATTTATATATAACCCTTACATGCCTTCAGAGCCCATTTCCCATAGCGTCTGGCTGAAGTAGATTGCAATCGGCACTTTCTCAGACCGGGCACCTAGAAGTAAAGACTGCACAAATGAAACGTGTAGGAATTTAAGTGACCGCCCTAACTTTATTCAGACTCCCTGGCTGCTGTTGAGTTTTCTGCAGGTAATTGTCAAAAGACAAGGGAATGTGAAGAAGTTCTGCTTATATTTTTGGAGACTTCATTAGCAGTATACTGAACCAGCAGAGATCAGTGGGAAACTGCTTCTTTGAAGATGAAGTAATGACTGGTAGCAATTGTGGATTAATCAGAGGCAGGAGCTGATATTTTGGTAATGAAAGATAAAATATCCAGTAAGACAGGGAAAGCATGGCTGGTTTTGAGCTTTGGAAATGACACAAGGCAGTCTTCACTCAGAAATAATCTACGAAAATGTAATCAAAGGGACTATTTGGGTTCATTTATATCGAAGAAGGTTCTGTTGGCAAGTGTACTGCTTAACTCTGAGGATTTTGTAATCCTAAGAGCTGATAGCGAAATTTTCTTTAAAAATATAAAGCAAATTGGCAACTTTTCATATGTATTTCATTAACGCTGTGCAGGTGAACTGTGAAATGGACCTTTTTATAGGCAGAACTGCTAGCACTAATATTCCATTTTGAGCAGTTAAGATAATTTTTCAGTTTTTGAGTCGTTAATTTTATTACAGAACTTAGAACAATTTTATTTTTAGAAAAATGGCATTTTTTTTTTTAAATTTTTGCAAGAATCTGCTACTGTGTACCTGTGCACAAACTTAGCTCTTACAAGACACAGGAATTTTGTACAGATCCATTTAAAAGTAAGAATAACTCTTTGAAATCCCTAATTCTCTTAAACTAAAACAAATTTCAAGAAGTTTCCTTTCTGTTTGACAGGTGGCTTTATGGAAAGTTACATCCATGTCTGGTGGCACAGAGAGGCCCCGGTGAGAAGCCCTGGCTGAGTCATCTCAGCAAAAGGGAATTGGGGGAATTTTACACTGAACACATCAGGATATGTAGAAGTACATTGGAGGAGGTGCTTTAAATTTTCCTCTGTGCTGTAAAAATGAAAGGATCTTTTAATTACCCCCTTTCAATTTTGGAAAAAAATATACCATTTTGTCTTTAGTGGCTGTACATTAAAAGCTGTATCTTTTGATACAGCAGGAATTGGTGTTTTTATAGAGAGAAAGGAAACCTTACAAGTTTGGGAGTTTGCTCGAACCGATTATTTCTGAGAAATATCTGCAATAATATCCGTCTGGGTTCTCAGAAACTTTCTTGCTCTTCTAAATGTCCTTTTCCTCATTTTACCTCATGGTAGCACATCCAGGTGGAATTTGCCTTTCAGAAGAAAGCTACTTTCCAAATAAAGAAATAATTGCTTGATGCAGAGATTTTCACAGCTAGTTACTTTTCTTAGTAAATCAGAATTTTAAGTCAAATCCCTCTGCAGGTGTCCAATTTTTCTCTCCGTTCACTTCAATGTAAATCAAAATCTGTGTTATTTTGAGAAGAAAAGAGAGCCTGATTACCGTAATATTAAAGATTTTTAAAAGGATACATCATCCATCTGCTGATTATGGCAGTAGTGCTTTCGTTAGGCTTGTGATTCCTCCTCTAAGCACCTATTTACAGGCACATGCATGTTTTTGATACAGATCTGTCTGCTGTCCGGGAAAAGCCAGACACAGGCGTGTGGGAGCTGCTGTTTCTTAATTGCTTGGATAACTGACAGTGAGTCTGGTTCCAAAACTAGCTGTGTTTATAATTCTCGATACAAAAGGCACAAAAAGTAGATGCGATAGTGCCAGATAGCATCTGTTTTACATAGCTTTTGGTTTGCAGTTTCTGATGTGTTATATCCTAAGATTAGAAGATATGGTATAGGCAGGAGGCAGGTAAGTTGGCTGTTGCCTTCGTCCTGTCTGTGCTCAGGGTCAGGTAGGGGGATGCTCCTTCCCTTGGCAGAAAAAACCTCTGGACCACCAGCTGGGACAGAAAGAAAGAAAACGGGATGTACAACAAGTGGGGAGGCTTAAGTGCGAGCTGACATGAGGAGGCTCTGGAAGCAAGAGCAAAGATACTATCAGGGCTGGAAGGAAGGATTTCCACAAGGATTTAGCTGGAGTCTTGCACGGCAGGCTGTATCCCAGGAGGGAACTGAAAGGGGGTCTGTCAAGAGCAAGTCCAAAAGACTGCTGCAAAGACCGAGTGGGGCAAGGGGAGTTTTGTTTACAGACTTACTTTAAACTAGTCAAGGGTAAAACTTGTGGGGCTGAAAGATGGTAAAGTGTAGGACTCAAGTGGTACTAGATGAATGATGGTTATATTGTACATATATAGATGTCTGCTAAAATGACACAGCATAAAGCCAGACATTTATTTGTTAGCAGAGGCATATCTACTAATAGGTAGGATGTTATTTCAGTCTCTTCTTACATGTGTATATACTTACCGTATGTTTGCTTGAAAAGACCACACATGGAAAATTGCCGAAAACATTGCATTAACAAAGTCACATTCATTTCTGATGACCTTTTATCATAGCTAAGATTCAAAATAGTGTTTCGTCAGCAACTCTGATTTTAGACTTGCAGATAATAGCTCCAGTGCAATATAAATACTTATGTAGTTTTCTACAATCACCAGTGTCTCTAACTTCAAAACAAGAAACCCATGGCAACAGTGATCTGCAAGACGCTGTATGAAACAAGGTGGAACACTTCTTTTTAATGTGAAACAACTCCAAATGTTCTGATTTTCCCATATATATCTCTTTTGCATGTAACTTTAGAATTGTCCTGGAGATTTTAATATTTATTTATTTTTAAACTTTATGCAGTGGTACATATAGAACTTCAGCTGAAATCGGTAAATATACAAATGTAAACACTAGCGTATATCATATTTATGAATTATAGGGATTATCCTTTATATTGGGTTTATAAGCAACTTTCACTGTATGGAAAATACTTTATTTTGAGTTCTTGTTTACATTCATAATGCAGTTCTAGGCAGGTTCAAGATGCTGGTTAACCTTTGAAATGTATTACTTGCCTAGTGCTTAACAGAGATAGATGACGAAGAAGTGCATATTAAAGCCTCTCAAAATACAGGATCATCAATCTTCAAGTAGCTTGGCTTCACGCAGCGTGCTGCTATCCAGGATGCACAAGGCATATCTACCGCCCATGGAAGCTTGATGCATCCAGCCTCCTGCTTTTGCAGATTCTCAGTGGAAATGTCAATTGGACATTACCAACTGCCTCTGCCTGCCTTTAATATCTCTTCAATAATTTAATATGTTGTCTGACTCTGTGTGCTAAACTCATAACCTATCACTTATTATTTTACTGACCTGATGGCTCTGGCTTTAGACTCTTAAGTCCGCATTTGAAACTTGCTGTTTACACTTTATAACATTTTCTGTTTGGTTACACGGGTAATTAAAAGCACAAGCTTCTAATGAGTAACACAGGTATAAGAATGGCTTTAGATCTTCTTACTGGTAGTCCTTGAACTACCTTGATGTAAATTTGAAAGTACAGCATTCACAACTTTGACATTAAAATTATACATTTGGTGAATAATGTATGTACTTTCTGGAAAGTCAAATTAAAAATAAAATCAATTGGTAAGCATTAGAGCCTCACGTAACTCTTTGATGTCAGCCTTTTCTGGCATGCTATTAATGAAGGCCTGTGATAAAATGTTTAAAGAGGTCTTGGTACTTTATGGAATTACACAAGCTGCATTTTCTTATACTGTTTTTAACTCTTTGCAAATGAGCCTCAGTGAGCTGCCTCGTGTGTTCATTCGAGTCCCCAGTAACCTGCCCGGAGAGAGCTCAGAAGGAGTTTGCCCAAACACTGCTGACCATCAGCTGATTTTCTGCTTTTCCTTGTCTACCTTTAAAAAAAATGCTGGCTGTCATAGCTTCTGTAGCATTGCTTTTGTAACAGTAGTAAAATTATGATATAAAGCTGACTAAACTATAAATATCATTACAAAAATGCATAAAGTGACAAAAACCAATTTACAACGGTTTCAGACAGCAACAGAAAAGATTTATATAGTTGGTGAAGCACACATTTCCACTGCACATGTGGTAACCCCAATAATCTGAAAATGGTAAAATGGCATTATTAAAATTAGTTAACCTATTAAACCTAGGTTTAAATGATTTTTTTTTCCTCTTTTTTTTTTTTTTTTTAATACCCAGGATGAAGATCGAACAGAGGAGGACAACAGCAGAGTTGAGCCTGTTGGACATGCAGACACTGGTTTGGAGAATGCTACCAATTTTTCCCTGGAGTAAGTTACTGGCAGAACACATTGTTTTAACGATGAGTCTTGAGACTGAACATAGACTAGAAAAAAACTCAGAATAATATGAGTGATACTGCTTTTAAGGAAGTGGAGCAGTCTTTTTTAGGTCATGTGTCGTTTTGGTTTTAAACAATTTGCTTCATGGACCTTTTTAAAGCAGATGTTAAATAGTTTAAAAAGCCTGTGTTAAAGATGAACATTGGAAACTTGACATTTGTAAGTGCTGATGCTACAGTAGATTTTCTGCCTCAGAGAAGATGCTTATTTGATGGAACTCTGAAAACTTGACAGAAGGAATAGGGTCAGTGCTAGCACAAATAGATCAACAGGCAAGAATTTCAAGGGGGAAAGTCTTAATTCCTGTCACCAGTTCACAGTCTACTGGGCAGATGTGCGTGAAGGTCACATAAGTTGTAGGGTCAAAAACTTCATACTTTGTGAATGGATCAAAACTGATGTTATTTAGGGCTGGGAAGCTCCTCCTAATTTTAAAAAAATCCGTAACCTAATTTTAAAAAAATCCGTAAAGGATATTTTATTTCATCACAAGATACAGCAAGCTTGACCTTTTGCATTTCATTGCAAAGAGCTGATCCATACCTCACTATGGAATTAATGCGAAAATATCCCTTCTACCCTTAAATTAAACCTTTTAAATTGATTAAGCTTAAATTTGAAATAAAAATAAATCTTCTGCTCCTATTATTTCTGAAGTAAATTATGAATTAGGTGCAGAGAGTCTAAATGTTAGACAAAGATCATGATGACATCTATTAGGCAATACATGCTGAGTTTTACTCCGTTCCATTTACAAAATCTGTTACATTGTAAATTCCAAATCCTGTTTGCTAGGTGGAGTTTGCAGAACTCCTGTCAAATGTAATGCTTCTTGGTGTTGCTTTTAAGTAACTTAATGACTTTTTGTCATATGCGACTTCATTCTTTTCTGTTTTCATATCGTACTTCTTTGTATGTTTGTTTGAAGTAGTTGGCCCAAACTTCTGAGAAAATCAGGAAGCAAAATTGAAACAATCTCTCTTAGGAAGGGATCATTTCCTTTTGTTTTCCATTTTATAGAGTTTAACATTTGAATTCGGGATGGATTTTTTTGAAGAAAAAGTATAAGAAAATGAGTGCCTAGACCTTAAGCCTGTATTTTGGAAAAAAGGAAGGTTACTGACTCAAGCAGTAGAACAAGTTAAACAGTATAGGCTGGATATGAAAACTGACTTTTTTTTTTTTAATTTAAAGCTGTGTTTCCACTTAGGAAGTGCCAGGTGAATCACGCTGATTTTCACTCGTTCTCTTCCTCAACCCTCAATTTTATTTTATGCTAATAGGAAAGTCAGAAAAAAGTTGATCATAGGGGGCCATAGGCACACAAAGAGCAAACGGTGCCTTTTAGAGTACCTTTTGGAGGTGAAGGGCGTTGCTTGATTGCCATGAGCTGCTTTGCACACTAGTTAATGAAAACATAGCCTTAAAGTACAGTGAGAATGAAATGAAGTTAGCCTATACAGAAACCGGGACAGCAAACATTACCAAATGCTGTAATGCTGTCAGTCTTAAAACATTGGTCCAGGCTTGAAGAATAACACGTTTTTGGCTGATGTCTCTCAGCTCTCCTGTTGTTGCAATACTTTCTTGAGCTAAACAGTGGCAACAGGGATAGAGATCTTCCCTTTGTGGTGTTTAAAAAATGAGTTAAAAAAAGTCAGACATGAATCGAGGCATACAACAAATGTAAAGGCTACCTTAAAAATATATTAAAATATGCAATGTAGAAGAAATATAAACCAAACTGTAACGCAGGATTTTTGTTGACTTCCTAACAATATGTGGTCTGGTTATTCTCTGAATCCAGATTAAGCTCTGCAAGCTTTCGTGATGGGCCACCATATGATCAAGAGCTTTTTGAAGGAAGTAGAAGATCTTTTACTGCTATCATAGGGCGTTGGTCTTGCGCTTTGCTCCACTTCTAGGTTAAATTTGATTTGTACGCTTAGGAGATACAAGCTTCTCAAAGATCTGTGTATATATATGTAGTGCCAGGAAATATGGAAAAAGTATGCAATACTAGAGAGACGCATAAGTCATAAATTTAGATCGTGGCTTTTGTTCAGATCTCTCACTTCCAGATTTACTGACAAGTTTGGCCTTCGTGTATTATTTTCTCATTTGGGTATTTATAACTCTTTGTGGTTTATGGGCTATATTCCACCTTTCCAGATGTGGGTATGTTTGAAATGCATCAGTAGATTTGGTCCGTATCTATTTCTAGAATTTTTGCATGTCTCTTCCTGAATCTGCGCTTTCCTCTTTCACTTTTCCCCTCTTCACAGCAAAAAGTATAGTTGAAAACTAGATGCATGGTTGCTTCAGGAAGACATCTGGTTGGTTTTGAATGTTATAGTTAAATCTTCTTTTGGGAACTTTGCCTAGTAAGGACATACAGATACAGCAAGCTTCCAGTAAAAGATACGGAATTACAATAAAACAAATTCATGTGTTTTAAAACTAGAAGAATTTAATCAACTAAAAATTTAATAATTCTCATTTGATTACTGTGTAGTTATGTAACAGCTAATGTTAAGGCGCAGAGTGGGCTCTCCCTAAGATAAAAAATAAAGCATGCTACTGCTATGATCAGCTTTTAGGCTTTTGAGGGAAAATTGTGTGTGGTATTTAAAGTATTTCTGCTTGGCGGTCAAAACAGTCTACTTGAAATTTAACTTTAGAATAAGGAAGAAATAAAACCAATATGCATGCAATGATGATACCTATTTTTATATAGCGAACTAAGTTTACACAAAAATTCTTTGGTTTTTGTTTGTTTTATTAATTGAATTGTTTTTGATGATTGATCTCCTTTCATGCCATCAGATTAATCTTCAGGTACGTAGCATTCAACAATGCTTTCATCACCATGACTTGATTTCTGGAATGATTTTGGTTTTCTGTGTATGTTTGTGTGGGGTTTTTTGGTTCCTTCACGGTACATGTTCATATTCCCTCATTCGTCATTGTCTCACAGTGATATGGTAAAGCTCGTAGAAGTCTCCAACGACGGTGGGCCTTTGGGAATCCATGTAGTGCCTTTCAGTGCCCGAGGCGGAAGGTAACGTATTGTGTAGGATTTTAATGGAATCATAACTAGCTGTGTTTTATCTTAGTTGTGTTAATTTTTGTATTGTGTGCCTTTGCCTTCTGTAGAATACTGTATGTTCTTCAACAGGCAGTCTCACTGATTAAGAAAGGAAGAAATGCAAGTTTACTGACTCTGTACTTGGAATGGACTCTATAACGGAAAGGAACTGCTTAAAATGAGTTAGAGCTGTGAGGTTTTAATAGCGGTTCTGTTGTGATCTCATGGGAAATTGAATTATCAGGTGGTTTCGCAAAAATTATAATCTGCTGCTTTAATTCAGGTGGATATTTATGCAACATTTCCTTGCTGACTGTTTAGAGCCACAAGTTCCCAAATAACAGCAGGAGTCTAAACTGGAGGCATCCTACGCCTGCATTTGATAAGAGTGGAAGAGAAAACAAGCATCGCACTTCCGCTATTTAGTGTTGCCCCATCTGTAGGGGTTAAAATTAAGTAGCAAAACCAGTTGAAACATTCTGGTTTTGGGGAAGGTGAACCTGGTTTTTAGTTATATGACAAACTGGAACTCCTGAAGTTGGAATGATTACCAAAAAAAAAAAGGAAAGAACATAATTTACATTCAAGATATCACTTGGGGGATTTTATTAGTAAACAGAATGCATCATGTCTAATGCTTACTTTGCTGAAGTAGAGTTTTGGCATTTAGGGTCATTAACATAGTCTCAGAACAACAGATTTACTTTTATAGTAATTAGTGGTGGAATTGAAGCTTTTAAGTATGTTGAAAAAATGATAATTCTTCAGGTATATAAGTAAATTTTATTTTGATGATGCATGTTCTAAGTGTACACCGTATTTTCCATCTTTAAGGAAAAGGGGAACAAATACATTTTTTAAAAAGTAATCTTTGATTACACATGAAGGGGTATTATGTTCTCACACATCCCGACCGCGCAGCAATTTCAGTTTAGTAATTAAGAGCAAAACTAACTTGCTCTATATATTTCAAAAATTAATATCAAACTATTTTCAGAGATGATAAATGTATTTTTCCTTCTATACCAAATACCTTCACAAGATTTTAAACACAGCATATGAACTTTATTTGCAGTTGTTACTTTAAACCTAATGCTTTCATTGCTCTACTGACATGTGTTATGAGAAAATGTCATTTTTTTGAATTTAAGGCTATTTTTTCTGAGGACTACAAGTGTTAAGAACTAACTGCCATAATGTGGTAAATTCTTCTATTGATGATCTGAAATTTAGTAAATTCAGTGTGGGCATGGAAAGGGCTTGAATGAATGGTACTTCAAACATAAGCTCATAAGAAAATCCCTCGAAGTTGGAAATGGTTGAAACGTTCACACAGTTATCTGCGATTTAGACAGTGTGAAGGCCAAGAAAAAGACTGGTTTAAGAATGTTGGCTGCCTACTAAGTACTTGCTTAATAAAACTGATGTTAGAAATGTATATTTTGACATTTTGAATAAGAATTTTAACTCAAAATTCACTTCCAGGCTGTTAATGTGGTTGTCAAGTCTGAGGTGAAGCTTAAACAGTTTATACATAATGATAGCATGTAAAATGAAAAAGCCATAAACATAGAAATAAAATATCTCACATTTTTTAAGGATACTAGCTATGTCAAGAGCTACGAAGGACTTTTAACTCTTTTTTTGTCCTGAGTTTGGGATTATATGATAAAGTTTTATTACAGGAAAGACAATTTTAAATATAGATGTTTAGAATCAAGACATACTTGAAAATCAAATTCTGTTACAAGGGAAATAATTTTTATATTAAAATTTATCTACTCTTTCTTCATAATACTAGAACTCCCCTCATTGAAAAATGGATGGTACGTGCAATTTCTGTCTGAGTTTTTTTGACACCCCCCCCCCAAAATAATCTGCTGGAGAGGGGAGATACTTGGCTCTATGTCTTGAAAATGTGGAGGAGCAGAGTTGGAGAGGACGTCGGGTATTTCCAAAACATTTCTGCCATGCTCTCTACTTTGTAGTAGAAGAAAAGTAGAGTTCATTGCTTGGTATTGATTATAAGCATCTGTATTGTACTACTGCTTTACTGTCAGCTGGGCCTACACCTCTACATGCTTTCAGTAAGAGAAAGACATTTTCTTCAGCTGCCTGGAGCTTGCAGTGTGGGCAGGGAAAAGAGTGCACCCACCTTCAGTTTTGGAGCACTTGGTGACGGTTTTTGGTTTCTTTTTTGTTTGGTTTGTTTTTTGTTTTTTTGTTCTTTGGTTTTTTTGTCCTGGTCCTCCAGGTCTTTCGAGCAGATAAGATACACTTGGTTGTCCTTTTGCTAGATTCATACCAAGAGCAGATGCTTGGCAGGGATCCTCTTCTGCCTGCTTGTTTCTCGCTCTAGCACATGGCTGCTCTTTGTTCCTCCTCTGGCTGCAAAGCATAATGCTCCGTGCTACAGTGAACTTACTTGAGCAGGGGATCTGCTCAGTAGAAACCTAAATATACAAAACCAAACACAGGACTCAGTAAAGACTTTGAGGGATGTCCAAAAAGAAAAGATCTGATGTATCATATAGCTTAGTCCATTGGCCCACCATCGTTTCATATTTGCTTGGTGTTCAGTTCCAGTTATGCTGTGTTTTTGATTATTTTTCTTCCAGTTCCTTTCTTTTGCTTTTGAAAATGTTACTCAATAAGCAACGGTTATTAAATCAATAATTTTAAAAAGTGAAAAAGTATAAAAACCTATCTCCCTTTTTTCCCCTATGCAGTAACCAGGGGCCTTCTCCCACCAAAAAAATCCCCCCCCCGCCCCAGCAAACACCCGAAACCTCTAAAAATTATATGCCATAACCATGTCCTTCATTTATATTAAGGAAATATTTGACTTTTTTCACGGCCTTTTGAGGGTTTAGGTTTGGAGTAAAAATCTGTCTTCAATATTGGCTTTTGATCTTGAACAAAATCTGTAAAGATCTCTGCCCTTTCTATATAGATGCTACTAATTATTTCTGTTCCTAGTAAAACTGAGACATTTTTAAATGGAAAAAAAAAAATAATCTCCGTAATTCTCTGGGAAAAGTACTATTTGTACAGACGTGGTCAAACTTTCTTCTATGGATGCGTTTCCTTATTATCCTTCTGGTTTTACCTCTAGAAGTTTATCAGTCCTTTATTGGCCTTTTTGATCATATGCTTTGGATAACAGTTTGTTCACCTTATCAAAAGGGAGGAGGGGTATACATATTCATCACCTTATGGTTGTGAAGCTTTTCAAGATAAAAGTTTTGTTTGCAAAACCTGCTTGCACATTTTTGCTATGGCGTAAATGCAGTGCTAAGCAGAATAGGACGCATGAAAATGAAAGCAGAAAGAAAGACAGAATAGAAAGTGAACAGGAAAGTGTTTAGATAAGAGTAGAGCAAAGAGGAAATGAATGAGAGGACAGCATAAACGGAAAGAAAATTCTAAGGCTGTGCAAAATTGCCTTTAGCACCAATCCTTCCTTCTTACTAGGTGCTGCAGAGAGGAGAGCAAGCACTCAGTCCCTTAAGAATAGCATTTGAGCAATCCTGGCTGATGGGGAATGCTATGTTGATGCATAAGTGGGGTTGCATCGAGTTCTCTGCAAGCTTAATAGTAATTACAGCATAATTTACTGTTATATGGCCTCTTCTACTTTTAAGAGTCTTTGAAATCTTCGCAAGCTCTGTACCCTAGCTGCTTTTCCGGAATCCTGCCATGTCTGTCTTTGGAAGGAGATTCAACTGACGCAAAGAACATATGAAATAACACCAGAAGTCTCTGTGAATAATGATATGGAAGTTATAATCCCATAGTCCCAAGACTACTATGAAGTCTACTTAGTCTAACAGAACAGAAAAGGATTTGGATATTCATCTGAAAACCCCATAAAATACATCCATTAATAAGTATCAGACACGTTAGTTTGATGCAGAGCAGTATGTAGGGCTCTCCCAGCTGTTCTTCCTATTGATGCATGCCACAAAATCCATGAGAAACTGTACAGCTAAAACCTGGCAGCTGAAAATATTTAATCTGTATTTTTATGTTATATATCCTAAATGTCTTAAAAATATTAAGGAAGTCTCAGAAGAATGGGAAAAATAAGACACTGAATTTTATTGCTTTTTGTCAGTTCAAATGACAAATTTAAGATTTTATTAAAAAAATGAAAAACCTCAAATGTAGGTAGGCATTGATGTATACACAATCCCCATACTAGAAAATTGTTTATACTTTTTTCTGATCTGTAGTTCTTTTATTTTTTTTTGCTTTCAGTGGAAGTGTCCCTCATTTTCTAGAGTTTATAAATCACTTCGTATTTCACTGTAAGAGTTTTCGTCTTTTACTCAAGACACAAAGAAGACTAAAATAATATCTAATGGCCATTGTCTATACTCAGAGTCCTTAGTACTGCCTTCAAGGTGCCTCTCTAACGATTGTATTCTGTTTGATCATCTAGGAGGTATGTGTTATCTGCATCTCCATTTATTCCCCTCCTGCATTTCCAGTCTTTTAAGTCTCAAAGGTAGCCATGGTTTTCAAAAACATATGCATTGGGAAGAGATTCCCTGTGGTGTGAATGTACCATTTCCTCACTCTTTTAGCTGAATTCAAGGCTTTCCTTGTCTGATCTCAGCCTTTAAAAAGTTATATAAACTTAATTTGAAGTATTATTCAAGCTGAAAAGCTGAGGAGTAGTTATCAAAGATTGGAAATTGGTTCCGGACTTCAGGCGTGAAAGCTGATAAAGTTATTTTAATGCCTCCACAGTAGCGTCATGACGTCAATGTTGTGCAGCGGAGTTTATGTCCAATTTAGCACTGATCAGCCATGATAATTTAACTTGAACAAACAAGCTGATTTGCCTACTCTGGCCTCCAAATCTCAGGAAATTTATACCGTGTTTATGTTCCTGTAGAACTTCTCAGAGGTCTTCCATTGCGTGAAACCGCTACACATCGGCTTTTCAATCAATCCTTAATTTTGCCCCTTAACCTAGTTTTTGCCTTTTCATGTTAGTGACTTTACATAAACATCTAAATTGGTTATTTTCTGTTCTGTCTGATTTGATTATATTACAGTTAGCTTGCAGGTACTAGGTAAATAACTTCAGTGTGTACGTACAATGGGTGGTGATGGCCGAATCATATTCTAGATGCTAAATGTAATATCTTTATTACTCTCACAGTATCTACTCTGTCAGTTTTTATTAAGACAAATTATCGTCATTTCCATACAGCTGGATGGCATGTGGGGAGTTCACGATTTCAAAGACCTACCCAGACTAACTCAGGCAATTTAGTTGTCAATAAAACATTCACTGCTTATTTCTAGTTTTATCATTGGTTGTAATTTATACTGAGAACTGAAATGTTAACACATGTAGCTGAGTTTATTTTAATTGTATAATTAGAGTAATGAACCTTGTGGAAATACAGTGGTGCAAATGCTAATATAATCTAAGCTGTTTACATTCCCAATTAGGTATTTAAAACAAATACAAAGATTGAGCTTTGTGCTTTGATACCGTTCCCCTTCTGTCCCCCTGTCAGCTAACGTTAGTCTAAAACAGTGCAGGTACCAAATTTCCATTTATAATTATTGTTTCGACAGGGTGTAGACTTGCAGAGTGTTTTGCAGAGGTTCACACAATATTTAATCTCATTCTTGAAGAAGTTATATTTTAAAACGTTTCTAATGGAAGACTTTATGTTATAAAATGTGATGACTTACTTTAACTGGACAAGATTAAGCAAACTCAAATGCACCCATATATTTGTATGCTACATGGTTTGTTTAAACAAATATATATACACTGACTTTTGTATTTTATACCAGATTAGTTTACAGGCTTTCAAAATTTATGTTTCCCTAATGTAGGAAACGTAATACTGAAACTGTAGTAGAGCTACATCTCCACTTATCAGGATTAATGGTGGTGGCATACAGCAGGGAAGAAAAAATCCAATTAGTTTTTAGGTTATTGCATATTTGCAATATCAGGTCTACTCTGTTTATCTCTGGTTACTGCAACAACAAACATGAATTCCCATAATGCCTTTTTTTAGAGTCATATTCTTACATCTAACCCAAATATGCTGAAGAAATACCGTAGGAAATTTATAGGCTTTTGTGACTAAAATTTTCAGGAACATACATTTTCTGCAAGTTCTAGGAGCGTTTTACTCTGCTATGCAGAACTGCATTCAGGAAATTCTTTCTGGAACTGTGTCTAAAGGGATCTTTTGCCCCATGTGTTTATATAAAAAAATTAAATTAAAAGGCGCTGTGAGGATCCCGGTTTCAGATTTGCCTTGGGCTGTTCATCCAGCCTTGAATCTGTTCTCAGTGATGTTAGCTTTATATGCCTTGGTTAACCTAGCTCTAACATTTGTTAAAAAGCAAAATCCTCGTGAGCACCATATGCTGTGACTGAGATGAGCAATCTTGCATTAGTAGAACTTGTAGCCTTTGTTTAATGAGATTATTTGCAATTTTGACTGGTAGTTTATTTACGTGTTACATTATTTTACTGTTGGTTAGGATTAGTAATATTTTTACTAGATTTGAGAGCTTAGGTGAAGTAAATTTAAGAAATTACAAACCATGCATAAAGGTGCATCTTGCATTAATAATTTAATACAACTTCAGGATGCGAAACAGTAGAAAGCAGCATTTCAAGAAAAACGCTATGCAGAAACCATTGATAGACCAATTACTTTGTAATCATAAGTACATGGAGACATTGGGATGAAATAATCATATTATTTTGCACAGTGTATTATCATAGTATTAACTTGGAGTGTAGTACTTTGTGTAGAATATATATTGATATTTAGCATATTGATATTTTGATATTTTTTATATTTAACCATATAAACAAAACACCTGTTGCAGTTACTGTGTATGCTCTCGTGCAAGCATTGCATGCGCATCCAAATTCTGAATTGTCTTTGGGCATTACAGAGGAACACACCTGCATCAAAGTGCTGTTGGGCATGAAGTGAAAGAAAAGGAACAGCAGGCACAATTCTTTCCTTTCCCCCTCAAATATTTTGGTGGTTTTCTCTTAAATGTAGTATTCCCAATTTTATATTTGCTTGCTTATCTCTTCCCAATTTAGAGATATCCTCTTCAGTAACTTCACTTTGGGGCTCAAAAACATTGTCTTCCCAGAGAAATTCAACAACTCACAAGTGAAAAAGCCGCAAACTTGTTTTCTAACCATCAGTTTTATATGTACCAAAACTATCTTTCTGATAAAAATAATGTAGTGAAGGCATAGAAGTCTTTTTCCTTTTTATCATTAACATTCACAACTGTTATTTTAGTGCTTTCTGCAACTAACAAACATTCTATAAAATTTTATTTTTTGTAATTATTTATCAGTTTTAAAAATTTGAGACTGTGCTCAAAGCTTATTTTAGTGAACAGAAGTAAAAAGGGATTTAATATTTTTAAAATTTGTTTTGTTTTACTTCCTGTGACAACAAACCTTCATAATTATCGGCAAATTTTAGAACAATAAATGGAGCACAACGTGGTCATTAAGTTAGTACGTGACTGTTGTGGACTTTTAGAATTTTTTGTCATGCAAATTAGTAGAGGATTGTGGGAAAGGCAAACAGAAAACCGCCCAGAATATCTAGATAAGACAAGGTGTTTCAGTACCTTGGTGATCAGGAAGAAAAAAAAAAAAAAAAAAAAGGAAGAATTGTTTTTGCTTTTGGAAATTTGAGAAAATTGCTTTTGCTTTTTATTATTTTCCTTTTTATTGGGAGATGCTGCGTTGTTTAAAGGAATCTACAAAAGGTAGAACTTACCAAACCCAAAGAATATCAACTTGGGATGGGGAAGGATAGGCTAGATACACACTAGTATTGGTTGTGTTTTTCAAGATTTCTTTTTTTCTGAAATGCATGTATTCTAGAGAAATGATACTTTAGCTTTATGGAATGTTTCTGGTCCTTGTGCTCACCAGTGCTATTGCAAAGAGACAGATTGCTAATTGCAGCAGCTGAGCTAAAGTCAAGCCCAGTCACAGTTAGCATCAGTGACTGCACCCAAGTGGTCGATCAGGAACCAAATGAGGGTGGAGAAGGTTCACCTCAGATGGGAACCCCAGACAGGTCAAAGGTGCAGTACGTTAGGTGTTTGCAAAATACTCCCTATCAGTTGGAAACAGAGTAGTATCACGTAAATGTTAATGTCTGACTCAAACTTCATTTGATGATTTGTGTTGTCAAAATGCTTTATGTTGTTTTTCTCCTCACAGTCTGTTTACATGTATAGATACTTTCAACATCATATCTTAATCTCCCTAGGTGGTTCCAAAATGGAAATACTACTAGGATTGTTTCTCTTACTCCTTCATCTGCCTTGTAGGAGAGAACGTATGACTGTTCTGTAAAATAAATGTCTTATTTGCATATGCTTATGATAAATCGGTAAATGAAGAATTTAAAGTGGAAGAAATAAGTTAAAGTTAATTTTACTTTTCTGACCCACGTGATGAAGTGCTCAAGTGCATATATAACTTTTGAGCGCATGAGGAGTCCTTTTAAGCGTCATTGACTGCTCATTTACTTTGAGGTATGTGTGAACTGAAGTGCTATGATCACTGAAAGTCTTGTGCTAAAAGGCGTATGTGGTCTTGCAATTCCTGCCACGCAACCAAGTATTTTCCACGCCGTGCCTTGAAAGGACTTCTGAAAAAGTAATGCTGTTGAGTTGGATGATGTGAATTTGACCCACTGATACGTCCTGTGGGATTTCAAAATAAAGCTGATCTTCTTTAAAAACATCAAATGCAGTGTCGATGTAAGAATAATCCTGAAGATTGAATCCTTCTTCAAACCTAGAGTTCAGGTATAGAAACATCATTGACTTTTCACACTATCCTACCAGTACCTCAGAAATCCACGCTTCAGGATCCATTTCATAATTTCAGGTTGACTATTTGTTTACCTTTTCTCTCTAAGAATGTCCTTAAGATGACACTGTGGGTAAGCACTAGACAGAGGTGACCAACTCATTGCACAGAGGTTATCAAATGGTAATTGTCTTCAGTCATTACTGAAGCAATTAATTTAAGATAATATGCTGAACTAAAATGGCATTTAAGTTTTTAATTTCCTCTTTGCTGTTTAGTCAAAAAAGTTAAGGCTTAAAAATAAAGGCATTTGGTTTGCATGAAGTTCCTGAATCTTCTGTCCATCCCTTCATTGTAGGCTGCTTATTACGTGAGATGACCCCACGTCTCACTTGCACAGAAGTAGCAGCAATGGCTGTGGTATTCTCTGCTAATTGAAATTCAAATTTTAAATTGAACCTATTCAACTTCAGTTAACTAGCACAAAAGATGCTGGCTGTCAGATGTGTGGTGCTTCTTGGAGCTTTTACTGCTCAGAAATCTAGGCCTTTTGCAAGAATGGACGTGCTATCATCACACTGCCTGTTTGTTCTTACTTTTAAATGACGTGCTTGATTCGCCTAGGGTCTTTGTTTCATGGATAAGGGATAATAATTCAGGTAATGTTTCTAAATTATTTGAAACGATGATATCCTACTTCAAGGTAAAGAAGGTTTAAAATTTAGTTTCTGTAGTGATTATGATAAAATATTAAATCAGTAGGATTTTCTATCCTGCAAATTGTTAGAACAGTAATCATTTGTAATCTTAACGTTCCAGAACCCTGGGGCTGCTGGTAAAGCGATTGGAGAAAGGTGGAAAAGCTGAACAAGAAAACCTTTTTCGTGAGAATGATTGTATTGTCAGGATTAACGATGGAGACCTTCGGAATAGGAGATTTGAACAGTAAGTATACTTACCACATGTTACATTGCATTATTTAATCTTTAATGTTGCACCTCGCAGTAATTTGATGAAAAAAGTATTTAAGAAAAAATTGTCTAAGCTTGCCTTTCTAATAAAGAATAGATAAACTAAGGGACGTTCGTGTTTTTTAATTAGCCAAACGACATAAAATTCAGGATAATTATTGTCATTAGAGTATATACACTTCTTATTTGATTGTTTTTGTATATTACGGATTTTTTTCTTCTTGCGTTGGTAAACTGTTGTGAAATTCCCATGTGATTTTTTGCTCTTATACGTGCAATGCGTCACATTCAACAGATGTGGACAGCATGGATGCTTTATTTTTAACATTTTAAAAATATTTATGGTTTTGTATGTGTGAGAACTAAAGGTCCTATATGCAGAAACTTCCTGGAGAGGTTTGAGAGATCATAATTATTTGCTCAGTCAAAGCCTGGAATTGGTAGAATCCCAAAACAGTGAATCAGAAAGACTTCTAAAAGTGAAATCAGGTTGTAGTTCCCACACAGACAATTGAAAGAGAAAGCAGAAAAGAGGTATGCAGAAAATGCGTGATGTCAATAATGATAATATTGTTCTGAAAACCCTAATATGTTGAGGGCCAAAGGAATATAATTTTTTCTGGTTGCCCTATACTTAATATACATTTGAAATGTGTTTTTTATTTCTTTGACTGTAACCTGGATTGGAACCTGACCCTGTACCATATGGTTGAAAGCAGCTTGTCTCTGCTTATTCTGTGGTTCTGAATCACAATTTGTTAAGTCTGTGAAGAGTCTTGTTGACTTTGTGTACTTTGGATCGTGACCTACAGCCCAATGGCTGGCTGTGCAGGATTAAGCATTTTTTTCTTACTTCTTAATGTATTCTGAAAGACCACTAACTTACAAAAAGTAAAGTGTAAACTAGACTTTTGCAAGACTGCATAGACTCTCAGCAAATTATGGAAATACATAGTCTTTGTATAAAGTGTGATTTTCATTCTAATAATTCTATTGTCACTGTGATTACTGTATCTGAAGAAGCAATTATCAAGGTTCAAAACAAAAGGACACTGCAGTCCTGCCATAGAATTGTGTGCATTTGAAGATTGTGGTTAAGATTTTTGCTTTTCCGAGTCCAGTTTTTGGTACATTAGTTGTTAAGCCTATTTAACCACTGTGTTACCCTAAGGCAGTAAACCTTAGCAAAAAACCGACCAAGTAGACTAGTGAACAGATTCAAGTTTTATGGTTTATGCTTGAGTGCAATGTGTCTGTCAGCTCGTGTTGCTTAATTAACATCAGTAATTATGCTTATAATGTCTTGTAGTCTGCCAGTCCTAATTTGCTAATTTTCTGTTCATTTTGATACTTAGAGCACAGCATATGTTTCGCCAAGCAATGCGTACGCCGTTCATTTGGTTTCACGTGGTCCCCGCAGCAAATAAAGAGCAGTATGAACAGTTGTCCCAAAGCGAGAAGAACACGTACTACTCCAGCCGGTTCAGCCCCGATTCCCAGTATGCTGACGGGAAAAGTATTAACAATTCTGGACTTCACACGTTACAAAGAATGTCACGAGCGGGTAACCCGTCTGATCAGACAGACTCCTACTCGCAGCTACCTCATAGTGTGAATTCATCAGGGAAACCACCCTCGGGCCTGGTACCATCACCTCAGAAAGTTCTCACCTCCACTGCAAACAGTGGGTATAACACCAAAAAGATAGGGAAGAGGCTCAGTATACAGCTGAGAAAAGGTAAGGCAGCAGCGTGCTCCTTATATACCATGAGGTATGTGTGCGTAGCGTTATGTACGTGTGTCCAGTGCCATTGGATAGGGCAGGCCAGCTTGCAAAAGCACAGGGGAAGTGATGGATAGATTTTTGAAGCCAAGTGGCTGAGTTGTCCCTGACAGCACGCCCAGGAGTCCAGCCGTGCATTCACATTGTGCAGCGTGTTTGCAAAAGGCCATTTTGAAGAGTGCTTTAACATTGTTTTCTGTCTCTCAACTAATAAAAAAGTGCAGTAAGTGCTACAAATTCTGTTGGCCAAGACCCGGGGAGTGGTGAACTATTTCATTAATAAAAGTAAATAAATCAAAATGGCCCATGTTCTGTACTTTACAGATATCGTGACTTTTCAAATTGAATAACTGTGGTTTTGCCGTTGGATTTTAAGTGTGTGTTGAATCCAGTTGGTAAATTGGACTTTCTAATTTCCAGCTAAAGCTTTTTTTATTCCACAGGGATGTGGAAGTCTTTGTTTAAACAGTTGAGATGTAATGTGATATTTCCTATCTTAGGCCTTACGCTAATGTAGTTTGAATGGGGGCGAGAGACTATTTAAAGGCAGAGGAGAAAGCGGTGCGTGCTTATCTCAACATCTGTATTATATGTGCACGTGTAGATGTACTGGTACATCTGTGGAATTTTTATGATGTGTTAAATGTCCTTAGTGAGAAAATTTGCTATTTTTCTGTAGTTACCATCTAGATGCTTTTAAGATAGTTTGAAGTATAATAAAATGACATGTAGATGCAAGTATTGCTTAGCTCTTGGGAAATGATTTTTTTAAAGGATTATACATGCTGTAAACTTTATGGTATTAAAATGAGCATGTTTAAGGTTAGATATAATTTCATCTCTAGGAGCAAGAGTAGGGCTTATATTACACAGCAAAAAGTTTACCCATGTGACAGTATTCTCCATGAACTCAAAGTACGTTCCCCTTAGGATGTTGTATGTGCTTAGTGTTAATAATTTTTATTAATTAATCTTTTTATCGAAACATATCAAAGACAATGCATTGAATGGTAGAGATTTTACAGTTTCACAAGTACCAGGTTACTTGTCACATTATCATTGTGCTTTCCTTTGTATGAACTTCACATGAACCACCAGATTGCTTCTTTCTGGTTGCTGAATTTTAAGCTCTGCAAACTTGGATGACACAAGGTTGAGTTGACAGTTTGCTTCTGTTGTTGATGCTTCTTCAATAAATTCTTTAGGCCATCAGCTCGGGTCAGCCTGTTTGGAAAAACTTACTGTTACTGGCTGAGTAAGGAGTCACTGTGCGTACAAATACGCTCTCAGTCACTACAGTGATTTTTACCTATTTTTTTGTGTCTCCAGAAGCTTGTAGAAATATCACTTGGGCAATACATGAAAGAGTTCTTAGCCAGGAGTGGAGATATATATTTCATATAATTTAAAAACACCAACAAATGAATACGGAATATGGAAATACGATTTTTGCATGAAACAAATGTGGCGTTATAGCTGCTTGTAAGATAGGAGAATATAATTTTGATGTATTATGGATTCTTTGGCTGTGATGTGAAGTTACATTTTGGTCCTCTTGCACTGGATACTGTTTCATAAATACTCTCCCCACTTCTATAATGTAATTTATCCTTGCTGGCACCAATATATTAGATGGTTTTGGAAGAAGGTGCTTGCTACCTGTTGATGGAAAGTGATCTGTAGGATACTTTAACATGTAGTTCACACCAGAGAAGTTTGGTGTCTCTTACACTAGTATAAGCTTTGAAATCCATATCTAGAATATCTTTCAAAAGTTTAGAGGGGATATTTGTTTCTAACAGTTTGCTTATATGAGAATACTACTTATGCAGAAATGGCACCTAGCTCAGATTATAGACAGACAGAGAGAAACTATTGAGTGTACTGTATTTCATGCATGATGATATTTAAAAAAACGTGTAAGGAGGGATACCTTTTTATCGTTGCTGTCTTTCATTTGTTAATATCCACTGTGGAAAGAGGCATGTCCTCCCATTCTGCCTTCCATTTGATCACTCTGAGAACATACGTGTGGAGCAACAAATTAAGCAAAACACTTAAGGATGCCCCCAAGTAGTTTGTTATAAATATGAGTGCAATAGGGATGTTGATTGTCTTTGATTATTTCTAATGAAGGATGTGGTAATAATACAGGCTTTATAGATATTTAACAAATGTGCTTTCTTTGTAGCTAACAGACAGCAGTTGTTTCACCAATTACCATCATTAGATTAAAAACTCCTTGTGGGGTGCATTAAGGCATACAAGCGTGTAAGGCTTCATCTTTAAATTCACTTTCGATTTAACCTGTGCATTCTGGTTAATGATGTAGTATATGAGAATCGACTCTTTTTCAATACAGACAGTCCTTCTTTATTACAGCTGTGTTTCTATATATTGCATGAGCTTTGTTATATAAAATGACATGGTAAGATAACCCTACAGTACGTGCTTCTGTAATTATGATTTCTTAATATTTATGGCTGTTTTGGCATTTTAAAATAACCTGAACTTTCATAGGATTTAGCTGTTTAATAAAGTCAGAAGAGAAGGTCAGTCATATGTTTCAGTCAATGCAGAATGTTTGTTGGCTTTTCTAAATGAAAATGGATATCTGTTTATCTTTCCTTAAAGGTCAGGGCCTGAACTTTTAGCATATAGATGTAGGGGTTATTGCTGATATTCTAATGCCATTAAGGCTGTATAATAGTCTAGCTTAATAGCTCACACAAATTAAGATAGTACAAGAGATGACAGTGAGCCTGTGTTTATATATATTTTGGTGTAAGCTGATACACAGTAAGTATAAATAAATAAAAATAGTTCTTTACAGCTAATATATAGAGAAAATAAGACCACTGGTATAACACCCAGAGTGTTAGGATAAATTTTGACCTCCTATATACCAGGACAATTCCAGAGTGTTTTTTCTTTGGCTGCAAGGGTTCAAGCCAATGCAATTGAGAGAAATTTACCCCAGCACTTATAAATAATAAATAACCAATTATAAGAAATGATTCTAAGGCTTAGTCATTGAGCACTGAGCAACTCGCAGCATTTAGCCTGATACTGACTAAAGCATTCAAAAGACTGCTTTTCAATTGGACATTGTATTCATATATTCATATATATTGGTATTGACATCACTGTACTAAGACAAGCCTGAAGTACTCAGTCTTTAAATTAGCTTCATTTTATTTGATTGCCCTTAAGTATAATACTCATTCCATTGGATCATTTCTATCTAAAACTACATATTTGTCTAGCTAAATTAAATATATAATTCTTGAGGTAAAACGTCAAAACTGAGCTCTTCTTTTTTAAGTTGGTCCTAGTTCCACCAAATATTTTGCTATTTTTTGTCTGAAGTATTCAGTGCATCAGGACTTCAGTCCACATCTCCCTGCTTCCAGAGAGCGACTTAACTACTGGCCATGGGAGTTGCGATCATCTCTTCCTTTTTGTCCCAGAGAATATTTCTCTCTTGCAAAATAGTACAGGTTCAAGAGAAAGAAATGAGTGACACAACTGCAGGATACCTTGCAGCAGGAAAGCTGTAGAAATCACCAGGTCTATCACAGAAAGGGCATAGCAGCCGTGTCCTCGGAGATGGTGAGTCCCGAGAGGAAGGAGGCACCTTTGTGCAATGCAACAGAGAAAAATGGTTAAATTGTAGATGTGAGGAGGATTATGAGACTCTTTGCTCTTCAGAGTTTCTTGTTGGATTCCTGTTTGGCTTGTTGGCCTTTCTGTGGTTAATAAGGCTCTGTCTTACATACAGAGCCGAGCTTAAACACTGCAAGTCCCACCAGGTGACTGGGCACTCAGTGTTACGGGGCGGTGACGCTCAACCCTGCCACATCCAAGTTCCTTCCTGCAAGAAGTCATTAGAGATGCAAATAAGATGCCACGGATAGTTTAGGAGTATGCCCATTTAAAATGGCATCATATTTACTATGGAGTAAAGCATGTATATGGACGATTACTTGTTTTACTTGGGTTTATATAACAGACCGTACAAGACAGGACCCTGAACTTGTCTGTAAGATATCCTGCATCATGTATCTGAAGTGTACAGATTTACATACATTTTTCATCATACTCTTCTGTTTTCCCAGACAGTTTCTTGAGCCAGACTTTGAACTGACATTTTAAATTTTTATTTAAAATTTCTTTTGAAGTGATATGTTCTCTTAGACTGATTTTAGGATTCCTGTTCAGATGCAGTATGGGTGTTCGTCACTTTTGAAACGAAGCATGTAGATTCCTAAATTACTGAAGTGACCTTGAGAAATGAGATTCAAAAGTGGAGCAAATCATTTTGGGCATTATTAGCCACCGAAGAAACATAAACTGCATCAAGTTTCATCTTTCCATTTTTTAAAAACACTTCTGATCACTATTTATTAGCAGGCTGTAGCAAAAAGGAAAGAATGTTTCTATTAGGTTGATCAAAGATTTTCTTGAGAGGTCTGAGCTTTGCTTGGAGAAAAAAAGTTGTTCCAAATCACTCGACTGTACAAAAATGGGCACACAATTAATTTGTCTTGATTGTGCACGTGGCTGCAAAATTTTTACCGACAGCTGAGCAGTCAGCTTTCTACGCAGTCATGTGCACGTACAATTACCCTGACTACACATACACAAATTCTGAAAATACGGGGCTTAAACTAGAAGCAGTAAAAGAACTTTTCGGGAAGTATATAAAATGGTCTTGGTTACTTTAGTGGAGCCCCTGACAATAAGGAAAGCATATTTGCTGTTCAGCTCTTGCATGAGTCCAGTCCTTAATAAAAACTGCTTTCTAGCATAAAACAGTAGGATAATTATTTCAGCAATCATCCATCCGTACATGGATCTCAAGAAAGAGTCTACTGTGAAAAAGCAGGAACTTGAAATGCTTGGAAGGAGAGTGTCTGCTCTGATTATTGTCAGGCGTTTGGCCCTTCTGCTTAGTTTTATTGTACTGTTATCTCACTCCTTATTCTGAATCATTTTATAATCTCATACTTGCATTAAGTGGGGATGCTTTATTTTGTAATTTTTGTGAATTAGTGTCACAAACTGTTTATATGTGTAACCAACCTCCCTTATTGTTTTAGGAAAGGGAGCGTGTGTTCTTTGTCTTCCATGAAGAATCTGTGCTTTTCCTTAACAATCCTTTATTCCATCTGAGGACTGTTCACCCACATGGATTTTCCATATTTAGGTTGTTCTGAAATGTTCTCTGCCTCTCTTGCATAAGTACTAACAAATGTGGTGCCCAATTGTCTGGTTATCAAACATTTTCCATTGTTTTAGAAGGGAATTTGTTGTTTTTTTTTTTTTTTTTTAATTTAGGGAGATCTGTACTGAAGTACCTGAGAACTCATCTGCATTTTCTTAAATTAGAGGAGAAAAAAGAGCATGATTTACTTCTAGCTCTGCTTGCAGTCCTGAAAGGGAAGATAACTGTAAGAGAAGTATCATAAGAAGTTGACAGTGTAGGTCCTTCAGATGTCCTTTATTGGGTCTCTGAACTAATGTCCTTTTGAGGGACATAAAAGTACTGGAAGCAGTGCAGAGGTGATGCTTACTTTTTGTCTCGTGTTCTGGCAGTGTTTCTACTCAGCAGCACATTTTGCTGCTGAGAATTTAGACCTGCAGTTGATGCTGGATGAGGAGCACACAATTTTTCATGCAGAGGAACCTTAGAAAGACAGAAATGTTATGCCAGACACACGCTTTCCACAGTCAAGAAGATAATCCCAGCATTAGTGAGAAATTAAACACTTCTTCACTGGGAGATGACGGAAAACCTAGCCACCTCTAGTAAGATTTAATAGTATTTTTAGCATCCCATCAGTTTATGATCAGGCTGATTCTAAATAAGATGATGATGATGTTCATTTTGAATATGTATTTAATTAACTTCCTTCAAAGTCTTTTGCCCCCGTCTTAATGCTACTAGAACCAATTTCCTCCAAAACAGCAACTGAAGCATCAAATCTGCCCCTCTTCTGTTTGTACAACATAGTTTTTTTACTATTGTAACTGCTCTTTTTAGTCACCTACTTTGTCTTCAGCTCAGAGCTGGCTGAGCTCTCGAGGGTAATGCGACCTTAGAAGGCGTGTTCAGCATCACATTCAAGAGAAAAGGGGAGCTCTAACTTGTCGAGAGCGCTGCTGATTTATCAAAGAAGCCTAAGAATTTAAATTACACAAATTAGTGGGTAATTTTTAAATGTTATTATCACTTGGTGTAATTTGATCGTTGTCAGAGATGACAGCTATAGAGGGAGGAAGATGTTTTCTACCCTCTTTCTTTTTAAAATCTGTAAAAGATTAAGTTGTACATAGCTCAAATAATCTAGACCTTGCAAAGTAAAGCTCCTAGCTTTGAGCAGGATGACTCCCGTGTTTTCAAAAACATGGAAATTCCTTCTATTTTCTATTCTTGTTCTGGTTCTGCCTCTATGTGTGTCCATTTTCTCCCATATTATTAGTATAAATCAGAGGTATCAGAGGCGCCTGCAGTATGTTTGCACAGTTCCCTCATTATTATAATGCAGTTTTACACCCTGAGAACTGAAAACATTTTAGCAGCAGGGAGGTATTAAGACGTTACGTCATTTCTATCAACAGGACAACTGAAATGCGTGGGGTAGAGATAACTGAATCAGTTATGTGTATAAAAAGAAAAAAAAAAAGCTTAAAATCAATCCAGTCACAGAAGTCATATTTATTTTTGGCCTTGGTCGAATGTATCCATTTATTTCCAAATTTTATGAACTTCTAATTTATAGACAGTAAGCATAGGAGTTTAAGAAGCTGTGTTATACAGCTAAGGGCAGCTCTGGTGCACAAAGAGTAAAATGAAGCAGTGAAAAAGTAAGAGGAAAATGACACCCGAAAGCTGCCTCATGCAAAGCTGTACAGAGCAGCAGAGCAAAGTGTAGCCCAGTTGAGGCCCCCTCTTTCCACAGAAACAATAATTAGAATTTTCTTCTGCTAATATCTGGGCTCAGTGTGGATTTGTGGCTTTCTGTTGGCTTTGGTAAAGGCTTTCTGGAGAGTTGACAGCAGAAAATGCCACAGTCCAAATTTATATCCTGTGTGCATTTGTAATGTGAACATTTCAACTTCTGTTTTTTCCACGGGGGTTTAAAGTGGAGAGTGTGAACCAGACATCTGTAATGATGCCGTAATCACGCTATGGGGATTAAGCTTATTAATAATGAAATATTGTCCTGGGCATGCAGTCATGTTCTGATATTGCTTTAGAAATTTTAGCAGACAAAACCTGCACTCAAAGAGCAGTATTCAACACAGATCCTTAAAATAAGAAAAAGATAAATTCCATAAAAAGCTGAGATGTGCCTTATAAAAGCCTTGCACCTATACAGATCATCTTCATATGTTGCAAGGAGTTAGAGCTCTATGAACATTTGAAGCGTCATTAAAATTGTGAGGTTCCCCAAAGTAAAATATGGATGTTATGAGATCTAATATTTTTTTCATCTCTGTGTAATAGCACTGATAAATTTTATATCAGCCTGAAAGTGGATGAAGACTTTCAAATTCAAATGTCAGTTTTTCAGCTCGCTTGAATGCTGCAGACATAAAGCAGGGAGGTTGTCTCATGATAGTCAGCCTAGAGGAATTGATCCAAATTTCCTGAACAGTTCGAGCTGCATGCACTTGCTGTGGATACATGAGGACTTGCATACTTTCAAGATGAAGACTTTAAAAGGTTATATCCCTCCCAGCCCTGTCACCTGTCACCTGTGTCAGCTTACTTCTTAACATGATTACCATCTTGATAATAAAATACATTGTACTAAATTTTAATCAAATGTAATTGTGCATATTTCAGAAATCTGCATGTAAACTAATGTTGACTCTATTGGACTCCTGCTTCCTTTTCACGTGTGTGACTGTTAACCTGCTCAGTAAAAAAGCAGATTTAGCAAATGAACGCGGGGAACAGTAAGAGAGAAATTAATTCAGGCTTTAACCTCAAATGGTTATATAGTTGTGGGTCTTTCACACAGGTTGGGTTCAGCTTCCCAGGGCGCAAAGCTGAGGACTGTTGCATAAAAGTTCGGCTTCTGTTCCCGTGATTTTATGCAAAGGGGCGTGTTGTGCAGCCTTTAGGGACCATACCTGACATTGCTGAGTCCTAACTGCAGGCTGTCTTAGTAGGTCAGATTAAATGTAGGTTGGGCATGCGTATGCCTCGCTAGTGAACTTGAACTGTAGACATATCTTGACAACTTCTGAGATGTTTCAAATGGAAGTTGTAGATGCTGACACTGTCAGGGACGCGCTCCGCTGAACGGCCGTCTGCAGTCCATGCTGGGTTAAGTGTCCTGAATAGACTTGATGCGCAGTGTGTGTGGGGGGTGTTTCAGTGCAGAGTTTCAAAGGTTGTTGATAGCACTGGACAGCTTGCATCAAAGAGAGGATCACAAATGAGCTTTTTGCATAGCAGGAAAGGCTTCTGTTTGTCCTCTCTGCTTGTGAATCCTGAGCTGCTGGGGTCCTAAGGTACACTTCAGTAACCAGTTGTGCGCATAATTTCTCTGAAATACGAGCAAGCCTCATTTGCCATATTGACTGGACCCCCTCTCTGGATTTCTCCAGGTCATCTTAAACATCTCTGTTTTGCTTCAGTCAGTCTTAGCCAAGTGTAGTCAGTCACCTGGACGGACAGCAGGACCTCAGAAGTGGCAGCCTGGCTCTGCTCCCTGCCTGCGCGGCAGAAGGTGGGGTGGAACCCAGCGAGAGCCAGGGTGAAGCCCCGGGGCAGAGGAGCTGTTGACAGAAAACAGCCCAAGGTCCCTCGGAGCAGAAGAAATGAGGCCACTGAGCTCTGGTTCTGTCTGTCAGCTGCCGGTGTCCATAAGTGAGCTGACAAAACCCCGTGGCCAGCAGCGTCGGCTGACTGACACTGCTGAAAGAGTCGCAAAAGAGAAAGAAAGGATCATTGACGAGATCCAGATTGACAAGGGGGAAGGCAGTGATAGGGTATCAGATATGCTTTGTTCTGATTCCTTGTCACTCAGCTCATCTGAAATAGAAAGTTGGAAATATGGCAATGACTTGGAAATCATCAGAACAGCAAGTTGCGAGGAGGGCCTGCTGAGCCACCTGTGCCAAGACTCAGTGCTTCAGCTAGAGCCTTCCTAGATATGCATTTTTTTTTCTTTTTTTGCCATGCAGTATTTCTTACATCTTATATATGTATTTTCATGGGTTGTATCAGTGACGTGTACATATATTCTGCTGAGTAAAAATAATACATAATATAAAATGTGCATTTTAACAACTAATATTCTACATTCTTTATGCAGGTACAGAAGGCTTGGGATTTAGCATTACATCAAGAGATGTCCCAATTGGTGGCTCTGCTCCAATTTATGTGAAAAACATCCTTCCGAGAGGTGCAGCTATTCAAGATGGGAGACTAAAAGCTGGAGACCGATTAATTGAGGTGATGAAGTGTTACATGTTGTTTGTCTGTGTTTTGGCATGAGCCCATGCACTAGTTCACTTCTGAAACCTCTTAGTAGTTTATGTTATAGGAAGATGTTTCCCTCCCCCCCCCGCCTTTTTCCTTTTTTTTTTTTTTTTTTTTTTTTTTTTTGCTTTGTCTTTTTTAGGTAACAGATCAAGAGCTGTGCATTTTCAGTACATAATTGTTTTAAGAGCTGGACCCAGACATACTGTGAAACCATGAGTTTACGTGTCCTCATGTGAATGTAGTGCCATAGTCTTGCATTGCTGTTTAGGAATAAGTTGAAGCAAAGTAATTGTTACCTAATAAGAGGCACTAAATCAGCATGGAGTGACAGACCAGAAATTATTGGAGGTGTTGCCAAGTATGGAAGACAAAACCTTGAAAAGGTTTAGTGAATTAACTTAAAGGCACAATATAAGAGGAGGGCAGTGCTACAGAGAATCAAGGCCACTTCCCTCCTGAAGGGAGGATGTCCTCAAGGGAATTAAATTGCTCTTAGATAGGTGCACAGCAGAAATCTTCCTGCAAATCCAGCTGGAGTGATACAAGATGTTACCACCCGCAGCTCTTCATTACTGTCCCTAAGCCAAATGACACTGGAGGTACAGCTGAGACTGTCACTGCCTCTCAGTGCCCTAACTTCATTTTACAGCAAAATTGGCAAAGTCAGCTCGAATTGTTGCTGGAGGATAGCCCTCTGTAATTACTGTAATTCAAGGTAACCCAGATGACTTGGGTAGAAGGGGACTGAGAAGCATTTAAGACGACAGTTATGGCATCTCAACTGCGTGAGCTGTGGTCTCTTACGGGGGAAAGGAAGAAGATGGTTTGCTGACTTCTTCTGAGCACCATGCTCTCTTGCTTACCACTGTTAGCTGATCTGCCTTACATTTCCAAAATGTTTCTGAACGGGCAACCCTGAGAATACCCTGTCTTTCTCTGGCTTCTACCTTACTCAAGTTAGCTCATAGAGTGGGAAATTTATCTATATGTATTCCATAGCTGTCTGTACTGGTAAGTGGTATGCGGAGGCCAAGGGGTTGGACTGCTTAACAAAGGCAAAATAAAGAGTAACTGCTGCAAAGTTATTTGGGGGTCGGGAGGGGATTATTTTCTACTTTTGACACTATTTATTGTGCAAGATTGTCGTGGTTTAACACCAGTTGGCAACTAAGCAGCACACAGCTGCTCGCTCACCCTTCCCCCACCCCCTGGTGGGATGGGGCAGAGAATCGGGGAAAAAAAAGTAAAACCTGTGGGTTGAGATAAAGAGAGTTTAATAAGACAGCAGAGGAAGAGAGAATAACAATAACAATAACAATAATAATAATAATAATAATAATAATAGAATATACAATACAAGTGATGCACAATGCAGTTGCTCACCACCCGCTGACCGATGCCCAGCCTGTCCCTGAGCAGCAATCCCTGCCCCCCAGCCAGCTCCCCCAGTTTATATAGTGAGCATGACATCACATGGTATGGAATCGCCCTTTGGCCAGTTTGGGTCACCTGTCCTGGCTGTGCCCCCTCCCAGCTTCTTGTGCACCCGGCAGAGCAGGGGAAGCTGACAAGTCCTTGACTAGTATAAACACTGTTTAGCAACAACTAAAACATCAGTTCACAACATTATTGTCATACTAAATCCAAAACACAGCACTATACCAGCTACTAGGAAGAAAATTTACTCTATCCCAGCCGAAACAAGGACAAAGATATATTTGGAAGATACGTATAACACCAAGGCATGTGGAAACGGGACCAGTTTTGGATCACACATTGATTGGATTGATTTGATTATGATTTGATTGATTGGATTGATTTGATTGATTTGATTGATTATGGATGTCTACTGTTTTTTCTGTTTTGGAATCTTATCGATTTCTAATATTTCCTTTGTCACAGGTAAATGGAGTTGATTTAACAGGAAAAACTCAAGAAGAAGTTGTGTCCTTGCTGCGAAGCACCAAGATGGGAGGGACCGTCGGCCTTCTGATTTTTCGACAGGAAGAAACATTCCATCCAAGGGAACTGGTGCGTAAAATAGAGAGCAGCTAAGAGATTTAGATGAGTATGAGCAAATGATTTGATCTTGTCACCTGCTAGTAAACATGCGTGGCCAGCACTGAATATAAGAAAAAAACCCCAGTTATTTTGCTTTATTTAGAACATTTTACATGAATGTTTTTTATTATCTTTGAGATCTGCTGTTGGAATTAAATATTTGTTAATAATGTATAAGTGAGAGTTTTATTTTGAGTGAAAATGTTTATTATAGAAGAAGCTATTGGATGGACTTTATTTGGATGCATGCAGACAAGTAGATTATTTCATCTCTTTCATATGGACAAATCTATGTTTGAAAGCCTGCCATTTGTCCCACTACCTGCTCACTAAAATATTTTAGAGGACATAATATTATGCCAAAACAGGATATGTAAATACCTTTCTATCAAAAAGTGGAATATATAAGAAATAGTAGCCTTTTTTGAATATAAATGCAATCTCTGTGGAATGGAAACCTTGCAGTTATTAATCTAGCAGGGTAATTCAGAAAATGTTTCTGAGGAATTTACATGAAATGGAAATGAAATGATGTTTCATACTGTACCTGCTCCACTTGCATAGTGTATACAGATATTTCTCTGATAATTATACAAGATAATTTCTGTTATGAAAAGGTAGACTGTGAAGGCAGCAGTCTTACTTTGTTCTGTATTCAATTAAACTGCTGAAGTTATTTATTATTTGTATTATCATAGCTATATATAGCTCTAAAAATAACTTATTTGGCTGCATTATCATGAGAAGATAGACAAAAATAAGTGACATTTAGTATGATGCATAGATTGCTTCATTTTTCTATTGGATTTGTGTTATTTGGAATGCAAAGAGAATGAGTTTTTGTTTGGCCATTTCAAGACTTTTAATGTTAGCCTTTTACTTTTCAAAACCACAATTAAACCTAGGAAGTCAAAGTGGCAGGGAAGGCTGCAAATGAACCACACTTTTACCTTAATATTCTTGGAACATGACTTCAGGTACTGAAGTGAAAGTTGTCATAAAATGAAGAGAAATCAACAATTTGAAATCATGTTATGCCCTACCTTATTGCTGGAACTGTGAAAGCAACCTGTTTATAAGTTCCTATGATGTAATTTTCACAGCATTGCTATCTTACATAAAGGTGAATGAAAATGCTTTTAAAGTTTTCTAAATAAACTTAGAAGTAAGAAAATGTCTTAATGTGTATATTATTTCTGTATTAAAATGAGGAAATTATAATGCATAATTTAACACAGTATTTTGTTTAAATAATTGTAAACAGAGATATGATGTGAGTATGGTAGAGATTTAACCATAGTAATACTTGTTTTAGTTTTAAAAATAACAGCAAAGCAGCCCCTTTAAATGAGTTCAACCTCAGTAGCCTCCCTGCCGCTGCTCAGGCGGTACTCTCAGCTATTTTGGCAAGCATCAGCATAGGAAAGCCAGAGCTCATCGTGGCTGTGTCAGGTAGTAGGTGGGCTCTGCGCTATGTAGTCAGAGAGATCGGAACTGGTGTACGTTTCTGCAGCTCCAGTTGAACAAATTATATTGTGAGGATCTGACAGTACGTGTGTGTGATGATCCTCTGTAGCGTAAGGATTTGTTTGTTTGCATTTTGACATGAAGAAATGTTAGGTGTGCTCTGCTGACGGCTGTCAAAGAGCAGGAGCAGAATTGCTGGGGAAGGTGTTGAACTAAAACCCATCATAAGGGCTGCTCGTTCTTTTCTGGTAAGAAATAATCTTAAAAGAAAAAAAAAAAAGTCTTTTTGACCAGCTCCTCTTGTTGTCTTTTACTAGCTTTATGTACAAAAAAAAAAAAAAAATTAATATTGAAGGAGGGAGGGGAATGATCTGAAATCATGTCAGGTCATCTTTTTCACATGCAAACCTTCTTTGGCCACTTAGGGACAATTTGTCTTTGCATCCTTCCCCTATTTCTGTCATATTTTCTCATTTGTATGTTTTAAATATTAACTGAATGAGACGTGTCTCAGAAACGGTATGCATGAAATCATGCTATTTGATATTATCCATCTCATAAAGTGCAGGACTTGCTGTTGCTTGCTGAAAAGCACTCAGTATTGAAACCATTTTATATTTGCCAACATTTATACAGATAGTAATCCCAATAAAAGAGGTGTTTGGATTTTATGTTTTGGGTTATGGCTTGTTGAATGACTTTTGAAAAGTTACTTATCCTTGGGTTTCTTTATAAGTGAAATGAAGATAATAAACTTTCAGGAGAGTTGTGGAGTTTAATGTCTTTGATGTATGTTGCCATTATTGTCTGGAAGGGACCTACGAAAATGTGTAGCCGTATCTAAAACTTACAGGAATGTTAAGTTGAGCCCGTATAGGTTAGTAGGGGATCTTTGTAGTTTGTGTTGTCAGGTTAGGGGGTGTGTGTGTGATGGATAACCATCATCCAGTGCAGCAGCTTCTATACAAATCATGGTAAAAATGAGTAAAACGTGGATGCAGGGATAAAATCAAATTGGTAGGAGTCAACTTTAACCAGTGAGATCTCAAAGAATGATTATGCTTCTCCAGAATACCAGGCATTTTATTGCTTCCAGAGTTAACCTAATGCCAGATAGGTAATACATTAGGGCTTGTCTGCATCGGTGTGAGGCAGATTGTCTCTTAAAAAATCTTCCCTCCCTGCCCTCTTCCTTTGTGAAAGGAAGGAGGGAGGATTACTCTGGTTAAGTAGAGCTCCTGTTGTACAGTAGTTACCTCGCATAACCAAACATAACTTGCTGGGAAGGATTTTCTTAGAGCCTGGTACTGACTATGTATGTGAATCCACTGAAGGATTGACTTGGGTTATTTAGCTTTTGAGCTGAATTCTCAGTATCGGCAGAGACTGGCTGGCAGAGTTAGTCTCCTGTACCCTACAAGTTAATACGCCCATTGGTACATGTAGGTCCTTTACATGTTCCTGGTAGTTGGCTCCTTCATCTTTTTTTCTTATTGGTTGTTAGCTGTAGGTTAAAGCTAACTGGATGTTTTTGTTACTACTTGACTACCACATTTTTGTGCTTAATCATTTGAATCTCCTGCAAAACAGCCCAAAGCAAAAAGTCCAGTAAACCCTAGCGTTTCATTTTGGCCCAGCTGAGTGGAAAGAAATAGCTTGTTAGCCTGAAGGCCATCATCCAGCCAGCAGCAAGGTGGCTCCTGGGTGCTCAAAGGTGTTTTAATATGGGTGGACATGGGCTTGGAAGAGCAATAGTTCCTTACATGTGTTTGCAGGATTGGTTGGGGGATGCAGAAAGGTTTTCCAATGATGTATGTTTGCCTTATGTGCCCTGAGACACAAGTGAGGAATGCAAGCTATAGGAGGGTCCCATCTGTGGTGGACTGAAAGCACCCTCCTGTCCTGGGATATCCTGTGCTGTAGTTCTGGTGCATCCGAACACACCCAAAAGGGGAGTCCCTTGTTAAAATGAGAATGGATGTTTTAAAAAATAGGTACTTGTTTAAAATATTTGGAAGGGTTCATCTGGACTGCTGAGGTCATTCTTTGAAGCCTTCAAAGCAGAAGGGAAAGGCCAGGGGAGAACATCCCTGACAAGAACGTTCCACCAGCCAGAAAATGGTGCAAGCAGCTGTGATCCTTACTCGGCCAGATAGGCACCTCCCTCGTAGCCAGATACAGTCAGGTGTGCTGGCCTAAGATCGCTGGAGGTTATTTTTGTTCACCTCTCATTAGTGCTTGTTTTGACAAATTTGAATCAGGGAGTGTGATGGACACCCTTCATTTTTCCATTACCACTTCACATCAGAATTAGAGCTCTTTGTTTATCCCCCTGCTGATAGATAGTATATGTCGTATGTAGTCGTGTTCTTATTTATTTTTTTTACTTCCTTTAGAATGCAGAACAAAGCCAGTCACAAATTCCAAAGGAAACGGTAAGAGCTTTGTCTTTTCCATACTGGAAGACTCCCAAATGTTTTAAAATTGATATGGCACTTCTCCATCAAAGTTTCACAGATCCTCCTTTCACCTTACATACTGTAGATGGCTCTCTCTAGCTTTACATTTTAAATGTGTTTTTTAATGTAATTTCAAATACTGTTTGAATATTATATACAATTCAATTATTATGTACATTCAACTGCTATTTGAAATTACATCTTTTATACACAGCCAAAGGCCTAAAGTTGGAATGGTAAGAGTAAACTGTTAGTCTGGGTTACTTGTCGAAACTAATTGTTTAAATTGTGATTATATGAATGATACCTGAGATACAAACACAGAAGTTAGGCAGTTTGGATTTAAGTCTCAGTTATATCCTCATAGCAAACCACTGTTTGTTAGTTATTAAGAATTTATAAGGAAGTAGTTTGAAGTTTAACCCTTTGAAGGCTGTAATGGGTTTGTGTGTGATGTGTCAGTGAGGCTGTATGTTGAGGTTGGATACTGTTTACATACCTCATTTTAGTCAGTGGAACAGGATCATACTAATACATGTAAAAAGTTTTTCTAAAAGAAAAGGTTCATTTTATGAAATATTAACAGAGGAGACAACAATAATATATTACCCTAAAGGTATACTGTATCTTAGTTAAAACATACTTCAAGAAACTCCATTCAATTAAGTACCTAGTTAAAAATTAAACAATAAATTAGATTATGGAGAAATTAAGAGGATTCATGCTGGGATTTGAAGTTAGTTAGGCTGCTGAAAAACAGAAAAAACTTGTCTAGGTGATTCAGAATGCCTTACCAGCAATGGTGAGATGGTGTCTGGGATAAAAAGCAAGTCAAGCCTAGGTAAAGAGATGTAAGAGCCATCTCAGTGAAATAGTCTAGGGTACATTGGTTGATACTATTAATGTTTCAGGCCAATGGAATGTAACTGCTAAAATGGGTGTTTGGGTTGAATGTGGCAATATTCACTTTTATCCCTCTGTCTTTTGATGTCCTTCTAGTCTGAAAGTCATCTGCATAAGGGCTCTGCAAAATTCTGGGTGTATCATTGTTTCAGATGTGCCTTACAGTATATTTTTAGTACATCTCATTAGTGCTTGTATGTTTTTATCTTCATAGTTTCTTACCATGTACTGCTGATACGTAAGGAGGTCAAAGATCAAAGCCCAGGACAGTATTTCTGCCTGTAATTGAATACAATTGAAAATAATTTGTGGGTGCAGCCTTATAAAAGTGTCCTGGCTTTAGGAGTTGAAATTCTGCCCCAAAACCTCATTAAGATTAGGCAGATTGCCTATAGGGTGTTTAGATGAGCAATTGCTTTATATATTGCAAAGTTAATATTTTGTACCAAATTCCATGGTGAAATCTTTTCTCTACGATTTTTCTGATCAACTTCCTGACTTCATCTAAGAAAAGACCAATAGAAAATAAGGATCTCTCATTTGTTATCTATAGATGTGAGCTAAAAATTGCTTGTTAACCAGGAGATTATGCAAGAGGGACAGGGAGTGTTTGAGTAGCTAGGCATTTCTGAAAAACCAGCCAGAAAGCCCTAGCAAGCCTTGGAAATAAGGAAGTGAATTGGGAAACGTGGAAATGTATTTGGTTAGCGAGGGAATGAAGCTACAAAGCTAGCCAATGCAAAAATGTTTTTTTGCGTAATGTCTCGGGTTTTTCGCTCATTATAGCGTGGGATTTTTTTGTTATTTATTTGGAGGCTCAGAGCAACAGTGATCAATAGTAGGAACAATAGGTGTTTTTAAATTTGCCTGCTCCAGGGTGGGAATAAAAAATGGACTAAACATGAAAGGTGCCAGTGGGCATTTGTAATGCACAATGCTTTTGCACTTAGCTTCCTTCTTCCAATCTACTTTGCTTTGGATAAGTGTGATACTCCAGTTCTACAGAACTATTTTTCCTCGGCTGCACATTAATAATACAGTCACACACTTTTTTTTTTAATTATTATTTTTGAAAGTATTTTTCATTGCTTTCCTTTATTCTCCTTGGTTCTGCCTCAATCCCTATTAATTCCTCCTCTGTCTACTTTCCAAATCTTTGAGATTTCTAGTCTTGCAATTTCTATTTCTGAGCCTGCCCTGATCTTTGTGCTGTTAGTTGCGAGGTTTTAGTCTCCAAGTGTCAAGGACTTGATAGTGGAAAACAAAGAAAAAAACAACAAAAAAAGCATGATGAAAGCAGTGAAGCTATAGAAGTGAGAGAGAGGTGAAACACAAGCCTATTTTAAATATAAAGGCAAAATGGTTGTGGAGGTTTTTTTGTTGTTATGTCTTTGTGGGGAAATAAAAGAAAAACACACCTTTGAAAT
Source organism: Nipponia nippon (assembly GCF_047370975.1). NCBI lineage: Eukaryota > Metazoa > Chordata > Aves > Pelecaniformes > Threskiornithidae > Nipponia > Nipponia nippon. Next base: position 152,202,560 of record NW_028262290.1, on the reverse strand, counting down.
TAAAAAAGAAAAAACCCTTGAAAATGGAAGGCCTGAAATAGAATTTATATGTAGACCCCAAAATATAAAGCCTAATTTATCAACACATTATTAACACTTGGGGGTTACATTCATGTAACTATTGCTTTGAAATGGTTTACACTAATATTGTGGTGCTTGGATGCAGTACGTAGAATCTTCATAGATATAATAAAAGAAAACCTTGAAAATTAGCTTTTTCTTAATTTATTTGTGGCCTGAAATCCTTGAGAGAGTTATTTCTTACTACCCATATAGGAAAGCATATGACTTCATATTTTGCACACCACCACAGAATACAGATTCTCATATTCTCATTCTTGAACTTCCATATGAGGAGTTTTTGTAACTTGCTAAACTCGCAGAATTTAAGCTTTGCTCTCCAGTTATCCATAAGAAATGCAAATTGCTAATGCAACTTCAGCTTCTATCCAGTAACTGTGCCCTGGTGAAAACAGTACTGCTGTTTTTACCTTCTGTTTTGCTGACGAACAGAACAGGCGCTCCGTTTACTCCTGAAGCAAGGAAATCTCCTGTTTCTCGGTTGAAAGATTGTTTCACCCAGCCTCGAGTTTGTACCATTTGTATAGCTGATGACAACATGGAACAGATGCACCTATTTCAAAACATGGTGATTATTTGGAATGTAGGAGATTGACCGTAATATGAAAACTAGTAATTTATCATTATTACATTTCTGTTTCTAAGCATAATTATCTTAATCTTGTTACAGAGCGTTGAAATGAACTGTTAATTATGCTATGTAAAACATCTGCCAATTAATTTTTCCTCATACTCTTTGAAAGTCAATAGTGTTTCAGTAATATTTTGCTTTTACAATTGTCATTCGCTGTTTGTTTTCGGAATTCAAACTGGCAAGTTAACTTTCATGTAAGCGTAATGCTAGAAAAATAATAATTATCATATATGTAAGTATTTTCTAGGGAGTGTTGTCTATTGGTAAAAAGAGATTCAAAGTTAGGAATCAGGATTTCATTTCATGATTGTTGCACCCAGCAGCATGGGAATGCTTCAGTTTTCTCTTCTCATTTGTTTTTCTGTCAAAGTCCTGTGAGTGAGCAGAATGTTACGAATTTTAGTGAGTGCAGGATTCGTAACAGTGACATAACAAGAGCGGTTGGTGTGTTGGAACGATATACAAATGTTTAGCAGCCCTGATAGAAATTGCAAATGGGAGTGCTTTTTATTTTCTTCTGAACTCAAACATCTGATACTCCTGTTATTATCTAAATTTCATTATCATCACCGTGTTCTTTCGGAATCCAAGGATAATGTCGTGGCTAGACCTATCAGCATTTTTTGGCTTCAGTTGCTGTTCTTGCCATAGACTTTTCTATGTCATCCTGAGTAAATTAGCTAGCTACACTTTATATGCAAAAATTCGTCACCTGTAGGAATGGGGTGATACCACTGTGGTCAGAGGCATTTTGTAAGAACTAATGCATAATTATTTTTGTATGCTTTTTGTTTGCAACTTTTCGTGTTCTGAATACGAGAGATATACTAGCAAATGCCTAGAAAGACATAATTTATATTGCTTAATGGATGGAAAATTCTTGGAGCTTAATCTTGGGGAAAAAAGCGCTGTCAGTGTTGAGCTTTAAGATGGTGGTGTCCTGAGTGCGTCTGTGTTTGTTTTTTACTTTTGGTGAAAAGCGGTTTGTGTTACTTCAAGATATGTAGTCACTGGGTATGTGTCCATAGCTGTTTCTCAAAAATGGTAAGTTAAGTTGCCACCACTTCATATTTCGCGCTTACATAGAACTTCAGCTTTTATGGCATCTTTGTACCATTCAGTTGATGCAACTCTTCCTTCACACAGAACCTTCTTTGGAGAACAGTTTAGAGCTTCATCAGCTTCCATTGTTGCAATAGGTGATCCAAATGTCTAAAAATTGAGTCAAGATCGTACGTTGACTAATATCAGCCTACACCAACAGCAGTGCTGATATCATTAGATACAGAATGACTTTCTCAAGAGAGGAGAGGTTTGGCTGATGATTAAGCTGATGCTGTTATTTCCTCCATGGTGTTTAGGAGTACTGCAAATAACTGGTGCTGATTATTTTTATACCTTTTTGTCTTTTAATGGTGTGAGGCACAAGGGTGATTACAATGTTTTAAAAGCCTTTTTTAGTGCTATTTTAAGTGGTTTCAGATTAGAGTTTTAATAAAGTTGTGGCATAAGAAACGGATCACTGGCCATTATTATACTATTTCCTACATACCGACCTTACGTTATTTTGGATAATAAGAGACAACTGTGTAAGGTGTTTGCAATTCAAACAACAGATACAGGGTGTGAGACTGAAAGGGGCCCCCAGGTCCTTTAGTTGGTCATCTGCTAGCACAGGCAGTAGGGTCATCAGGTTCTTTCAAACACTTGGCCTAATTTGGGTGAGTACAAAGTTCACATTGTTGCTTAAAATTCCTCTTTAAGCCTCTGAAAACTCATTGGTTGTGTGCAAAGCTTGTTTTATTGCACTGTTGGCTTTAGACTTTTGGTGTTGATTCTTCCTTGCTATTAAGTCCAGGGAGAATAGTGAGATGAAATAGTTTGCCACGGTTGCCTTGAAAGTCTGCAGCAGAAGTAGGAGTAAGGCACAGGTCAGTCCCAGTGCCCTGTACGGGCACTGCCTCATGTGGAATGTGTTGCTGTGGACTTCTACAAAGGCATTATATCCCTTTCAACTTTGTTTTTCTGTCTGGCTTTCCCAGACACTTTCTATCTGTTTCTTTAGTCTTTCAGGTCCTGTACATCCAATAGGCCAGTGAGAAGTACAAAGATTTTTAGGGAGCTGTGTCATTAGTGTGCTGGGCATTGAAGTTTTTCTTGAACAAGGGATAGTGCAGAGAGCTGTAGCTTTATAGGCTTCTTTGGCAGAGCAGGCACCTGCTGTGTATCTAATCCCTTGGTTTTCACTTCTCTAGGATAACCCTTGTGAAGAGATGGGGTTAGCATTACAATTGCCTATTTGTTTCAGAACGTATAGTAGGAGCACAAAGTTTGAGTAGGAACGACAGTTTGGAGCAGGGTATGTTGGCCTGAATAAAGTACAGTCATTATGGTGATGGACACAGACTAGGCCCTGTGTGAAGTTCTGAGATGCATAACCAACAAAATATTTTTAGCAGTCCGATCAGTTGATTTGAAATGTAGAATCTCAACTGCTTAAACCAGTTTCTACGACAGGCCAGATCAGAGTGTTAGCATTAGGGAGAATAATGTTAGCATAGACAAGCAATGGCCGCCTTATAGAGATGAATAACAAACATGTGGATGCACTTAAATATGGGCTTTTGCAAAGCTTTGATTTTCATACTAAATGAAAATCACATGCTAGAAGTTTTGAGCTTTGGAAAACATTTAATTTTTTCCTAAACCATTTTTTAATCCATCAAAAACATTAAACTGAAGACATTTTTGAATGTGGAACATGTTTTTTGATATTAAATTAAATCCTTAAAAGGGACATAACTGGAAATGTAACAGGCCTGTTTTGCAGTATTTTCATGAGCTAGCATTTCTGCATGTAAATATGTACCAAAGTTAATACACATAAAATATGCAAAAAACTTTTCCTTGATGGGGTTAAAATTAAAGCAGACCACATTTCCCATAAAATCTCAGAATTCAAATTTAGTTTTTGATATTTAGCAGCTGCTGTTTGATTTGAACAAGAGTGCAGTCTTTGCCAGATGTGACATATTAACTTAGCTAATATGAATAATGAGTCTCAGTGTATACGTGCAAATAAGATTCATTAGTGTTTATCTAACATATGGGAGATATTAAAATACTTAAACTAGGAAGAGTTAGAAAAAGAAAGCAAGCATAAGAATTGTAGTTGTTTAGTTGGCTTAAGCCCTATATCATTTTATAACTAGGTAAGGAGACACTTTAGGCCCTTATAACCTGAATACAACACATGATTGTTTGATTAAAAAAAAAAAAAAATAAAAAAAATAAAAGGCCTTGTATTTCAGGAGGAGACCGGGTTGGAGTGTGCGTCTCACTATTGGATCGGTAGGCAGGCTCTTCTCTACCAGAGGTCCAGTTTTAAATCTGAATGAGCTGCTGTAGTTATATTTATCTTTAATGCCTACCCACGGCAGGATGCATCAGCTCTCAGTTGTTCCTCCTCAGGAGAGGCCTCAACTGAAGTTGGAGAGGTGTGTTACAGGCCACCTACATTGCTCTGTTTTCAGTACCTCTAGCAGTAATACATCTGCATTTTTATAAGTACTAAACAACACCCCCACAAGACAGTTGTTGACCACAGATGCTGTTTTGCTTCCTTAGAGCTGCTCGATTTATGTGTTCTACATTTGTGTATGTGATGGCATATGATAACAGTGAGAGTCATCATCTTGTGGTGTACCTCAGTTTAGAAGGTGGCCTGATATGACAGCAGTGTCACCCACCTAACTTGAAGAACAAAACAATTTGAGTCATCTCTTATGTCGAGAATGTTTTTGCACAATAGCTAAGTGAAATCTCCTCTCTTGCATATATCTTGCATGTTTTAAAATAAGAATTTTATTTTGTTATATTAATTTATTTTGTTATGATAATACTGAGACAAATTTTATTGGAAATACAGGTTGCCCTCTAAGAGTGGGGATACAGAGCTTTATTAATTGCTTCTGTGAAAGAAAACAGGAGTGCACTAGATTTTTGCTGGGAGTCCCATGATTATAGGAGTTATGATTCCTTAGTATCATGAGTGCCTTGTGAGAAAGAATAACGAATTCTATATTAAAATCTTCTAAAGATTAAAAATATCCTGGAAAAGACTGTGGCGTTAGGTTGGAATTCCCCATTATTGGAACCAAATGACTAAACCTGGGAATTTGCAAATTCTAGTACTTTTACTTTGCTAGCCTACACTTCCTAGACCGAGCTCTTAACGTCCATGGGACTTCAAACTCATCTTTCAAGAACTTGAGATTTTCAGTCCGGACAAATTCGAAAGAGAGAAGATCCATTTTTGAGGCAAAAGGTTGATAGGTTAACAAAATAATAATTAAACAGAGGCTGACAAGCTTAGGGCTCTGACGTTAGAAGGCTGGACACAACAGGATTTGGGGGCAGGGAAAGTGAATAGTGTAGGTGGGGTCATTGGAGGCCGTAGGTAGGGTTTGTGCTGTAGTTACATAGTTCATCATGTGAATTCCATCATCCTATAAGGGTGTGGTTGTATATGAACATGCATATGCGTGTGCATGCAAGAGCCCTGTAAATGTTTTCATGTGTGTTATATACATAACTTGGAAATACAGGTTACCCTCTAAGAGTGGGGATACAGAACTTCGTTATTGCTTCTGTGAAAGACAACAGGAGTGCCCTGGATTTTTCCTGGGAGTCCCATGATTAGCTTATTTCTTTTCCCTATACATAATCACAAAGTAGCTTGCAGACAGGTTTCAGTGGCTTAGTAGCAGCTGAGAAGACAGCATGCCTAAGCTTGCAAGGGAATGAACTTCGCTGGAGAGAATGCAGCTGGATTTGTAGCTGCAGCGAGCCACTTTGGAAACTTGTCCCAACTTGATTGAAAATCGCTTCCCCCGTTAGGTGGGAGGAGGTTTTTCTTTGCTATTCGGTTTCTTTTTTCACTCCTCTCATGCTGCTTACTCACCAGCTGAACCCTGATGAGATTTTATAGAAGGAAGAAGTCCCAAGCAAGAAATTTCTTCATAGTATTTAAAACATAAAAGGATAAGGAGGAGATGCTGTTACTGACATGATGAAATAGACTTACTGCACTTCTAGTGTCAAGGTCCATTTTAATGTTTATAAAATTAAATCAGGTTTTATGATCAGATCAGAAACCAATGTTATGCAGAAGAGAAAAATAATTTCCCTCCTGTTTATCCAGTGGCTTTTTTTAATCTCCGTACGTATCAAAGCATGGCCATAAGTTTGCTCTAGTCAGGAAGTTTATCTTTAAATTTATGATATAGTTATGTTGTACTTAAAAAGTGAAAAACTTACCTCAAATGTCATTTAGCATAAATTGATGCTAAGTATGAATTTGAAGCAAAAAAAGTCACCTACATATTTTATCACCAATCGAATTTTTATTACAAATTACATACTTGAGCAGCTTCATTCATCCAGCTGAAGTCATTTCAGATGACCTTTTCTTCAGCAGACTCTGTCTGAACAAAATATTGTTCTCCTGTTAATTGTTTTGGACATAGTGTGTGAAAAATCTTAAGGGAGTTGAATTTCGTTGTTCAGGGCTCACAGTACATAATTTTGCTTGCATGTTTACTGCTGGCCTGTCAAAGTATATGAAGGAATAAATTTCTCCCACAGATCAACTAATCATGAAAATAGTGTTGAGGTGTTTGATTGACATAGCGAAGCTGTTAATTTAGAGTATATCAAGATCAAATGGAAGTTATTGCAATTAGGAAGTGATTGTGTTCTCAGTTGAAATTTTTAAATGCTGCATTTTAGATTTTTGTGCATTTTTATGCTGTCTCATGGATGTATTAGGGAATTTCTATGGTTTGTTACATTTAGGTACTTAATGTTCAACACAATTGCAGTGCAAATTTTACTTTTTTGTAATGGCTGATATTTAATTGATTGGGGAGAGTTGCTGTACATGCAATGTTTCTGTATTCTAAAGGGCTTTGGGGAACAAAGGGTCCAGCCAATCTGAGGTTTTGTTGTTTGTTTGTTTATTTGTTTTTGTTTTTATAACTTTGGTTCAATATATTCTGGTATCAGGCTAAAATCTTCCTGCGTATTTCTCTGAGAATGGCTCCTTTATGACATGCTTAGAGGTTCCTGATCACTATATGGTTCTGCTCCAAGGTTTGTATGTAGAAGTGATATTCAATATATCATATATAGTAAGACCTTCTTTGGTATCATGATGTGGCACAGATGTTGGAGTGGTACTTTCATATCCATAGCCCTTGAATCTTAATGGTTCAGTTATTCCCAAAAGCCACATTTTTCTCCTAAGTATTCTTAGGAAAAATTGTGGGATATCAAAAAGAAATGTTTGCTTCCTCTATCGCTTTCTCTTTTTAAAATCTACATTCAAGCAGATTAATTCAAGCATTACTGACAGATGACACACAGATTCTAGAGGGCAAAAGGCTTCTCACGTCCCTAAAATTGTAGACACAGGTATGGTGGTGAAACAAGCTGCCTTAGTTGAAAAAAGCTGTGGATGCCTAATGAAGTCCCTAAAGCAATTTAGCCTTAGCCCAGTAATGGTAATTGTTTCTTTGGATGAGTTGAGCAATTTTCTGATGGCTTCGCTACTTCTGTTCCAGTGCTGAGGCTGCTGTTTCTCATTTTTTCACATGCATGATCTACTCACTCATGTGCAGCTGCTAAGGAGAAGCTTGTTCTGGGTTTAGGCCTTAAGTATCACCTCCACACTCTGTAGCCCACTATTAGCATTAGATCTTTTCCTTTTTTAAGACTGTAGGAAACAAGCAAGCAGAAGACTCACAGTAAGAGTAATGCGGAGGCTGATAATGCAGCTCTTTGGTCTCGCTGAAGAGAAGTGGCATGGAAACCATTAGCCCAGTCCTTGGGGACCCTTACTGAGATGCTCTCTCCAATTGACCCTTTGACATATAGAAGCGCACCCGATGGGGACGGGCTGTACAGGGAAGCAGTTTAGTTCTGTGCCCTGGAAGGGAGATGGCTGTGGCTGAAGTTCTGGCATATTTTTTAGAACATTAGAAAATACTTGGGGGGGAGGCATTGACTGTAATTTTATGATAACAGTAGTAAAGAAAAATCCAATAAGCTTATTTGCTTCCTTGGATTACCCATACATCCTGCCTTGGCTTTATCTCCCTTTTGGCTCGCAAGCTTTTATTCCTACTATTTATTAAGGAATATGAGAGTGATCAGTGTTACAGAAACCAAAACGTCCATCTGTCTCAGATTGTTTTATTCTGCAGCCACGTGACAAAAGATGCCTCTCAAATGTATGCTGTAACTAGTGCTTTCGTGACCCAAAAAGGAAAATTAGGGTTGTAATTTTCCCACGATTTGGGAAGTGTTTCTTAGATCCAGTATTTTTTCCATGGATGCTGTGCACCTTTCCATTCCTGACAGCTAGCACGGATCATACTGATTTGCATGGCCAAGAGATGCATTTGGATAATGGGATTCATAAGTGAGCCAGCTTAGCTATGGCACTTGGATAGGGGGTGTTAATTTTTTTTTTTAATTGATGAAGCATTATGCTTTGTTATAAACAAAAGATGGTCAGAGACAAGCAATCGTGTCTAATGCAAGGGAAAGGGCTGGTGAACACGTTAAGGTTCATGCTTTTAACAAAGTGGGAAAAGATAGAGCTCCTGTTTTTCTTCCCTCGGCTGTTCTGGTTCTCTCAGCAGCCTGCCTGCCTGCCTTCCCATGTGACATTTTCGCATTGCATTTCTAGGTCAATGGTGACACAACTTCCATGCTTGTTCCCAAATTGATCATCTCAGTCTGCTGTACTCCACATGGCTTTCACATCCATCTTTGCTGTAGTCTGTGTTTGGATTTCAGAAGAGCCTGTCAGCTTTGCATTTCGTCAGGTCTTAAGAAACAGGGATGGCTCAGCAGGCACACATTAACTTCTCATGTGTTTTGTCCTGCTCTGAGTATCTGGGAGTAGGAGAAAAATAGGAGGAGTGAGCTTCGCAAATAGATCAGAGTGATGTGGGAAAAGTCGGTATAAAATCAGTGTCAGTGAGGGAGGTGATGCATTTGCTATGGCTGTGAAAAAAATTGGCCAGATTAATTCTTCCAGAGAAGAACTGCTGACTGTTGGACATTACTGTGCACCTTCTGGTGGAAAGTCTCTTACTCTTTCTCCTTCACATGGGTGAGAAAAAAATAGCACAGTTGGGTTCATGAGCATCTTTCTGGAGGCCAGACACTGGGCCCGCTGCAGAGAATTGCCTTTAAGGGCATGACTTTTTTCTTTCATTGATAAAATTATAACCGAAAGTGGTTAAAGTTATAACTTTATTATAACCCTTTGTTATAGCTGAAAGACGGTCAGAGACAAGTGGACAATGTCTAGTGCAAGGGACAGGGCTGGTGAACAGCTCGTCCCTCCCGTTCCTCCTTTCAGCAGCAGCCTCTTGTGTGTAAGCACTGTTCCTCAGGGCCTGACCATTTTCTTTCCTGGCTGCTGTGCCTGTGCCTGCTGCCCCCATGAGTGCCACCACTCTGTGGGGACACCCCAGGGCCCCCGCTCCCAGCCCGCCGCCACCCCGAGCTCGGCAGGAGGCGAAGCGAGAGGCGGTCTCCTGTGCATGCACAGCTTTTGGATGTGTGGAAGGGTGTCACTGAGCAGCTCCTTGCCAGGGACACTGGCAGGTCTGTGACTGTAATTCCTGGTGTTCAAAACCTGGGATTGTCCCAGCCAGGCTAAAACTGTGTTTGGAGAGCAGTGAAGAACCAAAGATGTGGGTATGAGGACAGAGGTGAAGAGCAGAGCTGGGAAAGAGAGGAAAATTGGCACTCAGAGCTAAGCCTGGCAATAGCAGAGAGATGTGCTGTTGCAAATCTCAGCTGTGTAATTTTCTGTTTTTCCTAACACAGCTAGGTTTAAACGAAATTAGGTGAATGAGTAATTTTGGAATTTAATTTTCTTGCACTTAGTTTCTCCCCATGACTGCAAAGCTACCATAGATGATGATGATATTTTTAAAATTCTGCAGGTTTGCAAGTAAGAAAATATTTCTGATATAGCTCTCTTTTGGCTAATGAAATGGCAGCTTACGTGTGAGTTGGTATTAATGGCACATTCAGTAACGACACACAATTCAGTTATTTTAATAGACAGAGAAGCACTTAGACACAAACATATTTCTGAATCTAGGCATCAGCTGGAGGTGGTTGAAAATACACTATTTGTGCATGTTTCTTCAAATAATTATTGTGGAAAATATTGTGGCATTGTAGTTAAAAGCAGGGTTTTTTTAATGCTAATAGCTGAAGGAAGAGAATTCCCAAAGAGAAAAGCTCTTCTATAATCCCATGTTAATCTTCCCGACAGAAAGCAGAAGAAGAAGAGCTTGTCCTCACGCCTGATGGCACCAGGGAATTCCTGACATTTGAAGTTCCACTGAATGACTCTGGATCAGCTGGACTTGGTGTGAGCGTCAAAGGTAACCGGTCAAAAGAAAACCATGCCGATTTAGGAATCTTCGTCAAGTCCATTATTAACGGTGGAGCAGCATCCAAGGTGAGAGGGAACATCTGTGTACCTTTGTCTTCCTCAGTTTTCCATAATAAGGCTGTTTTGAAAATAACCACAAATTCAAGAAGAATGAGATTGCTCTGTAACTAGCTTTTTCCAATTACACCATCAGAGGTAACGTTTAGATTTCTACTCAGATACACATGTTTGCGCATCCCAGGATTTAAACAGCCTTTACAGATTCTCGAGAAGGATATGAGCAATCTCTGGTACAGTTCAATTAGTATGCTATTTGTGCAAACAGGTTATGATAATAGCTTGCAGTGCAAATCTATAATTGCAATAGACATTTCCTACAATGGCTGCAATGGAAGCTATTATGCCAGTGTCCATTTGGCCATAAACTATTAGGACTAAGCATAGTTATTCGATTATTTTTCTTTTGTTTTTTTCCTCTCTCCAGCAGACTAAACTTATTTTGTACATATTTTATGTAACTAGCTATAATCTTTATTTTTCCAGGATGGCAGGCTTCGAGTGAATGATCAACTAATAGCAGTAAATGGAGAATCATTATTGGGCAAAACAAATCAAGATGCTATGGAAACTTTAAGGAGGTCCATGTCGACTGAAGGCAACAAACGGGGAATGATTCAGCTTATTGTGGCGAGGCGAATAAGTAAATGCAATGAGGTAATACGCTTTTGATATCAGGATTGGGAATTTTCACGTCTAAGGTATTTGTGTTTTAGGAGATGTCATGTTTCCTCTGAGACCTGGAAAATAATATTTGAGAAGCTAAAGAAAGAGAGAATTACAAAATGATCTGAATTTCAGTGTTAGACATGCTAACCTTATTACCGATCAATAAAGTTTTTCTTTTGAGTATTTTCATCAATGAATAACAGGAAACAGTGAATAAAACTATATTGATTTTGTAATTGGATCCCACTGTTTACGTGATTTTTGTTCCTTGGAGTTTTTTATGTAGGTCTATTGAGTCTTTCATTTATAGACTTAGTGTTAACTGACTTGCTTCTTTGTCACTTTCAGTTTTTTAATTAAGAGTAGAGCTCTTGAATTTCCTTATTATATTTTATCTAAGCATTTAAAAGTTCCATGTAAAGATTCTGCAAAACTTGACGCAAATAACTCTGTTATTTTGGATTTTAAATATGTTGTGTCTTCACCGCATTGCAGGGAAGTATGAAATACTGAATTCAGGGCGATGTGGTGATTCTTTTTCTGATACTATTTGCAGCTTCTGTCTCCTCCACTGGAGTATTTTGTGTTGATGTTTTGAAACATTTTCATGATTTCGAACAGTTTATCTTCTAGATTAATGTAAACAATGCTATATAGTAGAAATATGAGGGCATATGATGCTGAGAAGGACTGCAGATGCTGTGGAGAACTGAATTGGACTTCAAAATGATTTTGACAAATTGGAGAAATGCACTGAGTTAAATAGGGTGCAGTTGAATGGAGGGTCAGGGAAGCATCTGTTCTCAAGACATCTAAAAGTCATTCTTCCATTCTTGTTAACACCAGTAAGGTCTTATCGGAAATGTTATTTCTTGAGTATCATGCTTCAAAAGTGATGTGTACATATTGGTTTAGTACTGCTGATCTTGCCTAGGGGGAAAGGGAATGGTTTATTTTTTAATGCATAAAATTGATCTTTAAAAAATTCCAGTTCATAGCATATTATAAAATCATGTTTGAAAAGACACTAGTCTCTCTGAAAGTATTAAGCTCCTCTTGATTAAGTGCTTATACCCAGCTTTAATACACATACACACTTTTATGTATACACAGTGCTAGAAAGCCAGCTTGGATGCACCGAGTTTCTCACTTGGTGTTGAAGGAATTCTGCCCTTTTTATGTTTAGTGATGTTCTGCTCTAGCCATAATTCTGAACTCGGACTCCAGAGAGCACAGACTGTCCTTTGGAGACTGTTTCTTATTCCTACACAATTTCAGATGCATTGTATATGTTACTACATAGAAAGGGTGAAATAGTTTAGGCTATTTCTGTGTTTAGAATTTTTTTTTTCTCCCAAAAAGGGTATGGAAGATGTTCACTCCACTCTTAGTGAAAGTCTTCTAGAACAAATGCACCAAGACAGTGTTTGTAAACATGGTGGAGCAAAGCCAGCAATGACGAACCAAAGACATTGCTCCTTAAATCCAATAGATTTTTTGCTCACTCAAGTTAAGAATAGTTTCGTGCCCTATGTCTGCTTAACATTCACTAATTTATTTTGCAGAAATCACACGGCAAAAATGACACAGCTCAGTCTACAGTATATGTGCTCCAAGATGAAAGAACAGATGTCAGAACCAGATTTAGATACACTAAAATGTATCTGTAGAGGGAGCGGCGTGGGCCTACTTTACCATTTTTTGTGGATTTTCCCAGCTCCTTAATAAGCTAGTGAGATGAGCCATAATCACTTTGGGAAAGTGATGATATGCAATAATTGGTGTAGTGATCATATTTGCAAAACAATTTTTGCAACTGTTTTTTCTCAGGAATTCTTGCTTTCATCACATTCATCCAAAGGAAAGAACGTTGTCAATACTGTTCGCATACTTTAATATGATGAAAGCACAACTTGCCTGGACATACCTGCTGAGCTGGCAGTATTGAAGAAGGCGATTTTCTGAAAGTCTTGCAATGTCCAGACTTCAATGAAATGAAAAGTGAAGAGAGAATCCTTTTTCTTGGCATTTTGCAATTAAACCCTAGTTCCTTGTTCAAGAATTGGACAGATTTAAACTTTAGATATTATTAATCAGATATAATATTGATAAGCTATGATAATATTATTTATGTATGGTGTAGACGTGGCGCTTAGGGACATGGTTTAATGGTGGACTTGGCAGTGTTAGGTTTACAGTTGGACTCGATGTTCTTAAGGGTCCTTACCAACCTAAATGATCCTATGATTCTTTGAATACCATGTATGACCGGTAGTCAGTCACCTTAGCCCCTAAGTAATGGATACGTGGACTGAGACCCAGCTGGAGAGCAGCACTGCACAACTCAGCATTGCAGTGATGTTCACTTTCCCATGGAGCATCAGATATTGGCCATACCTGGCAGCCTCAGCTACTTTGTGCTTAATTCAGCCACTTAGATTACTTAGACGTGCTTGGACACAAGCTGTCCCCTTAGAATATTCCTGTAGCTGCCACCAGCCTACTATACAGTCTCAGCAAAGATTTTTAGTATTAGAACAAAAAATAAATGACATCTGACTGTTAGCAAATTCAGGAGCTTGCAGATTAGAAGTAGAAGCATCACAAGGGCAGACCCCATCTTGATAAATCACGCCTTTTACCAGCGTGTTCCTCAGAAATGGGGTTTTACTGTTTTTTCTTAAAGACAAAAAGAAATGTTTACCTTTTGAGAAAGTACTTCCCTGGCGTTCTAAGCTTTTCTCTCTCTTTTGGTTCTCCAAAGGTGTCACCATAAAATAACAGCAGCAACAAAAAAGATCCCGTTCAACTGATTTCTTTGCTGTGTTGATTCAGGATTGTATGTGCCCACTTCGTGGACAAAAATATAACTTACACTCTTGTTAGTCTTGCAGAACTACAGTTAAGTGGAACGAGCTCCATTATATTCCCTTTTGTGCCTCGCCCACAGCAGTGTTCATTCCGCTCCGTTCTGGTGGCGTGGCCAGTCCTGCACGGTGGTGCGCGGTCAGGACTTGGTGCTCTGGGATTTCCCACCGTGCCACGGAGCAGCGCCAAGTGTCTCGGCAGGGGAATCTGTACAAGGGGCGATAATGCCAATGCAAAAAAGAATTATGCTCAACATCTGAATGATAAAAACATTTGCTATCTGGCTGTTAAAAAAACAGCAGCAAAAAGAACAAAAAAACAAGCTATTTTTTTTTTCCTGGCTTCAAGTCCAGTAATTGTTTTGCATTTGCAAAATCAAACTGAGTTCTTTTGAGATAGATAGGCAACCCAGTCTGCTTTTTTCTTCATTAAAATTGAGTTTGAATTGGATTTTAAGAAAGTCAGTAGTATGAATACTGTTCTTTTATTTTTAATACTCATTTTCATAATCGGCCCTAAGAATGGCGGGGGGGAGAATTCACTTGACAGCACGGTTCTGCAGAGTGCCGTTTCTCTGTGTTCTGGTTCAGACCAGAATTTTCATGTGCATTTTGTGTTTTGGTTGCTGTCTAGAAGAGAGGACGGCTCAGCCCCTGGTGTCCTGGGTTTAGAGAGGCAGGGACAGTTGCCTCCAATCTGCTGCAGAGGAGCTGTTTCTTTGTCAGAAAGCTTTCTTAGGCTTCAAAAGTCAAAGTCTACTTAACTGGAGCATGAAACTTTCAAAACTTCATGAAGTGACCGCTGATACTCCTTTTTCATGCCAGCATTATTCTCATACAGCTTCGCCAGTTCTCATGTTATAGGCTAAGCCTCCGAAGCAATTACAGTAACAATAAAAATGTACATAAACACCATAAGAGCATTATCTTGTCTTCAGAGAGGCAGTGAGGAGATCATTTACATCAGCAGCTCTTACATAACTGTGAACTCAAAAGAGACCACAAACTTCCCAGAAGGTAAAAAGTATTTTTATGCTGTTGTGGTTTTACTGAACTGAAGAGTAGCCTGTAGAAAGAATTTTCATTGACTCACCAGGAGATAGAGTATAATCCATACAGGTTTTCAAGTGAATTATCTTGTAGTAAATATTGATATAAGCATGGAGTGAGTGGTAGTTATGAATGAACTCTGAGCCAAAACTGTGTATCTGAGTTTTCCCCTGTTTGCGTTACATCTACACAGAGTACAGTAATGTAGTTAATTCTGTAAGCTGCACTATTACAAACTTTGCAAAGCTTTGTTTAATATCTCAGCCACTCCAGACAATATCACACAATGAATATTTGATGGATGCTGTTAGATCAGTGTAACAAAAACATTTAATTTGGGATTTGGATATATCTAAGTTTCCCTCTCCCCCCTTTCAAAAAAGTGAAATATGCTGTTCAAATCTATGTTTTCAACTTTCAGCCTTGCCCTCTGTGATCAGTGTTGTGTGTTGATTCTTCAACTTCCCTTTATAAGCACAAAAAGACTTCAAGGTACATTTCCAAAGTTATGCAGACAGCGGCAAAAATGTGAAGAATAACAATAGTAGTGACTTAATATTTATATACGGCCAGTATTTAACACCTCAGTTTTCAGAAGACATGGCCATCAGCTATTTGGATTTTTAACTCAGGATTGATATGTTTTGTAATTACCAAGGAGCCTAAGATTTAAGGAGAAACACTGGAGCTCCTTGCACCTTGTTCTGTTAATTAGTGATATTAGTATGGTTAGCCTGTATGGGCAAACAGCTGCTGGCTGCATGGCCGTAACGCAGACACAGCGCTTAGGGGTGACTGTCAGGCAGATCCGTGCAGCTGGTGGCGGTATGTGCTGGTTCAAGAAAGTAAAGGTAATTGTTACTTTTGGAATCCTGCTCTTTTTAGTCCTGTGACCTGGACAGCTTAGAGGCACAGACTGCTCATCTGTGCTCTGTTCATGTCACGCGCAGGCAGCATTTGTCTGCCATTAAGAGAGAGAGCATCACTATTTTCCTCAAAATGAGAGATTTCAAGGTTGTTGGGTTTTTTTCTGTATCTCCCTTTTTTGACAGAATTAATGTCTTGCCAAACGTGCCTGAAAAAAAGGTTTGCAAATGATTTGCAGATCCCCAAATTTCTTTCTGCATGCCTATTCAGTTTTGCTCCAGTTGCTGCTTGAAATCAGAGCATACCATGAAGCGGAGAAACAGTCATGAACACAGACCACGTAAGGACCTCATCAACTGTTCAAATAAATTGACTGGTAGACAGATCAGTGAGAGAGACTTTTCAAATGAGTGGTTTCATTATCGTAGAATCGTTAAGGTTGGAAAAGACCCTTAAGATCATCGAGTCCAACCGTTAAGAGGTGGAGAGGATTCCTTTTGTTATAAAAGAAGGGAAACAAGCAAGCATCTATTTTTTTCTGGTACGTGTGGAAGTATAAAACATTCAGCATCGTTTTTCCCTGCATGCATTACCTAGTTACCTACTTTGAAATTGATGTAACAGGTTTGGTTTTTTCTTTTCTTGTTAGAGAAGGTCGTTTTCTGACAACCTTCTGGAGTTCATTTAACTATCAGCTTTAGTATCTTCTCCAAACATAGTGATTTCACTGTTCACTCCCTTCTCCAAGTCATTGATAAAGCTGCTCATCAGCCTGAGCTGTTCCCAGCCCTGATCCCTGGAGGAACCTACAGTTGACTCTTCTCCACCTTGAATACTGGTCTTTGTTTCCAATCCTTTAGCCAGATTTCAATCCAGAAAATGAAAACTTGGTCCAGTCCTATGAAAACTTTGTTTAACACCTTTGATATGAAGCCTTGGTAAAGGCTTTTTGAAAATGCAAATATGTCACGTCCATTTCATTGCCTGAGAACTCGGAGAGCTTACTGGCACCTTTGTGCAACTCCAGCATCCCAGTGAGGCGGGATTTCCCCATGGATATCTGCCTTCCCCGTGGACCCATGTCCGTCATGCTTAGTGATTTTACTCCTTATTGTAGATGCCACCATTTTATCCAGAAGGAGGTCAGATGCCTGGCCTGTAGTTGCCAAGATCCCCTCTAGATACATAGGCAACTGCCAGTCCTCTGGCACCATGGCCATTCGTAACAGTATGTTGAACGTTTTGGCCAGCAGTTACGCAATTTCATGGTTGAGTGCCTTCAGGGCTTTTGGGAGAATACCATCCAACCTGGGTGACATGTTAACTTCTCACCTACCCATTTGGTCTAATGCTCCTGTCTATTTTCCTCTGGTTGATCCCACTCCTCTCCTTATTTGCTACGAAGAATGGGGTCAGGTGTGGAAATCTCCCCAATGTCTTCAGCAGTAAAGACTGAGGCAAAGAAATCATTGAGCTTCCCTACGGCAGACTTGTCCCTCAGTAACCCTTTCTCTCTTGCCATGAAGGGGTCCAGCTGATTTGCTGTGTACCTTCCTATGTCTGATGTCCTTAGTGAACATTTTACCTTCAGTCTGAGCACTCTCAGAAGGGTGCTGCTTACATTCTTCCTTCTTTCTCGCAATTTCCTGGGCCATACTGGTGGGTTTTTTTAATTGTGACACGTTTTACCTGAGCTTCTAATACAGGACTTGTTAATAGTCTGCTTTTAGGCCTCTGGTGCTCTTTTTGGTGCGTGATTTTCAGTGTACTTAGGTAAACTTCTAATAGTAAACATCCCAAGAAACATTTTTAAAAGTTAGTTTTTGGGAAAATATGTACATAGTTTTCTATTCTGTAGTATCTCGTGTCTTCTGTTCTGCCCTTCTACCTGTCCCCGTTTATTTTGACTTATTTTTTTCTCCTTTATCTATTTTCTGTCCTTGGTATCAACTTACAAGCTCCATCTTGGCCCAGGTTCCTCCCCATATCCCATAACCTACCATCTAACTACATTTTGCAAAGCTGTGTTGGGTTTCTTCCCACCATTCTGAGAGCATTTTTTCTCTTCTGCTTGCCTTTTAACATTTCAGAACAAGAATGCAGTATTTTTTAGAAACACTGTACTAATTTTACATTTACTAGTGTGTGATTGTGCACGTAAGTCAAACCTGACCCTTTTACCGGCTATTTACCTACATTTTTGTGTCTTGAAAAGTCTGTCCCTAAAGCAGGATCCCAACTTGAGTGGTAACAAAGAAAACCATGTTTAATATTGGTAGTAGTATTGTAAAAGTATCTCTGTGGAAAAAGGAAGTTGAAGTATTTCAGACATCTTAGCCACCGTACACAGATAACAAAGGGAAAGGAAAGCCTGGGGAATAATTCTGTGTGACAGAAAGAGCTGCAGTACCCTGGATGCAGTGTAATATATAGCACGTTTGTATACTGACTTCTTTAAAATCCGTAATGCTTGCATGCCAGTATTTGGATAATTTACTTTCTGACGGAAAAAGGGAGTCTGATTATTGTTTCTTTAAAAAAAAAAAAAGTTTGTTTATGCTTTGAATATTTTGGCAATGTTCTTGTGCATAAACTTTTTTCATATTTCTGTGCATAACTTCAGATAGGATGGATGGTAGTGTTTAAGTAAAAAGGACCGCATTAGTTGTCCTTTTATCATCTAGATAAGCAGCAGCTGGGCTAGTTAGTACAGACAGTGCTTTAGCAAACAGCTGGTTCTTATCTGAATGACAAAGGGCCAGGGTAGAGACCTTTTTTATTTAAAAAAAATAAAATTCTTCTTTCTATTTTTATTTCAAGAGAGAATGGAAAGGAAAGGAGCTATAGGCAATCTGTAGCATGTGAGGATTTATTGCATTTTTACGAATATGTTCATTTATTATAGATCAGTGCAAGGACCCAGAGAGGGAACTCTCTCTTTTCAGCCTGCAGAAGAGAAGGCTCAGGGGGATCTTACCAGGGAATAAAGGTGACCGATCCAGACTCTTCTCAGGGCTTCCCAGTGCCAGGGCAAGCAGCATCGGGCACAAACTGAAATACAAGAAATTTCTTTAAACATAAGAAAAAAATTTCCTCTGGGAGGGTGGTCAACCACTGGCACAGGTTGCCCGGAGAGGTTGTGGAGTCTCTGTCCTTGGAGGTATTCAAAACCCAACTGGACAAGGCACTGGGCAACCTGCTCTTGCTGACCTTGCTTTGAGCAAGAGGTTGGACTAGATAATCTCCAGTGGTTCCATCCAACCTCAACCGGTCCGTGACTCTGAACTGTCACACCAAGAAGTGGTCCTGCTAGGGGCAGCTATTGATACGAAGCACAGGGGCCAGTTGCTGCCTAGCTTGCTTTCCTTGCCAGGCCTTTAACAAAGGTCAGGAATTCGTACATCTTTGTTTATATTATCTACTCTTTATCAGTTAATCAAATTAAATTATACTGGATAGCATTGATATCGGGTAAGGGAAGGACCTGGAATGTGTAATTCAAGCTCTATTAGAAATGCATCAGGAAGAACAAGTCTTTATTGGAACTGCAATCTTGCTTTGAACTGTCGGTCTCTTTGTCTTGCCCACAGCGCAGTTTCCAAATTTAATGTATTTTTTCTTACACAAACTTTCTGTTAACAATGTAAGGAAAAGGCTTTATTTTTGTGAAAGCCAGTTGTGTAATTCCTGTCTAATTTTTGCTATTTTATAAAAGACATTGTATCTTTTGTAAAATACTTGTGTAGTTGGCTGTGGATGCCTTTGTTTAAACCCATCTTTTGAGATGCTAATTAGAAATGGAAAAAGTTTTCCTCATGAAAATGATAAAATCCGTGATTCATTTTACAAAACACGGCCATCTAAACACAGCGCTCCTGCTATTTCTTTTATTTACCCTGTACTTTACTGCATTACCAGGAGTGAATTTCTATGTATTTCTCTGATTCAGAGCTTTCTTCTTGTCAGTATCTTTCTGAAAATCTCTTGAGACCTTCCTACAAATGAGTTTGAAAGTTGATGGGTTGTCACACGAAGAAGGACTGTGCAATCTGGCTCGCTAAAAGCTGGACACTTGTTACATAAAGTCATCAATACAGCACTGGGAGAATAAATCCCAAAGCACTTTGATATTTTCACACCTTATTTAAAGGCAGTGAAATAAAGGTTAGTTTATCATTTAATGCCTTTATCATGCCAGTTTAAGCTCTCAAGCAGTCTAATGTTGCTGTGCTTTTTTTTCTTACAGTGTTTCAGAATTTAACATTTCTATTCTTTTTGAATTTGCCTTAGATTCCCGTATAACAGAGGCTACAAATATTGTTTAATTTACTTTTCAGTAAAGCTGTCAGTTGTAATCTGCAATTTAAAAAAACTAATAAAACAAATCCTCATTTCACAATTTAAACCTTATTGAGTCTAATTCACTTGCACTGCAAGTTTATTATTCTCCTGCAGCTTGACGTGCCTCCAATTGTAATTGTGTTGACCCTCTGATGCAGTAAATCTCCCCAGTGCTTATCAAACTGGGAGAGATAAGTCTACAATTTGGAACTTCATTAAATATCTCATTTATATTAAACAGATGATGGCTTTGAACAGAAATAATAATTTTTACAGACTCTGCGACCTCCAGATTGTGGTCTCCTCGACTTTGTAATGCGGCGTTTTGCAAACCTCCGCCCCTCCGTGTACCGGGCGTTACGCCAGCGCCCGAATGTCAGAAGTCGTTAGTCCATGGGGCTGACTTCAAAGCCCCTGCTGTGGAGACTGCAGCTCAGTGCTTTGTAGCCCTTGAAGCAGATTTTTAAAAATCTTTCATAGCATGTGTTTCTTAGTCATCTGGGGATTGCGGGTGGAGTGATTAATAATGGGCAGCTGTTTAAAGAAAAAACAAGCAACGAACATGTTGCTTGTTATTGTAATTCCTGAAATTATGAACTACTCCTCTCGTGCTCATTTAGAGACTGGTCCTGTGGAATAAGCATTCCCGGTTCCCAGTGGCTTCAAAGAGTTTGCAGCATACTCGGTATCTTGCAGTATCTGGTCCCTGCTGTATTTCAATACATACAAAATATATGCCTTGGGATTTGCATAAGGACATTGTTCTTGAGGTTTAACTACACACTTCAATATGAAGAGGTGTGTTGGTGCGAACAGCTAATGCTTTGATGTGCGAGTTCACACGATTACCCTGCAAAAGGCATCTATTTTTAAATTTTTGGGTTTGTTGTGTTGTTTTGTTTTGTTTTGTTTTGTTTTTTTAATGGAGCTGAATTCAGTTCACGCTGTTCAGGTGAATTGGTTTAATGGTCTCTGCGAAGCTCCTTTGGTAGATTTACCGAGTACCAGCAGGGTGCTAGAGCTCAGGTGAACTAAGAGCTTTAGGGGTGGAAAGCTGGATGGTGCGAGGGCTGGGTGATGGCGTGGGGAGTCTCTTTATCTCTGCAGTGAGCGACTGGGCGTCCGAACTGACCGCTGAGTGCAGGGGCGCTCGTTCTCCTCGCTCCCAGGGGCTGCGTTGGCAGCAGAGCTGCCTGTGGCTAAACCCAGCTAGACGATATCAGATTGTTTTCTTTCTTCGCCTCACACGGGCGCTGCTTTCCACTGAGCTCTGGGGCTCACTGAGGAAAATTTGACTTTTTCCTCTCTTTTTGAAAAGTCCGAGAGGCATACATAGGAAAACAAGGGATCACCAGCTTCTGCAAACAAAGGCTGAGCTGGGAGGTCGCTCAGGGAAGCCTTCTGACAGAGAGCAGCTGGGGTGGGGAGGCAGCCGTACATGCAGTCTTCTCCCCTGTGCATGTGGCCATGCAGCCCATCTCCATTGCTTCTTCCACCACCTGCTTCATCTGTCTTGTAATGCCCCCGGGAGGTCTGCCTGGAGCCGTGGTGGGCAGGGACCTGGCAGCTCCAGAGGTTGAGGGCTGGGGTGGGGGGACACCTCAGGTCTTGCTAGTTCTGGTTTTTGTGGCTCTGCCTGGATGCTGCAGCAGTCACAGGGATCAGGGAAGCTTCCAGACTGAACAAAGCATATGAGGTCTCTGCACCCTGCAGCCAGGAAAGGCAGAGCAAAGAACTCATCATGAGTAGGAGAACAAAAAAAAGTTACTGTGAAGTCGTAACTTCTTTTTTTTTTCTTTCCCTCCTAAGTACAAAACGTTTGAGTGTTTGCGTATTGGTTACTAATATGTGTGGTGGGGTTTCCTGGGGGTTTCCATGATGATTACGTTTGAAAGCAAATGGCACCACTTCAAAAAGTGCCAGCAGCCCAATTCCAAATGGAGTTCCTGCTCCGTGTTCCTGACGGGGGCCTTGTTCTGACAGGCTGTCAGCGTGGGAAAGACGGCCCAGCTGTCTGCCTGATAGAATTGAAAAAAGCCAAAACTGTCTGTCTAAGAAATTATCCAACAAAGAGACACCAAAATGCAATGGATTTTTTCACCAATTTTCTGCTGAAGGATTTGAAATTTGACAGGGCACCATGGGAGGTGCAGTGTAAAGTGGCTTAGAAAGTTGGTTATTAAGCAGAGCTGTCATTGCAAATTATATTTGTCCAGGGTGAGTTGTTCTAGCTCACTTGGTGCCCAGACAGGTCTAGGCCTTAGGCAAGTTGTTACAGTTCCCCCATGCTGCTAAATGGACCCTGGGCGCTAATTTTCCTCCCTCTGTGCAGTTGGAGTCACCTGGGAGCCCCTCGGGGCCAGAGCTGCCCATAGAGACTCTGCTGGACGACCGGGAACGGAGGATTTCTCACTCCCTCTACGGCGGGATCGAGGGTCTCAGCGAGTCACCCACGAGGAGCACGGCACTGAGTAGGATAATGGGTGAGTCAAATCAGCTCTGCTAATCGGGGCGTGTTTTTATTCCTCTCTGTGATTCATCGAAGGGTGACTAATGTATTATGTGGGAATCGGGGAACATGGAGGTTGCACTGACCAACTTAAAATGTGCCTTAAAATTTTTCCATGCAAGCCTTCCAGATAGTTAATGTGAGAAAGAAAGTCAAATGGAATTATAAAGTTATTCGTATCCCGTATAAAGAATTTCATGTCCTGTGGCACGTAATAGAACAAATAACAGGAGCATTTAACGTGGTTTTTCAGTGTCTGATCTGGGACAATAAATTATTGGTTGGTCTAGTCTCCATGTTGCGTCCTCATTCACATGAAAGTCAGTGACTCATGGGAATTTATAATTGATTTCAGCATTTCTTCTCCTCTGTTTCAGTCATACTAAAGTACAAAAATAAATAGGGCAAACTCGCATCCATTTATGCTTATTAGGGCATGTCGTTAATTTGTTTGAATTTTTGCTTTGCAGGACACCAATTTTAAAACCTCATAACTAATTTTAAGCATCCCTTGTGTAGATTCTGTGCCATAGCATCTGCATGGCCCCAGTGGATAATGAGGTTATTAGCGGTTGCTCTGCAGCAATTCAGCTTCCGATTTACAGAGCTAGGTAATAAAGACTTGCCTTGCCACAGGAGTGGTCGGATTTACTGACTAGGATGGGATTAGTTTGAAAGGATTTTCAAATTTAAACACAAAAAGCAGCTTGATGAAAATAGCACCTGACAGAAGACGTGACCATTGCTTGCTTGAGTTGCAAGTTTTAAACGTAAGACGTGGCCATTAAATCTGGGACTTTTTTTAGTGTGCTTGACACACAGAATATATTGGAAGATGCTGCTATAAACTTGATATGAGGCAGGGCTGAACTTAGTTTTTAATTGCTTCAGATTGATTTTCAGCCTTAGAAAATGAAATTCCACCACTTAGGCTTTTTCCAGTCAACAGTTTGTATATATATATATTTCACTCTGTTTTGAGGTCGTTGTTTGTTTTGTTTTGTTTTGTTTTTAAATTTCTGTATTTTGGGGTTTGCTTTTTCTTTGTGGTAGCAGAATAACACTGTTGCTAAACTCTCTGAAAATCCACAAATTTGCTCTTTAAGATATTTCTTCAGTTAAGTCTTTTGTCCTTTTTTTGTGCCTTTGGACAACAGTAATTAGAAATAAATCATATTCTGTTCTATTGCATTACATTTTGTGCAGCTTGGAAGACAAATTGTATACCTGAGAATCAAAGAAGCATGAAACCTTTTCACCCAAAGTCGTATGCTCTTAAAGAGAACAATTTAAAAAAAAAAAATTATTTGTTGACAAATTTAAGGAGCGATAAAATAATTTGAATTCTTCAGCACTACTCTCGCATAGAAGGAGCTAGTTCTTGTGGTGTCAAGGCTTTAGATAAAACGTTTGCAAAGCACTACCTTCTGCTTTTTCCATCAGTGTTGCAGAGGATTTACACACAGAGCTCATATAAGCGTTAACGAGTTATTGCTTAAACACCTTCTCCAGTGATGGGACAAGAAACCCTGAGAGAGTCTGTGTGCATGTATGTCAGCAATGCCGTTTAATTCCACATCAAAGGAACACAGGACTTGCCATGCCAAATCGAACTAGTTGTTCATCCGTCTGGTATCATCCCTTTAGCAGTAGCCAGTAACTGATGTTTCAACAAAAGAAAAAAAATCTTCCCACAGCTCTTAAAATCTAATGCTTTTGGATACCTCTGCAATGTAGACATAGGGAAAAAAAAATCCATCCTGCATTTTGTAAGTGTTTTATAACCTGAAGTTGATGTTTTGATTTCCTCTGAATCATTGTTTTTCTGTATTGTTTTCAGAAACCAGGAACTATGTAGAAAATTGGCTGGTTGTGACTTAAATCCATTGATGCTTTAGTTGGAAGCACATGGAAAATCAAATTGTGCCTGAACCTCATAGTAAATGTGGTCTAGTCCAGTGTAACTGAAAACTGGTCTTGCCACGACTGGGTCATTCCCTTCTGCAATCATGGCAGCTTCACAGAGCTGTCATGTTTAAACCGGGTTTTTAGGTAGCAGTCACTTTTCTAATAGGCTAATTTTTCTGAATTAATCAGTACCACTAAGTTAAAACTGCAGTGTTTATAATCTTTTGTGGTATTATTGCATGCATGTTTTCTTGCAGTGCCATGCAACAGAGAGGTATTATTACCTGTTGGGAGAGATAGGTACAGTTGCATGTTTCAGAGTAGCTAACATTGGTAAGACTCAATCATTTGTTATGCAGTGGAATTCCTGTTCTATTAGCATTGATAATGAGAAAAAACTCAGAAGTTTTTTATTTTCTTGAGAATGTTCATGCGGTGTTACATGAGTTTCCCTCCTCTCTTGAAAATTGGCCTAACAGCGAGGATTAGTCCTATGAACAATCTGGCTGAGGAAGACTAGAGGTCTGTACCGTCCCGTGCTGGTCCTGACCATGAAAGCAAGCCAAAAGGAGTGCTGTATGCAGTGCTGATTCCCTTGAGTGCTCTCCCCATATTGAGGAGCCCTCTGACTTACGGGCTCTCTGAATCACCTGATGTCTTTTTATTTACCCCTCAATGGATTTAACTATGGAAACTTTTCATAGAATCATAGAATTGTTAAGGTTGGAAAAGACCGTTAAGGTCATCGAGTCCAACCGTTAACCCAGCACTGCCAAGTCCACCACTAAACCATGTCCTTAAGCACCACGTCTACTCATCTTTTAAATACCTCCAGGGATGGAGAGGCAACCACTTCCCTGGGCAGCCTGTTCCAATGCCTGACTACCCTTTTGGTGAAGAAGTTTTTCCTAATATCCAACCTAAACCTCCCCTGGTGCAGCTTGAGGCTGTTTCCTCTCATCCTATCGCTTGTTACTAAGGAGAAGAGACCGACCCCCACCTCGCTACAACCTCCTTTCAGGTAGTTGTAGAGAGCAATAAGGTCTCCCCTCAGCCTCCTCTTCTCCAGACTAAACAACCCCAGTTCCCTCAGCCGCTCCTCATAAGACTTGTGTTCTAGACCCTTGACCAATTTCGTTGCCCTTCTTTGGACATGCTCCAGCACCTCCATGTCCTTCTTGTAGTGAGGAGCCCAAAACTGAACACAGTACTCAAGGTGCGGCCGAGTACAGGGGCACAATCACCTCCCTGGTCCTGCTGGCCACACTGTTCCTGATACAAACCAGGATGCCATTGGCCCTCTTGGCCACCTGAGCACACTGCTGGCTCATGTTCAGATGGCTGCTGACCAACACCCCCAGGTCCTTTTCCACCAGACAGCTCTCCAGCCGCTCCTCCCCCAGCCTGTAGCATTGCATGGGGTTGTTGTGACCCAAGTGCCGGACCCGACACTGAGCCTTGCTGAACCTCATACAATTGGCCTCGGCCCATTGATCCAGCCTGTCCAGCTCCCTCTGTAGTACTCTGGGTACCTTGTGGTGAGGACGTCACAGTTTGATTTCATGTGTGAAGGAGTAGGTCTTTCTGCTTCTTTTGCTATTGCATAAATTGATGGATTTTTAGTTTTCCTGCTTCCTAAGATAGACTATTCAAAAGTGATAATCTGGAAAATGCCTGCTTTTTTCAGTCACTGCTTAAAGTTAGAACACAACTTTTAAGAGAGTTTTGTTTCTTTTAAATACATCTAATGTAATTTTCAGGAAAGGGATTTAAGACAATTGCCTTACTCTTTCAATCCATAACTGACAGCAAGAACTAGTTGTCAGAGCCTTGCTGTGAGAGTGGGAATAAAATACCAATTTTAGAATGTGATTTAAATTATGTAAAATAATGTTTGCTTACTGCAAAAAAGCTACATAAATCTTTTAATGTTTCTGACAATTCCTATGCTGATCTACTTTTCTAGATTATTATTGCTATTATAGGTTTTCTTATGCTTTTTCACTTGATAATATTTCACTGAAAATTTCTGATGGAGTGGAGATACCGGTTTCTGTATTCAGGGAATGATATTTTTGTTTTGACGAGGCGTTTTTTTATTTATACAAATTGGGTCTTCTCTTCTAAGAATCAGATGGCTATAATAAGCCCTTATTTTTATTTATTTATTTTTAATATTTTCAGGTTGCATGTTGTTAGTACATTCAAAATAACAACTGTGGTATGCTGGTTTGCTTGGCTCTATGATTAAAAATTCAAGTCTCTTCTTCTGTTACACCATTCTTGTATATCATCCATTATGCTCCTGAGTTTTGCAATACGCAAGTACATAGCTGCTGTCTATATAAATTATTCTTATTCAACAAACAGCTTAGTACAAAGTCCTCTTTCATCTCTTTCTTCTAGTTGCTGATATTTTTTTCTATGAACACGGTGGGTTTTGTTGCTAACGGTGACTAAACAGAGGTTATTTATCAGGGGGTACAGAGAATAACAATATCTTGCACTGAATCTGGTTTTCATCCTGAAGGATTCCCCAGAACTTTGTAAAATTTGATAGTTCCTACACAACAGGAAATACTTTGTTCTCCACATAAATAATTGCTATCTTAAGAATAGAATCAGGAGAAAGCACTACTGAAAAAAGTTTAGTCGCTAGAGATGTAGAGTGTGTGTGTCAATGAAAATAACCCTTTACAAGCAGAATGCAGTTCCCCAGACAGGAATCTCATCAGAACGTGGTGGTCTGCTACAATAGTCTTGACACATCTGAGCACTCTCTTGAGGTCCAAAGCCTGGATATAGTGGAGACATTTTTGTCCTTAGACATTCCCCACGCATGTATTCCCAATCCCACCTCTATTTAGCTTGGAAAATTAGATGATGTGAGTATCCATGGGAAATTTTGCCAAAACTCAGTATATTGCTGGGGACAAATAAACTGTTAGTGAAAAATAAATAAACGAAGATCTGGAAAAAATCTAATTTCTCATTGCACAGTTCTCTGTATCCCTCCTGTAGGAAGTCTCATCGCTATTATTATCATCATCAATGCTATTTTCTTTTATTATTATTTGTCTTATTTATTACTCTATTTATTACTTTGGTTAATGCTTCATTATTCATCACAGAGTAGCAGTTGCTGATTTCTTGGTCAGGCAGGTCAGGAATCACTTGCCATGTCAGAGCAAGAAAGGCCCTCTACTTGTGGAAGAGGCTTGAAGTGTACCATTGGTCTGAATCCCACGATATCAAAATGCTTATGAGAGTCACTCATAAAGTAATACTTGGTTTTGAAAATATCGTTAAGGGTGTTCAACAGATTTCTTAGACCTTCCTTCAAAGAGAAAGCAATAGCAAAAGCACAAGAACCAAGACAGATACAGTACCATGAGAATGCAGTGTATAGTATGGGAGCCAAGTTATTAGTGAACAGATTAACCAAACTTCAGGGATTTTCAAGATTTAAAAGGACCTGGAGTAGTTGGGTTCTTCATGAATAAGCCTGTTGTTCATTTTATGTACCGTGTGTGCTCAGGGTTTTTTTCAGCGCATTATATTGGTGGTTTAATTCACATCCAAACTATTTTCTGGTCTACTATAGGTCTATGCTATTACAGGTTTGAAGTGTTGCTGTTTGGCATATTTTTCCTTCTAAGCTGAAAGTCCTCATAGACCTGGAGACCAGCCGTTTGGTACTGGAGCTCTGAGACTACTTTTTCTGCACAGACAGATGGGAGCCCCTCTTACCCCACAGTTTGGTATTGTCCTCAGGCTACGCTTGTTTAGATGGGTAACTTGTTCACGGAATTTGAGCCTCATTGTCCTGAGATGAGACACACTTGAAAGGGAGAATGTTTTCCTTTCTTTATTACACCGTCCAAAATACTACATATTATTACAGATTACCTTGCTGAAGTTGAATTAATATATGCAAAACTGGACTTGAAGTGTATTCAGAGTCTAAACTTTATAGCACTTTTCTAGCCCGAGGGAAAATTATTGTCTTGGAGAGGTTTGTAGACAGCTCGAGCAACGTCTTAGGTTTGTAGATCAGTCAAATATACTGATGATTACTAGGTTTGATGTTTCTTTGATGTTTCCTTGTAATGTTTCTCACAACACATTGCAGAGTTGCTTTCTCCAAGGGTATTTTCTGTCCACTTCAGCTGAGCTCTCTACAAAGGACGCATTGAGTCCATTGCTGAGATCTGTCTAACCATCTGCTGGAGGTGAAGCCTTTCACCTGTTTTTAGCTTCATCTGCAGTGAAAAGCATAGGCATGTCACATGGGTTTTCTCCTTAATTCCAAAGCAACTATTAAAATGTCAGTCTTCACCCTTGTCAGATGTAAAGAAGCGTAGTGAAAAGTTAAAAATGTTACTGAATTACTGTAGCCTCACAAATGGGAAGTTCAATCTGCCGAATGCCATAAGGTTACACCTTTTCACAATCAATTCTTTGGAGACATTATTAACCACAGAGTTAACAGTCTTGTAGGCATTATGTTTGGAAAGAAATACATTACCAGGCTAAACATTAACCCGTCCATCATAGAAGCTATTGCTGGGCAAAGAATCGGCTGTTATGCAAACTGAACACATTCATTTCAGTTTGACAGTGATGAGATGTTCACCATGCAGTACCTTTTTCTTCCAGCCACTTCTTCAGCCTTCTTCAATGATCTCTTTTGAAGCCAGTTTTCCCTACTTTGGAAAGCTATACAAAATGTACTATTTAGTGCAGTGATGATTTTAGCTAGCACTTTATGCATTAGGTTTTGTTTGTTTGTTTGTTGTTTAATAATTGCATGCAAAGGTAGTGATGGTAACTGAAACCTTTCCAGAAAAGAGGAGAAAATTCTTTTCCCCTAATTCTACACAATTTTTCCATATCTGTAGGAAAAATAAAGTGTGAAAATATTTGATCTGTCCATAGAAGCAGTTTATGTTGTGCAAATAAAAGTTTTGTTATATATTGTTACTACAGTGCATCATAGTTTTAGAATAATTTACAGTTTGTTGTCAGATTAATGGTTGATTAAGCTAGTGCTTTTCTTCTCACAAGCTGTGACAGCTTTACTAATTGTTTTAGTAAGATAATACATTTCCAGGAATAAAATTAATGTAATGTCATGATCATTCATTAGAAATAACTTTACGTGTAGTGAGAGTTAGGACCAAACATTTTAAATGACAGATCTTTTTAAGTCAAGCATCAGTATCCAGGAGGAAAAAATATTATTAAAGATATTCTATCACATAAAAAATTGTGTGCAGCTAATATGAAAGAATCACACTTAATAATTAACCACTGCCTCAGATAACTACATAATTTTCATCCAGATTTGCAAATCTTTATTTTCCTTAGAGCAAGCTTTAGCTTAGTGTTTCCAGATACTGAAATAACCTCTGTTTATTCCAAGTTAAAATTTTAAATGGTGATAATTCCATATTTCTACTGTCATCCAAGTAATATTATATAACCCCCATCCTCCCAACTCTGTATCTCATGCATGTATCCTGAAAAACAGTTTTATTCAGTTTAAACCATAGTTATGTTACAAAACATTGCATTGAAAATATTCCTTCTGATATTCTTTATAGCTTTTTAGTCTGTTTTGGTGGCATAAAGTTTTCTATAGGTTTGAAAGTTGCTTCTGCTTTTTATATAGCAGTTTGAAAATTGTTACACAATCTTATGCATTGATATGATTACTGGAAAATATAATTATGTGTCTATATTTATCCCTGTAAAAGCAGCAGCGGTAGTGGGTTTATAATATTTATATGCACATTAAAACTGTTTTTTACTTGGAAAGAGTGTTTTGCTAGTTTGTAAGAATCCTCTACATATCATCTTTTTAACTGCTACTCTCACAAATTAACCCAGTGAAGTCTGCTACTGAACAAAGAATAATGTTGAGTCTTTATTATGTCTCTCTCATGTATGTGATGACTCTAGTTTAAGCATTTTAACAACAGTGTTAAAACTTATTTGGAATCATTTCGCTTTAGCCGTGAGTTCTCGTCACCTTTCACAGTTCTTGCCTTTGTGGAGGCATTATTAAAGGGTTCCAGGTTCCCAATAACAGTCAAACAAGTTTCAAATTTCACGAGGGCAAGATTGATCAGGAGAAGTGATGAGCTCTGGTAGTCCCTGTTGGAACTCATTCTTCGTTTCTACCAAACGATTTGATGTAAGAGAAGATACTGTCTTCTGGGACAGGTGCTTTTCAGTGGTTCCTAGGGCCAGGACCTGAGGCAGTGGGACAGACGGAAACACAGGAGGTTCCCTCTGAACATCAGGAAACACTTTTTCACTGGGAGGGTGACCGAGCACTGGCACAGGTTGCCCAGGGAAGTGGTGGAGTAGAAATACTCAAAAGCTATTTGGTCAGGGTCCTGGGCAACTGGCGGTAGGTGTTCCTGCTTGAGCCTTGGGGGTTGGACCAGATGAGAGGTCCCTTCCAACCTCAACCCTTCTGTGATTCTGTGATCTTCTTCCAGTAGACCACAGATACAACTGGTGTATATTACTTTTCAGACCTCTGCATAGGAAGATGCATATAAAGTCAGATATAGTTAATTTTATAATCTGTGTTGTGTCACTCCTATCAGTAGCATTGCAGTTTGACATGACATTTTATCAGCTGTGATTATATATTATTCAAGGCGCTCTCTGCCATTATTTAGTTTTGGGGTTTTTTCTCCCTTTTATTTTTCAGGTAAATATCAGCTGTCTCCAACGGTGAACATGCCCCAAGATGACACTGTCATTATTGAAGATGATAGGCTGTCGGTACTCCCTCCTCATCTCTCTGATCAGTCGTCATCCAGTTCCCACGATGACGTTGGGTTTGGCACTGTTGATGCCGGTGGATGGGCTAAAGCTGCAATTAATGAGTCAACAGACTGGTAAGAGCATGGTTTAGGGGAAGGAAAAAAGAGATGACTGCAGTTATGTCTTTTTCTTTAGTTTAATTTTTGTCTACTGCTAATATTAATCTTTTTTTTTTTTTTTTTTAATTTTCCCATCACATTTAGATTTCACTATTTTCGAACTGGTAATTGTCCCTGCTTCAGGAAGGACGTCTGTACAGATAATTTGTTAGACTTTCTGCTTCTGGTTGCAGTTTTGTGCTCTGTCAGAGCACATTTGTAGAAGTGTTACTAATTGTTGTTAAGACCAAATCAGTATATAGCTGTGTTAATTTGATGATTTAATATTAATTTAATTGCCAACTGAGCTAGCTTTTGTAAAAAAAACTTTGCAAAATTTAAACACTTGAGTTTATGAAAGATGAAAGAAGAATTCCAATTGGAAATTTTAATTTATAAACCTCACTGTAAATATTTCTAAGTCTATAAAAGAAAGATTTTATTTTTATATTCCAGTATATATCTAGGAGACTTTCAATACTTCTGTATACTTTCTTGATTTTCCTAATAATGTACAGTAATTTTAAAATCTGCTTAGAGGTCAAGGCAGCTCTTCATTTTGCCCTGGTGTTAATGCTTGTGCAACAAGAACTAGTTAAGATTTCTTTAATGTGCATGAGGAAATACCTTTCATATCATTATATGGTTTGTAACTATCATGCAAAGGCAGTATACTGTAATAGTTCCACATGTAAAAATATGGAAAGTAATAGTTCCACATTTAAAACTATGGAAAGTAACTTTATTTTATATGTTTAATCTATAGCAAAAATAATTTCTGTGGATCTTAGGTTGACTCACTAATTACTTTTATACATTTTAATGTAAGAGTCTTAAAGAGAAATGCATTGAGCTCCATTACTGACTTGCTTAGGTTCCTGGCAAAGAAATACTGTTTATTGCTTAGTACAATTAATACAGATCTAAGATTTAATTTGCAAGTCCTGTAATTATCTACAGCAACAGCAAAATAAAAACCCATCCCTGTACACTGCCACTTCTTGAAGTTAGATAATTACCACAAATGGTGTGAGGTATATGAATTTTCTTATTTTTCTTGTCTCTTGAGCCTGTTATGAGTGTGTCAGCAATATCTTAATAAAACAGCAATAGCACCTGCCAGCTGATATGCACCTGTCAGCTTCTTCTTTGCTGCATATTAGTTTATTTCATCTTATGTCCAGGAATTGAGTTCTGTATTTTAAGCACTGTTTTAACCATTGTATAAAAAGATAATTTTTTTTATCCTCATTTGCATTTTTTTAATGTTGCAGCTCTTCTCTTGGACAAGTCATACCTGTAATTTGGGCCCTTGAAAAGTCCATCTGTCTTTTGTAAAAGCTTTTAGAGCTGAGAATCTGAGACGTTTAAATAGAATAGTACTCAAGGCTGCACATAATAGCTTATTGCTGAGGGAGTTTTTTTTGGCCGAATATGAGCAAAAACCTACAGCATAAAGTAAGAGCCCATTTGAAACCTGCAGATGCTTTTACATTTACTTTTGCAGTGTATCTTGCTATTCATATACTTCTTTGAAAATGAAAGTAACAGTAATAGGGATTAGATATTGTGGAACTGATCACGCTCAAAACCTTTAAATGTGTGTCTTTATGAGAAATTGTAAAGGTCTTCGGATACAATTGCACTTAAAAGAGTAGATCAGTGCAGTGCCTTACTATCTAATGTATTCTATTTGTAAAAAAGTAAATAGCAGTAGAATTAGATTGTTGCATTAATTTCCTGCTGCTAATGGATGCAGGAAGACTTGTAAAGCGAAGGTGCATTGTATGATTCGGCTGGAAGGCACAAGGGGTAAAACTAAGAATATGGATGAAGGGTTATCCAAACAAGAATGGCAGCTGTTCTGAATCACAGAAGAAAATGTAAGCTTTTCCAGCCTCACAATATCTCCCTAATCCTTGATGAAAATGTTATGAAAACAAAGGGGCAATAAGACAGGATTAATAAGTGGAATTTTAATAACATTGAGGGTCAGAAGACGGTTACATTCTTTTAAGGATCAGCTGTCATTCCAGAAATCTTATTTGTTAAGTATGCTAGAATAGAGTAAATTGCATTTGGCATTGCTTAATGACTTGCACTAAATTCACGTTCTGTCTTTTATTAGTGTAGTTGAAAAATATTAAAATGAGGCATTTTTAGGGGCATTAGTTCCTCCTCTGTGTTCATTGGCTTTTCCAGTTATGGATCTTCATGGGGGCTTTTGAATACTTTTAGGCAATGTACATCCATTCAAACTCCTGTGATCTGCTCCTTCCTTAATTACTAAAATACGCTCTTGGGTCATTAATAATAGAAATAAGCCAGGACATAAAAACTGATGACTCTACATAGGGCTCAGATATTTGTACTGTAAAAAGGTATGAAATGTCATGATGTCAGAGAGCAAGTAATTTTTGGTGCTAAGTAACGCCTTTAGTATGCAGGATACTATGCAAACATGGAGTAATAATCCCCCTAATAAGTGTGTGTGGAAGGTGGGTGTGACAAGGGCAGATAAGGGAAGCAGAGAGAAAGCCCCTAAAGGCGGTCTCAGTGGAAACACTGGGATCCGATCTCCAGAATTCCCGGTTGCTGATGCTGTGTCCAGACCCCACTGCTCTCTCTGGGACCTGCGGTGCCCTTTTCAAGTTTTATTTAACTTCAGAGTTTTACTCTGTTCTTAGGACTTCAAGTTGAATATATACGTGCACGCTGTATTTACGTGAAAATGATATTCAGCTTTATTAGAAGCTTTATGTATGCAGATCAAAGCAAGCTCAGATGAAAAAAAGGAGCATAAAGCCAAAACAAATAGTTTTAGAAATTCACCCTTTTTGAAGAAAACGTCACAGGATACATTTTGTTCGGCAGGATGAAGCCGGTCATCTTTAACTAACGTGAGCTGTGTTAACAGATGTTGCTAGAGAAAATTCTCACTTAGTAAAACCACATTTTTCTGGCCTTCAGAGACAGGGCTGACTAGCAGTGAGCCAGAAACTCCTGTGTGGCCTTGGGAAAGTCATTTATGATCTGATTATGAAAGGTGTTGAAACCCTGTAAGTTCAGTTGAGTCACTTGGAGAATGTTTTCAGACTTAGGTGCTTCTTACTCAGCTACGTGTTGCGCTGCTGTAAATGCTAGAAGTGTATATTGGCCTTGTCTGTTCTATCTTTCTATCATGTGGAGATAATTTTTTCCCTATTTTGCGGGAGTGAATGTGAGGACTAAATAGTTATTTTTGAGTTCGGGCTCTGATTCATCAGAGCTTTTAAGCATATGCTTCAAAACGTTGCTAAGTTGTGCAGACATCTCTGAAATAGTTGCAGTAATTAAATGTAAAACATTATGAGCCTGAGCCAGGAACATTAAAGTCAAAAGGCACTTGACATTGACTTTATTCATATAAGCTCTGATCCTTCTCTCACTTAAGTATTATATGCTTGTCACATGCACATATCTTATTATTTGTAAATCTGCCACTGCTAGACTGAATTTCTTCTAGGCTGCCTGGTAATGAGGATAGTGATTTTCATCCTTGATGATACTTGATGCCTTTGGACATTTTTCCTTACCTCCCTTCACTGGTGTGCCTAATACCCAGGTGTTTCTTGATCAAAGGTGCTTCTATAAATTATAGTACACGGCATACATAAACATGTGCATGTTACAGAATTTAAAAGTAAAAGTTGGTTTCTGCAGAAATTCACTGTTTGCCTGTTTCTCACTAGGTATGAGATGTGTATTATACTTAGCCTTTAAAGTAGAAAATAATTATTTTGAAACATGTTACCAAACAGTAACATGTATATATACAATATTTTGAATGGCATTTAGTCTATCTGTAGATCTCAGTGACAAAATACTTAGCTTTTTTTATCTTGAAGTACAACAATTAAAGAGGGTATTTTGAGGGATCTTTTTCCTATAGGATAGATAACAATGGTGCAAAATATTCATTTTTTTCAGTATTTTATGCTTTTGGTTTCTTTTGTGCCAGCGGAAGTAGAAATCTAAATTGTTTGGGCTTGCCTTCAGGCTCCTTTTAATACTCTTCCCTTTTCCAGGAGACAGAAGATCATTGTGTGAATTTCCTTTCAGATTGTTTATTAGCAATAAGCAATCTTGCATTTTTTTTTTTTAATTTTTTATTGGTTTTAATATGTGTTGTGGCCATGGTGACACATTGCAAGCTTAGGGTTTAGCTTGCACACCAAATTTTGCCTGCATTCCTGCATTCATGATTCTGCCAACATTTGACCAACATTAATAAATCTATCTTCAGTGTGCTTCTGATGAAGCACGGTGAAGCGCCGATCACTGCTCACTGAAGACCTGACTCACTCAGCCAGGGTCATGCAAGAAACCTGCAGAAGAGACTGAAACTCAGTCCAGTTATCCCCATTTCTGATTTAGTGGTGGAACCATTGTGAATACTTGCTCTGTAGGGAAGTAATGAGTAAAAATACGTTTGTCTGTCATAGCCAGGTTAAAACCAGGAGATGCTGTGAAAAATTTACAAGCAATTTCACAGATGGAGAGAAATTTTAATGCAAAGTCTTTAAATGAGAAAATTCAAAGCTCTGGAGGCTTCAGGCAGGGCAGGTTCTATTTATGCTATACTAAAAACATTTTGTGATGAAAAAAAATCTGATAATTTGCTATCAACAGAATGTATTTGTTTCTCATGA
This sequence comes from Nipponia nippon, assembly GCF_047370975.1. Lineage (NCBI taxonomy): Eukaryota > Metazoa > Chordata > Aves > Pelecaniformes > Threskiornithidae > Nipponia > Nipponia nippon. The sequence goes on along the minus strand of NW_028262290.1, from coordinate 152,166,458 downwards.
AGAAAAAGGAACTGTTTTATTTTCCCTCAAATTATTCCTGTGTTAGGGCTGTACATTCTGATAGTATACGTATAGTGCACCAGATATGTGTAACTTTCATTAAAGCTCATAAGTGAAATTCTTGATACTTTTTAACTAGAATTGCTCGATGCAGTAAAACAGATCCATCGTGTGTGTAACTGACTACTTGCAGTGGTTTATTTAAAAATGTGCACTTTATAGTTGGTAGAAGTCACGTGCTAAATAAATGCTTTTCTCTGCAGAGTGAAAGGTTGCGTGATCTTGATAAATGTTCGCATGATTTTTTTTCCCTTCCTACAGCACTCTTAGTCCAGATGTTGATCCAGTGCTTGCCTTCCAGCGAGAGGGTTTTGGACGCCAGAGCATGTCAGAAAAGCGTACAAAGCAATTTTCAGATGCCAGTCAGTTGGAGTTTGTTAAAACACGAAAATCCAAAAGCATGGATCTAGGTAGTGAGTGATATTTTTTTAATTGTTTTATTTGAACCTGATTTTCATGTTGTAAGTATATAGATTTTGTAATTCCAAACACATTGTTTATGTGCAGCACTACTGCACGTAATGTCTACTGGTGGGAAGTAAAGTATTCTTAACATGAATGGCCAAGTGGCCTGGGTATTGTTTGTACCACTTGTAAATGTCCATACATTTAAATATTGTAGCCCTCTGGATATATGGTTGTATATAAACATTAAAAATATTTATTAAAATGGAGGTGAAAAGTGCATTTACTAATCCATGTAGAATAACTGCGTAAAACTCTGCCACGCTGTGGTTCTGGCTAGACAGGATTATTCTCAGTTCATGGTTATAATGCAGTTAGCCTTAAAGATCCTTCGTAGTCTCTCATTTTGTAGATGGTTTTTGATTAAGATATTAAAGATGCAAGTTTGTTTTTTTTTTTTAAAGTTCATTCAGAATTAGAAAATGGGGCTAGTCTGACATCTGTTTTGAGACCCAAGTTTTAATATTTATATCAGAAGCGCTATAAAGGAGCAGCGGCTAAGACAGGCAATCGACTGTAATCATTTTAACTGATAAAACAACTGAGAATAAGTAATCGCTAACAGGCCCGTCTATTTTTCTGCCATTGAATTTAGATTCTGAAGAGCAGACTCTAGTAACCTTAAACAGTGAGTTTTGATTGTTTAAACACACAAAATTCCCTACTAAGAATAATAAAATATAAGACGATCCGCTCCTTTACAATAATTGTGAATATCTTAACTACAGTCCCTAATTCACCAACTTCCTCAGGGGACAGTAAGGTTGGTGGTATTGACTTGTCTTGACTAGTTGTGATGTGCTAACGTGTAAATAACATATTGTACCTGCCTGTGACGTGAACATGACTGACATTGCATGAAGGTTACTAGTTTGCTGCCATTTCTACCCAGAATGTTTGCTTACTGTTGCAGTTTATTTGCATGAAGTATGACATTGCTAAAGTCCCCTAACTTGAAAAAACGATATGCAAAACAGAAGGAATGTTGGATGCATGTGGGGCATGGGCACTAACTGGGCTAACCATTATACATTTACCTTTTAACAGTAGCTGACGAGACTAAGCTCAGTACAATGGATGACCAGAAAACAGGTAAGAATTGACAGTAAGGCTGTTGCTATAGAAACCTTGGTCAAAGCAGCTTACCACAATTACAGAACTGCCAGTCAAATTGCATGAAAACATGAATATTCCAGTACTTGCATGGCTGCTTTCTATTGTTGTGAATAATCAAGTCGTACAGAAAAAGAGAATTCTCTGTAGAGATAAGTATCTAGGGTAGTATATTCAACCAGGTCATACATGTGACTGTAGGTAGACACCTGTTTCTACACTTTGAACTCATAAATATTCACAGTTGTTTAGATTTTTTGTCCCTTCAAAAAAATCTTGGAAAATCTCCTCCTAGCTTCAAACTCTAATGTACAGAGAGATGATGTAGAAGAGTCGAATGCTTGGCTATTACAGTGCTAATATAGTGCTTGGAAATAATTATTTTAATTAGAAAACTGCTACCTTTGCCTTAAGTGGTCATCAGATACACGTTGTGAGTTGACTCGAAGATTATTAGTGAAAGCTGATTTGCCTTTGGAGCTGAAACCTGAGCATCGTAAGAGAACAAAAGAATATGTAAATAGAATCTTTTCCACATACCATCGATTGTGATGTTGCACACAATGATAATGAGAAATAGCTTTCAAAGCATATTTTGTATTAGTAATTAAAATAATGCACCATGCAATTATGAACTTTTATGATTTATTAATATAAGTTAGCTTTTGACCTTTGGAATGCTATTTTAATTAGGCTGGATCCAGAGGACACCATAACATTACTTAGCTCTAATTAGGAACAATTCACCTTTTTAACCTGAAAATATTATTTATTTTAGCATGATTTGGGGAGTAGGGCATTCCATACAGAATTTACAATTAATAATTCACAACTGCATCTCTGTTTAACCATGCTTTACAACATGAGTAGGAATACTGAAAAGCTGTAAATAATCAAGTGATAAAATTAAAATTTTTGTTTAAACAGCTAAAACTTCTAGCTCTCAAAATGTTGCAGAATATGGCCACAGACTTGCAGCTTTACAAATTGAGAATGAGTACACAAAATTAAAATGTGTGAATGTTTTGAAGGATTAAAGCCATCAGACTGTGAATGTATGAATTGCGTTAATGGTTGTGGTAAGAATCAGTGCTTAGGAACTGCCTTCACCCCTGAGCATTATTCACCTAAAAAGGAGTAACAGATCAAACTCAAAATTATTGTAAATTATTTTTAATTTTCTTGTTAGCCTACCTATTTGAATGGGATGTGATAGCATGGTGTAAAACCTGTGTGTTTTAGTAAAATCCGATGCTTAGGTTTTAAAAGTGCGTAGTGGTTTTGGTGGTATCAATAGAGGGTGGTATTAATCAAGTGTAGTTTTTCTCTATGTGTAACACCTGGATTAAATTCCAAAAAAGAGACAAGTCAGACAACTTGGGTGAAAGAGCATGACCGTAACCATCTGGACTAAGCAGTTACATATTTTGTGCGCAGCAAGCTCAGTGGCTGGAAAAAAGGAAAAACACCTTTTGCTGTACTTTTATTTTATTTATCTTGTGTGCTTTTAACCAAGTTTTGTATATAAACACTGGATTTCTCCCATTACTGAAGATGGATGTGGTTTTTAAACAGACCGCTTACTGTAGTTTGGCTTAAAAATTGTCTGGTTCTAAGAAAAAAAATGCTTAAAATGTGTGGTGAACTATGTTTTAATGAACTTTAGAAGCCAGAAAACCTCAGCATATATTTACTTTAGAAGAAGTAAAAACAAACTCTGTTACAGTCAAAGTTGGACTTAATAGTATTGACTGAAAAGGAGAGTGTAGAACTCACCAGCCCTAGTTACTATAATAGATTTTTAATTATTTTTCTTTCTATAGTTCACTTGAAGTGCCTAATCCTTGCAGTGTTTACAGTTCATCCTAGAGGTTAGAAGTATATTCAGTAGCAATTGAGCATGGCTCATTTATTGAGTCGCAGACATACTATAGTTACAGGTGGATATTTTTCCATGTACACATTGTGAAAATGAGAAAGAAAGAAAAAAAAAAATCAAAGAACATTTATTTAAATCGTTTACTTATTTATTTTTACACAGTGCTTTTTGAATAAACTGTTTTATTAAATGGAACCAAAACTAAACTATTTTTGATGCAGTTGCTTGCTCTATTCCTCCCCTGTTCTCCCCAGCCAAATTGTTACTCTTTCAGTGTATGAATTGAACTAGGAACAGAAGAATTTATCAAATCTAACGGAGCAGATGTTAGTAAGTAAATAAACTCACTGCTAATGTCCTTTAAGAAAGTGTTTAGAAAGTAGACTTTGTGCCTTTGCAAAACCGGTTTAATCAAATCAAGGGAAGTTTTTGGCATCAGTTGCTGGTAGCATTTAACCTGAGAGTTAATAAAAATAATGTTTCAGAAAGAAACAAAATTGTCATTTTAAGTTGTTTAAAAGAAAGTGCTAATGAAAAATTTGCTTTATAGCCTTGAAATTAGTCACTGAAGGAAACATCGTATATGCTTTGACACCGTGCTTTTTGCCTTTGCAAATTGCCCAAGTGGATTTGTGGCACTGTATAAATACTTCACATAAGACAAGAGAAGTGGAAGCACAATGAGTTGTTAGACAGTGTCAGCACAAGGGAAGAACAGCGGGCTTGGAGCAGGGAGCAACATGTAGGCTTCACGTGATCTATGTGTTTTAAATGTCTTGTTGGATCTGTATGTGCTGCGAAGTTATGTGGCAAGGGCTGTTTGGGCCGTGAGAGCAGATGCCCACGACGCCGGCACAGTCATGCATGAGCGGAGGGTGTTGCATGGCCTGGAGGGCGAGGCCGTGGTCCCCGAGGGCTGGCCAGCTGGGGACACAGGGAGTGGTGATGCATGCGTGGTGGGCAGGGGCTGTGCGTGGCGGGGTGGGGTGGGCATCCTAGCAAGCCCGTGAGGGATGGGTAGGGGTGCGTGGCATGTAGAGTAGAGCCGTACGGCTGAGCGTGTAAGCGGAGCGGGCGGGGAGACTGCTGACATGGTGGCAGTCACAGTAGGAGGACTGCTGTGGTACAGAGGGATGAATCTACCTCAAAGGATATTTGTTAACGAAATTGTTGGAAAGGAAAATTTTGATAAACTTCAAATTTTAAAAATGATAAAAGAATCCCTTTTATCCCTCAGTCATATAAAGATGCTTCAGGTACATGTATCTTTTTCTTTTCTTTTTTTCTCCTTTAAATTCTGGTGTCAAAATAGAAGTAGAACTCGTTCTGAGCAGGTAACATTTCTGATGATTACCACCAGTGCTGTAAAGGCTGTAAGAAAATGCTGACATTTTTGTATTTAGAAAACAAGGTTTTGATGTGACTCATAAATTTTAAGCAGAATCCATTTTAAAGAAAGTTTGCTGTTTCTCACCGGATTATGGGTAAACAACTCACTTTCTGGCTGGTGAATTCTCGTAATAAATTCTGAACTCGCTCAATTTACAGGGAGGCTTAACTATATATTTTGAAAATAGTAGACTTGCTATGAAGTGGCCATAGAAGATAGTGAAGGTATTAAAATATACATAGCTTTGTGATCATGGTACTTAAATTGCTTGTGAGAGGACCTTTCCCTCTTTCAAATTCTGCAACCTGTCCACATTTGTGTTCATGGCCACCCAAGTTCAGTAAATATTCCTATCATTTCTGTAATCCATTATTAGTTTTACAGTACTCAAGGAACATTAGGTTGTATCTCATCTAGCTTTTCCTTTGGGAAAGCACAGCTTACATAAATACAGTTCTCACAAAGATCTGTATTGGGTGGCAGGAAATGGATTTTTTTTAATGTCCTTTATGAACATAAATGGGCACATAAATGCCTTCTTTATAATTACTGTTTACAAAAGGAGCCACTCAGTAATTAGGAAAAGATATATGAGCATTTCATTTCAAGGTTGCAAAGCAGAATCTGGAATAAGGAAGTTTACAGTAAGTTGCCATGTAAGAGGATACCCTTTCCTTTTGTATATGAAATTGAATCTGTCAAACAGCTGGTTTATATATGATTGTCCCGTTTCCTCCTTTTTTCCTTCAAAACGTTGCATTCATTTTTCCTTTCTCATGGACTGTTTTTAACAAAATACAATCTCAAAAAATAAAAAAAAAAATCTCTTGTGTACTGCAGGCATTAGTGGAGGAATAGCAGGTTTTGGCATATGCTAGAAAGTTGATCGTTTTATAGGGCACTGTCTAAACTGGAGTTCTTTTACTTGGTAGAGCGTTATGTAAAAATACTTGCCTTAGACTTCAGCCCATGTTCAGAAGTTTGGTGAACCTGGACTGCATTTTGTTTGCACAGCTGGGAAGCCATCAAACCCTCCTTGTCCCAGTTGGCTGCTCTTGTTCACCCCAGCAGCTGCGCAGTGCCCCCAGCCATCCTCATGACCCTCAGCCCTCCAGCAAGTATGGGCTGTGAGTGAGGGTGGCTTCTTCTAGGAGATGTGAGTTCATCAAGATAAAATTTCTCCTTCGTTGGGTGTGCTTATTTCTGGCCGAGGGTCCGAGTAGCAGAACTCCGGACCTCTCGGGGAACCAAACTGCAGGAGTTGTGTAGACCTGTGAAAGAGGCTTTTTGTTTGTTTCTATTTACACATTCATCTTATCAGTAGGGCAGCTGAAGGGGAATACTTTGACAGCTGCTGTTTGAATTTATTTGATCTGAGAGATTTGAGTTTAACTTAATTGCTCAGCATTTTAATAGCTGAATAGAAAATGAAAGCGTTTGCAGCCTTGCTCCATCTCATACCAAGTTAACAAACGACATGGAGGAGACTTGCCATGCTGTTACTCTGTATCCCTTCTGTAGGTCCAGCAACCCCCATCCTCCCCACCCAATATTGAGTAGTGAAAGAAGCTGGTTTTGGTAGCGTAGTAGTAGTTTTCCACAATGTAATGTAACTTCACATACCTTTGTTAAAGAACAGTGACAGATCCTGTCTCTCTTCTCCCTCCTAATATCTACCGGAATAGGGATCAACTCCAGAGCTTTGTAGTATTCTGAGATAAACACTTAAAATAAGGTAATTTTCCTTTATTGCATTATTCACACCAGACCTTGCTTACCTTGCTTGTATTGTTCATTGGTTTGGCGTTCCTGAGGGTTCAGTTCTTGGCTCTGTCTCTCAGTGCTGACTGGCTTTGAAATTTATCTTTCTGTGCCTCTGTCAGATGAGGGTAGTGATATCAATGCAGTAAAAACCCACCACCTGGGACAGCCATGGTGCCACAACACTCTTCTCTATTCTGCTGCCTTTGGGTAGAGAAAAAGTGGGGTTTCCATATTCTAGGTGAGGGTTCTGGTCTCATAACTTCAGGAAATGTGGCTATGATGATGTCCCACCTCATCTTGCTCTCCAGCCCCAAATCCTATGGAAAATCTGGCCAAGACCGTACTGCGCTTTTAAATAAAATCACTTCAAATAAATACAGTGATTTTTTTCCCCAAAAGATTTCTCCCAGATTTAACTGTAATATGAGATCTAATTGTGCAATTGTCAGCTGATTTGCACTGTGAATGTGTGTGTCTAAAAACAGAGGGTAGACATTTAGTCCATGAACTTGAGAAAAAAAGCCCAGACAGGGAAAAGGTTTTGCAGAATACTGTCTGGGGCTTTCTTGGCACACCTCTGAACACGCTGCAGTGATAAGAGCTGCCCTGAGCCCCAGCTGTAGTGCTGCCCAAACATCAACCTGGTGACTGCCAGGAATGCATTTCTTTTCCAGCTGGATAGCTAGTATTGCCTGACTAATTGAGTCCTTTCCACAGATTATTTTTAAACAACTTCACAAAATCCCAGCAAGTCAACTGATATTTCTCAGAAGCATTTAATTATGAAATTGTTAGGAATTTGATGCAAGTCTTTAAAACTCTATTAAAAGCAAACAGCATGTTCCCTGAAGCCACAAGTCAGGCCGCTTTGCAAGACTGCTACTCTAAACACAATAGGATTCATGCCCATAATCCGCTCTCTGTTCATCAGTTGCTAGTACAGATGAAATATTCTGCTCAAAACAAAAATAATAGTTTTGTTTGATGCTGATAGATATGTATCTCTGCTGGTTTTATGAGCTATGTTTTTAAAGCCCCGTGATTACTTTATCATTCAAATTGTTAAAATAATAGTAATGGATGTTGGTCTCTCTTCACCGATTTGAAAAGCCAGATCTTGCTAACGTTGTCGGTTTCGTTGACTATGACTTGACATACTCATCCACTTCTGAGACCAACAAATCTGCAGAGAATTCCCTACAGATTATTGAGAGATGATGTGAATAATGTTAAGTGTGTCCCCAAAGACTTTCAGGATGGATATGCATAATCAAGCATGCAGTTCTCAATACTAATTCTAATTACTTTTTTTTTTCTTCCCTAAATCGCTAAGGTTCCCCAACCAGAGATGTGGGGCCTTCATTAGGTCTGAAGAAATCCAGCTCATTAGAAAGTCTGCAGACAGCCGTTGCTGAGGTGACTCTGAATGGTGATATTCCCTTCCACCGCCCGCGCCCGCGAATTATCCGAGGACGAGGCTGCAATGAAAGCTTCAGAGCTGCCATAGACAAATCATATGATAAACCTGTGGCAGATGATGATGATGAAGGCATGGAAACTTGTAAGTAAAATATTGCTGTACACAAAGAATGTTAACAACATAGGTTAATTCCTTTAGAAGGTGATTAAAAGTAATAGAAGATAATTTTAGGATTTTAAAAGAATAGAACTAACTTCTCTTCATCATTTTTTGAGGCTTTTTCCTTTCGTATGCATTAACAGATTGCAACACTCTGCAGCTTCCTTCCTTTCTAAAATAAGGAAATAAGATTATTAGGAGTGTGTTTACTTAAATTACTATGAAAATTTTCTGTAAGACAGCTAATTAATTTACTAATGTAAATTAGAAAAAAAATTATGCAGAAAGACAAAAACCCACTGAATTTATGTTACAAAAATATGTGCATCTAACTTTGAAAGGGTACATTTGTAGTGTCTGGGGGAAAAAAAGAAATCACTGTCCTTTAATTAGAGTGAGTAAGGCTGGCAGATCTAATAAAATATAAAGTTAATGATCAGCTATTACCCACCCTAATGGGCATTCATTTACATTTTCAGTTCTTTAACCCGAAGTATGACCCAACATGTGGAGAATGTCATTAACATAAAAGAATCACTTCAAAGCTAACCTTATCATTATTGAACTATGTAAGAATGGGCTGGTAAAATGACAACTCGTATTGAATGAAAATAGTATGAATGGTAAATTACCTCAATCAGGGGTTGTATTAAAATCATTGAATTTTTAACCTTCATGTTGTACTACTTTCAACTTGTCACACACCAGCAGAATTTTTTTTAATCAACCTGCAGGTAGTTAGAAGTTTATGAATGAAGATGATGGTGGGAAGGTTGAAGTAGTGAAATATTTAGCCTGAATGCTAACAGAAAAGGCTTGAAAAGAGATTTTTTATTCTCCGCTCTTTTAAAAATTTTTTAGTTTCAGAAGGTCTGTTTCATAAGCGTCATTCCCTGATAATTCTTTTATAAGCTACTTGTGTAATCACCCTTTTATTTTTTTAAAACTCTTGGCTTTTTTTCTTTTTTAAATCTGCCTGTTTCTAAAAGTGGTCTGAGACTGAAAGGGAGGTCATTTTGCCAGTCACTTTTCTCAAAGGTAGTTATGGACGGAATTAATTCTGCTTTGCTTTTCCGGCACCTAGCAATTTCACGCAGCAGTGAGGCTAAATGCTGCTCTGGTGCTGCTGACTGTCAATCTGTTTCTGGCCAGTAGAAGAATAGGTATGAGAAAATACGTAGTGATCCTGATCATTCTCCCAGGCTGCATGCCTATGGTCTTTTGGGACTTAAGACCATGTTTTTATAAAAGGCCTTGTTTGGTGTGAGCCCACTGATAGTAATATCCTGTTTTGAGGTATCAGATATCCAAGGCTTATCCAGAAGTTACAGACGGTTTAACTTCATTTGATCAAAAATATAGCAAAACTGTTGCCATGAAATGCTTACTAGGTGAGCGTAGGTTTATGAGATTACTGTAAGAGGTTTTGAGCTTGTCAATGCAATGCATAGAGAGTAGCAAGGAAGTATTTGGTCGCCTTTGTGTCCTTTGCATGGGAGTAGCAGAAACCAGACAAAGCCTTCTGGCTGAAATCGAAATGCCATGAGGTGACTCTTTGCCCTCATCACTCTGTATGGATGAAGCTGTCTAGCACTGGTGGACCAAGAGCCATCTCAGCGTCATGGGAGAGCAAGAGCGAGGCTGTTCTCGAATCTCACATGGTAAAGAAGGGCTGAGCAAAGTGTGACCAAGCTATATGCATAGAACTGCGTGTTCTGTTGAATTACTTGTGTTTTAATAGCTTCCATATATTATAATAAAATATCTAAGAAGTCATCCAGAAATTTGCAGTGCCAGGTTAATAGAAGCAGATGAGTAGCAAAGCAGATATAGTAAGTTGGTCGGACAGAATTCAGTCCTCGAGGTCTTCTCCTTCTCACGGTGGCCGTGGGAGCTTAAGAGCTGGCCCAACCAGAGCTGCCTGGGAGCAGCACAAAATGCTAGGCCCTCAGGTGTGTGTTTCCAAAAACATGTCTGTATCTGTGTTAAAACTGAAAGCATCGCAGTCTGCTTCACTTTGTGTAAGTTATATGTGGCCTCATGTTCCAGAGAATTTACCAAATGGTGTCTTCAGCTGGACAAAGCCTGGGCACATGCAGATATGTAGAAGTTAATTTAACAATCTGCTCCTAACGTAACTAATGCCTCACTGCTGCCATAATGACAGTGCCTAAGTTTTTTTTAATTGTATTTAATTATTCCATAATTGTTTGAAATTAAAATGTGGCTTTCTCTCATTACAAAACCCAGGCAAACATATTGGTGGTCAATTTGCCCTTGAGGTTGGATCCATTTGTCTTACTTGAATTTTTTCCCCTTTCTCCTCCAAATGTTTCAGTGCTAAGGGTGCTTCTTTCTTCCAGTGACCCTCTTTGGAGTAGCAAATAATAGCACTGCCGTAAATTGTATAGAGGAATTCTTAACATGTCATCACCCCATGTACGAAAGCCATAAAAATACAGGTGGCATATGTAGCAAAGAGTCTGACTCTCTTCTGAAGGTACTTGCTGTCCTTGGAACAACGTGTTGTTAAATTACTAAATGTAGAATGAAAATCAGATATCAGTGACCAGTTCTGGGACAACATTTTAAAAAGTATTTGAGAAGATACGTTTGAGTTTTAATGACTGTAAAGAAGTAACATTTGTGCAAAGGTGTGGGTGTTCAGCTTTTACAGATCATTTTTCCTGCTTTTTTTTTCCCCCGCTTTTTTTTTCCCCCCTTAATACATGAAATAGCTGACTGGAAGCAAAATGTTTATCTTTAGCGTCTTGAATGAGAACAAGGCATTTGGTTCGGGAGAGATCGACAAAGCTTTCTAATCTTTTGCTGAATCTTAATTACCAGAATCTAGGGCTGTATTAAATATCACAATAAGAGGCCTAGAAGCTTAGTTGCAAAATAGCTTCACATTAAGTAGCTTTGATTCCTCCTGTGCATCTTTTCCATTTTATGGCCTAATTAGGAGAATAGCTTCATAATACCTGTATGTGTAGTTCTCCTTAGTATGGTGTGGTTCATGAAATGACACTAGTTTTCAGGTTTAATTGATGTTTAAAGTATACTCCAATTTAATTTTTTGGCTTCAGCAACCTGAATGGGGAGGCAGGAGGTTGCAGGAAAGGAAGGCAATAACAGCACCAAACCAAATACATTCTGTCTTTCGCAGTAACCTAATGTCATTACTGCAACTTAACAAAAATTAGGAGTTCCATTTGTAGCCTGGGTTTGAATTTTAATTGAGCAGCATTTGCATTTGTTCTAAACACTAGTAATTAGGTGTATGTTAATTGCAGAATGACTGTGCTGCATAAAAGTGAAACAAGTTTTTTCATGTTGAGTCCTTTTAAGAAAACTGGAAATCTATTTACTGCAGTAGAGACACCAGTGTTTACTCCAGGAGAACAGGCATCCTAGTTCACAGGGCTCAGTCTAAGCTACCAAATTAATTGCAAGCAAACTGTGTATGATAGACAAATATTTATTGCAGCACAAGTGTGGAAAGGAGGCAATGTTATCTCCATAAAATATGCAAAATAAATAATAAGAGGAAGCATTGTTATGACAAGTTGTTCAGCAACTCAGCATAGCACAGTACACTTTATACATATTTAGGATTAATTTAATGTATTGTTATGTGAATATGAACAACCATAGGTCAAAATTGAGTCATCTTTAAAATTCTAGCAATGGAAGTACCAAGTAAACATTTGACTTCAGTATTCGTCATAAATTTAATGCTTTTTTTTTTTACTAATTATATTCGTTTGCAAGTACAATCTTTTAAATGTCTAGTTGGTTTTAACTGGAACAGATTGTAGCTATAAATTAACATGCAAAAAATTAGCATCTCTATTCCAAAGTGGTTTTCCACTACTCTTTTAATAACTAAATATCATCCCAGACATTGATTAAGAAACACTGGCCAAAAAAAAGTACAAGTACAGCTAGTACAGAGGCCTAGTAGTAGCTAGTAATAGGACAGGTCTCTTAATTTTCTAAAATACAATTATTGGAATATTAAAGCTGTGCCTAGAATTGAGAAGCTGTATCATCTGCTTAAGTTAACAGGAAATGCCAAGACCTGTCCTGTTTTTTTTTTTCCTTTTTTGTCTGTGTGGTTTGTACTAGTTGAGATTCAAAAATGATTATTAATGTTGAGATTCATCTGACATGCTATGTTTTTCTCGAAATATGTTTATGGGATCTTCCAGGGTTGGAAAATATTTATAGAAATCTTGGGATAGTCAGTGAATAAGTACTAAGTCTATTGGACAGGTCTGTGTATTGTAATGTTAATGGATAAACAGTATTTTGCAGGCAAGTGTCTAAGAGAGAGGAGACGATATCGAATGGCTTTCAGTCAGTGATTTGTAGACTTTTCAGGTTCAGTGAATTACTTGTAAGGGGAACATGAATGATGACTAAGAAAAGCAAGTTTATATTCTACAGTAGTCTATGTATGAGAAATTTCTAAAGAATTACACACTTCTATTGGCTGTAGAAGAGTCATGGAGGTCTAGAAACAATGTTAGTAGGAATAATAAGAAGTAGTAGTAAACATATGCTAAACTAAAAAATGATTCTTTTTTCCTTCTTTAAGCCATAGCCATTTACAAATCTTATTGAGTACAAAAAAAAATTTCTTTTCCATAGACTGTGTATATGTAAAGCAAAACTGTATTTTTCAACTTCTATTGCCAAAAGTTGTTTGGAGCCTTTGTATTCATTAGAGCTGCAAGAGACAGTGCAAAGTATGCATCTGTGATCCTAATTGCTGCTTTGTGCTGTCTGTTGGAAAACTGGGAGATGGTGTAGCCCTACTTATAATGTGATGATATAAAATGTTAGAGCTCCTGGAAGGTCACAGCTTCACCAGCCATGCAGTGTAATTTTTGGACTTATCTTTAAGTTAAGTCAAAATGTTTGCAGGATTCTGACCCATGAGCTTGAAGTGTTTTATTTATTTCTCACTAAGCTACTGGGGGAGCTTTCAGTTTTTGAATGCATTGTTTCTTCGGGTCATTTTTCTTTCAAGCTTTCTGAAATACATGTTCTCTGTTAAATCTAACCTTGGGTATACTTTAGGATTCTCAGAGTCTTGATCTTGGATTAGAAACAGAGAAGGAACATGTTATCTGCCCTTAAAGGATTTTACTTGTTCCGCTGGGTGGAATCTTCCCACCCGAACCTCCCAGGCTGCCCCATCTCAACCAAGAATAAAAATCATGGTGCATGATGTGTTTTAAACTGCTCCAGGAAATTAAGTGTGTGACAAAACCATTCTGTTACTTGCAGCAGAAAAAAAAGTCTATTAAGGCTTGTATTGAGGGTTAACAGTCCTTAATGACTTTAATATTTTTATGAGAGCATTACTAAGAATTTACTGACAGGGCATGCTGCACTGCTGTTGTTTCTTCTTGCAGGTATTTCTAAAGCTCTCCTCAACTGATTTAGATACTGAAACAAAATGGGCCAATTAACATCACTTTGCTAATCCTCTTTATTAATCCATACATTATTCAGAGTACCCACAAAGCACGAATCATGTTTTGTAGAGTGTTCTGCAAAGGTGAATTCCTTGCTTTTAGGAATTTAATAATACAAATGAACATTCCAGGAAACCCACACATGAACAGATACTGATTTAGAGAAGAAAAAAAACAACAACAAAAAAAGAGTATTTTGTGGTTGTGCATATATCCTGCTTCAAAATACATTATGCAATATACCAAAAAGCCTGCCCTTGTTGTTTGTCCTTGTCCCACTGATGTTTTTTAATATGTGCTTTCAGTGGAGGAAGACACAGAGGAGAGCTCAAGATCTGGTAGAGAATCTGTGTCCACAGCAAGTGACCAGCCATCCCACTCATTGGAGAGACAGATGAATGGAAGCCAAGATAAAGGCGACAGAAAAAAGGCTGGAAAGGAAAAGAAGAAAGATCGAGATAAAGAGAAGGATAAAATTAAGGCAAAGAAAGGAATGCTGAAAGGCTTAGGAGACATGTTCAGGTAGGTGCTTTGCAATCAAATGTAAGAATGAATTATAAAATGAAATTTCATCTTTTAGTTATTCATTTATATTGTGACTGTTTGCTGAGGCCGTATTTTACTATACAAATATATAAATGATGTATACAGGCTGATCTATCAGTGGTATCATGGAAGGGAAGCAGCTCAGAATGGGAGAGAAGGAGGTGGCTGGCAGGCTAAAGGGGCTGCAAAGGAAAAAATGGTTTTAAGCAACAAACTGCTTGGTCTTGAAAAGTGTCTTTGGTGACATCTAAGTAGTGCACATATCCTTTGGCAGGTCAAACAATTTTGGGTTTTGTTTTTTTCTTAAACTGTGCTGTTCCTAATACTGTACCCAAAGCTTCAGTGTTACTAAATGAGTGGTTTTTCTTTGCTGTACTGTTAAGACTGTTTGGTGTCATGGAGGCATGATGCGAAAGAGATGAATCAGTTTGAGATTGAAAAACAGCATGCTCCTCTTAAGGAAAACAGGATCTAAATAAGGTTGTGTGCTCTGAGAACCCACAGTCTGGAGAAGGGGTCAGTGAAAGACCTGATTTTTACCAAGCACTGAGTTTTTTTGAAAGGAGTCGTCTCTCCAGCAGACATAAGTGATCTGAAAGGAGCAGACTGCTGAGGGACACCCTGCTGTTCTGGGTAAATGGTGAAGCATGACAAACACCTTTGATCACTTGTGGGAAGGGGTGAGAGAGCAAGAAAATCAGTCTTTCTTTTAGCTAGCTAGAGTAAATAAATATATTTCCAAGAAAAAACAATATTAAGGCAATGTTTGTTTTCTTTTGTATATGCAGTGATTCATTATTTAGTTTTGAAGTGAGATACCAGTATTATTTTAAAGATTTCTTAACAATGATTCTGCTCTGAAAACATCTAAGTGGAGCTGCAGTTACCTTTCATCCTGTTACCTTCGTTATCATGTAAAGCATTAATTGAACCTAAGCTGTAACTGTGTAGGTTCTTGAGAGTTGTTCTGTGTCTGTGAATCGTATTACAAAATCAGTTAATAGAAAAACTAGTTGATTAGAAAATATTAGTTAGTAAATGTGTTTGGAAAACACAAAACAATATTGGGTTGTTAGCATATGCCACAGAGTACCAAAAGAGTCATAGGATAGTCCCACACTTCAGACAGGGGGAGAGCACTTCAGCCTGGTCCCCTGCGAGTCCCACGGGGAAGCCCTGATGTTCTGGATGTTTGCCTGCCTAAATTCAAGCCTGGAGCTGACAGCTGCACCCTGTGCTGGGGCAGGGTGGAAGGTTAGAGATAGGAAATGTTGACTGGTTTTCTTCTGCAGTCTTTGCTATTTTTCTACAGCAGGCAAAACTGAGGCCAATTACACATGATAAATTCTGTGGACTGTAAGTAGCTAGTTGGATTCCATGAGTGCTATCTCATGAGTTCAGACAGAAAGCATTCACAGCATCTAGAAAGCTTGGGCAGCTCCTTGGTCCCCAGCTTCCTCCTGTGTAACATTTCTGGTACCTGGAGGACCCGTGAGATAGCTGCTTCATCTTGCAAGCTTTGGTACGCAGGCAGAGGGCTGGCTTGCAGAGGGTCCCATCCAAAGAGAGGAGCCTTCATCTTCCAGAGAGCCGGCTCGGTGCAGGGCTTGTTGGCTCCTCTCTGCCCTCCAGCTTTAGAGTCCGATGTCTGGTGTTCCCGTGCAGCTTTGAAAGCTCTAGATGGAACTGAGTGTGAAAGTGGAAATTAATATCATTTTTAATCAGGCACTCCCACCTATGTAGGAAGTAACCTTGTCTGTATGCTCAGTATAACACTTCTGAAATCTTTAATCTAGAAGCAACAGTAATTTGACTGATAGGAAGATCTGATGATTGCTTTGTTGTTTGCTCTTCATAACATTCAACGTTTCCTTGAGGTTTTTTTTTTCCCTCACTACCATTTCTGAGTGAACTTTACTTTTCAGTCTCCTCTTAATTAACGTGGGAGCGGTGCTATCCGGATGCAGTTGACTCCTCCTGGATCTGTAAATTAGCTTGCACCTTGTCAGCCCACCCAAGAGAGGTGCTCCTGGCAAGCAGGAAAATGATGATTGAGGGAATTAAGCATTATGCCTCATTTCCACTCGGTGCTTGATTTGCTTTGTTGACAGGCTTCTCAATAATGTTTGAGAGATGGGCTTTATTATGTCTGCAAGATAAGCTACTACTTCTGCCTATAACATGCTTTGTTTTTCTGTACATCTGACATATATCATAGATATCAAGGAATCACTGAAAGAAGTTGTGCGATAGAAAATAATGATGACAGTAACATTTAAAATTCAAGCCATGATCAAAGCATAATTGGATGTTTTGGTTCTGTGCAACACTGTGATTTCTTTGTAGTTCTTATTCTTTTCTCCCGTTTCACTTCTTTTCTTCCTTTTCAGTGCTCTTATCTTAAAATAATCTTTCTTCATTAGGTTGTATGGGCAAAACACTTGCGGAATGAAATTGTTAACTGACACTTTATTCCAATGTCTGTGTTTAGCCAAGGGGATTTATATTGCCTATATGCAAACTGGCAGCTCATAAAGTGGAGTCTATGTGGTGTATAAAAGAAAGTCTCTCCTTGCCTTCAGTTAAAATCTTAGGATTTGCTACTGGGATCTTCATTAAACTGTACTGCGAGATGGAAACTCCCACTAGACAACCCTAGGTTACATTTATCCTTCAGCATCCAGTCATCATTTCCAAGAAATCCCTGGATGATTCAGATAGCAGGTTAAA
Organism: Nipponia nippon; assembly: GCF_047370975.1. Classification (NCBI taxonomy): domain Eukaryota; kingdom Metazoa; phylum Chordata; class Aves; order Pelecaniformes; family Threskiornithidae; genus Nipponia; species Nipponia nippon. The sequence continues at coordinate 152,149,443 of NW_028262290.1, read as the reverse complement.
ATCATAAGTAAATCTTTTAAGCATTTCCATTGTTTTACTGCTTTTATCAAACATAGTAAAGAGGATTGACATAACCATGAAGGAGAACTGTAAAACACAGGGCACAGCCTGCGTGGCTCTGACATGCACAACTCCCGTTATTTCCAGAGGACCTTTGCTGACATTGGGCTGTGGACAGTCTGAAAGTTCACCCTTCTCACTGTGAAATAAATGTGTCTCGGCATGAGTGTATTTCTTTTTTCAAATTGACATTTCAGGGCAGAACAGAATAATTTATTTAAATTTGTCATTTGGCTGAGAAGTCTTTTTTTCTTCACCTATATTCATAGAGCAGAAGTTAACCTAGAAAAGTGTCGAACAAAAATATTGGTGTGTTGGAGGAGATGGAGGTGCTGCAGAGCTTTGCTTACACCTGAATGTATTTGTTTTACCTGAATAGTTGTATCATTCCTGTCTTTCTCATCCCTTCAATAGGATCGTGTGCCATGTCCTGTGGCTGTAATCACATACCAACTGTGAGGCTGTGCAGTTCCTTCTTCTCCATTGCTGGCATTGAGGGGGTGCCGGGCTGGCCACTGCCAGCTAAGCAAATAGTTTTTGGGAAGCTGATATAAAGTTCTGCTAGTTTTTGTGTTTCACTACTAAGAAGGCCTGAGTGGATAAATGTTTTGACATCAGAAGTTTATAAAAAATCCGTATGCTTCTCCAAGTGCAATCTAAAATACGTTAACTCATTTCTGAGTCTGATTTTATTTAAGTAGAGATTTTGCTTCTTGATAAAAATCAACCTGACAAAAACAATCAGTTGATAAATAAGTCATTCTAGTGCTGCCTTAAGAAAGAGGCTTCACAGTTTCAAGCAGTGCACCTGTAATTAGTGCTGGTAGGGATACATTAATTTGATGGGCTTCTATGTCATATAATTCTTCGACATTCCTGTCCTGAGAGAGGAAAATTGTATATGCCACCTTCTTTTCCCCTCCTCTTGCCCTTGTCATGTACAGGATATTTCCTGAAATGAAAGTGGGTGCCCTCAGGATGTAAGATAGGGAGATTTGAGATTGTTCTTATTTGCAGGTTTTGGGTGATGATGAAATGACACTCTTCTGTGGTGCAGCTGATCACTTAAGATCCCTGTACTTCATTCGTGCTTATTCCCAGTGTACAAGCTTGGATATAGTTTCCAGATGAGTGCCTGGACTGGTGAGCTAATAGGTGATAAGCAAATGAAGTGGTAGCTCCACATCTTTCCCCAGCTTCCTCAAGCCATATATAATTTTCCTCTTTGGTCATCCCTGAACCATGGTTCTGTCAGACACTGGCATCGCTGTAATTATGCCACTTTTTGCGGGAATTTATCTTGTTTGCAAAGAAGTAGACAGCCACGCTCTTACTGAGGAGTTTGTATAGAAGAAATCTCATTGGAGAGTTTTATGATACAAAAATTATGTCCAGCAAGTGATCAGTCTCAGGAAACGATGTATCTGAGGAATAACATCTTTAGAAGAAACTGAACTACCAAGATGTTGAGAATAAGGAGGGAAAAAAAGCAGCTTTGGGTTTCCAAAGGGAGGAAGGGAGTAGGGAGGCCAAGCTTATCTAGTCATGTCTTGCTGGAAATATTGGAGAGACGGTCACTGCTTGATAATAAAAACCTGCTGAAACAAGTAATCATTGATATGATTGGATAAAAATGGATTTGCAAATACAAATGGTATGTTTGAGTTTACGTGGGGAACTGCTGAGGAGAAAAAAAGATGGGGGATACACACGTTGTGTCTTAACCTTGACTTTAAGCAAGAAAATACCTGCCTTGGTTTTCGAGGTTACTTATGAAATGGTTGTAATGTAATTTGAAGCAACTGTGGATAAGTATGTTATATGAAATAAGTAAATTTTCTACTGTAGGAATTAATACCTCAGTCCCACATAAACATAACTTTTCAATCAGAAACATAAACACTGTGTGTTGAAGTTTGTGGAACAAGACAGTATGCTTAAAATTCATCATGTGCATAGATGTTTTTAGTACTGGAGACTGTATATTTGAAGATCTGGCCTGTAATGTTGATGGAAATGTAAAGCTGTAATGTATGATAACTGATCTTTAATTCCTCTCTTAACTATTGTAGCATACAGGTGGGTAAATCAATGCACTGGATAGCCAATACAAATGTAATATTCCCAGATTACCATTAAAATCTAATCCTAATTAGATTTAATTACATTTAAAATGATTACTGGGAGCTTTGCACTGTTGTATCTTCCAGTTCTGTGAGAGGAAATAGATAATTTAGTTTGCAGCCTTGTTTAGCTGAAATCAGATATACTGTTGTCTTCCCCCCCACACCCCCAGCTGCTTCCAAGGTGCACTGGACATGTCCAGATTCATAAACATAGTATTTGTAGCTTTGAATTACACATTTCAACCACATTAGCCATCTGAGACCTCTGACTGGGCATTTGGGAGAATAACCTACATGGATTACTGTTGCTTGTTACATGACTTCCTTGTATTGCCTACTCTGATTTTCATTTGAGTTTTCTCATCGTAATGTCTGTGAGGAGATGAAAAGCAAATCACAAGGGTTGTACCATTGATTTAGTAATTACCTTCTTTCTCTTTCATTTAATAACAACCTTCAGACTTTTAAGCAGGCACATGACAAAAAGGTATCTGAGTTGTGTAAAATACCGTTGAATTATACCCTAATCAACAGGACTGGCAAATACCTTGAACTCGATAAAATAAAATCTGTGGTCTGATTTTCATCGTTCAGTAGCTTAAGCGGCAGCAATAACGGCATTTTCCTTGGAAGCATGACTAATAGGACTTGGTATTGGTGGATGACGCTTACTGATGTATGGACTTAATAGAAAACATGGGAATGAGCTCCGAAAGTTGGAAAATTTTTTTTTCTTTAGTGCTCTGCTCGCAGCACAAAATACCATAAATCTTGAACCTTAGAACACAGAGGAGGAGGTTATTGCTTAAACACCTGTCGGCTGTATCATTTCAAACTTGGAAGCTTGTTGTTCACACACTGAATTGTGCCTAGGTTTGCTAATGCTCACCTGAGAACATTGCCGACAGCTTGCGGTGCTTGTGCTGAGACTTTCATCAGAAGCGCTGAGCTGGGTCGCTGCTCAGGTAAATGGAATCTGGGGCCATGTGCACTCTGGTTTTTGCCTGCTACTACTGTGAGCCAGCTGGCACAACTATCATTAAATCCTCATCTGCTTCCCCTCTTCTGCCACCAGCTAGAAAATGTGTGACCCACTGCAATCCTAGATGCGAGGTCTAGGCGTGATACCTTTTCAAGCTTCAGGGGAGGAGCATAACCTTCATCCTGGCTGCTAATGGCACCTGCTTGCCCTGCACTGCTCTGGGCTACTTTGTCCTGATCCATTTTCAAAGTTTCAGCCGGCCACTGGGACGCACAGAATCAGAAAAGCCTTTTAAATGAAATCAGCCATGCAGCAAATTGTCATCTTTGATGCAGACAATTACCCAGAACTCTTATAAATGTCTTTCAAAGCATTTTCATATTCTTCACTTCCTTCTTTCCAATTAAAAGTAAATAAGTGACTGAAAGAGATAAGCTTGATTGAAAATAGCTTTTCTTTTTTGGAAAGGCAAGCCATCTTCTTCCTTCCTGTCCGCACTTTTTCACCTTTCTTTTTTCTTCTGCTTGGTGGAATCAGTTGTTTCGAGGAAATGTGTGTTTCATTGCCTGCAGCCCCAAACACACCGGTTTTTGACTAAGATGTCATTGGGGTGGGGGGCAATGGCATGGCAAATTTGTCTTTCTAAACCAAACAACTTCACATAATCTGTCAGGGATTTAAGGAATGCGGCTTCATTAAGTGGTTAGTAAACTCTGTGACTTTTAAACGAAACACAGAAAGTGGTGGTATGAAATTGTGCGAGGGAGATTTGAAGTGAGAGATTAACGTAATCGTATGTGGCTTTCTAGTTTGTCATTCTGACAGAAAGCAGGGCTTTGCTCTATGTATTCTTAACACTGGATTTTCCCAGGGTAAATCTTGTACTTGTAAATCTGATGGGGATATATTGTATGTGTTGGGTTTTTGTTGGTTTTTTGTTTGTTTGTTTGTTTGTTTGTTTTTTAATTTGAATAGAATCAGGGCTTTTGTTTCTAACATCCAGAAATAAGTTTCAGGATGACCTGTTACTAGAGATGAGTTCATAGTGGCTGCTAACATATTCTCCCAGTATTCTTCCTTTGCTTGTCAGCGAGTTTAAATAGAGAACCTTTGACACCTACAGCACCGTCTCTGCCTGCAAAGCAAGCGAGGGAGGCAGGCGGCGTGACAGCTGAGCCCTCCGCGATCCTGCCCGGCGTTCTGCGGCGCTTCTCTTCCAGGCCTGCCGGATGAATATAGAACACAAGTGTCAAGGATGACACCTACTTTATAATCTCTGCAAAGCAAGCCTTTTCAGAGAAGGATTTGTTGACAGTTCAGAGATTCAAAGTTAATTTCAGTTTTAGCTTGTATAGAAATAGGATTTTTTCCTCCACCTGATGTGATAATTGAAGACTAACTAGGCAGTGTGCTAGTGCCTAGCAAAGTATGGTAAATAAATACTGTCTTGAGATGTGAAGGATCTGTTAGATGAAAAGCTCCATTAATGACATTCATTTCATTATCTGTTGGAAATGTTCTTTGGAGATTTAATACTTATAGCACCTGTACATTGGTATACATTATGGATGTTGTAGATTATGGTTTTAAAGCAGAGTCTTTGAAAATCCTTTTTAAAAACAGGAATAGGAATGTTGTCTTAGATGACAATTAATTCGACTTAATATATTTTTATAGATGAAGACGACATAGGCTATTAAGTCGTAGTTACTTAAGGTACTTAAGTTGGCAGCTGCAGGACAGCTGATCCTTTCCTAAAAGGCAAAGCTCCAACTTACTACTGTGTTTCACTTCCTGGGAGCAACAACCTGTGTTCGCAGTGCGTTGGCATGCTGATTCGTCCTGTTAGGATTTCCACGTGTCCTACCGTTGTGCAGAGAAATAGCCACTAAAGACGGAGTCATAAAACACTTCAGTGAAAATGGCAAAACGGGTATAAGCCAGTATGATTTCTGAAATAGAACATACCGGAATAGAAATAATCTGTGAACCCCTGTGTTTCCCTGAAGGCAGGAAGAATGTAGTGGGCATAAAGCATTCAGAAGGCTTATTTAGGCTTTTAAGTTGTTGTTTCAGGGAAAAATAGGGGGAACAATAGTTTTGTAGAAAGAATAAGAAAGAAGGAAATATAAGAAACACAATGCCAAGAGGGTATGCAAGTAGCATTTACCCCACTTTGAATCTGTTGATGACTTCTTCTGGAGGGAAAAATAGATGGAATTAGGAGGAACTGAAGAGATATTGAAAATACTGCACTCCTAGAGTGATTCAGGCAGGAAGGGATCTCTGCTTGGTTTGACTCCTGCTCACAGCAGTCTGGCTTCAACGTTTCATCAGCTTGCTGAGTGTCACGCCCAGTTGAGTTTCAAATATCTCCAAGGATGGAGACTCAGTAAATTCTCTCAGCAGCCTGTTCCAGTGCTTAACCACTCTCCTGGTGAAAAGAATTTGTCCTCGGTAAGAGGAGATAGGAACAAGATACACTGAATAATCACTGGTACAAAAAAGCTGAATCAATCAACATGTACTTATCCTTCTCATGAAGCAAAAATGTGGATGTACAATAAGATTGCCATCCAAAAAGTTTATATTTTAAAGGATTTTTGTGATATGTGATTACCCCCAGGGACTTACTGGCCCCACAGTTCCTTGAACACCAAGAATATAGGAAATAACGCAGCTAAGCATGCATTTGTGACTGTGAGCCACCCATTGCATGCTAAGTGTTAAGGAAGAAGTCATCTGTAAACAGGTTATTTTTACTGTACTTCCAAGCATCTTACTCTAAATTGTCTTGGACTGGCAACTATTAGGATACCAAGCTTGATTGGCTGATATGATACCTAATAGTGTCTGATATGATGCACTGAGCTGGAAAAGGTGATTATTTTCTTTGGAACTGAGGAAGAAATGGTCTACAGAAATCTTCCTTTCTACTATTTCATGCTACACCAGAAAATATCACCTTGTTTTTAATTAAAAGCATGAAATTTGGTTGTATTAATGCTGATAGTTTTCATCTCCAAGTACAGATATCAAGTAGAACCTCAGACATTTAGTCGTTTCAGCCAGTCACAAAAGAAGGAAGTTTATATTGGAAGGGGAGAAAGTATTATTTTTAATTCCTTCCATATTCGGCAGGTTCTCTAGAGTTTAATCTAAGAACATAAGAATACACTCACACAGAGTTGAATGCTACCCTGTAAGTCCCTGTACCCCAGTATTTTGTCCCTGACAGTGGTCAATAGTAGCTCCCAAGGGTGGGGTACCAGAACAGGGTAACGGTATAGCAGTCCTTCCCAGCTCTGCCTTCCAGGCTTTCGGTGATCTGCAGCTCAAGGATGTCTTGAGACAGTGTCTTTGTGCTCAAGTACAAAAATGGTGTGTGTGTATTCTGTTCTGAGCAATTTGTCCGGTTACTGACGATTTGGGGTATATTTATCTTATTCCAAAATACTAACAAAATTTGTAGTATAACATACAAAAAATGTCTTTTAGAGATTGTGTAGAATGACTTTTGTATCAAGGAGCTGCTTTTACATTACAAGTACGAAGACCTGATTGGAATGCATTGCAGTAGATCTGACTCATTATGTCAGTATTTTATGGCACTCAGGTAAGCATGTTTGCAAAGTAGCAGTAAACCTTTCTGATGTGCAATAACATTTCAGTAGTTAATGTAGTGTTCCACTGCATATTAACTTTTACTGCTTCTGTGCAAACTTACAATAAACAGGAGTGCAAGAAAAAGCTGTAGATGTTTGTAAAGTAGACCCTGCTGGAATGCGTTCACTTCATGAAGTAGTTTTACAGTGTACGTTTGGGCTAGCTGATGATGTGATTAACAGTAAATTTTGAAATGTTTGCTTCTGCAGAAGACAAATTCATCGTTTCTGCAAATGTTAACACTTTTTTCAGGACTTTTTTGATATCAGTCTTGTAGCTCCTAGTCCTAAAAGGAAAAAGAATACAGTATGGTTTCATGGAACTGTACTTGGTGGGCTTAACTATTTTCAAGAAATATAATAGCATGCTACTGATACGGCTGTTTTAAAGGGTTTGTATTATACGTTGAAAGTATGTTGGTAATGCAGTATCGGTAGAGAAATTCTCTGTTAGAAATAACTAGTTCAGCAGATATATTAACTTCATAGACCTGGCTTTGTCAATGGAATCTGCAGAAAGTTAGTATGTTGTTTGTGCTTGCAATACAGAAAGCTCTGGGAGTGTGGGAAGTTGCTTAAGCTTTTGAGAGGAACTGTTTTCTTATTTTAAAAATGGGATAGTACCTTGTCCATGCTAGTGTCTCCAAGGGCTTTGATGTCCTGTGGTGTTTCCTGTGTTGTAGAAATACAAAACAGTTGTATGCTAAAAACACACGCTATCTACGGCTCCCAGATGCTGCTGCTGAATTTAGTTTGAAGGTGGATGGATGATGGATGGATGGATGCCTGAAAATGTATGCAGATTTCCTTTTTTCTGCTATGCTGTTATGGGTAGTACTTATTAAGAAAATGTCTAATCAGAAACAAAGTTTATGCATTAGCTCTAAAAGTTCTGAAAAAGAGGATTTAATGACAAAAATGCTTCTAGAATCTTAGCTGTATCAGCATTTTTGAGTACCACAATAATGAAAAGTAGTATATTTTTATACCGATTGCAAGTGCTTCTAGCATATTCAATGCCAGGTGTGCCAGCAGTATTTAGAATGCAAGCTGAATTGCTATTACACGTTTCAACAGCAACATACCACAAATAAATCTCACGTATTTCACAATGTTATTATAGATGCTATCTTTGTCTTTAACCCGTAGTGCTAAAATCCTGAAATTCAGAGCTCAGCATGCTGCCACAAGCAGGAGCTTCAGGTGTAGTGTTACAGTTAAACTATTTCTTTTCTCTGATGTTGCTGAGCGGGTAATGATACCAACAGTATTATAATCTGTAACTGTTAGCAGTCCTGATATCATCTGTGGAGCTCCAAATACTTTGCTAATTCTGTTTGCCTTTTATAACTGCAAAAGGAAGAAAACTGCTTGTGTAAGATGAATAAAATGTGAAGGCTCAGTGCCATTTTCATTGATATTTTTTTTTTAAGATTTATTTTAGGCTATATATTAAGAAGAAATATTAAGATGGCAGTGATAATTGCTGTATACTGTGTGCAGCAGTGAGCATGAGCAGAGCTGATCTTACTTGGAGAAGAACATCTTAGGAGCCAGATATCTTTGATGTCAAGATTGGGTTTATTTTAAACATCATCTGTCTGGGTTTCTAAATAAATATAGGCCAGTCCCTCACTTCTTATAGTGCCTGAGCATGTATGAATGAGAACAAAAATGGGGTATGGGGCCAGTCCAGGTCTGAGATATTCTGTGCTAAGAGCTTATTTGTATGGTGGCTGGAACAAAAAAAAAACAAAAAACAAAACAAAACACCACCCCACATCTCTCACCTGTAATTAGTCCCATGCAAGTCCTGGTTTGTACACCTTTTCAATCTGAAATAAATCTCCGCTCCCAGCTTGGCCCTGAAATAATCGGCAGCGTAAATCACAATTGATATAGTTATTTCAACTGCAGTTACCGTGAAGGCAGCTCAGGCTCTGAGTACTGGCAGCTACAGGATGCTGGGCGTCTCCAGGGCTCCAGGTAGCTCTGGGCAAGCCCCTGCGCCAGCTGCTGCGGGGACGCGCTGCCAAACTGACTTCCCAGCGATGATCCACCTGCGTCGCGTTGCATCCGCTCCAGAGATGGTTCATTCCGGCGGTGCTGCTGCAGTGTGGTCTCGTTCTTCATTTTCCACCCAGAAGATACGGCGTATGTAAACTAAATTTTCATGCTGCAGGGCAGAATATCAGCTGATAGAATAGACAGAGGTATGTGAAGCCAGCAGTGGCATGCTAATGTATCCTAACCAGAGCCTTGGCTCAGGCTAGGTCCTGTGCCTCAGCCCTGTCTTTGTAGCAAACTTTCAAAATAGTGTACCTGTTATTTTTTGCCCTCTGTTTTTATGACAATGTGGATTCAAGGCTATTCAATGTAGCTTAATTTAGTTGTGCTCTAGAGCACCTTGTAAAAGCATCCTATTGGCAGTATTTTTTTTTTTTTAATTAAAGTTAATTTTTTATCCCCGAAGAGACTTAGATGGCACTGTGGAACCCAGAATGGGACAGGAGACCCTAAACTGTAACCTACAGCCACCAGCACTCGGGTGCTGCAGCTCAGCAAGGGGAATTGCTGTTCAGTGCTGGAGGCATCCTCCGAGAAGAGAATGGCAGCTGCACGCTCATCTGGGCTTCAATGATGTTTTGGTTAGACTTGTCCCGCAGATCCTACAGTGTTGTCTGTTGTCCTCTGCTGGAAAACATCTGTGCCTTCCCTACATCCTATACGTGTAAATATGTGAATGAGGCTAAAGATACAGAGACATCACCTATTGCTTAATTTACCCTACAGAGGTTATTTTCTGGGAGATGTGTATCAACAAAGATTTTCAGTAATTGACAGAAAAAGTGCTGACTGACTTATTAACCTTTCTAGGTAATGAGATCTGCAGGGAAGTTTTAATCTTTGGAAGGTTCCGGATGAACTGCCAGTAGTTTGATTAACTTTTTGTGTGTCTATGTTAACCTTTGCTGATTTTATACAGTGTAATTGCAAGGCTGCAAGACTAAGTTGTTGGAATAATGTTACTGCAATTTCCTGGTCTAACTAGCTGGTGTGTTACATTTGGGTCCTCGTTTCTCTGCCTGTTGCATGTGCTGAGTGAGCATCTTTAGTGATTTTCTTGTTGTAGGTCATGTGTACATAAGGCATGCCATGCTCATATATACGCAAGCAAGCATTTCAGTGTAAAATGGAGTTATGAAGACTCTTTGTATTACTGAGGGTTTTTTTTTTTCCTTTTCTGCCACAAAAGTCTTGAAGCAAATTTCCCTTGCAACTTATCTTTTTTCCTTTTTTTTTTTTTTTTTTTTTTTTTGACTTCTCTTGAGTGCCAGTAAAATGGGTGGGTTTTTATGTTTCATTAGCATTTCTTATAGGGTCTGCCTTTAGACCAGTACCCATTTTCTAAATTGTACTTCTGTAGGGCTGGAAAAAATCATGGTAACCAGATGCAGTATTTGTCTCTGGCCTGGCAAAGTGTTAGATTTAACAAAAGAAGCTAATAGAAATGTTCAAATTGACCCTTCTCATCATTTGGACTTCTTGGAGCTCAATCAATCTCTCATTATTATCAGAGTTATTCACGCAGAGGCAGAAGTGCTAGTATTTCTCCTAATCAGCCCTTGAGCCAGACGTAATTTGCAATTTTGAAGCATTGTATTTTGAAACAATAACGCATTAAAATGAACAGAGCAGGAATTAGAAGTATAGTTGTGGAGAGAACGCGTTGAAGAGTAGCCATGGTTTAAACGTTCTCTCTAAGCGCTCTTAGTGGACACTGGTAATTAGAGGTATACAATGTAGTATCATTAATACCTAAATTGGTCCACAATTTTTAAACTAATCTGTGGAGTGTGAGAAATGCAACGACAGAAGTGTGCCCATCTCGCTGCGTGCTTGCAGGGCAGCAGTTGTCAGGTGGGGAGCGCTGGGGTAAGGTTTTGTGACCTGCTCAGTACAGCGTGGGCAAGAGGCGGTCGGCTGGATGTGGCACCCAGCGCACGGGGAAGGAGCGTGTTACCCCGACTCAGAAAAATTGCCTATGTTAGAGAAGAATAACTACATTGTACTTTAGATAGTCAGGCACCTGTTAATAGCAGGCTGCTGCTGCTGCTGCCTAGAATTAGGGAATTTTTTTTTATCCCTATGTATGGTATTATGTATTGCAAAGTAGAGAGTTTGATGTCTGCTTTTATGTATGTAGTCTGTGAAAGATGAGTTGACACACTGCAGGCCTTCACTCAAACTTTTTCAGGGGCCTGCTCCTTACTTTGTAAGTGAGACTTCATTTTTCTGCAATTTGTATTTACTATTTTTCAATTACTGTTTAACATCTTACTGCCCAGTACTGAATTGCCTAACAGGGCACTGCAGTCTTGATGGGCAAATTCTGTCTGAGAGGGGGGACAGGAGCATTTGTAAGCACATTAAATGACAGTAATGAAAGGATATGTTGCCCATTAAGATTACATTATCTATTAGAAGACTGAATTAGCTTGGCTGTGTCACATGTATGAGCTACTTTCTTCACTGACAAATTGCACACACTTAGCGTATCAAATTTAATCTTGGGGCAAGTAACTTTGTGGTCAATAACCGCTCTCTTTTTTGAATACATGCACAACATTAAAGAGTTTTTGCCACACAAGCAAACTTTCAAATGCCTAGACTGTTATGAAACTTCCATTAAAATGTCATGTACTGCTTCTGTGGTTGCTCCCATCATTGATGATTGCTAACATAGTTGTATCTAAGCAGAAGGTTTCTTTTTTGTTCCTGATTCCTTCAGGGATGCCACAATCCACAGTTTAACAGGTTTTGGCTGACCACCATGAAAAGGAGTTATTTATGGTGACTTTTAGTACGTTGTGGTATTGCTTACTGAGTTGATTCGGCCATACAACAGAAGAATCTCTTGTCTGTTTGCTGACTTGCTGCTGTATTTCAAATATCATCATTGTAAAATTATCCCCACTTCCTTTGACCTTCTCAGCCTGTTTTTTAACTGCAGTAGTTCAGATTAGTTGTTAGGTTTTTTCCTTATTTCTTGTGATTAATTAATTTATTTATTTATTAGAGCTGTCAATGGCCTCAGCTAGCTTTAGGTAATCATGAAAGGCAATGCAAGAAGATTATCTTCTGTTTAGAAATTTGCAAACAGATGGTCTCACCATAAAAGAAATCTGTTTTTAAAAGTTCCACCATTTTATGCTGGAAGTAAATATTACAAATGCTTAAGTTGTGAAAAGAGAGCGACTTGGTGTGAATAATATTCTGCTTGTTGTGTCGTGCCTTTCAGGAAATGTTATCAAAACTGTTTATGAAAATAATTGAATGAAACCTCCTGACATGTCTCTTGGTTTGGCATCATACCCATTTTCTATGAAGTTGGGATACTGACTCACAAAGACGGGCAGATTAAGCTTCAGTGGCTGGAAACGGTTACCGATCCCATATGTTGTTTCCACTTTTCAGGAAGTTGTTGTGGGAATCACTGGTGATGTTGCACATGAAGTGTTGCAATTTATGTGCCGTCCTCGCTGTTGTTTTTGAGTAGCCTTAGTTTGGCGACATGTACTAGAATCCCTACCTGAACGGTGCTGAAAATGGTTTTTAATGTTTGGAAAGTGAGGCAGAGGATGGTGGGAGAAAATGTGTGAATACATCACAGAAGACCTTCATGTGCTTTACAGCACAGGGTGGCAACTTCAGAGGGCTGATAATTTGGAGTGATAACCATTTTGTTTCTACTGGTTTAACTTTCTTCGCTCATGACTGAGCACGTGAGTTTCTCTGTTGCTTGAAGGCAGACTTTATTGCTCTGAAGAGGTGCAAGTCATAGAATCATAGAATCATAGAATTGTTAAGGTTGGAAAAGACCCTTCAGGTCATCGAGTCCAACTGTTAACCTAGCACTGCCAAGTCCACCACTAAACCATGTCCCTAAGCACCACATCTATCCGTCTTTTAAATGCCTCCAGGGATGGAGACGTAACCACTTCCCTGGGCAGCCTGTTCCAACGCCTGACTACCCCTTCAGTGAAGAAGTTTTTCCTAATATCCAACCTAAACTTCCCCTGGCGCAGCTTGAGGCCGTTTCCTCTCGTCCTATCACTTGTTACTAAGGAGAAGGGACCGACCTCCACCTCGCTACAACCTCCTTTCAGGTAGTTGTAGAGAGCAATAAGGTCTCCCTTCAGCCTCCTCTTCTCCAGACTAAAGAACCCGAGCTCCCTCAGCTGCTCCTCATAAGACTTGTTCTCTAGGCCCTTCACCAGCTTCGTTGCCCTCCTCTGGACACGCTCCACCATCTCAGTGTCCTTCGTGTAGTGAGGGGCCCAAAACTGAACACAGCACTCGAGGTGTGGCCTCACCAGTGCCGAGTACAGGGGCACGATCACCTCCCTGGTCCTGCTGGCCACACTATTCCTGATACAAGCCAGGATGCCATTGGCCCTCTTGGCCACCTGAGCACACTGCTGGCTCATGTTCAGATGGCTGTCGACCAACACTCCCAGGTCCTTTTCAGCCAAGCAGCTCTCCAGCCACTCCTCCCCAAGCCTGTAGCTTGTACCTCTCCAGAGGTATTCTCCATTTTCATGAGTTACTTGTGTCCTTTTGTAATGCCCCTTTCTTGGTTTGGGACAGCAGAGTTCTCTGGGAGCCCTCCTGGCAGGGGTCTTCTGTTGAATGTTGCACAAGAAGGATTGCCGCTTTATCAGTTTTACAATTGGCAAGGAAACCTGTGGAAAATGAAAAGTTATAAATGTTCATTTTAACTGTGCCTGCAAGCTCCTACATCAAGGTGCCTTGCTCCTGCTGCCTGTACATCAGTGCTCCTGTATCATCTCAGGACAGGGCTGCTGCTGAGTCACTCCGGCAGTCATTCTGCTCCCTCCTAACAAGTAGAATTTGATCTACTAATTTGATTAGATGTGATAACTGGCTATTTCTAGAAATACATTGCAAATATGTAAATGTTTGCACTTAAAAGCATATTTTTAAAGATAGCACTTGCACAATTTTGCTTTGAAAAGAAGGCTTGTAAACCCTCAAGTCATCACTAGCCAGGGTAATTTTTCTTTGTGTGCTATGTTGGATCCTTGTTTACGCTTATTAAATTTTATTTTAGGAACAGAATGTTTTTGCATGTCACAATAATCTTTTGCATAATAAATCTTATGATTTTGCTGATACAGCAGGGTGGAAAAGATTACAGAAATTATTGCAAAATCCTTTGAGCAGTGTTAGGTTGTGTGTGTGTGTGTGAATACTGTTTGCTACTATGGGGAAAAGAGCATGCCTTGAAGACAGAAAGCACTGATAGAATAGCTCAAGACACTTACCATTTGTTAATTTTTAATGATGGTCTTTTTTTTCTATTAAGGAACGTAATGCTACTGAACTTCTGTCTCAATCAATTTTTGTGTTTTTTCATTAATCAACTAATGCATGTTTCTTCTATAGCTCTTTATTCTAATGAAATATGTGGATGATTTGGCAGACGACAATGATCTCATCAGTAACGCATCAGAGTAAAATCCATTTTGCGGATTATACGTGTATTATTTTTTTATATCAAGGATGCTGTTATATATTCTTTTAAACTAAAGCTATTTTTGAGATAAGTTGTAAATGTGGAACTTCTGTTGCTACCACTCATACATCCTCCTTTCTTCATTTGTTCTGTCTATATGTTTATTTATGCAAAATAATTTGCGTGTCCTTTATGTCTACAAGTGTATTTTAATATATATGGCATCATGTTGTAGCTTGAGCTTATTCTTTAAATGTTCTGCTACATTCTCTTCTCTGTTGAGTCTCGCACTGTTTAGTTGCTCTGATGCATTGGCCCAAAGCCACCGAAGGCACTTGCTAGTCAGTGCCTCTCTGTTGAGCGTGATAGGCTTTGGGTTAGACCACCTCCTAGCTGGTGACAGTCATTCAAGCAAGTAAGCTTGAAAGAAAGCCAGCTAGGGACTGACAGAGAGGTTTGGGTATGCATTTTAGTTTGATTAGATTATCCAGAGTTCATGGGATTTCCTATTTGAGGGTCAAGCTTCGGGCATATAGGTCTGTGTTCTCACCTTTTTATTAATAATAATGTGACAAACTAGTATCCCAGGGTCTGAGGATGGTCCTGTCCTCTGATGTGACTTGGCTGTTACATTCTAGAGACCATACTTTTAAAAAATGGTCCTCTTACATTTTTTAATTTCTTGACTTTACTGTGATTGCTATTGTTGGCTGAATTTGAGGATTAAGTCTGTGGATCTGTGAATATTACTTTGAGCATTTACACTTATCTTGAAACTTTCTCTAACCCTTAATGTAAAATGAGAATTAAGAAGCTATAAATTAAGTAGAACCCTGGAGTATCTTGGCAGTTAGAGTGAGCAAGATTTCAGCTGCTCTCTTTCAGCAATTTCTCACACTCTTGGATAGACAGAGTATTTTTAATTTACAACCTGTATTTCAATTAGTCATAGAAGTTTTTTCTTGAAGCTTTTGCTTATGCAGTTACAGAGTAAAATTAAACTACTTTTTAGCTATACTTTTTATAACAGGGTTTAGATGAGAGAGCTACTGAATAAACTAGCTGTTATGTGAGGTAGTATTCCTGTATTTATAAACGTTGTTACTATTATAAAGAGATTATTCTATACCCATACAGTATGTGTCCTCAAAGAAGCATTAAGCTATGTCTATGAAAAAAAATGTTTATGAACAAAAAGGTAATTTTTTTATTATTTGGGGTTTGGAGGAAAATGTGCACTTTCCTTTTGCTCTTTATTTTCCACCATGGGTAATAATACTCTGTGCTCTGCTTCTGAGAATTCAGACTGGGGGAGGTGGTGGCCACAGGTCAGCGCTGTGCTGCTGTGGCTGCAGGTGCTCCACACTATCTGGTGTAGCTCAAGCTTTAGCATCAGAACTTTTTTCGTCATGAATATGTTAACTTTGTGAGGCAGTAGTATACACAGTTTTGCTGCACATCATGTGGTAGCTTGTGTCTGTGCCTTGGTATCTTGTGCACTGATTTAGGGTAGGGCTTTTATAGCTCACAGTCAAACTGTTGGCACTGAACTTAGCAAATGACAGGAGCTTGGAATTGGATTCCCAGGATTGTCTGAACATCAGTGTCACAGATGCTCCTTTTCTGCAGTTCTGTTTTTTAATTCCAACAGTAGTTCTTACCTTTGTTTTTAAACACTGTCCCCCTTTTCACTAATGCAAGGAGCATGGATGGTGCACAGATCCTGAGAGGTGGAGTTCTCATGTCTGCTTCAGAAGGCAAGTTGTAATTTCATTTGCATTTGTAAGAACTGCAACAAGAATCCCAGCAGCCAGCCTCACAGCAATGAGAATGAGACCATCACAGGTTCAGACAAGTGCCTGAAAATCTCCAGGTGCTTCAGGCACTCGCTAACCAGCTGCGTGCAGCGGAGAACAGCTCCTGCATCTGTGAAGTGAGCAGCAAGTGCTGGGATCAAATCACTTGGCGGTATCCTCAAGGCCATGTCCCTGCAGAAGTCTAGAGTCTCTCTGACACAGGAAAAAAGGATGGTGATTGCTATTTTACAAGGGAGATATCGTTAACAATTGCACTTTGGGAGTTTCCAGCCTTAGGTTGTTATCATTAGGTGAGCAGTCACTTCAGTGGGGGAAGCTATTATGCGGGTGTGCCGGGACATTCAATATATGCATTATGGAAGAAATAGTATCGGAAGCAGTAATGTTCCAAAGTTGCTATGGGTTATGTGTGGGACATACATCCTAATTCCATCTTCCCTTCCTTTTGAGTACCTGAGCAGTAAAGAAGTAAGCTTCACAATGATGCAAATGCCGGTGGGTTGTGGGGAAGGTGTCACATATTAATGTTCGTGGGGCAAGTCAGGGACTATACCACTTGCACATTTAAGAAGGTGAAACTTTTACAAAGGTAAGCCAGATCTTTTCACTGGGTCGATGCATTCAAATTGGAGTGTTTTAAATACCGGGAGTAATTCTGGGGACCTGACCCACACTTTGCTTCTTTTGACTCACACAACTACACAAGGGCCACTGGAGAGCAGCAGGGAAGGGCTGTGGAGACAGAGCAGGGTGGCTGTGGGATGTCTGTTGGGTGTTTTGAAAGGCTATTGCATAGACTGCTTGAATTTCAGTGGTCTCAGTTCTCTTATTTTTATTTCTAAGTGTCCTGTTTTACTTAATATTCATGAATCAGAGTAGGAAACATCTACCTGAGGCAATTAGAAGGACTGGTGATTTTGAATAACTTGACACCAGTGTAGTCACCACCATACAGCTGAGGGAGTGTTAACAGCTCGCTTTAATGGTGTGCCTTAGTATTGCTGGATGTTGTTCTTCTGTAGTTAAACTTGGCTTGAATATGAATGTTAAATAATTTATAAATGTCTGTTATAAATTTGGTGGAGAGGATGCTGATTTAGACTGTGGGTTTCATTATGACTATAAATCGTACTTCATGGAGCAAACACTTTCAATAGAAATAAATAGCAAACACACTTATTGTTAGCAAGAGTAATCTTACCAAAACCTTTGAATGATGTTTGGAGAGGGGAGTGTTGAGTGCTCCTACAGAAATAAAAAGGCTCCGTGTGTGTGCATGTATGTATGTACATATGTATCCCCATCACAGTTCTTTAAACACCTTTCTCGAGTGCTTGGTGGAGCCTGGAAAATGTTTTTCTTTTGTTTGTCTGTTACTTCTGCTATTGTAAGCTGAAGCTTAACAGAGATGCTGTTAGACTTGTGATCTCGGTGGAAAAGAGAAATCTTGAACTTGGAAATATTTTTGCACAGAGGTCTTGCTAAAACTATGCAGACTTGTTCAGAGCCAGACTCATTTAGGGCCGTGTGTTTCCAAGCTGTTCTGCAGCTCCATGACTTATGAGTATCGTGGAGATGCTATCTGTGCAGGTGATGCTGTTAAAAACACGAAGCCACAATCAAGGAGGGGGGAGGACAGCGCTGATTATTCCGGGTTCCAGTGTAGGGACAGTGCAGTTAATGTTGCTGAACTTGTTACAGGCAGTGGTGATTATGGCAGATATATCACTTCTGCGGGTGACAAAGTCCAGAGAAGGCAACTTTGCAAGACCACCGTGGTTCATACTCTGCCAGGCTGTCCACTGCCGGGATGACCACAGAGCTTGTCAGAGATGGGCACTGGAGAGTCTCCCCTCAGAGTGGGGACAATATGGCCACCCTTTGAAATGCCTGGGAAAGGACCAGAGATGTCTTCTGGAGACTTTATTGGGACTGTCCTCGAGGGCAGAAGGAATGTTCATTCCCAGATGATCAGAAGAAAACCCTGAAAGAGAAGAAGCCACAGCTTGCTCACGAGTCAAAGCAAATTGAACCCTACTGCTGCTCCGAGTGCTGCCTGTGCGGTAACCCCCGCCCGCCTCGTGCCACGCAGCACGAGCGTGGTCTGTTCTGGACTTGAATGGTTGGATCTGGAAACTCAAACGATCGATTTTTGCTAGGTTTGCGTTATATGTTAATTCTCCCCACAATCATGCAGCCTGACCAGACATTTACTAGATTGCTTACAAGGATTATTAGAAATTTCCCGTGTACTTTATTTTTTTTAATAAGGTATTGATTTCAGTATATTTCTGTTCATACTTGCAATGAATTGATTTATGGTGGTAGAAATTCTGTTTTGCTGCCAGAACTTGATGGGTACTAACTAATTCAATTTTATATTTTCTTTTTCTTTTTTTTTTTTTTTAACCACTAGTTCTTTTTCAAAAATAAACTGGCTACTCCAGAATTTGGTTCCTTTGCTTTGCCTGACATTTTGAATGGGTCAAGGAAGGGCAGGAGACAGAAGCAAACACGGGCATCCCAGAGATGCTGTGCTGCGGTACCACGTATGTTGTGTGTCTCCTCGCAGCTCTGCGTGTTCTGTCAGTCAGACCCCTGCCACCCCTGGCACTCTCTGTGTGTCAGGGTAAAATGGCTCAGTTCCACTGTTTTTCTGCCAAAACTCCTCTCTTGGCTAGAGGATTTAGGGCTATTTTAAATTAACCGTGCTCTTTTGTCTGGTGTACGACACCCAGAACTTGATTTGAATCTCTTGTGTCATCGATGTAAATGTTTTGTACAATGGTTTTGACTACTCTCTAATAAATAGGTGGATGTTTTAAAAGATACAAGCTGGTGTTTCTAGTCACTGGATTTAAGTACGTCAGTTTTACATATAATGTATTATAAAATCAGTGTCTTTAACTTCATGTAGTATTTTGTGTTTCTTAACCCTATCATGTCCTCTGCCTTCCCATTTTCAGATGATTATTAATGAACAATTTTAGTTTTCATATGCCTGAATTGCTTTGGAAATGAGCAATCTGGGAACTGTGGAGAACGGCCATGCACTCTGAAGTTTGTGTACATGCTCCTACGCTATACTTTTGTGTTGTGTTTTTAAACAGCTGCCGTAAGAGCCATAACCATGGTTACACAGTATAATGATATCTCTTGACTGAGTGGCCAGAAATTAATCTTTCTGCAGGGTCGCTGTGTGGTACGTCTTCAGCCCACACAATGGCTTTGTACTAGAATCAACAGGAACAAAAGGGAAAATATTATAAATGCCTGGTGGACTCAAAATATTTTAAACAGTTTACATTCATGGGTCAGAAGAAACTTTTAAGAACTCTGTGTTTTATCTCACTGTTTGTGAGCATTCGGGGTGTCCTCTCCGCACCATTGCTGGACTTGGCATGTTTCAGTGCTTTTATTTCACTTTTGATGTGAACCTGAGTGTGAATTGCCACAAGCATCAGTCTGCTCTCATCTGAGCGTGTGACTAAAAAAAAGTAAAATTCTTGCTGCTTTTGGTATGATAAATGTTTCCCTGTTTAAGAGGTATGTATTATAATAAGATACTGTTTAATAGATATGTTATCCCTTCTGCCTTAAATAGAAAATTGTCATTTAAACTTTAGATGTATTTAAGGGCTATATTTATGTGTTTGTTTAGTTTGCTCTATACAAAAGTCATTCCTTTCAGAGTGGGTCTGAAATATCTAAGAAATACACGCAATTTTGTCCTAATAATAACTCAGTATCTCAGATGCCAAACTGTGCTCTCCCTGATAGTCTAAAAGAAAACAGTGGAATGTGCAAATATGGAAGAAACCTAAAATAGTTGAAACGTAGCCGGTAGAGGGGAAGAGAAGACGTGAGGAGAACAAACACTGGGTTGGCAGCATCCCGCTCCGTCTGGGACAGCCCAGCCAGCTCCATCCCACCACTCACCCTCCTTGCACTGGAACACCCTTGGGGGAAAAGAGTTACGAGTAACAAAACTCAAAAAAATCTTTGGTGCCGAAAAAGAATAAATTTCCCCCTTTGGATGGCGTCCACTGTGTGGTGAAACTGCTCTTGTGGGGTGGGTGCGGAGGGTGGTACTGCATATGAGGCAGTTGTCGGATACACAGCGCTGTGCCTCTTGCAGTTCAGACGTGAAAGCCTTCACTTAATGTAAACTTGAGTTGAGTTCTCTGGCAGTGATAGTGTTGAATAATTTCTAAACCATTGTTTGACTGTGTATTTAAGAATAGTGACCCCAAAATCCTGGCAGAAAAAAGGAATGTGGTCCTATTTTTTTGTTTTGTTTTGATCTGTTCTTTAGTGAGGAATTCTATAAACTTTTAAGAGAAGTGAGATTAAAATTAAAAAACCCTACGCAAAAAAAAACAAAAGCAGCCTGAAAATATTAAAAATTGAGATTCTGAGGTCTTTGCACTTCCTGGTTTCCAAGCAGCCCTTCCTGGAGGACTCTCTTTGTCATAGGAAAAGGAAAATACAGTTTTGTTCATTTCACAAGTTAGATTCTTTTTTTGTGTGTTATTAACAGGTTTGGCAAACATCGCAAAGATGACAAGAGTGAGAAAACTGGTAAAATAAAAGTGCAGGAAGCTCTTACTTCAGAAGAGGAGAGAATACGAATGAAGCAAGAACAGGAGAGGTAGACTTCAGTATTTGCTTAAACCTTGATAGAGAGAGTTTGTTTTTTAAATTAAATAACTGAAGTTCAGTTTTCACTGATGAAATTTCCCAAATGTTGATATGTTTATATACTTAAAATAACAGGACAAAGCTGGATTTATTTTGGACATTAGTATCAACAGCTTCTTTGGCTGCATTAAGCATCTTTTATAGACCCAGAGCTCCTTTCCTTATTGAGGAGACTGGTGTAATAATATGAAATGTTTTCTCTATACATTCTATAACTGATTTTATTGACATTTTCAGAAAACAAATATTTATATAGAATGAAATATGTTTTGTATTTTTCTTCAGTCTTGCATATCTAGTTTTTTCATTGATATATTTAGAAAAAAACCTAAAAATTATACTTATCAGTATATTTGTCACTGGAGTTCAGTCTATTTATGTCATGCAGTATGTTTATGAAATGATATGTATATTAAACTGCTAATTGTAAAAATGAGTGGTGAGTACCTCTATTTTTCCTTGTCAGCTTCCCTTAACATTAAAAACTTATATAATGTATATGTCATATGCTCTTCTCAACATTTCCAATCTACTCTTCATCCTGTCTCTTGTAGCCCTAGATATTGGGGCTTAGACTCTGGTATCTCTTATACCAATTTAGTCAAAATCTTGGAAAGCTTAGGTTGTAAATTAACTAGTATTCAGGGATGCGCATGGAGAGAAGACCTCTTTGAGGAGACAAATCTTCAGTGAGGAGACAAATCTTCAGTAAGGAGACAAACTTTAAAGGGTTACAAAGTTTGAATGCGGAATGGTAAATAGATGTAGATACATTTAGCAGTGAAAGTGAACTATGAATTGGAATGATTTATCTAAAAATTATGCTATAGCTCAGCCATAAATTGAGGATTGAGACAGGAACTATGGAGGGAAATTTTTTTGTCCTTGTACAGGAGGTATGACTAGTTAGCCCTAATGATTCCTTTGACCATCATCTTTATGCACCTTAGTCTTCCATGGATAAGAACAGAAGTTTATAAACGATGGCTTCACCACTCTAATAGCTCACTGGAATAGCAGAGCCACAGTAACTCTTGTGTAGTCTCCTCAGTTAAACCTAAAATGATTTGCTTTCAGTTCTTTTAGGGCTGAGTGATTTACATTACAGTTAAGGCAGGCTAGGAGTATACATTTATTAGTTACTGAAGATCAGCAGTAATTTGTTAAACTGCAGAAACTTTATCATTTGTGACCATCTGTTTGGATTACATTATGGGAAATTTTTTACTCTTTAACAAATATACTAGCATATATTCATGTAAAAATTTATTCATGTCTTTCTCCATCCATTCTGACAGTAGAGGGTGGCTGGTTCACAGTGCTTGGTTGTTTTTTACTTGTCCGTTTGGTTTTTATTTTCTCTTTTTTAATAAAAGTGAAGCAGGGTCATTAAATTTGTTCCTGTTTTTAAGAGTCATGTGCTCTCAGATTAAATGGTAAAGGGGAATACTGGAACTGAAGGAAATAAGTGACTTTGGATATGAGGGTGTTTGTGCAGTCAGCTTCCCTTTACATACGGGCAGACCAGCCACTTCGTGGATAAACTCATGCCAGGGGTGCAGAGACATTGAAAGCTGCCTCCGTCGCTCCAGCCAGCTCAGGGCAGTGGGAAGGTTAGCCACACGTGCATGGTGCTGAACCCAAGCTTGCCCAGCATGGAGGGTTTCTTAGTAACCTCAGGTCGGCAGAAAATCAGATATATACATTTATTCAAAGAAGAAAGACTTGAGGTTTGAGTTAGTAACATTTTCTCTTCATTCTCTCTCTCTGTGTCTCTCTGTGTCTCCCTGTCTCTCTCAGTAAGAATGGTGAGAGTATAGACTGTCCATGTGGTGATGTAAGAAAGGTTGCAATAGTCACGCTGGGTACCAAGGTAGAACTATGAAATTATTTGTATAGCCCCCAATGCATGGAGCAAATTCCTAATCCCTGTCCATCAAGTTATGCTAACCAATTTGAATCTTTCCTGGAATGTCACTCCTCGTGTGTCATAAAACCAATTTTATGTGTTCACTGAAACTGCAGAAAATGCATGTGCCAGAACTTCGTAACAGCTTGATGTTATCGTAACACGGGTCTTCCTCCTCCCGTTACTCTCTTTCCCTAACTGTGTATTTGCTTTCCTTTGTGTTATGTCTATAAGAGAATGCAAGGTCTTTGGGGTAGTGGCATGTACAACTAATAAAAGACAATAAAATAGCAACCAAATGTGTGAGGTGCTTCCTTATGTTTCTGAAAAATTTGGATGTCGATTTGGTCCATAGAGACTAAATATTTTTGCAGTTAGATTGCAGAGGGTTTTCTTTTGATCCTGTAAAATAATGATGTTAGGTACATGCTATTAATGAAGAATACTCTTGCAAATTAACTGAACAATCCCTCAAAATGCTTACTGGGAGGCAGGGTAAAATATTACTGTCTTAACAAGTGTTGGTTCATAATGGCTGCTATTTTAACTTTGCTTTCTGTGGTTTTTTTTCCCCCTCAATGTTTTCAGCAGTACAATTCACTTGCTCTGTCTTACTTGGTATTTGATACTATATACCTCTATAATGATGCAATACTTTGGGGAAATAGGTTGGATTTAATGAATTTACTATGTATGAGAGGCTAGGAGCAAAAATCCTTAGGGGGTCAGAGAACAAGTGAACGGTCCATTAAAAAATCAATCATGCCCACAATTTTATGGAATTATTATGCTTTGACTTGATAATTTTAATAGTATTGTGCTTACAATAGTATTTTCTTTAAAGTCTTAAAAGTAGTGTTCATATTGATTATGAGACAAATACGCAAATTGATGTTCTTCAATTTACCATGATTGAAATGAATAAAATTGCCTTTTATAAACATATTATTAATAATAATTTCTTATTAAGGAACATATCTCAAGCTGTATATGGTATGCACATACTGACAGTCTTAAAGTAATTTTGAACAGAAAATGAAATTATCTAGTTGAAAATACAGGCAGCTTTCAATGAAACAATATACTGGAACAATTAGGAGCATCATCTGAGGAGACCACCCACTGATCTTACCAAAATCACTGTAAAATGCTTTCTATTTGTAAATTCTCCAAATGTTGGATTAACAGTTCATCCAAGGCAATAGGACATTGTCCCCCTGTGTCGCTATTCTTTAACACTGGTTTAGTCCAGAAAAAGAAGTCTGCTTGCATTACCCGTGAGTGTCTGCCAAACAATGATCTGAAAATCCATATGGGTTCTGGTGTGCTGTTAGAAAAGGTGCTTCTCCCCAGCAATGGCACCAATCAAAACCTTAAGACAAAACTAAGCAATAGGTTTTCTGAACTTGGCCTTGTGTCTCCTAAGAAAAAGACTGTACTGCAGGGTCTTGAGGAAGTTGAATAAGATCTGAATCGAATTAGCTCTACTCTAGTGCCAAATCACAGCTGTTTTACATATATGCTAACTTGGAGCCCCTCTTTGCCATGTTGTCATCCTGTCCATCACTGGACTACTAAAACCGGATACCACTGAGATGCTGCATCTGCTCAGATAGACTGCAAAAACAGTCTTGAGCCCTTCTTGGTTTTGTTATAGAAGGTCTTCTACCAATTCCAGACTCTTCCAATGCACCTGTGTTTGGCCCATCCTGCTAAGAGTAATGTCTTGGATTTTACAGATAGATTGGAGATGCATGGGATATCTTGAGCTTTCAGAGATGCTTCAGACTGCTCATAGTTTCACACAGGCATTGCTATGTAGGATAGACTTAAAACCAGATTTTGAAACTTTTGTCAATGACCAAGAGGAATTAGTGTTGCAACCCAGTTAGTTTTCATATGGGTGGTCATGTTCTGCTATGATGTTGGACCTAAGCCTTTGGAAGCTCACAGACCTGTCCACTTTAGAAACTCTGTACATCTGGTCTTCCAGGGCCTCTCAGGGTAGGGTTTTCTCGATATGTAGCCAGTGTGTCCATCGGTACCCTGCAACTGGATTGTCCTGAAATGGTTTCTGGCTTCTTCAAGACCCTGTAGTATAGGCTCTTTCTTAGAAGATGTGAAGACAGAACTGTACAGAAAACCTGCTTTTGTCTTCTCGTTTTTATTGGTGGCCCTTGTTGGAGAGAGACGTCACTCTAACAGCAGGTTCTGATACCTTCGTCTCTCCCTCTTTCACTTTTGGATTTTTCCTTGGGTTTCTTTTTTGTTGGTTCCCTCCCCTCCTCCTTGCAGCTCTGTGTTCATTACAAAATAAATCTTTAGCAAATCAAAAACCTTTGCCAGCGTTCTGCCCTCCTTCAGCTCGGGCACGTGCGGTTCTTGGCACCCACCTGGCAAGGCCACGCGGGCCAGCCCTGTCTTCAGCCTTGACCTGACTTCCTCTAGCAAACCAAGTGCTCCCCCACCCAACCAGCTTCACTCTTTGTTCCCGGGTAGTGGGTAACGAAGGAATGAAATACACATACTTCTTTGTGAAGTTTTCAGCAAATTCGGCTGTATCGCGCGCGGTTCATCACTAGATAATGTTTGAAAGATGAAAGTTGCAATTCTAATGTAATCTCATGATTCAGAGTATGTGATCCCAGCTATGGGCAAATAGTGCTTATGCTTTAATCTGCCTCTAGAAGCACTTCCTCCTCTTAAAAGAAGAGTCTGTAGGATATTTTCTCCGTTTGGTTAATACACTGACTTA
This sequence comes from Nipponia nippon, assembly GCF_047370975.1. Taxonomy (NCBI): domain Eukaryota; kingdom Metazoa; phylum Chordata; class Aves; order Pelecaniformes; family Threskiornithidae; genus Nipponia; species Nipponia nippon. Next base: position 152,123,888 of record NW_028262290.1, on the reverse strand, counting down.
AGAGCTTGACTAATGTTCTATGAATTGCTGGGTTACCATAAAAGTCTTTTCATCTTAGTGCTGTATTCTTCCTCAACTTCCACTGAAATGGATGCAAAATCAGGTGCTTAAACACCTGCGTTGTGAGGATCAGTACCGAGGAGATAAGGCGAAACCTTTTGGAAGAGAGCTAAAGAGCTGTTCTGGTGGCGGGGCTATGACAGAGCCTCCAGAAATGCTGGGAGGACAACGGAGCCGTCGGATGGGGATTTTGGAGCCAGGGGCTTCCTCTGCTCTGAAAAAGCAGCCGTACAATCCCAGGCTCTGCTGTACTCATTGGAGGACAGTTGACACACAGCAGAGCAATACCGCGCTTCCTCCGTACATATGTATAGTTACCATCTGGAGAAGGAACCTGCTTCTTTGCTAGTTTCCCCCCTTTCTAGTTTGGAAAACATAACCTTTTGTTCCTTTCGATTACAAAGGGAATTACATTTACATAATGCCGCTGTTACTGTTATCCGTGTCTGTGCAAATGTCACCGGTGCTGGCATCGGTCCTCCCGTGGGACCGGCGCCTGCCGGCGGGGCCGGGAGGGGGAGCTCCCGGCACGGCGGTGGCGCGGCTGCCCGCCCTGCTGCGCGGCCGCCGGCCCGGCCCGGCCTGGCTCGGCCTGGCTCGGGGGGCACGGAGCCCTTTCGTGGTGCTCCAGGCTCGAAACCTCAGCAGGGCTTTGTACGGCAGCGTGAACCTTAACGCCTTGCTACCAACGGGGGGAAAACTCTATTGATCATGAGGACTGGGGAGATGCTGGTGGTGGTTGGTGGGAGGAGGCGATGCTGTGGGAGCTGCCAGAGTGGGGCAGGAAGAGTGGGAGAGGTGAGCGGGGATCTGGGTCTGGCAGAGATGCCGTCCGGGGGAGGCGGATCAGGCGTTTGACTCTACTGGCAGGTTTGCCGTTACTTTTGGAGATCAATCAATAGGCCGACAGCATTTTTGGTGTGACTGTGAACAAGGCTACGATATCAGTGGGTGTTGTCCACGTAACAATTTTTCCTGAATTTAGCGTGAAGCATTCTGTATGTTCACTAGTTGTTAAAATAACATGGACATTTATTTCCTGAAGGATTCCGTCATTCCATAAAACGCTTCCTGTATTTCATGTTTCCTAAGGGTATAAGGGTCTTTATCTCCAACATATAATAAACTTCATCTTTCTCTAGTACCATTAAAGCCACAAGCCCTTTGTTGTAAAAGTATACTAATGAATAGAAATGTTGCAACAAGAACAGAAGTCTTGTGTTTTCCCTTCATCATGCATCATCCATTTTAATTAGACGAAAGGGTGGTGAGTACTGTGACAAGAGTCTGGAATTAAAATCATTAATTGATGTCAAGCTGACGAGAGACTGCTAACATGAATTTACTGACAGCAGGAAAGAAATTAACCTTATTACTTTATTTAGTACATTGGGACTATTTATTATATTTTCCTATGCAAGTTCAGTGTGTTCCATTTATGATGACAGAGAAAGACAAATAATTAATAAAACCTACAGAAAGTTTTATTACCTTCTATCAATGAGGTTTACATGAAAACCACATCAATAACTTACAAAAAACAAACCCACCACATCCTTCTAATCAATGTACCGTATCAAAACCGTTACAGCAATATTTTTGATATTTCAAATTAGTATAGCATGCCATGCTCTCTAGCCAAGTAGAATTGCAAAAGTGATCTGATTTAAAACCATGCCTTAGTTTCTTAATGTCAGTGTTGCAAAAAATGAAACGTATTTTCTCCAGCAATGACATTGATTGGAATAACTGTCTGTTTTGATCATCATTGGAAGGTCAGCCTAACAAAGATGAGTTTCAATGTTAAGCATCTTTATTCTTTAGATGAAAGAGTACAACAGTGTCTCACAGACTGACAGCAGCATCCTATAGATAATTTGTGACCCAAAGGTCATAATAAAAGAATAGAGGGGAGGTCATCCTGTAGTAAAGGCCATCTGGAACTGTTAAAGTATCAGATGGAGTAGGGGGCTGAACAGCAGGACACTCTTGGTGTCTTTCCAGATTTCCCAGAGAGACCATAATATTTTTATTGGAAAACCCCAACTTTTTTCCCTTAAGCAAAATATTTTCATCAAGCAGTTTCATCTTACTTTTAGGAAAAAAGACAACATACTGTGATAAGGAGAGGATTTTTGTTTCTTACGTAGCCTAAGTGTTATCTGTGTCTTTAACATAACGCAAAGATTCAGCTTTAGTTTTGCTGCTGCTGTATTTTGATGCCACTTAACAGCTTTCACAAGAACTATTACCTCTAAATCCGTTATTACTGCAAACATTCAGAATAGAAATATTTTCTAAAGTGACTTGTTTAAAATCTTTTCTGATAAAACTTCCACCCCCTTCCCAGCCCATAAGAGAGGAGAGAAAAAAATTCCTCTGTGAATCAGAAAATCAGAGCAATGTGTTTCTCATTCTCGCTTATTTTGAAATGGGGTCTGCTTGTCAAGGGATATTCCAGTTTCACTGAGATTTGTAGCATTGTTTTTGGCAGTGGTTTTTTACATAATGGATGAGGGTGCAGGACGTGAAAACAAATCAGTGGCAGTAATTTTTGTAGGAGAACACAGAAATGAAGCGTGAGAATATTGAGCTTTGGAAAAACATTTCAGACCAGTTCCACTTCATAAAAATACTGACTTCGGGAGATATGTAAATTGAAGCTTTTGTGGAATAATAGTTGCTGAGGTAGTTTTTTAAACTAAGCTCTTAACTTTCTCTAGCTACATATTGTAAGTATAGAGATTTTAAGACATCATGCTAAACGTATATTTTCTCTATTACTCCTCTGCAGTGATTCAACGTATTGTACTGGGCAAGGTCCAGCCAAGTCCCTTGCAGTATACTTAAAAATATAATTTCCGTGGTCTTTATAATATTCTGAGTTACAAATTTGGTTAAGGTATCTTGCAGATCATATAAAGTTCAGTGCTCTCTTAGAAATTTCAATTCTAAGTCACTAATGTGCTGTGTTTCACTTTAGAATGCCAAGAACTTCAGGATAAGGCAGCAGTAAGTCCTCTGATGTCCAATAAACTATGCTATTAGTGGTAGAGTTGCTGTAGCAAGTACTTATTTGAGAATTAAAAAAGCTGTACCATAATTACTAACTTACTGAACTTATTGTTGCTGAGCTGAACAGAACTGAAGACCCATCACATTTTCCAGACTGCACTAAAGGAGTCTAACAGTAAGATAAAGCACTAAAACCACTCTTTTTTCCAATTCTTAGTCAGAGCAGCAAGTATTTGACTAAACAGAAAGACACCTAATGATACATTCAGGACAAGCAGATAGGTCCCCCCTCCACACCACAGCTGGAACTTTTATTTTGTAACCAGTTACTGGAACAAACCTTTTAATGGGTTATAAGAAACCTGGCTCTGTTTCTGGCCATGCTGTAGATTTATGCTCTCACTCAGTACTGTGACCCAGCAAGGTTTTAGAAGTCAATCCTGAGAGGTGTTGTGGGTGCTAATTTGTGGGTCCTGAGCAAAGATATTGACTTATAAGCTATATTCTCTGTTGGTGTTTTTTTTTTTTTTTTTTCCCTTTTCCTTTTCTTTCAACTTCAGTGTATGAGATTCACATAATCCCTTGCTTTGTTGTGAGGTTTTTCATTGTATTTTTTTGTCACTTCAGACTGTTTCATTTTCCAGCTTCAGGATTAGGCTACTTTATACATAGTATTCTAGAAACACAGAATAATGGACCTGAAATAGAGCTAGTGGCAGAATTTTATACTCGCCTTTGTCACTAGACTTCAGCTAGAGGAGCGTAGATGCTAGACAGGCTCAGCTCAACCAACTGATGACAGTATTGTAGCTGGACCTGCAGTTACTGCCTGCAGTACCTGGGAATGACTGATTTGATATATGGTATGATATATATGGTACCATTTGATATATGATATGCCTGTGCCATTTATTTCTTGCACATACGGGAACAGCTGCTCCTTACACATCTAACCGCAGAATTCAGATGTTACACACCAGTGCTGCTTTCTGGCATTGTTCTCCAGTTGGGGAAAAAAAAAAAAAAAAATTAGGGGAAGAAATGGTCCAAGAAAGGCTGCATGAGAGAGGAAACCAGTGCTCTTAAAGTGAGGAGGGGTGGAAGAAGGAGCTCTCCCAAGTCGTGTTTCAGCAACAGCTGAATCTCATGATCTTCCTTTCTAATTCAGTCCAGCAAAAGAGCTAAATAGGAGATTAGAGCTAAGTTAATCTAATGATCAGGGATCTGTTGTCATAGGTGTAAATATCAGCTCTTCTGGCCAGTTCTGCAATGCAAAAGAAAAACTAAATTCCATTTTGCTTACAGGCAGCAATGGTGTTCTTTGATGCAACATGGTTCCCAGCAGGATAACTGTCCCAGTTGCCCATCTGGGTGATCCTCCACTGCTGGGGTCACTGACCCTTGGATCAGACATGAAAATAAGGAAAGAAAATTTCAGTCATGGTAGTGTTTGTTTTGGAGATGGGAGGACCTATACTGCCTATGTACCTGATACAGTCGCCCTTGGTTGAAACATATTCTTTAAAAAAACACAGCAGACATACACTCCACCCCAAAATGCTGCAGACTGTTAGCTGCAAAGTAGTCTAAAAGCTCCATTGAAATGCAAGTAAGGTGGTAATTTACAGATTTTTTTAACATCAAAATAATTAAGGATTTTCACTTGTTTAGTCCAAGATCCAAGAAAGTAGGTTTGAGATCCTCTACTGGATGTATTTTCACTTTGGAAAGACAAAGGATGAATCAAGAAGGTCAGGGGGTAAGGAAAGGTAGGGGTGAAATACATGAGAGATTCCACCAGGTTAGAGGAAATTATTCTAATGTTTCCTTTAGTTTCATCAATGTCACTTGATTTCAAATTGGTGTTTGCACTTCACCTGCTTATATGCATAATATTTACTTTCTCTCCTGCATTTTCTCATTTCTTCACATCTTCATTTGTATTTTGCTGCCTTCTTTAATATCCTTCTTTAATATAACTCCTTATAAAAATGAGCATGTTGTTCTCTCCTTAATGTATTAGGGCACTTACAGTAATCACCTTATCACCTTTATCCCTCCTTCCCCCACACCTTTTTTTTTTTAACTACAGCCCTCCTGGGTTGTAGCTTATTAAAGGTTTTTGAAATTCTTATGCATCTCTTCTGCATGTGGGATTTGAGGAGGGGGGAACTTCAGAGAGTAAGTACTATCACATATTCTAATTGGCATATAGGCTGTGCTTGTTGAAGGAGAAAGAAAATTAAGGCTGTCTGATTGTGTAGATGCATTTCTCTAATTTTGAGGTGGTGGGCAGCTTTTTTTTTTTTTTTTTCTTTTTGTATGTAGTCCCTATTATGTTTCTCTGTTGTTGTAGAACCAAAATGTAGGAAATATATGTGTGTAAAATTTCTGTGTAGGTGCAGAATTTTAGATCTAGAAGAGAGATCATGTCACTTTTCCAAGGTAGGATCTTCTGGGTATGTGATTTCTGCAAGATGTTTGTTTCAGCCTTTTTTTTTTCACTTTACGGTGACATAGACTCTACAACTTCCCATGGCAATCTTTTCTGCTACCTTTTCATTAGAAAGTTCCCCTGCCCACAGTATCTAGTCTCAATTATTCTTGCTGCAGTTTAAATACCTAGTACTTGTATTAGAGATAGAAAACATTGTCCTTTTCCTCCCTATGTATCCAGAGACTGCTGTTATGTCCCCACTCTGTCTTTATCTTTTCCCCAACAGCTTGACATTTCTGACTCGTGAGTATCTGTCATCCAGTAGAACTTCCAGATCCATTCCCGAAAAAGCAACTCACAGATTTTTCCCCTACTTTTAATTGGTATTCTTAATTCTTCCAACTATGTAAATTACCTTCCAGTTGCTGTTGTTGAAGTTTAATTCTATTTTTGAAGTCTACTCTGTCTATTTTTCAAGAACATTTGAAATGTTAATCCTTTCCTCCAAAGTTCCTTCATTTGGGTTTTCTGTAGATTCAATAGCATCCTAATTAATAATGGAAAAACCCTGAGTAAATTCAGAGAGAGATCCTTGTAGAAAATGTCTCGATCCATCCATCTAGTGTGACTGTGAATTGCTGAGAGTTCCTCCCTAGACACTCTGTAGGAACTGCCTCGTTCAACCTATTGCATCCATCCCATAGCCGTTTTTCTTAGCCTGGGTCGTACCGTTTGTTCTCTGTTCACAAGGCTGTTTACTGTGTTGTAGAAGGAAATCCAACTGACTTGACCACATCTGTTCTTGATAAATTGGTGGTGGCTACTGCTCCTTCCATTATCTTCTTTGTGCTTACCAACAGTTTGTTTCAAAGGGGATTGAAGTTAAACTGATGAGTCTGTAATTCTCCTCCTCCTCCGAGGGATGTTTGACTTTTCCTAGTCTTTCAATACTTTAGCTGTCCTCAACAGGTTCTCCTGGTTACTGAAAAAAAGTCTGAGACTGCCTCAGACAGTTGTGTGTGTCACATGAAGTTCAACTTACACGGTTTCTAGCTACTTCTTTTGCTGTTAGATTGGAGATCTTTTTGCTGTTGGTGGCAGTATCAATTGTGCTGGCCACCTGCTTGCAATCAACCATTTCAGTGAAGACAGATGCAAAGAAAAAAAACCATTAAGCCTTAGGTCTCCTCAGCATCATCTGTCAATATCGTTCCCTCACTACTGAGCAGGGAAGCAACCTTTTCTTTGCTCTTCCTTTTACTGCTAATGCAATTATGCAATGATTTATTGTTATCTTTAAAGCTCCCTGCTACTTTTATTTCACATTGTGCCTTGGCCCTCCTGATTTTGTCCCTGTGTGCTTGCACTTATCCATAGCAACCTGACCACATTTTGTATGTGTTTCTTCATGTGTCTGAGATAGCTGGCCACACATGTATGTACACAGGAGATAAGGCAGCACTGTTAATTTTTTTCTTTTAATGACTTGAAAAAGGTTGGTCTCCAGTCTTTCAATTGAAAAATTATATTTATGTAGCAGTATTTTCTGACTTTTTTTTTAAATATGCTGGAGTTTTGAATGAAGGGGGGGGGGGGGGGGGATGAGGAAGAGGAGGTGTCTTTCTTGTTTACAAGCTACCGCTGTTGCTGCCCATGATTATCCACTGCCCACAGTGATCCTTTAGAATGACTTCCCAGAAAAGCAGATGGCTTTGCTGAGAGGTGGTTATAACTGTGATAACTGACTAGCTCTAATCATGATAAGAAAAGCTAAGTGTCATATGCTGGTTCAGAGGGAAATCACAATAATGCCTATAATCAAGGTACCCTCATTAGAAGAGTAGTTGTCAGAAAAATTCTGCTTGGATCCAGACAAAGGTCAAAGAAAAATACAGGAGAGGACAAACTGCCATATTGACTTGATTGCCAAAAATTAGAAAAAGGGCCATTAAAGCCCTGAAGGCAGTCGAGGAGAGGGGGAGGAGGAACAGCAAGACCTGGCTTAGTTGCTGGCACACTGTGCCTGCAAGGTATTTTTCACTAGCAAAAGAGGAGGGGACACATTTGACAAGATTTGGCTACTGGCCAACGCACCTTCTGACCTCTTTATTAGAAATGATATCTGGCAAAAATTGGACTGAATGTGTTCATCCCATCTGACTAACTTAAGCAAGCTGACTGGCTTTATAAACGTGTCGTTTTTCTGTTTTCAATCCATCATCCCAACGCATGCCAGTCTGGTGGCAGAGGAACTGGGAACTGGCAGCGGTGAATGGCTTGTCATTTAGCTTCTGTCCTTCCTCAATGCTGTTTCTATCCTTAATAAACATTGTCAGCCATCTCGCATATGTGGAACTGCAAGCGTTCAATACTGATTTTGTAAATGAGTGAGCCTCTGTGGAAAAGATGAGGTTGTGGATTATCACTTGGGCAATAGCTGAATCCTGGCAGCAGCAGGAGGATTAATTGAATTGACCAAGCAATTGCACACCAGGAGCAGCAGCCAACTTTGTTTCTGCTCTTAGGGGAGGACATTGCTGCCATTGCAACAGCAAATGTAATGTACTTACTAGCCATGAATATCCTTCCCATGCTGTGTTCATCAATTAAGATAAGTAGGTGATTTTTTGCAAGGATCTAAATCACTAATACGAAAAAATCCCACGAAAGGGACTGAAGCTCCCAAGGGATTGGGAATATATTTATAATTTCACTCCTAACACTACATGAAATTAGGGTCGATTTCTCTTCTTTTGCCAACTTTGCTTGTTCAGTTTTACGCACAACAGCTCTGCCAGCACCACAGATTTGACTTTTCTGTTGCTGGAAAAAGTTAAGGTTTAGTTCAGACAAAGCTGCTGTAAACATTTGGTTCAGGGTGGGATTTGGCTTCCAGACTAATATGATTAATTTGGTATCTACATTTGAGCTACATGGCTAAATGCCCTTTGTGGTCAAGGGAGGGGTACTTGGCACAATTGGTAGAGCCTAGAGAAGGGTTTAGCTTCACCTTAAAATGGCCACGTTTCTGCTGTTTGGCTGAACTGCTCTCTACACCCTGCGGGCAGCTGCCTGATGTGACTGAATCTTGACCAGCTCTTCTGGGAGTCCAAAACATATGTTGACACCTAAATTTAGGTGTCTAAAATGGTAGTTGCCTTTGTCTGAAAGCTGAATCTCACTCACAGAGATTTGAAGAAGGGAACGAGGTGGCTTCTGTTTGCTGGAAACAGCAGAGCATAAGCTTTTCCCGTACTTTTGTGACCACCGTTTCACGTGCATAGGAATCACTATACAATGGGTATGTATGTCTATCACTACTGGATTAGCTTGCAATGAAAAGCTTTTCTAATAATTATAGGAAGTTCTACAGCTAACGATATTGTCATTTGAAGCAGTTATCATTAGCTTTTGAACTGAATGGCACGCAAATGCATGAGGATAGTTTATACTTTATTGAACGTTATAATTTGAGTCTCAAAAGCACGACAGTACGTTGTTGACATTTTCAGTATTAACACTTCAGCAAGAAGGGTTTAGAAACTTCTTGGGATAGCTTTTGTGTTTTTAAAAGTTCAGTTTCATTTAAACACTGCAAAATTGATTAGCAGTTTTTGCAAAATTCTTTGAAGATGAAAAGGGTTATGTGAATGCTAAGCATTATTATTATTGTTAAACCCACACAAAATCCATAGGAAGGCCATAAATCCTCAAAATTGGCTGATCTGAAATTTCAGACATATGTATTTTTATTGTGCCATGTCATGAAGGAATAAAATTCAGTGAAGACAGCTTAATACACATATCCACATTGTGAAACTGAAGCACTGTGGTCAAACACTTCTCCAGATACTGGATTTCAATAGCAGGAGCATTGCTGATTAGGGCTGAAGTACAGAGCAAATTCCAGGTTCTCATCTGTGCTGCACAGTGTGTTTACATAATCATTTTAATCTTTCCCACAATACTCTGCCCTGGCATTTCCTGAATGTATACTTAATTCAGTATATGCTCACAAATGATTTAGGCAATATCATGCATGTACACACACATGCACACAACAGGAGGGGTCAACATAAAAAATAACATCGCAATAAGTTCAGGTTCTTATATAAAAATGTATTCAGAATTAAAAGCTATCATAATTGCAAAAGGAAAAATGCAATATTCAGCTGATAGCTTTTATTCTTTTCAAGAATATATGTATGTATTTTTCCCTGGTCATTTGGTTCCTCTAAGTTTGGCCACATAATGTTTGAGTATGTCCTGGAGAAGGCAAAAAACAAAGCTGTATTTTAAACAATATTCAAAAATGTGTGAAGTAGTCAGAATACCTATACTTTGTCATGTGAAAGTCATAAGATTTGTGCAGTGGTTTAAATGTAAAGCACAAAAAATCCATTAAAAAACCAGAACATTTTGGGTGTCGGTATTGTCGAACATCTTGTAGTTTCACTTTAGGGTTTTCCTTTGTTAAATGTTACTTACTGCAAATGGTTACTGGGTACTTTGGTTATAATTAGCAGTAAGATTTATAATGCATTTAGACTCTGATTTTTAGTACTACGTATATGTGTATTAACACATTGTATTAGCAATTGTAGAAAATATTCTAAAAATTTTCCTGGTGGATATAAACATAATTACTTGCATAACACTTCAACAATCAGTTCTCTCCCACTTTAATAGGAATAAGTATCCCTCATGGAACTATGCATGGGAAAATCTTCATGTTCTTGCTGCAAATGGTGCTATATCCAAATGTATTAACTAGCCGATAAGCAGATACATGAGAAAACTTGGTTAACGTGAAACGGGGAACACTCAGGTCTACATCTGTGGAGAGTGATGTGATATTCATGGTCAATAGTTAGATAAGTTCACTGGCATCTCTCATGGCAGTCAGTGTAACGCTGAGGCCAATATCACCAGTTATCACCAGGTAATTCTGATTTATAAGCACTTTAGATAATGTTTTCTTCTGACTGAGTTCCTCTATGCCACATTATTGCTATGCTGTCAGATTTCATACACTGAAATCTTGGTTATCTAAAATACATGGGGTGTTTTTTTACTCAAATTGGTGTCAGCCAGTGTTCCAGTATGTGATGATACATTGTCCATTGAAATAAAATCTACCAATATCTAGGAAATTTCTGATTTCCTTTGCTTCTCCCATTCAGAGGACAAATATCAATAGACAAATGTATTCCTCCACAGGGTAATTAATACGGGACTACAAATTGGAAGTGAAATCTGCAGAGAGGAATCAACAACCGCAGGTCATTTTCAGGCCTGTTTTTCCTTCTGCATAGATACCTTCCAAGTGATTAATGTTGTAACATTTCTGAATTACAGCGTTGGAGTACAGGAAAATGTAAAATATATGTTTTTATTTAAAAAATAGGCATGCAGAAACACAGTTTAAATATGAAATGGGTTTTGGATTTAAACTTGAGTCCTTCTTCACTGTAAATTAAACAAAAAACAAAAAAACAGTTCCAGTTCGATGTAGCTGAAATTGTGGAGGAACATGCTGTCAGCTGAATACTGTTACAGTTTCATTTCCATTTTTCCCTATTAAAACAAAAAGCAACCAGTAAAGAAAATAATTTTGTGTTTTCAAAATTGCAAAATTAAAAATTTATGTTGGTTTAAGTTAAACTTTCTCAGTTTTCTTTTATTTGCTTTCTTTTTTTTTTTTTTTTTGGTATGGTTGTTTTTCTTTCCACTGTGACTGAATATGAGTGAGAGTTGTCATGCACAAGTCAGTAGTAGTAAACATAAAAAGAGGAATTATGAGGAGGTATAACTTGGGGCATGTAAATGAATCACTGAACCATCTACGTAGATGGCACTGGCTGCTGAAGGGAGTTCAGCCAATCAGTTGTATCCCAAATCAGTATCCTTGGTCAATACTTGTGGGATTTGGGGGGAAAATAGGTCTGCCTATCCGTGCCATCCTCCTATTCCCTTCTTTCATTATGGCGATCTTTGTTAGCATAGGAAGAACAATTTGCTTGGGACTCAGTCTGATGAAGACACTTAAACTTAGATGTTCACATACCAGCTCAGGGCTGGATTCACATGCTTGAACACAGTCGTCTTGTGTCATTTGAGTTATCACAGTGTCTGAGACGTCAGCACGGGGCTGGCAGATGTGACAAGGACCTACAGAAGTCCTTCTTGCCCAGCAGCTGGAGATCCAGCAGGATTACCTAGGGATGTCAGGTGGCCACAGCTGCCTATGTTTGAGCAGCTGAATCAAGGCTGGGTATCCAAGCTTCCAAAGGAGCCCTAGACAACAGCATCCCAAGCGTTTATAGCGCTATTCCTTTCACGCTAGGACACACCAACTAGTGTGCAAGCTGCTTAACTCTGGAGCCTCCTGACTGGAGTCCCTGGCATGACCTCACCTACTGCAGGCACCTAAATTCTGATGTCTTTAACTGCAACCCGAATCACACCCTTCGTGTATCCCCTTTTCTTTTTGCAAAGACTAATCTTGAACAGGGCTAAGTTTAGAACTGCCAAAACTGTCAACGTTACCTAACTTTAAGGCTTTTCTATTTCCAAAAGAGACAAGGTTTACTTTCAAAAGTAGCGTACTTTGAGTAGGCTGCTCTTGTTAAAAGTTGGTGAACAAGCTCTCTTTGGAAATGGCATGTAACACGGGTGCGCAGAGCTGTAGTCTGAATGGATGGGTGCTGTCACATTCTGTAGCCATGGCTGTATTAGATGAAAAAGGAGCACATTTTACTAATGGAAAGGAGGAGACAGCTGAGTGCTTCATTTTGCAATGATGACAGAGCATTAAATTGGTCTGGGGAGACAATGTTGGGGGGGGTGTTGTTTTTTTTCAGATCACTGTGCATGTGTGTGTGATACATCAAATTTTCTAAAATGCCAAAGAAACTTTGAAGCCCAGATCAAATTTTAGTAATAGCTTTGTGTGCTTTTGAAAATATGACCTGTGCTCAATTTGTATTTGTCAGATTCCTAAATGTCATCTGTTTTTATCTGTCACTTTTTATCACACAGCTAAACAAGTGCACCTAGATACAAAATCCCAGTACAGCATCACCTTTCATTTGTAACTTTAACATAAGGCATATTTTGTTACTTTCTGAGAAGAAACTGCCTACTTTTGAGAGATGCCAGATTCAGTTTGTTTACATTTTAAACAAAACATGCACATTTTAAATGATTCATACAAGAATCTACTTCTGCTGTTTACCGCATGCATGCATACATAAATATATATGTGTGTGTCCTATCCTTATGAAGTTTTTGAATTCTGAAAGAAGTATGATTTTTGTAGTATTGGGCCAAGAAAGTATATTAAAATTCATCTCTCAAACCAGACATTAGAACCATTAAATCTGTTAGGTTTTGATGGAGTACAACATGATGTGAATGGTGTCAGGCCATTCTCAGACAGGTCAGGTAACAGCACAGGCATCCTAAGATGCGTAAGACAACAGGTAAACTCTGTTTACCAACAACTATGGCTAGTCCTTTTTTACTTAATACTGAAACAAAAGACTGTGGCTAATCAGACTTCTTCCTTAAAGACCAGTGTTGATTGTAGCATTGCTTCAATCTAGACTTCAATATCCAAGGTAAACCTGAGGCTGAGGCTCCATGACAAACTGAAGCTGGAAACCCTTCAGTGATTTTCTTTAAGATGGGTTACCAAAAGTGTCTGTTAACTGCTGCTTTCAAATGATCGGAGGGAAAAAAAATTAGTTTCATCCCTCTCTTGATTTTTCAGAATTCAAGCAAAAACTCGAGAATTTCGAGAGAGACAAGCTCGTGAACGTGACTATGCAGAGATACAGGATTTTAACCGGACATTTGGCTGTGATGTGGACCCAATGTATGCTGGGATTGCTTCCTATGACTCTTCTTCAAATAGTGGCACGATAACGCTGAACACGCGACCACAGAGCCCGAGGGAAGGGCAGACAGTGGAAGCCTTGTATGCCCAAGTGAAGAAACCACGGAATTCAAAGTCTTCACCTGTAGACAGGTAGGCACCAGACATCAATCAATAGGCTCTTTCAAAATCCGCCTTTGTAATGCTTTTGTCATGGGAGATGACTGTACATCAATTGGAAAGTCAGAACTGCATTTTTATTAATGGTTTTTTAAAAGCCTTTATGTGGAAAATTATTGAGCTCACACAAATCAAACTGTAACAGAATGGGACGTGAAAGTTATTTTCTGCAGAGCTGCTGCTTTTCTTCTCATTCTTCAGATGGTTGGGAATTTTAGAGTCACCGTTTGGTATCATTTAAATTAAATTCAAACTTGTAACTTCATCTGGTTTATTTATCAGACTCTAACAGATATGGTTGTGGAATACAACATTTCCAGCCTATTCACAGCAGTTACAAAACTTCTGGAAAGTTCTTGTTGTTAAACAAAAGTGGGCTAAAGCGTACCTGGATGCTAGTCCTACCACAGTCCTGAACTTCAGTCTAACAGGCGGAGCTTTTTGATTAAATATAGACCCAAGTGAGTAAACTCCAGGCTTGACTCATGAGTTGCTTTCTCTTCTCGGGCTGTAGCTTATGATTTATACTCTTCCTGTGGTTATGTTATCACAACTAAGTTGTGCTTGGTTTTATGCTGAAATTGGGCAAAATTCCGGTTTCTGTTGATGGAGTTTTGAGTTCATTTGAAAACCTGAAGCTAAAACAGGGATGTAAATGAACATAAAGTAGAAATAACCAAAGGCAAAATTCACAGCTTTTTTGTACTTTAACAATGAAAATACATCTGTTTTCTTGGCTTACATCTATGATCTTGCAGTTCTGCATTTTCTCAGCTTTACAAAAGCTAACACTAAAATTCTAGTGCAGGAGGTATCATTAACTCAGTCAGGGGTTATTAATTTGGCTCATAGTAAAACTACTCGTTTTGTTTCCTACCCCATTCTTTCCATAAAAAGAAAAAAATACTGGACTTTCAGTTAAATCAGCAAAGCAGTGTCTTTGGTTGCAGTGTTTGAGATCTGTGTAGCTCTACATGAGTACTGGTGTTCTTCTTGCATATTCTGTTCTGGGTGGTAACGGAGTCATTTGTATTTGGTCTTAAGGAAAGTAGTTGTCATGCAGAGTTCAGCTAATTGTCTAAAACTTTTTTACTTGAGGACTGAGATTGGTGTGTTTAACCCTCCACTAGATCTATTTTGAAAAGTTCCTTTACATAATATTGGTAGAGATACATCCTCTAACATGACAAATAAGAAAATCTCAGATGCATTGTCGAATGCATAAGTTTTTACTAAAATTCAGTAGTGCAACTGCCTTTTTATTTTCTCAATCGTACTGTTCGCTTGTACTGCACTGTGTAAAAGGTCTACTTTACATATTAAATAAACATAATTTATATATTGTGGATAAGTACATTATTTTGGTGAAGGAAGCAAAATAATTTTAAAAGATGACAGCTTCATCTGTGCCCTTGAAATGTTATATTCCTTAGCCTTATATTGACTGGCGCTGGTATGCCCAAGTGCCTGACATTTCAGCACTTTTGTGCCTTTGGAAATCAAGATAGCTTGGTTGGATATGGCTGCCACGTGGTGACTCTCACGGCTGTTTTTGTTAGACCAAAGGCAGTGTTTCATGCCTGAGTTGAATGGCATCAATGTCACATCAACAAAAAAAAAAGTTCTTTGATGCAAACCTGGCACGGTGAAATGTAAGACCTGCATGACCTAGCTAACTCTGTGTGATTGCTGATAAAAGAGTCAGGAGAGAGTGAGTAAAACTGAAGATAACGGAGTACCAGGGGAACCTGATGTTAATCATAAGGGTAGGACTGAAGAGCAGTGTCGTAGTTCTGCACATTCAGGCGGCTCCTGGTGCACAGAGGGCCCCGTCTCTCACAGCTGGATCACGCTGTGACAAAAGGAAAGACCCGGTGTGCACAACGGGCTTGAGCAGAGGGAGAAAATGCAAGTCAGAGACTAGAACTGGGGCAAGAAGAGCCACCGCCAGTCCCGTGATAAAGGGAGGATTACAGATTCAGCAAGAAACACCTGGAAAGAAATAGGCAATTCAGATGATAGAAAAATATTATTATTTGCTATAAATGTGCTCTGAAGTAGCTGTTCGGGGGTCTGAGGCATGAAGGTGTTTCCCTCTCTCCTCACACCTTTATTAGCAGCCAAACTGCAGAGCTGGTGAATCCCAGCTGGCTCTAGAAGACCTTTTGGGGAATGTTGCAGCAACCTGGCAATCTCAGGCTCAAATTTAACTCTCCCAGAAGTCAGGTCTGTACATCGGGCCCACTGCTGAGAGACCAAGTCACCTGCTTTGGGCATGGAGGAGATGTAACAGCCGTGAGGGGGCAGGTTTCAGGCTTCCTTGAGGTGTGTGAAGGACGTCTGGGAGCTTGACCCCGTGTAATGTTCAGTGGGAGAGCCTGGATCGCGGCTGGGCTATCTTCCCAAGGCTTCTCTGTGTTTTACAGGCTTTATCTTAGATCTATTAAGAAAGTATCATCTGAGCATCATTTTAAGAAATAGTTGTGGCCGTGTAGGCCTGAGGTGCTTTTTACCTGAATTGTCTCCCTGTCTGTAGGATACCTGGCTCCTCACCCCACGTGCATTGCAACTTCTTTCTTGCTGTCCCTTTCCAGCAGTGAGACCTTCTCCCTTCACTTGGCATCTCCCGTGATGGCCCTTACCACACCAGGCATCCAAGGGCCTCTTCACAAGACTCTTCTCCACAGAGCTGTCTTCTCTGCAGTCTGATTTATCCTGATAATGCAAGAAATTTGAGCAGAAATAGTTGGTTGCAGTTCTGCATCCTTAAAATATTGTTTACATTAGCATTCACCTTCGGTGGGCACTGTTTTCCCTGTGTTTTACCCCTTTGCCCTGCCATCCTTTCCTTTCCTCTGGGTGTTTCAGAGGTCACCTGGTCACCTAAATGGAAACAGTCGCTTCCAGCCTTTGTGGATGGGAAGGGAATCACTCACAGTGCGTTACCCTTGCGCTGAACTGCCAGGAGCTGGTAACGGCCAGGCTGTCTCAAATCTTTAGCACGTTCATATTAAAAGCAGCATTGTTTATATGGGAAATGTTATTTCTATTACAGTTTGGTGCTTAGTGCTAAACAAAATTTGACATTTAACTATTTCCAAAAGGTTATTTAAAAGTCTATTACAAAGAAACCTATAACAAAATGTCCCATAATAGTTTGCATACCATTGCTGAACACTTATGACAAATTTTTCCTTAACTTGCAAGAGAATTACTGTGCCTGTGTGTGAGGCCTTGTCAGGGTTTGTTTTTCTTTAATATTCCTTCAACTTCTCTCTTATTTTCATCAACACATGCCACCAACTGATATAAGTTTAACTGTGTCATGGCATATGAATGATAACAAAGTGGAAGACAAGTATGTAAACCGCTCATCAGAATTATTTTTTGCAAGTTTATGGATATTATGAGGACAACTATTATAGTGCTTCACCAAATGATGGTACTGTCAAATTGTCAAGCAGGGGTCCCCCAAGTTATTTTATAACCTAACTTGAAACCGGTGTTAAAACCAGGCCTATTTCTTCATTCTTCTTCTTGGATGTATTTTATATTTGTATGTATCTCAAGCTCTGCAGTTGTAGACTGACAGTACAAAACAGTAAGAAGAAAATGATTATTCCTTAAACAGTTTGTCTGTTCATTTCTCTAAGTTAGAAAGTGGATTGTATAATGCCAAAATACAGGAAAGGAGAAAGAGATGCTAACTTACTCATTGGAGACTTGCACATCACTATGTGTGTGTAAGTAACATTGCTTCACCCATCTTACCAGCAATAGCTATAAAAAAACCTGCTATACATAGTAAATTTTACTTAAGAATATCCTTACAAGACTTAAATTTGCATTAAAGCAATTCTAAAACAGCTTCATGTTGGATCAGTTAAATTATTCATGGATATTGGTGGGGTTCGGAGAGGGTGTTTGGTTGGTTGGTTTGGTTTTTCAGTGGTAGTTATTATCTGTTAAATATGTAGTTGAAATATGGGAGGTTCTTTATTTTGGGCTTCTTACATAATCCATGCATACGTGTAGCTCCTGTGAATCTTGAAACACATTTTAAATTCCAGTTACACTAGTCATAGCAAGTCTCTCCAATAGCACTAAAAAAGCTGTTTTCTGATCTGGATCCTAAAGAATTAAAGCAGATGATTTTCCTTAACAGGGGAGGAGTTTACTGCTCAGGGGAAATGAAGCTCTAGCAATAAAGAAATGAATAAAATCTGTTGGGAGTGATCGGTGATCAGTATAGCTGCCTATACATCAGCTGCCCTTGTGACATTAGCTCTGTTCTGTGTATTGATAGCTTACAGAGACAGGCTGCTAAGAAGTTTTTTTCACTTACCAACTTTTTATGTTAGGGATTAACAGAGCAAAATCGAGGTGGAATGTATAATCTATGTTTATTTTACAGTTCAGGAAAGAAGTGTCTCGAGAACTGTGTTCTTGTGTATAAAGCTTTTAGCTTAGCTGAAAAAATGTCTCTAGTATGCTTTGCATCATACAGCAGAGAAGCTGCACTACTGATCAATAGTGTTTTTCATGTAGATGACAATGATGCTATACAATGGGGTTTTATAGCCATCACCTGACATCCATAGCTGAGCAGTATGTAGAACGACAACTCCTAATGGACATTTACTGGCTGTCACTGTGTAATCATTTCCCGCCAAGAGTGCATTGTCCTGAAATACAATTGAAATAAAATAGGCACTGTGCTGCTGTAAATCTAAATAGCTTGAAAATAGTAGGCTAGACTCCCCCAACTTGCTGAGGACATTTTAATGGAAACATAAATACCATAATCATATGCTTTTTGCATGCATTTTGCCATTAAGAAGAAAAAATGTTCATTTTAGAAAGGGAGACCTTTATGAACTGGTTTCTTTTCTATCAGAAGTGGAATCAAGTTATGTCAAAGGAATATTTGGGAACCGAAAATAACCCCACTTGCTTTAACTGTCATCTGTTCGGTGGGAAGAGGCAAGACGCTGTTTTTAGGGTCAGGCCACATACTTTGCTTGCTGCTTTTCCCAAAAGAAAAGGAGAACATTTTATTTAGATGTTAACTGTTATTCACTCGGTAGTATCTTTGTGCTTAAATTGGCATGAGAGTAATGAATCCTGGAACCTGGAAAGAAACACTCTAATATAATATAGGAATACGTAAAAAGTGAAATAAGCAGACCCTGTCTTTCTAGTGTGTGTTAAATAACTCTTAGCAATAGCAGAATGGGTCATGAAAGCTATGAAATACTATATTGCCATGCCTGGATAAATATTTGTTAAAAAAACAAGGCGCTTGTGCAGCTATATTAAACTTCTTTATTAGTAGTGTCAGTCACAGGAGTGTTCTTAAGTCTGTGGGATCGTCTATGCATAGGAATCTGAGCTTACTGCCAGGCCCACTGTAGATGGAGATAGGAGTTATTACTCAGGGTGATGCATCCTGTAAATGCTAGGATGTTTCTTGTTTCTTAAATGAAGAGATTTTTTTTGACGGTTCTGGAAGTTGACTTGAAGAGTGCTTTCATGAACGGAAAGGCCACGGCACTGTAAACCGTCTAACCAATGACATTTAAAACCTGCAGAGCTGTGCAGAAGGCTAACAACCTAGGTTGAATAAGATTATGAGTAAGCTCTTTCCTCCTACCTCTGTTTACTTCTGTTCGCTGATGTGGAAGTGTTTTCCTACACTTGGATCCCTTGTTCTTCATTGTGTATCACCCTCTGCTGTCAGAGCCCTACGGATGACATGCTCCCAGGGGAAGGTACCACTTGTGGGTAAATATGCTGTAAATACTTGATTAGCTTGCAAGCATTTCAGAGCAGGGACCTGTTTGTTATCCAAGCTCCCTAAATAATCAGTAATGTTACAGAAATTAATAATAATAGGTTTTAAATCCTTATCTTCCAGTGAGCGTCACCCTTTTGTGGCATAACAAAGCTTCATTCCTGTGAGAATATGGCTTCTGGAAAGACTTTCCTGGCCTAGAAAATGGCACATATGCCATTATGGGATAATCAAACAGACTTTCCAAGACAACCTGGTGGAGAGCACTGGGTTAATGAAAACTATTTGCAGTTCTCTAACATGTAAAACTGAAAAATAATACTTGGAAGTCATTGTGGTATTTTTCCGCCTCTGTCTGTGATAACCCAGAGAAGGATTAGTTAGAGCCTCTGTGAGACTCTTCATGGTGTTTAATTTCACTTTAGCACTAACACATTGGGTTTTTTTGTTCCTCTACCCTTCATCCTATAAGCCAGTAATCCTTGCCCCCAGGACTGCCTAAAAATTAGCTTGGTCTCTTATAGACCCGTGTATTTAGAACCCAATAGACACTATTAGCATTGGCATTTTATTATCTTAGGTTGGTTGTTTTCTTTTGTTCTTCTATCTTGATAGAATATAAGACAAGTTTTAATATAAATTCATGAGGATTTATGTAGGCTCCCTATTGTGAAAGTATGCAATTGCACTCCCTGTTTGGGTCACCACTTTGGTGGAGTAAATGGCAGACTTACAGTGAACTCTATTCAGGTCTCCCATTTTAATTACTTGAAAGTCCTGGTTTCTTTCTGAATAGATACCAAGCACTGATACAGTTGTGAGAACCACGTCTTTCTCCATTTACCACAGCCACAGCCTCACTTAAACCCCGATGCTTTTGCTTCCTCTCTCCTTCAGTCAGCTTGCCGTGTAATCTGAAGTGTGACAGCTATTTGTTTGTTTTTACAAAAGCAGTCCGAGTTAGTAAGTCTACAAATGGTTGCAGTGGGAAAACGGACAGAAAGATAAGAGAGAGATGAACTTCCCGCTCGGGGTTACAAAACGAGGGGGTGAAGTGGGACCCACCCGAACGTGCCCTTAGTGCCCCCTTACTTCTGAGCGACTGCTAACGAGCTCCCTTTGCTGGAAATCAGGAGTATTCGTTTAGGTTTGTGATTTTCAGTTCTTTAAATGCAGCTACTGCTTATGATGAGAGACTATACTTTAAAGGGTAGGTCAAAACCTGTCACTTTCATCCATTTAAGGGTATAATATATATTAGGATTTTAAATACATTGTAACTGAATTATGTATAATATTTTTCATTGGTATATTAGTGCAATTTGCACACAGATATAGATCAGTTGGGCGTTTTGTTGCTTGGAGAAAAAAGGAGAACAACCTTCACAGTTTTTTCAGATGGTAGAAGGCAGCATTTAATTAAAAAAAAAAAAAGAAAACTTAAGTTATATATCCTAGTATGAAACAAAACATGATATAAAAACTAGAAAAGGCAATGTCTCAGGCATCGAATGGTTATTGTATGTCTTGAGATTGCAGTCCGAAAAAACAGCTATGTGTGTAACATGCACATCTTTATTTCCCACTAATGCCATCAGTACAATTTGGAGTTCTTCATCCTGAGAAAATTATGGGGAATATTTGAGTACACAAAGCTGAAAAAGCAAAGGCTGTCCCATTCATTAAATGAAGTGCTTTGATCGTACCAGTGTAAACTGTTAAAATCTGTTCTTTGCTATTCCTGCTAACCAAAATTTGGATTGCAAACTGATGTTATGCAGCACTTGAACACCATAATTTAATCAGTTTAATTTGCTGTTGCTGTTGAATGTGGCCCTTTCTAAATAGAATACAAATTTATGATTCTCCTATCTTTTATGTCCCTCCAGTCAACCCATCTGTTCCTCTTTGGTGAAGGATTCAAGCTTCTCCTCTCCAAGCATTTAAAGAACTGGGGGATTGCATTTTAGAGTTGTCTGATTATAGGAGAGGGGTGCACAGGCAGAGCTTGGAGGGAGTGCTGTGTGTTCACTGAATCCTGTCTTTCCTCTTGCTAAAACTAAATATACAATTTGAAGTTAGATCTTTACATTAATGTAGGTTAATGGGTGAAAAATAAAATAAAAATTAATTTTTTATGTATGTTCTTCTAATGTTGGAGATTTTTGGAAGGTTTTTTATTCTGTCCTTTTTTTTGAATGGTATTTCCTTCACAGATGAGACAAACTATATTTAACTACATTGTTTATCCTTATGGCCAGTCTTGTTTGTTTATGTGACTTAAAAACTATCCTGCTTACAGTCAAAGTAGTTTGTCACTGGCAGAAGTGGTGGAGTCTAATTGTAGGGAGGAATCCTCTGCAGTAAATTTTAGGAAGGAAAATAACATCATTACATATACGTTGGGGGGGGGTGGTTAATTCCTTTTAACATCTTGTAAACGCATTGAATGGGTGCTTATGAAACATACCACATTGGAAACCCTGGAAATGGAGAAATTGCTGAAAGATCTCATTTCAGTTTGTTCTTGGTTAGAAAGTTGAAAATCAGTGCTTTTCCATTCGTCACTCAGAAAACAGTGTATATTACTGGAGCATTATACTTCATAGCATATTGTTAAAGAATTGGTTTATAAGGTGTTTGAAATCTTGTTCCTTAAGGCTCGAACACTATGATGTGAGATATTAAAAGGTTTCTTGCATGATCTATTTTATATGATTATATATTTCTGAAAAATGTTGTTCTAATGTCAGACTGACTTACTTGCCATGAATTTTTTTTCATTCCTTAAAATACTAGTGACATTTAAATAGCTTTTCAATCTGATGCGTTCATAGAAGTCTTTCTTACATGATGGATATATGAAATGTTATCACAGTAAATAGATCACATATTTGTAATGGATAGGTAATTTCATCTGCCCAGAGTTTAGATGGTGGTATAACATGTAAGACTTAATTTATGAAAGAAAAAGCAAAGGAGCAGATTTTGCTTCATTTTAATTTTTGTGTATAGTTTTGTAACAATAATGCGCAGCACACCTGAGTTGCATCACATTCTGTAATGAAATGTCTTCTGTGTGCAACAATTTGGTCTCGATTACAGCCTTCCCTCATTCCTAGGTTTCCCTTTAAAGGGAAGCACAGCACAAACTGGGATGAGAAGAGAATGCAGGATAACTACTACCAACATTTTAAAAAGCAATTAGAATCCGTACGACTTCAAGGGATATGAGAACTAATGTTCCTCACACTTCTCATTTCCACTTACCTTTGGGAAGGAAATTTATTTGCAGAAGATCGCAGTACCCACAGTAACAGGCCTCCTAGGTAGGAGGAGTAATTGTCCTAAAAGCGCTCTGACCCAGCAAACAAAGGAGAAGAGAAAATAGTAGCATCGGTCTTTATTTCCTGAGACATAGTTCATGGCTCATTAATAGTTGTAGTATATATTACTGGTTATTGTATGCTGCAGAGGAAACATGCAGAAGCTGCCTGTCATTACTTTGTAATTGTATTAGTAGATATGGTGTTAAAAAAAAAAAAAAAGAGAGAAAAAGGAAAAAGAAAGAGAAGGTTTAGCTATGTATTATTTTGTACACCATCTTAAACGGTGCTGTGTCTGCTTGCTTAAGATATACTCTATGCATATTTGCTAAAATGTTGTCAAATTAACCCACCCGTTTCTAAGGATTGCTAAATGCCCATCAAGGAGTGGAGGGATGCATTGAAGCTATTTTAATTAGCAAAGTGTGATTTAAAGGTTGCAAAAATCAAAAAGAGCTTATTCATTTTTCATCAATAATAATTTTCCTTAATATTTCATCAAAACCTGCTGATTCGGAGACCACCTTCTGGGCTTTGATTCATTATGACTGCAGACATAATTTAATTTTTCCCCCTTTCCTCATTCTGTGATACGCTCTTTCATCTTTGAGACATTGTTAAGATGTTTCTAACGTTCACAGATTGCTAATTGATCCAACTTTTTTAAAACTGTACTTAAGACAGAGGCTTCTTTTCTGTGCAAGCAACTTTCCATGCATTTACTTTTACTAATGTTTTTTTCAATCTCTGTGTCTGATAAAGTATAAATTCTCAAATAGACA
Organism: Nipponia nippon; assembly: GCF_047370975.1. Lineage (NCBI taxonomy): Eukaryota > Metazoa > Chordata > Aves > Pelecaniformes > Threskiornithidae > Nipponia > Nipponia nippon. Next base: position 152,100,415 of record NW_028262290.1, on the reverse strand, counting down.
TATTAAAAATTGAGGACATGTATGGTTTTATATATGACAAGTGAGGCAAAAATATTAGAGAGATGATAGAGGGAAATTAAGAGAGTTGGTACAGTCAGTAAGATTGCACAGTCACTATGTTAGGCCTTTATAGTTCATCTAAAACTAACTCAGAATTAAAACAGTGCTGTAAGTAATGTTTTGTATCTAAATCTTTGGGGGATCATGAAGAAAAGCAATTATGGGAATTTATGCAAAGGCATTTTGTGAAAGGATGTACAATTACAAGAAATTGCTCTTTTCACTTTAGTAGGGCTGTTCATCTAAGTTTTGTCTACATTATCATGCTCTGGTAATTTCTAGTCCCAAAATGCATTTGTGTTACTATTTTAAGTTGAGATTCATAACCTGTTTCTTCTTGGAAGGTCTCCCTGTAGAGTAGTATCCAGGAAACTTTCCATTCAGGTACCATGTTAAAACAACCAGTGGTTGGTTACTCAGCACCAGCAGAAGTAGTGGGTTGAAGCAGTCCAAGTGCCATGGACTGTACCCTGATCCTTTTCTGGGGGTGGCTGGAGAACAGTCGCAAGCTTCATTTTCCTTTGCTCATCTCTCACTCGTGAAAAGCATGTCACACTTGGTGGATGCCGTCGATGCCTGTTCTCTGCATGCACTGTGATTTAGGGCAGAGCCCTCCTTTTCTTATTTGTAGCAATTTTCCTCAATCCAGTCTAATTAGAATTTCAAAAAATGTTGTCTAAGTCTTGCTTAGATGGTCAGAGCTAAATTGTTGTTTCTCCTCTTAAGCCACATTGAACAGTTCACGCAGACTGAATTCCATTAGCTTTCATTAGTTGCACTATTCTGATGTAGTTAAAATTGCTGCAGCTTAAGATGTCAGAATTTAACAGGAAAATAGGTAAAACCAAGACTGCATTCAGTGTCAGGAATAATCCTACTTTATCGGAGCTCATGCTTATGTTTTTTAATAGTCCTTCTCATACTCAGATGCCTCCATCATCTATGTAGCATATCATATGTGAGTGTGTGTCCACATTCAGCAGAGCACTTACACATGTGCAGAATAAGATGCATATACATGAATGTGTTTAGCTGTGGCAGACTTTTTCTGTGTGTGTGCATTTCTGTCTGCTATATGTATACGTATAAAAAAATCTTCTCTAAAAATTCCTCCGCTCCAGAGGAGGTGAGCTCCAGAGCTCACCTAGTCCAACCCCCTCCTCGGAGCAGTTTTGATCAGGTCAGGTTGCTCAGGGCTGCAGTTGTATCCTGAATATCTCTGGGGATGGAGATTTCATCCAGCTCCCTGGGTGCCTGTTCCCATATTTGACCAGCTTCGTGCTAGCTGGAAAAAAAAAAAAAAAAAAAAAAAGAAAAAGCTTCTCACATCAGAACTTCCCGTGCTCTAGTTTGTGTCCGTTTCCTCTCATCCTATTGCTGTGCAACTCTGAGAAAAGTCTGGTGTGTGTGTTAAATAATAAAATTAATCAGTTTCTGTAAGATTTGGAATATGAAACAACAGATTCAAATTTCAGGCATCAAAAGAAATTTTCAAAATAATAACGATTACCTTACAAAGTAGTACTTCATTGTTAACATTGAACTTTTCCTAGAATGATTGCCAAAGTTGGTTTTTTCTTAAATCACCTCTTGTATTTCCATATTTCTGAGTTACACTTAGGTACGTGCTTCTTTCTCACAAATTGTTTTGAATACATACGTTGTCTTTTTCTCCACTACGCTATTCAAAACTTGACAAAAAAGTTTGAGGACAAAGTATCATTCTTCATTCCTCTTGAAATCCGGGAAGCTGCCTTTTCTCCTTTATTTCTTGGGTTTTGTATTGTGCATACAGCATTCAGCTCTACCAAAAATAGCACATCTGAAAGTACTTTTAAAAAACAACTCAAAGTTGTGTGTGCTGTTGGATTGCGTATGCTCCTTATACGTACTTAGTTCTTGCTTTTCTGTCAGTCTCATTCTGCTGGTGGAGAATTGTGTTGCTCTCCTGCACAGGCAGGGTTGCTGCCTCATGGGACCTGCTGCTGTGACAGCCTGTCTTCTGCTAAAGGATTTTCAATATTTCTCTTTTAACACTGAGGTTCTGCAGCTCATCTGCACAATTTTCTGGACAAAAAAATCATAAGTGATACTGTGTTGGCAGGGAATTGTGAAACAAAGGCTTCCAAGCATTTCTCAAAGCCTTGCTCACCTACATTTGTTCATGAGCTAAAATTTGCAGATGGTGAAGGCTGTGGCATTGCAGGAACCGAGCCTCAGGAGACGTGGGTGCCTCCTGCAGAGCTGAAGGGCTGCACCAGAGGAGAGGGAGGGGGGAAATGAAACAACTCTCCTGCACGGATCAGGAGCGCTGCAGGACGGTGAGCGGGGAGAGGAAGCTGCCTGCTGAGCTTGCTGTGATGAAGGGGAGCCAGCTATCCTCCCACCCTCGGGGGAAAAAAAAATCAACCACCCTCCTCATAAGCACAGATGAGGCATAGGATGGTCTATACAGGGTTGTCTTTCATCTAGGTAGTATATTTGCAAGGATCCTAAAGAACTTCATAACCTTTAATGGGGACTTGTAGTCAATATAGCAACCATTTCACTCCACGGCTGATCCCCTCACCACTCCCTGTGCTGACAAGCAACCACCTGCACAGTGAAACACTGCTGCTGTTTAATTGCATATAAATCAGGGCCAGAGAGTGGAGACAAGCCAGGCGAGTCTGGAAGGAGAATTTAAGTGAAAAAGGTAATTACCTGAGCTGGAACATGGCCAGGGCACCAAGGTTAACACCTGTACGCTTGTGAGAAGTGCCTGGTGATATTCTTCCAGAAACCATTTTCTACTGAGTTATAGAAAAGACCTTGTTAGTCACTGGGTCTGACTCCCTCCGTACATGGAATTGATTCCTACTGTGGTTTATTCCATCACTTGTGTAGTGCACATTCAGTCACTTTGAAATGGGATTTGTCCACCAGCTTTATGTGGAGAGATAGCCTACTCCTTTTATAGCTCTTGGCTGAGAAGACAATCGCCTGGTATTTAACCTAAATTTTTATTTTATAGCCTCCATGTTCTTTTGAAGGTACTGGGGTCTAGGGTAGAAAGACAGAAAGTGTCTGAAATTCCCAGTACCTATCTGAGGGCATCCCTTGAGATCCTAAGGAAAGAGGAAAAAATGATTTTTATATGTGTTCCTTAGTCACAGAACAGGGTAAATTAGCTACTGCTGAGACCTCTGTTGTGGTGTTTAGACTGCTGCAAAGACAAAAGCTAGCTCAGATACTACCACATCGCACCACAAAAGAGACAAGCCCTTACCGTCTTCCTTTCCTTCTCTATTCGGACACAAATGCAACATCTCTCCTTTTGTGAGCTTGGTTTAATCATATTTTTCATATTTCACCTTCTTAGTTCATTACTCCATCTTCAGTCAATTTATGTTCTCTGTGCAGAGCACAGGAGTACGATTTGAAGCAACTCAACAGTCACATCCTCCAGCATTCTGCCTGAGCTACTCAAACCTGCTCTTCACTGAGGAGATATGGAGAGCAGAGCTGCATGCTCCCCCCAGTCATACAAGAACTCTGCAAAGTATTTTTCAATTTATTTCTCAGTAAGATATTTATCTCATCTTAAAAGCCCCCATACTTTCATCTGAAGATGGCTAGCTCTTGAATACCTATCTCTAGTAGTAGGAGAAATAAATTTTGTTTTGCTCTTGACCTTGTTTTTAATGGGTGTTTTTCATTTGTAAGAAACCTACAGCATTTCACAAGGTTGTGTACAGTCTGTCCTAATTTCCTATTATGCCTGTCAGTGTTACCTGAGCAGCTCTTCAGAGGAGGTACGCAGGATATTGTGTCTATTTGCTCTTGTCAGACTGAATGTGGACATCTAGAAGGAAAACTTTGCTACGGGTTGAGCGAAGTCTCGGTAGCTGTGGCTGCAATATTTGTATTCCTTACAGATGTGCACTGAAAAGGACTTCTGCACATTCAGCAGTTGGTTACGCAATCTCTACACATTTAAGCTAGGCGGTTTAAGATCCGATTTTTATTTTTTGTTGCTATTACTTTTTATGGTTGATAGCATAGCGATCATTAATATTTCACTGACATTTATTATAAAAGAGAATTATATTGTAATATTAGAGGGAGATGTTGAAACTTGCATGTGATTTTAAACTTTGCTGTGTACCCAGACTGACAAATTGTGCTGGCGTACAGGAAATAAAAGGAGTTAAGAGAAATTTAAAATCACGTGAGCAGAGGAAGGCAATTTTATACAGTAAATAAATAAGATATTAGGAAAGATGACGTGAGGGAAGTGGTTGATGTGAGACGAACATGTCAAAACAGGAGGAAATGGAAGTTAGAAGCATCAGGCTGAGGACTAAAGAGTGAGAATGAGGTGGTGTGTCTGAGGCACAAAGAGCTCCCAGACTGGGACTTGGAGATGACAAGGAGTGAGGATGAAGGTAGTTATAGGGGGAAAAGAAAGGTAATTACATTTCAGCAGTGCTTAATCTATGTCAGTAAACTCCTTGGCCATGATATAATTCTCACACAATTCACCAGAATACAACCAATTACATTCTGCTGTAATACTCCCCCCCCCCCCCCCCCCCCCCCCCCGTATGAGCTTTCCTCCAGGATTCACCTGAGACTAGGCAAAGACATCAGAGCTCATTCGTTCCTTCCTCCCAGCTTCAGCACTGCTGCAGATACAAAAATGAAGCCTTCACTGCTGCATCCCATCATCTAAATTCAGCTGCTCTTCCCTTTGGTATCACATCAGAACAGTTTAGAGAGGCATGAAACAGCAGGAGCCGCAGTGTAGGTGTTTAGGTTCTCGCTGCTCGGTCACATTACTATCTTGCTGTATCTGCAAGGGTGCTGCAAACTTGATTAAAAAAATTAATGATGAGAAACAAAGGGATGAGCAAAGAGAACAAAAGAAAAAAGTGAAGAGAGCGTGGAAGAAGTTTATTGCATGCAAGTCATCCAATTATCCCTCAGAGCCCAAATCCCTTGTCTAATTGCCTAAGTTGATCCTTCAGGACTGAACGGATTAAATGAAATAGCAGGGCTGGTGGAAAGCAGCCTATGGGAGGCATTTTGTGAACAGGCTTGCATGAACAGCAGAATAGAGTTTCTATTTGCTTCTATTTGTCTGGGTCTTCTGTTATCAAAAGAGTAGCAAAGAATGAAAAATATGAGGGCTTTTGATTAGAAAATAGTCCCTTCGGCTCAGAGTTGAGGCACTGGGGGGTGCTGGGAAACGAATCCCAATGCTTTTTATGCTGTGCTAGTCTGTATGGTATATCTCTCTCTGGGATCATAAACTCTCACTTTACACTATATTAAGTTCATTTGAAAAACTGAGGGAAAAGAAAAACTTCTTTAAAATATCTCACTGCAAAATCACTAGACGCTGGAGAATGTCAGGATTGAGCTGGCATTAAAACGAGAGCAAGCTGCAGCCCACATCGTTGTCTCACAGCAGTCGCGTGTGCCAAACTCACAACAGAGGAAAGAAGACTGTCAAGCTTAATGTACCTTAAAGGACTTCTGTTTAATACGTTCCTCTGCATACACACCAGATAAGGAAGAGTCCTGTCTAATAGTCTAGTATCTCATCCTGTCATGTAAAATATCTCCTGCAATTATCCCCTTCTAGACAACATCAACCCCACCCCAACATTGGGGGGGGGGGAAATATTAGGAAGGGAAAGAAAACAAGACTCTCCTGTAAAAGAGGGGAAAGCAGAGGAAATCAATCTTCTTCCAGTTTTGTTTCCTGTTGGCCAAAACCTTCAGTTTTGCCCAGTACACAGCCCTGTGAAAGAGGACTTTCAGGACATAAACAAATCCTCAAGCAGTGATGCTATCTTACTTTTATTTTTATAATGGCATAGAGTGTGGTGCAGCACTTTAAAGAGTTTGTAATAAGATCAGGTCGTCTCCCATAAAAATCTTGCAGTTGTTATGTGAAATGTTAAGATGTAAGACAGCATTAGAAGGAAAAGAGGCTACAGAAATGTTAGGTGGTTCATTTGGACATCCTCAGGTGACATCCAGCTAAGAAATTAATTTCCTGAGAGAAACCTGCAGCAGAATGGAAATATTATCTGAATTGGAAAGAGCTTAGCAGGGAGGACAGAAAAAGAAATGCTTTCTAAGCAGTCCTAAACCTGACTTACACCTACTTACGCCTTCCCTACCTATACATCAAATTTCAGTTAAGAATAATAGTTTTTAAAATTCCTACTCAGTTATTTCGTCAAAACCTTTTTCCAAGCCTGCTCTGCGGTGAACACTGAAATGATTCATGCAGTCAGACCTTTCTGACTGAATAATTGATATATTTTGACAGGCTGAATGTACAATGGATTACATTTGCTTCTCAATATATATATATGATGATTAACGTAACTAGGTCTTACGTGTGCTCATCAAGGGGAGAAAATGCCCCAAAGAGAATATTATTTGATGGTTTGATGAACTGAACTTTGATACTGCACTTAGACTGTTGATAGCATTAAGATAGTCGTGATGGTTTATGGATCTAACTGTCAAATTAGAAAATTTCACTGAGTTAGAGAGAAAACTTGGTGAAATGTAGAGAATTTAAAGAAATGCCATTGACATGTTTAGATCCAAAATTCCTCTTTTTAAATTCTAGTCTTAGCTCCTGGAGGAGGAATGGATATCTCTGAAATACTCTGATTTAATGTGGTTCCATCAGACCTAAATCTGTCGGGATGTGTCCTAGCCAAAGCCAGAGAGGTTCCACAAAAAATAATTCAAAGCTTTAAAAAGGAGCTTATTCATGCCTAAATTAGAAAGCCAAGCTATCTATATAGTCAAAGGAGAGAACTAGTATCCTCAGGAGGACAATTCAGAGCATCCAAGTGAGATAGCTTTAGGCAGGGTTGTAAATGCTCCCTACCCATACATATTAATCCTGCCCTAAGGTCATTTAGTTACCAAGTTGATACAAACTCATTAAGTCCGAAGTCAACCAAGCTTCCTCTCTGTGCATGGTGCAAATGGAAGTCCATTCATGAAGGCTTGGCCATCCGTAGCTCTCCAGGGATCGTCTGTTTTGCTCTTATGATGTTGTATAACCCTGATGTCACAGTGAATGAGCATCACTTTTGTATCTAGCTTTACAGTCTCAGAATGAGGTGTGGAAATGCTGTGATACTGATAAAATGGAGGCACTGAGGAGGATAGGTATTAAGAGAGAAAAATCCGTATATAGTGCACAGATAGAGATATCTGCACAGGGTAAATCAAAGCACTCTAGGAACATGCCTTTCTCTCATGTCTACACAGGAAATCTGGTTTTCATAACGTACGCACTGAAAATTAGACATGTGAATACTACATGAAAGGCAAATGCAATGCCTAAATGTGAATGTTCGGAGCAACTTTGGATGTCTTAAAGCACACAAATGCAGCCTATAGCTCCAGTCAAGAAGCATGTGGGGCAGCTGTAGGTCCTTTTCATATCTGCCATTCCTATAGAAATAAGTCTTTGGGTAACTACAATGACACTTAGATTTCCATGTTCAGGCATGAGTTCCTGATACTCAGCAAGCGACTTAGCTATGATTACAGTAGTCTACAGTGGAAAGTTAAACCTGATTTGTCTACATGCAAGATCAGGATTAAAACCACTGCACCTGCCTGTCCTTTCCTATTGGTTAGATCATTTTCTGTCCTCCTTCCTTTGATATAAGAAGGCAAAGTATTACGTCTGAATACGACAGTGCCTGGATGGCTACTGTGTACTCTCATAAGTACTCAAGTGCACTTAAATGTTACAGCATTCAAATATGTGTAAATCTTAAAGGCTTATATGTCAAATGAATACTATCTAAAAGATTTAATTTAGAGGCTTTTAATCATCAAGTATTTGGACCTTTCATTTGCCTCTTTCTCTCCATTATTTGGAATGGGGACTTGGATTTATAACTGCCCTCATAAGCTGTTCTCTGGGCCAGGAACATATGCAAGAAGAAAAGCAGTGAAGATTCAGCTTGTTGCATCTGGCCTGTTTTAGAATGTTTCTGGGCTTGTATTCTTCTGGAAACTCAAAAATCCTTAACGAAACACTGCCTGTTTCACTAAATTCAAAGCTTATTTTTTCTTTTAAGGTTGACTTAAATGCAAAAAAATGTCTATTATATCTTACCAGCTACTTCTTTTTGATGGCTATTTAAATATCACAGAGCCATAGACCTGATTACCAAATTGGTAATTAACTGGGTTTTGTTCTGTTTTGTTTTTAAGATGCTGTTTCCATATTGTACTATAAAAGTTGATATACTTCAGTGAAAATAATGCCTTAATCATTGAATAATGTCTATTTGTAGCTTTTGAGTAAATTCTGCTGTGCAGTGTCTACCTACTCAAACTTGAGTTTGAAAAGCAGCATGTTGTTTCCAGGCATTTCTTCAGCAATTTCAGTTGCATATGGTAGCCCTAATTTGTGGCTGAACCTCTGAACGGCTGCTAGTGAAGAATCTGCCTTTCAAGGGCAAAATAGCAATCGTATGCAGTCCTCTATTTCCACATGTTCCATTAACACCATTTACTCAAGCAAAATGAGAACCTATTTTACAAAGTATTTTGAGAATTTGTAAGACCATAAGAATTCTTGTTTTATCTAGACGTGTAGTAGATGATAGACTGGGTGGGGGAGACATTGTTCAAAGAATATTTTGAAACGGCATATAAGAATTCTGATACTTCAGCAACTGTAATATCGCTAAAGAAGTCATGGCATAATGTAGTCGATCCCTTAAAATGCACTAAGATATTATTTTAAGATTTGTAATGGAATTTTTCTCACTTGATTATTATAATTGGCTCTATAAGTAACACATTGTAAATATTTTATGTTGGCAATGCCAGCATAACAAAGGATTTAACATGAGAGAAATGCAAATAGACTTTGTTTTACTTCATATGCAATAATTATTAATGCAAAATTAATTCATAAATGATTTTCAAAAGGATACACATCTTTTCAAGAGAGCTGGTCTTCACTGCCATCAAACTCTGAGAGCCACCCTGATATGATATAATAGGTTTCTCAAAAGAAGGGAATAATCTATTCTCCCTATCACTAGTACATGGGGCAAAACTCTTAGATTTACAGTGGAAGTTTAAATGGTATTGTTGTAAAGTGATAAGGAGGGTGTAGCACTGGGAGTAGATTACCTGTAGAGGTTATGGATTTCTCCAGCATCAGAAATCTTTATGGTCAGGTGAGGCTGGCATAACCAGGTATAGCTGATTGTCCTCAGAGCAGAAGATCTTCAGGTCCCTTCCAGCTCTGCTCTTCAGCCAGGGAATACCATCTCAATTCATTGAGCGTTTTTGTGTTGGCTGTTACATAGTACTGTATAGACTCCCTGATGGAAAGTTACTGATTTGACTTTTTTTTTTTTTAGCACATTATTATTTTTCTGCTAGTCATGTAGGATTAGGTGATTTTTTTAGGAATATTCATCCAGTAAAATAATTTTTTGTGTCATGCTAACATACTTACACACTAAGTTTTGGAGAATGTTTTGCTAGGGCTAAGAGGAAAGGAGAAGAAAAGGAGAGCTCTTAGAGATGATAGCATTTATTGCAAGGACCTTTTGTGCTAAGTAGTTCAAAATGGAATAAATTGTCTTGACCTTAACATAACCTCAATATGTTATAGAAAGTTTCAACTTCAGAGCTAATGCTCTGAAAATTCATGAAGAAGTAACTTTGCCAGAGAGGCAAATGTTTAGTTTTTGTATGTCTGCAAAATAAAAACTGTAACTACTATGTTTAAACTGCTGTTATAATAATAAATATTTTTAAATAAGTATATTGCTTTGGGTTCTTTAAGAAACACCTCATTATTACTGCAGTGATCTTCAGGGTGCTTTTAATCAGAAAATCATATAAATTGTTAGACTGGTTGGAAGCTAATAGACTTCAAGCTTTGGATGAATTATTTTGTGCTCATACAAGTAGTAGGCATATTAAATCTGAGCATTTCGTCATCAAATCTCCAATACAAGTGAAACACATTGAATAGTGATACTTAGCACTTATGAAGTGCTTTACTGCTCTGAAGCATTGCACAGACAATTGTTATTGAAACCTTGTGTGGGCTAAGTTGTTATCTCTGCTTAAAGACAAAATATCAACCCAGCTAAAGAAGTCTGTCATGCAAATTGCATTGACCAGAAGTGTGTATCAGAGAGGTTTTTTATACGCTTATACTCTTTCCTGGATATTTGCTGTTGGTCACTGTTAGAAGATATGGAGCAGATGGACCTTTTCTGTGATCCAACCCACCTGTTTTTGTTTCTTTCAAGGTCGAAAAATTAAGTCAGAACAAAGGGAAAAAAAAGCATGAATAAGAAGTCTATAGTTTTGTGAACTTAATTGCATACACAATTTACTGGCTTCTTGAATCCACTTGCAGGCACTTTGCAAAGCAAATAGGAATCATCCAATTAGATGTAAACATATACTGAGCAAGTCACCTGAGCTGTGCTTATAGAAAATCAAAGTCTAATTAATGCAGTCAAAGGGATATATGGTGCGATTTGCCTCACCCTAAAGCAAATGTCTAAGTAGGTCAGGTAAACATGTCCTAACAGTCTTCTTTATGTTAATTGACTAAGATGAATAACACAGTTATAGATATCTTTATTTTGTTAGGTGAATCCCACTCTCTGTCTGGCTCCAGATACTCATGAAGTTTCCATTTAAATCTGTGACAATATGCCCTTTACTGACAGTAGTGAAGAACAGTGCCCTAAAGATGTAGGTAGTTGTCATGCAAGTGCCCAAATTTTATTTTGGAGGGTGGTGGATGGATGTTTTTGGTTTTGTTTTACCATTTCCACTGTTAATGAAGACAAGTGGTAGAAGATGAGGATGGGTTTTGGGGGTGGCTCTGAGGACTACTACTTCCAGCAGCCGTAGTGAAAGTTACCACCACTCGCAGGCTGTCTACTATTTTTTAGCACCTCACCTACTACTTAGCGTAGCACAGTTTAGGGCTGTGGAGGGGAATGGGAATTATGCAACTTGTATACTAAGTTTGGCCAAGTACTGTTTGCTACAGTTTTCTGACTGCTCTGTATTAAACTTCTCTAGCCTCGTTTTCAGCTGCTTGCACCCCTTGACCATGTACTATCCTACTTCAGAGAAATGCTCTGGAGTCAAACATGTGAAAAGCGGGGCATTCAAAAATATAAAACACGTTTGAATCTTTTTTTCCTAAATTGGCTGCCAGAATGTTGCGCGGAGGCTGTGTTGGGAACCTGGTGCTGTATATCGCCCCACGTGCAAAGGGTAGCTTTGAGCTGTGTGTGTTGCCATTCCTGCTGCCAGATTGCACTGAAAGATCAGGCCTTATGTCATGCATATATTTTGCAGGAGAACATAAGTGGTTTGTGCTGGTTTAGATTAAATTGCATTTCATCAGTACTCTAGATTTTATTATCACCAAAAGAAACGTTCAATTCACCTGCCATTTAATCTCTCCTCTTCCTCCTCTTCTATTCAAGACGGAGAACAAATGTTGTATTTTAAACCCACGCATTTGAGACATACTAAACTTAATCTTTCTTGTCCTAGGATGTTTGAAGTTGTCTGCTTTGTCAATTATCAACACCCTGGCTTCTGCTGGACTGTATTCAGCACTCTTCTGTTTCGTTATAGAAAAGTAAATTAGAATTGTGGGTTTAGCATATATTTTCTCTCTTTTTATGCAGTCTTTCTGAGAAATGTAAGTGTTATATTTTTAAGTATTCAGATTTTTAATCTTCAACCTAAAATTTGTCTTTAGAACACAGTTACAAGAAACATTTGCTTATGGAACTCTGCAATGTCTCTTCAATAAAATACAGCCTATACCTTAATTACTTTCTATTGATATCTGTCTATTAGATTTCTCATATATTTATTTACTGCTTAGAAATCATTTTAGCATTCACTCTGTTTTTGTTTTTTAAATAATGCATCTAAGACCGGGCAATGTTATTTTTCTTTTTCTTTCGTGAGCTTTGTGCATCCACCCACTTCCTTTTTGCCATGATGAATTTCCTTTGTAGTTGATTATAGTGATTTTCTGGTTTGACATCCCTCAGGCTCTGCCTACTAAATCAATATCATCTTTCAGTGAATGCTGTTGTTGTGATGAGCTTTTTTCCTCTATTTAAAGAATACTTTAGAATAAACCCAAGTGAAGATTTTTTATGATGTGTCAATTTACTTGTTCTTCGTATGCCTGTTTCTCAGTCAAATCTAAATCAATTGTTGTCTAAAGGTTTCTCATTTTCTACTCTTATAAATTGCTACGGTCCAATTTTTTGTTTCCCAGGCTGGCATTTATCTTTGTCGTGTAGCTGTCCACATTTTGAAGTATACAAATACCATAGACCTCTGATGTTCCTTCATTAAATGTATTTGAGGTGTTGACCAGATTACGGAACTCATCAATTCCGCCTTAAGACACAAAATGCATCTCAAGTTCTGTGGAAGAGGGAGAAAAAAAAAAATCTTTGTTTGCTTACTCATCTGGGAAACTACAATCTGTTGCCAAAGCCAGTTATCATGAGCTTTGATTAGGAATCAGCAAAGACAGCTGCTGAAAAACATAGTGAGAAAAATTGTATCCGGTTAGAGAAGAGTTCCTTTGACTTTGGAAGAGCAGAGGGACATCGTCGAGGGAATATGAATATGCATTTCTTTTAATATGTAGATGACTATGGATGTAGATATTCTAGGTTGCAGTGTTTGTTGTTGTTGTTATTACAGTGTCACTATCTCTCTCAAGACTTCTTTATGACCTGAGGGTCCTTTTTTCTTTAAATTTAATTATTTGTGTTGCATCCATATATGTAGGCTTTTAGTATATAAAATTTTGTAAAATGTGCCCATGAATGCATTTGGTGTTAGCTGAGTGATCACCAGTTTGCTAGTATAAAGTCTACCCAACAGAAGGAAGGGGGAATTCTGTACTGTTCTAGAAGTGCCTAGTTAGTTGCTACACTTCTGAGTGTTTTTGTCCTTGCCACTCCATTTATCTGGTGGCCTCCCCTCCTCAAAACAAACCTTCAACAAACAATTGTTAATTCAGAATTTCAGAAACTAGAGTGAAAAAGTTCATTATCCTATGAAGCTTCTTGACTGCAGCAGTTTTGGAGATTCCCTTGGCTTTGCAGTTTTTCCAAATTCCTGAAGGATTTTGTATGCAGAGATATCAGTGTTGTTGAGAAAGTGAACCTGAGGACATCACCACTGATGTTAATATCTCTGTATAGAACCAGTTCCCATTCCCAGAGCTCTAATGCTCTGCTTCTGTAAACAACTGTGGTGGTGTTTCACAGCCACCAAAAAAAGATGAGCGTTTTGTTGCCCTGCCAGCTTCCTCTATTTTTGATGGTCTCACCTTCTCCCAGTGCCAGCTTGGGAATCAGAGGGCCATTTGCTGAGCCACATCTGCTCACTGACTGCACAGAAAACTTTCTATCCAAGTTAATTTTCTGCTGAGCTAGTGGCATCACAAGTCTCATGAAGAGCCTGGTGATTACCAGAGCTGGAGTTAGGTGAACATGATGTTAGGTTATGAGCATGGAGGTAGGAGAGGGAGGAGGTGGCCATGGAAGGGGCATGACGGAGTAATTCTGAACACTTGGATTGCATCACCCTTTTTTGTTAACTGGGAGCCTAGTGCACATTCGTGTCATGCTGTGCCTTTCTCACTTTAACCTAGAATGATATAGAGTTTCAAAGTCAGGAGTCAGACCTGGCTTCTTTCTGTCGTATTTCCATGATATTTGTATTTATTTTGTTATGTTAGTAGCTGGCCATTAAGTAAAATACAGGGCAATACTGTTTCACATCCTATAAATTTCTCTTATATTAAGGGTTTTATAGGTTTTCGATAGGATTTTCATTCTCTGTCATTACTGTAATTGACAAAATAGCCATTCTATAAGGCTTGCTTCAGCATTTCAATTTAAGTAGTCCATACTTAGGGCAACATTTTCCAATTTAGATACTTAAATTTGGTCTGCCATCCATTTGCTGTAATCCAGTAAGACTTTTTTTCAGTGACATAATATCCATGATTTTGAAATATGTATTTGGGGTTTTCTGCACTGAATTAACCCATTTTGATTTTGGTGCCTAAGAGGAGATCTCAGCACTAGAAAATGTTGACCATATGGTATGCAAATATTGATAGACCAAGATTAATAGCCATGGACATGTGTTTATCCTAAGAAGCAACATCAGGTGTTTCCAGCATTTGTGAAAGTGGGTGACCTGAGAAGAGAAATTGAAGATGGCGTGAGAAGAAATACTGTAGTAACTAACCACAAATTTTCTTACGATATTACAAGTATCTGATACAGTGTGACAGCAGTAAAATGAAAATATGAGGATCAGCTTTGACAGAATGACTAGAAGAAAGCTGTGAGAAGGATAAAGAGGTTGCTTGATACTCCAGACCAAGGAGGGTAGCTCAAGCGATATCAGTGACCCCAATGGGAGAGGATATAAAGGGAAGCTCTTGGGCTCCTGAACCTGAGTTGCTCAGGCAGAGCAGATGCTTTCAGTTGCTCAGCTGACTTCTGCTCAGGATTGACAGTGTCCATGGTGTAGATGCACAAGAACAATACTAAGTGGATGTAGTTGACGTGTTTTCTTCTTTTATTGTAATTGCTCGATGTCCTTTCCTCTTCTGTTTGAAGCGACGTTGTTTAGAGCACAGCAGCAGTAGCTCAAATTCCATTTTTAATTTGAAAACAATGGATTAAGTTACCTGGCAAGAATTCAGTGGCCAGAGTCTTGACACTTGCAGTAGTTTATTTTACAGGATTAGACAGATTTCTTTTTCATCTCTAGTGGTTGAAACAATTAAGCACATTCCTTGCATTAACAGAAGAAAACACTGAGTATAGAGAGTGTTTAAGTAACTCTTAGTCTCTTTCATGTTATCCTTTAGTTTTGTAGTTAGGAGGTTATGATCCACTTTATAAAGGAACAATTTTTTTTCAAAAATTGTAATAATTTCTTATAAAATTGTATTTCTATTCCAATTAATTTGTGCTCTGCCTTGCAATGTCATTGGCAAGAGCAAACATAAAATACATTTCTTGTGTGGTAGTGAACAGAATGGTATATGGGACACTGTAACACACCCATGAATGGAATGCCAATGTATTTTGAAGGTGAGACATAGTGTATCAGCTACAACTGAATCAGGGAGCCCCTCACTCCAGATAATGTTTGTCAAAAAATACAAAAAAGAGCTCTTGGAGAGGAAGAGATGCTGAGAAATGGAGCAGTATATGTAGCACATTGGGTCCCCACATCCTGCTACTCAAACTTCCCTGTGTTCAGGGAATGCTCAGTGAGAGCTGCATTAGCCTTTTTTTTAATGACTTTGCCTAGACATTACTACTGTTTGATCTTTGATTTAACATGGGTATTGGAGAAGCGCCATGTAGGTCAGGCCCCACTGTGCTGGGTGTAACTGTATAGCAAAAAACTAATCTTGACCCCTTGCTGCCTATAGTTACAGTACAGATGCTGCCAATGGATGAGACAAAGAGAAGCAAGAGTAGAGGCAGAATAAGAGAGAGGGAAAAATATCGGATAGTTATAATTTTTAGCGAAGTTCACTTAACAGAAGATTATAACAGTGTATTTTGTACTGAACTATGTGTGTATATAAATAGGGATTATACGTATTTTGTAATTATGGGGTGTGATTATGTGATGCATTTTGTTCCTTACAAGGACATATTAGGCATTAGATGATTATACAGCAATGATACCAAATCTGACATTAAAATTAGTGCTTTGAGATTTATACCTTTTTTTAAAAAAGACATTAAACAGTAAGGCCTTCAGGTATGTGTTTACTGGCATCTTAGGCATTAAGATGTTATTGTGCCCCTTCCTGAATCTGCTCATTTTAAAAGCTTAACCCTTTAAAATATTCTGTTCAGCTCATTACTGTAGCAAGCTGTGACACTTAAACAAAACAAAGATAATATTCTCGTATGAACAACAGATCACAAAAAATGCTTTCTTTCATCCTCACTTCTGACCATCTGTTTAAAAAAGTCACAGGAAGCCAGTCTGTAATCTGTGCTTAAGAGTTTAAAATCACATGCATTTTTTGTGACACATACGTATAGAGTGCTGTAATAGTTTGTATTAGCTCTAAAGGTTGGGTGATTTGACCTTGGCATCTGTCAGATATACCCAATCCTCTCACAAAAAAAGAAAAAAAAAAGGGGGGGGGGGGGCTTTTTTCTGTTTGAAGCTCACATATGTTTCATTTCCCTTAAAACTACCTTCCCCTGGTGTACTATGTATTTTAACTGCTCTTTTTTTAAACCATTCACATATATTTTAGTGTTATTTTCCTATGTGATAAAACTGTTACACATAATGTATATGCATATTCTTTTTTTTTTTTTAATAATTTTGGTCTGAGAAGTAGTATTTTCACTCATTCCTCAGTGCCTTCAGCAGGTAGTCTTCAAACCTAGAGTGATGCTTTAACTGGTAGCTTCTAGATGGAGGTTGATCAGATCTCATGCAAAAATTTCTCATGAAATCCTGAAGCATGCAGCAAGGAGGAGAGAAAATTGTTATGCAAAACTAGGCTGCAATACCTATATAAAAAAAATGTGAGAGGCTTGTATTAGTTTCTGTGACAAATTAATGTTGTCTCTTCAGGATTGTTCTCCGTAGCACCATCACCAGGGTTACTTTAACCAACCTAACATTAAATGCCTCAAATAATGGAATATCCATTCTCATCCTAGGAAAATTTTTCCATACTAAAATACAGGTGAATCACCTGATTTTTTGCTGACAGTGACTATGTCTGGCTTATTTTATAAGT
Source organism: Nipponia nippon (assembly GCF_047370975.1). Classification (NCBI taxonomy): domain Eukaryota; kingdom Metazoa; phylum Chordata; class Aves; order Pelecaniformes; family Threskiornithidae; genus Nipponia; species Nipponia nippon. The sequence continues at coordinate 152,083,467 of NW_028262290.1, read as the reverse complement.
CAGCGTAAATACCTGCAAAGCTGCACCAAGCCCAGTAAAGTTATTTGGGGGTTCAGTAGTTAGACCTGTATGTTCTGTTCAGTTTAGCCTTTTATTATTTGGGGAACGTTGTTTTCAACTTACTATATAGAGACAGAGAGAGGGAAAGATGTCCATAAATACTCTAGGCAGTCTGAAGACAGTGTCTTGACCCTGGGGAATGTTCACTTAGAAATCTCTATTTTTCAGCTGTTCCTTTAGCCACTTCCATTTCAAGAATACTTGGTTTCTCTGATGTAGGTGTTTGTGTAAATTTTGTTGAGGGACTTCAGTGACCCAGAAATCATCAGGTAGTTGTTGGCTTTTTTTATATACAATCATAGATAAAATAAATACATTAAATCTTAGGACAAATCTAAGAAATTTCAAGAAGCAAATACATTAAAATACAGAAACTGATTCAACGGTGCTGTGATTTATATATCACCAGTGGGAGGTGGCGTGTTTAATAGTGTGTAGAAGCATAAGGCTCTTATTGTCAGTGGTAGTATTTGAAGTGTATTTTTCCTTTCTAAATTTGCAATCCATAGCTATAGCAACAAATAAATATAGCGGTCACATTTACAACACAGTTATTGTGTTTTACATTTGCTATAAAAGGTATGTTTTAAAATAATTCTCAGAAAATAGATTATAGCAGTTTTACATTAGGGTTGGCTTCATAATAGGTCCTCAAAGTGAGAATGTGCAGGTTTTGCTCTTTACTAAAACGAACCACTAAGTTTTCTAGACCTGGCATTAATGCTATGAATTGCATTAGGAATTAGATTTTCAAAGCATCGTGTGATTGTATTTGAAAATACTCTGTCCTTTTTTATATCAATTATCTCAAGAATTCCATGGTTAACTACAGTTTGCCACAGTTATAAAGTAGGAGATCCTGTTTATTGGTCAAGTACTGTTTTTTATGTTTGAACAAAACACCTATTGTTTTGCTTTGCTTATCAACAAGCACTACTGTTTTCAGCTAAGGTTACATTTAATAATTAGGTTTTCTAGGGCCAAGAAGTCAACTATATCTTTAATGAGTTCAGTGACATCACTAAGGCTGCTTATGCTCCTTGGCAATAGTCTGCTTTGTGTGAGCAGATCACATTAGCCTTAAGAGGAGTAGCGCAGATGCCAAGGTCAGGGCATTGGTAAGTAAGAGATCTTTGAGTAAAATAGAGACCTAAAGCTAAAACTATCCAAAGCAAGGGAACAATGAACTGCTGTTTAGCAATACGGTAGCAGCTCTCTTAAGAAGTTATTTTTTTTCATGTTTAAGTGTTTCCAATGTATCCTCTCCCTTTGAAAGCTGGGTGAGGAGCAAGGAGGGTCCTGAAGGTCTGGGTAAGGAGTGGTAAAAAGAAAAAAATATGCTGATGCCATGGCAGTACTGTCCTTTCTGCCATTTTTTTATGTTTGAGCACTCTAAACATGGTGGCACCTTTAATCTATAAAGTGACTCTCATAATCAACTGGAAATTTGCAGGAGGAGAATTGAGGGTAGATTTTTTATTTTTTTTTTTAATACTTGGCTGAGAAGGCCTACTCTTTGCAGTTGATCTGTGGTTTGGCATTGATATACAGAAGTATAATACAAAAAGGCTATTGCTTTATCTCTGCTTGAAAGGTGAAATTGGCAGATTCTCACCCATTCTTACTTCAAATATTCCTTTAAATTGTGTACAGAGGAAGAACAGGATATGCTTCGTGCCTTGAGTCAGAGAGCAGACCAGGAGAGGACAGAATTAGTACAAAGAAAATGGAAAGGAAGGCAGTGAAACAAGTCACTTATTGAAGAGAGTGAGAGCCAGTAATGGAGCCAGCACCTAGAGAAGATGGGAGAAAATGCTGATGGAAAATAGTTTGAACTGGAAATAGCCTTCAACCAAAACCATAGGGAGAATTGGTGGAATAATACACAGACATTTGTATGAGATTTAAAAATTGCGCATCCCATCAGGCTGAGTAACATTCATCCATGTGTTGCGTACTGTTGGAAATGTTAATTTTTTTCACGCCACTTGCCAGCTTGCTCCCATAGATTCAAAATGCAGCCTCTACTGGTTGTGTTAGAACTAGCTGAGGAATAAATGTGCCCAATTACTGAAATATGTCAGACAAAAAAGATTCCATACGTAGAATGAGTGGAAGGGGAAGATTGCTTTTCCCTCAAGGGGATTGGCAACAATAACAGTATAAAGTTAACTGTATGCATGTGTTCCAAGTGATTTGAAAACTTAAAACATCATATCACATTTTTTAAATGATGGCTTTAGCTCATTGCTAGGGCAAGGTACCTTTACTGCTGGGATGTAGAGCTATGAAAGCACTTAAACCCACAGCAAGACCTACCAGCTTAGAAGCTCCTTAATGACTAATGCCTAAAAAACGAGGTGCCTAAATTGAGGAGGATGCTTCATGTTTAATTTAGGATGCCTTGGGTGCCCTGGGCTCTGCTTCTGTGCGTGACCAAAACCGAGCTAATCCAAGTAGCTTGACATTTCTCTGCCTACTCCCATCTGTGTGCGCGGAGCACAGCGAGCGTGTACTGACTCAGCTGGAGGCCTCGCACAATGTGTCACGGTGGCTGCTGAAACAAAGAGGAGCCAAACTCATCATCTGACACCAGAATGGGTATGGCAGCTTTTAGCAAATGAAAGGCGGGAATTCGCTTCTCACCCTTTTGTGCTGCACTTCTCCCTTTGTCACAACTGTGCCACTGTAAAGCAAAAAATTCCCTGGGCCAGAGGAAGAGACTATGAAACTTTCCCTGAAGGTTATGGCATCTTGCTGAGGATTCCAGGCTGTTTATGCCCTTGCCTTTCTTTATGCTGTCCAGTGACTCTTTTAAGGCATGTTGTATAAACAGATCTCCAAATCGTTTAAACTTTGTCTTTTATTACATAAGTCCCAATTCTACAAAGCAATGGGGTGGCAGAACTGAAATGATTTCTCCTGTCATGTAATGTCATACTCACTTTTTCAGATGCTGCTGCCTTGTATATTTAGAGAAACAGGTGCTTTCTAGGGAATGGGTTGGAGGGCTGAGGAGGAAAATGTTTTCCTCTAAGCACGTTATTGGAGCTACTTTGCTGTGATTGATTGTGAGAGGCATAGTGTCTGAACACCAAAACAAAGGCAGGAAGAAAAAGGTGGGGGAAAAGGAAGACAAACTGAGCTCTGAGAAAACAAATTGTTCAATAAATACAAGCCATAAGAGCTCCTTCATTCTGTATGCGGCTTGCTCGGGTTTCCATGAGAAAAACTTGCCACAACGCTTTCCAGTAGGAAATGGCAATACAGATTTTAATGCTGCAGGGAAAAAAGTGAGAGTGCTAGATCGAGTCAGGCACAAATGCCAACAGGTTGCTGTCTTCTGGCTCAGAGCTTTGATTGTCCCAGTCTCTGTCTTCAGCCACTGCTCCCAGGTTAGTCCTCTCTGTCCATCACAGAAGCTTGTACCTTCCCGTGCAGTTTGCCGTCAGTGCTTTCCAATCCTGCTGAGGTGATGCTTTTCTTCTGTGCGAAACATAAAATGGAACCAATACCTTAAATCCTAAATAAAGGAAAACAAACATCTTTGAGACCTTCTCCTCGGGAAGAAGTCTCTCTTGATTAGCATAATTGACCCAAATATGGTATATCCCATTTCCTCCATGGGATTAGGAAGGAGCTATTTCTCTGCTTTTGGCTTTTAATACAGTATCCCGAATACTCAGTTGAGAACTGTAACAACTGGCTGACAGGACACATTGTTGATGCTGTTGTGTTCAAATAATATGTCAGCGGGATGAATGAGGAGCTGGCCCAGCAGACAGTGCTGCTACTTAATGAGAGCTCAGTGCTTCTCTGTAACTTTGTATCTCCATAATGAATGTGTTATCAGACATTGATATGTTATCAGATGTAAAATAGTGTAGTATTAGCACCATAGGCTTTCTTCAGGGCCTGCTCATGACTCAGGCTGATGTTTTAACTCCAATCCAGGAATTCCACTGCTGGAGAAACAAACCTCTTACCGCTGTGGCATATGTGCAGTAACTTTGTGCCAACCTAGCAGACCGTAAATGTGCAGCAGCTACGAAATCCAGTGAAAACTGAAATGCAGCAGTTTGCTTGGTTTATTCTGTTTTGGAGTATCAGGAGCTTAGATCTTGAAAACTCGGTGATGGATCATCCTATACTCTGCTGCTGAAAAGCAGCATTAAGAAAGTTGTTGTTTGCCAACTTCTCAGAAATATGCTGTCAAATAAACCCATATCTTAGATAAGGTAGGCATTGGATTAAAAACCTCACAAAAATGTAAATTAGTATTTGGCTTTCTTCTAGATAGAGTTCATTCCTTAAAAGTACATCTTTTCCCTCAGAAGTATTCACTATAGGTTTTTATTAGACACCTTGATCATGATTTACCATGTCTTGCCTCTATGTTTCCAACTGCCCATGTAGTGTGGGCTCTCTGGTGAATGATCTGGTGCTGAGTTTGATGGATTATCTCAGCAAACCTGTGAAGTGTACAAGTTTGAACTGAGAGAAGTTCAAATTTGTCCAGACGAGCTGCGTGTCACAACACTTTATGCCTGCATATAATGCACCAAATGCAGTTATGCAATGGAGGAGAATATCAAAGATGTTTTGAAGGTTGCAAATGGGTTTTATGAGTGAGAATCATCCTTTTTGTTGCTTCCAAAGATGAAAGTGCTCAATTTTCGCACACATGAAAAAAAAGACTGTCAGATGTTTTAAATGTAAAAACTGCATAATGTGGCTTCTTGTCATATCTGTGGTTCCCTTGTGGATGAAAATTTTAATCAGATGGTTTTGTACTTTAAAGATTTTTCATTTGATTTACAACTTGTAGGAGTGGAGTAGCAGTAAGCAATCAGGGAGAATGCCATGAAGAGGACAAAAGGAAGGTGAAACACAGCGTTAATAATTTAGTTTCAATAACCTTAAAAGGTTTACTAGTCACTTTTAACCTTGTATCAGAAAAGAGAAAAGCACAAAAAGCAAGCTACTGCAGTGAATCATAAAAACGTTTCTTTTAATTTGTTACTCATTTATCTAAGTCCAGATAGAAAGCAACCGATGCATTTGTTAAACAAAAGGGTCAAAAAGACAACTACCCATCAATATGACTTAGTCCTTTTGGAAGGACTGCCTGCAGTTTCTCCTGGGTCAGTAAAGTCATGAAGTAATGGCTCTTGTAGCCGTGAAATTGTAGAAGTGTTATTAGTATTTCAGACTAACCAAAGCAACATTTTAAGCATGCAATGGAGTTTTCAGAAGTGCTTAAGCAGGTTAGGCATCTAAATGTTGTTGATCTCAGTGGGAATTAGATACCAACTCAAAGCCTCACATACTTTAAAAAAACTGGTAAGCACCTATGTTCAGGTTTCTTGCCTGCTGGCTTGCAGAGTCTGAATCTGTATCTGGTCTCCTATAAGCCAGGGTAACACAAAAAGTGACATCTTCAAGATGGTGTGGGAGTTTTAAGAAAGGAGTCTAGTTTTGGTTTTTGTTAGAAAGGATCAGGACATCATAAAAATTCATGTGGCGTTTGTATACATAGCTCCTCAGCTGAACAGCTGTGCTTCCATATTTTGAACATGTACATTTTAAATTTTGCCGCAAATGAGCTACATGTATTTCAGTTTTTGGCACAATACTTTGAAACCGTCTTTGTAACTCTCTGTCTTCATGGTATTAGGCACTTTGTACAACACTGTTGAAACTGAAAGTGTGCTTAAGTAATGCCTGAGATTCGAGGTAGGGAACCGAAACTTTGGGATCTGCTACGATCTAGTTTCATAAAAATGGTCTAACACTTAAATGTACAGATACCTGGGCTATGTCATGGATTATGGAGTATTTTTGTATGTATGTGCCAGATATGGCATAATTTTGTCAACTATAAGGTTCTCCATAATTTTTATACAACAAACCTTAAATACCCATTTGTATATCTTCTGTGCAACTCTTCTTTATACAGCCAAGTTTTAAAATCTTAGAGCATTAATTACTCCACTCAAAACCGCAAGATGCGCTCTCTTTTTTTTAAATAGACTTGTGACCATTTGACAGCAAGATTCTATACTTGCTTTTGTTTTTGCAATTTTATTTTAGAGTTGGAAAGATTTTGAGCTCCCAGTATACTTTTTTTGTTACAGATCAGAGGGAGTAATAATTTATTTGCATTGCAGAAATTATCAATGACTTCACTTGGAGGTATAAAACAAATGCATGCGAAAACAGCGTCCCTCCTCCAGAGAGATTACTTCTTCATTTACATTGAGAAGCATCATGTAAGTGTGGAAAATAGGAGCACGTGCATGATCATTATATCATTTTCACTGTTGCCCAACCTGGTGATTGTAAAGGCTCATTTTTTTTAAATATATGAGCTGGTAAAATGGATTATTTCCAGCTTGTGGCATTGTTGATTGGCTAATTACTGTTTACCAGTGTACCAGACTTGTTTCTCTGAGAAGAAGTTGAATGAAAAGTGAGGGCAGAAAATTCACAGTTTAATCCAGAGAATGGGCAGGTTGCATTAAAATGAAGTTGAAATTACAAGCACTGAAACCTCCTCAAATGAAGATCTCTGTGAGTGGGTCACCAGGCTTAGAAATGTGTTCATGTTCTTAGCTGCTCTTTGGTACGAGTACTTTGCTGAGATGGGGAAGTACACTTGTTCTAATAGTGGTTTATGAGGGATTAAAGTGAGGCCTTTCTGATTTGTTTGCATTTTAATGAGAATGTAATTTCTTGGTCTTACATCCATGTAAAACCCCCACACTGTCAGATTTGTACGGATATACATGAGTTTAAAAGGAATGGTAGTTAATTAGCATGTGGAGTATACTATGTCTTTGAAAATGTGGACAGGGGGTGGGACAAGTCTGAAACCAAAATAGACTGGCACGCCATAAGTTTCTATTTGAAGTGAACTAATTGAACTAAATTAGTGCTTTTTGTATTCATGGATAGTCTGTCTCCTCTGATTTTTATTATTTTTACTAAACTGCTCCTTATTAGAAATGGCTGTAGTTGAGTCCGTGAATTGTTGACAAAAGAATCTCTTCAGCTCTGCCTTTGATTATTCGTGGTATGCTGTTGATCTTTGAATAATGTTCTATAGTTTCAGTTTTTAGAGAAAAAGAGTAAATCTTTTATAAACAGAAAGAAGGGAAGTTTGAAGAGATTTTAGGCCAGCTATGCAAACTCTTTCCATTTGAGTCTTTGTCCAAGAGAGTTTTCTTCACAGTAAATGAACAAATAGGCCTATAGATATCAAGTTAATTTTTTTTTAAATTTCACTCCAGGGAGCATCTGCAGATACTTTTTTGCAAAATTTCCTCATCTGAGGTATGCAGTATGTTGTAAGACTTCAGTAGTAAGCAACTTGCTTGCAAGTATCTAAATTATAATTGTGTCTTTACTATTTCTTAATCTTAGCCTCAGCTGTATTGTTCCTGGAATCTTTGCTAAATTTATTTCCAAGGCACTAAGTCATGGGAGCAGTCCCATGATTTCAAGCTGAAGGTTTGAAGTGGGCTTTTGTAACATTTTATTATGGAGTTCATTTATATACTTTTCTGTAACGCTCAGCACTGTAGTGTCTGAACACCTCACGGACACTAATGCATCAAGCATCTCAGCACTCCAGTGCAGTTAGGGAAGTTTTATTTTATGGATGGGGAGTTGAAGTGCTTAAAAACTGGCCCACACAAGTGCACCGACACTTTGTGGCAGAATTGAGGAAAGAACCTGCATCATCTAATTCCCACTCCAGCACCTTGAGCAAAAGACCATCTTTCCTCTCTGAACAAGTTTGTGCTTGTTTTCCAGTGACAAATAGACTGTCAAAGTAGTTTAAAGGTCTGTCATGGTTGGAAGCCATCAACTGTGGTTCCAAAGTTAACCAGGAGCTTAAATTTCCCCTCCGCTGGCAATGGCCACTGCCCCTTGAATTGTGTGGCACCATAAAGCCCCTGGGGGTGCACCATGACATTGTTGTAGTTCAGATGAAATTGAAAATTCTGAGCATTTTGGGACATGGAACAGGCACCAGTGAACTGCGAATTATATATATATGTATGTCTCTGGTTTTGCTGTGAAATCATTGATAATGTTGTGACAGGCGCACGGCTGGAGGGGGCTCGTGGGATGATGTGGAGCCCAGCCCGTGTTATGGCTGTGACAGGAGTGCTGCCGTTTGCCCAGGCACTTTGCTGAGGCTTCCCCATGGCCGGCTCTGACATTTGGGACAAAGTTCTACATTTCTGGGTTTTTGTCCTTCAGAAGGGAACGTAGATGTACCGCCAGTGCAGTAGGAAGATGAGGAGAAAAATGTCATCAGTTTAATTTCTTCCCTCTTGCTTTCTGAAGGAGAGCCTATGTCAGGGTTTCTTATTACCTGATCTTAATTTATTGTCAGAGATTGTATTATACTAGCCTAGATACTGAAGTTACTTGCAAAGAAACATGTAATTTTCATGTGCGTAAAAAAAAGAAAAAAAAAGAGGAGGGAGCAACGTAATTGCCAAAAAAGAAGCGTTTCCATGTGGGAATATCATCAGAGTGGGGGAGGTGATGTTGGGAAAATTATTCTGATCTTCAAAGTTTATTTTAGTTTGGGACATCTGTACAAATGCAATTTACCTTTAAGCGTAATTGGCTGTCATGTTAAACTCCCTGTCCACCATGAGGAAATCACCATTATAGCTTTCATATGGGAAGGAATTCAGGAGTGCCTTGTTTACATTGCTGCCATTTATAAAACATTTAAAGCAGCTATTCTGCTGAATAAACATTCGAGAGCCCGAAGGATAAGCATGTCGCTTAAACTTCTTAAGACTAGACTTTCCAAACCATTTCCTGCCAGAGGGACCTAGCAGTAAAATTGCAAACTCTGTGCTCCAAGATGAGATAGGCAGAATTAGATTAAGCAGCTTACTGTTGACATGTCTATTGATCTGGGTTCAGCGCCGTTTCCTGTCTCTGCTAGCAGTTAGATTGCTGTATACAATAACACAGTGGCCTGGTTTATGTGAAATTGGGGGACTCCGAGCATCAATTACTCCAGGAAGGCAGTGGCACTGGGAGATAAGGTTAAGCCGCTCACAGTGTTTAAGACTGCTGAAACCCAAGCAACATATTTGCTGTCTAAATTGCTGCTTATAAATTTGACAGTGTTCCATTTATGTTGTTGATTTTTTTCCCCCTCTCCAAAGAGAGATCATCCTATATTATTCTCTGCAGGTAGCAGTTTGGTTCTCATTATAAACACGCATTGTTCGTTAGTCTTCCCTTCCTATCAGCCCTTTGTTAAAAGTTCCTAAGCATCACCTGGATATTTGAATAGAAAATAGTTAGACAGGAGGGAGAAAGGCATGAAATGTTATAGAAACTACCCATAATAAACTAACAAAATTTTGACAGTCATATTGATTCCGGTACTGCATTAAAGGAATTCTTTCTTTTTTTTTTTTTTTTTTTCCTTGCTGTCTGGGAACACGGCATTGAATACCAGTGGCAAAGAGGAAAGAAATCTGGTACCCTTGAATTTCTCATTTAGTCTTCTGTTTTCTTCATAAGCAGTTCTCTCTTATGCCATGTTACTTTTTTATCTTTCTCAGAGGCTGTTAACAGAATCAGTTGAAAGCAAAATGATGCTTTTCACATTTAAAGAAGCCTGGAGAGAGTTGTTTCAGGGGTCTGCTTGTGATGAACTCAACCTCTTTTTTTTTTTCCTCTGGAAGAGGGTCACAGAAAAGAGTTTTTCTCCAGGGGGTACCTTTTAAGCCACGTTACAGGTGGCTATCTCAATTTTATGCCACACGCATTGCCATTGTCTTAAATTCAACCTTCAAAAAGAAATTCAGTATTCCCATAGAAGTATTAGCAAAGTTGAATCAGTTCTGGCATTGCAATGGGAGATCTGTGCTGTGAAACTGATGAAATGAAATACTTAATAGTGACATTTGAGTTCATTTATCATGACATTTTAGGGACTTGGTGGTACATATTTTTATCTTTGAACAATCTCTCAACAGTCTACTGCCGTTCAAGTGGGGGAGGGCACTCCTTCCACACAGAGCACAATGCTATAAAAGTCCAAAACGATACAGCAGTCAACTGTGATGAACAGAAGTAGGAGTTCTAACTGTTACGCAACAAAAATGAAATTAAATCTCCTTTTATTAATTTAATTTTTAAATAGCTTGACATGCTGTAATTAACATTGCCCTATGCTAAAATTACAACAACATCTGAGCTTCTGTATATTGGCTCATACCTTGGTGCTATAACTGAATATAGGAATATTGGAAAGCTAACAGAACATATTTCAAATATGTTTTAGCATTTCACTGGCATGGTTTTGAGTTTTATTTTAATGAGTTGCTGATTGATGTTATTGTTGGCTTTTGTATAAGGGGCACTAAGGTATTACCAGCAGGTGGGCACTAATAAATACTTTATATTGCTTAAGATTATAGCTATCAATACAAAACCTATTCCAATTATTGCAAGGAGGCTGAACCCACAAAGTCCGATGTCACTGAGATTTATAATTCCATCCTCATCTAATGCTATTGTGCAGGTACCTGTGTGATCTTTATGGGGAGTATCCACTTTCAGGCGCTGCGCTGCCTCATCACAATAGGATTCTGTCATTTAGTGATTTAAATTACATCCTTTTATTTTGTTAACTCCTTTAATAAGTGTTTTAAACTGCCACCTTCTGCTCTTTCTTTCTTGCACCTTCTCCCTCCTGCAGAGTCTCCTTGCAAGCTTGCTAATTCTTCAGGGTTTTCCTGACACCTTCCTGTCCGTCAGTCCTGTACAGTTAATCAAGGGAACCAGTGAGCATGCAGGGGTTAGCCTGGAGTGGAGTTAATCGGGTTTGCTTTGACTTAATTGTGCCTATTGTCATAGGGGAAATAAGCACATAGTGCAGGAGGCCGGTGCTGCTGATTGCTTGAGAGGCTCAGCTTGCCATACGATGTACAGTATGGTGTACTACCCCGGCGTTGCTTCTAGTCATTAAGAAACAGTTCTAACATTTTTAGCCTAGAAAGGCATGAAAGTAATAGCTTTAAAATAGATAACCTCTTACCCTGGAAAATTACCAGTTCAGCCTTATAGACCACATATTTATGCCGCATTTTTTTTGTAGTGCCTAAGTTCCCCTATGTCAGTGTAAGATCCGGAAACCACGACATCTCCAGGTATATGTGAAGTACCTGTAGTAGCATGATAAATAGCTCATATAATGCTGTGGAGTTGATGCACTTTCCCTTTTCATATCAGAAGTATCTACATTGGTATCATTGCAAGATAACAGTAAGGAAAAAAAATCCCATGAGATTATTATTTTCCATTATTTGACATTGTTTTCCTAGCTAAGTATGAAGGGAATGAAATCTTTATGAGGTTTTCCAGATGACAAACTCCCAAATGGTATCAGGGCTCTCAGCATTCGAAGGAATGTATTGTAAAAAGGTAAACATTACTTTAGTAAATCACGGGATTTTATCAAATTCATTCTAAAATGAATTTATAATTTCCTAAATAATGAAGAGAAACACCCCTGAAATTATTTACATTTTCTTCTTGTTGATTTCCTGTGCCCACAGCTTTAAACTGAAATAAAACCTTTGTCTTTCTCCTCAGTTAGGACAGATCACTGTTACATTATATAAAAGACTTCAAATCCAGTGCCATTTCCCCAGTCTTATATAAAAAATTTATTTTATTTTATCTATTTGCTTTTAAAACTGTACTCAGGACATCCTACAGTTTTTAAGCTGTATCAAAATAATTTTAAGCTATTTTTTTGTTCCATTTGAAGCTGAATTGTTTCTCAAGAGGAGAGTTTGCTGTGTTCAGAGTACATGGAAGAATAGCACGTATGACAGTCCTGTTCGTGCTAGCTTTGCTCCTGGAGCTCTCATGATGGAATCATTTACAATTTCACTTCTGCATTGATAAACCATTATCTGTACACTTTTTTATAACTGCAGGGTTTTGCACTTTGCCACAGAAGAGTAGCACTAAGTTCATTCCAACCTATTTCCCTGATTTCTCCGTAACACACCTTGACCTTTCCCAGAATGGTGTTTCTTTGTAGCAAGGTGAAAAGGAAGAGAAATAAGAGTTTGCCCTTTCCAACTAATTGACCAATGTTTTGTTTTAAAGGTAGTGTTACCTTTTTAATGTAGTTGTTAAAGACATAATTTCTTTATTCCTTTGTTCTGTTAATTTCTGCAGTGCTCGGGAACATATCGTAACTGCAGTCTAAAGCTGATAATGTAGAAATTATGAGTAGAGTTATATTCAGTCTGTAGTAATGTCACTGCGCTTTCAAGTAATACCAATGGTAATGTTTATTTTTATTACAATACAGTAATAAAAATTACAGTAATTGTTTATTAATTTGTTCTCCTAAATGTATTTTAACATTTTCATCTTTAAAGGATGACATATCTAAAGGAGGAGGAGGAGTTTTGCAAACCATATATTAAGAATGAAATTTTTTTTTTATTTGTAGGTAACTCCTTTTATTCTTAAAAGTTAAATAAAATTCTGTGATTAAAAATGAGATAAGCTATAAGAACTTTTTGGTTCTTGTGTTTTCATGAGGAAGACTTATTTTTGTAAAATGTTCTCAGGAAGATCTATGAGTTGGATTGCACAAGCAGTTATAAAGTGAGACTCAACGAGGAAATAAAAGAGCTTTGCATTTACTGATTCCTCACCCAAGCCATATGTTTTAACATGCATGGGGTTTGTTTTGCTATTTCAGGGCGGAGAAGCAGTAAAAGAAAATATTCACATACACACGCACAGCAGACTCTAAATTCAGCTCTTTCTGAACATAAATTTGCTATCTTGCAAGTAGGAATGGAAGGTTCCCTGTGATGTGGCAGAAGCCACAGCGCATAAGGCACCGTCATACGCTGGATAGACAGACATTCTCAATACGTCAGACTTCTCCATGCTCAATTGGAAAAGCTATTAAGCAGTGACTGCAGGGCAGTGTTTTTACTTTTTCCATGTCTTGGCTTGTTTATGTTAAATCAGACTGCAGGAGGTCTGTTGCGTTTCTCTGGCAGTTATTGCAAGGCTTGCTGTGGCAAATTCTATTTATTACACTTTCTGTATCCTAGGTGCAGTGAATCTTGGCAGACAATCTGGAAAATTTCCCGTCTTTGTAGTTGCAGAATATAGTATCTCAGTAATGGTGTGACTGTGGTGACTCACTGTGAAGGTCCTAAGTTCAACTGCCACAGTAGCCAGAAAATCTAGACACACTTCAAATGCTGGCATGACATTTGAAGTATTTGCTTGACCACTGGATGTAAAATATTAATTTGAAACTCCTCCTGTTTTGGCTAGAGTATATTCAAATTGAAGATAAAACCCAAGAGCGGCATTTCAGAGGTAGGATAATGGCATCTGGACAGCATTTTTTTACCAATGTGATGGTCATGTCTATTAAGAGGAAGTAATCTTACGTGTGTGTATTTTGGTACTGCAGCTGTTCTCGCTGATGTGTGCACAGTCGATCATGCGATTATCCTACAGAAATAACATATTGGTGATTACGGAGATCTAGGATTCTGTTATGGTTCTGCACGAGTGTCAACATGTTGTCAAAAATCATTAATCCGTACACTAAATGCCGTTGTTTATTCCATTGTTAAGTCTCACTTTAAAACCGGTGACCAACTTTTCTTTATGCAAAAGTATATCTATCTTCCTTATAAAACCAGAGACCATAACAACTTTTTGGGAACCTATTTCGTATTCACTTACAGAATCTTAACTTCCAAGAACAAATGCAGTTTATTTACAAAGTGAATAAAACTGACAGTAAACGGTTGAGCTATGCTGAATAACTTTCTCATGGGGATTTTAGAGTCTTCTACTCATTTTGTTTTTAAAATCTATGTTTCATGGTTAGACAGGGGGAAATTAGTCTGTCTAGTTATAAAACAAACCAAGTTGGGGCTTCAGGACCCTATAATCTAAGTGGGAACTATGATTATATAGATGGCCATCAAAAGGGCAGTGCTCATATGACTGCTGGGTGAATAATAAGACTTCTGTGGGGGTTTTGGTGGTTTGGCTTTATGCTGGGCTTCTGATGTGGTTTGATAAATGTGTAGAGCTAGAGGATCCATGGAATAATTGGCGCAACCCACCCAGATCTCTGGGAGGTTGCCCGGAGCATCTGCCCATAAGGCCCTCAAGCTGAGAGCCCCAGCTCTGGCTTATTTGCCATCTTGCCATTAGCTTCAACGTAATGACAGAGCACATCGGTCTGCTCGGTTGCTCTGTGGAGGCTGCAGCAGCATGGACTAACCTTTTCCTGGCATCTCTCTTTTTTTTGTGCCATATCGCGTTTCCAAATTCTCATGCAGTTTCATGTCTCTGTCATTGGCATGGAAGAGTTGACAGCTGCTACATGATGGCAAGGCAAATGTATCCTTGCCTCCTTGCAGTCCTCCTACTTGTGACTCACATCATAGTTTTTCTAAAGGAGAGTAAAAGGACTTTAAGGACAAAGAATTTCTTTCAGCACTTTGGGAGGCTTTTTCTTTCTCATGATAAGAACGATCAGAACAATGCATTTTGCGGTAGGGGACATAACTGGTTTTTAAGACCAGTATCTATGGAGTACCATAATTAACATGTGAGTCTGAAAGTGGTAAGAGAAGGCAAAAGAAATGAAAAAGAGCTCAGTCTTGGACTTCCCAGCTGCTGACGCCAGTGACTTGAGTAACGAATGCCTATCATGCCAGCAATGCGAACAGCATGTGGACTGGGGTTTGTTTCCATTGTAAAGAGATAGCATACTTAATTAATTTCATGAGGCCTCTAGGCTGCTGTTGACAAAATGTGCTTACACCACAAAGTTAGGTTGCAGGTTAAGGCTAGGGTTAGGGAAGGTTTGAAGCGCTGATCCCTAGACTCAAATTACTTTTAACGTTTTCTTTAGTGATACAGATACAATAGTTTTGCTTAATTACACTTTGCTGTCTCAAGGAATCTTTCCCTTGAGTCACTGAAAGGTTTATTACAACGCCTTAATCTGATTATGAAAATTAATGGACTTGTACTATCTTTTAATTTGCAAGAGTAAAATCTCCTTTTTTTAAATTTCAACCAGATTAAAAGTATGTAGTAAAGGAGAGTTGTGAATTTGAAAGTCTAAAATCTCACAGTGTGAATTGTTATACTATAGAGACAATATATGAAAAGGCAACATTACTGACCTGGTGCAAATCAGCACAAAATTGTTTTTCAAAATATTTAGCATTTAAGTAAAATTTAGGAAACGCATATCTTGAATCCCACAGAAACTTGGAGGATGTATAGAGAAGCACACACATGAGAAAAAGGGGGAAAGAAAAACCCATAAGATGATCGTGAAACCCTGAAAACACACGTTTTGTTTCCTACCACTAGTATGTTTTGGCTTGGATGAATCAGAATGTATAAACTGTGTCTTCCCTTTTACCATTAACTTGGGGCAGCCCTGCTTTTAGGACACTGGGCTGGATCCACAGTAACCCTGGGCTTTCACCTCCGTTGCCTATACCCTGCAGAGAATGGTGTGCCCCCCAGTTCCACCGCAGAGGCAGCAGCTCTGGAGGGGTCTCACCCTCGCCTCGCCATCACAGGGTTGGGCTCACTGGGGGCTGTGCCAAGTGCACACTTCTGGTGGCTTTCCTTGAGTTGTATTGGAGTCCTTCAGGCGTGAGCTATCCCTGATACCGTGCTGAGTTACCGACACCAAGGATAAGATGAACACCGATAAAATTATCACTGTGGCAGACGGTAGGAATTGGTGCATGTTTTAGCAAAACACATCCACAATTATTTCCTGAGACGACTTCTGCACTGCAGATTTTCCTAATGTGCTTCCTTAGAAAGCTCAGCTGTAGCACAGCATCTGTTCCGTGTTTTTTATCTTTCTTTGCCTTCTCTAGCAAGTTCCTGATTTTACATGTGTGTTACAGAGGCATGGGGATGTCATGGGAGACAAGTTGGATGTGATGAAGAAATAAACTAAGCGAGTTAAACTTAAGTGCAGTCTCTAAGGAATGAGAAGCCATTGGCCATCTGAATTCTGAGAATAGGTATGAATTAGTACCAGCTAATTAGAGATACAGCTGGCAGCCAGGAGGAGTGTGGCTACATATGAAAATCATAGCTTTAAAAGACTAAGAAAATATGCTGAATGTAGGTGTGAAATTACTGAGAATTTATTTGAACACATTTTAACATCTTCTAAGAAATAATCCACAGATAGCACGGGACCTAAAAACGGTAGCAGAAACACTTAAATTTGTACATGTGTGTTACACTATATTTTTGTTAATGCGTTACCCCCATTACCTGGCAGGGATTGGGGCCTATAAAAATTAGTAAAACATAAATTCAGAGAAGAACCAAAACATATCAGGATGGTCATTCACCTTGCTAGGAAATTAAATTCTCTCAGGGGGAGAAAAAAAATTGTATTTTCCATCTGTATACATCCAAAATATTGCTGGATTTTTTTTAAAAAAACTACTAGGTGAAAAAAAATACCATTTCTGAGAAGTGCCATTTGATACATATGAAGATATTAAAAGCAATTTCCTAAGTAAAATAAGAAAATAAACATTCAAGATGTTTTTTACAGAAATAATATTTTCATTTAAAGTCAAAATGATGGATTTCTTTACTACCTTTTTTCAGCTTTTCCTGCAAATTGTATGTAAATGAATGCAAATAAGCAGTCCTCACTACTAAGTTGCTTAGAAGTGTAAAAATGCATAAAATTAAGATGCTCAGACAGAGCTGTGCATCTCATTTATGTAAAGAATGTTTAAATTTAAATTAGACATTTCAGCTAGAAGTGTTATTGTTTCAGGTCATAAAATGTTTTTTGTGCATTTCAAAGAAGGTGCATAGAAATTTTGTTATCTTCTGAAGACCTGGTAGTATGTATGGGAGTTGGTCCTGTGTCAGCCAACCTAAAAAAAAACCAAAAAGGAAAATCTAGAAAATAACTAAAAGGTCACTGCTGCCATTTTGAACATCTTCCACCAACGCGTGGACTAAGTTCCACCGGATTTCGTGACCTGTTGTCTGTCTGTCTATTCAACACTTCTGCGGTAAATAAACCTGAAACCTAGTGGAAAAGAAATCATGAAAACCAGAACCACAGAAATGTTGTTTTTAGTTCAGACCTGCTTAAAACCTGGCGCTACAGCCAGCAGACTCCCCACCCGACTTTAATGGTGCTATACATCATGAGAAAGGAAAATTCTCTTTGATTTTCAATGAGATACCAGGCTTGAGTAATGCGTGTGGTGCCGTAAGGGATTAACGATCTCCGTGCTATTTATGACCATGCAAACTAAATTGTAATTTTTTGTAAAATTACCAGAGTTTTATTGTGCTGCCCAGACAAATTCAGCGAGTAGGACTCATTAGTGTGTAAAATGGAGTTAATTTATACTGAGTATCCCCCGTCTTTGGATAGGTGGCTCTATGTAAATCATCTCTTCTGGTCATTAGTTTAGGCTGTTTGCATTTCCTTTGCTGCGTGAGCGTAAGTATGAAATATTAACTAAACTTCCTTGGTGAAAGTGCCCCCTCATGCCTCACACTTGATGGGGAAAACATTTGCTCTTCTTGCAGACCTCCCATGTAATTGAAGGGTGAGAGCTGTATTATGTAGCTGAAACGCCTAGTGGTAATTGGTATTTAAAACAAATTTCCATAGCTCTAGAAACAGGAAACCAAGGTATGTCTAGAAAGCCATTCGATGAGTACTTCTGAAATACTGGGAAAAGTCTAGTGAATCTTTCAATGGTTGATTCCATCATGATTGATCTTACAGATTTTTGAAGTTATTGATGGTATTGCTTTAGTTCAGTCTGTTAGTGCAAATAATTATTAATCAATATGCACTCAGCTCTTACTTTAGAAGATAATTTTAACACATGATTTATTCTGAACATTTCAATTGAGCTGCCTTTACAAGGAGAAAATCAATTGGCTAGTGGTCTAAAGCACTTTAATTATCTGAAGAGCTATGTTCTTTTTTAGGCTTTTTTTTTTGTATACATTGTCCCATTGTGATAAAACCCTTCTGCTGGGCACTGCTTTGCTATCCTCAGAAATACACTCATTCTGTATTTCAGGTTATTTTGTCTTAGAAGTTTTCAGTTCAATACTGCAAACATACTGGGATTAAACCCCAACTTTGGAAATTAAATAATATACAAAATGGAGAAAAAATAGAGCTTTTTCCACATGAGAAAACAGTTGGTTTGGTTTTTTTTTGTGAATGTGTCAGCACATTTGTAATTTCTTTGGATGTTTGCTCATTCATAGCAAGCATAGCAGTGGAAAATTACAGTTAATTTGAAAGGATAACGTGATGCCAGAACTTAGACAGAGGTTTGAAACACTATAGGACAAAAGGTGAAATCATTAATTCATTTGCAGTGGATATTAAATTCCTGAAATATGCATTACTCTCTCATTATATTTATATTTACGTGTTTTAATATGCCTGTAAATATTATTGTGAGTCTGAAGCAGCATTTGTGCAGTGTCCATGAGTATGTCAATACATCCTTTCAAAGTAATTTGCACTTGGACTGAGGCATAAGGTTATGGAGCCATCTGTCATCATGAAAAATCATTAGAATAAAGAGTGTGATATAATTTCACTCGTTCATGATTGATATGTTTTGTTTCAACTACACCAGTATAAACTCTTCTCTCAGGTGCCCTTGATAGGCTAACAGGGAAACTTGAAGTCTTGTGCACAAAATATATCAAATGCCAGTGGATTCACACCAAAATAAGACGAGCCTGCAGACAGTCCTGTGGCTACTCTTTGGGATGTAGGGTAGGATGCCCTGGAAGTACATGGGTAAGAGTTTCTGTCTATAATAACAAAAGGAGTTCACGTTCTTGAAAAGGCCTGGATTTAATGTTTGGCTTAATATCCATTCTTTGATGTATTTCTTGTATTCCTCCCAAATTAGACAATGAACGTATAATCATAAACATCCAGTTTTCTATTTAATGCGATTATAGTCATTATTGTTTCTGAGTTCTCATGAGTTTCCACAATGCTACAAAAGATGAATCTGTTTTTCCTTTGGAGTAGTACGAGAAATATTTATGAATTTTCGTTTACCAAAAAAGCTGTATATCTTCAAGGTAGGAAAGTTCAAATTTTAGGACGGTATTTTACTGGAAACATTCCTTAAGAAGATTCCTTAGCGCATGTTAGTAATGTACTTGTAAGATTTTTAAAGAGTCAAATAATAAAAAGACAGCACTACAGTCTGAGAACCCAATTACAGAAACACTTGTACATATGTTTATTTTTAAGTCATTAAGTACTGTGCATATGGAAAGCGTCATGTCCTTAATTTCTGAGCCTTGATCTTCAAATGTAAGTGTTGTAGAAACAGGGCTTTTGAACCTTATCCTATTAGGTGCTGAGTGCCTTATTTGCTGTCTGAGCTAGTGGGAGATCTGCCTGCTCAATAGCTTGGAGCAGGTACGTGTTACCCAGACAATTAGAAAGGAAGGAGTGGTTTTGCTTTAGGGTGTAAAAATATATTTTACTTGATGTTAATTCCTGCAGCTGACTAAACGACTGGCTCTGAATGACCTCCCAGAGGATGTCTTGGAAGGAAGTGTTATGGTGGTGTGTATTTTCCTGCTAGGAGGCTGTGACTGATGACCATACCTTAAATTCTGTTTTAGATGAGACAGACAGAAGCAATAACAATGTGAATATTAGAATAAATCTTTGTTCATTTCAAGTGGGTGATTAAGGTTTGTCAGTGGCTTGATTTGGGATCAAGGTTTCTATAGGAGCAAGAGAGGGGTCAGTCTTTAGATATATTTGCTGTTCTTGCTTGGTGTCTGAGAGTCTGTGTGCTATTGCCCCTCCTGCTGCAGAAATAACAGTCTTTTGTTTTTCCCCTGTGACGATGCTTGTAATCTGAACTTTTGCCTTAGTATATCTTGCTAAAGTTATTAACGAGAATCCTGACCTGGTT
Organism: Nipponia nippon; assembly: GCF_047370975.1. Classification (NCBI taxonomy): domain Eukaryota; kingdom Metazoa; phylum Chordata; class Aves; order Pelecaniformes; family Threskiornithidae; genus Nipponia; species Nipponia nippon. The sequence continues at coordinate 152,063,341 of NW_028262290.1, read as the reverse complement.
TAAATCAACTAGATTTTTTCCATTAAATTCAGTTAATGGCCTTTCTATTTTTACTCAGTATCCTTTTGAAGAATAGCTTTTAAAAATGTGGTATTGGAAGCAGTGCTGTATCCTTATGGGAAAACACAGATGAAGAAGATGTGTTCATATAGCCAATCAATAGTTTTTTAACTTGGCTGTTTTAAATATATCTGGTTTTGGAGGGGATTATCTCCATCAGCAGATAGTCTGTCTAACGGGTATAGTAAAGGTGATCTCTCTCAGCTTATTTAGTTCAACTTCCAACAGAAGTGAACTACTCAGGAAGTGTATTTAGAGCAGTCTATTTTTAAAGAGTTCTAATGCTAGAACAAAGGACAGGAGATCATGATGCTATGCTGGTAGGACTGCCACATGCAGAAGTACAATAGCGAGCACCTCTGACTGCGGAGGAACTGCCAAAGCACTGTAAAATCTAGTTGGTATGTGTGAAAGATCAAGCAGGTTAACTCCTGGGAATTTTTCTATCAAGATACTTTCTTCCTTACGTTCTGTTGCCTGCTGTCTTCAGAGCACAGTAGTATTGAGGCTCTGCAGATTTAAAACATCTGTCTTTCCGTCTCCAGTGTACTACAGAAGGATAGCTCTCAAATTTAGCAGTCATAAAAGTTTTAGCTGACGTGTTAGGCTGCCTTTGTTTCTAGGAATTTTTATCCTCCATGAGGCTACAGGCTAAGTAGGTAATGCCAGTATTTCCTATGATGTGACCCTATTGTTCATTTTTTTAAAAGAATCTTTGTAGGCATTATTATGGAATTCAGATACAGCTAATTAAGTCAGGATTAGGGACCTAAATTATTTTGTATTGCCCAATTTAGTGTTTCTATCAGTGTTTGAATTCTGTTCTTGAGATGCATGAAAACAACAGCAGACTTGGTATTGTAAGGAAAGAGATCATAGTGTTCCATTAAAATGAAGTTGGAAATAGATTAATTTTTACTAATTTTAAATAGTCGATAATGTACTTATATAAACCATTGGAATTTTCATACTGCAATGAATTTGGTGGATTTGGCTCATTGGGTACAAATAAGTATGAACTAAAAATTCATGTACACTTATGTCATAAAAAGAAGGTGCATTAAAACCAGGTCTTGAGAATAAATGATAACGTTTATGTTTTCAGGTTATACAAGGCAAATATAATTATAATGTCTTTATTGATACTCATCACAGGCTTAAGCTTTCAGGTTTGAACTCACATAAAACTGTCTTAATTTATAAGCTATGTCATGTTAGCGTTGGATAACTAGGTAGAAGATAAATCTGTACTAATACAAATCTGTCTGAGTTGATGATGTTGGATATAATTTATATAGAAAGTCTAGTTTTGTTGTGAGAAAAAGAGCAGTTTCATGTGACAGCTTTAGATGTAGGCATGGTTATTAATCCTCGATCATTGCATATATTCTCAGGAATATTTTTGTATTTTGCACCTTAGTTAGTGTTTGAGGATTTTTTTTTTTCTCATTTTATACTTATTCACAGCAAAAGTGTGGTGTTGTGCTGAAGTTTGGAGGTTTCTATTGTTTATAGCCATTTCCCGTAATCTCTGTTGAGAACTAATTCTGCCATATTCAGTAAAAGCAAGCTTCTAGGGGACAGGGCTCAGATCTTTGTTTACATCCAAGATGTCTGGTGGTGTTGAAAAAGGAGAAAGGAGCTCACTATGTCTGGTGATCATATAGAATAAAGGCAGTTATAGATGACTCCTTCATGTTGCGTTTTGGGAGTACAGGACCGGAGACTCATGGCTTATTTCAGAAGAGGTCTCCTTGTCCTTTATTAACTGGATGTAACATGAACCAGTCTCATAACTGATTAGCATGGTATGTTATTCATAAACAACATGCAATTAGCATATGCTAATAATAAGCAATATTCAGCTGAAATGTCAGCATCCAAGCAGCTTAGACAACATCTGTTTGAGCAAGACATGCAATACACATTATATCCCTATTTTACAGAACACCACTTAACCAAAATTCTTGGTTAACCAAAGTTTGCTTATATCCCCCAGGGTTGTACAGCATACAGACACTAGTCAGCTTAGCTGAGCCTAGTCCCTGTAAAGCTGGCATTTTGGAAGCCAGCTGGCATCTTTCTGCTGTATTCTGGGATTGAGAACATGAAACACAGCCTGTTTGGAAGAAGAGGAGTCCAGCGAGCTTTGGAAAAGCTGAGAAAATCTTTTCCTTTCTGATAAAATAAATGAGATTTTAGCTGAAGGTTTTCATGGTCCCTCAAGACATTTGACTAAGCATGAAGATGGAGGTGTAGAAATGTGTCACTATGGCATATCTGCAGGTATATATATATATATATGATGCATGTGTATGTTTCCATATAAATACTGATGTGTGGGAGAAAATAACACAAGAAACTAAGAATACATTTCTAAATATAATATTCTGGCAGAATATTAAGTCCCTTTTCCCAAGAAGACCATAAGCTTCTTTGCACTGATAATTTATTTTTAAAATTTGATAACTCTGCTCTGTGGTTGTGGTCCTGTGCAAACTGCCCATTTTTTGTAGCGCCTGATTTTAAAAGTCTGCTTTCATTTCTGATTTAAGTCCTCCTTCCTCTCTACTGGTCAGTGCAAAGTATTTTTTGTTTGTTCTTATTGCTCATGCCATGGTTCTGCGGAGTGATAGCTCTTCTGCAGTCAATAAAACAATTCCTTTTATTACCAAGCCCATTTTTCCCACTATTACCTTCACTTGAAGAATGAATTTGCTTCATTGTATTAGACAGAATATTTTCTGACAGCTTTTGAGTACAGATCATTAAAAAATTACCAGTTTGAAATGTTGACTTTTGTCTCTTTCTTTGTCTCCTTCTATCTCAAAAATAGCTTATCACATCTTTCAACTTTCTAAATAATTAAATCTCCTTGAAAACTCATGCATATTCTGTGTTGGATAGAACAGGTTGTAATTAAGCCAAGTTATTAACGATTTTGTTGTTGATAAATTTGGGCCCAACTCTGCTCTTGCAGGTATCAGTTGACTTTATGGGTCTGATCTTTCTCCATAGAGGTTACTGTTGTAAAACTGGAGTAACAGAATAGAAAACTATACCAAAAATCATGTGTTTGCTATATGAATAGTAGAAGATTTATGGTATCTTTAACTGCCCATTTCTTTACATTTAACAGCTCCTGTTCTGTAAATGATGAGAGAGACAAGTGCTTTGTTGTCACTTAATAATTGTCAGCTGATTTAGGGAATTGATTACATTTACTCTTTTGGAATAAAACAGGAACATTGTACACTCTGGAGTGCGTCTTGAGTCCAAGCCACGCTAACACCAAGACCAAAGTTTTGTTTAGGAACTGCCTCTGTTGAGCAAAGGGTATTTTAAGATGTTTTATCTCAACTATCAGTATCGAAAAAGAGCCTCACCGTTTCCTAGCTGTGTTGGTTAATAGTAAGCTTTTAATAATGGATTTCTAGGTAAACCCAATGCATTTTCTTGTTTTCAAGTTAATCCATCAGCTACCTAAACCCCCCAGCTATTTCCATTTTAAATTAGTTTATTTTTGGTCTCCTCACATACCTATCCTTCTTTCACTTGATTTGTCTGTATGAAGACCTTCCTGCTCCATAGATGAAATTACTGAGTGGTATTTTCCTGTGACTGTTTCAGTGATGGTATTTTGTAAAAGAGCACTGGTGCTAATTTTTCCTTCGGTGAAATCCCTCAGTTATATCTCACAGTTTTAAGAGGATGTAACTCAACCCAACCCACTTCACTGGAGCTTTGCCTGTTACCCTACTGAAGCCTAAAAGTCCATCTACACCAGAGGTGTCACCAAGGTCAGAAAGGCCTACCGCCCCCGTATCACAGCCACCTCCACGAGGAAGAAAAGACAGGTTATAGTTGTAGGTGACTCCCTTCTGAGGGGAACAGAGGGTCCAATATGCCAAACAGACTCTCTTCTTAGGGAAGTCTGCTGCCTTCTTGGGGCCTGGGTTAAGGACATCACTAGAAAACTTCTTAGCCTGGTACTGCCCTCAGACTACTACCCATTACTGCTCTTCCATGTGGGTGGCGATGAAGCCACAACGCATAGTCCAAGGGTGATCAAAAGAGACTTCAGGGCCTTGGGACAGTTGGTAAGGGAATCTGGAGCACAGGTTATTTTTTCCTTTCTCCTTCCAGTTGGGGACAGCGACATTGGAAGAAACACACAGGCCCAGCCTATTAATACATGGCTCCGTGGCTGATGTCACCACCACAGTTTTGGCTTTTTTGATAATGGGATGGCCTACATGGGACCAGGCTTGCTGGAGTCAGATGGGATTCACCTTTCTCAAAGAGGGAAGAGGGTCTTTGCTCACAAGCTAGCAAGGGTCATTAACAGAGCTTTAAACTAGACTTGAAGGGGGAAGGGGCTAATACCAGGCTTGCCCGTGACAAGCTGTGGGATGACACACCAAGGTTAGAGGGATGGGGTACTAGCAAGGGCCCTTAGCCTGTTGCTCCGAGATGTGCTGGCTACACTGCATCACGCCTGAAGTCATACGCAGGTGAGCCAGGGGCTCCTGAGGGAATAGGAGCCAACAGGGGAACACCAGCGAAATACCTCAAAGGAATTAAGGGATGTTCCTCTAAGAAAGTAACACGGCCGACAGCCCAGCTGAAGTGCCTCTACTCCAATGCACACAGCATGGGCAACAAACAGGAGAAGTTGGAAGCCACTGTGCTGCTAGAAAGCTACGACCTAGTTGCCATTACTGAAACTTGGTGGGACGAATCCCATGACTGGAATGTGGCTGTCAATGGCTACAGGCTGTTCAGAAGGGACAGGCAAGGAAGGAGGGGCGGAGGCATTGCTCTCTACATCAAGAAATGGATAGGGTGTGAAGAGCTGTCTCTGAACAATAGGCACGAGCAGGTTGAAAGCTTATGGGTAAGAATTAGAGACCGAGACAACAAAGGGACCTTGTGGTTGGTGTCTACTACAGGCTGCCTGATCAAGGGGAGCCTATTGGCAAAGCCTTCTTACTCCAGCTACAGGAGGCATCATGCTTTCAGGCTCTCGTCCTGCTGGGGAACTTCAACCACCCCGACATCTGCTGGAAAATTAGCACGGTGAGCTGTAGGCAACCCAGGAGACTCCCGGAATGCATTGAGGTTAACTTCTTAAGCCAGGTAGTAGACAGCCGTACCAGAGAAGATGCAACACTGGACTTCATGGTCACCAATGCAAGTGAGCTAATTGGTGATGTCAAGATTGGAGGCAGCCTGGGCTGCAGTGATCATGCACTGGTGGAATTCACAGTCCTGAGGGATATGGGTCAGGCAAAGAGTAAAGTCAGGACCTCATGAGGTTCAACAAGGCCAAGTGCAAGGTTGGGGCAATCCCTGGTATCAATACTAGCTGAGGGATGAAGGTATTGAGAGCAGCCCTGCAGAGAAGGGCTTGGGGGTACTGGTGGATGAAAAGCTGGACGTGAGCCGGCAATGTGCACTTGCAGCCCAGAAATCCAACCATATCCTGGACTGCATCAAAAGCAGCGTGGCCAGCAGGTCGAGGGAGGTGATTCTGCCCCTCTACTCCACTCTGGTGAGACCCCACCTGCAGTACTGTGTCCAGCTCTGGAGTCCTCAGCACAGAAAAGACATGGACCTGTTGGAGCAGGTCCAGAGGAGGGCCACAAAAATGATCAGAGGGACAGAACATCTCTCCTATGAAGACAGGCTGAGAGAGCTGGGGCTGGTCAGCCTGGAGAAGAGAAGGCTCTGGGGAGACATTGTTGTGGCCTTTCAGGACTTAAAGGGGGCTTATAAGAAAGATGGGGACAAACTTTTTAGTAGGGCCTGTAGCGACAGGACAAGGGGTAATGGTTTTAAACTAAAAGAGGGTAGATTTAGACTAGATGTAAGGAAGAAATTTTTTACAGAGAGGGTGGTGAAACACTGGAACAGGTTGCTCAGGGAGGTGGTAGATGCCCCATCCCTGGAAACATTCAAGGACAGGCTGGACTGGGCTCTGAGCAACCTGCTGTAGATGTCCCTGCTCATTGCAGGGGGGATGGACTAGATGATGTTTAAAGGTCCCTTCCAACGAAAACTATTCTATGATTCTAAAAGGATGCTCCCCTAGCAGACAGGAGATGTAAGAAATTATAAAGGTTTCAGCCCCTCATATTTGTATTTTTACACTTTGTCTTTCTGACAAGGTAGATCCAGGCTACAAACCAGAACAATTTTATTCTTTTTGAAAGGAGAGCTTTTATGCAGTAGAAATGTGAGTGGTGATTAGAAGTTCGCATTTATCGTGCAGATTAAAAAGGTAAGCAGAGCTTCGTTGTAACACTTGGAACAATTCTTTTATCCTTAACTTTCAGTATTGAACATTGATGCACAAGTTAGTCTTCCCCAGCTGTTTACTCAGTAGAGAGACAGGGTCTGAATTTTGCTTCCAGAAAAGCCTGTTCCCCTCTATTAAGGGCAGCCTGCTAAGGAACCTGAATTGTCTAAGCCGAAACACATACACCTTCCCTCTCCTGCATCATGCTCTCCTTATCCTGAGGCAGTAAAAATAGTGTCAGTGTAGCTCAAGCCAGTAATGTAAACACTCTAGCTGTATCGCCATGAGGGCAGAGAGAGGCTATCAAAGCACCTCTGATGTTCAGTCGAAAAGACTGACTTCCCACAATTTTAGAGGGATCTTGTTGATCATGACATGCTATTAAGGAGGGAATAGCTGGATTGCAGTGCTTGGGGTCAGTTTAATTGCCCACTGGACTAAAACTTGCAGAGAATAAATGAACAGGAGAGGAAAGGTCAGGATTAGTGGTGGAGAAGGAGAGACTGTGGGAGCTTCTAATCATTTTACCTAAATTAAAATCCATCTGGTATTTTTAATTCTTTGAAATGCATTAGACAAAAGAGTCCGTTTCTACTCTCATGAATTTATTTTTCTGCTACAGTGACCCATATGTTTGTATTCAGTTATTTATGATGACATATCAGTAGCTGTGGAGGACATATCTAATATGCTAATGGCAGTATTGTATCAGCATATGAACTTAAAAATGAGGTGGAATGAAACATTTTAAACTGATGTTTTAGTCTCTTCTCTCTGTTAACCCTTAAAGCTTCAACTCTTCTGGGCCAATGTAGGTTTTTTAAAGAACAGTTGAATATGAGGTTTTTAGAGGTTCATTCGTTCCATAGATACCTTATAAGGTTCTCAGACACAAATTCATGAAAATGACAACATATTTCTATCAGAAGGTTGCATGTAAACGTTTCAAGTCCATGTCCTGTCTGTTATGAGCAGTACAGTAGGTATCTTTATGATTCCCAATGGGTGAATCAGAAGGAGTGAATCAAGACATAGTAAACCAGGGAAATTCAGACCCCGTCCTCAACTCCTTGTTCATATTCCCTATGGGGAAATTCCCCTTCTGTATTTGTCTGAGCATTGCATCTAAGATATGTTCCACTTTTAAACAAGGATTTGGCCCTGGCATCTTTTTGATGTAACTTCTTACAGTATTATCAATGCTTGTCATCCCAAGATCATGAGGGTGCTTAAAGAAGTCTTGAGATTAATTTTTTTCTGTTCTTTTTGACTCACTTTATTGATTCTTGAGCCTTTAGAGATTTAGTGGCTTGTGTTTGCAGGTTTTTCTGTGCCAGCCATGTGAGTAAGTCTTACTTTAAAGGAGAAAAAATGTTTTTTTGAGCAGCAGAACTGAAAATCTTTTGTCCTACGGATTTTTGTCATGTATTTTTTAAACTCTTTGTCCCCAGCAAGGTACTATGAGCTCCCTTCCTATTACAGTCCCACCGAAAGGAGGCAGTAATTGTGCAAAGTTCAGCATGTCTAAAGCTATGTGCATGCTGAGTAGCCAGGACAGGTATGTTGGTCAACCAGCTGGCAGCTCCAACGCAGTGTCTCAGGGCTGAGTTATGACCACATTTCCAATGGAGTGGCCAGCAATTTCAACTTCTGTCCTCAATCCAGACAGTGATTTGTATAAAACTCTTGGGAACTTAATTATCGTTGAGACTTTTATCCCTAATTCTAACTTAAATCAGCCTGTAGGTTCAAAAGTTATTAGAAAGCTCTTCATAGATTGAAATACAGACCAGTGCGATCATAAAAGCTCCCTTTTCTTAGGAAACTAGATTAAAAATGTAAGGGATGTGTAACTCCCATCAGTTGGCGCTTTGGGAAAATACATAAATGTCATAAGGCTAGGGATTAAATCATGAGACTTGGATAACAGAAGTGTTATATGCTGCTCATAAACTGATCTAATTTCTCAGATATAAAACGTGTGAGCGTGCTGTGCAGTTTCAAGAACATTTTTCCTATTTACCATGGCAGACTACTGGCAGGAGGAAGCAAAACTGCCTGTTACATAGGCATGATAAAACTATAGCAACTAAATGGAAGCCGAGGTGGAAGCCCCGGACAGAGGGCTTTCATTAGGAGAATAACAGCCTCTGTTCTCCACCAGCATTGCTAATCACTTCCTATTGGTGATTTTATAACCACAGAAAGCTCTGTGAATTTAATTGCTGGAAGTTACCTTTTTATTTCTTTTAACAGCATCTAAAATTCATGCTCAGGGACACGAATCAATCAGGAAACAAATCTTTGCTCTGAGTTAGCCTTTGCAGGTGGTTTAAAGAAAATTTAATTCTTTCCCACTTGGCCATGTGCAACACCTTCATCCTCTTGATGAGGACAAAGTGAAAGTCTCCTCTGAGCTCACTGTCAGTGCTGCAGTAGTTGACTGGCAAGCTGGGGTGCTAAAAAGTTATGCAGGTGGCAAGCTTTGCCCTTGAGACAGAGCACATCGCCTCTGTGCCTATTATTTTGCCTGAAAATATGTAACTGAACCTTTCCCAGAAGTGGCAGCAATAAACAATTGTACCACTTCCAGTGTCAGCAATTTTAAATGCTAATTGTATGTGCTAATGGATAAACATGGAGGCTCGTCTAACAAGAACATAATTTATCCTATTTTTTTCCTTTATCATCATGTCCATGGTGCTCTAATTATTAGGTTTACTGCATGTCTATTGTGTGGTAACTTTATAGTATTTTACTGTGCAGTGTGTTTTCTACACTAAATTGCAACTTAGCAATACCTTCCTAGGTTTTCTGCTTGTTTCCTCCTGAACACGTCATGCCATTTGTCAAGTGATTTAATAGTGCCCCTTGACCTTAAAAATAAAATAAAGCTAGATCAGTGTATAAAAATGTGAAAAACTTTAAAAGCGGCCTCTGCTGCACCTTCTCCCACTCAATCCAAGACCTATCAGACAGCATCATTCATTACTCACTGCTCCTGAAGTAGATGAAATGACATGGTGTAAGTCTCCTTATTTATAATAATGTTTGGTTTATATCATGAAAGATTTAATTTTTGGTAAAGAGATGTTATTAAAGAAAGGTACAAAGAGAGTGATCTGATACAGTGCTGAATTATTTACGATATACAGAGTGCTAGCCAGAAACAGTGACTTTTCAGTCCATTGCAAGCACCTGTACCAGTATTTTTATGAAGGGTGTTCTTTATCACTGAACTAACTGAGATCACATTTACATTAGTGCTTAAATTCAGTGGAAGAAAACAACATGGCATGAATATGACAGATGCACCATAAGAGCTTAAACACCTGTTTTCTGTTTAGTAATTTAAGAGATTTGGAAAGCACAAGCACAATGCAAACCTAGGGCATGTGTGACAAATATAATTTCTCTTTAGGATTCTCAGTCATCACATAAAAGTGATTGTTTTAAATATTTTTTTGTAATATTTCAACTTCTGTTTTCTGCTATTGTGAAACTGATAGTTGTTAGTAATGTCTTTTAAAATTTGCACAATTCTTCTATTATATAGGGTGAAATATTGCAGTGCTTGAATGCTAGACTTTCCCAGCTCGGTAATTTGTGGAGAGGGGCTGCTCTATCCACTCTTCAAAGGGGAAATTCTTTAGACCTATTTGCAAGTGTGAATCCGGAGTGGTGTCTCAGAGGTCAATGTATTGCCACATGGAAGTGTATTTCACTTTACCTTTCATCCTTTGTGCTTGTCCCAGCATGTTCTGTATATGAGAAATGAGAGCAGGAAGTGTTAAGTGGAAAGGGGGAAATAATATACTTACCGTATCACTGACAGAACAAAAGATTGTAACATATAGTGCATCATTTTAAGAAACGATACTCTGCTGTGTGTGCTAAAATGGCTTTTGCTTAGCACCTGAGGGATCCTAGAGTAAAACTTGCTCAAATTCTTTGTATTCTTCAATTACGATGCCACCTTCGCCTGCAAGACACAGTTTTTAGAGAAAAGTCTTCGAGAAGGTTATGTGGTCAAGTTTAAGAAGTTGTTTCTATCTGTCTGTGGATCATCTTTTTATTTTTCCAAGATTGCGGTCAGTAAAAAACAGAGATAAGAGTTCTTCGGGGTCAACTGTAATCCCTGAGTCCCTGAGATAGCCAAGACCATGGCACGCTCTCCTCCCTCCTCTCCTCTCCACAGCATACTCCCCTGAAGAGGGAGGTTCAAGCGAAGTGCCCGCCAAATCAGTTCACCTTGCTGGAGAGTCTGACACACTAGACAAAATTTCAGTTTACTGATGTCCAGCGCAAAATGGAATAGAGCTAGAGATCTGCCCCATGTCAGCTAAAAAGTTCTCCTAATTCTAAAGGGGACTCCAAAGTGCTGCTGCAATTGGATAGACTTAATTGTGTGTATACACACATGCAGCCAAACACATACACGCTTTCAGGAAAGCAATTAATTACAGTCCATAATGAACAAAGCATTTTAATGTATATCTCTTAAAGTATTCCTGTCAGCTCTGTAGTTTATTTGTTCATCTAAAATAATACATATATTGCTTTTTGTAATGAGTTTGTATTATCATGCAAATTCCACAGCAATTAGCAAATCTTTCAATCAGCAGAAAAAATTAACTCTTGCTTACCTTGCTACTGCTCGTGGTTGATTCATAGGTAAAGTAAATACAGAGGGGACTTCCACAGCCGAGTGCCTCTTGGCTCCAGAAATACTAGAGTGCATTTATCTGTCATAGGTGGGAGTTCTGGGAGTAGTCCAAACCAGCTAATTTTCAGAAGGTAAAAGTGGAGGATACATATTTGTTTACTAACTGTTATACAGAGCTGACTTGACTTAGGCTTGTACCTATTGTTATAATCTTGTTTACAATTTGGGTTTCAATATCTCATTGAGGCCGCAGGCTGAGTTGGTCCCTGATGATATCAGATACTGTTTGAACATAGTCTCATTTGAAACACAACAGAACCTAATGAATAATATTGAAATGCAGGAGATAGAACGAGTAAACATGAAAGAACATGTGTTTATTCTCTTATTTTTGGCATCAAAATAATTTTACAAAAAGCATTAAAATTAGTTTCAGCCCCACAGCTCCTCTGTGAACTAAGGAAACATTATCCATGCTGAAGGGTTAACATGGGTGATATTTATCTCTGTGCCAAAATGTGTTCCCTGTGCAAAAAAAAAAAAAAGGTTTACTGGTCTTTTGAAATTACTTCATACTTGTCATATGAAATTTCTTCATCAGTTCCTCTTTGCCTTGTTCAATTTGGTATTTCTAGTTCATCTAATTTCAATTTAAAGTTTCGGGTGAGAGAAAAAATTACCACATATATTGTAAATTATTCCAGAGGTTAATCACCCTTATTGTGATAATATATACTGTTCTTTTAATAGACATCCATTTGAAAGTGTGGTGACAAGAACTGCAAATAGCTTACTTTTAACGTTATCAATGTCATGTGCAGATATACGTGACTTTTCACATTGCACATCCAGGTGCAGGAATTCACAAAATACAAAAGTTCTGAGAGCCACTGTGCTGTAGTAAGAATCCATTTTCTGTTGGTTATTTATTAGGACTGCTAAGATATTTTTAGTTATCACTGCCGTCCACAATTTTGTTCTGAGGTATTTAGGTTTTCAAACGTATCTTGAGTCTGCTGCTCAGTCCTGTTGGCTCTTTATAACGCACGGCTTTACAGTATCACCAAAGATATTCCCATTAGGTGTTCGTTCCTCATTTACAATTTCTTTTTCATATTCTCAGTGTTCTTTAACATGTTTAATATATAAGCCATGTTGATTTTGTGCCATGCTACTTTTTCATCAGAGAGATAATAGGGAGAGATATTTACACAGAAATTAAAGCAAGTATTTTCAAAAGTTATCTTTATCTACTGAATTTGTAATATCATCACAAAATGATATGAAATTTCCTAAGAAGACCTGTTTTCTATTAAACAGTGTTGATTGGTATTAATCATGCTACCACTCAATTCAACTGATTGCCTCTTTTAACATTATTTTCACAATTTTTCCTTACAATGATGTCATGTTGAGATGATCCCACTTACTTCCTTGAAATGTTGACACATTGTCTTTTATCTAGATTTTAGAACTTCTTCTATGTTACAATAGATATTATACTTCAAAATTATTGTCCAGAGGAAACCCTCAGACCATTCCTTAGAAATTATAAACCACAAGTAATCTGGTCTTGCGAATTTGGAACCAATTCATTATAGATGTTTGCTCTTTAGTAATCTCCCTATTTACTATTGAATTGACAGCACTTTTTCTCCCCAAATATAAGAAAAAAATCATTCCTTTGCATTATTACCAATAATTTCTACATAGTAAGGGACATGGAGATTTTTTCATTATATGTTCTGTAATTTTTTCTTGTTAGAAAGATTTATCTATCTGTTACATTATTTAAAACAAAAATGAAATGGAATGATCACAGAATTCTCTTTTCTGTGCTTCCATGAGTTTGGGATGCGGGGGGTATTACCATGGGCTATTTAGCCCACAGTAGAAAGTGATGTGTGTGTATTGTGAAGTTTAAAATTAATGTTACCTCATCATAATTTTTCTGTACTTAGTATCAACCATGAATGCAAAATTGATCCAAATAGTTATTGCTTCATATCCTTAGTAAAACTATACGGACATGAAGAAAATATTTCAAATGAATTTTTAAACTGTGCAGCTGAATGTTTAGTAACAGTAGAATCTTATGTATTTCAAAACATATGTGCCTTATATCTTGGGTATACTTGGGTTTATTTTATTTTAAAATCCATTTGAGTATATAGTTCTGCTTTTCTGCTTCCTTACATCTTCTTTAAAATTTTATTTTGACATTGACAAACTGAATATACAAATGCCAACAGAATTCTCATACTGTGTTGAGAAGCTTTTTAGTAGCCCAGGCAACTGTATGCGAAGAGTTTGAAATGCTGGAGGCTCTTTTTTTCTATTGAGCAGGGACTCTGTTTGAAAAATTAGAGCATAATTATTGCGTAGTTTTAAATAACAGTCCAACACATTTGAAGTTTGCATCATAAATTCAATTTACTTTCTCTAACAAAATCACCAATATGAAGTTTTCTTCTTGCCTAGGTTAGAAAAGAATAAGTTATCTAATACTTGCTTGCTTTGAAGAGCTGTCTGGATTTTGAAAAGGCAACACTTTCAGATTGCCTGGCTTGAAACAAAGGGTTGTATGGTCTTGCAGGATTGAAAAAACAATCAAGGGAATACTAATACTTTTATTGTTCTTGGGTTTGTTACTGAAGAGAGAATCATATCCATACTTTGCAACATTTTGCCGGTTTCCTTAAGGCTTTTTGCAGCATGCATCGATTGTTGCTACTAATTGGAAAAGTAATTGAAACATGCCTTCCTCTTGTGTTTTACAGCCATGCACTGTCATTAGCAAAAGCTATGCCCTCTGACCCCAATAGCTCTCAGAGGTCAAAATATATCGTTATATTGGAGTGCAGTGTTTCATACAAAGGCCATAGCAGTAGTATAGCTTAAATATTTTGGGGTTTTTTAGTGAAAAGAATAGCTTATCAAGGAACAGAATGACCTGCTAACTATATTTGTCTTACACTTTGAGTAACTGCTGGCAAAATACAGAGGCCTGAGATGTGCTGTGTAAATATTTTATGAAGGAAGCTTCTCCAGCAGAGATGTTAATAATTTAAAATATGATGTACTACATACTGAGTTTTAGGCATAGACATTTATAAATAAATTTGTATTTTGTATGAAAGCCTAGTAAATTACTCCCTTGCCACATATTTTGTGTTACAATTGTGTTTGCATGTCTTCCTTCATAAATTATGCCTATGTATATACATGTCACAATAAACTTGGATTTTTAAACCAGACATGATTCCAGGGTCCATTTAGAAAGGATTATGAGTCACACCTAAAAAAAATGTAGCCTCCAAGTCAATAGTGTATGCATCCAAGAAGCCAATATTTTGTTGGAGATGTACATTTGTTTTGATTTTTGTTCTGAAGCTTCCTATGCAGCTAATAGGGCGATTCAAGAAAGAACAGTCCCCCAGAAATGCAACTATTGTTTTTAAGTCAGGTTTTATTCTGTTAAGCATGGCTGCAGCAAGGGTAGCATTCATCTTTGACTTAGTAGCCAGTTAGAAAAGTTGGCCGGGACACAGAAGACCTACTTTGTAGATGCTTTTCTGGCCGCACCCAATCTAGGCACATAACTCCTCTGGACTGAGCTTTAAATGCACTTTGTTTAGAAAACTAATTTACGGTATTTCGCATACTACTTGAACTCTTTGGATCATTTCAGAATAATGTTGTGGTGATAAATACTCACATTATATTTCCAATTTTCACAGGATTCATGCTGGGGAAACAAAGTAGATAGACCACACAACAATAAATCAGTGTAAGGATGGGCTTATAAATGTGTCAGTCAAAATATCTTTTAATTCTTCAGGTTTAAAATTTTATTTGCCAGTTCTGCTGTTTGTATTGCACTCTTATCTTTTTGTCCTTAGTTGCACTTGCTGTTTTATTATCCCATGTTTTTTTAATAGGAAATTAAGTCTCTGCTCTATGTAGAATTAACCAGAGAGGCCATCCAGAACAAGCTATGTTCCAGTATGTCAGAACAGGTTTGCCATTTCATACATGTGTGGTATTTATGGCTGTAATATAATGAAATATTTAAAGTTCAGATTATATCTCTTCTGTACTAAAATTCAGAACATTTTCTGTCAGGTAGGAGTATTACATCTCAGCATTAACTCTGTCTCTCTGCATCAGATAATGCTCCCTATTTGTATTTGTTAATGAGTGCAGACATTCATATTGTAGTACCTGATGGGGATGTAAGAGACAGAATATAGATTTTTTTCCCCTAAATTAGAAAATTATCTGAACGGATGGTTGATTAATAATCATTCTAAATTAAAGTGCTTTCATAAGCTACCATACAGAACCTCACTTTTAAAAAATCAATCTTTCAAAGCTGTCACTTTTGTCATTTGTTAAGCATTTGTTGAGGAGGAAAGAGAATATTTGTCCTAATTCTGAGCTCCCTAAGCTGTGCCAAGAAAAAGGAAAAAAAAAAAAGTCATCCCACTAATGCACTGTATTGCAACAGAGATTAAATTGATCAGTCTGCTTAGGTATTTCCAGAGTGTCCCTTGCTGTAATATCTGGGCTCTGTATTGATGTGCTGTACAGTGCAATAATAGGTAATAGAAAATATTTGAATAGCTAGCAATATATCTAATTCCACAAATTACTTCTACCGTGGTGGATTATTGAAATCATAAGCCTGGTGTTTGAAAGGGCTGAGACTTTGGTGAAATGCTAAGAAGAAAGGAGGAGCAAATTTCTCAACTTGCGTTAGCCTTTTTTGAGGACATGATGGCTCTGAGCCTGCCCGGGGAACTTTCCCACAGACATTTATTGCAGGGCTGGGACTGAGACCGAGGGTGAGAGACGGTAATTTATAAGTACCGATCCTGGATTTGTCATCTCCTCTCTGAGTGGTTTTAACACAGAATTCTGCCGCAATTTCCTCTTGTTAATGAGCCAGTGAGGATGAATCAGTTAATGTTTGAACGTATCTTTGAAAATGTTACAGGCTGTTCTTGTTTGACTTTCATTAAGCTTTTATTTTAATCTAAGAAGACCAGTCAAACACAAAAGGTATGCAAAGTACTTCATATTTTGGCCAAAGCCTATTTAGAATACTGTACATGGATGTCTTTAAAAAAAAAAAAAAAAAAAAGGAAAGAGAGAGAGAGAGAAACTGGATAAAATCTTACGTGCATTTACTGAGCTCATGTCTCCTGGTATGACTGACCTGGAATACCTAATGCTGAAGCTTCTTGCAGAGAATCTGATCCTGGGTCTTGCACAAGGCCCAGCACACACCGGGGTAGGAATTTGTAGTTTTGCTGCAGGTGAACTTCCCATCATAATGGATGTGTTCAATAAGCTCTAGTTATTGAATTTAAACACAGTGTCTCAGTTCTTAGAGTAATTCAAGGAGTTTTGGACACTGAGACCCAGCAAATGCCATTTTTGACCTTTTAATAAATTATAAATACATGACTCAGGGGCTCAAATCATGGATGCGGTGTGTTTCTTCTCTGGAAAACAGGGAAGCAGACTTGGGGAAGAAGCACTTGGCTGGGCAGTGTTGTTCTGTTACTTTCTTCCTCTGTAGTTTCTTTTATTGCCTTTGGACATGCTGTAAACAAACACCAATCTCTCTCCTCTATCACATTAACTTGCAGACTGCTCAGCAGTCCTCAAAGTCTCACAAAGGTCGTAACATTTCTTTAATCATATCTAGTTTACTTTTCCTGTGGCTGCCCAGTTCCCATGCTATTGTCTCAAAAATAAAGTGCGTGATATTAACCTTTGGGTATTTGATTTGTTGGTATCCCCAAGAGGAAGCTGAAAACAGACAAGATCACAGTTTGTTGATTGTATTTGTTGTTCTGAATTTATATTGTATTTCATTAATGCCATGCTTCATGTCACCCATTAGTCACCTGAAAGGCCAGAAATATTTTGACTTTGCAAGGCAGGTGGTTGGGGAACAGGGCCTTTGTCTGAAATTTCAGAGCTTAGTCACATCTTGGGAAATGCTGACGCTCCTCGTCGCAC
Organism: Nipponia nippon; assembly: GCF_047370975.1. Taxonomy (NCBI): domain Eukaryota; kingdom Metazoa; phylum Chordata; class Aves; order Pelecaniformes; family Threskiornithidae; genus Nipponia; species Nipponia nippon. The sequence goes on along the minus strand of NW_028262290.1, from coordinate 152,046,281 downwards.
TGACAAACATTGCTTGGGTACTTCATACTCAGACTCAGGGATGAGCTGGACATGCCTTTTGAAGTCAGGTCACTTTTCCTAAGGTCTTATTGGTAGAGACGTGTATATGAAGGGGAAAGGTTTGTTTTCTCCATAATGTGAAACATAGTCCTCAAAGGACCCATCTAGGCTTTTCATGTGGCCTAAGTTTTGGTGATGCCTGTAGTCTCTCTTTTCATAACTCAGTGAGTTTCTTATGCTTTTATTGTCTTTGGTGCTGAGAGTTTTAATTTTTTCTTAGAGTATTTTGTAGCTTTTGAGCTGTTCCTGGCAAGAGAGTGGAAAAGGAGGACTCTTCTGAAGTATGGTCTTGTTAAGCCTGAGGCTACAGGGAGTAGGGATCGGTGGATTTTGCTGACCTTCCAGTCCTGCACTGTTAGTGAGATGTTCAACTCCTGAAAAGGCAAAACTACCTTTATGCACCTACTAAGTTTTCAGACTAAAACCAAAGGGACATTGTATTTCCAAGTATAAAGGCTATGATCACAGAGGTCAAACTTTTGTTATTTCACTGCCGACTCAAAAGTTGAATGAAACAAACTTCAGATTAGCACTCCACTCCTCCACTTTTTCTTTCATCCAGTGACTTTTCCTTCTCTGCACACTTGTGTGATTTGTCCAGGCTTTCTTCTCATTCACATGTGGTTTTGCCTCCTCTCTACTTCTGCCTTCACTTGCCTGAGTCTGGTCCTCCCTCAGTTAAAACATTTGTTTTCACCTTCTTAGTCTCATTCTCATAGAGCGGGAGTCCTTTTTGCATTTTGGCGCATACAAGTTCGACTTCTGTCAAAGTCCCCTTATATCCAGTAGAAAGAAAGAGGTCATGTCCTCTGGGATCCTTAAGTGTCTAAGGTAAGTTTTACAGCTATCATTCATTGTCTCTTTATACTGATTTCTCTCCCTAGATTAAAAACTGACACGCTTTCACTCAGACATTTAACTTCAGACATCTGAAGTTTAAGTGAGATGATCCTCACCATTATTATCTAGAGTTTCCATTGCCCCTTTGAATGTCTTTGTTTCCGTATAGATTTTCTAAACCCCATTCTTCTTTCCATCTTTTCCCAGTATTTTCTCCAGTAATACTGTCACATTTTATTATTCTATTCTCTATTCCCCCTTCAGATTTGTGCATAAGTACTTCATCAGCCTTTAAATCTCCTGGCATCTCCATAAACATATGTTTGTTCCTCTTCCTTCCCCCTCGAAGTTCCCTTAGCTCTCCTCTAATTTAAATTCACTCTTCCAAAAATTGCTTTCTCCCACATGAGTCCTCCACACTCCTCTTCATTTCTTTCCTAGCTGATCTGCAGAAAAAAATAAGAGCTGAGAGGCAGAGGTGTCTTGGATAATGTCTTCTTTCCTGCTTTTACACCAGCTAAAACACGATCAAGGAGTGTTCAGCCTATTTTCACTGCTGTGCTCTCCTCCTCCCCATTCCCTCTCCCCAGCATCCTACAACCCAGCTCTGTTGACTTTCTTCCTGCAGAAGGCAAGTGGCTGGATGCCATGGAAGGCAAAGCCATGGATCTATCCCATGAAGAGCAGATGTGTGTATTGGCCTGCAGTAATAGCCTAAAACCCCTAGAAATTCTTTCCCTTTACTCAGAAACAGCTCTTTCATGCTACTGTCATTAACATTTGCCTCCTACAGTGGCCTGTTATTGTTTAAAGTCTCTGACACATAAAACCAAAGTCTTTATTTGAGAGGGAGTAAGCAGGGGAAAAATATACGTTCCATCCAGCAAATTTGTTCTATTACCATATGTTCTTACTCGGCAGCTTCTTTTCTTGACTTTAAACACCGTTGTAGCAGCAGCAGCAGCAGCAGCACCTGCCTCTCCCAGGCTTCCCATGAGCGCTCTTAATCAGTTCTGCCTCACCCCCGTGCCCATCTCAGCTGCCCTTAGCTTGCTGCTGGAGAACGAGGTGGGAGGCGTAGCATTTCTTTCTTGTTTCTCATCTCCCTTGCATGCGTTTTACTTGCACGAAACTCTCACCTTGTTGGAACAGAGGAGTGAAAAGTCCTCGTGAAGGGATCAGATCTTAAACAAGTTTCTTCTTTAAATTCTGCTTACCAGACACTGGCCTCATGGTGCTCCGTGCCATCTAAGATGAGGGTTGTAGTAATTTAATCGTAACACACTCCTTTTACCAACTTGGTCAATAACCGAATGATATGAAGGGTCAAGGTTTACAAACTAGTGAACTCTGCTCTTGGATACTGTTGTTCTCCTACTTGCTTTTCCCATTGAAAAGTAATTGCTTTGAGCACCAGAAATGATTACAGAAGATTACACCTTTTAAAGCAACCTCAGGAGCTCATTCCAAGGAAGAACACAGTCTGTAAAATGTTGTATGCCTCGCCCAGCAATTACTCACTTTGTTGTAGCTAATTTCAGAAAGCATAAAATGCCCATTATTTCTGAAGAGGGTGTTTTTTTTGACCAGTAGTACTGAAAGTGGATGCTTTTCCAGCAGATTTTCATACAGATTTCCACATAGATGTACAAATGACAAATAAAATATTTTGTTTCCATTTCTCACATTCTTTTTTAGAATTTAAAATTTAAATTTAATTCTTGTTGATGAACAAAGTCTAGTAAAGTAGTAAACTACTGAAGTCTAGTAAGTCTAGTAAACCATTAGAACTGCCTAAAATATAAGTTTTAATTTTTCCATTTTAAAAATATTTCATTATGAAGATGTAATTGCAACATATTATCACAAGTCAGGCAATTCAATCCGCAATAAAATATTTTAATTTGTTAAACAATTTTTTTTCATGTCAATATCGCCAAGTAGCATTGATATAATCTTCTGTGGCAACTCATTACTGGACCTTGTCTCTCATGATGCAATATATTCTTACTTCTGGTTGAATTGTTGTGGTATACATCATGAAAGACCTTGTTTCAGTGAAAAAAAACAACCTGTATTGGAGAATAGCCTCACAAAGCACTTCAGTTGCAGTCTATGAGAGCCCATAGTAATTTGGGAGAGCACAGGTGTTTCTTGAAGTTATCCCAAATGGAACATGCACAGTTCAGGTGAACTGAAATGAGCGTTTTGATTTAAGGAATAATGAAGTATTTAATTTTGGTAGATAATTTTAGAACAATATTTTTCACCATTTCTGCATCACAGTTTTTTCCATAGCCTCTTCTTCCATAGAATAATTTAGTATTTTGACTTTTTACCCCAGTCTGAATTTTGTACCTCGTAGAAATTCCAATTTTTAACTGGTTTTAGAAATCATTAACCTCCTGTGCACGTTTCAGAGACAGGAAATAAATTGAAAGCACTATCTTTAGGAAAATGGTACATACATCTGTCCATGTAAGCCTCAATATAATGTATTATTAATACAATGTAATTTTAAGAAACTTGATTGGATTATGCAAAATAAATTCCCTTAAATTATTAAAACCAACATAATTGAGGTTGGATGAAGAGGCTGTGGTACTGTACTGAAAGACATAGTATTCTGCTCTCTTGTATGCCCATGTGAGGACATAAAGAAGAAAGAGTTTCTCTTACTCTCTTCCACACGCTGCTCCTATTTGTACTGCTGCAGGGTGGCGGTGACCAGCTCTCACAGAATCACGGTGTTCCACAGGGAAATGGGCCAGTTTCAGGATGTGCTGGGGTATGTTCAGCCACACGCTCTAAGAAACCACAAGGCAGGCTAATTCCATTCATTGCTGTTTGCTTCTTGGACCCCATCTGAGGAGGTCTGACCTCAGGGCTTGTGGCAAAGCAGGAATTTGAGAGTGTGGTAGATTACTTGCTAGATATGGTCATTTAGGTAAGAGACACCATTGAATCTTTCTGGATGGAACTAGAATAGTTGTGATGATATTTGTTTTACCATGGAAAGTGGTCGGTCTGTCTTTCATGGAATATTAAAGGAAAGAGTCAATCAGTCAATTTTAAAAGCAGGTATATTTGGACAGTGAAAAGACACAGCACAGTCAGATCCAGAGCACTAGGGGAACAAGAAAATTAAATTGCAGCTAACTCTAAGGGACCATTGTGTTAACACTGGAAAAAAGCAGTGTCTGAAATGAATTTAAGAATAGGAAATTCTAGGATGGCTGAATATCTGAACAGTTGAGCACAGTGTGAGCAAATAACTTGGTGTTCTACACACCAAAGCCTGATTTTGTTTTAAAACAGAGTGCAATGTTTGTCCAAGACTTTCAGCTGTCTTCCTGTGTTGCAGGATGGGTGTGCATATGCTCACACATGTATGGCATTGTGCATTTCCTACATAATTGTTGAGATCATCCCATTTGTTGGATCTGTAACCCCACATTCCAACACAATAAAAGGCGAGTAGTAATGCTTGAGTGTCGGGGGGGGGGGGGGGGGGTGGAGGAGCCAAAAGTTTATTCCTCTGCTCATGAAAATAAACCTACCTAAGCTCAATAGTTTTTCCATAACAGGCATTATTAGGAACTGACTGATCAGCAATACTACCCACTTACATCTGGCATTGAATTTTCCAAAGATATAGCTTTTTCATTATCTTAAACAAAAAGCCCTGTATGTTTATAGGGTAAATCCTACTTCTTTAGTGCCCTGTTCAATATATAATATTCTCTGTCAGCTCTTTACACTGCAGCATCAGATGGCATGGATCTAAAAAGTAAGTGCCCAAACCCAGAAAAACAGAGAGCTGTAAGAGATACCTGCAAATGTAGCCAGTGCCTTATAGAATAATTCAGTTTTCAATTAATACATAGTAATAATACATAGCAGCAAAAGACAGATGGACAAAAAATTACTAGAACTGTATGTACTGCAATGACCATGAAATCCAGAAGAATGCTGACTGACAGCAGATGAGATCTGATTTATCAAGTAAGGTGTATTAAACAGATGCTTTCAGAAATTGGAGGGACAATGATTCCTGATTATGGAACGAAGCAGCAAAATACCTGCTGCTTTTGTCCCAGTCCCCTTATGGAAAAGGGAAGAAGCAAGCAGAACCCGTAAAAGGTGACAGCTCGTGTGAAATCTAATCCTGCTGGTGTGCCACTGAGGATAATTTTAATTTCCAACTGCCAATGGCATTTACTGTTCTGTATATAAAATCACCCTTCGCTGGTATTTTTTGACTGCTGATGAGCTTTATTCCATTACTTGCTGGATACTCCGAGCTCCTGTTGACTGCCGGGGGCACTGGGGACACTGCAGCAGTTAAAAAGCGCTCCTCAAAACATGTAAATGCAGGGGTGTGAGTGCTGGTTCCCTCACACTGCTTGAAGTCAACTTCTAGCTAGGTTGGTTACCTGGGAAACAGCTGTCAGCACAGTGGAAAGGAATCTATTTAGTGTGGTGGGTAGATGATGGTTTTCATAAAAACCAAGAAACAACAAAAAACCCCCACCATTGCTCCATAATTTAGCTTTTGATGTGTATAAAAGAAACAGGAGGTAGGGTGTACTTTTTAAGAAGTCTGTTAAGAATAAATTATTCCCTGAACTAAATAGTCTGGAACTGCAGAAATGGTTTAATTTATGGGAAGGGTCTTTTTATAAGGGATTTAAATTTCAATAGTAGCTCAAAATTTGTTTATAACAACAATACTGAAAATATAATTTTTGCCAGTTATTTTCAATTTGTATGCTGCAAGTGTGCCATAACTAAGAACATTTAAGTTGTTGACAGTTTTTATCTTCAGGGTTCTTCCAGAAGCAGTAGTTTTTAGAGCACCTGTTTGATGAAGGTAAATACTGTTGGGTATTTCAGATAGCGATTCCTAAAACTGCCGAAGAGACAGGTTAGGAACAGCTTTTCCAAAGTTGTCAGAATTAAGAATTCCTGGCTTCTGTTCTGTGCTCAGATTCACTGACCTGTGTCCCATCTCAAAGACAAAAGCAGAAAAGAGAGTGAAATGAAAAAGCTGGTTGTCTTGGCACCAGTTATCATGCATTTCTGATGACCTAATAGTAATGGCACCATCAAAGCTCCAGCTGATGCCTGTATTGCTGTGCAGTTTCCCTCTTTTTAGAGGGGGTTTCATGCTGCTGTTTTGGCAGAGGAGGATAACCACATCACTCTAAACTATATAAAATAAGGGTAAAAAGTACATGCTGTCTGTCTTCCTTGTTCATAGATTTCTGTTTTAATTGTTGTTAATGTTTCAATTTGAGATGAACTCTGAACATCTCACCACTCATTTGTCTTCCTCATATGTCTGAGTGGGCTTCCACAGTTTCATTGCAGAGTTACTTCCTTACGTTCCTCTTCTACCTTAACCCTGCCTTCCTTAAGTCTGCCAGAGGAATTAAGTACCCCCCTTCTGTTGACGTACAGTGGGCACGGGACACAGTAGGGACCAGTTGCCATTGAAAAAGCCAGACTCCTGCCTTTTCCTCTGCCCCAAGTCATGTGTCCCTGCCGGTGCTAGTGCCCACAGAGGGATCAGGGCGCTGATCTTCCTGAAAGCAAATCCCATAGAAGAAGAGAATAGAAAAGAAAGAAAAAAATAAGGTTTTTCATTCAGCTCCTTGATTTGGATAGCTGTGTGACTTCATGAGTGCTTTGTGGCTCGAAGGTTGGGACAGGAACGTTCAGCTGCGGAGGACAGAACTTCTCCACAGCAGCCAGCACTGAACATCACTTCAAACCAAGTGTGAAACACGCTGCAGTTGTCTTAGACTTTTTTGAGAATCCTAGCCTAAAAAAGTCATGCAGTTATTTTACAACCATAATCTCCCAGTCATTTTATTTAATCCTCTAACTAAAGATTTAAGAAATTACTCTTCCCAGGTGTTACAGATAGTGAAATTCTAATTAACTGATGTGAGCATCACATCAGTTAGCTGATAAGTGTACACGTAAAGGCAGACATAGTATAAATGTATTAAAATGCACAAAGAGTTTCAGGTATTGTATAACGTATATGTGTTTGTTCATGAGTAAATGTGACAAAATTGGGCATGGAACAGCTTTGAGCTATTAAATAAAAAGGAAGTCCTCTAGGAGTTTCCAAAGTAAAAAGAAATAACATGTTTGTACCTCCACATATCGTGAAATTCTGATTTTTTTTCAGAACTGTCTTCTGGAAATCTCCATTTAGTGTAAATGTTTAGTCCATCAACTGGAAAATTGTCATCCCAATTACCCCGTGTATCCTTGTTTCAAGATCTAATATTTCCCAAGCTTCCAAGATTAGAAAAGGTATCATATACCATTAGTCTAGAACACCACTGCTCCATAATGCTCAGTTTCCATTGCTAGTCTTGCTGATCAATATCCTTAAAACCACAATCCTTACCTTAAGTTAAATATAATTGTCCTGTAGGAAAGATAGGAAGGAAGGAAAAATATCCTGGAAGCTATTTGAAGGTAACTAAAGTTAGCTGATGAGAGGAAATGATGCTAGATGAACACAGTTTATTTCATGAGTTCGTACTTTATGGTTCTAGAAATAAAGGTGCTTATCCTGAACACCGTGTATATGGTTTTACTTTTGGATTTTTTTTTTAAGCAATCTGATGACATTATTGCCTCCATTATCCTTTGTATGGAAAAAAATTAAGCCCGCCTAAAGGAACTAGGCTGTATCTATTCCTGCAGAAGCTGAAGCCAAATTTAGCACAAGAGGTGTCTATGAGTAAAATGACGTGGCATGAAAAGGTTCCACCACAGAGGAGGAAAATTTCATATGACTATGAGCATACATTTATGTTAATTAAGAACACATCTAGGGTTGGAGAGGCTTGAGAAATGAATATTACTGTACAGAATATATATGATCACTCTTAAATATGTTGTGTCTGTAACTGCATATTACTATATGCTCCACACTATACTTAGCAAGTCTGTCTGTCAGAAAGCTCTAATTGCTTTATGTGTGAGAACATTAAGCTGCAATAAATTTATATACACAGCTGTTCCATTACTGTGGAACAAGTTTTATCTCCTAATAAATTGATGTTTCTTTTTAGTGTCAACTCAAACCAAAATTTACACCCGAGAAGGTGAACCTTAACATCACATAATTAGTTCAGTGACACCAGTGGTAATAGAGGGTACACACTGTACATCTCTTAAACATATTGATGGAGAAAAGTTTTGACTTCTCTTAATTGTTTCTTGAAAGCTTAATTGTGATTAAGAGCAGCTTTAATTGGAAAAGGAAAAAGAATCGTGACCTTTAAACATACACTGCAAATAGCATGTCTGCATTTACAAGGAGTTGCACCATAACAGAAAAAAACCTAAAAGCCTTCTTTAAAATAGGACGGGGGGGAAAGGAAAGGCATTGTGGTTCTGTACGGAGTCACATTTAGGTTAATGGAACAGAAGCTTAGACTGCCCTGGACTTTTGATTAATATTTAATTAATCTTCTGTAGAAGATTCTGATTTGAATTAAACTGGGTACTAATAAAGGAACCAATTCACCAAAGAGTTCACATAAATTTGACCTGCCATTATAAGAATTTAAATTAAAATGGCCGAAGTTTTGTTTTCTGCTCATTTTATGCCTGCTCTACATCAAGTGCAAGTAATTTACTAGGAGTGATAGAGCTGGAAAAAATGCGACCTGAATTGGGCACTAGTAATAGAGCCATAGCTGTAATATAAGACATGCCATTTGGTTTATTTTAAATAAGTACCATGAGCTAATGAGTTGTATTGTTCTCTCAATGCCGGTTTTTACAGCCCTTGCAAAAGAACCAATTACCTGTACACAAGGGGAAGTATAGTTGCTTAAATGTAATCAGATAACCAGACTTGTGTCTCTGTCTTTGGCTGTCTTGGGTTCAGCCAACAGGAGAATGAAAGGAGGAGGCCTTATGTGAGTTGTGAGACTATTGTTACTTTATTTGTGCCAATGGCTTAAAATAATATTGTTTGGTTAAAAAAACCTCCCAGAATGGTTTTGGGGAGCTGCTCATGCTTCTACATTGTCTCTTATTCAAAGTGGCAGTGAAAATGATGCAAATGAAGGTTGTTCCCAGCTGCTCTGACTTCTTTGACCCCCCTTCCCATTGTGTGCCGGGGTGGCTGGAGTCAGTATTGCCTACTGCGAAGACAGGGAGGGGCTGAAGGGGCTGTTACAGGATTTTCTTTTTTTCAGTCCTGATGGATATTTAGCATCTACTTGACCTCAACATAGGAAAAATGAATTTGTAGTTATTTCACTCACAATTTTTTCTGCCAGCTCTTTTCATAGTCATGTTAGATACCATCACCATTTTGCGTGCTAGTCAGCTCCTAACCTAGTAAGTGTCTTTGATGTGGCTCTCTCCATAAGTTTGGATGATAACTGAATCCCACAGAATTTCTCCAAGTGTCATTTGTAAGGTAATTTTTCTCATTCAGGTGCCCTGATTTTAGAAGTCTGCTCTGATAACCTAATTCATCTGGTTTTAGGTGTCTCCAGTGTAGTCCTGTATAGCTCATCTGCCTTTGCAGTCAGTGGAGATGTGGGCACTGAGCTGACCACCTACTGCATGCATTTGTTGTGGGGAAAAGGACCATTTCACAAATGTGTGTGTGTTCCATTGTGCAAATCCGTTCTTAAACTGTAAAATCTTTGGTTAAGGGCTGGTTGTAGGCAGTCTGTGCAGTGTCTGCTGCAGATAGGGTCCTGCTATTTGGGTAGTGCTTAATGATGCAGAAATCTGGCAAAAATAATAAAAAGTAAATAGCAAAAGGGCAGCAAAATCAGATCTTTGTGGGTCCTGCTTCCTAAGGATATTTATCATTCTTTTCTTACATAGCCTCTAATTCCTGGTTTTGGTTTGCCTTAAAAGCAAGTTACTGTGCAGGTCAAATGGGAAAATTCACGGGAATTGAACTTTATCTGAGTTAGCAGCATAGCAATATAAACTGCTCTCTGGAAGCCATGTCTTGCCTTAGTTCGTTTTGAAAATTCCTGTAGATAGTCATGGAGTTTCTGTTACCTTTTGTAGGGGAGAAGTAATTTTCGGAGAAGGCTAGTGTTTACACAAGTGATGTACAATGTCTTCTACCACTGCTGTCTTTACAGGATCACGGCAGTCACACGTGACAAAAAATACAATGTGACCTGTTACAATATAACCCTTGAATTACAGAGACAATACTACACTATGAGTTTATTTCAGAGATTAATCATAAATACCAGTGCAGTTTTGTGCTGATGTTTCATTAGTCTGTCACTTAACAGCTCATTGCATTAATAAGGCTCATTGTATTGAAAAAGATTAAAAAAAAATTAATTGCAGTTCTTATTTTTTAAGGTAATTGAAGAAGATACACTGAGCTTTTAAACTCAAGAGGTAGAAAAAATTGTTTGAAACGTTTTTTTAATAAATACATTTGTTAAAAATAACATAGTCTTCTATATAGGCCTTTCAGACAATTCAGCCTACTTGGTTTTTTTGCTAGTGAAGAATGGTCAATGCCAGTAGAAACAAGTCTATAATTTGCATTAAATGGAACCGGCTCTGCAGTATTGCTTATGTTAATAGCTGCAGTTACTTGCTTGTAATATTTCATCTTGTCTTTTGGGAGCATGAAAGAGCATTTTGTAGGTATGTATCAAATTCTTCAGGTCAGCTGGGTTCATAGTTATGCAGACTCACAGTTCTGTAGCTTAATTTTCTTCTGCTGGCAGGAGTTCCTCTTTGCTGGAAATACCCAAAGGAAACTCTTAAAGAAGATGTGGAGAGCGTTAGAATGTCAGGGTACAACTTAGCCTGCTGTCATTTGTTTAATAATTATACATTTTCTGGTGTTGTAACAATTAATTCCTCTTACTGGAGAGTAGTTACATATGAACTTTAGATGGACTTGTTAGCTGTTTCCCTGGAGTATAAATTGTTGCCATCAGTTGTTTGAAAAATTCCATTTTCATCTCAATGTGATTTTGTCATCCCAGCAATGCCTTCAGAGTCTTAATGCTGAAATAAGAAAGGAAGGAAGGGAAAATATCTTAAATAATGAGTAACAATGGCAAATTTTTGGTTTGGGGTGTTGTTTTTCATAGGCATTTGTTTACTGTATAGATCAAATGCTTAGTGTGTCCTTTGACAAGTGCAGTCCGTTAAATGCTTTATTCATGAACTGGGATCAAGGGATTGTCTCAGTTCTAGCCTGCTCTCTGAAATAACATAATACAAGCATTTCCTATTAAGTATTATGCTTTAGCAGAGTGGGGGGGAAAGAAGAAATTCTTTAATCTCTTTGATCAGATTTGATTGGCAGAGAAATCTTATGCATTAATGTTTAAAATTAGAGATTTTATCAGCAATCATTTTAGTAAGTAGTACTTGGGCTGCTGTGCTGAATAAATATACTTCTTAGTATGTGTAATGTGTTGATTTCCCTGGAGTTGCTCTCTAATTCATTGTAGAGAAAGAATGAAGAACTAGTAAATAACAAAAAGAAGAAAGTGAGTGATATTGCTGTAAGTGGACATGTTCAAATTGGTATGACAGGCATCTTTCTGGTAGCCGAGGGATAACTTAACAGATCATTTCTACAGCAAATTATTTTAGAATCAATCCCTGAATTTCATACTGGTAACAAGAAGCTTAGAGCTCAAAATTATTCATTATTTCTTCCCCTAAAACCTTTTAAAAACTCTTGGTCAGATCTTCAGATGCCCATAAACTCTCAAAGCTCTGTTTGATTCAATGGGTCTAGATAGGTTTGTGCTAGTTAAGGCTCAAGGCCAGCATTGTGTTTCAGAGCTCTGTACGGGAACTGGCATTGCTGTTCTTTAGTTAGAATCACATATGTAGCAGTTTCCATTTCAGTGAAGCTTATGAATTAGAAAACTCACTTTTTTAATAGCGTTCAGGAAATAATTTCTGGTTTCTATACAGGGACTCATGAAGTGAGCACACGTCAGACGCTCCAACAGCAGCAGAAGGTTCTGGTTTGCAGCAGCGTTTTTGCTGCTGGGCCTCCTGCCTGAAGTGTCTGAAATAGAATTACAGTACAATTTATTAAATTTATTATCATGCTCTAGAAGAAAAAGCATTTTCATGTTTTTATGATCTGACTGAGGATCTGTACCATGTGACTAATCCGTTATATTTTGGGATGTCTGACCAGGACAAGTTTGAACAGCAGTAATGCGTGCTACACAGCCATGCTTAACATCTTCAAAACTTTTTTCAGCATTTGACACTTGGACTGAAATCTTCCTAATTAAAGATGTCAGAATAAAGCAGTATCTTAGAAATCCAACTGAAACTAGGTAGTGATGACAAAATAAAGTGATATCAGTTTGGATATATTTTAACATGATGTCAAAACACATTGTCATCAAAATCCCCAGAGACACCATTATGGTGTCAAAATGAAACATTATCAACCTAAGACTACAAGAATAACAACATGAAATAATAGCATTGTAACTTTATAATGTAATGCCAATATCATGCAAAATAAATTTGACGTACTAAGTGGAATTACTTATTATACATATTTCATTTATTTCTGTTTACTGAAAAACATATGGCAGTTATGTTACTCAAGAAAACCTTATAGCATTTGCATAGCATTTTCTGAAGTAATGTGAAAGTTGAGATACAAATTAGCCATACCGAGGGGATCTTAACCACAGAAGCTGTTATGTTGCAGTCCTTGGCTTATCTCAGGCATGGCTATACATGTCTGTATGTTTCAGAAACTAAAAATCTTAGGGTTTTTTTTTTTTTTCTATAAAGGAGAATTACAAGCAGTAGTATAGTGTAGTCTGTAAAGAACCATTAAAATTATGGTAAAGTAAATGAGAACTGGTCATTGTATAGACTTTATACAGGGTCTCAAAAACCACTTCTTAAAGAAAGCTGTTGTCCATTTGTGGATATGTGAATGAAAACTCAGAGAGGCTGAGTGACTTAGACAATTTTATTACAATTCATTTTTCTGCCTAAGGATTAAACTGTTGTTGGGTTATACTGCCATGCCAGTTGACCATCGTCTTCTACCAGGCATTCCTAGTACTAGATTTTCTTAGGATGATTCATTTTTCACCTACCTTAAGCCCAAGTTAGCCATCTAGAGTGGGATTCATCTGCCCTAATATAGTTGTCTAAAGCTACTCATCTAAGCCTGAGCTTGTCCCTCTACTCTTCTTTGTCAGTGAAGAAAAGTAATGAGCTCTCGAGGGTACGTAATTGCATCCTAAGACAGGTGCTGCGAATTGCCCTCTGGAGTAACTTATTTCTCTGTATTTCCCTTAGAAAGGGTCTAGATGGGTAGTTTTAATGACATGCCTGCCTTTTAGATGATTAAAATTGTTTGAGAAAAATCCCACCTTACTTTCTCCTGGTAAATAAATTAGCTTTCCTATACCCTTTATCAGGCTAATTGTCTTGGTAAACCACTGAAGTGGTGTTACAAGTAAATATTGTATTTCTTCTGCAGCAAGAGAAATACACACTTTTGGATATCTGAAATCTGCTCTTGGGTTGAGACTAAGCAGCCTAACAACAATAAATATTAGAATTTAGGATTTCTAATCCAGTGTTTCAAAACATAGCAAGACCCTCAGCAGTTACTAAGCATCCTGAGCAGTATCTGAAAAAGAATTCCTAAGAAAAAACATTTTCAACATTTCCAAGAGGAAAAACAAGTGAAATAACTTGAAAATATCTTAAGTAGTAAAAGTTGAGTTTCAGCTGACTCACTAAATAACCAACTGAATTTTTGGATAAAAGGTAAGTGCTGTTCTTGTCTGTCCTTGTCTGGAATTGATTTTTTTTTTTTTTAATATAACTGTAATTTTATGGCAATTTCTATTTTTAAAGTTAATCAAGACAGTGTGGTGGTAAAGCATGATTAAAACATCTATTTATTAAAATCTTCATCTTTACAATAAAATACTGAAAGGATTTATCCAGAAATCAGTTGTTTTGCAAAAGATCATATTGAAATTTTTTTAATCTCCATATGAAAATAATATTTAATTAAAAATTGTAATTAGTTTTTGCACTGATCAGTATAAATCTTAGTGATCAACTTCACAAGAAGGCAACAGCCATGTGAATTTAGGCACTAATTCAAGTAATCAATCTTAGCTTTGATTTTCTTTTTTTCGTGGTTGAGTCATATGGGAAACTGTGTGCACAGGCACTAAATGCTGAAATGCTTAACAGTAAGCTCAGATTTAAAGTTTTATTTAGAGGTTGCAGATTATTTAGTGCCAAAAATGAAACAATGATTCCACATTTCTCTGTGTTTTATGTAGAATTTCTGATTTACTACTGATGCTCCTAACAGAGGGAGTCTCCCTAAGTTTCAAATTTTGGAAACCATGTGAAGCTTTGACCTAGCCTTGGTGTCCTTAGGCCAGTCATTTTTGTTTGTGTGTTTTTAATGGACAACTTCTCATTTTGCACTTGGAAATTAGCCTATAGTTAAAGTAAGATATAATGTAAAAATCAATCAAAATATTATTTTGAGATTTATAATGCAATAGCCCCTCTGTCAAAGAACAGAAATAATTATGCTGTAATTATGTTAGTGGCTGCTAAGGACTGTGGGAGCCATGTGAACTTTGCCTAACGTATTATCTTTTTAAATGTTCAGGCATTTAAAAGAGATGTCTTTGTCTATATATCACTGTTTGTCTAGCAACGTACTGCTTGATACTATAGTTTTATTCCTACTTTAAAATAAGATTTCATTTTTAGTGAGGGCAAGTGTTCACAGGAGTCAAAAACGTTCTGTTGTGTTTTGCTAGTTGTAGCAGCCTGATACCTATTTCCTAAGCATTTTCTGTGGTAAAAGAGAAATAAAACAACATAAAATATTTTTTGCATTTCCAGTATAACTTATGTCGATGCATTAAGCAAGACCTAAATACCTTTTAAAGAAGGTTTTCTTGCATTGAAACAGAGCGAAATTTCACCATTTCACATGGAAATGTCACCATTCACACAGTGTAATGGTGCATTAGTTGGATAAAATATTACTCACTTTTGATGAATCCTTCAAATCAAATGGTACGATCAGGATCTTTCCTTTTTCTATTTTTTTTGTGTGTCTAGTCTCCTCCCATGAAAATACAGGCTTTTTCTCACTCTATTGTTAGCTAGAGTTGGGCTCTGAAGCAGATTTTATACTGTAAAATATAGTGTCACCACACGACAGTAGCTGAGTCGTGTAAGGTGTGCTGGAGTGAGCTGGGTTACACCTACCTAACAACATTCACACTACACAGGTGGTGTTGGCTATGGGCAGATGTTCCTTTTTGCAAATAGCTGCCGTGCTTTAAGAAGTGACTGCTCCCTAGCTGCTTGTTGCTGCCCCTCTGCTGAAGATTTCTGCCCCACGTCTCATCCAGAGAGATCAGAGGGAGCTCTCCCTAAATACCTTCCAGCAAAGCAGGTGGATTAGCTTAAACAGAGACAAAGATTGACATGGCCTGAAGCCCACTAGGGATCTCTCCAGTGATCCCTTCTTCTGGCACAGGAACAGCCAGCTAGGTCCAGGAGAGGATTTCTTCTCTGTGGTCTTTGTTAAATGTCTTTGTGTTACTGTGCCAGGCTATCCTCCTCGTGTTGACACAAAATAGCCTGTGATGCCTAATTGTGGATGTTCAACAGACCTAACAGCGCTGGAGCCATCATTGTCTGCTCCAGTTAGGACAGGAAGATACTTAGAAGGTTAGAGCCCGCTTCTCCCTGCCTGCTTTTGAAGTAATTTTGTATTTCATTTAGAATCAAAAATGCAAATTTCTCCTTTGCTTGATCACCAGTGTTTTTCTTTTATTATCTTTGTATGTGTATTTCTGCCATTTCCTTAACACCTTCATAAGAAATTCAGAGTTAGGTGTCATGTATTTTCTTTTAGGTTACCTGTGGTGTTCTCTTTTTTCTTTTTTCTTTTTTTTTTTTTTTTAACTCAGAAAATGCAATACCCTATGACAATGGCTGTAACAAGTTGTGTGTGGCTGAAAATTGGCTTGGCTTATATCTGCAAAATCTAACAGCTCCAAAGTAAGGCTTAGGATGCGTGATAACCCAGTATCTGAGTATCTGTTTTCAGATGTTTGTAGTAAGCTCCTAAAATCTCTGCTTTTCTTTTTAGTAGAAGAATTCCCCTGAAAAGTAAGACTGGATTTCTGTCTCCGGTGTGCAGGCTCTGACAGGCTAATAAGGAAGAGTGATGGTGGCAATAAAAAGGGTCTTGGGTGCATTCTTCAGATTTTGCTGGTTGTAAAATGATGGCCCTGCTACAGAAGGGCCACAGAGGGACTCAAAGTGAAATCTAGTCTGGAGAGTTTGAAGAGACTGTTGTGGTGAAGTGACCTCCCTATCAGCTCCAGTTCTCCACATTGTTTATGGCCATCACGCCAGAAGCGAGTGCCAAATTAAGAGCATTTGAAACTACCTTTTTAACCCAGAGAATAGAGTTGTATGTTTTTGATTTTTAATTATTTGCTCTGTTTAAATTGGTGTGAAATGATCAACAAATCACAATGTCAAAATTTGGAAATTAATTTCTTTCACTGAAGAAAGTGAGTGCATTTGGGGACTTGTGTAACTTCTTTGTGGTACTGGAGTTGATGACTACCACTGTGAAGGTAAACTGGAAATGACAGAAGACTTCCTGATGAGCTGATTTCACATTCATACATACTGACACAAATCCTAGGTTTTAAATCCTTGTTTTGATGGAATTAATATGCTGAAGTGTGTAGGTATGTGTACAGGTAACATGTTAGATCTTGCCTGCCACATTAAGCCAATCGCTGAATTTAGCTGCCTTTAAAACCAGCAGACTTTAAAGGATATATAATGCTATTAGTTATTAAATGATATTCATTTAGCAAATATGAAATGGCGAGAGAGAAGGATTTTTATAACCTTGTGAACAGTAGAAATAAGGCAAGATTGAAAGAGATCTGGTGGAAAAAAAATTCAGATAGGATGTATACCCTTCAGCATGCAAGAAGCTGCCCTTGTTAGAAACTAACTTTGCATGCATAATTAATTTGAGCAGCACATTCCGTTTCTTACAACTAGAAGAGAAATTGAATTCAGGTGTTTGGTGAACATATGGGGGATTTACTGTGAATTTATGACCTGTGGTTTGAGTGTAAAACCCCAAGATACTAGTTGATAAAACTTAATGAAGCTTGTACAGAGAAGCTATTTTTATTTGCAGTTTTGTAATTGATACATTTTGGGGTTTTTTACACCTCTCCCCCACCTTTTAATGCCTTGTTCCCAATAAATTCTTTGACATTTAAGAAAAACAAAAGTAGTGTAGGATAAACCTTTCTATGCCTTTTTCCAGGTTATCTGCACTGTGTTACAAGTACATTTGTAGTCTAACAAATCTGATCTCTTGCTCGGCTGATTTTTTTCTCAGGCTGGCTATAGCAATTCTGTAATCACGCAACAGCTCTTTTATATGACACCGGCCATGGTTGCTCCTGTTTGTGTACCATCTCTGTATGTGTTGATATGCGTGTGTTAGTGGAAAATCTATTCCCTCGTGTCTCAGAGAAGGACTGTATGTAGGGCACACTGGAAGGAGAGGACCAGCCAAGTGGTTACACTAATGTAAGCTCGAGGCCTGGTATTTAGATGTCAAAAAATAAACCATAGAACAAAATAATAGGAAAAGACCAACCTGCTCTGGCAAGCTGGTGGCAGGAAGGAAATGGGGCAAACTCTGCCGCTGCTCAGCCCTCATCCACCCCGCGGTGTGTGGGCACGGTCGTCTGTGTCACTGGCAATTAACACATCTGTTTAAAGTGAACAGACCAGCAGGGCGTGCACTGGAGTACGGTGCTAACTTTAAGCCTGGTAAAGGGCATACTTTCATTTTATTTTACATCCGTGGCTTTTTTCAACAACTTGACAGTTTTTGCTTATCCACCCTCAAGGGCCATCCAAAACAGACAAATCCATCTGCTTGGAGTAAGCACCGTGGCGAGAGGGTGCTCGAGTTTCAGTAAATGTAGCAGAAGCTTTTATTAGATTATCACCACTCTGCTTTCTGTTGGGCTGTTCTCATCCTGCTCACGCCATGAAGGAAGGGGCTGATTTTGTAGACACTCAGCTAGTTCTGAACTTTGGCAAGAATGCGTGCTGCCAACTATGGCATGGCCACCAGAGCAAGGACATCATTAATCCTCAATGGGACAGAAATAAACTCCTTTTCTGCTTCTCTTTACATGTAGACACAGGTAGATTCAAATTCAGCGCTTGATTTTTAATGTGATGTGAGTAATCTGTCCAAATGGAAAGGAACTTATTTTATACAAATAGGTGATAGTTATTTGACAGCTTGAAGTAAATAAGAACCCATCTGTGTTTTATAACTGCTATCCAGACATCTAAGCAGCCGGTCAGACCAGCAAGTCCCTGGCAGCTCAAATCTGTGTTAAAAGATTTCAAGGTGTAAAGAACGCTGTTTGTTTACCAACCTTTTGGTT
Source organism: Nipponia nippon (assembly GCF_047370975.1). Taxonomy (NCBI): domain Eukaryota; kingdom Metazoa; phylum Chordata; class Aves; order Pelecaniformes; family Threskiornithidae; genus Nipponia; species Nipponia nippon. Next base: position 152,027,829 of record NW_028262290.1, on the reverse strand, counting down.
ATTCTAGTCATGTTGCAACTGCCTGGTGATGTTGTTAGGACCTTTTCCATGCTTTTTCAGGCCAATAAATTTTTTTCCAAAGCTTTAGTCATCCCTGTTCAGTAGCATGTTTGTGTCTACTTTATCACACTGAAAATCTGTCTGTTTTGAAAGGATTACAGCTCTGTACATCAGTGCATGACATCACACTGAGACATTGCTTAATGATCTGAGACTCTGATGGTCATTGCTGCAGCTGCTTGTTTCTGGAAATATGTGACAGCTCTGGCCTATCTAAGCCTTGCTTACAGTTGCATTTTTAGCCCGTGCTGGCGGGTGTGTGTTTTAAAGCAGCGCTCACAAAATAGCTGATTGTGAAATGTGCCACTTGCAGATGGAAGGGAATGGGGTGCCAAGTAGAGATGTGATACAAGGATGTCCAGCCGCTTCGCAACTCAAGTTAACTTTGGCCCTAAAAGCCTTGATTTTTAGTTCTTTTAAAGAACATTTAATAATGAGAGCACTTTGAAAGAAGAACATCACTTGTATCCGATGCTAGGAGGTGCTAATTGTCTTCTGTAAGTTCACAGCCATCCTGTTATTAAGTAGGCATAGGGAAAGTCATAGTGCCTTTAATTACACTTTTGAGGACTGACGCCACACATCTGCAAAGGTCAAAGGGGAATTTAAGCAGCAGGAACACCTGCAGCCCTGCATCCTAGTAGTCTGTTGATATGACCCTACCTCTCTTGGATGAATTCATCCAGTTAGTCAAAATTCATTTTGCTTTAGACTGGCTAAGGACTCTTCACACTGAATATAATTTGTTTAGATGTGTCCCAAGGGATAATGATGTGACTTACATAAAGAGTCGTAGATAAAACAGAACTTCTCAGGACCTGAAAAGGAATAAAGTTAGGTTTGCACTTCTAGGTTTGCACTCCAAAATTTTATTTGTGACAGTTTTTTATTGTGATTATGATTTTTGCATTTTCCTCCTTCTGGAAGTAGTAACTGTTGGCTGGGGGTTGAATAAGATATCAAACGGGTGTACCAAGTGCTCCCTGAGAGCAGTGGGAGATGTAAAAAACAGAGCAAAAAAGCACTGATGATAAAATTAACTGGATGAAGAGAGACATGAAAATACATGGGAGACCAGGATGGAGATGTGCAAGCCTTCACTGGTGCAAAAGTTAGGGCAGCTGAATAATTCAACCTAGAGAATCAGGACAAGGTTAAGAAAACAGAAATGAAAGGAAGCCAGCGTGAGATATAGTCTAAGTCCTCAAATAATCTTTTCTTAAAAGTATCTTAGCCCCTCCTTAGCTGCCTGCCTTTTGCATTTTCCTCTTCTAAATAAAAATGTTTACTTTTTTTATTATAAAACCACTGACTTGACCTCACTTTCTGTGTCTCACAGAGTTTTTGAGCACAAAGAAGTCTGAGTAGATACATAAGTGTTTTTGTCTTTTAATTTCGCTCTTTCTTTTCTGTGAAATAGTCCTTTTTTTATAATTCACTTCTTTTGCAATTTTCTAAATTTGGGTCATGTCCCTTGCTTTTCAGATAAAATAGAAATATTGTTAAAAGATTTATCTTCTCTGCTATTGTCAAACCTTTTAATAACTTTGAATAACTTTTCTTAAATAAGCTTGACTTATTCTTTTTTTTTTTTTTTTTTTGCATTAGAATAAGTTCTTCTTAGGTCTGGAGACAAGTTAATCATAAATCCCAGGATCCTCCTTGTCCCTTGTTGTTCCATCTCTGCAGTGTAAAGGGTGTCAAATTCACGTATTTGCTATTCGGGAGGGGACGCATTTTGGCTTCATGGCAAGGACACTGTGCATTTGCTTGCTGTTCCTCTGTTGATGTAATTGTTTTAATGAAAAACAATCACAAAATGTGCAGAAGTCCTCAGATCTGTAATAACCCTTCCAGTAGATCTGTAGTAACCCTTCCAGTAGCCCATTTTGGGGTGGTAGAGTGTGTCTGTTCCTTATAATGCACAGGGTTTAGTGCAGTACTTTTGCGGTTTACCTTCTGTTTTTCTTTGCCATTGGGTATTTGCTCCAGTGTCACTTTTGCCCTGTGATCCCTTAGAGTTTCAAACAACCTTGATTAAGGAATGCTATTTATTTACCGATCATCTTGAGTACTTCAAGGTGTCTACATACAGTGCTTTCCTAGTAATTTTGCACCAAAGTTCAATGGCATTTCTCTCTCAAACATATGTTCTTATACTGGAAATACTAATACTTAAAGTATTTTGCTACACTTAAGTACAATTTATCTTACAGAAAACACTGTCTGTGTAGAAAGTATTGGACTGCTTGTTTGTCAGATTAACAATACCAGTTTTAAAAATCAACAGACCATTTAAAAGTATTTTGTATATGTCTTGTACTGGATTGTGATGATTACTTTTAAAATGTGCAGTATATAGCAATGCATGGGACAAAAACAAGTGGTTGTATAGTAAAGCAGGGCAGAATTTGATAATAAAGAATAAATTTACATAACATAAAACTGCAAATGGAGATAAGATGTTCCACAAAAATAAGTTGAATTAAGGAAATAGAATTAGCAACACACCTACAATGAAGCAGAAATCTTGAAAATGCCACAATGTTTCATTTCCACCTGTTCTAAATAAAGCTTTCTATAACTGTACTTTCCAAAATGGCAATTTGCACATGGAAGTTGACCTACCCTACAAATAAAGCATTTCTTAAAGCTCCCATTTGCAAAAAAATGAAAGAAAACAATTCCATAAATTCCTTCCTTTTCTTTGCCTTTGGTTTCAAAGAAAAGAAAAAAAAAACAAACCCCTTCAAAAATTAGCCTTTGCTAGAACCATGCTAATTTTTCTGTTTGGCCAACCAAGCTCTATTTAATGGCACTGAAAAGACTGGGAGGTAACATCTGAAACACCTCCAATCCACACCTCCAATCCACTGCACCTACCAGTCCCAAAAAACATGGAAAACAGTCACAAATAGGCTCCAGAATCATCTCTTTTCATATGAGAGAAGACATGGGATATAAATGGACTGTGTTTTATTGTACCCTGTATCCAAGGACAGGAATCTATGGAATTGTTTTCTGTTGTCTCCCTGCAGATTTCTCTTTTGAAACAAAGTAATAGCTGACCATTCCTCATCAGCTCTTTTGAAATAAAGAATGAAATGTAGGGCTTAAGGCGGCCATAATAAGAGATTAAAATGCTTCTGGTTAGTCTTGATATAACATATTTGTTTGTCAGGCTTCCTGTGATTCCCACATTAACATGTCTGAAATATGGTGAGGGCTGTAGGGGTCAGGTGCAAGCCGCACAGCTGGAAAAATGGCAACAAGATTAATATCCACTTTCCCTCTGCCCCGTGAAATAAACCATTCCTGTGCATATTTCATTATGGTTTCACATAAACCTGCACTATGGAGAGCGGATTACCTGCGATAGGTGTTGTGGAAAAATTGATGGCTTTGAAGGATTCAGGGTTCTGGGTGTGATGTTACACAGCCCTCCCCAGCCCACCGGCATCCATGGGGCATCAGCCAGCGCCAGTCTGCTGCCCAAATGTATTCCTGCGTACAGCACTGTCAAATGGATTGCTTTTTACTGGCCCCCAAGCCTTTTAATGCTTTCAGACTGATCAGTTTAAAAGACTTGTTAAAAACAGAACTAAGGGATGACAGGCTTTTATTGATTTGGGAAAATAATCAAATTTTGTATAGGTAGGGCCTTCAGACTTTGTAATGCATGTGATGTGAATAAAGATCTGACAGTACTACAGTTTATTGATTGGGGAAAAGTATCATTCATGTTTATTCAGTAGTAGAAATCATTAGGACTTTTCTCTTAATTTCCCTTTATGTTAAGTCTGACACTAGCGCATGTATTCCTCTTCATTTCTAGGAGTAACATAGGCTGAAAAGATGTCAGCAACTTTTAATGATTTTTAGGAATAGCCTCATTCATCTTATTCTTATCTGAAGTTTCTTTATAAGTCAAACAGCATTAGTCATCTTTAAAAAACTAAAGATCTTTGTACTAAATGCTTGGAAATTATTTTAAAATCTCTACTCCTGCACTGCAGTAGCAGACCCTTGCTAAGAAATTACAGTCACAGATGGCAGTTCCTAAGTATATTGATCATGTTCATCCTCCCTCTTTTAGCAACAGATCAACCCCTAACAATCATGACCGGATACAGCGCCTGAGACAAGAGTTTCAGCAAGCAAAGCAAGATGAGGACGTGGAAGACAGGAGACGTACTTACAGTTTTGAGCAGCCATGGGTAAGTGTCCGTCAAACCTGGAAGGGTTCCCTAACTCCCACTGCCCCTGGGCTGGTCGGGAGCAAAGCAATAGGGATGCAGGGTCCTCTGCTTCTGGACTTCTGCCCTTTCTGTTATCCTCATTTTTAGTTCATTGATGTTTAGTTCATTTTTAAATTTCCTTAGCCACCTGTCCTGTGTGCATATAGCATTATTTGCTCTGTGTTTAGACCCTCGACTCTCTGAGTTACTATTTGAATTTTTTTTTCCTCAAAGGCAATATCAATTATTCTGAAATTTTCTAGGAAAATCAGAATAAAACACATACTAACAATAAATAATTTAGAGAGCACATGTAACCTTGTAAATGGTATTTTCTCTGAAACAGTATCACTGTGATTAGTTCTTTTCCTTAAGAAGAAGAGCTATGTATTTTCACAGTAAAGGAGCGATACGCATAATAGCATGCTTCACAATAGTACCCCTTTGCCACTTATATTAGCCAAGACAGTTCTGCCTCGAGATATAAATCCTAATTGATCATTTAAATCCTATTCAATCTGATCTAGTGATGTGATACAATTATGTAAATCCATGTACTTATCTTGTTTAACATAATTGAATGAATCAGTGTTGCTTTTTAATCAATTACCTATCCTAAATTAGGATCCTTTAAATATGGGGCAAATATTTTATTGTATTTTTGTTTAAAATTCCACAATAAAGACAGTGAATAATTTGCTTGCATTCCTAAAAAAGTGGAAGCTGTATGATGACAGCAGTAGAACCTCTCACAGCTTCCTTCGAAGCGGGTGTAGGTGATGGGTTATTGTTACTTAGCATTACAATGCACACGAGACTGAAGTGGAAATAGCTGAAGATCAGCATCCGTGTGTATGAAGTCACAGAACCACCTAGGTAACATCATAACACATATGACATCTTTAGTTGCCTCTTGTGGTGGATATAGAAGATTTTTTTACTTTTGTTGGGTCTTTGTGTCCTTGTCCATCTTAAACTCACCAATTTGAACCTGTGGTATTTTTGACATGCAGCATGGAGAGGAACAAAGGTAAATGTATCCCTAAATGACCTACCCATGCTTAACATACCGTATCAGGATATAGGCTTCTCTTTTCCCATGTTAGAAAACCTCTAACCTTCTCTGAAATTGAATAAAGAAAATAAACTTTTTTTTTATTACCAGATGTTTTTGATTTGATGTGGTGAAGATAACGTGATAGCTCATCACAGTTACAGTGCAGCAGTTTTGGGGTGGAAGGGGGCTGCGCGTAGGAGGTACTTCCTATATGCATATCAACTGCTGGTTAGTCTTCAAATGAGAGATTTGAGCAGCATTCTTGGGAAAACTGTGTATGAGAAAAACTTGCACTCTTGAAGACTTGGGAACTTAACTACTGAAGGTCATGGGCCAAATTGTTGTATATGTAAATGCCATAGCAACTTTAGACAGGCAACTTGGCTTTTATTATGGTTTCTTGTAATGAGCGAGGAGGGAATTATTTGGATGACAGGCTGATTACCTTAGGAATGGAATAATTTCCTAAATTGTGGGTCAGAACACTGACCTTTCCTTTTTCTCTTATTCAAACAAATGGGATCTCTGTTTACTCCCCTTCTACAGATCATGCAAATGAGCTCGAAGTGACTAATTCAGCTTAATGTATTAATATTAATTCTGCAGCTTACTGTTGCTTTTGTAGGAGCTGCTCTGTTGTTAAATACATAGGTGACCAAATGTTTTATTTTAGATATGTACTTTAAAAAAAATTGGCACAGAGTGTTTTTGAATTATATTTTTTTTTTTCCATCGTGTCCTCCAGCCTTTCAAGATCACAATGCTTGGAAAGGATAAAGCAATGATCTCATCCATTTCAGCAGCTCACAGTCATTTTGGTGTTAAGGAGCCATAACCTTCTCTCTTAAGGAGTGTGTATTACTTTAACATATTAGTCTAAAATGATGGACTTTGTTAAGACACACTCTCAAAACAGATCCAGATGTATTATTAAATACCAGTGACACAAAAAAAATGCAAAAGTGGTTTATAATACATATGCAGCAAAATACTTAGATACATTCATCAACATCTTTTCAGTCTACTCCATCTGTAAGCTGTTGGTTACAAACCACAGCAGTGGAAAGTGCACCTGTATGTGGACGATTGTAGAAAAGTGTGTTTTCACCTGAGGGAGATGTCTTGCGCAGCCTACATAAACAAAAGGCTTTACATCCAGGGATGCCTCTGAGCCACATGACAGCAGCCAAATCTGACCTGGTTTGGACAGAAAGAGAGAAAAAAAACCACAGAGAAGTGTGTGCTATGAGGTGATAAGTCGTTTGCATTTCTCATTAACAAGATGATGGGAGAGTTGAGGATAGGGAACAAAGTGCTGATGTGTTGTGGGACTGTTGGTTACTTTAAGGAAGTGTAAACGAACACAAAGTTTGCAATGTAAGAAATGGATACTGATGGAAATCTGGCAGCTCTGAGGATATTCAGAGGAGCTCAATAGCTCAGAAACCCTCTAACATACTATCAAAACGATCCTGTGAACATCACCAACTCCAATCCATCCCAGACCATTAATGGTCTGTGACACAGAACTCCAGTTACCTGTGACAAATACCTTCAGTCTCCTCCACGGGCTGGAGGCAGATCTCCGTACCATGGAGCACTACATATGCTGGCTCTGAACGATACCCGTGGCAGAGACGTCAGCACCTGACCCCATCCCTTTCTGGCTATTCCCATCAGGTGAAGGTTATTTCTCTGTAGATGGGCAATGCAACAGAGCTGGACTTCTTGCCCAGCTATGGTTGCTCTGCCAGTAAACAAAATACTTGACTGCCTGCAAGTGTTCATACAGCATCAGGCAGCTTAACAGACACAAAAAGTGATAGCGCTGGAATGAGATGAAACCGTCTATTAAGCAGCATAACATTTCTGCTCAAGGCCATTTGAATGACACAATGTTAAGGTTTAATAACCAACTAACTGTGGCAACATCGAGCCATCTCTAAAACCCACTAGTTCTGCAATTGAGTCAAAGCTTTATGGAAAAGGTTTTCACGTTTGTTTATTTTAAGATAACTTTCTCAGGCTTCATATTTTTTTTCTCTTACATGGCTTTTATATTTTTCGTGTTTCAAAAAACAAGGTACAAGAGGGTTTCAAGGGCAATACCATATGCCTGATGTTATACAGGGAAAAAAAAGAAAAAGAACATAAAGTACAATTAATCCATTTTCATCCTGCTGGTGTTAATTCCAGTCAGAGTTCGCAGAAGTGTATATCTGGGTATGTAGAATTGCATGGAATCACAGTATGTCTGCTAATATTTAAGGACCTTGCTGTTGCTATGACATTTTTATACCAATGCAGGATTCTTTGCGGCTGATTTTTCTGTTTGGTACCAAAGTTGAGTCTCTAGTTTTTGTTCTTTTCTGGGTAGTATTGGGTCTACTGAGGTTTATCCTTGCTTGCACCAGTCCTTGGGTTTGGGGGATTTTGGTTGTAATTTGTTCCATATCTTGTGTTTTTGCCTAGTCACATCTTCATTAACAGATCCCCACCTTCAATAACAAAAACACAGCATTATAGTCTAAGTGTCATGGGAGTGAACAATCCAATTAAAAAAAGAGCATATTAAATCCGTTGAAAACACTACAACTGCTTGCCAATCCTGCTTGTAGAAACACACAAACTATCAAAAAACCCTGCAAAGATGCAGGAGGGACAAAAGTTGGTGGTTTATTTCTTCATCTTTAATAAAAAAAATCAGTGCTAAAAAATGGAAAGTGGCAAATTTCATAAGAAATACATTCTTCTCCAGTCATCCCGGATCTATTTGGATGGTGGGAGAAAATTGGCATCAAGAGAGCAGCTGAGCAAACTCTACTCTAAATATTTAGAAGTCAAATAAAAAGATTTTTTTTTCTAAAGGTAACTGCTAACTGGGTCAAAATAAATATACTACCTCACTCATCCAAGTATAGCTTTAATTACATGCACAAATTTGTGAAAGGTAAATAACTGCATGATTTTCAGAGGAAAGACTCCAGAGGTCCTAATAACATACCTAAGCGTGGCTTGATAGATAAATGCTCAGAAAATTTAGGGACTGTGCTTGTTTTTTCTGCTGTGTGTTGATGTGTAGATCTTGTCTCTAAGACAGATTTAAAGAAAAAAAAGTTCTTTTTTATCTGTTTATGGTACTCGTATTTTATCCCTGCATTCAAGTCCTTGACCTATTCAAAGACATAATGAATTCTAAATAATCTAAAATTCTTTTAGAAAAACAAAAGCCTGATTTTTGTCTAACTTCCACTGTAACGTATTTTACCTGGAAAAATGAATAACAGACTATATTCAAAACAAACATTTTAAAGTTTATATCAGGTTGTAAGTTACATAGAACTACATCAATGAGAAAGAAAAGTAGTATATTAAATCTTTCTGTAATGAATCCATCTCAAGAGTCTCTTTCAGGATATTTTATTCAAGATATTAGGCAATATCTCATGGAGCATTGCAGTAGACAAAGAATACCTTAGGAGCTAAATTGTTTATTCTCCTACCCCAATATGTTTTGTAGAGGAAACCAAAGTTATGCAGGGCAGCCTCTCCACAGGTAGTTTTTCTTCAGCTGTGTAGTTAATACCCATTCTGTGCCAAACCTGTGAAGGATTTCATGAAATACCAGCAATTTCTTGCCACAATTTAGACTCTGACTTTAAAATTTTATATTTGAAACTTTTTGCCCCACTACTTTCAATCTACTAATTTATGTGAAACAGAAAATGAACATAGAAGATTTTAAAAAGAAATTAAATAATTTTGGTTTGTAAACAAACATATTTAGAGCTCACAGGCATGCAGTACATGTAAATACCCCAAGCAGAATTTCAGGGCTCTCTAAGAGGTTTGTTTCTGCCATACTGAAGATTTTTTTTCTGCTGCTGCTATAGACAGAATGGAAATCTTAGTCCCATACCATGCCATTCAGCTCCCTGCATATACACCATAGAAAGATACACAAAGGGATGGGATTTTCTTATTATATGGTGTTTGAATTAATACACACACCTGTTGGCAATTTTTAAAAGAAATATTGCTATATGTTCTGTTCACCATAGAAACATAAACAAAAAGATGGAAGTAGAAATAGTTTTCAAGGACATCTCCCAGACCATTGAATGTTTTTTATCATTCTGAATTTTGATATACACAGTTACTGGATTGTCTGTCATCTGTGCCAAGTACACTTACACATAAAGCAGGCAAGGTTATTTAATCTTATCTATTTCTAATTAGTGCTGAACTATAAGAACCACAGATTTTTTTTTTGTTTGTTTTTGGGGCGGGTGTATGGCAACTTCCCCGGATGAACTTGAAACTTCTTGGTTAAACACAGAGCTTAACCTGGAAAAAAAATAGCACGTATATTTTAATATTAAATAATGGTCTTTTTTAATAGCTGGAAAAATACTAAGGGACTCGTTCCTTTAGTAATCTCCTTATTAACCGTTTCTTTATCAGCACAAAAGAGTTCTATGAGTTTGAGTAATCATTTCTGCCAGCTTCTTCCTATGGCAGTAGGCTGTGAGATAGAAGTGTCACCTCAACTGGTGGATCTCCTGTCACCTGAAGTGGTTGGATCTCCCTGAAAACCCAGTGCCCTGGATCATCCCCACGATCTCCTCTCTCTAATTCCGTGGCAACTTTGATGCATGCTGCCACCATGCCGAGCTACCCTCCATGGACAGAAATGCTGCTCTGCAGGGAAGCAAACTGTGTGGGCTGGCGTAGCTAGGAAAGAGAGGAGGGACCTTTACCCTTAAAACATGCTGCCCTTTACTGCTGATAGTGGTCAGTGCAACATGACCCATGGGTACATATTGTGTAAAATGAAAAAATGTTGTTTGGATAAAGTGAGAAATCTGTAGAAGCTTTAAACTTTGCAGCACTGGCTTTAAATTAATGTCTCTTTGAGAAGAGAGCCCTGTAATTCCATGTACCTTAAAGCACAATTTTATGTGCTGAATATTGTTTAACAATGCTAATGCAATAACTATCATTGCCACTTAAATGTATTGTGGAAGACATGAACATACATTTATTTGTATAATGTAGCCTTGGTTGTTATTGTGGCCTTGACCGCATACTGATTTAAAAGGTCGGTGCTTGTCATACATCTCATTGCAAACAAGGCCAGAGTTCTTATCAATCTGTACTGTGAAGACCGAGCTGTTGCCAGGTTTGTTGGATGATTTCAGGTTGTTATAATTGTACTTAGCCTTGTGTTGATATCAGTGTTGAAATTACTGTTATGTGTATTCCTTATACAAGTTTTTTTATTGCTGTTGAAAGATGTGAAAATAGTTCAACTTTTTTTTTTATTACCTCCATTTTGTGCTGACATAAATGGGGTATGCATGTATATAGTTGTGTGTTTGTGTATATGTTTTTTATAAATATATATGTATAAAACTATACTTTGGGGATTGAGACAAAATTACCAATTAGCTTCTGAAGACTAAGGTTACTTATGATATAAATATTTTTGGTTTAGATACTTTAATTGAAAGCATATTGAAAAGATAAATCACTGTATGGAGATGTGCATTTTTCTGAACAAGTTAAGGATCCAAAAAGGAATACATTAAGTCTTTATATCATCATAACCATACATCAAGGGCATTCACTATGGTATCACTGAGGTTTTTAATGAAAAGATTTGAAAGAAAGGCCTTTTCATTAATAAGATGGTTGAGTGTACCTGTCTGTGTGTATATATGTTATGTTATGGAATATGTGATTACGTGCAGACAGAGTATTTTTATGTCTCATATTGCCATATTTTTGGATGCTTGAAAGCAGATTTGATTATATGAATAGCTTATTGTAGATGTGAACAACACGCAGGCAGGACTCTAAATAAGTAAGTATCCTTTTCAGATTTGTTAAGCATTGGAAATCCACTTAATTTAACAGGGCATACAGGTACTCATACCTTCAGAAAATCAGATAGATAATGGATTTTAGATGTTTGCCTTTAGACCCATCAAATTATAAATGCTGTCCATTTGAAGAAATTCTTTGTGAACTGCTGAGGATCCAGACCTGACTCCTCAGATCCAGTCATTCTGGGCACGCGCTACAGCAGGCAGACAGGCATGATAGCCCCTGCCTCTATTTAACCATTGGGTCCTGTGTGCATTAAAAAAAAAAACATCTCTCAAGCTCCATTTTGATCTTAGTTCATTCAAAGTCCAGTAGGGCTTTCAAAGCCTCTGTCTCTTTAGTAAAGGCTTTTGTGGTAACTTCAGCTCCCTGCACATGTGTGTGCATGTACTTGCATTCATGCTTTCTACATGATGCATTTTGGTGTCTTGCATAAATCTAAACAGAGCAGCAGCTCAATTCTAGCTCCACCTGTTTGATAACTTAACCATTCTCTGTGCTGTAAAATCCCTTAATCTGTTATATTTACAGTGAACTGAAAAAAGTGAAACTGTGTTTTCAAATAAAGAGAAGCAATTCTGATTTCATGTCTTATCTGTGATAACTACTTTCTCACATATGACATAATGTAGCTCTCCAACTATATGCAAGCTTTCCAACGTTGTTAAAGTAGAACCCAGGAAATGAGGAAATTGGCTCCAAAATCTTAGTTTAAATGTTTTTATTCCTTATGGAGAAGTTGAGGTGGGAACTTCTGAGTTTCCCTCTGGTTCTCTGTAAGCTGCTTATAACCACACTGGATAGAATTCACAAATAAATCTTGTGATTTTTCAGGTAATCACTCGCTTCCATAAGCTGAGCCCTTCAATAAAATACCAAATGTCAGAAGACGCTCAATAAAGTCAAGAAAGTTAGAAATGTTGACATATGCAATAACTGAAATGCTGCTCTGTATGTGTTGCCCTTATTTAATATAGTAGGAAATCTCCATGGGGGTTGTTGGTTTGGACATACATATGTACAGCTTATTCATCTCTGAGAAAATTTCCCACAAGGCTGACACGCGATTCTGTTTTCTCAACTTGTTGCTTCATCATACCATTCCTAAAGCATTTTTCATTAGAAATACTGTTTTACTGCGGTTTCTACAGAGTAAATCTATTCTGAAGTAGACATCAGTGTTGCATTAAGGATTCTCTTAAATAAGGTCTCCGTTACTTATAGTCTATGCTTTCACATTCTGATTCTTTTGCACAATAATCTTCTTGTAAGGGGAAAGGCAGTTGTTCACCAAATTGTATGTATCTGTTAAATTCTGAGCCGAGACTGATGCTCTGTCTGAAGTGTATTGTTACTGAAAATGAAGTTTCTAAAAGTTGTGGCACCCTAGTTTGCAACTTGAAATCACAAAATCTGAAGAGACTCATAATGTAAAATGAAAACTGATATCTCTACAAAGTAAACTTTTTCATAATCCAAAATTTGAATCCAGCTATTCTGGTAATGCTCTGTATTCCCAGAAAGGCCATCCATTTTTATGTCCTCTTAGTATTGGACTCAAAGTTCCAAATTGTCACCTCGTTAAGATGTTATCTAAAATCCCTCTCAGAGATACAGGATTCCCAATTGTCCACAAGGACTTGCTAAATTTATCTGCTTGATCATATCGAACCACAAAATGTTTGCCTGACTCTCAGATAAGCAAGCAGTGCATGTCTGGACCAACAGCAAAATAGGATGACTCTGCTAAGGGAGAGCATCGCTTGAGCATACTGGTGAGGTTCAGAGTGCTGTGCTCTGTCCTCCTTCAGATCCTTGGTGGGGCATAAAACAGCATTATCACAGCTAGGCTAACTTACAGTGTCTGAAGATCTGTTCTGCTGGCTTGATTTAAATTTCAGTGTTACTATAAAATCCCAACCCACTTTGGACCAATATTTTTCTGATACATCACAGAAATGGTCGGTCAGAAAAAGAATCGGTAGCACAGGACACTGTTATGGGTCAGAATTTAATGTGATTATTATGAAAGAGCTACTTGAACCGCATGTTGAAACAAATACAAGTGTACGTGTATAATAGCAATGTAAATGATAGTCCTTTTGTGGGTGTTTTTCTGCTTTGTTTAAGACATTTTCATTTTCATTTTGTAGCCAAGCACCAAGACATACTCACAGAGTGGCAGACACTCAGTATCAGTAGAGGTTCAAATGCAGCGGCAACGGCAAGAAGACAGAGAGAGTTTCCAACAAGCTCAGCGGCAGTACAGCTCATTACCCAGGTATGGTAACTGCCTGAAGCTATTCAGTGTATATGAGCCTGGAGCTAATTTGATTTGTGGAAGGAAAATGTTGTACTTAGTGCAGACACTTTTGTTTAGCATTGATATAAGGTGGAATGTATTCAGTGTGGAAGAGGCATGAAATTTCTTAAGTGAGAGCATGTGGTACCTGTTTATTTTAGGAGAATTACTTCAGAGCTGATTTCAGTGGGATTTGATGACACTCAGCACCCAACAGAACTGAGACATTAAAACAAAGCTATTCTTTGTGGGACACTATCCAGTTTAACTTTCTGCAATTACAAAAGTATCCTGAGCATGACACGTGTTCTCCCCTTTTGACGTCAGACTATTTTTTTCTGTTGCCTAATTCCTTGGTGGGTAGAAATTCCATCTCTGTGATGCTGATACAGAGAAAAAGCTTAAAAGGAAATTAGGAGCCTCCAAGCTTCCAGTCTATACATTTCTTCTAAGTTACTGGGTCATTAGCAATGGAATACTGAAAATTAATACAACTTTTGTCTAAACAAATCGGTATTTTAAAAAATCTTAGATTTTGGGCAAAATGTTTTTTACTTGATATTTAGCTTTAAGAATTATTAGAAGTTTGCCCATCTTGTATTGTAAATTAGATAGCTATTATAGTTAAGCATTATGCAAGTAGTCTTTGCATTTTCAAATATCAGTGGCAATGGCTGAATGGAGAATCCTTTACACTGGAGGCGGGTGACAATTTCCTTTGATTCTAGCTGTTTCTTCCAATGAGGTTGTATTATTTTTTGTGCCCCATGTGGAAATGGTGTGGAAAATATATTTTTGTGGCAACATGTGTTTTACCAAGTGTATCATAACTTTTTTTGAAACAAACAGAAGCTTTATAATCAAAGTTATCTGATCATGAACTTTTATCCTACCAACATCTTTGAAAATAAAACAGATCTCTCAGATTTTCACATGCTATAACACCTTTCAGTGTAGAATTTTTCTGTTGAGTTTGGAAGATGGGAAAGGAAAATGTAAAGTTCCTGTTTTTTCTTAGATTGTTAGTTTGTCATTTTGAAAATCTTTATATTCCCTTTGCTTCTTATCTCTACCTTCCTTCTGAAGTCACCACACCCAATAATGCCATGTTGTTTTTCCTGAGAAATTTTCTTTCAGTTTTGCTAGCCCCAGCAATGCACAGATTGAGTGGAAAAGTGCGGATGCTAGTGTTGCTTTTAAGTTGGGAGGATATTTTTAGTTTTAAAACTATGATTCTTAAAACTCTCTCCCCCTTTTCTGCTCAATCACTGGTAGCATTTCAAAGTTGGAAGTCAGCTGTAAGGCACTTCCAGTGGCAGAAATTAATACCTGTAAGGAGAAAATTAATCTACAAGAAATTTGGAAAATAATGTTTCGGGTCATAGATATGCTTGTTTTGAAAAGAGTGACTGAGAACTTCACTTAATGTGGTTTTCAACATGAGAAATGACTAGCAAGCTAGCAATGCATGTTGCTGAGTAATTAATGATAATTTAATGACTTTGAGCACTCTGGGTATTTGAGCTGTGCTGAGAGCAGACAGAATTTCAGGACCTTGGGCTAAAGTTGAGTGCTGTAAATACCTATAACAGGCTGGGACATCCAGTTCTCCAGCTTTGCAAACTGTTTGTAGCTCTGTGAGTGATCTTTAAAGAAATCTTACTCTTACTCTGAAACTTAGATCCCAAGCTTAATGTTGCAACTATGGCTTTGTAATGATTAAAGTTTGTGCACTGGCTTCATTCTTGAGCTTTGTTGCTTTTCATCTTGTATAGTCTCTAGGGGCCTCCTTTTTTTTCCCTTTGTACATTTAAATCATTAGTACTGAAGGCAAATAAACTTGTGAGTCAATTTTAAAGGATCTTCCCAGAAAAACAGTGAAAGTGGGCCAACTGATTTTGAAAAAGTACCAGAGAACGGTCATTAAATTAAATCAGTTCAACTAGTCATCCTCTTGTCCCATGTGAAATTGTAAAAGCAATGTTTAACTCCAAGTTAATTTTCTAGTACTTAAAATTTATCTTACTCTAGATCAGAAACCTGACAGTTTCGTAGCCTACAGAGGTTCATTCAATTTGCTCTTGTTCCAGGGAGTGATAAAACATGGCTCAGAAACATCATTTCTTTGGCAAAGTTGGATATGCGAATAACAAGAACAGCTATAAAAATTTGCATAAGAATTTACATTATGTTGTAATTTATGCTGTAATAATTTACATTCATCCTGAATAACAATTTTCATCCAGAGGTCTCAAAATCTGTTATGAAATAAGGTGGATGTGGTCATTTTCAAGTTTTATGTGTGGAAGAAAGATTGCAAAAACATTAGGTGACTTTGTTACTTTTACTAATGGTAGAAAAATCATTCGGGTCTCCTGTCTCTCCACTGCATATTCATTGGATGAGGCCACACTGAGTCATGTGTGTTGACATGAAAAACCAAGCCATATATAAACAACTAAATGATTTTATTATTGATTAATGTCACAATATATTTTGTTTTACTGCTTGATTCTCATACACTAATTTTAATCTGAAAGCGGGTATCTCTTTTGCTGCAGCACAAAATTGTTCTACTTTATCATTACCAATCTTATTTTAAATTCATAAAAGCATCTAGCAGCTTGATAGTAAATTAAAGCTATTAATGCTATTTCAAAACCATAATCTGTCTTTAAAATAATATGATGATTTATTGGGAAAATTTGTAATTCCTACATGTATTTGACTTATTTGTCTGCCCCATGGAGCCAAAAAATGAGCAAGAAAGGTTATCTCTGCCTTTTCTTCTATGAAAGCTGTAGCGGACTGGAAAACAGTCCTGATATAGCACAAAATTCCTTAGTTCTGGAAATGGAAGGAAGAAACTCTCATCTGTGCAACTACCTATCAATAATGAGCTTTATCTTCTGATTTGTGCAGTGTTAGAGCAAGTGTTTTAAAGATCTGCCTGTTGCATTTTTAATCAAGTGTGAGTCTAGATTAAAATCTTTCATGAGTGACTTTCCAGCTGCTGGCTGTTATCTGGTTTCTTAGGAAGCACAGCAATGTGTATGGTCTCTCCTAGTTAGTTTGCAACCAAATTGTAGCACTTTTTGCTTTAGAACATGATAGTTGTTGTGGCACTGGATGGGTTTTCATGGCATATTCCTTCTGGAGAGGCCTAGAAATATAGTTCAACTCTGTAGGAAATGTTCTCCCAACAGAAGAGGCAAGATGCCTCTTTGGGGCAGAAGAGAACATGACTTCTGGAGAACGCTATAGCTGGGGAAAACCTGAGGGCATTGCAGATGCACCCTTCTTTCCAGGGATTGTTGTCAGTAACAGTAGAAGGGGAGCCAGAACATTAGTGTTAAAAGCATCTTCCATTTTTCTTTCCAGGCAAAGCAGAAAAAATGCCAGTTCTGTATCTCAAGACTCCTGGGAGCAGAGCTATTCCCCTGGCGAAGGGTTCCAGACTGCAAAGGAAAATCCCAGATATTCCAGCTACCAGGGATCGAGGAATGGCTATATGGGGGGACATGGCTTCAATGCCAGAGTAATGCTAGAAACACAAGAACTGCTCCGTCAAGAGCAGAGGCGGAAAGAACAACAACTGAAAAAAAAAACTTCTTCTGAAGGACCTAGCAACTATGACTCATATAAGAAAATTCAGGACCCTAATTATACCCCTCCTAAAGGTCCTTTCAGGCAAGATGTACCGCCTTCACCATCTCAGGTAGCAAGGCTGAACAGATTGCAAACACCAGAAAAGGGAAGACCATTTTATTCTTGAGGTGAAAAAAATGAAGATCAACTTATCATGCAATAAGGAACATTTTCATATAAAGACTTATATTTTGAAAACTTTTTAAACTGATGGTACTAAGTAATATATCCGTTGTCTGTTTCAGTGCCTTTAAAAATACGGGCAAAGTGTTGGTGGGCCTTATGTCTTTGCCATTTTGTCTGAAGTGTTGAAGTCACGGAAGGATGTTCCACCATTTGACAATCATAGCGGAAGTGAGCAACACCGCCCCTGCGTACCAAGTCCCGTAGCCCAGTCCAGTAGTTGTCAACGGCTTATTACTAGGATTTGTTGTAATGTGTTTTACTTTGCAGTGACTTATTACACCAACATGCAGCTTTGTGGCATAAAATTAATGAATTTGAGGTTGAAGGAAGCATTGACATGTCCTTTTTTATTTCTCTTGGGTCAGGAGGAGGGTTACATATCACTCTTGAGTGGATAAGGCTTAGCTCTACTCTGGATCGCAGTCACAGTTTTAAGATGTTTTATGGTGGAGTCATTACCAGTCTTTGTTGATCAATATTTAAGTGTCTATATGCTGAAAAACTATCCTACTCCTATTATGCACATATGCACTCTTTTTCTCTCTCTCTGCCCACTCTGAGCTTATTAAAAAAGCCTTTATCCTGACTCATGAGGAAAACAAAAACTTTCAGTTATCCTGAGAATCTTGTTACAATTGCCTTATAATCGTAATACACAGTCCATTAAAAATGAAATAACTGGAGAGAGACTGTTTATACAGTCACAGCCAAGCCCTTGAAAAGTATATTTTACTATTTTATTAAAGATGGGAAATTATGAACAAACATACAACTGAGTTGTGCTTTGCTTTACTTCTAAATGAATTTGGTCATATGACACTTGTGTCTAGGAAGAGCACTAGGGAGGGTATCATCCCATGGTCATCTGATACACGGTTGTTTTTGGGCAAATTTTGGAGATAACTTAAAGAAAGAGCAGAAGAAATCAAAGGGGGTTTTTGGATCAAAAAACTGAAAAGAAAACCGTTTCTTCTTTTTACAATTTGTGAAGCTTTGTGGACAATTGCCTTGTGCTTCCGTATACTGTATTGTTGCATCGTGATGCTACATTAAAAATAAACCTTTAAGTATATGAATGAGAGATAAGTGGAGACAAACTGTTACACATCATCCTGAAAACACGTCAGTATCCAAAAATAACTAAAGCAAAAAAGATTGCTCTAGCAGTGAGTAATATTTGAATGTGCATATGGGATATGAGAATTTCTTTTGCAGCCGTTGTTTTTATGTTTGTTGGTCTGAACTTCATGTATTGTAAAAAATATAGCTGGGTTGCTGAAGTGCCTGCAAATCCTGATGTGAAAAGGCTTGAGAATGGATCTCAGCATATCATGTACAAAAAGGAAAGAAAGCAAGCAAGCAAGAAAATCATGTATTGCATGATTTTAAAAGACGCCTATTTTTTTTTACTGGCACATTTTATTTTTGCGCCAACTTGTTTCTAGAATACATGTGAAATATCAGCACACTTATCTGTGTCTTTTATGCCTGTTTGTTAATGGTTTTTGTTGTTAATAATGTACGCCATGTTTAAAAGTTGTTACTAGTGTAAGCACAGTGACATTGGATGACAATAGCTCTTTTGCACAGAATTTACAAAACTGTGTAAAATGGCTTTCTGTGTACATATGAAATTTAGAATAAAAAACTGTTTCCATCCTCGTCTTGGTATTCACTGTAGACCCTTATGAGAACTGCTGCAGACATTGAGTTTAAAAAATATTTAACAGATGTTATTTTATCCTATTCCTAATGGTTTGCGTGTGTCTTTCTGTGAGCGCTTATAAACATCGGCAAAAAAAAAAAAAGAAACAAGAAGATTTACAGCCCAGCTGAACACCTGAAGACTATCCTCAGAGGGAAAAAAACCTCAGTCTAATGTCTTGTGTTATTTTAGGCTGTACCTGTGACATTTAAAAGATGCATTCTTAAACCTGACCTCTGTGGCAAAAACCTTTTGGGTCGTAGCATGGAGTCCTCTCCCCGAGGAAAGTGCAGGCAGAAGGGCACCCGCTGTGCTCTGGCCAAATCCGGGCACGTGTGAGGAAGCCCCCTCTGCTCCGAGTGTGTGTTTTGGGCTCTGGTGGGAGCCCTTCACAGAATGTTGACATGGTGAAAAATGGGAGAAGGCAGATTTACGAATAAAGCAATATTTGCAGTGCCAGTGATACTCTGTTTCCCCCATTAGTATTGGAGCTGTGTCTGGTTTTCTCCCTCTTCCCCTCATTCCTCCTTTTGTTGGATACTGCATGAATGTCAATCATAATTCTGTATATGCATGACATCAGGCTGTTGCCATGGCAATAATAGTGTCAAATTATTCGCTGTGACTTTAGTGTGGGATCTCAAGGGGAAGAATAGCAGGAGCTGCAAGGTGGACAGGCAGCTTTTGGTGCCCAAAATACTAAAGGCATGATTTTGCAAAAGACTTAAATTGTAGTGGCTTCCAGTTGCGAGTGGGGAAATAATTGCATTTGCAGGTTTGCAGGCCTTGCTGTCATATCTCCTGACTGTGTTCCCAGATTACATAGTTTGATGTTTCTATGGAATTATTTGGACAGGCAAATAATTGCAAGCACTAAAAAATGCATCCACAGGAATGGAAAACAGGTTGAAGTCCTTTTCGAAATAATGTCTTTGATAAACTGTTGTAGGAAAAAGGGCATATGTTTGGAAAAGTATGAAGTACAGGATGTTTTACGTGTGAGGATGGCATATGTTAAAGTTTACCCTTCTATGAAACTCCTCTTCAAGGTGTTAACAATTTGCCATAATTAGATGTGTTCATGAAAGAAGGCAGATGTTCTCTTTGGGCCATGTCTGTGTTATGTTAGCAAAGAATAAGGTCTTTTTCTGGCTTCGTCATCCTGTCTTCTTCCTGACATAGCATAGACAGGATTTCTAATATTAACTCCCATAAGTTGTAAAGGGCGATAAGGAAGTGGGAGGGAGATGTTTTAATAGAAAATGACCTTTAGTTCTGCATAGTGAATAGATTCAAAAGTTAATTGAGCTAGCTACATTACTGCAGTAATTTGTTTGTGGATGCATTACCATTATGAGATTAACTCTGTAACGTCAGTGTATTTAAGAATGGTCACAGGACAGACTGTAAGGGAGCTTACAACATCGAGGAGTGGGTGTAACGCTTGCACATTTTTCTCTGTTGAAACTCTAAAAAAACCATCTGCAAAGCCTGCTGGTATTTTATCAAAATAATTTGTTAATGCTGTTGAAATTCCATGAGAAAGTTTAATATTACTAATGCAGAAGACTGCTGCCTTTCTGGAAAAGCCTACTTCCCCTCTTCTTATAGGGCCTCCTTGGAAACAAGAGTGCAGCCCTAGTGAGTTATTGCATGGGCCAGATAGTTTAATATATGTCTTTGAGAACTCTGCCATCAAAAACAGCAAAAAATGGCATAGAGCCCAGCTGAACATGGTCGGAAGGTACAATTGCCATTTATTGCTGGCAAACAGCAGGAAGAACAACAAAACAAAATTTAAACCCATCAGGACTGTAGATGTATGGCCTGCATTTCAAAGCTGTGTTGATGTTTCACTCACATTCACTCTGTTTATGAGTGTCTGTAACATTGCATTTATCTGTGCTGGGTATGTTGAGAAGGGAAGGGAAGGAAAGGAACCTTGGCCAGACAAGGAAGAGATGCACCAGATTAGCAATGTTGGCTAAACACAGGATATTCTTGAGTAATTCAAACCTTTGAACTTGCATTGTTGAGACTTAAAGTGAATTTGGCTATTGCGTGTCCTGGCTTGCAAGTCGATTTTCAAAATATTTCCTAATTCTATTTGCTGTGCCTGACTTTGTACATCTTTTTCTCCCGAGTCCTCAGTCTAGTTCATAGAACTGTGAGGAATCTTTCAGTAATGCAAATGCAGAAAAAAAACTCATCTATTTTTTATGCTGCTGTGCCACCACACCCTGGCCTTCCAGACTCAATTTAAAGTTCAGTGATTTGGCAGAGGAGGAGCGAGAGTCAGAAATCCAGGATGGGGGACTGACTTCATGAAAGTAGGGTTTGTGTGTGTGAATGTACATGAGAGACAGAGGCACAGATTGGATTCATTTGCCTTTAATTCATGTCCAGCTTGAAACCCTCTTCATAAAATCTTGTAGCATTTCTTCAGAGTTTTTTTCCATCTGTGCAGAAACCAGCTGATGATTTGATGCACATGGTTATTGTTTCATGCCCTCCTGTACATCTCCTCTATTTTGTATCGGCATCACACTCTCTCTTTTACATCTGCTGATTAATTCTGTTGCATTTATTTGTTTCTGTAAATGGCATGCAATTCATTCATATCCTAGGCTGCTTCTTGCCAGTGATTGATATTTCTCTCTCAGCTTTGCAAACTTATTTTAATATTTTTCTGTCCTTGGGAGTAGTGTTATCTTTTGTAATTTACACTTTAATCACATTTTAAAAATTGAGACTTGAGTTGGGATTGCACAAAAGCAGACTAAAGAATATGGCTTTGACTTCTATTCTGTGTGCAGCGCACGCTTCCCAGGCAGTTGTAGGGACTGTACAGTGTACTGTCTGAATGAAATGAAGAAAAACATCAAGCCCAGGAGCTTTGGAGGAAAAAAAAGTTAAGGCAAGTTTTGAAAATATTTATGCCCATTGCGTGCTATCTATTGTGAAAAAATAATAATCCCTTAGAAGTATCACTCTGTCTGAATGGCTGATGGTTTCAGAGCTCAGACAGACATGACTGTGGTTTAAAAACGGATGGATGGAAGAGGAAGCTGCTTGTGCCCTTCCAAAGGATGCCAGGATGCTCTTCCTTGCAAATTGGCTCCCAAAATACTGTTTTCAGCTGCACATCTTGCAGCAACCAAGGTCTGAAACAGGCTTACATTCACACATTGAGCTGAAAACTGCAGTGACATCTGTGAGACAGGGAGGGATGACAGCCGCGGGTGATAATAGCTGTGGTTATCTGATTTTAATCTGCTTGTTTGTTGGAGTAATCTTTGTTTTAGGAAAATAAAGAAAGAAATTAAGAGTGAGAGGAAGGAGTAAAATGTGAGCAGAAAGGTTCTCCACTTCGCTTCCACTATTGTCAGCATTACAGCCACTGGTAGTTAGTTGCCTTTTTTTCCCCTTTATGCCCCAAAGGTTACTAGCTGGCAGTAACCTCAGTGCAAAACTCATGACCCTCATAAAGATTCACTCTACTGTGTAGCCCATAGGACGTGAATTAACAACGCAACAAGTAAAACAACTTTACTGTCCCTCCGTTATTGCCTCTGTGGGTTTCCCTGGGATGAGTTTAGATTGTCAGTCCTTGGGACTAGGGACAGTGTTTAGTTTTTATCCTATATAGAACAGAATACTATTGTTGGCAGTAAGAGTTAGTAAATATTTTGGGGTTTTTTCAGTGTGAAAGGAACTTTTTAAAAGTTGGTTTATATGGATTTTTGTAACAGGTGCATGACTGTCCCATTTTAGATGTATTCCTAGTCCCAGCAATATTCTCATTTGTAAGTACAGAGCATACTGCTGGAACCAGTAATAGCTGGTGACTTGCTACCTTTGGCAGTTAAAATGATCTCTTCATTTAACTAAGGGGCTGTTTCTTTAAAGCTTTTCTGGAGGAAGAGAGAGATCTCTTCCTCCTGGAAATGGGAAATACATTCCCATGATCACTGTTTGAAGCTGAAGAACTATCTAGAGGAATTCTACTGAGATTTTGAGGAGCTACAGCCTTCTGCCAGGAGCCCAGAACAGTTATCACCTTTGTGTTCAGCAAGCTGGAGAAGACATAAATTTTCACCGCTCTACCGATATAATTCTTATTCCTACTTAGAACTTGCTGAAGTCTGAGACCCCCTTCTGGGTACCCATCACATTTTATATCTTCCTTAGGGGCAAGTGCAAAGCTTCGTAATACTTCAGCTCTAGCCAGGCTATTAAAAGCCAGTAGGCTCTTAGGAACAGGAATGTCTTTGCCTAAAACTTTGTGTCTAATTATGGTGTATTTTTTTGTTTCATTCTTCCAGCCATCTGTTGGTTCCTGTCCATGACACACGTCTTCCTCAGTTTTCTCAGTGTATGGTACATTCAGGCTCTGCTCTGTGGTCCAGCCCAAACTGCAAAAACCATTTAATAGATGTTTATAAATAATATTAATGATAATTTATTAATACCTGATCCATTGTTTTCTGGGCTATGGGCTATAAAAGAAGGCAAATTTATGCTAGAGGAACTACTTTTGCATTTGCAGAGGAAGTTTAAGTCTAAGAAATCTTTTCTCACTTTAGCCTCTGAAACTCACCGAGGGTTAATCTAATCAACTGCAGCATAACAGGGGCTGGAAATGGCAATGTCTTGTTTTACTGCCTAGTTGATGGTTTGCGAAAGTCTATTTTATAATCTGGACTGAGTTCATAGTAATTTTGCACATATTGTTCCTTACTTTGAGAACTGTATAAAATCATATTAAAACTAGAAGCCACTAAATTATGCAACCTGTTGCTACCCAAAGGCTCAGTTAATACTATAGCCAGCAGAGCAGAAATAATTTGTGTTTGAATATCCCATTCTTTGTTTAAAAAATAATGCACAGAAATTTTTATGAATAATAGTATACGGAATTTTACAATTGTTCATTCTTGTTTTTTAAAGTCAGTTTGCATGAATAATTTTCTCATCTTTATGCAGAAATTTTCCACATTTTTGTTGACTAAAATATTACTAATCTAATTTCCTATTAAAAAACTCATTTCCAGCATTGCAGAGCTGAAAGGTGCTACCAAGCATTTAGTCTTCAATTTACATACAACAAACCCTGTAATCTGATGGGGGATTTCACACAAGAATGGCTGCATGCAATTACATGGGCAAAGCAAAAATTTCATCCAAGGGTCTGCTCTACAATAATTTCATCTGTTGGTCTCCCATTGAGAGTTCTCCTATTGTTAAATTGCTTATTGATGTGGACTTAAGAGTAGAAGAATCTACACAATGGTGTCATACTAGGTTTTCAATGCTGTTTGCATTTCTTTTTTCTTTTTAATTATAATTTGGGTTTGTTAGAAAGGGACAAAGTAAACAGATTGGAATAATTCATTTGAGTTAACACTCATTGACAAGAAAACATTAAGCATTCTCCAGATGAAGCATCAGTCATGAAAGACAGAAGGATAATCCTAACATTACAACTGAAGTAAATTAGTTTTCAGATATATATTCCAGCATTGCATGAAGCTGTACCAATTCTTAATACTGGCATAATAATATGCACTTTTAAATGATGCCAGAAATCATCATTACAACAGAGAGAGGATTCACTGTTTGTGTTTATTAATGTGGGAATGTTGGAAGAGTATTTGATATTAAATGTCACAGTCTACAGTGACTGGAGCTAAACAACTGTAAAACTGATTGAGAAGATTTGGGCAGATAAATACAAATGGCAAACAGAGCTCTACACACTGCTATGGTGGAAGCACATCCCGATGTTATGTCTCTGGCATTGCAGAACAAGTGCAACGCGGTGAACCCGGTGCAGCCCCTTTGGAATGGTGTTGAGTGAAGGTGGAGGGTGCAGGACCATGGTAAGCATGAGCCTGAAGCACATTTGCTCCTTCTGCGTACAAGGGAAACATTTCTATGTTAGCTGGCCCATGCCTTTCTTGTTTTTGAAGACTTCACAACTTAGCTGTGTCTGTCCATAGGTGGACAACTGAGCTGTGTTTTTTCTTAATTGCTTGAGGGTGGATATAAAATTCTGCCCTATCACACTGTGACAACATGGCCATCATAGTTGTGCCTCAGAAGCTTTAATCAAAGCTGGTAATTCACTTTCCATGAAGGCCAGGACACCTTTCCTCCAAACAGATGGTGGGAGGAAAGCAGGGCAGGGAGCTACCCTGCCTTGCCTGTATGGTAGGCTGCCATTACCACAGAAGAAGCTGTTGTAATAATGTTAATTTAACTTAACTGTTATATTTCTCTTGAATTAACTTGTATGCTGTGAATTTCACAGTAATGTCCTCTGCTGCAGAAGGTTTAAGGTGCAGGACTCAGGCTGGGAAGGAGCATGTGGAAGTCTGACTTCATGCTCTGCAGATCTTAAAAAAAAAAGAGAGGCAAAAAGGTATGTTACAGAGCAGCTGATCTATCTCCTAGTTATACCATGTGTGTTCTGCCAGTCCATACTAGACCATAAATGAAATGTGGTTAAGGGTTTATCTCCCTATAAATACCATGTATATTTATTAAATAGTGAGTGATTTGCATTATTATGACATTTGATCGGTGGTATCCACCAATCCAGCTGGTAAAGTTTCAGCGAGGAGCTGGGAGAGCAGCTACAGCCCTTCTATTGTCTTGAGTTGGTGTTGTGAGGCAGCAATGAAAGCAATGCAACCAGCGATGCAGTAATCTAATACAGAATACAGGCTGCTTCTTTTGTTAAACATCTTCTCCTAAAATTGCTGGCAAGTACACATTGTTTCCTTATCATTTTTTCCTCTTGAGAGATTTCAATTCCATTTACCCCACGGGCCCAAATCCTTCCTGAACACATGAGTTAGACAGCAAGGAGGATTACTAGAAATAGCGCAGACAATGACCAAAAGCCATCTTGCGTGCCTTTTCTTTCCAGCCACCTTTCATTATCAAGGGGATGAATACCATATCTGACTGCATAATCAAAATCCAGTGACCTGTCAGAGCAGGCAGTAAAATAAAGCTCTCTTGCTGTTTCCCTTTGACTAGGCTTCTGTTCTCGAACCCTTTTAACCCAGATTTTCTGACATACTGTAACTTGTAGGCATTTGAGGACGCAACCACTGAGCTAATATGTTTTAGGTTGTGTCCTTATAATATATATGGCATATTTAGTGTCACGATTTCTGGTAAAATTGGAGCACCCTGATGCCAAAGTAGTAGCCTTTAATTAAAGAGCTACAGCAAAGAACAGTTAAAGCGTATTGAACAATAGAAATCCCTGACCAGTTTTTCCAGCAATTTTTCTGCTTGTGATATTTGCCAGCACATTCCTGATGAATGTCTAAGGTAAAAACGAATGCTCATGTGGATCTTGAATGCCATTCAACATATGGAAAGAACCGCTTACTTTTCTTTAAATACAGTCCCACGTAGCCACCAATGAAAAAAACTTTTCTTTTTTTTCTTTTTTTTTTCCCACTAATGCATTACAGTGTGCTTAGTGGATTAATGCTGGGCAAAAGTTCAGAGAAGGTCATATGAGACGCCAAAGGGGCATATTCTTCCGTTGCAAAACCTAAACCTAAACTCTGTCCCTTAAAGCCACTCTAGATTTTGTAGAGAATGGGAGAGAGCTTATTTTAAAATGTTTTTCCATAAAGTCTGCTTCCCTTGTTCCCTCTTATCTGAGTCAAAAAAGCAGCACAGCTCAACACAGGCATAATACTCCTTTTTTGTAGATTGCTGAGGGAAAACAGAAGGGCTGGTTTCACATCTTCAGGATAACCGTGCTACCAAAGGGGGTCCCAGAGCGGGTGCTGTGGTAAGCCCCACACATCTCTAGTGTGTATTTGTCTCTGGGGTTAGAAAGTAGGCAAATTTCTATGAGCAGTCCTCTCAAGGTCTTCTCAGAAGGTTGCAATATAAAGCCCCCTCCATAGTCATTCCAGATTTCCGTTTTTCAGACTAAGTAGTAACTAATGTGCTGGCCTATTTTATCAAAAGCTTTTCTGCATTTTTAGAGAGAACAACTCAGCAAAAACTTCTGGGATTCCTTTTTTATTTCTTTCTTTTCTCTCCTTTCACAAAGTTGTTGGGTTGGTTCCCTACCCAACCATTTTGCCCAAAGAGGATGAAGAATGTTCCTTTTGTAACACAGATTCTGAGGCTCCAAAAATGAGAAATGCCATTTGTCCCATTTATTAGGAAAATGTAAAAATTACAAAAGTCAGCCTATGAGCATGGTACCAAACTCAGTGGCAAGCAGCAGACTGCCTGATTGTATTGTGTTAACACTAGACCTAGATCTGTCTAAAAACACTTGACAAACTGTGTCTTGGCATCAAGCCCTGGAGTCTTTAGTTACCATTTTTTTATCTTTGAACTGAATGAAAATTTAAATTTTTAATACTGATAGCTTTCTAATTGGCTGATTCTTTCAGTATTTTCAGATTAGGCTGTGCTCCTAGGCAAGTAGACTTTTATAGACAAGATCTTCACAGCCAGAGATGCATCTCTACTTAGTGTGCAGAAGTAAAGTAATATTTCCTAGACATCTATTTTGTGTGACAGAGAGGTATCATGACCTAGTGGAAGATATTAATTTTTAATATTTTATTTCTAATTTTAAGGTATGCAGTTACTGGATAATGAAAAATACTTGGAAGCGAGCATTTTGGGGGAAACGTACATGAATCAGAAGGATGCTTATTTTGTATTTTCACTTCCTATGATCTTCAGAAAATGCTGACTGCAGTCAGCAATGTTGGCAACAGTCCTTTTTCACAGAACCCTTGAAGTATTGCAATGCCTCATTGCCTGCAACAGCCAGCCAGGCTTTTAATAAATTAGTCCTGAATGTATAGATAGATTCTAGAGAGATTCTGAGGTCAGAAGAGGCCGCTATAATAATCTAGTGTATTAGCTAACTTCCTTTTTAACACCAACTGTAGAATCTCGCTCAATACTTCCTACATCAAACCCAGTAACTTGTGGCTGAAATCAAGAAAATCTTTCAGAGACATCCAGTTCATATTTAAGATTATAAGGGGTGGAGAATTCACCACATCCTTTGGCAATGTCCTTAGTTTTTAATTGCTTGCACTGATAAAAAATTATGTTATTGTCAACCTGGTGTCTTCTAACTTCATCGTTGATGATCTTGCTGTGCCTTTTAGTTTGCTCCGTTAAAAGCAATATTACATAGATGTGATTTTACGCACTGAGCATACTATGCCTCAGTAAGACCTGGGTGCCAAATGAGAAACTTTAGTCTTGAGCCTCAGAAATTCTGAGCATGGAAAACATGAGCACACAGATCATACAAGAGGGAGGAGGGAGGCAGGGTGAAGCCCAGAACAATGTTATGTGCTGAACTTCCAGCTGCAAAATGGAGACCAATTTTAAAAATCTGTCCTGTAGATACCACAACTCAGAGTCACAAATACATTTTCAAGACAGCACCTACTCTCAGGTTAACATTCTCTTGATGCTTCAATATCTCCTTTTTAATGTTTTTTGATGTTTCTGTAACTAAAACCAAGTTTGTTTTACAAAGAGATGTTTTTCAGATTGTTAGCCAGTACTGTGACCTAGAGATAATTCTTAGTGCTGCTTCTGTTTGGTATAAAATCATGATGCATTGTCACCTTGAACTTATCATCCTCTCATAAAGGGCTTTAATC
Organism: Nipponia nippon; assembly: GCF_047370975.1. NCBI lineage: Eukaryota > Metazoa > Chordata > Aves > Pelecaniformes > Threskiornithidae > Nipponia > Nipponia nippon. The sequence goes on along the minus strand of NW_028262290.1, from coordinate 151,999,061 downwards.
TTATTCTCCCTGTTGAACAGAGGCATTGTCATATCCTTTTGTAGTCAAATCGTAGGCTCTGACTGAAGCTGTTTTCAAAGAAAGGAATGTATTTGAAAACTGAAAATTTAAATTTGATTTGAAAAGCTAAGATAAATATTTTTATTCTAATAGATTTTTATTTTTCTATCGAGGACAAAAAGGAGAGCAGGAACTTCAGCTTCAAGATAAAAGTCTGTTGAAAAAGCCTAGACCAAAACCAGTACTCCAAATCAATTTTTTCCTTTTCTTTGCTGACAATTTTTTTCTCCATTTCTTCCTCTAAACACAGAGGGACATTTGCCATTGCAGTGATAAAACTGCGAGCAGCATGGAGTTCAGTCATGCCAGGGAGAGAATATGATACTTTATATGAACATGTCAAGGTAATGTCAATTAAAAAAAAAAAAAAAAAAGAAAAAAGAGGCACAGAGTGACTTTTTAAGTCTTTCACACAGATCTTATCTATTCATAACCCAAATCAAAGCAACTCTGATTGCTCTATCAAGTGTAATATATAATTAAGGCAATTCAGTCCTAAGGTTTGGGGTTATCGCAGTTCTTTTGATTTGAGTTGCTGATTATCTTAGTGAAAGAGCTGGTTGGGAATTTTTTGACAGAGAGATTTTCATCTTAAAGAAAAAAACAATCTGTCAAAAGGAAAACTTTTTAGTGAGGACAAAGCCTTCAGAATAATCAATAGCCCAGGAGTTACAGCACTCATAAGTGCTTGCTGGTACAAGTCCCTGCTCTCAGCCAGGGCAATGCCTGAACCACTGGGCTGCTGGCTAGCTGGGACTGTGTCAGGCACTCTCTCCTCTTGTCTTCATTTGAATTGTATTGCAATAAGTGCTCTAACTACTGGGCTGCATATTCAGTCCCTCTGTCTCCCTGGCTGGTTTTGATTTGGCCCTGATATGGAAGGGAGAAAGGTTTGAAATGCTAAGAAAGCATGCTCCTACGCTGCACATCTTAGCTCTGAGATCTCTGTGAAGTGGCCTTCCCTGGAAGTTTGACTTCTGCAGTCTTTTTGAATGTTCATTGTACCACAAACACGGAGCATACATGAATTTGTGTAACACCCATGAGATGGAGGGAGCCATGCATATGCTTCACTTCTCTGTACTCATAACCACCTTCACGAATAGGAATGTGAGCAGCCCTCAGATTTTAATATTGTTTAATGGTGAGTTTGCAGACATTTTGAGGAAGGGACTGTGCTCATCTATACATATAGAGACCACACTTAAAGCTGCACGTTAGCAGGATACAGTTAGGCTGAAAGGTGTTAGCAGCTGCCAACAGGGATGCCTTGGCTCCAAAGAAAATAACAATCCTCGTTAAAAATAATGGGTGTGCCAAGTAATCGGCCAGGCTCAACGAACAAAGCAATCAAGCCCCTTTATGAGGTAAAAGCAGCTGGTGGCTGAGGAAATACCAGCAGCACTTGGATGTAGCTTTACGACAGGAGCTTTGGCAGCAAGGAGCTGAAGGAGTTCATCGTTCCTTCCTGTCCTCCCTCCCTCCCTCCAGCCTCTTGCCCACACACTGCTGCCCCTCAGCACCGGCTGCTTACGGGGCTCTGCTGTGAGCTCAGCTGGGCTTAAATGGGGTAAGAAAGGGGGATTAGTGATGGCTGGGTAGGACAGGGTCTCCCAAAGCTGTGGCTGCTACCAACACCACAGCAACTGAAATAACATTGAAACTGCAAACTTATTTTGTTCCATTGATTTTTTTTAACCTTTTTGATGGTTTAATATTATTTTTTTCATTGTGAATAAAAATGAATAAAATAATGCAGTTTCTGTATTTTCCTTAGAATAAGAATTTAGCGCCTCATAACATATTTTACTGAATGTAAGGATGAGAAATAGGAACTCATAAATTTCTAGCCCAGCCATGCTGCTTGCTAGGGTGTTTGTCTTTAACATGTGCACTCCACTCAGGTTGGGATTTACATTATCTAACTTCAGCTGTCTAAAAGTTAAGTGTCTAGGATAAGTTACTCATATAAACATATTCTTGAGTCAGCTGAGGGGGAACCACCTCCACAAAGAACTCCCACCTATCCTAAAAAAGGGTTCAAAACCAGGTGCTGAGCCTGGCCCCAGCCTTAGAGAAAGCCTAGATGACTGGCAGCTGATTTTTAGAGTACTGAAGTTAGGTGTGATGAATTCCACCCTTTTAAAAATCAAAATTTTGTCCCACTGAAATTTAAAAAAAGATTCCTGCATATTTCAGTAGGATGAGGGTGTGTCCTTTACATCTCTCTTTGAGAGAATTTCTTTCTCATATTTTAGAAGGAAAGCATACTAAAGTCCCTGAGACCCCAGATCCAGCTGAATACCTCCCTCCATATCCCATTACATGTTACACTGGCAAGTGCTACACTGGGTAGTGCTGAGTGGGAGAAAAAAACCAACTCATCTTGCTTTTTGGTAAATCTGTTCCTGATCCTTATCTACCTCACAAATCTGATGCTTTGGAAATGTAATTAATATTTGTAAAATGCTTCCTAGGTGGAAGGCATGAAAGCCTCTCTGTTTATTAATAACGAACACTTAAAAAGCAAGCACTGAGCGCGTAGTCCTAATCATATATGCTACTGCTGTATTATAGAGGAGATGAGAAATCCAACATAACTAATCACCAACCTGACAAACCATGCAGCCCCAATCACAGAAATTACACAATTCCAGCAGAGAGCTGTCTTTTTTAAAAAATAACATTAAATAAAGGCTTTTGTACCAAAAAGTTATATTAAAATACCCACCATCAGCTTTAAACTCACAGTAGCGAGGAAACTCAGTGTCTGAAAATCTCTCCTTAACTCATCCCATTGTGCCCTGTAGATGGAAAACCTATTTGCATCTAATGAAACAATGCATGCCAATAGAAATCTCATCTCTATTGGCAAGTTGTGTAATTCTTTATAGCTATATACTAGATTCAGATGCTTTGGCAAGGGATATCTTCCTTCAGGAGTACTGCTTGAGGGAGCCTGTATTGATTGCCTTTGCAATTATAGATTGGACCATGGCAATCACTAAAGACAAGGAAACATTTTGATTCTGCATTGTACAGGCTCATTCTTGCCTTTAAAAACAAACCAGAAAAGCCATCTATTTTTATTGTCTATATATTTTTAGCAGTGCACCATAAAAAAAAGACATTAATTGGGCTATTAAGGAAACTAACCAGTATGTCCTGCAGACATTTCCAGTCTTCACATGAGACATTAAAAAATTAAAATAGTACAAGGATGGTCCAGCCCAAAATTCCAACAAATAACTGCAGATCAAGACACTGATTGTCGTTACACACTTCCATCAGCCCTTGCTAATGACTCTTTGGCTATCTAGAGTAATCAGCAGCCCGGCTCCACTTCAGAGCAGAGCAAGAAATCTTCAAGGGCGCTGGTGGCTGTTGCTGCACCGAGTACACGGTTGCCTTTGTACTCAGAGCTTGTGACTAGACCCAAGTCAGACTAATTTGTCTTAATTCAGTTTGGTTAGATGGGGGCAGCTCGTAGGTGGGCTTATATTTAACATCAAGCAAATCAATTTAGCATGAGCTTGTGGCTTTACAGGCACATCTTAAACTGACATAAGTAGTTTTGTGCCAAAAGAAGGCCCATGCTGTGGTTTCTTCTGTCACACCCAGATCCAATTCAACATACCAATGTAAAGTCACATCTGGGGATATTTGTAATAATCTCTTAAGTTTTAGGTGGCAGTTATGATATTTAGTAGTCTTTTAACCCAAATCTTCATATTTCATTATACAGGTGGAACAGGGTTTGCCATCAAGGAGATGTTTGGGGAACTGGTAGTTAATCTTATCTCAACAGAAACACTTAAGAAAACCAGGTGATCGTCTGTGGGCATTTCCTATCTGTTGCATCCTCATTCTCGTCTGCTCCGTTGATGATTTATTCAATAACTTGCACGCATTCATTGATGGCAATGAATTTAGTGCACGCAGTTTTTTTAACTTTGCCTGATGCTTTTCTTTTTCAGTAGTATAATTAGCATAACATGTTTAAAAACTATCAACCCAACAGTTTTGAGTAATTTACCTTGAGTGAGTATGCAGCTGGTACAAGACAGTTTTGCTCTAACTTGGAAGCTTTGCAACAAAAAAGCCCCAGCTGAGGATAGTATTCCCAGCCTCAAGAGAACATAGCCATTGGAAAAATGGTAGGAGGAAAACAAAACCGGGGGTGTTATCTTCTTTACTTAGAGAAAGACTGGCTGAGAAAATGTAAGTATCATACCTCTGAGTTTTGCCCATGTAGCATGAAATATGAGGTCTTTCCATTAAATAAGTTACACCTTCAAATAAAACCAATGAAGTTAAAGAAAATTTTTCTGTGGACAGCTTTCATATTTTGAGAAAGCTTGAGTTCTGCTGCGTCTTTCAGAAAGTGACAGTCTGCTATAGGGAAAATACTGAATTCTACAAATAATCACAGAATATACTGGATACAGTTTATTAACTTGATCTTTCTTATTTAATTGATGTTTGCTGTGAAAATACAATTGAGCCAAGCAGAAGGAGGAAAAAGTGGGTTGTGCCACATTAATTTTACTTGTACAAGCACATAAATGGCCATGTGACAGTTCCATAAGTTAATTTCATACTCCTGAGAAAGGCTCAGTCTAGTTTTTTTCCTCGTTAAAACTTCACATTCATAAATAAAATTGAGTTTTCATGCTTTGCTAGACAGTCGAGATTCAATGAAAGACAGCTACTACTGCTTGTCTTGACCACTCTGCTTTCATTTTCCTTTGGGCACGTTTTAGGCAAGGTGAAATATTGTGTCTCTGTGGCTTGAACCCCCGTTCTCTAAAATATGATAGAGAGGAATGCATTTCAGCTACAAAGATGATTGTGGTGCTGTGTTCCAGAAAAAATACACAAATAGCAGCACAGAATCACAAAGGAACAGATCCAACACCATTTGACATAAATGAAAATCGTTCAATTCACTTCAATAGGCTTTAATCGGACCGGTATTGCCTTATTTCCTAGTTTTGTTTTGAAGTGTCCTTTACTTCGAGATACACTTAGAGATGAGAACTAAGCCCTTCTCCCTCTCCTCCTTCATGTTTATGATCCAGGCTTTTGTAATAGTAGCATTTTCCTGCAACGCCTGCAGAATACCAATGAAATACTTCTTCCCATAGTGACACATACAATCAGCCTCAAGTGGGAGGAACGGTATTTACAATATCCTACTAGACTCTCTCTTTAGCTCACTAGGTTCCTTCATCTGTGTCTTATGGCTTATTACCAAATGCTGAGAGAACACAAGGAACACCTACACCTCACCAGAAACACAAACTGAATGGCTTAAAGCACATAGTCTTTCAATGACTGACTCACAAATTTTCACTCGGTGAATTCGGCCTTTATTGCATCTACACTGTTGTGCCAAATTGTAGTCGACAAAGTGACATAGTAGATAAGTTTAGACGAAGGTGTTTAGTGGTGGACAAGCCAATAAAAACTCATGCTCAAATGTTTTGAACTTCTGGACCTTTTCCCAAATTAATTTACTTTTTAAATGCACAGCATGGCAGAGTTATCCAGCAGGCAGCCCAGCTGTATATGGGACTCTGTAACGCATGTTTGTTTTTAAGCATTTCTAATGCTGTTACTCTGATAGCGGTCAGGGTTTCTGGAAATAATCAGTGAATTCCAAGTCAGAACAAAAGTGCTAATGTGGTACCAAGTTCCTGAGTAAATAAACAATTGCTAAACAAAATGTTTTCAACAGCATTGTATGTCTGTGTCAACATTGTGTTTCCTCCGTGAGTCATCTGGTCAGCAGCACTCCAGCTACATAGAAGAGGTCATCCACTTCCTACAGCTCTATGCCAAAGACTGAAGTTTTCTTACAGAATATACCACTCAGGGTTTCCTGTGAGCTACAGGAGTAGCATTTTTTGGCAGGGTTAGAGACAAAAACCAGAAGGTAAGAAAATCATGATGGGCATATTTGAGGGGGAAAAAAGACATGAAAAAACTGCTGTTTGTGCCAGTCTCAGTGGCCATTAGCTAATAAGAGACAGAGGAACGTGTTTGTTCTTTATCACCCGAGCATATAGATATAGAATTTTAATACATGGGAATGATGCCTCAGATGACACTTTGTATACTGCAGATTAATAGGAAATAATTAATGGGGGTGTTGGGGGTGTGTGTGTGTGAAGACATCCTCACAGGTACTCATCATTGGTTTATTTCAAATATCCATCACTTCGGTAAAAAACACTGATTTCATAGATGTTCAGAACTGGATCCAGAAACAGGAGGTACCTAATTCTTAGCTCAGATATAACAGAGTAGTCATTCTCCTGAGATTTTTTTGATCAAATGTGGGAAATCCCACAGAACTCCTTGATTTCATGTGATTGCTGCTAATTAAGAGATGTAGAAAGCTTACAATAATCAGTTCATCTGATAGGATTTTTGCCAAATCAGTTTGAAAGAGCTTGCAAGAATTTTGCAATCTGTGTGTTGGACCTGATTCAGCTTGAACCTGAACTCTGGGTCTGCGTTTTAATGTCCCCTCTACCCATGGCTTAGTTAAGCTTCTTATCTCCTATTGTAGTGCTTTTCGGTGTCCAAGCTAAAATATTCAGCCTTTTTCTAATACAAATACAGTAAATCTCTCCTTTGTCATTATAGCATAAGATTCTCGGATGAACCACTTCACAAATTTCAAACTAATAACTTACTATTTTTCACCAATATAGCACGTAGGTGGATAACATTCCATCACCGGTGACTGTAATCACCTTCAGCCCCAATTCAGCATCCCAAGTTCTGGCTTGATTAAGTATTTGTCGCTTCTATTTCATCCTCTCCTGACAGAGATAACTTTGTTTTAATTCAAACTGTCACATTCTGGAGTTCAGGAAGGACATGAAAATGTCAGGTAATAATCCCTCCTCAATCTTGTTAGTAGTTAACACTGCTAATATGCAGAACCATTAGTATGTTGGCATGATTTTAACTTAATCATTTGCAGCAGCCCAAGCTTTACTGAGATCCGTTAAAGCCGATCTGGCTAAGCGTCACCTGTCTTTACATGCTTTACTCTGCTTTCAGTGCTTAACAAAAGACACATTTAATCTTGCAACTTTTCCTGTATCTTTGTAACTTCATTTTAAATGAGTGTCATCAGTAATTTGAACATTTCATAAAAGCAAATATACATTTTTTTCAAGGAAATAACCTTTTGGAAAGTAATCCAGCCCAGAATAGATCCTCTATATGGATGACTGAGATTACTATACTAGCATAGTCAGTTATGCTAATAAACAGACTGCTCACATTAAAAAATTAAACAGATATTCAAAAGATAAATAGCACCTGAAGGAACTGATCACACATAAATAATAACTGTTTTTATGTCCCTACATTTCCAGCTGTCTTTGTCTTTAGTAAGATAATATTTGGTACCTCATTCTCTGATTCTCTCTCCAAGTGGCCACATCAAGAAGGATAACAGTCACTCCAAGAGTTAAAGCTACAGACAGGGAAGAAGCATTATCTTTTTAACAGTTAAATATTTGATATGATTACACTATGAAGGAGCTAAATGTAAGGCCTCCAAGGCCTTTGTCCTGTTGAAGATGAAACTGAATTGCTATCTACCTCTTCTATTAGATGATCACACTATTCCACTTCAACAGGATAGGATTATTGGTGTAGTATATCCATCCACCCACCTACCTACCTGACTTCTTTTATCCTTTGAATCATTGTTTTTTTTGTTTTATAGCTGAAGTCAATAGCAACATTCAGCTCTAGTTCACTTTCTTATTACTTGAATGTACTTGCTTGAAATGCATGACACCTGCCATCTTTGTACCTGTGACTAAACACAGCCAAAGGGCAGTTTTGTAGCTGATGAGTCAATTTATCAACAGGAGTAAATGACGCACTCTTGTTCATGAGTAAGTCTTTGTAAACAGTCAGAGCGAGCACTTCAGAGATGAAGAAATTTTCTGGGCTGAGGACTGCAATTTGGTGCACATCACCCAGTTCCTCCATAATGTGGCTACAAATGTATAGTTTCTATGCTTAATCACAGAGCATCTGCTTGTATTTCTGAAGCCCTTTAGTCTGAACTTGATCTCTCTTGAAAATCTTGATCTTCTCTCTTCCCTTTTCCTCATCACATTTGTAGCCTGCCTACAACAGCAACACATTAAAAGCAAATATTTTACTTTCAAGCTCACAACCCAATAGCAAACTAATGGTCACTAACTCATGGCTTGATTGAATTCAAGTTGTTTCCACAAGTTCAGGTTAACACAGAATTCGTAAGATGATAAGTTTTCCTTGTGGGAAATCAGACCAAGGTCATAATCACCTTTCTCTCAACAACCTTTCAAGGTGACCTGAGGTCCTGCTCTGAGGAGTTATTTTCAGTTTGGTTTCCCACTTTCTCACTGGTTCCCACGGCTTTTGCCATATCACCTGTACTTATGTGGTGCCCTTATGCGGACCAGCAGTTACTGCCCGCTATTTGTTTCTTTCATCATTTCCCATAGGTTTTTTTCAGAGTTGTAGCAACAACTAGGAGATCCCCTTCAAAACTGTAACAATAGCACATTTGCTTAGTCTTTTCCATTTCTGTATGCCACAGTTTCCATTTCTCCTGACTGCAAGTATTTGGATTCTGTGATGCACTGAAGCCTGGAAAAGCTGCCTCCAACAGCATTCTTGAGCTCCCATAGCATTAAATAGGACTTCATAGTAAAGACTAATCTTCACTCTGCTTCACACACATCAAATTCCCTGTGCTACAGGAAAAAAATCTCTGAATATTTCAGAAGTAACCTGAGGTCTGCTGTGAGTGACCATTGTGCCTAAAATGTCATTCTTTGCAAAGTATGCCTTTAATTTATGCCTTTAAGAAACACTTTTCTGGCTATCACTTTGAACAGCTCCCAGGTACAGTAGGAGGTAATTCTCTTCTTCCAGACCAGGCAGAAGCCATGCATCTTTCTCAATTGTTAAAATTCAAAAGTTAAGAATCCTTGTAAAAGCCAGAATTCATTTATTTGGTGTTTCTAACACATCTTCTTCCTTGCAAGAACATATTTTTTTCATTTCTCTTTCTGGTGTCACAAAGTCATTAGTATTTACTCATGAAAAACTATTTAGCAAAGATTAAGTCTCTGGAATTCCTGAATGATCTGGTTTGAGGGATCAAATTTAATATCAATGAGATGATTAAAAGTTTACCGGGAACTGATTCTAGCTATTTCTGCTCTAGCTTTGTAAAAGAAAGAAGATGAAAGGCCAAATTCTCAACTGGTATAGATTGGCATTGTTTCATAGAATGAAATGTAGCTGCGTTCCAATGAACACCAGCTGAATATCTGGCTTTGAGATCATCAAACCTAGTGTTTATTAACCCCATATGGTTATTGGCCACACATTTCCCACTATGATGTACTGATGTGAATACATTAAATATCCTGTTGGGAAATTAACTATTCATATTATTGGGAGACATTAATCCTTACAATATAAGTAATTTCCCTGATGGAGGTACAAAAAAAAAAAAAAAAAAAAGAAGAAAGAGTTTGGGAAGTGGAGAGTGTACTAAGAATCTAAGGCAGTGTTCCAGAGTTTCTCCAAGTGAGAAGTACACTTAGTTGGCTCAGTACATTTGCCTTAATTGGGGGCAGTGGGTGTGCATGTGTATGAGTTAGTTTTCAGGAGTGCGTTTGAAAGCAAAGCTGACTGAAATCAAATGTGTGTTTCACAGCACCAGAAATCTACATGTACATTATCATATTCAATATGAGAAGAGAAATAGATGAATCCTTAATGGTTAATGCCCTTGGAGGACTGTGAGTATGAGATTCAAATATATTAAAAACCTTGGTGGCCTCCATAACGGAAAATAAATGACAAGTGAGAAGAGAAACGGAAAATAAAATGGGTGTATTTGCTTTTGCTGTTTTTTTTTTTTATTGCATTCTTATTTCCTGTTCAGATAATCAAAAGAAAACTATATATAGCTTAGAGCAAACTTTATGACAAAAGGAACTTGGTTTGAGGTTGTCTTTATTTCCAGCAGCTTTTTAAAAGTAGCCTTGAATACCACAGACTGATATTATGAAAGAATCTGAAATAGTGCAGAGGAAAGACATTTGCTTATTGCTATCCATGGAAAACTGATTCATTATTTCATTTATTATTTTGTTTTATTCTTCATGTTGTAATTGTATTGGTTCCTTGATATCAGCTGAGGAGTGAGCTGTAGGTTCCTATGTTACAGTGAGAACTCAGGACAGCTTCAAGAGAACGCTGGGTAAACTGATAATTCAACAATTCCCTATTGTTTCTTCCTACAAATGACATATTTTAAGATAAGAATAAGAAAAAAAAAAGTCTATAAACTATTTTCTAAGTCCTGGTGAGCAGTGTGAAGCATTGTCACATGTGTCTGCGTGCAGTGATTGGATGGTTCAGTCACCTTTATTCCCTTCTCTCACCCCAAACAAAATTGGTTACATATTTAACAAGTTAAGAGTGATGGAATTCATGTAGGAAACATTTCTACAGAAACTATGAACGGCTCAGCTCTGTTCTCACTAAACTCAGGTTATACATGATTCCACTGTTTCTTCTGTGGTTGTGGTTCTTGTACCTCGCTGATAGAGGCAGTATTTTGAAAGAAGCGTTTACACAGTCACCAAAACCCATGAGCCAGTGTATTCCCCAAACTAAAATCTCCTGGACTGTGCTGATGTGCTCCCCCACCCCTTTCTAAAATGGTGGTTTATGAGAACAGAACCACTTTTTCACTCTGAGAGAGGGAAATCTATTTTGAAAGCCATAACAGGCCCTAGCTGTTTATAGCAGATTTGTTCTGCAGTAAATGCCCCTTTTCATGTAGCTCTAATAATTAATTTGGCAGACTTTGGAAGAATAAAGGACCTATTAAATTATTGTCCTAGAGACTAAAACATTTAACCTGAAAGTCATATGACAATTGTCAGGGACTGTGTTTGCAGGCACAGTGAAGGAAGAATTCCTTTAGGAAAAACTGAGATTTTAATTATTGACTTCTAGGAAGACATGATTAACAAAGGCTTCTCATCCTCAGTTATCAAATCCCAAGTGTCTGCTCCTGCATCTACTGTTTCTTAAGTAAAATCCCCAAAGTTCCTTCCAGTTCTCAGAGTAGCCTCATTAAATCAACTGTAGTTAAACCTTCAGTAGATTAGAACTTGTTAGGGGAATGTAGATGTAACACTTGATTACCTTTCTAAAGCTGATGACATGAATTGATTTTTAGAGGTTGGTCAGCCCTGCCACAGCCAGCAAGCCACCTCCTCCCCACCCCCAATTTTCCCAGGCACAGGAGTTAACCCATGCGTTTAACAGGCTTGTAGTAAACAAGCTCTTCTGCTCATAGGTAATTGCTGAAGTTTTTACTTCGAATAAGAAAGCCCCACAAGTTGTGTAATCCACTGATACTGTATGTCTTATATTATCTGTAGAAAAGACTCACTACCAGGGAAAAATATTGTATATCATCACAGCAGGAGACTTTGAGCTGTTCAGCGCTATGTAATTGGATCTAGGACTAGTCCTTAACTTTTATGAGGCCAAGAGGAGTTACACCACTGCTGTTTCCACTGCAATAATGATAGACAAAAGAGCTAAACATACTGTCTAAAAACTGATTATAATGGACTGGATGCACTTCAGTATCAAGTTTTGGTTCTATAATATCCCTTTGGATAATTCTTGTTTTCTTTTGGTCAATACACACATGACTTCTACCATTTAAAGCACACAGTAATTTATCAAGAGTAATAAACAAAAAATATATCCTAAAAGAATCATTTTACTGAATCATGATGTGCCTTAGATCAATTTTGTAATAGTCTGCCTTGGCTATCTAACAGGTGAATAAAGGGAATGTCTAAATCAAAGTATTGTCTGCTGCTTTAGTACATGGTAAAACTTTATCCACTTTGCAGAATTTAATGTTGGTATTGTATTTCTTCCACTGGCTGTTCTTCTAGCTGTTGTAGAATATTATTGTTAAGTAAGATAGAGGGAGCAGGGTATTATCCCTCTCTTCCTTATTGACTGCAGGATTAATTATCAGGTTGATTTTAAGATTTGGTCACTAACAAGGCCTTACATAGCTTAACTCATCTTTTCGACATGATTCTTTGATTGCTTATTCACAGGTTGTTTTCTTTGGTCAACTTCCAGTTTTTTAATTTGTCTCATATGTAGGCTACAAATGTTTTATGTGGCTTATATGGATTCATACAGTACATGCCCATGGCAATGAAGATTTACTACAAATGTAATAATTTCTGAATCAACCATCCAATCTCTATGCTAAGTTATAGTTGCAAAATTTTATTGGCAGTTTATTTCATTCTAAAAGCTTCCTATAGTTACTTGAATTATCTGCTTAATAAAAGATGCATTTAACGATCACAATTTTTTTTTCTTGTAAGCACATTTCATACTAGGGAATTCTCAAATTATATTCATACAGGAATTTTCTTCACCCGCTCTTGAAATTCAGTGCTGAAAGAGAATAATAATTATTCAGCTTTGACCAAAAATGTCCGGAAACATCCCTTTCTCTGGCTCTCTACTGTCTTGAATTGCAAACACAACTCCACTTTACAGAAAATCTTGCCTATGAAATATTCTGTTCTAAGCTTCATAGAGCACAATTTGTCTCACTTGGAAGAGTAAGAGTACGGTTACTAGACTCTGCCAGTTTTGAACCTACATTCAAGGGAGTCCAGGTTTTTCAAACCTAGCTTGGAGCACTAGAACAGCTCCTCCAGTTTTTGAAGTGTCAGCTTAATGAATCACTCCCCACAAAATAGTTGCTTCCGACATTTCAGCCAAAGCCCTGCTGCTTTTGCAGGAGCCTATATGCTTTTATCTTGCACATTGGTCTGAGTTGCAAAAATGTTCCAGTTTATCACATACTGTTCTGTACTGTCACTTAGAAATATGCTTGTGCTTGCTGAGTGAATATTGATAAGATACCTTGAAACTGTGATAAAAATGGGGCAAAGAGAAGATATCTTTCAAATTTGATAAATAAAGTCTTTAAAACAGTGATAAAAGACTTCTGAGAGTCCATTATTGCGAATGAATTCTCAGAGGTGTACACGAAGTTGGGGGCTTATTGTTTGGTCATGCTCTTTCAAAGGTTTAGGGCTTTTACTCTGTGTTTCTAAGAAAAAGCTCTTTGAAGGTCATGTTTGAATTCAAAGCTGTACTTATTGTCTGTTTTTCCATGCTATCTACATTACTGTTGCATATCGCATTTGGGAGCCCAATAGCTCCTGAAGGTAATATTTTCTAATTCCACTTATCCTACCCTCTGGTGTAGCATTTGTCAGTGCAGGTTTGTGTCTGCAGGTGTTGATAAGGTAGAAAAAGCTACCTGACTAACATTATTATACTGCTTTTTTCCTGGGTAGTTTGAAACGATTATCACCGCTGGACGATAGTCATGTGCTAAAAGATAGCATGCGCGCCTTCTGCTCTACCACCCTCACCACTTTAAAGCAGTGGTAGTTGTGCAGATTACCTGGCAGTGAGAAATCTTACTGTAATGGAGAGAGGAAGGAGGGAAGAGAGGGGGAAGGAGGGAAGAGAGTGGGAAGGAGGGCGACGGGGAGGAGCTGCTTTTCACTGCTGTTGTTATTCTTGTACTGAAGGCTGTGGCTCCTTGTTCAGGTGTCTGAGTGGGTAATTAATCTCTTGCTGTTAGAGAGTAGCACTGAACATAACCACTAAACTACTGATGGTAATGGTGGTCATAGAAAAAGAAGGGAACACTAAAACTGAGCCATAAAACCCTCTGCAGTTGACTTTACTCCACGAGACGTTGGATTCTCCACTTGCAATCCTCAGTAAGTGTAATGTGTGGGTCCCTCAGCCCTGAGAGCGGTACATCTGGGCTGGCCGAGTGGGTCATTCCTGTGGGACCTGCCAGGAGTGCAGGGTGTCTGGCCACGGTCCCTGGGGCTTGTGTGCCTCTAAATCACCTCAACCTGAAAATTATTTTTGTTCCATCAATATTTTTCTTTGAGTGTAAAAAAATTAGAAAAGCAACCCACCGAACTAGGAATGGAAATAACCAGCCCTTTGATTGCCACATGATCTTGACCTGGCACTTCTACGAGAGGTTCAAACATTAACTGTGTACTTGAATCATAACAAAATAGGAGACGTGCTAAGGAGCCTCTCTCGGCTGTACAGACAGCTCAGCTCCACCGCCCCCACTGCATCTCTCTGCTTTCCTCAGCAGAGCATCAGGCCAGTTGTAGGCATAAATACAACTTGGCATGTCCGACCAGACCTGCCTTTCAACACCTCCCGTGTGACAAAACATTCTTCCTTTCTGTTTCTGTAATAGAAACAAGCTCCCTCAAACACATTTAGCTCTAATGGAGATAGTTTACTGCAGTCTTTCAAATCCTCTTTTTCCCCAGGCTCAGTAACAACATAGCACTGGGATCAAAACATAGGTAATAAGCACATTGGAAAAAGAGCATGTTTCTACACCATAGAAGAAAAGTTTCTGTAATTTCAGCACTTTTTTCCCCCCCCATTTATGTTTTGTCTTTTTTTTATTTTCCTTCTCTCTCAACTTCAGGAGCTGATGCAAGATATTCTTATCCATTTACTCTGCATAACCTCATGATGACCAGCATAACAGCACATAGGTTGGTAGCTAGCCCAGCCTATGTGGGCTGTCAGTCTATGCCATGAGAATCCAGTATTTCAGTCAGCCATGTGGGTGTGAACAGGTTTCTTAGTCCAACATTTTCTAACAAAGGTATCTAAAATTGTATCCCTGGATGCATGCAAAATATATGTTTGCAAGGATAAATAAATGGATAACATTTTTAGCAGCCAATTTATGTATGTTGGACTAATTTTTTCTGCCTTAGTAACCATAACAGGATAAAAATACATTAATAATAATTCTGGCCTGACCAGGATCCTATGAAGATTCATTAGGTAATATGTAAAAGTAACGGAGAATTTTTTTCTGTGACTCTCTCACTCTAGTTTTGGAGCATGAACTAAACCTTAGTGAGCTTATTCTCAAAACCTCCTTACAGTTTGGGAATTATTATTCTCATCCACATGTATAAATCCCAATTAAATGGAGGTTTAATCACACTTCAGTGGCTCAGCGCCTAAACAGAGACATCCAGTACAAGTTATCAGACATATGAGATATTGCTGTAGATGTGGCACCTGTGAGAAACCTGTTATTCCTTTGGAGCAGCATCTGGGGACCAGAGTGGGCACCTACAAAAGGTGCTAGACAACTCTGTGAGAGCAGTTCAACTGAAATCTCAAGGAAAAATTCAAATTGCTCTCTGCCACTCTGCATAAAGCCTGAAAGTGTCTGGGGTCACTAAATATATATACTTTGAAGCCAAAAAAAATTCCTCAGGCACTGTAGCAGAGGCTTCTGCACCTGATCAGAAGCCCTGGCAAGAGAAGTGAAGCACCATGCCTAAGCAACTCTGCAATCTGCACAGGGTTTGGATGACAAGAGAGACCTTAAAAACCAGTCATGTTGGGCTTGTGCTGCACTCTTGAATAATCTAATAATTTCCCAGAATGGCTTGAGCGTTTGGCTCTCCTGAGCATGAGGACAGTTTGTTTCCACAATTTACATGACCCAAAAGATTGTCCTTGATATCTTAACTAAACTAGGGCATATTCTGCTGTGCACAGCCCAAAGCTGGCCAATGCCAGAGTACTCATGCAGCGGAGCAGGGGGCTTGTGCAATAATCCTTGGCCGTTCTGAGAGGATCTGACCCCATCCCAAGGGAATGCACCATCAAGCTTGAGGCAAGACTATGAAGGGGCTGTTCCCCCATTGAATCTGGTTGTCATGACATCAGTGATGCAAGATTAATTGGACCAGAGAAAAAGCAAGAGTAAGAAGATAAGTAGTGTACTCTGTTGCTGCAGCAATGTAAGGATCCTACACAAGGGAGAAAACCTCAAGTTTAGGACCCATCTGCAGTGTCTGCTTTTGTGTGTATCACTGGATGAAAATGTCTATGCCGTGTTGTGAACAGGGACCAGAAACCAGGACTTGGCTAATTTCCCAGAGCCATCTCACTTACACAGAGCTTCAGGCATCTTGGGTCTGTAATGGTTTTGGATTCATGAATTTTACGTTACAGTGTCAGCAAAGGAGAATGACTGGGAGGAGCTAGAAGGATCTTTCACAAGAAGTTAGCATGAAGATGGCTTCCGTAATTAAGGTCTCACCTATGTTTGAAGGTCTTCTGGAAAGAAAATGGCATTAAGTGGGCTTTTGAACAGATAGAATATTTTTGGCGGGGCAAATCAAACCATGGGCCATAGGCTGGACATTCTTGCTCTAGCACATGGTAGAAGAGAAGGTGACACCTTGCCTTCTTGAAACTTCAAAAAATATCTGCACTCTAAATAGGCACAATGTTTTTAATCTCTTATGAATAGAGGTACAGCTGGGAACCCTTGAGATAGGTGCTTGGTCAGGCACGTGCAGTGCCCAGCTTTCTTGTTGGCTTTAGGCTTCCTGCTTGACATCTTCCTGCACCCAGGACAAGTCTCCCTGTTTGCTAATGAGGACAGATGGTCCTTTGAAGATCCATCTGATTGCCGGAGAGGTCACATGAGAAAATTAAGCTTTTTCTAACTTGTGGAATTTATCTCACCATCTTTATACTCCTTGTGAAACAGGACCATTTAACAACCCTACCTGTCCTGAGATTCAGTGCTTGAAGGGGGAGGTATGAATATGGACCTAAGTCTCTCAAGGTTATATCAGAAGTACATGGCAGGAACTGAAGCTACATCTGCTGAGCTTGGGTCCCAGCCTGAGGATCCAACAACCCCCAGCTTTACTCTTTAGCTTTCATTATGAATACAACATTCCTTTTTTTTACTATGATGCTTTTTTATGATGGCAGCTGTAATTGTAATTATTAGTTCTGAACTGAATTGGGCAGGGGAGAAGGAAATTCTGTTTCTTTTATAACCCACAATATTTATTCTCCTAGACTGCTTTTCAGGTACTTTCTGGTGAGTATTTATTTCATTTTGCTTTTTAAAAATTTCCTCCTTGCTTGTACCACTTAAATTTTATTTTTAAATATTGTTTTGGTAGCTTATTAAGTAAGTTTTTGATTAATGACAAGGATTTCTAGAGTCCTGCTACTTCATTAGAATATCCAACATTTACACTCCTTATAATAAGCACAGATATAAATAGGTGTGTTCATTTAAGCAAGACCTGGTAATGTTTTTCATAGTAATCATCACAACAATGAACGGATTATTAAATTATTGATCTTTCAGGATAAACAGTACCTTAAGAAGACGTGGAACTAGGTATTTAAAACTGATGGAGACACTGTTTTTACATTAGTGCAAGATCTGACGCACAAATATAATACACCCCATCTGCTGAAATAATGGCTGTGTACATACTACCCTTCTCCCCAACATTTTTTCTTCAGAAATGAGGAAATGATCACTACTTTATGGCTATTCTAAAACCAGAATAATCATTTGCTTCTACCTGGTATGGCCATTATTCATGCATGCCTCTTATTTTAGCAAAAGCTGTATTTTATAAGATTGAAGGTCCATTTATTCCAAACATTCTTGGCAATATGTAGAAACCTCAAAGTGCATTGTTTTCATTTCTGACAGAAAACTATGCATGACACATGTTTTTTTAATGTATTGAACATATGTAGTACCTACTCTATAGCAAAATGTACAAAATTAATAGCGTATAGCTGTTCATTTGAATTCAGAACTGATGCATGGGCAAAACATATGCACTTAATCTATCAATATAAGCCATTAAGATTAACCTATCCTGTACCTCATTCTCAGCGTAAAGAGGTTTTCTGCTGTGATAAGGTAGGTGAATTATCATGAGGTACTACTCTGGCTCCCAGAAAATGTAATAGTGACTCAAATAATAGCAGCTTCTATGACTATACATCATGAATTTCCACTGTATTTTTACTGCAAATCTGTGTAAATCCATACTTTATTCTGTCTGCGTGAATTTAGGCTGATCGAGTAAACCACTATTGCCATGGCAATAACAGCAATCAGGGAGTGAAGGTTGTGCCTTGGTGTTTTAGGCCAGCCACAATAATAAGAATATTTCTCCACTCATTCAAACTATTTGGTTTTGAACCTTTCTAAAATGCTTTTAGAATCATTTGGGATACAAAATGGTCTACTTCAATAAAGAACTGTAGTTGGAGTAAGTTCTTATCACTGGCTTAAACTGTTGTTAATTTTTTTTATCATGATTACCATGTTTGATAAACTGAACATCTGATGATACGTTTGTCCTTTCTCTACCCACAAAATCTGCTGGTACATTAAAATATTCCTTCACCTTCTGAAACTTGCTTAGAAAAAGTGTAACTTGCACTAGGGTTTGGAATATAAAAGCAAATTGAAGCATTGATTTCCCCATTTCGTCACCTCTAGAGAACAATTCATAAAGCACGGAAGTTCTAACTAGTCAATCAATAGTTGCTACTTAAATCAGAGACACTGCAGACAGCTTGTTGTCATTAAAAGTGTTCTTCAGAAGATGATAATAAATGAAAAGAGAGGAACCAATTCAACCTCTGCGTGGAGTTCAAGATTGACACATCGAGGGAAGGCAAGCTGTACATGCAATTCGTCCTTTTTCCCACAGGCAAATGGGAAAGGCATATTTCCCTAAAGATTTCCCAACTCTTGAGAGCAAGGATGACCTGAAATACGAAACTGTTTGTTTTGTAAAAACATCCTGACTACAGAATGGCATGGAGGTCTCTGTCAGATCCCTGGCAGATTGCTTGAACCCTTGACTTCCCATGCCCAATCCAGAGGTCTGGGTCCTGCATTGCAGCCTGCTCCTGAGTCAGACACCCTGATGTTCCTGCAGCAGAGGAGAGGCCTGAAAGTCTCAAGACCTAGAAGACCTGTCTGAACAGACAGTCTGAGCTGGGAGTCTCCAAGCAACCTCAGAGCCAGGCAGTTTGAGTGTTTGATGCTCCTGTGCGATTTCTGGAACAGGCTGAGGAGACGTGGGAGTCAGGAGCAGCCATTTCAGGAAAGCAATACAAGGTTTTCATTTCTCTGGAAAACTTTAAAGATTGTTATTTCATTCTGGATGAAATGCAGGGGTTGAGGTTTTAGTTTAAAAAAAAATTCATATGGAATGGGAATTTTAAGCTTTGAACATTTCAGCTATAAAAGCTGAATATATATCACAATACTCATGCAAATGATGCAGCTGACAAACATGTTGCTCCATGTGATGGCAATGAAGGAAACTAAAATTACAGCACAAGATGCAGTTCTGCATGATCTTTTTCTGAAGCTGAACTTTAGAGCTGTGAATAATGCACACTTCAAATTAAGTTGATTAGGCTGTTTATCAGCTATTGGAAATCTTGTTCTTTTTCCACACCCATTATAAGGCTGTACTTCTTGATATTAGTTGAGGACCTGTGCATATAAACAAACAACAGCAGAGTGGTTAAGGTGTGATCTTGCTGCCTTTCAGCTGACAGCATTTGAGTTGCTTGGGCACATAAGCAAGGTCACAAGCAGCAGGGCCCATGGTGGGCAACTGTGTGGGTGGAGGCAGGAGGGACCACCATGGGACAGCCTGCCCTGAGGCAGAGGGAAACAGTGGAGGAACCCCACTTTGCAGCAAAATTTAACCATTGCATGCATAAATTAACCATTTAACCACCAAAGAAGCACCTTAGTGAACATGCTCAAATGTATATGATAAAAAATCTTGAATACGCTGCAGACCCGCGCCCTTCCTTACGCCTCAGTAATGCAGCCACGTGCCGGGATACCAGTACCCCGACTGGGAACAGATCCCTTTTCTTTGCAGTTATGCCTTAACCACTAGGGTGAACTTTTCTTATACTGTTCCATCAGGAAGAGCTGAGAAGTCAGGAGCTTGTGTCTGTCTGAAAAGACTGTCATTAAATTCACCACCCAGTAATGTTTGAACAAATAAAGCTGGGCTTGCTGCTTCTTTGTTCTTTAATAAAGGGAAAAAAACCTTTGTTAACCCATGGACAGTGAACTGCAAAATGAGATTTAGTGTTTAAAGATATTTCTACAGTTATTATTAGATTTAGAGACCTCCAGCTATATCAGTACCCAGACATCACTGGTAGGGTCAGTGCTGTACTGCTTATCCTGCTTAAGAAAACATGCTTTTTAGCTAATAAAGTTTTCGGGATCTGTGATTCTTCCTCTATTGTTCATCTCGGTGCTCTTCTGTTACATTTAAACCATATTAGATTTACAGTAAGATGCCATTGAGATGACATCCAGTGACCTATTTGCATTGGCTATCTCTCACATGCTGATGTAATGGTGCATGACCTATCAGCAAGACATTCAAAAATGCAAGATTGATTAGGCTAAGTGTTAATTGTTCTATTAAAAGGGAAAAGAAATGCCCCACACCCTCCTTCTCTTAACCTCAAGTCTGACCCTGATACTATCTGTCACAACTCAACATATCCTTCCTACTTCCACACCTGTACAATTAACCCTAAATAATTACAGTCTCTAATGGACCCAACATGTCAGGCTAAAATAAGATTCTCCAAAGAGATTTGATAAAGTGGGTTGAGGTAATTCTGTTTCAATGTGGCAAATGAAACATACATTACTATTAGAAGATACGAGATGATGCTGAACATTTACAAGGCCCCTCTGTCTGAGAGAAGCAGAGATAATATGTCACCAGGAATAAGGGCAGTGTGGTAATGCTTTTGACGTGAAAAACATATTTTAAAGTATGAGTGTGAGACAGAATAATTGCCTAGCTTACAAACCTGATGTATTGTCACTGGACTGAGAGTCCTTTGAGAAAGGTTTGCCCTGAAAGTGGGTTACAGTTACAATATGCCCAAATTTCTCCTCTAGTGGGTAGATAAACACCAGGTGTGTAATTCTGCTCAGTAAAACACTGAAACCAATGTCAGAAACAGCAGTAATGTTATGAGGCACAATGAGAGAAAACCAGGCAGTTTGTACAGTGAGAAGTCTCCGATTTTAAATTCACAACTGTCTGCTTTTCCTGAGTGTTGGTAGTTGTCATGTTAAGCCTTGCAAGATGTGTATGGGATAATAAACAACAACCCAACTGGTTAAATTCAGCAGTAGTACTAGAAATGGCATGGGAGGTCCTGAGCTGGCAGCCATCTAAACCTCAGATTCTTTCCAAAGTAAGCCAGAGATCTGCATAAAATTGATCAAGTCTGAGTCTAGTGTTCATGTCAAAAAGGAGATTTGTTCTACTGCAAAATACAACTGGCACCTTTCTCTGGATGAGACTGGTGTTTTTGCTGTCCAACAGTGGTCTATTCACAGACACTAAATCCAGTGGAATGACATTGTCTGAGAAGAGTGCAAGGCTCCATGGAGGAACAGAAGATACTAAAGGTGAGTAAAAGGGAATCAGTAAGTAGTTGTTGGGAGAGCCAACATAAAAAATGAACGTATAACTAGAATTCACATTGTATGAATTTCATCTCCTCTGAAGTAATTCCCTCTTTCCTGAATTTAAGTAATTTAAGGCTTTCACAGAATGTCTCCCAGAACTACAATATCACTTGGTAAAGAGCAGATGTAGACAACTGTCAGCCACTCTTAGCAGGAAAGAATAACTGGTGGATTCATTCAGCTGCTAAATTACCCACTTGAATCTCATGCTTTTTAATAAATGTCAAAAATTCTCACAGATTCAGCCATATTGTTGACCACATAAAAGAAGCCTGGCATTAATGGTCATCTGTGTGCATCAGGTTCCTTTGAAATAGCTTCAACATAGACCAAAATTCCTCTGTGTGAACCTACACAAGAGGGTGTAACAGAAATACAAGTAATTATTTGAAGAGACCATTTCTCCCAGAGTAGCATGAACTTTACCTTTAAAATTGTATCCAATTTGCTAAACTCTTCATGGGAAACAGATTTGGGAACATAAGTAATATTTTACTCTGGCATGTGTATGCTAGTGTTCATTTGTAACAGTGGCTAGCGTGTGTCCCTTGTTAAACTGAAAAGCTAAGTAGCTAAGTGCTAGGTCTTAAAAAAAAGTTCAGTGTAGATGGAATGTTTAGAGACATGCTTTAACTCACTGGCTTCATTTAGGATGTGAAGGCATGCAACTGCTCAAAGAAGCAGCTCCAGGAGTCAAGTCTAAGTCACTGCTGCAACAGTACAACAGGGAAAAGAATTTTTCAGGACAATAAAACTTTAAAGGCACTAAAAGGACTCAGGAATATGAATCCTACTGTCTGTCAGTGGCACAGGTTCTTAAACACTCAATGACCCAATTTGCAGAAGTATTTAGAAATCTAAAATTCAGACAAGCACCTCCTGCCATTTCAAAAAGCATCCATTCAACTGCCACTGAAATGTGCGTCTTTAAGTGAAGAACTACCTTTGAAAACATGTCTGAAGTTGCTTTAGAAAGGATTAAACTCTTCCCAGTTAGACATTCGAAAACTTTACAGGATGATATATCATAAAAGGCAGGAAAGCAAGCATCCTAATTCCTCCCCAGCTCCTCCCAAAACTTAAAGGAAAATAAAACATTATCCCTAAGCTCTTTAAACTCACTAATTAAAATCACACTGCATTTGGATCAAGTTTAAATGTGACTTTTTTAAGTTGACAGTGTCTCTTTAAGGTAAGTACTTTCAAATGGAACAACTGCCAATTTATGAAAATTTTAATACTTAACAACCTTGACACTGTCCCTTTGATTAGCCTCTAAAAATGAAGTTGCTTTTGATAGGAAAGTTCATTCACTTATTTAAAGTCTCTACATATTATCCTGGACAGTGTGAATATCAGCATTCCATCATTGGAAAAATTTAGTTATATGTGCAATTTGCACCAAAATTTAACCATGAGAAACAAAGATCTAAGTTGTCTTCTTTCTTAGGCTGTTCTAAAAGATCCTTTGTTCCAAGTAAGTTTTAGTTTGTGCTGGACACAGCAAAAATTAAATAGAAAAATACATGTCATATTCAGGTTGAATCACACATGATGACCTTTTGCAAGAAGGGAAGAATTCAATTGGCTTAAGAATATAAAAGTAATTCTATTATTTCAGAATCATGTTTCATTAGTTCCCGTAATTCTAGCCAAAATTAACCAGGTGAGAAAGTTACTGCATATAAAACATCATATGTAGTTAGCCGTAATTTGGACAAAATAAATGAACTATAACTATAGAGGGAGCATATAAGAGTGGGATAAGCTGTTAAGATCAGATCTCTTTAACAAGTAAAAAGGTGGCTGGTGGATACAAAGAGATGATGTCTGATGTTAAAATAAATCCAAGGACCATGTTCTGCCTTCACTGAAGTATTTTTTTCTTCCCCATGGTTACATTTAATGCCTAAAATCTGATCTTTACATTGGCTTGGCTGCCCAGGAGCTACCTTAGGGAAATTACGACCTTGTCAGGACCAGGGAAGTGAATGCTGAGTTTCTGAGAGAGAACAGGATTTTTAGTCTGACATTTTGGGTTTTGGCTTGCTTCTTACTGACTTCAGTCATGAAAAAGATGCACTTGAATAAGTGGTAGCAGTTTGCAGGCTGGGCTCAAGCCCTATTAAAAGAGCATAGTGGAATATTATAGAAGTATGGCTGGGACTGACACAATAAGGGTATTTCCTTCTGCTTTTAGACCTCTTGCACTGCTCTCCCTACTACATTATTTTTTAAAAATCAAAATCAGAGCTTTGAGCAGAGTTTCAGCACTCTTAAAGAGAGGAGATATTATTCCCCTGAGTGTGTGAAGAGCTTTGACGAAGCTGCTACTCTTGGTACGTATTAAGATGAAACTCTCATATCCATTCCTGTTAACCCAGTGTCTCCTATTTTCTCCTGCCATTTTAGAAGGAGAACTGTTTCTATGTTCTGAGCAATTACCACAGATTTTTTGTTCTTACTCTCCCACTTTTCTACTCTGTTTATTTCTTCTTGACACCTCTTCCTTTGCTGACTCCCTCTTCTTTGTGATTTTCTGCCCCTGTTGTCCTCTCCCTGTCCCATGGCTGTGTGCATCACTGGCACCACTGCCAGCTGTGCTGAGGAGCTGAAGGGCAACAGAGGGAGAGGAGGGATGTTTGACCTGGAGCTGCAGCTGGGCTTGTGTCTCTCTATGGGTAAGTTACATGTCTTTAACTTGCACAGGGAACCACCAAAGGAGAAGGCAAGTGAGGAAGAAAAGAAATATTGAAGATAAAGCTATGGGCTACAGCACTGGTTTTGCAGTTGTTAGCATGTCAATGGCTTGAAATGCAGCATAATAAAGATAATGATTAACAGCGACAACAACAAAAAAAGATGGGCTCCAATCCTTAATGGATGTGAAGCATCCTCATGAAAGTCTCTTCTAGGCTCCTGACCTGAGCTCAAAGCTTTTTGGTAGAACAGAGGAGGTGTTATAATAGGTTATAAGTGCTAGAACTAATATTATAGATAAGTGATATGCTGATCTTTCTTTATCTAGCATTGTTCATACAAGATCTGATTTTTTAAGCTCATCATGTTATTTTCAAATATTTTTCTGCAATTTGGACTTAAAGAGTTACTTTTCTCACGATTGGCAATATGTCAAATTCAGAAGTGTTTTGGTCAGCTATTATTGTTGTATTGCTTATCCAATAGTAGCTTAAGCTATGCTAAAACTGCAAATGCATAATTTAAAATGGAAGAAAGGATGTTTCCTTAGGAAAGGTTTTAATGGAAGCATTGAGATTATCAAGTCCACAGGGTATTTTTCCAAAAAATTATGAATGAGAGAAAACAATGAATTATATTAGAGGCCTCACTGAAACATTAAGTATATTTTTTGCTGCCATGAACACTATAAAATGAAGTTATGCACTTATCTGCCTAGAATATATAGCTCTTTTCTGAATAACATTTTCATGGGGAATAAAAGTAGCAACAGCCACAGTGCAAATTCAGTCTCACATTTTAAAAAAGTGCCTTATGATTGCAGCCATTTAAAATGGGGATTTTACACTGGGCAAAATAAAACATAGTTAGATTTTAATGAGTATGTATTGTTTAATTTGGATTAAAAGAAGCCAAAGTGAGAGTACAAAAAACTTCTTAAGTCCCCTATGAAAGCAAAAAAAAAAAAAAAAGATGAAAATAACAGTCCACATGTAAAGCCCTAGTGAAGAGAGTTAACTGTGCATTCAGCTGAGCACGTTTATCCTGCTCTGCTGAGACAGGCTGGTAGGGTAGAAGATTTTCAGCATTTGTTCATTTAAAGATAAGGATAACTCTGTGCACAGAGCACCACAAGCAGAATGCAAAGAGACTCCCTTCAAAGTCTGCTCAAGTCAGTAAACAGACTTCTTCAGCTTTATAAGAATTCTTGCCCATCCTCTTGTAATTCCACAGGCAAACTTTGCCAAGGCAGCTACTTCTAATTTCTGTTAAATGAATGATGTCTTATTCAACTCAGACTGATAAATATTTCTCTCAACTATGGGTCTGAACTTGCTATCTCACAAAGACTCTGATGTGTTTGGTATAAGAATCAACATTATGACTCATCTGAATTATGTTACAGCAAAAACCTCATTTGGTTGATACAGATTTTTTTCTATCAAAATGAAACACAAAGTAGCTCTTCTGCTGATTTCTCTCTCTCCCTCTGTCATTCATTTTCTTGTGCACATTTTTAATAGAGAAACTGATTTTCTGAGAATGATACGTTTTCCTAGGGCTCAAAAAGTGACAGATGACCTTATTTGTCTTTCATTATTTCCTTTACAGAATTTTTTATTCAAATACTGTTTCAAAACATGTGCTCACAAAATAAACATACCAATATCAATACTTACCATTAAGGCAATCATTTCAGTTGGGAGGAAAATCAGGTTTAGGATCTGAGAAAACAAAGTGGAGTATATTCTTTTTGCCTGCAGCTTTGGAAGCTTGGAAAGTCCTATTATCCTAAGAATTAAATTGGCTTACTCTAATGCATACAGATGGCAATGCCTTGTGCTAAGTATAGCTGCCATTTCTTTTTTCTGTCCTCAAAGGAGAGAGGGAAAAGTCTAGTCTGTCCACCTGCAACAAACAATGAGTTTTCATAACATAAAGGTGAGTTTGAGGGTTTATTCTACATAGTCCCATATGCATGCTTTGAGACATCTTTTTGTGCATTTAATAATATTTTCAACAAAGTCATTCTGGAAGTGACATTTCTTGGAAGGAAAAAAAGAATTAAAATGTGATGCCTGCTGAAACGTTAAAGAAGTAGCTGCTGAACCCTGTGGTCAACAATCAATATTTGCAAAGAAACACAGCAAAATTATTTATTGGAACACATCTATTCATAATATAAAAAGGGAGTCACTATAATCTTCATTAGACAATCTTTGAGAAGCTTAGTACATCAAAAGAGGAATTTTCATTTCAGTTCATTGACTATTCATGCAAATACATTTCTAACTTGTTTTTTTTTTGTGCATGACAGTCAGTGATTTTGCTTAAATTGCTATTTTCCACTCTCAAGGCAAACTCAGCATCATTTTCAGGCTCAACGTTGACTGGAAAAACTGCTTATGAATAAAAAATTCAGGCTTTCAACTCTGATACTCACAACCTTTGTTTCCAGTGAAAATGTGGAGGCTAAAGTAAATACTCACAATGATCTTCATAAAAAAACAGAAGTTTCACAATACCTATGAATAGCTGCTGACAAAACTGCACAGCCAACTGAAATTCCTGTGATGTCTTTCTCGATTTTGATAATATAAACAATTGTCACCCAGTTAGGTGAATCGGTGAGTGCGACTGAGGTGAAGGTGTTTGTTCTTAGAAAATGTGAGTAAATGACATAACTAGGTCATAAACTACTGTAAGATGATGGTCACATAAAATATTGAACCATTCCAAATATAAACTGGCTTTATAATATGTATATATATATATATTGCCTAATTTACATGAAACTTATACAACCCTTATACAATAAGGGAATGACCTTATCCTGGCTCCATTCATGTAGGATAAACATGGATTGTTTCTTCTTTAGAAAACTTTGGAGTCATTAGATCCATATGATTCACTGGAAGAAAAACAACCTAAAGAGAAATAGCAAAGACTTTGCTAAAAAAAAAAAAAAAAAAAAAGAAAATTAAATCTTTGCATGTTAAATAAGGACAGATAGTTTCCTTTAAACTGCAATAAATGCTGAAATGAGTCCCAAATCACAAATTGCAGTTTTTCTGTCTGGGTAAAGTTTAGTCAAAGTCCAAAACTCAGAAGGAGGACTTTGGGGGACAAAATGTAAAAGGAACATTTTATTGTCATTGGACCTAGTGAGAACAGGAGTCCTGAAGATCGTGTTTCTTAAGATTGTAAGTAAGAGGCTTTTTCAACAATCTCTTGCCAGTCAGATTTGAAAACAACTTTGTATATTTTTTCCTGCCTTTTTAAGTCCATAGTCATACTTTGTTCACGTTGTGAATGAATAAACCAACCCCCAAACAAAGGTTACCCTCTGCTCTTAAATCCTTCTGGTCCCTTGACATTTCTGACTGATGGAAATTGGATGTAGAGGCAAGGCAAGTTACTCTGGCTAAATGCTTCTGAATAGGATGATGGTCTGCTCCTACATAAATCCTGTGTGCTGTCAGATCCCTGGAGCATTCTTTGTTCTGGCCTTGGAGAGATTTCTTGTCAGCCCACCAGACAGTAAGAAGAAAATTGCAGTTGATTCTGTCAGAACATCACTTTAAATGAACAAAGTTATGATTCTCCCTACATGTACATTCAAACTTCCTTTTCAGAGCTCCCCCCAGTTCTAGCTCAGTTAGAACAGGCTCCAGAACAAAGAGAAGTCACCTTTTAATTATCCAAATGTTCTTTTCAGAGAACAGCTATCGATGTAATTTCCTTGAATGACATGCAACTTTTCTCTGCAGAGTACTGCAAACAGCGAGAACGTAGGACAGATGGGTAAGAGGAAAAGGTGATAAAAGGAATAGAAATATTGTGCAATAACTCTTCTAAATCTTTCCTTCCTGATGTACTGTGTTGTAATCATACACAACTCATGCCACTTAACACTTGAAACTGCAAGCAGTAGAGATTAAACAATAAGCAGTTATTGAGGAAGTGAAGAGTGGGGTGATAAAGCTTGCTGATGGGACTGTTATTCAGGGTAGTAGAAATGACAGCCAACATGGATAGAGTGTTGTAGAAGGACCCTATGGTACTGAATGATTAGACAATAAAATGGCACATGGATTCAATATAGTTAATGTAAAGCAATGCGCACAGGAAAAAAATTCTAACTTCACCTATAAAATTATGAGCTCTGAGCTGATGAAGAATTTAGGAATGAAATTGTGGCGTTAAAACAAACAGTTCTGTGAAAACATCAGCTCAGTGTTCATTAGTAGTCAAGAAACAAATCAAGTGTTAAGAAATACTAGGAAAAAGATAGAAAACAAAACAGAAAATACTATACTACTGTATAAATTCATTATCTGTCTTCATCTTGAATAATATGGGCAATCCCATCTCTCCCATTTAAGTTTTAATGAAGTATCCAGTCCAAATAACTCTCTGGACCAGAATAAACCCACCTGAGATGGACAATGACAAATGTGTGTAAAATCATGAGAGGCATAGAGAAGGTGAGCATGGATCTCTTGCAGCACAAGCACTAGGAGACCAGCTATGCCTACAAGCTAGTAGTTGAAAAGTTCAACATAAAAGAGGAGAAGGTCCCGATGGCATGTAAGCAAGCTGTGGAATTTCTTGCCACAGGATATTTCAGATGCTAAAAGTTTATGGAGTTCAAAAAGCAACTACAAAAATATATAGTGTGAGGACTAATAAGTTCAAAGACATCATCCTTAGCTAAGGAAGGTGTGTGTTGCAAATCACTGGATTGTATTTTGGGCAAGTGTCACTTTGTGCTTGCCTTGTTGTTACACTGCTAGAGAAAAGATGCTGAGATAGACGGACCAGCAGTCTGGTCCAGCACAGGTGTTTTTATGTTCTGTTATGACTAATGAGGGTTTACCAAAGAGGAAAGGGTGAAACCGCAACTCTACTGAAACAAAAAATCTCCACTGTCTTCAGCAGGAGTGTGAAACAAACGTCATTCAAAGGCTCTTTTTCCTAAAAGACCTCATTCAAAGATATATACATATTTGCAACTGAAGTGTACACACGGTGGTAAATACAGATTTACATATAGATTTCAACTCTCCCAAGGAGAGCTGAATTGATTCATCACATTATAGAGATGGAGGGGAAGTGTGCAAAGTCTGACACAGAGGTATTTTGATTCAGTGGCTTAAACTCAGGACTGCAACTTAAAACAACTTTATTTCTATTTTTGGTGGAGCCAGGACCATGGTGTGAGACATGGTCAAGTCAGGTCGTTTGAAATGCTTGCTATTGAAGCTGGGATATTGATTTGATTTGTCTGAGTGTCGTGGTTTAACCCCAGCCAGCAACTAAGCACCACACAGCAGCTCGCTCACTCCCCCCCGGTGGGAGGGGGGAGAGAATCGGAAGAGTAAAAGTGAGAAAACTCGTGGGTTGAGATAAAGACAGTTTAATGGGTAAAGCAAAAGCCGCGCGCACAAGCAAAGCAAAGCAAGGAATTCATTCACTGCCTCCCATCGGCAGGCAGGTGTTCAGCCATCCTCAGGAAAGCAGGGCTCCATCACGCGTAACGGTTACTTGGGAAGACAAATGCCATCACGCCCAATGCCCCTCCTTCCTTCTTCTTCCCCCAGCTTATATACTGAGCATAATGTCACATGGTATGGAATAGCCCTTTGGCCTGTCTGGGTCTGCTGTCCTAGCTATGCTTCCTCCCAGCTTCTTATGCACCTGGCAGAGCACAAGAAGCTGAAAAGTCCTTGACTAGTGTAAACTCTGCTCAGCAAGAACCAAAACATCAGTGCGTTATCAACATTATTCTCATCCTAAATCCAAAACACAGCGCTCTACCAGCTACTAAGAAGAAAACTAACTCTATCCCAACTGAAACCAGGACACTGAGAAGAAAGGCATTTGTGGGGGTATGTATCTGTAACTACAGTTTCTCTCTTCTGTTTTGCCCAATAAGATGCTCTCTGCATTATTTCTTGATGTTAATTTACTGCACCTCAGTGAATCTAAGATATGACTTTTTTCCTGACATTTTAGCAAGTAAAATGTGATTCTAAGAACTCTGAGAAAAATCATGACCTAACCTTTCCCAGCATAATGATAATAATGATACCATTTGCAGGGAAAATTGCTTTAAATTGGTTAGAAAACACTTACGTTAAAAGACACCTTACCAATGTGAGGGAAGAAAACTCAAAGTACATTTTCATAGTTAATTTTGGTTATATAGGCTAATGAATGTTTTCCGTATGGCAGCCAAGATTGCCATGTGGCTGCAATTGCTGCTGGGAGCAAATGCTGCTTGTTTTTCCTTTTCAGTTTGTTCTTGGATTCTGTGCCTGGCTTTATATGGATCCTGCGCATGGCATCAACAAATTCAAAAATGGCTTGTCTGATGCCTAAGAAATAGAGCTCCTAATATGGTGCCATGTGTCTGGCCTATTCAGAAGGTGGATTTGCATTTGCTTCACAGATTTTTGCATGCCATTTTCTGTGTTTGAGCAGAGAGTTAGAGAACAACATCCCCATAATCCATCTCAACAGATACTGGGTTCTGAATAACAAAGACTTGGGGTGAGATTAAAACCTGGTAGTAACCAGAGTACCCAGCCCTGCCTCAAGCTTGTTGCTGTGCAGAAGTTAAGCTTGGAGCAGCCTAAGAGGTGCACGAATCTACCATGACTGTACCAGCATCTGTGCCAAAACCTCTGCTTTCAGCGCTAAAGGGGTGACTCTCCCTACTCGTAAACTTTTAGGCATGAGATTTATACTTTGCTTCATTCCTTGTAGATGCTTGTTCACAGTCCAAAGTCCTTCCAAAACCTTGAGTTTTGCTTAGAATAAGGTTGTCAGAGAAATAACTGCTCAACTCTTTTCCCTTGCCTTCTTCTTGGAGCCTGCAGGAACACTTCAGTCATGTTTTCATGACTTTTCTCTGTAATTGCCAGTGATAATAACTTTTTTTTTTTTTTAAGAAAAAAGGAATCTGGTCTTTATAATCAACTGACAGCAGGAGCTGGAGTTTCTGAAAAAGCAACAGAGACAGTGAGATTCATGATAAAAATCTGCCTCAGGAGAGCTGCTTTCATCTTTTACTCACTCCATCTTTTTCCTTGCTTACAGGTTGCAGCAGTGGAGCCCTGAATAAGCCTCAAATAATATAAAAAAAAAAAAAAAGACTTTGAATCTGACCTATCGTCACTGCAAATAATACTATTGGGGTGGCAGCAGTTTGTCTATTCTTGCTGCAGAGCTTTCAGATTTGAGCTGTCCTGCAATAGAATCTACACATGGCGTGAAGCAGACTTTGGTCTGAAACTATAGGGGTTGTAATTAAACTTAATTGAAACCACGTCTGTGAGACAGAGGGACAAATGTCTTTAGGAGCATCACCACAGCTGCATCTCTTCTGAGTAAAGACAGCACCAGTGAGGGGAAAATAAAACCCAATACCAGATACTATGGGTAAGCTAATGCTGTGTAATGCCCTAGATTGTACTGCAGGAGGAATTTATGGTAGAACTATAAAGCTATTGGGTTTTTTGTAAGTATAAAAAGCTCTAAGGATGAATAGTAGTTTTAAATATACGTATTTCCTTGCTGTCGGTTCTTTACAGGTTATTTCACTATATTTTTATTGCTTATGTCTAGCCACAGGGAGAAGCTGATTAAGTGGTCTAATTTTTCCTTATCTCTTATTTTCACTGCTTGACCTTCCTGTTTGAGTGTATTGGGTATTTCCAACTGCGTTTCTATTATGAAATCCAGATTGTCTTCTGGAAGTACGTTGTTTTTGATGAACTACAAGAGAAACACAGGTGGGTTTCTGATAGCAACATGCCTGAGTTCCTGCCAGCTCATTTTATGGGCTGCTAGGGGTTTCAAAGCAACCCTATTATGCAGAATCTGCCATTTTGAGAAGCTCTGTCACGCCAGCGCCCTGGGGCTAGATTTCCTGCGAGTCTGCAGACTCCCTGCCATACATGCACGAACCACAGGAGCCTTGGATCAGTTTTGCAGGTGGTATCTGAAGTCTTTAGGCTCATATTCCTTTTCAGCTGAGATTCTTCAGTCTGCAGTGGCTCCTAACATGGAGCAGGGATCCCAGGAGCCCCAGGAGCACCACCTCCTCATCAATAGTGCTCTCCCATGCTAGACTGATGGTCAACAACCAAGCTCAGAGCCATTGTGTTGCCCATTGGACCTTTTGATATGGTTGCAGCCAGAGGGAAAAGATGAAACTGGGAGTAACAGGGAGGTTCTAGCACACTGTGCAGAATTCTTGTGATGACCTGGGGAAAGGCAAATCATACTGCTTTGGTCTCCTGCCTCTGCAGCAAGGAACCTGAAAGCTTTGAGGATTTCAGCTCTGTTATTCAGCTCCCGGCTCTGCAACACTGTGTCTGGCAGCCTCAGAGGTCCTTCTCCAAGCTGGCGATCTCACGGCTTCAGACCCATTGCTGTGGGAAAGCAGGGAGCAATTTTCCAAACTCAGCTGTAAATGCCAGCACTTCTAACTTCCTGCAGTCAAAGGAGCCATGCCAGGTATTTCACAGCTTGTGCTTCTTCCAAATGGTGTTGTGGGTGTCTCAGATGGTACTGGGCACATATGGTTGTGCTGCAGAATTTCACCCCAATTTTTCACAACAACATATTTTGATTCTTTCAAGCAGAATCTTACTACAATTCATTTTCAAGTGAAATTTCTACTTTCTACTTACCATTTCATTCTGAAGTGAAAGGCCATTTTTCTCAGAATTTCAGAAATCTCTGTAAAATGGAAATGCTTCCTTTAAACTAGGTCAGCATTGGCTTTTGAACAGAAGGAACCTGGAACCCTTCTGACTCCTTCAAACCTCTGCTGATAGAGTGTCCTTCTTGGCTTCTCCCACAGCGTCCCTCAGAATACTGATGCTCACATACACTGTCTCATACTCAGTTAATCTAGTTCCTTGTCTAAGACACTTCACAAATTATTGTAATATTGCCATTTTGATTCAGAAATATTATATCTCATTATGTTAACCCTACAGCATTGGTTTCATTGATGAGATCAGCTTCTATCTGATCCACTTGAATTCTTTTCCCTCAAATGCCATCCCAGGCTATCCCTTTGGGATGAAAACTCTCGCCAGTCCAGTCTTCTCTTAGTTGTCCCCTCACCAATCACTTCCATCCTGTTGTTTCTCAGTCCTATTTTTTATCAACTTTTCTTGTAATTATCCTATAATATACATTTATAAAATACACATAAAGTCTTCACTTGTGTAAATACTTGGTTTATTTAAATGCAGGTCATTACTACTGCTTTTTCCTTCTTCCTATTTGTTTATGTCATACTTGTGTTGCTTCCCGGAGTAATTAGACTCCAAGTTTTTCAGGACAGGGAACATGTTTTCTGGGTGCCAATATTGACCAAGACCAGGAGGCACTGCTGTAACATAAATAAATAATAACATCTCTCAAAATCTTTTCATCACCTTAATGGCTATGTGTTCTCTGTGCATTTTTGTGATTGCAGTAAGTAGCTGTAGAAAGCATTGTGATAATGTCAATAGAAGCATGGTATGGTAATGTAAAATTAATGAGCTAGATGGTAATCTTTTTAGGTAAATCGTGTTCTATAATACAGCACACTCTCTCAATTAGTCTGTTCTCAGGAGCCAAGGAATCAGTGTATTGTGTGAAGTGCACAGTAAAATTGACTGCGTTACTCAGGAAGATCAGTGTAGTTGATGATAGTCAAAAGTGCAATAACCTCATATGGAATGTAATCTTATAGTGAAGAGATGCAATTCATGGTACTTTCATGTTTATGTTTTTAATGTCCCACAGATATTTGTTAGTAAAGGGAAGGAGACTTCAGTGACTTTTGTTATGAAAACCAAAACAAGGAAGCTGGGCTGATGTCTTCCGAAAGCCTGCGCTCTACCAAAGCACTGATCAAGTCATTAATGAAAGGTGTGACTACCAGAGGGTGTGAAGATCTGTTTCATACTCTCCATGGCAATTACCTTTCAAATCACTAAGGTTAAGATTCAGACTTTCTTATGTAGTGCAACTGATATCTGAATCACTCCATAATAAACACTATGAAGGATGATATCAAGTAGAAAAGTGATGTGATGTGCAGTCATGGCAACTGACCTCCCACTAGGCTCTTATCAGCGCAAAAGGGCTGGAGAGAAAGGTTCCTTGGTGGAGGGAAACCTGGGGGTTGTGCAACACTGACAAGGAGTAAAATGATGCGGTTTTATCTGATACTTGCTGACCACCAAGTAGAGTTTCTTTCAGTTTTACCTGTGTTGTCATTTTTGCTTGTGTATGGTATGCTCTGAACAACATGGCCACACACACGTACCATCAACACAGAGGAGCTACAAGCTGATGTATAAAACTCACTGCAGTAGTGGTGATACAAAGAATATATTTGATTCCTATAGTTCACTCAGAGAAACCTCCTGTTTCTTTAATGAGCTCCATGAGAATTTGATTAAAGATTGTTGGATTGGGTTCGTTATTTCTGATGAAAGGATAGGGAAGAAATTCATTAACAGAACAATTTCTGGAGGCTAGGACTTAAATTTGGTTTATATCATGAGTGAGATTCATTTAGTCTCAAACAAGGACTAGTACAAAAATTTTTCAATTTTCAGAAAATTTTGACCAGGTGTTGATTTCCTGAAGATTTCAACTTAAAATAATAACTCCAGTTTGTAAAGAAGGTGGATTGCCTTTTGTTTTATTTTATAAAACAACTTTAAATATGTCCTGATTCGTTTGAATGCTTAAGAAAAGACACCCTAGGTTACAGAAATGAGAGACTGATGTTGACTGTAAGGGAAGATGAAGCTTATCTTCTATTTTAAACCACTGCATGCTAAGATCTCACTCTAACTCTCACAGAAACATGATCTCCACAAGGTCAAAATGTAGTAAAGATAAGGGCTGGCGACCGGAAGATCACGCGCTGTACGGAAAGAGTTAAGGGTTGACCCTCCCTTGTCTCCGCCCCTTATAACATGACACGCCTACTGCTGAGAGTATAAAGGTAAACTACTGCGCAATAAACACTGAAGCTGAACACCCACACTGTGTGTGCTGACTGTTCCTTCCCCAGCCCGGGTTGGCTGGAGATCCGCCGGTATAACCTTGATATGTAACGAACGCTACATCAAAATAGCAATCATGGTAGAACAACGTTAAAGACATATCAACTCATATTTTTCATTCCATGTCCCCAAACCGTTAAAAGAAAAAATACATGCTCCATTTGAAAATTGCCACAGAGGACAAAATAATGTTTTATGTTTTCCCTCATGTTCTTTTACAAGTTTTTTGTTCTGTTTTCTCTTGCATCAGATGATTAACTCAAAACCTTGTGCTTCTACACTGATGAAATACAATTTACTGCAGAGACATTACTTGGAGAATATCCAGTATTGGCCATTCAGGAGTGTGCTTTCATTAATTTCAAATAGCAGGCATCCCTTTACATCATAAGCAATTGTAGTCTACAGTGTTAATGGTGTCTACATTAATAAAGTTCACTTTATGAAAAAGCTACTGGACTGTGATTTATTTTATTTATTAACAGTTTTATGGAGTCTATTTTCATTCAGGTCTTCAGCAGTGGATAAACAAAGGAGCTATTGATTATGTACAGAAAAGTTTCTGACAGCTTCAATTAGAAAAATCTTCCTTTGTTCAAATGGCAAATCATACTGCTGGAAAATGTCCTACTTCTTTGGGTTTTGTCTGAAAGTTAATTTATCAGTTGGCATACCACTGGGTCCAAACCTGTTTTTACTGAAGTAAGTGGGAATTTTGCCATTGGCTTCGACAGGAGCAGGTGCACGCCCCTAATGAGGTGTGTAATGGAAATGGTGTACACACAAAAAACCTGGACACAGTCAGCATGAGAAACACCGGAGAAGAAGAAGGATTTCTCAGAATCCCAGAGCGTGTGAACAATGTGTTGTGGTGACATTTAAGCATTGACAAGAAAAGTTAAGAGATCAAGTGGAAGAAAAGAACTAGACAAGAAGATATTGTCACACTGGAACAATTCACCTCGTGCTTGGAAAAGTATATAAAAACCTTGAATAGGGAGGGAAAGGGCATCATGATAAATGAGAGCACCTAAGCCACATTAGATCAGCTGATAACAGAGTCATCTTTGCCAAAATCCCTGAAGACCTTGAAGCACTGATGAGAGAATTAATCATGAAGAGTACAGCTTGAGCAATTAGGATAGGAAGAGCTGAGTTGTCCCCAGTGAAACCTGACCCCCAGCCTTCACCCTGTATTGAAATCAAGTATGACCCAAACCTTTGCTGAAGTATGAAAAAAGGCAAAGGAAGTTTTTTTCACCTCATTATTTCTCATTTCATTCACTGTATCCAAGATAGTGTACTGTGAATAATCTCAGACTGGTATCAACTAAAATAGCACCAGAACAGCAAGACACTGACTTTATCAGCCAGTATCGCATCCACAGTAATTAGCTTTGCTTCTCAGCCATGAGGAAGGGCATGTTAATGAGGCTGAGTGCAGTGTTGTGCTAATCCTGTGGAACTGATTCTGTGAACCAAGCGAGGCACCTGCTCTTTGCTGGTCTGCTCCACAGAGAAGTGTCAGATCCTGAGGTGTTAACTGGGGTGTCTCCAGCAAGGCGAGGTCTAGCGCACAGTGAGGGTGGTGCATGCATATCCTGGGCAACACATGTGCCAGGATGCTGCAGGAGAGGTTGTGCTTGAAGGAGCTCCATGGTATCTCATGCTCAGGAGGAGGAGGGACAAAGTAGGAAGAAGAAAACTACATGCACCTTCATGCTGTGATCTTACTGCTAACTATGCGTTTCAGCCTTGGGTGAGATACCTTATGCAGAAGACAGGGGAAAAGAGGTATGGTGGGTTTTCCACTGTTTCTCCTGTTGATCAGCACAAAATTTATTTCCCAGTTGTGATGAAAGGACCAGGCTTGTTTGGCCAGAAGGTGCTAATGACTCATGTGATGAGTGCAAGGACTACTCACATCCTGAGTCCCTGGCTGTCCGAGGCAAGAGTGGGTGTTTGCACTGCCAGAGCCAGGCTGTGCCTTGTGTGGAAAAAATGGAGGCGTTCTGTGGTCTGGGCTTGGAAGGATTTTTTTGTACATTTGATGGTGATTTGTTTTGGTTTGGTTTGGTTTGGTTTGATTTGTTTTTTTTTTTCCCCAAACGTGGCTCCGAGTCTGGAAGGAATCCTAGAGGGGCATCTTTGTTGGACAAAACTACTGTTTTCCTGTCCACTTTGAGTATTTTATCTTGGCCACAAACTGAAGCACACATAATGAAGAAAGAAACATCACTCATTATTTGTCTTCTTGATGGGCAGAGTTGCATGGGTGAAGGCAGATGTGGATCTCTTGGGAAGTTGCAGCTATCGTGGCAGGAAATTTTTCCAGTCAGATATTCGAATGAGATCTGGGAGATGAATGTAATTTGTCTCTAGTTTTATTTTTAGTGATTTCACTTTTCTGGCCTAAGTATTTCATTCCCTTTTATTGTCAAGATTTATTACCAGCACTGTTGTGAAGTGCAGCCAGTTCCAGTCCTCCAACTCCTTCTTCCTAAACTTAATTTTTGTCAATGGAATAGTTTCCTGTAAAACATCTAATTGTTGGTTTATTGGCAGATTACGTCCAAGAGCTTTTTTAAAACTGACTAAGGCCAACACTAATTAAGTGGCTGGTGCCAAGTCCCTTAGTTGCTGATGGAATAAATGAGAATTTCAGTTGTTTCAGAGCTGACTGCATTTTTGGACAGTAAAAACTTAAGAACATTAAGTTCCTAGTTCCTAGCTCCTAGCTACAGTATTGGTATTTGTGTTTCTATAGCTCCATCCTTTGACATCTTTAATACAATTATTGACACAACTTTCTTGTTGGGTAGGAAATGCTGTTATCACTATTTTTCAAGTGGGAAACGACAGCCCCAAGAAACTATAGCTAAATTTATATTAGAAAGTGCATCACATGCAGGAGAAGATGCAACCTTCCCTAGAGGGGACAGTAGGTTATACAGGAGGGCTTTTCACGATGAACATTTTATTGGGTCTGCCAAGAGATAGGCTAGACTGAAAAAAAGGAAAGTCCATGCTGTATTTTTGCATCTACACCAGGAGATTTTGTTCATAATAAATCCTTGGAGGAAATCATACTTCTAATTCTCTAGCCAAAATGGCTTGCCCAGGCCATGGTATCTGGGATGGAGAATGAGGCAGATCTGATGTGAGAATCCCTGAAGGTGAGCCCTTTCCCCCGTAGCCCTACTGAACTAGGACTTCCCATGTTGCAGGCAAAAACATCTGTAAAAACAATCACTACGAGCATTTTTCTTGAAAGCAGTGACTTTTACCAAGTAATATTTGGCTCCAAAATACTGACAGGAACATTTTTGTCTTCCTCTTCACAAAGACAGCATTTCCAGGACCCCTGTATTTGGGTTTCTATCAGCTGGCATGTGCTTCTTCTGTACATATTCTTTAAAAGTAGGAAACATGCCACACCGTGATTAAGAGTGGGCTGTGATGAACATCTTAACTCCAGACAAAAATTCACATACCTTAAGCTATACCTTAGGGGGAGGTTCAGCTCCTCACTTATGCCTTAAATTTATTGCTCAAAATTGTATTTAATCTGAACTTTAAATTATTCTCTACTGTAAAGGAAAGGAATTAATACTCAAATAATAGGGGAAAACATACGGGTTTTACTTTAGTTTTACTTTAGTTGAGAGTTATGTCAAAATAGAAATTTTTGTGTGTTATTTTCTTTGGTTATGTACAAAATGTCATATAATTCTTTGATGAAAGCTAATTTTAAGTATTTATTTTCCTTTAGATTTATTCTCCCCCCTCCAAAATACAAACAAAAAGGTTAAGTGAAGTTTGACTTTTGTGTTCCTGTGTTTTCTTTAAAAGTCATGATAGAGCTGCCAGCGTGATGAGTTATTGGTTGTCAATAAAGTAACTATTGATCATAATCTTCCAAAATTCATCCTTCATATGTGTGTAAAAACAGAATATGCTGTGAACTGCAGAACAGAATTAATTGCTCTGTCCCTGAGGGAAGAGCAGATAATTACTAAATAACATTTCTATCAAAGCTGTAGCTAAGTCCTGAGTGTTACATGAGGCAAATTCCATACTCCTACAAAATGAATAAACTTGTCAGTAGTTTCACACAAATTAAACCTTGTAACATTTCAGTAAAAATCCTATTAGGAATGTCCTCATTTTTATAATTAATTTGAATTTCTTTAAGGGCAAAGGAAAAATAGGTGTTCGAAAGAGTAAGCATATATTCAGAAACCTTGTGCTCTCCTGTGGATATTTTTAACAGATTGGTATTATGTTGGTAAATTTTAAGGATTCTTTTATCACTTGTTGATCAATACAGTTTTAAAGACTTGCTTATTGCTGAGGTCTGTACTAGAATGATTGAAATATACATTTTGGAATGCAGTATTGTAGTGAAAGGATAATTCATGCTTTGCACTAATTCCCTCCTATCTATTGACATAAATTAGAGCTTTGAGAAAAGGAGATGCTTGAAGCTCTCATTATTTTATGTACCAGCCTACGCTCCAAGAACAAGGGAGATTTTGCTGGACATATGAATTATTTTCGTGAAACTTATGCTACCCTCCAGAATTCAGTGGAGATGACTTCTGCCAGTGAACAAATACTGCACTGGGAGTCATTTGTGCAAAGCCAATTCTCTGTTTTAGAAAGCAGGACTTTCTATTGGAAGAGGTTGAATTATTTATTGGAAATAAACTACCCAGCAAATGTAGCTTTTTTGCCTTGTTTGCAAGTTAAGATCTGATTCTGGATTCCATGAATGTATTTGTTATTCAGAAGTCTTTTCCAATAAAATGAAATATTCTGCTGTGCAAACTGTCTACTGGCTGTTTGTGGTACAGGACCAGTCAACTCCATAGTGCATAGCGTAATTACTGTCTAACTATATACTCACTGAACAGGGGTATAAATGCACTTCCCAATCCACCTACCTCAGTGTGTCTAAATGATGGGAAGTGTAGACCCCTTGTCAAGAAAAGGCAACTTCACTCACAACTTCACAATATGACCTTTCCTTTAAGTGCTTTAATGAACTGCGAAATCACCAACAATGCAAACATCTGAAATGGTATTTGCTTGGCATTTGAATGACCACCTCAGGGCTAGGTTATAAGGACTCTTCTTTTGTCTTGACTAGTGCAGATTTCCTCAGCTACACCTTCCCACTGCCTCAGCTGGTGAGGCTTTGTGGTGGAGGGGCTGAAAATGCATCTAGAGGGAAAAGATAAGAGGACAACTGAGCTGGCCTATTTGCTTCCTGCTGCTGCAAGGGGGAGATGTTATTTCCCTGCCCTCTCCCCTGTTCTCCCTGCTTCTGGCTCCTGAGCCTCACCTGTGCCCTCTGCACCTTTCTGTATCTCCTCCCCAGCTTGCACTAACTCTGGCACCCAATGGGCTCTTCACTGAGAAGATTTAACTCACAAAGCCCCCACAAAACTATTGGTTTTCCTTTGGCCAACCTAATTTTCTGCTTCCTTACTGAGTTGCATCAGTGCTTACAAGAGTCTGTTGAGTGCCAGTGCTGGTGCGAGAGAAGGGTATGACCTTCCCTTTTAGGCAGTAGTAAGCTCCTTCATATGAAAGTTCACTTAACATGCTGGTCTGAATAGTAACTTAAATGTGTATGCAATGACTAGAGAGACTCTTCTATCACACAACTAACAAGGAAGATCACTAAATAAATGATTGCCCATGTAAGTGGTACCTTCTGAGAAGGAGACTATATTAGAAATAATATTCATAGGGAAAAGTGGCTGTACTCATAAGCAGACTACAAGGAGGAAAAGCTTCATTCCCAGTTTTCAGAGCCTTCCTCCTTCCTGAACCAGAGGACTTTAAGCACCCTGAAAGGGCTTTTCAATATCTGGGCCATGGAAATGGTGTCCTTTACAGGTCCAGAAAGTGGCCTGGCGGAGTTAAGATGTGAGGGGACCAAGGACACCAGGAGTGTGATGCTACTGGATTAACAGCTAAAGGAAACAGATCTGAAAAGGAGAGGAACATCCATAGGTACAATTAAAGGTGTAGAAATCTCAGACTCCTGGGATGGATAGACATTATGGACGTGGCAGACTTCTAATAGGGACTACAGTTTCTTAAGGTCAATTGCCTGCTTTCCTTTAAAAGGAAAGAAGAAAGTGCAAGAACACCAAGGCTCTGGTCACTGAAATGCTCTGAAACATTAAACACTGGTGTAGTTCCAGGGAGAAGTGGATTTTGTTTGTTATATATTGCCTAGAGCAAGGAAGTGCAGAAAAGTCTTCGGACTTTCACAAACCCATTTACTGTGGCATTGGTTTGTACAATATCTGGGAAAAATACTGGAGCTGGAATCAGGGTCTCAGGACTTGGGAGGTTTCCCGCTCGAGAGTTATGAAACTGTCAGGAGAAAAACACAGACTGAGGAAAACAGAGCATGGGAGAATGAGCAGATCAGAAAGATATTTCCAGAATATCTTTTGCAGGTCTGTGGGAACAAGCTCTGCTTTTGCTCCAACAGGATTGTAAGCTTTGAGGATGTGGCTAGTCCAGTGCCAAAGCCAAGAAAATACATTCTGCTACAAAAAAAGACAGTAGCAGCAGCAGCTGTCTTGGAGTCCAGACAGTGTGAGCTCATATCTGTTCTGAAAAGACTGCAGAACAGGACCCTGGGAGCAGTAACAGTGTCTCTATGGTATAAGCAGAGACTTAGACCTGAATGTGCTTTCCTGTATGTGTACTGGAAAGATGAATTCTCATGCTAGAAGGAGAAAGAGGATCTAGGAAATGAAGGTTGGCCCATTGTTTTGAGAGCTTAGAGAAGATGGAGGAAGAGAACATCTTTTTGGTCCTCTGGACTTGACTCCTATCCTAGAGTAGAATTGTTTTTCTGTACATACAGCCTTGGTGTAGAGGGCTCCAGAGGAATGAGAAAGGTCTAGCAGCTATTTCATAGCCTGGATCAGAAGCAGGGATGTGCTGTTAAAATAAGAATGGTGGATTCTGGGATGGGTTAGGGGAAGGAAGGGAGCCAACAAAGGTTGCTTTCTCCCTTTCATTCTTGTCTTCTGGGTGCAAGCCTGAGCAAACAAGAAAAACCACTGCCTGCCCAACTGAACATGGGTGGTTCTTGGGAGAAAAAAGGGCAGAGGCTGCAGGAGTTTGCTGGAGGCAATTTTCACAGTCTGTTCAGGAACCAAACTGCCTTCAGAACAGCTCTGCAGTGAGGTTGTGTTGTGCAGCCACTCTAATGTGACAGAATATGAGAAAAAGGCTGTTTATAGAAAAGTATTCTTTTCCTATGGACAGCTTAGCAGGTATTCTGGGGGTTAGTAATTGTTTAGCCATAATACATGGTACAGTAACATAACCTAACCTAAGGGTATTGAGTTTTGTAACAACAGATATGTTTTAGACACCCACTTCTTACAGGGATTTGAGAAGGGAAACATGTAATCAAACAGCCATAGCCTCTAAAAGCTGCAGCAATGGTCAGATGTTGTAGAGAGCAGTGTTAGAGTTCTCAGGCCACTGTTTGGTCCAAGCTCAACTGAGAGTATACGGGACAGTTACTTTTGGCTCGGATTTTTGGCAGTGAAGTACTTGTTTACTCAGTAGTGCAGCTACAGCTAGGAAGATTGAAAGCATCTTTAGGCAACAAAACATACTGTTTAGGAATTTTATGCATCCCAGATGGAATGGTGGATATTGAGCAAGCAGATCCTGGTGGCCTCCCTCTGTTCTCTCTCAGGATATTTGTATACAGCAGATTACAGTCAAATATCATGCGAGTGATCTTTGTAGCCAGAATCTGTAAGCCAGGAATGTGTGGACGTGAGGGTCTTTAAGAGAATAAGGAAGAAAATAATTCCATGTTGAAGGAGAAGACTGGGAATTAGACAAATTTGCAAAAAGCTTGAAGACAAAAACAAGGGCATTCTTCTCTGCTGTATCTGAAGGGTATAATCAAAAGCATTACGGAGAGGACATTGAAGAACACACAATTTTGTGAGACCCACTAGGCCAGAGGGACCAAGCCTCTGAGCTTTAAAAGCAGGGAAGAAGGTGGTGAACCTGGGCTTTAGCTAAATATGAAGCAGATTTCCTTCTTTGTCTTAGAGCCCTGATCAATATTGCTGTTCCACTGACAGGGTCATTGGTCTTGCTGATCCACAAAGACTGTGCTGGTACGCTGAGGACACTTTAGGACTGTTGCAGCAATGTGTTTTAGGGGTAAACCAACTCAATTTTCCGAAACCATTTCTTGCTGTACCACCGGAGTGACAGAGTCCTGCGCATGACTGACAGAGTTTCCTCAGCTCCGTTGTTGGTGAAGGATACAACTTTCCTTGGGGCAAACAGTTGACAGCAGAATTACATTTTCAGGTTTATTGAGCCCTTCTGTATGGTTTTCAATTATGTCTTCGGTAGTGGCATCTTACCTTGAGTTTCTGTTACAATATAATAGCAGTTGATGTGACTTAGAAACATTTCTTGCTTTGCTTATACTCATCGAGATTTTCATAGACTCAAACAGAATGAGACTTTATTTGCAGATTTGACCAGAAAGTATTGTAAAGCTCAGTGAGAATAAACACAATTATTCATACTCTGTTTCAGCTGTAATTTGGAAAATCTCTACCTTATTCTTAACTAATAAACTAATTGAACATTATTATTATTATTATTATTATGCTAATAATAATAATAATTGTTATTATTATTCCCCTCCCCCCCCCCCCCCCCCCAGTTTGCAAATGGGAAATATATTCTGCTATATAAAGTTTTGGACATATAGTGGAGAACACAAACAAATGCCATCAGCCTCACGTTATCATTCCTACTGTATAAATAATATTATGATAAATTCACTGGGTGTGTTATCTCCAATGAATAATTCAGCCAGTTGCAGCTACAATGAAGAATGTAGTGGAAACTCATGTATTGAACATGTATTTTGGGGTGTCTATTACAACACCCTAGGCAAAATTTTACCAATCAGGTTTTATTTCTCCGGGCTTTCTTTCATGTCATGGAATCTTCAGTATTTATTTATATGGAGAAGACGGAAATGGAATTGGTTGATTTTTTTCCCCCCAATGTACATTACTCTGCTTCATTTACTTTGACAGTGCAGCATTGTGAAGAATGATACACTTGAAATATTAAACATTTTGCTAGATGCCTGATCTTGCAGTCCCTCTCTGTGCTGAACTAATTCACTCTGATGTCCATGTGATTTTTGCACACAAAATAATTACATGATCAGGCCCTAAATTTTTAACAATTTGTTATACCAATAACAGAAAAAACACACTGAGATAATTGACCTTGACTTCTCATACATGCACGCCTCTTTATCTTACTGTGTACAACATCCAAGATGGTTAAATCTGTTCCCTTGCAATAGCAACAAGAAGGACTGATACTTGACAGAATGCTGGAAGCAAAGCGATTGCAGCACAAAATGTGAGCTGTGAGT
Source organism: Nipponia nippon (assembly GCF_047370975.1). Lineage (NCBI taxonomy): Eukaryota > Metazoa > Chordata > Aves > Pelecaniformes > Threskiornithidae > Nipponia > Nipponia nippon. Next base: position 151,954,159 of record NW_028262290.1, on the reverse strand, counting down.
CTGTTGATAGCATACAACCTATGATAAGAAAGGCATGCTTGTCTTCTTAATTATTTATATTTGGAATGTGCTTATAATATTCTAGCAGAGGTAAGGTTTATAGGGAGATATAATTGGGAATCAGTTGGGCTAATAAATGACATACCAAAATGAATTTTAATTAGATTAGAAAAACATTCCAGAGAAGTCATTGTATAAGAGAAGAAAATGAATAAACACACACCATGTCAACTGTTCTTTTTCACAATATTAGGTTGATAATGGAGATTAAGTAGCTATTAGTATCTGTGTAATAGGCTGCTTCTTCTGCACAAAGGTAAATCTGACATTCCTCAGGTCTGAGGGTGGCCCTTTGTGACCTCAGCCTTGGTAAATTTTAATACAAATTAGAAACTGGAGTTATGTTGCGAGTGTCCAATTGTTCTGGAAAAAAAGTCCATGCTGAAAAATGAAGGAGAGCGAAAAACTGGAAGTTGATTTTTTTTTCTAGTACCATGGAAGGGTTACAAAGTCCACTCCTGCTCATAATGACATTCCAAAGTGGTGTAGGAAACGTGTGCTGGATTCGGCTGTCAATCACTGTTTAGAAATGTCACCAATAATTTGTACTCTGGAAGTGCTCAATGTGCGGACCTCTGGCTCTAATTGGATCCACTGATTTCAGCTAAATCTTGTCCTGTCAGCAGCTCAGCAGTAGGTAGGATATTGAAGCTCTAATGAATCCAGTAATAACTTTAAATTGCCAACCTGGATTATTTTAAATTTTTTTTGCTGGTGAAAATAGTTTTGCTTTCCTGGGGAAAAAATATCTTGACTTAGTTCTTAAATAACTATGCTAAATTACTGACCAAGCAGGTGGGACATAGGCATTTTATATATGTGTGTGTGTATCTGTACAGTTCCTTCAGTACATAAAAAGAAAATTAGGAGAGAATGATGGCCAGATAAGTTGGATCAGAGAAATATGATTTCATGCTTCAGTCTAGCAAGCATAGAACTAATTATGGAAGTAAATTTTTTTTCTGAGAAACAGGGATGAGGAAGCTGGAAATCTGTACAGCAACCTCCTATATTGTTTCAGTAGCTGCTTTTGTGAGGTAGAGGCAGGTAGAGGCAGTGCTGCTCTTTCAACTCCTGAGTTTCTTACCCTGGTTGTCTAAGGAAATGTACACAACAGTGCTACTCGTCTGTGTCTGTCTGTCTGTCTGTCTGCTCATGTCTTCCCTGGGGAATTTTAGAAGCTGTGATGGAAGTTTAGCAAATTTGACAAAGGATTAAATGTCTCACAGATATCAAGTGCATACAAATTTTATGCTTAGCCATGTATAAAGATCCTATTCAGGAGAGAGAGTTCATTCCCCACTGTCCCGGTCAGCCTGCTCACAGCTATGCCACGACAGCGAGAAAGCCATCCTGCCTGTCTGGGCTCCTGGCCACAGAGGTGGTGACAGTGAATGAGTATGGAGCCCTGCACTATCAATCCCTCCATCCCCTGCCTAGTTGCAAGATCTGGCAAAGGCCCCTAAGTGATAAGAGGAAATATCTCAGGCTGTTGTAGTGGGGGTGACAAAGGCAATCCCCACTTTGTGAGGCAAGGATGGAGAGACACAGCTGCATCATAGGGGGCAGAGAGGATGAGGAAAGCTTCTGAAGGCACTAGGGAGCTTGGTGGGTGTGGGGACAAGGAAGTCAGCTGTAGCTAATGTGGGAACACAGTGTGGAAGTATTGGGAGACGCTACACACTAGTGGTTTGGGCTGGCACATGTCGGGAAGATTTAGGGACGTGCAGGTGGGAGATTAGGAAGAAATGTAGAGTTACTGGTGATGCTGGAGAACACAGGATACAAATCCAAAAGCAACAAACCTTCACTGACTGTGCAACACATGGAACAGTTGGGTTGGGTTTGTTTTTTTTTAGATCTGACTCATTTCTTCCCTGATGTGTCTGTGCTGAAATGACACTGCCTTAATATATAAGATGCAGCATGAATACTTCCAAGAACACCTGAAAGTATGTTCTTGTGAATCTTTCTTTAGGCTAAAGTAAAAGGTGTTTTTCACATATATGATGCATCTTTTTATTATCCAACTATCTAAGTGTATATTGTGTATCATAAAGCTGAACAAGGTTTATACAACCCATAGCTACAATATCATCATAGCTTCCTTGTCCTAGGAGCTGCACATATATATCCAAAAAATATGTGCTTTGTCTGAAGACATAAGTCTCAGCTATTTTTGCCCCAGCTGTTATGCATTCATAATAAAATCAATGAACTAGACCTAAGAACAACTTTTAAGGCATTGACTATGTCCTTTGGTAAATTATGGACCTTATCCTGTATTGCATATAAAGTAGTCATTTGCATGATCATTCTGACCTACAGTATTTTTCCACCCTGCCCTCATTTTTGTGCTGTTTTTAACAATAGTAATAATTGTAAAGTAATAGCAAGCCCTGCCTTGTATTTATAACTCCAGCTTTTCTAGTTTAAAATTTTCCAGTTTAAAATAGTTTCATGACAACCTATAGCTTTGTTTGATGATTGGTTTTCTGATATTCTGATGAGATATTCTTCTCATGGTATTCTCATGAGATATTAGTTTCCTTTAGTCTAGCCCCAGCTATACCTTCATTTACTACTTTCAATATTTGTTCTCCCTTCTGAAAGGTTGCAATATTTAAATGCCAATGCACTTAATTTTCCTATGGTCTCAGATAGTCTGAATTTGGTCACCTCTGGCCACACTGAAGAAGTCCTGTTTGATAGGATTTTAAAAAAGAGATAAGCATGTGTGTCGTAGGCACGGGAGAAGCAGAAGGAAGGTTTTGTATGTGCTTGAGCGACTGAGCTCTCCCAAACTGATTGTTTGAATACATCTGTGATTCAGTTGTACTGCTAATAGCGTGCTAAGACACTGAGAGTCCAGGATAGAATATTTCAATTATTGCTTCATGCCAAATAAATGATATTGGACAGATATTGCATTCCCCTATGTCATAATTTACCCAGATTTTAATGTGACTTCATTCAGACTCTCAATTCCTTCAGCTTGTTTTCTCTCAGTTCCCTTTGATTTGCCCACATCCTCCTCATGCTGAAGTATCCAAAAGAGAGGAGAGGAAAGTGATTGCAGAAGCAAGATAAACTTGGAATGTAGGAAGCTGCGGTTGAATTATTTTATGTGTAAGCTGGGTTGAAAACTGCAAGCACAGTACAGAAAGAATATATTCAGATTTTGGCTTGCAAGAAAAGGAAGAAACTCATATGAAAAATGACCACAAAAGGAAATGGGTAGCTGAAGAACAGGAGGACATAAGCCTGCCACCTGCCTCCTTTGGAACGAAGTAGCTGGTGTATGCATGTTTTGCTTGGATTCATTTCAGTCCAGCTTTCTAAACTTCTGCTTTCCTTAATCTTGGCTCCTTTCATGGTAGGATCTCCCCAAAGATCTGTTATTATTTTGCTTCAGGTAAGTTAGTTACTTTACACTGCTGCATCAGCCAGACCTGCACTCCTGTGAGCAAGTGTTGCATAAATTATGAAGAGGGGAAAGGAGAAGGAGAAAAAAAATCCATTAGCAACACTTAGATTGTAAGTGCCTGATAACTGTTTTAATAACCATACATTTGTCTTAAGGATCAAAGACTCCAAAGGCAAGTATGTGGATTTGCAGCTTGTTTCCATTGCTTTGTATATCTGTAGGTGGAGAAACAAAAATAAACATAGATAACACCAAATGGAATGAGTGACTGGAAAGCTAAACTCCTTAGATCCTTCGAGATGTTTTATCCAGCTAGCAAAGTTTCGCTAGAGATATGCAGTAAATGGTAAAGAAGTGGTATTATTTAATTATCTAATATTTGTAATGTAAATGTGGATACATTAGTTAATGGGCTGAATTCTGTCCCTGCAGAGGGCTGCTGAAAGGGACAGTCTATGGAGGAAAGGAGAGATTGCAGCATAAGGTGCCTGCAGCTTCCCTTGTGCCTTCACTGGAGATACAGAGCACAGCTAACACAACAGCAGCGCTGTCTGCGGGAAGAACAAACAAGGAACAGTCTTATCTGGTGCTGTGCTCTACTGCTGCTTTCAGTCTTCCCATTGACTTACTCTCATTGGAAATTCAAGGAAAACGGGAAGGGAAAGTGGAGAGAAATCTTCCTCAACGTGTGCACAAGATGTATGGATATAGCCTCTTACTGAGGGTGTGTCAGGATTTGGGAAGTGCAAAAAATAGGTCAAGAACGGTATGTTGTGAGTGTACGAGGTTCTTCAAATCAGAGAGGTCTGAACACAAAACGCTCCCCCAGACATGGTCAAGGTCTTGACTGGGAACCTTGCTAGCCAGAGAACTGAGACAGGGAGGTAAGGCTAAAGGGAAGATCCTATTACAGCCGTGGCAGAAAACCAAACCAAAGCAGCAGCTAGAACTATGTGAATGACAACTCCTGTGTCTGTAGTCTGAATGGCTGTGTGTATTTGGGGGTCATAAAAATGTCTGAGTTAATTTCTTCTGCTGTGCTATAGCAAAAGTTCCATTTTAGAGCAAAATATACTTCTGCAGGTGCCTCATCCAAAATGCAACTGTTAAAACAGAAAAGCTAGGCCAGCACTGCAACAGAAGAACGTTTGGGAAATACTAACTGGAACATTCATTACTAATTTTTCTAGGGTCAGATTTTCAGCATTGAGTTCTCTTCTTGCAGATAAAATTTCATGCCTGTAAATAATTACAAACACATTTTCATATAAGCAGTCATGGTGTTTTCATTCAAGTTTTAGAAACTAAATACTAATATGTACAACTGCAAATCAAAGGTCAAAGCTAGAGGTACCTTTACTAGACTTTCAGGTCTACATTGTTTTTGTAAAAAGTCAAACACTAGGACATTTGCTTGTCCCATTTAAGTAGTGACAAAAATTCTCACTATTTTCATGGCAATTATGGCAGAAAAGATCCCATAAATTATTTTCTAAATAAAACTAGCAATTATTTGAATATAAATTTGTCTAAGTTGGACAAAAATTAGAACATTTTCATGAAAAGATATTTTCTCCAAATGCATATTATTTTTGCAAGATTTTTGGCTTGCAAGCCTGCCTCAAAAGATTTGCACTAACTTTACTTCAGTGTTCTTCCTTTCAAGCTTACTCCCAGGGACTCGCCTACTCTTTGACAATGATTAATCTAAGACTTTTCAGTGTCCCTCATGCACAGAGGAACAACTACTGCTCTGTCTGTCCTATATATACATCTTTTTTACTGAGGGATAATTGCCTACCTCTCTTTTACGTATATCCCATGCCACTATGACATCATTTGTACCTGACGGTGAATACACAATCATGGCAGTAACAGTGGTTTTGAATAGCTGATTGCTCAGTAAAGCTTTCTATAACTAGGGACACTGTGATAACTTTTTGCCCTGAGGTCAGAGTCCCCACCAAAGATTGGCACCTTCAGCAAGTGATGTGAATTGGTTCACTATACTGAGCACACAACCGTGTGCCTTTTCTCTCCTCATAACAGTTTTGTAACATGAGCTTCATTTCTCCTACAGCTTATGCCCTAAAGCTGAAGACATAGCTCTTCTCCCCTTCCAACTTGTTACAAAGCCCCAAGGACTTCCCCAGGGCAGCTGGCCGTGGGGACAAGGCTGTGCCGCAGGAAGGGCTGAGCTGCTCTTGCTCTCCCTCCTTGCCCAGCTGCTTTGGCTGGGACTTTTCTCTGCCCTCCTGCCAGACGCTTTTACTAGTGGACAGCAAGCAGTTCTCTGCTTCTGCAGCACTCACCTGCCACTTCAGGAGTTCACAAACAACTACTCAAGCCCTGAAAAAAACCAAAGTGGCTGCTGAGTTTTAATTCAAGTGTTCGCAGGGAGCTGGCAATTAGCAATAACCTGCCTACCCCTGCCTGTACAAAGGCAATGAGAACTAGCACTCCTTCTGCTTGATTATGATTACTAAGAAAGGCTGGCTAAAAGTGTCCGAGCTGTTTGCTCCCTCTCCCTCACCCAGCTGGCTCTATAATCATCGGCCCTTTTCACTCAGCCTTTAAAACAGTAGATAGCAGAAAAGCAGAGTTTGAAAAATGCCAGTCACTTTCATTACCATATGGTAACCACATTCATTGGGTAGCTGTGAAGGAGTGTGATGTTGCCACACATCTGTAATTTTTCTGTTATAATGTGGACAACCCCAGGTACAAATTTAGCTTAAGCCACAAGCAGGTTTGAGCGTTTCCTCTGTCTCAGGTCACACTGTGCAGTAGGAAAATGCAGATGTATTCCTACTTGTAAAACAGTGTTGTGAGTCCCTGCAGAAAGGAGATGGGACTGATCTAAGAAAAGATTCTGATATTCTAGGTGTAGAAAGAGCCATCACAAAAGTTTTTCTTTTTACTGTCTGTTCACTTTTAAGTAATACACAGTATAGTATATACAGTAAGAAAAACAATGCATAAAATGAGGCCTGAAAGGAAAGGTTTTCTCCACCTCACTTCCCCCTGGACATTTACTCCTGCTCCTTGCTGCTGGTTGACACTAGCACCTGTGTGGTGGCAGGGTGAGTTGGGTCAAGTCACTGAGCCAAGAGAAAAATAACCCTGCAAACAAAAGCTGTTTTTTGGGATAGTTACACACTCGTGTGGATGGGCACATGGGATGGGGAAGGAATACCTGGGACAGGGCACAAGCAGTGGAACTGTAGCCTGGACTCTCATGCTGGACATGAGAAGCTGGTGATTAGCCAGGAGAAGCAGGCACTCTGCTGAGACATGGTATTTTTTAGGTCACCTTCTGTATTCAGTGACCTTACAGTCATCAATTAAGTATCACGTAGCTGCCACATTTCAGAAGAGGTGTTTAAATACCCCTATGTGAGCATTCAAAGCTAATGTAATTAATAAACAAAATGTTTACTTGAATAGAAGCAGTAGGCTGAATGTAGCATTGTTTCTTTTTAAAAAAGTATGAATTATCTACTTTGCAGTAGAAAATTATATCGTTGTGGATAAACCATTCACACTACTTGTGACTAGGGAAAGAAAAAAAACTTGCCTATCCCTCAGCCTGGACTAAACACTTGAGGTTTTGGCAAAGTCAGTGGTTAGCTGGAAGCATAGAGATGCATATGCAGAGATTCTCACGCTGATCTGTGCAGCTTACGTGGTTTGAGAGGTTTCAGGGAAAAAAAAGTTTCAAAATTCTTTCTGGTTAAACATGACTAACAATGAGGTAATGGTGGCTCAGAAACATGTTGTAGTTAAGGTTGCACTCTAGAGACTGTGGTTAGCTTCCCAGGCTCTGCAATTGGGCCAAGAAAAGTAATTACAGTGATTAATAATAATGTTTGATTTGCCAGTCACACAGTCCATTCCTCAGCGCTGGTTGGTCTGGGGGAGGGGGAGGTAAATTGTAGGAAGGAAATTAGAGCAACAAAGTACAGTTCTCGCAATGTATAATCCAAACACTGCTGGAGCCAGCTCAGCCTGGCATCAGCTATTTTTATACAGCTGTATACCACGGCTATGGTTTTGTGCTGTACAGCAGGAGTTAATTTATGTATCTGTATATTACTGCTATGGATGTGTGCAGTACAGTATGGGATAATTCACATACTGTACACTACAGCTGTGGTATTGTGCTGTACAGAAGAGGCTGCTTCATGTAACTGAACACCACACAGATGATACTGTGCTTTGTAGACGAACAATTTTGTAGGTCTGGACACTACAGCAAAGATAACATTTTGAATTTCTGAGGACAAACAACAGCTATGAGTACCTCACCTTTCTGATGGGCATTTACTGGGAATGCAGCAGTAGCCAGTGATGTGGAACAGGGCTTGAAAAGGGAGTTTTGTCTCTTGCAATGATCATAAAACCTTAATAACATCCCATCGTGTGCTTCCTGCCCTTGCCTTTGGGTGTGACTGTGGGGAAGGTGGGGCAGGCAGGAGAAAGCAGCGGTGCTGCTGGGGTTTGCCGCCGCAGAGCTGAGGGGAAAAAGGCAAAAACCAATCCCTTGGCAAAGTTGGGCTTCCTGATTACAGGAGTCCTTGGTGGCACCACAATGAAGAGGAGTTGCCATGGAAACCATTGCAAAAGATTAAGTATATCAAGGAAACCTGATTGTGAGAGAATGGGTGGAAATAAGAGAATTAAATTAATGTAGAAACAATGTTTTTGTTTCATTCCACGTCATGGTAGAAACCTTTACATTCACAAACATCCAATTAAGAGAGAAGTTTTAGTGAAATCCACAAGCCCTGTTTCAGAGGAGCATGATTGCTCTATAATTAAAGAAAAATAAATAATGTTTTACTATCCAAAATGAAAATCCAGTGGTGCAGACTCTGTTATTCTTCACTTTCCCACTGTAGAATCTGCTGAGTTTTTTTGACATTTTGAGGCAGACAGGCCACAGTGACCCCCTGGGATGTACTCACAGGTGCAGTGGCTTCCAGCCATGGAGTGGCCAAATGAATTTCAGATATTTGAGAGAGGAAGGGAACACTTAACTCCTCATTCTCTTTTGTCACATGCTGGCCAGGCTCCTGGACCAGCTAAGCTGTGCTCATTTGCAAGTTATGAGAACAGAATGACAAAGGTCAGCAGTTTATTCTGCCTGTGCTGGGCACTGCCTATGCCAGTCCTTGGCATAAAGCAAAGCAGGCTTCAGGCTGGTTTACAGTCATGAGAAACAACTAGCACAGCTGGCTTAGGCAACTGGGAAGAAGGTGGACATGGAGTTTATCACCACTCCTCCCACTCCCGGTAACGCCCCAGGGACAACGAGGGCCTTGGCATCTGGACCCTACAAAGGGGACGAAAGCCAAGTAACCAGTTAAAGCTTTTATACAGTGCCAGAAAAACATAGACTATCATGGATGGACTGGAGAATCCAACCCACTGACTCCTGTCCTTGCAGCAGCACTTTGATGTGCCACCATCAGCAAGGGATTCGCCTCTTAAAGAGAGATTTCTGGCCTAGTATGAAAATAATGACACTGGTTTCACCCTGCTGCTATGGGAATATTTTGGGGAAAAGTGGAGATTATGCTTCATTAGTGCAAGCACTAAACCCTGTGTCAAGAAAGAGCAATGAAGAGTTTTTCAACAACATAAGACACCACAAGAATGACAGAGTAAGTGTGTACAGAGGTTCTTTCTTGGTTTGGAATAGATGTCTTGGACAGGCTGTGTCATTAGGGCTGTCTTGCTCAGCTCAGAGCCTCTGAAATAATGACACTGGAACATCTGAAGAACACAGCTCCTCCATCTCCTCCTTGGACTGAGTTGTATCCATGCATCTGTATAGCTGGCCAAAGCCAGGGAGCTGAGGTTTTGTCCAATAGATCTTCATTTACTTTAAGCACCTGTCCATTGACTAGTCACAATCCAGTCTTATGTAAGTAGAGTTCCAATTGCTCAAACAGTGCTACTTTTAAATGAAGATGCCTAGGGAGATAACAGAACCATTTAGCTGTCCTGCCATCAATCAGGAAATACAGAACTGCACATTTTTTTTTATTGAACCTATGTGATGACCAATGCCTGCCTTTTTAATTTGCTTAAGGCATTGCCTGAGGTGACAGAAACTCACACCAGAGAAGAAAAACACAGTTCTTCCTGATTAATTTTTATTACTGAATGCCAAAACTTTCATCCAGACAGTGTCCTGCACTGCACTAACCCCTGTGTCTTCCTGAAAAAAGGCCACAAAGTGTTTAGGGTTACGATACCATATCAGCAGGTGGTAGGTGATTAAAGTTCATCAGCGTGTCACTGAATGACAGAAGAGTGTTGGTTGTTCCACATCAGGTCCAAAAGGTCTTGTGTTGAAGATGGCTCTGACATTGCAGCTGGCTTCTTTTCATTTACAAATGTCACATAAAAACTGTGACACTGGGCAATATTTGTCTTGATTTTGCAAGATCCCAGACCTGATTACTGCACGGAGCTTTCCCTAAGATACCTATGAGAGCCCTTTGGAAACTTGAGTTGGTGCAGATGATTGTTTTAGGTGCTGTGAGTAGAAATGCCCTCATACCGGTGTGATGAATGCAGAATAAAACCCCAGATAAAGAAAATAACCACACCAGCAGACACAAACAGCTGTACCGGTTTCCTGTTTGCATCTGGCTTCAAGTCAAGCCGCTGAGATAGCTCTCTAAAGTCCTGCAAGGCTGGAGTCCTGCTCTGCTGTGACTGCCTCAGCCTTGTGGTAACAATTTTGCAGTGACATTAAAAGCCAGCTGAGATACCTGTGCTCATATTTTGTTGCTGGGGGCAGCCAGGCAGGGTGGAGCTCTCATGGTGTTTTCTTCTGTGTTCAACAAGAGCAAACAAGATGTTTTCAGCATCTGGCATCCAATTCAGCTTTCCTTTTAGGCTTTGTCAGAAGGGGCTTGGCATTTAGTTTGTTGTGTTGGTGGGTTTATATGCTGGCACTGATCAATAGCATGACATGTAGTGTTTGTCACTACTGCACATGGATTCTGAGTCTTCTACAGATCAGAAAATAAATAAAGTACAATGAAATGAATCCATAAAAGTGTGTTTTCTTTTTCATTCTAGCAGACAAGGGAAATGTATGGAAAAGAAGAGACAACACTTTCAGGTCTTGTAATTATTTAAGGTTGTATCTCGATGTGAATCTCTGCTAAGAATATACAGTATTGTAGTTTTTCTTTCTTCTGCCTTTCCCACACTGTTGTGCTGTACACTTTATTATTGCTGTCACAATCTGCTCTCTGTCCAATATGATTGCTATCCCCAAAGGTTTATTCTACACAGCAAACATCCTGTAATAGCGACCTACTCTAATAACAGGAAATTTATTTTTAAACTGCATAATGCCTGCTCCATATTAATCTGTTTCTTTTCCAAAAAAAAGTTTGACATGAAAATCTACTAATATTGCCCAATGCCTGATTGGTTTCCACAAAACTTCATATCTTCTGAAGTCCACAGTGTTCACTAATTTGAGATGGCAACGACACATTTTTTCTTTCCTCTTCTGGTCAATAAATGCTAAATAATAAATATCAGTCAACAATATCAAATCAGTCAAACATCAAAGGTCAATGCTCATCAGTCACAGTCTTTTTGGAAGCAACATTCTCTTCATTTCAACCAGGAGCTGCAGAAAGAAGTTAACCCTTGATATGCATAGATCATTGTCTAAAATGGCTTGTTACTCTCACCATTCTGGCATTCCAGAATGGGTTAATTTTTTTCTAACTGCATGCCTCTTTCCTCCTTCTTTACCTAGCCTTGCCTTTGCGATATCACTTTGGGGTCAATGACACTGCTATCCAATGGGCGATAAGACATCAGTGTTGATTTTTCTGTCTGTAAGTGATTTTCTTGGGAAGCAAGAAAAGCCATCATGTCAGATGCTTCTTCAAAGGGCCCAGTAAGTTTGCATTCACTACGTCTGCTGGAATATCTAATGAATAGGTATAAGCCTTTTGGGTTTGCTAACACAAAGAACTAATACATCTTAGACCATATTTTAATACCCTTAAGCCTGAAGGGTCACATTATCAAATCTCTGTTCTATCAAAGTATTTTCAATTGTATCTTTTTTTGACTTCCTTTAAACATGATTTCACAGTACTTCTTCCAGATTCATTTTGTATTCTGTATTGCCTGCCTCAAGGATATCGTATGCATCTCTGTCTTAATGAGGTTGAGATCTGTATCTACTACCAGTCCATTTTCTCCCAGATAAATCATCATGTCTCCTTCTGTCAATGCATCTAAAGTAATGCACAGATGAGAACACCATCTGATTTCCACTAGTCTGTCTCTCTTCCCCCTGTATCATGGCACTTTGTACTGCATAACTAGCCCCTAGTGCTTCCCTCATCACCACTCTGACACTGATCACATTTATGCTTCATGGTTTTCCCTTTTAGATCTTTAGTGGGGCCTCATGCACTCAGACTGGTTTGCAGGAAATAAAACTTGCTCTGTGTGTTAGGCCCTCTGAGAATTCAAACAAAAAATAAAACAAAATTTAACAAAACTTCAACATAGTTTTCCTTCCCAGCTTGGCTAAGACCTTCTTCAGATAAAATGCTCGCAAAGCTGTCATTGATTCTGACAGGAAGGATGTGCTTAACGTTTCACATTGGTGCTTTCCCATGTTAGCATTTGACTTGGACAACATTTAATAAAAAGCCTAACTTGTCATGTCTTAATACTAGAACTGAGACAGAGTAGAGTGTAAAGCCATTAATTTTTGTATCTATCTGGTGCCAAAATATCCTGGGAATGAGCACATTGCTACCAGTTATATTTGCTAAAATGTGTATGCTGTCCACTGCCTGATGGGCCACTGTACTCTTTTTAAGGGTTTTGAGTCATTAAAATAGTTACAAGATGTATGGTTGTTTGTGCTTCCAAATCTCTAGATGGATGGTAACTTTATTTGACTTGTGTCTAATTAAACTTCTAGATAGATGACAAATGTCTCTTCCAATTCTTTGGTGTATTTGTTTTTGAAATGCTAGTTGCATTTATGGAATCCCTGTTGGGGAGTGGATATGGCTGAAGCTGCTCTGCCTGTGTAATGATGAGCTGCAGTCTGTCCCTCCATGCTGTCACGGTGACAACTGGAAACCAGTGCACCAAATCCTTCACACTCTCATGGACACAAGTGATATTGCTAGGCAAACCTGTCTTTACATAAGCTTGTGTCACCATTTTTCCCTTTTCCTTCTCTCTGGCTAGGCAGGATTAAAAGTGTGTTAAAAACAAAGGCGGGGGGGGGGGGGGGGAAGGAGCTCAGTCTGTTCCCTGATTGCATGACTGATTTCTTTAGTGTAAAACACCTTCCTTTTTACTTCTGTTTCATGTTTTTATAATTCTACCACATGCAATAAAAATAAAAGATGGAAGCATATCAGAATGCTTTCATTTTTTATCCATGTCAACATATGCACTTGCTCACCCAAAAGGAGAATGTCTGTATACATGAGGACCCTGCAAACATGAAAAAAAGAATAAAATGCAAAATTTCATAGACTTCTGTAAACAGTTGGGAACTGTACAAGTCCTGCCATGTGGACTCCTGTAGCAACATCCTATTCAATTTCCTTAGAATTATTTTCCATATAAGCAAACCCTCTTTGATATTTTGTTTAAAAAAATTACCCCAGTTCAACACACTTTTGCAATAAATAAGCAACTGGCTGACTTTTAGAGAAAGGCCTCTCCTGCTGGAATGACCACAATATTTATGTAGAAGTAAAGATTGCACCTGTTATGATCACTAGTTTACACCCTTTTTAAATAACACAGCAATTTTCCTCTCAGATCTAGTTCCAGCATTCAAAATCCTTACAAAGACAGCTGAATACTGGGGTCAGATGCAGTGGGGTGGAGCTTCCCACTTTCTGGCATAAGAGTGTTTCAGCATTTTTCATAATAAGCAAGCCAAAGCTTGTAAAAAGTAATTTATGAACTTGGATAGAAGTCTGTGCTTGAAGAGAAAACAGTTGATGTGATTATGGACAATAATAAGGAAGGTGGTGGGATGCTCTTGAGTTTCCACTGAAAACATGCAGTGGATGACTAGAAAATGAAACTTGAAAGAGAACTGTCCTTGGCATTTGCATTGTCAAAACTGTTCTGACCTTTAATTGGTACATCCAGCACCTTTGCCTAGGCGTATTTCTGGGGTATATTTTGCTAACAAGGATGACCTAGTATTAAAAGTAACTATGCTCATAACTTTCTCTTGACCACTGTTTGGTCCATGTAAAAAATATCAGGGAAATATATCAGAGAAAGAACTACAGATTCCAAAGAAAAACAATGTATTGTAAGAAGAGCAGCAATAAAGGGGTGGAGGAAATGAAGGCAACAGAACTGAATTAGGATCATAGAAGAATTTGGGTTGGAAGGGAGCTCTGGAGGTCATCTGGCCCACCTTCCCACTCAAAGCAGATAGCAGGGAGCATCCAGCTATAGATTAAGCAGAAGTTCACTTGTAAAGCAAAAAGTTGAAGAGAAAGTATTTTTCTACAGTAAGCTGCTTGCCTTCTTTTTATCTGAGACATAATGAGGTACACAAGGTGCAAATAAACCGCTCTGTGATACCGTTCAATGCCCAGAATATCGCATTAAACAGCCCTCTGTGTCAACTGCTTTTACTTCCAATTACTGCTTCCCAGACCAGCTCCTGCTCCCTGCAAAGACTAACTGACCGACGCTGCTGAAGTCACATAAGTGCTGATAATACCAAGAATTTGGCCTGCACTTTATCAGTGGCCCTCAAATCTCATTACCAGGTGGGTAGACATCATTATCTCTTTATCCCGTTGGGAATAACAGTGTGCAGAGAAGTTCCTTGCTGAAGGTCATACAGCAAGTCACTGGAAGAGTCTGAAAGTGGAATTAAGGTCAGTTGTATCCTCATCATGGACACTCACGTGTTGATAAAGATGCTGGCATTGCACCCATGCAGTTATCAGGACCGTTAACTGAACCTCCTTGTAGTGGGGATGGGAGGGCTAGTGTCTAAGAACTGTCAAATGTACCTGTCTAGAAAGACGTTCTTTGTCCTGAAAGATAAGAACTCAGCTAATGTTTACCTTATGCTTAAAATTCAGGCTTTTCTAGTGTTTCATGTTGCTGTCACATTTTACTTTTTGTTGTGTAGTGGGCCCACGCGAAGTATTTCTTCTCCCTTAGAAAAATCAAAAGAGTACAAGACATCTAAGACTGCAAGTATTGCCAAAGCCAGTACATATAACCTGAACCAAAATGAGCATTTCAGGTGTATCCACTATGGAAGACTCATGAAGATAGTAAGAGGGGCTACTGAGGCTTACCTCTGCTACGATGCTTTGCCAGTGATCTAGCAAAATACGGTATTTTTTTTGCTACTACCTCCATTGATGAGTTTTGTTTCATTTCTTTGTCATCCCTTTGTAGGATCAGGCAGATATTTCTGTTTATCTATGCAATTATTTTATGCATTGACTCTTCTCTTTCTTTCTTTCCCAGGAGACATCTATATTCATTAGATCTCTAAGTCTTTTTTCTTTAAGTTCCCTAGCTATGAAATACAATATATAAACCCTCAATTTATTCTAGTTTAGGAAAAAAATCAACAGAAGAAAGGCTCAGGTATGTCATAAGATTTATTTCCACTTCAGTATTTTAGACAACAGATGATCCATTTACAAAGCAGTGATCTGTGTCCGAGACTGGACTTTCCTGACAAATGGATGTACAAGGCAAAGCTACACATTCTGAGTATGATTTCTGATTAGCTATGACAGGTACCTGAGGGTATCTGTCTCTTCTACAGTTTGAGAATCTTTGCATGGCTCTTTATGTCAAAAATAAAGTCCTGCTGAATTCAACTGAACTGATAAACTTCAGGGATGAAATGAGCTCCTGATTGTTGCTAAGAAAAATGGTATGATGCTTGGTTATGTTATTAATCTTGAGAAAATGCTTTAGGGTAAAGAATTATTGTTTCAAATATATGCGAGCACTTTTGAAAAAAAAGCAGAAGAGCTGAAAGTAGTAGAAAAGAGGTAACTTTAAAAAGAATAGAGGACTTTTTTTTTTTCAATTCAAGCTGCTTAAAATAAATTTAAATGTCTGTTCCTAGTGTAGTGTCTAAGATAAGCTACAGATATTCACTGTTGCCAAGAAGGTGAAGGTGCAGTGAAAACACCACTGGGGGAATTAATTTCAACCTATTATTCTTCAGCATGTATATTGTTCACAGTATAATTCTATTACCAGATACTATACTGAAATGGAGCGGGCAGAGCCAATTGGAGTGTGGGGATCTTGAATAGATGCTCACAATAGCACATTCATTTTCAGCCACTATACAATATGCAAATGTATTCACTGTGATTTGTAATTGACCTTAAAACTTACCATCTACATGCCACAATTCCCATATGGCGAGTACTGTTCTCAGTTTTCCTGCTAGTTTGACAATAAAGCATCTCATCACAAAAGTTTCACAAATATAGAATTCAGTCAGCAGTATCTTGAGAATTTTTTTCCTTGCTACTTCAGAATTAGCCCTATTTCAGGCTAATAATTCCATGGGGCTTCTGACTTTCCTCAGCTCAGGATATAGCGATGACTTAATAAATAGAAACAATTCCTTTTTATGGTTTATAGAAATAGAGCCATTTGAGTGGGCTAATGAGATTCCTCTGATGCACATCTGATGTACATAGTGTTTGGTCATAGTGGGGCAGAAGTAAACAGAACTCTGTTTCACCAGCTCTTTGGGTTCTGGTGAGATGCAGAAAGTGACAAGGATGGAGAAATATGTTGCTATCGGCTGTATTGGCTTCTACCTTCGGGTAGAAGGTACCTTTTACAGAATGTGGGCATTTCCCTGTTTTTTGAGGGTCTGACAATCTGGAAGTGCCTCTCCTCTTTTTATTCAAGGAAGTGTTTTTCCACAGCCTTGCCTTAATATTTTGAATTTTTAATCTGAGAAGTTCTGCTTGACACAGAAAACTTTTTAATGGCCAAGATAAATACTGTTCTATTAAGCAAAACTATTCTGTGGAACTATGAAACCTACTCAGCTTACCAGGAGGCTCAGTAAGGGATAATAGGAATGGAGATTTAAATTAACTAAGACGTTTGTAAGCTGAGATCTAGCCAACATTTCTGGAAAATTAGAAATCAAGAAAACACCAGCTATCCAAATATTCTTATCCCAGCTATTTAATTTGCTAAGCACACTTGCATTGTGTTTATATTGTATGGTGTATTGTATTTTACAGGGGCTTGGAATATTGTCTCTTGGTAGAAAGGAAGTTGTTAAACAATTGTCCTTTTACATCTGTCAGCTCAAGGCTATTCAGATTTATTCTAGTGGAAGCTGAACCTTTCAACTATTTCCTCACATTCATCTGTCTTATTCCTCCCACAACAGAGTCCTCTAAAACAAATCTGAGACTTTCATGAATGACAGGTTACTATATGCAATTGTGAACTCCCCACATCCTAACCAATACAAATAAATAGACTAGATGTTCTCTGATTATAAGAAACCTTGTCAGAAAAATGTTGTTACACATTTCTCTCATGCTAGATACACATAGGCACAAAAATGATGATGTGTTACACATTTTGAATAGGCTGGTTCATGCCTAATGTAGGACCCATTTGAACATTGTAGTTTTGAAAGTTTGATTCAGGCTGGTAATAAATGACTTCATATTCCACTAATAAGAGATTGTGGGAAAGGGGAAGAGAACAGAGAAGACACATGCTAATGAAGAGTGAAAATACAGAGACTGAAAAATGAAGGGAAGCAGGTTCATCCATCCTTATTACTTACACAAAAGTTAAAACAGGATAGGAATAACTGTTGAAATGTAGACCAAAAAAATTGGTTTCTGGCATCTCTCAGCTCTGCAGAAACATTCCTGATAATTTGTACTTCACACAGGAATTCATAGACACATATGTCATTTTGAGAAATTCAGACTTCTGAGATTTGAAAAGTTCCTCTATTTTTCCAGCACAATACAGCTACAGAGCTTTAAATTATAAGGGAGTAAATCAAGAATAAAAGACTTGACTTCAGTGGAGTTTGTATGGATTTACATTCTTGTAATTGAAAGTCTTGTTGGTAAAAAACCATTAGATGTTACAGGTACTTGTTCCAAAGTGCAAGAGGGCTGATCAGTTACCTCCACAACCCGAGTAATGAGACCACTTCTTGCATTTTTCGGGGAACAAATGATTTGTATGAGTTTTTCTTTCATTTATTTCAAGTAACAATGAACAAACACTCTGAAAATGGCAGGAAGGAGAAACAGCAGCAGGGCTCTGGCGAAGGCAGCACAGTTAGTGGCTCTATTAATAAACCAATCAAGGCCAAAGCATGGGTGCAGGAGCTGGCCTGAGACAGCACGGCCCTTTCCCACATTAGTGTGCTCTGCCAGGCACGGCATGGGCCAGGGCCGGATCCTGACACCCAGCAGGGTCAAGGCCAACCTGCTTTGCAGGATAAGAGAGTTTAGCTGAGTCATGCTACCTGCCGCAAAGCTTGGAGAACCAGCCACAGCTTGTTTTATTTACTATTATAGAAGTGGTTGGTGAAGTTACTCGAGGGTCACAGGACGGAAATGAAGTGCAGCCGCTTTGGGAAGGGAGCAGTGGTTGGCAACAACTCTTTCTCCATATCAGTAAACACGGACAAACCATTTGATGAGGGAATGAAGAAGGTTCAGGCCAGTTCTCACTTTCATTAATTGTTGGGGTTTTTTTTTTTCTCCTCTTTAGGTCTGAACACAACAGGCTAAGAGAAACCCCGCTGTCACTGCAGTTTTCTTGGGGATAGGTGTGAAAGCTAAAACAGACATGCTGTACCTAGTGGCAGAGAAGCAGCAGCCTGAAATCCCAGTCTATACAAGAATGAGGATGACCTGGCAGTTGAGGGACGTCTGCACGGATCCAAGAGTTGGTAAAATGCAGCTTTAGGGGGCAGACACTTCCCACAGACCTCTTACACACCCAGATCCAATGAGTCGACCCACAGGGATGCTGCTAACACTCGCATGGCCCTGGGAGAAAAATGCAAAGGAAATCCAGAAATGCCGGCCTTGACTCCCTTCCTCGTAGTCCACCCATACCCATCCTGCCGTGGCTCTCTGCCCTGCTCCCTCCCCAGCCACCTTAGCCAAACTCCACTGACCGAGAAACAAACACCCGCGGGAGGCTGTGGCGTCCCCAGCTGTTGGCTCTGCCCGCGAGCACCCTCCTGCTGTCCCTCCCTCCCCTTCTGCATCCGTGGGGTTTCTTCAATTTGTAAACTCTTTGGGGCAGCAACTGCTCGTCTGAGTACGGCACTAATGGACACCATTCTTGGCCAGCCCCAAGGCACAATCAGAATAAATGTGAATAACAACAATAGTGACAAACAACATCAACATTCGTAATGACAATAATAATTATTATTGTTATTATTATACAGTCTACCAGAATGACTTGGTAATTATGTGCATAATTTGTATATATAATTTGCATAAGCAGAATAAAAGACTGTTCCCATATCCAGAGAAGATCTCAACCATAATGTTTTGTTCCCTGTATGTGCCAAAGATTCCCACTGGTGTCAGTGGGAGATTTTTTTCCTTACTTATTCTCAAAACCAACTGCTCTGATGACATAAATCAGTGTGAGTCCCAATAACATGTGGCTTCATCCAGTGGGGTGCGGAAGGTGCTTTGCTGCCTTTATCTCCAATTAAGCTTTTTACAGATGAAGGTACTCAGCACTTTTCAGAAGCTTCTCGTGACATGCAGGATTGAGCCCCTCAAGACAGCTGTCTTTGGGCTCTGACTATGCAAAGCTGAGCAGAGACTTTTTCCTTTCTTCTTCATTTTAATTGTCTATTTACAAAACAGATTCCAGCAGCTCAAGAGCATTTATGGCCTAATGGAGAAAGCCGCAGTGAGTGGCTTTTTGGCTCTCAAAGAGTGAGAGTCTCATCAGTGGCAGAGGGAAGAAAGCACAGATTATGCACACGAGGCAGGGCAAGGAGCGCAGGGGAAGCAGAAGTGACTTACAGAGGTGTTTGCAGAGTGTTCTTCCAAAGAGCCTGGCAGTGCCTCCAAGCTGCCATGCTCAGGAAGACAAACACTGTATTTCAATTTTGTGCAGAGAATAGACTCTAAGAGGCACCAAATGTCTGTGGCAGTGTGTGTTGTCATTTCAAGGGTGTAGTTTCTTGGGCTTGCACAGTTTTTTAGTTCAGAAGCTGTTGCAGGCTGTGCCTGGGTCTCCGTGTGAGGGGTGTAGCCCCTGGCACGTGACATTGGGGCACTTTGCTCCAAAGGCAGCATGAAAATTAAGTTAGAAGGATGTAATGGAAAGGCCTGCAACATGAAAAGCTGACATTATATGGGATGGCAAGGCAAAAACTTCACGTTGCCATAGAAGAGCCCTTCCAGGCTTAGGATTTGTGGTTTAATGCTGTGCTAAATTCTCATATGTTGAGACAGTGTAACTTTCCTTGCAGACAAACAAGAGTCAACCTGAGAGCTTAAAGATTGTAATGCAAACCCTCCAACGCCCAGAAAGCTCAGGGCCCCTCTCTGCCCCTCCGTTAGCCCTCCCTGGGCCGGGAGCGGGGCTCTGCACAGGCGCTCACCGCCGGCGCTGCCCTGTTGCTGTGCGTTACTGTCCTCCTGCCGGGGAGCCCAACAGAGCCAGTGTAAACCCTCTTCATCTGTCTCAATACCAGCCGGGTTAGATTATACTGCAGGCAAAGGCATGTTTTCAATGTTTACTTTCTTGTCGAGTAGTCAGCACTCCCTTTTGCTTCTGGAACTGCTCTGGGTCTGCTGCTGGAGTGGAGCATAACAGAGGACAGGCTGCAATCGCTGCTATCTAAACACATTATTAAATATGGGCATGCCAGATCTTACAGGGATCTGGCCTTCCTGCACTTGTTTAACTTAACACTGGGTGAGTAAGAGCTTGCTTCCACTCCACACAAATGCATCTGCACAGAGGTGGGAATTTCAGCTGCTTAAGCCTGAAAACTAACAGAAAAGATAATTTGTTGCATGATATTAATTTGTCTTTTGTTTCTGTAAAACTGGCCTACTTACCTTGGTTGTGAGGATCCTCCACAGACCTTCACAAAAGTTACCTCAAATTAATGATCTGTGACCACGAGGAAAAACAGTGACCTTTCTGGTCACGAACCTAGATCTACTCACAGTGCTTGTATTTTGTATTTATTTTATGGCCACAATAAGGATGATTTTGGGTTGGTTTTTTTCATGCTGGCAAACCTTTTAACTCAGCTATTCAGCCGCTTCAATAATCTCTTTTCTTAACTACTGTCCCTCATAAACCAGTCACCCTACACACTGTCAGCTGCAGGGTTAGGTCGGTTTTCACAAAGGCCACATTACTACCCCTGTCCTCACAATTCCTTCTCTTGGGGATCCTCTGTCTGTGTACCTTGAACCATTTGTTCCACCCAAGATTTTAGTTTTGAGTATTGAGAGATGATCTGGGAGGGAAGATGTTTCTGAATCATTATTCACCTTTAGATAACAGTGTATGCCCAGGAGAATATTTTTGTCTCTTACTTCTAAGTTCAAAATGCTGATTTGGCTTTAGTGGAAGACAAAGGTAAGTAACCTGTACACTAACTATGGGAAAACAAGAAATCCCTATAGATTGTTCCCCATTTCTCATCTTATATATGTTCTCATATACACAGAAGTTATTCCCAAAGCCGTATCTTTTTTCTTTTCTTGTAACTGAAAAAATAGCTTGGTGTCTCTAAGTCAGAAAAGAATCTGTTCCTCAAGTTTTTCTCAAAGTAAATCTCCACTTTTCTGCTGCTCTACTGGTAATAGCTTTATCTTCCAGAGTTAATTTTCTCTTCATTGTACTGCTATCTCCAAATTACCAAAACTGATGCCAAAACTGACTCATAATAGATGTCCACACAACATTGTTTTTGCATTATACAGCACAGGGGTTGGGATGTGATTACATTATTACATTTTATATGTGAAGGAAGTATCTGTATTTGAGGAATCATTTTGGAGGAGTGGGGGAAGGCAGCCTTTGTGTCCTATATTGAAAGACGAATCCTTAGGGCTTGATTTTGTGTGTAACCTTGTTTTTTTGCACCTGCATGAAACTAAAGGCATTTACATGTCTAGCTATCATACCTGATTGCTGGCTAATTATGCGTGTGAGAAAGGAGATGGGGGAGGGGGGAAAATAGATTTAAAAATATTTTTTTTTCCTTGGTGTTTTAGCTAAACTGAGATATTTCCCATATAAAAACCTTCACAATAAGAGACTTTTGGCAAGGAAGTGAGAGGTATGGCATATGAATACCATTACAAATACCATTTTCTAGCCATGGCATCTGAACATAAGTGAAAACATGTTAAATATTCTCCCAGCCAAATTGCAAAGCCAATTAGTCTTGATTTTTTTCTTCAAACGTTCATTAAGGGCTGGAAAAGAAAGTGCATACATGGTCCAATACCAAAGGTATAGCAGGTTATTTTGTTCATGGCTTTGTTGAGCAGGACTCTTTGCTCTAGGACTGTGCTGTTCTAAAACTCTTTGTCCTCGCTCAAAACAACAGTGTGTGGAGTACAGATGATTTGCTGTCCTCAACACTGTAAATCACAGCTGCATCAAAGACACTAGAGAGAGAAGAAGAGGGGAGATAGGAAAGATTGTATTAGGGCTCCTGTATTTTTCTTACTCTAGAGAGGATAAGAAAAAGGAAGAAATGAGAAAGAAACTTTGTGTTTGTTCAGTAATGGAGTACATATCCATGAGAGCTGAACAAATGCTCCCAAATATGCTCATTTTGCCTGGCATTATGTAGAAGACATTTTCAGGGGTGCCAGGTTACAAAGTCCTCAAATCCATTTACTGTGGCCCGGAACAGTTGTTGATTTCCATTTCGATAGTTATTAGGGTTTTTTCTTTAGTCATCAGTGAAGCTTGAAATAAATACATTTTATTAGCTTTGGCAAGTCTGAGAACAGATGTGAGATCTTCCATAATCTAAAGGCAGGGAACCCATGGGACAGCAGTGTTCAGGATGAGGGCTGTTTTCTTCCAGAAAGCATTGGCTGTGGAAATTCTCAAAGTGTGTGAGGTCTGCACACGTTTCAGTTATGCAAAAGGAGACCTGAAAGGTATTTTACCCAGTTTGGGTGCTTGCTGTTTTATTCTGTTAATACACAGTGAGCTATAATACATTCAGTCATGATATATTTATTTGCACTTTTTTGTGATGCCTAGCCCAGATTGCACAGACATTTTACAGTATTAGACCCCAAAACCCAGACCCATAAATCTCAGAGAACATCTGTTAATCCCTTGTGGGAAGGGTCTTAAAAGAGTGTCTTCTGAGCATCTCTGTTGTATGTCATTTATTACAAGTGGGCCCTCAGCCTGGAACAAAAGAGACCTCCTACATCCTCTTCCCCAGGCAGCAATTAACTGACCTCATCTTCCCGCCCCCTTCATCAGCCCCCACAATCAATTATCCCAATCAGCCCTTCTGAAGAAGAAAACTGGGCAAACAGGTGGACCATTATTCTAAATAGTTTGGGGCACTTAGAAAAAAAGTTCAATACAACAGGGTACTTATGCACCAGTGGCTGCAATTGTAGAGAAACTGGTTTTTCTAAGGGTGTATGATTGCAAAGATCATTACAATATTTTCCATGATTTTTTTTCTTGAATACATGTCTGTATACATGTGCCTGTGTGTGAAATAAAATTTCATAGATCTTCTGAGGTCTCATCCAAGTAGTAGTAATTCTATATACCTGTTGCTGGCCTCTCAAAAAAAAAAACTCTGGGTAGGATCATATAGCTCCTAATAATTGTCAGAATAAGAATGTGTGCATAGAGGCTGACTTCAGCCCGCGGGGTTAAATAGTAATATGGTAGAGGGCAGCAGAATATGGTTAAGCACAGCAGAAGTGCTTTTGATCCCCGGACAGTCATGGACCACAGTGATGAGTACGTAAACTCTGTCATTCAGGTGGGAGAAGCAATTAAGCTCCTTCCTGGAAGAAGACAGCTGAAACAATAGATGCTACTGTTCAAATCACTGTCCTTGGGGCAGGCCTTGACTAAAGGAGAAGAAGGGGAGATTTCCTGAGTGGGAAATAAACATTGCTTTGATTATATGAGTCCAGAAGGAGAAGATGAACAGAAAGTAGCCTAGAGAAAACAGGAAGATCACTGACCATGTGGTCTTGGGAGAAAGCAAAAAGAGAAACAAGGTCCTTTGGACACATAACTGGCAGTACCTGGGTTTGAACTTCTGGACAAAAGAATGTTTATATTGGTCTTAGGAAAAATGAAAATAGAAAAAAGAATATACAAAAGTGAAAAAAGTTGATTCCTTTCATCAGTGGTATCACAACAAAAGTGCTACTGAGGTCTAAAGTACTAAGAAAAATATATGATAGATGCATAAATGAAAATCTTAAAGAATATATTAATTACAGAAGCCAGTCCCATATATTTTATACATTTCCTTTCTCTTTTCTGTGCAATTGTCACCTTACAATTAATTTAAGCCATATGAAACTCTGCTGCATCAATGGAGCTGCATATGGTTGTAAGAGTTCATGTGCATGTGATAAACAGAAAACTGGTACCACACTGAGTATAGTGTGCACATACACACCTTTGATTCATACCACGGTTGTGCCTCAGATCTCCAAGAACTAATACAAGAATAGTAAGTGTCCATCTTTGTAGCATTTCCCAGACAGTTAATCTTTTAGTAAAGTAACAAGTTTACTGACTGCATCCTTCTTGGCTGGCTTAAATGACTTTGGTATTCAAAATGTCCTTTCTCAGCTTGCACTGTGAAATATGGGAAATCAGAAAAGTAGCTGTTTCTAATCCGATTGTTTCAAAGTCCATTCTGAAATCTGTACCCCTCCGAATCAATGGCAAAACTCCAACAGACTTAAGTGGAGCCAAGATTTTATCGATGATCTGGAATAGAGGAATGATTTTTCCAGGCTTTCACAAAAACTATTTTAATCTGCAACTTATTTATGCACTACAAAAAGATTTAGAGATCTTGGCATTCTTTTATTGGTAGCATTTTGCCATTATACTTAGTATTCTGCCAGTTGACTAGAGATGAGCCCCAAAAGTACATCAAAATGTGTAGGCCTGACATTAACGGAGCCTGCAAAACATACTCTGGCTAAGGAAGATGTCGCTGTTTTTGTAACTAAAGTCTCAATATACTGGAACATTTTTACTATGAAGCCTATCTTTGTGCTTTATTTGAGCTAAAAATCTAATGGAAATAGGACCCCAAAACTAGAAGCTGTCACTGCAGTTACATGGTTGCATTGTACTGTCTTGGTATTTTGAGTTGATTCACTGAAGCTTGCTTAAATATTTTCTACTGCATTTGTTAAGTTGCATTATTATTACTCATGCTGTTAGCAGTATCAAGTGATCTCCACTTTGCAGAAAACACCCAGCTCTTATTTCCAAAGCACTCAATTACACAGCAGATAAGTATTATTACTCCATTTTATAGACATGGAAACAAAGGGGGCAAAGCATCTTTCTTCAAGGACAAGAGTTCATGTGTTTTGTGTCTTAGTCTAGTCTGCTATGCAGTAGGCCATACAACTTCCAGCTGGGTGCTAGTGATTAGGTGTTTTTATAGCAAGCTCTTTGTAATTCTTACTTTTTCCTAAGGTAAAGTATTGGTGCATGGCTGTAATGTCTATAAAATGCTAAAGCTGTTAAAACACAGTTTTTGTTGTATGTCATCCAATTTGCAGTTGGGAAATGGTAAAATTTGCTTAAATTGAAAACATATGTTGTGCTGGAAAATAGGTAATGGAATTGCCACCTTTGCATGTTTGAGTCCCATGTCTTTTCTGCAATTTACACAATAATAAACCTAACTAACGAAGCAATTTTAGCCATTATAGATCATTTTATTTGGTGATATAAGAGTCTTCATGCTAGAGCTGGACAGGAAACATTTTTCGTGTCTTGTAAAAACTTTCACAATTTCAAAACTGTTCCTGTTCAAAGTCAGATGAACCTAGAGGCTACTAAAAATGAAGTGCAAAAGAAGCTCCTCACCCATCCCAGCATGGCATAAGCAAAAGGCAAGGTACTTCTTCAGGATATGGGACGTTTGGCTCAGAGCAGGTGGTACTTTGTGATTTTCACCAGAAATTCCACACTTTATAACTGGTATAAAGATTTCAAGGAAAAAAAATGTTTTCAATGAATTTGTTTTTCTTGATTAAAAAAATGTGCTTGAAAATTTCTGTCAAACACCCCTTTATATTTTCAAAAAACATATTGTGGCTGAGATATGTCTCCTAAGAGACCTTGGGCTGAGAGATTTTCTTGCTCTCTCCACTCAGAAATGGGCACAGTTTTTGATATTTATTTTATGAATCACAACCAGCCACCCTTAAAGTGTGGATTCAAAATGTGCTGTGAGAAAAGTCTGTGAAAACGTAACACAATTTCTCCATTGCTGTCCTTCCCCTTTCTCCTTTCACTGCTACTGTCTCACTGTACTTGTTAAATGTCTTTAAAGCAAAGGTTTTGCTTTTACCTTCAAACCAATGTGTCTTAGGTTTTTTTATTTTGCTTGGCTGTATTTTAAACTTCTCTTTTAAACCTTCACTCTTACCTTCCAGAATTTCTTCCTGTTTTACTTGACTCTTTTCTTCCTGTCATCTTTTCCTCTTTCTTACTATCTCTGATTGTCATTCCCTTTAGGATGGGAAATGGCTGCAGGCCAAAAGTCAGAGACCAATCATAAAAATCTATCAAAGGATGACTAAAAGATGAGAGTAAATATGATAGTGTTTTCTTCTGAAAGCATAATGACAGCACCTACCTGCCTCGCCTGACTATAGACAAGGATATCTTTGTGAGTGTTAGAAGGACAAAATTTTATACTCTATTCAGTCAGACACATGACTAATTCTGAGTGATCACTAATTAAAATATGTCTGATAAATATAAAAATGTTCCCTGAAATTTTATAGAGAGAAAAACACTATTACCACCATGGAAGGCCTCAAGCTTTGATGGAGACTTTACTTTGAATATGAAATAATGGCAGGAAGAAGAAATGAATTTCTGTTCCCCAGTCTCCTTAACATGACCAAAGGTGGTGACATACCCTCTGTTGATGTGATGAGCTAGCATAAGTAGTGCAGCATCTGTCCCCTGATATTCCCTTGCTACTTCAACTTGTAGTTGCATCTTGCTTTGTATTCTCTCTGCTTTCTACAAGAAGGCATCACTGGACCATAAATAAAATAAAGTCAAATAATATTCTCATAATCCATCAGTAATGATCACATTTTAATTTCCTTGAAGTTGACTTGATGTTTATTGTCTAATTTTCTGCACCATTTCCGCTAGCCAGTACAGTCTGGCATTTCTTATGTCAAACATATGATAAAAACCTCTGAACTGTTGTCCTTTCTCATTATTTGAGCTGCTTTCCATAGACTGATGTTTACCAGTAAGGATAGGGCAAACAGCAGGCACATGAAGGAAAATACCATGAACTTTGGTGCATACCCATAATTCTTGGTTCTCCAGCTGAGGGAGGACAAGAACTGGCAAGAAGACCTGACAAGTGTAAAGGCATAGATGAACTTATAGAAATTTATTTTTTCACAAAATAATTCTTCACCTATAATGCTAGAAAATTTACATTGTTGCGCAAATATTACACCAGGAAACATTTGAAGTACACTAGTAATCACCTTCTCTCATTGCCCAAGAGTTTAAACAAGGCTCTATTAAAGTGAACCCATTTGCTGAACAAAAATTGCTTATTTGTCTTTTTCTGCATTGTTCTCATTTAATTGTTATCATGGTTATCACCATTATAATTAGTCCCATTGCTTCTGCTGTTGTGCCACAGTCATGATAAAAATCAGATTCTCTTCAAGAATTCCTGTTGTAAGAAGAAAACTCTTGCAATTTAACCTCCGAAGTGTCCCCTTTCTCCTTTTGCTGAGCTTTTACTCCCATATATATTTCATATCCGTATCTCGAGGACACCCCTGACCTTCTATAGCCAAATGTCACAGCCTTAGTGACTAAGGTTAAAACTGATAGATCGCGCTGGAGAAGAATATTGGTGTATCATGCATCTCTGTGTCATGTATCTTCAAGTAAAATACTATTGATACTTATGCCATGCTATCTTCCTTGTTATATATTTGTGCATTGCCTAAACCACTGGATTTCTAATCTATGGTTAAGATGTCTGGATGACAACAACAACACAATAACATTCTTACACCATCTTTGATGTTCAAATGCCAGACGTAGTCCTTTTAAAGCTACCAAGCAGTATATTAAAATCTGTTTGGGCAATGCAAGGACTACAAGGATGTTGTGAGGATATGCAGGGAGAAGATCAGAAAGGCGAAGGTGCAGCTGGAACTTAAACTGGCCACTGCCGTTAAAGACAACAAAAAAAGTTTTTATAAATATGTTAGTGACAAAAGGAGGGCCAGGGAGAATCTCCCTCCTTTGTTGGATGCAGAAGGTAACCTTGCCACAAAGGATGAGGAGAAGGCTGAGGTACTTAATGCCTTCTTTGCCTCAGTCCTTAATAGTCAAGCTAGTCATCCTCAGGTTTTTCAGGCCCCTGAGCTGGGAGATGGAGATAGGATGCAGAATGAAGCCCCAGTTGTTGAAGAGGTGGCAGTCACCGACCTGCTCCTCCACCTGGATGCCCACAAGTCCATGGGCCCAGATGGGATCCACCCGAGGATACTGAGGGAGCTGGCAGAGGAGCTGGCCAAGCCACTCTCCATTGTTTATCAGCAGTCCTGGTCAACCGGGGAGGTCCCGGATGACTGGAAACTAGCAAACGTGACGCCCCTCTACAAGAAGGGTCAGAAGGAGGATCCAGGGAACTACAGGCCTGTCAGCCTGACCTCGGTGCCAGGGAAGGTCATGGAGCAGGTCATCTTGAGTGCCATTATGCAGCAAGTGCGGGACAACCAAGGGATCAGGCCCAGCCACCATGGGTTTATGAAAGGGAGATCCTGTTTCACTAACCTGGTCTCCTTCTATGACAAGGTGACCCGCTTAGTGGATGAGGGGAAGGCTGTGGATGTTGTCTACTTGGACTTTAGTAAGGCCTTTGACACTGTCTCCCACAGCATTCTCCTGGAGAAGCTGGCTGCACACGGCTTGGATGGGTGCACTCTATGCTGGGTTAAAAACTGGCTGGACGGCCGAGCCCAGAGAGTGGTGGTGAATAGAGTCAAATCCAGTTGGCAGCCGGTCACGAGTGGTGTTCCCCAGGGCTCAGTACTCGAGCCAGTCCTGTTCGATATCTTCATTGATGATCTGGATGAGGGGATCGAGTGCACCTTCAGTAAGTTTGCAGATGACACCAAGTTGGGTGGAAATGTCGATCTGCTGGAGGGTAGGAAGGCCCTACAGAGGGACCTGGACAGGTTTGATCTATGGGCCGGGGCCAACTGCATGAGATTCAACAAGGCTAAGTCCTGCACTTGGGTCACAACAACCCCATGCAACGCTACAGGCTGCGGGAGGAGTGGCTGGAGAGCTGCCTGGCGGAAAAGGACCTGGGGGTGTTGGTTGACAGCCGCCTGAACATGAGCCAGCAGTGTGCTCAGGTGGCCAAGAGGGCCAATGGCATCCTGGCCTGTATCAGGAATAGTGTGGCCAGCAGGACCAGGGAGGTGACAGTGCCCCTGTACTCGGCACTGGTGAGGCCGCACCTCGAGTACTGTGTTCAGTTTTGGGCCCCTCACTACAAGAAGGACATCGAGGTGCTGGAGCATGTCCAGAGGAGGGCAATGAAGCTGGTGAAGGGTCTGGAGCACAAGTCTTATAAGGAGCGGCTGAGGGAGCTGGGATTGTTTAGTCTGGAGAAGAGGAGGCTGAGGGGAGACCTTATTGCTCTCTACAACTACCTGAAAGGAGGTTGTAGCGAGGTGGGGGTCGGTCTCTTCTCCCTAGTAACGAGTGATAGGACGAGAGGAAACGGCCTCAAGCTGCGCCAGGGAAGGTTTAGATATGAGGAAAAACTTCATCACTAAAAGGGTTGTCAAGCATTGGAACAGGCTGCCCAGGGAAGTGGTTGCCTCTCCATCCCTGGAGGTACTTAAAGAACAGATAGATACGGTGCTCGAAGACATGGTATAGATGGACTTGGCAGTGATAGGTTAACGGTTGGACTCGATGATCTTAAGGGTCTTTTCCAACCTTGACGATTCTATGATTCTATGATTCTATGATTCTATGAATGCTGGAGTGTGATGTGTATAGCTGATTTACTTTACTAGAAAAAAAAATGCACTGCAGATCTCCCTCTTCCAGATATGACTCATTACAATTTGCTTTCCCATTTAGGATCTGGTGAGGCAGAAATAACTGTATAAGAGTATTACCCTCTAACAATGTCTATGGAACAAACCAGTGTCTTAACACACTCACGCTTGCCTTAAGAGGCCAATGTAAGGATCTAGTAATGTTATGAGCTTAATAGAGTTAGTCTTTTTATAAACTTACACCAGAACTGTATTCACCATGTTGGGGAACATTTTGACATGACCTCAAGCTGGAAGCAGCTGCTTGATTAGAATGATTTCTGGAAGAAGTTTGTCTGTGTTCTGCTTCAATACATTCATTTTTTTTTCATCATTATGCTAGAGGTGTGCTTCAGCTGCAAAGACCAGATCTGTATTCAAACTTCTTCAAAGTTGGGGAGCGTTTGATGTCTAAGGGCAAATGAAGGTTCTGCACAAAATAAGGTTGCAGGCAAAGGCACGTAGCAATTACTGTGAGATGCAGGATGAGAGCTCCTTGAAAAACATTGATGCTCTTGTTCTTTACTTTGTTTATGGCTCTAGGGATGAGTTTCAAGAGGCAAAAGAGTGGAAATAGGCCAAGATATGTCTCTGTTGGGCAGTCTGCTGTCCCAGATGTTCTTCCAGAGCTCATTGTTTATATATGCCCACGTCTGATTTTCTGCCACAGTAAAAAAAATATTCCCAGAGAAAGCAAATATTCTTATAGTCTCTGGAGGCAAAATCAATGCAGTGCATCAGACTGTGGCTTTGAAGTCCCAGCAGAGGCTGGAGAATGAGTTTGAAGCAGAATTGATACACGGGCTGGATGAGAGGTCAAACATCCATGAATCCCACTGGCTGCAGCTCTTGCTGTTGATGCTGAAGGAGAGCGGCAGGTTCATGGCAAGATGTGGTGGCACTGACTGGAAAAGGCCTGAGGAAACTGTGCAGAGACCTTAGCAGCTTGAAGGAGCCCTGGGGAAGAGGAAGAAGTCCTAAAGGGAATACCGAGACAGGCACGAACAAGATAATAAGCGATGCACGATACTATATACTACTAGATAAATCTCACTGTAATTCTGGCTTTATCTGGCTGTTAATTAACATCCCTGGCATGTGCAAACTTAGCTGCTTTTACTCGTTTTCATATTAGCAATGTAAGGAACCTGAGCAGCTCTGCCTCTTTTTCCCTCATTAGTACTATACCTTAATGTTTGTTATCAAAGAAGGGTTGAGGTTGGAAGGGACCTCTGGAGGTCATCTAGTCCAACCCCCCTGCTCAAACAGGGCCACTTGTAGCCAGTTGCCCAGGACCACATCCAGACGGCTTTTGAATATCTCCATGGATGGAGACTCCACAATCTCTCTGGGCAACCTGTGCCAGTGCTTGGTTACCCTCCCAGTGAAAAAGTGTTTCCTGATGTTTGGAGGGAACATCCTGTGTTTCAGTTAGTGCCCATTGCCTCTGGTCCTGTCACTGGGCACCACTGAAAAGAGCTTGTCTCTGTCTACTTCGCACCCTCCCTTCAGGTATTTAGATACATTAATAAGATCCCCCATGAACCTTGTCTTCTGCAGGCTAAACGGTCCCAGCTCCCTCAGCCTTTCCTCATAGGAGAGAAGTTCCAGTCCCTTAACCATCTTAGTGGCTCTTCTTGCTCTCCAATATGTCCATTCCTCTCTTTTACTGCGGAGCCCAGAACTGGACACAGCACTCCAGCTATGGCCTCACCAGTATTGAATAAAGAGGAAGGATCACCTTCTTCAACCTGCTGGCCATACTTTTTCTAATGCAGCCCAGGATACCATTAGCCGCCTTTGCCACAAGTGCACATTGCTGGCTCATGCCATCTTGCTGGTTGTTATGCTAAAGACTCATTTCAGACATAAGCTCCATCACTGGCTTGTTACTAGCCACGAGCTAGACCACATCACCAGGCATTGCTGCCTGATTGCTCAGGAGAAGCTCTGTTCCCCAGAAAGTTCCCCTGATGTTTCTGGAGAACATGCTCAGCTCTGCCATGCTGACAGGCAGGGCAGAAGGTGCTGCTTCTGCCAGGATTTGAGCTCAGGGCCAAGTCTGTGCTTCCTGATGGGACTGTTTGGACCTCCTGGGTTGTACACAAAGGCAGAATGCTCCACTTTGTGCTGTCTGCTAAGCTGGCCCCAGGTATGGCAGAGCAGAACAGTTTCCTCTGTGGCAGGGAGGCTTGCAAAGATCCTTATTTTCTGCACAAGCTAGCTCCCAGGTTTTGTGTATGATTTGCACATTAGTCATGCTCTTTCGGTATTGGTACCTGAGAATGGGATTAGCTGCAGTCCCCATCAAAAGCACTGAGCTCTAAAATAGTTCCACATGGCACAACATAGCCTCAAGTGACAAAGCATGCATTATTTTCCTCTCCCAGAGTGTCTGGAACAAGCCATACTGAATGATGTGTCACATATTAAGAACAACTTTATTTTTATCCTGATGGAATTCCAGGAAGCTAACTGCAGTGCCCTCACACTGACTGAAAATGTGTGACGTGTCCTAATAGCTACAGGCAGGACAAGGCAAGTATGTAAAAGGGACATCTAATTAGTTGTTCTAGAAGGAGCTGAAGTGTTGTTACATAAATGGCGTGTTTCTGACAGGCTTGAAGGTATCTAATGATTTATAGCACTAGAAGAATTCTGATACATTCAGTCTAGAAAGCCTGTGAAGTTTATGAGACAGATCATTTTAAGTTTCTTTAGTGAGGCTTATTGGAATTTAAACTAAATTCAAGAGAAGACCATGTTACAGGTCATCTTAGCCATTAAACAAGCTCCTATTGTTGGAGTAGGACAATATCTCCAAGTTCAAATTGTTTCTGTTGCAACTTCCAGTCCTGCAAAAAAGTGGAAATCAACATCTTAAATATGATGGTACGATTGTTCTAATTCATGTTTTAGAATAATTGCAATTTATTTTTTATGTGCACTGCAACACCTACACAAGCTTACTCAGTGAGCAGGGCTCCATTATTCTCAGCATCCTACAGTTAGATCTTGTTCTGTCTGCATGCATCAGGCAAAATGTGTTTGCGTTTGAGCAATTTGCACAGTGTATTAAGGTGAATGCAAAGATACTTTGTTCTTCTGACCAACAACATTTGGAACTGTCTTACTAAATTCTGCTATTGTGCTTCTTAGATTTCCAGCTACGTGTATTTACTACAAGTCCTTCTTGAAATATGGGATTTCTAATTGTGCCTAGCAGCCTAATTTGAGTGCCAATCAGATCCTCAAAACATGTGACTCAGGAGAGATTTTTCCCAGAGCACCAGACGTATCAGATATTCCTGGGGTGGTGAGGGGAACAGAGAGGGAACGAGGAAAAGAAGACTTTGGAAATGAAAATCAACCCAGTGGCCAAAACCTTTTTCCAAACTTCTTAAATCATTTAATCTGGAAAGCTGCTCCAGCCAGACGAATAAGATGTTATACCACACTATTTTCTTGTCTTTTTGACAGCAGCTAATAGAAACAGTTAGGGTTCTTAACACAAAATTTAGGTATGCAAATTTTCATACAGAGGGAGGCATCTTAGGTGTTGTGATACAAAACAGTGTAATTACACCAAAACATTCCAGACATTTAAATGTCAGGACTAGGAGGTGTTAAATGCAGTTAATAATACAATAATGTTTTCTGAAGAGAAAAAAAAAAAGTAAAAGGTAAAAGAAAAAATAATTAGTTAATATAATAATAAGGCTTAGCTTTTAGCAGCTGCTTTACATCTTCAAACCATTGCTAAATTATCAACTAATTGATACCAGATCCTCCACACACCAGCTCAGTGCAGAGTCGCGGGGAGGACGCCAGCAGAGTGCTGTTGTTGGCTGGGTAGGTAGACGTATGTTGCAATGTGAGTGGTAGGAAGTAGTAGTATTACCATATACAGCGCAGTACCAGGCCCTCTGAGTACTGGTTCTAGCAGTAGTAACCTTGCCTTCGAAAGCACATAATTGCTCTTATGGGGTTGCCTTACATGGAAACAAAAATGATATCAAGCTTTAATAATTAAATTATGCAGCAAGTCAGAGGAGGATGGATTTGTTCTCAATAGAACACAAGAGACTACTTGCTTTGGTGACCTAATTGCTGCAGTTTTTTAAAAAAATGATTATGATAGCTGATTAAAAGGAGCCAGGGAGCTTATTCACATTTGCCAAGAGCACACAGCAAATCAAGCTTTATGACTTGAAATGAACTCAGTGCTTTGTCCAGATTAAATTAAGAAAGGAGGTCACCGAAGTGAGGAGTTCAGAAGAGCACTTGAGACTGGAAGTATGAGAAATGAACAGCAGAACTGAAATGAGAAAGGTATAAGGGAGACAGAAGCCATTTTCTGCTCCTACCATTCATTTTCTTCAGAGGCTAGTGAGCAGAGAGAGGGGAAACTTGTTCAGGAGCAAGAAATCACAACAACCCATCCTATAAAACTGCATTAAAAATATAGTCATGAGAGTGAGTGGGCAGTGACGGGAAATCTTTGGCACACGTCCAACTGGTACTACGTAGGACTACTGCTGCACCCAGGCACCATCAGGGGAGCTCATTTTGTTGTCTGCTTGAAGGAAACATGCCACAAAAACTAAAACAAAAATAAGAGGATTCTGACACTACAAGCAAACAGCAGTTTCTCTATAACATACATAGGCTTTCAGGGCCCTGCGGTACATTCTGTGTTTATAAAGAAAAAGTGGTAAAAAACATTAATGGTGAAGGCCACAAAGGAGATTCCAGTGCAACATTGCAGGCTGTTGCATTCTGCCAGTCTCAACCTTTCTCCTGCTGCATAGACAGAATCTCCTCACCTGAAATAGGGAGGATTTAGGTATGTAAGGGTAGGATTCCTTCATCTGAAGTCCAGGTCTGCACAAAGCACTCCTGTTTCCTCAGCTATCAAGAGAACAAATTCCTCTGACCTCTCCTAGGTGTACCCTTAAGGAGATTAATTGTAATCTAGATGTACTTTCTCCCTGTTCACTGTGAGTGAGTTTAGGGTGACTGAAAACCAGACTGCTCATTTTTAGTTTCCCAGGTTAGGGCATGTGACTTGCAAGAAGTGGCATCACCAAGCTGTTATGCAGAGCTGGAAGCCTATTACAATTAGAAAACTGGGGAGAGAGAAGCAGGTGAAAGCTCTTACCTTTAAATGTGGTCAGCGCATGGCTACCCTAAGGATTCGTGACAAGAAATCTTCTCTTGGCATTGGGGTCTTACCTCTCTTTGTGGCTCTCCCCACCTGGGTGTCAGCTGGGTGGCACACTGCAGGGGCAGAGGAAGTCCCTGCTCACAGTGGAGCTGCGGAGAGGTAATCAGCTGGGAGACAGGAGAGGTGGGCAGGTTATGAGATGTTGTTCCAGCTCTTCCCAAATAGTTCACAGCCTCCTGGCACAGTAAACTACAGTATTTCAGGTTACCTTTCCAGGGGCAGTGGGGGATAGAGGATGTAGCTCAGAGCACATTGTGTCCTGCTTCTCGACCCACACGAGGGATGCTAAAAATCTCTTCCACAATTATAAACACATGCCACTGGCAGGATATTTGCCCATTGCCATTAAATAACTTTGCTATGATTCTTGTTATGTGGAAAATGTCTTAAAAGCTGATTAATGGGATGCAAATACCAGCTGGCCAGGTTAACAGTCTCCAGTGCAAGAATACATTTGGAAATGTGTGTGTATCAGCTCTTGGTACTTAGAGAGTGGAGCAGCACATGAAGCTCCTAACAGGCTCCTCAGCGTCTTCACACTTAATAGGCCACGAATGTTGCTGTGGTGCTCTGGACTGAACGTTTGTTCTGAAATGCAGTCTTGTTAAACATTTTTCATGGACCTTTCCTGAACCTGGGCTGAGTTTTTCAGAGGTGTCTATGGGAGTTAGCTGTTTCCCAAAGATGTGTAGTGGAAGTTGTTCTTCATAATTTTGAATGTCCTTGTATGGGCAATTTATGGCAGCTGCTTAAAAATGCTATTGAGACTTAATCAAATAGGCGACTTGCTATGTTAAAAAATACATAAAGAAACCATGACATTTTTAATGAGGCTTTTCCATTGGTTTGTATGACTTCTGCTATTTTGTGAAATATGCCCCATCCATTACAAATTCTTTTATTGAGAAAGGGAATCTTGGCCATGGCCCCAAGGTTATTACTCACTGTATTCAAAGGGTACTTGGGGGATCTTTAATTTCCAACTGGAGAGCTGGCAGAAGGACAGTAGGTTTAACATTTCCTCTGAAGGATGACACCTCTAAAAGTGCCACACGCTGCTTATTACTGCAATACACTGGACAGGAGCCAAAGTCCCAGTATGGCACTTGAACCCACAAGTAGTTGGCTGTGAGACAGACATGCTACCCACAGAGCCACAATGACACCTAGTAGCATCTTAATTTAATAGACCACTTTTTTCAATGGCAGTGTCTTGTCTTGCATTTTTATGGTCTGGATCGCTGAAAGTTTATTTTTCGCTTCAGCATGCATTTATGGAGAATGACACTCTGCTTTTCTTTCCTGTATCGCTGTTGGCAACCGGGAACAATATGCTCTTCAATTGTTATGTTCATTTAAAAGTAAACAAAAATTGAACATTTTATCACCAGTTCCTCTAAGCTCCTTTAAAACTTATGGCAAGAAAAAATCTAACTTGTTTTAAAAATAGGCTGGAAAAACATCTGAGTCCACAGAAGGCCACTGCAGCCACGAGTAGTCACACCATTTTCAGATGTTTTCATAGATGTAGAAACTGAAGACATCCAGCCTTAAATACTTAAGCCAAAATTTTCAAAACCAAAAGATTTTGTTTGCCCTTGCATTTGAATGTTAGATTTGAGACACCCTGTAAATGTGTTGTTAGCACTTTCTGAAAATCAGGTCCCTTTAAGGTACCTCAAGCTGAGCCCGAAATAACAGGAGCCAAAACCACCAGTTACTTTTTGGCATTTAAATTGAGGAATGCGAGTCCTGCTACAATGTGTCACAGTGTTTGAATTTGCAGCAACCAGGTGATGGACCTGCAAAAACGGAGGTGAGAAAAGCAGGGACACAAACTGGGCCACCACTCTGCAACTCTCAGGCTGCTGCAGTCCTTTTGTGAGCGCTGGCCTGATGTTCCTCCACACTATTCTGGTTAATGAAGCCTCCTTCTGAAGCACAGCAAGTTTTTCAACACAGGCATTTACCACTTATTTCTGGAAGTGGAGTAATTTGGGTCCCCAGACATCTTTGTGGCTACTTGGTAAAGAACACAATGTCAAAACCTGCCATTCTGGCTGGAAAAAACATGGCATGGAGTGAGGCAGGAGGCAGTGGGGTGCAAGGGAGAAGAGGTCTGAATTGAGGGAGTGAATGCATCCGATGGAAGACAAAGCTGGGCAACACTGGAAACACTTGGGGTAGAGCTCCCTTCTTCTGGCACAAAAACCCAGCACTTCTGCCAGCGATGGTACCAGTGCTGCTGACAGGGGTTCTTTGTGTTTTATTTTTTTGGCTCTTGGTCTGCAAAAGGTTGGGTACCCATCACCTAAGCACAGATCCAGATTTGCAGGTGCCTGGGAATGGAGCTGAGGGAGCGCTGCCCCAAGCCCTCCCAGGCCTCTGGCTCCTCTCGCTTAAATGAGCTTCCCTGTATTCGAGTGTTTGCATAATCCAGGATTAAACTGTGAGAGCTTTACAATGTGTTTGCCATCCAGATCTGAAAGTTTATTTTTGACCATAGCTAATAAATAGTTAATACTCACATTTGATTAAAAGAAACCTTTACTGAGAAAAAAACAAACCCAAAGCAAAATTCATAAACTCCTTAAATATCAGAGAGATTTTAAAAAAATAAATATATATAAATAAAACATTAGTGCACTCAAGGGAAAATAATATCATTTTGATCTCAGCTAGAAAATATATTTGTCAGCATTTAAAGAAAAATATAAGCTGTTCTGTCAGGTAACTAATGGGATTTTTAAGATTGGTGAAGATGATACCACTTCAAAAGCACCGCCACTAATTTATCTGTTCATTTGAATGCATCAGTTTGAACACAACGCGTTCCTCACTGCAAGATGAAGTTGGTGGGATTTTTAGCTAGCAGGAATTTCTCCATGGGGCTCTCAGGCCCTGCTTGGACACCAGTTCTCCAGTAACCTTCCAGTGGCATCAGAGACTCTCTGACCTTTGGGGCATCCCTGTGGCCTCCAAAGCTCTAGGCAGACATGGAGCTCTTCTCTGTAGCTCCAGCTGAGATCTTGGGTCATTTTCCCTAATGTAGACATAAAAGATGACATGATCTAATTACCATAAGTGCCTTTCACAGGTAAGGGGAAGAAGAGCCACCTCAAGAGGGAGACTCATATCATTCCTGGATCCCCAAGATCTAAGGCATCCTAGACAACAAAGCCAAGTCCAATGAATCACTGTCTGATGGTGCCTATTTTTCTCCAGTGGCTATAAAGGTGGCACAAGGTCACTAGCACTGACCTGGATAGCTAACTTTTTGATATATGTAGTTAGATGATCTAGCCTATGGTCAGTATGAAGTATTTGAAAGATGCACGCTTCCTTAGCAAACCACATTTCTGAGAGGAGCAACCTTATCTTTTAAAACACAGTTTATACTTCTCTATCTTTTCTTGACTTATTCTTGGCATTAAAAACTGTCGCAACAACAATGTCATCAAGGATGATCTACAAAGACAAAAAACAGAGGAGGAAATTTTTTGAGAGATGAAAAAACATGTGTGGTGTTCTTTGCCTTATGGTTGCCTTGTGGTTGAAATCTGGCCTGCACTATTGATAGGACCATTAATTACTACAAATAATTAATAAATGTTTTCAGAAGTCTAATTCCCTTCTTCTTGCCATAACATTTTTGAGCACCCATCACAACTTTGCATATGCTCAGCTGCAGAGTGGGGTCCCTATCCGAGGTGTTATCAGTATGTCTGTCTATCTCAGGCATCTAATTAAGAGGTACATTTGCCAGCAAATTTCATTACTGAGAAGTCACTCAGAGATTCATATAACTGTTACAAGCAAAAAAGAAAAGTAATCAAGGAATTAACTGTTGGACAAACATTTACCTATGAGTCTATTAATTAGTTAACCAGCAGTTCAAAAGTAATTCTCACAGCTTTAGTATGGAAGCTATTGAATGGCAATGTGTCTATTTTAATTCCATTTTGAAGGGGTTATGATGCTAGCAGGTCCCAGAAGCTCCATTCATTTGATATTTTTCTGAAAATCTTAGCTTGGTATTAAATGAGAATTTCATCTCTAATTTGAAAAACAACAGGAAGAGCAATGAAGCAAGTACTGAAACCAGGAGTAGCATCCCAAGAATTCTAAATTATAGAAGTTAAATAAAAAGAGTCCAAAATGTTATTTTTAGTCTAATACTTTATAAGCAGTATCTAGAATATGAAGGATGAACTGGTAACCTGAATGGTTTTGGGCACCTGGGGCTGTCAATTCTTTAAAGAAAAATACAAAGTAATGAACAAGAGGGGTGTATTAAACAGGG
The DNA here is from genome assembly GCF_047370975.1 of Nipponia nippon. Classification (NCBI taxonomy): domain Eukaryota; kingdom Metazoa; phylum Chordata; class Aves; order Pelecaniformes; family Threskiornithidae; genus Nipponia; species Nipponia nippon. Next base: position 151,914,713 of record NW_028262290.1, on the reverse strand, counting down.
ACAAGCTGCTCTACAGAAATATGCAGGTAAGGTGTATGTAGTAAATGTGCCTTGTCAGTGACATTTGCAGTTACAGAGTTAAACGGCTTTGAGAGCCTGCTCCTCAGTTCCAAGGCATACATTGCAAGCCCTAGAAAAAGGAAACACTTCTTATAAATCACAGTGTCACAAAAAGTGCAAAAATGACTGCATTTTAGCCTACAGTGAAAAGATTATAGTTAATGCATTAAGTATGAGATCTGTTAAATTCAGAATTTTTCACTTCAACAGCTCTCAGGACATGTGAAGTTTTCTTGTTTGTCTGTAGAGAGACAAAATGGCCATGGGCCTAGATTGTTAACTCAGTAATTTTCACTACCATTCCTTTAACATGGTGTTCAGGTTTGTAGATCATATAATTAGTTTCATTGGAAAGCACATTTTAACATCTGGGAGTCATTTGAAAGAATGTAATCAACTTTGTCCTTTTTTTCAGAGAGTATCTTCTGTTAATATTTAACCCATATCTGATTGCATGATTTACCAATTTAACCCTGACCAACCTGTGAGATTTATCATCTTTGGCTGTTACTACACAAATCTATCATGGTAACAGAACTTTTTTTCCAGTTCTGTCTGTATACAATGCTGTCCTTGTCTATGGCAGGCTGCTCCATTCATGCCACTCTGCTGTGTTAGCAGGGCTAACGCTGAGAACAGGAATTTCCTAAATGTGGTGGAACCTCTTCAGGGTGAAGGTTATTTTTTGATTGTAAAAATCCCTTCCTTTTCAACAGTGGGTCAAATCCTGACATCCATCCTTACTTTCTGCATTAAGTCTTATGTTCTCAGTCTTCACTTAGTCTAATACACGGTATTATATAGTATAATGTAACTCAGAAGAACCTTAAAAGTTGATCAGCTAATATTAAAAGAATGCAAAGGTGACTATAAATACGCACACCGCAATACTCCTGGGGTGTGATCCCAGGATTTCATGGCCTCTTACAGTTTCCCAGATTTTGCAGGACTGATGCCCGAACAACTTTCAGTTATTTTTCAAGATAGTGGTTGGCCAAAATCAAGTCTCATGGAAATGAGTGCCAGTTTTGTCTTACCCTCACTGTCCTTACCCCCCCTTCTTTGAGTGAATTATGAGGTCGAAGAGGGGTTGGGGAAAAAGGCCAGAAAGAACAATATGGCAATAGAAAGGGCGATATACGTCTTTTAAATAAGGTCTAGGAAAGGTCAAATAGTAAAGAGGTGAGAAAAAAATAACAAAATAAAAGGGCAGGTGCAAGTGAGAGAGCTATTAAATCAGAGATGAAATCAAATTGGGGAATAAATCAAACGATAGAGTCTAGACAGAAGAAAAGGTTGCAGGCCCTAAAAGTGCTGGGAGAGGGAATACGTCAGTGGAGACAAGACAGATCAGGATTTGCACACTTCTAGTGAAAGAGTGCCCAGCAGAGCACATCTTATAGAGGAGGGAGATGCAGGGGGGAAATTTATCTTCTGTGTGTAAAGTGAGTGTGCAGAAATAAGATCAAAATCAGTTTGTTGCTTGATTCAGAAGGACCAGCTATGATTGCTTAAATATTGAGTCTCCTCATGATGGAGGAGAGCAGCATCCTCCACTCAGACAGAGACCCGGTATTGATAATTATACCAAATGTTCATACCCGAACGGAGAAGGGGGGAGTTGAAGGAGTTCCCCAGTCATAAATCATCCCATAGTTAAGTAGAAATTGAGTCTCCCTTCCTGCCACGCTAATGCCCCAGGCACTCTGGAGTATGATTTAATCTGGTTTGACCCCAAACTTTTGTAAAGATAAATTTCTGCACATTTTTGGAGAGATCTCATTCACTTGAAGGTAAAGAGTCGCGGTGGCTGCAAACATGGAAGATGGATGGTTTTGCTGTTGTCTGATCTGCAGAGCAGTTACGCTGTAACCATGCATATTATTGCCCCTGTAATTGCATCCATCATACCTCCTGTAAAAACAAACAAATGGACTCCCAAACTCACTTAAAACTAGACAAACAACTGTTCTTTGGCAATCTGACAGATACTTATTGCCTGCGAGTAGCCCATAACAGATAGGAAGGACAAGGATTAGGGTGGATTTGTAAACCATAAATTGTAGAAATCCACTCGGAGTCTCCAAGCCAGACTCTTCCCTTAACTTTGCTTGAGTTATGCCAGGGATAAATCTGTCCTTCTGTCAAAACTCTGAAACTTTGTGCAGTCTCCTTTTACTGTGTCAGTCATTTATGTGTTATAAAAGCTAGAGCTTCAGCAAATCTAAGTTACCCTGGTAATTTTTTCCTTCCAATTTGTAGAAGGATGGAATGTTGCATTTTCTGTGGCTCTGCTTTGCTGTATAAAAATGTACCAGATGAAATTCATTAGAAATAAGTGAAAATGCTGCAGAAACATGATTTTATCCGTGTTGGTTCTGAAAGAGCTGAAAACAAAATTGCCTTTTCTAAAATATGTATATAGATATATATAAAGAATTCAAACTTCTGCTTGTTTTGCTTTTGCCCACAATAACTAAAAGTACAAAGCAATTAATCAAAGCTAACCAAAATGAAAAAAAAAAACAACCAACAACCAAAAAAACCCAGAGGATTAGCTAACACTCTAAACACTAAATTACTGCATGGGTACACTAATTTAACATTAGAACAGACGTGACATTATTCATCCTAATTTACTTGGCCCGTGTGGATTTTGGATGCAGTGCCTGATGACCAGGGGCAAGCCAGTGGTTTGAGCAGCACCTTGCTTTGGGGCTACCCTGGCCACAGCTGTGTATCTACTAACTCCAACTGGAGTGTGATGCTTGGCACAGCATACCCGGCAGCTAGCAAGGTCTAATTATGCTATCTTAGCATGTCTCATGTGCCCAGGCGGTGCTCCACTCTTTCAGACTTTACCTCTGAATGAGAAAGTCCACACAGGAGTTGAAAGCAATTTAAGTCACAGAGAAATGTTCATCACAGGCAGTTCTGACAACTAAAGATGATCACTCCTTCAGTTCTTTGCTGCTCCTCATCTGCCAGATGAGAGGTTTGAGTGCACTTCTAAATTCAGTCCAAAGTCACTCAGGGGTGAAGGCATCGCAGGTTCTCCAGAACTTTGCATCCTGCACAACCTTGCAGTAAGCAGCCCAAAAGACCAAAAGCACTTTTTAAACTTGAAAACTAAGTTTTATTTGAGTAAAAGCTGAAGGAACAAACTTACCATGGAGGAAGTCTAGAATGAAATGTAGCAAATTGACAGTTTCTAAATGAACTTCCTGCTGCACTGTGTCCTGGCAAGACAGGGGCATTCTGACAGGGCTGCTCTGAACTTCAACAACGCAGAGATGTTCTGGGTTGTGACAAAATTTACAATCTGTTTTGGTTACTACACCAAAAATTTTTATTTCTGTAATCTCTGTTGAACCTGCGTTCCCTGCACTTCTCAATGGTCTCTCAGTACTTCAGGCTCTGCCCTCGCTTGATGGGTCCCTCGTGCTCATCCTGTGCTCCAGAAACATCCCTTTTCCTGCACCCCACCATGCTCTCTTGTTTCCTCAGAGGGCAGGGCCCCTCTCTCCTTCAAGGCTCTTCTGACCCAGAGCAAAAGAACCAAGGAGGCTTCTGTTGTACTCGTCTCTGAAAAAAAAAAAAACTGGCATGCATTAACATATGGTTCCCATAAAGAATAACAGAAGTCCTCACAGGAAGCTCACATCATTGAGGGGAGGGAGAAGGTAATAAGCTCGTCCCACCAACTATGGTCCAGTGGTAGCCTGATTCACCTATAAGCCCCAATTACAATCCATCTTTAATACCTGTTGCCTTTCAGGAGCCCAACTCCTATCTGTGCACCCAGGTCTTTTGGGAGGCTCCTGCTCCTCTCTGCATGTGTCCCCTCAGCCTCCGGGCACATTCACCCTCTAGTTTAGGGTCAGGCTTGGAAAGTCTTGGTTTTGTGCTCCCTGAATCAGATGCTCTGGGAAGGATGACATGTTCCTGAAGGTGAGACAGCCCATCTGATTTGCATTCAGATGGGTTAGACAGTCTTCACATCACATTTTCCTTGGGCAGGATGGTTATTTCTGACCACCAGCTGGGAGCCATTGGGAGCTGTAGCATCTGCACTGCTACCTCCAGAAGTAGATCTCTGTGGGTTTGGCCAATCTGTATCTAATTTTCCTGCATGTCTCCCTGTAAACAAGCATTGCTTTGGTTAATCTGTACCTAATTTTCCTGTATGTCTCCCTGTAAACAAGCATTGTGTTTCAGTTTAACAACATCCTTAGCAGCAATGAGCATAAAATACAGCAGAGGGAGAGACAACAGCCCAGTGAGAGGAGCAGAAGAAAGCCACCTGAAAAATCTGACACATGCTCTGACCACTGGTTCATATTTTCTGACTTTAAAATGGGACAGGTGGGAGTATATACGTCCAATGGGACTAGAGGAGGCAGAGTCAAACTAATAAGGTAAAGACAGAAATAGAACAAATGGCAAAGATGTCATACGGATAGGGCAGTGTGAGGGCAGTAAGGGAAATAAAGGACTGGAAAGGATGCTGTTGCTCCTCAGATGCAAAGTGGTCACAACCAAGAGCAGATTTAGTGACTAAATGGCCAGAAGCAACAGCATCTTTTCCCTTTTTTCTACGTTTTATGGTCTGTGTGACAATAGTTTATTCTTCTAAGTCACAGAAACTCAGGCTTACATCCGTTCCTGTTCCAGGAAGGCAAAACATAAATGAATAACGATGCTTTCCAGAAGTAGGGTGTCAGTGCAGATCTAGTTCTGAAATGGATCCAGCTTCTTGGGGAAAATACCTAACAATTCACTTAGGTTTGAATCCTTGATGTTTCATTGTTTTGAGCTGATAGCTTAACAACAAATAGTTATTTCTTCTTGTGGAAATGTTTGTGGGTTACTCTCCTTTGCTTGTCTTTCCTTCCCTGTGAAACATTTAACACTGTTGTTTGGAAAAATCTCAGCTGTGTGTTGCATTTGAATAGAAGGAAGGAGTGTTGTGACAGCTAGCAGGGGCCATAGCAAGGTGCCTAGCATGGTTGTTTTACTGTATGTTGTTCCTTTTGATTCTTCTGTAGAATGTTCTTTACAAAGACAGCTGCTGCAGATTGAATAATGCATCTTGAGCATATTAAATGTATCCTGCATATTCAACACGGAAAATAAATATCAGATTCTCATACTATTGTGTATTGTTCAATAAATTTGGCCCATTGTGTGCCATTTGCCTAGCATGGTTTGTCTTTTCTCTCTTTTGCCATTTAGCATATTATTTGCCTCTTTTCTTTCTTTTTAATTTTAAGATATTACAATCATCCCAGTATTGTTCAGATGGAAACAGGACTTCTCTTCTTGCAAAGTCCCCAGGTGAACTCTGAAATAAATGGAATATAGTTACTGTTGTCTGATATTTACTTGGATCTGAAACTTCATATCATTCACGCCGTAACAGACTGTATTTTACAATCAGGAGGCCAAATCAGTGGTTGGCACAACTCCACTGAACTCACTGGAGTTGAACTGCTTTATTGAGTTGCCTTGTGAACCTAGATATTGTAAGTGGATGTGCTGTAGTCCTTGGAGTGGAAATATCAATGCCTTTCAATATAGCACAACTTTAAATATAACCCCAAATTCCTTTAATTCCTCTAGGGGCATTATGTTGTTTTTGTTAATAAGTGGGGAGGGTCTTTTCTCCAATATGCTTCATTAGCCTATGCTGGTAGAGAGGCTTCTTTAAGTCTGTTTCAGTTGTAAAATTGGAAGCATCTCTATGACATAACCAGTTTATAAGGGTTATTTGAAACTGGAACTGTACTTCTGGGAATGAGATCACATCATCAGCATTGACCAGTGTGATTATTTCATTGCTAGAAATACTTGGGGGAAATCACTTCTGAGAATTACTTTGTTATTTTAAATGTGTTTCTGTGCTGCATATCCCACCCACCTCCAAGTTCCAGCCTGGCCTTCAGCTACTTGGACTCTTCTCCTTCCCCTCCACTCAGCCAACATTAGCTTTAGCTCACACTTCTCTTTGATTTTCTAGCTCCCAAATGAAAACTGTTTCCCCATGGACCACTGTATACATGTATGTTCACCAGTCTACCACCAAGGTCTCTCATTTCAGGCCTCAGCTTAAATTAATGCTTCTCTGTTATCACCATCTCCCAGTTCTGCCTAGTTTAGCCATGTCTATATTAGCAAATAAGGCTCAGGTGCTCATCCACAGTTGTTGATATTGTTTAATTACTAGGCTGCTTCTGCCACACCAGCCACCAACTCTTGCAGGTGGGGGTTTAGGGAACAGCGTGGGATGGAGATGGTTCCTAGTGGGCAGCAAGGGTCAAAAAACAGTTTCAAGGAGGATGGAGTTCTGCTATGTCTACACAAGCTGCCATGTGCCCCTTCCTCTCCTGACCTGTTTGACATATTAGCAGAGATGTAGCTGATTTCTAAATTCTAGAGGATTTGTATGATTTTCCTGTTCTGACTGAGAAATGATGACCTGGACCGGGACTACCCCATAAGTAACCACTGTATAGGCTGAGATGATAACCGGGATCACATTTCAGTTGTAGGCTGCACATGCTATGATGAAGGACTGCCTTTTTCCCTGCTTTTAGTACAATGTTAATCGAATGTGTACCGATATAATACATGATAACAAATAATCCTATTTTTAAATCTTAATTAAAATTACATTTCACCTTTGGAAGAAAGGTTATACCTTGATGTTGTTTATTGTGGCTTTCTCACACACACTTACTGTATATTAAACTATAACTCCAGGTGATGAATATCCAGAAGCTGATGGATTTTAGAAAATAAGTTTTTCATTAAGAGGAAGAAATCACAGCTCAGTTTATAAAAATATTCTGAATATACATTGCTAGCAGTACCTAAAGCCAAATCATAAATTGAACTGTAAAAGTTCTGTTTGGATGATTCCTTTTTTCAGAAAAATCTGCATTGTTCATATCTGTGCATCCAGATACCTGGATTTCTCTGGATGTATCCTAGGAATCAGGCAGAGAAAGGATCTATACCAAAATAACAAGATAAATGAGTATTTAAAATTATGTAGCTTTTACATGTCTTGAACATATAGCTATAAACTTTGATTAGTACCAATACAGCTAACAACACCCATTCTTTAAACAAGGAAGAAACCTTAAATTATTACACAGGAACATGTGTACGTACCCCCTTTACTCCGCCACTTGTACAGACTATAAGAGGGCTACTCCGTGTGGAGGACTAGCTAATGATAATTATTCAGTTACAGATCTTTAAAAAATACTCTTATCCTCATGTAAGCTATTTGTTCGTGTGGACTGCTAGCAGTTCTTTGTATGTATGTTTCTTGGCTGGTTTGCTGCAGTGTAAAGCAAGTCTTACTCATTTATTCAACAATCTGTGCAAATTTAACATCATTTGGTTAATGATTTCCCTGCCAAATTCAGAGAGACAATTGTATTTAACTACAAACCTCATTTTAATATCCTATTTAAAAGTCTAATCGAACCATCACTATTTTGCCTTTGATTTGTTGCATCTTTGTGTGTTGTCTTGGAGATTTTGATGTTGCTTCCTTCCAGCTCTATTGATATTTATAACATGGACGGCATGTTTCTAGAGGCATAAAAGAGTGGAGAAGTGCTCTCTGATGGGATACAATTCAGGTTACCAAAGGTCTAAGGAGGCCACTTAACTTCTATAAGATGGAGATGCTCTATTAATGACAATGTTAAAAGAAAACGCACAGCTAAAACTGGAGTACATGTGGCAATCATGTTCATGGAATTAGCCATGGAACTTCAGGTTCAAAAAAAATGAATACTAAACCCAAAGCCAGCTCTTTGAAGATTTCAGGAAAAATAAATATGTTAACATCTGCAAATAATCCCTTCTAGCAGCAGGAAAAATACATAGATTAATAATAAAAATGGTGAGTCAACATGCCTTCCCAATAAGGCAGTTTGAATGTAAAATATTAAAACGCCTCTTGTAGAACAGGTCTAGCCTTTGGTGGGTACTGCGATGGGACACTGGTTGGCAAACTGCTGCTGTAAAAAGACTGTAAGATCCAGTGCAGGATTTCCCAAATTCTGAAATCCAAGAGCATGATCATCTCACGTGCAATGGGCCCTGTTTATAAACAAGATGGTTCTGGTGCTATAAAAAACACCATGTTTTGGCCAGTCTAATCACAAAATGAGAGATGAGTGCAGAAAACGGTGATTTTTACCAGTTTCATTGCTTTTCAGTGTTGTAGCAGCAGTCATGGGGAAAAACAAAACAAAACAAAACAAAACAAAACAAAACAAAACAAAACAAAACAAAACAAAACAAAACAAAACAAAACAGAAAGATGTAAGCAAATTACTTCAGTAGAGCTGTATTCTCTTTATAGTTTATTACTGGGATGGTCCAACAGCCATTCTTTACCTCTGTAACAGGAGCAAGGCATCCATTTTCTCATGCACAGATTGAGTAATGGTACTGCCATATTTTATTTCCAAATTAGAGGAAATGTCACTCAATGTTCATATTTAAAATGAGAAGAAAGAAAAGCATTCCCTTCATGCGGTTTAAACAAAAAAAATGTTAAATCTGTTAAATATCCACTGACATTTGCATGAGCTTAAAGCAAAGCATGCATCGCATCTTGGATTACCACAGTTCATATACCATATCAGGTAACATATATCTATTTTTAGACTGAACTATTTTGATTTTCTGTGTAGTAAACAATTTCACTGGTCTGTTTATTATGCAGAAGAACCGGGGAAGGCTCTGGTAGCCAGGACACAAAGATGCCCTGTGTGCAGCCCATAGGCCTACTGAAGCATCTCACAGTAAGTACAAGGGTGAGATATACTGTATATATATGCACATACCTGCAAACACAGAGGATTCAGCCTCCTATGGGAAGCTTGGAAATTATTTAGCCATCTGCTCTGCAGATCACTCGGTCCAAATATAAACAATTTGGACAGCATATAAAGGAGATTTCTCTTGTTTTCTCTCCCACACACATTCAAAACTAATCTTGAATTTGAGGTCTTTCATTCAAAATTATAGTCCAGGTTACAGTCCCTACTGGGAACTGACATAAAGCATTACCTATAAAAGTGATTAAAGTGTTAGTATCTTCATGTACTTCTGAGCAGCTGGTCTATATTTGATGTATATCTCTGTTCCTGGCTCCCTTATAGAACGGGACAGTACAGAATGAGCTAACTGGCAGAAATCTCTGAGGATCTTCCTTTGAATTCAGCAGGAATTTTAGCAGAGTTTTCTTTCTTCTCTGCCTGCATGGAGAAAATGCAGGTGTGCTTGAAATTGCTGTGCTTGTGGCTGCCTTCGTCAGTGCTGGAATCTGCCGTGTGTTTTGTAGGTGCTCAGGAGCATCCCAGGGAAACCAGGTTTCTCAGCCTGCTGTTGTTGGCTGTCCTGGCAGTAACACCAGCTTCAGGTCCTTCAGAGCATTTGAGCTCTGTTTTCATTTTAGGAAAATATACTTGATTATCTGCTTAAAATCTTAACACTTCACTTTCAAATACTTCTCCTACCAGCTGTTGTCCAATTCTGCAAAGTGCTGAGCACTGTCAGCCGTCACAAGGTTTTAGCTGAACAATTACGTCTTTGCAGTGCTCTTGCCAAGTGCCACCACTGGAGTTGAAGGCCGAACAGCTTTGTCCAGATAGACTTATCCTTCCGCAGTGAGGAAATAAAATATTCACAGTAGATTATGTTAGCTGTCTGTCTGAGTTGCTTTAACACATCCAAATAACTGTCCTATTTTTCATACAAGCTAGCAGCCTCCCTGAGTTTCATTACCTGTATCAATCTTAACACTATTTAAGTAAAAAGGAAGAGCTCTAAAATGTGAAAGAACCAGCCTAGATATTTTCCCATGGGGCACCTCTGAGCACAATAGTATCTTCGCTTCAATATTTTTTCTGCATCTCTTTCAAGCTAACCACATCCAGACTGTGGACATGCCAGGAAATGCCATTCTGGGACTAATTTACTGGTACTGAAAATGTTATTTCCAGAACTGTCACTTTCCAAGGGAATTTGAGTATCCACAAATATTTCAACTGTGAGGATCCATTTTCTGACATTTGGGATCCATCTGCACTTCAGGCCAGCTGGAACCAAATGGGCCCCATCCATCTGTAATCTCCCTGAAACTGTCCAGGACTGTCAAGGAAATTGCACTATGACCACACTGGAACCAGTGTTGGCGTTGGCTGGTACGGTTCAATGCTTTGTGTGGAAAGGGATTGAAATGAGATCATTTCACTACCCTTTTGGTAAATTCCTCTGGGAAACAGCTGGAGGCAATGATTTCATTGCCTTATTATTAGTTGTATTATAGGACACAATAGAAGCAGAAAAGAATAGGGGTTGTGTCAGAATTTTATGTAAAATTGTTCTCTCCTGCCCAGTCGTCAGCACTGGGTCAACAAAATACTGATCAGACCTGAATCCCATGGGCAGGCTGAAAATGGAAGGATGCAGCAAATGGGGCTCCACAGGGGCTGTTCTTGGCTTGGTATTTTCATTAACAGATGATGGAATAGAGATTATACAGATGATAGAAACCCAGAAGGGACTGCAAGAATATTTGCTGCAGGGCAGCCCTTGAATGCAAAACAATCTTGACAAGCTGGAGGCCAGTGCGTTATTTGTCTGGCGGAAGTACTGGGTAGTGCACCTAGGCAGAGCTAATCATCTGCACAAATACATAACATAGATCAGGCAGTTTGGTAGAGCGGGAGATTACAGTGGACCAGCATGTGAACATAAGTCAATAGTTTCAATCTGTTGTCCCATGTTCTTCTTTGCAGGGATATACAAGCAAGCATAGCTGGAGGGACAGGTAAAGATGTCTTTCTGCTCCACACAGCCTTATTTGGACTCAGCAGCAGACATGCCAATCTGTGGTCCTTTGAGAAGGATGGTGAGCAAAGGGAGAAAGTCCAGAGGAAAGGAACCAAGAATGATCAGAGACCTAGAAAATCCAGCTGGTTGGGTTGACTGAAGGAATAGATGATATCTAGTGTGAATAAGAGATAATAGAGAGGAAAACACAGTAATAGTCACCTAGGCATGTAAAATGCTGGCACTGGGAGAAATTAATTACTCTGGTGCTTTGGACATGAAGTAATAGCGTGAATTACTACAAGAAAATATGGGACTAGGCGTTTGGAAAAACTCTCAAACTGTACAGACAGGAAAAAAATAGGTAGTCTGCTGATGCAGTGAAATGTCCAGCTGTACAGATCTTTAAGAACAAGGGTAACAAACAGCTTTCAGATAGGACACAGTTAGAACTGATCTTGCTTTGGGAGTCTCCAACTTTCTGACCCTTCCACGGCCATAGTCTCAACAACATTCCCGAATAGCAGCTTTACTGCAGTGAAACTGCCACCAATCAGTGTGCTTCAGGTACAGTCCTAAACCTGTTGAAAAGAAACAAAGAATATCTGAAGTGAATTAAGAATTCACAAAGAAGCTGCGGTTGTTATTTATTTAAGAACGATGAGATCGTCTCTGGCACTGCAGAGGTAGAATGGAAGAGTGGCATCTTCCTTTCTTACACCTCATGTTTCCATACTTAACCAAGATCTGGATCTACCTCTCTTGCTGGGAAAATGCAATGACTTTTTGAGCCTATAAAAACAGAGGGATTGGCTAGACACTTTCCAGAGCTGACTTCCTGTAAGAGATAATGTCTGCTAAGCCAAAGCTCTCCTTTGCTGGACAAAGCCCATAGTAGATTAGTGCTTGTCTTGCTCTCAGTCTTATTTGGGATGGGTCAGCTGTGCATCCTCTGGGATGTGTTCTGGCCCTAAAGATTAGTCAAAGCGCATCCTGTAAGGAAAATAACTTCCCTACCAAATGAGACAAAATAACCCAATCAAACAAACAAAAACTTCACAGCAATCTTCAAATATCTTCCTCAGGGGAGAAAGAAAAGGCTCCATAAACATGCCTTTCTGCATGTTCCTGAAAGTCAACAGTTTTCCTTGGTCAGGTGAAGGTGTGTGATCTGGTAAGTCAGGTAAACTGGGGCTACATTGCTGTGATGCTATTTGGACCAGCTGAGAGTACAAGCTTGTTTGGAGTGCACCAGGGACACTAGATCTGCCTCCTTCAGAATTGAATGAAAAATTTCTATTGCCATGCAGAGATCCTTAGTCAGGCTCTTATTGGGAAAAGAATTAAGTGACACATTTTACCTTGACCTGGAAGAGACAGAAACTACTTGAGGACCCTTCTCCCAAAAGAGGAAAAGAATCCCAAATAAATAATTCATGTCCCTTATTAAACTGTAGGGGTAATGAATGACAGTCAGTGCCTTACAAATGGGATCTGCAAGAGGAAATTATTCCTACAGTCCACTGATGCTTCTCCTTTGGAGGGTTGCTGATTTGTTTAGATTTGTCATTTGCATATTTCCAACCCCTCAGCTCTTCTGTGAATTGCTGCCTCTACTGCTTCTTTGCCCGCAGCTGGCCATTCAGCTCCCTCTAAGCTGTGTGAAAAAATTTGCCCTCCCACAAGTACAGTGTTTTGGGTTTTGTATAGGCAGTGATAAGTGTTGAGTGTAAAAGACTCTTTGATAATTTAATTCACTTTGCTGAATTATGATTCTGCATGCACCATTAGTTCAATCACAAACCAGCTACAATAAGAATTAGGTCTGTTTTGCAACATGAAGCAGACAAGGCTGTTCAGTGGAGCAGTCAAGGGTGTTTAATGTTACATTTGTTGTTGACTTTGAAAACAAACACATGTGCATTGATGTACAGCAATCTGAAAGTCCCATGCAGATGTAACGGCAGTGGCATCTCGGGGATCCTGGGCTTGTGTTCAGAGATGCAAGTGACAGAGAGGCGGCAATGCCGAGCGAGAGCCTCACATAGTTGTGCAAGTTGTACCAGGCAGGAGCTGTGGGGGAAGTGGCTTTCCCCAATTTCGCAGGAAATCAAAGGACTCAAAAGTGAAAAATAGGAGCTTCCATCACAAGGAGGTGATGTCTGAGGAGCAGCAGGTTTAGACGAAGAGTATGAGCAAGAGCACTTTAGGAGGGATGTCACTCATCTCAATGCAGGCCTGAAAGTTTGAAAGAGGAAACTTCATGTCACTGGATTACATTTAATATTGAATTCTGATCAACTTTCCCTTCTAATAATATTTGCCTTGACCTTAGCAGGGCAATTTGTGTCAGAGAGGTAATCTCAACTTCTCCCTCATCACTTCTCCCTCATCACTCTTTCACACCACATTTTAACACTTACTCATGAGAGGTTGGCTGGGAAACCAGAACCAAACACCACCTAACCATGGCTGAGTGCCAGCCTACAGCTACAGCCCGATGCATATATTGCTTAAGAATCTCTCCAGTGTTTATTTTGGAGAGCATCATCCTGATATTTTCAAAATTAAGTAGTAAAGTATTTACTATACCCTCTTTACTTTCCTCTTGGAGCCAGAATTTTCAAAAGGAAGTCCCCAGTCAGAAAAGTGTTCTTGGCAGGGAAATTACTTTTAACCCCTAATATGTTGTTCACTTATGCTGTAAAGGCCCAAGCTGGTCAAGGGGAAAAGTCAACAGCTTTAGCCTTGAACAGTACTGCGTGACATGGGGAGGGGTGAGAATTCAGTGATGACAGCCCAGAGTTATCTCAGCGCTCACCTTATCACAGAAATGGTGCAAAGCCATTTTGGCCTGTAGGAAAAGGCAAAGTTACCCCACTTGGTAACCTATGACAACACTACAAAATGAAAATGTTTGCCATTTACATATGACTGAGGACAGTAAAAGGATTTTTTGGTAGTAAATTTTACATCTTTTTTGTTTTGCCAATCAGACAGAGCAAATTGCTTTTTGGATGTTACTATTGAGAAGCAAGAATTTAATTCATTGCTTGACATATTTTTTCTTAAATTAACTAACAAAATATCTCACTACCTTAAAGTCTAGTGAGCCTGTAGATCCTTGTGCTTTCCTGGTTTTCCTGCAAAGCAGCTTATAGACTTGAGCTGCTTCATCCAGCACGTTTGCCAACTGCCACATCCAAGGATCTGCTCCAAAACCTATTGAAATGGATACAAGATCTTCAGATTAGGCCCCAACTATTAAACAAATATTAATTGAACATATTTTTGTTGTTCAAGATAATGACTTGCTTCCTGTCACAGGCTGTTATAGCTTTCAGATCTCTTGCTATTATTTTCTAATATTTAGATTACAATGGCAGCTCAAGGTCCCGGGCAGATGACTGCTGCCTTGTGCTAGCCTCTGCCCACGTGCACACACCAAAAAGGCATGTCCTGCCCCAAAGAGCTTATCACCAATGCCATTAACACAGAAGTTTCTTATTGGCATGTTTTTATATTGTAAGCTTCCATTACACTAAGGCAGCAATAAACCTATGATCCCCATACTATTTATGGATTGGTTCATTACCTTTCTTTTAAAAACCAATATAAATGTCTAAACTCCTATAAATACATCAGCATTGCTGCTTATCTTGCTTGTTAAACTGGCAGTTCGGTAACCTCAAGACACTGCAGCTGTGTAATCTTTCACATCTATCTAGCACAAGAACCGTGGTTTTTTTTCTCTCCCTCGTTTCCATGTATGAAAAAGGTGCTTTGATACACTGCTTGCAAACAAACTACAACTGCTACTGATTGCAAATGTATTGGCTTATCCATAGAAATGCTGGGCTGTAAGGCAAGATAGGAATTTCTATAGTCATTTAGTATTCTGATCTTCAATCCAAACTAGCTGTATAACAACAACAAAAAAATTCCTGTTTTCAGCCATGAATCAAAATCTCTGTCAGGCTGGAACTCCATTGGCAAATCCTTGAGAATGAGATGCTTTAAAATATTCAAACAGAGTTTTCAAACATTGATGCATCCAAAGACAGAAAGTCTAATCCACATATCCTCTGATGTTGCTGCACTTGTCATGCCTCAGAAGAGAGGAGACAGTGGAGTTCCTACTCTGAATGGAGACATCAATGGTTTCTGTTATCTTTTGCAGGGATATACTTGGGTTTTGTGCCGGACTTATGTTGTGTGGCTGTGGTTATGAACAGCTGCAGTGAGGCCAGTGGCAGAAGTAATAAGGGTTCATTTTTACAGCTCAGTAGCTGTTTATTTTTTCTCTTCAAAAGTTTAGTTTTCACTTAAAATAACAAAAGCAACCCCAACTCCTTTTAGTTACAAGCAACTTTATGAGCTGCATGTCTGGAAAGAACCGTTATAATGGGCTGAATAAGTAAGGAGTCACTCCAGAAAAGCCATCAAACTTTCACTGCCATGAGGGCAACACACATGAGATCAGAGTCTGGCCCAGGGAGTGCTCAGCACCTGGGGAGATCTGCCAAGTTGGCCTGAAAAGCTGCCACTCAGAAGAACCTGGGCTGCGGGCTACAAATTACTAATTTGCAGTTGAGACTCCTCAAAAATTTAAGAAGCTGCAGTCCTCTGTACAAGCACAGCTTTCTATCAAAAGCGTATGAATGTCATCAGGATGGATGTCAGTTAAACTGATTTTGAAGAACAGCACTGTTGGTCAGAAGCCATTGATAACTGACCTCTTGGAAACTGAAGGCAGCACCTTACACATGCACAGATCCTGTCCCAGCTGTGCAAGTCAAATCTTGTGGGTGCCCTTTGAGGGGCAGGGAGGTAAGGAGAAGAGAAGGAGGTGGTAAAGAAGGAAGAATTTAATTCTGTAACATTTTCCAGAGTTGACACTGGTTCTCATTATCTGCTGTGTTTCATGCCTGACTTTTCTTCTGAAACGTTTGATTTGCATCATCATAGTTAATTCTGTAGGCCACAGTATGCTTTGGCATCTTTGCTGGTTTAGGAGCCCAAGCAGTGCATTCTTCTTCTGTCTGCTTTTAGCAAGAAAAATCTCTTATTTTCTACAATATCTGTACTTCATAAGTAATAAAAGATGACACTTTTGCTGTGCTAAACTTAGGAGTTTGACTCTTAAAACCCTATTTTTTTTCTGTAAATCCATTAAATAGCCTCACCTTACTGCTTTACCTTAAAGTGAATTGCATCCACTGGTCACTTCATCTTACTGCCTACCTTGCAGGTGGCTGGGAGAAAGCTTTGAAATGTGCCATGTGTGCATTCTGTAGGGAAGACTGTACAGGACATCTGGGTGTTTGTGGACTAAGCAGAGAGAGGGTCACTGTGCTGGGGGACACTGTGCTGATCTCCAGGAGTCAGAGGCCAACCCTGGCCCAGGTAGCAACAGCTTTTCTGTTTCACACAGGGAGGGAGAGGGGAGGGAGAAGGAGGGAGGGGGCAGATGACGCCTGGGTCTTGCCTGGGTATGGACTTATGCTGCAGCCAGGATGTGACCCTGAGCTCAGGAGTGCACCTGGACGCTCAAATTTGACAATAACTCTGGGGTTAATGCCCTTTTCTCTTCACACTGTGATATGTGTTTGTCTTTCTTTTGCTGAAATAACCTGCCTGTGCTTACTCCGAGTTGGACCCCTGTCCCTGGGAAGGCTAATCCATACATTGATGACTTTCTACATAAAGAGTCTCTCTTTAAAACGAAAAGAGGAAAAGTTTACCATGGCTAACTTGGATCTTGGAATAGCAGGTGGCAATTTAATTGGAAGATGTAAGCTGCTTACTACTAATTTGCATGATTATAAGATTTTGTAATTGCCCTGTAAAAGTTAATTTGGCATCGGGTTCAGTGAAACTCAACTATGTTAGCATGATATTGATGTGTGTATGAGATTTGCTGTTGCTGTTTGATATGTTCCCTGCTGAAAGACCAAAGGAGAGATTTGAGGGGGTTATTTTTAAATATATACATGCACACACACAGAGGTGAATCGCACTGTAATGACCCCCGTGGGGCCTGGATAAATGCATGTTGTATCAAGGAGTTCACTGCAGCAGGAGTTGGTAATTCGTTCCTTCAAAATAATGAGGAAATATCTGGTTTGAACTGAACATCGATACCTAGTAATTTGTATGAAGATTACCTCATTGATTAACATTTAACCTGCATTTTAAAAAGAAAAATGTTTAAGAAATGAAAATATACACTTATAGGCTAAATATTGCTTGCACTGAGGAAAGTGAGAAAAAATACGATTTTGTATTTAGGTCACTTGTATTAGTGATTGCTCTAATACAGCTAATTAGGCAGGAAAAATTGCTTTTGTTATTGGGCATGCATAAGGGGAAGTCTGAAGCAGAGCTTATCCTAGTGCTGTTTGACTTTGTGTGTGTGTGTATTATCTGCCTGCCTCCTTCCCGCATTGTATAGACACGTCTTGCAGGCTGCAATGTTTAAAAGGTTTCTTCTGTGTGGTGCAGGTCACCAACAGAGGTTTCAGGGCAAGACTGCATGAGCGAGGAGCCGTGCTGAGCTGTGGAGAGGGATTAGCTGGAATCTCCGATGCGGCGCGGGGGCCTGGGGCTGCTGGCTGGCGGGTGGGTGTCAGCGGGCCTGCCAGCCCCTCTGCCCCACCGCCAGATCTGCTGCTCCACAGGGAGCCCGGAGCGTGAGGTTACGTCTAAGGCAAAACAAAGTGCCCTTGAAAAGCCAAGAGACATGCCAGATTTGCCACCTTCTTCCTTTTCCCCTCCCTGTAATCTGGCAGCCCAGAGTGGTGCGAAGGGGTGTCAAGGGCAGAAATAAGCTGAGAGAAGAAAGATGTAGCAAGGTTTGTGTTAAAATGCCCGATTCCCATCCTAAAGCTACACCAGCAGAGAACAAACTATGCTTGATGGAGTTGGTAAGGTACACAAGCGCATACCTTGCTAAAAATACAGTAATAGAGTTGCTGATCTGATATATTTAAATTTGTAACATGTCGATGTGCCTCGGTGGGCTGGGACCAGTGTTACTGAACACAAACACACACAAACACATCCATACTGTTTTTTAGCAGGTAAAACTTGATTTCTGAATTCTTTTTTTTCTCTTCCCCTTTTCTCTCCCTCCCTTCTTGTACTCCATCATGTCTGGCGGAAAGAAATAAGGCGAAGGTTGCACATAATGTTTGTAAATATGATATCCAAGTTAGCTTCACTGAGTGTGATGCAGATGGGTGGATGTCTGTACGCTGGTCTGCAGAGCATGAAGGAGGCACCTAAAGACAAAGGGGCCAGGAGCATTTTATTTGCTCTCTGGCAGCGGGCGAAGGCCCTGCCAAAAGGGTGGGAGATCAGGAGGGCAGGCCTGGAAAGTTACCCTTGCAACTGTGTTTTGTATGTGTTAGTGGGAAGAAAACTGGAAGATTCAGAATAAATTACTACTGCGAGTGAAAGCACAGGGAAATGTATGACAAAGATTTAAATATTGCATTATAGTCCTTAAACAAATTCTTTTAAGTTGAGAGCATAGGAATGTTATTCTAATGGGATGCTGAAAGATGTGTAGATAAAGAAACAATTAGGAAGGAAATTGGAAATCTGGAGATCTGAACCTATCTTTTACTCGAATGCTTTAAAGTCATTCAGGTGTTCACAACTATTTAAATCCTTCACTTGTTTTATGTGCCTCAAACAAAGCAATGAAGCAGCACTGTCATAAAGAGCCAGCCCTGCTCCAGCTGAAATTCGTCTGACATAGACAAAACAAAACAAAACGCCCAGAAGCCCAACAATGCCATTTCATGTGCAACATTATATCTACTGAATGAGAGGAAATGTAGGCATGCATCAGAGTAAAGTACTCTTAAAAGCTCATTTGGAAGGTATGGTTTTTTACCTAGAGGGGAAACTACTGTATATGCAAAACTCAGATGAATATTTACAATATCCAGGAATAGGTACCAGAGGGGGGGAAAAAACATGCCGCAAATGTAATCATCTTCCGAATGGTCCAAAAACAAATTGTTCTCGCTGCTGTTGCTGAGCAACAGTCCCACGATGGGATTCAGCCTGTGCAAATGTACGGTGGGAGAGTCCAACCTACCCAGAGAGTGAGAAATCGGAGTACCGGGAGAGACAGCGGAGGGGGCCTGGCATGGCAGAGCTCCACTTCCCAGCAGTTGTGACCCCCCTAAGTACATATTTTCACCATTCTCCTGACCTTTCACTGCCTCCCCGCTCTCATAACAGGCTTAAAATAAATAGTGAAGCAAGACCAGTACCAGAGAGCAATGGGACTCTGGCTGTTGTTGTAGCAGGCCAGTTTGTATCTATCTAGGACATTTTCTGTGAAGTAAAGCATTAGCACTTCTTCTGAGGTGTTCAAAGGCTATGAAACTTTGGGGAGGGAGAGGGAAAAGCAAATAACAAGTCTACCAGACAATTCATGGGATTTAAAAGCAGTGCCCCTCTGTGACTTCAGCTCTGAAGGCCACATGTGCTCTCATTAGGTGGTAACACAGTAAAAATCCACTGTCTAAAGGGACAATAATCCACTATATTTTGTAATAAAAATTCTGGAATGCTTAATCATCTGACACAGTATGATGTCAGTTTTCATTCACTTCCTTCAGCAGGCTATTCTTTAAACAATTTAGAGACACAGAAAGGAGAAGGAAACCACAAAAAATGCATGTTCAAATAATGCTAATAGACTGTTCTGAAGTAAAAAAAAAAAAAAAAAAAAAATTAAAACCAACCAAAAAGTTATTTGTGGCTGATGGGATGACTTGAGAGAGCTCACTATACCGACGTGTGGAAGGTGGTACATTGGAATAGAGATATTTCAAATGTGTGTATGACAGACCTGGTAATTTAGTACTTGGTTGATTTTGCTGTGGTTGTTCATAATGCAGTGTAAAGCTGGCAGTCCTCTGGGTGGAGGCGTAAATCTGGGCTTGCCCTGGTTTTCATAATCAATACGTTTTATAACACTTTTTATGTAGCTGTTTTTTAAAAAACTGACATGCAAGGTCATTATTTTTCTAGGTAACTTTGCCACCAACATGGTATTTGTAATGTGAAACAAACTCTGCCTAGCTTTCATTTTGTATCCCTAAAATTATTATTCTACATAAAACTCTAACTGAAAATATGGTCTTTTAGGCTGAGCTATCAACGGACAGGTTGACCCTTTATAGAAAAAGGCTTATAGGGAAAGAAAGAAGTATAAGACTAAAATGAACTGCTGCAGCCTCAAAATGTCTTATTCTAGCTTTGAAAAGTGGTATCCGGTAGCTGTTCTTAGTGATAAACCAGCACTAAGTGTCCGTATCCCAATCCCCAACCTGCCAGGGTTGTTCTGACCGTCTGTGTGGACACATTTCAAAATCATCACAGCTGGATCTCACCTTAATATTGGACCAAACTGAGCGTTAAGCGTGAACAACAGTAACCTTTCATATGCTCCAAATCAAGATCTCATTCCTGTTGGGGGGCAGGAAAAAAAAACAAAGCCAGAGAGAGTAACCCGCCCTGATTCCACTTCCTTGGTTCAAGAGGAAAACTTCCTTTTAAAATACTGGAGAATAAAGTTTTCCTGATTGTTAGACTGACAGCCAAGCTGCTGCTTTTGGGGTAGCAGCTTAATAGAGTTCCTCGCACACACAACAGGCTAGGTGGGAAATCGCAGAAGAGCACAGAGGAAACTCTCACAGTGTATTTCCCCCCTATTATTTCTCAGCCTATTTTGAAATTAGGAAATCATATGGAAACAGCAGGAGGATTCCTAGCCTTGCACTATTTCCTTCCCCTGTGATCATGAAGTTTTATTGCTGCATGAGCCCTGCTGCCTACCATTTCAGAGAAACTCAGCAAGAGGCAAGGTTTTTCTAAGTGTGGGTGGTCATGTCCGTGTATTCAGCAGAAGCAATAGGGCTATTCAGCTTGAAAAAAAGCAGCTCAAGATGAAGTATGGAAGAATAATTTTCAAAGAGAAAATAATAAAGAACTAACAAAAGCACCCAGGGAATTCATTCTTTTATTTTTTTTTCCCCCTCGGTAATTGCCGCTGAAGAGGCTGGCACTGAAATGGCATCATTAAGTCAAGTTATCTCACTCATACACTTGTGGGGAAAATTGGATGAAATGAAGGGTAATATCCCCAAGACTCAGCCTGTTGCATTGGAAAGCTCTTCTACTGGTGAAAAACAGTCTTACACACAGAAAGACATCCTGCTTGGTGATTGTGCTGGTTTTGGCTGGGATAGAGTTAACCTTCTTTACAATAGCTCGTATGGGGCTATGTTTTGGATTTGTGCTGGAAACAGTGTTGATAATACAGAGATGTTTTAGTTACTGCTGAGCAGTGCTTACACACAGTCAAGGCCTTTTCTGCTTCTCAGCCCACCCCACCAGTGAGGGGGCTGGGGGGGCACAAGAAGCTGGGAGGGGACACGGCCGGGACAGCTGACCCCAACTGACCAAAGGGCTATCCCACACTGTATGATGTCATGCTCAGCATACAAAGCTGGGGGAAGAAGAAGGAGGGAGGGGACATTCAGAGTTACGGCATTTGTCTTCCCAAGTAACCATTATGCGTGATGGAGCCCTGCTTTCATAGAGATGGCTGAATACCTGCCTGCTGATGGGAGGCAGTGAATGAGTTCCTTGCTTTGCTTGCGTGCACAGCTTTTGCTTTACTTATTAAACTGTCTTTATCTCAACCTATGAGTTTTCTCACTTTTGCTCTTCTGATTCTCTCCCCCATTCCACCAGGGGGGAGTGAGCGAGCGGCTCAGTGGGTCTTAGCTGCCTGCCAGGTTAAACCACAACAGTCTTTTTGGTGCCCAACATGGGGCTTGAAAGGTTCGAGATAATGACAGATTTGATTGGAATGTGCTAGATCAATGCAAGCAAAAGTATAGACATTTTTCGGTAGTTGGGGACATAGATTTTGAGTTTCTAATATTTTAGTATTATTTGTATGTGCACATATTCACATTCATATCCACCTTCATCAGTGCATTAACGTTATCTGTGTCAGAGCTTGTCACTCGTTTTTCAGAGGGCGTGTACAAATGAGTTTCCTGGAAGGCAATTTCATCAAAACAAGCCCTTAAACTTTGCTTTTAAGCAAATAGTGCACAATATTTCTAGGAAAAAACAGACTGTTGAATATTAGCAATGTACTGCTCATAAATAAGCAGCAAAGGAATATTGGCACAAACCATGCAGTGGGTAATGTTGACCCATAAGGAAAATCTTTCAAGAACTTCATATAATTGGAAAAGATGAAATTTTTTTCAGTGAATTGGTGATAACTGAATTGTTCTCCTCAGTACAGCTAATATTCCCCAGTCTCTCCCATAGATATATCACGGAAAGTCATAATGGCAGAACCCTGTTTTTTTTTTCCTTACAATATTTGGTATCCCCACAAGCAGTTCAGGGACACATGCTACAGCATGCTATAGCACAGGAGAGTGTTAGGATATAATCTCCATTCTGCACCTGCAAGTAACCTCTCTGAAGACCATGAGGAAAGGAGTACCTCCAAATATGATACTACACTTGACTCTCTTCTTCCTGAGGCTAGTTAACTAAAATTGGAGTGGCAAAAGAAGAAAACACTCCCATTTTCACATATTTATGTATTTATTTGCTTATTAATTATAGTCATGGAAAGTGGCTACAAGTAGAGGCATACTTTAAAGTAGACAAGTACTATCTAGTCTAAATTATGATATTGGACATCCTAGTTTCAGAACACATGAAAAATAGTCCACAAAAAACGTGGATTTCATCAGGGAATGTGGTTAATGTTGGAAGGACAAATCTGGGAAATAATGGCATGGAAAACTAGCCATTTTTTAACAGACCAACATTTTTATTACAAAAGTTATACTAGTAACTTCATAACCAAAGGCAAATTTCTCTCTCCTGAGCACCTGGATGCTACAAGCTTTTGTTTTAGTTTTGGTCCTTGCTTCCTCCCCTCATGCTGATTTTCAGCCTGCTGTGGGAGACGAGTGGTCTTGCAGTGTTCTTGAAAGCAGAAAGAATCTGCTCCTCTGATTTGAATTTACAAAGCAAAATGCTCTTCTTTTCAAGCTCTGCACTGTGCTTTGTGTACTTTCATATGGTTGGAACTGGATTAATTTATTTTCTACACTTTCTGTTATCTCTTCTCACTCTGGGGCTGTCACATCTCTTGCTCAGACAGGCACGGGAAGGGAGAACTTATCATTGCGTTTAGATGGTATTCGAGGAAATATTTGGTCAAATCTATTGCTCTGCATCATACCTATCTTCATGATTCATGAGCTTCTCATTGCTGTTCCTCCTTGGCCAGGTAGGGAGGGAGGTCAAGAGCTGTAGCTGTGACTTGCCCTGTTACTCAGCATAATTGCCTGCTAACAGAGGAGCTTAAATTGCTTCTTTTTTTAAGTGCAATATCTCACACACCTCCCTGCCCCCACTCTGAGCCCTCCAAAGGAGGATGGTGTTGCTGTTTCCTACCACACTGCAAGTTACCTCTATCCTCTAAATGAGATTTTAGGTTAAGATTGCCCCTTTTGTGCTTTAAGCCACCTTTTCCACATCTGTAGACACAGGGGACGTGTCAGATCAGGAGAGGGCAAAGCCAGAGGAGCCAGTACTCTCAGTGACTTTTGGCTGGTAGAAAATATCACAGTGCAACCTTTTTGGAGATTCAGCCTAGAGCACAGGGCAGCCTGTGCCCTGACTTCAGCATTTCAGGAGTGACTGCAAGGCACAGCCACAGTGCTGCCTTTCCCCTCTGCAGCGTAGTGCCATTACCCAGGCACAGCGGAGAAGTGAGCCCACGTACATGAGATGCATACAAACTGCTTATTGTCTTTCTGTCAGAAGCATCACCAAATAGTCTCACTTTCCCCAAACAAAAGCAGATATGGATTGCAGAGATGGCAAGAAAAACAAACAGCAACCCTGTTTTAAGTGAAAACACTGCCAGATGCCATGAGTAACACAGAGAACTAGCATCAGACAGAACTGGGTAAGAGTAGCTTAATAGTTTTAATAGAGGTTTTCTTACCTCTGGCTGTTTATGAGAGCAGTTAAGCTAAAAAAGCCTTCCCCTCTCTCCTTTCTTTATGGAGCAATGCATACTCTGTGCTGAGTACCTTAGTGTAATGACTCTTTGCATTCTGTCAACTTAATGTAGTAATCTAAATATCACTGAGCAGGTTGGGGTTTGGGCCAGTTTTAATGAGATAATATCTCATAAGGGATTGATCCCAGATACATTGAAGGGGCCTCACAGCTAGTGTTTTGCAATACACTGCAGATTCTGCAGCCTAGTGAAAGAAACACAAAATTAGTAAGACGAATGAAGAAATGCAGAATACAGACTCTTAGTCCCCAAGACATTTCATGCTCTGTGGACTGCAGACTTTTGTACCAGGCTTATGCAGTCATTTATTTTTTTGCTTGCCAAGCATGGGTGACATCATTTGACAGGCAGTATGCTTACTTATCTGTTTTTGCAAAGTAATGCTTTTCCACATTTTTCTTCATTATAAGCTCTGAACAAGTGAGGTGCAACGTTCCACTTAAATAGCTTTTGCATGCAAACAGCAGCATCACAAAGCCAGGTTGTAGGAGAAAATACAATAGGAAATAGAATTTTAAAAGCAATACTGCAGAAGCAGGGCAAAATATATTTCCTTAAGTGTTATTTATCCTTTTCAAATAATTCACTTTGTGCCGTGACAGGAATGAAATGTATTCCATAGTACAAAATTGTTTCCTGGGAATGAAAAAGTGACTGACACCTAAGTTTGAATTATTGTGAATATGTGGAAAAAATGGGATTTTACACACTGACAAAGCCAATAAGAGGTTTGAAAAGCATGTTTATATTGGAAGAATTTTAGTACAGAACAGCCTAGTTTTGAAAAGCACAATGGTCTTCATGCAACAGGCTCTAGTTGTGAACGAAGTGCCATTCAGCAAGAAGGAACTGATTTAACAGCTCAATTATTGATGATGCTGAGTCAGGAGTCTGTGGATTTAAAGTCTCTGTTTGCTTCGTCACTGGAAGTAGGGAACCAGCCATGACAGACAAACTAAAGATTTCTGATAAACCTGCACTGGAAATGATGCATTTCTGATTACGATGAGATTTCCGTTAGACAAATGATGGGCCAAGTACCGAAACCCTTCCTCAGCTATAATTCCTTGCTTAGCCAGGCCAGTACTGTTTCAATGCAGTCGAGCCTTTACTGACAAAAGAAGAACCGTTGTCTGCCCCACACTCTCCCCAGTCCTGGCACCTCTGGGAGATCTGTGTGCATCCTCCCAGGGCTGGGCACTCCAAAGCTGTTCACTCGCCCCTGTCTTTAACTAACACCTCTGCAGTGGAAGTGGTACGTGAGTAAGTAGAATAAAATAACTGCATAGCAGAGAGTGCTGCCTCTAGTTTTCTCAAATACAAATTTAAACTACTTTGTGCAAAGGTTGAAAGAAACTCTGCTCTCCAACAGAAACATCCAAAGGAAAACCAGGAGCTCATATCGGCAGAGCATTGTTTGGCCAGAAGATTGGCCTTTAACATTCACAGCACTTGGGCTGGATTGTGTATTTCCATTGCCTGTATTCTCTGGACACTGTGAAACAAATTATTCTATTCTACCTCTCTCCAGAAAAAAAGGGCATAAGCCTTCATAGTCTGAGAGAATATATTTTTCCCCCTTAGATTTTTACTGGGCTATTCCTGATAAACCTTTTTACACAATTACTTTACCTTCCAACGGTTACAGTACTGTACAATTTTCAAGAATAAAGTGACCATTAGGAGGCATTAGCCAAGAAGTGAGAACCCTAATTACTTCTTCAAGTAAGCAATAAATGAAAGCAGCTGAGTTTCCGGAGGGTCAGCACCTTTGCAGTCATTTTCAATAGACTTTGGTACCCTTGCCTACTTTTATACCAGATGAAATGGAACACTAAATGTAATGCACGTAGTAACATTAGTCTCACTGTTTTGTTTTCTTCTTTAAAGAAAAACTTACTTGATCTCCCTGCAGCCTCACCCTATGAAGAAGTATTGAGAGTGTAGACTTGTTACTGTAAAATATCTTTTGCATGTGCAATAAAACCTGGATGTCCATATGGCCTCCAAATGGTCCATGCCCAACTGAGAACAATGAGGTTCTGTTGTTTCTTAGATAAAAGAGTATCAAAAACAGTCTGACTCATAGAGATAGGTCTGGTTTCTTTTACATTTAAGTGTATGCAGTTTTTTGACTCAGTAGAATAGCTGGATGCTGTTTTCTTGAGGGTGAATAATGTCCCCCCTACTTCAGTATGACTTGATTTGTTGTACCACTGTTTGTTACATGTCAGTTTTGGAGAGGAAGGCAATATTGCCCCAAGAAGAGGCACTGCTCTGTTCTTGACAGACCCTCCCCAACCAGAGGGGCATTCAGAGCATGTGGTGCTGCAAACCAGGCAGTATCTCTAACATACAGCATCCTCTGCGTCTTGGCTGCTTTATTACCTATAAATATACAAGTTCTATGTACTGCTTGATTTGTTACCTATCAATTCCTTGCCTTGGTAAATTAGACGATTTTTTTAAAAGCATCTATATTCATGTACAACAAGTGGGTGATGGTTTTCCCTTCTTCTTTGTATAAGTATGGTCTATCCCAATTGCAGCAAGACTTTTGGGAATATTATAGGATTGGAAGCTCCTGAAAACTGATAGTTAAGTACTTATCATCAAGAATAAATGAATCAGACCAATTTTCTTTCATTTTTACTTTCAGGCAGATGATTATGTAGGACATGGCTCTTTAATTGGATGTCTCAGCACGGTGAGATAAACACAAATTTTATTTCTCTGCATAAAGAGAATATATCAGACAAAAGATGGTAGAGTGCAGTAATACTGTCCATTATATAGATATATCTTTCCAGCTCACACTGATTCTCTGCATCAGCTAGGGTTTTTAACAGATATGAAAGCATATTAGCCTCAGAGGCGACCAGTCAAGAGTACATGTTCCCTAATTAGCACTTTGATGTAGTTTTGTCCAGGTAACACACATAGCTTTAATCATAGCAAGCCATTGTCTGTGATGGTCAGCAAATCCCTAGGCCACCTTTTCATCTTACAGTCTGATGTCTCACAGACTTTCTTTTAATACCTGCTTACTAGCAGGTGCATTATGGGAGGCTCACCTTGATCCCTAAGATGCAGAAATTGCTTGGAACAAAGACCCAATAATAATATAAAATCTTCTCCCAAATGTATCTATTCCTCTGATCTTTTCTGGCTTATCAGCAAGTTTGCTGACAGAAAAAGTAAAAGTGGAATTTTATTTAGAAAGCTTGGTAGTAGACCAGATCCTAGCTTCTTCTGAATGTCTGTCAAAGGCAAAAATATTATAAATTCATCATACATTAATCATATATACCCACTAGGGAATTTGCTGTTTCTGGCTTTATCTGTCATAGGGAAAGTCACACAACTCAAATTATCCCATTTATTTTAGTATTATAACTAATCAAATGCAGTTTGTGACTCCGTGGTTCCTGATGCATTCAGGCAGACTCAGAAGATGCTGGAAGGGAACAAGGGAACCTGAGCTTTGCTAAGGACAGGGACTCCCCATCTGCTCCCTTTTGCATTGCATAGGACACTGTTGAGTTTCTGAGACCTCCCTGCAAGGCCGTGGGAAGGCTTCATTTCACTGGGCTGGTAATGGTCAGGACTGTGGATGGGTGTTCGTACTGCAGGACAGATCTGATCATCTGGAATTGTCATGAAGACTTGGGAAAGCAAAATTGATCATGGAGTATCAGCTAAAGGATTTGAATCCAAAAGGTTTCGATGCAAAGAAGAAACGCTCGGTGATAGTGCAAGGTTGAATATTGTTAGTATGAATATATTCTGACAAATGTGGTCAACGGTTGGCTTTTCGCAGTTCAGTTAACATTTATTTCAAGGCTGAGAGGAAAACACTATGGATATTTCCAACCCACTCGGGCACTGTGGGCTCAGGAAATTCTGCTAGGATCAAAAAATCATGAAATCTGTGTAGCAGGGTTTTTCTCTTTAGAAACAGCAAGTGAGGGAATGTGCATGCATTTACCCTCCTAGCCAGCCTTACCCTGGGCCAGCAAATCAAATGACATGTCATTAACAGAGCAGCAGCTTTGGAGGCAGTTGGCAACAGACTTCAAGAGTCACCCAAGTGCGATGTGTGTCAGAGGTGGCCCAGAAGGTCCCGTTCAGAGAGAGCAATTACCCAGAGGGGACTGTGAGACCAGAGAAATGTCAGCAAATGGCTAGTGGAGCAAAAAGGGACAGGCTTGGTCTGGGCTTTGCTCAGGCATCTGCAGAGGAGGGGAGGGAGGGACATGGCTGCTCCCGCGGCAGCAGGGGACCTGGGGAGGGGAACGCTGCCAGCAGCCGAGGAAGGACGGAGTGAGACATCTTAATGGCTGTGACAAATGAGCAGTGAGCGCAGATCACACAGAGAGAAAAAGAAAGAGGAGCGCTGGGGGCAGCCAGGGCAGCGAGCTCCTGAAGCGGCCACAGAGCAACCAGCAAAGGGGCACAAGTGAGTGAGCTAATTAGTAGCTGCTGGAAGGAAAAACAGAGCGACAGAAAGGCCACTTTCCACGTGGGATCCGATCCAGCCCTCGCTGCGGTCGGCACAAAGATCCCTATTCATCTCTGCGGGCTCCTGGTAAGGCCCAAAGAGTGTGAGGACAACCGTGGGGGAGAGGTGTCGTGCAAGCATGTGACTGACCCCCTTCAGGGGTCAGAGGTGTACCCATAACTGGTCCTGCCTTATAAATATGTGTCAAACCACTTTTTAAAATTGTCTGTGCTTCTTGTCCCTGCCGTTGCCCTTGGTCTGTTAGGTGATTCATTCCCCATGCAGAGAAGTCCTGCCTGGCCCCACTGGTGCCTGCCCTCCGCCAACGTCCATGTCTCCCTGCCCTCAGCAGCGTCACCAGCTCTGAGAGCCTTGTATCGTTTCTCCTCTCTTTTCCCCTTAGGATTACATGTACCGCAGCAAGGCCTCCTTTTAATCTTCTATCCTCAGCCACACAAACCTGGATTTCATCTCCAGTCCCTGGATAATCAAGATATTTCAACAGCTGTCAGTTTCTGGCAGAGGCCTATTCTACCATTTTTTTTCAACAACATATTTTTCATAGTTGGTTAGAAATATGCAATATTTTGTCATAAAACCAGCCTCATTTTCAGGATTTGAATGATTTTTTTCCTGCTTTACAGTTACCTTTCTCTATCTTACAGTTTCGAGATTTTTTTTCCAGTTTCTTGCTGTTGTTCAGCACTTTTGCTTATGATGTTAAAGCTTTATCTGCCACAAACCCCACATACTGCACTTCTGTAATGTCTTGTAATGTGTGGCTATTGAGTGGACATTATCTCTTCTTCTTTTTTGTTCCCAGATTCATTACCTCACAGACTTTGAAACTTATAAGCTACTTATCTGTCTCTGGCTCCTAGACCATATATTCTGAATTTTGTTGCCCTCCTTCTTTGTTTTGACTGCCCCTTCACTTTATATCATCAGCAAATGTAATCCACTTACTGCATCTTCTTTCTTCCAGGTCATTGATGTATACAGTTAAGAAAATTGATCCTCATGCTAATCCTTGTGACTCTCTTTTAGTCACATCCTTACACGTTAAACTGTTAGCATACATAGTTACCTTTTAAAAAAATATTTGAGCTTGTTCATAGCTTATTGAAATTGGATATTCCGAGGAGGCTGAGACTGTAAATATAGAGAAACAAAATAGGAAGGAGAGGGGGTACCTGGAATGCATTGGTCTTTCCTCATGTGGCAGGAGTTGAATGGCGGTCTCCAGCCGTCCTGTGGCTGCAGGCACCTCCCCAGCCAAGGGCAAACCGCCCATGGGTTGCAGTCTGGGACTGCCAGCAGCCACTGACAGGCTTGCATCTCCTTGGTGAGTCCCAACATGAATGGCCCCATGAGCAATTCCCTCTTTCTAATATACTTGATCGTGTTTTGAAGCTCCTGGAGGTTTAAAGCTGTCTTCTCATCCCTGTCTCTGTGATGTGAGAGAGAAGTCTTTGTAGCTTCTAACGGAAAGCTGTCATAGGCAGATGTTAAAAGGGGATTTCTTTTGCATCCCTTCACTCCTCGAAGTCAGATGTCATATAACACAAAGAACCTGACTTTTCTATGTAAAAATCTAGTTAAACAGAATGTATGGATTCCTATTATCAGATATAGTTCTATTATTCACCCTGAAAAAGTCCCGTCAGTGGATTGTTAAACACAAGCTTGCTTTTGTGAATTCATGCTGACTTTTCATAATTAAATCATAATTTCCCCAAGCCTGACCCTGACTAGTATTTAAAATTTTTTCCTACTCCTGCAGTTAGACAAGCAATGCAGTTCTCTTGCTTCAGAGGCTTTCCAGTCACCTTTCCAGAGGAGAAAGGTAGCCTGTCTAATGCACTGAGATGGGACTCAGGAGACCTGGCTGTAAACCCTAGCTCAGACACAGGTTCCCTGTGTGAATTTAGGCAATGGACCTAACCTACTATATGTCCTAGTACCACGCTTCTGAGCAGAGATAATAATTTCTTATCATTCAGGAATCCTGCGCAGATAAGTGTGAGGCACTGAGATGCATGAAAAAATAACTATTAAATGATTTTCATGACAATATGGCATTTCTTTATCGAATGATCTTGGTTGAAGATGTAACTCCTCAAAGGTGGTGGGCATCTAACTACAACAGGAATTAGACACCTAAACAAATACTTTTCAGGTACTAGGCCCAAGTTTACATCATCAGACTGGCTTTAGCATTAGGTCCAGCTTCTTTAAACAGAGCTGGCTGAGTAACAGACACTGCTGTAGCTCCATTATAACTGAAGATGTCTTTGCAGATATGTGTCTGTAGCCACAGCATCTCAGCTGAGCAGGGGGCTGCTGGTGGGCACCACACTCTGTTAGGGTGCAGTTCCCACACTCCTTTGGCGCTGGCTCCCACTCCCTCCCCATAGGCCTCTGGAGGAGGATGGAGCAAGTGCCTTTCCCTTTCAAGCTGAGGACTCACACTACCTCTCTACCTCCCTGTCTGGTTTTCAGAAAGCTGCACAATACTGTGATAACAAAAAGGCTCTGGCTGTAGAAGAAAAAAGGGGGAAAAAAAAAAAAAAGGACCTTGTGCCTGCTGATGTATCACATTCACTCATCCACTCACTCCACAGCTAGCATTCCTCTGGCAGGACACCCTGTCTCCAGCTCCTTACTGAAAAAAAAAAAACCAAAACAAAACCCAAAGAAACCCAAAAAAACAGAAAAAAATTCGATTCCTTCACTAGCCATGCATTACATTATTATGTTTATTTTGCAGATGGACTGGCTGAATTGACATAAAATTGTGACTTTTTCAGAGGACATCTGAAAGTGCTCTATGCTGATAGTCCTGGATTCTGTCTCTCCTCTCCAACTCAAAATTTCAACACGTACAACCAGGAGTGAATTTGTCAGGTGTGGGCAAAAGAGACCATAACTTCCTTATCAGCATTGGCTAGCACAGTATGTATTTCTGATCCTACAATGGGAGAGCAGCTGCAAACTCCTCATCCTCATCCCATATCTCAGATGCATTCAACCCTGCATACACTGCACGCTACACAAGAAGTTTCCTTTGGTTTATTCCATTTTGATTTTAATGCCACAATTGAAACTTTTATGTCCTGCAAACCTGCTCCACAGAGACCAGGCTTTTTACTGAAACATGCAAACGTGTTGTTCATCAAACAATTGGGTTAGGAAACGATTTGGGTGCTTAAGAACAAAGAATTAGTCTGGCTACCATGACAGACATTCTGAATGGGAACAATTTACCATGGAGGGCTGTGACTTGGGCAGGGGGATAATGGTAAGTGTTAAGATCAATTTTGTTCACTTTCCGTACGAAGAAATAAAGAGGCAGTAAGTGGATTCATTTGTTGTTCAATTGTGAAGTGGCAGTCAGGACAAAAGAGAAGGGCAACAAAGTTCAGACTGAAATGATGAGGAGCCAGAGGAAGAAAAGCAACTTAAAAAATTCCAAATAATGTAAGTTTTTTGGCTGGAAACAAAATAAAAGCAAAGTAGATTTGCTATGCACTCAGAAGTCATAAATGATGAAATGGATGCATACAGTACAGTTGCATACACAGGTGCTGCCATTATGGATGTACATTATAAATCTGCAGGGCACTAAAGTGATTACTCTTTCCCCCATGTCTCTGAATGCCATATTTTTCCAGCATGCTGGATCCCATCTGGCCTCAAAGTTCCGTCATTCTTCAGACATTTCAATTTCTTGATTACCTGTCAGGTTATGACCCTCAATTGTTTTTCTTTTTTAATATCTCTTCTTCGTCACTTGGGAGATGTCCATGTGTTTCTGACATCTGCCACCTAACCCCCTCCATGATCCCCATGACAAAGCACTAATTAATGTGCTTATTTTGACAGTGTCCTCACCTCCTTTCAAGAAAAGACCCAGGCTTTCTCTCAGAGCACCCATACCGGTCTTAGTTCTTATATTTGTGCTCTTCCATAGTTTACCATAACTGTCTCCAGGTTTTTCATTCAGAAAGAATGGCCTTTGAATCCAGAAGGATTGCTCTTCAAGGTCACAGCTGAAGGTGTTATGCAGAAACTATTTCCATTGTACTCCTTTAATGAATAAGCTTATTTTCAGTTCTGCTGTCAACCAGAACCATATCCCATCCCTTGATCTTCCTATGAATACCTTCAATTTCCATTCATTCTAAAAGCAAAGGCATGATTGATTACTTTGAAAAGCAAATACCCTCATGCTACTGGAAAAATCCAATCAGAAATTTTAAATCTGGATCCTTATTTCCACCCTCCTTCCCACATTCTTTTCATTTTAATGGCTTAATAGCATGAGAAACACATGAGGAAAATTTTGCCCTAAGTAAATACAAAGCAGGTGTGAAATTTTGATCTGGACTTGCATGCTAGTCCTTGGTCCCTTCTGATGACAAAGGATCATTCAGAATCCAGGGTTTAATTAGGATTGTACCCACTGGTTTTGTGTTGTTTTCTACGACCGCAACCACCATAAGTACTTGGTTCTTTGTGTAGAGTCCAAAGATCAAGTTGGACTTCTGTCACTTCTGGGGCAGGGATGGGAGCCTTTCAGTGGAGTTCAAAACAGCCAGATGCTGAGTGAAGGCTTACCTAAGAGAGCCAATAGAAAGGGCAAAGGAAAGACAGTAAGACTGGTGTGCAGGAGCCAAGTCCTCCATTTCACAACTAAATGAACCTTTCTCTCACCAAAAGAGTCATTCTTCCTCTTTCCCCCCGCTTTGGTCTAGCTGGGTCTTAATTTCATCCTATCTTAATCATAGCACATGACATCAATAGTCAGTGCCTCTATATCATGTGGAGAACATGGTTCTTCCAGTGTGTGATCAGTACAAGCAATGGGATCACTCCCTTTTAGAATCTAGTTGGGGAATGCTTAATGGTAGACCTTGAATGAGTTTAAGTACGGCCTAAGTGACAGACAGCTTACGATGGCCAAGGTGGAAGGGGTTGCGAACACCAGCAAAACCTTTGTCTCTTAGGGAGCTTTATTGGCACAAATGCAAGCAAATAACGCATTTTGAGAATCACATCTTTGGAGTTAGATGCCCAAGTTCCACTGAAATCACCCTTTGGATATTTAAGTAATTTGGGAGGATTTGGAATGAATAGTTCTCTTATTTGTACAGCTGAAGAGCTAGTGTTGCCTAACACTATGAAGATTATAATGTAAAAATATATGAGCAATAAAGCTCACTTTCACTGTGCTTGTTTCCACCTCTTCCACTGCAGTGATATTTTTCTTGATTCTTATCCTTCACTTATGTCATTACTACATAAAATTGTATTTTATACTAAAATCATTTGAATCTGTTCATAATTAAGGGCTTTAAAGCAGCAGATGAAAGTGGGAGAGAGATGTCAGATTTTTAGGAAATTAAAGAATTTACTTCATTTGTAAATGACCATGGTGCTTATAGAAGTAACCTCTGCATTAAAGTATTAGCATTACAAGCAAGAGCAGGTTACAGTGCCCTGGAAGTGAACTTGGATTGCAGTAGGGTCATGTCTGAATGAGAGTTAGTTTTGGCCAAAATTGTGCCCTCAGAGGATTACATGTTCCTCTCAAGGCCAATCCAGACAAAGATTAAATCCACACATTGAAACGATGGTGTAGTTTGTATTGTTCAGGAGTCTGAGGGTTTTGGAAAAGATACAACCATTTACATTATTCAATCTGCATTTTATTTGATAGTCTGATTGTCAGGCAGTAGTTACAAGAGAAACAGGGCTGATGAGCAGTTGCTTGATGAGCAGTAGGCTTCAGACTGCATTCTTTAAGTGGGGATAATTTGGAAATAGTGATATTTCTTTTGGCTGAAGCCTATAATAATGAAGTGTACAGGATACTGATCTAGTTATCTCATTATCTTACAACCCCAAGCAACCTTTTGACATATTATATTGATTAAAGCAAAAGAAAGTTGGGCATTTCAGCATAATTTATGCAAACTCAAACCAATAATTAGAACAGCTAATTAGCTATTGGTATCTGATTTTATAATAATCTAGGAACTAAGATAACAGAAACAATACACACAAGTCTTGTTTGGTAATAAGGAGTTTGGTTTCTCTAGCCTAGCAGTGATCATTAATTTTGCTGTGTTTTGATTTAGTGTTTGTGTTAATATATTCCAGTATATCTGAGGATATGAAAGTAACACCTGGTGTGCTCTGTGCAAATGTTTCTCTGCTTCAGGAGAAAAGCCAAAGGGGAAAAAGGTAAACCTAGAGCATCATTATAAACAATCTGGTGGGGATAAATGCCCACACTTTCTAAGGCTAAAAAAAGGCAAATGGAAATACATGGTTCTGTGTATATTTTTGTATATATGTAAAGAGAATGCAGGGGGTAGTGCAGAAAGAGCATTTATGCTGAGAAGTTTGGTGTCTATTTGAACAGTACAAGGGGTTCTACATGCAGGTTTTTGTTTACATCTATGTTCAGTGTACGTTTGCAATTTGTTAGTGGAGGCAGTGAGCCCAATTAAAAGAAAAACCCTCTGTGCTCAGAATTTTAATTTTGCTGATATCCCAAGACTGTCAAAGGTAGATATTCCACTTAGATTTGAGCGTGCCAGCACTGAGCTTTGCTAGGCTAGAAGGAAAATAAAGACACTTCACTGCCTTTTATTTCCTCATCTTCAAAACAGCCTCTTCTCTCCCTGTGAACAATGCTCATCTCCTTATGCAGAACTGAGATCTGGTAACTCACATAGTTAGCTTATTACATAAAAAAAAAAGGCTCCAAGAATAACAGGCAAGGCCACTGACCCTGAGACACAAAACCAGAACATTGTTCACACCAAACCCAGCTGCTGGATTGCTGGAGAAATGTGGCATAAACTCAGTCAACTTTAGCAAAGACAGAAGTATCTACTTTTTAATTTCAGTACATAAATACATTAATGTCCTTTGAAGATAGCTTTTATTCTATTATGCCTTTTCAAGAAAGGTTGGTAGCTGAATCAGACCCTTTATCAGATGGCATTTCCCACTGGTATAATACCTACAGATGAAAACAAAATTTATCTGGCTCTATCGTTCACTTTATTAAACTCATCTTTGAAATGGGAAACTGGAGCCTACCTTTATGTGCCAGAAAGCCAGAAAGATTTGTTCAGACCTCCCATATATCTTACACTTAATAGGTAAAAGCATCTTCTCTCTTATGTCCACCCACCCCATGTGCAGGTGCTTCCTACTATTCTATACTTATATACATTATTATGCACCTTACAAGCACTTCTAGCATTATTAGCACATGGAAACTGGAGCTTATTACATCTAGTGTATCTATACATTAGCACAGCATCTCTGGCTCAACAAGATGTGGTGGAGCTCCTGCAGGAATTTTCTAGCCCGTGAGGTGAATGTAGTGGCCAGTGGAGCTGAAGGGTTAGCTACATCAGCTAATTTACACACTGCCAAATGCATTTTTGGAGCTGTACTGGAATAAAATGAAAATCCTACTCTATAACAAGCCTTCCTGAAGGCAGTATGAGAAAATGATTATATGCACCATAGGCCCATGAAATCTCAAATCTCAGCTTTGGGCTGTTCAGACCTGGGATTTTGACTCATGCCCACCTCAACATAAAACCTGAAAATCTAAGAAGAGTTTGGCCTACAGCAGGAACACCTTCTACTTCTTGGATGGCAGCTTTTCACAATGGATTCAAGCATGGTCCTGTCTTATGACTTGGTCCCATAACCTAGCCTATTTGAAAGAGCCCCCTTGCCCACTGCCCCTCCCCGCCCTGTGTGTGTATATATATATATATATATATATATATATATATATATATATACACAGACAAAGCAAAGCTAGTCAAAAGACAAAGAATGTGAGAATGGCTACAAAAAATCAAGTTAAATGTCTGTCTTGCCCAGTTAGGATGTCACCAACAGTGGCCAATGGCTGATGGCCAACAGAGATGAAAATCTTAGATAAAGGTGAGCATATGGTGACACTTCCCTAGTGTATTTTTCCACTCTCCAGCAATCTGTAGGTCAGGGCACTCCTGAACCAAAGGAGATTTCTTCCTTTTTGATGGGCCTTGATGTTGCCTACTAAGCACTTTTCTAAAAACTTTATTAAGCCTAGAAACTTCTGTCACCCACAACAGTCCATGACTCTGCATTCCATAGCTTAACTATGTGTTATAAGAAGGATCTGATCTCACTGTGCTCATGCAATATCAAGTCACTTTGCACATACACTGCAAGTCAGACTCGATCTCCTGCAGATGTGAGGGGTGCAAAGAGCCCCATTCATTCTTAAGACACTCTGGCTAGGGGACTGGGTTGCTGAAGAACTCATAGCCACCGTTGTTGCTGCAGAAGGCTTTTTGAGAAACGAAACCCCCAATAGTTAAAAGAAGGGAGATATGGGGATACTCAGCTGATTACCAGCCAGGTTACAATGGCAGATGGACAACTGTGCTCCAAATTCATGTGATGCAAAAGCAGAAAGGTCTTTTTGAGCACCTCTCTGTACCTACCACCGAGGCAGGACTTCATAAGGTTCAGACAGCAGGGGCACATGAAACGTTGTTCAAAGCCCCTAGTCACGCCTATTGGAGTTCAAGTGGCTCTGGCGGAGGTACATGGAGGGCAATAAGGGAGAGACAGCTGCTCCTGCACAGTCTCCAAATGTTAGCACCATAGGAACGTGCTTGGGGAGAGCGTTGTAACTACAGAGGCAACTAACTCATTTCCCCAAAGCCATTTCTAGCCCACACAGCCTCTGCAGAGGCTGGGACTGGAAATGCTACATAATCCCCAAGGAAATGCAGTAGTGGCATTTGGAAAGACTGTGGTTAATTTCCACAGCCACACCTTCCAATGTTTGAATTTCAGCTGCAGGGTCAGTGCCCAAGTTTTTCTGCAGGATGAACCTAGGCTCATCTCAACTTTTGGGTTCAATAGATGGTGTTCAAGATGCCCCATACAGACTTATAAAATGACAGATCACATTTTGACTTGTCTATATTTGTATGCACGACATGTTACATTTTGGACTGCATTTGGTGCCCTGTGGCTAAGGGGCAGGATGGGAGGAGAGAGCTGCTACAGACTCACTCTGGCTCTGTAGCTCCATGTACCTTTGCACCAATGATCATTGCCTGGATCATTCGGTGGCATCTCACCAAACAGCAGCAACCCACAAACCTGTAAGAACTGTAATATATCAACCTTACTCTGGGGAAGCACAAGTCCATCATTGTGTGGTCCATGTGTGCTCAGCTCTGTCATCAGTTGTGTGAGACCTGACTGCTATGAATGTATGGCATTTTTTTTCTGTGGGAGGGGAAAAAAAAAAGGACTTCCCATGAATGCTTGTGGAGGAGGACTGCAAAAAAAGTATTCAGTGCAATTGGATCTATTTTCATTCCACTAAAATGTTTGTGCACTTTTATATCTTGCAGTATTTGTTCAGCGTTGGAAACAGCCAATCAAACTACAAATTTGGCTTTATTTTTAAAAGCGCAACCAAAGCCATAAAGCCAAACAAGGCAGAATTACAAGTAAACCAGCCAGTTTCTCTCATCTGCTAAGGACCTTTGCAGCAAGCTGTTTTACAGTACCTATTCTTCCTCATAACTGTATCCTTTTTCTCCAGGGGATCATTTTAAGCTTTAGAAACTGCAGAAGTCATCCTAAAGCCATTTTTCCTGAAGGGAGTACTTAAATGGAAAAGAACCCTCTTCTCTTGATTTAGAGTGTGTAAAATGCTATCCTGATCCTACCAGGCTGAAAGCTGCAGTCCTCATTCTTTCCCAAAACTCTTGCATCTGCAAAGAGACCCACTGAATGCAGAAAGGCAGTGGATGAGCTTAGCAGCATGCCCATGTGTTTTACATTATAAGAAGGGGCCTAAGAAGCCATTTTCCTTGCACTTTCCAGAGAAACCTCCCTTTTATTAAAGAACACTTAATCTGTTGGGATGAAAATCACAACTAACTGAAAATCCACTCAGAATCTTGAGACAATCCTGAATCGAGCATTTTCAGACACTGAATCTTTTCAGTTACCTTAAAAGATTTTTTTTATCCCATGTATAATACCCTGCCCTGTCTCCTGGTTCCTTCCCATAAAAAAATTCAGGATTGCCAGCATACCACAAGGGAGCCTGTGCTTCAAATATTTCCTGCCTGGTGGGAAGTAGTAAATATGATGAGAGAGAAAAAATTGTTCCTGGGAGATTTTCAACCTAATTTTGTAGACTTAAGATATCTGATTGTCCTGGGAACTCTGCATTTGCAGCTCCCATTAATTTCAGTAGCAGGTGTCTAAATATTTCTCATGCCCAGAGGTTCACATATTTGTAGGAGGATGTAGATAAGGTTTGGATAAGCATATAGCAATTCTCAGGTTAAACAAAGCAGAACTCCTTGCCTCTTGCTGTTCACCTATTGCTACTTATTGTCGGATATTAAATATGCAGGTGACGAGGATGTGCCAAGCTGATCTGCGAGAGAACCAGAGGATGGTTCCATTTCCAAAAGCACAACGCTCTCTCTATAGGATGTGGGGCGCAATTTGTAAACTCTGTTTAGTGGATGCACTGAAATTTCTTCACTCAGCTTCTTAAATTTTGGGAGGAAAGAAAAAGGGAACAAAGGTCATTGACCTCATTGTCTGTTTTCAGAGATTTGTTCTCTTGATCTAAGCCATTTTTCTCCTTCCCTCACTCCTTTTTCGTCCCTGTAGGGAGGGGTATGCCCTATCCCAGGATAAATTTGCTGTGATTCAGAAGAAAGGAAGCCCACAAGTCTCAAAAAATACATGAGTCACGCTTCCAAGGGGACCTCTTGCTACTAATGTAGCACAGTGATTTTAAAACAGCTACTATCAGTAGGATGGTGGCACAAGTTTTCTCTGAAAGTTCAATTAAACAAAAAAAATTGCTTAGTTTGCATCTGGTGACTCCCATTGAGCAAAGTTGTGAAGTGACAAATCAGCCTTAGTGTCTTAGCCCCGCTGCAAGGAGATGCACATATGCATCATTTCCCCAGTGCCCTCGGGGTCAGGGAGATCTGTCCCCACAGCTGGCTGTCACCTCGCTTAGAGACGCAGCCAGTGGATTGCATGCCCAAGTCAGGGAAATGGTGTTTGGCTGCAATTGCAGCATAGCAGACGTTGAATCTGAGATGACTATATTTAACTTAAGGAGTTGTCAGTGACAGTCTGTCCGAGTGGGATGATGAGGTCTTTTTTGCTTTCTCTTCAGCAATGAAGAACACGTGATGCTCACGTCCATCTCCTCTATGACTTGTTCGGTTACAGCCTTTGGCATGCTAGGACTAAAGGGCATGTCCTTAACGTTTCTGAGAGCAAAACATTACAGCTTTTTTCCTACCGAGAATTAAACTGCAGCTTCAAAATTTGATTCATAAAGTGAGCATTACAGCCCTGCCTATATACCCAGATTAATCCAAGGGGACCCTAGTCATGTTGCAGCCATTTATTTCTGACATGTTAAATGATCTGAGAAGTTTTTTTTTTTAATTGAGTTTGGTTCCTTTCTATTTAGTTAGTTGTTTTCCTTATATCACTTAAAAAAGTCTTAAGAAAGGCTATCATTAAAATACACTTTCTAACAATACTGGAGTTGGTAAGGGGAGGTAGTGTGAGAAGATGGTTTTGATTGATGCAAAAGCTAATATTTCTACATTTTTGTATAAAAAAATTAATAATCCCTTGCAGCTTGCCTGAAAGCTGGATATGTAAGGGACACATTTTGATTCTTTGTTTTGATTCTTCCCTCCCCCACCCCCCGCCGGTGATGTTCTTTCTTTTTTAACTTCCTAAAAGTGTTGATACGTATTAGTGATATATTAATGCACAACCAGAGAGGCCAATCAGAATGATAAAATAAGATAATGCTGATGAGGTAAAATGCTTCAAAAGGAGACATTATTTTAATATTTGTGGTTTTGATCTGGATCTAGGATAGCGCCTCTCCAGATTCCTTTTTTATCTATTCATTGCCTGACTTGTCTTCCCACTTCATTAGGACATTCTTTAATTTGCAGTAAGAAACTAGAATCAGGCATTAAGGATCATCTAATAAAGGTGTCTCAAGAGTTGGGCAGTTCATGTTCTTGCCCATAAGTCTCACATTGCCAATTTTCTCTGAACTCCATGAGATAACCGTGAGATATTACTTAGTTTAAAATAAATAGAAAATCATAACACAGGCCATGCTTCTGTGACTCTGAAAGACATGGAAGAGATTTTTGTGCTTTTATGACATAAAAATGTTCTTCTGATTTATTAGATTTTCTTGCCCTTTAACTTCAGATGTATCTTGAATGTCAAGCTTGATTTTTTCGTGTTTTAGTCATGTGTATTCATTTAGTGAGCTCAAATAATTTTCCTGCCTTTCTGGTTAAATTATGCCTTTTTAAAAGGTGTCCTTTAGACAAATAGCAGCCTCTGTTAACAAGAACCAAAATTTTGCAGGCAGACTAGCATGTTTTTTCTCAAAAATTTGATTGCCATGCTCCTGACTTCTTTTGAGTTGGACTTTTATAATTTTTAAAGAGGAAGTGTAGACACTGATCGTATGTATGAGCTTGGTTTTTTGTAATGCTCTTATGATTAGTTGATGCACTACAAGTTGAAATCAATTGTTCCTACAGCAGGTTTTGTGCTCTAGTGTTTTTACCCAATGGCTAGATCTGTTGCAGATACTCTGTTCTACAATTCAGAGCAAAAAATATCATAATTCCCCTCTGTGAAAGATTAGTGAGAGTGAGTGAGCTTTCAAATATCAAGTTTGTGGTTTTGATAGAAGATGCAAAATAACCAAGGGATATAAAATTAAGAGTAAGCTGGAAAAGAATGTTTAATTAGCCTGAAATGTTATTCTAATTTCATTTTACTTTGCTGAAAATAAGTAATAGTGATGGCCATGACATTACGAACAATAGCAAGAATCTAGTGATCTGGAGTCCCCTTTGAAGAAGGATCCCTGGATGACACACATCTGCTGAACCCCTTGCAGACCTGGCTTTGCTGGCTGGACCACTGCAGTCATTTGTCTACATTAACACTAGATCAAAAATCACAGTGGTATAAAATGTTGGACTGAGAAACACCAGGTAAAGGAGAAAAGGCTGAAGTTACAGCAAGAACAGTTTCTTTTTATAGGGCAAATAAAGGAAATCTTTATTTCTGAACTGAGTTATATTTTTTCAGCTATTTCTGTCTGTAAAAGTTTTAGTTCCTTGCCTCATGCTCTTGTCCTACCCCATAAACTGGATCTTTCTGTGATGGTTTTGGCTGGGATAGAGTTAATTTTCTTCATAGTGGCTAGTATAGGGCTATGTTTTGGATTTCTGCTGAAAACAGTGTTGATAATACAGGGATGTTTTAGTTACTGCTGAGCAGTGCTTACACACAGTCAAGGCCTTTTCTGCTTCTCAGCCCACCCCACCAGCGAGCAGGCTGGGGCTGCACAAGAAGCTGGGAGGGGACAGAGCTGGGACAGCTGCCCCCAACTGACCAAAGGGCTATCTCACACCATATGATGTCATGCTCAGCATATAAAGCTGGGGGGAGAAGAAGGAAGGAGGGGACATTCGGAGTGATGGCGTTTGTCTTCCCAAGGAACTGTTATGCACGATGGAGCCCTGCTTTTGTGGAGATGGTTGAACACCTGCCTGCTGATGGGAAGTAGGGAATGAATTCCTTGCTTTGCTTTGCTTGCGTGCACAGCTTTTGCTTTACTTATTAAACTGTCTTTATCTCAACCTATGAGTTTTCTCACTTTTGCTCTTCTGATTCTCTCCCCCATCCCACCAGGGGGGAGTGAGCGAGTGGCTCTGTAGTGCTTAGTTGCCAGCTGGGGTTAAACCACGACACTTTCACAAGACAATATCTTCAATGCATATGGGTCGCCTTTTTGAGCCAATATTGGCATCAGGTTCACATGGCTACTGTATGTTTCCGAAAAAATTAATCACTGGCTTTGCAATGCATGCAGTAGTTTACTATTGTCATCAAGAACAACAGAAATATAAATCTGTGTTTGAATTAAATCCCACAAAC
Organism: Nipponia nippon; assembly: GCF_047370975.1. Taxonomy (NCBI): domain Eukaryota; kingdom Metazoa; phylum Chordata; class Aves; order Pelecaniformes; family Threskiornithidae; genus Nipponia; species Nipponia nippon. The sequence goes on along the minus strand of NW_028262290.1, from coordinate 151,872,039 downwards.
GCTATGGTTCTTTGACAGTTGTTTTTGTATTTTTCTGAGGGTTGTAATTTTCAAGTTAGATTAAATATCTGTATTTTCAATGTATTTCAAAAATAATATATAACAGCCTTTGATAAAGAAAGCAGCAACAAATCCTGGCATTAGAACCACTGGCACTACATTCACACTTTTGCTGTACAATGTGTTATACCTCTTAGAAACACTCAGTTCTGCCCAAGGACAATGCAGCAGAGAATTAAAATTCAAGCACTAGAGGCAGTCTCTTTCTTTCCTTCTGAATAAATGAAGGAAAACGGAGAAGAAGGAAAAATACAGAAAACAAAGCAATGGATAATTCTGCCAGGATTCATACCAAATATTGCCATGCTTTGTCAATGCAGGTTTAACTAATGGTTTCCTGTTTGAAAATCTTAATGTGTGTGAAAATATATGTTACAATACTCTAGTGCAGACCAGCAATTACTATTGGCTTCACTGGGATTGCAGATCATGAGTCAGGGTGGAAGCGGGCTCAGACTCCACATATTAGACGTGCAAATTCATATGGGAAACTTGTTATATATGGGAGCTACCTCGCATATACACACTAAGAAAAACATAGGCTTGCTAGTTTTTAGCCTTTGCATTGCATTTGCAAAATAAATGCAGATTGCTTAAGAATTTTCTAAAAAAAGAGACAAACAGTTTGTCTGCGATAAATGCAAGGCACAAGGAAACCCATGTGAGTATGTATGACCAAAGCAGAGCAAATAAATCAATAGGTACAGTATTCTGCAATGAAAGCAGAGTCAGCTGAAAGGTGATGGTATACGAGGGCTAAATCATTTCTCCCCACCCATGTGCAGGGATGCCAGAGGAGGGACAAGCAGGGAGAGCCCCCAGGGCAGCTGTGCAGGAGGGAGGCAAAAGCCATCTCCCTGCACGCCGGCTGTGGGGAAGGGGTGGGGGGAAAGCATCCCGAAGGTGAAGGCAGGATTGCTGGAGAGGGGCAGGAGAGGCAGAGCTAACATGGCTGCCCCTCTGGACCCCTGTGCCTTGCCCGTGCCCTGTGCCTGGGGTGCCACAGCTTTCTTTGGCAGGAGGGTCCTGTGCTCCCCTCCCTGTAAGAACCTCTTGTTTCCTGCGAGGCGTGACCGGGCCTCAACTGTCCTGAGGCAGTGGTGTTTTCCTTGAAAAACACATCTTTATTGCTTTACAAATTCATTATAACAAGGGACTCATGTTCAGACTGAAGGACACACTTATTATCGTCCTGTGGTTTTCAATTAATAAGTTCACAGCTAACAGTTTTTAAGTACAGTGAATCATGCAAATTTCCATATCACAGCAGCTAATTTATTTGTTTGTTGGCGAATAGCAGGCGCCACATGAATCTGTTTTGAAATGAATTCCAAGAAAGACAGACGATTTCGGTCTGAGCTGTGGGAGGAGGGAGCAGGAGGGACTGGCAGGTTAATGTAACGAAGCCTCTGCACAGTGCAGGGTGTCTAATGTGGGGTATGAACGTGAAATGAGCAGCAGCACAGATCTAATATCCAGGGGACAGATTCTGAAGCTCAGCCTTCAGTAACTGGGGGATTTCTGGCCAGAACGAACATGACTGTATCTCCAGGTCAGAATGATAAAATCCAGGTGCTTTCTGTATATGATTGCCAATGACTTCATTCTGTCTTCCACATACAGTTCCAGCTTTTGTTCCCCAAGCAGTTTTCACTGCTGGTTGCAAACACAAGGATCATTAAGTTACAAGCTGGATTTATTTACCATTTGCAGCTAGATCTGAGAATAGTTGTCTGTTATACCAGATTTTAATTTCAAGCCTGTCTGATGGGTATATAAGATGTGCTCTTACCTGTTCTTGCAACTTCACACAATTATGCTTTGGACTCGGTTCTGCCTGTAAGAGCCATAACAGAGCTCAGAGGAAGACTCAGGCAAGAAAGGTATAGCAGAGTGCTGTGCCAGAGGTTTCCAGGACATGGTAATGTTGTGACTTGAGGCATTGCTGCTGCAGAGCTCAGGCATGGGCACGACACCCGCAGACAGTTCTGCAGAAAATGTGTTGGGCTGTGGCCATCGCTAGATGTTTGCTGGACACCAGTGGTGCAAAGGCCCTGCTCTGTGGGGGTGAATTTCACTCATCATTCATAGAAATAATTTGCAGCTCAGGTGGATGCTCTCGTATTGAAACTGCTGCTGTGTTTTTGGACTAGTCTTTGTGGAGAAGGAAACCCAGTAGATATTTCAGTGACCTTTTCTAAATAATTAACACCTTAGGCAAGGGGCTAGGCTCCAGATCCATCTCACTGAATTTTAGGCACCTGAGGCTTTTAAGTGGGCTCTCCTAAGCTATATCATTGGTGAAAGGAGCTTCAGAGGTTATCTGCCAGCTCAGATCCAGCTCCTTGATTTCTGATTTGGCAACAGAGGCAGACTAGGAAGACTGAGCTTCAAATGGTGAGATGGTTTGGTGAGATGTCAAAAGCAAGGTGGGGTGGTTCTGCACCAGCAGCACCCTTCCCGCAAGTGGCAGGTCACTGACTCAGCTTTCTGAGCCCTTTTCCAAGTCAACTTTCTTTTATTTTTTTTTAATCAGGCTGAGATATGGGCTAAACAAGTCTGCAACCTGTACACTTTGGCTCCTTTATAAGATGGAACTAGTCTGCCTTATTGTAGTCATCTGTGCAAATGATAGCCCCTAAATGCTTACACAATGAGGCTATAATTTAAACCATAATTTAAATATAAAAGTGACAGAAGGCCTAAGCAGCTATCCAAGGGAGAGACTGAATGATGTTCTTGATGTTTGAAAGGAGATGAAAGAGTCACTGATATGGAGAAGCCCATTTGAGATAATGGCAGTGGAAGAGGAAATGGTTCCGGCAACACGAGAGATGAAAGTGGAAGATGGAAACACTTACGTAGCTGTGAGAAGGAAGTTGGCTGGTTGTGACTGAAAAAGTAAAGAAGCTGGGAAGAAATAACGTTGTGAAAGTAGCAAGGGGGGGAAAGATGATGAACATTTTTTAATAGGGAAATAGACCACTAGTCAGAAATAGGCAGGAACTTAACCAGAGTGTGATAGCACTGAAAAATTTCCCAGTGTCTCTCTTCATGCAGGATGGATATTCACATCAAGTGCTGGGATGTAATTAAAACCATATTAAACTGAATAACTCCTCTGACTGTCCTGCATGTGTATTTTTTTCATGTTTTTCATTTTGTTTAACCATCCATAATGGGGAAAAGGCATAGTTCCTGCAATTCAAGGAACCTGACTTGAATTTGATGGTTCCTTTTACAACCCATAAAACTCATATGGCTAATAAAGAGCATTTCTGACTGTTCACATTAAGACCACTCTGACTGCTTCCCACATATTCAGCCCATCTGTCTTCTTCTGGATTGTACTTCTCTTCAGCAGTGAAAAAAGCCCCAGCAAAAATAGGTAACAAAAAATGAAACTATTTAAGCTGCAGAAGGCAGGAAAATAGTGTCATTAGAAGTGGTTTACATATTTCTGTTTGATGGAATAAAACTCAGATGTCCCAGTGTTTTCACTCAGTGAAGAAGGCAGAGCATCATGACAGACAGAACCTAGAATATCCCAAAAGCTAACATCAAAATGTTTTTTCCATGTTGAGAGCAACTACTGAATCACAAACCCGGAGTTGCTGTAGCATCACTTGCATCAAGAAAGTCTGTTCCTTTAAATCAGAAAGGATGTTTTAAGTGCTCGTCAACTTGGACCATGTTTCTCCAACATCATTTCACATGTTTTTTAATATGAAATAAATAGGTAGCAGGAAAAAGATATTTGTTGTGACTTAAGTGATCCCCATGTAGTACACTGAGTTCAAATTCTGGCCACAAATATATTTAATATGTAAATAGTTCTGTTTGTAATCAAAGCCTTCAGAAACTCAGTTTCTGGAAGAAAACAAATCCTACAAGTTACAGCTCTCAGGCAGACCCACTGAAGTCAGTGGAGATATCTTCTTTGTCAAGGTGGACTTTGATTCTTGGTCTTTCAATAAACAAAAATTATACACTGAAGGGCTGCTTAAATACCAACAGGCTCTCAGGGGAATGGAGAGCATGAAAAAGAGGATCAAAAAGAGAGAAGAGGAATGAAACAACCATAAAGGAGGAAGGAAAAAAAAAAAAAAGACACATACTGGTATTGATCTAGAGGCTAAATAAAGGTAAAGGGCATGCTTAATGCAGGGGAGAAAAAAAATGACAGAAAGAGAGACAGAGGGAGAATGACAGGGAGAAATAGTGGGGAAAAAAATCCCAATAATAGAAAAACAGAGGCTTAAAATATGACTGAATGCTGGGAATGCTGAAAAGATAGATAGAAACAGTGCTAAGAGGGGAAGAGGAGAAAGACTGGCACGAGGCCTCGGTGTTACTGTGAGGAGAGAGGCTTGAAAGAAGCCTCAGCTAAACAATAGAGGGATGCAAGACAGAGGCATGAGGGGGGCAGCACAGATTAAATGAGAACCAAATGTAACCGTAACAAAGGCTCTGAGAGGTAGGCAATGAAAGCATGTTAACGGGGAAATGATGTGTGTGTGTGTGTGTGTGTGCGCACGTGTGCACACGTGTTTTCACATACTGGAAAAGATTCTGTCTCCCCCCCACCCAAAAAAAACCCACGGCAACCCAAAGCAACTTAGTCTCAAAAACAAAAGCCAAGACCACTCAATGTCATTCTGGACTTCAGTTATTATCTGTTCTTTTTCTTACTTCCATTTCTCAATTTTCAAACAAGCACCTCTGCAGTTGCTGCCCCTCCTTCAAAACCATTTTAAAAATTCTCTCTTGCTGTGATGGCTGCAAAAGATGTAACAATTGGCAGGCTGCTGCTGTGCTGAAACTAGTGTTTGTCGTGCCAACCAGTTTTCTAGCTGTTTCCTTGTAATTCCTAGATAGCTCTTTGTACCTGCTTATTGTCTTTTCTCTTGGAGAGGAAGCACTTTAGGATGGGGCTGTCTCTGTGCTCACGCAGCAGATGGTGAAGAGGAATATTAGCAAAGATTCTCCTGTGATTGCTATAAGCCACTTCTGAAAATTTCTGCCTGTGTCTGAGGGATTCAAAATTGGCCTTTTTCTTGGCTGAAAGGAGGTATTTAGCTGCAACACTGCATTCCTGTTTACACTTTACACCAGAGCTCACTGCAAAGCCTCCAGACCTGAAGGGAGGTTATAGCAGCACCCACACGGACTGATGGCTGTAGCTCCCGTTATGCTGGTGCAGCAGGGGTGGCCGGGGCTGTCTGGCACAGGCTTCTCATGCCAACACTTCAGGCTCCCTGCTCACTTTCCCATGACCCACCATGACAGGTGAGTGTGCACAGTCCCTCAGGGTGTGTTTGAGTTGGCTCAGTCACCCACAGAGCACAGCAAGAGCCAAGGGAGCATGGGGAAGAGAAGCAAAAGTGCTCAGGTTTGTTCTATGCCTGGAGAAGCAGTAAAACCTGCTGCCTTTGTGCCCGTGCTCCTGTGAAGGGTGCAGAGTGCAGGAGGGCTCCCCTGGACACGGACCAGCTCTGTCTGCAGAGGGGTGGATTCAACACCCTGATGTCCTCTCAGACCTGGGTGGCTGCCCACTGTTACATAGCATCAACCTGCTCTGCCCTGACCACCATTTTGTTACCTGCCCAGCTTTCTACACCAATGTCTTTCCATCAGTTATCTCTTTCCCGGTGCCTGGGACAGTAGATACACCATGACACATACACCAATGTGTATGTACTGTGCAGTCATCTGAGTGGAAAGGCGGCTGTTGGCCCAGCTGGGGAATGAGTCCCTGGAGGGACCTCCTCTGAGCCACTCCCTCAGCTGCAACTCAGTGCATCCTTCCCCTGGCTTTATGAACCTGCATGCGGTGCAGTTGCTCAGTTCTTTTCTGCAAAACAGCACAGAAATACAGTAATACCTACCACTACCTCCTGCTCAGACAGGTGGTATGAGAGAGCCCCTAAATCTGTGTGCCGCAGCATGGGGTATTTGAAGATGTTCCTTAAATATTGACTGTCACTGATACTTTGTGTAGACTTTTCTTTTTCAAAAAAGAGCTGAGAATCCAACAGGTCACAGGGGAACCTGGAAGAGGAATAAAATGCAACTATTTACAGTGTAACTGAGCAGTTTTTTTACACAGAGGGTGACAGAAGCAACAGGAATGAGGAATAGTTGCTAACTTGACAGAACAGCTTCCTGGTTCTGAGTTAGATTTTTATTTTAATATTCTTTTGTACCATGACCAGGGAAAAGAAACTCTTGAATTACGAAGTGCAACATATAGGGCAAAGTGGGGAGCTGCTGTGAGTACCATACAGTGCTTCAAGGAGTTGGTGCTCCTAAAAGTACTGCTCAGGTACTGTTCAATGCACAGACTGAAATAGGCTCAGCTTGTGAAGTTTGGATCAAAAAATACAAAGAATTACAAGCTTTCCTAAATCTATGTGTGGATACGTTACTGGGAGGTGGCAAGGATGAAGTTCTGCAAGCGGATCTGAATTTCCCAAAGGCCTAAGCTGTGCTTCCATGCCAAGAAATCTACATTATTGAGTTTTTAAACAAATGATCATTAATGATGATCTTAATGATCATTGACATTGTTCTTGTAGAAGAGCCAGGGAAATGTCACCCAGTGCAATCCTTGCTGCTAAGGGGTTAAACACTTTCTTGGCTAAGGCTGCTTGCTGACCTAGCTGAAAGAGGAAAAAGCTATAGGTCAGCGAGTAAGATTGCCCTTCCTTTAGAAGAACTGCCCAGACAGCCCAGGAAGATTACAATAAGTGTGTAGAGACTAAGCTAGGAATTAGAGGCTAGGGAGTGCTGATTTCAGTTCTTTTATGTGCAGTCTTTGGGCTGAAATCCAGGGAGCTGCACTGGCATAAACTATTCCAGTAACAGCGCATACATTGCTACGGCCCACCTAGCCCGGGGGCTTGAGCACCACCATACCTTGGACTGCTGACACTTGGACAGGGAAGTCGCAGAAGAAAAGATAGATTGGTCTGATTGGATAAGTGGAGTCATGGCTAAATAATTACACATGGCAAAAGGGGATCGAGGGAAGAAGCCATTATTAATAATCTTTAGATTTCTCTCCATGAGACTCTTCTTGTTCTCCAGCTATGAAAGAAAAGCAGGTGGTGAAGGAAACGTTCATAGAATCATAGAATCATAGAATTATTTAGGTTGGAAAAGACCTTTAAGATCATCAAGTCCAACCGTGAACCCAGCACTGCCAAGTCCACCACTAAACCATGTCCCTAAGCACCACATCTACACCTCTTTTAAATACCTCCAGGGTTCGGGACTCAACCACTGCCCTGGTCAGACTGTTCCAATGCTTGACAACCATTTCAGTGAAGAAATTTTTCCTAATATCCAATCTAAACCTCCCCATTGCTCCCCGGTGGAGCTGGCAGAGCTTCGGAGCCCTTCCTGCACGCCCTTCCGCATGAACTGCCGTGCCAACTGCCGTGCCACACCCTTGTTGACGCGCCACGCCCTGTTTGCCTGCCCTGCTCCTGGCGCTTCTGGCCACTCCCTAAGGGCTTCTTTTATAGGTGTGGGGGGCTGGGGCTTGGTTGCTGTTGCTCCTGGCCCCGCCCAGGTCTCGTCTTGCGTGTTCTCGTATGTTGAACATACATTCACAGAAATGGTGTTGCATTTCAGTCAATACACAGGATAGGAGGCTGTATGAAAAAGATCAAATCTGGCAAATGCAGGACATGATCTTACTGTTGGCCTATTAACAAGGTTTGGAGCCTTGGAACAACAGCAACAGAGAGGGTCCTCAGTCCACCGTTTCTCTGGGTGGAGCAGTAGCAGAACAAAGAAAATGCAGATGCTTGGCAGTTGTCAACAGTTGAGATTAGAACTGATATAATTAGAGCTATATAATTTACCAACAGCAGTATCTCCAACTTAGCATTCTGAGACCCTGGTGATGCTGGGCAGCCAATGGCAGCCAAGTTTACAACTGACAGCCAGTGTTTTCTTTTAACAATATTTTAATAACCTGTCTGTTTGAGCTTGCAAGTACCCAGCACCCTGTGTCAGCTGGCTGGCACCTGTTCTCACAAAAGTAATAGAAGTAGTATATTACACTTTGGAACAGCAGTTGGCTCTTTACAATGTGACCATGAATAGCACCACGTTCAGCTACAGCCATACTTCACCTTTTGGAATTAAATAGTGATAAATACCAACAGTAAATTCAACAGAGATTTGGGTAGGAGGAGAAATGAGTGGCTATGCATTGGTTCAAAAGTCAAGTCACAGATGGAGATGGGTAAGGCAGAGGCCTGGAGGTGTCCATAAGAAACTGAATGGTGCATCTGAAAGCAATTCCTTAAAGTTCTCCCGGATGAAGCAGAAGACGGGGTACAAAGCACTAAGTAGAAATCTGGTGGGAAATCTTTCTGGAGAAAACCACCTGGAGGCAGATTGCTTTCAAATGTGGCCTTGAAAATCACTCTGAAATCAAGGGACCCTGCCATAGCCACAGTGTATTGCCTTTAATGTGCTGAGACAAGGACCATCTCCCCTCCATGCTGACCTGTGCTCCAATACAATTACTCCTCCAGCTGACTGTACAAGCCTCTTCCTCACAACGGGGAGCTATTTTCATAGACCTCATTGTTTTAGACAGTTTTAGAAATGATGGTGTATTTCTAATGCAAGAGAGCCCTAAGAGTGGCTTCCCTGCTAATGGACTGTAATTACAGGATTGATCCCACATCCCTGGCAATGTAAACCCTTCAGTGCTTTCTAAGGCAACAACAACAGCATAAATCAGTGGTCTGCCATAACAAGCTTCAGAGCATTCAGGGTGAATAAACCTTGGTATATACACAGTAAGGCTTGCTAAATGGGGACAACACACACCTGATTAGCATAGTATCATTAACTTATCTCCATGGACATGTGAAGGATTGTCCTTGTACTGTACTTCATTTAACAGCTGGCAAGAAACTGATCATTTTCAAAATGGGTCTTTACACTTGATAGTGGCCCTATCTGTGTTAGAGGCAACAGCAGGAGCTGCAGAAGACATAGAACAGATGTTGAACAAGATTCTCCCGTTGGGGGAGAAAGATCTCTTTTTGCCGTGAAGGTATGGCACTGGCATTTTATTGGATAGGAGCAGGGAAACTATCACAGCATGGACATTGACTTTACAGTCTCTCGTGGATAAAGTGTCTGCAAAATCATGTTAATAAAGAGAAACACTTGTCTGTGGAGAGGATGGCTTTCAGTATATTCATGAAAAAGATAGCTACTTCATATTTTCATATTTGAAAGTGAGACATCTGTTAACAAAACTAAACTTCCAAAGGATAATAGATCTGACTCTTCTCACCCTATATGTTTTGGCAGGAACTGTTAAACCTGTTACACAAAAGCCTTGTCTCAGCAGTTTTTCAGCTATGCCTATGCCTGGCCGTATGCCCCATTGATGTGAGTTCTGACCCTGACAGGCAGACTTGGCCTCCTGGCTTGACTTCAGACCTGCCTCATCACTACAGACTTGACTTGTCTGGCAATCCTGACTCTAGGCTAAAGCCAGCTCCTGTCCCTGGACCTGCCCTGCTCGTGTTGATGGGATGCTATGGGACTGTGCTGGTGAGACCTGTGCCCTGCCTGCTTTGCTGCTGTGGTCAGGTCCTGGCTCACCTTCCCTTACAGAGCAGTCCACTCCTTTTGTCTGCATGATCAGTTGCTTGTGTCCAGCAAAGACACCTAGATCCTCTAACTCGTATTTCATTGATAGTAGTGAGATGACAGAGGCAGACATGGTGGGATCCTGTAGCAAGCCTATGCAAAATACAAATAGGTGTCTTTGACAGTCAGCCCCCCTACTCAACAGCTTAGGTGGATCCAATAGCAGCCAGTGTACCAAGAGTCTTTGTCAGATTCAATTGTTCTGAATGTCCTACAGGATGATCTCTAATTTAACAACAGACAAGTGTTTACTTCTTATGAATCAAGAATCTATGTACACTCTCACATCAATCAAACTGGTGAGTTAGAGCAGTGGTTCAATTAAACTCTGAGGGAAATGATCAAGTGATTTATCTGACCCTATTGCTGTAACCAGAAGATACTGTTTCTTACTAACAGTGAGAGTAGTTTCATCAGGTTTTTCTTTTTTTGGCATCCTATATGGTCCACATCCAACAATAAAACGTTGCCTGAGGGGACAGGAAAACAACGCCCCTGCCATCATGAAGTATACCCAGAAACTAAAAGGTTGGCTAAGAACCTTATGTGACTTTGCACAACATGATGTCCATTGGGTCCAGACAGAGCAAGAACAAATAGATAGAAAAGGAGCCAGATAAAGAAAATGTGAGTCTGGGACTGAGTCTTGGTGTTAGTGTCCAGCTGGCCTCAATATTAGCCAGATGGCAGGTTGAATATCAAGCCCTTGGAAGGGTCAGCCCAGCAAATTACAAGATCTGCCAACTGGATCTGGGAAAAGAGAAGAAAAATAAAATGAAAGAAAGAAAAAAGCCAGATCCATCATGTCCATCTGCTGGGCAGATGGACAGCCAGAGAAGGGTTTCTCACAGTCTCATGTAAGCATGATCCAGGGCTGGAGCTAAGTGATAATTCCTCAGAGTACAGATTATACCAAGAAGATATTTAATCCTTGCACAATACAAAACAATAACTTGTTTTGTAAACATGTTCAAGGCAATCTTTTTCTAGTTCTATTGGATTAAATATCTCTTATCTTCTAGTACTTGTTTCCATACTCCCATTTGGATGTCTGATCTCCTTTGTAAGGGCACATGAGGAGTGGCAAAAGAAGAACTGTAGAAATGTGGAAGATGGGCACCATTTGTTACAAAGCATTTGGCACCATCTCATTGATCTTAATGCCAATCCAGACCACCCTGGAAAGTTCTGCAATGGCATCCCCAAGATGTGTGTTTGCATTAATTTAATTGTTACCCATGCTGTGCATAGGAAAAGCATGATACATGTCCTTAAAATTAACCAAAGCTTTTGGTAGATATCCATTCCTCAAGTCCTCTTCTGAAAAGGCTTCCTTTTTCAATCAGTAGGTCTCTGAATTTAGCGCTGTTGTTGTCCATTCTGCAAAATACAGCAGCAACATTTCAATGAAAAAGTCTTGCAACGTCACAGAGATTGCATGGGACTTAAGTAATTGGGCAAATTGGAAATACCATCTGGAGAAGACATCCCATTTGCAATTCCCCTTCACAATTTTCCTCTAAGCAGTAGCTCCCTCAAATACACAACTAGAGGAAAGGCAGCTATAGTACCAGCAATACCAGCTAGGACCATAAAATGATTGCAGACTTGCCATTCAAGATTGCAGACTTGCCATTGAAGACTGCCTGATTTTTCTGGCCAAGTGAGAATTATGGTCCATTTATTACATGATGTTTTATGCTGATCTTGCTGCAACTTTGGCAGAACTAACCTAGGACAGCTTTTGCTTGTGGATAAGTCCCAGTGTGTTTAGGGCACAAAGGTTTAGTACATTGAGCTTTGAGTCCTTAGATGGCCACTTTACAATCTTACATAGGATAGTACCGTTATAGGAACATGAGGAAAAAAGGAATCCAATGTCATATTCAAGCCCCAAGGTCCAATGTGGTAATGAAGGTTACCTCCAATGTTCAAAGGTACATCAAGAGTCTGAAATACTTTTGTTAACAGTAACATTTTGTTTTATGTACCTTACACAGTAGCTTGGGAATTATGATACAGTAGCATGCTTGCAATAATTTTATTTCATCGTGAAGTATTGCCCTGGATGACGGACGATATTTGCACCCTGTATTTTATTCAAGATAAGGTTGTGGGGAACCGGGAACCAATCAGGAAATTAGCTTCTAATACATATGTCTGACGCGAACTAAAACACTGATGTGGATACACCTGTAGCCAATCGATACAACACAGTTCATGTCTACCTAACCTCTCTCTCTCTAACCCCCAGGCAGGACAACTATATCTAAACTGTGAATTGAGGACAGTCTTTAGCCCATGCTGATCCCTGAGCCATGTCCCACTACTTGTCTGGAAGAGTACTGGATTGCCTGGCTCAAAGACATGTCACGTACCTTGTTAACAGTTTTACAGTATGGATAGTGGTGTGCCAGTGCTTCGGACATGCCCTGACCATACTCAGTTTACTGGCATAGTTGTAGCCACAGAGCCCCAGTAAGTGTTAGGGGGATGAGGACAGGGGGAGGAAAATCAGATTCAATTACCAGCTCCAGTAGACGTACTGCTGAAGCATCCATAGACAAGTGGTTTATATTTCATGTGGCTAGAGACTGTTAATCTTGTGATAGATTATGGTCATTCTAGATTTGGCACCAAGGAGTAGAAAAAACAGTTTTGGCAGAGATCTAGAATAATAACTGGAAATTTGAGTAGGAAAGTAATGGAGAGCCCATGACAAACCTCTTGCTCTCCTCTGCTCTTCCTGAGTTCCAAGAGGGGAAAAGCTGATGAAGGCAGACTCTGAATGAGGTACTTGGTACTCACTTAAAGCTGCTTTCTCATCTGCACTTCATACTGCTGCATCTGCACTGCACAAAGCGTATGTTACGTGCACACTGCTGTATGCACTTGCAAGGCACCCAAAGGTCAAGAACCTAACAAGAAGGAGATGGGGGGAAAAACCCAGCTTGTGAAGGAAACAGTGATGAACTGATGAGTTTTAAAATAATCAGTGAAGTAAATATGTGATTTTTACAAGACTCCTGCAGGCGTCATAGATATTGTGCTGCAGCTTTCCACATTTTTTTCAGATTAACTGTGATTTCTTGACATTTCTGAGCATTTTGGGGTTTGTCAAGAAGTGAATGCAAGTGGAGACAGTGGCTGGAATTTGGCATGTCATGTAGTCTGCAACAGAGTTTCTCAGCAAGGCCAAGACACACGTGGGTTGATGTGCGAGCGTCACAGCAAGCTGAGGTAGACACCAACCAAATTAGGAGAAGCAGAGAGCTGGGGCTGTGCCTCCTGAGCACGGGAAGAGTTGCAGACTTTTAGACAAAAGCAGCATTTCTAGTAAGTGAATCACAAAGGATTATCCCACTGCTTGAGTCAGCAAGCACAACGTTAACTTGTCTCATCCAGAAGAAATTGCCATCACTCTTAGCTTAGTACATGCAGTTGACTCAGTGCAATCCTTCAGGAGGCAATATTTATCCAGGCAGTATCTTAGTGTCAGTAGGCAAAGCAGTAACACAGCAGCACCACGTAATCGAAGCCACAGCATGCCATTGCATGTAATGAAAGCAACTCTATACAAGGTTACCAGATCTATGAAAGCAAGACCCATATGAGATGTTGCAGCCATTAACTTTCTTTGTCTTTATCCTTTTCATTATGTTTGAGAGCTTGGTTCCAGGCTAGCAGCCTGTGGCAGCAGGCAGCAAAGACAAGGTTTTGCCGAGATGCAATCCCCAGAGAGAAAATGTGTGACAAAATTGTACTCACAAAGTAATGTCCTGTTTATAATTTGTGGTTGGGAATGGCCTTATCTGTGTTCCTTTATACACTGAGAGAGTGATTAAAGCTTCATTTTCATTTCCTTTTGTACCTTACTGTTATCATCCTGATAATTTCAGTGTCCTTAATCAACATTTGCAGGAGTAAACAATGCTATGCTAATAACAGTGTTGTTCCATAAATGTTTCCTAAGACATGCAATGTTACCACAAGGAGGGTAAATGTTAGCTTGTCCAATTTTTAGGACAGAAAAACGGAAGAAGAGACTGGTAAAGTGAGTGGTCTGTAATTATATTAGTCTGTGTCAGACTGGGGATTCCCAGCTGTCCTGTATTTAAGCACCAGACAGTTTTTCGTCTCGGGTTTTGCAGCTCTGCATAAAAGTCTCCTATGTGAATTAGTCTATAGATTTTAACATGAAGAAAAAAAAAAAAAAAAACAAAACACAAACCAAAAAAACAAACCCAAACCCAAAAAATAAAACATCCAACTTAAGGAAAGATTTACACTTATTCAATGAAGGACAATTGTTTCTGTAATAGGGCAGTGGATGACTAGAGAAAGAGATACACGAGTTACCACTCATTACCTGTTCCACAGGGAAAAAGCAAAGATGATGAACAAGCTTGTTAACAGATATGACACCCCAAGCAACCATGAAGCACTTGCTGAAACAGTTGGGATTTTAGTGCCAAACATCTTGATCTTATCACTATCACATTACATGGCTAAATAATATAGAAGTGAATGTGATGTGTTCTCTCCAGCGACGAAGTTATCCCATAAATGGAAAAGTATGGAGGGTGGAATGTGCTATATAAGCATAAAATATAGATGTAGGCCTTAATTTCCACTAAAATCAATGAGCCTGGCTTGTGCTTTGCACTTGCATAACACATTCCATGTTCCCTATGTTATTACATCACCAATTCGAAAAATTAAAAAGCCAAGGTAGGAGCAGCAGCTGCAACATCCAACAAACAACACACAGAGTCCAGGACTCTGCATTGAATACAGGCAGGGCTGGGCATGTCCAGTGCAATCCAACAGCAGGGAGTCTGAACTCAACTCAGTCATTGTGTAGCCCCACTGAAGCCAGTTGATAACCCAGTTAAAGCCAAAAATCAGGAAGGAAAGAGTATAATCATGGTGCTTTTGTCTAGTTACCATTTCATTCTTCTGATAGAGCAGACATGGCAAAGAAGATCGCAGTGTCTCAGCTGGTGTCTGGGATGTAGCCATACAGGCCTAGTGGAGGGGCAGTACTAGTTCTGTGTTCATCTGAACTTCTGTTTAGAGATCCTTCTATCATCATAAGTGTTTTCCCTAATTTCTAGAGATCCTTGGGGGTATGTGAGTGTAATGATAGATGAGATAATGTTGGGGGCAAACTATAAACCCAGTATTTTTTGTGTGGATGCTTCTGAAACAAATGTTAAAATTTGTGTGAAAATGAAAATTATCTCTGTACATCCTGATTCTGGTCAGAATTAGGATCTAGCCAGTTGGAGGATATTTAGATGTTATTTTAACCTTGTGACCCACAAGAACTGTCAGAAAGCCTGTTCTCACGAGAAAAAAATCGCGTAAATATTGCAGATAATTGAAGAGTGGAGACTTCATGGAGCAAAACAACTCCTGATTCAAAGCTCTATTAAGACAAAACTCTCCTTGGCCTCAATGAACTTTGAATAAACTTGAAAGCAGATCATGGATATCGTATTACTTCAAATACTTTATTTTCTGCATAAATCCAGCCTACAATGTCAATAAAGAAAAGGGACCTAATTATTATCTGGGAAATGACTGCCTGATGCACTAGGGAGAAATGCCACACATTCCTCCTGTTCTTTCCTACTTTGATTCTTAGGAGACAAAATATTTTATTTCATTTTTCTTTTAGTAGATAATATGCCAACATTAGCTGATATGAGGCTGTCACCCGCTCACTCTTTATAAGTAAATTACTACAAGCTCACTGCTTAATCTTGCTAATTGGGAAGTCTAAGAAATAGATATCTGTAAAGGGACCTGAGCTGTTAACCAGTGCACCAGCATCAAATTAAAAAATGTTCTCTGTTATGCAGATGACCTGCTGGCTAAAGCAAATAAGACAGAAGTCCAAGAAGCTGCTGTGCCTCTCTCTGTGAAGTAAGCAAACTCTTTCATGTCAAGTATTTCTGTGCAACAAAATCCAAGCACAACACCCAGGGAAACCAGACAAGAAAGGCAGATGTTTGGACTTTCTACTCATTACAATTTGATTGACACATTGGTTGGCTTTGCTTAGTTGCTGAGGAGACCTGCATGTGAAGTGGGACTTTTCCCAAGAATTGCAAGGCCACCTGTGACTTTAACTCTTCCTTCCTCCTACAGGTTAAATGGTACCATGGGGATTCCTGTACTGGAATGCTGGTATGTCTGATCCCTCTGCTTGAGTTCAGGGAAACGGTATTAAATGCATTAGAGATTGAGCTCATGCAGTAAATCACAAGCAAGAGGTTCTTGAATTATTTCATACAAATATTTACTGATCAATTACTCATATTCCTCCTTGAATTCTGTAGCTGGTCAGTCGGTTGCCAATTTGGGTTGCTATTGCTGGCCCAGCAGCCTGCAGTATATTGACCAGTAGGTGGGAGTTGGAATATTTTTAATAAATTAGGTCTAAAGAGAATAAAACATTGCAGACTGCTTTCTAGCTGAGACATTCCTAAAAGACATATTCAGGGAAGTGGTAATTCAAGAATAACTGGATAGGAAATTGCCCAATCAATGTAGTTTGATGTTTACATATAATTTCACAATATGCTATTATGCTAACCACTTGATTGACATATATTTATACTGTTGTGGTTTCCAAGCACTCAGGAAATGTGGACCCAAGGAAGGGGTGATTTCTTTGGGAGATGAAATAGTTGTCAAATACAAAGAATACTGATTGCTGCTTCACTTTGCTTACCCATTTCTGCTGTCCTTAACAAGAGAGATGAAATGGCAAAGCCCAGTGCAGCTGACAGGTCAGAGATGAAGAACAACATTTTCTGAATCCAAGGAAGTTCAGTGCCTTTGTGTTTATGTTTTTTTGACCAAAGTGCTTCCAAAACCTGCTGCAAAAACTCTCAGCCCTAACCTGTTTCCCACACCACCATACAGCATGGAGCAGAGCCTATGCAGACTCTGGTAGGTCTGCACTTGTCTTTAGCTTCCGTTAAGCTTGTGCAATCATGCTGGCTCCTCACAAAGGAAGAGTTTTCACTCCAAATAAGCAAACAAACATTTCATATTGGACCTTGCTTATCACAGTTAGTCCTGTCCTTATAAATAACATTAATAGTTCAATAGCTTTTGTACTTTTGCCACACTACCACTTAGTCAGTTTCCATCAATCACATGCTGAAATAAATCTCTGATAGAATCAAATTAAGTGCTCTGTGAACAGTTTACATCACTTCCTGAGCTTGGTCTCTGAACAAGGACTCTCCAGTGCCTATTGAATATTTACTTCATGCTGCCCGCTGCACAATCTGCTCTATTGCTCTTATCCAGAATCCCCATCCTTAATGTGTCTTTTAGCATGTGGAAAAGAGAGTTTTATAAATAACTACACTATCAGAAAATGCCCTCGAGCACTTCCTTTTACAGTATTTACTAACAGCTTTTCTATGTTATTTTTTATTATTTATCTTGAGATTAAAATCAGACTTTATTGTGTCATGTTCAATATTCTACGGCAAAATATATATAGCAGATCTTGTCTCACCAACTGCCATTCACAAATTGCCTGCAAGATGCAAAGCAAAGTGACATGTGGCCCAGAAAGTCATTATATGCTATGATAGATCCAATTGTATCTGTCCCTAATGGATTCTTATATAAATTCTACCCTTAAGGTTACTTCCAGGAAAAGCAACATTCAAGAAGCTATTCCCTATCCTGGAAATGGCTGCATGGACACATATCTCAACAGGTGGTTACTGTTCTTTGTTCCTGAATTCAAAGTAAGCCCTACAGAGCAACTCTTTGCAGAATATTGTGATAATTTGGAAAAGAGAATAATATCTCTGAACATATTCGGAATAAATGGATCTGAATGAGGCATAAGTAAGCTTATCTAGAACTGTTCCACTTCTCTCCTTCTGCCTTTGATTATGAGCAGGACTTGGTGTTAAAAATCCCATCCTTGCCAAAAGCTAGGGAACTGTCCATCATTCCAGAATAAATCCAAAACTGATTTAGAACAAAGGCTTATATCCTGCAGTTCCTGTTTCTCCCCTGTTATGAAAGCTATGGAATAAAGACATCCATTGGGGAAGAGTTGCTGTCATTGTTGATGAATTTGTCTGTTCATATTTTTGAAGTAATTATCAAAGTAGTAAAAAAACTGCTTAGTTTTAGAACGAACACTTGTATTTGCTTCTATCTTAAACAATATTAAATAGTCAAATAGAAAACAGTCTCTTCTTTCATTCTTCCAGCAGCATGTACCTGTATTGAGTTTCTATGGCAAGTCTTTGGTAGTGGGGAGACTGCAGGGGTGACTTCTGTGAGAAGATACCAGAAGCTGCCCCCATGTCAGACAGAGCCAGCTCCAGTCAGCTCTAAGACAGACCCGCTGCTGGCCAAAGCTGAGCCCATCAGTGATGTTGGTATTGCCTCTGTGATAACGTATTTAAGAAAGGGTAAAAAACACTGCACAACAGCTGGGACGGAGGAGTGAGAATATGTGAGAAAAACAACTCTGCAGACATCAAGGTCAGTGAAGAAGGATAAGGAGGAGGTGCTGCAGGCCCCAGAGCAGAGGTTCCCCTGCCACCCGTGGAGAAGACCGTGATGATGCAGGTTGCCCCCCTGCAGACCATGGAAGTCCACGGTGGAGCGGATATCCAACCTGCAGCCTGTGGAGGACCCTGCTCCAGGGCAGGTAGATGTGCCCTGAAGGAAGCTTGCAGAGAGCCCATGCAGGAGCAGGCTCCTGGCAGGAACTGCAGTCCATGGAGAGGAGCCCACACAGAGCATGTTTGCTGGCATGATCTGTGACCCCACAGGGGACCCACACTGGAGCAGCTGGCTCCCACGGAAAGGATCCATGCTGGAGCAGTTGTAGAAGAACTGCAGCTGATGGGAAGGACCCACATTGGAGCAGTTTGTGAAGGACTGTATCCCATGGGAGGGGCCCCACACTGGAGTGGGGAAGAGCATGAGGAGGAAAGAGCAGCAGAGATGAAGCATTATGAACTGACTGCAGCCTCCATTCCCCATCACCCTGCTCTGCTCGGGAGGGAGGAGGTAGAAGATTTGGGAGTGAAGTTGAGCCTGGGAAGATGGGAGGGGTGAGAGAAGGTGGTTTTAGATTTGTTCTTATTTTTCATTATCCTACTCTGTTTAATTGGCAATAAATGAAGTTAATTTCCCTAAGTCGAGTCTATTTTGCCTGTGATGGTAATTGTTAAGTGATCTTCCAGTTCTTATCTTGATCCAGTCTCAGCCCATGAGCTTTTCATCATAATTTTCTCCTGCTGTCCTGTTGAGAAGGGGGATTGATAGAGCAGCTTGGTGAGCACCTGGCAGCCAGCCAAGGTCAACCCACCACGAAATCTGAATACATCTACTCATTTAAGGGGGAAAAAAGATCTGCTTCTGCTTGTTATATATATAAATTTCTCTTCCCTTTATTCCTTTTCCACAGGTTTCCATTAGATCAGAGGTGGGAAGAACAACTATAGATTCATAGAATCCTGCTTATATACTTCTGTTGTTGTAGATGATATATGGCATTTTTGGTGTAAAACTCCTAACCATTTTCAGATTAAATGATTTTTTTTTCTTCTCTTGCAAATAATGATCATAATAGCAAGGAATATGAAGATTATAAATGGAAAAAACTTTCTCTTTATAAATAAAGTCCTTGGCTTCTTGCAAAATTTGAAATTAAAATCTGTAGTGGCTATAGTAGAATTCTGTACAAATGTATCTTTTATTTGTTTTTCAATTTTGTGAAGAAATATTTTACATTTTAAAACATTTGCCCTGGAAAGAGGAAACCCTGAAGTGGGATTTTTCTAGGACTTTCCAGGAAGAACCTGAATGTAGAATTTTTATTTTTGACACAAAATGAAGACTTTTCATGGCTTTCCATTTGGGAAGCTTCCTCTATATGTCACCCTTATTTTTCTCAGAAAATATCTTAATGTTAATATGTAAAAGGACTTAATCATTCATTTTTACAACACATTTTCAGGGAGACGGATTAATTTAAAAAGAAGTACCTTTTGTGAAGAAACTCTTAGCTTTAAACTTTTTACACATATAAGGATTTTTAAGGTCTTGTACAAATAAGGATTTTTAAAGTAGTTTTATGTTTACTTGATATCATTCTGCACAGTTCTACCTGAGAATTTGCCAAAACGAATTTCTAGATTAATTTTGCTTGATACAATGTATTGCCATGTATGTGTGATTCAGGTGTGCCTCTTTACTGTACAGCATACCTTGCTACTTCATAGGCATGTCACTACCTTCACATCACTGCTTTTTCACAGTTAGGCCCAGGAAATGTATAAATGATGAATGGGATAGGATGGTGGCACAAACTTTTTAAGGAAGTTTGGAGACTGTAATGAAGGTGGATCTAAGAGCTAACAAATTCCTTCTGTCAAAACCACTTGCATCACTGAAGAACATATTGCTATTCCTCTGTAACTGCACTAAAGCTTACTAAGATGTCAACTCAAAATGATGGGAAGGTCCTTATTCTCCATCCCAATAGCTCTGAAGAAGCTATTGATTTTTTTTTTGTAAATAATAAGCCCAGTTGCAGGAGAACCATAAAACGTCATGTTGCTCCTTCTGAAAGTGCTACCATGTTATGTCAGTAGCTTTAGTTTTATTTAATTTTGTGATTAAAGTTTTTATTGATTTCCCTGCAGCGTAGAATATATCAATATCTTTGGTTTCAAAGGAGCATTCAGTAGCACAGAAATAGAGAAGGACTCAACAGAGAAGCAGGTGCTTTATTTTAAATTTATGAAACCTCCATAGTGAATCCCCTGAGCATGCTGCCAGCAATACCTTTCAATTGTGCAACTCAGTTTCTGTTGTCAAACCAAGTCCCTTCAGTGCCTCCCAGTTCACACGCTTGTGGTTTTTAACTAGAAAAAAGCTTGTTTAGGAGTCAGTAGGAACTAATATTATTATATAGAAAGCTTTTAAGCCATCAAGTGAATTCCATTAAAAGTTACTGTAAATCATGTGTGCTTATCCCCTCTCTGCCATTGGCGGCTATGGCATGCTGCCTGGAAGAGGAGGAGAGAGGTCCTTCCATCGGAGCGTATGAGGACTGGTATGCTTCACACTTCTGAAGAATTATAGCCTCCCTGGATTCAGTGTGGATGATGAAACCAAAGCCCTGGCCACTGGCAGACACACCTGCAACTTCTATGATGTCTGGAAAGATATGGACCTGTTAGAGCGGGTCAGAGGAGGGCCACAAAAACAATCAGAGGGCTGGAACACCTTTCCTATGAAGAAAGCCTGAGAGAGTCGGGGTTTTTCAGCCTTGAGAAGAGAAGGCTCTGGGGACACCTTAGTGTGGCCTTTCAATGCTTAAAGGAGTTCATAAGAAAGATGGAGAGAAGCTTTTTACTGAGGCCTGTAGTGATAGGACAAGGGGTAATGGTTTTAAAGTAAAAGATGGTAGATTTAGGTTAAATATGAGGGAGAAATTCTTTATTATGAGGGTGGTGAGACACTGGAACAGGATGCCCAGAGAAGCTGTGGATGCCCCATCCCTGGAAGTGTTCAGTGTCGGCTTGGATGGAGCTTTGAGCAGCCTGATATAGTGAAAGATGTCCCTGCCCATAGTGTGTGTGGGGGGTGGAACTACATGATCTTTAAAGGTCCCTTCCAACCCAAACCATTCTGTGATTCTGTAACTCTATAAACCCATAACAGAGATTCAGTTGGTTCATGGTTACAGGGCTTCAAACAAAGCCACTCATCCAACTTACACATATGTTTTTCCTCCAGGGTTGTTGCATAGTAGCACATTTCAACAACAAACATATTGGCAGGCTTACATGGGGAAATTGTTACAGCCCATTCACCCCTGAGTGCATATGCATAATTCCTGGTATGTCATGAGGAGACCAGGCCGTGTAGTATTGGTGAATTAATAAATGACATAGGTAGAAAACCCTTTCACAGAAAATACAGCTGAATCCCCTAGAGTACTTGAAATCTTTTTTGAATAAACAGAGAAAGAGCCAAAGAAGAAACTGAATTCACAAAAGGGATCTCCAGATAAAAATGGAGCAGAATTTACCTGAATGCACATGTTAGTTTATTAATGTGTTTTTTCAGACAGGAAGGAAGTTGCCTAATAGCCTCTTTGAGAAGACCCTGTCTCATCAGCTCCCGTTTCCACTTTAGAGAGAGATTCCACATCTAAGTGGTTTGTAAAGGGTTAATCAATTATTAATAATGTCTGAATATATAATAGGTGCAAGGGGCTATGCCACAGCTCGATGTAAGCATGCCGGTATGAGGTAGTCTTGTTAGTGATGAACCATGAGTAAAAGCAACCTGTTGACCCATTGGACTGCTCACACCCTTCTTAAACATCTATGAACATGTTAGCAAACCTTTGACTGCATTTTGTAAATAAATACTTAGTAGAAAGTGTAATCCTTTTTCCTTTCATTTTATCAATCCATTGCTTTTAAACATTAAAATGGCATCACAGGATAAGACCACGTTGCGAAGGCATAAGTGCAAAAACAACCAACAGAGTGGGATACTGACTGTTTGCAGGAGGGCCTAAACAAGTGTGCTGTGTCCTGCGCTGGGAGAGCAGACGGGGCGAGATGGCTTCTCCTCAGCAAAAAAAAAACATGCCAAAAGAATTCTGTAAACACAGATGAGCTTCATTTTTCCTACAAGGGTGGCCATTCCTCTTGACCCAATGAGCCACGTGTCCAGATCTTTGTGTGGCTGAGAGCCATGAGACACACACCTCAGAGACCCTAAGGAAAGGGACCTCCAGGAGAGTTTCAGAGGCAGGAAACACTAACTGCACCCCAGGGCCCCGCCGTCACAGCCGAGGCCAGGGTGGTCTGCAGCGACCGCTCTGCTCAGTTCCCTGGTGACTCCCCCTCAATGGCAATTTCAGATGCCTTGCCTGTCACTGCCAGGGCTTTGCCTTGCACGGCAGAGTAGAGCTCCCACCACTGTCTTGCCTACACAGCCCCATCGCCCTGTTTTGCCCAGGTTTAACCCCAGTATGGGACCCACATTTCAGCTGCTTGCAAGCCTTGAGCCATTGCTGTTCTATAAGAACAAAAAGGAAATATAAATTGGAGAAAGGGAAAAGTGTGCTTACTTTGCTTTGTTATCTCAAGCCGTATTTGTCAGTTTTTACCATCTATCTCTTTCTTATTGTGTGTAGATTAGGTGACCTCTTGGGCAGGAATCCTGTTTTCACAATGTGGTCATTGCAATTCCTAAACAAATGGATAAAAAACTAACACACATCCTTGTAGCTAAGTAAATCTAGCAGGGAGCCACATTCACCTAACTGACCAGTGCCCCAATCCTGTAGTCTTGGCAAAACCATTAAACTCCTTGGGAATTTTTCCTCAGATGTTATGAGGTACTATTCCTATTATGGCTTTTAAACTGGGTTTGTTCCACTCTCAGTTCATGTTCCAACCACCAATGACTAGTTAATAATATTATTATTAAGGTCTTAAAACAGCATGTTTTAGTGCACAGATGCATGGTCTCTTTTGAAGCACGGGCAGAATCATTCCATCCTGCCAGGCTTAGTTTCAGATATCTTAACCCCACAAAAACCTCACCACTCTTCACTGGAACACCACAAAAACCCCTAACAAGCAGACAGGGAAACATTTGTTCCTCCTTTCCACTTCCAGAATGTCTGATCATTCAGGACCCACCATAAATATTTCCTGGCTGACTTTGCCTTACACATGAACCATGTTTTGATGGTTTTTTCCCCTTCCCTTTTTTTTCCTGGTTTACAAGCATCGTTGCAATTTGTCAGCATGCAACTTGGGCCAATCTCACAAATAGTTTAGTTAACAGCTTATGAAATGAAATGATGTAAGGGACCACTCCAAACAGGGTCAATTTAAACAGGCTGCCAAGTCTGTAACCTCAAGGGACTTGGATTGGGTTGAGGAGAGGCACCAAGCAGTGTGGGCTTGCAAAGATTGCTGCCAGGTGGGCTACAGATGTTCGGCTTCAGTCCACTTGCATGGCATTCACCTAGGGAGATGCTAATTCAGTCCTATGCACGTGGAAAATTAGCATGCATATACACATTCACCCTCCAAAGGCCCCTCTCTGGCTCTGCTTTCTGAAGCAGTAAGGTTTATAGGTAGAGTAAAATGGCTTCATAGGAAGCTGCAGCACTGCTTGTATCAGCCCTGAGTTTGAATTCGTTTAGTCAGCTATCTCAGAAAAACAAAAACACAGCGTCCCTTACTATAGATGGAAGCTGTGTTTCACGGCACATGCAGCTGCGGTCACTGTCTTGCAGCTGTTAAATGAAGAAATACCATGTGAACACTTGGTCTGGTTTCAAAAGACCTAAAAACACTGGCCAAGAAAAATGGTACATCACGGTGCTGCTTGGCTATTTGCCAAGACAAAGAAACTTGTAGATTTCTAGGGACAAGAGGCCATGTGAAAGGAATTTTCCTCCTTTCAAAGGCACATCAAAATATACCGGAGGGTTTATTTATTTATTTATTTTGTGTGTGCTCTTGGCAAGGGTTTGATTGATCACTAATGCAGTATCAGCATTAAACTCACATCACGTAAAGAACAACCCAGAAAACAAGGCAAAGGGGGATATTTTAAAAGTGTAGGTCTGAGGTGCAACATAGAAGTTTAAGGCAGAATTATTTCACATGAAGAATAACAAGTAGACGGATAAGAGCCCCAAAAAGGCAATTAAAGATAAAAGTTTATAGAGAGGAAAGGATTATTCTGTGGCAAAGTCTCAAGAAAAAAAAAGCTATTGGAGCAAAATTCTTTTTTTTTTGACTGAGGCTTAGACATTGGTATAGGCATGTTCAGAGGGCAAAATGCTGTGCTGTGGAGCAGAGGTTCACAAGTTCTCCCTGCAAGACCTACTTCAAATCCCCTAACAATATAGATGCGATGCTCTGCTAATGGCCAATATTAATTCGGAGATGACAGTGCTCCACCTAGGTCTTTCCTCACTACCTGAGCTAATGCATATATCCCCCCAAGGGGCTGCAACTATAACCTCCTTTCACTGCCTGCAAAAGAGGGATAATTCCAGTGCATCTCGTTTGCATCAGGAACAATCACATGCATATCAGGAAATTGTCTTTAGAGCCAACAGAAAATTTCATTAGAAATGCAGCACAAAAATAGTAAGCTTTCTCATTGCTTTTGTTTGGCTGTTTCTCCAGAAGGGTGGAGAGGGTTGTTTAAAAAGTCAGGCAGAAGGATATAGGGCACCCAAAAAGAGATCAGGTCCTTTGGGGAGAATTGTATTTTCTTCATTCTAAAGCATCTTTTGCAGTTAGCTGTGCAAAACGTCTGGCTTGGGCGAGCTCCTGGGCTTGTTTATGTACTGGAGACTGAGTGCCAAACTCTCCTGACAGGAAATGAGTGAGACTGCAAAGAGAGCATTTCAACAATGCAAGAGAAACTCATAAGTTTTGGTAACCATGCTATTTTATTGGTTTGTTTGTTCAATGTTGATACGATATTAAAGGTCAAAGGTACATTAGACGTTAGGGGAAATAAATATGGTGGTGAACAGATAAATGCCATGGAACCCCCAATAATTAACAAGTTCCATATATATAGTTTATTCATAAGACAACAAACTTCTTCCTCCAATCTGAAAAGACAAACTCTTTTTTTGCTAAATCTACATGCAGGGTTTATGAGCCAAATCTTGCTGCCCTTTCTCAAGGGAAACTCCCATTGAGCTCAGGGGGAGTTTCCTCTGAATAAGACTTTGGCCTATTATTTTGGCCTTCTTTACCTTGCCCTTGAAAATCCCCTTCAGCTTAAGACGCCATAAAATTCAGTGCTGGAGTCACCCCATACTGACCACACTTCTGTGAGCAGAGGACATGCTCTCAGGCCCTTTTACTTGGTTCTCGGAAATAATATTTCCATTTCCGCTTGATTTTCTTGCTCGCGTTCCTCTGTGTGTACAAAGTTAATGGAGGAAGTTAAACTTCCTGTATGTGTTAGTCTGAAATAGCAGCCGAGGACTGGAAGAAATGGTTGTATTATGGACTTAGTCCAAAGCACTGAGAAGTCGAGGCAAAGATTCTTGTGATATCACCAGCTTTAGGATTACAGTCCATTTGCAATAGAGAACTTAAGACATTTGTCCTGCTCATAGTACACTAGCCAGATAGCCTTTGCCAAGAATGTCCCACAGATCTTCAGTAGAAGAAAGAGGTTAAAATCAAAGCTATCAGAACACATGGTTAACTGCATTGCATCTCATATGAAATATGCTTAGGAATCACCATCAGGAGATTACTATAGAGGCAAAATGCTATTTGGAATTGAAGCCAAATACTGATTAAAGGAAGCTGAATGCTTCATGCAGTGACCCCTCCCTCAAACGTATCCTGCATTTGCATTCCCTTTGTGCTCCAGGAATCCTCTGTGGCTGCATGGTTATCTCATCCAAAGTGTCCATCCCAGATGTTTAAGAATCAGGACCGGCTGGTAGTCTCATTTGCTCCCCAGGATTCCCCAGAGCACAAGTGAGCAGAGCTGGGATTCCAACCTTCAGCTGCTGTGCCTCTAGAGCTCTCCTAACCATGGCTATGAACTTGTCTTGGAGAGATTGTTCAACATCCAAACTTCTAAAAATAATTTGAAGAGTCAAAATCAATATGACACCGAACATTTCTAGGAAAAAAAATTAAGTACTGTCATTAGCCCCAGCCTTCAGGGACAGTTAAAGATTTTTTATAAAACCCTTCAGAGGTTTCATGTTCTGTCAAGAACTTTAGAAAGGTAAAGCCATGGGTTTTGGATTATGTTATTTGGTTACTTAAGGAACAAGTCACAGCCCTGACCAGAAGCATTGTCAGGGCCCGTGCTGAGGCTGAATGTTAATTACCCCCCTTGCCCCTTCCGTGTGAGCAGTTGCATCAGAAAGGCCACTGGGACGACTGGTGTCAGGGGCTGGAAGGGGAAATGAGGGGGTGAGCCGTGACTCCCGTGTTGAGAACTTTCTTTGAAGGGCTGCCAGTCTAGGATCTTTCACCAGTAATAACACTTGTTTCCCAAAAAATCCAAAGGTAATAAATTACAGGGAGTACAAGATATTTTGTGCTTTGTGGTGTGAAGATCAAAAGATGTTATCATTCCGTTTTGCATGTTTGCAGACAGTTATTTGTTACTCTGAGTAAGTTACAGGCAGCTTTTGTTTCCTTTGAGTGCTGAAACTTTGTCTTCTTCTTAAAAGATGGTCTCTGGGTGAGTGCACAAGGAAAAGGAGGAGAGGCTCTTCACCTTTCTGGCTCCTCTTTCCGCCTTGTCCAGGATCCAGCCTCAGCTTCTTTTCCAACAGGAAAACTGACACTGGGAGCAACACTGGGAAACAGAAAGAGACAAAAATGCCAGGTGCCTTTCTGGTTAGTATTTACAGCATCCACTCGAGAATTTTTGCTAGAATATCCGAAGGGCTTAGGATGACACACAGCTCCGAGTTCTCTGGAAAATAGCAAATATTTGTAAAGCATTTGTGCAATGGAGCTCTGGGCTCCATTACTGGATTACCAGGGCCATCATCCTCCAAATCCTATGTCCTGGTAGACACTTTGGCTTAACAATCACCATAAAAGAGGCCAGACATTTTTTCTTAATCTGAAATCATCAGAACTTTTTAATTTCAGGGTGCTTTGTTCTAGTTTTTATGTTGTTCTGTATTTCCAGGTTCCATTTGGTACCTGAAATGAAAATGTTGTGAGCAGCAATTCTGGTAGTACAGCTGAGATGGCAAAGAACAAACTCCCAATAAAAAAGCCAACCACATCTTAGACTGACATCTAATCTTGATTAGATTTTTGGTATTTCTTTGAAAGTTTCCGCTTTCCATCTCAGGAAATAATTCCTGTATTTTGTTCTTTAAATGCAAAAACCATTGGATAAACTGAAACTTAAAAAAAAAAAAAAAAAAAGATATATTTGTAATGCAACATCAAACAATTGTTCTATTGGCACACCTTCATAATGGTTTCTTTATGCAAACTTTATAGCCTTCGCACCGTTTCCTGATTCTGTTGTTTCCAGTACATTTATTTCAATGAAAACAGCTGTAAACCTTTTAAACAATTCTGAAGATTGGTCCTTATTCTCATGCTTTAGGATGTGCAGTTATACAGACAGCTTGCATAAACTGCTAGTGGATAGTATAAATGGAGCATCCTCCTCTTCAAGCTATGCCATTTGCAAGTCCTGCGTACATACATACCGTTTATGGTACACTTCAATACTTCTTTTTATTTCCTACAGAGATCTTTTTTTATGTTGTTAGATAGATGAAGAATAAAACAAGAGCACTGGGTAAATTGCTTTGAATAAATAAGAACTGACCAGATCCTTTACCCAGACCTTGAATTGAGTAAAATCTAAATCCTTTTACGTGTTTACATAAAAGAATTGGCTTTCTTCTACTTTCTGATTTAATCCAGTCCTGTGACAATTAATCTGTCAGTATACCAATCCAGTCACAACCCAGCAATACTGCAGCCTTTCAGGAGGCTCTATTGTGGCAGGATTTCTAGCCTAGTTTCTGCTCCATATGTTCTAAGTTTGTAGGCATTTCTTTGGACCTCCAAATCTCAAGATATGAACAGAGGTAGTCTGAGCTATGGGCAAAATTGGCTGCTGAATCTCACACTATGGCTTGAGTCCCATCTCTAGGTTTGAGGCTTGTTTGTCATCAAACCAGAATAGTGATAATATCATAAAAAATACTGTTCAACTTCTCTCTCAGCAATTTCAGTACCATAATACTTGTATAATAGCAAAATTTACATTGCTTTCTTGTCTTCTCTACAACTTCAAAGCATGTGCAAGATTTATTATCGTCATTATTCTTCTTTGGTATTTTATCTGTCTCCCAATCTTTGTTTGTTTTGCCGAGAATGAAAAAGTGAAGCAGACGCAATAAGTTTTGTTTCTGACTTCGAAAGTTATGAGATCTGCAATCACACTCACCTTTTTCAGAAGAGAACATTGTAATCTTTGGCCATATGTTAAGAGGATTCTGTGACTTGCTGAACTTTAACAGAAATGTCAGCTTCCCTAATCAAAGCATGTGCCAGGGTTGCTCTTTCAAATGCTGGAGATACCATCTCAAACACTTCATTTATGGTGTCAGAATGCTGAGAAGGATTTGCTTAAGTTTGTTAAGGCCATTGAGAATCATATCCTTAATGTTGTGTCGTTGGTATTGTCCTATTTGTCTTAGTAACCTTATCTCTTAGCAAAGTAGCTAGATGACAAAGATATTTTCTCTAAGGATCTTTAACCTCTTGTGTTGCATGTAAACTGTGTACAGAGAGCTTGCAATAAAATAAATTAAAAGATGTGGTTTCTCTTACCCTTTACACAGGCATTAGTCTAATATTGCTGAATTCTACCACTGCGAATAGGCTACTCTATGAATAGCTGCAAAAAAGATTGGAAAGATATCAGGGTGGAGGCTTTATAGCTTTTTTGCCCTAAAAAGTGAACACTGGAGCCGTCCCAGGGTCTCTTTGAATGATGTGGTTTAGCTCTACTAGCCAGCTCCTGGCAGTAGGATGCTAGCAGCAGACACAGTCCCATTTCCACATCCCATATAAAATGTCCTGAGCTCTACTCAGAATATAAGCTGAAGAAGTCTTAAAACAGTGTATTTAAGGGCATGATGATGCTTTCCTTGAGTATTTTCAATTTTTATTGAAATCAGTATGTGTGAAGGCTGCTCAGATCCTTAACAATTTCCTTTTGAATTTATAAGTTTGCATACTGAAAGCAGTTTTACATATATCTTCCTTTTAACTTGCATGGGAAAGATATTCACTAAACTATTTTATTTCTTTTTTCTCATGAGAGACAGAGCTGCTGCACCCATCTGTACTTGTTTCTGTTAACTCCAAACTGAGCTTAGATCTTGCACCTTTAATTCAGGAAGAAATCCAAATGAAATACGGGTGAATTTAGCCTGACCAAAGAACATAAGACTGGATTTTAAGATTTTAATGGAAATGCAACCCTGTCCTTTGAGGGAGATTTTTCCCACTCAGGACTATAATAGAACTACAGCTTGCTGAGCACTTTTAAACAGAAGCTTCTTTATTCAATTCTTCACCTGTTACAGAATTATGCCGGTTTCATTAAAACTAATATTAAGAAAGGTAAAATATTTCAGTTACTTATTTTCAAGACTGCTTTTCCTTTTATATGTTTGGATTGTGAATTATAACATTTACAGAAACAAAATAATAATGTCTTTGTAGTAGTGATTATGTGTAGCATTTTGAACAAACGATAAGAACTATTAATGTTTTGCAATATGCCAAGCCAAAACCAAACAGCTATTTTTGAAATATCCTTCTGGAAAGGTTTTTCATTCTTGGGCTCACTTTGTCTGTAGCCTTACCAGGCTCCTGATGGAGGTGATGGCCCTGGCCTGTCCATAACAGACCAAAGATGCTCCAAGATGTTTCTATACAGCAAGTCACTGAGATCCATGTAAGGATGAATGAGCCAGGTCCTGTAAGATTAATAGCCAGGATACTTACTCAGCACAGTGCAACACTGCCCAGCACAGCCAGTTTAAAGCTTTCTCAGATACTCTAGCAGAGATTGCAGTGTCGTCAGGCTAGGTAGGGACCGGAGTGGATGTGGTCCTGAGCAACTTGCTCTTGATCCGCTTTCCCACCTCAGTCAATTCTGTGATTCTGCAATATATCATCACTCCCTCCCTCTTTTCCCCTGTCTCTTCAAATATTTAAGTACCTCACCTTGTTTCATGAAGCAGATTAACCCAATATCACCATGTAAAACTGCCAGCTACCCTTCCCAGGACAATTCCCCCTCCTCTCCATCCTTCTCTGCCTTTGGCTTGTAGTAAGGAGCCTTCGCAGACCTGTTTTTATCCCCTGCCCCTCTTGATGGTGGCAATCCCTTCCACCTCACTCCAATGATGCGCAGAGCAAGAGCTGTTTCCCAGTCTGCTGCTGCTGATGTGAAACACACGGCTAGGGTGAACGGGGGAACGGCTGGAGCCAGCTGAGCGGCGCCAGTGTTCAGGCTGTCACTGCTCTTTCAGATGGTCCTTTTCCAGATAGTGTAATGAGGAATAAATTGGGACCTGGATGAATGCTCAATAGGAGAAGGGTGTAAGAAACCATCCCTCTCTCAGAGGTGCTTTCTCCTGGCCCTCATTTCGATTGCTGAATCCATTTAAAGTTTATCTTTGCTGGCGGTACTAGTAAGCAAGGCTGGCAATTCCCTCAGTCCGGCAGCCTCACTTTGCTGCCCTTTTCTTGAATGTGAGCATTTTCTGTTAAAAGGATTCCATTTAATACCCTGCAAATTATCTGGGGTGGTGCAGAGCGATTTATTTTGTAAACCTTATGCTGTGGATTGAAATTGCTTTTCCTCATCTTGGCGTGTGGCAGCAGGGAGAACAGCCCTCCTCCCCGTGCTGTACACGGGGGTTGCAGCAGCCACCACAGCACTAAACCGCAGTGGCCATGGGGTTCTGCTGGCACCCCACTGCAGGCTGTGTTTGCCAAAGGGTAAACCTGCTCCTGGCTCTTTCCAGGGGGCAGGAGGCAAAAAACCCAAGCAGACTTTACACACATACGCAGCTGTTTGAAGAGGCTCAATTCTTGAAAGAAAACAAGGCTTCAATTTGCTTAACACTGTCTGAGGGAGAGAAAAGGTTAGACCTGCCCTTCTCCCTTGGTGTTCATACCAAGAAAGATGCCCAAGTCGCAGTCCCAGGCACAGAGCGAGTAATTAGGGGTCCTGGCACTGACCCTAGGTGCTTGCCCTGGCCAAATGAAGGCAGAGCAAAGTCGCACAGGGAGATAGTGGTGTCGTATGCTTCATCCAGCCTGTTTTATAAACTGAAAAATATCAAATCTGAAGGAAAGGAATCCCCAAACTTCCTGTTTTTTCTGAAAGCAAAGCTGCCTCAGAGTCATCTCAAATTAGAAAGAGGATACAAAAGAGCCGACTCATTTGTTTGATACAGTTTAGCAAAGAAATCCACTGCAAAATGTACAACTCAACATTTTCTGTCACAACTAAATACTTGCCAGCAAACAAAGGAAAGGAAGTTTAAAACTACATGAAAGAACTCTCTTGCCTCCCTCCCCTGCTCATTTGCTTCCCTACCACTATCTTTCTGTGAATAACCAAAAGCCCCAGCCACAATTATACCCTATAGCATAGATATAATTCAAACAGACATTAAGAATAACCCAGCAGAATGCATTCCCACATTATTTAGCAGCATTTAGAAGAGGATTTGGTATGGATATGAATAACGAGAGCAGCTTATAATAGCTAAAATAAATTTGTCCGGATAGAAAACTTCATGCTTCATGGTTTAGGTCAATCTCTAATTTCTAGGGATTAGAGTGAATCTTTCATAAGGGTAGATTGTGCTACTGCTCCTTTCCCTGGAGTATCTTTTACTGTCTTCTGAAGATGTGCTCTTAGTCACTGCCAGAGGGAAGGTACTGCATTTGATATGTTTGATTCCATAAGGCAGTTCCCGCTTCTTGATTTGTATTCAAAATAGGCCAGAAAGGTTAAGAATGGGAGAAATAAAGTAATATCATTCTTACTTTAGCAATAGAAGACCAAAGCTTGGACACTTTTGTGGCCTTTTTCAAGGGTATTTAAAGAATTTGTGGCAAAGTCAGACCTCTTCATTGCCTTATCCACAAGAACAACCTCATTCTTGACCAGTACTTTTTTTTTGATGGAACAGCACCCTTGGTTTTAGTTTTGTTCCAGAATGAAAATCACAAAAAAGATGGCTTATCCTCAGACTCCCAGAATTCATCAGATTTTGGTTTTAAATTGGGATGCAGTAAAGTTGGCTCACTTGGTACTAATATCACTTCGAGAACGTGAATAGCTATTTGAGCACTTGTTTAAAAACACAAAAGTGATGGAATCTGAGATTCATGTAATGGGCACAAGAGATACAGAGCACTGAGGAATAAAAATATGTTTGTGACTAATTCATTAGAGAAACTCCTCATGGAAGATGTAGTTGGTCATGATTTCCCTGTAGGGTTGTGAAAATCAGTATCTGCCTGGGTTACATCTACCCTGTAAATGAAAAGATCTCAAGGGAAATGTTAGCTTCAGCCTTGCTTTTAAGAATTTGTAAATTTGAGGGGTCTGAATAGCATAACTTGCTTTGATCCTAGATTTTTGTCAGTGTTTCTTTTCTTCAGGCAGAATTTGAAGATAATTCCACATTGTCTGGGACAAGGGTATCTGCCCAAAGATTCATCACAGCAGGGAAATAAATACCACAGTACTAATTTTATTAAGATGGACTCGCTATCTCACGTATTAATTTTTTTTTCCAAATAAAAAAATTAACATCTTTTTTTCTTTTAATTGGTTGTGGTGTCATTTTAAATGACCTGTCTTGTCGCAACTTTCTCAGCCTGTAAAATGTAGTTAATACAACTAACCTGGGTAGTTCTGTGCCTAAAGCTCTTTCATAACATGACATGATAGTACAATTTAAGTTGTATCAGATATCCAGAATGGGAAAATTTGTTCCATTTTAAGACCCAAAAATAAAGGTGAGCCCAGAAGAAAGAAAGAACACATATTTCTCTATCTCTCTCCTTTTAATCTGAAGAGGGCTTAAAGGTGAAGCTGAAGTTGCCACAATATTCTTGTAACAACTGAGCTACGTCATGAATGTCTCATAGAAGGAGGGGTAAATACTTCCAGAGAGTTGATAAATTCTGGTTTATAATAAAAGTTTAAAATTTATATTTGAAAACAGGAAAAAAATTTGCTATCTGATTCATTCTTCCAAAATCTTTGGATTCCACAGCTCTCTTCCCTCAGATCTGCCTGGTTCAAGCATGGGACATGGACTATTCAACCTTATTATCATGCAAAACCAGATGGAGTTTGATAGAAGGAAAACCTCAAAGTAGAGGAGGTTTCCAACCCCTCCAATGTGTGAGAAAGGATCATCAGTGAGCTTCCACCTTCCATCTGCATGTTTGTCAGTGAAACAAGGGTGAGGAAGTACATTTCCCCTCCCTAAATATGCATTGCACCAGCATTGAGGTTTCAAAAATGAATTCCTTTCCTTCTGGTCTTACTGTTGTGGAGTGGCTGCAGGCTGCTATGCAGCTGACATTTACACTGCCTTACATGCTCAGAAGTTACTGAAGGGTCTGTCTGGTTTGGTTCTTCAGCTAGTGTTTTACCAGTGTTAAGGGCTCACTGCCATTTTCCAAATTATATACAGGGTATCTATTCACAAATAATGAAATACCTGTAAAGTGATAGATGCACAGGTGCTTTTACCTGTGTATATCCTGAGCTGCGGGTCAAACACGTGGGTCTGTTACAAGCTTATCCCTTTTCTCTGCTTTAAACCTCATAGCGGAATGACTTGAAAATTTCAGGGGCAAAATAAACAAATCAGACTGACAGAATTGGAGAAAAGCAGCTTAAGACGAGCCTGTCAGCACAACCTGCTCCCTTTTCTAACCTGGCAGCAATTCCCTCTGGGTTCCTGCCGTTCTCCTATGCATTTCCCTTCCAACCCTCATTTCCCTATGGAGCTCCCTCAGCCCATCCTATTTTGAACATCTGCTGGCACTGAACTCCTGCAACTCTCAATCTGTTTCCCCTTGGCTTCCTTCTTCCTTCCAGTTCATCTTTCTTATTTTTGTCTTGGTGAGACTTCCCTCCTTCTTCCCTCTGTCTTCCTGCTGCTATCACCATTTTCATCTCTCCCCTTCCGGATGACGCCAGACTGACTCTCACTGGTGAGGAGACCTGAGCAAGTGAGTCCCCTGCCCCAAGGCAGCCACATCTGTCTGCTAACATGCTGCCACCCAAGGGTCAGTCCTACTCTTCTCCTCCAGACTACTGGCATCCTTCTGCTTCCCCTTTTGTTGTTCTAGTATTCGTTTGACCTGAAATAAGCTGGCTGCATAACCTTGAAAGTGGTGGGAAACTAATCCAGTGGAAAACAGTGAATAGTTTTCCACCAGTTCAGTGAGTTAAACTGGCTAACTGAAGTAGGACACTGCTGTAGGAGGAGGTTTAGTTTTCTTGCCCTCTATACCTGTAGTCCATAGTGGCAGGGTCATATTGTAGAGAAAAAAATGGGTGCACAGATGAGAGGGGAAGTAAAGGAAGAAAAGTACATGGAATTGGGGGAACCACTGAGCCTGAATCATCTTAAGCTTGACCAAAAATATTCCACTATGTGGAATATATTCCATAGGCTGAGAATTACTGCAATCTTGTACACACAGAGCCAATACATTGCTGCTTCAGCACAGATCTTCCCGCGGGAGAGTGCAGTTACTCCTGCTCATTCCCGCAGACAGGTCTGACCAGGCTGAATAAGCCCAGGAGCATTATAGCGACCCAGGCCTCTGCCTGGAGGAATGAAGAGAGGACTTGAGTTCCCCTACCTTCAACTGAGGGCTCTTGATATGTAATTTTGTTCTTCCTCGCATCAAAAGGCCACATAAACATAAATATCCATGTTAATTACATTATAATTCAGCCTTAAAGTGGAAGAAGCTGAGACTGCAGAGGTTTGTGTCTGTTTGTGTCTACAAAGGGAACAGTCTGAGATCAGCCCCTGTCTCCACGATTTGTCAGGAACCAGAATTTTAACTCCTTAGTTGGGAGAAATGCTATTAAAGTTAGCGGGTCTAATGGCTTAAGCATAAAGCCTAAGTTTGACTTTAAGCTCTTCCAAAAACTCTCTGAGTAGCCTCAGATAAGCAAGTTAGTTCTCTAATGTAAAACAATAATGAACAATGGTACTCTGACAGACACATCATTCTTATTCCAGTACAAATTGGAAACCTGTTGCTGGGAAAAATTAAGCAGGGGAAATAGAAATTAATAAATAGAAATAAGGGACTGATTTTAGAAAAGCATATACAGAGTAGTATAAGAGGGATTTGGGGAAGTCAAATAAATGTACATCTGTCCCAAGGGACACTTTTCAGGTCTGTTGTCCTCCTATACATTCCCTGCACCAAAGCACAAGCTTATAAGTGACCCGTAAATAAGTAACATATTGATTTTCTTTCTACTTCTTCAGGTTTTGAAATACTGAAATTAGACTAAGCTATTCCTGATTCATGCTGTGTAAATGAGAGGAATTCAGCCCTGTTGGACATCTGACCTGAAAAAAATTCTGCATGTTTTCAATGCAGCAGTCTGTCTTATATTCCTTATGTCGTGTAATACCTTGTTGTACCAACAGGCAGGTAGGCAACTTGTCAGCAACAATGACAAACATACAGTTGTATTGTTAGTGTAAAGTAGTTGTGCTTTATTCCCTTTTTTCCCCCTGATTTTTTGGAGGAAACTTTTGTAGTCATCTTTTTCTATTCCTGTATGTCTGCGGTTGATAAATTATTTCTGTTCACTTTAATCCATTTTTTATTATTCTTCCAGATCTTTATATTTTTCTGGTGTTTCTGAAAATAAATCTTTTCAAGAGCTCAGCAGTATATTCAGAGGGATGTTTTGAACTGTATGGGTGCTTCTTCTAGGAGTTAATGAATTAGAAAATAAGGAAATAGTGGTTTGAATTTAGTTAATTGTCTTAACTTAAAAAAAACCATGTATTAATGTATGCTGTTAAATAAATTGTCATGTATTGGTTTTGACATATTCCCCACTTGAGTTTTCATGGTGTCTCTTTGTTTCTATGCTGAGTGCACAGGCAGTGTCCTAAGGTACCATGGATCTGCAGCCCCATTTCCTATGGAAACAATGCTTCTGCAGTCAGCTCTTGGGC
The DNA here is from genome assembly GCF_047370975.1 of Nipponia nippon. Lineage (NCBI taxonomy): Eukaryota > Metazoa > Chordata > Aves > Pelecaniformes > Threskiornithidae > Nipponia > Nipponia nippon. The sequence goes on along the minus strand of NW_028262290.1, from coordinate 151,835,420 downwards.
TTGTACTCCTCTAAATTTGGAACCTGTTGACTGATTTTGAAGAGAGGTAGAAGTCCGAAAGACAACCAAGTTCCTACAAGCTTCAGTAAAACAAGTTGCCACATACAGAAAGATCTTCTAAGTGACTTGACTGAAGGAAAGGAACATTATATATGCACATGTGGTCAGACTTCAGAGAATCCAAGCAGAAGAGAGACCATATGAAAATATATCTAAAATAGAAATAAGCTTTAGTCAAATCTCCTTAAAAACCAAAGTCAATCAGCCAAGAAACATAAATCACAGCAAATCAGACTTCATTAATTCTAGGGCTCACTAGAATAATTGTTTTCTTGTGCCAGCTCAACACATTCTCATTTTGTTTCCTTAGATGACCTTACATCTATAGCCAGTGTATTTTTATTCCAGTTTATTCTCAAAGCAGATCTTCCTGCAGCTGCACTTTTTCCCAGGCTCCTGCTGGTTTCACCTCTACTGCATTTCCAAGTATCTATTTTGCTTACAATGAATCAAGCTCTAGCTAGATTTTAATAGACTGGTAAGTCAACTGAATCAGCACTGTGCCCATGAATAGGACCTATGGCTACATCTGTATTAGTAAATTAAGCATGCCAAGGAACATTTGCTGGCACTGAGGCAATCTGATGCAGAACAGCCTGCATCCGTACTATTGAATTAGCTTACCCTCCAGAACAGGGTGGCTGAATGCAAACTGCCTATGGAGAAGGACTCCTTCCCCGTGCTGTTCCTGGGAATTGCTTGGCAGTGTGTTAGCTGGGGTGTTTGTACCTTTGCCAAAAACATGCCAGGCATCATCCTAACAATTTCATAGTATAAATAATCAAGCTCCAGTGCCTGGGAATGTCCCCTGGCCCTGCCTAATTAACCGTATAACATGAAACTCCTACATCCTTATCTACAGGCAGTTTGTGTGAGGCCACCTCTGCTTCCAGTGTGCCAATTCACTGCTCATATGACTTGGGCATAACCTATAAGCTGATCATATGAGCTGAGCATCCCTAACTTGCTCAATTTAAAAAAGAATAAGCTCAGACTTTCCATTTAAATGAGTTCAGATTGTTTCGACCAAAACAGAGAAGCTGCATCTCATATAATCATCTCATCTGAAGGCTATAAAGGACAGAATTTCCAATAGGGAGGCTGAGGAAGCAGGGCAAACCAAGGAAGACATGAATAAAATTGATCTCACATAGTCCTGAAGCTCCAAGTTCTCAGTGGCCATCCTTTTTTTCTCGTAAAAGTGTAAATTTCTTGGATTTTTCAGTGCAGTGATTTTAATACAAGGCCAACAGGTGCTGAATTGTTTCTGCAATATATTATACATCCTAACTTCTCTTTGGTCTCAATCAGAAGGCTTATCATCTGCTGGGGAGCTCTGTTTGGATTTGTTGTTTTCTTACCTAAGCCAGGTTTGCTCCCTTCCTTCCTTCCTTCCTTCCTTCCTTCCTTCCTTCCTTCCTTCCTTCCTTCCTTCCTTCCTTCCTTCCTTCCTTCCTTCCTTCCTTCCTTCCTTCCTTCCTTCCTTCCTTCCTTCCTTCCTTCCTTCCTTCCTCCCTTCCTTCCTTCCTTCCTCCCTCCCTTCCTTCCTTCCTTCCTTCCTTCCTTCCTTCCTTCCTTCCTTCCGTCTTCGCTTCCTCCCTTCCTCCCTTCCTTCTCCTTCCCACAATACAAAATACATAACTAATCCTTACATTCCTTTTAAAAGCCACAGTCCAGAAAAGCACCTAACCACATGCTAATCTCAAGTGAAGAGGCTACTCATATGCTCAAAGTTATGCAAGTACTTAAGTGCTTTTGTAGATCAGAGTCTGGATTTACTGATGTGTATCTGAAGATCAGAGGCTGATCCATTACTCCAGAACACCTTGGAAATAGGTTTTATGTTTGCTCCTTCTTCTCTGTTTGCATTCCTCTGAGATTTTGGTAATGAAGTGAACTATTTATTTTCTCACTACTAATGTTCTCAACTGGAAAGCAGAAATCCTGTTTTTAGCAGTACATTATTCTGTCTCAAAAGGGAGAAGAAGAGGGAAGGATGGAAATTGTTTATGAATATAATATACTTTGGATAAAGATATAAAGCTACTTTATCAAGGCTTGCTTTGTTACAGTTGTTAAAGGAACCTGCTAGGGATGAAAGGAATTAGAATGGAGGCTCGTGGCATTGCAGCGCCTGTGCCTGCATCAGGGCTTCCACTCTTTCAGGCACCTTTTCTCAGGGCCTTCCTTCTCAGTAGCAAAACCCACGTACTCCTGAAGCTCATCAAGCAAAGCTCAGCTCAAGGAAGATTTTTTTCTTTTTATTAATTTGTTTCCATAACTTCTTGTTTAATTTATTCACATTTTAGAAGTTGTTTACATGCTTTAAATACTAAGTCGCATTTAATTTTATTCTTCAAAACCTGAGTTAATTAAAAAGAAAACTCAACTACAAAGCAAAGAATTATTTCACAATGACTCAAGCCCATATCTTTCCTCTCTTCTGCGAGCAGCAACTCATAGAAATAAGTAGAACTGGCTGATCTGTGGGAGAGGTGAAAGCAAGAGAACCTACTTCCTTAGAGCCTTTCCTCTTACCTGGGCTCTGTGGGAAGTCCTCAATGAATAAACCATGGGACCAAAATTTTCCATGAAGCTTGGAGCCAGAGCAAACCTTCCTTGTAAACCTTCTGACTTTCCTGTGGAAATCCACTGGGGAGTTAATGGGGATGTACCCCTGGAACACTGATTGGAGAAGAATGTCCCTATCTCTTCCCCAGCTACTCAGAAGGTGATATTCATCTCAGACCAGGATGCCTTCTCTAGATGTGTGATGGTGGTTCAACATCTTAAAATGGGCTTTATAGTACTAATCTGTAAATGATGTATTAATCTTCCTCTTCCTGGCCCTCTTCCTCCAGTGGCCACTTTCATTATGTACACTAAGGCTCATGCCAGTCTACTGGGAACATGGCAATGTCATTCATCCAAAGGGAAAGAAAAATCAATTCTTTTCAAGATGGCTTCATCCTGGTTCTTTGCTCTTGGCAGGCAACAGTCCCCTCTGTCCTCTATATCTGCTCTTGTGTATCTGCCATTTATCAGACTGCCATAATGCCTGCAATTCTTGATGGGATCTGCATTTGCACAGATGCTGTATTTGAGAACAGGATGGTTCTGCCTACACTGGCATCTAAGCGTGGCTAGATAAGAGACCCAAGGCTTCACCTTCTAAACAGCCATCCATGCCGTAGGTGTCTTGGTAAGGTCTTGGTCAGTGCAGAGCTGGGCAGATGGGCAGCACGGATGCTCTTGATCCTTGGAGGGAACCTTGCTTGCTTGTGGCCAAAAAACAGCTAAAATCCAGTTTGAAGGGCATGCTGAAATCATCCCTTAAAGCTTGCAAGATCTTTTTCAATAAGTGGGGAAAATGTCTTTAGATCAAGATACCTGATGTATGATAATACGACTCAACCTATGAGGTAAAATGCTTAACAAAATGGAGGCCAAAAGAGCCTCGAGAAAGAAAGCTCAAGGAGAATCAATTAGCACTTTCTAGTCATCAAAACTGAACATGCACAACCATAGCTGTTCATCACAGTTGAATCTATTCTCACACAAGCAAATACATGGGTGGTGAAAGTAAATAGCTGCATTACCCTAAGTGCCTCGTAATCATCCTTAATTATGAAGAACAACCATTATTACTATTATTATTACTATTAGACCTGTTAGACATAACACTGTCTTCAGAAAGATTTGAATTAGGCCTTAAAGTGTCCCATACTAATATGGCACTGGCCTATAATTTCCATCTCTATTTTCTGATGCTTTCTTTAGTTCTGCTTTACCATAGTAAAAATATAGCTATTCTAGTGGAAGGAATTTCATCTCTCAATTTCAAACTCTGCTTTTGCTCAATCACTAACAAAATTTTATTGTGTCTTAGTTTGGTCTTTCATTTCCATAGTGTTTGCAACAGTCTACATATAAGACCCTGGCAGATATAAACAGTTTGTATAAGAGCAAAGATCTCTCCCTAACATCATTATGCTAATGCTTTGTGAGCATAGCACCTATGGGAATTTCATGTTGTCAGGGTTTTTTCTAAAAGGCATGTGTTATGCCAGTGTATAATATACACTCTCTGCTGCAACATTAAACCAAAGGAGAGAAGAAAATTTAATCCAACTTGCAGAGAAATTATTCAAAACTAAATAGAGCAGTCACTTTCAGCAGAGATACGAACAAACCAAAACTCTGGTGCAAACCAAATTCCTGACATTTTATTTCACTCCCTACCTTTCTTTTTCATCACTACACACGCCTGATCAGAGTAAATCTGGTCAGGTTGTCCCTTTCCCTCTGCAGAATCTGGTTTCTTTGTTATGATAGACTTTGCCAAGAGGCATTAAATGACTTTCTGTTATGGACTGGGAACATCTTAATTACATGTCCTAGGACCAATTTTCCTTGTATACAGCAACCCACACTCCCAGTCTTCCTGAAGGTGATCCAAGTTACAAGTCCACTACTCCTTCAAAAGGAATTCCAGGAGTTAAAACTCAGGATCTCATTTACTATGCAAAATCTGTCATTACAATGCAAGTTGCTGGCTTCCTGAGAGCATAGTCCAGCTTTTTCATAATGAGGATTCTATGTCATAGAGTATTTTACTGGGAATGCAAGCACTTTAATAAGAAAAGGATTGATTTTGCAACTGGCACAAGATTCTAATGACTGAAAATAATGTATTGATTTTTTTTTTTTTAAATTAAAGCCATCTTTCTATTCATAATGGAAGGTCCTGCCCTTCTTGAGATTTATCACCATAGGCCTTTGGTGAAGCTTGCAATTTTGCTCTTACACAGTGAACATAAGGGAAGGAATAGACTATTAAGATGGATGGATTTTTTATTTTATTTATTTAAACCAGGTTAATGTTAGCTTTTCATGTAGATGGAGAAGTGTGGGCAAGAAAAGTCTTGGGAGTTAGGTGGGAATAGATACACCAAAAGAAGGAGAAACCTGGAGACTCTCTATCCTGCTGTACCCAGCATACAGCAGGACCTGAAAGCAGTTCCAAGTCCTTCAAGATTGAGACTTGAGGCTTTCACCTGCCTGCCCACAGCTGTGAATGTCTGGTTGGAAAGGCAGGGCTCAAGGCATAAACGTGAAACAAGTCTTGCTGTTCCAGTGACCTGGCTGTATATTTGAAAACACAAGAAAGAAGGAGGCAGAGCACTGAAATGCAGGTGTCTTGTATTGTTACAAATGTAGACTTGATCCCTCCAAGGGGATCAAATTGGCTGAGTTACACTGGTTTTAGGGGTTTCTCTGGGCTAATGGGTTCACATGTGCAAGGCGTGAGGCTTCTAGGACAAGTTCCCAAGCTGTGATAATGTTTTCTGACCCAGAATAATCCACAAGGAGATGGCATCCCTTTGCCACTCTTCATTGTTATTGTTGATGTACAACATTGGGTTTGTTTAAACCAGGTTTGTTATTATGATTATTCTATTCCTTAGTGCTTGTTTTATTCATTTACAAGACTTACCATTTAGCAACAAGTGGCTTTAATTTTTAAAAAATATAAATTAAAAAATCCCTATAAATTAACATGCCATCCCCAAGTGGTGGTACTAAACCCATCACTAACTTGTCTCTATCTGATGATTAAAGGAAGGGACAGAATAATAATAATCTGCCTAAAGCAATGCAGCAGCATTGGGAAAGAGGGCAGCCAGGAGCAGGCAGACTGGATTGCTGCAGAGGAATATGTGCCTGCCTCGCTTCCCACTTTTTCAGGGATGCCTGATTCCTACCTGTGTTCTACTCTACAGTGTGTGCAAAGTCAGTCACGTAAGCATGAGCATATTGAAACCATGCATGTAGCAGCAAGCCCACAGGAGCCTGGTGAATAGCCTCTGCTCCATAGAACAAGGCATGTTCCCCTCCCTGCTGGAAGAGTTGGGTCCCACATGATCACAGTCATGATATCACGTACCCAGACTGTAGAGACAGTGTGCTGGGTTAGTCTGCGGTCAGAGGGAAGGAGGTGTGTAGCTTTTGCTACTCCTGCTGTAACTGACTTTCCATTCTTTCATAATGTAAAATTCTCCCTGGGTTGCAGCCCAAGCCTTTCAGGAGGCAAAACCACTTGCTGAATGTCATGAAGAAAGCAAGTTGCTATGCTAAAATGCTGGCAGGAGTTCAAACCCAACAGAAAGTTTAGAGCAGTATGAAAACACAACACAGAAAAATCATGTGAGCAGCATTTTTTGTCTGCTGCAAATAGTCAGAGTGCATTTGAGCAACTTTTTTCTCTTATACAACAAAATGTTTTTAAGAAAAGGAGAAGGAAAGTGAAAGAGCATTTTCTTAAAGGGAGACCACCTGGTATGAACATAGCCATGGTTGTTAGCTTTGGCAGTAATTAAGAGCGGGCAGTTATTCAGCGGCCTCAGCTTGTTGGCAGTCGCTGCTTGATGCCTATTGCTCTGGCGTTCATAATCACTGACCAAGGACACGCAGTAGGAAAACTGAGGGTTTCAATGGGTTTGGAAAGGACTGACCTGTGTTGCTGTCTCTGGAGTGACTCTTTCCAACAAAGATACACTGAGTCTGCTTAACCCTGCAAAGTGCAGTTTACAGATACCTCCAACAAATTAGGGGTATTAGCCTGGTTAAATTAATTAAAGCAATGTTAACATGCACAGACTGCTTCTGAGGCTTGGCTAACTAGCTAAAAGCAAGCTCCTCGGTTTTATGCAGCTTAGACATACTTTCGCAGGGCTGCGTGGGACTTCGTCACTGTCACACACTGAACACTTCTTCTGTCTTCCAGTGCTAACACTTGCTGTCTTGTGCCAACACTAGCTAGTCCCTCTATAAAAACACTTGGTTGCACATTTTGTAGCTTCTATAAGCCATGTTCTTGGCTTAGTCTCCAGAGGCTGCAATCTTCCCTGTCTCTCTCCTGACGTGTCAACCTCCTGTTGATTTTTACTTCTTCAGTTGCCTGCCATGCCTCCTTCTTGCTCCTTCATGCAAGGGAGTTGATAAAGATTCAGTTTCCTTCCTCTCTATGCTGTTTTCTCTCTCGATTAGGGAACTTGTAGGCTCTCAATTCATACTTTCTTCTGGACTCCCCCGTCCCCTCCTCATGCTGTTTTGACTACGTTTGCTTCAGTTGTATTTCTCGTGCCCTTTCTTCCCCCATATCAGAGTTTCAGTTGACCCTGGTTCCCCCTCTTCTCTTCCTGCTCCCTGGCATAGTTTCCTTCTGTGTTTAGGTCAAATCATATCCAAATCAGTCTTCGAAGTTCTGAGCAGGCTAGCAGTTATCATAAAAGGGAGCATTTATTTGGCCGTAAATTGCTGAGAGGTTTAGTTTTTTCTGTTTTGAGTGGGGGTGTGCTGCTAACCAGAGACATCAGCCAGTCCTAGGGCATCTGTCAAGGTGGACAGCATCGCAAGTAACTGACTCCTGAGCGCAGCAGTCACCCAGATGCTATTCAGCATGTTCTTGAATGTACAGCTATAGGTTTTGCATGCCCAGTAAACTCTAGTTCCTTTCTGCAATTCATCTTCTTTTGCCATGGTTGGCAAAAAGACCCTTGATTCTCTCTTCTCTTTTTCCTTCTCCTGTGGAGTGTCTTGGAGGCAGGTCTCAAAGTTTTAGTGATGCTTTAGTGGAAACAAGATAACCGGCCTGTGTAATGGGCAGTTTCCTGGCAGATTCCCTTTTCTTAGAAGTATGATCTGAGTTTAATAAGTTGAAACTCACAAGTATAATTAGCAAAAGGCTTAAGATACTACTCTCTGAACTTAATTGAATTTAATTTACAGTTTGAACAATTACATTTACATGTTCAAGCAAATATTTGCCTTTATTTTAAAGTCTCCACCTCTTCTTATCTTCCAGGCCTCAGTGAGGTAAAAGTTCACTCATTAAGCTTTGTGGTACTAGGATATCTGACTTGTCTTGGCTTGGAAATTGAATTTGTGAAATGTGATCCCTGAACATATCATAAAAGGACTAAGCTCTTCTAATGGAAAAAAATGTTATCAGCTTTTAAAATGTATGTGCTTAAGCCTTAAAGGAATGCTGTGTAGTATTAGCACAGCAACCTGCAAGTTCACCAGAAAAAAGAAGGACTTACAGTAATTAAGCTGTGGACTGTGTTTGAAAGATGTAGGGGGGGGGTGGGGTGGTTTTGTTTTTTTTTTAAATTATTTTTATTTATTTATTTCAGGTGAATTTCTAAGCTTATTGCTGTGGAAGGCTGTGTTGCTTTAAAGTATATTCATTTTACTCTGTCACTATGGGACTCTACTGAGAGTGTGTGTAAATTTTATCTATATAATACACAGGATGGTTTGTTTTCCTATGGCATCTCCTAATATACAGGTATTGCAGTTAGCCAAGAACATTATGCTTTACAGATCAGAGTGTCTTGGGCAGAAATTCTCCTTCACCAGCCAGAAGTCATGAAACCTAAGGCAGAAATCAGCTTCAGGAGACCGGCACCTGACTGTCTGCAGTGTTAATCTTCAGAGCCCATTAAGGTAAATAAAGGCCCCTTCTGTTCTGTTCTGGACTTGGAGAGAAAATTTAGCAACAGTTGGGGAGTTTCTCCAAAGCAACAAGAAGCCAACTATTCATCAGGATATGAAGTGTTGGAAAGCCATAGATGGCAATATCCTGCAGCAGCAGGTGTAGAGGCTGAAGTTAGACCAAGTAGAAGAAGATGGAAGAGGTGAGAAAAACATCAGCCTGTGAGCAGCAGAACGGCTCACAGTGCAGGCTGGTGGAGAAGGACACGCTGAACAGATTCCCTGCTGTCCTGCCTGAAGTCTTGTATCAATATTTTTGGAGAGAAACTGCTTCTTGAGAAAACCTATTAGAGAGAACTGAGTGCAAAAGCAATATAGTTGTACAGTTACAGGCTGTACAAAGGCAACCAGAAGACAAGTTTTACTCTCAGATATTCCAGTTTGGTCCTGCTTTGGCAAACAGCAGAAAATTGTGATCTAAGCCAAACAGTAAAGACTATATTCTGACTCTGACTTTTTCTCTCGCCAAAGCTGTAAATGGAGCCTTAGAGCTTCTTCTTACAGCAAATAGGCTACGGGACCTCACAGCTCTCCTGGCCATATTTCTTGCTGTCTCTGGGTGTTCAGAGCTAGGAAAGAGTCTCTGTCCTCTTCCTGAGTGTCATGGGTAGAAATATCAATATGCAGGTTCATGATTTCAAATTTGATAGTAGTCAGAAACCCCAAACAGGAATCATTAAACTGTCAAACTGGGCACTCTACAAGGTACCTAGTGTTTGTCTCCAGTAATTTTAGGGCACAGTAAAAGTAAGGTATTATGGTTTGAAGGAATATCTCTGAGTGTTTCCATGCTGCAGCACACCTCAAGGCATGCCAGGTGCCTTGAGACTAGCCAGGCTGAGGGCGGCTGGCATAGCGGCTGCTGCAGCAACAGCACAGGGCCACCTGCCTGAGTGGACGCTGATGAGTAGCGGCACTAGAGCTCATTTAAAATTTCGACCAGGTATGTCTGCAGGACATGCAGCAACATTAAAGTGTTGCCTGAGTAAACGCCTGGAGCAAGTCCACACTGTGTTACATCATAGTTAAAACTGCAAAATGCAGGTCCAAACCAAAGTTGATTTTGTCTGTGATGGGTGAAGGTGCTGTGATTCCTGTCAGTGTCTATGAGATTTGCTTGGATGTGTCAATGGCTGACCAGGCATGCAAAGGTTCATACATTAAGTTGTCTCTTTTGATCACTACACCTATATGAAAACTGACTGAGGAGAAGCCCACAGACTCTCACCCCATGATTCCATACAGCTTGTGTTGTAAATGATGTTGTCTTTTATTACACTAACCGTTAGCATCAACACATACAAAAGCGCTCATTTTAATTTGACAGCTCTTTCCAAGTAGGTGTGCATGGGGAAAGGCCTAGTTTGCTGCGTGGGGTCGACTGTGAGACTGGCCTTTTGGGAAACCATTTGACTTCTGGACCTTTATGCAGCTGTTCTTCTGCAAGTGCTGGTCTTGCTGTGTGGGAGCGCCACTGCTCCCTTTTGCAGTCATGGTGTTGCATGGTGGAATTTGCTCTGGGCTTTGTGAAGGCCTCCTTAGGGCTGTAAGGCTGCTACCTGTGCACATGGCTTCCTCCCTCTCCTCTCATTTCAAACCCAGGAATGTGTTTGCAAGTTTTTCAAGCTTCCCAGCCCTGTAGAAATGTAGGGGAAGCAGACTGGCCCAGTGCATTCGCTCAGAAACACGCACAGCGTCCTGGGATGCCAAGGAGAGTTATTTGGGTGCGAGGAGGAAGGATAAAGCCCTCACGCTTTCTTTTCTCTCACACCCACACACCTGTTCATGTGCATAAGGACGAAGCTCTGATCCCATGCCTGTGGCTACCCTGCTTCCTCTTGAATCACACCACCCACAAAGTAAGCAGGCTTTAAAACTTGGCATTAAGAAAAACAGAAGTAGATTTTCCTGCTGGTAAATCAATCTGCCAAGGCAAACCCATCCCTTATAAGATGAAACTTTAACAAGCTCTTGCATTGAGATGCCCTAATTTGAACAAGGAAAAGTTTGTAGAGAACTGAAACCTGACTTTTCACTCAAAGATAAGGCTATATACCTCTCTGCCTGCAAGCCCACGGGTATTTTAAAAAAACACAAAACAAAACAGAATGTCTTTACATATTTAAATGAATTAAAATGAACCTGCTCTAGATGAAGCATTCAATTCAATTCCTTAACTGAGTTTCTAAAGGGTGAGTTCCACTACAAAAGAAACTTATTAAAGAATAATGAAGACTGTCAAAAATCATATGCTTAAAAGCTAGTAAATAACAAAGTAAGGCTTTTAGTCATCTTGACTGGACAAGGTGAGGTCAGAAAGAAACAACAACACGTTCAGCACCATGGCAATGGGCTTTTCATGCTTCCTGTCTTCAGCAATTGCTTTTTTAGAAAGAAGTCTTGCTTTTCTTTGGTCATACATTCTCTTCTGCTAATCGCCGTCTTTACCCTGACCCGCTGATATAGAAATTCTCTTTTATGCAATATTTTTACTTGAAGTGGTGTGTTTCTTTTTTCTTTCTTTTTTTTAACTGAAGCTATGTTTCCCTCACTTGGAAGCACAGGCAACAGAATGAAAGAATAACATATTCTAAGCCATTGGTGAAATGCTTTTTCAAACGACTATATGTTGGATGGATCCTGGGGCTGTCATTATTTTCTTGACATTCATTTGCACTGTATCAGTTAATAAGTCAGATCCTATGTCATGTTAAGCATTTTTTCCTTGTTTATTTTCCCTGCATTAATAGCCATATTGTAATTGTACACAATGCCCTGAGCAAAATTTAATTCACTCGCACTAATTTACAACTGTAGAACATGTTCTGATGGGGATAACTTAAAAAAATCACTTTAAAAGCCTATGCAGACATAAAGAACCAATCAGTTGACATTTAGTTTTTGCTGTGTGGGAATGAAGTAGTTGTTAATTATTTTACTTTTGTTGTTGTTCATTCCTTAGCATATTCTCTTTTCTTCTTTGTAAGTAGGCAAACGATCAATGGTGATCAGGTGCTGTTTTATCTTAAATACTGTTTGACAGCCTCAGGGTTAACAGAAATCTCACTGCAAAATGTTCATAAACTTATGATGACAAGAGCAGAAGCTTGTAATACTGTACTCAGTTGTGTAAGAAGGCGTCTGAAATGGAACTCAGAGGCCAATAGTATCTGAACAATCAACATTGCATATGTTACACTTTTTTAAGTAAAGCAAATGGTTCTCCAATGTGACCTTGATGTGTAAACAAGAGGTAATTAATGAAGGCATTGGTGCAATTTCATGGAACATGAACCTCCCCCTCCGAAACCTTAGTAATGAATATCAAAGTATATTTTGTTAGTTTTGATGCCCATAGCATTTAAAAAAAAAGTCTCAAGTTACAGAGCCAGGTGTTGATGGCCAGAGAAGGGTGGAGGGAGTATAAGGGAAGGCTGTTAATAAAAGGTAATGCTAATTCCTGTCCCTGGGACAAACATGGTGATGTGGTTCTGCAGCTTGGAACATCTATTTCTACTCCTCTTTTTTACAGCAGCCAAGCAAATAATAAAATACTTTTATCTTTACCTTAGTATCCGATGTCTAAACTAGTAAACAATGTGTTGTTCACAATGAGAAGTTATTCTAAAACTAAAAAGTTTTGTTTGAAGATTTTTGATATAAACCTCATGCATAATTAAAAAAAAGTATATTTAACATAGGCCATCTGTAATTTCTGTGTCACTAGTAAGCTATATAATTGTTTCGAAAATATACATCATTTATTATATATGAATACTTATATAACTGAAAAAAGACACCATATAAATCATTTCAACAAAAGAGACCAACCCGGTTTTGGCCTTAATGAGTACATGAGGTAGTCATTTCCAAAATATAAAATATATTTTAAAATAACCAAGACAATTTATTAAATGTTGTATAAAGCTGATGTAGTGTTGCATATTTAGGGTGACAGAAGTGTTTAACTTTGCTTTCCAGTTGTCTTACCCTAAAGGCTTGTGAGGCATCCTGCCATGAAAAAAATACTTTGAAAAAGAAAAAAAAAAAGAAAAAGGCTACGGGAGGGAGAGAGGGGGAAAGGGAGAGAAGAAGGGAACAGGAAGGAAGGAAGGAAGGAAGGAAGAAAGGGAGGGAGGGAGGGAGGGAGACACATGGACAAAACTTGTGCCTCAGTACCTAGAAAAGTATTTCACTTATACCATCATTGTCAAACAAGGATTCGTAAGTTTTATTGTACATAATTATCCCTTCCTGCAAATTTAAGTCCCAAAACTAATTGTTAAGCATCACAGGTAACATTGACAAGCAAGTGCAGTGATCTGTAGCATCTACTTAGTCTGTGTCATTTGAAAGTCAAATTGTGCTTGTGAAGCAGGACACCCATTTGAAGGTCTCATGAGTACAGTTTAATCTGTCTTTGTTGATAGTCTAGTGGTAGCTACCTTGCCTGCTGTAATCTTATTTGTCTCAAATTTTTGCACCGAAAAGCTAACAGAAATTTATTCAACTTTTGTTTGTTTTTCCCAAAGATAATTACTATTTCTAATGAAATCTTGATTATTTTTCATTTCAAATCAGAAGAATAGCAGAATAGCAAATGTTCTGCAAAACACAATTCCAAAAAAAAATTGTATTCTGAAAAAATAGAATTTTACTTTCTTTTAATATTCTTTTATTATATTTACTTGGTTTATGGTGTCATAGTATGGCATATAATCATTTCTTACTATGATATTTTAAAAATAAGTAAGAGCTGTACTCACATACATTATACTTAAACATCTTTTCCAGATAAGAGTATCTTGTTTGTCCTATAATGAAATGGCTAACAAAAAACCAGTTTCATTTAGAGAATAAGGCAAATAATATACAAATTAGGGGGTTGATTATATTTTCAATATCCTTTGGCTACATATTTTAATATTAATAAAAGTACTGTTACTCTAATTCATACCTTGAATAACTTATCTGCTAGACTAGAGTGTGTGTTGTAATGAAACCTTAAGTGTCAAATACTTGCATTACAACACACATGGGTGACACTGTGTTCCTGAAAATGTGATGCATTTCAATTAGAACGGATTAACAGCTGTTATAGTTATTTTTAAAATGATGTGCAATGAAGGCTTTTGCTCTGTTTTCACATGATTACACTGCTGCTGCTAACATTTCATGCAAAATTGTAAACATATAAAAACAAATACAAGGGAAAACCATGTAGAACTCATGCTGACCTGACAAGGAATTTTGCATGTTGATAGAATGGTGGTAGACGTCAAATTCATGCTTCGTCATTCACTTTGTTTACATGTCTGCATAACCAGCTGGGCGACCTTAGCCTTGTCAATATATGACACAAATTAAGACACCCAAGTATGAAAAACGATGGTCAGCATTAAAAAGAATCCATAAAAGGGAAATCACGGTTGGTAGAACTATGGATCAGGTGCACATAGGCACTTATGTTTCACTTAGGGATGAGCAGCATCCATCAAGTGAGGAAGAGCCCTCCCAGAATCTCAGTCCAAATTGGAAAGAAACATTATGTAATTCTGAAACTTTTAAGTGTTTTTGCACTTAGACTTGCTGGCCAAGCACAGAAGGTAGGCATGCCAGCAGGCTGTGAAGAGTCCTGTTCCTGGAGTATTTATGATTGCAACTAGAGAGGAAAACATTTTCATGCGAGATTCTCATCTGCGTTTTGCAAACTCAGAGTCAAACACCCCGACTCAATTCAAAATTTGAGCCTGATGTGTCTGCACAAACAACAGAAACGACAGTATCAGAAAGACACATTATCTATAACTTGGCAAAAAGAAGCCACTTTCCATGGGATCTCTCAATATTCATTTGTTATTTCTTTCTTCTTTTACTGCACTGCTGCAGATCATTTCTCTTGTTCTGTCTCACATTGTTCTTGGTTAGTGGCACTTGCCTGACATTAGTTTCTAATTGGGATAAATGAACTGCATGTATTCATGGGGCCTGGGCAGTTGTTTTTGGCTTCCAGCAAAAAGCAGTGAACAAGCAGATTCTGGTGGCTGCTGACAGCTGTTTCACATAGGCTCGTGTTATCAGGGCAAACACATGTAAATGATATGAATAAATAACATGCAAATGTTTATAAATTGAGTGAATTTAACTTTATCAGATTGTCCTCAAGCTAGTTTTAGACCAAATTTAGTGGCACTAAATGCTTTAGCAAGTACCACAGAGTAATGCTTCTTAGTAACACAGTGAAAGTATAGCACCTTTTTTTTTAACTTTCCACTTGATACTTATGGTGCAGGAATTTCTAGTTCAAGACAAAGCAAGGGCAGCAAGTGGTGTATGCCAGCCAGCCCGGGTGTGTACTCACGGGAGCAATTCACTATCCCATCCTGCCAACAAGCTCACCAAACCCAATACGTACAGAGGTATGTTCTTATTTTCTAGCCAAAAACATTGCTGTTTTTGGCTTTCAGATGTTGGCATCTACAAAATACTGTACGCAGAAACATCTAATGTGAACTGTAAATCATAATGGGTGTTAAACAGTGGCTCAGTTTACCTGGATACCAAGAATGGTTTGGGAAATTGGAGACAGAATCCTTTGCTCATTTTCCCTTTTTTTTTTTTTTTTTTTTTGTATTAGAAATTCACTGCAAAAGAAAGATTCATTCAGAGTAAGTGATCTTAGTCCGCTGTGTCCTAAACAAAAATCACTGCAAGAAGCAACAAAGCATACTTAGAAAACACTCAAGATCTAAGCTAATATTCCCATGGCATTTACCTCCACTGAAGTATGGTGAACGCTTACCCTTCTCTGGGTGGTATCTACTCTTACAACTTTCCACCACTTTTCTGTAAAATTGCTTAACACCACTGTGATGGATTCCCAAATTATACAACATTCTTTTTAGACCTGACATTTACACTGTGACACCTTCAACTGAGCTCTAAGTTGGCAATGTATAGTGTTGTTGCATAGTGATAGTCTTGTTTAACTAGACAGTTTACTTAACAATTTCCACTTTCTGCTTCTGCTGGGGTCTGCTTTTGTCTCTGTTTTATTTATGTTAAATTGCTAGTTGCCCTTTAATATGTTAAATTTCCATTTCATTGCTTCTGCTAAATATGTTTTTATCCATAATCCTATAGTGGCTAAATTCATCTGTACAGTTAATACCATTGATTCAATTACACTCTGAATTAATATTGCATATTGAATTCTATCCTTCTTTTTTGTTTAATATACATGGGAACTAACCACATAGGATTTTCATGTAAATCAAGTACTAAAATATTAGAGATGTGTAAATATTTTTACCTCCAAAAGTCCTTGGAGATTCACTAAAGGTGTAACGCTTGTAGGGAAATTGAGTTACAGTGAGATTCAAAGATGAATCCAAAACAAGTCTGAGTTTAAATTCAAATCAACAAAACTTCCTTTAAGTCTTTAGTATAAAAATATTGCATAGTCACTTGATTATTTTTTTTAATAAAGATTTTGGATTCTGGTAGTTGGTAGTTGTTACAGTAGCTGTTTCCATTGCATATTAAAAATGTGTTTCATCTCTACCTAACATTTTGGCCTTTGGTCTTTTCTTATTGGGACTTCATCTGCTGAATTTAAGAATTTGCTATAAGAGAGACTCTCCATTTTAGACCAAGCTACCTCTTAACTTTTTACTTGATCAACAGAATAGAATGTTCTTTCTGGATTTGAAATTAATCCAACACAAAATCTGTTCACGTGTCTTGCCTATGGACTGCAGCCTGGTTTGTTCTCTGCCTCCTATGAAATTAGGAGGAATGCAGATATTAACATGCTGTGCTTTTCACACCCTTCTTTCTTCCTCTTTTCTTTTCCTGTTTGCTTTCTTTCTGCTTTTACAAAATTCTGATTACACCTGCTTTGAGAATAATGGTGTCATTGGTTGTTCCTTCTGAGAGGGCTTTTTCTTACCAGAAGTAGTCTGATGCTTAAATGACCTTGGGAGTTAATCACTTCTTTCCCACTGGGCCTTAGATTGGGAACAAAGTAACTCTGGGAAAAAGATCTGGCAGATGAAATTATTTTCTTTCTTTCTCTGGCATATTGTCAAGGTACGTTTACCTGTGATGAAAGCACCAAATGAAACTCTTAAAAAATAAAGTGTGCTAGAGTAAAATTTCTTTCTTGCTGTTTGGCTTCCTAAGTGTTATGCACAGTTACATGTTCATTTATGTGCTCAGAGATTAAAAAAAATATTTATAGTCTTTATTCCTGAGGAAAAGATTATAAATCAATGATCCCTCTCAGAATAATCTGTATTTGACAATTTTTGCTGAGGATGCCTTGGTTTGGTAGATATGAAGAAAATCAGATCTTGGGAGAAGATCAGTACACCCTCCAACATGTTATTAGATAAAAATTAGATAATTATTGTTTTCAGGAAAGGAACTCATTTGTTGGTCACACTGAAGCACACAAATGATTTCTGCATGATACCACAGTGTACTGAGGAGGAGGAGGTAATCACTGCATTCCTGTAGAGCACCTGTGAGAGAGTTCTGTGCCTAAATCATGTTGGCAGAGCCCTTGTGCCTGAAGCCCTGAGCCTGCAGTGCAAGCATCAGTGGATCCTGTCTTCTGTTTCTACATTCATTGATAACAACAATCCTTATCAACAGTCTGGAAAAACAGACACTCCTGAAAATTATATATGTTATATTGGCCATATTGAAGTCAAAATGCCGTTATGGAGACTGCAGAACTTTGGGTTACATTAAGTGACAAATACCAGTGCACTTGCATATGCCCCAAAGTAGAGATTTCACTCCAGCTAAAAAGCACCATGTAACAGAGGTAGCAGATGTTTAATGGCTGCACCATTGACAATGTGTTTAACTGTTATTAATATTTATAATTCAGTAATGATAACCATGGCTCCAAAGTGCACTAAATGCACTATCGTTATTGCTTTAAGTTAAACCTTTGTCTCAGTTAATTGGCTATGTGTCCCACTCCTATGTAGCCCATATGGCAAGGCCAGGAAATAATAATATTGTTATACAGGAAAAAATGAGTGACTGCTCTCAAGTGACTCTTTGGTCTCCAGACAATTATTGAACCGGCTTAAGCAATGGTCATGCTAAACAACCATCACTCAGCCTTAAGGAAAGGAGTAATTAAACTACATTTAGTGACAGTCTCAGAAACAACAGAAGCCATTGCCCAAGGCAGTGGGTCACACAACAAGGCTTAATCAAAAGCTGCTACCTGTGGTCTGAAAGGTTGACCGGTTATAACTGCAGGGATATAAGGCTGGCATGGCAAGCTATGGACAGGTATTCCAGTCCAAGTGAGTATAAAGCCATCAGGGTGACAGAAGTAGCCATGGGCGTGGCCAAAGAAAATGGAGAAAACATAGCTTTGTCATGGAACTTGGTAGAAAGAAAGACTGTGGACTTCTTAGCAGTAGCTAGTGAGCTCCAGGAAAGACCCTGTCATGTGTGATCTTTCAAAATGAAGAAGACACACCAAAGAACATACCCAAGAACTTTTCCTTCCCTTTCTCCTTGAAACAGAAAGTAAGGCTATTGGCATTTGGCTAAGTGGTTGTGCCAAAAGGGGTAACAAGCATGCAACTTTAACCTTATACTATCCTTTTAACCGATAGTCTTAAACTAATGAATAGATCATGACAGCAGTACTGTACTTCATACTTATGTATAAATTATTTTTTTAAATGTGGGTATCTTTAGTTAGACTTCATGCCTTTCTTTCATATAATTAGAGAAAATATTTTTTTCCCACATAAGCCTGGATCTGACCAAAGGCAAATGAGGACCCAAACATGGGATGAGGGATTGAAATAGCAGACTGCAGTTTTGTTTATATCTATATTACATATACAACGTCCAGTTGTATTTAGCGTAGAGAGACCTTTTCACTCACCTCCTAGGAGTCTCAAGAGAGGAGAATGAGTTTGCTCAAGCTGTTCTTGGCAGTTTCCCTCACCAAGGTCTTCTCGTCCCCCCTGCAAATCTTTCCAGATGTTCATTGTTCCTAGCCATCACTTGATGTCCCAAAGCCTATTTCCATGTCTGTTACATTTGTGGGCTAAACTTGGTATGTCTTACTTCACTGGAACCTTTTGGTTTTGGGGGTGCCATTGCCCTTATTCTGCATAAAAATGAATGCTAGCTGCTAATGCTGCAATAAAGAAAAAAAAGAAGAGGAAAAACAGCTGAAAAGGACAATGATACTTCTCCCACAGAACTTGTTTCTTGGCCTCTGCAAATACCAATGACAAGATGACCTGACTACTTTTTTCTGACCGATCCCATTAGGAAATAGGTTAGATGGCACCTGCTTCCTGCAGGTCTGCCTGGCTGATTCCCCAGATGGACTCAAAGGGCTTATAAACCGAAGTCCCTACCTGCCTTTGCCCAGTCTGCTTTTGTCCCAGAATGACCCTCCTTGATGAGGTGTATGTGCGTGAGGGAGTTAGAGGCCATGATGCAGAGGGATGCACAAGAGGTGCAGGGGCAGTCCCTGCCTGTGCTGCATCTGGACCAGCCACAACATCCTCCTGGCCACGGGGTCAAGGCATTAAGTACATTGACATTCTGGATTCAAACCACGGAAAATTGTTAGATAACTAACTAACCATCACTGGTTTTTCTTTACAATTAATTTTTCTCCTTCAAAACAAATATTGGTAGCATTAATAATCAGTTATTAAATCTCACTCCACCAGGGTGTATTTATAAATATGTGACAACTTCATTTCTAAAGATACAAAGAAGAAATGAAGAGCAATCCAGATATTTTTAATATTTTAATTAAAAATAATCAAGACATTAAAAACAAAACACAAGAATTCAAAAAGAAAACAAGAATTTAGAAACAATATTAAAACAGGTTGTCAGTTGACAATCTTCTTTCATGAAGCTCCTGCAGTCTGGAACTGTTTTCTTCTACCTCATCAAATCTCAATTTAAAACACATTCCCTGTCCCTGCTCATTTCCGCTATTCCATTTTGGCATATATGAAGAAGTCATGTCCTGTTATTGGTTGAAAAGCATCATGTACCAGGCTCATACATTTGTGCTTTAACAATATATTTAGAATATTGGTGGAAAATAATAATGAATCACATCTACACTTTCATAAATGCTGATAACTGCGCTCTTGCCAGTATGTTCAACCTTTCTTTACCCACCAAAGTCCTGATTCTTGAATGTTATGCTAATAAAATGGAGAGTATAATTGTTGATATTTCTGGCATATATTACTCATAGTTCCAGGATCTTCTGGAAGCTGCCAGGTATTCAGGGAAATGTTTGAGTCCTAAAAGTTACATGAATTATGTATTGCTTGTATGAAATTTCAGATTATCCAATATTTGTTATACCCTATTTGCTATTCATCATTTTCTATTCATTATACTTGTATTTATAAGTTTCAGTTACCCAATCAGGGACGCAGACAATAGTATGTGATTTGGTTGACCAGTCAAACACTTCAAATAGTGAATAGATGACACTAACAATTTGAGAACAAAAAAATAGGCTCAAATCTGTTCACATAAAACTGTTCAGTGAATACTTACAAATAACAAATGTGTTTGCAGAAATCAGGATTGTTTCCAGAATGATTCATGAACTGCAAAACGGCCAAATTAGCAACAAACACTATTTGCAATGGATAATTCAATCAGACATAGATAAAAGAGAATTCAGCAGAATGTGTGATTCTCCTCTCAGGAAATGTCGAGTACCGTTTTCTTTCTCTGCTCCACCATTAAAGCTGACTCGGAAACATGCTCTTTTCTTGCAAACTTCAGTTTGTATGAGATGCTAAGCAATGCCTTAAATCTTACCAGCATTTTGCAAACCGTTGTTCTCCCTTTCTTGAATCCCCAGGTATTTTTTTGTCACATTGATTAGCAATAAACTGAGGCATGACTGCATTCATTAAACCTGAAAATCCATGCCTGTTTAAGTACCTAAATAATCAATCAATTTTGATACTTAACTTTAGAAAGCTGGCTTAACTACTTTTTGGCAGCTCCAGAAAAATGGTGTCGGGACTGGATCCTCTCCCCTTTCAATGTTTGTAGATTATCTGTGAGAGCCACCAAAAGACCACAGAAGTTTGTGACTGCCCCTTGTCTGTTCAGGCAATCAAACTAGTGCTATAACCATGGTCCGGTGGGATGTCTGATGGCTGAGCTGTATTGCATAGATACAAACTATTGTATGGATTTGGCAACTCTTTTTTAAGCACAGGGAGCAGGATTGACATTCCCTACCTTCAGCCATGTCAGGGACTACTCTACTTAGTTATCTAGGTTCCTTCAATGGAAAGAGAGAAAATTCATCTAGACTAAGTCACCTGGGACAGGAGAGATGACTGACAGTAGTAGGAGATGGGATGATGAGCCTTTAGCAGACACATGAGGGGGGATTCATAGGGTGGTGTTAGAAACTCCTGATATCCTGTGTGGCCTCCAAAGGCCTCTCCAGAAAGCTGTGGGTCTCTCCTAGGTCCTGTGCCATACCTGCACTCGTGTCCTGCATACCCTGAGTTGCATAAAATTGCATAAAATTGCACTAGATGTCTCTACACAGGCAAGTTAATTGCTCTGACTTTTACATTACATAGGAAGCATTTTACCAATGTTATTGAATAACTGCTCTTAACTGTCTGCTCTTACCTGTGTTTTGGTCAGATGCTCAATGCCACTTAGATGTCATGTTCTAGATTTCCCTTGTTTTTTATTTAAAACCCACAACACATCTTAGGAAATGTTAGAGATTGTATTTAGCTCTTATGTACTATAAGAAATAACCCAGAATAATATGGAAAGATCACACAGTTTCAGAGTATGAGATGGCGAATTTTCTTCTTTTGCTTTAATGACATTCACACTTTTGCCTTTTTATGTGTGCGCACCACCTTGTTCACAAAGCCCAGGAACAGAGGCTGGCAGGAAAGTCAGGAGCAAATGCATTCGCAGCCTGTACAAGAGCTGTGAATCAAACACATGGTCCCACCCTGGCTCTCTGCCTGCTTCGTCCTCTTTGGAGTGCAGGAGAATCAAGGGTGTGAGACTACCTGTCTCACACCTGACCACTGCTTTTAGGACATGCAAGTTATGGGAGACATTCAAGTTACTTCTTACTGCTACTCTTTCAGCTCTTTTTCTAAATATGTTGTCTCTTGTTTTCCTCACCAGCTCCCTGTGCCAAGCTACAATGCAATCAGCAGTAAAGCAGCCATGCAAAGTGAGAGAAAGTGTCACAATGAGCTGATTGATCAAATATTCTCTCAATTTATTTATATCCTGTGTACAGTACCTACTTCCATTTCCTCATAAACTACTCCATCATCAGTTTTATATATGGCATCAGTCTGCAAAAGCTGTATTAATTGTCATGCTTCTTAAATTGTGAGAATGGTTTCTTCTGCTACCCACAGTTTAGATACATATGATCATAAGAAAAATCTGCTGTATATTTCTAAATGTTCTCTTTGATGTGTATAACTATGTTTGTTAAGTAACAAAGCCATGAAAATAGAAGGCAACAGAATGAAATACATCAGGACAGTACTGAAAAATTGTTCATTTTAGCTTACAACACTTGTCACAATGAAATCTCATCTTGAAATTCACGTTTACATTTGTTTATGTATTATTTTAATCCTAGGAGGCTTTAATCTTCAGTCCTGGAAATGGGGATAAATTTAATGTCAATGATTTGCTCACCTACTTTATTGTTTGTTTTCTTTTTTTAATATATCTGCAGTCTATATCCTAGTCATGCAGCTCTCTCTTCTCTTTTTTTTTTTTTTTTTTAAACAGGAACATGTTGCTGTTTTACAAGCCTTTAAGGATTTTTTTTCCAGATTAATTAAAAAAGGCTTACCAGGCTTGGACTAGGAAAAAACAAATGGGATGACTCTGAAAGTAGAGTCATTCATTTACATCAGAGCTTGAAATGAGTGGGGCTACTCAAGTGCATCAAGTTACATAAGGAAAGCACAGTTTGGACAGTAAAATAGACTATTGCAGCTAATCAAATGTTAATACTGGGAGTCCAAGAATGACCTTAGGTTACCAAATCTGGCAAGGTGCTTTTAACCACCTTGAGTTGAACAGTGTCACAGAGGAAAGCCTGAATGTTCTCTGGAGAAACTCTTTAAAATAGAAGCATCATAACGTCTCTGAGTCACAGAGCTTTACAGAATGCAAAGAGGTCACAGCGTGGTCATCCCCTTGAGGAAATCTGAGTAATATAAAAATTTTCTGCCCTCTGACTTGACTGCATGGGTGGCTGAGCTATTTTACCACTCAGGAAGTCTTGAACAGCAAAAATGCTGATCAGAGGACAAAAGTTGCAGTACTGTTTTCCTTCCCCATTCAGTTTCTTTCACATTTATTTTGACATTGGAGGTTTTAAATTGCATGGAGTGATTTGGCTGATTATTTTTCCCAAAACGTCCTGGAAAGAAAATCCTATAAGACTTGTAAAACAGAAAAGTTTTTTGCTTTAAAAGAAAGTATGTGAAGGAAGCAGAAGGTAAATTAAATTTTAGAGAAAGGAAATAGAAAATGGGATAGCTCAGCCATATGTAGGAAGACATGAGTGCTCACACATGTACGTTCTTTGTCAGTGTAAAAATAATACCTAAATATATGCAAACAGATCAACTCACACAGACATGCATATAGTCATACAGGGATACTAGCACAGCATACATTTTTGCATTCCTTGTTCATCATATGAAATTATATATAATCTGGCACACACCATATAATATTCATATTCATTGATCTAATTAGAAAACTTTTAGGCTAGCATCATTGTTTTTTAATCATTTCCACAGTTTATTTTTGCTAGAATATAGTGTTTCTGAGAATAATACAGAAAGAATCTTACTGGGTAGTTGGAGGTGGTGTATTTCCTGAAAGCGATCATATTTGCTTTTAGTTAGAGTGCTTTTTCATCTCAGTGCATTCCCAAACTTATCAACAAATTTCTTGAAGTATGAAATTCTTCATAGTGATGTTTAAGAATGAAGTAAAAAACTTAGAAGTGATAAATTCATGAAGAGCTCGTCAACAAAACACAGCTATAGATATATTCTAACACCTAATTATCTTCTCGCTCCTATTCACATATTTATACATGGTAAAGGCAGAGTGGAAAAACTTGCTGAACTGGTTCCTTGGTTAGGCTTCTTCCCATCTACCCCTACACAGGTTATATCTTGCCATTAAGATAAGATTTTTGGGATAAGGATTATCTCTTGACTCCATATTTGTATGGCAGTCAGCACAGTGACTACTGCAAAACACAGCAAAAGGGAAAATTCCTACTCACAAGGCCATAGTTAGATGAATGCAAAAACAGCTGCTCTGGCTTAGGCCACCAGTCCATCCAGCTGAGTATCTTGTGTCCATCAGTATCCACAGGTAAAAATCCAAGAAAGAGCAAGCATATGTAATGCTTTGCATATTCAGACTGAAAATGTTTTCAGCTCAAGGATTTCCTCATCTTGATGAGATTTTCCTATTTAGTAATCTCCAGAGGGTGATTCTTGCAAGTATTTGTCCAGCTGCCTATTGATACCATGCCAATTTTATGCACAACACCCTTTAGCAAGCTGTCCCACAGGTCCATCACCCGCCACATGGAGAACCACCCTCTTTAGTTTGTTTTGAACTTGGCCCTTATGCATGCACATGATGGCCCCAGTTCTCGTTTTTGGCAAAGAAAGTGAGCTGTCAATCTTCATGTCACCCATAATTATACTGAGCTCTACCAAATCCTCCCTAAGTTTCTTTTGCAGACTGAGGAGCTCCAGCCTATGCAGTTGCTGTTTGCGCAGAAACCATTTCAGAAAAAAAGCGATCATCCTTGTTGCCCTTCTCTGGACCTTTTCAAATCCTAATACACCTCAGAGACCATTTTATAAGTAGAGCTGGGACTACTTTTCCTTATGTGCATCACTTTACATATATCTACATTGCATTTCATCTATCATTTTATTGCCCAGTCACTCAATTTTTGTAATACTTCACAGTCTGCCCTTGTCCTACAAGTCTGAATAACTTTGTATCATCAGCATATTTTCTTACCTTGCTGCCTACTTTCTTTTTCAGGTCATTTTTGACATTTCTTTCTGAAGCAGTGCCGGTTTAACCATCTTGTACCTGCTGCACACCCTCAGTGTAGCTGGAGTAGCTGTCTAAGACCTGGACTGGGGTGACACAGAGACCTGGATTGGGAAAGTCGTCTGCAATTTTTTTGCTGGGCTATTTTTAAATGGGGAGGCAGGAAGAGCATAAGCTGATACTGCTGTCAAACATGGAAGCTTATTCTTCCACTGCCCCAGTGGTGAAGTGAATGAGCAAGCTTAACCTTGAAATCATTGACTTTGACTGCAACACTCACACATTTAAACCTTCACAGCCACTGTATGTAGTTCCCCAGCTGACAAAAAAACCAAAGGATAGGGAAAAGAAGAATAGGTATGTGTATTCCTACTTGGATTAACATTGTCATGTGTGTATCATAAGAGATTCCAGCTTAAAAAAAAAGGCAGGAGACCAACTGGACTCTGTAAAAATGTTAACCCAGGGATTTTATGACGAAGAAGATGGAAGAAATGTGGATCAAAATGAATATGGGTTGGAGTATGTCTCTAAACTTTATGCATAGAATCATAGAAACATAGAATTGTTAAGGTTGGAAAAGACCCTTAAGATCATTGAGTCCAATCATTAACCTATCACTGCCAAGTCCACCACTAATCCATGTCCTCGAGCACCACGTCTGCCCGTCTTTTAAATACCTCCAGGGATGGGGACTCAACCACTTCCCTGGGCAGCCTGTTCCAATGCCTGACTGCCCTTTCGGTGAAGAAGTTTTTTCTAATATCCAAGCTAAACTTCCCCTGGTGCAGCTTGAGACCATTTCCTCTCGTCCTATCGCTTGTTACTTGGGAGAAGAGACCGACAACATCTTAATGTAGACACCTAAGCTCTTCATTCCAATCTCCCTTTAGCCAGCAAAGCTGGGTATTTTTAGGAAGCAATTCATACAACCTCTTTTGCATGTCTACATTAGAATGGATTGCACACTTGATTCCAGTGACCATATTGATTACATCACCACTGATTGTAATAAAAAGCTTGGGACAATTAGTTCAGAAGTAGAGGTCTTCTGATGTTCTGAACCTCACCTGATGTCTTTCCATCTTTCTTGTGTCTACAAAAAGTTAATTAATTTGTGAGTTGGTAGCCCATGTATTGGTACTAAAGTTTAACCCCTTGGTTAAACCTTTCAGCAGTTTCTCAGGATGACTCCCTAGGTCATCTCAGTCATCCTAGGACATCCAAGATAGACATCACGGATGATACCTGCAATTTTTCTTCAGTTATTGCACTCGTCCCAAGATATTTCCGGAAAAATCTGCTCAGCATTTCTAGCATGAGCTATTTACATACTCCAAGCTTTAAAAAATAAAAATCTACTTCAAAATATCTACAGCAATCTCAATGGCAGGTGTTTACCCACAGCTATTCGAGTAGCAGAGCCACTTGAAAACAGTGACCAGAACTGTTTAGTAATAAAGAAATATATATGGCCTTTTTTTCATTTCCTTCCCTTATTCAAAATCAATAAGTGAAAGCTTTAGAAAGTTATGAACTGCTGAAAACAAAGGACTGGAATGAAAAACATTATACAAAATTAATTACAGTGATCACTGTTGCCATGATTGTGATTTCCAACACATATCTCTCCTGGCAGTAAGAAAGACATAAAACAGTATATGAAATTAATTGGGGAGCAATATTTTTTCTCTGTATGTTTTCCTGAGTACCAGAATTCTAAAAATTCCCTTACTGTTACCAGTTTCCTCCTGTGTTGCAATCACATTGCGGGTAGCTTTATGTCCCACTGTGAAAGGCATTCAATAGCACAAGTATGTGAAAATACAAGGCTAGCTAACCTTCTTTAAGGCAAGCAAAGGAAGCAGAATAGGATGCTGAAAAGTGGGACAGCCTTAAAGGAGTGGGACATCTGGCTGCCCTGTACGAGATGGAATTGAGCAGCTGCTGAACTGTCACAGAAATGCTCCACAAAGGCGCACAGGAACTGCCGTTCCAGATCAGACTAACGGTACCAGTACCAGATGCTTCAGAGGAAGACGTAAAACTTCTATAATAGGCAATTATGCAACAACATGTTGGTGAGGGAATTTTCTCCTTTAAGTCTGAGACATTTAGCGTATGATTTATATCCTGAAGAATGTGGATTGATTTATGTCCTGGAGAAACCACAGTTATCCTTATAATTCATGTAATGGCTAATCCTTTCATTTGAAACATCTACATTCTTTTTCTACATGTTATGGTAGTTGTGTATTACTAGGAACCAAATATGAAGAAATACTGCAACCAACTGAAACTCAAGGAAGAACATAGAGGGAAAATGCAATGCTGTAAATTAAAATATGGCCAAGAGGCCAGGGATAATCTCAAAAAAATGTAACACACATGTTTCTTTTTTAACCACATGACAGCATTAAGAATGGCAGAAGTATAGCTAACAAAGCACAGGTTGGCGGCATCCAGGTGTGAGGCTGTGTGGATGGGGGGAGGTGGGAAGGAGCACTGCCAGTTGGCTGGATGAGGCCCCCTTTCCTTCCTTGTCTGAGAGCTGCTAACAGGCACAACACCACAGAGGAGAAGCACCAACAAAGAGGCTTTCAAATCCAGTTTCCTTAGTCATTAAAATATATCCTTAAATCCTATTCTTCTCAGAGATGGAGATTGCATACTCTCATCACACAGCACGCAGCCTGGTATTACCTTTGGGCAGCTTGTAGTCCAAATTTTGACCAGGCCATTGAGCTGCTTCTGAGAGCTGTTAAATGATAGACTAAGCCAGTAGAGTTGTGTTATTGAGATGGCTTCTCTAAAGAGGGCATTAAATCCCCATTGGCTAGGGCTGCTACAGTAGACTGGGCAATTTTTTTCTTTCTCAGAGCGTGAGCATGTACTCTAAACTATTTATGTTAAGAAAATGCATGCCAGGATCTGAATGTTTGCTAGGGGTATGACATGACAGGCACACATGCTACAGCTGTGTACATCCTGCTGCTGCCAGAGACTGTATTTCATTTTGAACTTCTTAAAGGAGTAGTTTAAGTTTTATGGCAACCCACAAAGTGAACCAGCATATAAACACATTCTCATCTGAGAGAGGGGTTTTGGTCCATGCTACCGCTTTTCAGCCAGTACAAAACAGTAAAGATACAAATGGCAGATATCCATTTAAACATAAGCAGACTGAATAGTTAAGTCACCTAAGTGTTTCTTAGATTGTAAAACCGCGAGGAACCACTGTGTTAATCTAATCCAATCTTTCTGAAAGACATCCTGTTCTGAGTTACAGATTTCCAGAGACAGAGGGTTTGCCATAATCCTTGTTAAATTGTTCCAGAGGTTAATCATCTTCTTTATAAAATTAATGCCTTTAAATCTGAATTTTTCCAGCTTCAGTGTCTGTCTACTGAATCTTGTTATGTTTTTGTCTGTTGAACTGAAGAACCCCTAATTATCAAATGTGTTTTCTCCATGGAGATACTTATAAACTGTGATTATGTCATCTCTTAACCTTTCCTTTGATAAACTAAACAGATTGAACTCATTGAGTTTACACTCCTTGTTTTCTTGTCCTTCAACCATTCCTATACTTCTCCCCCAGATTGCTCCTTTTCTCTCCCCCGTTTGCATACGACTTCATAAGATGGTGAACCCCAGAACTGGGCCTATTAATGTAGTCACAGCCATACAGATACAAATTATAAAGAAGATATAGCAGCCCAACTCCTCTTCACTCTTCCAAGGATCACAAAAGCCATATTTGTTCACTTATGATTCTCTGTTTACATTTTGAGACCTACCAGTTAGCCAGTTCTAATAAACTCAGTGTGTGCTGTGTTGGTTTTTAGTCACTACAGTTTCTTAAAGAAATGTTTGCTAGGCGCTCAGATGAATGCCTGACATAAATCTACGTATATTGTATCAATGCTATTTACCTTTATTAACCCAGCTTGTAATCCCATCAGAGAAAGACATCTGCTTGGTTTGACAAGAACTATTTTCATAAACTCTTGTTGATTGACATTTAATATATTATGCTCTTTTGGAAGCTGCAGTATCCCAAATGACATCATTTCATAAGGAATTATTCCATCAGCTGCTGAAAGACTATGTTCTGTCCCCGTGGAAATTCTGTGGGTCATTTTGTATTAAGTTGATTCTAAGTTATATTAAACCTATCTCAGACTTTTGTCATATACTATAACTGCGAAGAAGCTGCCTTACACAAGCGAAATGACGGGGGTAAGAGTGCAAACACTTCACTACAAATTAAACTAAGCAGGTAGTCACACTTAAGCCTTAGGCTTCCAGAAAATCAATCTTCCCATGTAAGAAAACTCATTGATCTACAGCCTACTTGAGTGTGTTTATTTAAAAAACATTTTAAACATTATGATAACATAGGTCAGTATATAAGTGGCTGCATTAAACCGAAAACACTTAGATATCTCCAAAGCCTATGTCCCACGGATAATACTATACTAGTAGATAAAAAAATTTCCTATCATTTTTTATAAAACGCTTTACCCCCAAAAGCTTATAAAGGCAACGGAAATAATAATCAGTATTCCAGACCTGAACTGCAAAGGACAGAAGTGTAATAACATGAAATGTAATCAAAATGCCCAAAGTTCATGCAGAACAGGTTTGGAAATTGATAGTGGACTCTAGGGTGTGACAACTTAGACCATATGATCAAATTCAAAATAAATTGGTGGAAAGTTACTACCTAGGTTTTCCTGGTGTTCTGTAATCCTAAGATTAGGTCAATAAAAGCATTGTACTTTAGAGCACTGTAGCATCTAGTCTCTAAATTATGCATCTAGGTTTGCTATATACCCAAAGCATTGAGATGGATAATCCTGTAAGAAGTTCTGCCTAAAACAGTATGGTCTGCTGAACTGAAGCTTCTTAAATTAGGTAGTAAGAAAAGACAATAAAAGCAGGAGTTCCACATCCTCCCCCCTTGATCCCCAGAGCCCGGGCACACATTGCTCCCATTACAGCACTGATTTCTCTCTGAAAGCTATGTAAAAAACTGTTTCTATAATGGGTTCTTTTAAAAAACAGCTGGAGAAGGAAATGCTATTATCCCTTACCCCTGTTTTCCAGAACTTCCAGGGACTGAGGCACTCATCTAGAATATGGGGTTCTGGATTCAATTCCCTTCTCTGTCTAATGAATTTAAGCCCTGTTCTCTTGACTCCCTAAGGCACCATAGTCATTAAGAAGAGCTTTAGGGGGCTTGTGAAGGGTTGTTCTTGTTCCCGCATACTGAAGCTCTTCCCTTTATGTGACCCATTTAAACAATGAAATGGAAAAGAGAGAGATGACTCTTAATCCCAGGGTTTAAATCACTCACAGGAATGTGTAATAGTAAAACATTATAATAAATGACAGAGTTCCCTAGCCCAACAGAGTTGTTGGTACTTGCTTTCTCTCTTTCTCAGAGAGTGTTTAAGTTGGCTGTATAAAGCAGAAGAGACTCAGGATGGGAGAATAAGGGTATCCACACCTTTTCACTCCAGTTAGTGGTAAAGACACATTCCAGGAGACAGGAGATAAAGGCTCAAATCCACCCAGACCTAGGAAGAAGCTGAACTTCTGTCCTGGATTAGTGTTCTATCCATTGATGAAAAAAGTCACTAGCTGCATTCCTGTTTCCTGGCTTTATTAGAGACAGATCAGCTGCTAGGTTTCCTCTAGAAGGCACTGATCCTTGTAGGAGAATCTTTTGTGAGTTATGGCAAGATTTAGGCCAGGGACAGCTCTTGAGCTCTTTTGTGAGTCTGCCTAGAGTGGGAATTTAAAACAACCAGGGAGGACTAATCTCACCAAACTTGAGTTGACTAACACATAACATGTTTAGTCTAAGTTGTCTAGGTTCAATCCACAATGGATGTGAAGAAATAGATGCTGTGAGAGAGCAAGTCACTCTACCTGTCATATAAACCACATCTTCCACACATACCTGTTTTGCTCCAGTGACTGTAGAAGGAGGCTAAACAATCCACTCAGATTAGCTACCTCGTTTTTAATAGCTCAATTAAGACAAAATGAACCCTACTCTTGAAATTATACATACACTTCAGGTTTAAGGGACAACTACTGAAAGAGTTGTGGAGCTCATTTGTGGATCTGAGTACCTGAGACAACCAATCACAGGTAATACTCCTTCTGGTTATAGCCCAATCTTTTATGGTTGGACTGAAGAAAAAAATATCTCGCTTCTTTTTTTTGCAGAAATTCAAAATCATCCCTTTGGAATTCACCTTGCAAGCCCAGCAGTATATATGAAGTGTTGTTCCTGCTTTTTGTCACACATGGCTTCCCTGTCCTTTTCCCTTTGACTTTACCAGCATAATCCCAAGAAAAGTTATTTTCAGGGCTTAACTCCAGTGGTGAGGTGTGCTTAGTTGTGCCAGACCCAATGTACTTTATTAAGCTCCAATTCAGTCATCAACATAGTTGACCCAAAGCTGACCTGAAGGCATAAGATAAGGTCCAAGACTACCTGGCTAGAAGCAATCAAAATTTCTTTGTATTAAAGTAAAGATAGCCACTTATTAACTGAATTTTCTGTATCCTTGTCTTATCTCAGTGATCAACAGAAATGTATCTGCTTTGACTTCTGGCCACTGACTGGTAAATTGATTCCTTTCCTGAGTATAAGCTTGTGATGAGTGACCGCAGAGAGTGACTCTGCACACATGAGAGATATTTGGAATTTCCATTCTCCAGATCTCCTGAGTTCTGCAAGAACCCGTGATTTTTTTTTTTTTCATGGGGGAGGGGAATAAAACTGAAATCAACATTTCTGATTTTGTGGAAATTTAATTTTCTGTTTAATAAATTATTCTGACAAAACATTCTCAAATAATGTCTATTTTTTTAATTCAAGAGACCATTTTTTTGTTCTCTAATAATGACACAGTGTGGCCAAGGCTGTCAAAGGGGTAAAACCTGGAGCAGAAAGGACTCATGCACATATTCCACCATGTTGTTGAGATTTGTTCTGAGATGGTAAAAAAATATCTGAGTTGTCTACAGTAGCACTTGTGTCATTGCTCTCAATAGTTACGACTGTCTAGTAAATACCATGCATGCATGGCCAGAGCTAGTGATAAAGAGAAATAAATAGGGTGGGATCAACTGCTGGAAAACCTGAAAGATTCTTCCAGCACTTTTGTGTTTCTAAGCATCAGTGCCAAGGCCTATAATTATACACATTGGATTCTTGCACCTGGGTTAATGGCGTAACCAAGTCTGACAGCCAAGCCAAAATTGCCATGTAGCATAGACTTGGTTGCAAATCACAGATACTCTGAATCAAATAGTTTCTAGAAATTTCTTTGCAAACTATCCAGGAGCTTAGCTTGACCCCCATCAACCTTCCAGTATGTTATAGCGAAAAAACAAAAAATGCAGAGCTTGAAATTAAATGTACATAGAACTGATTCAGCTGTCATTTTCTGGTGGTGATAAAATCAGATACAGTACATAGGAAAGGCTTCATCTTCCTTCTTCCACCCTCTGCTTCAATTTTTAAGGAAAGAAAGTCACGTTTTCCCATATACAGAAAAAAAGGCGACTCATTTTCCAACTAAAACAAATATTTTTCTTAAACCAACTTTTATTTTCCCAAATATTTGACAGGAGCAGACTGTACAGTTCTGAAGAAGTTTAGTCAGCTGTGCAGATTGACTCTTGAAGTGTAAAATAAACCTTTACTTAACAGATGTCAAGAATATGACTTTGTGAGATAATGACAGGTTTTGTAATAGGTTGGTGGTGGTTCTTTCTAAGTGGAATGAATGAAGTTTTGGTGCCAACTCTTTAAAAAAAATGACAACATGATTATTAACAATTGACTGGAATCAGGAAAGAAAAATCAACAACAAAACTGACTGTACTTCTTTTTTGCGTATTTGGAAGGCACAAATTGCTCACTAAATTGCACGGAAGTACAATTATCTTTAATGGGTACACTCTTTCTTCACTTGGGAGCTGCAATGGAACTAAAATGCAGTGCCCAGGAAGACAACCTTAGACCTAGTCTTGAGACATCAGCCAAAGCTGATTTCTTCCTTAGGTCCATCTTCCTCTACAGGACCTGGATATCCTGATTACACACTAATTTGATGACAGTTGCAGGAGATGACTCATCCTTCTTTCATCCAGTCAAAAACAGTTCACTGCCCCACCAGTTCACACAGCTTCTACTTTTGGGGAGAGAAAGGGGGATCTGCTAAAAGAATCATTGCTTCTACCATCTTCCCAGTAAACAGGGCTGCTCCTGCTGTCAGCACAGTCAACAGCACGACAAGGACATTAACACCCCCTCTAAATATTTCACACAGAGCCAGCCCTTTGCCGTGCAAAAGACTAGCAGTGAAGGCTTGGAAAAGTTGATGCACCTGAGGTGAGTGGCACTAAATTTCCCTGCTGGCTGAACCCATTGGTATTGGGTATAGATTCCAGCAAACTTTCTCATCCTCCAGAAATAACCCTGTGGACTGTCACGGTGCCGTCTGGTTGGCTGCAATTGTTCTGTACTGTCAGCCGGAGTATATCATCGTGAACTGGAAACAGAAATGTGGGCTTATTGCAGGATTCGGAGAAAAGACGGGGACAATTTTATCTCTGGTGGCCCCACAATGAACTTGTTTGGTGGCACTCAGGAGCTGCTCTAGACAGACTTGAGAGCGTGAGTTTTCACAGAGACTGGGTCCCCATTAGAAGGGAGTACTAACATGGACATGTGTACTGTCTCTTTTCTCACTTGCTGGCCTTGTGCCTGAGAGCCAGACCTGCTTCTATATATATCAAAATTTTTGAAGTCCCTTGGGAACAGCTACCCTTTGCCAGTGAAACCACGTGTTGCTCATCCCCCTGTCAGTACAATATTGCCAGCTCTTGGCCCTGCCAGCAGACACACTGCTGGGGCCAGCAACGGAGAGGATGGCCAGTCATCCCCACCTGCCTGTTGGGTCACCCAGGGACCAGTGCTCATCACCCCTCCTGCTTTCTCGTCGGCGTCCTTCAGACTGGCCCCTCCAGTATTTCTTCTACTACTTCAGTTCATCTCTATTTCTGCTCATTTTTATTTGGGATCACCTTCTTCCTGTCAGCTCCTCACTGCTTTGTTGAAATGACATATTTTCTTTCCTCTCATCTTCTCTTCATTGCAGTTTTTTCTGCTGTTTCTCAGATTCCCCTTCTAACCTTCAGGTTCCCATGAATCCTCTGCAGCCAGTTTTATAGCTCTCCTCCACCCATTACTTAACCTTTCCTTCCATCTTATCATGACAGTCCTCCTCACTCCAGTGCTCCTGATTTCCCAGTCTGCTATATCCCTAAATATTCTGCACAGGGATGTGAGAAGGAGCGGGATGAGGTAGAATCACCCAAAACCTTTGTACATGGATACAAATACCATTGCAAGTCTGAGGTCTGAGAGGCCATGTTATTAAAAAGTGACCATTAATATCCAGGCCAAATGTTGTTTCAAAACATCTCCTTCCCTCCCTCTCTGAATTGCTGCATTTACTTTCCAACAGAAGCTAATGAAGAAAAAGAAAATACTTTGCTCTGCACAGGGAATTAATGCAGCCGGCCTGCAGTGGCTCTTCTGGAGCCCTCCTCATCTACAATGAAAATCCATGTAAGTCCCCTGTAAATACACACCCTCAGCATTTCTGCTAAATGCATGCTATTTACACAATAGCCCATTACAACAGCCCATCTGTCAACCCTCTTTCATGGTCACAGGTGGAGGATGAAAAATTCTTTTGAACAGCGCGCTGAGGGTCTTTGGAGGAAAGCTTGTTTGCTGCTGTATAGCCGGGCCTCCCACAGAGCCAAGATCTGCAACCTTCTGGGGTTCCCAACCATGGCTGGCCTTTAGTCAAACGGTGCCCAGGGCAAGCCAGAATTTCATGCCTTTCCAAAATGCTAATTGATTGGGGATAAACATTAACCTAGAATTTCAGTTGTGCACTCTAGTCTTAAGCATTCTGGGCAGCCGCCCAGCTAACCCACCCCTCAGGCTAACCTTACTTCAAGGGTCTTTGTGTAAGGCCCAGAAGGTCATGGAAGTTCTGTTCATTTTATGGTACAGACAACTACAAAGCATCTAAACGTTTTTATTTTTAAGAGCTTCCCTGTAATTCAGAAAATGATTGTGAAAATATGGGGGACAGAAGCAGAACATATCCCAAACTCTCAAGATGGACTCCCTGGTTCAGAGATCAAAGCTATGAACCGGCACCTCAGCCCGGATTGCAAACTGAAGCCAAGCAATTATTTGGATCGTATACACACTTACAGTGACAGATAATCCACCCATTCCCCGAACTCTGAGACACATCTTGCCCTTCCAAAAATGTCATCACAGGTTCTTAGCAGATCTGGCAAAGAGTATGTGCAGTTTCAATACCACTGGCCAGAGTCCAAAAGAGAGCATGTAAGTCCTGGGCTCTCACCCCATCACCAGTGTGGGAATAAAGTTTCTAAGAGGCGGCTAGAAATCAAAGAAAGAATGACAGAGATTTTTGTGACGCTCTAAAACTATTTGCTGAGAGCTGCAAGGTTGCTAGCCTCCCTATTTTTTTTTCCAGAATGATTCAATTACTCAGTTAAAAAAGAAACAACCCACGGTGACACACAATTCAAGCTGAAAAAAAAGCCAGCATGCAGCAGACTGTCCTTAAAGCCAGGTTGCCCCTTGCCTTGTCCATACGGAATGCATTTATTGTATTACTTTTTCCATTACCTTTTTTTTTTCCATTCTGCTCATCTCAACATTTGTTTATAATTCTGCAACATCCTTGCTCATCCTTCCTTTCTTTTTTTTTTCTTTTTTATTGGAAGTGAGTCTTTCTGAGCCTTCTACCCCAGTTTCATCATGGTAGAACATGAAACCAGTAAAACTGAAGGTAAACTTTTGAACTCAAAGTGTTTGAGTTAGTTCAAAATTAAGTAAAACCACCCAGAGACCAAAGGTCCTCCTTAAAGTGAAAGAAGAAATGGGAAGATAAGACATGGAGAAAGCGTTGCAGATAAACCTCTCATTCTCTGCAGCATCACCAGCTGAGGACATGTCCACACCTTCCAGCACAATACTACACCTTTGGCTGTTGCCCAAATCCACTGTAAGCAAAAGCACCCTGACATTGATATCCTAGCTCAGGTCCTGGAGACAGAAGAACTACATTTACATAGCACAGGACCCTAAGAAAATTAACTCTGCCTCTCAGCATGGCTAATTATCAAAGACACAACATTGTCCTGAAACCAGATGAGAAACTGGCTTGGGAATATCTATAGTATGTTGTATGGTGCAATATAGATATGCCAAAGCAAAGCTACTGTTCAGTACAATCCTTCCTGTGAATGCTACTCCCACAAATGTCAGTCAGAATCACATTTCTGACATGAAGTGCCCAATGACAGCAACTGTGAAGTGTTTGGGAGTGTGCTGCCTTCCAACTTTTAAGTCTTTTATGTATTTAAGATGTAGAGCTGTCAAAAATAGAAGTTTTTCCTTTATTCTTTGTCCTTTCAATCTTTTATTTTGCAACTAGGCATATTCTCTCCCATCTGCCTTCTCTCCTACTGATAGTTAAGTTTTCTGCCTGTGGTGCATAAATGCAAAGTAATGGGTTATGTGGGCAGGGATGGAAGGTCCATCAGACAGCAGAATCTAGTAAATTCTATGAAAAAGTGCAACCCAATTTTCAATTTCATCAACCTAATTGCCCCATCAGAGTCCTAACTGGCCCGTCAATGGCCCATTTCGAACTCCAGGATTGTTGAGATCTGAGCAGTTGGAGAGAAAAGTGTTCTAAAATCTGCCCCAGTAATATCTTATAGGGAACATAACAGCAGATCCATGTGCTTTTCCCAGCAGATTTCACTGTGTAACTTTTCTCAGATGAATAGAGTCATAGCTCATAGAAAATATGTCCTGGCTATTTCATATGGTCTTGACTATGGATCAGTTCTAACTATACATAAAATTTTGTCTGGGTGCTCCTCAGAGTAGGCTGGCGAGCTGTGGTAAAGAATGCTGTTATTCTTTTATTCTGGGTCTGCAGTGTCTGCCTGTCTTGTTTGTAGCTGATGGCTAAATTTCTATCTGATACAATTGCTGAAATAGCCTTGAAATGGGAAGTGCCTGTAACTGATGTAGTGGTGTCTACCAGCATTTGCAGAATCTAAATGACAAGCTCTAAATGCTAGCCTCATCTGGAGTAGCATGTCCAGTTCTGTTTATCCCTGTTCCAAAAAGACATATTAAAATTGGTGCAGGCCAGGAAAATTACTCCCAGTTTGGCATGGAGAATAGATTTCATTTTAGAACAGACTAAGAACAAGACTAAGTGAAAGGATAGAAACAGACTTAAGCTCTCCTTGGAGTATAATAGCCAGATTATACTCTAGCCAGGCACTCCACTTCCATACCACAGCTGGGTCATATCTGGCCCATTCAGAGCATGGCAAGGGTGACCTTGGTTTGTCTGTATCCACACACAGATGCACGCGGCTTTTTTAGCCTAAGAAAGCAGACAGTGTATTTACATCAGTGTTTTGATTCAGATCAATTTTGAAGCAGATCTTCTGATATGATTGCTTCACCTTGCAGAATGGTTTTCGAGGGCACCAGACGGATTTCTTTCAGATGAAATTAATCTGGAATACGTGATAAAAATATGTGATCGGGTGAGCTCCAGCCATTAATGAGAGTTCAGTCCACAGGATGAGACTCAACCAAGCAGAGTAGGTAAAATCCCCGAAGTGTTTGTAATGTGGATGCGGACTCCTCAGCACCAAATTTCATTCTACAGATTTGGTCATACAAAACCATACTTTTTGCTAATGTAGACACAGCTAAACAATATGTCTACTTGCTGAGAAGCAAAGAGAGCTCATGCTGAGCATCACTGCCCAGCTAGATTATTTCAAAGACTCCTTGTTTAAAATTAGCTCAAGCATTTTCACACTGCTCTAAGTTAACAACTGTGACTGCAGTGAAGAGATTAAAGAGAACCATTAGAGTTATGAAGTTCTGGATCATCTTTTTAGCAAGACCAAAAAAAGATAAGGAGTTTTAAAAAGGTTTTAACTTTATGGAAAGGATTACACGATCTGACTGCATGTGTTAAACAGGGGATGGAGAGGACTTCGTCATCCCAAGAGGTTTCTCCCACTTCTGACTACTTAGGAGGTGTCACTTGCTACATTAATTTCAATATGTGCTAGTGAAGAACTCAAAAATAGTATTACAAATAACAGTGAAAAAAGAAAGGATTTATTTAAAAGAGAACTTCAACTCTTTCCCCTCCCTGTAGTAATCACCAAGGAGCCAACAGAAGGTCTCTAGCACCACGCAGGGAAAACCTGGGTCAAAAAGCCCTGAAGAACCATCACACCTGACGAATGAACTTTGGGAAACCCAAGAAATGCATCTTTGTTCTTAGATCTGACCTGAATTCAAGGGAACCCAGAAAAAATATAGGACCCTATGTGGAATGTCTTTGGAATATAGGTACGCGTTGTCACATGTAGATGGATCTTCTTTCATAAAGAATGGACTTATTTCCTTTTTCAATCAGGAGCGAGGCATAAGGGAGTTTCTTAGAACCCCCTAATTCTTTGTCTTTGTTTACAAACAAAATCAGAGCAGCATGAAGGTTGCTATAAACTTTATGAACTGGTTCCCAGGGGGCCATATCCTTTGTGGTTTGCCAAAATGTACTCAGCTCTGGCACGTCTGTAATCACTGGAGCACACACAGTCTAGCTGGTACCTATGACCAGCAAGAAAATTAGTACTGGTGCCCAGGTCCTTCAGCCTTACAGATCTTTGCCTCTCCCAGATACATGCCCTGGGCTGTTGCCAAAGGGAAGAAGATCTGATGCTGTGACAAGTGTCTGTCAGGGACCCACCTAGCAGGAACATACCTTGTGTATTTACTAAGGCTAAACTGGCAGAAATTCAATTCTGGCCCTTTCACTGTTCACCTTAAAACCTTTGTTAGATTATACTTACTACACAGGGAATTTTGCAGAAAGAACCAAACACAGAGACACCTCTGAACAGTCAGTTCCCCAGCAGCAATGGAAAAAATCTCTGACACATGCAGAAGACATGCGGTTTTGTGATTAGTGAGCAGGACAGATTGGTCAGGAACTCTGGGCTTCTCATCTATCTCACTGACTTCCTCTGTGTCCTTGGGAATGTCACTTAAACTTCTGTGCCGCAGGACCCACATCTCTGAAATGAAGGTCATGAAACCTACCTACTCATTGTGATCTGATCATATTTGTAAAGTCACTTCACATCCTCAAATGGCACAACTTTACAGGTCCTAAGAAGCATTAGTGTAGGCTGAGAGATATACAAAGTAAATAGCTGGAGTTCCACTATAAAAGTTATTTAAGGAAAGTGTGGGTGTAAGCCTAATGTAAGTCATGTTCAAGAAACACACTTTCTTTGTTTCATTATTCATTTCCCACTTGGCATTCGAAATATTTAGAGACTAACCATTTTTAACACTTGTGTATGTTTTTTCCTGTGACTGAAGATGCAGTAGTTCATAAAAGTTGGACAAGTTTTAAATAAGTGAAGTAAAAACCCATGAACTTTGGAAATTTGAGCACAAATTAATATACTCTTTAAGGAGGAAATTTTTTTTTACTTACTGGCTGTGTTTGTGACGAATTTAAAATAGCATGACAACTCACTTTTCAAGAAATTAGTAACTCCAAAAATATCAGTATGATTGTTACTTAATTCTGTACATTTTTTTAAGTAGCATTGTTTTGAATGACCTTCTTAAAGTGAATGACACTAAAGTATATATCAGTAACTGTCTTAGGGAATTACATCAAGCACCATGTGTTGGCTCTGCCTGCTGTGTCTGCCCATCTCTTTTAGTGCCACAGCTGTTTAGTGCTTGTTCATAATCAGAATGTCTATACAATTCCAACAAGAAGTAGTAAATCAAGTATCATTATCAGAGTTCTCTTGAAAGTCTAGCAGCAGTCACCAAACCCTCTGAATGCTTTGCTGCCAGGCATTTATCCTACATGTATGAAGGTCAAAGGCTGACATTAGGTCAAATGATGGATGTTCAGATGATGTCCAAACTGGAGTGAATAAGGAGAGAAGATCTGAGACTGAAACCAAGACTCAGCTGGTTTCAGGATTAGTATTTTGTGACAGGTCTGTAAAACATTCTGGGTAAATTTTAATTTCGTAGAGATATAATCTGTACAAGTAACAGTATGAGGAGAATTTAAGCCAACACAGATATGCAAATATAACTGTCATTTCATATGCACTTGAAGTCAGTATCAGTTATAAATCATGCCAACAAAAGTGATCTTGCACCTACCACTGTAGGCTGCTTGTTCCTGCCTTTATGTCACCATTTCTCCGATCAAGTTCATAAGAGAGTTCACATAAATGGTTTTGCCAGCATTACAGAAAGAGCAGTGGGAGGATAGTGATGAACAGCAGATGCAGAAGGATGCTGGGACCTTTTAGTGACATTACTGACTCATGTCGCTGTAAAATTGCAGCCTATGTCTGCAGCAGAAAAAAACCCTCTTTTCATGAAGGGGTAGTTTGCGTGACTTGTGTGACTACAAGACTCTTACCTTTTCATCGGTTCCTGTATGGTTTCTGACCATGAGGAAAACCAGCAATGGGCTTCCAACAATCGGATGACTTGACACCAACATAGTTTTCAATGTGGTTTTCATAAGGGCTTTTTTTCTTGGAAAGAACCGGAAGCAAAATATTTTCTTTTACATTTTTGAAATCAGAGGAGGTTTCAGTTGTATTGACCTGGTAGAAATCACACATGCAAGACAAGGTCAATTTTGCATTTCAGACGTTCTTGTGGAAATTCAGCTGTTCTTTACGGCTCCTGATTTTGATCTGGAAAATGTGCTCCTCCTGGTTTGAGTTCAACCCAAAGCTAAACCACAGGGAAAGCTGAGGTCTATAACTTGGACTAAAATCCCACTAAAAGGGCAGAAGTGGCATTACTGAGGAATTTCTTCTACAAGTCATGTTTGGTTACATCTCAGTAAAATGCCAGATCAAATGCCTGCCAGTCACTGTGCAAGTTAGATTCAAAACAATAGTCCGCTCACTTTGAGGTAAGGACAAGTAAAGACAAGTTAGGGAAGAGTGTTCAGACCAGTCAAGAGTCACACCCTGAGAGCAAACCCCACATACTCAGTTCCCAAAATGTACTCCAGCAAACAGGCCCCTTCCATCCCCACACAACTCCAAAGCCACTCTTCTTTTCTGTGAGCCAGGTGCTAGACCCAGCTGAACAGCTGAATCTACCATCATGTCTGTTCAGCACAAGGGTGGCCACTGCTTAGGATGTCCCTTGAGCAGCCTGCTGCAGCTCCCAGTGTCTCTTTCTTCATTTTACAGAGACACTTGATATAGTTGTTGTCCATGCCAACACATTCTCCTCCTTTTGTTAGCAGCATTTGTGAAATCGCCTCAAAGGATTTTAGTGTATTCAGTCAGGATTTATGAATGGGCTTTAAAGCAGAAAACCTGCTGTTGAATATCCATGCTCAGTCGCATTTTGATAACCAGTCATTTAGATGGTTAAAATATAACTTCTGTGAGATGGGTTTCCTCCCACTTGGGCAATTACTACAAAAAAGAGTTTGCAGACAGGGCCGTCTCACAACAGAGCCCTTCTTCCTGTTTCTCTGTCCTATGGCTTCATAAATCTCTGCTTGTGACATCATAATCTGTTGCTGTGGGAATCCTGCTGGTATCACAAACAGGGGATTACGACCTCAAAGTAGGAGCAAACAGAAAGAAGAGATTGGTTCCGTGAGAAACAAAACATCCTCAGGGAAGATTAATAGATCATCCTCCCAGACCTTTCAAATCAGGCTTACCCATGTCCTGGAAACCCGAGATCAGATTCCAGATTGCTGTGTCGTAGTAACCTCATCCTCAGTGTCAAGAATCTACTGAAGACTCCTTTCACATCCCCCCCACAAAAAGCTGAATAGGGATGCAAGGCAGATAAACTTTTAGAACAAGTTCTTAGGCAAAACATAGGAAAAGATATGTTTTGTGATGACAGTGTAAAACACATTCCTACCAGATAGGGTAAACTAGCTATAAACAAATATGCATATAAACTGAGTTTATACAAAGAAAGTTCAGCTCAACCTCTATCATCTGCCCATTTAATGACTATATTTTCATAATTTCGTCTTTGAAGAACATGCCACAAGTTCTTGGCCATATCTCTGTGGCCACCTATGAGAAGGGTCCCCTGAGGGAACAGCTGCAGGAGGCACTCTGAGCAGGGCACTTACCTCTGAGCAGCTCAGGGACCCAGTGGGTCCCAGGCAGTTGTTAGCAGTATCATGCTCCTTCCACTTGCTTCAGTAAGAGGGAGGAGAGTGCCTCAAGATGTTCAGTGCACCCATGGTATGGCTGACTCAGACCCCTGAGAGTCATTGCAGCTTTGGAGCTGACGCCAGGGCTCTCAGGAGCATTGCAGCTGGGAAAGGAGAAGGGGGTTGGTGTCTCTGTAATTTCCACACAGGGCTCCTCCAGTGTTTATCCTTTATTACTAATCTATTCGAATAGAATTT
This sequence comes from Nipponia nippon, assembly GCF_047370975.1. Lineage (NCBI taxonomy): Eukaryota > Metazoa > Chordata > Aves > Pelecaniformes > Threskiornithidae > Nipponia > Nipponia nippon. The sequence goes on along the minus strand of NW_028262290.1, from coordinate 151,792,989 downwards.
GAAGGAAATGCAAGATCAGTAAAGGCATATGCAAATATAACTTTTTTCTTGTAGGTCATTGCCATAGAAACTATTGCTACAGGATCTAGAGAGACATAGCTGGATCACCATGGCACAGAAAGGAGGGTCTCAGCCTCTTGGGTCCAGTAACATTAATACTTATGAAGGTTTACTCCATTTTTTCAGACAAATTATTTATGTTCTTTTTCTTAGTTTTCCTGCCTGCCAAATGAGAATAAAAACCCCAGTCCATCTCACTGGAGTCCTAGGAAGAAGCATCATTTTATGTGGACAGGCAGCTGGAGAAGACGACACAAGTGCTTTTGGGAACAACTTTTCAATGAGGTTCAATCTGTGTTCCAGACTCAGGCCTAAAGAGTCTTTGCATACCCCCAGCTTTTGGACTTTCCCCTGTTCGTGTTTCAGGATAATAACTGAATGTCACCCAGAAGATCCTTACTCTTCACTAAGCACTGGATCTGACCAGAGTCACTCTGCAATATTCGGTATTGTATCCTACATCATGTGCAATACCTCTGCAGCACGTGGGGGAAGGAGTGAGGTCCCTGGAATTGCTCTTGCAGCAATGCCACTCTCAACTGTCCATGATGTTACCACAGGACCCCTCTAGGCTCAGCTTGTCTATTTACTAAAATTAAAAATGTGTTCCTTCAAAATAAACCACTCTAGCTGAGGGTGTAGTTTCTCAGTGAGCAATCTTAGACCGCACTGTAGCCTAAAGCAGCCTTTCCCCCACGCTTCCTGCCTTATGTTCCTGATGCATCTCTGGTGCTGGCAGTAGCAATTGCATAGCCTCACGACACAGAAAACTAATCTCTTTTTTTCTGCATGTTTTTCAGACAAAGCAGCTTGTTCATATGGTTGATGATATGACAGCTAGCGCTGCCCCAAGGGAAGGGAATGTGTGGTCAGAGGCACGGGGCAAGAGCTGAGCCACTGCTGTTGGCAGAAGCCCACATTTGGACTGGGCTAGACTGTTGAGGAAATAGTTCCCTTACCTACCTATTTTGTCATCGCCCTCTTGCCTTTTACCATCAGTCTTGTTCCTCTGGGTAGGTACTGAAGGACTCCACTTAAACTTTGTTTCATTGCAGTTGCTTCCCAAATTTTCCTGGGCAGGTGAACATAAAGGTAATGTGGAAGTCTATATTACATCTTGAGAGAGCACTGGAGTGGAGGGTACTTGGGAAGGCTGAAATAGTTGTTGAAAGCTATTTGCTGTCTGGTTTCTAGGAGACAGCATGACTCATTACATCTTTCCTTGTAGTCTGCACCTCTCAACCATTTATCAACTAACACACTTGATCTAGACTGATAAAAAATCTTTTAGAAAAATTATAGAGAGCTGCACTATAGAATGGGAACATTAAAGTGTGGAAATAAAATGATTGCTGAAGATAGGCTCTGTTCCACTAGCATTGAAGAATGTAGGCTTACATTAATCCCAAGGGATTTATTGGTGGAACTCCCACTAGTGTAAGTAATAAATGCATGCATAAATCCCTTTGTATCTTGACAATTTTCCCCTAACTGTGCTTTGACCAAACTTCACAGTCAGCAGTCTTTCTGTGTGTGTGTGGGGGGGGTGTCTTTAAATTATTATTGCCATTATTTCATTCAGCTGTACTTAAATATATCAAAACTAGAAAACAGTCTTAATTTTAGTTGAAACGTATCATTTACCTATGCACACCATTATAAGAACAATAAATAACAGTAGCAGCAATAATAACAGTCATGGTCCAGAACATGATTTCAGAACCACAAGAAAGCAGACGTGGATTTGGCGCAGTAATCATAAATAAGTAATAGCTGGCAATTAACACATTGCATTTCAAGCTCTGAAAGGAAAATGACACTAGTATGATAAGGCTGTTTTCTGCAGCTCATTTAGAATAAAGGTGTAAATGGCATATATGACATTTCACAACTGTATATGTCCAGAGATTAGAATGCAGGAAGGAAGGCAGAGACATCATACATAGGTTACAAAGGAAAGTTCAGCTACTGCTGTAGAATGCACAGATTTGGTCTTACAAAAGCAGCGCTCTGAATGCCTTTTCTGACAAGCAAGAAAATGTTGTCAAACATTTGATTCATCAAATGTTATCTTCACTATACAAGAAAAGTATTCTAAGCCCTGGCAAAGCCCAGGAAGCAGAAAATAAAATAAAACAGAACAACTTTGCTGCCTATCCAGAAAAAAAAAAAATCAATAAAAATGACCACTGAAAATAAGAAAATTCCTTTTTATGTAAATATAGAGCTTCCATTTTGAGGTTGATGAGGTAAAAGGCTCTGTTCATGTTGAATTTTAAAAGGCACAGCTGAAGAACATGGTTGACATTGCCCACAGTCTGTACCCACTTTAGAACTGTAAACCGTGTTTTTAGGCGGTTTAGATGCCTATGAGTGACGTGTTCAGGATGGAAACACTAAAAGTCGGGGATGTGCACCAGGGAGTGCAGTTTTGGATCAACCAGATCTCCTCCTGAAGCCAGGTGGAATCCAGGTAAGGGCTTTTGAATGAATGAAAAAAATGGAAGAACAAAACTCTGGCTGAGGTTACTGCCTTCAGCAGCCCGCTCCACCTCAAGTGCATGGGTAGCTGATCGCCTTGTAAATCAGGGCTCGACACTGCAGTGTTGCTAAGCAAACAGGAATCGGAGACAGCTTCCTCCCGACCATGGGCTCCACTGTGCCACGGACATGCAGCCGGCTCTGAAAGGGAGAAGCCATCCGTGCAGGGCAGCCTGGCAGAGAGCTGGGGGCAGCGGCAGCCTGGTTCGACCCGTGCCCTCCGCGCTTGGACCTGCCGCCCTGTGACTCATGGTGAAACTTGGCCTTCTTTCCCAAATGTGGTTTTTCTTTCGCTAGAAAGGCTGGATAATGAAATCTTTTATCCAGCTCAAAGATTTACAGTTTTGTTTCAGTATAATTTCCACACACATGCACACAAAGGGTACAGCAATGTATTTTTAAAATATGTGTTAATTTAACCAGCAAAATAACTATACCAATTAACTACGCAGCCTGCCTCCTAAATGCCTCTGCCACTTTACTGCTAAGTCTTAGGTTTACCTTGGATATTTCCAATTTAAATTATTTAAAATTAATACATGACCCATTTTGCTGGACATATAGCTTAAATTCCTGTGCATATCTATCAAGACTATTTATTGCCACAGCACGAAATATACAGAAGCAGGAAAAAAAAAAGGCTGGCGCCCGGGTGATCTGTTCTCCACTAGCATGTGGGAGAAACAGGTTCTCTTCCAACCCTCTTGTTCCCCAGGCTGTCATGGGCACCGAGTACTGCAGAGATAGCAGCAGCAGCTTCTCCAGCTGATTAACCAGAGACAGTGACAGACTTTAACAGGAGTGCTACCCAGCACTCCAGAGCCAGAAGAATATTTGCCTCAAAATAGAAGCAGATGGGTCTGCGCAAAATGATGGGACTTTGGAATTCAAAAAAGTGTGTTAGTGGGGAGGGAAAGAGGGAATTGTGTATCTCATTTTAAAAGGAATATGTACACGCTGCCTCTTACTATCTTTTCCAGCAGGAAGATAAGGAGGTCAGGCTGTGCTAAAATATAATGAGCTGTGGTAAACTGTAATTTTAAAATATGTTTAAATCTTTAATAGTAACAGTAGAAAATATTTACAAAAGTACCATGTAATAGATCACTTATACAGGGATAATTATCCTAGTAATAAATCTAAATAGGAATAAACATGTTTTTCCTTTCATATTTTGGACAAGTCAAGTGGACTGTGTGGAAAACAGGGAAATGTCCTATTTTACAAATCGGATCCAAGTATGGAGCTGACTTTGAAATTTGTCATTGAGATTTCCTGAGTCTGAAAGGCATTTGCTGGTGTAAGGGTCAAACTCTGAAGTCAGAAGATCCAAGTCTGCAGCAGCTTTTACACCAGGGTAACTCCTTAGACCTCAGTGAAATTGCTCTAGATCTGTGCTCTGGTAACTGAAAACAGAATTATCCTCAAAGGACATCTTCCCATTCGCTGTAGAAAAACCTAAGGATTGGACCTTAATTTATTGATCTAATCCCAATATGGCAAATCTGCAGGCTACGGGCATGTTGCAGAGCTTTAGGATTGCTTCACACTGCTCCGAGATGGAAGTCACTTGTCCCCCTACTATATCACAGGTGTGCCATAGTGTCCTCCAAAACACTGAAAATTACACTTACCAGAGGATTCAGCCCATCTTTGGTTACAGACCTCTAAAATTTCACAATATATTAGAAGATAACATGGGACTGGACCCATTCTCCGACTCTGGGCTAACTTTTTCACATCCACATGATTAAACTCTCTCAGCCCTCAAAGCAGACTGACCGCATTTAATACATTTATTGAGGATGTGTCAGGCCCATGCTGAGCCCTGACCTGTGTGTGGGCAGCGTCTGGGAGAGTGCTGGGATGCTGCTGACAGTGCTCACAATTTGACCATATGGATGGTCACGCACGGGTGCGCAGGGCTGTGTGATAGCCTGGCTCAGTTTAGTAGTATAAAAATAGTCTTAGTGTCTAAGCCTGTCTGCTACCTCTTAAATGCCCTTCTTAGATAAATTGACACCTAGAGATGCCCATTTCTCCTCATAGAATTTAGAAAACGTCTATAGTGACTAACTCAGACCCAGACTTTAACTTTCTCATGCCTAAAGTGAAGTGTCTGCTACTCAGAGCGTCTGACATACACCATCAATGAAGAAAGAAAAAGGAGGGCAGATTTCTTACTGCGTGTGCTTGGATTTAGTATCTGGTGAAGCTGAATCTTTGTGTAAAGAAATAAAGAGTGAAAATAAGGCAGTCTCTGCCACATGTAGATCGATGCAGAAGCAAGCACTCACTGAGCCAGGCAAGATGCTGACACCATGCTTTTCTTCTGTCCGCTCTGTAAGCAGTATAAACAGTAATAGACATTGTATCATTTTAAATTGCCTCATCAAATGTAATGCTGATTTTAGACTTGGTTTGAGCCTCCTAGCTACTATGGAGCAGAGAATATTTACTCTCATCTTAGAAGATTTTACCTGGCGAGACAGAGCGAACAGCTGTCAATACCATTAGGATGAGGAAGACCCTTCTGCACTCCCAGCAATTCTTCAGGGCATCGTCCTCGCAGAGCCCTGGGGGATCTCAGAATCAAGTGGAAAAAACAGAGTAATGGGCATGTCAGTGCAGACTGATTAATCATCAGTCAAGTTAGAGTTTGGGGGACACACAGACACTTATCCTAATGTAAGGAGAGTAAGCCCCCACTTACTGCCCTTGTTACCTAATGCTTGACATGGCTTCAGTACTCACTTAGACCTGGCAGAGACCCAGAGAGAGATGCTGATATTCAAAGCTGCAGTTGCTGATTCTTTGAGTGTCCCTTGATGCATCTGATTAAAGCAAATGATCGATACTAAACTTTGAGAAAAACTAGTGTGGGGATGTTATGGATGACAGCCCATGAATAAATAACTCTGATAATGGCATTTGTCTTACTATAAAGCTCATTCATAATTTAACAAGAATAATGCCCATTAAAGAACACCTAGGATGATCACTGCCAAAATAAAGAGTTAATTGGTTTTTATCTTCTGGGAACTCTCTCATAATAAGCTCAATACGGAAAACGGGCTTCTAACTCTATATAGTGATTATAAAAGTATCTACTCTTCAGGTTACCTCCTCCTCATTTAGTCTTTCTTCAGCACATTTTGGATGTCTGCTTTTGATACATGTTCTCTAGCTTGGAAAGGAAAAACATTGAGAGAGGACCCATCTCTTTTTCACAAAAATAAGGAAGAATTTGACACAATCTCCACTGAAGTCATCAGAAACCGATTTGGGTCCCAAAGTAAATACCATGGGACCCTAAAGTAAATATTGCTCCTTATTAAGCAAATCAGTGTTGCTGTATGCTAAATTTAGAGGAAGAAATAAACCTGTTATATTGGAGGAGTTATGTACTTTAATAAAATGTAGCTTGAATATTCATACCGTACAGTTATGTAACGCCTATAAAATGTTTCCTGCCCCACCACCAAAAAAACAGTTTGCAGATGTCTTTTAATCTAGAAATACTGTCTGTCTAAGGCAAGGGGAGAACGCCAATACCAGAGCCTTACTCTAACAAAATACAAGTGGTTTATATTTTCACATAAGGATTGTGCATATGCACTGGCACATCTGTTCACTACACGGTCCCACAGCCTGGAATGGATAACACTGACTTCGGGGATTAATGCCAGCCTCACTTGAATAACAAACACTTGTACTCCAACAGTCTTTGCAGCACTAAACCAGGATATGCTTCTTTGGACGTCGTGTCAAAATGCAAAGTACCATCCGATCCTGCCCTCACTGGGTGATCACCTGTTTCTATTTAACATCTTCTATTTGACAAGTATAGTATTATGGTGATGGAGCCAGAGTGTTTTAGAAGCATCCTGGAACAATACTCCATGTGGAAAATTACGGTATCCCGTAGTGCTTCACATCTACCTCAACTATATTAAACACTACATAAAACAATCCAAATTCCAGACATTCTCTCTAGATATTGTAAGTATGCTACGCCAGTATTTATGAGATCAAAAACATGCCAAGGCTTTAAATCCATGATTCTAAATAGAAACTTTGGGTTTCATGCAAGACTGAGTTCTCAGCATACTGCTCCCCTCCCCTGAACGTGCCACAGCCTCAACCTTGAATGTGACCACAAATGTCACCACTGTCACTTCTCTTGAGTCAAAATGTACAAAAGCAGGAGGGTATATAACAGTGCACTCCAGAGCTTTGCTTTTAGTGACCGAGCAGTTCAGGTACTGAAATCCAGTGACTTCCTACAGATCAGCACTTCTGTTGCCTCTGCACCCAGACCCTGGCAGTGCCTCTTCTGCCTCTCATGTGTGTGGGTCAACATCAGAAAACAGACATGGATAATTGGCACTTTTTTAGCAATCAGGACAGTAAAAGAAATGGTTTCACACTCCTGAAGGAAGAGGCCAGGGAGATGTGTGAGAGGGGAAGGGAGGCAGACCAGATCCCCTCAGTCCCTCTAGCAGCAAGTTTTACCAAGATCTCAAACAGACCTCAAAATCTCAATGCCCAGGGTTTGCACGGCTATCCCCTTGCCCTATCATCCCTTACATTGCTGAGATTTCCCCCCTCTCCTTCCAGGTCTTTTCAGTCTCTTTTACCTGCTTAGGTTTATAGGAGTGCAAAGAGCCGGGGGCTGAAGTACCAGGACAGATGGATGGAGCAAAAGAGGAGCCAGGACGGTGGGTGAAAGCTGTTTGTCCTGGAAGGAAAAGTGTTCCCGTGGTTCTGCCCCGCTGGACAGAGGTACCCCAGGACAGAAAACCACCTGGTACAGCATGAGGGGAACCATCTCAGGGCAACTGCGTGCGCGCACACACGCACAGAGACACAGGCACAGAAACACACACATGCGCAGAGAAACACACATACACACAGACACACACGTGTAGCTGTTCTGGGGGGAAATGGTGCAGGCTGGAGCCCCTTGAGCTCAGACAGTTTCACTTCAGCCAAGGGGCTATGTCATGTGGGCAGTTTTCTGGTGGTTTTTCTTTTCCCCAGGGGAAGATGGGGTTTTCCTGGAATAATACGCATGCACTTCTGTGCGCTGAACTGCACTTTTCTCCTGTGGCTGTCCAGAGTGAATTGTGGAGGACTGAAGCATGCTAATGCGGAGAGCTCGCACTGCATATACCATATGAGCCGAACTGGGGAGATATTAGTCTCCAAGGATAGCGGCCCAACATACTTAATGAACACTGTTACTTTCTATTACTTCCTGTAAGATGATTCACTAAAGAAATCTGCATAATTAGGGTCCACCATCTCCTACAGATGGGAACATCACAGGCAAAGCAGAACACTTTCCCCCACCCTTTCAGCAATTCTTCTCAAGTAGCTGTTAGCTCCTCCACCTCTGGGAAGGGAGAAGGGAGAGCTAATGCCAAAGAAACCTTCACCAGGAGAACTGCTTCCCCTGCTTTCTAACTCTGCTAGAAATGTACAATCAGAATCTATATATTTCGTATTACTTTACCAGAAGTTAGTGGCATACATTTCTTAACACTAAAATAATTTTTAAGTAGTCCTGTATAATGAGGCAGAATTCAATGCTACAAAAAATGAAGGTCACACTCTACTCTACCCTTTCCAGCTGTGAAACACTACCTCCTATTCAGGGCTAGCTATAGCACATGTTTGGACAGCCCTTCTCCCTTCCCTGTGCTGGTTTAACTCACTGTTCAGGCAGAAAAATAACTGAAGGAGGGTGGAAAAAGGGAAGGGAGAAGGTTAGATTTCTGTTGGTTCAGTGAGTTAAAGCAGCCCAGGGACCCATCTGGAAAATGACAGAGCAAGTGTAAAGGAGAAAGTAGGGCCTCAGGGCTAGGAACAGGGGAGGGGAAGAGAGAAGTGGTGGAGGAGAGGAGATCAACATTTCAATAGGAGCAAACTCTTTTACAGTCTCAGTTGCTCTTAGGACAGGACTTTCCTTTGTATCAGCATTAAGGTAAGTAATACCAGTCTAAGGCAACTATAAGTTAGGGCATCATCAGAGTGTTTTTTCTTTTAAAACTATTTCAATGTAAAAATCATCTATAAGCAGAGGTTGGGGAGGAGACTTAAAATGTGCAAATCAGGCCTGAGTTTACCTTCATTCAGAGGCTCTGAGCAGCTTAGCAGCATCAGTGCTGGAATGCCTCACAGAGGATGTCTGCTGGCATACCATGCTCTACCGTCAAAACTTTTTCCAAGGTTTTTCTCAGTTGGGTGTTTGCATTTATGTCTTACTCTCTTATTCTGCTATTCTTTTTCTTATTCTGCAAACCAATAGGAGAGGCTTGAAACTTGGATTGCTTGATATGTTTAATATAGTTTTTTACTTTTTTATGGGCTTTTTAAATAAATTATATGACAAGTGAACAACATAAAAATCTTCACAAGAAAATCCTCAGAATATTACACTTTATGTAGAGTCAATCAAATTAGGATGTCAAGCAGATTTTCTAAAAAGTGTTCTTGTGACAACAGATGATCATAATCTCAACTTTCTGGTAAAGCACATGGACTATATACTTTCCAGTTTGCTTTTCTTTTTTCCCTCTCTTTTGATTGCTAACATATTGAATTATTTTATCTCCGATGTTCATCCACCTTTCTCTGATTAGTCACCCAATATATTATCTAAAGAATCATTTTGCACAGCTCCGCACTCAAGTCCAGCAAAAGTGGGAAGTTTCATAAATCATGTGAGAAAGCCTTTCCTTGTAAGGCTCTAAGAGTTGATCAGTCTGGATAAGTTTTGTATACAGTCATAAGCACCTCATTTTTTGCACTAAGCCTTCAAAAGTTAGAAAACAGCCCCCCTGCATTCCACCTTTTAAAATAAGGGTAATTACCCTCAGCTCCACAGTAGCTGGAAACCTTAAAGCTACATCTAAAGCCTGTGCTGCATCTGAAGATAGATTGAAATGTTTTGTGCTTTTTTTTTTATTCCAGTACTGTTAATAATGTTACTGCTTTGTAGATCAATAGTAACTTTTCCTAAACAGTAGAGTACTGTGTAAATCAGGGTCCTCTTTTGGGCAATAATGAACAGTCAGCTTATGTTAGCTATTTTTGTGATGCGATTAGTTTATTATAAAGTATTCACCAGCCCACGTCTGTGGGGAGGGGTGGATTGCGAACAGGGATAACAAATGGCAGTCTGCCACTCACAGAGACACAGACCTCACTGCTTTGCCCAAAAAGCAACTGCCTGAGATTTCTTATCTCTTCTAAAGTTTCACACTAAATCGAAAACCTCGACAAGAACTTCCTGTCCCCCTTGTAAAAGTCCCTCACCTAAAAGCTGCTGGAAACTTGTGGCCTTCAAAGGTGAGATTTGAATATCAGCTCTCCCCTTGTGCCACTTTGCAATACAAAGGAACCTCTGAGCTTTAATTGTCAGACAAAAGAGACCGTCTTAACCTAAACAGTCCCTTTAATTAGGGTCTGCATGTGTATACATCAGTGACCTTTAATGGCAGACCATTAGCACCTTTAAACATTACACCCTGATTGGTTTAGAGTCTGTGTGCAGAGGTTTTCCGTATTAAAGGTCTCTTTAATCTAAGGGAAAGGATAATAAAATCCATTGCCTGGAAACAGAAGTCTGAAAAATTTTGTACCTGCTCATTTCACATTGAAGACACCTTGCCACTGAAACACGTTCCTCAAGGCTGGTCTCTCTTGGAAGCTAAAAACCCCTTAGTGTTGACAAAATTAAACCAGTAAAGAGTAGTAAATAGCAGGAAAGGAGCTTAAACTGTAGAGGGATATATGTCTGGCCACAGGACTGTTTATGACTCGGTTAAGAGACAGCCCTCCCCTAGGGCTCCATTACACTATATGGCCTGGATCCTTTCTCCTACCTGTGGCTGCTTGATCCCCATGCCTGTCCGCCATCGCCCAATGGTACCACCACAAGTGCTTGTGGGGCTGCAGAATGAACTGAGCAAGGGAAATAATTCTGGGGGAAAACCAACAAAAACCCCAGCCTAGACTTTTTCTCTGTTGGGCGAAACAGGATTCATTCATTGATCTGCTTCACAGCAAGACCCCACCAACCACTGCACCCACAGAAGCAGGGAGAGGACCCTTGCAGTATAGGGTGAGGAATAAGTGCTGCAGGATAAAGTGTTACAGTATTGCTGCCAAGTATTTAACCTTGTCTTTAATATGTTGTTTTGCAAGGTGAAGTAGTCTAATTTAAACATCAAAATTACCAGCTCAGTTGTATGGAAAAACTGAAGTACAAAAACCAGTACAAGGGTAAAAGGTTAGCCTCAGTTCTCTGGCCAGGCCTCCTTCTGGTAGAGGTTTTCCATCACCCACAGCTTTCCAGTGAGAAACCCTTACTTCTGGTCATTGACAAACTCTAAGAAAGCATTAGCCTCTATGGTCCTCATGGCCATGACTGTTACAATAATGTTTTTCCAGGCCTTTGTTATTTTATGGAAGTTGTTTTATGATCCATTTAAAGGAAAGTCTCTGAAACCAAAAATGGTGTAAATAAATTCTACAATGCCATTGTAGCAAACTTACTCCTGGTTGGTCAGGAATAAATTTGCCACTTTCAAATGTAGTATTTTTTATTATGCTTATGCACGGTCCACTTCTGATTCACCTAATGATTCCCCTAATGATTCCCCCACCACTCTGCACCCTTTCAGGACAGGCGTATCTGATCACCTTCTGGTCTCTACCACTCTGACATCTGAGACTAGCTGCCATTTCCCACTTTATAGTCTGGCCCAGAAGCACATTTTCCATTTCCACAGACACTCCAGTGATGGAGACTCTGGGTTCCTACCTATGTCTTTAGCTCCCTGATCATTGTGAGTCTCTCCTTTATCCCCTCAGGTTGCCTCATAAAGATTTTCAAACTCAGTGCTTGGGAGAAAAGCAAAGGCCTAGAAGGCCTGAAAACATGGAGTTTGACAAGCCTATTGCATTCCAGGTAGATGCCAGAAGCCTTTGGGCAAGGACTTTGAGGAGTAGAGAGGTGGATAAGAGATAGTAATCATCATTCCAGTGCCGAAGGTGCCACAACCACTTTCAAACAGGAAGGTGCTACAGTCTGCAAAGGCATCACCTCAAGTCATATGTTGCTGCAGATTCTGCACCTGATTTGCATAAGACTGGGAAAAACAGTGTGTGTGGATTCTCAAGAACCAGGACTCTTTGTCAACGAAGAGCGTTTTTAGCATCCTGATCCTTCACAACCATTAGATGCTCCTTCCTGCCAACACACAACTGGTGCCACTTATATTATTGTGGTCGGATGTGAGAAAATCTTCCTTTACCTTCCTTCTGCTTCTTATTTTCTTTTCCCCTAGTCTCTTCCTCGCATAAAGGCTGTTGGCCAAACCTGCATACAAAACTCTCCTCCCTTCTCCCAGACTTGTTATCTGGCTTAGGCAGACACCCAAGTCCCTTCAGACTCCAAAGTTTTCTGCATGCATGCCAGGAACCAGCCATGCTTTGTGCACTCCTTCCTCTCCCAACCTCCTCCTGACTTCCCCAGGCAGCTAAACTCCAAAACAGAGTTTTCAGTTATCCAGAGTCCAATTGTTTATCATAGCAATACACACCAGGGTTCCTGGAGGAGTCACGACGATGAGAACCAGCCTTCCCATTTACTATCGTAAGCATTGGAGAGAGCAAACATAGGTCAGCACCTGAATGCACATGTGCTGCTGACCCTTCCCCTGCCAAAGCCCAAAATAACTTTTTTAGGAGAGTAAAAACACAGTTAGTCACCAGTCACTGCAGATAAGCATTTGTAATCTGGCAGTGCTGGGTCATGTTTGCTTGGGAGATAAGTTGAAGGCTGAGGCACAGGAAGTACCCTGGCCAAGCTGCAATGTTTGTGAGGATGCCTGGCCTGTCCCCAGTTCCTGAATTAGCAACATCCCTTTTTCAACCCTGCAAGAGCTCTGGTGGCACCAGTCTAACTACTGCAGGGCAAATTTTTGCAAAGAAGCCCCTTTGCCACACCGACTGAGGACATGACATTTCTAATAGGAATTATTTGTGATCCTATGCAACAAATCACCTATATGATGCTGGTACAGTCAGCCTGCCTGCGTCACTCCTGTTAAGGATCCATCACCACCTGGAAACTCTCCCTTCTTTTCCTCCCATGCAAGAGCATCTTTTACAAAGCAGTGTGCATCCCACACTGAGAAATGCCTGGGACCTCAAGGTGTCTATCCAGAGTGCCAGCTGTTATGGCAGAAAAGAACTGCCAGGCATCAAGTCTCTCAAGAAGAAATATTTGTGAATATGACAAACTGGAAACAGTTAGGAGATGGAGAACTTCACTTACAGGCTACTGAAAGAGGACAGGAAAATATCTGCATGTTACACTTCTTATCTTTCAGGGTTGGCCACTCAAAGCATGTTGGTGATTACAGCCACTGAGCACCTTGCTAACCATGAGCCAAATAGGAACAGTGTCCAGCAAGAGCATGTAGACTCCCAACGTCACAACCTATATTTTCCAGAAAGATCTAATGGAGTTTTACCAGAAGTAATGGCAAGGCTTAGAGAGGAACCATGGGTGTCTGGATTTTCATTAACTGAGCTCATTCAGCTGACATGGTAAAGCGTAATAAGGTAGACAGAGAGACCCAAGAGGATGCTCTGCACCCAATTAGAGGGTAAAATTGCAGGGTAAAAAAAAAATTATGAATTTTACACTGTGTTGTGAAGAAAGATTTAGTAGTCCTACCTTCAATAAACAACATGTCCTCACCTTGACTACAACCTCTTAAGATCATTTCAGCCATATACAATGGTGTACTACACCACTGGTGAGACCACAGCTTCTCTATGGCAGGCACAGAGAATAGCAGCCCCTGGCTGTCTCACTTCTACACATGTTTGAAGAATTGCGTTTGCAGCATTCAATGTCTAGGTGCTTGCAACAGGTGAAGAGGGTTTTCCTCTCCATGCATCCACCACTGAAACATCCCAAAGCCCAACTAGTTGGAACTAGTGCTATTCTGCATTTGAGCTAAACCATATTCACCTCTCTTTGTTCTTGAATGGGCATTTAAATCCTTCTTTTTTTGTTTTTATGTTACACTTATGTTTTAAAGCCCTGCCCAAGTATTCATTGTCTGGTTTTGTTCTAGACAAAAGTACTTTTCTTGCGATTCAGAAGGTTTATTGCTCATTTCACCTACAGAAATCAAATGGGGTTTCCATGCAGTGGCCTGCCCATGTGTGGCAGGCAGAATGCACTTGGATTGCTGGCAGTCAAAGGAGTTCACCTACAGCAGACACAAATTTCATATGGGGAAAGATCGATAATTAAAAATTATGATTAACGAGTGAGGTGGAATAACAAAATACATCCACAACCAGTAGAGATGTGTGCCAAGCTCTTTATAATTTATTGGACATTTTTTTGACAGGCAAAGATATTACTTTTTTTTTTTTATGACTGCCCATATTTTGTAATAGGAAGCATCGTGGCTTTCAGAAAGCTTGTGCTGCTTGGCAGATGTTGCCAGCCTGTCTGCGGGGCTTTGGCCTTAACTCCGTACATAAAGGAGCTCTTCTTAACCATGATGCTCACCACCACTGTCAGTGACTGTAAGGAGGATTTCTCTGCTAAATGCAGATGTTTATATTGACTGTTACCCAAGTTGCCCTTAATAGTGGGTATCTGGTTAATATGTCTAGTTCTCATGGAAGCCTGAGGTGAGCAGTATGGCTGCAGATGTCTGCTCTGTGGATAACTAAGGTTAAGTGAGATGAATCTGAACTTGTTTGTTTGCAGTACAATCTCTTCCAACAAATTCACCTTTATTTTCTGCATCCTGAACAGACCAGAGAGAGTATCAGTGCAAGCCATCTTCATTAAGTGTCTGTTTACATTCCCATCATTGGGCAGATTGCTATCATCCTCGCAGAAAAGGTTGCAAATGTCTGGTAAACAGAGTGTTTCAGAAATCTCCATCTTGGCCCCTTAATCTTGGAGATTTCTGATTAGCCACCTCCAAACATCCTATAAACACTGAAGAAAATATCCCATATTGCAGTGAAACAGATAAGGCACGATCCGTGGGAATCTTTCCTTCAACTTGAACAGATTTTAGTTCACAGCCAATGCTTTCAAATGGAATTGCAGTTGGATAGCTGTCCATTTCCATGACATTTGTTAGTCTGGGACATGACTGGAAAGGATCTTAGATATTTGATTTAGTAGGTAAGTACTGCTTTGACTAATTTGGCTATTTGAATTCGCCAGATGCAAATGTGGACATTTCGGAAAGCACCTGCTGTCTCCAGGGATATTTGTGAAAATGAGGTGCTGTCTCTCTTGAGGCTTATCTTGGCAAACAAATCTTGGTAAACCAAAGCCCAATATTGCAAAACATCTCTTAATCTTTTACATGTCTGCTTTAAAAAAAAAAAAAAAAAAGTCTGTGAGACCAAATAGATCCTAATTAAGTTAAATCAACTGAAGGGTGCAGAGAGAGAAAAGAAATTAAGAATATTTCAAACAAGCTATTTTTGGTTTTGCCTTCACAAAACTCTTTTTCTTTCTCTCTGTTTATATGGCTGGGCTCAGCCTCAGCTACAACAGCTGATTCCAATAAAGAAGTACTGGCAGCTTTCAGACCTGCTTTCCCCCTTGAATCTAAGAGAAAAGCAGAAAAGAGTTTGCAAACTTTTCCAAGTGGACCTGGAGGGGCTCAGCTTCTAGAATTTGAATGTCTGGCAAAAGAACTCATGCTAATTATAACATCTCAATGCTTCCCAAACCCTTTCCTGGCCTTTCCCCAGAGCAGGAGAAGGAACGTGCAAGACTCCTATTGCCAGTGAATGGTAAACTCAGGAGCCCCCATTTCTTCCCTTTCTCCAGCTGAACCCACACCTGCCTTGGCCAGGTCCATCCATAACAACTGTGAAATGCATGTTTCATCCTTGTAGCTTGGAATTGCTAAAATGTGAGACCACAGCAAATTGAGAGCCTGTATCCTGCTAAGACAATTTGTCAGTCTTCATTTGTAGCAAGCTGTGTGGCAATGCCACTGCAAGTTAAAGGGTCAGTGTGACTTTCATTTCACATTACCTGTTCTTTTTGAGGGCCTCTATGCATTCCCACTTGTGGGATATAGAATTCCTTTTGCAACAAGTCACAGATCTGCCTTGAAAAGTTAAGCCCATAACAGAGTGCTTAAGAATGCATGCAAGGATGACTTGATTACCTGCTCATTATTAGGGATTCATCTTCCCAATGGCTGCATTGCTGCAGCAAAGAGCAGCTGGAAATCCACTGTATATTTTCAGACTAAACATTTCCTTTGCTTAGGCAGACTGATTATGAGAAAATAGCTAAATGTTTTTGGCTCCTTAAATATTCTCCATAACAATAACATGCATTATAAAGGACATCATTTTAGAATCTGGCCAAACAGCACATGGGTTCATTGTGAGCAGAGCATGAGGGATCCTGCTATATATATGTCTCTGGAAAGCTGGGTACCACAGGGATACAGTACGATTCTGGGAACAGATGAGCATCCCTCCAGGGACTCTGATTTGGTCTGGGACTGAGATGTCCCGAGGAAGAATTACACAGCTGGCCTCACTTCCTTTTCCTAATGTATCTCTAGCACATCATCCAGTGCAATCCCTTGGATGTCACGATGTACCTGTATGCCAAGAAAATCAGCAACTGCCCAGCTAGGGCTGCTTTTTACAGACCTTTCTGTACAGCAGAATAGCAGAAGCCACAACCTGACCCAGAAAGCTTATCTTGTAAAAGAGTCTATTGTTCAAGCAAGAATTTTACAATGCTTTCAATAATTATCTGTTTTACTGTTGTTTTCATTTAAATATTATGCCTTCTATCAAGACCTAGTAGTTTATTTCTCATGTTCTATTTCCTCTCTGAACATTATTTTCTGTCCATTTATTTCTCAGTTTTCCTTATTTCTTGCTTCTGTATGTGTAATGGCTTACTTATATGTTTCATGAAAACAACAAAAAAGCATGGAAAATGAATATAGAGCAAATCATGTTTCAGCTACCATCTCAGAGGGGAAATGGAGAAATCAAATAAAATGGTATCACCTTCTGGGCCCTGATAATGTGTCTATATCTTTGTATGTATTCTTCACCTTTTTTGCTGTTCCTACCTTTGGATATTTGTTTGTAATTTGTGTCCCGGACTCCTAATACATTATTCAAACAATGAGTATCTCTTAATTTCCACTATCTTCTCTGATAACCTTGAGCCTCTTTTTATCTTAAAAACTAAGCAAATGAGCCTGTTTTATTTTTATATGCTGTTTGCTGAGCCTCAGCTAAGCTTCAGGTTTAAAATACTCAGACTTACTGGAACCATAGGTTTGAATAGCAGCAGGTTAATCTTTCCAACACAAAAAACTGAAGTGCAACAGTGTTGCTTAAGAAATAAATTATTTCTGAACAGCACCCCTGAAATGGCAGGCTTTGCATGGGCACCTTAAAATCAGATCTTCGTAGAGGCCTTCTCTTCTCAGCGAAGATGGGTAAGTTCTGAAGACACAGCCCTTCACAAACCATAATCTTCCACTGGCAAGCTCCTTTTTTTATTAGAGCTCAGAAGATAAAGTGTGGGTCAGCACAGACTTCTGCTGCATCAGTACAGCACAAAGAAAAAAGTAGTTTCTCAAGGGAGAAATTAAGCCAGTTAGTATATCATAAATCCAAACCAACACTCTAAACTCCACCCAAAAATCGATAAGCAATCAACATAGAACACAGGATACCCAAAATATAATCATCTCAACATTCCTCCAGTGAACAGCTGGAATCCTTTTCTCTCTACCAACAAAATTATTCTAACAGATTTAAGAAGCAGAGTTTACATAAATCACTATAGTGTGGATTTGCACCTGTGCATGGAGATTGCACCTTCTTGTTCACATATAAAGATAAGAAAGTTGTTCCAGCTACTTCTAAGAGAATCAAGAAATAACTGAGAATAAAATCAGACTATTCACTGGTAAAACAAAATCAGATCACTGAAAAACACCTGCAATCCAACAGAAAGATACATTCTTCATAATAATCCCATTTTTTTGAATTTTATCTTGTTTGGGCATTGTGACAGGATGCCAAACTGGCTGCAGTGGGATTGGGTCTAGACCATTGCTCTGCAGGAAAATCCTCAAAGAAGATCAAAGACAAATCAACCAGCTTTTATTTGTGGAAAAAAATAGTAATGCAACTTTTCAAACAGGGAAAATGAAGTAACCAAGGACAAATGAATAAGTTTGGGTTTCGTACACAATCTCTTTCCTCATCCACTACATCCTTGCTTCCAGGCAACTCCTTTACTATGGAGTAGCAACAAACTCTTCGCTGTACTATTTGGGTCCTACCTTTCATCATCTCTAATGCCTGGCTGGCTTCTCTCAACACCATACCAAAAGCCTCCTGTTCCTTTGCCAGGTTCATCCTGCACTTTTTCCATCACATTTTGTCCAAATGTGCTCATAAGCCTGATGGGGAGGACCCATCTCCCCTTTCTGCAAGCCCCACATCACCCAGCCACTCTCTTCAGGGAAGATACGTATAATTGTGAAGATACCAGTGAAGCAAATGCAGTCCAACGCAAGCCTCAACTTTCATATATCCATGTGGCAATAACAGCCAGACCAAGGAACAAGAATTTAACCATGCCATCTGGAGCAGAGAAGAGAAAAGATAAAGCTAATGTGTGTCTGTGCACTGAAGGCAAGCTAACCAGGTGTTCCTACCAGCACCTTCCATAGCTTGTTTTCAAGCTGAGCAAGAGAAACAGAGCAGGATAAACTCTTGCAAAAAAGTAGTTCTCGGAGGAGAGAAACCAACTGTCTGACATGACTCACTAGGATTTTCTCTGGGTAAAGAATAAGAGCAGATCAGTGCACACCACTTAGGTTTATAGGTATTTTAATAGTATCACATGAACAGACAAACAGATATGCATAACTGCTCTGACTTCATCCATCAGTAGAGGAAAAGTCATCTGCCAGCTAAAGAAAGTCAGTCTTCACATTGTGCCCTGACAGGAAGCGTTAATTATGTATATATATGTGTATTATATATGTATATGTGAGTGTATACAGAGATAAAATGAGTGAAATTTTTTGTATATGTGAGTGTATACACAGATAAAATGTGTAAAAAAACTTTTGTCTCACTGTAACCTTGTCAATAAGCTTCGTAAAAAATGAAAGAGCTAACAAAAAACAAAGCTGGCCAACCTGCCCACCCGTGTCATTAACACAAGCCATATCACTGCTGTTTTAAGCAAAGCTGCTGGCCTGGGCTCTTGAAGTAACTATTCCATTTACACAGGACCTGGTGCCTCCTGCTAGGATTTAATAGCTGTGAAACTCATGTTTGCAGCCTCCAAGTCATGGCCCAAATGTCACCAATCTCTTCACTACTACACAGAGCATGACAAGGACAAAAACGAAGCAGAAATATTGCAGCATTTCAGCTGGGAAGATATTGCAGTAGCTCCACAGAGACGATATCCATCTGAAAGCAGTCTGATTTTTCTCACAAGTATCCCATGTCAGTCATGGAGTAGAGTCAGGTAGGATTTTCTTTCTAGATATCTGTAACCTAAAGCCATTGGGGGATTTGGTAAATCCTATGGGCAAGAAAACTCTTCTTCGCTTCCAATGTTGTGGTGGTATTAGAGTTTTTACCACATTTTTGCTGCAATCATGTAGCTTTTGTCTGACAGTCCTCCAGTGAGGGCTCTTTCCTGCTGGGGCTCTGGAACTGTTCTGGATGATCCCAATAAATGTGATTTCCAAGGGCAAAGTCATGGAGAGGGATAACTTGGAGTAAACTAGAGGTCTAAATCCATCAATAGAGTGCCAATGGGAGGATAAATTATATTTGAGGGTCCAAACACAAGTTTCATCTCTCTTTTAGAACAAGCCATCAAAACACCAGTTCAGTGCTGACAGTAGGGCTGTGACCTAATTTCTGATTACCAGCCCAAAGGGAAAAATACACCAGTGTTCAAACCTGATCTTAGGTCAAACAACTCAAAGACTCTTCAGACTCCAAACAACAGCTAACTCGCACCATCAGCTGCTGGAAAACCCTACACCATAGCGAAGCAATGGAACGGAAAGCTTCCCAACTCATACCCCGCTTCTCCTGTGGCTCCCCTTCTGCAGAGACTGAATGAGTCCCTAGCCACCTGTCAAGTCGTGCCTTACCTCCTGTACTCTTGGCATCTTGCTTTTTTCTTCCTAGATGTCACTGTGTGCCAGCAGAGCTGGCCACCCAACAACTTCTGCTATGAGTCATCCCTTTGAAAAATACTGCCGAAGATCCCCAATTCTTCCAACCATTTTAAAGTGCCCTTCAATAGTTTTTACAGTTGGTGGTATTTTTTTAAAAGTCATTATTTTTTTTGTCTGTTGCTAATCTGCAAAGAAGGTTAAAAACTCTGTGAATATATACGCTGCTGGAAGTTCTATTGCTGGTGTATGTTTAAGTTATCACAAAGACCCATGAGAGGGGAAAGTGTCTCAGCTTCTAATTGCAAAAGCAAAAATCTTCAGAAGGGGTGCAGCAGAGAAGATCAAGGCATTTGGCAGTGTATATATTTCGGAAACAAATGATTTTCATTTCTTTCAAGGGTGAATAAAAAATATTAAAGGGGAGAGAAAAAAAAAAAAACTTTTACAATAACTTTAGAGGTTATACCTCACCCTGATGTTTCAGTAATCAAATACTTTATCAAGCAAAAAGAGATTTTAATTTGCTATTTTAAAAGCTCCCCAGCTGGAAATAGTCTCATCTCTAAAGAAAGGAGTGCCAGATGCATAGGACAAGAACAGTAAAAGCTCTAACCCAGCAGTCTTCCTCTTATCTTCACTAGTAAGAGGAAATGAATGAGTCAGCAGATCAGAGAGGGAGAAATGGAGTGTGTCGCTCCAGTAGTTCTAAAACGTATGAACTCAAGAAAGTGTCTGAGTTATCAGGCAAACTTTTAACGTTAATAATTTCATTGGAAGTCAATGGAAGGATTTCAAGTTTGACAGTGTAATAAGCCAGTTTCTTTGTACCAGTCATTATTTTGTATCTTGCTTTAGTAATAATACCTAGTTCTCACATAGCATTTTTCATCATTTTATCAGAAACTGCTTTACAAAGGAGTTCAGTATTTTTACTGCTATTAAATTGAAGTAAAAAATAATCTAAAAAAAGAAGTGAATCTTGTTTGATAAGGCATTTCAAGAGCTACAGGATAGTGCCATGTGATCTAGACTAAAAAAAAACACAAACGAGTTTCCATATCTGCCTTTGATTGATTAGATTGAACTCTTCTTTCAAGGATAAGCATGTTAACTAAGATTGTAATGTGTTTCTTAAATGGCAGCAAACTGTCAAATACTATAAGATTAATTTAGTATTGAAAAAATGTTTAAAAAGAAAACATTCAAGGAGAGAAACAACCAAACCCTATTTAAAGTAAAATTCCAAATGTTTCAGAAAATTTTAGATAAATATTTCACACATTAAAGAGTCAATTCCATTTCTTTTAACCATCAGTTTGATTGTAAAGCTGCAAATCTCACAAATTCTCACAAGATTTCTAATATTAGTTGCTTTCACACAATCTGGAATGTTCTCAAAATACAAGTCTCTTTCAAAGTACTTTGTTATTTTCACTTGTGATCATAGATATATGTGTTAATTAAAAATTTTATTGCACTTTGGATTAAAGATATTGACTAAACCACCTCAAGTCTGCTAAGAGAGTTGAATTTTTAAACCCTCTTCTATATTTATTTAACTTCGCATGGGTAGAACCAATGTAATATATTTCTGATGACCCGTATATCATAGGTACCTAGAATGAACCCAAATAAGGGCTCTTACCATTTTCCCATTTCCCCACAGTAAATAACTTAGGAGATTCTTACTAGTTGACCAACTACAACAATCTAAACATCATAGAAGGCTCTTTCCATTCTTAATTTCATATTTTAAATGGCACTGTCTACAAGGAAAAAAAAAATTACAGAAGATAAAAAATGAACAGTCCAAATTTAAAAGGTGGCTTCATGAGGCATGCAGAATTTTTAGCTTTCTTTGGTAGCCTGTGAGAAGCCACAATTAGACACCAATAGTTTTCATTTTGCTGTGGACTGGTTAGAGAAGTGTAGCCCTATTATTTAAAGCATGTGAATTGCTTTTTCTGAGGAGCTCTGACACATGAGAGGAGACATCCCAGACTGTTGTTACGCAGCCAGGCCTCAGAGATGTAGGGTGAAATTCTCCTTCTTTGCAAAGGTCTACCAGACAAAAGCCACCAGCTTTTCCAGAACAGTTTTTTCAAATGCACGTAGGGGAATCTGTTACCTACAAAAGTGAGAGCATTTATATCTCTGCTTGTTTCAACCTTTTGTCCAAGATCTGGTAGTGATCGCAGTAGTATGCACTGCGATTGCGTTGACACTGTGCTCTCTGAGCATGGCTTCCTGTCTAGTTTCACTGGAATCACACTGAGCAGATACATTTCCTTTTCATAATGAAAATATATAGGCCCACTGCTTCCATGGTGCTCCCCAGGCAGTAAGGGTGGCTGTCACAGAGATGCTGCCTCCCTGCACCCCCTGCTCCTTTCTTTGCTGCATTTGCTTGACTTTCACTCTCACTGGCAAAGTCAAACGTGGAAAGTGTGGACCTATTAAGAGATTATTCCCAAATTCTTAGACTGAGTCATCAATAAGCACACCTGGAGCACCATTTTAAAATAGCAGCTCCTGAACATGCCATCGTCAGTAGCTAATTCTTATTCAAATGAAACAATGTGAATGAGACTCTTGGCTGCTTTATTAGGAGTAGAATCACTCAGGCATGGCGTTCAGCTTTGGTCCAAAATGAGCTTTCTCTAACCAAATGGCTTGCTTTAGCAGGGTAAACAGTGACCACCTGCTATTCTTTGAGCTCCAACCAAAGCACAAGGAGCACTTTTTTATTTTAACTAGCTTACAGCCCGAGTTGCATATCCCCATGGATATTAATCAGCAAATTTAGAGCTGTAGTGCTATCAAAAAAATGTAACATTTTAAATTTATTTTTATAAAGTACAGGGTCAAAGTGAACATTAATCTTTAACGGGATGAAAATATGTCATTTCCTTGTGGGAATTAAAAGGCAGACATAATCTATAACTGACTTATAAAGTAGACAATAAGGCAGTCAGCTTTATCCAGGAATAAAATATTTGGCATTTTAGAGGAGTATTTTCTATGAATTATTCGAAACACAGATAGAACTATGCCTCGACTGTGAAATTATTTCCTGGCATTCGTCAAAGCTCTTTTCCACTAATTAACTAAATATCTTCAATCAGTGATTTCTGTGTTTATTTATTAAATAGGCCACAATACATTGTAAGCCACATTGCCAAGTTATCTTTTATTTTAAAGAAATAATGTTTAGAAACAAAATCCAGAATTATAATTTCAGGGTACAATTCAGGTTTTAGTAGAAATTACTTATCTCAGTATTTATATCTTACTCTTCTGCTACCTGTGATGGGATTCCCACTCTGGAATTCGGTATATTCTCTCTTAGTCGATCTCTGTATTTACAAAACATGAAATTTCCTTACAAAACATGACATTTAAGTGCTTTACACAATTATTTGATTGGTCAGTGCTTTTCTATAGTTTGGTCTTCTTAAAGTGAAATAGGCAGGAAAGTTAAAGAGTATCTGTATTTCCTGTAAAGAAAGAGAACATCAGTCCTGACATGTACTAGGAAAACTCTTTTTAACTTTAGTTGTATAATGCAAGTATAAAGCTGGAGTGGTAACGCCAGTTACTTTTCCTCATTTTAATTACGATTTAGGTGGAATGATTGATTCAGGATTTGCTAACGAGAGTAAATGTTTATGACTTGTTATGTATTAAGATAATACTTCAATAGTTCAGAATGCTGCAAAAAATATACACTCCTGCACAGAAATCACTATGTCCTTTTCGACAAATTCTAGCCATTTTTTAGGTAAAGACAAAACTACTGTTCAACAAGGCACACTGCTGCTACGCAGTAGAATAAGAAAACTGGGGGGCCCAACTCTCCCTCCTATGAACAAAAACTTGGTTTTATACCTCTTTTGTGCTGCCTGTTTGCCTTCATCTATGTAACGTTCAGGTCCAGATGTTCACAGCTCAACCGCTGCTGTGGGACTTCTGGTGGGACTTAGGCTGGAGAATGTGATTTTTTTCTCAGGGCAGTAACATTAACCACATTTTCTCTGACTCTCTTTGTTTCATATACATGGTTGAGAAAGTAAATGTAGTTGTCAGGGAGCTGTGGCCTGCCTGGAGAGGGGCTAGGGGCTGTGGGGGCTCCCCGAGGCAGGCAGCGAAGGACCTGGCAGCTGAGGCCCATCCCACCAGCCCAAGCCAGGAGCAGAACAGCCTCCTTGGAGATGGGGATGGCCAAGGCTGGGCAGGACATCACCAGTGGGGGCTCCGCCAGGGTGGGAGGCCAGGCAGGGCACAGCTGTGGCAGGGCTTGAGATGGCATCCCATGGCTGGGGCAGGGACTGATGACCCTGGGCTGGGCTGAGGTGGGGCCAGGGGAGAAGACACTGAGGCCTGTGGGTGCCCTCAGGGCCCTGATGGTATGCAAGATTGCTTGTTACAGAAAGCAAAGGGATTTTTAATCATAATTGTCTTGTCAGTTGTCTTTAGAACAAATATTTCTAGGTAGAGCATCAGCAGAAAGGAGACTATGGGGGTGAAAGCCTTGACTACCCAAGGGCCAGTGCTGTGCTTTGTGCCAGCTGTAAGACAACGAGGAGCATTTCCAGGCATCCCATTCCAGAGGTGGGAGTCACAGACTAGAGACACTCTCTTGTGCTGACCATCTTCAACCAGAATTTGGAGAAACACTTTGGAAAACAGATAAAGAACCTTAGTGCACATTAGAAAGTACACATCTTCAAGCCAAGGAGTGACTGGGTGGGCAGAAATTTTTCAAAAGCAAGAGCATACCTATCTCAGTTCAATACATACACTTCCATCATTATGTGGTATTACTAACTAATGATCAGCTTCTGTTCTGCTATACCTTATTTCTTTAAATAAGCAGGATAGTTTTCCAGCTTTTGGGTATGTGACCTGAAGTGTTCTTGATAGCTTTACTACTTTGTAAAAAATTATGTAAATTGGTCAACTTAAAGAGAGAATCTATTTTGCATAAATCTCGTTTTGCTCCATCTTCTATTAGCTTTTTCACTATCTTTGAGTATTAGGTTGATGAATTCAGAGAACTGACCACAATGATTATATCTCGTAAAAATATGTTTATACCGCATGACTGTGTACCTGGAGCAAAACTTACTTTTTTGTGCATGCTTCCCTGGTTTCACTAGCATTGAATTTTATATTGAGATTAAGTTATTTTCTGGTTGTTCATGACTGTGAGATCCTTTCGTAGCTCTTCAGAGTCAACTTCAAAACAGACTATGCCAAAAACCTCTATACAATGTAAAGACTTAACAGCGACTGACAACACATTCAACCTCATTTTCAGATCCAGACTATGCTGAACTTACGTATGTCCCAGCACTGATCTTAAGAAGATTTTGCAAATTTTTGGGTACCTAACCGTTCTCCATTTCTCCATTGTATAAACATGTCATTTGTTTCTAACCTTCTTTGATCACCCACTAATCCATAAGAAAAATTCCTGTGTTATCCTGTGAGTGCTTAGTTTCTTTAAAAGAGATTTTGTCAAATGCTTTTTGAAAATCCACAAACATTATATCCTTTGGATCAGCCATACCCACGTGTTCATTTATTCTTTTCTCAACTATAATAAAACTATGGCTTTCACCAAAAGCGTATTCCCAAATATGTCATGTTCCTCACTGCATTACTAAATTTATTCATTATCAAATTTTTTCATTTCTACTGCTTTGTGGAAATCAGATTTACTGATTCGTATTTCCCAGAATCATGAGTGGAGCTTCTCTTCAAAGTCTGATGCCATGTTTCCCATCTGCGTTCCTCTGACAATAAGGCAGATGTAAACAATAATCAGAAGTGTCAGTTAGCAGTTCAACAATTTTATATTTACCTTTTTTTAGAATTCTAGAGACAATGCTACTAAGTTCTAGTGATTTGTTATTCTTAAGTGTATTAACTTATTTTAAAATTCTTTCATTGATGCATCAGTCTGAAACATTTCCTCAGGCTCATTCCCTTTAAAGAATGACAATTCAGTCAGCCTTTCTGCAATTGCTATATATTACACAAATATTCCTATTTCTTAACCATATCTTGGAACCAGACTAGCATCTTATTCTGATAGGTTTGAATAAGAGGCAGCTTCTGTATCACTAAAGATTGGTTTCTCCAAATCTTTTTGGCATATTTTTTGAGATTTTGGTTTTAACTTGTCAAGGATTATAGTCCTTTCTAGCCTTCTTTCCTGGACATCATTTCAGCTTTTTGGTTTTGAGACACATTCCAGATTTTACCCATATACTTGTACTTTCTTTGTCCTTTGCTCTAGCTTTCTCTTTTATTTTAAAATTAATTCCCTTTTAAAACATTTCCTTTAGTTGCCTTTTTAAAAATTTCCATATTACTTAGAAATTTAGGAGGTGGGGTAGAACTCTTTCTCTCTCATGTGTGGAATTTACATAAAATTTATCCAAGAGAAAGGAGATCCTTTAGGGTTTTTACCTGATCAGAGAACACACCAGCAACAGGTTTATTCTTTATGTCTTCAGGTATGAATGGAGTACCTTTAAGCAAGGCTTTAGTACATTTATGGAAATGAATTAACAGCAGGTGGCCTTAAAATCTCACTAACAAAACTCCAATCTCTGAGCTGGAACTTAAGGGTCAAGCCACTTCTAATGCCGCATGATTGTTAGCTTTAAGAGAGTGGGACCTTACTCATTCCTAATTTTCCCATTCACCTAAGCCTACTCAAATAATCAGGTTTTTATAGCTTTCTGTACAATTTATAGCCTGATAGTTCACATGTGATAAAACCGTAGAATTAATATAACTAACAGATATAATGGATTCTCTGATTAATAGATTCTCTATATCTGGCAATATTTAGCAGGCAGCAAATAATATACTGCTTTTTAATTAGCACCTACTGAGAGAATTTTTTCCATTTCAGATTATTGTGGTTATTATTCATATCGTTTTTAGGGATGAAAACTTCAAAAGGTTGAGCAATCTTGTTTTGCAGGAACCATAAGATTACCTGAGAGCTTCCCAGTTTTTTTCTGGCTCTTCTACTACCTCTTCTCTTCTGTCATACATCTCTCTCAAGGGAGATTGTCCTCGTCCCATAAAGATTCTCTACTCTGCCTTTGAGCACTTATCTATGTCCTTTTGTCATACCTTTGACTTTGCCTTTGACCTTGCAACCAGCTGTGTCTATTCTAAATTCAATAAGCATTTTAGCTGACTCATGTAGGTTCTTGCAGTCCCTTCTTATCCTCTTTTGAGGCTTCTCTTTTACCCTTAACTGCACACTCCTTCAGGTAAACCCCATTGAGCTTCTTATTTTTGTCCTACCAAACTGTCTGTGTGACAGTAACAGATGTTGCAAAGTCTGCGTAATAACATTCAACCCGTATATTTTTGCCCTAGATCACTTAGTGTATATGACATTGAACATCAGCAGCCAGCTAAGAGCTGATGCTCTTTTTGGCTAAGGGCCTTCAACAGAGGGGTTGAATATCAAAAGAAATGTCTGGGGCAGAGGGTAAGTCAATTGTGGGAGGTAGAGTCAGAAAATTATTCTTACTGGGGCAGTTATAGAAGCTGGAGGTTAAAATTTCTACTTCAACTTACACTTGTGATTTTTCCAGACTAATTTGTCCCTCCCTAATTAATACTAACAAATAGTCATGAGCAACATTAGAGTGCCACCACTTAAGATAATGGTGGTATCCCCTCAATACACATCCATAAAAATTCACTCTTGGCCAGAGGTGCTTAACCTTTTGTGCTGCAAAATACAACATTTGCAACTCTGGCAGCCTAAGTGTTGGGTTTAATTTGCATAAAGATTTAAATACATTTACATGCACTTGTCCTGCAAGTAAACAGTAAAACCCAAGACTTTTTATTAAGACTTACCTGAAAATAGTAGACGAAGCTTGTATTTAATAACAAAAGAAAGAAGACAAGACAGAGAGAAAGTTATGCTACCCATAAAACTTATGCAAAGTTCTTTCACTGAATATTTTATTTACAAATGAATTCTGGCTAATCTGAGGATGATTTCATAAAGAACATTCATTATTCTCTTCCAGATCAAATCATTTATGGCTTAAAATGGACTAAAATGTACCTGGTGTGTTACTAGAGGTTGATGAATTTTCAATACTATTCACCAATTCTATACAAAGTTCTTCCTTAAGTGACCATTCCTTCCAGGAAAATACAACAAACAAACAAACAAACCAAAAAAAGCAAAGGCATGAAACAAAGAAATAAGTTGTCTTTTTAATTTTATTATTATCTCTTTCCTTTTTTCCCTCTCTCACCTTTTTCCTCCTGTTTCATTTTCACTCCTTTATTTGAAACAGCTCTTACACAGTTGTTGCAATTTCAGCATGAGAACATATTGACATTCCTGGGTAACCACAAGAATAGTAAGAAGAGAAAACAACGTCTCAGAAAAGCAAAGCTCATTATAACAGCCTGCGGTGAGAGCTGGCAGGACCATGCCCTGGGAGCTGCATGTGAATGGCTTTTCTGAACATGGCTTTTTTTCTTCTACAGGGAAAGGCCACTTTCCAAAAGGATGCCCACAAAACAGATTTGGACTGGAGCTTAGTCTGCAAACAACAGGTCCAAAGGAATGTGCACTGGTGGCATATGAGCTTTGAGACAGAAATGTAATACAGATGGATAATGTAATACAGCATCCCCATAAACCACTGCTTTACCCATTTGATGATCCCTTAACAGAGGCAGAGGTACTGACGTCCTAAGGGAATCCTGGAGTTGCTTTGAAGAAGGCTGGTTATGGTGCTTGCTATAGCATAGATATCCCTGTCAGATAAGTCTGTTTCCAAAAGCTTTGGGGTGGATCACTCAGACTGTTCCCCCAAAATAGGGGTGTGACCTGCTTTCCCAGTGGAACGTTTTCTCTTATCCCTTTCCTCAGATTTCCTCATGGGGAAAGGCAGTCAAAAAAAGCACTGCGTCTTCAAGCTTCATGTTCTTAATACCCCTTTGTTTTGCTTTACATCCAATGTTAAGATATAGATGTATATTTACTTCCATGTAGGTAAATATATCTGTAGCGTGTCAGCACAATATATCTGCACAATGCTGCCAAGATGCTCATAATAACAGTACTGTTTTATCTGTCTCAGATAACCTGTGAATTTAGTCATGGCCTTTATTGTCTTTAGCTGACATAAATATTGCTTTAATTACATCAAGAATCCAAGGCTTAACCCATAACACTGACATTGTCATACAGAGGAGAGCTATTTCACTTTTAGCAAGCAACAAAGTTAGTGATTTTGTTGGTGGGACTAATTAAATTTTTGTTATATTTATGTTGCAACTGAGGTACCATGATCTGGAGATAATTGCTGGAGCCAGTCAGTGTTATTTAATGTTCTTTAAAGACAGTCAAGGGCATCCAGAGCTTGAGACTGGCATTTATTTTGTTTTGCATGGGTAGAAATCTAAGTAAAGTAAATTCTCTTCTTCTATCAGTGTAAATCTGGAGTAATTCCACTGAAGCCATGAAAGTGAGTAGAATTTGTACAAGCACAGTAAAGGCAAATTCAGACCTCATAATTTCTTCATTTCTATTCCCAATACCATGCTATGAACTGGAAAAAGATAGAGGGGTCTCTGTTTTCCTTAGGGGTAGCTGACAGCATCTTCAACAAGCACATGCATCTCCATGAACATTTCCATACTTCAGGTAAGAAGACGTCCATATTAGCACTGGAACTTGAAATTGCCACAGTGTGCTAAGTTACCTTTCTAAAAAATTTCACCATTTCAATAGTCAAAAAGGTTTTGCAAGCAAAAAGTTACAATTCTTCAAGAATTTTGTTAGCATTTTTTGAGGTTTTTTAATCTACATTTTGGCAGATACAGGAACTGTTCAAACCCACATACATCCTTTCTTTCCAGCTGGAAATTTGCTCAAGTGGAATTTGAGGACTGTGCACACAATCAGATTAGAAACAAGATTTCCCAATGTCCAACAATCAAGTCAGAGCAGTAACAAAGCAGTGTGGAAATCCTGTCTATGTCCACAGCACGTATGGAGATCAAGAGGGCAGCACGTGCATAGTAAGAATGGCCCATCCAGATAGCACTGCATCTCTTGCAAACATACAGACTAGTTGTGGGAGCACATGAGCATAAATCACAAAGATCAGCTGCTGCCAGGACCTGCTGGGCTTGCGTACTTCATCCTGTCTGAGAAAACCTGGAAAAGGCTATGCCAGCCAGTCCTTATCTGCATTCCCCTTGCCAAGGAGGCAAAGCAATGGACTCTCACTGGGAACTGATCCTCTCTTTGTCTCTAATACAAAGCACAGGCTCTTCCCACTAGGGATACAACCTTTTGCATCTGAATTCTCAGAGACTGGAGCCCAGGATGTGGGAGACTCTGTTCAGTGCCTTTCTCAGAGGAAGATTATTCAGACTCCTATTTCTCACCTCCCAGAAGGGTGTCCTAACCATAGAACTAGAAATGAGGAGCCTCTGAGCTCCTTAATGCAACAGCCATGCTGTAGCTGTATTAAAGCAAGCCCACATCTGTCTCCATGAACAGCAACCACTGCGATCAGACTGTTCAGCACAGTTTGACAAGGTGCCTGGATTTTAAGATTTAGATTTACAAATGCCTTCTCAGGGTTTCTATGCTTCCCAGGGACCTCGGGGACTGAGTTGCCTAGGTCCCTGGATATCACTAGGCATCTAGTTCCCTGCTCCAGCTGATGTGGCTGCTTGCGTGCATGTGTCAGTCTTGTATGTCTGCACAACTTACCCTGTTCTGGAGAGTGAGATGGGGTCTGGTATTGAATATGCATCAGGGACACATGGATCTGAGCCCATGGCAACCTTCACAGGAGTCCTGTGGAGCAGACAGAGAGGCTGTCAGGCTGACACAGCCGAGTGCCTTGCATATTATAATCTGTTTCTTCCAGTCTCCAGCTGCCTCTGCTACTGACGGTGTTTGCCACTGGGGTTTAGATTTGTGACCAACTCCCTCTACCCCACCCCACCTTAGTCTTCCAGTCTGTATTTATGCAGTCAGTTTAGTAAAACTGTATTAAATAGCACCATTGCACCTCACACTTTCACCATTCCTTTATGTCTGTAACAGTTTAACCGGGGTCAATAACATTTTTTAAATGACTTGCAGCAAATGTGACAAGTACTTAAACAATAGACTCCATCAGTTCCAGAGAAGCTGTTTTATTCTACTAAGTCAATTATCAGTGGTTTCAAAAGTCCCTAAATAAGTAGTTGTCTGACAGATCGTAATGTCTCCTTCTGTTACTCTATGCCAACTCATATACTGCTGCAGAATAATTTGTCTTACTCTTTTGTTTAGGATTTGAAAAACAATCATGTTGAAAGGAAACAGAAGAAAAATTAGAAGAATAATGGAATAAGAAAACAAAAGCAATTCTGGGAAAAATAAACTTCCTACTCTAAATATTGCTGGGATCTTCTAGCAGTGTATTTTGCCATATGAGCAAGGGATTTACGAAAGCTCTCAGTTCTCTGGCAATCATGTTAGCATGCCACAGTTGCATTGGCTGAAATCATCTGCCCCTTATCCCCATCAGATTGATATTCACTGCCAGCCCCTTTCACAACTGATGCTGAGCCTTGGGGAAACCACCTGGTTGCCTGTGCTGTAAGGGAAAAACCTCACTTCTTGGATCTCTTTTATGCCAAAAGCATCGAGACTGGAGGTAACACTGCCAAAAAAAAAAAAAAGAAAAAAGAAAAAGTTGCAGTTTTATTAATGGGCTCCCTTCAGGTGTGGTGTATCCTTTCACTTTCCATAATTGCTTTAGGGACTGAGCTTTGCTGAGTGGTCACAGAGGCCAGACTTCAGGTCAGATGTGCAAATGGCTGCGGTGCTTGATTGTCCAAGGTTAGCTTGTAGGCTGTCCAGTCAAGGAAAGCAAGCAATACTACAAGATCAGTTGTGGCTATCCAAACCAAGCAGCATACACATTAAGAAAACCCTGTAGGATCACTTGCCAGACATTCCATGGATAATGTCTGCAAAGCTACAGGATCCCCACGGATGTCATGGACTATGGACAGGCAGACAGTCTCTGAGACAGCAGTGACCAGGGATCAGGGCCAAGGGAGGGAAATGCTGAGCAGTGCTGAGGCTGCAGCAATGTGCTCTTTGTAGCCTATGGCAGCAATAAACTGAGTAAACTAAAGTCTCTGAAGTGTTTTCATGCACTGTCCCAGGCACAGGAAATTTCACCAGTAACAGATGAAGGCGCTGATGACATGCATAGCCAAGGCCAAATTTTAAGCTGGAAAGAAGCCACTGCTTCCCACCTGTAGCAAGAAGAGACAGAAGAGTGGGGGCTTTTCCCTTCCATTGACCATCCAAAGTATCTGGGACTAATGTGTAAGAGAAAGTCAGTCATTTAATGAACACAGGCATGTACTCTGTTATGGCTCCTTATCCAAATCATCTGCCCCTTTCAGGCAGCATTATTTCAGTCCTGCATGCATCCAGTTTGAGCCACTGCATCTACAGTCAGTATCTGCAGGCAGTGTGAAAACATTGTGGTAGGACTAGTGCACAATGAGACATCCTTTTGGGTGAGGATCACCATGCTTCCCAATACTGTTTGTACAGACTTCTACTATCTGCCTTTTAGTCTGCAAGCACCTGCGAATTCCATAAACTTAGAGGTGGTAGAGTAACTGCTATAAAGGAAATTATAAAATAAACTGAGATGGACATGTGGAGACCCCTTTCCAAGCAGAAATCCATTTCCAGTGGAATAATGAAAGAAAGAATCAGTGCAAAATATAACCACAAGTCTTAAAAAAATACTTTAAGCTGTGCTTTTTGTTGAGCAGAGAAAAGCAGCCAAAAATTGGGCCTAGTGTTTTTGTTTAGCTTATACTTCATATGCAGCTCTATTGCATATCTATTTGCCTTCATACCATAAAAACATTTTCAGAAGAGCCTTTCCCTCTCTGTGCATGATCTATATTCTTACTGTCCCATGTTTGGTTGATTTCCATACACAAATCCAGACATTTCTATCAATTCCTAGGTCAATTTGTGAAGAAATTCTTGAAAAACCATGCACTTATGGGTTTGCTTTCTTTGTCTTCAGAAATTTTGCCTCTTTCTGTGTGTATTGTGATAGGGGAAAACTGGAGGAAATAATCTGTCTCCTTCATTAGAATTCAAAAACAAAGTTTCTTTGATGCTTTGCTCATTATTTTTATAAATAGCCATAAAATAGTGCATTCTTTATCCATAATTTAACAGATCACTATATTTATTTCCCTGTACTTTTTTTTCCTGCAAACTGCAGATAAGGAGTCGCTCATATGTGGCATAAAGCTCTTTTTAAAAAAAATTAGTCATGGTGAGTAATAGTTGGAATCTTTCAAACTTCTGGCTATTCAGCTACTAGATGATTGAGATGCAGAATCAAAAATTCATAAGCAATATCAAAAACCTTTTGTCAGACTGAGAAAACCAAAGAAGTATGAAGTTGTATTATCTCAGGCACAGCGAGATGAGAAACAGTGGCATCCTCCAAATGAGAGGTTTTAAAAGCTTTAGCCAACAGTAGTCAATGAAGATTGCTTTTTCTTAAGGCAAAATTATCTGAAATAGTTTGGGAACACTGCCTAAGGTTACCTTTCAGGGCCAAAAAAGAGGGGATATTATATATAATTACTGTTGTTGTTTTAAATACATTTGACCACAGGCCATTGAAGCAGATGATAATTGGTTTTTTTAGCATGAACATGTTTTCCATGCATAACAAGTAATGATCAAAAATGCATAAAAAAGGAGTAGTCCAGTGGTAGGAGACTACTTGTGGGTTTTCTTACTGTAATCAGAAGCGGACTTTTATTACTTCTCTGAATTTGTATTAAGGAAGACTATTTTTATCTACTTGGCTGTTGCAGTCCAAGTAACCTCTATGTGAGAGGCTGTGCTAATGATCTCCACACAGATCTCAAAACATCGCTCTCTGGAAGAAAAAGTTGAATTTACCTTGGAGATATCTAAGACACCTCTCTCTCCTAATTTTTTTTGAGTGGACTTGCCAACCACACATATGTTTTCTGAAAGCTTTTTCTTTCAGTCATTGGGATGCCTTTCATGAGAAGGTGTTGAAATCCTCAGAGTCTCATGAAAATAATCTTGTGTCAGAGGAAATAACAACAACAACAACAACAACAAAATCAGAAGAAAACGCAGATTTGTATCTTCTGTGTGTCACAGGAAGTACTCCAAGATATGATACTCGGTGGTGCTCCCTGGATTTCGCTGTCTGGAACCTCTTTGTACCTCCCTTAGCAGCTTCTCTCTGCATTGTGCACAGCCTTTCTCAGTACACCTCACCTTTAATCTTCTGCTCACTGCTTCTCCTATTGGTTCCTGAGTAATATCACTATTTCTAGATCTGCTTTCAGGATTTCACCTCTCCATCACATTCTCCCCCCCCCCCTTTCTTTTTTTTCAAGGCACTTCTATGACGCATTTTCCAGGACTCTCACCCATCCAAATCTCCCCTACTATTTGCATGGCCCTTTCTTCTTAGGCCTACAGCTATCTTCCAGCTCCTCATTAGGTCCAGTATTTTAAGAGCATGAACCTTCTTCTCTCTGTCGCATCATCTACCTCCTGTGCTTGTCTCTCCCTCCTCGTGCTGCTCTGCATACATTCGCTGGGCAGCTGCAGAAAAGATTAAATGGCCATTCACTTCCTTGCCTAAGGGCAGAATTTATTAGATGCTGAACCTCAGAAGGCTTGATTCTCTCAAGATAGTTCCAGACGCAGGGCCAGATTCTCAAGAAATGGGTTTTATGGGCCAGACTACACAAGAGCAGTGTTCAGGCAGGCAGTGTGGGAGGAACACAGAAGCAGCATCTCTCACCTCCCGCAGCTGGGTGCTTGCAGTGCGAAGCAGAGGGATTGCACACTCTTGCCTCCCATCTCAACTAGCCCTGTAGCAGAGGAGGTACAGGTTTCTCTGCTTTAACTGTTAAAACTGTTTATGAAGCTATATTCTACCCCTCCAGAAAGTGTAACACCAAAAGCCTCGGCTTTTCTTTCTAGGACAGTGCAACTTTCAGCAATCCCCTGGCAGGCAGTGCTGTAAATACCCCTGACTAACCCAGTCAAAGCATGATATTTCTGTATGCAAACCAATCTTTTAGAGTTCCTGTGGCTAAAAAGTCTGTTATCTGAAGTCTATTATCTGTATGGGCACATCATCTGCTTGCAAATATACCAGGCAGGATGGAGAAAAATATGACCCTAAACTAATGTTCAAATTTAGATTAATATTTCCCCAAGCACTATTTCCATTAGTGCTAATACAGGAACGCAGAGATCGTAAATTGTCCTTTCAGGCTGTGACAATTCTAAATTTAGTGCCAGTGCTAATTAAGCAAGAGAAAATTAGGCAATGCAACAGATTTGGGGAGCAGGCAGTGGAAGGGGAGAGCTGGGTCATTGCGGTGGGTTGACCCTGGCTGGATGCCAGGTGCCCACCAAAGCTGCTCTCTCACTCCCCTCCTCAGCTGGGCAGGGGAGAGAAAACACAATGATAAGGACAGGGAGAGATCATTCACCAATTACCATCACAGGCAAAACAGACTCAACTTGGGGAAATTAATTTAATTTATTACCAATGAAATCAGTGTAGGATCATGAGAAAAATAAAAACTAAATCTTAAAACACCTTCCTCCCACCTCTCCCTTCTTCCAGGGCTTAACTTCACTCCCGATTTTCTCTACCTCCTCCCCCCAAGTGCCTCAGGCAGATGGGGAATGGGGATTGTGGTCAGTTCATCACACGTTGTCTCTGCCGTGCCTTCCTCCTCAGGGGGAGGACTCCTCACACTCTTCTCCTGCTCCAGCGTGGGGTCCCTCCCATGGGAGACAGTCCTCCATGAACTGCTTCAATGTGAGTCCTTCCCACGGGCTGCAGTTCTTCACAAACTACTTCAGTGTGGGTCCCCTGTGGGGTCACAGATCCTGCCAGCAAACCTGCTCCAGAGTGGGCTCCTCTCTCCACGGGTCCATAGGTCCTGCCAGGAGCCTGCTCCAGTGTGGGCTTCCCACGGGGTCACAGCCTCCTTCGGGCATCCACCTGTTCCAGCGTGGGGTCCTCTACGGGCTGCAGGTGGAGATCTGCTTCACCGTGGGCCTCCATGGGCTGCAGGGGGACAGCCTGCCTCACCAGGGTCTTCATCAGGGGCTGCAGGGGAATCTCTGCTCCGGCACCTGGAGCACCTCCTCCCCTTCCTTCACTGTCCTTGGTGTCTGCAGAGTTGTTCCTCTCACATACTCTCACTCCTCTCTCCGGCTGCAGTTGTGCAGGGCTCTTTTTCTATGTTATCCCAGAGGCACTACCACCATCGCTGATGGGCTCAGCCTTGGCCAGCAGTGGATCCGTCTTGGAGCCGGCTGGCGTTGGCTCTGTCGGACATAGGGGAAGCTTCTGGCAGCTTCTCCACAGAAGCCACCCCTGTAGCCCCCCCCCACCAAAACTTTGCCACGCAAACCAGATAGTCATCAGTTTGAGGACTTCGGGTGGTAACAATTTAGCGCACGAACAATCATGAGATAGACCTGAATATTTCAGTGTTTTTAATAATTTGTAGTATTTAAGGACAGCAGATTATTTTTTAATTATTTAGATTCCACATGAGTAGAGAATAATTTTGATTTACTCTTCTCCCGGCCTTTTCTGTGTTGACAGAAAGAGTTCATTTGTTACTCTGACATACGTGCTAATTACTATACCCATATGTACATACTGCACATTTTATTGACTACTATATGAGAGAGATTTTAGCGGGGTTAATAAATGTCAAAAATCTTAGGTAAACATTTTCTTCTCTTTTCTTTCGTATAATAGAGAAGTCTGTTTAATAAACCCAAAATCAGTATAAGGTCACAATGTGTTTGGCTTTAAAACTGAAGTTAGGGTAAGTAATTACAAAGGGTCCACCGTGTTCCTTATTTAGTTGCATATAACACAGAACTGAATGGGATGATTAATAACCATGTTATACACTGAAAGAATGTAATTTATAATAGTTTATGTAAATACAGCAGCAGTATTAGTTGTTCATTTACCATTGCTATGTTAGCACGTATGGGAATTCTAGCATTTCTAGAAAGCGACAAAGCCAAGATCCTCACAGGAGTTCTGTGCTTAAATACCTTTGAGAATGTAAGCCCAAGGTACTAAAATAGCTTAGCATTATTGAATGTTTAGTTAAAATTAGACAGAATACTGGCATGTGTAGCAATGTTTGCTAAGAAGTCTGGGTTATATTGAGCTATGTTGGCAGTGGAGGAAGACTGGAGAGAATTAAAAGCTTTTACAAGATCACTGAACGAAAAAAGAGCAAAATAAATAAAAATTAATCATTGGCATAGCATAAATTACATTTTAAAAATGAAAATAACTCAGAATCCAGTATGGGATATTAATTAATTTTTTAACTTAAATTAACTTTTACTTAATTAATTAATGTCAAAATTTCAATATAAATTATGATGATTTTTTTTTAATCAGCATGATCTGTGAGAAGCCTGGGAAAAAATTAGTTCTCTCCAGCTTTGTCCATAGCCCATGGTGCACTCTCATGACAGTAGTGAATTGGTACTTACCCGCAGCCTTTGATCAGCAATGAAATCAACAGCGATGTTGCTCTATCATGTTTCTAATAGTAAGCTAGGTCATGAATTTAGAGCACACCAGATACATCTCTCATTTTCTGCATGGATGCTGTTATTACACACAGATTCACTGAGGCTAGAAAGATTTTGGCTCCTAAGTATCTTAGTGAATCCAGCAGTTAGTGAATATTACATGCAAGGTAGCTATTATCTTTTGAGAGAGGAGAAAAACTTGCTGCACCATGGCCTTATGAAGACCTGGTGCAAAATCGAAAGTATTCTATAATTTTCACTTTGGAATACAGCATGGCTAGTCTTTTATGAAGATGATCAGGTCCTGGATTGTACTATGCTTTAAGTTCATTATACCTGTTACTGCTATTCATAGAGATTCATGTTTGGGAAAAATAGCAGTTTTAAATCTATTTGTGTTTGAGATCATATTTAACTCTTAAACATGGTGTATAAACGGTGTGTTAAATAGGGTTACTTTCTTGAATGAAAAGCCCTTGGTAACTAATTGACCAGATAATTAATGGAAAGTGCTCATATTCCATACTGCAAAGGCTGGATCATGCACTGCCATGGCCAGTGGGAGTTCTGCCATTGACTTCAGTGGGAGTGCAAAACGAGGCTCATTCAGTTTGGTTAATAAGATTTGTGCTGCAGGCCCTTTTCACCAAAACGCTGGCAGGCTTCTTATAGCATTACTGGAAACTAAACCTTACACAAATTACTAAGGGCTTTTGTATTTTAATGTCTTTTTTGTAATGATATTCAGTCCTTTGGGGCAGCTGCCTAAGAGAGACATTTGTCAGCTTCACTTTGTTTTTAGGACAGATGAGCCAGAGCCAAAACCATAGACCTGAATAACTTGAAACTTCAGAGAAGTTTGGATCCAGATTTGAGCTCCATGATTTGAGGCCCTCGCTAATCAGTGGGCCTAAATTTCAGCCTCTTGTGGTGCACTGTGCATTAACCACAAACTGGGCTTGTGCTTAAAAAGGGGCTCAACATTTGCTGCTGGCATCGTCAGTGCAGTAACCCAGCAGTAAGAATACCAAATCCAGCTGAGCAGAGTCGAAACGAAAGGCTCCCTAGCACAGCGTCCTGGCTCTGACAATGTCATATAGCCATTGCCTATAAAAGAGTACAGAAACAGGGCAAGCACATAGCGATACTTCCCCAGCACAGCCTCCCCATCTTCAGCAGCACACCGGGGTGGAGTCTTTGTGTTGGCAGAGAGAATTTTCTTTGTTACCACCAGTCACTCCTTTCTGAATTATCTATCACTGTTCCTTCTCCTCTTGCTCCCAAGGCAAAAAGTTAGAAGGGAGAGCTTGTGAAATCCCAGTGCTGCTATATGTGCATGTGAGAGAGCTGAGAAGGGCAGGTCTGAAATATGGGTCATGGGGAAGAACGTAGAGAGGCAGAGGAATGGCTGCAGAAAGTCTGTGCTTGGAAAGACTCGGATCCTGGGCTCTAGGATACCCATGATAGGTTTTTGCAAAAGTGTAACCATATCCAGTTAGAAAATGGCTGGAGTTAAATCAGCATGGCATTCTTGCTTAGATAAAGCCATAATTTATAAATGCAATTCTGCATTTTTAGGATAAATTACAAGCACACAGACCAAAAAGTAGTGATAGTAAGGGCAAAGTGTTTGAAATGTTGTCTGTGAAATGCATGTGCAAAACTAATTAACTTATAGGTGGCATTTGTCCATATCCCCCATGTGATGCACTGAGAATCTCTCTGGTATTGTAGAATGCAAATGCTTTGAAAAGAAATTGCCCAAGGGATTGAATGTCTTTCCTTTACATTGTTTTTAAAAGGAAGAGTTTCTCGCACTGTGTTTATTTGCTGCTAAGATACTGTTACACTAGCACCATCGCAGCCGGTTTCTCACTGCAGTATCCCATAAATTAGATTGTTGCAGGGAGTATTAAGAATGTGCATACACTGCCTGACTAGAGCAATTTTATCTGAATAATGTTTCGTGACCTTTCTTACAACAAGGTCCTGACTAGAAAAGCATAGATTTACCAGGCATCCTGGCTGTACTGAAAGATTGTAATTACCGTTCTATTTTATCAGTATTAGTAGAGAGAGTTCCTGCCCTGACATCTCCTCTCCAAACACAAATGAAAAGTTGGGAAGCTGTATGACTCAAGTAATGAAGTACATTAAATCCAGGTACCTGTTTCAAATCCAACAATTGTGGAAATGATGGAAGAGCCATCGCCATCAAGATGACTTTCCAACAGGCTCAATGAGATGGTTTTGTGGCCTCAGTCCAATTCTTAATGGACCCAGTCCACATTACAAAAAGCAACACACAACTGGCAGTAATTGATACTCTTTTGGCACTCAACAGAGAAGCGAAGTATTGAATGAGCATGAAGAATGGACTAACCTTTCACCTCCCCCCTATTCCAGGTCAGGGATGAGACATCTGATAGAGCCACATAGGAAGCTTGGGCTGCTGCTCTCTGTGCCGCCCTGTGCTGTAGCCAAACAAAGGACTTCTTTCTTAACAAGCATCGGGCTGACACTTTTCATGAACTCTAAATTTATGTGAAAAATTTGGAGACTTTGGAAGTTAGTGTTTAACCTCAGGATTCTGCCTAAAGAGTACAAGCTACTGCTCCACATAAAGCCCTGTCTTTCTGATTGCCAGTTGCATTAAAAACTATTACACTAATTCCCTGCTATACATATGCATATATAATGTGTATGTACATGTGTAGCAGGAGTAAACGTATTAGTCATTCATGTATGTGTCAACATAATAGGAGAAGTAATGCCTTTAGCTAAGATTGGCTAATGCTTATTTATAAGAACTTACTTTCAATTACTTATAGTTTGCCAAAATTAAACTGTTACAGCTTAAATTTTACATGGTGTCTGTCTCTAACTGAATTGGTTTTGGAAAGTTTTCACTAAAATAGCTCAGATAATTCCAATAACGTAGTTAGTAAAAATACATCCTTTTAGCCATGTTAAGAACTCTTGCAACCATCATATTGAGAGACTCTAGCATGTCTGAGCTTTGGAGCTGAAGTTTGAAACTCTGTAAGGAAACTGCTTTGATGTCAAGACTTATCTTCTGTCACTCCTGTGGAAATCTGATACAGGTGTAATCTCCTAAAAACCTAAATTCTCACGTGCTCATGTTCTGTTAAAATGTAAATTCTCTAAATACTCTATTTGCAGTAAGCATGCTATCTTCTTGTGCAGCTATGACATCTTGGGCACAGTGTGTATTTGCCTTCTCTGTGGAGAATACCCACATATATACATATATGTAAAAATTTATAGTCCAAAGCTGCTCACAATGTCATTCATACACGTTGCATAAATCAGGCATGATAACCCTATAGACCCGTCTATCAGTAGTATTAGAGTTCAGCAATTCTCAAGGACAATGTAGATTATTTTAGTTACAGCAACGAAGACAGAAGCACTTGCAACAAGGATCAGGAAGCACCTTCATCATGGATCAGTGTGCTTAAGTCTATTCTCAACACTTCTTTTCATCTCGCACAGAACCCATAAGATATCAAATGCCTAGTGTCTTGTAGAGAACATGCCCAAAGACAGCTGGGGGCTGCCCTGATTAGTCTGTATGACTACAGGAGCCAACTGCTTTGACCTGAACTTTGCTAAACTTTCTGGGTGGATTGGCTATTGCTCACAGGGTGCTTTACAAATAAGTTTGAGGAACTGCA
The DNA here is from genome assembly GCF_047370975.1 of Nipponia nippon. Lineage (NCBI taxonomy): Eukaryota > Metazoa > Chordata > Aves > Pelecaniformes > Threskiornithidae > Nipponia > Nipponia nippon. The sequence goes on along the minus strand of NW_028262290.1, from coordinate 151,751,692 downwards.
TAGTAAAAAGGATGAGCAGTAAACATATAGAAGGGTCAGTAACTTCTGAAGGATTCAAAAGTGAGGAAGTGCTTGAATTAACATTGTCCTTTCAAGAATCCCAGTGTAAGAAAGCAAGGTAGAAACCTACACTTTTGCAAGCACTGAGAATGAGAACTAGAAGCCAAGGTATCTCAATGGGCTCTCACCCTCTGATCACAATATAAATGCACAAGAGGAAGTGTAATGATTTTGTTGGTGATAAAGGTTTGAGTAGTGTGTATTAAAAACAAAAGGCTTAGAGGGAATTGAGTCAGCTTAAAAAACCATCAACATCTAATTCCTCTTCTGTGAGCTCTTTGAAACCAGTACATTAAATAATATGAGGGCCAAAAGGAAAATGTAAGTTTAACACATGTAATCAAAGCTTTGTTTAAATGCATACTCAGGGGAAGGACAAATTAAGGTTATACAGACTACTTGAAATCTAGTATTTCCTGACTTTTAAATCCCTGTCTCTGTTAAAAGAGTTGGACAAGATGACCTCCAGAGGTCCCTTCCAACCTCAACCATCCTGTAACCCTAACATTCTCTTAATATAGTTTTTGGTATGAGAGAGATATGTGTTTAATCTCTAGATGGCCCCCCAAAAAAGGCCATCGAGAGAGAGTATATACAAAACCTAATGTTTTCTTCCCTTTTTGTGCCATATTTTGAATTTCTTTTGTTATGCAAGCTCACCCTCAGGTTGCAAGCACTTTCCCACTTTGCCAGCCAAATGAATATGATGAAAGGACACCTTGGCACAGAATCCAAGAACATTCTGTACATCCATTATTTATTTAGTTTTCTTCTTTAGATCTTGTTTATAAAGAAAAAAAAAAAAAACAACAGGTAGAAACAGGTAAAAAAGTTCATCTGCTATATAGTTGCAGTAAGAAAAAGCATAGAAAAGAACTAATTTTGTTACCTTGGCAAATAAAATAAGAATGTTCTCCACTTTGCAGTCTGTGCAAAATAAGTCCCACGGGAATTATGCAAGCACATTCTCATTATGATAGTTATGATTTAGATTGCATTACAAAAGTAAAAACAATCATTCAAATAGGCTTGGGTGCAGTGACTTGGAGAGAAGCTGCCACTTTGCCAAAGAGAAAAAGAGAGTGAAGGGGTGGGGGCCAGGGAAGGAATAAATCCTGCCAAAGTGAACTCATGCAAAGGTGAAGCCAAAATGCCCAGAGGTACAGATTAAATGCTCTTATGAATGTCCCAAATGTGTGTAAGCAAACTGCCCAAATAAGGTTTTGAACTGAAAGCTCAGGCTTCTCCTGGAAACACCCAGAAACACACAGATTAGGTATTGTTTGAAGAAAAGGATTCTGGTTTGGTTGTCTTGAATGAGCTTTTGAAAATCACACGTCTTCTGACCAGAGCACATTTTAATGTAATAGAAATGTTTCCAGGCTTTTTCAGTAACTGAAAATCATCCCTTTAGTAATTCCACAACATGAGAGGGAGAGTACTGCAGAATTTGCTTCCTTTTAGTTCCGGTTGTTCTCCTTTTGGGTTTTTTTTTAGTTTGATGTCTCTAACGGCCATTTTAAAAAATTGAATCAGTCAGATAATTCTTTATTGGCCCCTGACTTTAATGAAAAATTCACAGCAGAAAAAAGTTCTTATCTTAAACATAGCTGCTGACTTCCGATATCTCATTTTTCTCTCACAATAATCCCAGTGTTCAAAGTAGGTATTGTATTTATCATCTTTGTATGGAGCTGAATTTCACTTCACTTTTCTTTATGGTCTTATCACATCGTTTACAAACACTTTATCTCTGTAACGGAAAATAAATGAAATCCTGGGCTTTCGATGAAATGCCATGATGAAATGGATGGTCCAAAAATCTATATTTAGATGACTGACTCCTGTTTGTAGAAGACATGATAAATGTTTCATGCATATAAACTGAAGGATGATGGATTTAATGATCATAGTCTAACGGGAAAATGTTATTTTGGAATAATTAAGTGTTCTGTCATTTGCAAGTCTAAATAGTCTGTTGTTAGATTGTGCTTTTGTCTGTCAACAGACCATTCCATTTTGTGAGGGTTATTTATCATTAAAACAATTGATGCAATGGAAACACACCACCAGTATGTGTTGTTAACAACACATTTTGTGAGACCTTGATTTGGATCCATATTTCAGGGATAGTTAATTGATGTATGTTTCTCTGTTACGGAAGAAATATATGACAAGAACCATTGAAGGACTGGAGGTAGCTTTCTCATTTGAAGTCTTACATGTGAATTGTATTTGTTGTCCTTCCTAGAAATATTTTCAAAGTTAAAAATATTTTGGTTTTAAGACTCTCATGTGCAAGCAGTTTACACTGGGATGTACTGCCCAGTTTCCAGCTGTTGCTCCAAAAGTGTGTGAGTATCTGCAGATCATGATTTGTATCTGCTGGCTCTTATAGCTGTCCTGGACACCTCAGATGATATCTCAAATGGACATCTCTCTTTAGACAGGTTAATCTTTCCATGAGGAATACCTCAATGAGAAGTACAGTGTGCCTATGCTATTTTATTATTTTTAATATCTGCATCAACAACTGCAATCAAGACACTTACAGTAGTCTGATTTCCCCTGTTGTGCACACACAATATTTATTGACTCTGTGTACAGAACTGAATACAAGTGCCTTTTTTCTTGACATTCAATAGCAAAGCAAATAAAAAGAAATATAAGTGTTAGAAAGTAATATGGAAAAGGGAAATATTTTGAACAAAAAAATCAGCAGCTATACATTTGCTTCTGTGAGAATAGTGTCTGATATTTAATATCTGAATGATCGTCACAGCATGGTATAAACAAAAGATTAATTTTTGTTTTAATCACAAACACTACGACAAATCACATGATATTTATAAACATTAGACCACTTCATATATCTCATTGTCTCCTGATTCTAATGGCCAGCTACTTTTTACCACTCAGTCCCAAAACAGTTTTAAAAGCATTTTGTATCTTTTCTTCGTGTTATACATTAAGGACTGAAGCATATGAAGGTGAGGTTATTTGCCCAGGATCACTGATAAAATTTAATCAAGGGCCTCGATCTCCTGATTCCCCACTCTGTGCTCTGGTCAGTGGTGGCTCTGTGAAATGTCCTGTCACACCAGTTTCTATACTTTGCCAGATATGGAAGCCTTTTATCACAACTCTCAGAAGAAGTAACAGTTTCTCATTTTTACTGGCCAGTAAATTACCTTTGCCGTGAGTCTCTACTCTCTGCATTCATACATCCGTAAGACTTGTGAGACCTACTAGTCAAGTAGAAATCTCAGCATGCACAAGTGTGGAAGCTGTGAAACAGATATATCCGATCATCAGTGATTTGCCCTGGGCTGCGGGCAAAAGTACTGAAAGTATTCCCACAGGTCTAGAGCTGGGATCAATGGTTCAGATCTCGACAAAACTGGCTGATACATTGTGGCATATATATTTAAGTCTCAAAACTCTTTAAGGATTCTTCTAGCACTTTTCCCCATGAGAGAGTCTTCTGCGTCACTGCTTTCCAGGTCATTTTCTTAATCCTGGGTGTAGACAGTAAAGAATGTCTTCAGTAGACCCTTGAGAAAAGGAAAAGGGGAGGCAAGGGGGAAGCATGTCTAGTCCAAGAGAACTTTGAATAGAAGAGTATTGAAGGGTTTTTTTCTTTCTTTTTTAAGAATAAGTCTTTTTTGGAGTTTTTGTACTGAAGGACTTTTTCCTAGTCCTAAAATATACTAAACCCTGATATTAATCATAAGTCTTGATTTAATAAATGGATGGAATTTATCAGGTGTAGGTTACATTTTGTTTTTTAAAAAGCATTTTGTCATTATATTGTTTTAATTTTTCCACAAATGTATATAAGGTTAGCAATTATTTAGATGCATTGTACTGATGAGAAAAATACCCTGGAGCTTCAACACTGCTTTCAGTACATAATTTCATTACAATATAATTCTTCGTTGATCTTTTTTGCCATAATATGCATTCCTCATTTATATCAATTCTTTATTTATGGGAATAACCTATTCAATTCTATGCTCCACTGCCTAATTACCTAACAAAGATAAACTTTTGTTCCTTTTGAAGCAGACTTCCGTGAGAGCCTGGATAAAGCCAGGACAGTTCTATAGAAATCAGACATGCTTTGGGGGGCATCACCCTGAACTCAGAGCCATTACCTTGAAATTAAAGCCAGTAAGGGAGGCTGCTCCAATTGTCAACAAGCACAGTTCCTTAATGATGACAGTGTAGGCTAAAGAACCAACGAGGCAATGTCTGATCTGCCCCCCAACCCCACCCTGGTTATGCTGAGGCTGCTTCCTGGATACCTGGGGACCTGGGCAGAAGCCGATTGCTGCCAGGGCATTGCTCACCTCCTTGGTTGTCCCAGAATATGGGCCTTCACGCCCATCTTCCAGCCAATGGAAGAAATTGCCACTTGCAAAGGAAAAATAATTTCTAGTCTCTCAAGCAAAAAGTAGTGAAGTATTTGTATTATTTCACTCATTGCTAGTACTCCAGGACCAATCACAACTTAGTTAAATTAGATGAGGCCCAGAAGAGCCCAAATGACCTCTGTCTGTACAGATATGAGCCTGTAAATATCAAAGCAAACAAACAACCTTTGAGTTCCATTAGTCACAGAAATTAAGAGGCTGAAATGCTCAAGTGCTTGCAGAATCAGACATTTTGCTGGTAGTCTCTTCTAAATATGACATAAAGAGTAGGTCTGGAGAAGTGATTTCAGTAACAGTGAAAAGCCTACCAGCAAACCCATTGAAATTATTTTCATGGCATACAGTGAATACTTTGAATATATCAAGTCAAGGTTTCAGTTAAATGTGTTCATATGGTGTCAAGCTTAGCAATTTATTAGGGAATCTTTACCTAATTTGATGTAACTGATGTTAAAACCTTTTTTCCTTTGCCTAAATATGCTGTTTGTGTATTCCTTTTAAATGAGGATAAGAAGAAATGGATTTGTAGAAGATGTTTTTAATTGATTCCAAAGGGAATACCTACCATGGAATCTGCTGACGAGTTCTGTGGGGCTCTAGACTCCAATCATTCAGCATCCATATTTTTAATGACAAGATGCAGCAATGCTTAAAAAACTGAATTTAAATTATAAGCACAGATAATTAATGTCTGCTCTCTCCTAATGTCTTATCAATAACCACCAAACCTCCAGTTAAGGCAGGGAACTCTGTGTTGTCTTAGAGACCCAAATTGCATAAAAAGCCAACAGGAACAGAGCTACTACAAGCTATTTGAAAGCCTCAGTCAGACAGTGCGTGTTAAATCCTTGATTTTCAGTTACAAGGTGGAGATATCAGCATAAGATATACAACATGCTGCATCATTTCCCACCCCTGGTTATTCTGGCATTTGTTCTTCCTCAGTTTTCACACAGGTTGATATTCCTTCAAAATTAAATAGAGCTAATCTTTTAGCCAGCTTCATGGTAGTCATCCTCTTTGTGTGAAGAATCCCACTAACTCCTGGAGAACTAGTTGTATGACTGAAGGTTGCTCAGAATTAATAATGATCAGGTTTGGCATTTGTAGGGTGATTTAAGGCTAGCTTCGGGCAATAGGAAGCAAGACTCTCGGGATGCTGCTGGTATTGATTCACTGTGTAACAACTGGGCAAGATATTTAGCAACATAACTTTAAAACAAAAACAGCAGTGGTGTTATGCATCACATAGCTGTGGCATGATTTAATGAACGCTCCATATTACATTCTGTAGATTCATCTGGACAAACTGTATGTATTTTATTAGGATATGAATGCGTAAGCAGGAATGTAGCCTATAGGATACTTAAAGTAATCCGTCACTTCTCTTCAGCAATGATAGGGACTTAGAAGAAGTATTTCTTGTAGTTTGGCTACTACACTCCAAAAAGAGCTGTGAACTAATTGCAGAAAGCCCTGAGGAGAGCAACAAAAATGAACAGAGGTGCAGAAAACATGATCTGTCAGGAAAGAGTGACAGAAGAGGGGATGTACAGCCAAAAGCAGAGAAGACTGAGGTGCAACACAATTACAAGCTTCAGGTGAAAGTGAAAAGGAGACTAAAGCTACACACGAGTAAACAATATTCTGGTGATATACAAAGCAGGGAAATGCAACAGATTTCTGTGCTGTATCACTGGACTTCTTGAAGAAGACACCTGCCAGGAACAGCAAGTATAGTCAATGATGTGATCTTTGGGCAGGGACAGAGTAAATGAAACTATACATTGCTTTGTAGTGCTACAATTCTACAGCTCTGTGATTGAAAGATATTACATAAATGTAAATTGCTTTTGTGTTATTACATTTTCACTGTCTCTTATCAAGTAGATAAAATTACTAGAGATATAGGCATCATCTGTACATGGAATCTATAAAAATAGTCCTATGCACTGTTCAGTTGCTATGCCAGGATCCTGCCTATTACAGCAAAGATATACTGTGGCTAGAGAATCCCTCAGAAAAACATAGCAATTCTGCGTCTGTAGCTTAGAAAGTAGGGCAAAATATTCTGCTATTTCCACCTCAGCAAGGACAGATGGAGATGCACTCTATCCATGCAGCATGAGCAGAATAGAAGTGACCTGAAGCAGAAGGTCTGCTCAGACTGTCTGTCTGTGATGTCCCAGTGAAATAACAGTTCACTTCTGATTTAACTCCTTATCTCCAAAATGTTTCCAAGGCCTCAAATATTAGTCAGGTAAAGATCAGACAGAGTATGCCTTTAAAGGGCGAGCAGATGGGCACATCTGTTTGTTTGACAGGAAAACCTATGTGTTGCTTGACCCAGCAAACATTTCTTGGTGCAGTGGAAGAATTGCACAAAGTATCTCAGACAGTAACTGAAAAGCATTCCCCAGAAATAGCTGAATTATTGGGATATGAAGGTACAAAGCCCACAACAAAATGAGTTTGATAGTTCTAGCTCAGTTACAGGAACATTGTTCAGCTTGATAACTCTGAAATTAGCTGTGCTAAATGACTGTCTTGCTGCGTTACTCATGAGAGCTGTTCCTCTATTTTTTTTTTCCTTTCAGTGGAATAAGTTGTATGAAAATATGACAGAAGCAAACCAGAGCCAGCATTTTCAGAAAGGTATTCTACCCATCAGGGATTTTCTGTTTGTTCCTTCTCTCTGTCTCTGATGATGATTTTAGCAGGTAATTGGGCACCTTTCTTACCAAAGTGATACTGCAGAAGTTAGCTCTTACTGACTCAGGCCTAGCAATGGGCCTCCAGTCTTAGCTTTCAGAATCATATCAAGAAGTTAGTTTCAATCTAAACTTTCATTTTAAAAAAAATAAAAATCTATTCCTAGCCATCATAGTTCCAAAAGAGAGATTTCTGTACCGTGTCTAACACTTGCAGTGAAATCTGCTGATAGCCTCAATCTCAGTAGGATCATTGCTTAACATCAGGCATTGGCACAGAAAAGGAAGATATCTAGCCCTATATCCATCAGAAGAGACAATCTTTATCCTCTTTCACAAAGAGATCCTTGAGCTGGTACTGGCCAATCTGGTATAACTCAGCTCTGATTTCTGTTGGAAATATTAGCTCTAGTACTAAAAGCTGTATAATTACATTAGTGTTGTTTCATGCCTGAGGTAATGAGCTCTGCCTCGCTGCTGCATGACCAGCTGAAGCTCCAACTGCTGCACCCAAAGTGGTAGCTGGCACCAGCTCAGCAATAAAAGCCCCACCCAGAAGAGTTTTTATAGTTTTCTGTTGGCAACACATTTTGACAAACAAAAGAAATGCACTGGAAGTCCAGAATACCCAACTCTCCCTGTAAAATCAGTAAAAACTTTAATATTGCTGAAAATCAGATCCAGTGCCCATATCGTGAGGGCATCTGGAATGCTAGTCACGCAAGTCTTGCTTACTCACAGCACTGTCTCTGGATATTTTTACAAAATCTACATTCTCAACAATAAAATATGTGTTGCTATGGGGCATCTGTTTATGTTTTTATGTGAACTGATAATTACACTGGAGTTCCTTCTGTCTGTAAAAATGGTAGAGTTTTTCAGTGAGCCTACAAACAATTACCAGTTAAATGTAAGAACACTTTCCATTTTATAAGAGAAAAAAAAATATATGGGACAAATCGGTGCAAGCAGTTATCTAGGCAACGGCAAGTACGAATCGTATGTTTGGGATGTGTGACAAAATACAGTTTTGTCCCTTTATAACCTTGTAAGCTCAGCTCTCCTCTGAGCTCAGAAGCCATACTACTGTATTCATCTGTCAGCTCTCAGACCTCATAGCAAACTATCCTAGGCTGGGTGGATCTCAGCCTGCATTTCTCTGAGCAACAAATGCCACACAAGTGTCAGAAATATGGCATCATTCAAAACAGATAGGTAGATAGGTAGATTTTACATGTTTGACACAATTCTCTTATGACATTCCCAAACCTCAAACACTGCAGAAATACAATACTTACTGTGAATAAAAGAGTAAAAAGAAAGTAAAATAAAACAAACTGTAGCTACCCCTAGCTCACACACTGCAAACATTAACCCTGTGAGGCAAAATCCACAGGAACAGAGTCCAGCTTCTTAATTTGTGTTTGATCTTTTTGCCCCAAAGACACCCTGGCACTACCATAGCCACTGGTACAGATGCTATTTGTTAACTCTCCCCTTGCTTACATTCCTTTGGTGAACCCAGTCATACTTCTTCGTATGAAATTTATCTGCCTCCATTTGCTCCCCCCTCAAAGGCACTTACATAGAAGCTCTCTGAAAATGCTACCAATGGTCTCACAGTCATATGAGCAATTTGTGATCCTGGATTTCTGGCCCTGTCTCATGGAGAGTCCCTCTGAAACTGAACAAGGATAATGCCTTTTCTCCAGAGCTGGCTTCCACATTTTATTTCCATCTGCCCCAGGGTTCCTGCCTTAAAAAAAATCATGAATTTACAACCTACTTATTCTGGTTAGAGGTGTCAATTTGTGTCCAGTTCATTTTTCCTTTAAAAAAGATGTTTTCTTATAGCTTCCCAACTTTGTTCTGTTCTGTGTCCGATGTAATTGCTGACAGATTAATGCCCATCTGTCACAGTTCCACACTGTTCATTTTTAGTGAAAATATTCTGTACTTACTCTTCTGGGTGTTACAACCTGAAAAGAACCAAATCCAAATCCATAATAATAACATTACCAGAATTAGATAGCTATCAATAACAAGTCAAGGAATTATTACATATGTATACACATATGTGCTTTGAAACACCATGGTTGGGCAGAGTAAATTACCATTAGCTGTCGGATAAGGGTGTGTGTAACAGAAAGGAACCACAAAGCTGGGGAGCAGAGACCTTGGAAATATGGGAAGAGGAGGGGGCCACAGACCCAGCAGACAGACATGTGGGTGGTCATTGATGCAGACATGTAGCAGCCTAATGAAGCTGCCCATAATGGATAGCATAGGTGGAGTGTCTTTAAGGTCTATCTATAAGACAGCCACAAAAGCAACTGGTTGCCTTTATCGGGTACTTCAGAACCAGGTGTGCAGAACAGATGGCTCAGATCCTATCCTGAACTCCCATCTCAGTGCTGTGGTAGTAGCATGGTAGTACTTAGTACTATGGTAATACTGTCTTCCTACCATAAACATGACTATGTTTTGGTGCCTGATGGTGCTTGACTGATCTGGTTTTGAGGACTGGCTGTTAATTCTGCATTCAGCAATTGATGGAGGATGTAGGCAATCTAGGAAATTGACTACTACTGAAAATCTGCCATGAAGAAGGAAACATTCTCTATCTTGCTCTTATGATCTAGCTGCAATTCAGCCTCAACAGCCTAAGTACCTAACATTTGTCTTTTCACCTTCACCATTTGGTGATAACAGTTTTAAGTATCCAAACATCCTATGTAATCAGGAATCAGTTAGCCAAGGGGTAGTAATCAGACCTGCAACAGAAAAAATAGAGCAATGGATGGAAAGGATCACAACCTTTGTCTCATCATCTATAGGAGAGGGGACAATGAATTCTCAACCAGAATCATGGATCTCGCAATGGGGTCCAAATGCATGGACAGAGGATGTTTTCCATGGGTCATTAGAAAATGTGGAATGAATTCTTGATGTCTAAGTGTTAATACGAACTGAGAAATTTAGTTACAAGAATCCAATGAGTTCAAAAGATTGGCCATTTGGGTATTGCAGTATACAGGAGAAGAAACCAGAGGTAGGGTAGTAGACACTGAAAATAAAACCAAAGAAGCCAAAGAAAGAAAAATGGGATAAAAAGAATCCAAAAAGTAGAATAAAAGAAGCTGAAGATTAAACAAAAGAAGGTGAAATTAGAACCAAAGCCCAGAAGATGAACTACGGGAGTTGAAATAGAATGTAGAAGAAAATGAACCCAAGTGTGTAAGTAACACAAAAGGATTCTGAGCAGCAGAAATGCTGAGGTTTCTAGAAAAAGGAACATAATATAGAAAAAAAAGAGTAACCAATTCCCATAAGAGGAAGCAAGAGCTAAACCAAAAATTGAGTGAAGCCCAGGCTACTTTTCAAGTTTTACTAGAAGACAGAAAGAGGAATAAGAGGAGAAATCTGATCACATGCTGTGTTACCAGGAAATACAACAGTTTGAAAACATTTTTTAAGATACCAGATTTAAAAAACAAGCAGCAAAAATAGGCATTGCAATAGCTGTACAAATGGGGAATAACTTAACTTGAATGGAGATGTCTGGTATGACCCAAATTTTGTAGGGCTTAATGAGAGTCCACAAGAATATAATACACTCTCTTCATTAAGAAGAGAATGCAAATTAGAAACATTAAAACAAGCACAAGAAACAGTAAAACTAGTGATCACCAAAGTAATTTCCAAACCAGAAGGAGCAAAGGATGAGTGAACAAATCACTGAAGCGGAATTGAACACCAATCTTGTTAGAAAAAACAAAAAGGGACTTAGGATCCTTAAACAGGAAAAACATAGAAATTGGTTAGGAGCACTGGAGGAATATCCAGGCTAAACAGTGAAGATCAAACTTGAAATGATCAAGCAGCCCCAACAAAGTTTGGCTGAACTTTGTTTACTCAAAAATACAAAGTAATTGAAAGAGTAAAAGTGTATTAAGGAGGGGAACTTGACAGGTCTGACAGTACATTTAAGGTGCTGGTAAATTGTTGGTAAGTTTTTTCACACTGCAAAACAAAGACCAAATTAAAATGGCCAAGGGATATACACAAGAAAAGAAATTATTGGGGACTGCAGCCAGGTTAGTGACTGAGAACATTGGGGAATATTTATAAAGAGAGTTGCAAACTAGCCATATATGAAGGGCTAAACCAGGCTGAGAAGATGACTAAGCCCAGTAAATCCAGCAATCACAAAATTGGAGAATATTGTAGATATTTGAAGAGCTGAAGAAATTTTACAAGAAGGACGTGAGAATTAAAAACCTACCAGACTAATAAGGGGGAAAAATACCTATTCAAGTGGTAACGTTCTCTAATCAATGACTAAAGGGTCAAAAAAATTTCAGAAGTAAACAGGCTCATAGATAAGATTGTAATAGAAACAACTGTGTATTCAGCAACCAGGGTGAAAATGTTAGCCTAGTCCTAAAGGATACTGCAGAAAAAAGCACGGGGTGGCAAGAGAAACAGGAAAGGAATAGAGCAGAAAATTAAATGATTGATCGTTATTCTTGAAGGGATGTGAAATCTGTGGAGAGAAGCCTACATATTTGAAGCCACCATGGAAAGCTGAAAGGTTTTTCAAATTTAGAGTAAGGAGTGGCATACTGCACAAATTAACTTAAATATTCATTTGAACACAGATTTTCGAATTGTCAGCTGGAACATATCTTGGGCTAAACCAATGCAGACAAAGGATTAAAAAATATATGAGTAGAATTGAAAGATAGACACCTAAGTACTTTATTGAGAAGTGTAGCGGCAGTGAGTGGGACATTAAATAGCATAGATCTCACATCCATATCTAATGTATTTGCATTTATCATTGATGGGCAATGACATGATGAAAGCATCCTACAGGGAAATGTAAGTTTACCCATTTTAGAACATAACCAAGGAGACTCATGTTCTTTCTAACATCCACTTTTTCATTAGTTTCAAGTGTTATAAAAACAGCAGAAGAAACCATCTGGGTTATTACCTGGCTTGTGTGATGTGCTGGTATGCAAAGCTTGTTACAAAATATAATTTTCCAAGGCTTAAAAGAAGTGAAAATGCAGAAATATCTGCTTTGGTAAGTTTTATTTCAGAAGGCTGCACATCCTTACATGCAGCTTTACAGCATTATGATTGGGAAAGAGGACAGTTTGTATAGTGTTATATTGGGAATATTTTAAAATAAGAATGTATAAGTTAATGGCCTCACAATTGTCTTAAGAAAATACTAAGAAATGGTGGAGGCCATAAATTCCCAAACTGTGGAGATATACTGATAATCAAAACATTACAAATCTGTAAGATTTGCAAGCATGTACCAATTTAGTAGAAAGATTCTTTTGTTTTCAAGGAGCTAATCAAGTAGTTTTAGAGATGTCCAACAATTGTTCTCCTGGTTCAGGAAAACAGCAGCAAATATCCGTCACCATGAAGAATCACTCAATGCAAAAGTTATCTTTTTCAGTCCGGAAAAAGCACACACTTTATGTACTTTGTCATGTGGTATCTTGGCAGTTAGACCACACTTTGTAATTGAAAACCAAACTTTTTCCAAAGATGTTTGGTGCTCTGTGCACTCAATCAGATGGATTCAAGTGCATAATCAAACATACAAGTCTGCCATTACAGTAATTGAAAATAACACACAGCCTTTACGCTGATTTAAAACTTTACTCCAGCAGGGCCAACGGATGGAACAAATTATGAAAAAAATCTTATACCTACGTCTACAGTGAATTATTCAATAAAAGAATTCCAGCAAAATTAAAAGAAGATTGAACAAATCCACCAAAATGCCACCACGTGGGCATCACAACTTGAAACAATACATGGTGATTTTTTATGGAATTATGTATTTTACAGTTCTACAGCATCTAAACTATTACATGTGTTATTTCATCCACTTACTGTATTGTTAATAATACAGGCTGGGATCCTGCTTATAATATTTAAGTGCTTATCAAAAACATTTGCATACTACAGCAAGGTTATTTGCAAATAATTATCAAAAAGTCAGTATCTGATGAGGCAAGACCAAAGCATTCAAAACACACTGTCCAGTCAGCAGGCACATAGCAAGAACCAGCCAACGCAGGTCAGGTAGTGTACAGTTTAGCCAACTGAATCATAAGACCACAGTTACCTGAATACGTCCCTGTAAAGCAAGAGATGGTTGTAACCTGAACAGGACCAAATTCAACCCCCTTAACATTGTGATAATGAGATAAATACATATAAATATATGAAAATAATATCTTGTATATGTATATGCTTTGAAACGCCATGGCTGGGCAAAGCAAATTACTGATGGCTCTAGGATAAGGACATATGTAGCAGAAAGCAATCACAAGGCTGCAGCAAAGACCCCCAAGAAAATGAGGGAGCAGAGACCTTAGAAGTACAGGAAGAGGAGGGGGCCAGAGACCCAGCAGACAGACAATGTGGCTGTTCGTTGATACAGATGTGTAACAGCGTAATGAATCTGTCTATAACAGGTAGCATACATGGCGTGTTTTTAAGGTGTATTTATTATAAGACTGCCACAAAGGCAACTGGTTGCCCTTACCCTGTGCTTCAGAGTCACGCATTCCCACTACATGGGCAAGCACAGTCTGCATAGGACCTTTAAAGGGACCTGTGTTTTGGTGTTTGGTCTAATGTTTTTTTAATTGTATTTGGCTGGTTTGATTGTATGCTTTTGAGGACTGTCTGTTAAATTTAGATGCATGGGAGATGACTGGATGAGGAGATAGATTAAATCTCTGCTTTTTTGTCCTTTGTCTTTGAAGTTTGCAGTTTTTGAGGCTGTGTAGGTCAAGAAATTCAGAGTTTTAAGTATGAATGTTAACCTCAGAAGGCTCATCACCTCAAGACAAGGACAGATTTGAAGGGTTCAGAGGGCAATACAAATGAAAACATGCTGGTTTAGTTGTGGTGAGGCCATTGGCTTTGGCACTATTCATTTAAGAGTAATTTGTCATCTGTGTTAGGAACACTGTGTGGCTGGAGCATTTAATGTAATTGCAGGGATGTTTTAAAACAACTCCCAATATGAAATGGAATCAAGAAGCTTGTGGAGTTCTTCAGCAGAGAGAAATCCCTACTGAGTTGTATAGAAGTGTGTTATAAATGAATATGGAGTGTCTGAGCTGACCAAATGTCCATTGCTAGCCAACTTTGTTTTGTGGTGGATTGATCTTTCTTCTTCCAAAGCTCAGCATTCATAAATTGTTCTGGAAAACATCAAAGTTATTTGAAAAGGTCTATAGCAGTATAAATTTCTCTATGCAAAATGGCTGTTTAACAAGATTGCCTCCTTGAACTTTTCACATGATTGTGACAGCCACTTTCATTTCCTAATGGAAGTTTTATAGAGGATTTTCCCACTACTCCCACATCTCTGTTTACTATTATTTTATGGAGAATACTTTACAAATTGTGTCTCTGAAACAAAGAAAGAGACATTTGGTGACATTCCCAGACTGCGATGTGGCTTGTTAGCAGGGCTGCCCAAGAGACAGCATGCAGGAGAACCCTAACTCACATGGACTGCGACGTTGCGCTGCACCTAATGGGCCCATTTATATGGGGATTAACTCAACAATCATTATGGTCATTGCTGAGAAACTCCTTTTGTGTTAGCCCTGCTTAGATTCAAATTAGGAAGAACAGAAGGGTCATGAGGAATTGTTCCTCATTATTCATGGTGCAGACAGCAAAAGGTGTGTGTAGCTAGGTTCTACAGTCATAGTGATCATTGAAGTGAAAAAGGAAGAGAGAGGATTAAGGAGTAGGTGGTTAGGAAGGCATCTGAGGCTTCATGTACATAACATCCATCATATTGTAGCTGGATAAGTCTAGGAACTGTTCAGGAACTGACTCTTTTCTCAGCTCACCATGCATAGAAAGCATTCACTTGGTATTTTAGGAAATGTCTCATGTATTCCATCTGGAGAATCCCTGGGTAATTTTATGTTAAATGGTTGAATTCCCTCAGGGCAAGAAGTGAAGATGTTATCAGTTGCTTGATGAGAAAGAAGACAGTAGAAAGAAGGAAAAATATCTGAAGAAAAGAAGTGACAGCTAAGTGTAGAGTAGCATTTAGAGAAGCAGAAAAGAAGTGTGAGTAACAGAAGTGAAGGAATGATTTATTTATCTTTTATTTTTCCAAGTTATATGTCTTTGTGAAGTCTCTGTTTCAAAAGACAAACCTCGAGTTTGCCTGATTTGCCATTTTTCATTTTGTGAAGGTTCATTTTTTTTCAGAGAAAGACAGTAATATTTTTCCTAGCAACTAAAGATTTTTTTCTCCAACAAGTTATAAATGTGAGTTAAAATAAAATTGTGAAATGCTCTGACTTTCCACTTTGGTGAAAAGTCTTATTTTTACAGGTAAGCATCTTCTTTCTGAGCAGTAAAAAAAAAAAAAAAGATATTTAGAAATATCTTTTTGTTTTTTTACCAGAAAAGTAGCTTTTGTTCTCAGCGAAGTTCCAAAACTTCACAGAAGTTTTAATTTTTGTTTTATCAGTCCAAAAGAATATTTTGCACATTCCTAAATGTGACATGATGGACAATTCTCAGCTTTTGAAGCTGGGTCATCCTTCTGAACCAGGGTCATCCAAGGTCAATGCACTATCCTCAGCAGTGACAGTGTGAAGCTTCTGATGAATCATTTCTACACATGGGATAAAGGCATTAGACAGCATTTTATTCCAGATGCACTCATTAAATTACACAAAAATTAGTGGGGAAAAATCAGTCTTGAGACACACAGAATGTCATGGCTCTAACTGACATGGCTTGTGCTTACTTCAGGATTGAATTTGATATAGTGGTTGTACATTGTTGACTGAAAACTGTTTTGATTCTGGCTGTGTGGTTTCGTAGCAGCAACCTTCATTTTAATGCATACTGGCATCACTGTAATTAAATTTAATTCTTAAAAGAAAGCTAATTTTAAAAACTTTTAATTTCTTTTTGTTTCCATATAAATGCTAACATTGAAAATTTCAAGCACATAATAGGCACAGCAGGAGCCAAGCAACTAAATATGCAGTTCTACCTCCAGACCCCTTAAATTGCCTACTGTTGAGGCACATCATCTACATCAAAAGGACAGAATTCCGGCAGAGTATGTCCTCATTCATTACTGTGGCAAGTGAGGAGATGCATGATCAGATTACGATTACACTATGTAAATGCAAAGGATCAGAATAGGACCTCAAAGACATATATTCTGGGCTTCTCAAGTAAAAGAGTTCCTAAACGTTATGCAAAATAATATGTGGCATTTAATCTTCTAAGAGATGTAAAGAAAATGTCTTCTACTTTATACATATAAAGGGAAAAGTCTTTTGTTCATCACATTGGACAGAACTTTTATCCTTAAACTGTCAAGATGATAAAGGCATCAGCATACATTTAAATTCCTTACCTGGAAAGATGGTAAATGATGTATGCAAAAGAAAACCAGAGTGCACAAGAAATTTCTTTACACAGGGTTTGTACCATGGAAGAAAGTTAAGGTAAAAAAATAGGTGTGTTTTTTTAAGCTAATGTTAATGCATGATGAGGTCAAGTAGCAAGCAAATCCAGCCAACTACAAGCATTTTTTTTTAATAAGAAAAAGGGGTTTTTTTTAGATAGAAGATTTTTTTTGCTTTGCTTTTGCTTATATTGATAGACTGTGAAGGTCAAGAAGAGATTGATCCACAGAGGCCAGTAAAAGTTAGAAGTAATTTAATTAGAGTTGTCCAAATCTGAAATATGTTCCAATCTGATTATATACTTATTTCTTGAGGGACAGTGTGTGGGTATCTATATTTACTATAGAAAGATACTTTTTTGTAATCTAAAAGCATACAGTTATCAACTCTTTTTTAAGAAGGAAAATGAGTCAAGAAAAAGAATTCCCCAAGTTTTTTTCCATAGTTAAAAAATAGAATATGTTCTATTAGTTTATATTTCAAATTAACTGTATGTATGTGTGTGTATTTGTGTATATCTGTATTTGTGTATATCTATTACATAAAATAGTCGTGCTGAGTCCAAGTGACTGGTGACACTGTTGGTTAGATGTGTCATGTGAGGATCCGTTTTAGTGCTGTGCTGCCTGCCTTATGTAGCTGGTGTGATTCATCATAACAAAGGACATACTCTGGGACATTTAAAGAGATGTAATTTTGTCTAACTGTCCCAATATTAAATAGACAAAATGCTTTCTGTGAAGAGGAAGACTGTCATCCATCAAAGATTTTTAATCCCTGCTTTGTCATGGTCATCCTTTAGGGTTTTAAAGGTACAAAATGTACATTAACTGTAAGTACAAAAACTGAGGTGACTCTTAACAACTGTGAAAGCAAATGAGGCATCATGTGAAGGTGAACACACTGCAAATGAGAGCAGAGAGGCTGGGAAGCAAATTGTAGTATCCACTGAAGGGCAGCACAGTCTGCCTCACAGAGCCCTGAGCTGAGGAGAAAGGTCTTCTTCCCACTGCCCCAAAACAGTAATGCTACATAGAGGTTTCTAAGGATGCATCTCATCCTCAAATAAGCAGGTCTTGCAGCCCTTCCTGGCACAGTAGAACAGGATTTGCCTGAAAAGTGTGCAATAGAAATCTTGAGGTAAAGTAGGTTTGCGTGTACAGAAAGCACAGGAGTGTAGGTGAATCCCTTCCTTTCCCTGTGTCTATTTGTAACACTGAAACAGAAACAAAGGGGTGTTTTTAAGACATTGAGTTCTATGTTTTTATATGTCCCCCCCTTTCATTTCTTGACTCTGGAGCCAGAAATAGCAGTGCTGAAATTCTGTGAGAAAGACCATTCTTGTACTTCTGGGAAATACCATCGTTATCTCTATAAAGTCTGTTGCTGTGAGATTTGGAGATGTTTTGCTGACTGCAGAGATCTGGATGTTCTTCAGATAAGGAATTGAAAGTTTGTCTCATTACCAGATGCAAATCTCCACTCTAAGGTCCACCCACTAACAGGTTAGACTGTTGAAGTACATTGAAGTATAACTATCGTACAAATCTGGTAGAGTCTCCTTGACATGAATGTTTGCAACACTGCTTTCAAAAGATTTATAAATATGAATGGACTAGTGATCTTAGCCAACATGATTAAGATGCTCCCTAAATCAATACTACCACTGAGTTGCCCATAAATGGCATAGAAATTCTTTAATTTTTATAAATAAAATATGATAAATAAATATGATAGATAAATAAATATGACAGATAAAAAGCCTCGTGCACTGAGTGCTGTGTCTTCTGAGTTTTTATTTTTTTACCTTAGATGAGCAACTGATACAAATAGCTTACTTTAAGCAAGAACTTAAGTTCCATGTGCTCAAATGTTTTGCCGAGCAGGAATGAGATTACTCATCTACTTCAAGATTTGTCTTGCTATTAGGCAAAGAATTCATAATTTGAAATTTATATCCATGCAAATCCCATCCGCATATAACAGTTTTGAAAATCAAGAAATGTACTGTGCTTTTTGGAGCTTGCTGCATCCTGGAAAACAGAGAATATATTCTTATGTCTCACTGGTTATTTTACTGGGCAATTCAATTTCTTGAAGAGTATTGGGCAGACTATGCATTCCTAATGATAAATATGCCAGTGTGATGACAACTGGTTTTACCTTGAATGTTTCCCTGGATAGTGAAATTTTTTTTAGCTGCTAATAATACGCCTCAGTCCCCCAGAGAGGGGAAAAATACTTTCCTAGGAGCTGTGTTAGCCCATGCTGAATGAGGGCTCTAAGAACAACCCCAGTGAGAAGTCACACGAAAGCTTTTTCAGTAAAAAAAAAAAAAAAAAAAAAAGGCTGGCCTAAAAGAGTTTACACAGCTGTGAGTGATAAAATATAGCAGCCATGGCAACCCACTCTCCAGTATTCTGATAATGCATCAGAAATGAGGCTATTAGAATTATTAATTCACATTAGTGGCTATTAAAATTACTACCTGCAGATTCACAGCCTGAAAATCCTTTTCTATTTCTAAGAGAAGGTTCAATTGCAGAAGGAACGTTTTTGCTAAATAGCTGCACTGTATTGTATGCTAGACATTATGGGAAGTCCAACAGATAATAAAGCTTACATTGAGCTTCATGTAGCTGCTTTGTAATGCAAGGGTAGCAGACGTAATACTTTATTCTTTTAATGATGGCAAAGAACCAATACAGCCCCAATAGCAGTAACAATAACCGGACTCTTACTGGTTCCCTGGAAGCTAATACTAGAAATCCAACTTACTGTAGGGTATTTCATTAAATAGCAAGCGACATACAAAGTATTCTACTTTGGTAGGTAATAAACAAAGCCAACAGAAATCAGCAGAAAAACTGAGCCAGACCCATAGAAAGGTTTTGTAGAGATGCTGCGGTGAGACTCAGGGAGTCCTGTAGAGATTTGGCTACATCCTTTCCATCCCCCATTAACTTAACTCAAAATGCAATTGCATGCTGTTTTAAGTAAAAGAAGAAACACTATTACACCAAGGCCACAGCGGGAAATAATCAGGGGGAACAGCAACATGGCAGAGAAAGAACATTTTATTTATGGAAATGAGCAGAAAAAGTAACATACAAGCTAGAAGCAGCCAAATAGGTACTAGTAAAAATAACAAACAAGTAAAGAACATGAGCTTGGATCACAACCAGTTTTTAGGAATTCACATCACAGTCTATCTCCTTTAAGATCCCGTGTACCAAAAATGGATATGACATCCAGTGTTCTTTCTAAAAATTATCGTTCTCAGAAAGAGAAGAGGAAAACAAGAGTGACTGCAAAATGAAGTTTAGCGTGTCCCCACAGGCTAGACACAGCAAACGATGTGGGCAAATGCAATGGGGCTTGAGTAGCCTTTACACTAAATGCTATTCTGAATTCTCTCCCCCTGGTTGTCACCTAACTCAAGAACAGCCTGAATTCCTTAGAGACTTAATTTTTTTTACAAAGTTCCCTCTGGGCCTACAGACATTTCTTTCTACGTATCCATTTTTTATTTCCTGCAAAACTCTATCAGTAGCGCCAACAGCCACCTGGAAGTGGACATTTATCCACCTAAGCTTCCTTTGGAGCAGGGAATCAGGCTCTCAACAAAAAGAGACACTCTTCTTTTCAAACATAGTGGCAATTACTTTCCTACCAAATAAAAAGGTGGTAATCATTTCTTCCTGGGGATGTTCAGACTGACAAACACTGGATGTCCGGATGGTGGTCTCCCTAATACTCTTGAGGCTTGCCTAGAAAGGTTTGTTCAGTTTAGCTATGCCACCAAAAAACCACTACTGTGGGTGCACTTACAATGTTAAGCAGGTGAATGTTAACAGAACACTTAACTTACAATGTTAAGCAGAAATTTGGTTTAGTCCGGTTTGGCCAGCAAAATCAAAGAAATATTAGCTCATTGGGCATGCCAGAAAATGTTACCGATGGTCCTCACAAGACATGACCAAGTAACAAAAATATTTGTCAATGACCTTATTTGTAAAATTTCCAACGACTACGATTCTGTGGTATCAGTACCCTGCCCTTTTCCCGTTTTTCCTCAGGCATTCAGACAAACATTGGTGGATATGGTATTATTCATACAGATAACAGTATCCCTGCACAACCAAAGGGCTTTATGCATGAACAAAAGTATTTGTTGTTTCTTTTTCACTACTCGCTGTTCATCAGCTCAAGTTCATGTCAGCAGGATGACTCATGTGCTTCTGTTCAGCACGTGCTTAATGCTCAGCTGAGTGAAGCAGAGCCCACTGTGGCCTGCAGAGCCCAGCTTGCCAGCAGGGAGGGGAGAGGAGAACGGCTTGCACCCCATGGACAGCCGCCCCACGAGCAACTAGCTGAACTGCCACGGAGGAAGTCCAGCACTGCTCCACATGATGGGGAGTGCTCTCCCAAGTACCCTCAGATACAGCCATGCTTTCTTAGGTCACAAAAGTGTCGGGGAAATATTTTTGCCTAAGAACTTAGTGTCTCATAAAAACTAAAAGGTCTGGCAGAAGTGGTTTGGTTTTGACAATGTTGTGATAGAGCCCTGACCAGGTCTCATAGACCTACCCGCCCAGTCTCTGCTGGCAGTCTCCTTGGTTTCCTGCCATTGCAGCTGCTCAGCTTGTCTGTAGCCACTGTGGGGCATGGAGAGACTCAGCATGACCCTGCAGGAGCAGGGCCCATCAGCAAACATCTTTTCTTTCCTCCTTTTGAAAAATCTGGATTATTTTTTTTTGCTTTTTCCAAATTACAGCTGGAAAAAAAATACTAAAATCTTCTACAAGGCAAAATCACCTTTCTCTGTACAGTTTGTGTGCAATGGACTAATAAGAAGTCATTTTTCTTTGCATCAGAAAGGAGATTTTTAGGAAACATTTGAAGAAAGACAAAGGAAACTTTGCAGGGTCTGGCTGGGGAGATCACGTAAATCAGAACAGGCAGTAGAAA
The DNA here is from genome assembly GCF_047370975.1 of Nipponia nippon. Classification (NCBI taxonomy): domain Eukaryota; kingdom Metazoa; phylum Chordata; class Aves; order Pelecaniformes; family Threskiornithidae; genus Nipponia; species Nipponia nippon. The sequence continues at coordinate 151,730,011 of NW_028262290.1, read as the reverse complement.
ACGATACAGAGTCAAAAGTAGGCAAAAAACACAGGTGGAGACCCCAAAAAGCAGACTGAAGGGGGCAAAGGAAATAGTGGATGTGGTAATGTATTTCCCTTTTTCTTTTCACACACCGTGAGTACATTTGGAGAGATCATCAGTGTGACATGATGAGCCCCCTAAAAATACACCAGAGTACATATCCCAGAAAGCAGCCCTGTGCTGGAAGAAGAGGAAGAGTTGAAGTATCCAAATACATTATTATTCCTTACAAAGGGGTCCACAGTTTAAAGAAAAAATCCAGGTTTAGAGTAAAATTTAGGTGGACAAATGCTGAAGGATACACTATGAAATTCTTCAGTGGGTTGAGTGCTCAGGGAATGCACGGATCATTCCAGCCATGACTCCTGGGAGATGCTCCCCACACCCCGCATGTCACTGCTCCAGAGCGGATCTGCAGAGGGAGCGGATGCTTCCACAGCAAAACAGGCTTTCTCCAGAAAACTATTTCTGCTAACAGTATCATCTGAGTAAACCAGTTAAAAATCATTTGCTGCTTTCTATTTTAACATTTTTCTGTGTGTTTTCCTTCAGATCATCCTCTTCTAAGTCACCACAAAGGCGCAGCTTCCATACATTGTCCATTGACTAAATGACTGCTGCTACTTTTAGTCATTTTGATTTTAACTTAATCTTATATTAAAATCTAAATGAGGGATGATTTCAATTTCTTCTTGGAGGCTGGAAGGAACAGCAATGTGGGATTGTACCAGCTGCAGCTTTAGAGCTTTATTTGGAAGGCTACAAGGACACACTTTATTTCCTTATGGATCTCAAAGGCCTGGACTAATTAGTACTTATTAGAAAACAAATTAGAAATGCATTTTATTTCTCCATATGGTGAAAGCAGGAGCTACAGTAAAGGGACAGGATATCAAAAGAGCTGAGATAGTGATTTGCAGTGCATAATTTATTTGACTAATTTTGCCTTTTCTTTTATGCCAATGCATTGTCTATGAACAGGTAACAACTTCCTTGAATGTATCCATTGTTCAAAACAATTTGTCAAATAATTTTTGCTTTGTAGCTCATCTCTGAACAATTCATTGCATGTATTTGATCACTAAAATTCAAAACTGTAGTGCCAAAAAATAGATATGTATATGACCCAGTAATTTTTTTATTTGATAATGTGGATACCGGTATGACCTTTTTTATGTGAGTGTCCTTGATTTGAATTTTGAATTTTCTGTCAGCATAAATTCTTCAAAATTAAAACTGTTTGTTTTCCAGTAAAACTGCTACTGAAGAGAAAATGGACACTGTCAGGATTAAATAGAATTCACAGGAGCTTAGACCTTACCCTCACTGTTTTGTGAATATTTCTCCCATGATGTACTTCGTGTATGTCAAAGGTGATCCTGGCAGGTGGGTAAACGCAGTTAAAGAAATCTAATTTTTAAAAGTTAATGAATAAAAAAGAAAAAAAAGGAAAAAAAGACAGAAAAGTGATCCCGATAGCTACTGTCACCTTATATCAACTCTGTCATAACTGATACACTATATCTATGTTTGTAAAAGACAAGATCTTTAAGTATTTTGAGGCTGGAATAAAGAACTAACTGTTCATTACCCCTTGAGTACATTAGAAACGGGAACACTGATCACTGGTGATCTCTTTCTGATACTGTTCAGCAACAGGGTCACTCCAGCAATAACACATGCAGAACACCATCACACAGATGGCTATGTCCTGGTGATATCGGAGGTCAGAGCATCTCAAATCCACAGCTCTTACCTCCCTTTTTTGAGTAGCACATAGTGACCATTAAGCTAAAGCCATGCTTCCCAGCCCAAATCTTGACCTCTAACCTTGGGACTAGTTAAGGTATTGAAAGATGTTCTTTACCATATGCCCAAGTTTCAGGTCTTAAATTTCTGAGTAGACTCCTATTCAACAGGTGTTTATGTGAACTGTTTCTAGTAATCTTCCAGCCACATTTGTTGTGAAAGTCATGTTGTGTGGAAGTCAGTATTGCCAATGTGCTTTCATCATGCCCACCTACAAAACAGGGTGCCTTAGGAGAGCAAGGGCAGAAATGCCAGATTTGTTCCTCCCAAACAATTTCTCCCACTTGTCTGCTCTGGGCAATTTAAAACAGAGAAAATTATGCATAGATAGAAGTGAACAGAAGTAATTATGTCTATATGCATGCTGACCATGCAATTGATTCCAGATATTCCTTTTATAGCTCCTACACCTGGCTGACTCTAAACTGTCATCGTTAGACCCCTGTACATGGAGGGCACGTGCAGCCTAGTCCCATTAGTAAGGAAGACATCCAAACCCTTTGGAAACAACCGCATACCTTTCACACTATTAAATACTCCAAGAAAAGGCATTCTATACATCTACTGGTAGAAAGAAATGTAAAAAGAATCTATATAAGCATGACAATTTGGGTGAATTGATTTCATCCCTGGATTAAATGTTTTTGTTCGCTATTCGTAGATTCCAGTCAGACATATAATCTATTTTATTCCACTGAGTGGAAAAGGATAGAAGATTTGTTATCTTCTTTAAAATGTTTTTTGGCTAAAAAATGCTTCTGATTTGTGTGATGCATTACTCCACCGATGTTATAGAACTATAATACTTAATTTATACAAACTGTAAGTATGCATGGATCATACATAGTTTTTCAAATTATGAAAGACTTCTGGACTACTTGTTTTTCTCCGTTGATTTCCTTTACTGAAAGGACAAATCTCACCTTTCAACCACCTCTTTTAACAGCACTTTGCTAATCTATAGGTAGTTTATAAACTCTTTTCTCTCTTTGAAAACGTTTTCTCCAGCATGTTCCACATTCAGAGCTGTATTTCAAAGTGCCACTTTAATCCTTTTTATCTTTCTGAAAACTTAGAGTATTGGTCATTACTTGGTTATTCTGGTCACATTTCACTGTTCTTCACCGAAATCTCAATAGAGAAAGAATGCTTTAGGCAAAATGAACTCTGAACTTTTGTGTCATCAAAATCTTAATGTAAGTATACTGAATACAGCCTGCACAGTTTAACCTAAAATCATAAGAAACACATTTACATTATGAAGTTTGCACCAGCACACAAATGGAAGTTTTTGTGAAGGAGAAATTTCATTTCTCTGTGTTATTTCTTATGACCCTGGGTACTCACTAAATCTAATAATAAAAAAAGTTTGAAAATATTTATATAAAATCCAAGAATGGCAATGTAGAGAAGATAACAGTAAGAACGTCCTGCTCCCTCCTATACAAACCATAACGCTTTTTACTGTCCATAAGCTATTAAATGGTTTGGCTTTCTACACTTACAAAGCTAGGACATTGTCTTCATGTGCCATATTTGAATACTTACAGGTCATGATGACACCATAAAAGTTAATGTGCATACTCTTTTTTAAATACCATTACTACTCCAAGGAAGTAGTGCCTATCATAAAATTGTGTTTAAATTAGAAAGAGATATTAGCACAAGTTAAAGCGTCCTTTTCTCTTTCATTCTTTTAATACTCCATCCCTCGGGGTTTATCAGAAAACTACTTGTTTTCTAAAATAGCCATTTCTGACATAGGTACTTTGGCTCATACTTTTCACATATATCCCCACATCATTATTACATTAAATCACCATTTCTGTAGAGGATTTTGTCTTCTCCGCTTTACCTTCTGCATTAGTTATCAAATCTGCTGCTCCCTTCTGGTACAATTTCTCACAGCTTAATACTTAAATTATCATCTTAAAATTCCTAAAATGCAGCTCCACCATGGCTTAGCCACTTTTGCCGCTTTTAAAATCGCTACTTATTAATGTTAATCATGTTAGAATGCTGGGTTTTCTTAACTAGTATAAGAGCTTAAGTTTTTAATCCAAGTCTTTTTTTTCCCTCACAAATTTCCAGAAAATTGCTAGGATTAAAATACCATAAAGATTTTCTTTCAACTCATCTGAGCCTGTAGCCCAGGTTGCTTAGAGGAGAATCTTTTATCCCATTCAAAGGACATATGCGCAGACTGATGTAAAGCACAATCTGTAGTACATGTGTGCCCACTCCATCAGGACATTTGCACATCTTGCATGCTGCGGTTAATAAAAATGTAAGAACTGAGGGAATTGTATTACAAGCAACTATTTCTTCCCTTCAACTTCATCCTGTATCTATGTCATCAGCCATCTTTTATACACCTTTTGAGCGTCACCCTAGGTGAAATATATAAGGTTTTAAGCTGTTCAGACCCCGAAGGGTAGTGAAAGCTGGGTCTCCATTCAGAATAAAGGTGACCCCAGAGGGGAAGCTAAGCCAACCTACTTCATTGTAATTAATTACTTGGGGGAAAGGAGATGGACAAATGAACTCTTCACCCTCAGTGCTCTCCAAGACAAGCAGTGTCTCCACCTGTGGTCACACAGCTGGGAGTGGAAGAGATAAATGTGACCTCTTCTCTGGTAATATGTCAGCCAGTTTAAGCAGCAGTAGTGTTGAAGTTTGAGGAAGGACTTCATTTTGTAACCTGGATTTTGGAACCAAGCTGAGCACGAATGCATTAGATCAGATATTTCTGATTCCTCATGAGAACTAAAGATAGCATCTTTGCAAAACTATACAGCCATTGGTCTTCTTAAAAAATGCATGTCTCAGTACTTGCAATTCTGTTGTTATCACATTGCTCCACAGTCTCCTTTCTAAGGGTCTCCAAGAAGGAAGATGAGGCTAGACAAACCAGCCTGGAACCTTAATCTGTCCTTCATCCTGTTTTTTTCAGCTTAATTTGAGTCAGGAGAATAGCACAGAGACTATTCTAGTCTCACTGACTGTTGGTTTCTCCATAGCAATGGGCAAAATCTCGGATGTCTGTTTTAATTTCTTAGATCGGTCAGCAGGCTTTGATACCCATGATCCTTGGTTGTGATAAACAGCGTAGCTTTTATGCTATCACTCACTTGAGTGATTTTGTTCTTTCCTCTCCAAATGTCAACTCCAGTTCCCACTGAACTCAACTGCAAAACTGCTTTAGGCTTCGACTAAAACAGGTTTGGGCCCCAGGAGATGAAAGAAAGTGATTTTGATCAATTGCTCATCTGCCCAAAGAACACTTTCACACAGGTTCTGCCAGGCTATATTTTAGCGCCCCTCCTCTATGTGATGCTGAGAGAGATAATAACACAATTTGGGCTGTTGTGCTATCAAGATGCAGATGACATGCAGCTCTATGCCTCATTTTCATCAAACCCAGATGGTGCGGCATCTTTGCTTTGCCTGTGCCTGGCAGAGATTAATACTTAGATAAGGACAAGCCGACAGAAGCTTAATTTGGACAAGATGGAGGAGGTGCTATTGTGTAAGGGAAAATAGGGGCAATCTTACTTCTTTTCCACTTCCCATTTGGGAGGGTTTCGACCTGTAGTGAGTTTGGATTCCTATTGCTATTTGAACTTGCAGGTGGCTTTGAGGGCCCAAGACAGCATTTCATATCTGGTTCGGTTAGACATCTATCACATATCTTCTTGGCTTCAGACAGTGCCACCTCCAATCCATGCCTTTGTAAATTCTAGACTTAATTATTGTGATGTGCTCTATATGGGGCTACAGATGAGGACCAACTGGAAACAATAGTGCGTGTTGAAACCAGCTGCTTGCCTGGCTGCCAACGGGAGCCACTGAGCACATACTAGATAGCTCCTCTGGCAAAAACTCTGTCTCCCTCCCCACCAAAGAGATGATTCCCTCCCTATAGAATCTGGCTCCTACACTGAATTAGTGTTAAATGACCTGGGTCCTACCTTCTTGAGAAAACATCTCCTGCCAAGTGAACTCTCAAAGCAATTTCTGACAATATAATGTTAGAGCTCTAGAATTAAACAAATAGGAGGCAGTAGCAATGCTTTTAAAACAAACAGCTCTCAGCTTCAAAATTGGCTTCCCCAGCTACTCCAACAGAGCCCAAATGTGTTAAGCTTGGCACAGTAAATGACCCTTTGCTTTTCCCTAGCTTTGGATTATCACCACGCTTATCACAAAGGACTGGTTTGGGAATCTCATAGTAATTGCATCTGTATTCATAAGCTTTTTAACATCATCATTAATATTGCACTAGAATTATGGGCTCACCATGAAGTTACACTAAACTGACACCAAGAACTCGATCTAACCAGCCTTGCACTTTGGATTCTTATTTTAAAGATTCCATCCGTGACCCATTGCTCCTTAAAATGTGTGGTTCAGATAAGCACTCCCAGGATTCAATATTTTTCTGACCTGCCTCTTGGGTCAGCAAAAGTGGTTTGGAAAGCTCAAGAGAATAGCCTTATTTATTACTTTTCAACACTTCTTCTAGTTCTAACTAAAACCAGGACCTACAGAGAGGAATTCTTAGGACGTTAAAAAACTCCTTTCGAATTCCAGAAGGAATTTATGTTTAGTCCTAAGATGGAAAAAGCCTGTCACTTCTTATTGCAGCCAAATCATCCATTACAGGGGAAAGCTTAAGTAGAATACTGCAGTCAGAAGTTATGACTATGTATTTAATACAGAATACTGAAAAATCTTTTCTTTTAGACAAATTTTGTTATTTGTATCCGTGTCAGATAACGCTATTCTCCATCAGTAGTGAAACTGCCAAAATGGTGTAAGATACTGAGGACTAAGCTACAACTTCATGAGAGTAACAGTGGCAGAACCTGGTTTTTATGATAATAGACCAAGAACCAAATTCCTTCCTCCATTGCTCCAGCTGACCACTTCAGACCTTGTTATCTGAACATATCTCTATCTCAAATATTCTGAGTAAATGGGATTTAGATGTAATTTATATTTCTTGGAGGGGAAAATATTTCATTATTTCCTATATAGGCTACATATACCAATAATAATTTAAATTCCTAAAGATATGCAGGTGCTTGGATGGAAAAAGGAGACATTTCAATTCCTTGGTCTCTACTTTGCTTAATTGGATTTTACTGAGCATTTTAAATCGGCTGAGACTTTTGATCAACTGCACATCCACCGTCATTTCCAAGAGCTTTCACAACATTACAGACCTGAATATCTATCTGACAGACATATTTTTGAATCTACTAACAGTTCCTTACTAAGATATTTTCATCAAAAATGTAAAACCTTATAAAAAATTCAAATGTTTTGGTTCAGTTGAGGCCCTCAGCTAGAATAATGTCATCTCATGTCTATACGGCATGGTGTTGTTTTTATTTGGGGGCTTTTAACACTACAGTGATAGTGATTTCAAAGGTTCTAGCTCCTTTTTAAGAGATAACTGCACTATTCTTGATTTTGATCTGTCACCACCTTGCCACAGTCTGATATTCCAGGTCTTGTTTTGAGTAAATGTATTTTTTTTTATCATTGCAGCTTGATAAAACAGAAGCCCATTTTGAACAATAAAGCATAAGTAATGTATTTCTATTTTTATATGTTTTCTTGGATATGATTGCAATTTATGAGAAAAAACACTATAATTATGAATGCAAATCATTTCACAGTTACTGCAACAGATTTTGTTTATATATGTTAAACTATGCTGAGAAAGAGCCGGCTTTGATCTGGGAAACTCATTAATGTCTTTGCAAAACAGCAATCAGAACATGGTGTACAGCAGTGAGAGTGACCATGGTTCACCAGGATGTGACTCAAACCATGCCAGCTTTGAAATTCAGACACCTTCTTGTGTCAGCACACAGAGGTAAATCATAGGGAAGCTAGTAAGGCTTTTCTAATTAAGTTGTTTAAAAATTGTGTTTCTAGCCTGATACTAATAATACTGTAATTTATTAAAGCAATAGAACCATGGTTTCTGCCAAGGAAAGGCAGAAGTTCCAGTGAAGACTGACGGTGCATATCCATACCCTGTGAAATTAAGAAGGGCGAGTGCACATGCTTGAGCATTCAGCCCTTGATGTCTGCTCTGCATTCTCCTTTGTAGTGGTTTGGACTATTCCCCTTACAGGTCTTCAAGATGAAGCTTTGGTTCATCCTGGGGTTAGCTTCCATGAAGGAGCAGTATGGATAAGGCCATACCATGTTTAGCTATCTCCATCTGTCACCATCCTCCAACATTAACCCAGAAGACCTCGTACTCTCACATGCAACCCAAAATATTCACACAACACTCCAGGGCATGTGTATACTCTCCACATCACACTTATTAAAATCCCACTCTTGAGGCTGTTAGGCAGTTTCCTCATTAGCAGCCTGGCCTATGGACCCAGTCCTGACGACAAGTGTTGTTAACACCATGTCAACAAACTTCTGAGGAGCACTGTGGGGCCAGCCTGGGCCTCACAGAGAGAGCAACCCGCCTTTCGGCAGGCAAAAAGAAAGCCCAGGAGGGGTGGGCCAGCCAGATGCCCCAAAAGAAACATCAGGATATTGCACCATCCACAGGCCATGCTTGTAGCACCACAAAAGTTCAAAAAACAACAAAGTTATCCTGAGAGTATCCTAAAGGCAATGTTTAAAAGACATTCCTTGCCTTCACCTTGCCCAGTTTCTTGATATCTATCCACACTCCAGTGTTTCACTCATTTACAGTTGGCCCAGGTGAGCTTAGAAGGACTTAGCTATGCCTTGCACAAGGCATAGGGAGTATCTGTGGGTGATCCAGCATATGGGGGCAAGACGGGCACCACACTGGACAGGCTCAAGACCTGGAAGAGGAAGGCAGAAGATATGGCATGAGAAGGATCACCTCCCACTGCCTTCAGAGTTTTCCCAGAACTCACCATCGCACAGATGGGCTTCTACTGTGTGGTGGAAACATATGCATGCCCCTCTTACAGCAAATGTGAGATCCACTCCTGGATGTGGTGGGGGAACTGACTGGCACAGTATTATGATGTGGTGCCCCTCTGTCCCTCTCAAAGGCACCTTCCTCCCTTCAGTAGGGCATTTGAAACCGTAACAGACACTGGACCCACTCCCCATTGCCAAAGCGCAGCTCAGACTGATGAATGCTGAAACACTTCCTAGACCTTCTGTTAGCCAGATCAGTTGGAAGCCCTGTGCGCCCCAGCCTGTTGCCACAGAGAAACCTGGGCTATCACCTAGTAGCTGAATAATAGGAATTTGGATGGCAGAGGGATGATGAATCCTTTGCACGTCCTCATGCTCAAGACCCTCCCAGAAACCCTGCCTGGAGCGTCTGCAGGATCTGATCCCTAGGTATCAGCACAGGGACTGCTCTCCACACTGGGGAGCTGAGCAACAGGTTGTAGTACACAGGGTCACCCTTCACTTTGATTGCTTCCGCTCCACACCAAAAACATGTTCCCCAAAAAAGTAGCCCTGCATTGTGGTTAACTCTTAGTTTCATAGTTTTTCACTTGCTGGACAGCACCAGTGTCTGCAAAGATGTAGTAACTGTCTGTGCAGCTACTAAAACTATGTCTATGCTAGTTGATGAAATGGGTCAGGGACTGTGCTCTGGCCTGATGGCAGCTAACCCAGTCTTGTTTACACAGGACAGCTTTGTCCAGACTTCCTATGGGGAATGGTCTCTGGCCCATGCTAACTCCCAAACCTCACCCAGGCAATGCCGGCAAGCACTAGCTCACACTGACCAAAACCATACTGAAATCATGTTGGCAATTATCAGTAGTGCTCAGGTCCGCACCGCACCCTAATTAGTTTATCAGTCTAACTATGACCTGTTTAATTCACTAGAATATGAAGCTATTTCAGGTTGATATAAGTAGGGATTAGAATGACTGTAAGTTACAGAGCAACACTCTTTCCTTGTTCTGTCCTTTAGAAAAATAAACTTTTCTTTGGGCTCGAAAATATGTTGACAACTGAACAAAATTATCCTAATCTGTTTTAATATATATTAAGTTGAATTTCATGAAGACAAAATTTTCCATAGGGCATAGGCAAGTAGCAGAGTCTCCCAGAAAAACTGATTTATTTCAATGAGTATTTCTCAGATATATCTTCTGATTAGTTGCCAAGGAATTGTTTCTTTTCAATGTTTGTAATACCTTACTCTTTAATGAGAGCTGATTATGGCTGGCAGCATTCTCACTCTGGGGCAGTAGGTCAATAGGTTAATATCTTGGCTAAAGGACCTGAGTGTGCTTCACCTGGCAACGCCACAGCGTGCTGCCAGAATGCAGCAGCGGATGATAATAGTGAGCTTAACTTCCTCAGTAACGCTCCTCTTCGCCAAGGGAAGCATTACACACAAATATCCCCAGCCTCCTTTAAATACCTGCTACTGTCCTTCTGCTGGGTTTTAGCATCTACATGCCGTCTTGCCACTATGTCTAGAGATACTAAACTTTTAAGCTACATTTTTATTTTTGAAAGCAGTCAGTGTGTAAAATGTTCACATTTCAACTGCGAAAGTGTGGGCCTTTGGAAGGATGAGCCCCAGCTCGTTTCTGGTCTTTAGCCATAAAAAAGATAACATTTAAAAGCAAAAAATGTTTGTCAACACTGTCTCATCACAAACTTTTTTTTTTTTCTTCAAGCACCACATTTACATAATTAAGAACCATTCATACACTTGGTTTTTAAATTTTAATTCACCTTAAACTCTCCAAAATAGAGTGTCTGTACTTTACTTGAATGGAGACTTGGAGAGATTCTGAATATACTGATGAATGCAAAATGTATTACATTTATACTGATTGCACCAGGATCATATACGTATGCCACAAAATTATCTTGTAAGAAAAAAATCAAGGCAGTAAATATAAAAGAGGTATTTTCAATAAATCCAGTAAGTTCCCATCGTTCTCAAAAATGATATTTTAATTATATTCCGGGAGTGATACTGCGCATGTCAAAAAATCAATTTCATATTAATTTTCTAACATTTCATCCAGATACAGTATCAAAAAGGTCTGGCAGCCCTTTTCTAATTATGGGTAATTGGGTGAAAGAACATTTGAATTTATATTAACGTGAACTTTCTGCATGAAGGGTACAGAGCTTTCCAGGAAGATGCTCAGTGTTTTACTAAGAAGCTGAAAAAACATCAGCCTCTATTCCGTGTTGTATGGCAGCTGAGGTTACTCAGTCTTTTATAAGATTGCTCGGTATCTTGCAGGATTAATTTGAAGTGGGGTTCTTGGCCATTGGTCACAGCATGGTATTTTCTGCCTAGCTGAAATCATCTTCATTCCAGTCAATAAAAACCAAGCACCTTTTGGATTCACTACATGCAGTTGCCAAGCCGTTAAAGTGGGCTTTGACCTTTTTCCAGTCTATATGCGATACCTGGGTTTTGTCTGTTTATTACTCATTAAGATCTTTGTGATGGAAGAATTTGCCCCAAAGGAGGAGAAAATAATTGAAAGTTTTATGATATGCTATGGCATGATGAACAAGCCATGAAGGAAATCTCAAAAACAACATAACATATAAATGTCAGGGAGTTTCCATTCAAACACAAATCTCACCAGAATAAATCAATGACTTTTACTAATCTGAGTCTAAAATAATCTTAAAGAACAAAGGTGTGCATAAGATTGTAACTACAGGGATGTTTATAAATTCTGCAATGGTGACAAAGAAGCTTTAATACAGTAAAGTCAATGGAGCAGTTGAGAACAAAAAAGCAATGTCTCCGGATAGATTTAGAAAAACATTGAATTTTTTTTTTTATTCACAGCAAACAAGATGTTCTCTGGCAAATGATACAAATCCTTTGTCAAGGCTGTCCAGATGGCCTTTGCGAATAAAATACTGCACACAGCAGTGACATACTTGTTGGACAGATAACTTACAGATTTGGAAACAGCCTGTTGGAGAGCTTCTTCATTAAACTAATAATGTTTCTGGTTATTTGGTTACAAGAAGCCAAGGGCCTGGTGACAATTTCAGAAAAAGGAAAGTTTTAGCTGCTATGACAACCCGGACAACTGTGTTTCTCCCCATGACAACCTGTCTGAATTATATAAAATCATGAACCCACAATGAAAACTATATTCCAGAAAGGTTTGTAAGAAATGTAAAACCATACCTGGGAGATTATAAGAAATCTAACACAATGATTCTGTTACCCTTTCCATGAAATAAGATTGAGAAGATTGTGAGACGTGTTGAAAACTGCTTTGGTTATTGCTTAGAAGCTTCTTTAGAAAACGTTTCCACAAAGTAGGTAAAAATTAAGTCAACTTTCCTCAAAACAGGAGTTCTTCAGTTGACTTTATTGGCAACTAAATGGTCCCAATACAGGTAAAAATGCATTAGAAAAGGCAGGAGGGAGAAAAAAGACAAACACAACAAATTTCCAAGAAAGGTGAGGCCTTTTAAAACATAATTTCCTATTCAGTCAGTCCTTGTTCAGGGTCTCTTTTGCTTTCTTTTCCTTTTTCTAGTTATATACCACGGAGTCTGCCAGTGCAATTTTCCATCACCCCCATTGGGTTTCTCTGACATCCCTCTACTCCACCCTACAAATTTGGTTTTTAAAAAATTGCCCACCCATATTCCATAGCCAAAATGTCTTTCTGTTTTAACTGCATCTTTCTGATAAAGTAACAAAGCAAAATATTATTCTATGGGGGTTTTTTTCAAAGCAATTTTACAAGACACAACATTTCAGAGCAATTTTTCTATAGACATAGCAATACAGAAAAAATACTGAAAGAAACCAACATTCTGAAAATTAACCCATTAGATCAGACCAGTTATATTTCTTGCTTTCCACTTTCAAGCCCCAATATGAAACAAAATTTAGCCATGTAGAGCCTAAGAGCTCCTTCCAGATCTCAGTACATATTCTTAAGGTGCAAGACGAACAACAGCAGACATATAAACTAATTATATTTGATTTATTTGAATAATACTCCTACCATTATGTGTAATCACCTGAATAAAGATCCGTATGTTAGGGGTTGCTTCCATCTCCTGCAATGAGGCTAACTGACTGGAGGTAATCCATTGCCTAAGAGTTAATCCCTTTGAATACGATTCCCTGAATTTCTAGTTAATCCACTATAGTCTACAAATGGGTTCTCCATTTCATGTATAACATCAAAGTATGCCAATGTAAATGTTCTCTAGTTAATAAATAACCCAAACAAGCATTTAGCTGAAAAGCCATTTAACATCAGCTGTAATAAGTGACAAAGAAAATTATGATAGAGAACACCTCTTGAAGAAGATGAGAGATGACTGAGAAAGGGAATCTGATCTGTAATGAATGCAGTATGACTGCTTGTTTACAGTGATTGCTGCATTGTAGCTTAAGGGGGTGCATGACAACCATGCAATGTCACTGTGACAGCTTCCATTTCCCTAACAACATTGCACCCTTCCTAGTATTATTTTATCAAATGTAACACATATAAAGTAGTGCATATAATTTTCAATAATAATATATAATCACATGGGCCCTTACAGATGAATAGATTACATGAGCAGGACACTAATTTTCCAGCCAAAAATAGAGCAAGAGAAGAAATACAAAGATACATCTAACACTATTTTCACCTACTTCTTAATGATTATAGACCTTCAGTCTGGCAAAGCCTTGCTTTGAAAGGAACTGCTGCTTTGGCTCTTTGTGGCAGTTATCTTAGTGTAAACATAGACATTGATATACCCATTGTGCAACCAAATGGAAACAACTGAAGTTGATAAAAACAAGTTCATAATCTAAGGGTCCATTATCATCATACAGGGCCTGCTTTTCTCCTTTGAAGTCAGTGGGATTTTGTCATTGCCATCAATGGAAATATAATGAGATTCTTAGTCCGTATGGGTGGATTTGCAATGTATTACTTCCTTCATCACAGAAACAGCTACTTCAGAACCCCTGGAGTTGATCAGGCATTATTATTAAAGACACTACCATAAATCATTTGCTGTATATGTCCCCCACTTCTTATTTCAGATAAAAAGCAGATTACACTGAGAATATACAAATATTACTGAAGAAAAGGAGTGGGACAATCTAGAAGAACATAGTGACCATGCTTACATTTTAGCAGCTGTAGCAATGCAAGCAGAAGAGGAATTAGGCCTAGGAGAGACCTGACTAGCTTGTTGTCAAATTGGAAATGGGAGTAGAATGATATGTGTGATGATTTGCCTTTGACACAGATGAAAACATTTGACTTTTGATAATCAGATAATCAGCTAATAAAGCCTTGGGCTGTGCTAATTTGTTGGAGTGGAATGTGTTTAGACAGGATGATGAACATGTTTTGATAAGGCATTTGTGAGATGGCACAGTTGTGATTCCAAGGAGTTCGGTAAGATATTTGTAAAGTCACTCTAACCCTAACAATGTAGTCAGTGTGGAGATGATGTAAATGCAAATGAATCTGATCTCTAAGCAATGGAGTATAGGATCTGAGTGTATTTTGCAATACATGGCCATATGTAAATTTAAATAATGTATAAAGCAGATGGCATGGTTTATAAAATATATGTATTTGCAGTGGTTCTTTGGAGAAGGGTAAGGTGTGCAGTGAAAGAAGAAGGATCATTTAGATGCATGTGGCTGTGCGTGGAAAAGAAGTGTAACGTGAGAGGACAGGGTAAAAAAGCATTGGGTGTGAGAGACACTGAGTAGGAGGATAAAAGATGTAAGAGATAAAAGGGTTGAGAGAGGAGAGATATAGACAAGGGAAAATGTATGTCTGATCTTAAAGATAAGGGTAAATAGCTTCGGTTCAGTACAGTAAGCAACAGGAAGCCAAGCAGTGATTCATACGGCCAAAGCAACAGGAGAGAAGATGACACAAAAGCCCAATTTTGGAGAGATTATTGGGGAAGATAAGTGAAAGAAAAGGAAAACATTAGAGAGAAGGTTATAAATGAGCACCAGACTATATATGAAGGTATCAGTAGGTACTAGTCATAAAGCAAAAGTATTTCTATTCTCCACTAAATATTGGTAGGAAGTCTCCCTTTTCAGGCATTTAATATTATGGATGGGTTTAATTTGTTCTGTTTCTTTTTGAAAATAATACCAAATAAAGGTGTCTTCAGCCATGGATTAATCATTTGCCAAACTTAGTTTTTAATTAAATGCATTACTGTGCTATATGAGTGCATAAAGGAGTAAACATCAAAGTTGCTCTGTTCTGCTATTGTTAAAATGGGAAAGTGTTTTTTCCTTTGGAATTTTAAGTTTTATATCACATGATTTAGCCCAAGGCAAATATTTTTTATGGCTGAATTATAAAGTTCTTGAGAAACAGGTTTATAACAGAAGTGCAGACAATCTTCAAAAAAGCATTATAAGCACCAAGTCAAATTATGAAGCAAAGATGGGCCTGAACCCAAACCCCAAAGCTAGCCACTCCATTAACTTTTACATACACTGGATTCAGGCTCAGTCTTTGTAACACTAACTCATCCTTGCCATAAAATCCCATTACTGATGTGAAAATGGAGAGCTGAACAAATGTGTAAGCAGTCGCAGGATCAGGACCTAAAATACCGTGACTAAAATGTGAGAAGTGGATTATAGAAAGAGACTTCCGAATGTTTCATTTGATGCCAGTTTACATTCAAGATGATTAAAGATTAAACATATTCAGATAAATATATGTAAACCAAGGATAGAATGTCTTCACTCATCATTTCAGGGCAATTCATACATGAAAGAAACCTGTGTCTATGTCTGTGAAACAGAGAGAAAAAGATGGGTAGAAAAACTAGACTAATGCCATTCACGTTATCATAGGAAAGGATGTTAATGTACCAGACTCCGCTGTATTTCCTAGGCCTTGAGAATTCAACAGCAAAAAAAAGTCCCAGTGTGAAATCCAAAATGCCCACGGAGTGCTGAGGAAGGGCAGCAATCCTCTTCCATGGGCCATGTCAGCCACAAGAGAGGCCATTCCTGTTCAGCTGTCTTTGCAGCCTGGTGCACATCTCTCTCTGTGCAAGAGGAGGAAGCACTGATGTTTGAGACACAAGCATGTTGAAATAAACCTTGGTACATGGATTAGTGGTTACAAGGTAGGCTGAGGTAATAAAAGCAACCTTCGTCATTAGTCTCACAATTTATCACATTGTACCATCTTCACTAATGTACATGTTCTGTCTGCATTTAAGTGTTTAATTTTTCTTTCAGAGAATGGAATTTCTTTAAAATACACTAGCTACTAACACACCATGCGTGCATCTGCAGAAAGCAACTTGTTAATATGATGGAAAAAACAACTGGAAAAAACACCACAGTTTGGTTGGTTGGTTGGTTGGTTGGTTAGTTGGTTGGCTTAGAGCATCTTTACAGCATACAACTAGGAATGAGTATTTCCTCTCTGCAGATGCATAGAAATTACCTGACAGACAATGTTAATCCCAAAGCAAGAGAGCCATCATTGTCATGCACTATAATTTTTGATATACATGTTCTCTGAGTATCTGCTTACTACTTTTCACTTACAGAATTAATCTTGGCTTCTGAGACTGAGTTTTTAAAACAAGCATGTATGTATACACTTCTGCAACCCCCCAGTAAGCTACCATCAGGAGGTAATTTCTGTTTTCAAAAACAGATGTACTTTATTTTAAAACCTATGTTGTCTCTCAGTCAGTCGCAGACTATGATGTGCTTCAGGACAGAACCAATTTATCTCAAGGACTGTCCAGCAGCATGAGAGTTTTTATAATCAGACAGCACTGTTAACTCTCCCCTTCCCCCTTGTTCTGGGAACTTCTCTGAAAGAAAAAAAATAAAGGGGGCTTAATGTGCTACCTATAAAATATACATCCCAATCAATCAAGGAAATGCATAAGTATTGCATATGATGATCCAGAGACTGCCTAAAGATGGGGAAATGAGACTGAACCCAATAACTCAGTCTGACTAGTTCCAGCCTGCCTGGTTTCCAGCCTGCCTGCAGACACGGGCATGGGCAGGAGCAGGGGCAAGGGCAGGGGCAGAGGCAAAGGCAAAAGCTAAGGAAGGAAAGAATGAAGTGTACAGGGAGTATAACAGGATCAACTGCACTTTACTGCACAATATTACAGAACTGCAATCACGGAAGAGAATGGGAATGTCTGGCAAAAACTCAGAAAGTAGTGATGAGAGAGTGTGCAGTATGAAACCAGCAGGCGGATTTCCTATGGACTTAATCTCCAGACTTCAGCCGACCTTAAAGTCGGGGCTTCAAAAGGGCAGCCAGGAGAGTGAGAGTAGAAGGCTCATACTTGGGGCTGGAGACAAAGGGATGGAGGAGGCTGAATCTGTGTATGATTTCTGAACACAGATGTAACACATTTGTAGTTAATCTGTGTGGCTGCAGACTTACAACTATGTTTGAAAACTATTTCAAACACAGTTACATCTTCAGAGTGGACAGGGATTTACCACTGCAGCTGCACTTGGAGGATGACCCTGCCCCCAGCAAAGCCCAACTCTTTTCCCACTCCATCCTTCAGAAAGACTCCTTGTGGAGGAGGTCCTCTAACAGGCCTTTTTCCTGATGAAGCGTTAACAGAGTTTGCCTCGGCTGTGCACCAGTAACAAATTGTTTTCAAACTCTGCTCTGGGAGATGAGAGCGGCTGACATCCACCGTTGGCTGCAGGTCATTTTCTTAGCGCAGACCCATCTTTGGGGACCATTTAGCACTGTGTTTCAACTTTCAGCATTAGAGCTCTTCCTCTAACCCCTACCCCAGCGACCGGATTGCCTTCACACAGAGGGAGCTCAAAGAGCTCCACATAAAAGACGCAGGCGGGTTCAGCTAGGTAATCGCTTCCCGGGTGCAGGGAGAGCCTGCAAGGCAGGGCAATGGGGCAAGGACAGGACAGGCCCCATAGCTGGTGAGCACCAGAGCGTGCAGCCAAAGCAGCAGGATTCAGAGCCCGCTATGTCCCCGCTTTGTGCCTGTCGCCTGGTGCCAGTGGTGGGGGATTGCTCAGAAGGAGACACACAGTCCCCAGTGGGGATTTCATGCCGCATAGCCTCCATGGGGAGCAGAGCCGGCCCCGGGGGATGCCAGCCCCTCAGCCCCTCAAGAGGCTTCATGAGAGACGGACAGACTGGGGGGGGGGGCAAAGCAGCAAGAGAAGCTGAGAGAAGCAGGAATGACAGCCAGGGTGGGTGAGAAGGGGTGTGGGAAGAGGGAGGGAGGGAGTGCAGGAAGGCCCCCCGGAGATGCAGAAATGCAAAGGGGACAAGGGTGGTGGGTCCGGGTAAGCCTGCTACCTGGGGGTCCCCTCACAGGGGGTCCCCACAACTCAGCCCACACCAGTGTGGCCAGCAGCCCCTAGGATCCCAGGGGATGGTAGTGTCCCACTGGAGGACCGCAGGGACTCCGAGGGACACGCGTGGGGCCGGGTGCTTGGCTGCACACTCGCACGAAACAAAAAGAGAGTGTTGGGAGGGGGGGAGAGAGGCGGCAGAGGGGGAGGCCCGGGAGGGGACGGGGCAGGGTGCCGGCGGGGAGCGGGGCACGGCGAGGGGCGCGGGCCCGAGCTGACAGGGGTGCGTGTGTCCGCCGGTGGGGCCGGGGCGACGCGGGCGGCGGGGCGGGGCCGGGCAGGAGCCCGCGGGAGCGGCGGGGCGCAGGTGGGCGCCTCCGCCCGGATCGGCTCTACCTGCCGCGGCGGGGGAGGCCGCCTGTCGTCCCCCCTCTCCCCCCTCCGCGCCCCCCCGGGCCAGCCCCCGCCCCGGCTGGGTGTCAGGGCTGGGGCTTGCCGTGTTTGTTTGTTGGTTCTTCCGCGCTGCCGATGTCTTGGGGGGCTGAGGAGGAGGAGGAGGAGGAGGAGGAGGGCGGGGAGGGGGAGGGGACTGGGGCTTGGGAGACGGCGGCTCCTCGGCCTCTCTTATTGCCGCTGAGTTGCGCTCCTCTTCCTCAGGCTGCGAGCAGAAGCCGCCCGGGCGCTTCCCCCTTCCCCGGCCGGCCGGGAGTCCCTGCGGCGGCAGCGCGCTCGCTCGCCTCCCGCCGGGGCAGGTGAGTGCGGGGCGCTGGGCACCGCCGGGCACCGCCGCCCCGGCCGGGCACTGCCGGGCACCGCCGGGCACCGCCGCCCCGGGGCTGCCGGCCCCGCGGGAGCCGCGGCCGCGCCGCAGCGGGAGAGCGGGGCAGGCGGGGGGGACGCAGTTTGCCAAACTCCAGCGCCCGGCTGGTCCCCGCTGACGGCCGCTTTCCCTTCCTTCTCTCCGCAGAGCACCCCCGCCCCGTCTCCCGGAGCCCGCCCCGGCAGAGCGCTCCCGAGGTGCCAGCAGCCGCCAGGATTTTTGTCTGTCTTGTTTGTGTGTTTCTTTTTTGTTTGGTTTTTTTTTTTTTTCCCCTCGTTTTCATTTGGCTTTCTAGTCTCGCTGGGAATGGCAGGGGCAGCGGCGCCTGGAGAAGGAACAAGTGTGGGGAACGGGAGAAGGAGCCGGAGCTAAATGACAGGATGCGGGCGACCTGAGGCACAGAAAGAAGCCAGCCTCTCTCTGCCCCCGGGGCTGCCCTTGCGGACCGTGCTTTCTGCTCCTGACTCCGGCTGGAGGACTTAAGACCTAGGAAGAGTTGTGCGTGGAGGGCATTTTTTTTTTTTTTTGCTCCTTTCCCTGCTGTCGGAAGAGAAAATGGATTGGGGACTTCTCCTGCACTGTGCAGCCCTCACCTTCGCCCTCGCCAGGGCTCTGCGAAGCGGTGAGTGTCACGGGGGACGTCGGGTCTCAGCCTGGGCAGGCGGCCGCGGGGCCGGGCTGCGGGGCTGCCGGAGCGGGGGCGGACGAGGGGGCCGGCGCCGGCCCCAGCCCGGCGGGGGGAACTTTCTGCCGAGGAGGGAGGCGGCGCGGTCCTCGCCCGAGGATCGCCCGCGCTGGCGTGGCCTTCCGACTTTATTCTCCGCTCTTTTGGGTTGTTGTGTAAAGCAGGCTGCTCGTTCTCACTAGATCAGGACAGCCAATTACCTTAATAACGTTTCCTCCCATAGGCAATTAAATAAGTCTCGCCTTCGGTATCTGAAAGATAATGAACACTTTAAAGGAAAGGCTTTCTCTCCCCCCCCCCCTTTCTTTTACCAAAGCGTAAGATTTCAATGTGTCGTGCCTTTTACTAGCTGTGTGTGTACCTGCGGGTAATCTTCAGAGAGCTCTCTAGACTACCCCTTTCCCGAGTCTGCAGTTTACGTGCAACTTGCACAGTGCCAAGAGAGAAGCTGAGCTTCTCTCTGAAGGCTCAAGACGCCCTTCCAAGAGAGAAATCCCGTAACAAATGACTGATGTAGCTGGTGTACTATCAGGCAGCCCTTGAAAACACAACTAATTAAAAGCAGCGTGCTCCTCTTTCCCGCAACAATGCCAGGGCACCGTGAATATTTCACTGCATGATGCATTTTTAAAGACGGTCTAATTGTGGGACTGCTTGACGTTTAGCTCTCTCACACGAAACCGCTCGTGCGAGTTTTCCTTTCCCGACAAATCCTGAGCAATTATTATTAACTAATTATCAAATATTTACTTTTGCCTGACTGGGTTTTCAATCAAAGTAATTAAAAGAAGAGAGCACTCTCCACTTACATTGGTATATTGTTTTAATAAGGGACCACAAGTGGAGTGTCGTGGAAGAGAGTATTAAAATTGCGTGTTTTATGATGGAAGTTAATCTCTTTCCCAATATGTTTTGAGGAAGCTGCTTAATTTAATCAGGGCGAGCTGCCTCCTCCAGCGCTGTGGTGCAGGGACGAAGGTGCTAGAGACGTGCGCCAAGCCCGGCTTGGGGATGCTCCGAGAGGTGCGCTTTGCTCACCCCCACAGCCCAGGTGAGGGGTGCGGGCAGCCGCCTCCCTGCCTCCCACATAAACCAGGACTGCCCCTAGTCCTGCACCCTCTGAGAGGTGGGAGGGGGCCACACGGTGCTCTTGTTGATCATTTCTCTCCATTAAAAGAAGGGGAGTAGGGTGGGCTGCTGAGCAGAAGCCTCCACCATGAGCGGTTAATGTGGTGGCCCTGCTGGAGTCACCAAGGCCATTAACCTCCTCCATAACCTACCAGACCTACTAATGCCACCTTCACCTACATGCAGTACTAGTGTCCGCTAAATTAATTCATTAACCTTATTTAGAGCTAATGGTCCAAAGTCATTAGAAACTGCTCTTCTTAATCAAGTGTGAGAGAGATTGCACAGAGCCAGGGAGTCTAGCAGACCGCATTATCTTATTACACTGTCACTTTCCCAGAAGTCGCAGATTAAGGAGCGCTGGTGGTAGTGAGTCCACCTCAGCGTCCTCTGAAGTGACTCTGTCAAGTGACTAGAAGCAGCACTGCTTTATTTCAGGCATTTAACAGATGCCAGACTCTGCCATGTTGTTTGCAGGGCTGGAGTGGGCTTAATGAGACAGGATCACTTTCCGAGTGTGCTTACACAGGGAGGAAAAGGCAAGATTCCCTGAGAGCCCCAGACAGCGGATTAGCAAGATCACCAGTGACAGCTTTTGAGCTTTGAGCTGCAACGCCTTTTGTTCTGGTCAGAGGAAAACAGCCTGTTCTGCAAAGGCAAAGCGGAAATAAATAATAAGATAGCCTTTCTCAGCAACATGCTTAGCAATATCTGGGTTTTGACCGTACAGCTGAGTATGTATCATTCCCTTCCCTCCTAATTTATGGCAAATAATTTCTGTAAAGAGTGTAGCTTTATGCATTTTTGATGTGCACTTCCTCATTCATTTCCATTTGACCTGTTTTTCCTACAATAAAATCCTGTACATTTATAAATTCATGCTGAGAGCAAGGAATGCCATTTTGCTTTCACAGGGAATGTATTAGGTACAGCACTGCAGCCTGTATATACCATTATTGGGATGTAGTGATATATAGTCTTGCTTTTTAGTGTGGACATTCTTCCTGACTGTAGTTCACTGTCATATTTTATTGCTCAAAATTAAACAATCAATGTGTGGAGAAAGTTTTTCCTCCCTGAAGATCTATAGAAAGAAATCTGTAGTAGTAAAAAAGTGATAACACAAACCTGCACTGGACAGTGAAGTCAGTGATCATGTAGGTTGGATTTCTTGCCCCTTTTTATTTTCCCTATAAACCTTAAAATGCAACCCTGATAAAGCTGGCCAAAGGAGCAAGATGCAGCATGCCACATTTCACAGTCACACTTGGTGATTCTGGAAACTTTTGCAACTGTTTTGCTATTAGAAATCAATCTTCGTTGTCGTTGGGGGGAGGAAGGGACAGAGGGAAGAGGAGAGGATGTTGTTCTGCTCCATTACTTTGATGCAGTCTCCAAGCATGAACAAACTTCCTTGAAGGAATAAATAGTGGATGATTTCTGCTTCACTAAAACCACTTTGTTCTCTGCTAGCCTGGGTTTGAAGAGCACAGATAGTTTCAACCTGCCTAGATTTATGGACTGATAAAACAAAGGGAGGGTCTGCTGCGAATGAGCTGGATCCACCAAGACAATCCCTGTGGTCAGTGACACAGACCAGGCTTATCCCATAGCTGGGCAGGGGGTCAAATGGCATCCTTTTAGCTTTCCTCCCGGCTTTCCTTAAAACTTCATACTTAGGAAGATAATACTTTTTGGAGATAATTGAGCCTCAGGTACCCTTCTGAGCCAACATTAATGCTGCTGTGGGGATGCAAGGTTTTAACACTGTAAGGCGCACTGTTTGCCTGGGGTAGGGGGCTTTTTAAAAGGGTACTGTTTAGAAATGGGGCATCTTCTGCTCCCTGCTGTCTGTCCAGCCACTGGACTTACGGATGGGCATGGAGAGGCAGGCCTCTTTCCTTCAGTAAAATGTAGTAGAGATGCCTTTGGGTTAAAGGCATGAGGATGCAGCAAAAGTTTGCTTGAAGAAGGCTGCAACCCCTCCAGCATTCCTACGGCGATCGGCGGGTTCGCTGCTGTGTGCTGAAACCGAGTGCTTGCCAGGAGGGAACTGAAAAAAGGCAATTTGTTTGCTTCCCCTGCAGATAAGTGCGGTGACACGATCAAAATTTTAAGCCCCGGGTACCTCACCTCTCCCGGCTACCCCCAGTCCTACCACCCCAGCCAAAAATGCGAGTGGCTGATCCAGGCTCCGGAGCCCTACCAGAGGATCCTGATCAACTTCAACCCCCACTTCGACCTGGAGGACCGCGACTGCAAGTAAGTGCGGCCGCCGCGCTCCGGAGCACCACGGCGCCACCTGCCGGCGCGCCGCCGCCGCCGCCCCGCGCCCGCGCAGCCCCCGCCGCGCTGGGCTCCGCGGGGCTCCGCGCCCCGCCCCGCCCCGCCCGGCCGCCGCGCCCGGGGCCGGTCCCCGTCGCTGCCAAGGGGCTGCGGCCGGTGTTCGCTGTGGCAAGACGCAGGAGGCGCTCAGCGGAGCATCCTTCGGAGTGTGTGTTTGGGGGGGGGGGTGGGTTTAAAAACATCTCTGCAACTTTTTGAGCTTTATAAAGTATATTTGAATTCTGCCTGCCTGATGGGAGAGGCAAGTGGGTGATGGTGATGATGCGCGTTATGGGGGTGCGATTAGGGTGAGGCACCGTTGTGTGTTTGTTGGCCTGCTTGCTTTTTTTTGAGTAAGTCTCTATAGAGTTTTAAAAATTAGTTCCCTTTCATTTTGTATCCCCACAGCTACAAACAGCCTATGGCAGAAACGGGCAATTTATAAATTGCCAAATCCTCTTAACGCAGAGTTAGTCTGGCGCTTACTCTCACCCATTAAGGGGCAGTGGACAGCGGGACTGATAGTCGTATTTCCCCCTTTCTCCCTTTGCTGCTGATTTATAGCCAGTAGCCCTTCTTTCCCCTCCTCCTGCTCTGCTGTAGTGCCCTGAGAGGAAGAAGGGGGTAGCTGAGGCTGCCTTTGCTCCCCTGCTCTTGCATTCCCTTTGACCATCTATTCCCAAGAGTGAGAAGGGCAGTTAGAGCCTCCCAGAAGCTGTTCCGCACTTTTTGCCAAGCCTGTAAACCACATAGCTTGCACAAGGCAACACGTGGTCAGATCATTCCCCCCTTCAACATGCCCTCTAAATTCAGCCTACTTGTTTCATGAAGAAAATATTTTAGTGATTCATTATTTAAAAATTTCTTGAGTATATCATGGTTATTTCATCCCCTTCTGACAGCAAGAGAGATTTACTGTTCATTAACGCTACCAGTCAAGGTTTTCTCTGCATGTCAGAAAGAGATTAAACTCAATAGCCATTGGTGTTTGGCATTTCATGGGAGTATTCAAGATTTTACATGATGTAAAAATGATGCTCAGCGTCGTCAGGAGCGGTTGTAACAGACCACTCCAACAGAGTGTTGGACTTAGAGAAAGAGAGCGACTGTACTCAAGCACTTAATTTTTACTATGCACATCTTTGTTCCTGTTATTTAATAAATTGATTACTTAGATCACAATTACTGATTTCCCTTAAAATGAAGTGCTTTAATGATGCATTGTGGTGCTTAGTTGCTTTTTTGTTGTTTTTTATCATCTCTTACACATCAGCATTTCAGTACCATAGTTGAGTGATAATGCAGGAAAATCCGATGTTCATAAAACTAAACTGACTCTTCGTTAAAATGAGTTCTTACTGTGGTGTTGGAGCTGCAGCTCATATTCACGCCATATGTTCACACGCTGACTTCCCATTCTTTAATTTTTAATTTGCTGTACTCAGGCAATGATTCACTTCCCTGTGTCGTCTTGATACAGGTTTTGCTTTTGTTCTGTGGGACAGTGCTAATGCTTTAAAATGTTTGTCTGTCTCTCTTTGTCTCTTAGATAGAGATTAGGAAATTAAATCAAGCATATTTCAGTGTCAAATCCTTTTTGTTCCTTGCTAGAATACATGTTTTTCCAACGCTGTAAAACCAACATGGGGTTTGACAGCAGTGAAGTGGTGTACAGCATACAATTATTTGAAGAACAAGTAATCTTTGTGGCATAGTGTTGTGCTAAACAGTGCTAGACTGAGCTGAACTGGGTCCAGGGAAGGGATTGACTCCCTCCCTCCATTGCTCCCTTCTCAATATTCATTGTCCAGTCTCCCCCCTGCATTATTTCTTCCTCTGAAAGGGGGCCCAGTGCAGTAATGAGATGGTAGTGGGTGGAAGGAAGTCTCTAAACAGGGTTGTTTGCATTGTCTTGGCAGTGTGCGAAGGTGATGACTTTACCGTTATTTGGTCTATGCTGAAATGCTAATCTTGTAGGCTATGCTAAATTACTCAGCTGCTACTTCACTTATATTTAAAATTGCTCTTTTTAACTTGAGAGGGATGGTATTTGTGCCAAAAAACTTAGGACCAGAATAATAGAAAATGATTTCACCAACAGGAATTTGTCAACAATCTCTGTGGTTTGAAATTTCAGTATCTACTTACAAAATTCACATTCCTTGTACCAAATATTGGGTACAAAAGGAGATTAATGCAATAAAACTTATCACAAGATTTTTTTGTTTTGCAGCAAAGTACATTCTGATTTCCTAATATACTTAGTTTATTAGCAACTCAGTCTGCAATCTAGAAATGTGCAATTTAGGTTACACTCTAGTTTATTGAAAGGTTTAGCACTGGAAATTAATAAGCACTTAAATATGAAATGCAGATAGAAAATGAGAGACAGGGGAATTCATGTCTGGGAACAAAAAATGCCCCATACAATTAAAGTAGACTAGAGGAGAAGATTAGCTTGCTGGCCTAGCTCCCAAAATCCTCTTTATAATGCTGTTCATCGCATCTTAGACCTTAGTTAGCGTTGAAAACAACTTTAATAACAAGGACCCCCTGAGCCCAGGGAGGGAAACAATGTGACTTTGGAAAGGTTACCTTCTTGTTCTGTAGTGTCAACAAGAAAATCAAGAGACCTTATCTAACTTTTTTGAATATTACTCTATATAGAGGGCTAGACGTATTGAAATGTGAAACTGGTGAAAGGTTGATTCTCTGAGGAGAATCAAAAGCAGCAAATCTAAGTATTAGCTGTACTGAAGCTGTTCCCAGTTAGCCTCTTTGTATGTTAGGGTTTGGAATTAATTTTAAAAATATGCCCTTGATTTACCTACTTATTATGCTATGCTTTAATGAATAAGTATTTCTCAAATGACTCCTAATAAAATTCATATATGTATGATCTTCTGACGATCAGAACTGTTTGAGTTGCTTTAAATTTCAA
Source organism: Nipponia nippon (assembly GCF_047370975.1). NCBI lineage: Eukaryota > Metazoa > Chordata > Aves > Pelecaniformes > Threskiornithidae > Nipponia > Nipponia nippon. The sequence continues at coordinate 151,703,958 of NW_028262290.1, read as the reverse complement.
GCAAACATGGTGAAAATTCCTGTTTCTCTGGAGGCATTCCAAAGGACTCAACTTTCACAGTTTTGAAGAATAAAGATACGCAAATAATTAAAAATATGTTCACACAAGCTAGGTTCATCTAATGAAAAATCTAGCCAGAACTACTGAAGCAGCACAATGGAAATACTGGGTCTTGACGGGAAGTATACAATCCTGTCAACCACAGATTGTTATCAAGGACATACATAATGAAAAAATACACAGTCTCTTTTTAACTTTTAACTTTAATGAGTGTTATGCCTCCTCTTCAGGAGGCCAAGAAACAGAAATTATGGTTGTACTTTAAGAGAAAAGTAGTTTCTGTTTGCCGTTTTGCCCTTTCTCAAGCAAGCCCCAATAATAGCCATGCATTTTTGGAGTCAGGAACATGGTTAAAATGAATAGAAGAGACAAAACATATGGCTATATATTAGTTAAAATGCTCTAGTGTTTGTTGCATGTGGCAAATGCTTTTCAGCACTTAGTGCAAGCTGTACAAGTCTCATGTTGCTGAAGTACCCTACTGTGTAAATGTAGCCATCTTGAATATAGTAAAACTTTATACCTAGATAATAAACAAGAATGTCACTGATACAGTACTTTGAATTTATGGAACTTTTCCGGTTTCCCAGCAATGCACACTATCAGCATGATAATTTATAATGGTTTGTGACAAATGTTGCTGAGCAAAGAGGTGTGTGGTTACATTCAGATCAGATGTCATTATCTGGGGAGCAATAAAAATTTCACAGACACTAGGTTAAAAACATTAAGAAAATGAATGTGAAGCTTCAGAAGAAAAGGGCTTAAGAAAGGTGGAGGGTTGGGTAGAGAAAGCCCAATAGTGGTTTCCTTACTGACAAATTATTGACTTTGTTGCCAGACTTGACTGTATTGTTTTACAAGGTTTTCATAGATATACCACACAGCACAATTGCCTTATTGGCCGTCATTTATAGATGTAAAGAGTAAATATCATCCTTCGTTGACGACTATAGAGTGTATACACAATGCTGTCAAATCACTTGGAATGGAAAAATTGCCCATTTCGGAAACATTTGAGTTGTAGAAGGAGAGATGTCATAGATAATTATTCTTTATATTGCATTTGCCAGGGATTAGTTACACTGATGAGATTAGATCTGTATAGAAATTGCAGTCAGTTATAGAATACAGAGTGAAAAATACCTATGTTTGTTTATATAGAAGAAAACAGCTCCTCCAGGTCCTTGAGTAAGGAAGAAAGCATAGCTGCCCAGACTTACAGAGTGAAACTGTAGCCCCACGGAACTCCTATAGGCCTTAATGATGTTAGAAATTCATCCATCCATTTTATTTCTAAATAATGTCAATGGATTTATGCTATAAATCTGTCGGTATAACAAACTGAAGCTGGTAAAATAAACAGGAGCAAGGCAAGCCACGGCTCAGCCTTTCTTTAGTTACTGCAAAGTTTAAGCTTTCATTTACTTTTGTCTAAATCCTGGTTCCTATTCTTCCATGCAGCGAGGTCTGCTTTGTGCGGGCTTTCTGTCTCGTGTTTCCCTCGTGCAGAGGCGGTTTGAGCCCTTTGGGTTGAGGCGAGGGCAGTAGCCCCGGAGGGCACTCAGCTGCCCTGGCAGCGCAGCGGTGCACGTCCCAGCTGCCCGCCTAGAGGACAACCGCCTGCGAAGGACATCGCGGGGCTGCCTGTCAGGCCTCGCCTGTCAGAAGGGCCCCGTGAATGGCTGCACACAGGATAGCTGCTTTCTGACTGCCCAGAGGTGCGGCTAGAGCCTGGCTCTGCCCTTACCAGCCTGAACTACCAGCACTGAACTGCTCTCTCAAACGGCACTGAGGACATCTCAGGTGTAATGGAGGGTCTGGGCTCAATGCAGCCCCGTTATTGCTGCAAGCAATGGGAATTTTACCCTCCGTTTCCACAGAGCTGTCTCCTGCTATTCTTTAAGGCTGTGAAGAAGGGTGCAGCACAGCCCCTGTAGGACTGGTTTATGACTGTATCAGTCGTTTTGATGGCAAATGTCAGTCGGAGCTTCCTGATTCCCTCTCCCTCTGCTGCTGCTGAGCGCGGCAGGCAGCGAGGGGACTGCAGCTGACAACACGAGGTAAGCAGCAGAGCTAGCAAAGGAGCAGATTCATTCAGGCCCGTGAGAGGCAGGCGCCATATTTGCCCATGGTTGGGCAGAGAAGTCTGAAGGAGCCAAGGCCTCTGAGCTTTCAAACAGAAATACGGTTTTAATAGCCTGGTCCCACTCCTCTGGGCATCACTGTCGGGCTTTTAGCCGTCTGCCTCAGGACGAGATACCCAGGCCAGGCGGGAATGGCCCCTCCTCGCCTGCTGAGGGCAGCTGGAGGAACGCCCATGTTCCTGTGTTTGCTGTGATTTGAATTAACCAAATCACCCAGCCCACACACCTTGAGCCACCCCACTGCCTGCTTCACTGCAGGAGCCTGGGAAAGGCCTGAACGTCTCTCTGTCAAGCCAGGCTTGACACAGCCATGAGCGGGATGGGGGTCCAGCACCAACCCATGGGGGAGGCCATACCCAGGCCAAAGGGGCAGCTTCTCCACCCCCTTGTCTCTCTCAGAAATCTGTCCTTCAAGAGCTGTTGGGGTTACTGAGAGATTATTTGGGAGTACTAAAGGGATGAAGGGGACCATCCTTCTTGCTGTCCCCAGAACTAGAAACAAGTATTTTTGGCATAGTTTAGGATGAGTCGTTGCAATGGATTTGGGGGTCATCTGATATCTCATGTTTCTGGGTGCACTTCAAGGGCATTTCTCTCCTTCATATAAAACACGCGAAAGGCTTTCTCAGGGAGCGTGCTGCTAGACTCCAGACGGCCCTGCTGGTGACCACTGTTATTTATTTGGTACCCTCTGGAAGGCCATGCCAAGGAAAGGAGTCAGCCCAGAGCCTGCGCAGGATCAGGGAAGCAGAAAACACTTGTTGCAGTAGACACGGAGCGTGTTACCCCCTCTACATATACACACAAATAATACTTTTCCTTAACTTAAAGGGTCTGGATTGTGAAAGTAAATGCGAGTATGTGCTCTTTGCTACAGGATTCGGTATGTATTTGCACACAAATATTGGATGCAAGTATCTACAGATAATGCTGTTATTTTATTGTGCTTTAGAGACTAAATAAGAGTTGAAAGAAGTTGGAAATTATATTGTTTTTCTGATTACACAGTATGATAAACTGGCTCTTTTGTTGTTTATCCAAGCAGTTAGCTGTTGTGACAGTCTCTATTGTGAAACTGTTTAACAATTCTTTCTTTTAGAGTAGCGGTTTGGGTTTGAGTTTTCTCAGGAAAAGGTATTAGGGAAACCACAACCAAACTGCCTAGCCATAGCTGGAGTCTGTGCTTGCCTGCGTTTGGGGCTGAGGTGTTGGATGCAGAGCCTGGTTTTGCACTGTATGTGTATGGGTGCATTCCCTGGCACAGTAGAGTCTTGACTTGGGTCTCTGTACAGTAGCGCATTAAAATGATAGTAACAATCATATGCAGATGTTTCTATTAATCCAGACAGTTAAGTGAACTGTGGGGAGAATTCTGTCTTGATGTGCTACAACCAGATACCCTTCAGACAGGAAAAAATGTGAGGGTCAAATATGGATTCCCATGAGCCTAATCCTTCATCTGTTCTGTGGACAGAGATAGACAAATTCAGAACAGAGGGCTGAGTCCTTTCTAAATTGAACCCCAGTGTTGTAGGCATTAGCCCCATGAAACACTCAATATGTTTTCAGTCAACCCCACCCTGCTCTCCTCTCCACCCCCTCTTCTGTGCTAATGTAATTAAAACAAAAACCTGTGTGTTGCTGAAAATTAGTTTCTTAATTATAGTTTATTGCAAGCTATAACACTGGATCATAATTTGATAATTATGATACAGAGATTTTTATACTGCTGATGTAAAACCAAATTCAATTATTTTCTTTTGTAGTATTTCCAAAGAATGAAATTATGTCTGAAAACAGGATATACATGCACTCACATGTATATGTCTAGACTTATATATCACACAGAACTACTTAGTTATAGGCATTTGTGTTACATGCACCTCTTTAAGACTGTGCATATATACACACATTTATGCATATAGTATAGATTTCTTAGTTTATGTAGAAGTTCCTAAAGTAAATCTACTAATTAAAGCGCTAATACCCATCTTAAGGCTGATAATTAGGTATAAAGAGAAAAAGAGACAGGATTAGTGTTCAGATCATGTTCCAAATGCCTCTTAATTGGGTGTTTGTAATCAATCCTGATTGCAAGAGGCAGTGGTTTGGCAGAATAAAGAATGAAAAAGGCTTAGCCCTACTATTTTCCTGTTAGTTGACTTGGCCATAGTATTTAGGTCAGGATCCAGTGTCAAACAAGGTAATTTTGTCAGCCTTAGTGATCCTCATAAAACATAAAAATCCTTCCTAATGATATTTTTTCAAGCTAAAAACTCTCTCAAGCTAGAGAGTTATTTTTATCCAGAATCTTAACAAGTGTTTTCAAGTGAACCACAGAAAAGACTGTTCTCCTGGCCTCCATCCACCACTGACTTCTGAAATCAGGTCTGAGTTCACTGTAGGTCTTTCATTGCATTGACCTTGGCACTTTTCTCACCAAGCCACAGTTTTCCATCACAAAACCACACAGCTTGGTATAATTATTATTTCTTTATCCAAAGTAACCAAACAATTTTTTAAACAGGGTGACAGATTTCCCCTCTTGCACTGTGGGAAGCAAGCACCTGGCCATTTCCAAATAGAGTTTTAATGAACTTCCTGAAGGAGATTTGAGAGAAGTTTAATAAGTCACCTGCCAACTTTTTGGGACCATAGGTCATTTGCTTTTCTGTAGGAATTCACAAAAATGTAAGAATAGCCCCCTTCCCAAGTCCTAAACGTCCACGGAGGAAATTGATTTTCATGGACAATATCAAAGGTTTTTAAAAACGTCACCTCAAAAAATCAAATTTCTGATTGTTTCTCACACATAAGGTACTGTGAAACTCTGTGATCCACAAAGCTGGTTGTGAACTGTGTGAGCTTTATAATAATTCATTTAAACAGAAAAGGATTGTGCATATTTAGATTCATCTTGCATGTTAATAGCATTACAAATATTTTACGTAATGCTATAAAATGAAGAATTTAAATGGCTCAAAAGGACCATTGAGAAATGTCTCCATATGCGGAAGAGACACCCGTCTGACGTGGTGATTTCTTCCAGAAGAAACTATGCACATCCCAGAAGCACCATAACCAGCTGTTGTACAGGAGAAACTGGGCGGTTGTCTGCTGCCCGCCATGCTGATGTGGAGCTGCAGCGGCCGCATGCCCCATGCCTCCCCTAAATACAGATGGGCTGAGCCTCACACTGAATGAGAGCCTGGATTAATCCCTTCCTTACACTCCCAGCAGCTTGGGCTCCATTGCACATTTGCACTGCGGGCTGCTCCGTCCCCCTGCGTGAAGACACAGCCCACTGCAGGGGCGGGGGGGGCACACACTGCCCTCAGAGCTCAGCCCTGTGCTGGAGCCGTGCCCTGCTGCTTTTCATGTTGGAAAAGACGATACAGATAGCCCTTTTTCTTTTTTTTTTACAACACTCCTTCTTAAATTGGAAGTTGGTAACCTAGAGAAAAATAAATAGAGGGGTCTGTTCACACCCATGTGATTATTCTGCCTCAAGCTTTGAGAAATGCTCCCTCACAGCCAAAGTTTTGCTCATCTTATTCACATAAACAGTCCCGCTGAAGTCAATTAAAACAACAGACTCACTTGTGCAGGGCTAATAGCTGGGACATACATTTATGGCACTACACAAATTAATAATTACTTTTTGTAACAATGGACTTCAGATGCTTGCAGAGTAATTTGCAATACAGTAGAAAATTCAGCTTCATTCTTTTTTGTCCCCTCAATTCATAAATCACCATAAATAAGTTATCATTTCTTCTCCAGAACCTTAGTTCATAGTAGTGAATGTTTGGGACAAGTTGCTAAGTGCATGGGTAAGAATCAAAGTTCGCCTTGTTGTAGGATCTTGTGCCAATCTGTCATTAAGCCAGACAACTTCTACTGACTTTCCTCTGATATATTCATCTGTAGCAAGGGAAGCAGATCAGCAATTTAGAAAAGCTTTAGCTTGATCACCATGCAGAAACGTAGACTACGCTGCCTATTTCCATAGTGATCACTCCACTTTGCCAGATGCAAAATGGGAGGCTTACATCCCTCATTCTAAAAACCCTTCTTAGAGGAAATCCTAGGCTGTCGCTCCATTTGAGTAGCTTTAGTTAAGTCTGGAAAAATATGCAAAGGTAGCTCTTAAATAAAAGCTCTTTTTTCTGTTTCACAGCCATCTCCATAATGTGTTTTGGAGACAGAGGCATAAGATGTATTAACATGGCAGGCATATGTTCTGATTGCTGAGTGTTTTTTGACATTCCCACAATACCCCTGAGACTTTGTGTCACAATTCTATAAACTTTATCTATTTGTATATTCATATCTAGGCTTAAATCCAAAACTTCTTTACATGCATTTACAGCAGATATAATTTAGGCTCATCTCCTTGTATTTCAGATGGCAAGCAGTTAAAGCAGGTACACATTTTAACCACTCTACATACTCTAATGTTCTATTGCATTCCAAAAGTTTTCTGTTGTGTTTCAGTAGCACGTACACTATATAATGTAGGTATATAAAATAGATACAGGACCACATTGAGCTGCGAAGCAAGTGAAGACAGCTCCAGCGATGCCGATAGTGTTGCACCTGCTAATAGCTCAAACACGAAATACCATAAGCATATCGTATTATGTTCCTGACTGGTTTCCATTTTCATTTATCCTCCACAGCTATACTAGATGATGGCCTTCAAACAGTATAATAGTCTTCTTTATCTCATTTCTCTGACATCATTTTCAAGTTCCTTATTACTCTTGAACAGGGTAGCTAATAGTGCCCAAATTGCTTCTCATTCTTCCCATCATAGCATGTCATTATTCAAGAAACCAGTGCTCTTCAGCCTTTCCCACACAAATAGTTCTCCCCCAAACTAAACTTAAAACTTACTACCAAGAGGCAGTCTCACATTTCCCAGGCAATTAGGCTCCTTCTACTGGCTATTACATTTTTACTTTGCACATTTTTACACTTTTTAATTAACTGTACCTGTGTACTCCTTGAGGCTTGAATCTTCGCCTTAAAAGCCTAGTCTTCATACACTGATTTTTGTGCCAATTTAATGATTTCAATTAAGGTTTTGTTTGTGTATAGTTAAAACAATTCAGCATACACTGGGGGATACATGTATTCTAGTATAAAGATGTCTTTTGTCAATACTTTTGCAGAAATAAGCCTTGCTAGTGTCAGCATGTTGTAGCAGGGACCGTACTGCTTTATCTATAATGGTTTCTAAACTCATATAGCTAAAGTGGCTGTAAAAACAATGTATAGGCCTACTTCTGTCTTACATAACTAGTCACAAATGCTAGCAGAGGTTTTTGGATACTGTATTAGCTAAATTTGTTAGAAAAAAATAATTAGATGGCGTTACTGATTGCAAGTTGCAAATTGGAATATAGACATATATATATGTGCATACCAGGGGACTTACTGACACATCCATTTTCTCCCAGCTTTTACTCTTTGAACAAAAGCTTAGGCAAAGCTAAGCAGTTCCTCTGCCTGCTGTAACTTATGCTTACCAGGAAGGTTTTTTTTTGAACTTGCCTCACTAGGCAGCTAGATAAATTACTGTGGTGTGACCTTCAAGCACCTCGCTTACTCCATGGAAATTGTCCATGTGCACGATCTCACCCCATGATATTCCATATGATGTGCAGGGTAGTTTATCCCTTTTCTTAGTTATTCCTCCCCCCACCCCCGACATTACAAAGTGAAAACATGCTCATAGGTGTAACCACAGCTCATCTGATGCTCTGAAATCAAACTCTGAGTGCTCTGAAAATAAACATCTGATCACCAAGTAACTTTTGCACGTCCCTGTATGCTCAGCATAGAAAGGAAAATATATCCTTCCTTGCCACCTCCCAGCTTCAGCTCTTTCTCATCTGAAAGATATCAGATAATTTTGATTTAAATATGTAAAGAAAGGAAGCTGTTTTTCATGGGCCATATTCTTAATTTGTCCAAAGGTCATTCTACTGAAGTTAGTGAAGCACCAGTGATTTACATCAGCTGAGTGAGGATCTGACTCTACATTTCTACAGTTCCCTAGAAATTCTCAGAAGAAAGGCCAGTATTGTAGCTGAAATGGCACTAACTCAGAGTGAAGTCAGTTAAAGTTTTGCCATTCATCAAGATCAGACTTTAATACTCATGCAGAATGGGTAGAAGCTTCTTAAAAGTAGGTGGAATAAAGACCAAAGTCCTTCTGTCCTATGTACAAACCTTTCTTTCCACTAACAGCTTTAAAGAAGTACACAGGATTAGGTGCTAGGGCACTGTGGCTGTTTACAGTGCTAATGCTCTCGTACTGCTTGATCTTGGGCCAGTCAATGACCATCTTTGTGCCTCAGTTTCCTTAGAAAGGATAATATTTCTCTGGTTTGCAAATATCTGAGGATGCACTTACTAGTGTTTGTGAAGTCCTTTGAGACTGCTGGGTGGAAATGTAGTGCAGTATAATAGTTATTTGCCATTGTTTTGTGTTTGTTCATCTTCTAGCTGTTAATTTTTTTTTAACAATATACTGCTGTGTAAAAATGCATGTGGCAATCTTTTGACTTTCAGAGAGAAGTGTTATCCAAACAAAAATAAAAAATAGGACTCATGCTCACAAGAGACACATTATCCGTGATGAGAAGAATCTATAACAGACACGGCACTAACTCAAAACTGAGCACCAAACAGCATCCAAATGCAAGCAATTTCAGATGTGTGCATATTGCCAGTACAAAACCAGGCCATTCTGCAAACACATCCCCCAAGGAGTAGTGAACCTAGCAGCAGCAACGCTAATGGCTGTCTTCTCATGTGCAGCGAGGGAAAGCAGCACTTTAGAGCTGCCTTGGGCAGCTGTTAAGTTATTCATTCTTAACTTACTTCTATAAAGCTGTTATTGGGTGGAAGCAGATCACACAAAGATTTTGGGTCTGCTCTGTCTGCTCTGGGGGGAGCATTCCCCATCCTTGCACATAGGGTGAAATTCTGCCTTCCTTCAAGTCAATGGCAACATTTCTCCCCAGTCTTGCTTGGACTGAAAAAAAATTATTTTAGGCTCCAGAAAAACCTTTTCTGAAGAGCACTTTTCTGGTGCCAGTGTATCTCATAGAATTTTTCTCAGTTTGGACATTACTTTCCCTCCAGTGCACACAGTGCATGTAGGGGAGGAAAGAGGCCCATGAGTTTTCAAATACATTTGTACTGCTAGAACAATGATGAAATAAAAAAACAAACAAACAGACAAACAAACCATTTTTCTGTTGTTAGAGTACACCTAATGCATGAAGTACTGTGCTAGGTCATCTACCTTGTCTCTTAACCTCCTTTTGGAACATGTCAGGCTGTTTTGTGGTTTGTTTGTTCCACCTGATGCCTCGTCCTTCCCTATCTCCTCTCTATAGGTGATGTGAGAGCTCACACTCTCCAGAGTAAAACACAGTAGTTTTCTTTCTCAATATTGTCCATTCCAAGTTTTGGAAATTGTAAGTCAGGCCTCAAAAATTTGTGAAACTTTATAAAAATCCTTGTATCTCAAAAAGTACTGTTGATTTCTTTTTCATTTTCCATCTAGTATATTTTGGGGGATTTCCTCTGTGATAATAATAGCCAGAAAATTCCTCCGCCTTAAATGGGAAGTTTGGCAATACCATGATATCAGCAGCCAATGCTTTAAAACCTGTGACAAATTTCATGATACTCATGATAAAAAGCATGAGAGCTGGCAATGTGGGATTCTTGCTAAAGTCCCAACTTCCCGATGCTGTTTCTGTTCTCAGTCACAGCCCTGAAACTCTTACTCAAGTGATGCACTTATAGAAGAAAAATAGAATCAAAAGGAAATGGAAGTATTAATTTATATTGATTTGACTGCTTGGCTATGTTTCTTCACGCCCCACTGCATGATCAAAACTTTCAGAAAGAAAAATTCATCCCAGAAAAAAAAAAACTCTGATTTACCACCCTTTTCTCTGAGTACACATAAAATAGCATTAGTAGTTCTATTGTTATGGAGGCTAAATGTTTGCTTGGCTTCAAAGCCAATTTACACCAATGAGAAGAAAATTGATTGAAAGCCATTAAACATAAGGGCATGACTTTTGGCTTAGGAAGACCCTGATCTACAAATTGCTGGCATGTTTGGGACAAAGATCACACTGGCTGCTGCAGGATCCTCGCGCTGTCCCACTGCTATCCCCTGGCAGGTGTGCTGGAGATAAACGAGGTGGATTGACACAGAAGAAACTTTCTTATGCCATGTTCTTTTATGTGTTGTGCAGACTTATGTTTTCAGGGGATTGTTCTCTTTCAAATATTACACAAAAATACTGTGCAAAATAGCTAACGTCATTGACATATAAGGGTCCTATCCTCCACCTAACGATACCATTTTTACGTCTGCATGTTTCTAGTGAAGTCAGTGAAGTTATGACTGATTGATTTGTATTTCCTTTATGGTTTGGATACTTCCCTGCTGCAGTTACAATAACTGCAGTGGGTCTAATCTGATGTGTACAAGCTGAGAAGTGGCTGTATAGCTCTAAACTCGGGGGCTCTTCTGAGGACAAAACTGATTTTCAAAACATTTTTATAAACTCAGGGAAATCTTAATGTCTTTGTTCTGTTATTACTTTAAAATAATAATCCCAAGCTGACCTCGGAGCTATTACTCAGTGAGCACTGGCCCCTTGGAAGGTTTCAACTTGTCAAGTTTAGCCATTTTTTGAACGCACAGAGGAAGTCGTTAAGGCACATCAGGCTGCTGATTGCTATTAAACTCTGCAGAGAGTTCTGTGTAAAAATCAATGCCATAACAGGGCTACAAGAATCTAAGAGGCAGGAAAAGCATTTCTTTACCCTCTGGTAACTCAAAAATGGATTAATAGATTTTGTGAAACCTCAAAAAAATACCACTTATGAGCTAGGGGCCAAATGTAAACCTCTGTGACAAAATAACACAGCTCAGAAAGCTCTGAGCGCGTGAAAATAGGATTATAATGAAACTGTCACTGCTGTAACCTCAACTGTATGTTTCTGTGCTGGAGAAATCTCACGCATCTGCACATATACGCATGCATGTGCTTTTTTATTGTATCCCAAGGAACACTGTTTTTGCTGTATCGCCACTAAGGAACCTGGAGGGAAAATGCGTTTTTAGTAAAGTATGATCTTATATAGCATTTGCCAGAAAAGTACTACAAGAGTTTTCCAGATGAGTTCAGTCCCAGCATCAGCCATAGTGTTACTTAGGTGGTTTTGCTTGTTTGGGAACTGCACTGAAAAATGCAACACAGTTTGCTGCTAGTTGAAGACTTTTGTGGAAAAAATATTCTTCATGCGAAAAACTAGTTTAAATAGTATTAGGACGTTTTATTGTAAACATGTAGTATATAAACCAGGCAAAGTCCATTGTCTGGCTCTGAGGCCAATTGCATTGGAATAGCTTAAATTCAAACTGTCCAGTTCTCTTCCCGCAGAAAGCAGAGTGATGGCATTCGATTCAATTTTTGGCATGAATTTCATTCAATTTTTGGTGATAAGATGTTGAAACATCTTTTTAATTTGATTATTTTTCTTTGATTCTTATATGAAAATAAAATTTTACTGAGCTGTATTAAATTTGCTTCATTCTATGATAGGATCATTTGGGTTGGAAGGGACCTCAGGAAATCATCTCGTCCAACTTACTACTCAAAGGAATTGCATTTTATATACTACAAAAGCTAAAATGAAGCAATCCATGTAAAACCAAATGTTTCCATAAAACCAAAGACGACCTAGTTAGGATGTTTCAGAACCTTCATTTCATGGCCTATCCCAGCCTTTCTGCTCAAGTAAATATTAGTTTCTCACCAGTTCTCCTTATTCATTTTAAAATTTTATATTTCATGCTTTTATTGAAAAGAAAGTTCCCTTCTGTTTTTCCATTTTAAAACACATGGAAATACCATGTAGGGCTGACCCATCCTAGGAGGAGGGCTGAGGGGCAGGGCCACAAGCATGTCCCTACATGGTGGCTGCAGGGCCCCACTGGGTCATCGTCTGCTGTCTCAGCTAAGCCGAGAAAAGACCTTTTTAAAGAAAGAGCATGAGGGTGAGCCGTCTCAGGATCAAGGCTCAGGGCAGGCAGGACTTAGGACCAAAATAGCCAGCTTTGGTCCAGGTGGAGTTAAGTTTTGCCCAAAGCTCACCAAGGCTGCAGGCGTCTTGACAGTTTCCACCCTGTCCTGGGGAGCCACCACTCTGCATCCCCCTAAGTCCATGGTGAAAGCATGGGTATCTGGGCTCAAGACTGAGACCTGGAGAAAAGGATCAAAAATAGGCTTTCCGTTAAGGACTATATCAAGCTCATGCAATGAAAAAGCTCTTAACGAGTGAGTTGTTAAAGCCTGTTTTAGTGCGTATGGTCTGGATCGGTTGCAGCGAGGGGGCAGATTGCAGACCGTTTCCCCAGCACGGCGCTGAGGATGGAGGCTCCTATACTCTCATTATAGCAGGGGAAAATCCACTTTTCTTGCATGGATAATTTGGAAGTTATGAATCAGCCTGTTGTTTTTATTTCAGCAGAGTACAGACAAGAGTTGTGTAAAATGAGGCTGCTGCCTGTCTGTCAGGCAGCTGTAGTTTTTTACCCTGCAGACTCTTTTAATGTGCATTCTTGGCGAATTCTGAAGAGAAGCAGTCACAACTGTGTGCTCAGATGTTAGAGCAGATCTCATACCCTAGTCATTGAGACGGGGACTTCACTCGTGCATCACCCTGTGTTTGACGCAGCCATTAAGCATCCTGACCCAGCAACCAGAAAACTGAATTGGTGTCTAAGTTAAAAGGCACTGTAAAAATATGCTCTTGAATCGTCTGTTTTTGAACAGAGATTAATATTTTCTTGCAGTATATCTACTTTTCCCAGGTGTTAAATAGACCATTTGCTGTCTGCTGGTTTTTAGGGTTTTTTAAAGTAGGTGTTAAAGGCTATTCCAGCCTAACTCTACAGGGTTTTAAGGCATGAGAGACAGTTATCTGCAGAAAAATGCCCATCTCTCTCAAATAATTAGCAATTATCTGTCAAAAAAGCTTCTGAACCGACTACAGTAAGAAAAACACTTTTCATCTTTGGCTTTTTTTGTCTCCCTCTTTCCCCCTCCTCTTCGCCTCCCTCCCCCCTTTCCCCTAGCATTTTCTGAGCAGTCTTTGCCAAAGGAAACACTGATGAAAGTAACTTTCAGTGGCTGAGCAGTTCCCTCCGTCACCTCCTCCCTGTCCGCCCCCTTGATTGCAACAGACATCTGCCTTTGTACACACCATGTCAGAGTCCAGCAGAGACATTTTATGTTCATTGTTTCTCCAAAATAAATAAAAGCAGCACAGACGATGCGAACTGGCTGTAGACATCCCATTGCTAATAATGGAGCTATGTTGGTAATTGCTAATAATGATGCAGTGTTTCAGCATGGGAACACTGTTCTAGCTGTAATGTGGATCTGGCCTGAATAAAGTGACACAGATGGTAACATTATTGCATATTTCTTTGCAGTGGAAGCTGAAATTTTACTGTGGGAAAAAAACCCATTCCTACATTTCCTTCCAGTTATTTCTTTAATATTAGCAGCAGTGGCATGCTTGGTCTGTGAACTGTGTCAGTGCCACCTAAGGAACTTGAAGAGGAGTCTGCGAAGTGAGGAGAAGCAATTGTTTCTACTTAGCAAAGGAAGCACTTAGATGCTGTTTGACAGAATTGCATTTGCCTCCCTTGGCAGGGATGACCCATTTTGATCACATGCAACAGCCAAACAACAAACAGCCAATTTGCAGTAAATCAGACTTTAAACATCTCTGTAGCTGCTATCTGAAAGACTGGTTCTGCAGTCCTCTCTCAGGAACCAGAGCTCCCACATCTGTACCTCAGTTGTCCGGGAGTGCTTCATTGCCATTTTGCAGGCTGCAAACAGCGGGACCACATGCTTTGTGGGCCGGCTCCTGGGTTTCAGCTTCCTTTGATGCGCACAAAGTACGTGCTCCTCTGGGAGTGCCCAGCATCCTCCGTGCTTACGTGCACAACCACTTCAGCACCCTGGTGAGCCAAAACCAGTGGAAGCACACACTGCTACTTTGGCCTGACTGCAACATGTTTCCTTTGAAAGGTGTTTGTAGAGCTGTGGCAGCATGTCAAAGATAAGAGAGGCAGGAATTGGTTATATTTGCCAAGCGCCTGCCTTTGTTGGCTCCGTCCACAAGAGCAGCTACCCTCACTTTTGAACTCTCCGAACTTGCTGCATGTTCATCCACAAAAATCGCTAGCTCACCCAGACCTAGAGTGTCAGGGCCAGAGTTGTTCTTCCTGCAAGATTAGGTCACAGCATTAGATCAAAGCCCTACTATGCCATTTTACACCACGTGGATGCAACAACCAGCCAAGTTTCAAGTCCCAAGCACAGGTGTCTAGTAACTGTATGATGCACACATGAAAGTTAGAGCCAGAAGCCAAACTTACAAGCTAAATTTCCTCTTTTTCCCCAACATTACACCTTTCTCATCCACTCTTATAACTGCATTCCCAATTTAAATTTCAGAAGATCATTGCTAATGTCTAAAACTTTCCTGCCTGTCTTTCCTTTGCAATTTTCTCTCTTCATCTGGCAGTTCAAAACTGAGCTTAATAATGCCCTTTTAAACAGTTGAGAAAGAGTGATCCACCAAAGAGGCTTTTTGGCTTCTGGCAAAAGAAGTCCTGCACAGTATTAATTGCCATGTGGAGGGAACACATAGCAGAAAGCAGTGTTAGCATGTGTATAGGAAATAAACACAGTGTATTTGCTGCAGAGTTGCCGTGTACCTGGAAGTGCAAGGCATGAGCAGGAGTGATAAGCAAGTGTCATTTAGAAATTATTATGAGAAAAATAGTGAGAAAGTGTAGAAAGAGCACCTAATTTCATGTAATTCATCCTTCCAAAAGCTGGATGTCTCCTCTAAACTGGATATCTGGGCTTCTTCTGTTGCTTATGGGGAGGGAGATACCTCCAGCAAAAATACATCCCACCTTAAGACTAATCACCAGGATAAATCATTCTTTCAAGGTGCCTTTATCTCTCTCCCCAGACTACCAAGGGATAACTAGCCCAGAGTATCTCCCTGGGTTTTAGACAACTACTGTAAAGTGAAATAAATTTCACCCAAAGTCCTCAGAAATGGCTGCCCAAAGTGGACAGGGAAGCTGGCAGACTTAGATAGCTGCAGAAGCTCATTTCTGTCATGGGGGACACAGAGCTGATTGCCAGGGTTGGTACAGTATTGCCCATGTCAATGAGGCAAAAAAAATCTTGCAAATGTTTGGAAATTGTTTGCCATGTCACAGGCTTAATGCACAACAAACAGTATAATTGATTTACAAGTGAAAATGAAAACAGAAAATGAGCACAAGACCTTTATGTTCCGTTCATATGGAAGTAAGCATTTTCTTCAAGAACTGAAACTGTTGTCTTGAAATATATCACATGTTGATGTACTTACAGTAAAAAATTGCATTTGCTCGGGCAGTGTTACCTGCAGCTTCTGTGGCTTGGCTCAAAGCCTTTTTGAATCTTGGTAGGGCAGGCTGACAAGACCTGTGCTCACTGGTCTGTGGCATTCAAAGTCACTCCTGCAGAGCACATGCACCACAGGAGCACGCTGGTCAGCAGTTAGAGATCTTCTGTAGCAAAGAAGATACTTGACAGGACATAAGGATATGAGCAACATCCCTGAAGCAGAAGGGAATGGAAAGAAAAATACCCGAGCATAAGTGCATACAACACTTGAAATGCAATTCATTCACTTGAGCTTCTTCATTCTTCTCTTAGCACACACTCAGCCCTGTTTAACATATGCTTGAACCCTGGTTAATTTAATGTAGCCAACAGGTGCTTACAATTAGGCACATGCTTAGTAACGTGACTGAATTAAGGTCCAAATATTCCTGCTTCAACACATGAACAAGACTGTTTCTATTAAAATGGAGCATTGCACGCTAGGATTTGTAATCACTGGAGACCACACCACATGCATGATGAGGCACTATGAAATGCTTCTGTTCAGAAGACTGTTTAGATGCATCCATTTAGGTTTGAGCTCAAAACTTTTTCTTAATCAGGGTCAAAGCAATGACTGTGTTTTAGGCCAAGTTATGAAGCCCAAATCCTGAAGTTCCGGTTCCTGCAAAACTCCCACAGTCTTGAAACATGCAAATCGGATGCGGTTCATAGACTCCTGGCAGATTGTCAGGGCAATGTCCTTAAGTTTTTGATGTTTTGCTAAATTGTAGTAAGTAGTTCTGTAGTTTAAAATTCAGGAAAAATAGAGGACATTGCATTTTCACTCACAATCTGATATGTTGTCTCTACCTTATGTAACTAAAATAGGGTGGACTTAAGCAGCAATAGGTTAAGCAGTAATGACGCCAGTGTTTTCTTTTGCTGAGGCTTTAGCCAAGCTAAGGACGCAATACTAATCTAGAGTTGTTTCTCTTTTTCCTTAAATAATATTTTTATTGAGCAAGAAGCGGATGCCAGAATGGCCTTTTGATCAGCTAAAAACAACACTGTCTCTAAGGGAATCTTTCCTGTTTACTGTATGCTGCTGCATTTGAAAAATGCTAGCCTACAGTAGAGCTAGACTCCTTAACATACAAGAAGCAGGGCAAAACAGGATGAGGCCAAAATGGGAACTGTATATCACAGGAACTCAGAAAGGCAGGAAGTAACAAAAGAAGTAGAAATTCTTGATTAAAAGTATAATTGTACCAGCTTGTGCAAGAGGATAATGACTTTCAAATGTCAGCCTTTGTGCCTGTTCATAATGATAAAGCTATTAAACCATATGTACTGTTCTTAATTCCATTTCTCATGGCAAGTCATTTAGGATCCACAACTATTCTGTCCACTAAAATCTAAAGTATTTCTTCAGCAGTATATTCAAACAGTAGATTAAAAAGAGTGCTAACTAGAGCAGTGCCAGCCAGGACTGCTGCACAGTAGTTTAAAACGTGTCGGAGATTCTGTTATAAGCCCCTACTTTCATGGATTTAAATATCAGCCATAAAAATTCACTCCCAGGATAAAAGTCAGCCAAGGAGTGAATATTTAAACCTAATTTGTTAAAATAAAAATACATAATTTCTGTAGTTTGGAAGTTTTATGTGTAAAAAGGAATAAGGTCTTAAAACATTTTTTGCAGATCTGTAACTGAAAAGTAAATCTATTTCAAAAATTAACTCAGTAAGAAATTAACTCTTAAAGCAGTCAATGGCTTTGTTATTTCAGAAAATTAGTTATAGCAGAGATAGTCACAAACAAGTTACCAAGTTTTAAAACCGCTGCTGCAGAGTTGAGCTTGGTCCAGATCTGTGTTGCTAGTGGAAAAACCCCATTTGCTTGAGTGGTAATTAGATCAAATGCTAACTTCCTCATCAGGAAGTTAGATTCTGGAAGAAAAAGTAAAAGAGCTCAGTTTTGCAGTCACGACACTTGGTAAGATGTTCACCTATAATGTCAGTAAAGTTGCTTCCAAAGGAAGACAAACGTGCTGGTGTCACCATGGGATGGTGTTTCTTCCAGACTGAAGCTGGTAATAACATGTTTTATAATTATAGACACATGCCAACAGAAAAGCTATAGAATAAATTGTCATTACCAGATGGTTCAATGTTTCGGGGGGGGGGGGGGGGGGGGGGGGGGATGTTAGCAGAGAATTCTGCAACAGCTTCGACAAGTCCTACCCAGCAGGTGATATTTATGGACTGTTTACTACATTTTCACATATGGCATTCTAAAGAGGTTTGTAACTTTAATACTCTGCCATCCAGTTTATTTATTTTACAAAAATCCGACTCCAAAGGTCAGCTATGTTCTGTCTGTCTCAGCAACTCCGGGCCTAGGGAAAAATACTGAATGTAATCTCAGCACGGAGGAGTTAAACAAATGTGCTTTTAAACATGGTAGAGATGGTTTTGTGTCGTGTTCTCATATATCTTAGACCCTGTGCCTCTTGGCTTTAGGCATCATTTAAATCAGAGCACTGTTTAGCAGCTCTTTCACATTCAAATGATATATTTGTGTTCTTTTGTGTGGAAATGTCTGTATATTTTCAACACTGCTCAGTTCATGTGAAAGGAGACAGGAACAAACCAAGGAGACAAAGATTATGTCAAAGTGGGTGAATAATACTGAAATGATCATGATGCATCTATTCTTCTTTTCAAAATCTTCAGAAGAAACTGTCCTTTCCTTTTCCAGCTTCCATGCAGTGCAAGGAAGCTCATTTCAAACCCTTCCAGCCTGAGATTCTTCTCTTGGTGTTGGCTTTCTGTCTCTGAGCCTCCTCCTCTGCTCCATCTGATTCAGGCATGGAGGCCAAACCCAGTACTGACTTCCCTCCTTACCTGACAGGAAAACAGAATACCTTCTCTTTTTCTTACCACATCTTATCCATATACCTGAATAGATCGCATGCTAAGTAATGAATTGCAGGTGAAATTCAAGTAATGCAAATGCCGCTACTTGCATCTGGTCAATCCATTTTGCGGGTGCAAAACATGCTTGCACACAGGGAAGCCACAGATCAGCTTTTTGATTTGTATCCTAAACATCACTGTAGCTGGGAGGTATTAGTACCTCAAAGTTATATTTACTGTAGAAGACTGGTGATAAAATTTCAACAATTGATTGAAGAGTTGAATCTCTGAATCACAAAAGCAATATGATTACAGGGCAACTATTATTTATACAATGTCTGATTTGTGATATATGCGTATAATCAATTGCAAATTATGTGCTTTTCAAACATCTGCCGTAGTTTATTGTGAGTCTGTTAGAGGATATCTAATATCCAGTAAGAAATGATGTGTAAGAAATCCATCACCTCTTTTCTGGCAGGAGGGCCTTGTAATTCAAACAGAGGCTGTCTATCTTTGTTATATCGACCCTCTGGATTTGAGGATCTGAGGCTTTCTGCTGAACCATCATGAAAATACCTTCATGATATTTTCATGTCTGCCATAATAAACCTCTTTTCTGACCAAGAGGACAAAGCAGTTAGTTACACAGTATGCAAAAATGGGCGCAGCTGTAAAACAGGCATTAGTTCAAAGTCATGAAATAGTGCTGTTAGAAAAATAACAAAATCTATGCTTTCAAGTCAAAATCACAAAATTGTTATTTTCATCAGCTGGTAATATCACAAGCACTATTCCTTTTAGCAATACTACCCGGGAGTATAGTTTTCCTTTGTTCTTAGGAGTCCGATGTACAAACTTTGGAAGCAGGATGTGCGGTTGCTCATAGGATGCATGGGGAGGTTTGTGATTTCTGGTCTTATACAAGTTTTGTCAAACCACCACAGTTTATGAATTCCACATTCTTCACTGGAGGAAGAACACTTGAAACCACATCTCAGCTGCAAGGTATAAAAGCAGCTATTAAATATACCTACTGCTACATGTTTATAGGTGTACTAAGGAGGACTTGCCTTGGGCTAGGCCTCAGCGGGTTAAATTGCATCCACTTAAATTAATAGAGCCGCGTCAGTTTTCGATTTTGGCAGAGCTGGAGCAGCATGGACAGGACACCATGCAGGTCCTGCAAGCAGGACCAGAAAAGCTCTGTAAGAAGGACTTGAACATATTTTCAAATTGCAGATTTCAAATTGCTCTTTAAGAGCTGAGATTCTTCAATCGGTAACACCTTTTCTCCTCCTGAGAATATTTGGCTCCACCAGCAGAACCTGCGTACTGCCAATGCCCTCTGCTACCGAAGTCTGCAGAGTTTCACAAAATACCAGAGAGGGGAGTGTGATTGCAGAGTGTAGGTTTTTGGGTTCCCCGTTGGGTAAGGTGTCTGTCACAGTCCTGTGCACAGGACGGCTGCTGCGCGGCTCCCTTCGAGCTCCTGGTCTCAGTCGCATGGCAGACTGTCATAGGTGCGTTTTTCCCTTTTCTTTTCTTCTCAGCCTGGAAAAAGTTCTATTATCTCTGTGAGAATTTAACATATGCAGAGACCGTGGGATCAGGACCCTGGCTTACTCTGTTACACCTAATTAATCCTGGGAATTCATTTCCACAACACAGAACTAGGCCAAGAACATAGGTAGCTTTACGAAAGAAAATGAAGGATTTGCAACGAAGACGTGGAATATCCACAATTACATTTCATATGATACAAAATAATTAAGGGATATAAGCCATAATGGTTCATGGCACAATCCAAGTTCTAACAGATGGGGATACGATGAAATTTCCCCATGGGAAAGTGCTTTTGTAATTGTGGAGGTGGGTGTATTCCATTTACTTCTGTATTTATTTTAGCTGTGTATTTGTATTTGTATAAACATTAAGGAAAAGCATCAATCTATAACCTCTGGGTATTTCTACCATTTCTTTAAAATACAGAAGTAATTGCTGCATACTTCTTAAAGAATAAAAGGGAAAAAAAAATTAAACCCCTCATTTTTCCCCACCCACACATTTCTCTTCACTTCATATATCCCAACCCTCAGATTGCCCCTCCCTCTGCAAAACCCTGGGAAAAGATTCACAAGCACATGTGAAAAATGATAGTTTCACATGGCTGTAGTAGGTTCACATCCTTATTATGTAAATGAGTGGTTTTGGTTTGGGCGTCTCTTTTGTGGTTTCTGTACAGATGGTTAAATACTTAAACACAGTGGGCCAAATTGTTCCTACTGGAATTTAACTGGCTTTGGCTAAACTACACCAGGAATCGAAATAGGCCATGGAACCAAAATCTACTTTTGCATATAATGAAATAGCCAAATGGGCAATGGGATTGCTGCACAGTAGCAGAAAGGAAGAAGCGGCCGTGAACAGATTTCCCTCTGTCTGTTCAGTAATTAATGAAGTACCTGGTGAACGATAGATCTGAGAAACCTCGCTTGGCTCCTGTGATCTGCACTTCCTCCAGACAGGTAAGCACAGAGCTCTGTGTGCTGGAGACTGATTAATTAGCCCAAGCCAGTTGTAAAATCTTTAGGAAACAAGTGGTGTCTGTTTTCTTTTGCACAGGATGCCAAGAGATGTATTTAAAGTGTAAGAGTCAAAGGTCAGTTTGACATCACGTACTCTAAGAAAGAGCCCTCACTTAGATCCCTGTTTCATGTTAGAAATACTGTCTGTGAGCCGTGAAGCTATTGTACTTGATAAGAGAAGGAGTGGGATTAATCTGCAGCAAGGAAAATTTAGGTTAAATATTATGAAAAATGTTGTAACTGTGAGATCACTTAAGCAAAGTAGCAGGCTGTCAAGGGAGACAGTCAAGGCTAGAAGTGACACTTTTCTATCAGAGCTGGTTTGGAGAATAATTAATAAGCATTTCTCTTTGAACGGGGGGAGGGGCACCAGGCTCCGCTAGAGGTCCCTGCCAAACCAAATGAGCCTACGAATCTCAGACACGCTGTGAGTTAATGCCTGTGTACAGATAAAATGGAGCTCTCTGAAAGGACTTTTCCAGCCTCTTCTCAGCTTGTGTTACATATTCTAAATGTAAATTGAATGCAAATACTTTGAGCTGTTCGCCACAAAGCAGTTTACAATCTCCTACACTAAACCTGACCCACTGGAAATTTAAGGGGCCATAGTAATGGTTCATAGAATTCTTTCAAAACTAATTGGCTTGCAACAGTGAAAAAGTCTGCTCCAATCTCTATGATTTCTTATGCCTGTTTCGTATTTATTTTCACAAATTTTTTGTTGTAGTTTAATATTTCTAAGTTTTTAACTGTTCTCATCCTCTATCAAAGTTAATGAATGTGTTAACATTGCATTCAGTGAGAAAATGCATAAGCTAGATGTGTGGCTGCAGTTCTAAATATTCTGCTAAGGTTTTTATCTTTGGATTGTTCAGGCTTATCCGCTTGCACTGAACCAGCAATAATAACGTATCTTTCTTTCTGTCTTTGCTCTGGAAAGATAAAATTTGTCATTTCCTAGCATTATATCCAAGTGCAGCAAATTGCAAAACAAATGCATTACCTCTACATTATTTTGGGGGTGCAGTGTGTGTTAAATTCATTTTCCAACTCAGATTACAGGAGGTTAAATCTCAGTCCCTAATTTGTGCCAACAAAATTGGTAAGTCATATTAACAAAGGGCCAAAGAATTATTGCCATGGTAATAACAGAAAATTTGAACTTGGCAGTTTTATAGATTGGCCCATGTCTAAAAAGCTTTAGTAAATGTTGTTCTCCACCATCTCCAGTGGAGTGGTGCTTCATAAAAGCAAACATTCACTTTGCCCACTAACAGGGGTTTTGGCAAAGTAAAAGGGGCATAAGCAACACAAAATTTAATCCACAGCTTTCCATCTACTGCACCCTACAGAGCCACAACCCAGGGAACCAGAAGAAAGAGATCAAAAGGCTTTAAAAATGTCAGGCAACAGGATCTTATTTAAATTATTAGGTGAGATGCCCTCTTGTTTTTAACAATAGCAAAACATACCACGTAGCCTGTTTTCTTCTCTCTCGTTTATGCTGTTTTTGACAGGCTGGTGCAAATTGCATGTAGAAATTGTATTTCTGCTTCCCAGCATCACTTTGGACAGCATTTGAAAACATGTTTTTGTAAAACAATGTAATATTCAAAGGTATTTCAATCATGTAGAAGCTGGAGGATTTGTAACAGGTTCTTAACCAGTATTGACTGAAATAAAACTAATTTGATGAAAAACCAGAAACCTGCCTTTGGTGAGGCTGATACACACTTAGGGAATATAAGAAGGCTTATCTGTAATTCTGTTAAGTGATTCAACTTTAAGAATTGTGCATTTCTAATTCACATACGTATGCTAAAAGGTTTGGGTTTTTTTGCATTTCCAGCAATTGAAATCATTAAAACCATATAAGAAGAGATTTTTTTCTTGTTATTTATGTTGGCTCATAGATACTGTCCCAACCTGATGTCATACTGCAGAACAGTAAAACCTTTCTCCCAAGCTCTATGTGCAGTCTCTATGCTGCTAAATCCTTGTGCACATGGGTAGTCTCACTGACGTCAGCAAAAGCAGGGCTGTACAGTCTAATTCTTAAAATGTCATGTACATATCAATTCTTGATGCTGTCATTTTTTATCTCAGATTTTGTAAGATGAAGCATATGGCCTGAATATTAAACTTCTCTAGCTTACTGAGTAATTCATGTTTCTAAATCATATGAGTAGTGGAGAGCACTGATTTAATAAAGCACCAATTAGCCAAGACTGATGTGCTTAAAATGAAAGAAATACAAATAAAAGGTCATCAATATACACATGATTAATGATCACACTTAAAAGCAGTTTTCACCATGCCTCCTAATCGTGAATTTGCATGTCTGTGTGTCTGTGTGAATGAAGAGTGGGCTGAAATGAGGGGAAAGAAGATCTCTGCACCATTCTGCCTTCCTTACTTATGTTAATGCCTTGAGGATCCTTTTACAGAATAACACAGATATTGCAGATTAAGGAAAACAGGATGGGCTATTTTTAGAATTCAATTCATATGAAACCATTTTCACTTAACTTATAGCAACTCCCTGATTTTCTTCTCACAAAGTGTGTTGGCTTAAGGTAGATGGGCAGGGGGCTGCAAAATTCAAGCGAGCAGGACTTGCATCCTTAAGGCTTAAAAGAATCAGGACACAAAATGCATGTTGGAGGGGAGCAAGCTTAAGTTCTGGGTGTAAAGGGCACTGGTCATACTGGATGGAAGGCATTTCACGTTCGGAATGACTTGCCTTAGTGAAGTGTTTGCTCGCTTCCTCTCGTGTTGCCCCAGGTATCTAAGACGGTTCCTACATGGCAAACAGAGGGAGAGTCATTTATAACGTGACAGACTCATGCTAAGGCTGGCAGGGAATATCGTTAACCTCACAAGTCTTGATGTGACTGAAGAGGCTTGAGATCTGTATGGGAGACAAGTCTGAAAATTAACAGCCTCATTAATCAAATCACAATGTTTTGACAACTTCATGGTGTGTATGTAATCTATCCTGTATACAATTTGGCTAAGGCTTTTAGCAATGAGATGTTATTTGCAATAACTTTATGTGAAAAGACTCCACCCCACAGTACAATTACTGGACTGTGTGCTGATTATCAAAGGGTGAAAAAGCATAATCGGCTGAGATTCAAATAGAAAATACTGCCAGGATTATGAAGGAGGTAGCACATCTCCTTGTTTCCTGTTTTGTTTTACTGACTGAAGTATAATCACCATCATCATTTAGAAAGTCTGGGGGAAAGGTGGCCAACCTTTCACACCTGAGCTCAGGTACAGGAAATACCCCTCTTCAAAGAAGAAATCCTTTGAATCCATTTGCCCAATATGTTTAGTCAAGAGTGAATCAAGCGTGGATAACCTGCTGGGGCACCCTGCCATGACACAACAGAGTGTCTTCCTCAGATAACCAGTTCTCCTGAGCAGCAGGATGCTCAGCACAGGGTAATTCAGAGTAATTCTGGGTCCCTCAGATGGCAGACAATCATTTTCTGCTTAAAAACAGTCTCCCCCAAATTCTTTGTTCTTCAGACTCCTTGTAAGTACCCATCTTAAGGAGCTTATGGATACAGAGTAGCCTCTTTCCACACCTAGGGATTTATGCAGAAGGTTTATTAATATTTTTGAGTATTAATTGTGTAAATCCCTGCACATCTAGACAAGACTACATCCATGAGTATTTCTGGGTTATAAAGAAATGTTATTGCTTGTTATAATGTGCTTAGTAGAACGAGGTTTTATGTAGTGGCAAGAGTAGCAAAATGCTGTATTTCACTATGAACATTTTGAAATAGAGGCTCACAAAAAATACATATCATTTTAATTCTCTTTGTCCTTCTTGTTCATTGTCCATCTGCAAAGGCAAAAATTTTATATCAAAGTTAAAAGAGTTAGGAGCAAGAATGCAGAGCTGTCATCTAAATATATCTATTTACAAAAGATGTATAAAATCACAAAATTAATGACAGTTTCACTAGTATTGTAGCCATCTCAGTTTATCCAATGCCTTCAAACTCTTTCAGGGAAATATCAGTATCGGATTTTCCAGACTGAGAAACTGAGGCACAGGGAAGTTAGCTGGCACTTGGCTTCACTGAATAGCGGTGGCACAGGAACAGAGCCTGTGCTTTCAGCCTTCCAGTCCAGTCTCTGCCCACTTTCTCCCATCATCTCCCATGTCCCTAAATAACCTAAGCCCCATCGTACTGAGGGCCATCTAGGCTCACGTTTGCTTGCATCTGAAGCATGAAATCTCAACTCTCTCTGTAATCTCCTGACTTTACGGCCCTGTTAGCTACTGTGTGAGCAGTACAGAGCTGTAATGACGTGGAAAGTTTACAGGTGACTAAACAGGCAACCCCTGGGCAGCATGGCAGTCCTGCCTGATTCCCTTCCAACACTCCTGCCTTCACAGCCAGTGGCTCTCACAAAAGCAGAATGACTCCCAGCTTCCAACCTGCTGCATGTTGGACATCTGCATCTGCGCTGCAGTCAAAGACATGACTGCAGCATCCATAAGGGTGCGAAATCCTTACCCGGTTAGTGGCAAAGCTGTGGTGGCATAGGTTTTATGGTCCCTAGTGGGAACATTCAGCACTGAACAGTCTATGACATTATTAGTACCTCAGCCAGTTAAATAAAAATAGTTCAGACGTGTGTGCCTGTGTTGTAATCACATCTCCAAATGCAAGAATAGCAGTTTTTGGTAGGGTTTATCACTGCTCTGAGCAGCACCATTAATGAGCAATACTGTTATTTTCCCAGAGCATAATGCTGCATAGAAACCTTACTCAGGTTCTTTTGAGCTGATATATCCTTTTGTTGCTGGCATGAGAGGGTCTTCCATGATCCTTATCCCTATGGAAAAAAGAGACAATCCTTCATCAGTTCCTCTCTTATCCCTCTGCTGGTTCTGATTTTTGTGAGTTTCCATGTGGAATTTTCATGGGGGAAGAGGCAAAGGTTTGAAATATTTCTCAAAGTTGTCTGGCTGGTGTGATTCCTGCGTTAGGCATCTGGCAATCATGCAAGGGCAGAGGACACTTCATGGTATCTGTTTGAGGAGAAATGTGCAGTAATTGAGGAAAAGCTGAAATATGGGCTGTTATATGCCAAATATGTGAAAATTCAACTCATTGGAGCTCTTTCAGGAATCTGTTCATCTCAACATGTGTTGATACTGAGTCAAGCAGGATTTTGCCTCTCCAATAGCCTGTTAGTCTCTTCACATCCCTTTGTTCAGAAAGAGAGAAAGAAGGACTGGCTTTACAGTGCCCGCGAGACCAAATTCAGGTTAAAGCTAATGAGGAATGTGTACGTTTAATTTGTTAAAGGGTTTTTCTGCATGTTTCAGGAAAGAGGAGGGATTATTACCGTTTCACCCCTGTAATAAAAAACAGGATCCTGTATCTTGGAAATGTTTACAATGTAACAAAATGAGGTTATGTTACATTGTAAAATTTTAAAGGGGACTGCGCGCTGACACCTAGGCTCAACGGCATGAAACACGTGAGCTGTTCAAACAGGAAGGTTTTGTATTTAAAAGTTATGAAAATAATGTTTCTGTTTGAGAAAAAAAAAAGTGCTTTTGACAAAAAGTTTGAGATCCTCCCTCCGCCAGGTACCAACTGTTTTATTCAGCGTAGGGAATGAACACAGTGCATGTATCATCTGGCTCAAAGCTGGGTGTGATGTTGGTTATTTGGGTATCTTAGCACTGAGAGAGCAAAACTGCAGGTTTCCCTTTCATTAACATGCTGCAGGGTGACAGTGTTTGGCTGTGCTGCTGGCGGAGGGAGGACGGCTCCAGAAGTACACCTTGCGACCTGCCGTGCACCCCAGGAGCTGCAGCACCTCAGACACAGCACGGGGAGGGTTTGCAAGAGGAGGATGGAGACTACGCTGCCAAAAGGAGTCTCTGATTCCTTCTGTGCAAGCCAGACATCTCTGTGAGCCAGCTCAGGGGGCTCGAAGTGAGGAAAGGGATGGGGCATTATCTCATTTCCTTCCCAGACTTCCTACTACTGTTTTGGGCAATTTATACCTTTAAGAATGCATAAGGCAAACAAACCTTGTTCTCCCTAGTGTGCAAAAGCCTGTCTTTTGCATTATTAATCTGCAAAGGAAAGCATGGCGTTATCTTGCTCAGATTCTCTGCACGTACAAGAGAGTCCAGCCCAAATATATTTCATGGCTTGTCTGTCTGGGTTAGTGTGCTGCTTGCTGTGAGTGAAGGAGAGGAAAGAATCAATGCTTAATACCACAGAGTCTTATACAGATTGTTCTTGTATGCTTATCACTACTAAGTAGATAAACAAAAGTAAAAGCATTAATAGATACCTGACTAGAAGTGTAAACGAAACAAAAGCCATCAAATCAGGATTTTACCCATTCAATTGCAGAGTAGGTGTTTTCATCAGCTGTGTAATGGTTTATTGCCTTTCAAGGCTTATTTATTGTAATTGATTAATGAAGACTTAGAGCACCACTCTCTTATGGGTAACAAAAGGAAAGAAGTTACACCACCATTTATGTTTGTAATTCATTTACTTACTACAGGTCCCCTTGATATTTCAGGTAGTACATGTTATAGCTCCATGTCACACTGTCCATTTCCCTGAGTAGATAGCAAGGACAGAAGCCTGACCCGTGAAATGCAGACGACAAATCAACATCATTATCCCATGCTTTCTTGGACCCAGTAACAGCTCTTCCCTGAAGAATGTGTTTTTCTGGATCACAGCTGTCGAAGCAGCCAGGACAAGGATGGGAGAGAGTATTTCTAAGAGAATATTACTGCTGACCTCAAAAGCAGCAATTTCTGTCTGAGGGTGTTAGTCCCAACTTAGGTTTTGCACTGCCCAGATGCCAAAGACAAGGGTCGTCTCACAGCCACGCAGCTCCAAACAAGATTTAGCCTTCACTGAGTACAGGTCCAAATGCTCAGCAGATTTAATAGAGTACATTTCAAGAAGTTGCACTGATGAGGGAGGAGAAGAAAGTGGAAAGAAGCAAGCTCGGTCCCATCTAATGAATACTTCCTTGACATTTGTGCAGCTCCCGCTGGGGATTTGAGCTGGCGCGCATGTATGCAGTATGGTCCCAATTACTGAAGCCCACGAGCTGTGTATGTGTTTGTGTTGTGTGTATGTTCATTAACCTGCTTGCGTTCACAAGTAAGTATTTAGTACCAGAAGAAAACCATGCAAAATTCTTTAGCAGACACTTGTGAATTCTGGCAGGCTTTCAACTTAGTTTTCCATTTTAAAACAGCGTAGGCCAATGTACCTCTGATGCAACTCCACTGAACTCTCTAAATTTGTACCAGGGATGATGCTGATCTGCTGTGCACATTTTCCTTCCTGAAAGTCATTATCACGTGCCTCTCTTTCTAAGAAAGACATTTTTATGAGAGGTGGATCACTGGGGTGGGTTTTTTTTTGTATGGCTGGTTTGCCCCATGCTCCAGCTATAACAACGTAGTTTCACTAGGTGCTGGGTCACATGGATGACCTCAGCTAACAAGCTGTTCCTGTTTTTAGGCTACTGGGAATGTTTATTGGCCACTGTTTTCCTCCATTCTAAACACATAGTTATGTCTCAAGACCCATATAAATCATAAGGTCACAAAACTCATAAAAACTGTGACATTCTCTGTGATACAGGATACAAATGAACTAACTTCAGGCTTAGCAGCTTTAAACATCTATGGTATATTTTATCATAATATAAATACATTCACTGAAGTTATATATACTTTTTAGTTCAATGATACACACAGTAAAATAGTAATAAAATTGTTCAATGGGACAAACTTTTATATACTGATGTTTCAAATTGGTACAGTTTAACTGTGAGCTCTATTACAAAAACAGTGTACTGTAACTCTGTACTAAACTGAGTTTAAGAGAAATAGCGATCTGTTTGCAATAAATTTTAAGTATTCACGTACTTTATAAGGAAATGATGCTGAGGATGCTATTGAATTTCCTAATCTAGATTTCAAGAGCCAAAACTCATAGGGAGGTCTGTACTAACTGGACTGACACACTGGTGTGTGCAAAATCAAACTACACCTATAAGGAAACACACAAAGTTATCAAGAGAAGTTTTATTCATAATGTCTGTACTGAAATTGGACAACAAATCAACAGAAAAGGATTGGTAGCAATTACTATAGTTAAATTTGCATTGAGGTTTCCACTCTGCTTCCCTGTTCTCATTTGCTTTAGTTGTTTTGAAATGCACATCTTCCAGGCTGAAAGTTTCCCGGGCTGCTTCTCTGCTTGAGAATGAACTTTGGAAAGAGAGAGCTAAAATGATTCAGGTCTTTTTTTGTACAAAGAATGTAAAAAGAGACACACAGAGACATGCACACATACGTGCATACACATGTCCCCATTGCAAAACAGAAGAACCGTGGGACTTTTTCAAGCAGCTCTTCAACCACACTTTCAGAAGGCTGAAATTTGAAAGCACCGTCCATGAGTAAATGTTCCTTGCACTGCTCTTGTGAAATATCATTTAGATTTCACAAAGCCAGGGCTTCTTTAAAGTTGCCGGCTATGCGTATTACTCATGCTGCTTAAGGGTTGTTTGTTAAAGTGGCAATGTACACAACCAAATGATTTTGTGCTGAGATAACGGCCCGCCAGGAAACATGCAGACATTGTAAGTGTGTTGATCTCTGAACTACAAATGCTTCTTATTCAGCTTTGTGTGCCTCCTGTGCCAGAGCGCTCTTCTAGATGCTATGGCCAGGCACTTTGTCTTTACAAGTTTGTATTTTATAAAAGAAGTAAGGAGACCTGTTTTTCATCTTCAAGTGTTACAACAGACTGCCAAAGGTCTTCTCAGCACTATGACAATATTTAGCTAATATTGGCACACATTTCACACACTTTAGGACTGCATTTTCAATCCAGAAAAGTCTTGAAAGTTTTGATGTCCTTGACAGAATTCAAAACCTTTTTTATTTGGTGATAGCTTAAAAGAGTCTGTCCCCCTTTCCCCCCTAAAAAAAACAGGAAAAGCTCTAATACACGTACACGATTAAACACTGACGAGTCAAAAGTTTCAACAACAAAGCCATATTTTTTCTGATAACTCCACTTGTTCGTACGTGTGCCTAGTCATGTGGCTATATACAGGTTTTAGATACAGTCTCAGCAAAAATCAATCCACTCATTTACATGTGTCATACTTTCAGGCAAAGACGACCCACAGAAATCATATATATCAATGCAGGCTAGGTGTGTGAAGACACTAATCCCACAGTGGATTTTTCACATGGCCAACAGTCTGCCAAAAGGGAATGTGGTGCAGAAATCAGAACAAAGGGAACAACAATGAGAAATATTGAGTTCCAAGTGCCTAACGCTGCATCCTTAATACTCTCTTAATATAGTTCCTAACTGGAAATAAATGAAAATACCCATCATTTTACTGCATTTACAGAGCTTCAGGACATGGTTACCATGGAAGAAAATTGCCATAACTTGTGTTCTAAAGCTGATACGTACGTCTGCAATTTCCTTTCTCCTTTAGCCTCTTTCAGTTTCATTAATTAAGGGTGTTGCTTAGAGAGGCTGTAGACAGCCCACAAGGGACAAATATTTGAGTTTCAAAAGCGTGGAACTTGTTTTATGTTCTGAACTTTCACAGTTTCTGTGAAAAGCTAACATCTACCTAATACTTTTAAAAGTCAAGTTCCTAAGGTTATGATTAATATGCCACATAGATCCCAACAGGATAATTACAAATTAATCAGCAGTTCAAAACTCCCAAATGGAGTACTATAAGGTTGCCATCACTTTAAAGCATTCCTTTTCTACTTTCATGGAAAGAAAGAGAAATCACAAATGATTTTGATCTTCATTTAATACAACTCTCTCTCTGTTCTTTAGGCATTCGAGGAAGCAAACCTGAAGCTTCTATAACTTACCAATTAAGCAGGCTTTTTAGTGAATTCAGCAGTACATGCTAACAGTACTAATCCAACCACAAATCATAAAACTAGTTAGGCACATGAAAACAATGTTAAATGGGTATAGAGGCGTACAGATAGTCTTTGACTCCTTGCAGCAGTGTGAGTGTGTATATCTGCATGAGTCTCTGTATGCAAGTAATTTAGTCTAGTTCTCCTACAGAAATCACACAAATGTATTTGTGAGACTGTGTGAGACTTTGCAGCCCCTTCTTCCAGTCATTCTATGGCTTCAGAAAACTTCCAAGTTTCGAGCCTCTGTTGAGAAGCTTTATTGGAAACCCACAGAAGCCGTTAGGAATCTTTCCATCATTTCAGGAGGAGCTAGACTGGGCTCTTATATTTAAAACACGGTATCTGGCTATCTAGGCTTTGTTCCTTGCTGTTTGCAAAATTTCTGGGAGACTGTTGGCACTCAGTCTCTCTCTTCTGTCTCCACATATGTAAAATGAGAATGACAACTTTACCTCAGAGGAATGCTGCAAAGCTTCACTTATAAACAGATTGGCATACTTGGATGAGGTTGCTCAACTAACGAGAAGTTTTCTGATTGACGGGCGTCTCTTGGGAGGTCATAAAAACAAAACCAAAACTGTGTAATTGAGTTTTCGGAAATAATTTTTTTTTGGCTTACAAGGGCCTACTCTTATGAAAGATGACTGCTTGTGCCATTTTTTTTCTCTCTCTTATCGCCTAGAATATCTTTCCAAATCTAACCATGTCAAATTAGTGCCTAAATACCAAACTAAGCCAAGGCATAACCTTCACCTGAAATGTCCATATGAAAGCATATAAAGCTTGAGGTATAGTGAGTAATAGGAAAATTACTTTAAAAAAAATATTTTTTTTTCCAGTTTCTTAAGCCCTTAGCTGGCTCAATGTAGATAAAGTAACTATGAAGCAACCAGTAAAAATTAGACTGCATTTTATTTTGTGAAGAACACTGGAAAGTTGGCAAGAGGTAAGATTTTGCAGTGAAATAGGGAGGTGAACAAGTTGTAAATGACTCTAATATCTTCCAGATGGCATATTTTACTTGGGAACTGAGTTTGGAGTAATTAGAGGCATGTGAATTTCCTATAAATACTAAACTTCACCAGTCTGACACTAGAAAGCTCCTTCGTCTCTGAAGTCTTTAAACTGCTAAGTGCTTCTTTTTCCCCCACTTAAAGTGGAAGTCATGAATTTGTAAATTTGTCTTATTTGACAGACAGAAACCCTTTTCTATGAAAAGACAGCATTTTTCTATGCCAGAAAGTTATGAACTGAAGTTCCTCACTGAAGAGGTTTAAAATTGAATGTTTCTTCCCAGAAGAGGTTTTCATTTTGATATACTGGGATCATTATATTATAATTTATTACAGTATGTGGCAAGCAGTGAAATCAGTGGAGTTTGCCCTAACTTCAAGATCAGATCTTTTCATTGGTAAAATGCTTTTTGCAGATAGATATGCTGAAGACCTTAGCAGATGAATTTTGCTTTTACTTCCCCTAGGACATCACAATACTAAAATGGCAAAACCTGGTCCACAACCTCTGATTCTTCTTCATTTTCTGCATGACATTGTTACATTCATTCCCGGAGTGAATCTGTTGAAGTATTTTCCAGGTTTTATTTGGTGTAAGTAGAATAGAACTAAGTAAATACAAGGTAAAATATTCTGTCACCACTTGCACCCTCTTTAGCCATATATCAGTGTAAACTGGCTTAGATCCATTGACATAAAGGGGCTAATCTCATTTGCAGCAGCTAAAGATCTGTCTGCTATTCTCAGTGGAGCTGTATAGATAAAAGTGCAGATATAAGCTTACTTATTTAGTTCAGATCTTCAGTTCTGCCAGTCCCAGGTATTCCAAAGGCAGGAGGCAAACAACCAGAAGCATGTGATAAGATGAAGGATAATCAGATTTTAAAATAGTAGTGATTATTTTTATTACTTCTGGGTTTTGAACTTTTATTGGTTAAGGCATGTTGTATTTCAGATTCCTCTGTTCAGCAGAGAATTAAACATTTAATTTTAAAATGAAAGGGCAAATCCCAAAGCATTAGATGATTCCAGAAACAGTGTAATAACAAAACGGTTGCTAACATTAGTTGTAATCAAACTGTTACAGTGGGTAACTGTAGATCTTCATCAATGTCTTTGTTACATCTTTTCTCTTTTTCACTACAACATTGTCTTGTACTAAAATAGACCCTCACTAGTTCATTCTTAATGGAGTCCCACTGTCAGTTAATGGCATTAGTAAATTACTGAACAGTGGCCAAATCCCAATGGCCTTATTCCCAGAAATCTCTTAGGTTGACAGGACCTTTGTATGAGTAACTTCAGTGAATTTTGGCCCTGGGTGAAGACCATAAAAACACCAGCTCACAAAAGACCAATGGAAACAAAGGCCCCCCAAACTGACAGGGATTTCAGTAAATTACAAATTGTTAATCGATTGCAAGTTGTGTATTTAAATATCCAGCACTTTAGAGAACTGTGGGATTCAGATGATATGTTGTCTCCCTTAGGGGGCTTCATCTGCACCATGAATCCAGTACAAGCAAAAACAGTTTAAAAGCCTCCTGCCGTGGGCACTCACTCCCGCCTCCCCCTTTCTCACGGAGTTTGCACTGCCTGGCTCGTGCTAATTCAACTGTATGTGTGTCCACGCTCAGAGAAATGATCTGTTGGGCTTTTTAGCAGACTTAAGAAAGAGAGAAAGAGAGAAAGACAGAAAAAGAGAGAGAGAGAGAGAGAGAGAAAGAAAGAAAGAAAGAAAGAAAGAAAAAGAAAGAAAGAAAGAAAGAAAGAAAGAAAGAAAGAAAGAAAGAAAGAAAGAAAGAAAGAAAAAGAAAAAGAAAAAGAAAAAGAAAAAGAAAAAGAAAAAGAAAAAGAAAAAGAAAAAGAAAAAGAAAAAGAAAAAGAAAAAGAAAAAGAAAGGGAGAAAGGAAGAAAGGAAGGAAGAAAGGAAGAAAGGAAGACAAAGAAAGAAAGAAAGAATTAGAAAAAGGTCACTTCACTCATCCTGTCAAAGACATGTCCACACCAACAGTTGACTTGGCAGGATGGAGAAAGACTTCTCCATTGAGAAGAGTGTGGTGTGTGATGGGAGCAAGCAGCCAGGCAGGAATGCAGCAGACAGGACCCCATGGCACCAAGCATGCTGGGAAGGGACTAAAAAAGAAAAAAAAAAAAAAACAATTCCCTGCAGTTCCCATGCCTCCCAGTGCTCATGGAGTACCCATGCCCTGCTTAGGCCTGGTGGCTGGCTGCAGACCCAGCAGTCACCTGGGATCCTCCGAGGGCCACGTGCTGCTTTCACCTCCGTCAAGGTGTGTTTTGAGGCCCATGCGTGAGGAGTTATATCCCCTCCGTGTGGATACCTGCACTGAGCTGCCAGGGAAGGCCAATGTGTCTCCACAGGAGGGGCCTGCCCCTCCAACACCCATTAGACAGGTCACCTTGCCAGGGTGGGGCACAGGAGGCCCTGGAGAGCAGTCAGGCTGCACGGAGGCTCCGATAGAGCACAACCCGACAGACGCTGAGGTTACAGCAGAAAAACAGCCCGTTTGGGGCTGTGCTTAATTTTTTATTTTTAACAGCGTGTACTTCTTTTTCTTGTTGCTAATAAACTGGGATTAAGGTTGGTGTCCCTCGAGTGCCTGCAGTTCTTAGGCTTTTAGCTCTGGGATACAGATTGCCTTGTGCCACAAGCACTGCAGTAAATCCTGCACCGCTAACCCTTAGTCACTTATGGGGCACAAATCCACAGTGCAGAACAACTCAGAACTCTATTTAGATTTCCTCTTGCAATGCCTTCTGTTCAGCTAAAGTGGAGCCTCACAAGGAATTAAAAAAAAAAGAAACTTAATAAAATAAAGACAAAAGAATGATACATACTAAGAAGCAAATCCTCAGAACCAAAGATAGTCTGACCAGGGTAGATAATTCATGTCAGGGAAAGATTTAGCAGCTTGGTGGCAGTGGAATCAGAGCGATAAAAGAAACAGAGGGGTGGCAAATCTTTTCATTCTAACAGGTGAATAACCAAAATACTCATAACCACGCTATAGATGTATATCATAGTAGGCTGCAGAAAGATATGGCATATTCAGATGTAAATTATAGTTGTATACACTTCACCGTTTAATAAGGTAAAATGGCAGATATTTAGATTTCAGCTGAGTTTTGCATATGTCTTGGGAAGGAATTTTTTTAAACAAAAAGCATAAGATCTCACTGCCCTAATAATAGGAAAATGTGTAGAAGCGGAGCGTAGCTTGGCAGAGTGGCTGGCTTCAGCAGCAGGCAGGGCTTTCCAGCGCTTTCACTTCACTTTCTGCAGTACAAAGTGCTATGGTGCGCTTCAGGGGTCGCCAGCATGTTCAGAACTGAAACCAGACGTAAGCGCTGTTATCACCTAGTAGAAACTAGAAATAGAAAATTCACCAAAATCTGTATTCTGCAGCTGTTTATGTTTTTCATTGCCCAGTGCACATTTTATAGATACTGCTTGGGCTTTCCCTCGAACCCATAACTTGCACTTTCCAAAAAAAGAGCAAGTCTTTTGCAATTCCTTCAAGAATTTGTAGAGAAATTCTAGATTCCCTCATCTTTCCAATGGGAATCTATCCCAGACATTGTTTTACTGAACCATAAAATTAGGACCATCTAGTAATGGCATGTTTGGGCACCGGCCTCGAGGAGCGAGGGGAGTGTGCGAGCTCTGGAGTGCATTTCAGCAGGCTCGCACCCCGGAGGCATGCACAGTCCTTGCACACCACAGAGGGTGCAAACAGAAAGCAAACAAAAATGGGATATCCAGAAAGACCCAGACAAGCAAACAGGGAGTGCTTTTTGCATCATGGCATAGTGGCTTCATGAACATATCTGCTAATTACCCCCTCTTCTGGGCAGGCATCTCCTATTTTCGCACATGAACTCGTGCCCTAGTCACCTGAAACTACGCTCAATGGTTAGCACCATGTTTATATTTACATCTCTGTGCCATAAACCCTAAAGGACTATAACATTACAAGAAATATTTGCCACACCATTGGCAGCAGTAACTGAGCGAAGAATTGCCAAGTGGGAAATCCAAATTTGCAAACTCAGTATTCTGGGCTGCACGCCAAGACTGTCTGGGCGCTGCGGAGGTGACACATTCAGTCTCCTCACAGGGATGCCAATGTGCCAACTGCATCCCTGGCACAGCATCTTCTCCTGACAAACTTATGGAGAAGAACTGCAACCAAGTCCAGAGGGTGATGCAAGCTGCTTTCTGAGCTTCCTTGGCAGCAACTCCATTTTCAAGTTGTGACTGTACTTTCTCCTATTTACAAGAACAGTTGTTTGTGATACACTGTGGTCTCTGGTAGGATTTTGAAAAGTGCAAAAATGACAGCAGGACATTGGTTTCCAAGTATAAACTAGTAAAATCCAGAGTAATTTCATTTCCCTAAGAAAAAATAATACAGATACTGACTTAGAGCAGCCCAGGTATCAGATGTTGTCGCCAGTGTGGAGAATCCAAGTCCATTTGTTAGCTGCCAAGCGAAAGACATGATTCTTAGAATATGAAGGTTGTAGGGCTGATCTCTAAAGTTTCCCCTTTACAAATTGTACTTGTACCTATTGTCTTACAGCTAAACTTCTTTTCTGTCTGTCAGTAATTTTTCAAAGCAAAAGAAAAAACTTGAAAAATCCTCCAGTCCTCCACAGGGCTGCATGACCTATAACTTGCAAAATCCATTAGAAAACAGCCTTTTAGTAACCAAATTGTGTCATTTACAATTGCACAGCAGCCAGAAAGAACACCATAAATTACAATTCTGTCACTATAAGGGACAATGGAAAGGTGTGGGCAGAGTGTCGCTATAAAGGAGGAAACCTAGGAGAGTGATAGAATTTGAATATTTTTTGCCAAATTTACTTCATATAATAGCAAAATTGGCACTGACAGGTTAATTATTTTTTTCACTGTATACAAAAGACTTAGTAAGACTATAGAAGATTTTTTATTTTTAAGGTGTAGCAGAATAAAAATACTGAATTCAAACCTTTTGGGTTTTTTTTTTCTTCTTTATACAAGAAGTAAAAACGCATGTAAAAATTTGTTTACCCATTTTAGTTAAAATTTTTCATATAATTTAATAATTCAGAAATAGAGTTCTTCTTGATATTCATTTGAAATATCATCTACTATTGAGACTTGAGCAATGAATGGTGCCCGGGAAACTGGTGAAATAATGTAATCATGGAGAGAAGTGCAAAGACTGTCACAGAGATGCTGTGGTTTTATGTGGTTACTCTTTCTCTTTAACAAGCAGTTAATTATTCAGAGAAAAGTTATCTTGTTAAAAATTCTCAACATTCATTTTTTCCCTAAAGCATAAAAACTAGCAGGCTGCATTCCTGAGTACTTCCAATATGTTTTGCAGGGAACATAGAGCTGGTATTCTTAAGGATATTTCTAAAGGAAAAAAAAAAAAACAAAGAAAAGCAATTCTGAAGTCTTTTTACAGCTCTCCTTTCAACTTTCAAATCCTGTTATACATATATCATAAAGAATTTATAGAGAGAACAGAAGTCTTAATTTAAAAAAAACGCAGGCTACTTAAAGTATCTGTAAAATTATCTGAGAAACGAACATTTCCGCTTTGTATTTCCACCAATCTGAAATGGGACAGTGAAGCTAACTAGCTGAGCAACTGCTACTAGAAAAATCAAATACATAAGAGGAAATGCAGTTAACACAATATTTCACATATGTTAATGCTTACAGTTCCATCAGTGTCAGCTTTATTTTCTACTTGATATACACCAAAGCTGGCACACAATTTTAACTGATGAGGTAATGTCATTTTCAATTTAAGGAGCCTTAAGCCGTCCACTTTAACTAGTGATATCATCTTTGCAGTTGTCTCATGGGGCTTCATGTAAACATAAGTAATGTGCCCTGGACAGTTTGGAGCAGAGTTGTTAAAAATGACATTGGTCATCATGAAGACATTTTTTTCCCTTGATCTCTTTAAAAATGTCAGACACACTTTATTTTCCTGTCATTTTTAGCTCTTCCTTGTGTATTAATATGCTCTGAACATTTCAGTGAACGTAATAGTAGAATAAAGGTCTAAACAAATTAATGGCAACATTTTAATGTCAGTCATAGTAGGATAATGAAAAGTAAATGAGATTGTCTGGCTAACAGCAACTTGTTAAATAAAACGGCAGCACAGCTGAGGCACAAAGATGCACGGGCAGAGAAAAGCCTTTCTCCGCAGTCCAAAAGAGGCCTGGAGCACAACCCAGGCTCCAAATGCCACCACCTTTTAGGAAAAGATTGAACTGATTCTACAAATTGTGTCTGCTCCTCCTTCCCATTCAGGGTCAAGTGAAATCATCTGCTAATAAAACTTAAAACCAGACCTGTCTCCGCACCTGCAGCTTCTGCCTCTCTGTGACTTTTATTCTCATTTGTATTCTCTCGGCTGGCGCAGTGCACCAAGCTGCTGGGCTCTCCTCAGCCCTCTGACACCAAATCCGTCAGACCAAGCCCTACATATTGGCATCTCTGGTGGCAGGGCTGAGGAACTCTCATGAGTTCCTCATGACTGTTGCTCCCAGGCAAACTTTTACTACCAATCATTATTGCATATTGTATACCTTTTCTTATCAAGTCCTTAGGAATCAAGCAAGTAACCAGGGGAGGTTTTAGCCCAGTCTGTTCAGTAATCACATGCTGTAGAAATATGAATACTGTAACGTGCACTTCTTGATTCAAATACTTAAGCGAACATGATTTGTAATGAAACAAGTTTTGTCGGAGAAAAAGCAAGTGCCGTGACTGATGTGTGGGCTTTGTGATTTGCTCCAAACTATTTGTCCAGCTAACAACGAAAATAACAGATTTTTCTACCACTGATCTAAAACATGGTGGAGTTTTGAACAAAATCTAATGTTTAGGGATTTATTTATTATTCTGTGGACATATGTTTGGAGGACAGCATATGGAAATGAAAGTATTGTTCATAAAGAGCTCCAGCCAAAAAGACATTTTTGAATTCATAACGGAACTTCACAGTTTGAAAAGAATGCTATGCATTATGTATTGATAACAACACTACACAGACAAAGGAACACAATTTAATAATACAGAATTGTGCTCATGAGATTTCCTTTTTTTTTGTTAATTGGTTACTTTAGCTGACATTGTCTGCAAGCATAATGGACACCATTCTTCCTAATAGTTCCATGTTGCCAGATGATGTCTACAGACATAATGTAGTCCATTTTAATTATTTCATTTTGCTTACATCTTTCAGCATAATGCATTTTCCAAGCAAGCTAGCATTTTTCTTGATTATCTATGTTGTGTTATGGTTTGTAAATTAATTAGGTCTCCTTCTTTCCTGGAAGTTAAAAGTTTCTTCCTTCCATTTATCTACCAGGTATGATTATGTTGAAGTGATTGATGGAGACAATGCTGAAGGACGCTTATGGGGAAAGTACTGTGGAAAAATTGCTCCCCCTCCTTTAGTGTCTTCAGGACCATATCTTTTTATTAAATTTGTTTCCGACTATGAGACACATGGAGCAGGATTTTCTATCCGTTATGAAGTTTTCAAAAGAGGTGAGAAACAATTCATTGTTATATAGCTCATAACCTGTGATTTTTGCTTTTGTCAAAAAGTTCACTATAATTCTTTGGGATGTGGGGAACACAGGAAAATGCTTGAAAGAAAATTGTATTACCCTTGTCATTCTAAGGTGGGGCATGTATTCAATGGGTGTAAATCATTATGAATCCAATGGGTCAGCTGTATCTGAGGATTGACTCCTCTGGGTGTAATGTGATAGTCTTCATCAGCTGTTTGTTTCAACCTTCTTAAAACCATTAGCTTTCTTCCTTTTTTTTTCTTCTTTTTTTTTTTCTTTTTTTTTGTGAGAATAATTGCTGTGTGATTTACAATGTTACTGCCTTAACAGCATTGTAACCTTCTGAGTCCCTGACTTATTTTGGTTAGTGTTTTTCTCTACATTCCCAAGAGATGGCTATGGGCTCAGAAAGGATCAAAGTACACATGGGCAGCAGATGATGTTGCTGTTGTTTTCACAGATTGTGTTTGGGAGGTAAAGGAGAGGAGAAGCTCACACTGTTCACAGGCATCTCCTGCTGGATGCTTGTGCCAGGAGTTCAGTGCCGGTGAGCATAGATAGCTCTATGGGGCACAGAGAAAGCCCAGAGAAACAAACAGTTCAGGATTAACGAGACCTATAGACAGTCCCTCTTTGATAACCCTCTATCTGAGTCAACAGCTAGAAGGGGAGTAGGATCTTTTTTTTTGGCATACACATTCCCTATAACTGGATGGAGATAAATAATTAATATATTCCATGCCTGGAGAATAGAGGACCAAAACTCATAATATACAGAAAGACAATAAGCTTAACTTTATAGAACAAAGTATTGATTTCAACATCAATGTTTAGGGTCATATTCACAAAAGCAGCTCAAAACTCCAGATTTCCAATACACACCACTCCCAGACAGTGCCCCATTTTCAGAACCAGTTCAAGGTGCTTTTACGCACCTAAACCAGAGCCAGATTTTCAGCTGTCTTCAGCACATGCGCTTGGTGGCAGCTGTACTGTTAATGAGGAGAAGCAGAGTAGTGAAGTCTCTTTCCTATTGCATGCTATTGCTGCTCTGCACAGTGCTAATTGGGGCCACAGACCTCTTGTTCGCCATCTTCCCTTTCTGTAAATCCACTCTTGGCTCCCAGAAATTCTTTTGGTGACCTTCAGGGTCACATTTTTTGAAAGAACTCAGCATCCAAATGACACTAAGCTTTCCTGAAAAAATATCTCTATTTATTTTCGTGTCTTTAGGAGGCTAAATTCTTGAAACTGTGTCCTGAAATTTCTCAGTGCTTATATATACAGTACCATCTTTCATAAAGAACAAGGCTGAAACACAAGAACAAGGGAAAGAATGACCTGTGAAACAATCTATTTTAGCAACTGAGCGTTTTCAAGAAAAAAAGCTTTTATTTATTTCCTAATAGCATAGTGGCAACTCAGAGCTCTGACAGGAATGTTGTGTTTATTTCCTTGTGTGGTCATTTACATCTCTCAGTGATACACATTAACCATGTTAAGATGGCATTATGAATGTGATTTTACACACACAGAAGTCAGGAAATGCAAAATTATGGCTCCCAGAGCAACTTTAACTCTAGTTCATTCCACATAAACTGTATATTAAGGCAGGAAAGTTATCACCAGGTACAGTGTTAGAAATGCTGTGTATACACAAAGGATACGAGTTATAGTTGCTGTGGGAACACAGCGCTTTTTAGCTTTTGAGTTAATGCATATATGCTCTTCCAAATTTACATTTTAATTTCTGTACCAAGTAGAGCTGACCAGTTTACCCTGTTACACAGGTGAAGCTCAGTTGCTCACACCAGACTAATATGCTTCATTTTAGCATATTTACAACTTAGCTCATCATTTCCCAGGTATGAGAAGTATTAAAATGATCCCAAGCCCAAGGTCCTGTGGTGCTGAGCTGAAGGCTGAGCTGCATTCCAGCACACAGTATATTTTTGCCCATTATTCCTGTGAGAGCATCCTTAGTTTTTGAAAAGAAAAACTGCATTACACTACCTGTGTCCTAAGCTGAATTCTAAACCTGATGCTTAAAATGCCACATGCCATGGAAATTGTAAGAAGAGACCAGCACATGTAACAACTGAGATAAATGTGGGATGGGCTTTGAGACTAGGAGCTGCTTTTACTTCTCATCCAGCTCCTTAGCCAGAAAGACACTGAAGAAGTTGAATTCCAGACTAAAACATGAAACCCATATTGCCCAACATTTAGCCCATCTGAAATGTTCATCATTTTGGCTCCGTCAGCCAGCCTATCTTAGGATGAATGAGTAGCCTATTCACTAGAAGAGGATCTACATGGTTCACATTCAACA
The DNA here is from genome assembly GCF_047370975.1 of Nipponia nippon. Lineage (NCBI taxonomy): Eukaryota > Metazoa > Chordata > Aves > Pelecaniformes > Threskiornithidae > Nipponia > Nipponia nippon. The sequence continues at coordinate 151,661,757 of NW_028262290.1, read as the reverse complement.
TTCCTAACTTTAGTTGACTAAATTTATGGTGTAAACTGAAAGAAAAGACACTGTTAACCAGGAAGGCAAATGATTTTCTGGCTCAGAGACACCTACAGAAAGCAAGTGAAATTGTCTCCAATGTAATTTCTCTCTCTTTCTTTGCTCTCTCTGTTGCCTCCACTCTCTTTTTCCTTCAGCTCATCTCTCTTCCTTTATTTCATACACATGCACACATGTAGTTTCTCCACCTCAGAAGTATCTATTCTGTCTGGTCTCTGCTAGAACCTTTTCTGCCAGTTTTCCATGAACATCGCCCCATATTGTTCCTCGTAGCCTCAGTGTTGATTTAATTCCTGGAGTTTCTTCACAGAGTAAATAAAGGGTCAAAATCTGTAGTGAGGCAGCTCTTCTGAAAACAGTTTTTGTTTCTTGCACCAGATTGACTTGAACACGTTTAAAATAAAGCAAGGTGGTATTGAGATACCATGTGTGAGTGTAAGAAGCCTGACAATTGTGCAGTCACAGAGCCAGGATCTGGCTGTATTTAATAAAGCAATAATGATTCTGGCTTACATTTTATATTGCATCTTTTATTGGATTCCAAGACGAGTACAGAGCACTTTATGCTATGAATGGCATAGCAAAGCTATTTTATCCTGGAACAGCAGCTACTGGTGGGAGTGAGGAGCAACAACCAGAATATAACCCTCCCATACATGACAAGGAGACAAGGGAATGACAGGGAGAGAAGAGAAATATCCGACTAATGTGTAAGAGGGCAATTTAATTATAGGCAAAATCTAATTTCCCAAATTGGAATGGGTCAGGTTACGTGAGCATTAATATCTACATCTTCCAAAATATGCCATGAAGCACTCTGAATATTGATGTGATAGCTCAAGCCTTTCCTATCAGTGTCTATTGAAGGGCAAAAATACCTGAACTGACTAAATTCATTCAGACCTCTCTTTTGCATGCTGAGTTTAGCTGGGACGTGGCCAGATCTGTGGGGGGTAATATGTTTGGCACATTCACAAGGAAAACATTTTCTATGGTGAAATAAGAGTATTCATATATGCAACAAGCCAGACTGTTTTCCTTGAATGATCTGTGTTAAGCATTGGAAATCCTCTAAGGCTTCTGGCTACAGTCTCTAAGGATGCTGAGCATCCTCATCCAAATTGAAACCTCACACATACTCATCCTCCAGCACAACCTGTTGCAACCAGACTCAGTTGCCTGTGTCCTGCCTATACTCCATGTCCGAAGACCTTCATCTGAGTCATCCTACCCAAACTCCCCAGGTCAGCTCCAATCCACCGATGCCCCAAATCCTGTAAATCACTCTCCATTAAATTGGGAGTGTCAAAAGTCAGAGAGAGAGGGGTACCTATGCTGACCTTGCGGGAGGTTGTGTGGGCAGTGCCTGCGGCTGGCTCTGAGCACACCTGCAGGTGTGGGATCCATGGAGAGGATTCCTGAGGGATCTAAATAAAGGAGAAATGCAATCTGTCAACAAGAGAGGCACTCCAGTTTTAGTCCCCTGTATTCACAAAGGCAAATCCAGTGATCTGGCCTTTTATACCCTTGCATCTTTACTGCCACTTTCCTGCTCCACCAAGAGCAGTGTTTGGAGCATCCCATTGTGCCATGGTGCGGACATCAGGGAAAGCTGGTGTGTCAACATTGACATTAGGTGACTTCTAGCAACACTGCCTGTAATCACACAGTTTATCATGCCTGCACTAACAGCAACATTTTACTGGTGCACCTGTGTCAACACCACTCAGAATGAGTCACTCACCCTTGGTACATGTACGAATTACCTTTCACATTTAGTTTGTCAAGGAGGCATAGGTCACATCTGGCAGAGTTACTGCGTCAGTGCTCCAGGAATCTGAAACCACTACTCCCTCTACTGAATTCATTCACCCGCTTTTGTAAAAAATTCTATTTCACCAATAAAAGCCTGTCAGCCATAAGATTTAAAGATTTGAGCTTGAAGGGGCTATAATTATTTCTCTAGGGCCCTGTCGAGATTTCTGCAGCTTACACGTTCATTGTTCCCACATGACTTTGTATTTGTCATAATTTTTTCTAGAGCTGGTACAAGTTTTCATATTGTTCCATACAAATTGAAAATTGGAGATCAGACAGTATATGCGAATTGTGCTTTAAAACCTGACTATCAATAATAGGAACAAGCTGGCTGAATGATTAATACAGTGATTAAAATGAGGTGTTTCATTGAAAAGCCACCTTTGCTGCTGGAGAGACAATATGACCTAATTTGTTTTCCAGCTAACTACTTTGCTTAGTAGCATAGTGTTAACCCAGGTGATTTTTTTCTTTCTCTTACAGGACCTGAATGTTCTAGAAACTTCACTTCATCAAGTGGAGTGATAAAGTCCCCTGGATTCCCTGAAAAATATCCCAATAGCCTTGAATGCACTTATATTATCTTTGCACCAAAGATGTCAGAGATTATACTGGAATTTGAAAGCTTTGAGCTAGAACCTGATTCAAATACTCCAGGGGGAGCGTTCTGTCGCTATGACCGATTGGAAATCTGGGATGGATTCCCCGATGGTAAGAGAAAAATGGACTGTGATATACATAACCATTACTCTGAAGTGGGCTGCAGAAGGCATATTCTCATTTTTTTAACTGTCATAGTAGAGAGATCCTTGCTTGATTTATGTGAAACGAGTTGAATTAAAGACAAATGGGTAAAATGCTCTGTAAATTCATTCAGTAAAGCATATCACAGTGTGAATGATTTTTTTTTATGAAATATGTTTAATTTTGAACAGTTGGCTTGGGGGAAACCTCTATTTTTAGAGGGAATATGTGATGGACCTCCTACGCTAAAATAAATTAAATATGAAGTCTTATAATGGGTCCCCAAACTTCCACAGCTAACACATGAGTATTGCTCAGAAATTTCCAACAACTTGCACAAACTGGACTTCAGGTACTAACCCTCCAGCTTGAGGAGGAACTGGGTTACAGACCAGCTGTCAAAGCAGAGAATTTCTTTGCCAGAGAAAATATGGTGTCCATACAATTGAAATCATAGTAACTAAATGATTACCCAGGTCAGTAAACAGTCGTTGAATTATTCATTCAGGTGGCTTCAGTGATGGGGCACTGCAGGGTTCCTCCCTTATAGTGCGCTCTCTTCCAGTAGTATAAGCAAATCCAAAGGTTTTATCTTAATTTGTTCGTTTATAGTCTCTGATTAGCTGGGTACATGTGTCAGGGTGGGTGTGTTGGGTACCCTTCTGGAACTTACTTCTCTGCCATCTCAGTAATTTTCCACTTAGTTGTTGACCACACTTGACCTTCTGCAAATCCACTAAGTGCATAGCTAGATATTAGCTAAGCTTATAGACCCAGTGAGCCCTCATTTCACCCTCCACCCAATCTCATATCCCTGTTTTACATTGAGACTGATGAACACAATAGCTGCATGATTTCTCTATTTTTTTCATATACGGCTATGAGTCTGCAAGATCCAAGTCCCCTCTAGGTAGGGCAGTCATGTACCAGTTCTCCAAGGAGCCCAGCTTGATAGGCTGTGGCTCCAGCCTAAAAGGGACTGTTCAAGCTGAATGCCTAACCTTTAAGGTGCCCAAATGCCTATATGAATTCTGCAAACAGCTATGTAAAACTGATTGTGATGCCCTTTTCACTGTTTCAATGTATGGCATAAGCTGATAAGAGAAGCATCTTGAAGCTGTCCTTTTTCGTCTTAATTTTGTAACTTGTAGCAAAATTCAATGACTGAGGATCTATGTTGTTTGTGTTGGGCACTAATTACAGCTATTTCAGTTTTCCACTGGTGTGATAACCCATGCTAATAGATATTTTCTTTGCTTTTATGAACAGCGGTGGCAGTTTCTACAAACTGCTAATCCTACATTAATATTTCATTTAAATGAAAACATATAACTTAAGGAACATATTTTAATAACACATTTAAGCTTGCCTGTTTTCCTAGATAAATCCCCAATATAATTTTAATTAAAGCTTTTATTGATGCTGCAGTAAATAGGTATGTGCTTTTTAAGGTATATTTGTTTTTCCTTTTTGTTTTATGCTTAATGGGTTTATCATGGCTCTTTTCAATCCACTCCAATAAATAGTGAAGAAAGAGCCATAACAGTAGCAGAAAGACTATTTAGTATTTAATGCCTCAGTTAGGAAAACAGTGTTGTAACACTACAATAATGATGTCTGGAACATTTAATAACAGGTTTATTTGTATATAGGCCAAATCTTTCCAAGCTGAATTCCTGTAGAACTTGCATTTAAACTGACATGTGAAAAGATGATCCAATCAATCAATTTATGTGTAATATTACCAAAAAGAAATGCATTATTGCTAGTGTCAGAGGGTTTCAAACCAGTAATTTCCTGGTTCAAGAAAGTGACTGAGCCGTATTGAAGAGCAATTAACAACAGGCATTATCAGCCTTCCAATTCCCTCACAAACTGTCTAAACCCCAAATGATCCTGACATCCAGTAAGGGTGTTTACATGTTTGTAAATATTCAACTGAATTTGTAGACTAGAAGAAAATGTTTGCTTAGATACAAACTCTTGGAGATTGCAGCGGTTGTAGGGAAATGCTTGATGCATCATTTCACTGTTGGGCGATCCTTAGCCAGCAGTCGGTCTCTCTTGTTTAACTTAACACAGCAAAGGCAGAGAGGACATGATTGCTTCTCGATAAATGCATCACAGGATGGATCCCTGGGAGGGAGAAGAACTATTTCAACCAAAGAGCAAAGCTGACACAGGAAGCCACTGATATGACTTGGCCATAAACTGAAGATAGAAATTAAAAGTCTCTAGATATCAAAAAGAGAGTATCCAGATAATCTTCGGAAAAAAAAAAAAAAGGAGGAAGAAAGGCAAAATAAATCTAATTTGCATCCACATGGAAGTACTAAATTTCTGAAAAATATTAGACAGTATGGTGGCCTTTGATGAAGGGAGGCTCACCCAGGGTAAGTCTTTCAGCCATTTGTCCGTTTCCCGTCAGTCTGTGAAAAAATATTCTGAAGCTACATCTACACTATTAACTAAAAAGAGGCCAAGGCATGGTTCTGTATACTTCTTAATTGCTGGCATACTCTCTTGCACAATTTTAGCCCATGTCAGTTTGCACTTTTCCAAGCAGTTCTTAAGCATGGTTTGGAGGACAACAAAAGCCAGGGGTCATTCCCAACTGGCACATTGGACACAGCCATCCTGCTTCAGAGGGAAGAGCCCTGTGGGAGTGAGCTGTGTCACACTGTTAGTCTGGTCCCAGGAGCAGTCCCTGGCCACTGGCTGCAGGTTCGGAGGGTGGTCCCTGGCCTGCTTTATTTGGTGATACAGACATACCTATAAAAAAGGAAGCTATTTTGCTTTATCGCACTGGATTGCTGCTCACATGCCCAGTTGTGTTAGAGTTTAAAGCCCCCATTGCACTACACTGATATAAACATGAAGTAGAAGGATTTCTTAAATGTTTGGAAAAAAATATATCCTTCAGTTCAAACCCCCTGCTCCACAGCAACACAGCTGTGGTTTGCCAGGATGATGGCAGCTCTTAATAGGACACAGAGAACAGTTTGACGGAAAATAGTTGTGGCTGCAACCAGGGTGGAATGAGATGGACAGTCCCCTGAACATGCTGCTCTTACCCAACTCTGGAAACCAGGCGCCAGTATTTGAGCCAGGCACTCTCAGTCCCCCCATTCTCAGCAGAGAACAGCACCCCACTCTGATTTGTCTCCAACATCTACTGTAGGGCAGTTAATGGAGCTCTGGAAGTTCTTATCTCATTGACTGTACGGGGAGCTATGGATCACTAACTCAGACATAAACTTTAGATACCTAAGTTAGAGCAGATGAAACCCACCTTAAGTGGAAAATGTTTTCACTGCGGAGTTTGATCAGCTACAGTCACTGGAGATCGGCAGGAAATGAATTTGCTGTTTTCTACAGCTGTGATTTTTTTTCCTTCCTCCCTCCAAAAAAGCAAAGAAAAAGAGAAATGTTCTCTTAAACAAATTTTCACAATGATGTTTAAAGGATATGTCAAAATCAGTATGCTTCCATTTACATTTTGTTTCTATGTAATTGCCATTTTTCTGATGGAAAACAATTTTCTGTTAGACAATTTGCCAGCAACTGTAGCAGTCATTCACAAAGACATTAATCCTGAAATGCTCTGTCACAATCATGGAGTCCTCACCCTACCTGGTTGTCCTTTTAGTGAATTGAATCTGGCAAGTGCTGAGTATTTGTGTCTTGATTCTGCAAAACGTGCTTATCTTTGAAGTATGTGAGCAGTTAGATTGACTTCAAAAGGAATTCACCGAGGACACTTACGGGTCTGAAGTTAAACACTGGTGTAAGTGTTTTGCTGGTTCATGAGCGGAATGGTAGGCATTCAGGAATGCCTCAAACCTGGCATTTTGTTTCTGCATAACTGCATGCCAAGGGTACCCTGTGGTCTCTTCTTTAAAACAAAGCAATAAGTGAAATAAACCTGCTGGAGAATGTTTGAGAACTGCAGGTGCATGTTGCAAATATTGTGCAGAAAAGGGACCGTGGTTTGAAGGAGATAACAGGTGGAATTGGAGCAGGAGAGTGAGTAGATCACAGAATAGAAATATGTGATTTTGCATGAATAAACTAGACACCAAAAATGTCTTTGCCCAAGGCACAGATATACCTCAGCCAGCCTCGACTGAGAACAGTCCACTGATGACTTTGAAGAAAAATAGCCCACTCAAAACCAGGACTAGCTTAAGTGATGAATTGCACATATTCATCATGCATCTCTCTTTGAAGCTCTATAGACTGTCTGCTAGGGGCTCAAAAGTAATTTAAAGAAGTTTACATATGGTTTGAGAACCACAGGCTAAGCATTGCTGCTTCAGTCAATACCACAAGAGCTTCCACTGAATTACAGAGCAAAACAGAACACTTTACTTCAGTCGTTAACATCAGTGCAAATGAAGGTTGCTATTAATCTAGGTGTGTTTGTCCTCTGTTGCAGTTGCTTTCTACACTCTTGTGAAAAGCTGTTAAGATATAAGAGCATACACAAGGTCAGTGTAGGTGACTACTGGACCTGAGGATGGGATTCATTTTTCAGTTATTTTCTCTTTAGCATCCTAAATTGTGTGCAAATGTTTTGTCAATAACAATCATACTGCTGTGAAAATACTGTCCACAGCACACCAGCATACTTTTAAAGACCAGCTTTAAAATTCGGTAAAATGGCTAGTTAACATAACATTTCTTTTAATATTTTAGAAGTCTGATATACAGTTTTTCCTTGCTTGTGCTTTGTTGGGGTTTTTTAAACTGAATTCAGAAAGCTAAGATTTCAACTGGATGGGCAAATGTGTATTTCAATAAGTCTCAAAATTTCGTGATACTGATACTCATTGTCCAGAAGGGCAAACAGTAGAAAAGAAAAGAATTAGTAAGGGTAAGGTTTCAGTTTAGTCTTAAACCACCAGCCATATTCTATACATTCCACACTCAGATCCTGTAAACCTTCAAACATATGTATTAAGAATAATCAAGGATTTATTCAAGTTCTAGAATTAGACTCTGCATATTGGGAAAAGCTTATAAAACAGGTTTCTTAGTTGCCCCTCCGTCTTTTAACCTGAAGGTTACTCAGTTTTCCACTATGTCGTACTATGCCAGTGGAAAGAGGAGCCAAAGTCCCAGAAATAGCTACAGCATGGGCAGTCAAATGAAGTAGCTGGCTCACCGAAATGCCTCTGTTCTGTGGGTAATGTAGAAGTGTCCTTGAGTGAGGACATCTCCAAGTGACTCATATTTGGAGTAGGCCTTCCTATGGGTTGCTGACAAAGTAACATGATGGTCTACAGGTAGAGGCTGCAAAGAGCTTTCTGGGCCTGAAGACTTTTCAGCACCTGGCACCCTAAGATTCCCATTTGGAACTGTAGATGGTCTGCTATGAAAGCCCATCTATGATTGTAAGAAAGAGTCAGGAAGATGGTTAAAAAAAGCAGTGGCATAGTCTACCTAAGCAGACAGCAGTATCATCCCCTGAATGATTGCTCAGATGGTGTTCCCCACACAGCATTTATTTGATGTGGTGACACCTGAAACATTTGATAATTTATTGTCAGTCAAAAGTTTTCAAGACTTGAAAGGAAAAAAGAACTTTGTGTTAGCTATTTATGTAAGAAGAAGAATAAGAATCTCCATTTCATCCAGTTCTGCTCAGATCAATACCATATTGTCTCAGTAGGCTACGGTTTACATGTTGTGCAAAAAAATTCAATACCTCTTTGTGTCATATTCTGCAAGTTTTTAGCTCTTGCATCTACACAGCTAGCAAAGGGAATAGTATTGTGACAGCAGGGCCAATCTGTAGAAGACTGAAACACAGAAATGCAGAATCACTAAATATGTCTTAAAAATTATAAACCAGTGAGTCATGGGGAATCTTAAAGCCTGTCTGCTTTAAACAAAGTTCTCTTCTGTTTGTCATTTCAGAGAGGCTTCCCTACAGGAAATGGGAGGAGGGAGGCTCAGAGTGTCATATCATGGTGGCCTTCTCCTCCGTATTTTCTTGCAGTTCAGAGCAACATCAGCAGCTATAATGCTGAAAGACCATCACGGGAAAGAGCACGATCAGAGCTGTTTGCACATAGAAAATGCAAAGAAAAAAAAAACCTGCAGCAATTGGAGGGGGGCCATTATTTTGCATTTTTAAAAAGCCACTAATGGTGACAGTCTAAAACAACTTTCTCTCTCCAAATAATAAAACTGTAAAGCTTTAATGATTTCTAGGATGAGGAAGAATTCAACTCGTGTCCTTTATAGGGTGTTTTATTCTATCAATACTGCATTGAACAACCCTGGTGGAAAAGGGCTGAACTGGCAGGTTCATGGGATTCAGGAATGCCATGGGATTGCCAAGGCAACTGAAGACTAAGTACGGCCAGAATAGGGATAGAAAAGCACATGCTGGCAGCAAGAGCTATAACACCTGAGCTCCCTCTTTCTGGCAACTCTGGGGCCTTACACAAATGTGTCGCTTATGTAATAAGGCTATTCCAAGCTGGAACTGTTTTACTTGTTGGAAAATGCCAATAAATTACTACAAAGTTATGTTAGCTGAGGATTTTCTTTGAACTGTGAATAATTAGGATATATAAACATTTTATATTTTAAACTGAAAGTGGAATGGACTTCCTAGAGAAATGACAAGGTGTTAATTTAAGCCTGGAAAGCCAGTGGTGTAAGCATTAGAATGACATCTTATTATAATTTTAATGATTGACTCCATGGATGGGTTTCAGCATTATCTTTTCTTATTGTTTGTAAGCACAGATGTACCACTATTCAACAGCCTAGGGACCTATCTGTAGGGAATGCTCAAGTGCTAGAAGGCCACATATGTTGGTTGTGAATTGAGTAGCTTAATTAAGGAAAAAGATTATCTCACTGCACAGGAAATCCAGAAAAATATCAGGAACTGGTTTATACATTATTAACACTGAGAGAGATCATGTATGTGTGTATGTGTGTGTCTTCTGTGACATGGAGATATACTTAAGAAATCCTTGCTCTTTTGAAAGGATTAAGATTTTCCTCTTGAATTCTTTTACAGTATTCTTTAATATTGAGCATATGGGCCAAAGTTCCATGAGGGTATGCTGAAAGCTTAAATAGGAGGGGATAAACAGTCGTTGGTCATTGCCTCAATATGAGTGCAAAAATGTTTTTCAAGTTCACTATAAAATTAACAGATTATCTGCAGTCTGGAGCATAAAACCTGGAAGGTGCTGTTTGAACTCCTATTCCCAGAGAATCTTGTAGTCTGGGTGGGCAAATCAGGCCATTCAGATGTCCTTGTCATAAACAGGTGCTTCAATCACACTTTGGAAAATACTTTTGGTGCTTTGTACATGTAATTTTGTGCATTGTTGCCCTCTCTGCACATTTTAAAGGACACTTTTTGAAATCCTGATTCATTACATTTTCAGAGGTTTATGGAGTGCTATCTGGAACGTTTGAGAAGTAAGATTACTAGGGTAAGATAAGCAATTTATTGTTCACCGCTAAGATATTGATGAGATTATGATTTTGAGCTGTTGTAGAGGTTCACTATTTCCTGCTGAGGGACTCTCTTTAGGAGGCTATTGTAGTGGTATCTATTGTTGTAGTAGAACTGGTAGTTTACTATTATATCCTGTCTCTTTGCAGTTGGCCCACATATAGGGCGTTATTGTGGGCAGAACAACCCAGGACGTGTCCGGTCTTCAACAGGGATTCTTTCAATGGTATTTTACACCGACAGTGCAATAGCAAAAGAGGGATTCTCAGCAAACTACAGCGTGTCGCAGAGCAGTGTATCAGAAGGTCAGTATTTATCTATCCTGCAGAGCTTCTTGGAAAATATTCTCTGTTATGTCTTCTTGCACACCAGGTGTTGGCATGAAGCTTTAAAGAAACCTTAAATAAATAAGATGGTGGGGAAGGGTTGGTGCTGGTTTGCTTTTTTCTTTTTTTTTTTTTTTTTTTTAAAAACAGCTGCCCTTTGAAAAGCAGTGCAAGAAGCAGAATTCTCCTTACAGTTTTATTCCTCAGTATTGCCAGGAAGTTGGCATAATTATTGTGAAAAACTGTGCTGACCAAGGAAACGCAGGAATGCAGAGCAATTGAACACTTGCATTAAAACAATGAAACATGAACAATGAATGCACTATCCAAAGCCTTCTTTTATTACATGGAATAAGCTTTGATGATCGATTTCTTGAATAAAAAGAACCCATTTAATATATGTGTTCTTGTTAAACCATTTCACAAGCTATCTAAGCTTTGTTCTTTGTCTCATATTTTTTTCCCAGTTGCCTCATTTTTGTGCTTACCCTTTGGACAGAGAATGAAACTAAGTGAGGGAGACGCAGGAAAATAACAGGCTGTGTTACACCATGTCCTTGCAGATTTCCTTGCTTTGCTCAATGATAAAACACACACTTTAAATCAAACTCTCTCTCCTTTCTGTGACTTACTGAGTTTTGAGCAGATTCACTCAAATTTGATGTACTTGTTTAGTCAAAGAAGGAACAACAGAAAAATGAGTAAACTGAAATTATCCCTGTTACACCCCACCTTTCCTCTGCCCCTTGCCTCTTTAATAGCTTTCTTATACATGCATAGCCATGAAGAGAGAATGGGACATACCCCAGCCTCTGTGGATGGGAAGCATCCTTCTCCATCTCTGTCAGACTGTACCTCCAGCTAGTTTGGCTTCTCCTTATGTAGGGGCTGCTCCTACCCATTCATTAGCTAGCACAGCCAACTTGGGTCCCCATGTCCACCTCCTCCACAGTCATCCTTCTTGGGCTGTAGAGGCATCATCGCACTGGAACCAGAATTAATTTCTGCTTTGCTGGGATGCCCTCAGCTCTTAAACAGAGGACAACAGAACAGAAGTTAGTGTGTGTGAAAACCCTTTTGAATGATAAGAGGAAACATTTTCTGCGATGCAGGCTTAGACAGAGGAGTGATTCCTCTCACTTAATTTCAGCCACCCTTGCTCTTTGTGTTGTCACTACAGAGAGGGTCACCTCCAGAGGACAACTCAGCCTACTTACCTCAGACACGTGAGATGTCCCCAGGAAGTACTTGTCCCTCTCAGTAGACTAGAGGGAAAGCCCACATGTCTAGATCAAACTAGACACGTTTTACATATTTTAATACCGTGTCTTGAGTTCTTTGTAGTGGCTTATGGCTCTCCTTCTGATTCCAAGCAGAAGTTAATTTACTTTGAGCCTTACCCTAAAGTAGTTCAGTTTCAGTACTTCACCCAAGGCCCCTAGTACATTGAAGCAGCACAGAAATGAGGGAAAGGGTCGTACGCCACGGGAAATGCAGTTTGGCGACAGGTTTGATAATTCAGTTATGGGGCACCCTAACTACAACTCCTATAAGGTACCCTGATAGCATTTCTGAATATAAGTTTTTGGATCCCAGATAAAAGTTTTTAAACATTTTTTTCAAAATATTTTAATTTTCATTGAAAAATCAGAACTTTGTTTATTAAAAGCTCATTTTACCAACTCACAGATTTTGAAACCTTCAGCTCAGCACCTAACCCTCTGTTAGAGATACGTCAGCTCCAAAGAAGGTGTCGTAAAAAGGACTGTGTACCCAAATGTCAGGGCCTCCACTTCACACACTGGTATTTTACCTTAAACTGCTAATGAAGAAATGAATTATATTAGTATATGCTATGAAGTCACTGAACAGAAGAGTAGACACGTGTTATTTTCTCCAGCCTTTGCAAAGGGGTTGGTAAACCTCTGACAGAGGGTTGCATGAGCAGCTGGGTGTGAGGACTCGTCTAAAGCCACCTGCCTCTTGCTTCAGTGGGGATTGGAGCTTTTATTTTTGAAGAGTGAGAGAAGAATTTAGTCTCCATGCCCTATCAGCCTTTGAACTCAGTATAGTGACTGGGTTGTCAATTGATTCTAAATTATCTTGGTAATTTTTGTGTAAACAAAAAGAGATTTGATGGACATGATCAACTCATTTAAAATACAGCACATTATAGAAGATGTGGTAATTCCCTTAGGTCAATAGTCTTCTGGCCTGGATTCAAATTTTGTTGATCTGTTTCTTTGCATTGTCCAGGATCAAAAGAGAATGGCTAGAATTTTAATCATAATTTTAAAACATTTTATACTTTTTGTACTGGAGTAAATAGTTGTAAAATTATTTTATACAGTCATCTGGTTTGTCTTTCCTGGCTTTGTGCGTAATTATGAATTGAACATATATTGTTTTATATTATGAATCCACAGAAGTGCCTATGCTACCCTAGAAAAGAGAATTCTATTGTCCTATATTGAAATGGCTACAATGCTGGGCTAAAAATATTTGTATAGCATTATTATTGCAGGAATTGCCATGGCAACTCAAATGACAGTATTAAGAATGACACCATAAGCCCAATACTGCCTCACTTAAAGTTGCTAAAGAATTCAAAGTCACATAAAAATAAATTCTTTAGATATTCATATTCAAAGCAGGAAAACATTCTCGTTATTCAAAATCTAAATCAAAAAGCTGACCATAATAATGATGGTAATTTATTTTTCTTCAGATTTCCAGTGTATGGAACCACTAGGTATGGAGTCAGGAGAAATTCACTCTGATCAAATCACTGTCTCCTCCCAGTACAGTGCTATTTGGTCTTCAGAAAGGTCCCGGCTAAATTACCCTGAGAACGGATGGACCCCAGGGGAAGATTCTACCAGAGAATGGATACAGGTAAAAAGATAACGTTTTAAAGATATTATTAATAATACTCTGTGGAGCTTATTGAATGTGAAGAATGCAAAAGAAAGAAAAAAAATAACACAGTAAAGTACTTCAACATAATCTAAGAATCATTGCAAGTGAATAGCTCACATTCCCTATTAGACACACAAAAAAAGACTGACTCCCAAAGGTATAAAAAAAGAAAAGGTCAGGAAGATTAATTCTTCTGCTTCCCACGTCTATTGTTTTTTCAGTCTTCTGGGCACAAATAACAGAGATTTTGGTTTAGTGGAAAAGTCAATATTAGTTTAACATGCACTTAAAGTGGAATGTCCCAGTAAACTGAGCATGTGCTATGTCTCTAGCTGATTACAGTTAAGCATTAACACGGCATGGTGTTTTCATGCACTCAGATTTCACCTCAGAAGACCTATGTCCCTTCTAGAATATGTTACATGTGAAATGAGTTTAGTGATCTCTGTTTAGTGGCTATTCTTCCATGTCCTTAAACACAACATTCATTAGCAAGATTGTCCGCCTTGGCTTTGCTCTGTTAATACAGGAGAAATCCTGCAAACATTTGACCCCAGGAAGAGACTCCTTGAGTTCAGTTCATCTACTTAGGCTTGTTGTTTGCTATTTGTCATCAGGTCCATAGCTTAATGGCATACGATTCCTGAACAGGTTAGAATTACTCATGTGAATTACTGTATACAAATAATCTATACTAGCAGGCAGGTATTAATATCATTAGTTGAAAAAAATACTGATATGTATCAATTGTAGTTTGACTTGCACTTCGTAGTTACGATCTAGATTTTATTTCTGTTGGCAAAAGCTAAGAGAAAGGCTTGAGCATATTAGATCAATATTATTAATATTGAAAACTTGTTCATATATTTGAAGCATTCCTCCTGCTTCTGTTGTTTTCTATAGGAAATTACTAACTGGCATATAAAAACAATGCCTTATTAGCTGTCCATACAAATGTTCGCATTGATGTTTCCTGTGAGGTTTGCTGTCTGCAAGAAAGCTTAAAAACATGTTGAGTAGTAGTTACTAAAGGGAAGAAAGAGGGGGAAATCTTTCATTTCTGATCCTTTGCACACAATGGGACTCTCAGGTGTCCTGCTTAGGGGCCCCTATACATCCTGAGCTCTGGCAAATTGGTAACCGTGTATGATGGACCTAATCAGACTTCAGAGTGGCAAAAAAAATCTGTTGATCCTTTTTCCTTACTTAAGAATAAATGTCAAAATCTCCCCAGCCTTATCTAAGTGCAAAGCTTGTTATTAATCATTGCCGCTTGCAATCCTTGGAATGCGCATGGAAAAAGGGTGGAATGCATCAGAATCAAATTCCATGTGTTTCATCTGGTCAGAGGGCCACCACTTTTTCTTTATTTCCTTCTTTTCTGCTGTCACTTACGTATTTATGACTGGATAATCAAAACAAGAGAGCTAGTCAAATCTCATTCATGTGTTCTGTGTGCTTATTAACTTTATTAAGTTATGATGACTACATACATACATATATTGCTTAATCCTTTCACTTAGAACTAGATCTTTCTGAGAAAAGTTTCAAAGGACTTTTTTTAACCATTAACTTTTTTAATAACAAACACATAACAGAATCCAAGCTAATCTGGGATTTATGCTTAAAACAGCTCAGGGTACCTCAGGCCTCCTGCCTATGAATTTCTCAGCCTCCTTTGCCTTCTGCCATAAACCAGGGTGCTCAGGGGCTGAAACAACCACTGAGCATAATTTTTAGCAGCTTTACACTGCCTCCAGCTACCACATCAGCCAAGAAGTTGGTGGTTATTTGTATGCTGTACTGCTCACGCCACAGTTCTCGCCTACTTCACCCAGCCCCTGGTTTGGAAAACGCAGCATGAACCATTTCCCTGAGCAGTCTAGCCCTAGGGCATCTCCTCCACTGCCCAGGGCCCATGTGGAGGGACCCGCACCCCCCAGGCAGAGTTCACGACAGAGCAACTAGGCTGTAGCAGAATTTGTTGCAGATCTGGGTCTTGTTTGCAAGACCGAGCCTACAAAGTCTTGCTTGAAGATTCATTGCATTGAATAGGTGTGCTTAACACATGTTGCAGAAGAACTGTTAATCATTTCTACCACTCAACCTATGTAGCAGAAGCAACATAGTTTGGAGAATGAGTATGCCATGCCCTGGCTTTTCACAAAGTAGAACGGTTTAACTCATCTTTGGGTCCATTTGTGTCAGGAGGATATTAATTCTTATGCTTATTTATTATGGTTTAATTCAATGCTAACATTGCTAATTCAAACTTCCAAATGTGTTCTAAATGCTTTCCTGTTAAACATAATTGACAGTCTTGAGATGGCTGTTAAGCGCTTCAGACCATCATGCAACAGGGTCCTTGCACATATGAACCGCCATCTTCTACAAAGGCTTGATGCCATTGGCAGTAAGCACATGTTGCAAGTTTGTATCTGGATAAAATATTGAAATCCCATGTTTCCTCTGTACAGATATCCCCAGGAACAGATGTTCATCTCCATAAGAGCTTACAGACAAACAACCAAGGACACACAACTAATAAAGTACTCTGAAATTACCCGTTGAAAAAAACATAATATTTTATAAAGGAGGAAGACACTTGTATATGAAGGACTGAGGTCACTTTGTTCTATTTTGTTCTGTGTGCTATTGTAAACCAGTCATTTATTTGAAGTATTTGCTTTTGTGCAGTACAACGTAAATGGATTTTTGTTGCATAGTGCAAGAACTCTAGAAAATATTCAACAGCAAAAACAGGCTGAAGGATACAGCAATGCTGAACTTGGAACTTTTAAAGTGAAAATTTATGCTTATATGCCCTTATCTGAGAGACAAAGATTTTGCGTGTATCAGTATTCATTAATCTTTTCACGATTGCAGGTTTCCATACCTGCACACACACTGCAGCTTGTAAAGTAGTGATGTCTGCCTTCAAACTGCGTATATGCATATGCAACTAGGGCATATATATGAGATATGTACAATCACACATGGGCGAAGCAGCTTGAAAATTCAGCTCCAAATACTGATTTCCTTAGTGTATCATTTTTTTGTATAAGGGAAATATTATAGTTCTCCTTTCCCTTCCTTTTACCCCTCCCTTCAAGGTTAATGTTTTTGCTAAGACAAAAGAAACAGAAAACCTCAGTTAAGTATCAGCAAAGGGAGATTGGTATCTATAGAGGACGTCTAGAGGGCATGCGATATGATTGTCTCCTTTGAGGTGTTGACGTCTTTCGGACCATTTGGCTGAAAAGAATTAGGAAAATAGTGTTGGCTTGTTGTTAGTAATAGATTTGCATGAATTCTATCGGTGGGCATGGAACCCATTCTTTGGTGCAAAAACTAGATTGCTCCTTTGTGGCTGACAAGGTACTAACTCCTGAGTTCATCTGAATGCTGCCTGCTTACCGGGCTCTGCTAAGTGAAAGCTGTCTGTCCGTTCCTCTCCTTAGTTGTTTTGAAATAAATGTCAAAGCTTAGATTCAAAATATCCATAGCACTGTCACACCATAAGTCTACACAGTACTTTCTCCATTTTATTTTTACCCTCAAACACACTGTTTAAAATTGCTTGACTAACTTGAGATTTGGAGTGACTCCATAATCAGAAACAGAGTCACTCCAGATGATTGAATTTTTTTCTTTAAAAACACATTCATAAAGTCTGTGGATTTTCTAATATGAATGGAATAAAGATATGCATGAGGCAAGGGCTGCCAAAAATAAACATGAAGTTAGTTTATTGTCATATGGGATGTTATTAGCTCCTCAACCTTAAGCTCAGTCTACTTGTTTATTACACTTAGGTTTCACACACTCGGCTGCCCTTCAGTGTGAAATAGCATAATTTAAAATAAAAAATAAAAACAGCCCTTTAATTTAATCAAGAGCAGGGAGCTGCCATTGCAGCGTAAGTCATTGTCCCTCATTAATGTATCCTTTCACAGGAAAAATAGTATAGTGTTTCCATTTCTGTAATCTGAACAACAAACATGTTAATAGGTATCAATTACCAGCCAGTTTCAGTACTTAGAACCGGTAAGAAGGCCAGTGCGAGGGTTTCACATCTGGTTTTAGTGAAACTGTTCCTGTCTGTGGTATTTAAAATTTAAAGAACTCCTGTTATTGTGCAATTGGGAATCCTAGGGGAGTACAATGTTAATGAAATCCATAACGTGCAGGGATTTTATGATTGCATTTTCAAGGCATTCCTTCAAAAGGGACGACTGATTTCTGCCGTGGCAGTAGTAATTGTGTTTTTACAGAGTAGATTTAATGTTCGCATTTAAGAACAGCAGTTACGTTTACACTCATCTGAAAAAGTAACATGCGAAATCTTTATATTTTGGGAACTTTTTGCATCTTATTTTTGAAGCCTTTGAGCAGGACCCACGGTCCGCTCTGCAGGGTCGCCCTGATGGGTCGTGGCCAGCAGCCCCGCAGGGCAGCGCAGGAGCAGGGGGAGCTCCAGGAGGAGCGCCTGGCCGGATAGGTGCCATCAGCTAAAGACACTTGAGACCCACGTGTGTGCGGTTTTGAAGGGAGACTGATTGCTTATTACCAGGGTCACTGGGAAACTGTGCTATCATCAATCCTCATAATGATGGGGTTTTCAAACCCACAAAGAGCAACACCTTCTGGGTGCTTTTACTGCAGAATCTGTATGTTTTCTATCAAAATGTTTCTTCTAATGCATATAACACAAATCTTTACACTCCCACCAAGCTGGATGATAGTTTCTGGGTGGCACAATTTTTCTCTCATCCTGTAACACTGAGCAAGACGTCCAGCTTGCCCAGAAAGCAAAGCATGTTTGTTAATAACACAAGATCTTCAGTTCATATTATGGCTGGGGTTGACAAAACCATAAATCCAGCTTTAAGAATCCTAGTATCAGATCAAAACTTTGCAGCCATAAAACAAAAAGCACTATGGTATAAACACACTCTGCCAGTTCAAATTTGTTAAAAAAAGGTTAACAGGGGGTTAACATAAATAGACATTATACTCTGGATTGGGTATTATCTGTCATTCTGCAGCTGACATAAGGCCATATGCTAAGATGAAGTCCTTATTGTGTGTTCTGGTTAATATAACAGAAATGGCTAATCCAGCCCAAATTTGTACTGCTGGGTTTTTCAGCAGGTCACAGATCTGGTATCACGTGGAATCAGATGGAGTCAGAGGCTGGCACTGGGAGCAGGTCTGGTCGCTCCCTCCGGCCTCTGCCTGCCCATCTCCACCTCATCCCCCACCCATCCCTTTGGCACCTATGACTCTTGCGGAGTGTTTCTCTAGACCTCTAGATTGGTCAGCCCTAGAAATATCAGCTGATGTTGTGCAAAATTCTCTGTCTGCATCTTGCAGCATTTAGGTATCTGGAAAAAGGCCAGAGAGAGTTAAGAATAGGCCTCCTCAATAAGCAACCTGGGAGATCCCCCTCGCCTCCACTGATTGAAATATCAGTTGTTTATTTAACACTAACTCTCCTGTGCAAGGAAAATACACTTCCATTGATTTAAAACACTTCTATGTATACACTACTTCACCAGAATGAGAGGGACCTCTGAGGTGGAATTTTCCTTCCACATTTGTCTTCATTCCTTTACATTTGCACTAACCGACGTTCCTTATTATTTGCTCCTTTGTAAGCGAAACCCGGAACGATGCATTGCTGATATAGATTAGTACAGATTTATTCCTGTAGCACTTCTGAAAATAGTTGCAGTTCATCATTCGGTGTCTCAACCTTTCATCTGTGTCATAGCTTATTTCCTTATCAGGTATTCACTTAAAAATATAGTCAGTATTTATATATGCTGCTGCACAGCACGTTTGTTTCATTAACAGGTTTATTCTTATATCAGGCAGCTGTTTAGGTTGACTTTACCAAGCAAGCTTATCTAAATATTTCACATGAAAGCTCAAGGAAGTGCAAGCCAACAATGCCTGTTATTTTTATTCTTATTATTTCTGTTTATTTTGGAGTTTGATATTGCAGTGAAGTGCATCATATTACTGTGTAGAATAACATGAAACCTGGGAAACCTCAGCCTCCCAGTTCTCCGAGCCTTTGAAGGACTGCCTGAGAGCTGAAGTTCAGAGGCTTTGTGGCAGGGCTTGCCCATCATTAAGGAGCACACTGACATGAAAGCACAAAAACCGTCAGTCCTTTGTCTTCTCTACCACTTTAGAATACAAGTCATGTATTTGGTTCATGTCATTTTACAGTTCATAACTGCACTCCAGAAATTACAAAAAGCAGTTAGCTTTGTGTGGAAAAGTGTTACAGTTATCTTACGGTCTTAACATACTTCTCACATGGGCAAAGAATGACAAAAGAATATTCCTTTCTGGAAATCACAGCCAGTACAGACTGTGACACAGCGCAGAACCGGGGTTAATTGACCCAGCAGGATACATTCGTACCTTTATTTACTGTGACATGGGAATAAATGGTAGAGTTTCACAAAGGCAAGTACTGAAATTAGACAAGAGGGAGAAGAAGAAATAAAAGGGCCCTACAAAGTATGAAGGTTTTTTTGATTATTCAAAGTGCTTTAAGAGCTATTTTAGTACCAGAAAGTTCCCAGCCATAGATTTATCACTCTGGGGAGGCTGAAGGGATGCTCAGAGAACTGTGCAAAACTGTTGGCAGCCTTATTGCTCCAGAAGTGCAGGTGCAAAATGCAGTTTAGAAGAAAATCCTCTCTACCTCCCTCTGTTACGTTTCAGCATCAGCCCTAATACAGAGGGGAGTCCTGCGTGGCTTCGAGCAATCCTGCATGCAACATATGGAGGAGCAGCAGAAGCAGAGCCCCTCCGAGCCTCCACTGCCAGCCTAATCATTATAATAGTTTCAGTTCTTTCAGGGGATCCATTATGCAGAGATCTGAGTAGTTTGTATATAACTCTGTAATTACCTATGCATCCACTTCCCAGTCCAGCCCTACATCCCCTCAACGGCTGCAAGACAGATGGCCCTATAGAGCTGAGATAGCAAATTAAAAATGTGTCCAGCAAAAGCACTGATTCAGCAACTACTGAAATAATTTTGTAAATTTATCTCACTTTCACTAGTTGGTTCCAGGAGGGAAAGAAATTAAAACCTTTAAATGTGGTTTTAAACTAAACACCACAGTTGTTTTTTTTTTAAATCACAACATCTTTTTCCTCTACTTTCACAGAAATTAAAGCCATTTAAAAAAGCTCTATACAAAATAATTCTTCGCTCTCATTTTTTTTTTCTGTTCACCAGGTTCATGTGATTGGCTTGACTCAAAACATTTGCTATTGTTTGCTGGTTTTTAAACTGCCATCAAGCCAAAAAATCAGTTGTTTGTGCCATGCTGCTTGGTAGGGGAGCTCTCTCCCAGGTGGCTTGCAGACCCTGTGGGGCTGAGGCAGCCTTGCCCACCGAGCTACCAGGCACTGCAACACATCTGCTCCACTGCAGCCAGGACTTTCTGCAGATGTGGAGGAAGGTATCTCAGAAGGAGATTTTTCTGAGTCCAGCAGAAATAAATTAATCTACAAGACCAGACAGGTGTCAAACTGCGGGTGAGGGAGAGCTCAAGGCTAGAAGTTAAGTGACTAAGGGTAGTGGCTAGAAACACAGCCTTGGGTAGGAACGCACAGCTGAGGCATGTTATAATAAGCAGAGTTGTTACTGAGCTAAAGGTCTCTGTTCTCACGGGGCCGACCCTGGGTTGGAGATGATAGGTGTACTGCTGAGTGCTTTGCAGAGGCGATTGTGCATTTTTATTCACTCTTTCCGCACCTGCACAGTAGTATGAAGCTGAAGAGTTCATGAGTCCTATGGGCCCTCCCCATCCCAGCATCCATGCTCCAGATTTTGTGTTGCTGAGCTATTATTTGCCTCCCTTGTCCTTTTGTCATCCTGCTTTTCTGTCCCAGTTTAATTCTGTTCTGCCCATTAGGTGACATTTTCACAGCAGTAGCAAGATAGGTAAAGTGGAAGGATAAATGAGATTTCTTCCAAGTGGTAAATACCTGCCCTTCAGAAAGCAATTTGTCTTCTTCCCATGAAAAAAGAAAGAAAAAAAAAAAGAGAAGTATATTTCAGCAGGGAAATACTTCCATTTTTGCTTTACCTCTAATGTTTTCATTCAAGGTTTTAAAAAACTCTTTTAAAAGGCATCAGAGTAAACTTCATAACTGCCTAATAAACAAAACCTACTAGCAGAGAAAACACAGTTGACCAAACATTACGTGGAGGTTCGGTTCCTCTGTTTTCAGGAACAACCGTCTTCTCATCAGAGAAGCTCTGTTTACACATAACTTCCACCAGCCAGCTGTACCTATGTAGTCTGGTCTTTCTCTTCGTTGCAGCCTCCTGTGTTGAACAGTTTGGGCCAAATTCATTTCTGGTGCAGATCCTCTGGAGCTGCTCGAAAGATCAATATGTCTTATCATGTATAAAACCTGGGCGTATTTTAGCAGGTCGTATTTAGGTTATAGATTATTGTACTATAGACTAAGGTGGCTTTCAGCCTTAATGCAGACAGGAGCAGACTCTTCCATTGCAAATCCTATCAAATTCAAGCTATATGTGCTAAAGGGCTGACATAGCACAGAATAATTTTAAAATGCTCTTATCAGGCCATAAAAATTAACTGTCCATAGGAGTGTTCCCCTCTTTCATGACATGCTTAACTAAGAAAATACATCCTGTGTTTATTTTAAAAAGCCATGGCACTGAAAAATCAATAGCTTTGCTCTTTACATAGCTGGAGATAGAACGACTTTTAGAGAGGCCAGATGGGGGTACACAGACCAGGCACCATTCTTTGGCCAGGGAAACCCTGGAAATGAAATCCCCGTGGCTGAAGTTTGAGCGGGCTTTGTTGAAGGAAGGGCAGAGCTGGGGGCAGCTAGTCTCCCTGGTTTGCTTTAGCACCAGAGGGGAAGTTGTCTCGGTAGTCACTGGCTTTCACCCTCCCTTCTGCTGTCCCCCTTCTTCCTCCGGCACGGGACGAGAGCACCACTCTCAGCAGCGGGTCTTCCAAATCACAGCCTCAGAAGTATTTCATCTACATGTGTGCATTTCCTCAGAGCTATGAGGGACATATACCAAGGAAAAAACAAAATGATCTTCGCAGATATAGTCTTTGTCTCTCATTTTCCCCTGTACATTTACAGTATCCTCACCACACCATCTAACTGCAGCTACCTGACATTTTTCTAGAAGGCAGCAGAAACTCATATTTTAAAAAAGCAGTGACTTGCTTGGTGACCCAGTAGTAAATTAAAATCATCATATACAATGTGTATGAAATAGAAAATCGAATTTTGGTGCAACAAAACTGACAGTTCCATTTAACAGAGAATAAATGAATGCAGACTCCTGTGGATGACTGACTGATTTAAAGAGACTGTGCCGATTTTCCAAGATGAGAAAGCTGATCACAAGAAGATACATATATTCTATGTGACACAGGTTATACACGTATTCCAATTGCCAGTGAAATTAGGCTTAAAAAGTATTAAATCTTAGGCACTGGCAGTTTTTCCCCATTTTGTTGCTATTTTTTTATAGAAAACCCAAAGCCTGAACTTTCAAAAATATCCAAGTGTAGCAAATTCCAGTGATTTCAGTGGAACTCTTTCTGGACACAGTGATTGCATGGCCAGATCTGTCTACACCATCAAGGTGTGCTGTCTGAGACAGTAGAGGCTTAATCCTGCATATTGTATCATCCCCTCACTTACCAGCTTCCTACCCAATTAGCATAGGTATGCTGCAAAACAGGAAGAAGCAGAGGTTATTTCTGTGTGTTTATGCATGTGTAATATTGTACTTGTATTCAAAATACCAAAATGTATTATAAATCAAGCCCTGCTGCCTGTAGCCTCTGATTTTAACAGGACAGCAGCTGGCAAAAAAATGCTACAGAAGAACTTTATAGGCGAAAATCAGTGTTTTCCACACAAAGCCCAGTTATTCACATGTGAAGCAGTCTGATAGAGAAGCTTTGGACTACTTGTTTCCCATTTGTGCATTAGTTGCTCAGTCCTACAATTATGTCCTTCTCTCAGAAAAGAGTGGTTCTGCAAGTATTGCTATAGAGTTTCCCTTTTCTATAGTTTCTGACACAAACTGGGGAAGGTTACATTCAAACTGCACTAAATAGTTGTCTTCATTCCAGATCAGAGGATTAAGCTCAGGTTTAAAATTAAATGTAAATTACAAATAAGTATTCAGAAAACGTTAATTAAAAGTATTACGTTCCTGACTCATTTATTGCTCAGCAAGGGTTCCTAAGTATCTTAGCTGGAGAAAGGCGCCATTCACATTCCTCCTTTTTTGACCAAGTCATTGTACATGTCTTAGGTTATCCATTTGCAAGTTAATGTAGTGCTGAAGCAAAGGTTTTCATTTTAAAGAAGTAATATTTCACAGCAAGATATGCTCCTGCAAAATGTAAAACAATCTTTTTCTAAAGCACTGGGAGTTAATCAGCCTTTCTCTTCATAGAGGGTTCGAATGGCATAAGATGCTGATTACTTAGATCCCAGAGTCTATAGAAATCCCAATACGATTACATTTTCCTCCCTTTGTTATCAGAGTTTATTGTACCTTGGTTTTCAGGTTTTAAGTAGTTTTCAAGCAAAAAAATAAATTAAGAAGAAGGTATTTTCTGAGTCTTCTGAATAACGATCGTTTTACATCAGAGCACTACATGAATGCGTGAGGTGGAGCTTGCAAATGAATAGCAGAAGGATCGTTCCCTATCACTGCATGTGCACTGGATGCATTTCACACAATACAGTGAGCCCATTTCAGGGGAGCATTGCGTTGCCCTTGCTTTTAAACCAAACTCCTTCAAAGACTCACAGTAAAAATATCACACAGAGCTAATGTGTACCAGTGGCAGTGCTTCTCCCGGCCCACTCGCAGCATTTCTCTTTCACATTTGATCTTTATAGTTTCCATACTGGAGCGATTTGGTTTGCTGAATTCTGGAAATGCCTCAAGTTGAAATGCTAGTGTATTAACCTGCTGTACTGAGTCTCTTTTGTTTCTCTTTACCAGAGTGCTGCTTGCCAATTTTTACAACCACAGCAGATTTTACTATTCAAACAGAACCAGATGGAACACCAGTTCAAAGAACATGTCAGAATTAAATATTTCTTTTTTAATTAGTTGCTTCTGATTTATGCAAAAAAAAATTAACATAAGAGTGGGAGAATGTGCCATGAATCCAGATGCAACACAGCCCACACAAGCATTATCTTTTCTCTGTCAGAGACACAGAGGCCTTTTCTTTCATTTTTTCTTGTCTTTTCTTTTTTTCTTTTTGTTTCTGGATTTCATTTTTCTTACACTTTCTGCATCTTTTCCTTCTTGAGCCAGCCCCATAATGATGACTGAGGTTCTGTTATGTTCATCAGTCATACTTTTTCATCATTATCTTAAATTTTCTCTTGTAGAAACTGGCTGATCTGCCTCTAAAGAAAATTACCGTGCTCAGTACTGCAATCCCAGTATCAGTATCTCAATGTGATAGCATCCTTTGAGTCTATTCTTTGTTTTCAGTTGGGGGAATCTTTACATTTATGTTTCTTCTGCTGCAGAAAAGGATTTGGGCAGAAGGTAAAGATTGTGAGGAATATTTCAACTGCTAAAGAAAGTTCATTTCCTTTTTGCTGCCAAGCATTCCTATTTCTTTGGCATGAATGTTTGCTCATCTTCTCTTTCATGCTTCCCCATTTTTGCCAAGTCACATAAGCATCAGTTCAGTGAAGCATACTGACTGAGGACAGTTGTTAGGCACAGGATAGAAGTTGAGCGTGTGATTAGCTGCTTTCTTTTCTGGGGCTTTCAGGATGTTGCTGTCAAGGTCAATGAGAAAGACTTCAGCGACTCAGGAGAGATCTTAGTAACAGGAATATTTTCTCCTCATTTTCTTCATGGAGCTGCCGCAAATATCACTGAGAATTTTGCACAAAGATCTGAGATGGTTTACAGCCTTTACTATGTTCACTTAAAACCAGGATGAATATTTACACCCTGTCATTAATCAAGGAGTTGTGCTCTTGTAATGACTACTCATTTCAAGGACAAAGACTTTTGGAAGTAATTTTCCAACCAAATTAATGAAACTATTTTCAGAATTTCTACTAGAGCCTATGCCATTTTTACTTAGCATTATATTCTTCTTTGCTTAAAGCTCAGTAAATAAAGGAATTAAGTGACAGTTGTATATACATCATGGGAGAATACGATTGGTCAAATCAAAAGCAACACCTAATAAAAAAGATCAACTCTTGCTTAATTAAATATTTGACAGAAGAACAGTGAAGCGTCACAACAGTTAATCCGCCTCAGAGCACTGTATGCTATCTAGGGAAATGACACAGTTCTCTAAAAATATTTACTTTGGTATGTTGTGTCAAGTGATGGATTATACAGCTTTTCAAGCCACAAGAGATGCCCACAACAAAAAGCTTCCTGTTGTTAATCAAACTCCAGCACTTTGTCCTTTATTTTCTCAGGCTGTTGAACAGACCTACAGTAGGAGTGTTAAAAGCTGGTAAAACTGCTCCCTTGCTACAGCTCCCTCAATGACTGTATTTTATTTAGCTAGGCAGATTTTCATTCTGAAAATAAGGTCTTCCATACTATGACATGATTATATATGACGACAGGAAGCAGCGGTATTCATTTCAAGTTGTGCATGTTGTGCGTTGTTCTTTATGCAGCAGTTTGCTAAGATTTGCTACATGATATATTGTGCAGAGCTAAATGTTATTCTTTTTCCTTCTCCTTAACTAGTCTCTAATAAAATGCATATGCCACCCCTTGCGTATCTGTGTCTTAAAAATGTGTCACCCACCTACATTTTATGGAGACAGTAAGACAGCAATAAAAATATTTTTCCAGGATGCTAAAAGATATTGCAGAATAAATAGAGAGGAAGTAATTCATATGTAGAAACAGCTAGCATCTTGCAATATGCTTTCGCAGGAAAGAAACTGATTTTGGAAGTAGGAACAACTGATGCTTTTTTTTACATGAACATTTCTGTCCTGGAAAAAAAAAAAACACTTGAGACATTCCTCATTTCTTGAGTTAGGAGCCCATTCCTATCGGCAAGTCTGCTCCCAGTTTTGTACTTACCATAAAGGCAGTCACAGTGCGGCATAGGCAATTATCAAAGGCTGTGTTTGTTGGATGGGGCCCTAAGGCATCATTTTCCAGAAGAGATATACTTTTTAATCTGAATGAAAGTGAGCAAAATTTGAAAAAAGAACTAGCAACATACTGCAGTTAGTCAAAGCTAAAACTCTGTTCATGGAAATGAAATGTCATGATTTCAGGTTTGGAGACAGCTGCCTATCTCAGATCACAGCCATACAGCACACAATAACTTACAAAATCGCTTGCATCCTCTAAAATAAATACCAGATGTTTGTTTATCATATGTGCAGAAAGTTAAATGTCAAATAATTGCAGGGAAATGCATTCGATGTTCATTTTCAGAAGTACTGTATTTCATCACCACCTCTCTCCACAGCTCATTTTAACGTGAAACACAAGTTCTTGAAACAAAAAAGGACAAGAAGCCCAAAACAAAAAGCTAGTTGTTAAAGATTTGCATTACTATCTCAGCTGGAGGAGACTGGACCTGAGAAAAATGGGTTACCTCTGGTCATGTTAACACTTGAAGACCTCTGTGGAGAGGACATACTAAGCTGACTGGAAGTTACACAGACAGTTGGAGTCTATAAGCATAAGCCTCCAAAAAGCATGAGGACTCCTATCTGTTTGGTGACAGAGCTGTACTACAGCTACTGCCCTCTGCAATGGTTCCTCTGGATAACATGGTACAGAAGAGCTGCATCTTACCACAGCTACATTTTGGTACCTTCAGGTTCCAGTTGTTAACAGCAGTTGATATGGTTGAACTTCAACTCTGAGCAGTCCCTGTGACATTTAGAATGTATATTTTATGCACAGTTTTGCATTTTACAGAAAGCAAAGTTTCAAAAGACATTGAAAAGAAAACAAAATACATCACAAAGTGATTAATGAAGGTGAGCTTAACAGCCCCTTAAGGTGTGTCATGCCGTTTCCAAGGTAGTCTTCCACATAATTTATTTCTATCACCTTACTTAGAGAGGAAGACTGGTACATTTAGCGCTTCATTTACAAACATACTTAGGCACCACAGAGGGGTGCTCAGTGTTGCAGCTGTTTGTGTGCACCTGGAGAGGAGCAGGTCCTCCAGAGGCCGCTACAGAGAACTGTCAAAGGGAGAAAAATACCTTAAGCTCTACCTCTCTCCTGGACCACTGCACTGAGCCAGAGTTAGTACTTAAAAACTCCAACCCTTATGCTTCTTTGCTGCTTAACCCCACCTTTTTTGTTTGCACTGCTCCTTTCTCACAAAACACTGATGGAAAATGGTTATTCTTTTTTCCTCTATCAGCTTCTGAGCAAACACCCCCTGGCACATGGCAAGTCTGGGGTTACAGCTTGCTTTTGCAAGGGGTTTAAAGCTGTGGCACGCAGCTGAACACTCGAGCCATCAGCCTCCAGGCGCTCCAGGAAAGGACTGCTGTTGACATAGTTCCAGTTTTCAAGAAGCACATAAAGATTTGCTGATCCAGAGAGAGAGCACACCTATGTGAAGAGATGTTATCCCTAATGACAAGGGGTGCCCCGCTCCTGTGCTGTATTACAGTTACTGGAGCCAGGCGTGCTAATGAGGTTGCCTCTTCCCTACCTATAGGCAATAAATTAGAGGTCTTCTCAGAGGCTCTCTCTCTCCCAGTGAGCTGTTAACTTCTGGCAGGAGAATTTCTGCCTACCTTTTGAATTCTGCCAGGTTTTAGGCATGAAGGTAGATGTCTAAATCCTTTGCATGTTTAGGAGTTAGTTCTGGGCAGTTAGGAGAGATGTTGTAGGATATTCAGTGCCCCAAGAGTTAAGGGGGTGTATTGAATATCAGCATTTGGGACTGAGCAAAATTTGGGCACTTCAAGTTCTTTGATGGGACAAGCCTGAGTCGCCTGAACAGCCAGTGACTGCTAGCTGTAATTGTTAGCTCAGGCATCAACTAATCAAACCTTCCCCTAAACCCCCAATGTAAATTTTAACTTGGCTTCAAATACCTAGAACTCTTGTAATAGGCCATTGCTTGACTTCATTCACAATGAAGTACTTACTGTATATTAAAAAGACCCTACTAGAATCATTTCAAATCAGTTGGAACGGTACAGGCTTGGGACCCTAATCATTTCAAAACTGAAGAGCTGTTTCAAATTGTAAGAGAAGCAGATCATTTAAATAACTTAGCTCTGCACTCCCTCAGACTTCCAGATTTTCAAGTGCACTTCAGCCTGGAAGTGAATGTGGTATTGGACATAACTCAGTGCAGCACACTTTACAATCAGCGGAGTACAGTTTGGAGAGCATTTGAAGTTAAGCTGAGATTGCTCAGCGCAATGATGCCCAGATTCCCCCATTAACTTTCAGATTGCAACAATCTAACATCTGAGACTCTCCAGTTACTTTAAATCACTTGATTGTTTTTGTAAGGTGGTACTGGGATTTTTTATTTTTTTTTAAGACTGAATTTTTTTATCACGACAAAACAAAATGTTGCAGTATTTCACCCCTAAAGACAAGGGCTAAAATCTTACATACAGACCTTGCCAGCCTTAAAAACTGGGGCAGGGGCTTTGCCCTGAAGGCTAGTTCTATCTGTCATACACAAGGCTGCTATTCTTGTGTTGGAAGACTTCAGAATGCCTTGCATATGACACGGGCATTGAGAGAGCAGCCAGTCTGTCCTCAATAGCACTTCCTTCAGCCTTTTGAGAGAGAATGCAGAGCATGTTCATTTATCTGCTCCAGCGCCTTTGGATATATGACATACATCCAGGAAAAAGGATGCCTGTGGGACACAGGGGACGTATATTCTGCATCCTGCGTACTTTGGAAATAATGAAAAAGCCTGAGACATTCATGGGACATTCACTTGAGAAGGGTTAATTCAACCTATTATTATCCTCCTAAAGTCTGGACAACTGAAGTTTAGAGGAATAAATGACTCTGGTTAATATTTCGTGAATAGTGTAATTTTATATTGAAATTAAATGGTTTGCTTTAGGAAACAAAGAGGAGGTTCTAGCTGTAGAGAAAGAGTGCGATGAATTTCATTTTAATTGGTTTGTCATTATGGCTAAAGAAAGGCTGTAAGGAAATGGCAGGAGTTTCAAAGCTGTGGCCATCAACCTGGCTGTGAGAGAGTTTTGTGCCTGGTTTCAGCCATTTGGCAGCTGGACTTGTGCACTGGGACAAAGGTTTCTTCTGCCAGCAGAACTGACTTGGGTAGCCGCACTCCTGCACCCCACATCATCCTCCCAACTATGCCGATACAACTTCTGTGATGCCACATGATGAACTAGATCAGGAAACAGATCTGGATGACAAATAAATAACTGGGGGAGGGGAAGGTTAACGTAAATCACTTGATTGCAATGTAACTTCATGAGAAAAGGAGAAAGACAGGATGAGTGAAGAAGAGAGAAGGCCTCTAACACGCATTCACATGCACACCATAACATTCATTTATCCAGCAAGTTCAAAATTCCATTATTTTCTAATGATTAAAGTTCACTACATTTGACAGTTGGAACAGAATTATTGCTATTGTTTTAATGCTTCTTTCTGTTTTCTTCAAATACATCATACAATACAAGCAATTCATTTGCCTTTTTCCCAACAAAATCACATAGTCATTCTTAATTACCTTGTGACTAACTAATACACCACAGGATTCTTTTCTCCTCTTCTGTTTGCAAGTGATGAGCTCCTGGGTTTTAGCAGATTTCTTGTTATCATTCCCTAAGTGCACGACTTTGATATTGTACTATTAAATTTCATCCCATTTCTAATACTCCAGTCCTCAGGGTCATTCAGTTCTCACTGCATGACTCTCCTCTGTATTGACAATGCCTTGCAGCTTTGTGTCCTCAGCGAATTTCATTAGCATCTATGCAAGGTAGTTAATGAAAGTATTAAGCAAGATTGTTTACCAGACTGGTCCTTGAGGAACTTCTCTGGTAACTTCTCTGCAGCCTGGTGGCTCCCACTCTCACTGATGGGGTCTCTGGTTCCTCCCCCATAGAGGAAAGATAATTCTCTGGCATGTGAATAGCCCTCCTAGCTAATCAGGCAAATGTTCCCATCTCCTGTGATGACACTGTTTACAAAAGAGGAGATTGTGGCTATGTTATTATCAGCAATATGCTGCAGTTTCCTTTATATAAAATCCTTATTATCTCTGTAAAACATGGGCAGGGGGGGTGTCACTTCTGCATTACTGTTATGCTCTGAACGGGTTGTCCTCACGTCCCAATTCATTCCCTACCACAGGTAGATCTAGGCCTTCTCCGCTTTGTTTCTGGAATTGGGACCCAAGGAGCCATCTCAAAAGAAACAAAGAAAGAATATTATCTGAAAACATACCGCGTAGATGTCAGCTCCAATGGAGAGGACTGGATTACACTGAAGGAGGGAAACAAGCCTGTTGTAAGTCTTTTCTCACTTACCTCTCTTCAGCCAAGAAATAGGCTATTGAACTGTTTAGTTAATATCAGTTGTTAAAAAAAGAGGAATAAGGTATCATGGGTTTAATCAGCATGATCAGGGTTAACAATATCCCAAATCCAAAAGATAGCTCTTGTCTCAGTAGTAATGGGCCACAGAAATTGTTTATCCAAAGCCCAGAGCAGCTGAAAAGCGCCCTGTCTGTTATATCCACCAGAATTTGAGTGGTCGTTTTCCTGGAGTGTGCTGCTGTTTCCCAGTTTGCCAGAGATTATCTATGTGACCTTGAGGAAAACATTATGGGGAACATTTTAAAAAATATGTAGGTCCCTTATCTGCAGTGAAGCTCTGGATATGCAATATGTCAGTGCCTCACCTCCCTGTGCATAGCCATGCTGTCTTGCAGGAGTGCTATAGCAAGTCATTAATAGTTTGTTAGACTTCCAAGCATCTCAGTGATGGGGGTCATGCAGACAGATAATTAGGCGCATCTTTCCATCCTTATAGATTTTTATCACCTTTCCATTTATCAGCAGATTTGCTCTCTGTGACCTCCCAATGAAACAGCTTTAGACACTCATAAGAAAAATCTTCATTATCCGCTACCATGAGCATAAAGCTCATTACTGAGAAGTCAATTCTGCTCCAGCTCTCCCAGTGAGGCTGTGCCTCCCTTCCCACCTCGCTCAGGATGTGCCTGGGAGCAGCATCCCCAGAGGCTGCCAGGGGCTGATGCAACTGGAAAGGTTTTGTGGTGCTTCCCTTCAAAATAGCTTTTTTGTGACCCTTCTGTGAACACCCAAAAGAGCTGTGCAATATTAAACTCTATCAGTGTAACCATATCTAGCTCTAAATATTGGGTTACTGGTTTGTCCCTGATTCAACTGTAAGTGCTATGCCAAGTCCACTACATTTATCTAATCAAAATGTTAGCAGTGTTTAACACATACATTTTTCTTCTTTGAAGCACTTTGTAAAACAATAAAAAATGAATCCTGAAAGCTTCTCTTTGACAGGTATTATCGTGCTTTTACAGAGAAGGACTTTAGAAGGTCAAATGCCACAACGTGGGCACTGTGTAATGATGTATAAAGGTACAATAACTGACTTGCCCAAAGTCACAGGAGGAGCCAATGCTGCAGCTGGTATGAGATACAGGGTTTCCTGGCTCTAGTTCCCGTAATCTGAACAAATACCCCTTTAAAAATCAGATCATGCCTGATTTTCATTACCAACTTCAATTTGTAGACTCTCCAAGAATGTATTTTACATGAGTTTCTATTGTACATCCTCTCCTTAATTAGTGAGAACACTTCCTAAACCTGTGTTATTTGTTCAAAGGGTTTATAAAAAAGTCAGGTTTCTAAAATGGCAATATTTTGCTGTTGATCAGGACAAGAAAAAACTGCACGCCAGTCTTCCTCTGATATTTTTATTCAAATGAGAAGTTAAGGAGACTTGGCTACTGAAGGAACAACAAAAGCAGGCAGCCACAGATCTCTTCAAGGAAGCCTCGCAGGAGTGTTGCACTAACCACATATAAGGAGTTGTGTACTTTTGAGAAAAGACTCACTTCCTCTGTCAGATGCAGACCTTGAGAAAACTACAGCAGGTCCTCCCAGAGAAAAAAAGTTGCTGAAAACAAACGTAGCTGCATTTAAAATCTCTTCCTAGATATGAAACTCCCATATTAAATTACTTGAGATATAACTGAGCCTGATGAGTTGGCAGCTGTGCACTGCTGGCCTCCGCTCCAAATCAGTGCAGTTATTGCAAGTAACAAACAGGAAAGTAGACAGTGTGTGTAAGAAATGGGAGAATCTCCCTTAAAAGGAGAGGGGCTTGTATCCATGGAAAACAACAGGAAATTGGTCCTCTCTACATGAGGAAGAAGCAGGAAACTGAATCACCTTCTTTGGGCTAGAACATTGCAAGGTTTCAGCTCTGCTAGGAAGGAGTGTGTCTGCAGGATCCTCAACATGAAAGCACAGCACAATCCTGTCCCTTCTTGTGGAAGTCTCATTGTTCATCTAATTTGACTGTTAGCCTCAGGGGATGCGGAGAAAATCTTAGAGCCTGCTATATAGATTTTAAATAGACTTCCATCTCAGTATGCAAGGAGAAAGAAAGTCTGAGTACTTGTTAAAAAGGATTTAAAAATGGAAGGTTAACAAAGCAAGGTCTGCACGATACACTCTGCAGAACTCTTAAGCTCAAGGATGGCAAAATAATAAATGTTTTTATCCTAACTCCATACAGGATTTTTATAAGGTCTAACTGAACTCCAAACCTTTAATTTGGGACTGAGGTTCTGTAGCATTTTGCGTCATTCTACAAGTGTACGAGGAATAAAACTGCCCTAATGGGGCCTTGAAAGATTCTTCTAGGACACGGCAGTCCTTGGGTGACAAAGACCAGTGCATGTCATTCCTGCAGATAGATCTGGACATTAGGAACACCTCAAAATAGGCAGGGAGTGGACAGACCCTTGTTGCACTCAGGTGAGCTCCTGTTCTCAAGATGGCCCTGAGGTCTTCTGGTCTGCTCTGCAGCGTTAAGGTGTGTTATGGGACTCTGCAGGTGGCAAGTATTTTTTATTATCACTGAACACCTTACATCTTTTTTCCTCCCGAAGGAGGAGCTTATCTGTCTGCAAAAATTGTGTTAGGAGTCTAATGAAATAGCTCCCCATGCAAGTCTTTTGTCTTATCCCCCAAAAATAACTCTGGTTAGACCTAGATTGTATCTATCTGTAAAACACAGAATTATAAACACCATTTAAGAGAAAGCCTAACAAATATATACTTTTTCTTTCCACACAAAGGTGTTTCAAGGGAATAGCAATCCCACTGACGTTGTTTACAGACCTTTTGCCAAACCAGTTTTAACACGGTTCGTGCGAATTAGACCTGTGTCTTGGGAAAATGGAGTATCGCTGAGATTTGAAGTTTATGGCTGCAGGATTACAGGTGGGTCTTGGGAAGGATTTTAAACCCAAAGGAATTTATTGTGCATGTGCTGTGGGTTTTATTTTTCTGAGTGAATTGCATCTTCGCTATTTCCACTGTGATCTGAATGTAGAAATGTAAAAAAAAAACAAACAACCATGAAGAAAATAAAACTCGACAACCCAAACATCCAGTGTTATCTGAATGTTGTTCTGGCATTATCTTGTAGGTGTTCAGCATTAAGAAGTGAAAAAAAAAAAAAAAGTTTAATTACTTTTCTTGCAATTATTTTACAGCTCCATGCCAAGTACGCAATAAACACAGATATTTTGCAAATTGCCATCTTGTTTTTCCTTCCTAACCCTCCAGTTCCCCTCTCTCATGCCTGTGATTTGTAGGTAGTTCTCAGCAGGTTTCCCAAGGAAGAAACATACATAACTAGGTTTAAAAGCATTGCAAGTTACAAACACTTAAATCTGAAGCCTGTTCAAGCAACTAGACATATATAGTCAGGTTCCTGCTAGTGATCAGTACTGGAACGTAACCCCTTTATATCACACAGTTAACTAAAAAAATAACTGTCCAAAGTGCTTTCTGAAGTAACAGCAAAAGGCATTCATTATCATCAAAATACTATTTGAAAACAAAACAAAAAAAAAAAACAGGCACAAGCAGGAATTGTTTTAAAAGTCCTTTTTTTCTAGTTTTAGGATTTCTGTAACTCCTACAAAATGGAGGCATTTTTATATGTAAAGCAAAAATACAACAAGTTATAGATTAAAGAAAATGTTAATGATTTAATATTTTTTACAAAGCTGATTTTTCTAAAAAATCTCTAGCATCATTTTATAGCACTTAATACAGTTCATTGGCACTAATTTTGAATAGTTCCAGGGATATATTTTTTTCCCTTAAGATGTTTCTTTAGTCTTGAAAATGTTTCTTAGGACTGGTTTCCATACAGCAGGAAAATAAGATTACTGATTGCTATGTTATAGAATTCCAGGTCATTCTATGAAATCTTTTCAGATTAGATAAAGGTAATATCAGCAGAACTGCTGTTACATTCTATATGGGAAATCTTCACTCCTTGTTAGCAGCTTTTCCTACTTCTAATTTATATTTATCTGGAGCCATAAAAGAAGCAACTGTGTCATTTGAAAAAGCCTAAGAGACCAAAGAAATACAACAGGAAAATCTCAAGTACAGCAATAAATTATATTTTACAGAATGTATTTCCAGTTCCAAAGTTACCAAAATTAAGTAATCTGCAACCAGGTTTTGGCTGATTTTGGAAGTTTTCTCTAGAGAAATATTTGCAGATTCAGATGTGACCCTGCACTCTTTGCCTTAGCAAGAAGAATAGAAAACAAGAATAGAATAGGATTTTCTGATACTTTTGGTTCCCATCAAGCCAGAAATACTTGTGGTATTTCAGTACTTCCTGCCAAAACTAGGATGTGCAAGTTTGAACAAATGAAAATGATATACAAATCCAAAAAGATTATTTTGGATATGAGAAAAAAATAAGTAATTGCTTATGATAGTTGAACTGGCTGCTTTGTCCCGTTTCTGTTTTGGTGCTTGTTCAGATTAACTGTTTATTTGGTCTTTTCTCTGTAGATTATCCTTGCTCTGGGATGCTGGGTATGGTGTCTGGGCTCATTCCTGACTCTCAGATTACTGCATCTACTCAAGCTGATCGAAACTGGATCCCAGAAAATGCTCGCCTCATAACAAGCCGTTCAGGTTGGGCGCTGCCACCAACTACTCATACGTATACAAACGAATGGCTTCAAATTGACCTTGGTGAAGAAAAAAAAGTGAGGGGCATAATCGTCCAAGGAGGCAAACACCGAGAAAACAAAGTATTCATGAAAAAATTCAAAATTGGCTACAGCAACAATGGATCAGATTGGAAAATGATCATGGATTCCAGCAAGAAAAAGATAAAGGTAAGGAGGAAAGAGCTGCACTAAAAAAAAAGTTGCAGTAAAAAAAACTTGCATTAATTTTTTACGCATCTATCTCTGACCTTAGAAATGGCACACAGTTGGGATGAAGCCAAGCATGAGGACTCCTAGGACAGCAACCCTGAAGGGATGCTGTGGGAACAGTACCATGCCTGAGGGCAGGAGCTGGCCTTAGGATATTTGCTTCCGTGGCAAAGGTTTTGTTTATTCAACAGCTAGTTCAGACTTGATTTCTGACAAGGGTGGTGTGCCTCTGTGGCCCCTAAGTTACTGCAAAATCCAGTGTAATGGTAATACGCAACACTGCCAAAAAAGTAGAGGTCCCTCTGCAGTTTTTCCACTGGCACTAAATGAACTTATTTGAGACACTGAATTACTTTTCCTTTGCTTCTTTTTTGTCTGAGCTGTAGAATGAGAATGGTGTTATTTAACTCAATGGGGTACCTGTTGGATTTCTGAACTGCCTGTAGACTGCTTTGAGAGCTTCACAGGCTCTCTAATGGTCTGATCCAAGTCTCTCCAAAAGAAAGTGATGGAGTTTTTGACATGCTATCCCATCCCAAGTGAAAAGTACTGTCATACTGTCACAAGTGAAGCATCTTGGAGGTTACTTGGGAATAACGGGCAGCTGGTTCATAGGTTCAAGCAGAAACTGCAAGACATTTACAGAGGAGGGCCAAATGAATTGCTGAGTTAGATGCCAAAGAAAAGAAAATAAGTGTGGCTCAGAAAAGTTTCTGGGAATGTACCTATTTTGGTTTGTCTTTGAATGTATGCTTTTCAGGACATAAACTGCACTGTCTTTAGCTTATTTACCCCAAGTCCTGTTGATTAAGTCTTCCATCCCATTTTGCCATTATTGCTCCCAAAGTGCATTTTTGCCTCAAAAGGCACAACCATTTTTCAGTCCTCCTACTCTGCTCCTGGAGGAAACCAGTGGACACACAGTCCACGAACTGGTGCTGCAGTACTGGGATGATCAGGGAATCATATACCAAAACGAGCCCTCAGAAGGCAAATCAGTGTGGTGCTGGACAGATGGGAATCCTGAGAGTTGCTCCATATCTCATCTGCGTTAGTCTGAAAATTAGATGTAAAAGCTGTTTTGCTATATAGACTCATCCATTGGACAAACCTGTGTTTCCTTAAAGGAAAAGCTGAGTGGGCCCATGGATGTAGCTTTTCCAGGCACATTTGGTAAATATTGGACTTCATTCTCTCCTGTTTTAATCTCACTGAATATGTCTGCATTTTCTCACTTCTCATCACTTTTCATCATTTGTTTTGGGGATTAAAACTAAATGAATTCAGCCTTTGCAGTCAGCTCCTTTCTCTTGTTACCATGAGTTTTGACTTCATCATAAAGTGTGAAGAGAGTGTAAATCAACAATGGGATCTAACCATTTTCTTTCTAAAATAGAAGTTGTTTTGACATGTACTTCTACACTGTGGCTCAATGAGGGAAAAAAATAATGCCATATGCTTTCAAAGCAGTGCGCCGTCTGCTGCATGGCTTTCTGTTTTCTAATACAAGCACTTGCCATCATTGTCAGAAGTTAGCAGTTTGACAAGAAAACTAGTGTGCTAACTAACACACTGAGCCCATCCTCAGCTTTCATCACTACCAGAAATTAACTTTCAAGATTAATGGAATGGGGAGGGCTGGAATTCAAATCTCTTGTGGCATAATTATAATCCTTCTCAAAAATTCAAGACATTTAATAAACTTTCTTCCAAAGCGCAAGTTTTCTTTAAAGAAAATCAGATAAATCCTATGATTTGGGAGTCTGAGAGATTTAAAATGTTAATACTGGAATGTAGTATATTTAAGTGTAAGTGGAGCTGGATGGGACAGAATGCTATAATGAGTCACAGCAGGAATGTGGATTAGAAACAGCCCTGTTATATGAAATGAAACACATCGTTTCACTTGGTTAAAGTCTTGACTTTCAATAAACAAACAACTGCATTTTAGGAAAAGAAAGAGCAATGACAAGCTAAACATAACAACAGAATATGTCCAAAGGATGAAACATCACCTTATTTCTCAGCATGACCTTGTCATCCATGCCTGCAGCTCCTTTCACTAAGACTACCATAACTCTTTCCTCTGTGGCTGACCCAATTTCTGCTGGTTTTGAATGCGCAGAAAGTTTTCCCCTTTAGCCTAGCTCAAACACTCAAAGGAGTGAACATCACTCAAACCCTCAAACAACCACGCAGAACCCCATTTTCATTTCAAGATACAATTTGTATTTCTTTTCCATAGTCTTACTCAAGCTTACTCCATAATGACATCTGTCTCTTTCATACTTCTTTCCTCCTTTCACTTACCTACTGATGACTTTTTAGGGAGTTTTTACACCCCCTCTCATCATCTCTGGTACAAGAAAATTCTGACTATCCTGCCAACTGGAACAATCTTTTTAAATTTTTCTGCCATGTTTATTTTGATTTTAAAAGATATTAGGAAGAATTTTTTTCATCTCACCAGTTTAGCTTCTCTTTGGTTTAGCTATTATTTATTATAACTTACCTTGTAATGAAGTAAAGCAATTTGCGACATAGCCTGTTGTCGTGGTTTAGCCCCAGCCAGCAACTACGCACCACACAGTCGCTCACTCACTCCCCCCCACCAGTGGGATGGGGGAGAGAATTGGAAGGGTAAAAGTCAGAAAACTCGTGGGTTGAGATAAGAACAGTTTAATAATTGAAGTAAAATAAAATAGAATAGTAGTAATAGTAGTAGTAGTAGTAGTAGTAGTAGTAGTAGTAGTAGTAGTAGTAGTAGTAGTAATAATAATAATAATAAATAAATAATAATACAATAAAAATATACCAAGCAAGCGATACACTGTTCAATCGCTCACCGCCCGCTGACCGATGCCCAGCCCATCCCCAAGCAGTGATTGCTGCGCCCCGGCCAACTCCCCCAGTTTATAAAACACGCTCACAACATGAAGTTTTACTGTATACTCCTCTCTCCTCCCCCACAAAGAATATCAGTACGTGTTTTAAATGAACAGTCAAAATTGAATCACAGGCAGCTCTGCACTACAAAGGACAATGATTCAATATAATTATGATTCAATATAATTCTAGATGCCTATTGAATTCTAATGTCTATGTGTCAGTACTCCAGTACTGATGTCTTTTATAAAACAGTTTTCATTATTATATGTTGCTATTAAGACTACTATTAAAAAAGGAAGCAAGGATTCCTCAGATACATGTGTCTGTCTACTTTTTACACATAAAATGGCATTCATTCTTTCTTATATGGTAGGTAGCTTTTCTGATCATTTGCACTATATTGCTACTCAAATATAATAATATGTAATTGCATGTTAATCAGATCTGACAGGCTATCTACACGTGAAGTCTTGACATCTGTCTTCCAATCACTGGCAGAACACCAGGTCAACCAGTGTGCCTTGAAGCCACCTTGGAGGTACAATCTCCCCTAGGAAACAGAAGCAGAAGCATTAATGTTGGAATTATTCTTTTTAATTTAGTTGGTCATAGTGTCCCATCATTATTGGCTTTTGTGACTGGCACTCTAAGCAATGGCCAGAAGGGTTTGTGGACCATTGGTTCATAGTACAGAGGTGTACAGTAAAAACAAGCAAGGCTTTTAGGACTGCACTGCCAATACAAGCAACAATCAGTTTTACCTGTGCCGTTTTTGTGCTTTGGGAAATACAGCCAGCTTTTCCCGTGGCCTCTGTTTTATCTGCCCCCCGATCAATAGGAGGAGTTCATTGCAGGTTGGGTTTTGTTCTCATCCAAAATGAAGGACATCTGGTGGTTTCTTCCTGAAGAAGGCTTCAAGCTTCACAGCTATGAGTGAGAAGTAGCTTATAAATAGCACTTCTAATCCCAAATTTGAACTCCAGTTCAAAGAAGATTTTTTTAAATGTTTTGCCATTTAACTAATTCATAGAAAAGAGAAGTTGAAAATACTTCACTTCTACTTAATTAATTTTAATATCTTGTACATTAGAGTATTCTCTACATGATATTCCGAAGTAATTTTTTACCATAAAATAGGGTAAAAATAATTCTTTTTGCCTATCTTGGGTTATAAACTCTTCATGGCAAGGACTGCTTCTTTGTACAGTTAAGTCATTCTAAGGACCAATCATCTCCATAGAGGCACCTGAGGTGTTGCTATAAGTACAAATTATAACTTGTTCTATATGCAATAGATCACTGACAAGAGAAGCTGAAGGTATCAGACAAATGCCATTGAGAGCTGCATTATGGCTGAAGAACCCACAGTGCAACTCAGAGAAGAGATTTTTGTCTGAAATGTACATTTGCTGACCTGCCTTGCCCGTTAGATTATATTGCAGTTTTGTCAGGAAGCAGCTTTCTTCTTTCTTTCTTTTTATTCTTATTCAATAGCAGGCTCACTGGAAGAACTCTTGCAGCTCCTGTTCCTGGAGCTTAATTTATGCCTTTTGAAACAACTACAACTTGTGAAACTCTGTCACTGGGGGAAATCAGATTGAAATTTTCTCTTGAATAGTTGGATTATTATTGTAACCACTTAAAAGGTGACAGGATCTTCACCTCAGCCATTTTTTTTTTCCCTGAGAAGTGTTGAAAATGTCACCCAGTTAAACCCCAGATCAGAGCATCATTTAAAAACATGTCTCATTAAACACTCAGCTTTTGTTATGACCCTGATGGATTGGTTGCTACTGAGTTTATGAAAAATGAAATGCATTACTTTTCCAAGGAGCTTTAACTATGTATTTTCCATTCTCATTTAGGACAGGAATGCTTGATTGACACTTATTAATCAGTTAGAATCTGGCCTACTGCTCACCTAATTCAAAGAGTAGAGAATGAAGGAAAAAAGATGACTGTTGAAAATAGCTTTTTTTTTTTTTAACAAGTAGCATTTGTCATGCTTTGCAGACTTTTGAAGGCAACACCAACTATGACACACCTGAACTGCGGACTTTTGAACCTGTATCGACGAGATTCATCCGCGTCTACCCTGAGAGAGCCACACACGGAGGACTGGGGCTGCGAATGGAGCTGCTGGGCTGTGAACTTGAAGGTAATTGCTCTATTAGAGATGAATGCACTTTATTATTTTCATAAATACATTCTCCACTTGGGCTACTGCTGAACACTGCTGTGTCTATACAGGCAGCACATAGGACTCTCGCTTCCGTGACTGCCATTAGTGCTGTTTCTTGGCCTAATCAGTTTCTTCTCTGCAGACATTTGAATATGCCCAAGGCACAAATGTTATTCTTTCTCCCATTCCTTGTTGAATCACAGTGATATTCTCCACAAGGTTTTTTATTCCCTTAAGCAGCCTCGTGATTATACTTTTGAGAAGCATAGCACTATTAGGAAAGAATAAAGACAGGAACTTATATTTTATGTTACCATGATACAACCCTGGAAGAGATGTTTTCTGAGAATGCAGAGGGACCTTTGCACTAAATATAGCAATTATGTCCCTTGCTCCTTCAAAGGACGTGAAAGTCACACCAGACACTATGGTGGGCAATGATTACCTGGCTGGACAGGCTCTGTGCTGTTCTTTTTGGGGGGCAGAGGGGGCCTCTTTGTTCCTTACCAAGCTTTAATTTTGCAAGAGTATGTAGGAGATGAAAGACCAGGAAAAGCTAAGTTCAGACATTTATCCTTGGACTGTGACATGAAGTCAAGCTTTGTTTCTTGTTATATAAACAATAATTATTTAACTTCATAGATAACTACAGATAACACTATGTGAATTTCACAATTTTATCTGATGGATGATGGTATAGGGACGTGGCTTATAAACCGCCCAGCTTAACAATACACAGAATAACAAACCATGTTATTCACGGTTTCATATGATACCCCATATAGAAGTAGCTGAACAGGCTCCCAAGATGAATGTAACCGACTGCTCTGCCTCCATTTCTTTCTCACCATTTCTCCCCCAAGGCGGAAGAGTGGGAGGCATTTGCTGTGAGAACTGATGAGTTCTGTGTTGTTTTTTAGTGAAGGCCAGATTGAATAAGTGTGCTTTTTACTTGGCCCGGAAAGTGCGGAGGTTGGAAATACTTCTTAGTTCCTGCAGGAAGTCCTCATTTCCTGTGGGAATACTTAGTTCCTGCAGACTATTGTGCTACTTGCTCAGAAAAAAGAAAACCCAGCACCTGCCCCATGTAAACTCACAACCTGTGGGCAAAGTCCTTTGGCCACGGGGCTCCTGTAGCCACCTAGACATCAAGAAGTGAGTCTGTGGACCACCTCACAAGAACACGTTGCTCAGTGAGATGGAGGAGACAAATAGGAGACTGACCAGGCAAAACGCCTTTGCTTTTAGGCAAGTTGCAACAGCAAGTACAATTTCTCCCTACTTGCATTTGCATTTCTGCTATGGTGTCTTTCTGCTATGGTGTACTTTCGAAGGGTGCTCACCTGTAGGTCACCCATGGACAGGTGAGGTCAATTCCCATTTACCCATGGGAGAAACATTATAAGAAAACTGTTGTATAACTGTATCTTAAGGAGGGAGTTGAATGAAGAGAAGTCACTTGAGATTTACTGAGAAGGAAAGAAGTTGAGATGAGAAAAGAAGCATGAAGTTAGGCACAGGCAGGAGTAGAAATCAGCTCTCCAGCAGTAATGAGCAAGGGGAAGCTTTGTGTGCTCAAAGCATCCCAGGGGGGCTTATATGAAATGATGGCAGAGATGTAGGCAAGCTTGAGGCTATACAGGGGCATGAAGATCAAGATAAGAAACTTAACTCGATGTAGAAAGCTAGAGGGAGCTCCCAGAGGGGTTTTTAAAGAGATGTGGGGAACAGACGCTCTGCATAATTCATAATAGGTACAGAACTGTTTCTTTAACTAGGGCTAGATTTTACCTGTAAAGCATAGGTCAGGGTCCTAAAGAGCCATGTTTCATCCCAGAATATAGCTACTTCAGAAACTACCATCCCTCCTGACATTTTCAGGCCAAGAAGTCAGTGCATAAGATCTTACATGGCCAGCAGGCTCTGGAGGCAGTAAAAGGGCAAAGAAGAATCCGAGAAACGGATGCATTATTGCATAGCTTATAATGAGAGTAAAACATTGTTAATGAAAATAACAGTAGGTGAGAACAGACAAAAGCCTGGATCACATTCCCAGTCTGGTTATCTTAAGCCAGGGGACTATACTTGCAGCATAAAACATAAACCTAAACATAACACCAAGTATCTGCATTCTGATTTTCCAGATGTGGTATGTTTTGCAGATACTGGGGTATAGATCTATTTTCTGGCATCTTGCACAAATTTCAGGCTTTTAACTGTAATAACAAAGGTCAGACTTTTACTGGTTATGCAGCAGCTACCGGAAAGTCATCACCAATGAGAAGCAAGCAGGTGGCCAGGAGGGATGACTGACATCACTGATGTCTTATTTATAACTTCAACAAAAACAAAAGAAACTCCTTCCAGATCTCCTCATTGAGCACAAAGTGATTCTACATCACACTGCCTTCCTGCCCCTGTTACCAGGACTCTGCTCAGACATTTCCTCTCTTATATGTGTTCTGCAGAGAGGTTTCTTCAGCAATGTGGTGGGTGCTAGAGAATTACCACCTTGAGCATGCACCCCTCCTGTACAGGCCCACTCACAGGCACTTTGGCCTGCAATAAAATGATGGGTTTTCTACCTCTCCCCAAGCCTTCCATTCTGCCTTGCCAGACTTTCACTCTTCGTTGATAGGAACAACAAACACTCATCAGCCAGTGAATAGACAGTCCAGGGCTTTGCTGCCCAACTGCACTCAGCCCTTGAGCTCAGATACAGCAGAGCACGTTGGTGCAAGGAGGCAGAACAGATACGTCCCATTGCAAAGAAATACTGACTAACCTGCAAAGTAGAGTTGCTCCTTTCCTCAGATACAACACATGAAAACAGCATATGGCGCTCATCAAAATGTTACTGCCAATTGCATGCTGATTCTCCAGCACGTTTTAACTGAACAACTGGATTTTGTTTCAGCTCCTACGGCTGTCCCTACCGTTTCCGAAGGCAAACCTGTGGATGAGTGTGATGATGACCAGGCAAACTGCCACAGTGGCACAGGTGATGACTACCAACTGACAGGTGCAGAAACCATCCTCATTCCATTGCAGCTTCATTGTAGCTCATATCCATCATCAGTTACCAGCTAAATGTTTGCACTGATTTAATCACTCAACATAAATGGACATTGGTATGCAGTTCGTATTGTCAGTGCTGTCAAAACATAGGCATCTGCCTTTTACATATGACAATACTTTTGATTGTTTTCTCAGCTATGTAATTTTTGAAGCAAATAATAGTGACTAGCTGGAAGAGAGGGCAATTTTTTTGAGCAGGAATTGTGTCTAATCAAATGTCCTAATCAAACTTTCTCTTATTAAGAAAAAAGCTGGACAAACCTTTTGAG
This sequence comes from Nipponia nippon, assembly GCF_047370975.1. Classification (NCBI taxonomy): domain Eukaryota; kingdom Metazoa; phylum Chordata; class Aves; order Pelecaniformes; family Threskiornithidae; genus Nipponia; species Nipponia nippon. The sequence continues at coordinate 151,617,463 of NW_028262290.1, read as the reverse complement.
CTTTATTGTCTGAGATTGAAGAACTCCAAATGAAATATTGTTTAGGTTCAAGATACATATACGCTTCCATACCTAAAATTTAGTATAGGACTCAAATCTCAGCCCCAAACTTTTCCCAGACAGAAACAAAGCAGATTTATTTCATCAAAGCATACTCACATGTATACCACCAGAAATATTTCCATGAGCTTCCCCACCAACACTGTATTACAGCCACAGAGGTGCTGATGTTGTCCAAGCTGACATCACTAACAGAAAAATTGGAAGAAGAGACAGAACATAGTCTGCATGTGGAACAGAAGCAGCTTGCTAGTTTTCATATTCTCACACTGTCCTTCTGAGAGAGCTGACACTGCACCACTACGTTTTTGATCTCTTCTTGGAGGTCACTTGCTCCACAAAGCTCTGGACCTGTTTGATGAGATCTTCCTGTAGCAGATCTATACATCTACAGTAATTGAACTTATTTTTGGACACAGCGACACAAGTTATTTCATCACTGCTCCCTGGTATGCTTATCTAATAAATGTTTATTGCTTCTTATATCTATGATATAAAATACCATTAAAATCTGGCAATAGCTGTCCAAGAGGACATTGGGAAACCTTAGGTAAGAGATTGGCTTTTTGGAAGCAGCCAAGTAGAACATCCGACAGCAGATACAAATGAAAGTGCAGTTTCAGCACCAAACCCTTTCTGAGCTTTGCCAATGTCTCCTGAAAATGCATGTTGCAGATCATAAACTGAAAAACAATTCTTGAGTGGAAAAGACACTGCATGGTCACTGTCACTGCTTTTCAAATCAGTGTCCCAGATGAATCTTATTCTTTATGAAAACAGCCATGCAGGGAGTCTGATAAAATAGTCTGTATTGTGCTAAGGTAGTTCAGAAAGCTTTCAATGTTACTAAACATTGTAATTTGTTTATTTTTCTGAAAGGGAAGAGCCAAAGCCCTACACTGAGGGCTGGCTTGCAAAGCCCAACAGGTAGAGACATAGTTCACATAGACGGAGGCTGCGTGAGGGGAAGGAGACAGATCTATGCAAGCACCTTCCCTGTTCACTCACAGTCTCTGCACTTCAGGGAGCTCAGAATGCATCCCACATGTCCCTTAGGGAAAGCTTATTGAGCAGAAGAAACTCCCTCTGGCAATTTTTGCAGGTTGTGCTTAGGGAGCAGTTTATAATCTCTAAGACAAGGGAACAGCCACCAGCCTTCCTGAGCACCAGCTCTTTTGGGGAACTGAACCTATTTCAGTACTAAAATTGAAAATTACTACATTGCCCTTCTACAAAAGTGCAGACACTTTAGTATAATTTATTACTAGTATAATTTATCACCTAGAAACCCTGAGTAGTGCATGCCCAGTTGTTCTGGACACTGTAGAAACACTGCATTGTACGTATGATGTTACATATAATGCTAAAATGCACAGAAGTGATTTATTTTACCAATAATTTCATTGTAAACATTCTTTTCTTCCTCCAAAATGCATTGAAGGAAAGTATGTAAATCTCACGGCCCATTAAGGATAGCAGGGCAGTGCAGAGGGGATGTCATCAGCGCCTTACCCTCTTTTATCCACTCCCGATGTGAGTGTGGCACCCGCATTCTCACGGGTACGATAGTTAGAGTTGCTTCCCTGATAGCACTTGCACATATGTGAGTATCACAATGAAGCCTCCCTTGCAATTAACTGTAATTGTGCTGTAGGCCAGATTCCTTCCTGCTCTATTTGGACCCCATACAGAGCTACTCTATTTGTGTGGCTTATAGCATTTCCCATCAGATCATTCTCACAAACATAAAGCTGATATAGCTTGGGCATTCATTCTCATTGGAAGTCATCATAGTCATCCTTTCTATAATGCTTTAAGCACTTGCTTGCTGGGGAAAAGAAAAGCCATTGACTGGTAATCAGCACCCCACTGTGCATTTATAATTGTGCTAATTTACTTTTTGTTTCCTTTATCAATATGAGGCTTGCTTTAAAAAGTCAAGTATTTTAAAAATATCAATTAGTGAGCTTAGGAGAGGGCCATGACCCCGCTCACCTCTTGTTCATCTGCTTGAAGAAGAAGACAAAGGGGAAGTCCTTAATTCCTCCTGCTCTTTGAGACAGAAGTGAAACCTGCCTTAGACTATAGCCCAAAGTCGGGCAATTCCCATGCACCCCTCTTGTGAGCTGATCTCACAAGGCAGCTATGAAACAACGCACAGGGAGGAGCCAGCATGGCAGGGGCTGGAGGAGCTCACGTCCCTGATAAGAGAAACAACATGCCATGGGTGAATGCACAAACTGGTGACTGTTAGGAAATGCTACAGAGATCAGTTGCTGACTTCCCGTGTGATTTGGAGCAAATCACTGTAAAACGAAGACAGCCACAGGGACATGGTGAGGATTGATTAGTTGGTATTTGCAAGGACTCCAAAGATATACAGCTTTATTTAATGATGAGTTCCTGGTTTGTTTGGGTTTTTTTGATGAAGGAAACCAGATCTTTAATGTCATATTTTCATGCTTAAGCTCACATACTCAGTTACCTACATGTCTAATAAAGATAGCAATACTTCAGATTTATATATAGGATATTCCTAATGACTGCTGTGTCCTTTGTTGTGTCCCATGTATCATGATATGCATAATTTCTTTTCCAGGTGGTACCACAGTGCTGAATACAGAAAAGCCAACAGTAATAGACAATACATTACAACCAGGTAAAAAAAGATTTTTCTTATTGAAAACGTAATAAATTCCATACCCAAATTTCATGCCAGAGACAAAATAATGAATTGCAGCACTTCCTGACTTCCCATTCCCTAAAAGTCTCTGAAGTAAAGAAGCATCTGGTCTCTCAGCTCTGTACAGTAAATATTTTATTCCTTTCATCCACATGTAGACAGAGCAGAGAACAAGATTTCCTTCTGCATCAGCAAATGCCAAATGCTGACAAAATTAAACTAACTTAATCACACAGTGCACTCTGTTTAAATGTGGCATGTCAATGACACAAAGTGTGTTTGCAAACTCCAGGAAAACAAAAACAGAGCCACACAGGCCCACTCACTATTTATATCCCTGGTTTTACAAAACTAAGACAAGTAAAGTTTGCCAGTTTTCTCCACCAGGGAGCTGGCAGTTTTACAATATTGTTTTCTAGCAAGTTTTCTCAAAATGGGGTTACATAAACTGCTACCATGAACTTGAAAAGGGAAAAACAAGTTGTCACTGGCAGCAGGTCCTTTTTACTTAATCAATACAATAACTAGCAGCTTTTAAAATCCTTAGTTTTGCTGCTTCCACAGCTTTCATACCATTTTTTAATATCCTGTACAATTTACTGGGAGAGGGGGAGAGGATAGATTTGGGCAGAAAACCCAAATTCCAAAAACTATGAGCACCAGTTTAAAATGCTTTGCATTAATAATTGTGGAGCGGTAAAGAGGTCAGTTTTCAGTTACTCCCATTTCCTCCATTAAAGTACAGTCAGGCACAGTCTTGCAAGTGATTTATTAACAGGGTGGGTAAGTGTTTAGCATTGTTTCCTCAACCATGTGACACAATCCGCTTTTGCCTCAAGTGCAAAAAAGGGACTCATAATGCAAAAGTTTCCTAAAGGACACTGATGGGGTCAACCTGAGTAAGAGATAGAGCTGACATATCTCAGATGTTGTTCCCACTCTCAGCCTCTGTGTTCTGATTTTGCAGAGGCAAATGCTTTTACTCCCCTCAAAATTTGTCTCCAGGGTCATCCAGTTGGCTTAGTCAGCATACACTATTTCTAGCTCTGCCCTGCTTTATGAGCAGAGGGAGACTGTGGAGTACCGGTGCAATGACAAACATGACGGCAGCCTGGCTCGCCTTTGCAGGACACCCCTCCACACTGCTCTTCCACAGCCAGCGTTGCTGAAGGGCTGTAGGGCTGCTGGTGATCCCGTGGTTCGGAAAGGGGTGGGGGATGCAAAGGAAGAAAGGATGCTGTACAGTGGTTTTAGGGTAAAACATTTTAATTTTTATGTCTGAAATGATCTTTTAGCATTCTATTTTGCTGGAATGAAGGATTTTTTTAGTTTTTTAACTATCTTCTTGCATTTAAACAAATTGCAAACTCATAAAGTGCCTCGGTGCAATGCAGTTTTCCTCCATCCTCCCCAGTGCCAGTTGCATTTGCAGGCTGTGTTTAATCCCTTTGGCTTGGGTGGGACTCTCCAGTAATAGACTGACTGTTTCTGCCAGAGATTAAGATATCCTCATTTTCTCCCCTTACTTCCCTCCTGCACCACCTTCGCTTACTCTGTGATGAGCCAAATTTTTTCACTACTAAAGGAGTTGTTGAGGTTCCCTTCAGAGCATGCCAATGTTACTTCCCTGCATTGTGCTGGTAGGAACTGTTTCCTTCCGGGGAATAAGGGACAAGTTCACATCCCAAACTCCAGGCTCCCACATGGCAGCACATTACAAAGATCATAGATAGAGATCAGTCAGATGCTAATAAATAAGAATAAGGTTTCCAGAATCTCCAGTTTAAGACATAAAGGTTTCCAGCTGCTTCATAATCCCTCACTGAAGACCAGCCAGAAAACTCCCAAAAAGGGACAGACAGAAATTCCCCTCAACATGGGGAAACCTCTCCTGGCATGAAGGTGCTGTAAGCATTTCCTTCTGCTTGAAGGGGCACGGGTGGACCTAGCTGGCATGATGAAGCACATCAGAGCAAGAGGCCATGCAGCAGGGAGTGAGAGTCTGCTACGGCAGCCACAAATAACATAGTTTAAACTGGCCTTGAAGTTACAGAGCTGCTCAGGGTCCCCCCAGCCCTCAGCTGGCTGAGGATCAGTGTGCTCTAGCTCTTTCAGCTATTCTCAAGCTGAACAAAGTATGAATTTAATACAGCAAGGACTGAGCCTTCAGCTTCAGCCTTAATTCCCTCTAAGGGCTGGTTTGCCTTAAGATGCTAATATACCTTGAGGTAAATGGTGAACTCCAAGCCAAAAAGCTATTACAGATCAGTTGCAGGATGCAGGCTCCAGCAGGTAGCTCTGCACGAGCTACACCGTGCCAGGGCTGGCCACAGCAGCTTGTGCCACAGTGATTCAGGATGAAGATTTACCAGCTCTCTCAGTAGCAGCACCTGTCGTGGCGCAGGTACTTCTGCAATAGGTGCTAACGCCATGTATTGCTGTCCTCCCGCCTGCATTCAAGCCTGCAAACACCTCTAATCTTGTTATCCCAGACTAACATGCTTGTGTGTCGAAGCCTGAGATTATCCTATTCCAGCCAGCTTTCATACACTATGGAAACAGTTAAGAGCAAATATCTGGAAAGCCTTTGTGTATAAACAAGCTTTCCATCAAGGAGACTTTTACAGTTCATTCCAAGGGGACTGAACTGTAAGAAAATAAAAAAAGAATCATAATTTCAAACTGCTAAAAATGTTTAGAGGTTTGGATTTTTTTTTAAGAGAGGATCTACTTTCCTCCTCAAACTTAAAAAGATGCCTTTAACAAATCTGTCCGACAAGGTAAATACCTTTCAGGCCTCAGTCCTAAGACTTACCAACATCTAGTCTTTTTGAACACATCTTTTTCAATTCCAAAGGACTATTTGAAATGCTTGACTCTTAGCTATTTACATACAAAGCAAGCTGTTCATTTACATTATGTGCTCTCAGCATGTAAGCTCAGTCCTTTGTAAAGCAGATTGTTCAAGTAAAGTATCTTGTTTTTCACACATGTAATAGCTATTTCAGAAAAATATAACTAAGAAATCCTGAGGTTAAAATCTATGCTAAGAAATCGTTTAAAGGTAGAATAGGTCTGATTCTCATTTACGGTGGGACAACTTTGCATCAATAAAGGGATATTAAAGCAGTTAAATTATCATTTACTATCATTTAAGGTAATTCTGTGCTGCCAGCATAAGTGGTATAAAAAGGTGAAATGCAAATACGAATCAGACCCAATATACTACTTTGAAGTGGTCCAAATTATGTTTGTAATTTCCCATTTTAATGTTGATTTACCCTTTGGCAAAAGCATCCTATAGAAAATTTTCATAGCATCTTTAAAGCCATCATGCTCCTTCTTGCTTCTTGTTGGAGGAGTTATAAAAATATGTCAAAGTCTGTGGGCCACGAAAGATTAATGGACTTGCAAGAAACTCACTCAACTAGATTTTCAAATTACTTTCTTGTTCGTGTGCAGTAATGGTTCCAGCTGTGAGCAAGATGTGGTCAAGAAGTACAGCTGTTGGTTATTCTTTGAGAGGATAAATCTGTTTTAATTCAGTATCACGTACCCTACATTTTGAAAAAGGCATATGGGATTTCGTCACACTTCCCTCTCAGTTTCTCATCTGAACTGCTGCTATTTGGTTACATAATAGCTGGTTTTCTTCATCCTCTCAATACACACAAACCCGGAGATCAATCACCAATTGGCAGGAGAATTATCCTAGCAGGGGAATGGGCCAGTGCTGCAGAGGGAGCCCACCAAATGCTATTCGTCCCTACTTTCCTTCCTTCCACCAGAGCTGCCAAGCTATAGTTCAAGGACAAAGAAGAGGACAGATTGCCTGTAGCTTACTGTGAGCTACTGTATCAGCCCCCTGGGACATTTAAGAGAAGTGTTGAACTATTCTGCCTTTTGCTGGGGCAGATCCGTTGTCCGTACGACTAATGAACCTATCCTGATGCTACAAGTGTCTATTATTAATTGGCTAGCAAGTCTATTTTTTCTTTTTATGGGTCCCTGGGAGAAGCATTGGAAGAGACGTAAGGATAGACAATAAGAGATGGCATGTTTAAGGAGCCCATAAAATAAGAGCATTCTGAAATGCCTTACCTTTGACCTTCAATCCCGTTGCTGTGATTGTCTAAGGAATACATTAACACAATCACTTTTAAGAAAACAATAGGACCCTAGCAAGAAACAGCTGACTGGAGAAGGTTACTGGTCAAATCCTGCTCAATTTCAGGGGATTCTCATTAAATTCTGCATGGAAAAGAAGTTCGTTTTTATGCTACACCATGCTGTCTGTGAGACCAAAGCCAAGGAACACAGGCATGGCCAAAGCATATCAGACTCGGGCTCTTTGCCAATTTCCTGGACTATATATTTCAAATGAAAGTGCAAGAAATTCTTTATTAGATGGTCCTGTGAAATTTTGCTCTGCTTTGAAACTCTCCTTCTAATCCCAATGTTCAGAGCTGGCTTCAGACCATGAAGCAAAAGGCTTTTGTCACTCCCTGCCTTTTTGAATTAACAATTAAATTCTGGATATTTTCCTTATCCATTTCAGTGTCCAGTTCTCTTTGAATTGTGTTCAGCCTCAGCAGCATTCGAGGGAAGCAAGTATTGCTCACATCATATGAGAAATTTTTTCCTTTGATCCGCATTGAACTTCACTGGATATCTCACAGTTCTCCGGCTATGAAATGGAGAAAACAGAATATTGTAATATTCCTTCTCTGGATTCTTCACCCATTTACATACTTCTCCTGTGTCTTCTCATATTTATTTTTATTCAGAGTTGAACAATACCAGTCCTTTCAATCTCTTTGTGCTATGTGCTCATTTATGCTGTGTGATATCTTCAGATTGATGTGATCTATCTACCACTGTTCTCCTTTCTTGTGGTTTGAATACCACACAGCCTATCACTAGCTTTGCATGATATAATCCTTCAGGATTAATAAGATTAATTTTGTTTTATGTTTTCTAAGACCTTTTCTAAAGTTCTGTTCCATGGCTCTGATGACAAAGCCATGCAATATAGCTCTCCCTAGGCCTCCTTGACAATGAAGGGCTATTTTTCACGAACTTAAAACCCTTTAATTCATTTCAATGTCACTCCGTTTCTTTAAAAACTTTCCTTGATTTTCAGATGTCCCCTTTTGGGCAAGATGTCTTTGATCATGGCCCTGTTGTCTAGAAAAAAATATATATATACTGCAGAACGAAACATAATGGATCGGTTTTCTGCACTCATATGCACACAGGCTGAGTTCTGCTTCTTCGATGTTTTGAGCCCAAAGAGAGATTATTCACCACGATCTGCCCTTTACCTAGAAAGAGCTAGGGTTCTCCAGGAAACATGTTTTCTCCACCTTGAATTCCTGTGCCAGACATTATCTGTTTAATTCATTTGTTCCCAGCTAGGATGCCGTATTCGTGACAATGTGGAGCAGACTTCTCCGGAGGCCAGCGGGAGAGAGCGGGGAGGCGGGCTGGATGGGGCAGATGAAAGGAAGGAGCGAAGAATGAGGGCTTAGTGAGGAGAGATGCTGCAGCATGGCCGAGGTACTGACAGGCGGAGGAGCGGGGCAGGAGCTGCCATACGCTCAGACCTCTCTGCTGACAGAAAGACGTTTTCTAGGGGCCAGAGGGGAGAGGGCACAGTGGCTGCAAAGTGGGAATCCAGTGAGTTGAGTTAAAACTGTGTCTCGGAGCAAGGACCCACCAAACAAGGACACAGCAGGCAAGGAGAGAATGATAGGTGAACCCTTTTTATATCCATTCTATCTCAACCTACTCACTTGAGGCATTCTCTGTGTTGATAAAATGATTATTCTAGTTTACTTTCCATTGAAATCTAGGTTGTGAGTTCAAAAGCCTTTCCAGTCTTCCCTGGGCAGCTCACTATGTGGAGGAGGTCGTTGCCTCTTCAGACTGGAAGAGCTCCACCCCAAAGGTCTGGCCAGCCACAGGTCCCAACTACACTTCCCATATTTCTCCATATTTTCCCACAATAAAAAAACCCCACATTCTAGGGGCTCCATTATCTTCCCTGGCTTTTTTTTGTTTATAGTGGGCAAGAAAGCAAAAGAACACAATTCTTCCCCCAGAGCTGATATTGATGGGAGCACAGAGTCCTTTGTTCTTAGCTCATACTTGCACAAAGCATCTCATTAAAGTAAACCTAAGTTATTCCTTTAATAAGGCGTGAGTCATGCCTGAGAAAAGACTTCAGGATTTGGTCACATTGCTGTGGGAAGGGTATTGCTCTACTGGGAGTTGTCATTGCTCAAGGTGAGGTAAAGGTTCATACCAATGGGGTAGGAACCAAAAGCCCAAAAGATTTCAAACTGCTTCTGAAAGTAAGAAATGCAAGGGATTTATGTGCTATCTTTGTATAATCTTTCCATTCAGATTCCAAGTTCTATTGAAGAAAATAAGCTACTATGTATTAAACCTTTGGGCAGAATTGAAGAGATGCTGAAAACAAGATATGATCTCATCCTGACCATAATACCAGACTTCCCTTGTTTTACATGGAGCTTGTTTTGAAGCTTATTTTGAGTTCATTTGGCAATCAGCCACATTTGTCCCTTTTACATCTCAATTTGTCCATTTCAATGCTGCCATCTTGTGGGCCTACTTAACTGTCTGGAAGATGCTGAAATAAGTTCCTTACTGAAGCCATGTACTATACATTTCACCAGAAATCCTTTCCTGACAAGGACATTCCATTAGTGTTTCTGCCCTTTCTTATTTTTGCCCAAATCTTATTGTGAGTTGTTGCAAAACATTGCACAATTATGGTACAAATAGATATTATCAACCAGCAAATATATCTGATAAGTAAGCCAGAGCTTTCTTTCTGAGTCATATATGTTACAGTACAGTTACCAGCTAATGTGGGCAAATCAGAAGAATTAATGTAACCACAAAAAATCCCAAAATATGGGTCATAAAGAGACAAGAAACAACCACATCATTTACTAGAAATAGTCTGTCTTCATCTGTTTCCCAGCAGGGCTGCTCTTACTATAGCATCTCAGAGTTTCAAGTAGGAACAGCTCTTGATAATGGTCAAATGCATAAATTTGGTTTTGAAGTACAAAATCTGAATTATGCAATTAACAATCACATTTTGTCCTCCTTTTCCTCTTCCCCTGCAGAGCTGCCACTATACAACTTCAACTGTGCCTTTGGCTGGGGATCCCAAAAGACTTTGTGCCACTGGGAGCACGACAACCAGGTGGATTTAAAGTGGGCAATCCTGACCAGCAAAACTGGGCCGATTCAAGACCACACAGGTAATCATGAGTTCATGATTTAGCCCTTTTACATGGGAAGAGGTTGTTCTGTTTAACACCAACATGCCTTCCAAAACCAGAGGAGAATGAATTATACCTAAAATATGTAGAGTCTCAAAGATGATTCTCTAGGCAACCTAACCCGTTGTATGTAGTCACAACTGACCATAATCATCCTTTCTGTTGGGGAACAAAGATCATTTATTGTCAGGAATTGAAGATTTTTCCTCCTCCTGACTTGCCTTTGGATAACCACCATCTAGGGTAGAAAGAAATCTGAATAACCAAATATTCTGCAAATATCACTCACCAAGTGGTACAGTCATGAGCAAACCTCACATCATTGTTCCTGTTTGTAATCACAGGGGCTGCCTACCACAGAAAGGTGTTGTAAGTGAAACTTCCCAGATGGATGTATTTCCATGCCCTCCTCCTCCCCAGCAGGAGTTGGAAGTTACAGCCATCCCTTCGCTCACAGAGTTTTTCCAGAAATATCACCCTGGGAAATTGATTGGTTGGTTTTGTAGTATCTAACTCATGACTCTACATAATTAGGCAATAAATATGCTGCTGGCTAGTGGCAAAGGGAGGGCGCTGCCTGACCTGCACAGCCTCTAGCTTTAGCATTCACTCTTGCATACGTGCAGATTAATCAAATGTGTTGAGATGAATCCCCCTTCCCACTTCTGCAGCCCCTTTGCTTAATGAGAATGACAAGGAAATTAGACAAAATTGGACTTTTTACATTCTGAGACACTTTCAATTGAATCTTAAGACAAGTACAGTAGTTTCAGGGAAAAAAAAACTTATAATACTTTGACTATAAATGGCATTGTACAAATAAATGGCATCAAATTAACTAAATGCAGTTAGCTGAAGTGAAGGCTGTAATGGTGGAAAAATTGATGTAAAGTGAAATGGCTCAGTAGGATCTGACATTGAAAGGAGGTTAAAAGCTATGTTAGCCAGATACTGACAAAATCTAAAAGGCATGCATAAGTAAAGCTCTAATTAAGACAATGAAGACAGAGTTCCTGACCCAGCACTGCAATAATATTCTGGAAATGAGAGCTATCTGCACTTTGCCACCAAGGATTATAGAGAGACTGAACCTGTCTTCAGTCCAGAGATGAAGAAATGATATTCTTCAAATGAGATTTTGTTGTTTCTGCTGGGCCCTGCTAGTGCAGAAGACTTATTTGTTCCATTAGCTGTAGCTTCAGCAAGTCTTACAGGCAGCCCTTTTTGCTCCTTACTGCACTAACTTTCAATATGCTCCAAAATTTTCCTTCAACTCTAAGGGCACCTTCACCTGCCAGGTTTGCCAGTCGCCTGCCAGCAGGTACAGAATGAGTGGGGTGGGTGTGAACACAGACCACAAGCAGTCTGAATGGCACTGCCATCCCAAACAAGCCCCTCAGTGTCACCACTACACAGCAAGGCCATCCTATATACTGGGAGAACTGCAACGAGCAATTCCCAGGCATATCTTTCTCTCAGCTGCACTTGTGTAAAGCTGAAGAAAGTCCACAGAAGTGGTCTTCAACAGCAATTGCTTTAAGACAGCAGGATATGCTGTATGTCACTTCAAATGATACATGTTATGATTAAATCTGGCCAGAATTAGGTCTTCCAACTGAGACAGCCATCCTAACGCTGTGATTATTTTTCTTTTTTCCTCCCTTTGGATTTCACTATTGCCATTCTTTGATGAGATTTGCACATATTGTGCTGCCCTCTGCACAGAAGCAAAGAAAGAACATATAGGCACAAGCACTGCTGCTGAAGATGCTGGACAAGATGTTACTGCAGTAAGACAGAAAAAAGGGGAAAAAAAAAAGCCTACTTTTTTGGCAATTTAATATCATCTTCCCTTATAAAATTCTTTCAAAGACCAGATATTTCCATATGCATATTGGCCAGGATACCTCTGACTGCCCATAGAAAAATCCAAATAAAAATCCTTGTCTCCTGTTAGAAAAAATATTTCCCTTTCTCATTTATTAGGCCCATTCCTTCCAGACACTGGGTTTAACCCACTCCTCTTTGTTCCTTGTTCCACTTTTACTACGCTGTCCTTCTTATACTTCCCAGAGTGGCAATGCTCATCTTCCCTTCTTCATTGGTGCAGCACTGTACCATTACAATCCAGCAAGTCTCAGTTATACATTATTTCAAATGAAATTCAAGAATATCATGTATAAGCAAAGACCAATGCTGATAAAACATTACCCTTCCAAAACATCTTATTTCACCTCTTTTTATTTTTCTTTTCTTTAAGCATTGGTATAAACAGAGATATATATACTTATTTCAGCATATGAGAAATAGTATTTCTTATTATTACTTTTCTCCTTCCTACTTTCAAAATAACTTTATACCAATGCTAGTAAATGCTGTCTCCATCCTTTTGTGTGAGTGCATTACACATGTGATCTATTCTTACACACACCAGGATGAACTTCGTATTTTTCCACCATAATTCTCTGCAAAGATGCTGTTCAAAAGCTGACTGGAATGGATGCCTGGCTGGTGTAAATCAGAAGCACTTCTCTGCAGTCAGTGTCTTACTTAGCACTTTTCTGTTGCCAAACTAATCACACTCCCACATGCTTCTCTCCCCATGTGATTAAGCAAGTCATTTTCCAAGTTAAGGGTATTAGGTATTCAGATTTCAATGTGTTTAAATCCATTATGCTCTTCAGAAAATACCAGCCATAATCTTACTCTTTCAGGAAGTGGCTCACAAATATACAGAGCCCAATATGTTATTGCCAAAATGAAGGGAATAACTCTGGCACTGTTTGTGACAACGCTCAGACTCTGTTTAGGAGCACTGTTTAGATCTCAGTTCCTGATCTCTGACCATGGCTGTTCAAAGCATCCTCCAGTGTTCTTCCCATTCTAATCTTGACTTCTCGAGCACAGATTACTTTAAACAGAGATTAAAAATAGCTCTTTGCACAATTAGTGTAGAGTAGGCCCCGAGGGATGTCTGTCTAGCCTGCTGAACTAGGGCTGGCTCTCTTCAGGAGGTGCACGCTGACTAATGGAGCATATGCTGTCACACCAAACATGCTTTTGCCTGCTTCCCTGAGCAAAAGAAAAGGCCTTGTGTGTGCTGTGTAGTGAACATCTTGTTACGGTTCGCTCTCAGCACAAAGCATCCCAGTGAACAGCAAAGGAGACTGCCAGAAGAAATAAACTCTCCTTAGAGCGCATCAGCTTTCCCAGAGCTCCCAAACCAATGCCCTCTGACTGTTGGTTGTGAGGCTTAACCTATATCAGCATGGAAAGAAGGCAAAATGATGGGGGGTGGTTGGGGCTTCTTAGAAAGAATATGAAAGCTGGTGGCTATTCCTAACGCAGTCCTTCTGTCACAGTAGGAGATGGCAATTTCATTTACTCGCAAGCTGACGAAAGCCAGAAAGGGAAAGTCGCTCGACTGCTGAGCCCCATGATTTACTCGCAGAACTCTGCCCACTGCATGACTTTCTGGTACCACATGTCCGGTGCACACGTCGGCACCCTGAAGATCAAACTACGGTACCAAAAGCCAGATGAATACGATCAGGTGCTATGGACCCTGAGCGGGCACCAGGCAAACTGCTGGAAGGAAGGACGTGTTCTTCTTCACAAGTCCATGAAACACTACCAGGTGAGCTTGGACGCTCCTCACTGAACTAACGGAGGTGAGGCCAGTAAGACCTTACTCATCACATTTTATGTGCCATAGCAGAAAATGTCACCGAAGGATTTATGTAGACAGTATTATACCTACAGATGAGGTGCTGTTGCTGTGACAGTAATAATAGTGGCGTATTTCATGGCATCTCAGATGACAGTGATACAAGCAGTTTGTTACCAAAGGCCAAATAAATAGTTTAGAAATCATTTCTCATGTCACAAAACTGCATAATTGCCACAGTTTTGCTGCTGGTGTCAAAGTCTTTAATGAAGTTATGACATTCTATAAATTCACATTTGCATATATAAGTTCATAAAGGCATGCAGTGCAGATTGGCAGGCCACAGTCAAAGTACATGTAAATGTGGCACCACAACAAGTGAAGATGTGTGTTAACAACTAATTCAGATATCCTGAATGCTGCAATTGTGTGTTAACAGGAAAACAATGTGAATATTATCTTATTTTGCCAGGTGGTTATTGAGGGAGAAATTGGAAAAGGAACTGGAGGAATTGCTGTGGATGATATTAAAATTGACAATCACGTAGCACAAGAGGATTGCCGAAGTAAGTATGAATAGCAAGAACATATAGAAATCTCATGCAAAACATTATTTATTTTGTTTTGATAGCTGTTTTTTTTCTGTGAGAAAGGGATAGATAATTATTGACTCTATAGGAAGCTTTGCACTGAAAATATCCCGATCTGGCCCATAGCTTTATTCATAGTAAGTGCCACTGGTATCACCTCACTACCACAGCAACTGCAGTCTTTTGGATCAGAACTAGCATCCTACTGACATGGGTCACAGCATGTTCACATCCTCACATCTCTCCCTGTATTTCATATTGCTCTCCTCTTTACATTTCTCTGCTTTTCCTAATGCTCTTCCCTGTTTTAACTAATGCTCAAAATCAAATTTTATTTCTTCACGCTTTTTAGATCACTTACCACCAAGCCTGCTTTAATTCTACCCTAGGTTTTTTAAAGGACCATATCAAACCCTTACAGGATACACAGATAGGGTGAAATGGCCCCTGCTCTGTCCCCTGCTGTTCTGTAATTCTGAGTTTGCTGTGACTTGTTTGCTGTAGTCACCAGCTCCCAGAGATGTGCCACATGAAGTAATGTTAGAAGGCGGCCTTTTCCACATCTAAGCCAGGCTATTCCTGAGATGCTATTTGAGTCCTTTTATTTCTGGCCAGTCTTGAGTCATTCCAGTCACTGCTGATCATATGTGCATTGCGTACTGCACGTAATTTGGCAGCAGCAACCCCAGATAAACACAAGCAACTGAACCCTGTCCTTCATGATGGAGATGAAGCAATGACTTTTATGTAGGAGAGGGAATAGAACTGAGAACCTTCAGCGTTAGAAATATAAACTTATGCCATGTGAGCTGGCAACACAACTTAGAGCAATAATAGAGGGTATTCCTCACCTTTTGTAGCTAATAGCCTTTTGAGGGTAACATGACAGACTTCAGCTATATGGTCTGCAGGATGAGAAAATTGTACAATCTCTTTTTATCACAGTCCATCTCCTGGGGTTCCTCATATGCCACCAGAGTGGCAGTTAACAGGAAGGAGAGGCAGGACATGCTGCTTGGTCCTCCTGTAGTGCCCTCAGTGCCAAGAAGGGTGCTGGGACCACAGTGATGGTATTTACCTGACTCCAAATGAGAGAGGAAAGTACCTGCCTCCACATGTTTCGGTTGTTCAAACCAAGTGCTGAGCAAAGATTTTGGCCTGTGGGAGCTAAAGCCAAAAGCTTTGTCTGAAGCCCAAACACAAGCGGTCTCGCTGCAGTCACTGAAACTATTCTTCTGATTAACTATGCCTATGCTGATGAAGTGTTATGGAATTGGGCTCCAAAATTGTAAATACAATGAATGAGATGCTAATTCATCACACTCATTTCTCTTTCCTAGACATGGAAAACCCCTGCTGATAACTAAAACTGTGCCAAGACTGGGCAGGCAGTAGTTTTTAAATCTTTCTTTTTTTCTCCATTAATTTTCAGAGCCCATCATAATGAACAGTTCTGTCAATCTGACATAATGATGCTCTGACACAGGAAAATCTGCTATACCATTATTGCCAGCGTGATAGTCAATCAGTGTTTGTAACCCTAATAATCAATGTCAATTCTCTTTGCTTCATTAGAATCAACTGATGTGGAGAATGAAATAGATGAAGAAGAAGACCCAGAAAGTAATCAAACAGGTAAAAATTGTGTTATTGTTAAAAGGGAATGAATTTTAAAGTGTGTTTTCATGTGAATTTGTGTATTCTATTTATTTATTTATAGATTAGTTCTCTAACTGCATATTGTATTAAGGTTTTTTGACTTATCTAGATTAGATGCTAAGAAGGTTTACATTTATTTGAAGGATGTAATAGTTTTATTCTTTTATGTCATATAATCTTATGGACTTCATATTTTTTATACCTGTCTCAAACCTTTCAAACTTTATATACATAATTTGTTACATTATATACATATATATGCATGCAAACTATAGCTCCTTAATATTTTGTTATCTAGAAGGCTTGTCCACAGCTGAAGAAACAGCTATCATTATATCTTACAATTTATGACTCACGCAGTGTCTAGATAATTAGGCTCAAAACTCTTCAGGCTAATTGTTTCCCAGACCTGGCTGAAAATGTCATTTTATGACCAGTCTACCAAAGCATTATCATTTTCAATGATGATAGCTGTAAATGGATCATTAAATGGATCATAATTGTCATATTGTCCCAATAATAAAATATACTTGCATTTTTCAGGCAATGAGCTTAATTTTTTTCTGTTGCAGTCAACAGGATTGCTGTCATTGATGTCAGTGAAAGCAGGGTTTGTCCACAAAGACTTTTTGGCTTTTCCTGCAATAATTAGCAGGGTTTGCAAGCTTATTGGATCTCTTTCACAAACTGAAAGAGTTGAGGGAAAACATTATGATGCCCAGTGAATATTTTGCACAAGGGGGCAGAGTGCTTTTGTGTGTCAGTTCTGCCACTATTTCCATTTCAAGGTCCAATCCTGAAGTCAGTGAAGTGGAGATGGACGCAAAATGGCTGGAGATTCCCAACCAATGTCTAAGGCTATAAGCATTCACACTGAGCTGAACGAGATTTAATTACCATTTTTGAGCTAAATACTGCAAACTGGCAAAATATAATCAAAAAGTCTGGTTATTCATTCCCAAGACTCCCACTTAATCCAAGGCAGAATCAGACCCCTCCTAACATACAGCAGATTCAGGGATTGGAGAACAGTATGAAAAAAATCAACTATTTGGACTGCATTATAGTTTTCAGCTATTTATGACTACCTCCAAGAAGCTAGGTTTTCAAATTAGGTAGCAATTTATGTCAGAAACTTGATGTCCTTTCTCCAAATTTCCAACTTATCAAACAGAGTTCTACCTAGAATCAGTTCTGAAAATTTTGCAACTCTTTACTCCATTGCAGGGTTTACGCCTCCATACCATACAGGCGAGGACTATGACGATATCTCCAGGAAACCAGGCAATGTCCTGAAGACCCTAGATCCAATCCTTATTACCATTATAGCCATGAGTGCACTCGGGGTGCTTTTAGGAGCCATTTGTGGAGTTGTCCTGTACTGTGCCTGTTGGCACAATGGGATGTCAGAGAGGAACTTGTCTGCACTGGAGAATTACAATTTTGAACTGGTCGATGGTGTAAAACTGAAAAAAGATAAACTAAACACACAGAATTCATACTCAGAAGCATGAAGGTATAAAGCGACTGGAGAAGTTTCAGAGAATCGGGATGGAAGGACATAGCTCGGTCGTGCTGGGGAACTGTTGATCTTCTTTTACTGTACAGGCTGAAAAGTGCATTGATGACACTGAGCCAAGCTTTTCTCAGGAGCTTCGATGGGTGTGTAACCAATAAACATGGACAACAATCTGTGTTAACAATCTGAATCATGTACAGTCTGCTTTTTCTGTTGGTTTTATTTGAAATAATCAAGTGCTGGTGTTGAGACCAAGTATGATTGACTTATAGTTCATTTTGTCTTTCTTTCTCTCCCTCTCTTTTGTTTTTCCGTTAATGGATAATTTTGGTTTTACTGTGCAAAATCCAAGATGCTGTCACAAAATGTATTCAGTGGGGTCCTTCGGATGGACATGCTGTCTGTAGCTCAGTGCCCAGAAAATATTGGAGTAACAGCAATTTAGTGGACTCCTGCACCTGTATTTGTGTATAATTGCTCGTGTTGTGCATAGGCAAAGAAGGGTTAGGATGTTTTTGAAAGTACTGCTGCATCAGTACCGATATAGTGTGTCAGCTCTGTTTACGAAGCAATACAGTCAAATTTTATTGATGTTTTTCAGTGTTGTACTAAATTTTGTGCTTGTGAACTCCATAAAAGAGTATGTGCCATCATCAGACACAACTGGTAACCGAGTGTACTGCCTAAAAACTAAACAAAAAAGTCCTTGGCACTGGCTAGTGTATGTCCTCTCAAGTGCCTTTTTGTTTGTACTGCTTCTCGTTGTGTTAACATTAACTACAGCTCTGCTTCTCTGCAGTTATGCCCTTGTCTTTAATCATATTCTGATGGCTCACTGACTAAAAGAAAAGTATATTTTAGTGTGAGAAAGTAGCCTCAGTAAGGCAAGGGCTAATCAGATTTGACAACCTGGCTCGATTGTTCTGCTTTCTGTATTTCAACTTCATGTCTCTTGACCCTTTTGTATAAAGCTGCAATATCCCCTTTTATTGTTCTTTCATATAGAATGTATTTTCAAATGTAAAATCTCTCTCCCTTTCTCTTCTCTCCCTCTCTCTCTTTCTCTCTCTGAGTAGATTGCATAAGCATTTGCCATTGCCAAGGAAAGAAAACTGCAGCTTTAACTTGCTGGTAATGGCAAAGGATTTTATTAGAGTTTGTGTTAAAAAATAAGGGAAAATTCTTATCTTTACCCTCCAAAGTCGAACTTTGGGTTTCTTCTTAACAGCATAAAGTGACAGTATCTTTTTTCCTGAAGTCATGAAACATGCCTTTCATCCTGAACAGCTCGCCTGTTAATTACACTAGGGAAAATGATTCGCTTACTGAAAAGATTGCCTTTAAAATGAGAAACTTTCCTCCTCCTGCCCCTACCTGAACCCAGAGTTCTGTTCCCTCAGTAAATGTGTATTTTCATGCTAATCAATGCTAATTGGGCTTACGCATGGGTACTGAGGGCAGAAGAAAATCCCACAGTGTATGTAGGGTATGTTCTTACCACCCTGTTATATCCAATTGGCATTTCATACCAGGAGGTTTCTGTTTGACCAGAAGTGCAGATAGTGACAGATTCAGCGAGCTGAGTAGTGTAAGCTGTCAGAAAAATGTTTTGACAATTATGTGGCAATTTTTTTAATATTTTAGGACAAATATTTTTGGACAAATAATATTCAACAGCCTATGCAGCTGGTCCAACAGGGTAAAAAGAAACAAGATTTTGTTGCCCTCAGGCGTCCATAGGAGTAGGCGGGGGACCAGAGGGATCATTCACCTCTTGCAGGTGTGAGGGGAGCCCCTGGGTTTTCTGCGGTGACCCGCACACGGCACAGCCATAACTGGGGGGGCAGTGGAAGAAGGCAGCTTTAACCTTCCCCTGGGTATCTACCAACCAGCAGGTAAAACCCATGCAAACATGGGGAAAGGAATGTCCTGCAAAGTGCTGAACTCATGTTTTTCCTCACTGAATTCCCTGAGCAGAGTCAGGGAAGTGATTGCGACTTTCTGAATTAGTCTTTTCCAAAATTGCTTTTGTAGTAGAGCAATGAAGTATCCTGTCCAGGACTAGGACTAAAGAAGGGCTAGTTCAGCCTTGAATTACTAGAGCAACAGAATCCACTCCTATTTATCGATTAAATGTTTTGCAGCATATCATTTCTCCAATACGAACCATAAAAGAAAGATCTGTGGAAAACCCACCAGTAACCTAGAAATTGAAGAACAGGGAGGGAGACTGGAGGTAAAAATATGAGTTTGGAAATTGAAAATGATTTAAAGGAAGACCCAATAAAAAAACCAGAGGACAGTTGCTACTTCAAAGGAGTCCTAAGGGCAGAGACTATAGTGAATGTTCAAACACCCATTCAGATGCCTAAATTGGAAGAGTTACCTCTCCAGGCTCTAGACCCTGGGTCCTCCAGAAGGTAAAACAGAGCACCTAAGGCCTGAAAGTTAGGTCTAAAAGTTAGTCCATGAAATGTCCCAAGTGAACTCATTTTGGCAGAGGCAGAATTTTCATTTGTATCCAACAGTGTAATTTGACTATAATAGTATCACAGCAGCTAGTTAATTAACCCAAAGAAAAAATGGATTTTTCAAAACTATTTTCAGCACACTACCACCGTGCGATTCAGGTGTTAGGGTCTGTTCGCCTCAGCTGAAAAAACTTCTAGTCCACTAACCTGACTGAGAGTTACATGCATATATTGCCTTGAAGAGAAAAATCCCATTGGGGAGCCCAAGCCCAAAACCTTTTGAAATATTCCCATGGATTTCAATAGATTCTGGACCAGCTCTTGGTCTGGATCTATTTGAACAGTAAAGCTGGTGGTTGGTGGGTTTTTTTCTTCTTTTAACATACTGAGAATAGTGAACGTAAAAAGAAATATATCTCCTTTGTGGTCTTCAGACCCTACTATGATAATGAGGATCTAGCACTGAAGATTTGATTTCTCTGAAGGTAATAGAAAGAAAGTTGGCCTTCAATAAAGGAAAAATGATACTGCAACTTTACATTGAAAAGTATCTTGCACTGATAAATATATTTAAAAAAATTATATGTTTATAAAGTTATTAATTTGTAAAGGCAGTGTTACAAAATGTTCAGTTTATATTGTTTTAGATTGTTTCATAATTTTTAAAGTGTAAAATAACATATTTTTTTCTTTATTGAAAAACTATAAAAATCTTCTGTAGTAAAATGATTTCATTTTACTGGTATATTATTGCTTCATGTTTTGTACCATCATAAAACTTTGTGCAAATTTTTTTTACAGAAATTTTTATTTTCTATGACAATATGACACTTGTAAATTGTTGTTTCAAAATGAACAGCGAAGCCTTAACTTTAAATGACATTTGTATTCTCAGACACTGAGTAGCATAAAAAAAATCACATAGAACTGAACTGTAACTTAAATTTCCAAACTATGACTACTACATTCCAAAGAAACAGTTGAATTAAACATTTTCATAAAATATCCCATACCTGATGTATTTTATTATACGAAAATGGATTGGTTTTACTAAATGGCTGGTTTTATTTAGCATGTTGCAACAAGCACAATGTTTTAATCATGGTTACATTTGTTGGTGGGCAACTCCAATAAACAGACACCTTGGTGGGACCATTCATGGTTTAGGATGGAGGGATTCACCCTCTGCCTGCCCAGTTCTCTCTCCCTGCTGGCAGACACTCCCACTACATGCCTAACTTTCAGCCAAAGGGCAGGGATTTAAGAGGACAAATCTGCCACCACTGCTCGCAGGTTGTAATTCACCTCGGGAAGCCCAAGCCGCACACCCTACGTAAGTCATACGCGCCCCCTGTGGCTTGTTCTTGGGGGCTGAGTTTACCAGGCAGTAATGTCCATTTTTGACAAGTTGCTCCACTATGTGTCTGCTCCAGTAGTAAGGTTTGGACTGGTGAGCTCCCTGCAAATTTCCACTGAAGTCATCAGGATTTACCCAACCATGGCCAAATCTCCCAATGCAAAGCAGAAGCTGCTGATGGGAGCAAGAGCAACCCATTGGGCCTGACTCAGCATTCAGCTGGGTATTGAACTCATCTGTGAAACATACGATCATGGGTAGGGAGACCTTCAAGAAATTTGCATCCAGACAAGAAGCTTTAGATTGCACGTTTCCTGTTCTATGCAATACTTACCTATTTGTTTCTTTTTAAGACTGAGCAGTCCGCACATTAAAGTTTGTCAAATCCTTTCTTTACGTTGCACATATGAACAATGCACATACTGTCAGTATGTCACTAGGCTGACTGCTCATGAAAAAACATTTTACTTCAGCTACTTTACTACTCCTGGGAAGAATATTGTACTTATTACACATATTTGATGATTGTTACACTTGAAGAGAAAGTATTGAATCTTTCCTCCTCAAGAGAGCGGTGTTGTGGGTACCTGTTTAAAATACGAGATGGAACAACAGCAACGCACCTGAGCGAAACTTGGCTTTGTGGTCAGAATAGGGATTGCTCTCAAAAGGCTGCTGTGAAGGTTGTTGTCCATATAATCACTAAATCCAAATTCCTTAGAAAGGTACTTCAGTGCATTCTGGTTGCTTCTGTGATAACCAGCCACAGGGCTCTTTGAGGGAAAATAAATGGCAATGGAATTAATTAGTGAAAAAAAGAAATCTATAAAGTGGGTCCATTGAGGATGAAGTTCAGAAAAAAGAGACAAGTATTTTAAGTTAAGAAAATCCTCTTTCTTTCATTTAGGGGAAATTAATTAGCCCAGGAGCTAACAACTGCTTAGCACTAACCCTTCAGTTCTCCACACTAAATAGGCTGCATACAGGGAAGGCAAAAATGGTGCAATGGGATCTGAATTACATTTCAGAACATAACTTGTAAACTTGAAAGAAAAAGAAGAGCAGATGGAAATAACAAATGGGTCAGCTGCAGACAGCCAGTGCCAGGGGTGCATAACTCTGAGGCTCAAATATTAGGGTCACGGTCTGTAAAAAGGGTCTTGGGCAGGTAGAGACAAGCAAACCCTATCATTATTTCACCAATCAAGCAAACGTACCAGCCCTGAGCCAGCAGCCACAGTGCTGAGCTCAGTCCCATTTCTCTGCCTTTTGGCAGGCCGTAAAATACAATTACACAGCAAAAGGCAGATATACAGGAGAGGCGGGGGCAGCACAGCTGACGTAGGGTTGGGTAAGGCCCACTGGCATCATGGAAATGACAGCAGTGCCTACCTGTACAAACCTGCCTGCTGGACCAGCACTGCCAGTCCCAGTGGAGATGAAGTCTCCTCAGTCCTCATAAACTCCCTTTTATGAGACATATGAGGACTTAACAGGTGCATACTAGTATAGCTCTAAAATTGACCATCGTAAGTATTTTCTTATGTACAATTAGTCCATTTCTAAGTCAATTCTCCAAACCCCCTTTCCCAAAGTCAAATGTTGAAGTTGGTTTTGATTTTCAGATCATGGCATCTGGATGTTAGATCCCAGAAGTAATTCTCTTCCCATTCTTTAATTGTTCTGTCCTTTGCAATGCATTATGCCTAACAGCATATTGGTTCAAGCAACATTAATTTATTAGAGCTTTAATTTCTTCTTTTATACTATTTTATGCCTCAAGTCACCCATAACCACAATTTTATCTACAAGTGTTTGTTAAATTATAACAGTGTATCTAATTTTTTTTGCCATGGGATACTTTGTATAGCTGTTTTATTTGCCGATTAGTCCCCCTGTAGACCCTAATTGCTTTTCTACAGTAGGTCAGTTCTCTATATACACTTCTATTCTCATAGCTACACACACTCAAACTCTAATCTTATCACCTCAGGACTGATGGTGTCTCAACATTTATGACTGAAAATCTCATTAAAAACTCTTCTGGCATTTTTCACAGACGGATGGAGTCTTATCATGTGTCCAAACCTAATTCCACCTTCAATAATCATATTCTCCTATTTAAATTTACATTGTTTTTATTCCTCTCTCAGACATTTGATTCATGTCCCTGTCATTGTACAGCATCACTGTGCATCATGCACTGTGTTTTATTAGAGACAGTTGTGTTTCCATAATGGACGAGGTGGGTCTGATTGAAAAAGGAATTACAGTCTTACTGGAGCACCGTTGGTACCAGAGAGGTCAGGTGGTGCTCTCAAGGGGAGACGGTAGGGAGGAGGTTTGGCAGGGCTTGGCAGGTGTTGCCAAGACAAAGACTGAGGGATTTAACAATGAGAGGCTGTTGATGAAGGGCTTGCCTGAGGAAACAAGTATTTCAGGTGACATGAGCTGCAAAGGGAATTATCAGAAAACTCCCATGTTCAGTTCCTTCATTTTTCCCTCGCAAAAAAAAAACCCTTCACAATTCTCAAAAAATGTCAGCATCACAGAAATGTCTCTGGCAGCTGTCATGCACTTTTACATCCTCAGGCATGGAAGAAGGGAGTGGGGGTACCAACCCATCTGTTAGCTGGACCTAAAGACCCAGGCAGCATCTCAGGACTGTAAGACTGGCATTCTTCATGCATCATTTTCATCTTGAGCGCCTTTAGTCCCTTTCCTCTGTAACATGTTGTTTTATGCAATTTGTTTCAGAATTGCCTGGGCTGAACTACTGGTTTTTTATAATTTCCTACTGTTAATATATTTTTCCTTAGTGCAATTTATGCTTCCCTCACTGCTCAAACACTTTTATAAACATCTCCCTATGCATTACTACGGCATGCATAGTATGAAATAGCCCCTCCTGCTGCCACACATATACCCAGTGTCAGAAGAGAGAAGAGCTCACCTCACCTCATCCCACCCCTCCTCTTCCAGATCCCTGCCAGGGCTGTGTTCTGCGTGTTAGGGAGCCAGACACTATGCCTTTAATAAATAATCTACCTTTCAGGGAGCCTCAATGTTTTCTACATCAGGCCTGATGCCTTTGCATTAATTCATTAATAAAATATTGATACCAATCTTCCTACTAAATATTTACTTACCAGCTTCATAACTGTTAGCATACCAGAGTGGGTCACTCTCATTTTGCCTTTCAAGACTACTAACTAGACCCTTTTTTCTCTCCTTTTAACCTTCTAATCTGACACTGTTTCCCATAGCTCTATCAGCAAGGAAAAAAAAAAAGAGAAAACCTAAAATGAAGGCATAGCTGTGTCCACTTTCTATCTATGTGACTGAAAGA
Organism: Nipponia nippon; assembly: GCF_047370975.1. Taxonomy (NCBI): domain Eukaryota; kingdom Metazoa; phylum Chordata; class Aves; order Pelecaniformes; family Threskiornithidae; genus Nipponia; species Nipponia nippon. The sequence goes on along the minus strand of NW_028262290.1, from coordinate 151,592,789 downwards.
ACCCTTTGAATATGTAAAAAAAAAAAAATTCTTTTTATTTTGAAAAGTGTTTTTGCAGAGTGAAGAGGAAAGCCATCAGACCGGTTGGAGGTGGTATTTGAGATGTCTGGGAAGCAGTAAGGAGACAGCCACTGGAGCCTTCTGAAAATGATGCTGTAACATCTGGAAAGGCTTAACAACTCTGCAAAGTGATGGGAGCACAGGATTATCAAAGTAGGCAGGCTGTGAAGGTATTGGTTTACCCCAAGCACGGTTGACAGAATGGAAGAAAAGCAGAAAAATACTTAGTGTTAAGAGTAGATCAGAAAGGACCTCCTTATTCTAGGTTCTACTAGTTTCTCTTTTAATCAGTCCTCAGAAGATGGGAGGCAAAGCAAGGAATGAACTCAACTACAACTCAGTCCCACCTACAGGTCGTGTTGACTAATTCATGTCCTACAGTTATCATGCAGCTCTGAGACCGAGGCAAGGAGAAGTTGGTTGCCACCACCCTTGTGTGAAAGATCTCTGGCCCTCAGCACCAACTCCTTTGCATGTCCTCCAAACGGTTACATGCAGGAAGCGATAACACTTTGTACCCCTTGCCTGCATATTCAAATGTATTTTTTCTTGCTGTAGACCATATTATCTATCTTCTTTTTGCATTTCTTTGGCCTTTCTTCGGCCTTTCTTCTTCTTAAGACAAGGCCTGCCGAATAAGCTATCTTCCCCCAGACTCTGTCTTGCGTGGTGCGGGGCACCCCAGTTCCCATCTATCAGCTTAGGAAGCCCAGTGTGGGACCAGACCTCCCATTTGCTCAGCTGATGCTGCTCTGCTGCCCCAGCCCCTCGTGGCCTGCTGGTTGTTTTGCATCACTATCTTGTTTGCAACAGGAGGTCATTGAAAGTTCACTTGAAATCTGGACTCTTATTTCAATGCCATAATCTGTAGGCAACTAAGGATCATCTTTGCTACTTTTAACAAGTCTTTTCACAATCTATTCCCTTTTCTTCATGCATACTGAGGTCCTAAAGTGGTCAGCTTAAATCCATATATCTTGATAAAGTGCCTGAATTACTGCCGCTGAATGGTAGGCCATTATCTACAATTAGTTTATGGCTCTTAATAGCTATTATTGCAAAAGATGGATTTCTCTATAGCATACATGTCTTACCAAAGATCCTGTTAGTACTCTTGCTTATGAAAAGTTAAGTGGTAGCTGCTTTCTAGAAAAGATCAGGTTACTCTCCAAGCTGAAATAAACCGGTACCAGCTTATTACTATGGGTAATAAATAGGTTATATGCATTATGAGGACTATTTGGCTCTTCTTCACTATGTACTGTATGTAATAATGTAAATGTGCACAGCACTATATAGACAAACAGACTGAAGAAATGTTATGAGGATGTCACCATCTAGTTTAAGAGAAAAATACCAAACATCTGTCAGTCACAAGCAGAGGACGTAGTAACTTGCCTCAGAGTAGCAGCTTTTCTTTTTCTCTTTATAGAAGTATGGCGGTCAGAAGAGTTAGAGTAAGTGTGTGCCAATTCATTGGAGAAAACTATGGATTTATGAATCTCCTTGAGGAAGTGCCTTCTGATGAAGGACACGAAGGAGCAGAGAGTAGAGGCAGAGTAGATGGGGTCATGAACTTCATTTTACTTCTCATCATGAGTAATAGTGCTAAACTGATAGTCAGTCAGATCTCTCATTTTCTTTAATTTAACGCTATTCTTCTTGCTCCTTGCATTACTGACCCCACATTATAACTGAACCATGTGTTTTATTACAATGCTAAGCACTGCTTTAAATGCACATGAGAAAATTTCGAAGCTTTTTATACTGCACAGTTATGTGTGGTGAGTTTTGTTCTTTTCAGATAAAGAGCCATCTCAGAGCTAACAACTTGTATTATTTTAATCAAGCCTCGTTTCACACAGGTTGTGAACTTTAATACAGATCGCCATTTCTTCTGGGCTTCAAATATAACGCACAGCTCAGCACAAGTCTGACCTTTGTGGTTTCATATCGGCACATACTTGCTGAAGGCACTTCATTAGACACCAATGGTGATAGAGCTTTCAGCCTTTTTACTAGCTTCTTTGGAGCTGCTGCTGATTACCAGTATATACATTTTAACCCATAACACATTGTGTGTGTATTAAATACAGTAAGCACACATATATACATATCTCCTGAGATGCAACCATGATTCTACAACAGAAGGTGAAGAAGCACTGGAAGTACCAGAATAGAGGGTTTGCCTAAAGGTAAAGGCCTGTGTGATTATTAAACATCTGAAGGTTTTAGTCAGGTTTGGGGATTCCTTGTGACAGTGTAACGCACTTAGAAATGCAAAGAGCATCTCTACAGGCAGAAGTATTTTCAGGCTGCTCTCATGTTGCTCTTCTAGCTCAATTCCTAGCTCAGAGAGAGTCTTTAATATTTGGCAAATATTTTCCCCTACTACTTTATGCATATAACATTTCTTGAGCTAAAGGAATTTGTATTTAATGCTTATATTATGATAGTGCCTACAGGATACCAAATTGTGGTCCCATAGTGCAAAACAACATGAAAAGATACAGCAAATGTACATTCCTACCTTACAGACAGGAGCTGTAATATGGCTGCTGTCAGCATAGATGGTTCTGAATCCAGTGTCTTCGTCAAGCACCTTTATTGCCAGCTCTGTCTCTTGTATTTTCCAGAGCGGTTGCTGGTTTTTATGATCAATATATCAAAAGCATGGGATGCTACTACAAATGTGGTCGATTAGCCTTCCAGGGTAGCATTCAGCTTATCTACCACTGGCTAAGTTGGACATCATCTCCAAAGTGTGAGTTACATCCACTGTTTCAAACACATAGCTGAGGATGAGGTGAATTTTCCTCTTACAGTATCGGTTTCTCTTGTCTATAGAATAGTTTAAATGAACAGTTCGGATTTAAAGGCCTATATTTTACATGGGTAAAATGAAATGAATAAAATTTCCTAACTATTTCTAATTATGAAAAAACTAGTGGTGGTTTTGTTTGGTTTTCCCAGGGACAAAGATCTGAACTGCTTTGACTGATTTTGATCATAGTTGGTTTTGACATCTGAAAGCATTGGTCCACCTGCTAACAAGCTAGAAGTAAAATGTAACCATTTAGGTTATTGTAGGACTCTCAAAACCCACTGTTCGACTTCAGTAGTGGAGGCAAATATGCAGTGTGAAAGTAGGTAGAACATTGGCTCCTTTATCACTGTGTCATCCACTGCTACCTATAGAATTAAGATATGCCTTGAAGAAGTCATATCCAACCCTCACACTTCAGCAGACTTGGGTCTGGTCATGTCTTTATTCAGAGTCTAGAACTAAGAATTAAACTTAGATTTTTATAGGCCTGTTAAATTTGCTTCTTAAATTGGTTTTGCTCTGACTTCTGCAAGCTAATTATGCTGTATCGCTACAGTGCTGCAGTTTAGACTGGTCATTGCCTACCTTACAGTCATCTATTCATTTTATCACTTCTTCATCTTGTGTTTTAGTTTCATTCTGATCTACATGTATAACTCCACACAGATGTTTTTTTTTTTCCTCAGAGATTTGATCTACCTACAATTTTATTCTCTCGTACACCTTCTGACTCCGTGAATAAAAAGCATGTATTTCAGAAGTGCAGCTCTTCATTCTCTCTAGGAAGTCTCAAACTTCTGCAACTTATAGCTGTATTTCATAATTTCCATGAATTTCAAACCATTATTTTAGATGGTTTGTTCAGTACTTTTCTCAGCAAGAAACACGCTTATGTCCATGACAGACAGCATGAAGGATGACCCAAAATCACTGTCTGCCTTTGATACAGAAGGAGTCCTAGTGAACATTAATGAAACCTGACAGAACCCTGAAATGACCTGGAAGAAACTATCAGAAGTGTTAGTAGGCATTATTATATATATTGTTATTGACACCACTGTGCTTGCAGTGAACCTCGAGATCTTTTCTAATTACCTTTTATTAGGAAAACTCATATTTCTTATCTGAATATGCATTTTAACAAAACAGTCATGACATATCTTCCTTCTTTTTGCATTTATGTGGGCAAACAGGACAAGCCCCAGTATATGCCATGTAAATCACCATCTTGGTGAAGTTTGTTCTGATTTTTTGGTGCTTGCTACGCCAAAGAGACAGAGGCATCCATATTATCTCCATGTTACTCCAATATATTTGGGAATCTCCATGTTTCAGAGGGCTTTGATTTTCATCTCTTCCAAGCCCATTTTCTGTTTCTCCATCTTCACTGTGCAGAATGAAGATAAAGATTCACTGAGTCTCTCTTCAGTCATTCTAAAACAATACCTTTTTTCTTTCATGATTATTGCCTCAGGTCAGTGCAAGTTCTAAAACAAATACAAATGCATACAAGAGACTGCTGTGATGCCTTAGGTGCATACGTTATCAAATGGCTGGAAGATATTGTACAAATAAAATGTGCAAATGATAGAAAAATGGGAAATGGCTCATCATTTCCAAGTCCTTTAAACAGAAGTAATCAGACATCCCGAAATCCACTAAGCTATGCTGAAGCTGGGGAAAGCACTGAGCAATCAAAATGTCCCTGCTCTTCCTGCTAATGGTGCTGCCAGACCCAATTCTTTGGGCCTTACTCAAGTAAAACAGCCCAGAAAATCAGGTGGAGCTTTGCATGAAGGAGGAATGTTCAGGGCCACTGTCCACTGTTGCCAGCTGAAAAACAATGCCAGAGGACTATTAGTAGAAAAGTAACAAGTACCATAGAAGACTGTAGAAAAACTTGAAAAATGCAAAGTAAACGTTAACAAATTGCAGAAGCAGAGAAAACTGGTCATTAGTAATTCACACAGAATTTCAAATACAAAATAATTGTTATCATCTTCTGCACAGAACACAATTTTAGCTTTTACCATTACATCTTAGAGAAAGCTCCCAGCTCTGAAACTATTTTTTACATTAAGTGCAGCATCGTAGCTGATGCTACCATAGGAAAACCAGGACCTGTAAGTTCATAATGTACTTTCAGAATGTAAGAAACCCCCAGATGGCAAGTTTCAAACAACTACTGTTGCTAACAAATATATAAAGCTACTTTTTATATAATTTCCTAAAGTTGGTAGCCCCTCATTCCTCAGGCACTTGAAATAACTTCTGATCCCTAGACATGTTGTTTGGTGCATAACTGCATGCAGATACAGGTGCACTTCAGGCACCTAACTCACAGAACTCATTAAACGTCCAGTTTGGCTGCTATGAATTACTGTCTATGAGAGCTTATTTCTCTCAGTACAAAATAAACATTAAAAGACAAATCTCCTCTTCTCCTCTCCCCCAAATCAGCTCCAATGCTCAACTCCTGCTGTAAATTACTATTCAGTGTAAGCCAAAGTCTGAAGAACTTGCTGGCTTTTTTGCTATTGGCAAACACGTTGTGATCATTCAGCAGTTTTTCAGTTTTTTTGAAACTCTTCTGCTTTTAATTTCACTGGAAAGAATGAAAACAGAGTCAATTGATTAACATGCACATACAATCTGTTGAAGATTTTTCACCCAAGAACCTGGTGACCGTCACGTACAGCAGCATAAATAAGTAATACTTTAAAATACATCTGTAAGATTTGGCATCATCTCAATACTCCACACACACTAAAACAATATGACTGTAAAATGTATTTGATGGCCATTGGTAGTGACAGGACTTGTCTTTTTAAATTCTATCTCATCTCTAGAGTAATTGAACTCTGGTGCAGCTGCTGGAAGCTTGAGTTCCACTTTCCAATACACCGTTATCATTTGATTGTAAAGATTTCACTCTTTTCCAAACACTGAAGAGCAACACAGGATGAACTCTGAGAATGAATATTCCAAAGATCACGGATATTTCTAGACCTTTAAAACAAGCTACCCCTGTGGACTGAATAAAAACATATCTTGTCAGCCAACCAAGATGAAACGATTCCCTGAACCAGGGGTTTGGCATTGTGAGAACACTTTTAAAGCTTGGTTTGAAGCCTGCTTGAACACAAATTCAAGTATATTGAAAAAGTTACTGAAGAGCACTTAAAATACTCTATATTTTATATGTGACCCTAGATTCTACATGGACAGAATGATTAAATAAAAGTGAAGAGAAATAGTTCATTAAGCAAAGAGTGTGACTGCAGTTTCCTAATATATGTCTTCATCTCTGTACGGACGATGGTTTCAATTGTTTTCTTTAGCTTGTGAAATAGAACCAGTTGTCACCAATGCTGTTGCCTTTTCAGTAAAACAAAGCATTTGGCTGTGGCAAATTGTCCAGTTTTTCAATGTACAGGTTCAGCTGTGTCTTTTATGAAGAGTTTGCACTGAAGGCCTAACAAGAAGATACACAGCTTAGTCATATTACTGCCTTCAGCACTTAATTAAAGAGGGTGCTACTAGAAAAGTGGATTTAATCCCAGTGTTATAATTAAGTTCTAGCTTGGCACAAGTCCACCTGTCTGGATTCAATTGGATGTAGTTCTCTTTCCTTCTTGCTCCAGACATTGCCATTGCCTGTTCCCATTGAACCGCTGCAGTGCTTCTCCCATTGCATGTCAGTGCAAATAAAGGCAGTCCTCAAATACAGAAAGCCTCTTGCATAAAAGGGATGTAACATCAAAGCTACTATTTAAGACTAAAGTGTCACACCATTTACATGTTCAAATTGTCTGAGGCAGGCAGTTGTGTTCACACTCTGATCCCATACTGAGTGTGATGCTGTAGCCATGCATGGAGCTCAGCGCAGACTACTAAAATTAGTTTGGAAAGGCATCATCTGTACTGCGAGCAAGAGCCAAGTTATCACTTCAAAATTGTACTGGACAAGTTTATACAAGCTGCAGTGACTTCATTATGAATTATAGAGGGGACAGAGATTTCCCACTCAGAGTAGCAGAGAGGGTGAAGTCAAAATCCTGAATGTATTGAAGGTGGGCAGTATTTTGCAGCTTCATTTTACTCATCTTTGAAAATCCTAACTAGTTAAACACAAAAACTTTCAGAGAACTAGGTTTCTTGGGGGCAGGTTGTAACAAGGAAGTTACAAAACTTCTGCTATTAAAACTCCTATGTCAGTAGTCTATAGGTGGTACATCTCCTAGTAGTGGAGAGGAACTGAGTATGACCCAAGGTCATATTTCGGTTGATCTTATGGTGGAAAGGGCTCTGAATCATGTGGGTAAGTATAGTCACCAGGCTATCATTCTTTCACCAAAAAGAAAACAAAGCAACACAAAATGGAGGTCTCATTTTGTTCTACTGCATGCAATGAATTTTAAACCCTGACATTCTTCTTTAAACAAAAACTTTGGTCATTTGCTGTCTCTTGCCAAAGAGTTGCTCATGCATATCATGGGATAGAGGAGAGGATGAGGGTGGAAGGAAGGAAGGAAAGAGGCTTGGAAGAAGGAAACTTGAAAGGAGTGAGTTAACATCCTCCTGCTAAACACCAGAGAACAAGATGAAGCGCTGAATCACAGCAGTGGAATTCATCTTCATCCTCTCTAGTCATCCAAAAGTGAGGTCTAAGCCAGCAGTTCAGTTTCCTTCTGTGAGTAGAGATGGGCACCTCCAGATGGCAATTCAGCTCCCAATTCTTGGACGTCTGTCTTAGGAAAAGACAAATCCCCTGTGTGCTCCAGCAGCCATGTAGCTACATGCCACCACTGACTCAAGGCTTCCTAGTTAATGAGAGTTGAAATGTCAACTTTTCAACAGCCTTAATCCTCTCTCACATCTAACTGTTACTGTTCATCTTTTTACTCCCTTCTTCAGGCATAGGAAACAACCACTGAAAGATATTTTAACTTCTAGAGAGAATACTGCTGATAAGGAGAAAGCACAGAGCATGTAATTCATTATATTTTAGAACTACTAAAAAACAGACTAGTCTCAGCGCGGATACCGGTCTGTACCAGTATGATGGCTCTGTTTCCCCTTAGGTGACATATGTGAAATATTGAGACTACACCCCCTCCCCACATGAAAGCAAATACTAAGAAGTACACATGTTTACTAGCCTGAAACTCGTGCCACATAATACCGTTACGACCTGCCAGGCACTTGCCAGTTTCACTCTCTGAAAAGAGCATTTTGCCACTCTCGATTTGCCTACCCATTCTGCCGTTAAAAAGAAGACTTCTTGTCAGACAAAGAACGTTAGTGCCCTAGAAGGAGACATTAAGGGGGAAAGAAAGAAAAGACATTTCTTATTGAAAATAACTGTATAATTAAGGAGTAAACCATGCCACAATGTGCATTGTTAGGCTTGTTGAACTAACGTGACTCCAGCACATTATGAAACTAAATGCATTCAGTTACCTGGCAGGAGGCAAAGTTGCATGTGCCCAGATTCATCTTTACAGAAAATTATAAAATAGCCAGAGGAGTGTTTTGTTTTATTGTTTTGATTTAGGCTTCGCAAAAGCTGATAGATCCACAAGGCTTCATACTGAGCAAATTCTGGAGGTCAGAAAGTGCCTTCTAAACTCATCTAAACCTCAAGTGCCCAATAACCCCACACCAAGTGCCCGATAACCACAGTAAGTGCCATGCTGCTAGGAAACAGCCCAATCTCAGTGTTCAGCTGGGTGGTCCAGGGAGCGGTTAGCTTGCTGCACGGAGCCACTGAAGGCGTCTTCCCAAAGGTGAAGCAATGATCCATGTCTGTGTTTTTGCCATACTTCTCTCTTTCATGACTTCTAATTTTAAGAAATACCAATGCCACTGGCAGGCAATTTTCTTTTCCTCAGTGAGGCAGTTCCCTCCTCTATATCATGTTGTAGACATCCTGTTACTTTGTGAGTTACTTTATTGTTGTGATTAGTCTTCAGCCTCTTGGAAGGCTGGAAGAGGGGCTGACTGCCCTTAGAGATAAATGATTTAGAAGTATGTTTATGCTCCAAGCTCCTCTAACGTTAGTTAGGCTATTAGTTGGGTTACACTGATATGGGAAGATGTCACAAAAGAGAAACTGATAGCCCTAATGAAATGAGGACCTAAGAAGTCTCCGTGATCTTTCACCACCAAGACCAAGGAACAAGTTACAGTCACTAAACATGAGCCCTGCCAAACTTTCATCAGTCATTCTTCCCTTGCTCTTGGAATAACTATGCTGTTTTCCCACTCCTTCCCTGCCTACCAGTCCCACCGTGTCTGCAGGAGACTCAGGTTCAGTCCCACACCTTCTGTGGCAGCGCTAACGCCGCAAGAGGAATGAGAGAAGCCGCCGACAGCCAGATTCCCTGCCTGTGCCTAACACAGAGATCATGCTAGCTGCGCGTGAAGATGAAAGCACTTCTCAAAGTGCAAATAGCCTCCACTCTTTCAGAGCTAACCTCCCACAGCGGAGCCTTCGCTTTGCAGTCCCAGCACTTTGGGACCACAATACAGGGCAGCCAAACAACTCTTTGTGATTCACACACAGCTTGCCGGCACCCCCAGCCTGCTCTCATTTTCTTACACCAGATGTGCCAGAGCCAGGGGGAGAACAGCAGGTCAAACCACAGGACGGGGAAGGCTGCAGCTGGTAAAGAGGCCCCTTTGCTCATGGAGACCTGCTGGAAGCAAGAGGGATGATTCACATGTGTTTGCCTCTCTCCAGCTCGGGGAGTTCCATGAGACACGCAAGGAGACAGCAGATTGCAAAACATGCCTGTGCCATGCAGCGCCCAGAGGGAGGCAATGTGTGGCACTGCGGGTGCTGGAGGTGCCGCTGCTGCCTGCTGCCTGCTGCCTGCTGCCTGCTGCCACAGCCGCTGCTGGACCAAGCAGGCATCAGCAGGGACCTACAGCAGAGGTGGTGGGCTGGCAGCTGCAAGGTGCGATTGCCCAGGCTGTTTGGAGAGGTGGGAGTTTGGGAAAGACAGTGAGTGGTTCAGGTTGTTGGGAGGATTCGGGGAGGCAGAGGGGGATTGTGGCAGGGTCTGGGGGGATGTCTGAGTTAGGGCACTGGGACTCACAGGGTGGCTGAGGGAGACCCTGGGGAGGGAGAGGCTCTCAGCCAGATGAAAATTTTGGATTGTGGCTTGTAGGACCTGGCAATCTGGGCACCCCTGTCATAAGCATTTAGAGGCACTTTGGGTTCTGTCTTTCCCAAATGAGTACTTGTAAGTCGCCTTGATGTTAATGAGAATTACATGCACACATCAGGGAAAGAATAGTCCCTCTACAATGGGCATGTGACAGCTAAAGTGCATCAGTCAGCAGGGAAACAAAAGAGGTCATAATTTATGTAAAAGGTTCATTTTTAATGTAAATTCTGCCCCCAAATTCTCTGCTTACCAGCCTGAATCTGTGGTATTTGGCAGTGGAAAATGAAAGGGGTGAGAAACTCACTGCTGGCAGGTAAATGCATAATGTGATAGATTGATTTTAAATCCTTGTCATCTTTCTTTTTCACCTGCATACATAACGATCCTCTGTTAGTCATTAGGGCTCCTTGTACCTTCAGCACTCTAAAAAAATATTGGCTTTGAAATGATACTTCATTGTTAAGGAATTTTTGTCAGCTAGCTCCATTTATCGATGTATCAAAGCCATTTTACAAGAGATAGGCTCTACTTTGGCATCGATAGCGCATACATTATGTGCCTTGTGAGGACTTGCATCTCATTCCAGCACTGAGTGGAAGTGCCAAGTGCCACCGCGGTACATAATGAGACATGTCACCCGGCATTGGGGACAGCGAGGAGATGTGGATGAATCGGCCCCCAATGTTTTCTCCTGGCCAGAGACAAAAGGACTGGGGACATGAGGGGTCGCAGCAGACACATGCTTAGGGTGCGACTCTGCACAGAGAGCAGCTGAGGACTCTGCCATCGGAGCCCCCGGGGTGGGGGTAACATATGCCACCAAGCTGCATTTTTCTGTTGATCTATTTACACCTCCTCCCCAGACAGCAAGAGCCAAGCCAGGAAACACTCTTTTCTGTGGCCATATGTGTGTCTGCAACAAGGGTTTTTTTCAGCATAGCGGTGATAACTGGGGGTGTCACGCTGTTTTGTGAGCAAAATTTTGTAGCATAAGCCAAACCACAGAAAGAGTACTCCCAAGTAACTACCTCCAAAGCTGTTCGGGCTGTCTTGTGAATTAAATCATTTTTCTTTGTCCTTTTGTTTAGAGCTTTACCTTGTGTTGCCAAGCAACTGCACGGGCAAAGTTAATGGCAAAGCTCCCCTTTTAGACCAGGCAGGTAGGAGGTCTTTGAACTGAGGCAATCGGGTGTGGAAAAGACAAGGACTGAGAGAGGAGAAAAAGCCCATGGTCGTTTGGATCTTTTTGTATTTTCCATGCATCCTAGAAACAGAGGATGCTGCAGCAGAGATAGCCAAAGAGAGGGCTTTCCTGTGCATAGTTTACTACCATGCCAGTTCAAGGAAACTGAACCCAAGCGCAGGCTATGCGCTGAGAGATGTCCAAAAGAAAATATCATCATGCCAGTGATTTCTACTCCGAATTATCCTACCATCAGGATTTCTCCCTCAAAAGGAAAATCTCAACCCAATTTGCTGCCACCCAAACACTCACAGCCTAAGCCTCTGAAGCCCAAGAAGGAATCTCTGCCTCCATTAAATCACACCGAAGCTATAAAAGATGCCACAGCTTCCTGCCAGCAATACGTACTGCACCTTCCAGATGAGAAACTCAAAGCCCACAGGATCCCTGTGAACTGGGACATGTATTTTTCAGGCTGAAGGTTCATAGTTTAAATAGTAAAAGAGGAGCCCAAGACATAAGGAAACTGCTACCTTATGCTGGCTCCCACACTCAAGTTGCACAACTCACTGAACACAGGCACAGGACTCGAGGAGTCCTGACCATTAGGCACTTCTACCCATTGCCATCAAAGACTCCTGAGCCTGGTCCTTTCCATTCATTGCCTTGCCTTTTCTTTTAGGAATATTATTAAACATCCCAGTCCCATTTTCTAGTTATACCACGTAACATCCATGCCTCTGAAGGCCAGGATTTCAAAGGACTGGTACTACTTCTAATTACATGCTTCATTTTGTAAACTCTTGGGTTTAGAGGTATTAATTAGATTGGCCTAGTTAGTAGTATTTTCAATTCATGATTTTACCATGCCTCGTACATTTGGCATTTCTCCCAGAAGCTCAGCTGCTGGACTCAGGACGCTGAACGGGGACACTTCCAGCTCTTGGCAGAGAAGAAACCCTAGGAAAGTTGAAGCTTTTGCACCTGAAGACTCAGAAGATCACCAAAAAAGTATTAGTTATAAACAAGCCTCTTGAGTTTTTAAACCAATCAAGTCAGTCCAATGACATTAGAGGTCCTGTTTGACTTTTTTAATACCTGTGACCAGTAATACTAAGCTGATTCAGTGTGAGCTCAAATATTTAAACCCGGTCTAGACAGAGCCAAGACACAGGAATTCATCTCCAAAAGCTATATGTGCTACTTGTGCCTCATTTAATCTCTAGAGGCCAATAAAATCCGTAGGAACATGCAAGAGTTGTGCATGGAAGCCAGATTCAATAAAAAGATGGTTTAGCATCTGCTGGGTATTTATGGGAGCCAGTGGGAGCATGGAAAAAGACATGGGAAAGGCAGATAACTGCTGAGGGCTCATGGGATGAACTCAGCAGTCCCAAATGGAGCATGAGAGCTAAGTCATGCTTCATAAAGGTGCAGACCTGGAAACAACCTCGCTCGCTCTCTAACTGGCAAACCTGTTTTGAAGTGAACATTATTCTATGTTCATCATTGTCCATGTTTACAAAAATTTACAGATGAAAAACTGTATCATGACAAATAGAAACTGCAGTCAAGCCTAATTTTTGTCACAGAGTATTATGTGGGCAGTTGTGAGAGTTGTGCTGAGGCTTGGCTAAAAATATTCTTACCGTATTTTGCAAAGTTTATAGGCTGATCTGACCTGGCAGCTCCTGTGTTTCCATCTAGTCTAGTGTCCTGTCTCTGAGGAATGGTAACACCAGCAGCTTCAGAGGACAAGAGATGAAACCTCTCACAGTCAGGTGGAACAGTCTACCCTATAAAAATATTATAAAAATATATTATAAAGATATTACCCAGAGCCATAACAGCAAAAGATTGATTACTGAATACAAACTAGCTCAGCTCTGTAACAAATGCCCCATATGCAATAATAGCATACTATTTACAGCTCATATGCATTAAATATCAAAAAATCTTTGCTTTATCACTTACAGCATCATGGACTTTTAGCAGCCATAGAACTGTACACAGACGACCATCTTATCCACAAGCTGTCAACTGTCTCTCGCTACCTTTTTCTGAACACAGTAAAGTTATTTAAACTAGCAAGGTAAATTCAGTTGTGAGCTATAAGAAATAGGAAATGCTCCTGTAGGTTTAAAATCAAGGAGATCCAAATTTAAGAACTCAGCTAAAATTACAGAAAGCCATCAATGTGCCAACATTATAATGTACTTGTACACAGCCCAACTCACATTACTAATATAGAATCATAGAATCTAGGTTGGAAAAGACCTTTAAGATCATCAAGTCCAACCATTAACCCAGCACTGCCAAGTCCACCACTAAACCGTGTCCCTAAGCACCACATCTCCCCATCTTTTAAATACCTCCAGGGATGGAGACTCAACCACTTCCCTGGGCAGCCTGTTCCAGTGCCTGACTACCCTTTTGGTGAAGACATTTTTTCTAATATCCAACCTAAACCTGTCCTGGTGCAACCTGATGTCATTTCCTCTCATGCTATCACTTGCTATTTGGGAGAGGACACCGACCCTCACCTCGCCACAGCCTCCTTTCAGGTAGTTGCAGGGAGCGATAAGGTCTCCCCTCAGCCTCCTCCAGGCTAAACAAGCCCAGTTCCCTCAGCTGCTCCTCATAAGACTAATGTGGTCTAATATTTCCTGCGAATTTTGTCTGAAATGAAACATTTTATTCTAGTTTGATAATGTTTGATTTTTTTTTTAATTGAAAGTATTCCTGTGCAAATATATCTTATATGACTGATAGCCCCTTAGTTCTCTTACTTCTAAACAGGAAATTACACTGTAGATTTTTCTTCTAAAGTCTCTGATAAGGTTCACACTTATGTGTACATATGCTAACATATACATATGTGCGTATATATAGTTGTTAAAGCCTGTGGTTTTCACACTTGTATTTCTGTGTGACAAGATGGGTTCACACCTGACAAGCCCCTTTAGCAGCAAAGACAATAATAAAATTCTCTTTGCAAGCTTCCTGCTTCTTCAGTCACCTAACCACCATTAAAGCCTTCCTGGTTCTTTGATAACCTACCTTAATTAATATTAATTAATTTTATATAAATATATAAAAAAATAAGAATATTCTGTGGCAGACAGAGCGATTCCAGACAGACCATAGACAGATCAAATTGGATCTTTAATTGTATTTTAAAGCAGGAGAAGTATAAATTCCATATAACACTATTGAAGCTAAGAGGGTTAGGAGTATGTTGCGCTGGTCTCTGTCCTCCCTAAGAGACACGAGATAACACACTGACAGGAAACCACCAGCTAAATATATACACAGAGCTCAAGGAAAGCACCTCATGAGTTTCATGTTAATTATTCTCCCACCTCCCACACATCGGTTCTTAATGGACAAACAGACCAATGTGGATGACCACGTTTCAGGTACACATAGGTTGTTTGCCTAGAAACACCAAAGATCTCCTCTGAAGACATCACTTAGCCTGAGAGAGGCCTCTGCACCAGGGCCAGCTGCCACAAGAGTGTGGAGAAGACAACAGGCCACCTGCAAAGAAACCTGTGGAATAAAACAGAAAGAAGTCCTTGCAAAAGCTGCCATGCTCCTGCTTTGCTGACTGGCAGCCTGTGTTGCTGGAAGTCTGAGCTGCAGAGCCTTCTGGTGCTTAGGAGATAAGGACAGCTACTGAGCTTGTGGTAAAAACAAGCTGCACGTTCTAAGGATATATACTGAGCAATCACGTGCAAACATCAATGACTGTATTATCCGTGGCCAAGGATATTGCCAGACAGCACTGGAAACTCACAGTCTCCTCTGATGAATAAGACACCTTCTTCTTGTAGTACCCAGAGGTGAGGCTTCAGGGTGTGCAGAGCTATTGGCAGCACAAGGATGAGCTATGGAAGAGTGTCTGTAGCCATGCGGGCCACCTTTGTGTGTCTGCAAAGAAGAATTTTATTCACCTACAAGAAATGCTGTGCAAACAGCTGAGCACTCAGTCCACCCTGACATTTCTCCCACTGGCTTCTCATGCTAATAAGTTTAAATTTACCATAGTGCATTGATTTTGCTGTTTGAACCTCCCAGTTATCTTTGTTTCTTTTTTTTTTTTTCCAAGAAAGGTAGTTGGTTGATACAAAACACCATAGCCAGGAAGTCAAGAGCTTTTCTTTCTGTTCCCAGTGCTGGCACTGCCTCCCTCCATGCCATCAGC
Source organism: Nipponia nippon (assembly GCF_047370975.1). Taxonomy (NCBI): domain Eukaryota; kingdom Metazoa; phylum Chordata; class Aves; order Pelecaniformes; family Threskiornithidae; genus Nipponia; species Nipponia nippon. The sequence goes on along the minus strand of NW_028262290.1, from coordinate 151,577,337 downwards.
ATCGTCTCTCACCCTCCCCATACCTACAGTAACATTTGCACAATTGGAGGAACTTGCTGGTTACATTTGACCAGCCCCACATAAATACCAGGAATTTTAAGAGCAAGGAACTCTCTATATGCCATATGGCATTGATATTAATATATCAATAAATTCCTCCCGAACTGCAACAGATGCTCAAGTCAGTAGTTTCACTGTAGAATACAACGCACTGTTGTGTCCTTTCCTGTGAGTAAGAATGAGCCAGATGCTTTTCCACTACATATTGGCAGAAATATGGTGCTATAGAGCCAGCGAAAGCAAACTTTACCTCCACTACAGATGAGCCTCTACAGAACTGCTTTTTAAATCTTGCTTTCTTAAAGCTGATTAATTTTGACAAAGGATTTACCTACTGATAGCTATCCAGATGATCAAATACTGCTGGAACTGAGACTGATGGAATATGAAACTCCCCTAATGTCACAATTATATTTTTCTTTTTTTCTCTTTATAATACCATTAGACAAAGGAAACAAATTAGTGATTTTCATTTTTCCTCCACTAACTTTTTTTTGCTTTTTTATCTTCTCTATTCACTCTCATTTATCTTCCTTCTCATTTCCTCAGAGAGCAAACAGTGCTAACCTGCTTTCCTGCTTCCCTCATTAAATATAATTTTAATTATTTTTACTTCACCCCTACCCATTAGTTCTCTAAAGTTCTCTTCCAGCTGCATATATTAACACCTCACTATTCTAATCATTCTCTGTTGCAAATATCATCACCTAATTTTGGCACTTGAATCTTTGCTCTTTGATCCTTTAATTGGCATCTACTGTTGAATTCCTGTGGGTCTATGCTCTTTCACTACTCGCCTCATCAACTTCTAAGTCTCCCTACCTGACTACGTTTCAGGCTGTGCTTTCACAAATGGTTTAAGCCACCTGAAGACTACGTGGCCACCAAGAAGGAGTTATCCTGCCATCCCAGCGTCCTGGGGTGCATGTTCCCACTGCATGGCTGGCACTGGCGTTACCATGGGTGTAACCACACAGTCAGCCAGACCACAACTGTTCTTTCAGTTCTTTGTAGGGTAAATTTTCTGGCAGATCAGTTAATACCTGCCCAAGGGAGACAGCAGGGCTACGAGCAGAGGGAGAAAGGCAGGACTGCCTCTTTTGGCCTCAGGGCACACAGATGGAATTACAGCACGCATGAAACTGCTGCCTGGTAAGTGCAAAAACTGCACAGTGACAGGGAGAAATGTGCATTTAGATTCTTTCCAGTTACCACTTTTCTGTTTTAATCACAATCACAATTTTATGCAGGCAGTGCATTACCCTTTTGGGGAGGGGGGTTGCTATTTGCTTCACTGAAGTGTTGAACTTTGCCAGGCCTTCAGTTCAGCCAAAAGCAAAACATGTGACAAAAAACGGACAGGTCTTGCAATCCTTAGTCATCGTCTTCAACAGGAGTTTGTCTGGAGGGGAGGAGGAAAAACCGTTAACGAACAGGTCTAAAAATAAACGCAAGGGTTTCCTGACATTGTTTTCTGGTCTTCTGTACTCCCTTTATGAGGGAAAGAGAACAGTGGGATTCAAACTGCATTTTAGCTTGTTGTTAAAATTCAGCACCCAAGAAAATACGTAAGTAATAGCAGGACTCAGAAATAAGAGCGGGTCTTGATTGTAGCCATGATGACCTTCACTTCTATTGTTCCTGGGGTTTGTGAGAGAGAAAAGAAATCATTCACCATTACCAATACCCCTTCAAATTATTTATTACAAGTTTAGATATCCAAAGACTTAACACTTAAAGGATTATTTTTCCTCCAAAAACTAGACCACTTTTATAAAAGAAACCAGTATGCTACATTTATAGGTAACATCTTAAACTCCTACATGTCAGAGAATATAATGAAAGCTCTAACTGTTTCTTTCAGTATCTTCAGGGAACCTGTCAGAAATTCTCCCACATCTGCAGCAGCCAAATACACAACTTTTCCAACAGTGTATCTATCTATGTCATAGGACAGGCTTTAAAAAGAAGCAGCAGTATTGATCTTTCAGAAATCTATACAAAAACTATTTAGGTTCATCTGTCTTGGATACCATAATTATAGAGCACAGTTCTGGCTGTTAGATTCCTTGATACATGCTGAAAGCTAGTAGTTTGAGTATTTATTGTCTCTTTTGGAGTATCTCATTGCAAACTGCCCTAAAGATGTTCAGAGAAATCCACAAGTTTTCCTAATGGTTTACAAAACTAAAAAAGCCCATATCTTGGTCATTTTTTTCTGCTCCAAGGTATATATAACAGGCAAGCTCTATTGGAGTCTGGAGGTATCTGCTGTCTATTGCACTGATGTAGCAATCACTTGTGAGGTACTATGGTGAACCGAATAAAGGAGACACAGAAGGTGCTGGGCCAATTGATGCTGATGGGTCCCAAGCTTGGGATGACACAGCTACAACAACTGCCTATGTGCTAATTTCTGCAGCAAACCTGGCCTGCTTCGTTAGAGTCATTAGAGTAGCAGGAAATTCACTACTTCTGCATCATCTCTCAAAAGAAAATGTCTACAACTAAAAACAAAACCAAAATGAATAAAATCGAACCAGCAGGATGCACTTGCATACTGGTTCTGGCTGGGATGGAGTTAATTTTTTTTCATAGCAGCACATATGGTGCTAAGTTTTGGATCTCTGACCAAAAAAGCCTTGATAACAGACCAATGTTTTAGCTATTGCTGAGCAGTGCTTACACAGCATCAAGGCTTTCTCTGTTTCTCGCCCTGGCCCACCAGCAAGTAGACTGGGGATGCACAAGAAGCTGGGAGGGGACACAGCCGGGACAGCTGACCCCAACTGACCAAAGGGCTATCCCACACCATATGACATCATGCTCAGCATATAAAGCTGGGGAAAGAAAGAGGATGTGGGGGACATTTGCAGTTATGGCCCGTGTCTTCCCGAGTAACTGATACACGTGATGGAGCCCTGCTTTCCTGGAAATGGCTAAACACCTGCCAGCTGGTGGGAAGTAGTGAATTAATTCCTCATTGTGCTTTACTTGTGTGCACAGCTTTGCTTTGCCTGTTAAACTGACTTTATCTTGACCCATGAGTTTTCTCACTTTTGCCCTTCCGATGCTCTCCCCCATGCTGCTGCAGGGGAGTGAGTGAGTGCTCGTGTAGGGCTCAGCTGCCTACCATGCCTACCACAGTTAACCTGTAACAACTATTTCTTTTTTTTTTTTTTGCTGTCCTAGTCAGCTTTGACTTCATTTCATGGAGTTTAAGATCCCAAAGGATCATTGGTTCACCTTGTATGACCTTCACTACACAGAAAGAAACTCATAACCTTAGGTCAAAGATATTTGTTTGGCTAAAGGTTTCCAGTGTGAGAAAAAAGGGCCAGTTTAACTCATGTAATTTGCAGCAGGGACTGCTCCTCACCTGGCTCACTGCTTTCCAGGTGCTCCTCCTAGTCCTCTGCCCCTGCAACACCCACAGCTGCTCCAGCTGTTCTCCCCAACACTCTCAGGCGTTTTGCTACACCTTGCAAACCTGCTGGGATCCTGCATCCTTTTGGCCTGGGTGAGCAGCTACCCATCACCACCCTGACTTCTGCCAGGCAGGAATTAGAGGACTGTGGTCCTGGGCTACCCGCTATTCTTTTATCCTTTAGTTCCTGCCCATCGAGTCACATTGCTCTTGTTTGTTAGGGGGCAGAGTGCCTTGAACACAAGATGAAGATGCTATCAGCATTATTTCTGTGTATGTATCCTGTTTTGGTCCCTTTTTCTTTTAGGTTCTGCCCTCCCTGTGACTTCTCCATGACCTTACTACTTGCTCTGTGTGAGTGCCTCTGGTTATTGTGTGTCTATGCTCAGATGCTTTCCTGTTATTGCTTTACCTTGATCTGCTGCATGTGTTCCCAGCAGACAAAAAACAAGTGGGAGAAGGCTGAAGCTGTAGTCAAAATGCATTAATTTGGAAGAATAGCATATCGATCTGAAGGACAGGGGAATTAAAAAGACCTCAAAACCAAAAAAGTGTATTAGATATAAGAGAGTATGTCAACAGGTTCCCATTTTTTTTCTAATGTAGTTTAATGTGACAGTTCAGCTTACAGAGAAGATCTGGGTGCTGTCTTTCACCACTCTGTTCAGTGAGCATTAGCTCAGGAAAGTGGCTAAATATTACATAAACTGTCATTAGAGACAACTTTGGAAAATATTCATCTACAGACCTATGACTGTCACCATTTGTTTGAATTTTCACTCTTCATCTCGTCAGCTCAAAGCCTTTGTTTTGCTGGAGGGTAGTGTGTACCTGGATGGCTGGTGAGGCTAGCGCACCCTCGATGGGAGACAGAACACGAGGAGAGGAGCTGAGCCAGCCAGGCCAGGAGGTAGCTGTCTCCTCTACAATGATACAGAGACCAGTCACCAGCTCAAATCCCTTCTCCAGCTCCTGCTCATCTCCTGATGATATAATTACTTGATCAAGCCCCAACTACATCAAAGACAAACTTGATCTCTGAACCATGACGTGCTCTTGGGAAAGGAAATTTTTACAGTCAGGTCAAAGCACACAACAGGAGATTTTAGAGTCAGGATGGAGCTGGGAACAGAACATTTTTGGATGCTGAGCATTGGCTACAGACCTTCTTCATGAGAAAAGACCAGTCTGAAGTCTGATTCATTGTATAAAAATAAAAATTACACATGAATATACAATGGGGAGTATTTGCTATGAAGCTATGAATATAGTTTAAAGCTAGAATGGACCATTGTGATCATTTAATTTGATCTCCTACAGGGCATTAACTGTTGGAATTCCCTGAATTCTTGATTTAAAAAAATAAGTTGACAAAATTTATTACAAGCCTGTGACTAATTATCCTCCTTACTAATAAATTGTACTTTTATCAGTGAAAATTGAGATTAAATGTTGTAGTTCTATATTTAATGTAACACAGTAAAACATTGCTTCCTTTTCTCATAAAACATTGAATTTACAGGTTAAAATTCATATCAAATTGTAAATATGTAAATAGAGATTTTCATTGTTGTGACAGCCTTTAAAAATAGTCAAATACATATAGCCCTGGCATTATTGAAAACCTGTGTAGAAACCTGGTTTGTATCCAAAGTCAGTTAATCTCTTCCCAAAACACATTATAAATAAGAATTGATTTGGTAACATTTTAAAATTGTATTATCAAGAAAGCCAGGTCTAAACGTACCATTTTAACTTGATTTGCCATTTCTCATTATCATTTTACTATTTATTTTGTCCCATTTTTCAATTGAATGACTTAAGTATTGCCCTTGAGATGCTCCTATTTATAGCATATCTTAGAATTTATTAGGTTCACAAAAATTCAGTCGATGATGTTGACCTTTACAAGAAAGAATCACTCAGACTCCTTAATTCCATTTCACTGCATTGCAGTGGTAGCTATCTTTCTCCATTTTATCTAAATTTTACTTATTAATTTCACTATCTTAAGGCTGTCTTAAACTGGAGGACATTTTCAAGCTTCAGTTTTTCATAGCTTCTTTATTAAATGCAAATTTTCTCCTTTTGTAGTTTTCCTTTGCATTGAAAACTTAGGATAAACGACAAATAAACTATCTGAGAAAAAAAATGCTAGTTAGTGAGCTCCCATTGTAAGGTATATTCTGCAAAGACAGAGAAGCCTTACCTTCCACAAAAGCATGGCCAAACCCAGACTAGGGCTAAAAATCAAACCGAAAGAATGACCATCCAGGCCACCTTACAGTAATGTGGGTTATCTACTTCAAAATTAACAGAAAGACCAGGAGCACTAGAAATATCAGCATACAAGAAAAAAAAAAAAAACCAACCAAAAAAACCCCAAAAAACCAACATGCAAAACTTTATTAACTTAGTAGATTACAAAGAGGTTAAATAAAATGTCAACACAGGGAGGAACATACATCACTGAAAAATTTCAGCATACTGAGTAGATAGTGTGACTACTGATTCACAGAAAAGAAGGTGATGGCAGGTTAATTAACCACATTTCATGTAGCTGTAGAAAGATCATAAAAGGAGCAGAGAGTCAGAAATGGTAGTAAAAGCTGCTATATTTTAACTTTCAAAGCAGGAATTGGCATGGATTTTTGTTTGTAATTGCTGTCACTAAATGCTGACTGTTTCATTCTGGCATTCAGGAGTATGTGCCCAGCGAGCAACACCTCAACACAGAGGTTCATTGAGAAACTCAAGGGAAGCTAGAAAGAGGGGAAGCCCAGACAGAATCACAATATTTACTCAACCAGAGCCAAATTTAAAAGCAAAAGCTCCAATGCAATGACATAACATACAGAAGATGCAGGTATTTACCATGGTCATAAGGAGACTTTGCCACATGGAAGAGTCAGGAGAGCTCAGAATACCAACCTTTCTTCCCACTTTCTTACTGATTACAGAAAAGGCTGCAAAAGAGTTTCCTCTTTGCAAACATAACATCCTTTCTATCTCATAGGGCATCTCTGCTACCCAGAGTCACCCCATAAGCTTGGCTGCTAGGAGAGCCACTGGAGCAGGCGAGCATCCCAGCCCCACTGAGGCATCATGACGCAAATTAAGTCACGTCCAGATCCAGACCCTGGAAAACTCTCCTCCTCTCCAGTTTAGACAGTCAAACCTACCAGTTTACAGCATGCATTTGCAGACAAATGGACACTACCTTCCAGACTCTGGGGGGACTCGTAACCATGTCTACATTGTGTGGTACTCTGGGAGAAATCCAGCAATTGTAATCATAGAAATTACAGGACCCCGTGTCTACCTGGTAATAGTAAATCAATTTATTTCTATACAAGATAGGGATAAAAGATAAAGACCATTTCATTTTGTAATACACAGATTTAAACAGATCTGCAATAGTAAAATTGCAATAGAAAAATACAAAGCTGGAATATATCCTTCTAAGCTATACCTATCAATCGAGATTTCCCCAGTTCCCTGTGCATAGGAGCTAGCTTGTGAGGCTGGGCTATTCACCTCCTTACCCTGAGGGCAGGGGCTTTCCAGAAAGGACACCACCTTCTCAGCTGTTATGGTTAGGGATGGCTGTCCCTGCCCGTCACCTTTGCCATGCTGGAAAATCTTTTCTATCAGGGTTTGCCACTTCACTCTCTGTGACAAGTCACACGGCAATGTGAAAAACTAGGTTATTATCCTTTCCATTCTTCCTTGATGTTTCCATGAGTCACATATCCATTGGATCTCTCTGCTACTTTTCCCATGAGGGTTATTTTTAGGGGTGGGGGGTGAAAAGGAAAGGAGGGTGAAATTTGTCTTCCCATAGACAAAAGTCTCTGGAGCGCACTATTTATGGGGCACATCTACCTTCTCACTGACCTTGCCTCCTTTGCACATTTATATATCCATTAGAATTTATTAACTATGAATACATTAGGCTCCAGGTGCATAACAAAGTGTCCAGAAAACGTATTTTAATAAAATATCCAAACAGCATGTCCAGATAATGCCTGCAATGTCCCCATATGTCTCACTACGCAGATCACACAACTTAGTACGTCCTGGTAATATGACCTGCAATAGGTATCATCAGCTACATTCATTACCATTTAAGATAGGACAAAAAGGCAAGCTGCTATTCAGTGTTTTCAGTTTTCTAACTGTTCTATTTGCTACTTAAGAGCATAATATTTTAATTAAGGGGGGAAGGGGGCTCCCATTATGGAAATAATTTTGAAGCAACTTTCCTCCTGGTTGCTTAAGCAGGTTCATTACAATGCAATGCAATTTACCCAGCTGGACAGGTCTGCAGGTGGCCAGAAACCCATTAGAGAGGTATCTACCTACTACAGGGGAAACTAATATTCAGGAGACAGGAAATCTCACAGGGACTTCGATTTTGCCAGGCATTAACACAGTTGACTGGGTAGCAGGTGGCTGGAAGCATAAATTTCCCTGTACCTTATTTATTAGGGCTCCCTTGCCTCCCTTCTTCTTGAATTATAACATGCTCTTGGCATTGATAAACCCCAGCAAGGGCACACTGTAAAGACACAAGTAGCAAAGTCTTGACAAATATTTTTTATCTATTTGACCTAAACTATTTGAGCCACACTGGAGCCTTATGTGGATTTTTTTTTCTTTTCTGAGGAGAAAATGAAGTATTCCTATGATGCAAAGCTCCTCATTTAGAAATAATATATAACTGCCTGTCTTCCTGAACAGAGCAAGAGTCAAAGAGGAATTACGTTCTTCTGTCACAGCTCCAAACCTCCTTTCAGCCAACTATCTGCTTGGAAAGCTCTCCATTAGCTTTTTTTCCTACACCATAATCTGTTTTTCCTCTGTGGCTTTTTCCCCTCTCCATGTTTCCATGATGTTTTCTCTCCCACTAAAGCCCTAGCCCCTGTGCTCATTCCTGTGAAAATTATTTGAGCCACGAAGCTTAGTTTTCACTCAAGGTATGCCTGTGTACTATTTATGTGTTTCAGTTACCTAGTGCCCCAAAGGAGCTCATCTGTAGTTTACGCTTCCCTGGAAGGAAAGCTCATCGCCGCACTCACCAGCTCTAAAGCAGTTTACTTCTGTGTATAATGAGAACACAGAAAAGAACGTTTTCTATTCTTTCTGGGAGGAAAAGCACTCTCTCATGAGTGCTTTGGGGCTAGTTATTCAAATTCCCTAGAATATTCTGAAAAACTTAGTATTAATTCACAAATACCAAGGTCTGTATAATTGCACGGCATAACGTATACACTAGCTTCTGAACCAGCACCCACGACACCCTCAGTTTCACAGCACGCTCACCTCTTCTGCTAGAGCAAAGCAGAAATGTTACATTTAGACATTTTTTTTCACGGTTCATTCAGGACAATCTCATATTCCCTCTCCAGCCCCGTGACCACACGTGCCATGTGTGGCTGGCTGTGGATTTGTATAGGACGTGATGGGCTGATCAGGAGAGCCCCACGCCGCAAGGATCCCTGCTGACGCAGAGCTGCCTTAGTCCTCCCCGCTCCGTGTGCCACACACGTCCCATGTCACACGGTCTGACACACCACTACCTCCCATTCTGCAGAAACAGGTCCTGGAGAGGCCCGGGAACACATGGAGAGCTGTGGTATCCATCTTTCGAACCCAAAACTTCTTGGAAAATGCATTGCCTTCTGTAAATTAAAGAAATACTTTTCCCTGCCCACTCCCTGCTAACACTCACACATCTTTTCCTGGAACTCATAGACTCCAAGTAAGCAACAGATCCAGAAAGTTGATATAGTTACTGTAAGTGGTTTGAAGAATGGAAGTAGGTCTTATGTCTGCTTCTAAGAAATTTCATTAATAAGTAAACATATCCATAAATATTCTGAATAAAACAGGGCAAGACAGACATGCATTTCAGCCACTTAGAAGCAGGAGAAGCAAGAAAGGATTTCTTTTCGCAGATTCTTCCTGTAAATTATATGGCAGAGCTGCATAAATCTTCTTTGACCTTGTTTAGCCGTGCATTGTGTTTTCCTGTTAAAATATTCACATACAATTAAGTATCCACAGGCAGACAGACAGGAGCAGAGATCGTGGAGATGTAGGAGGAGCCTGCCACAGAAACAGACTCCTTCTCCTCACAATACAAATTACAAAAATCTCCAAAACGGTCAATGTAAATTTAACCTGTTGAAAACTGGCTTTAACTTATTGTTATTTCCTTTGTCCTTTCTCCCAAATCATCCCAAATTTTCTCTGTTAAAGTTACCACACAGAAAACAAATCCTTACAGTTATTTTTCTTTTTCTCAGCCCTTTAGTACCACACACCATTACTAGACAAATCCTGCAGGCTTTATTCACACACATCTCATCTTAATGACAGTCTAAGGCCTTTTAAAATGAGCCGTTAAATAATAAACTCAACCACAAATATACAACCATTGCAATAAATTCACATTGGACGTTCAGACGTTATGGCAATAAGAGGTTAGATGAGTAGAAAGACACTCTTAAAGCCACTTAAAACACAATTACAAAGGCAATGCTATCATCAGCTGTGTTTTCCCCTTTTTAAAAAAAAAAAAAGCACTGTTTCTTCAGCACCTTCAGTTCTTTGCCTTCCTTCCATGTGGAAGAGAAATGGGCCATTTTGCAATCTCTTGACCCCAAAGAAAATGTCTCCATCAACCTCAGGGACTCCTGGGTTTGGCCCCAAAATATTTTCTTCATAGCTGTGTTGTGTAAATGAGACCCATTTGGAGTACATGGGGCAAACAAGTGCCTCCAACGCCTGTGGAGATCTGCCCTGATCCTGCGTAACAGGGCTCAGCCATGAGAAGGGGTCACCATGGTGTGACTGTGGGAAGCCCTGGGCTGGTGTTCCTCGGCATGTTGGAACTGCCCAAGCCCAGAAGTTCCCTCTGCTGAAAACACACTGGAGGGAGAACAACTTCTTCGGACCATATTGTGTTCAGAGCTAGACACCATTTGTGTTTCCCCCCAAGAGTCACTGGGCGCAACATGCAGTCAGGACTGGGGGCAGGTCCCAAAGCTCTTTCTCCCCTGTGTCTTGTGTTTCCCACTGTACAGTGGCTCTGCATAGGTAGGAAGGAGGCAGAACACTGCCTCACTCAGACCATCCTGGAGATCGGTGGTAAAGGCACCAGCCTGGGAAGTGGTAGATGTTTCTGAGCAAATGCCCTCCTTCTGAGCAGTGTCCTGAGTAGCTCCAAGGTAGGCAAATGACACCACATCCTCAGCAACTGGGCACCTACCCTGAAAGAACACCCAATGTACTTAATTCCAAATCATCAAGACTCCAACTCCAAATGGAGCCATGTGTCAGGCTCCTCTTCGCCATTAGATACATCCTAAGACTTAGTGTTTGATGTTGCCTGGTGTCAGAGAACTTTGTACCACATGCAGGAGCCTTACATCAACCTACATAAGCTATTAAGCTCCCTATTTAAACAATGGGAAAAGCATTTCATTCATATGCTCTACATAGGTCTTCAAGGGTACTCTGTCTCTGCAGTAATTGCAGAAGCCTATGCACCTAATTTCAGCAGTCTGAATTCCCCCTGCCAAGACTAAACACTCACTCACAAGGTTTTTCACTGCCTAAATAATGATGGCAGGTGATCAGAATCTGGTCTAATACCACATAAAAACCCCTGTAGCTGAATCATCCCCAAAAATGTATTCAGCTTAATTACATGGTAGGAGAAACAACTTTGCTCATGATGTTGATCCTTTGTGGAGTGAAGTTGATGCAAGCTATACATTTTACTTGTTTCTTCTCCAGTATGTTTTGTCTTAATCTTTTTTTCTTAAGTCTTTCTATTGCTTTTTCCCTCTTTGCATTTAGGCAAAAATATTGTTTACTATCTCATTAAGCTCAACTGAGAACAATCGCAAGCTCCATTAGACCACACTGACAATATATGGCTTTAATTATTTTTTCATAGAAAACTCTCACACTGGAGCACAGTAACGGAGTGGTTGTGACATCTTGCTACAAATTCTTATGTGGGAGTGCGTGTGGTGGGAACGAGGCCTGGGGAGGGCTGATGGAGAGGCGGGAGAAGGCAGAACCATTCTTTGGGGTTTTTAAGGATAAGAATCTTGGTGAAATATTTCTGTATGCCACATATGCTAAAAGCACTTCCATCTTTTATGTCATCTGGTCAGAATTACACATTCAGCATGCACTAAAATCTAAATCAGGTCATCAGTTACTTCTTGAGATGATAATCATACTTTTATTAAAACTTTTAAGCAGTTTTTAGCTGTTCGATTTCCACAACACTTAATTTGTAAACCATATTCCGCTATTCCTGTATTTGCTGTTTAGCCTGTCTTACAGGAGAAAGTCCTGCCATCTGGCAGAACAATCACAACCTTCCAAATTAGAACATAATTCTATACTATCTTGGTTTGTTTCCTTGGCAAAGCTTTTGTCCCAAAATATGAATTCTCCTTACAAGCTAGAAAATATTTCCTAAGATATTTAGAGCCAGAAAAACTTTGGTACAAAGTGTCTCTTTTTACCAATTCATGCTGCTTCTAAAAGCAGGGAAAAATAGGCCTCAGCACCCTTAATGCTCTTGGCTTTCAGTTCATGAAGGATTTTCTGTTGAAACATTCAGTATTGTTGATATGAGAATTCTTGTACTGGCAAGATGGCTTTCCTCTTTCGAGGGATCATAAAACAGTGTTATGCATTGAGAGGATCTTTATTCATATCCTACATAGTGGAGCTTATTCCACTGGCAAGCTTGCTGAGGTCTAAATCTTGGCCTCCCTTTTCCACCTCCAAGATATTTGCCATTACTTCATCTCTAAAGAACTATATTTTTTTCCTCCAATCTCCCCTAAACTTACTTAAAGAAAAGGCTTGAAGCCTCCAGTAAGTCAGTTTAAGGGCATATGTGCAACCTGCGTATGCCCCCCAGAGAAGCCAGCAGAGTCTGTATAAAGCCTCCAGGTGGGATGAGGACAGCTGCACTCAGTTCTCCTACAGGCAAGGGGCTGCCGCCCATGGAGGCACAGGGCAGCTTTGCAAGGGTCCATGAAAGGCCAAGTGGAAAGCTCTTTACTCCTTCAGCTTCCTCACAGTTTCCTGATATTTTTCAAACTACCTGGCTTTCTCCTGTGAATTGGCATGACACCACTGACTGGCTGGCAATTTAGTGAGGACTTCAGACCCATTGTTTCCATTTCAGACTGCACTTCCTTAAAACAAATAGTTGGTGAGCGTAAGCAGCGATGTATAAATATGCACAGAACTCCAGAAATTTCCAAAATTACAATTCAGTTGTTCTACTGTGATCTCTGGTTCTCAGGGGCCCTTAGCCCTCGTCAGTGAAATCCTGATGGTGAGGAACAGATAACTTAATTAACTTGAAATTAAAGTTTCAGCCTCAGTGTTACCTAGCAATATGTGCATCAAAAGCATCATGTTTTAAAAGCCATTTGAAAGCAGGGGAAGGTTGCCAGCTATTCAAATATTGTCATAGTTCTGATTTTTCTCCAGCTCCCCTGATAGGCACACAGAAGTGAGACCAGCCTTCTGAGGAGGAAAGACAGCTGGAATCAAGACATCTCCATTTATATGTCCTGAAAACTTTCAAAGCAAAGAAATGTACCTGGCTTTGGCTTGGGCATGTGAGTGCCCCCACTTCACACCACAGAATAAGTACCTCCCTCCACTCTCTGCTGCCTGGAGGAGGCAGGCTCCTATTGAATCAGATGGACGGGTGCCTTGTAGACCCAGCTTTTGCAACAACGAGGTTTGTCAGGGTTTCTCTGATACGTCTGCAAGATTGCCATAGCAATTATACTGTGTTTACTGTGGGTTTCTGCCTTCTGGTCCTCCCTGTGAAGGCTCAATTTCAGGAAGATGGAAGCCCAAGAAATGGTGGTTATCCTTGAAGGATTCCCCTGCAAGCCCCAACTAATCTATTACACCATGACTTTGTAGATCTACCTGTCTGCTCCAGGCCTGTTACCTCTCTTCAAACTAAATCCTTTCTTTCAAACACCTCTTTGCTGCCAGCTCCACCATCCCAGCAGAACACTGCTGATGAGCCAAGGGCACCAGTTGTCATCTCAGCTGATGTGCTCTACTCACTGGTTGGTTGTATATCCCTTTGCTGTGTCCCACCACTGCTTCTACAGTCTGATTCTGCAGACTTTGGGGCAGGGCCTGCCATTTTGTACTGCTGGGCGTTGCTAGGATGGGGTTCTGCTCCAAGACGGTGGCTGCTAAGCTCTAACATAATAAAGACAAATAAATGAGACTCTGGGAAGCCTTTGTCCTGCTTACAGAGCTCAGAAGATCTTTATCATGTGGTTTCTTCTATGTATGTTTGTCCCCGAGAGAAACTTCTCACGCAAATGTGACTGGCCATGATAACTCATCCTGAGAGGTTTAGTGCTCTTTTCCTTGGAAATGTTCTCCATTTTAACATCCTGCATTCTCTTCTGTGGAAGCATCTTCAGAGCTGAACAGAATAAAATAGGAAACGAAGGATCGCTGGGACTGAACAATGTGGAAGGTCAGAGGAAAGGGTAAATAACCTTGTAGACATTTACCCTTCCCCTCCTGTCCCAGGATGGAGCAGCCCCTCTCTTCAAAGTGATGACAAAACTCCTCTGCACAACCCACTCAGCATTCTCCCTTCCACCACTGCTGCCTAGATGCTGCCTTAAAGAACCTGCTCATCTGAGCTAAAACCCTGTGTTTGTACTGAAACGTGGAAGTAGCTCATTAAACTTTTCTTAAATAAATTGTTTAGACTAAGTAATTCTCTCCTTTCCTCCCCTTGTGTTGCCAGCCTATTGTTTATAGCCAGCATTCCAGGCTGTGTGTGATGAAAATGCTGATGTGTTTCCTGAGTTACAGACCCAAGCTTTATCTCATCTTTCATTTAGGAAACTGGCTGCTTTATCATTTTATGCTGCTGTGTGCAATGTTTATTTTTTCCCCATTATTAGCATTGTATAGGAGGATGTGCCCAGCCCCATCAGCTGTTAGATGTATTGTGCATACCACACACACGTACACACAAAAAAAAAAAAAAAAAAAAAGGAACACATAGTGTAATAGTTGGGGGAAATCTACACACACAGTTTACAAATTCCCTTTGATACTGGGGACATTTTCTGGGTAACAGTGTGAATGTATAGCTATGTCCTTCACACACTATCTTGTCTGTGGAGTTTGCTGGTATTCTCTGCTGTCTTTTACTTCCATATTTCAATCAAAATCCACAGAATGTGACAAGGAAAACTCCTGCCCTTTGCACAGAGCTAATGATGATCACCTATTCATCTGGAGTCCTCTTAGAAAGAAATAACTCCTCCTTAAGTTTTGCTTTGTTTGAATTCCAGGGGAGAAATTATTAAGCAGTGACTCACCCGATGGATCATGAAGGCAGCAAAGGGGACCAGGGGTTACACATGAATCTTTGACTAGCTATTCTGGTCAATAACAAACTAATTGGAAAAGTCAGAGACATAGTCCATGATTTAGAGAAGCTATGTTTAAGAGAAAAAGAATCCTGAATTTCCGATAGGATTTTGATTTAAATCCAAAGAATGCACAAGTGGTTAGGAAAAGGAGGCAGATACTTATTCTTTTGTCTACAAGGTATCTCCTGGGCTAGTTCAAGTGAATTGATTTTTTAATCAATTTTTGCAAAGCCTTTTTGCTTTAACTACTGAAAGAGGTAAGTACTGGCAGAAAAAAGTACTACAATATTAGAAAGACGATCAGCAGAGGTTGTAGGGGCCAAAAGCAACTGAATTAAAAGATGTTATTGCTGTGAAGGTGTAAAATTGCCTGGTTTAGACTGTGTGCTGCCCATGAGGACAGCTTCTAAATCTGAAACATTCTCACATGTGGTAGTCACCACTATTATTTTCAGTTACTGCTTTCATCAAATACAATGGATTCATTGCATGCACACAGTGAATTGCCCTGGATTTCTACGGGAACCCAAAAATAAGGTTATCATACACTCTTAATGTCAAGCAGCTCAATTATTTTTTAGTGATTCTATCAATTGTTGTTCTTGAACCACTTCTAATAATAATAAGCATTTTAATAATAATAACCATTTTAATAATAATAAACATTCTAATAACAAGCATTTTTCACCCTGAACTTTACCTACAACCACAGAATACCCACAAAATGAGTTACTAGTTCAGTCTTCCTTCTACATTCTTTATCTACATTTGCTTATGCTGACCTTCCTTTGGAAAGAATAGGTGTCCAAATAATTTACATTTACCTAAACTGGAACAAAGGGGCCTGATGAAAATATGGCCTGTCAAAATCCAACTTGAACTTAGACTTGCTGCTCAGGTCTGCTTCCTTCCCTCCCCACACCCAGCAGTATTTTCTTTCTCTAATTCAAATATTTTCAGTTCCATTTAATGCTCCCTTTCTCAACCCTTCACTTCCTCATTAATGCGCAGAACAATGTGTGGTTTCAAATGTTTGCCCTGTGGTCATCCACAAAACTCACATAAGCAACGCCAGAGCTAAATGACGATCTCCAAGGCTTAGTTGTCTGAGACTTGGGCCACGTGGATTCAATTTTCTGAATTTTCGCAGACTTTTCTTTATAACCTCGGTGAAGTTCAAGCCACCGTGGTGTTACTGCATTCCCTGCAAGTTTCTCAGCTCTCCAGCTGTATTTTGTTTACACCATTTAAAATTAGCCTGTTACTAACTGTGACACCCATCTCAAGGTATTCAGTTTAGTTATTTTTGGATCAATAAAAACAAGCATACTGGAAGTGAGACAAACTAAACCAGAATAGTTTAGAAAGATGAAGTATGTAGGCCACTTCTTGTTGTGAGGATGGTATCTCCTGCAGGGCCCCTGGACACGAGGCCCATGCAGTACTGGAACAGAATCTGAACTACCCTGAATCTATATTCAGACTTACACTATATCCAGCTATAGCACAAGAACATTCAGTTCATTTGCTTTAAGCCACATTTCTGTTCTTCAAGTTCAGGGACTGCCACAGCATTGATGTGATCCTTGTTATGTTCTAGTGCAACCCACAGGTGATATTTAAACTGTGATAGCTATCTGTGATCCTTAAGAACTGGTTTAGCGCTCTCCTCTCCCGCTGTTCCCTTTCTTCCTTCCCTTTCCCAGCCCTGGTGCCAGCAGCATAGAGAGGGCACCGAGGCTTCACGGCCTTACACCTTGCCAGCGTTTTGCGTAGGAGGCAAGACGTGCAATGGTCTTCTAAGCACAGAACGTGGGACATCCATCCCGTGGGAACTTAGGCAATCCTCCTCAGAAAGTCTGCTTCATATGAGGAACACTAGATGGCACACAACTACCGCTGTATTATTTCTTTTTTGGTTCAGAAACCAAAAATTGGTTTCAAAGGATCAGCCTGGAATGTGAATAAAGGACTGAGCGCAAAACATGAGTCTAAGTACGCTATAAAAACCCACTGGGAAGATAACCTTTGCAATAAAACCTCACCCCGCTTCCTCCATCAGAATTATTATTTTTCTATTTATAACTCTGCCTAACTTGGCAGCTTCAGAAAGTAAACACAGATTTTATTTAGTGGCTTATTGAGAAGCAAGGGAATACTGTCATTTCAGTACAATATAAAATAATAGAGCGGCACACAAAGTAAAGCCCACTTGGCTCAGCAACCTCTACAATTCAAAAGACAACTGCTGGAAAAAGATTCAAGTGATATAATATGCTATCACATGGATTCTGTTAAAGGATCTGTGTTTCAGTTTGTAAGTAATATCAAGTACTCACTTCCACTCTTTATATACCAGTATTTTTCCCTTGTTCTAAGAGATCTAAAAGCCCGGGGAAACAGATACATGTTGCTATTCCAGCTTCTTATGCTTTATTGTATCAGTGCTCAGCATGGGTCTGCCTTAATTCTGGGAGAATAAAACACCCAATAAACATTCTTTTGGTCAAAAGAATCCTTTACATTCTGTTGTTCCTAAAAACACAGTATATAACAAGGAAAAGCATTTACAGGACACATCAGCATAAAGTGGTGCAACTTCTGAGCATGGGTGAGGTTATGATTTAACAGAAAAGAGGTGAACTTTCAACTTCCTGTGAGCTGCTAGTAATCGGTACGGCTTCTTTGGAAAACATGTCCATGATTACCTGGTAGACGTCCAATTCTAAACTCACCTAAGCAGGAAGCTGCAAACGCCAATTTACTGGCAGAAAGGTATAAATTCTTCCTTGCTGTATTAACAAAAACTAGCTGATGGAGGGGTGGGGAAGGGACACTTGACTCCGAATAATTCCCCTCCTCCTCAGAAGTGGGCTAGAGAGAGGCCTAGTGGCCCCTAGGAGGGGACTCTTCTGTGAAAGCAACCTCAAGCTGTAGAGTCAAGACCAACACAAAGCACCCACCAGGTCGAGAGATGACTCATCCAGGGAGAAAGGACCTTCGGTGCTAACCAGAGTACCTGTCAGAGATGAGTGTTGGGTTTTTTTTTAACTTTCATTTCCGTTCATGTATTTTTGCATGGTTTGCATTTCATGTTACCTGGTTTCAACTGTGTAAATAAGTAGTTTTATTTGTTTTTAACTTACTCTGGTTTGTGTCAAGAATAACTTCTGAGTAACTGGCTGAACCATACGGTATTCCAGTCCTCCAGGATGGCAATCCTAAAAAACCAGGGTCCTGGAAATCTCTCCCCTGCTTCTCCTCTTTGCCTCAAATAATAAGGCATGTTTCCACAGATCTGCAGGGACCAGTCTGAGATGGAAAAGTAGATGTCTTGGGAAAAGAATTTATGCCTGCAAGTATCATTAACCTAGAATGTTCTCTGGCATTAGGTAAAAAAGAGGGGGAGGGAGCACAGATAAATTCATGGGATTTTTAAGGGATATGTAATAGTAATTATTGCTATCTTATTTTTCAGTTTTAAACTAATCTCCTTTCACACCAAACATTCCTGCCAGTTTGAGTTAAGTAATATCTGTTTCAAGGATGTCGTGGTGAGAAAACTGATGAAAAATTTTTAGTACTGTGTAAATCCATATTCTGGCTTACAGGAAATACACTTCCAAAGATACTATCGCAAAGCTGTGAGTGTGTGTTGACACTTTGCTGTAACAGCTGCATATAATTAAGGGATGGAAAGGAGCTAAGCCTATGTAAACAGTTCTCCTGTCTTTTGTAAAGAGTCATAAATTTTTATATTACTTGGAACTGTAGTTGCTAATTCTATGTTTGTTGCTTGAAATGAATGGCATTTTTATTGGATTTGTTATTTATCCAAAAGATTTTGTGCAAGATATTAGCTAAAGTTAAGCCATCTACATATCCACTTCTTCTGTATTTCTTTCACCTCCATACCATGCTACAAATTCATCTCATAAAATCCTCAGTTCTTCAGAAACAGATTTTTAAGGGCATCACATGGGAATTTAATATCAGCAAATTAATGAAGAGTGATTGCAAGCTTCCTAACAGTATGGGAATGATTGAACACACCTGTCCCAAGCACAGCGACAGAGAGGGAGAAGCAACTTCAGGGGCTGGGATCCCGTGCTTGGGA
Source organism: Nipponia nippon (assembly GCF_047370975.1). Taxonomy (NCBI): domain Eukaryota; kingdom Metazoa; phylum Chordata; class Aves; order Pelecaniformes; family Threskiornithidae; genus Nipponia; species Nipponia nippon. The sequence goes on along the minus strand of NW_028262290.1, from coordinate 151,558,256 downwards.
CCAGTTGAATGCCAATCCAGCTCTACCACTTTCAGAGCTGCGCTAGTACCTCCACCCGATGTTGACCTGTTCCAATTGTACTGGACTGATGGCAAATAAGTGAAATAACAAAGAGCCATTCCTTTGTTATTGTTACAAAGGCATTGAGGTCTCAGAGTCAGATGCCTACCAGCCTGTCTGAAAATGCCCTTGGGGTCTACCTGCATCTTTAAGGTATACACACCTAAATACTTTTCACTTACATTCTATGGTAATTCTTCAAAATTGGTCTTAGGACCTTAGTAACATATATTTCAATAAAAGTACGGGGAAATTAAATGTTAATATTTTTACTAACATTTTCTCTAAACATATCCTATTATTCTACTCTGTATTTTGTTGTACCATCTACTGTACAAGGAAAAGTAAAAAACGTGACTTGGTCACAGTCCAGAGGAAACAAGAGCAGATTGGAAACAGAAGCAGTGTGATCTAGGCTGTAAACTGGCAACAGGCTTCAGGCTGTAAACTGCAAATACTAAAAGAACATGCAAGGGCTGTGGTGGATTCCCCATCAGCTGAGGCTTTCAAGCGAAGAGTGAAAAGCTCTCTGAAAGATATGCTTCATTCAAACGGGCATTTATGCAAGGCTTGTGTTATGCAGGAGATAAACTAGATGATCTCAAGGATCCCTTGTGGCTTTACAGTCTATGAATAAAGAGCCTCTTTCACCGTAACAGACTCAAGTATTTCAGCTACTTCGGACCCAACGTGGCGTTAGACCGACTGCTACAAAGCAGGAATTGTGTCAGATACTTCTAATGCTGCAAAGGCCCCTGCAGAACACAATGGGGGACATGTGTGTGAAAGAAGTTCTTTCAGTGCCCCATCAGGTCAGTTGTTTGAGCACAAAGCAGTGCTGAGCAAAGAATTACAGTATCTTTGTTTTAGCCCCACATTATGAATCCCTTTCATTGACATACCCGTGGACCCATTAAATGTGATATTATGGCTACACAAGCATGAGGTCTTCCAAGATTGGTGAGAGGTATATAGGTCTTCTGTTTTGCCATTTCATGTAATCATTACTGTTTGGGGGAAAAGAGGGGAATTCAGAACACAGTTGAACTTGGTTTACAGGAGAATCTTTCAGATTCAAAAGCTGAGCAGAAAAGTGATTTGGTTTTTAAAGGGTAAAAGAGAAATACTGACAGGTTGTCCACTCAGAATTCCAAATTAGAGAAAAATTGCTCCACTAATACAAGCTAACGGGTATTAGACAACAGAAGAGCTGGGTTATAAAAAAACATCACATCTGACAAATGAAGACACTTTGTTTCTTATTACAAAAATGAAAACAAATTCATAGATGTAATCTGCAACAAATTGATTTTAGGAAGTGCTTGTAACAGTAGCTATGATATCTTAAATGGTGAATGCAAGTTGGCTTGAAGAAACCCCAGGTATGTCTTGACTGTAGCTTCAGCAGTATTTTTGGCTAATATACAGATATGAATGAACTAGCTCTTCCCCATCTACTTCAGATATTACAAGAAACATAACCATTACACCACAGAGCTCAACTTCAGTTAACCACAGAGCCTTCCTAGGTGTGTACTGCAAACCATTCTAAGTTTCATTTGGCCATTTCTATAGAGCTATCAGTAACCAAGCTAATTTCCATTTGAAGCCAGCTCAGATCATTTTTCATTCAACACTAGTTACAGCAGTCACAGGCATACTCAGAGTGGCTGGGGATGAAATACAAAATAATTCTGAACAAAATAATTCCGAACAAAATAATTCTGAGCCAGAAGAGAGAAGAGTACATGTCCACCAGGAAAACTGTTAAAAGTCTTATTTAAAATATTTATTAAAGATTTAGAAGAGGGATAAACAGTACATTTTGAAATGAAAAATATACTCATTTAGAACAGGTTGCATATCTACAGCTCACATAACTCACCAGTTATTTCTGGAATGTAAAAAAATCTCAAGCAGAAATATTTGCTCTCACAATTCATTCTCAAAACCCAAATTCTTGTCTTGTTTACTGGAGTAAACTTCAGTTCAAAGGCTACTTCTTCATGTCCTTCAAAAATAAGCATATTAGATACGTCCTTCTTGGTGTAGCTTAGCTTTATGGGTGTTTATGTTTCTCTTGTTCATTAACATTAGGGGTAAAGGCCAAAGTCCTCAGCTCAGCAAGGCAAAAGCTAGGGAGAAGTAGAAGAGGAATGGTCCTAGTTCTAGCTGGATTTTAAGCATGCACATTCTTTCTCTCTTCACCACTTTTTTTTTTCCCTCTTGCTGACAGTGTCACACCATTTAATGAGTAAGAGCTTCGTCTTTGTTTCTACACCCTCATTTCCTGCTGCTTCCATCCTTTAAGCCTCCTTCAGGATTTTCAAAGTATTTTTCCACTCAGACTGGGAGAATGCATTGAACTGAATAGATGGTGGGGGAGACAACGTGGAAAAAGAAATAGAAAAGGAAGTAAGAGAGAAAGAGAGGAGAAGGTATCGAAACAGAAAGGGCAGGTATAAATGAAATTAAGAAAATGGGAAGAAAGGACATGAATAAATGAAAGAATGAGCAGTGATGAACAGCAAAGTAGAATCAAAAGGGAGGCTCTACTGCTTACCATCATTTCTGAACACTGGTCCATGGAATGAAAAAAATAAAACACTCTAATATCCATTATTAGTAAGAAAATTTAAACAGGTAATTTCTCCAAAATCTAGCTGAGCTGGTAGTGTCATATGATGCAGACAAATCCTTCAAACCCTGATGCTACATTGGCAGCTAAACAGAAGAAAAACAGTCCCTCTGCATGCAGAGGTTCTAAGGTGGATTTAATGAGTAACTAAGGAGTACAGCTGTGAGCGCAGGTCTTAAGAAAGCCTAATACTATACAATTTCACGTCTTAAAAATAGGTAACTTTATGATGTGGCTGCATCTCCAACACTGTGTGCATTTCTGATCCCTCAACAAAAAAATGGAATGGTTACTTGTACCGCAATTCATGTAAGACTGTCTTAGAAAGCAGGACAGAGATCGCTACTGATCTCACATCTTCATCTCAACAGTGAAGACTTCACATAGCTTCAAATATGTTCCCTGAATAAGTTATGGGGTTGAGATATTCCAGTTACATTTTTTAAAAATAGAAAACTCAGACTTTCTGTACGTGAGAAAGTAGATGTCCAAAACTAAAATAATGTGCCCCCAAGCAGTTTTCTGTACAGCTTCTGTACATAACTCCCATAACAAGACAGCAAACATGGGTTCAGGGCTTGTTTTGCGCTGTCCTGTAATCATCCGGTTTGCGAAGGCTTCTCATTTTCCTAGAAAGGGACTAGGAGGCCAAGCCACAAACATTTTCAGGAGTCAACCCTTTTCAGGCAAGTTACTAAAAAAAATTAAGGGGAAGGGCAGTTTCTCCTCTACTCACAGATCAGGTTAGTCAGGTGGACAAGTCCATTCTAGTAGAACGTAAGGATGTCTGAGCATGCACTAGCAACCTGTGTACCGAATCCTGGGCTGGTAAGCACTCATAGAAACTGTGCCGTGACTCTTTCTTTCACCCGTATTTAAAGAAAAGTGCAAGGTAATATCTCTCCCACTTTTTAGAAGAGAACAAAGGCATCGACTGGGACAGTTGAAGCTGATGGGTGTTTTCCATCAGCAATTAAGTCTCACAGAGCTCCGGATAACCCGTCTGAACACTTAGGGCTGTGCTACCTACACCCTTACTTAGTGGATACAAGCTGAAGCTGGCTCTCTTCACGCATGTCTTATTCAGCAGCCAGATCTGCAGCTCTGCAGAGCCCTTCAGGCTCTGGATTTCCATCACGCTGTGCCTCCAGGGTCCGTCCCTACAGATACAGCTGCAGGATCAGGGCCTTAGGCTGTAATTCTCTCAGGGCATGGATGGTGCCTTCCTTTTAGTCTATTTTCTGTCTGTAGACTGCCATTGCATAAATGACACCAATAACAAATTTGTTTCTTCCTAGAGAATTTCAGTCATGACTCTTGGGTCATCTTTTCCATCATTCTACTGCATGCTTTCATCCGGAGTATTCCAGAGGACCCTGTAATTGATGAGGTTTTATTTCTGGACTCTCTTCTACAAAGCAGTAAACCTGGGAATTTTTTTCCTTGTACTTGTCCAAAAATACATTTTTGCTCTATTTTAGTTATTCTTGATTCTAGTATAAGCTCTTGGATACTCCTAGAAAATTCCTCTCCCTCCCTGATGTCAGTGCCCTTTGAATACTTGGAGGCATTAATCCTCCTCCCTCCATTTTCTTGTCAAATTCTGTATATTTAGATTGTTTAATTTTCTTACATAGATTGTAACAAAAACTCAGCAGAGGAACAGAAATCTCTTCAGAAAATTAAGTGCCTACAAATTTTATGAAAACAGCCAGAGGAGAGAAATCTGTCAAATTTCCTCACAGAGGCAAAGGCTGCAAGATCAGCTGATGTCCTTGTAGGCGACAGAAAATGTATTTGGAAGCAAATCTACAGGAACAGAGAATATATTATTGCTCAACAGGAGAAGAGGCTTCAACAAGGGTTTGTCCTTGTACACCAAAAAATGGAAGAATGATTACACCACAGCCACTTAATCTATTGCCGTGTCTCCAGCAATGATCAATAGCCTCAAGAAGAACGAGAGCAAGCAGACGCTGCCACCTCCCCAGAAGTCTCGCTCCGGAGCCGTGTGGCCCAGGGTCACAGTTCCTGTTCTTACTGCCACCAGGGAAAGGACGCTGGAAGCTCCAGTGAGCCAATACCTGCATCACAATTTTTATGAAGGGCCAGAAAAGCAAAACTCTGCTTACAAGCTCTATTAAAATCGTTATTTAAGCTATAATTAGCCCAAGGTCACACTAAAAGATAGTATCTCCTATCTCTGTGTTTGGTGCCATAGCAAAAGCAAAGGAATTTAAGCTAAAGCTAATTAGAAGATTATTTCTGCAATTGAGTTTTGTGGAAAAAAAAAACCTGCATTGTTGAATGTGAAATGGTCTATCTGGAACAGCTTTTATTTGGCAGGCCTTTGCCAAAGCCGAGGTTTCTGAGAAGGCCCGGTGGATATGGGCTGGACAACACCAGAGGCAGCAGAGCCTTTGAGCCCTGTTGTCAGGTACGGCTCTGAGCTGGGAGACAGGCAAGTCCAGCAACTTCTAGCTCACCAAACTGTTTTCAGATTAAGCTGGAAAAAAAATGTTCTTTTATTTAAATAAATGTCCTGCAAATGGAAAGTCTTCCTTTTAATCCGTTGCAGTAAACTCAGTTGACGCTACCTCAGTACTGATGTACATCTCTCCACTTCTGGACTCAATTTAGTGCAGTGATGAAGAAGAATACTGGAGTCTCAGGTCTGTTGCCACTATTTCAGTTTTCAGAAAACTATGGGAGGAACATTTTTCCTTTCTTCCTGCCCAAGAAAACAAGAGACAGGAAGAGAGCCTACTGCCACCCATGCCTTTTCCCTACTCTCCAGTAGAGGATTAGTGTCTCTGTATACTAAACGTAGGTATTTTTAATTATCTTTAAAAAGTTGCTACCTCTTTTTTTCTAATTAGTTGTTTGTGAAGAATTCTGACTAGTTTTAATGAAATCCAATTTTAAAACTATTTTGGCAACATATAGTGGAAAAAAAAATCATAGCATAACCACTCACTTAACAGTGTTAAAATGAGACAATCCCACATGAAGCAATATGTGCCCTGCCTTGAAGAATTACTACCCAAAGGAAAAGCACACCACACCTATTGTACAGTTTCTATCTTCAGAAGCCTCTGCCAGGACCTTTAGGGTGCTGTTTTCTTTCACTGTCTATACAAGTGAGTAACAAAAAATGAGAAACTCATTCTGTATTATTAAAATAGAAAATGAAAACAAAATATAACACAAAATAGTTAGTTAAGGTATTGGGAAAAAAATCGGGTTTGTCATGTGAAATTAATTGTTTTATAGTCTCTGCATTTTCCATTTTTGTTCTTTATACTGCTATTACATTAAAAATATACTCTGGCTAAGATACCAAAGCTCACAGGGAACTCTAGATTTAGGAGCTCAGAAGAAAATGAACCCAGCAAGCCCAGCATTTGCAAAAACAGCTGCCTAGGATATCTTACAAACCAAAACCATGCTTGATTTTGACTAATTTCTCTTTTTAGTATTGCAATTTAAGTCAGTCTACAAGGCCAAAGGATTCCAGACTAAATGAGTTTACCCAACTATTACAACCAAACTGGCAATTTCTGATAGTCATCCGTTCTGGTTAAAGTTCATGGACTTGTAAAGGACCTAAAAAAAAAATCCTCTGCACAGTAGAAATGTGAAGGGAAAGACCTGGAAGTCTGTCAGGGAGGAAACCGCTGGATTTACACTTTAATAGATCCAGTGGTTACAATAGAGATGTGGATGAGGACAACAGCTGGAAACAGAGCTGACACCACCCCCCCTCCCCAGTTTCCATGGAGTTTCCACCAAGCCCTGTTATTTATTCAGAAGCTATTTTCCAGAAAAACAGCCAGCCAGCCTGCAAAAGTGTTTTCAAGAAAATAATTTTCAAAGGATGGTGGAACAACAGAACAAGCAGACCACAGATATCAGGTGGCTAGGGTTACCCAGTTTGCATGTTTGAATAATTTCAAGCTGGTCATAGTCTGTTAAAAAGTAGTATATATGCAATATTTCTACTTTGTATGGCCAAAATATATTTCTACACTATTTGCTCAATTTTTAGCCCAGTTTAATATGGAAACATGAAAGTTTTTTCATCCCACCACGAGAAACAGGTGTATGTATGTGTGTCCCACTGTGTTTGGACCCTTTAGTGGATTTCCAGAAAATGCGGAAAGAGACATGAATATTTTTGGTTGCCTGAGGAATACTTTTTACAGAAAAATGTATCTTGAACTACCAAATGGCATTTCTTTTGCTTTTTAAGGGATGTCCTTCTTCCTTCTCTGCCCTCAGATCTACTCAGATGGATTTCTGGTTAAAACTGCTTCTGTCTGGCACTGTAAAAGCCTTGTCCAAAGCCAAGAGGTTGAACAGGGAAAGGGGCAGCACAAGAGGAGACATCCAGGAGACACGAGATTTGGCCAGCAGCACCAGTAGCCAAAAAGAGGGCGGTAACCGAGTGGCTGGGAAAGCACTCAAGCAGAGGCATGATGCTTTGGGCAGCCAGAGATGGATCGAGGCTGATAGCCAGCAGCCTGGGACGAGGGTTTACGTGGAGGCTGACCTGGAGAAGGGAGAGGTTTGGGCACGGGGATATGGGGCACTAGGAATAGAAGAAGGGCTGCGAAACAAAAAGCTTTGGCAGTCATCATGGGAGATTTCCTCGCTAACTCAAACCAGGGGGCTAATATGAGGAAAACGGAGTAAGCACAGGACTGCTGCACTATGCCAGTAGCACAGCATCATCCTTCATGCTGTCAGAAATAGGGTGCTGCAACCATAAACATAGCAGTCTGCATGCTGCTGCCCAAACACCCCATGGGAGAAGGGAAGAACAATTTAGTTGCACAATATATGTTGTTATCAAATTGAAATGTTACCATAGCTCATTTAAAAAGCAAGGAAACCACAAGGATACAAATACTCAGCAGAACAGGCTTCGCTAGTTTCTCATGAACTCATGTGCTCACTAAGGTTCACGTTTTCTCTAGAAAAATCATGAGTAGCCATGGCATCCAAGGGCCGTACGGTAGCATCAGTTAGAGCAATAATCTATCCAAAATCCAGTGTGACAAATCTTCCTTATTTCTAGAACTAATAGGAACACCAGAAGGGTATGATACATGAGAATTCAAATGCTGATATGAGACACATCTTTCTTCTTAGAGAATATTGTAACACTGCTAAAGAAATCAAAAGGAGAACTATTTTTGTCCTGAATTTAGCCCATAAATTTAGCCCATAAATAGTCTATAAAGCTTTAAGAAATCATTAAATAGCTACTTCATTTGGATGAGTTATTTAAATGTTCTGAATCAATACTAAAACCAGATAATATAGACAGTTACCACTCTGATACAGTTTTAAAAAGAAGTTTTTTTAATGCAAAACAGAAACTCGTTGCTTCCTAGAAGAGGATGAGAGCAGAATCATAGAATCATAGAATCATAGCATGTTTTGGGATGGAAGGGACTTCTAAAGGTCATCTAGTCCATCCCCCCTGCAATAGGCAGGGACATCTTCAACTAGATCAGGTTGCTCAGAATCCCATCCAGCCTGGCCTTGAATGTTTCCAAGGATGGGGCATCTACCACCTCTCTGGGCAACCTGTTCCAGTATTTCAGCACCCTCATCGTAAAAAATTTCTTCCTTATATCTAGTCTGAATCTACCCTCCTTTAGTTTAAAACCATTACCCCTTGTCCTGTTGCAGCAGGCCTTGCTAAAAAGACTATTCCCATCCTTCTTGTAGGCCCCCTTTCAGTATGGAAAGGCTGCAATAAGGTCTCCCTGGAGTCTTCTCTTCTCCAGCCTGAACAACCCCAACTCTCTCAGCCTTTCCTCATAGCAGAGGTGTTCCATCCCTCTGACCATTTTTGTGGCCCTCCTCTGGACCCGCTCCAACAGGTTCATGTCTTTGCTGTGCTGAGGACCCCAGAGCTGGACGCAGTACTGCAGGTGGGGTCTCACCAGAGCAGAGTAGAGGGGCAGAATCACCTCCCTCAACCTGCTGGCCACGCTTCTTTTCATGCAGTCCAGGATACGGTTGGCTTTCTGGGCTGCGAGAGCACATTGCCGGTTCATGTCCAGCTTTTCATCCACCGGTACGCCCAAGTCCTCCTCAGGGCTGCTCCAAATCCCTTCATCCCCCAGCCTGCATTGACACCAGGGATTGCTCCGACCCAGGTGCAGGACCTTGCACTTGGCCTTGTTGAACCTCATGAGGTTCACACAGGCCCAGTTCTCAAAGCTTGTCCCGGTCCCTCTGAATGGCGTCCCGGTCCCTCTGAATGGCCTCCCGTCCCTCAGGTGTGTCAACTGCACTGCTCAGCTTGGTGTCATCTGCAAACTTGCTGAGGGTGCACTCGATCCCACTGTCTATGTCACTGCTGAAGATATTAAACAGCACTGGCCCCAGTACGGACCCCTGAGGGACACCGCTTGTCACTGATCTCCATCTGGACATTGAACCATTTACCACTACCCTCTGGATGCGACCAGCCAGCCAGTTTGCTATCCACTGAACAGTCTGCCCATCAAATCCATATCCTTCCAATTTAGAGAGGAGGATATTGTGGGGGACCATGTAAAATCATATATTTGTGTCTAGATACATTTCATATATATATATATATGTTTCTAGACACATGTATGTATATGTGCAGACATGAACAGATCAGGGTTTAGGTTCCATTCACACACTAATTAATCTACCTCTTTTTCCTCACTTCAAGAAATGTAAAACCAGAAAATTTTGTCTTTTATTTACCAGTACTGGAAAGAAAGGAAGCTGACACGAGGTGACATCTAAAATATAAGAAGCCAGGCACAAGAATTGACATTCCTTCCTCAGCCAGGACAGTGCTCTGTGCCATTGAGGGGACACTCTGTCACTGGATATAAGCTTGGGAAGTTAAACTTTAAATACCACATGCTGTGAGAAGCCAGTCAATGGACTCCTACATGAAATTAACTGCATGTGTATACACACATATATAGTGTGGTGGATGAGACCTTCTCTGTCGTGTAGCAGATCATTTAATACCACTGTCCTGGGATTTCCTTTTAATAGCATAAATTATGTCTAAATAGGTGCGTAAGCACTATTTTGCTTCTTGCACCAGTCTATCCATCATACTTCCTCCTCCAGTGATCAAAAGACTAAACCAAATTTCAAAGTACTGCAGAGTCAAGCTGTAACAAATAACTATTTTTGAGCGCCAAAAATACACAAGTATCTCATAACTGAGCATTTCTTTTACTAGGTGATTCAATAATCTCTGCAAAAAGATAAAAATTATAAAAATTACCTAGTGAAAAAAAATCTGTTAAATTATCTCATTTTTCTGTATTCCAGGAAAAAACTTATTTCCAGAAATACCACAGTGCTCTTAAGGTAGTAAGTCCAGTAAGACAAAGAGAGTAAGGTGATACAACAAGCTCAGTATATGGATTTATCAGTGCTGTGTCATTTGCTTTTATCCCAACAACTGAATCAGAGCAAAGGACCAACCTTCTGTGGCAGATAAAGTGTCACAAGCAAGTCTGGACCTTTTCCCGCAGGTGAATCAAGTTCCTGTTTCCACTTGGAAGCCAAGGCTGTTCCTAAGATTATGACTGAAACAAAAGTGTCTAGATAACAAGAATGACAACCTTCATTTTCACTTCAGTCCTTTCCCAACAAAAAATACAAAGTCTGCACACAAACAATATAACACTTGTGTTCAGTTTACCTCCACTAAAAAGGACAAGGTGTAACAGATTAAATAGTTACAGAAACACCCAACGGCTGACTGGTATAAAATTAAATTTTAAATAAGGGAGAATAAACAACTCACTTGAAAGCCTTAAACATTTTTTATAAATAACCCATGATGCTATCCAGAATCAGCTGAGCTGTAGGCATCGTCTGCCCCAACCATGAGTCAGCTTGAGTCAGTTCAGTGTACTTTTATGGTACTATCATAGTCAGAAAATACAACTCTTGGCAGCCCAAAAGAATTCTCTGAAATACGGAACAAGTATTTGGTGGGAAGGCATTCTCTACTATAAGCTGGCAATGAAATAATTAGTGGAATAAATAAAATGCCAGCATACTTAACATTTCTGTCTCTTTATTTTTAGCCCAAACAGGGGACTGACATCAAGGCATAAAATGAAAGGCAAATCACATGCTCTTAAGGCCAAACAATTTGAAACTCTTTGTGAACTGTTTCTTCTGCACAGCAATTCTCCAACTGTGCAAAGCAGCACTATGGCAATATGGATTCAGTAAACAGGGAATACTTCCAGCTGTTTGCATCCCTCCCACTCCCAGTATGCATAACATCCTGGCTGGTAGAAGTTATATTTGTGTTTAAACATGATAAGACTGATTTATATTAGAGGAATGTTTCTGATCAATCATTTGTGCTGAATAGCCAGTGACTAAGTGGAAATGCTTCACAGTGAGCACTGCCGAATAAGAACTGAGTAAAAAGTTTATAGAAGTTCAGGACGTGGCCAACAGCCTCTAATCTACTTAGCAGACAACATGCAACTTCCTGTAACCACTCAAACTGGGCACAAACACAGTTCTTCCAGTACTCAAAAGAGTCCCAGTATTCATAATTACAGAACCTAAAAGGTAGGGAGGGTTCGTCACACTTAACTTTGCTGATGAAAAGTTAGCTGTCAAGTACAAACTGATTATTACAGTCAACAGAGAGAGATACGAGACTTTTCAGGCACTTATCTTCAGGCAGCATGAATCACTCTGTCCACTGACTGTGGTGTCAGCCTAGAACCTAATTAGCTGTATCTGGGTGAGACAGATCCCACCGAAACCTTGGTGCCGTCCGCTTGTAGGATGGATCATGAGCTGATGTTCTTTGTCAAACTGTCAATAGCTATGGGTCCAGTGGAGCCATGGAAACCAGCAGAGGCGAAGATCTGCTCCTACATCTTTGCCAAGTTTACAATCCAGTGGCCTGAGCACAACAGATCTGCTCTTGAGGACTCCTTGCAGAATAGTTTTATAGTGCACAAATAAATATTTACACTAGTAAAATATTTCTCCTTTGACATCTGAAAAATAATAAAAGAAAGTGATTAAATTTAAAATAAAGTGCTAGCCTTTTAGGATGTTTTCATAAAGAAAAGCTTAAAAGGAGGGGTTTTTTGAACGAAAAGGCTACACTGTATTTTTAAAAGACCTGTGTTGCCAGTAATGTCAGAAGATGTTAAATTATCAAAATGGATATGTTTCAAATCTAGTTTAATATTTACTATTGATCATGGCTTTTGAACTTACTATGTTGGATCTGCTTAGACAATGAAATGACACAGGCCAATTTTAATTTAGGGTTCATGTTATCTCAGTGCTATGGCATCTGAGAGAATTATTTAAATTGAATAGCATCTTCTTTTTGGTTTACAGCTTTTTACAATGTTAGCACTGCAGTACTTTATTTTAAGGTACTAGGAAATTTATTAATGTCACCTCAGCAATGTCCCTGTAAACCTACAAAACTAATGTCTAAGTATTACTACCTTCAGTCAAGGCCAAATTTCTGTTTATAACCCCCTTTTATCTATTATACAGCTTTGCTATATTTATGCATCAGGCTGAAGGCATCTAAGAAAATCATCGTCCTGAAGTTGTATGTTTTCCTGTGGAAAGCAAAAATGGACCTGCCGTTTTCAATAAAGGTAAAATAATTCCTGCAACCTCCCATCCTTGGGGCAAAGGCCTTTGAGCCACCAGAGGTATCCTTGGCCTTTCTCATGACAGCTTAGTAAATCAGGCTACTTTTAAGAGACTGGACTACCTCAGTTCACATATATTTGATAGAAACTTATTAGCATTTGACATTTTCCAAAGCTTTGTCTATAGCAAGCACACTCCAATCTGGAAAGGCAGAGGCTGGGCACAGTTTTCTTGGAACCTGCAGGTCCATCTTCAGAGGACATTGCGTGACTCAACTGCCCTTGAAATTCGTCTTTCCTGAAGGGGAATTGGGAACAGGTCAATGCAGCTAGAACGCGTAAGCACGAAGGCGTAGGTGCCATTGGTGCAAGGGACAGCGCAGAGTCCACACCACTGGCCAGAACGGGGGGACAATTCAGAGCAGATGAGGAAACCTAGAGGGTCACAGATGAAAACGGGGAGGATGAAAAGGAAGGACAGGGTAAGATGGAAGACGGATCATATATGGAACAAGTTTTTCTCTGATATAGGTACTAGCCAAGCAAAAAGAATAAAGATTCACATTTACTAGTTTGAAAACAGTTTAATTTTAGCTAAACCGCAGCTACAGCAGAAAGGCAATGCCACATATTCAAGTATGTGGTTACAGAAAATACCACAGATCTTGAGTAAGCTGTGAGGCAAAAGGCTGAAAGCCAAATGCCTTTCCACCACCCGAGCAATGGGACATCCAGCATGGCCTATGTGTGCATTATCCTCATAATAACTTTAAAATACATTTTTTTAACATGAACTAGACTGCTAAATTCACCTCCTTGTGATGTTCTACCTCGTTCTTTTTGAGCTTTTCTAAAACTTGCTTGTGAATCTTTCCATTATATATTAGTTAATCAACAACTATCTTTTCACTTTCATTCCTTGCTCGTTCATCACACCCAGCTGAAATCAGAATGGAACTTTGTAACATTTATAATGTCAGCTGTGGCCAGAATATCCTACCGCCAAGGACGCTAGGGAACTACAATACTTCTTACTGTAGTTTCACACCTAGGATTTAATTAATTATGTATTTCATTTAAGAGCCTGAACCTGCAGACTGAGAAACTGAATTCTTCTCTTGATGAGTCCTGGGTGAATAGCACAACAGAAAGTCGGAATTGCTTTGTATTAGCCTCTGCTTAGATGAGAAGGTAGTGGGATAAATCAATACTCAAGTAAAACTGCTATTAACATCCAGACCTAACCTCTTAAGAATAAGAAAATTTATGACACCTGTGCTAGGAAGAGGACAATATGTGGGGATTGCTGAGAGTGCGCAAGCGAGAGATTTTGGCTGTAAATCACTGGCATCTTCATCCAAACATCATTACTGCCAAAGCGTTTTAGATATGAGTCTAGGAAATTAAAAAAAAAGTGAGTCAGTGAAACAAATGATTTTAAGAAACACAATCATGAGCATACGTCCAGGTGTGTAGGAATGGGGAGGATAAATTGGGGGTTTCAGAACAATCTCCATATAGGACTATCTTCTACTTGACAGGAACAGTGCTATAAAAATATTATGTTCTGCCTTTTTTGCCATTGTTTTCTATTAGAACTGCCAATCATCTTATACAATAGTGATTCTATTTGCCCAAATCTCCTTTCCCGGAGGCAACATTTCTATTTATTTCCTTCAGACTTTATTTGTCCTGTTTCTTGCCTTCTAGTCTTGCTTAAAATCTGCTGTTTTCCACACAGCTCCTCTTTCCCCTGTATACCAATGAACATAAAATCCGTCCTTACTCCTGCTCTCACAACACAGATTCTCACTGCTAGTAGGTTGTTCCCCTCTCCTACTTTTTCTGCAGCAGATGATACCAAAATCCTCCTCTCTCATTCCTATCCCTCCTCTCCCCTACAAAAGTCTAAATTTCAGTAATTTAACGCAGTAATAACTACTGTATTGAGCTTAAAATGTTGCAGCACATCCCTCACAGCAAAATTGAGGCAGAATAATTCTGCAAAGGAAAGCTCTCACAACCCTCCTGGCACACTTCTTTGGGGGCAGTGGAATTCATTTTTTTCCCCAAATGAGCATGAGCTGCTTATCTCAGCAGTGGGAATCCCCTGAGGAGGAGGGAATGGAATACGTAGGCGCGTGATCTCAGAGCCTCACAGCATAAAAGTAGCACATGGTAAGAATTAACTAACTGCTGAATCTCAGAAAGTTATTATCATCCTTTGGGGATATTTCTAATCTCCCATAGGCATCTTTTTCTTGGGTAATTAAACACTAAAATATCTTCAAGCCTGAAGTTTTTAAATCAAGTTCTCTAGAAAACATGCTTTTGTTCAAGCAACATAAGGAGCTGGTGCAGAAGTTCTCTGCCCTGTGTTATCATGACCATAAGTGTTTCCTTTGAACATAAATCTCAAGGACTTTATTCTCCTCACTTAACTGCCGCTCACTTCCTTACTTTGGAACACAGGAGGAACCTGTGCTTCATGCCTAAGGACGAAAAAGGATTCCTACCTTACTTACTGAGAGTCAAAATATCTTACAGAATTTCTGCATAAGACAAACGATCTTCACAATGACACAGGAGTCCCACAAAACAGCTTTGGAAGAAATACATCCATGTGACAAACAAGAAGCAATGTGTATGCTAACGGCAGCAGGGAAAACATGGGACTGTAACAGCAAGAGCTTAGCTTACCCAAACATGCACAAAAAGAGGAGAGAGCAGCTTTGCAGGTGAAGTAAATGCGGAAAGAGTCAGAGGAAGACAGAAGGACCACAAGGCACAGTGCAGCTGTAACGAAAGATGCCCTTCAGCCCCTCCACCCTAACAGCCTGCGCCGGGCCCGTGCAATGGATGGCATGGGCCAGTGCCACCAGAAGGGCCATGAGCTCTGGCTGACCTCTCCTTTCTCCGTGCCTGACAGCCAAAAGGGGACAAGTTGCTTTTTAAACACTGGAGAGCTGAAGGAAGGGCTTGTTGGACTCTGACCTTGTTAGGCTCATGCTAGACACATGACTGTTGATTGAACAAAGTAGAGATCTAAGCGTTGATCATGAACCTGGTGTTAATGTATCAGGCTGATTGCAGCTAAGTCCCGAACGTTGCTTCCGTGAACAGGAGGCAAGCCCAGCAGGTCATTCAGTGTCTTGCAGGTAGACAATCTTGGAGAGCAAACCTTTGCCCACAGACTACAATCTACCACAATCTTCCAGCTGTACATATCTGTGACTTACTTCACTCCAGCCCTTGTGTGGGGCAGGAGAACCTCACGCCAACGTAAACGTACCACTCCGTATAATGGGCACATTGTACGTGGCTGACAAGCTGCCAGGTTTGCTCACTGCCTGCCTCCAGAGAAGCATTCCTCATCATTCGTGAGGAGACAAATAGAGGCTGTTATCAAAAGCAATTACCACAACCGTTTAGCACCATCACTTGCTGTACGGAGTGACCCTCTCTTCTAATAATACTTTCTGTATTAATCTTGTGTCCATGTCTAACATCTCCTTCACCCTCTACAGTGGAAGGCATAGCCCAGAGCTGACAAGCTGCCAGCAAGGCCTCAGCGCTCGCTGTGCCCCTCGGCGACTGCACAGATGCTGCTGGAATAAAACAGTGGCAGCAGCTGCCGCTGCCCTGCTCCAAGGCCCGGCCAGGAAAACCCAGTGCTCCCGCAGCCGGCGCAGCCCAGGTGGCCGCAGCCTGGTGCGGTCCCAGGAGACCTGCCTTCGGTTTCCGGCTCCATTGCTAACCTTGGGAAAATGACTTTGGCTTTCTGTTTTCTCTCCCAGCCTTTATCTGTCTTTTGTATTTGGACTATGATTTTTCACCTCGAGTTTATGATTTGGTTTTCTTTAGTTTGGAAAGAAAAATTTTCTTAGGTCGGGTAGGAGCATTTTGAAGCGGGAGGAGAAGAGGGGCAGAAAGAGAAAGACAGTACTTTGCTCTCAGTAACAAAGTGTGTTGGGAAAGAGAAACAGTACAGATAAATTAACACTCCCTGAGGCAGAGGGGGGTGAAATATCTAGTACAGTATGAAGAAGTAAAGGGGAAAAGACCTGTGTTAGTGGGTGGTGAAATTACAAAACTGCCCAGTGGGGTGCTCTGATGGGAAGCATTCAGGAGCTAATGTGCAAACCATGGCACTCCTCACTGTGGCCCCAGTGGCAAAGTATCTCTCTTTAAACCCTTTGCAAGCTTCAGGAGTGGAATAGGGGATGGTGGGGAACAGGGTGACAGCCCCCTGGCTGTGTGGGCTTTAGTTACTCAGAGCTCAGTGGCTTGGCAGCAACATGCGGCCACTGGGAAACTGCAGCCAAGGAAACGCCCTGATAACGGGGTAGGAGCTGCTGCAGCTTCTCCTACCAACCAGCTCCTGCTTCCCGGGAGGCAGCGGTCCCCGAGGCACACAAATGACCGCTCACCCCTGAGGTTACCAGCCAGGCATTGAGAGGGAGCGCAGTGCGGCTGCCTGGTGCGGGGACGCTCACCCCCAGCCCTCGAGCTGCAGCTGAGCACCCCCCGTTTACACGGTTGGCCTCTTTACACGTGCAACACTGGACACTGCTTTGGGATTCTGGGGTGTTTCTGTAAAACTTATAAGAAAACCTGTATCTGCAAGGCAAGCTGCAGCTACAGATTGATTCCGCCACCACACAACCTGGTCATGCTGATAATATATATTTACATTATATATATAAAATGAGTCACTGACGATAGGACAAAGGTTCTCAGACTGTGACCTACACCTCTCGTGCTCCACCAACCACGTCTCTTCTGCAATACCGGGGCCCTCTGTTGCCAATGGCTTAGATTAAAAGATAGCTAGACAGAAAGAAAATATATTCTTCAATGGGCTTTTAAAGCAAAACTCTAGTATGTATAAAAGATAGCACCATGTAATTAAATGAGCTGTACCTACTAAGTAATAATATTTGGCAAATATACTGTAAATACTTTGAAAGCAATAACTAAAATAATAAAATATTTAATTTTCTGATTACTTGTGTGAATTTTTCAATAATATGATATGCAGATAATCACAAAAGAAAGTATTTTACTATTCCTGATAATATCAGCAGACATTATTTTGCCAGCTGTCCTGTGACTATATTCTACAGCACAGAAATTTACTTTTTACATTGTCCACAGAAAATGAACGTATGTTACACATAAAACAAAAGGCCTCATTACTAAATAACGGTCCTTATCGTCTTCTAAATATAACCCAAGTATTAAATACACATAAAAAATCAGGAAAAATGGGTGTGTTAATTTAATGTAATTAAGCCAATTAAATAGAACTAAGTTAAACTAACCGAAGTATCACAATTCTGATATTTTCCAGTTACTATATGGGTTTGACACATGCAAGTACTTGGAGAAGGAAGAGTTGAAAACTTATATCCAAATCCTATAACAACGAACCACAATCTCTCAAAATCACAGAAAGAAACAACAGCGAACACAACAGCAAATCCAGTAGTATCAAGCAAATCAGTATACATACTAAGTGTATATACATCATTCACGCTTTTGTCTCCAGTGTCACATTTTCTCACCTACTTTCTGTAAGATGCAGGGATGTGGATTCCCAGAAATGGTACCCAAGCCTACCAGTGACCCACACACTTCCTAGCTGCCCACTCAAGCCATGAAAACCTTTCTTTTCTTGAGCCCTTCCATGCAAAAATACTCACTCACTCTCCCACATCACGTATACTGCAATATGGAAATGCTACATTAAACATTTTGACATCATCCACAATTGTGTCTGCTGGCTCAGACACCTCCAGCACTTTTTTCTGACATCTTTCGTACTTCAGAAGTGTTGGAAAATAACAAATGGCGCTCATACGCATCTGTACTCTCCAAAGGAGTCCAGAAACCAGCCAAATAATTTAGCGATTTTTTCAGCCATTTGGGAGATTTTTTCCTGCCAATTTCCTATCGCACGGCACAGCCAGCCACTGGCAACTTGACACAAATGTCTGAGCTGAGCGCTGGGTAGTACTCGAAGTCCCAGTTTATTAAGCAGTTTTATTTACTCCTCATAGACCCAGCAATCTGAGGCACATTTTTGCCACCGCTTCTTTGCGGTACACCATAGTGGACTTCTGCTGACCATTTGCATATTCTGGCAAAACGTCCTTTTCTCCCCGCAACAAGGAAGCAGAGAATAATACCTTGGCTAAAAGTAATTTTTCTCTCCCTGCACTTAAATTTCTTACATTTTTGGCAGATCACTATCCCTCCAACATTTGCTTTTATTTTGCATGGCATACATTTCTACCATTTTAAAACTTTGGGGGTTTGGCAGCTTCTTTCCCTGTTCCTGGCAGTATCAATATTATATAAAATTTACCTGCTGGAACATATGGTCTCTGGCTTCCTTATCTCTGATTGTCAAAGTTATTTCTCTTCCACTTCATTTGTCCAGTGCTTGCTTTTGATGAAGCTGCTCGGAGCAGCAGTCTATCATTTCCAAGACCCTCCAAGATCCTACTCTAAGGAGCACTTAAAAACGCTAAGGGCATGCGCCGAACAGCAGCAGGCTCCGGCCAAGGGACTTGGGGAGCTCCACTTTTCGGCTCGGACAGCGTTACCAGCGTCACGCCAAGCTCATCGACCCCTTAGTGCATTCCACCGCTTTTACAAACAGTTGCGAGCAGGGGGGACGGGCGGCCCCGCTTCCCCCAGCCACCCCTCTGCCTCCGCGCCGGGGCGAGCCGGCAGGGAGCAGGCGGCGAGGGGAGCAGCCCGGAGAGAGAAGCGCCGGGGTCGAGCCGCCCGTCCACCCCGCAGCGCCCAGGGAAACGCCGCCAGCCGCCGGGCAGCCCCGTCCCCGCTGCCCGACCCGCGGGCGCACGGGGGCTGCGGAGCGGGGGCACGGGCAGCCGGGGCGCTAACGAAACCCCACCAAATAAGGCGCTGGCGGTCGCCGCGAAGGGCGGTGGGGGACCGGCAGGGGACGAGCCCCCGCCTCGGGCAGGGAGAGCCCTTCCCTCCTTCCCCCCCCCGCCGGGGCTTGACGGCAGACGGGGAGGAATGTGTTTCCGGGGCGGGGAAAGCGCGGCCGAGCACGGACCTTCCCTTCCCTCCCCTCCCCTCCCCTCCCCTCCCCCGCAGCAGCTCGGAGGGGGCGGCGGGCAGCCGGGCGGACGGGGAGCCAGGAGCGAGGCCGGGCGTCCCGCCGTGCCGTGCCGTGCCGTGCCGTGCCGTGCCGTGCCGTGCCGTGCCCAGCCCAGCCCGCTCCCGGGACAGAGGGAGAGCGTCAGTCAGTCAGTCCGTCCGTCAGTCAGTCAGGCGGGCCGGAGCGCGCCCCCTGCCAGGAGCCAGCCGCGGCGCGGCCATGGCCGAGGTAGCGGGAGGACGGGGCGGGGGATGGAGCCGGTCGGGAGCGGGCTGAGCGGTGCCCGCCCGGCCCGGGGCGCCTCGTCGCGGGCGCGTCCGCCGGTATCCGGGCGGGCTCCGGCGGGTCGTGCGGGGCAGCGAGCGCGGCTTCCCGCCGCCCGCCCGCGCGGGGGGCCGCCGGCAGCACCCGGGAGCCGCCGCCGCCCCGGGGCGCGGGTCCCTCAGCGCCCGGGCGGGGGGGAGCGGGGGGCGCCTCTCCTCCCGTCGCGCCCGCCCCGGCGCCGGTGCGGTGTGCTCATCCCGGGCCGGCGCGGCGGGCGGGCGGGCGGGAAGGCGGCGGGCCCAGCCTGCGGCTTCCTGTGGCGGCGGGACGGCGGCCTCGGGCCTCCCGTGCCGATGGGGGCCCGCCAGGCCTTTGTCCGCCGGGGGCCCGGCCCTGCCCCGGCAGCGCCCGCGGCCGGGCCGCCCCGACCCTTCCCTCTCCAGGAAGGCGGGAGCCTGCACCGGTGCCCCGCTCAGAGCTGCCCGGTGCCGTCCGCGGCCTCCCGCCCGGCGGTGCCCGGGGAAGGGGCAGCGCCGGGCTGGGTGAAGTTTCGGGCGGCGGCAGAGCGGGAGGGGGAAGGCTTGCCTTCCGCGGGCAGCAGGCGCTGGGGAGAAGCGAGTTACAGGAATGAGACCGTAAGGAGCGAGGCAGCGTAGGAACTTGAATATATCTAGATTTTTGTCCTGCACGCGTCTGCTAAAAGTAACCGTGAGGAGCGGGGTATGTGCAGCGTTTGAATGACGGCACGATCGTAGCACAGCAGCGTTTTGACTGCTCGATGCGTTCCAATTTGTGCGGTTTTTTTGCTCTAAGCTGGCTCTGAGCCTTTATAGCTTGCTATAAGCTTGTGTCGGGGTGGAAGTGGGAATGTGAGGCCTCTCTGTGTGATCTGTTTCACGTGGAGATTTCTGAAATACCTTGCAGCAATAGGAGCGCGATGTTTTGTCTCGTGTTACTACCTTCCTATACCGATGCTTGGAAGGAAACATGAAGTGATGGGGAATTCTTTCTGACTCACTGTTTAGCCTATGTCAGATGTCTCTATCTTATGGAAAAGTGTCTGACTGCCTGTTAGACTCATTAGGTAGTCTTCGTGACTATTTTTCTTTATGAAAAAATGATGAACAGTGTTCTTGGTTCCTTCTGCATTTGTTGGTATAATGCGACAGTCCATTCATGCCAACACGTGCACATACCTGTTGGGTGAAAACGTTGATTTTTCTGATAGATTTGCCATTGGTGCTGCGGTCCTGTTCACGCCCAGACACACAAACCTTTAGGAGAAAGGATCGTCTCCATTGAGATTCGTGGAACCGCTCATGGCTAATGCTGCACGTGTGTGCTTAAGCATTGAAATGGAGCAGGACTTTATGTATGTGAAAGCGGATCGAGGTAATCTGTACTCCTGGCACATTAATAATTCGGTAGGTGATGGTGGTAGGGTGAGAAAAAAGTTTTCTGTTATGAAATGAGGTGACTTGGTAGCAGCTTTTTTCTTTTTTTTTTTTAAGAAGTATTATACTACTAGAAAGATGTAAATTAGACTAAATTAAACCAGACTTTAAAAGTAGTGAAGACATTCATTGTCCATATCCATCCCAGTGATGAAACTGATGATTCATTCTCCTGTCACAAAAAATATTACTTCCCTCTGGCAAAAGATTAAGTAGCATTTTGTAAGCCCGCCTAGGGCTATAAGGGTTGCAAAAACAGTGAGCCATTGGCAATAGGTAGGCAAGCCGAGGCAAGTCTAGGATGTGAACACCATCAACTTTTGTCCTTTTCAAAGATGTTTCAGCTGAAAGGTGCAAACCTGACAGGCATGCAGAATGCAATCTTACCTTAATCAGAGCTGGAGCTGGTAAGTGCTGTATCTGTTTGCCAGCCACATGATAAATGAACCAGGCTTATTTCAAAATGAAATGTCAGCAGTTAAAAATCTGGTGTTCTTGGTGTGTGCAGCCTTGGAGCTCACTCTGCTCTGTACATGCGGTCATCTGATCTGCATCATGTTCCTAGTTATGCCCACCCTTGTGAAAGACTGATTCGGAGGGATGCGAGTTTCTCTAGAATATGCATGAATTTCTGATGTGAGTGCAGAATTTTAGTGTTTTGTCTTGAGTTTTGAGTGCCTCAAGTGGTTAATTTTCTACCACTTCCTTTGGGAAGTGATTCCCACAGCTGAAAACAAACTGTCCGGAAACTTTTCCTGCTGTTTTTTCTTCCTGATTCATGATTACATTCCTCTGCTCTTAACCATCCTCCCTATACCTCTCTTAGGGTAGCTCTGCTATGGTGCATTTTTGAAAAGAGCTTGTTTGCTATCGCAGGCGGCTCAGGAAGTAGATAACTCGGGTAGCAGAAAGGCAGGGTTGGGGAGAGTGATGCAAACACGGGGCGGACATGTGCGATGTTCTCCATTGCCCTGAGCAGAATTCCCTCACTGCCACTGATAGGGATGCTTTTCAGTTGTTTGTAAATAGTTATCATGCCTACCTTTCCACCCAGTCTTGATGTAGTCGAGTGATGGGGTGCACGCTTAGCTCGTGGTTCTCCCAGCCCTCTGATCAGCCTGCTACAGGCTTCCTGGCCGTCTGTGGCTCTTGGTAACATGGTCTTCAGAAACGGTTCTGACTGCGATGGCGACAGGACTGCTGTTAAACAGGCTGTTGAAGTACCTCCTCTTAGTGGCACCCTTTTTGTAAGCCATCATCAAAGGCTGTAGTTCTGGAACAGGCTCCATCCCTGCTCCCTTTCCTTCTAGGGGACAGACCCTCAGAGTCCCTGCCTGCGGGCCAGGGGGCCTGAGCTTCTTCAGTGCAGACCTGCTTGTGATGCCTGGCGCGTCCTTTGCTCGTGTAGGGAGTGGATGCGTGAGCTGTGCTACCTTCTGTTCCCTGTTAGTTGCACCCGCTGCGTGGTGTGGGGAGTGGGTTTTGGGGGGAAAGAGTAGGGGCTGGATGGAGCTTTGCTGGCAATTGGTATACCCGACCTCCTCTTCCTCCCCTCTCCTTTCCAAATGCATTTTGTACCCCTTCCATGTGAGAGAGACTATTATAATCAGTGAGATGTTGCAAAACTGAAGTTAAAACAGGCAGGGTTTTTCCTAATCAGTATTAATTGTGGCAAGCTAGCTAGCTTTAAGATTGATTGCTTGTGCCTCCTCACATGGCACTTGGAAGAGATATTGGTTAGACAGATCCAGAAAAGAGGGAATCCAGGCTTGGCAGTAGCAGAGCCTATTCTGCCCTGATTTGCTTTTCTAGAACTTCAAGTGATTTAGTTTTTCCAACTTTTTTTTTAGGATGGCCAATCCCTTTGGCATCCTTTTAATTCTTAGGAGCTGCAGTCAGTCCTCTGAGAGGGAATCCTTGTTGGGAGTGCCTTTTTTTTTTTTTTTTTTTTTTTTCTTTTAAGCTTCTCGGGATCTATTGGTAGAGCTCATAAAGCAATTACATAAATTAAATAATTCTTAAAAATGTAATTAACGAAATATGTAGTTAGATTTATTTTGGAAGTGTCATTAAAAAGTACTTGCTAGTATGTGTACTATTCCCCTATGACTAGATTTTTAAGTCATCTGCTACATTCTGTGCCCTGTAGAAAATTTCCTGTCTCCCAGCAGCAGAAAACTCGGAGTTAAGTCTGTGTTTTCCTACCTCTCATCTCCCATCTGTCTCTATATTGCTGACTTTACAAATTGTTCCCACTTGCTCTACTTGCCTTGCTTTGAAGGCACTTACTAGTAGTAGCATTCTCATTAGCAGTTTTAACATTGCTGGTTAGATGACTCGAGATTTTTCAGGCCTCTGTTCTGGTGTTTGTGTGCATGGGTGTTTTTTATACAAACACGTGCATCTCAAAGCTTTACAGGAAAATTATGTTTTGGTGTAAGGGAGAGTTAGGTGTTGTTTCTGAAGAGGGTGTTTGTTTGTTTTTCAAGAGGGAGTGTCACAGAATCATGAACAGAGGAACAAATTCTGCGGCTTGGTCTCCTGGACAGACACTGGCAATATCTCAGTCTGATTTAAGGCTCCTTTTTTGTCAAAAAATTGAAATTTATTGGTTAGTTCTAATGCTGAATAATGTTGTCCTTTATGGTGGCCAATACCATCTCCTTTTTTCTGTGTAATTCCTCCTCTCTGTGTTGTTCTGTTCTGTTGTGTATTCTGTTGCCAACTTTCTGAAAAGGATGATGTTACTTGCCATGCAGTAACCGCGGCGGACCACAGTATTGACCAGTATCTGTCAGTTGTCGTGGTTATGGAGTTTCTTGGGTGGCCTACAAAGTCATTTTTGTGTTTACCCACAAATGGGAAGACAAATTCTACTTTTTTCTTTTTTTTTTCTTTTATTTTTTTTCCCCCCTAATTTGTACTGCATAGGCATGGCCCAGTAACCTAAACTGTTAAAACTGTAAGTCAGGATAAATTTATGACAAGACCTTTCTCTAAACTTTCTTCTCTCCCACTATGTGGATTAGTAGTGTAAGTACCAGTAAAAAGTATACACAGCTTCATTGTAAGAAATTGTTGTGTGCTTTAGCTGTGTTCATAACGGGCTGTATGAGTTTCTAGCCTAATTTAAGACATGTGTAGGCTTGCCGTATAGCTTGTATTGGGAGTGTCACGCAGAGAAAATGAAAATTCTGACTTCTGTGAATGAAAAATGAGACAGTGGGCACCTTGTTATGCATCACTAAATAGTACAGTTGTCTTTTTCAGTACCAAGGGTGCTCTCTCTAGCAGAATGTTGTTATTAAATATGCTGTATTTTTGTAATAACCACTTTCTTTTACTTTTCTATTCTTAGACTAATCAGACTTCCTAGGCTATCGTATTCTCCCATTAACAGATTGAAGATGTTCACAGAGATGGTGAAGTCACTAATTTAGTACAAAATTGGCACATAATCAAGCACGTGGTAGGGAAAGTAGCCTGATGAGATTATAATATTAATGTTTTCTTCTGGGAAAGGTAATAGGATTCCTGCCTGACCTGTAGTCCTCTTTGGGGTGTCACTAAGTGAAGGCTCTTTAATATATTCAAGTGATATTTTTGTCTATGTCTTACTCAATTTCTCTTTACAGTCAGCTGCAAAAAGGGTTATGAAATATGCTTTCTGTCTTAAAAGCAGTTTCATGTGCTTTCTTTCTTTTCCAACAGCAGCAGCAAAATATCATTAGTATTCTTGTGGTTTTTATTAAAGGGGGAAGTTTTGAGTAACAAAATTGAGGCTGGAATCTTTACTTTGTTATTGCTAGTAAGAGCTAAGAAGATACCGGTGTTTTCTCAACATCCTTGTCGTTCTTTTCTTTCTCCCACAGAAGAACGTCTTGTGTGTCTTTGATAAATTAATGCAGTTCTCATGTTCTGCCAACAAATCACTAGTTTTCTGTTTATAGTCGTTTTCTCTAAAGTTCTAATTTGTAAGACCATGTTTAAGTGCAGATTCTTCTTAAAATGCTCATAAACTAGAACATATACAATATCTAGTGCCAGTATTTTCTTCCCCCAAAAGATCAACATAACATTTGCAGTTCATTTATTTCTGATTCGTGTTTTGGACAAGATCATTTACACTTAACTTAGTCCTAGTTTTGACTTAGCTTAGTTTTAACTTCTCACTTGGTACATTCTAGTGTATAAGCAGGAAGGAGAGGAGAGCCATTGTTTATATGGATTCTTATTGTATTATACTATAAATTTCTGTACACTATACATACTACATACAAGTACTCACATGTAGTTAATTTTCTGTTGTGGCTATTAACAAATAAATTTTTTACCTGTAGAGCTGTGCAAGTAAAAGCACTTTTGATGTGGAAGCTGAAATGAAAAAGTGAAAACTTTGTTCTTCTTTTCTCGGCCTTTGTGGTAGAATGAAAAACAATAATTACATATTGGGTTGAACTGAAACACTGAACTTACCCTCATGCAGAGATGACTGATTCGTGGCTCTTTAAAAGTATTAGATTAATTTAGAAAGAGTCAGTATTTCACTTAGGAAATGGTGATATTGTGAGTCAAAGGTAGTATCTTGGATGTTAATGTGTACTTCGTCCCTGAGGTTGTGGTTTTGAAAAACAAACCTGAGACTGGGATGTCTGGTTTGGCATAACCTTGAACCTGAAGTAAGTATTGAGATAAGGATGCGGGGGCCGTTCCCTTTTGCAAAGGAAAAAGGAGGATAAGCTGTCATTCTAGGGTTTTTCGATTTTCTTTGGTGGAATTGTAGTTTAGTGTGCCTTAACGCGGTGCTCACCTTGGGCATTGGCACAGAGAGTCGTGTCTGCCTCTCGTGCAGCTAGCTACTGTACGAAGCTGTTTGATCTGTCCTCATCTGCTCTGTGTCTTTGTAGGCTGGCAGGATGCACGGGGAGTGATCTATGGCCTTGCGCTGCCATAAAGCAGAAGATCGCAGGATGCTTTCCCAGTGAGTTGTGGGGTAACTTGAGTGTCAGGAGTGTACTGGGGACCACAGGAGGTCATTTGAAGGACCTGGCATTCTAGTAGCTTGGCCGGCATCCTCTGCAGAGTCAGTTGCTCAAGTATGAAATTGGGCAACGTGCAAGCTCTGCCTAAACCCTCAGCTGTCTGGTTTTCCAGATCTTAGGTAAAAGGGTTTTGTGTGAAGATGAGTACAGCTAAAACAAAAGCCTATTTCGGAAGCGGAGATAAATACAAAAGCACGTAATCTTTTTGATGTTAAATAAAAAGCATTCTCCCAGGGATCAAAAGATGACACATTTTACTAGTTGGTTATCATTAAATTGGGATTAAATTTTGCATCGGGATGACTTCACATATTATTACCGCATCTTTGATAGTGGAGTGGCTGAAGACTTGTGCTTGTCCAGTCAGCAAGTGCAATGCTCCCTCTTCTGATAATAAAAAGGAGAAGTAAGGAAATCTTTGTTAGCATCATCCACAGGATTGACTAGGGTAGGCAAGGTTGATTATGTGCTGCCGGTGTGTTCTGGGTGGGTTTTTTTCTTATTAGAATGATGTTTTGTTTTCTCGTGTATTAGAAAATTAGTTTTGGTGGGCATGGAATTGCCTTCTCTGAGGTTCCTTTTGTGTTTTTGCAAGGTTGTATTTAGTACATGTTCATGTGCTTACTTTCTGGTGCTAGCTAAAGATTGTCCCGATGCTGAAAGGAGTAGTGTAGTCCCTCTGCTTAAAATACAAGGCTTGACCATTTTTTAAATGTCAGTTTGCTAGTTTTGTGTCAGAATAGATTAAAAATCTGTCTTTCGGTTGTGCATGAATGTGCATTTCGAAAACATTTGTAAGGGTAACATTTTAGGAGATAACATGTTCTTTGCTTTTACTGTACAGTTCAAAAATGGGGAATCATTTTTTTGTGCTGTTTTTGTTATTCCTGTGCAAATACAAATCTGTGTGAGAAATCAGTGATCAAGAATTTCAGTGTAATTTTTCCTGGGTGTGGACTTGAGCATAAAAAAGGAAACAGCAAATTTCCTTTTTCGGAAGAACATACTATACATATTGGCTATACGTTGTTTAAAATGCATTATAAAATTGATAAACAGTGATAAACAATATTTTTTTCTGTGTATTTGTTACCTCCTTCCACTACCGATGTTGTTTACATAACTTTCCAAAGGCTGGACTAAAATGTTATATAACCATGTTGCTGATATCGCTAGTTTCAGTGCAAAACTCAACTTTAGCATTAAAGAGTAACTTATTGTGTGCAAGATTGCTGCCAGCATTTTTATCACTGCCAGCTGACCAATTTGGAGAGTGTTTAGATAGTAATAAAAAAGCTTGCACAGATACTGGCTCTTTTTGGTGCATAATTCACAATGCAGTTTCACTTTCTGAATGAATAATGTCTGTATTTAATATGATTAACATTTGCTTGTAGCTGGAAGCAATTTTAATACTATGTCTCTGCAGAGTTTAAAAAAAAAAAAAAGAGCTCACGCATTAGTGATAACTCAAAACCCTGCAGTAGACAAGTGGTTTTCAAGTTTACCTGAATTTCACATTTTGTAAAATGTTCCAGTGGCCCTTGAACCATGAATTCAACTAAAAATGTGTTTTATTTTTGTAGGAACATGGCTCTGTGGCAATTTATACCAATGTATGTCTTAACTGTCCCTCCTGCCTGTAGCTGTGCAGTCTTTCTTGCCATCCTCCTTGCATCAACAGTGGAAGTGATAAGGCTGTACAGTAAGTCATTGAAGTAGCTGATCTGTTTGAAAAATAGCGTGGCAAAAAAATTAGTTTTCAGCTAGATCAGCTGTTTCAGCTGAGTGACCACATGCGTTACTAGTGACACGCTTCAGACCAAGGGGAGGAGTAGGAAAATGTGCAGCTCATAGCGAGAGGAGTGTGGGACTGTGGTAGTCCAGAGATAAGTTGGCATGAATTGCTGTGGAACCTCACAGCATCTGCTCGTGCTTGCTTCAGTGCTCTTCTGACTTGAGTAATCCATCTCGGCTTGCTAGATCAGGTGAGAAATAACTCAGCAAGGAGTTATTTTTCAGGTTGTGCCACTGTCTCAGTTAAGAGGCGAAAGTGTCATCCACTGTTGGCACCAGATAGATGAAGAGTGTAAAGTGGGGAATTTTAGGGCCCGGAGAAGTTGAGCCGTCTCTGTTCAATAGTGGCAAACGGATAGATCTACTTGGCTACTTTGAGAAACCTCATCTTTTATTATCTTTCACAGTCCTCTTAGAAGCAGCCTGTGAACTCCGGCCTTAAAATCCTGCTCTGGAAAGCAGAAGTGTATTAGGCAGGTTGTTCAGGCAAGTACTGCTTTTTATAAAGTACTTTGTGATGGGTCTGTTGTTTAAAAAACAAACAAAAAACAAACAAAAACAAACCAACCAAAAAAAGATGTCTTTTAATGTTGAAGTCATTTTTTTTCCCCAAGATTGGTGAGCTTTTTGCAAGTGCTCAGACTTCAGGATTAAAATCTGGATGAAGTCCACTGTTTGTTTCACTGCATGCTTATACCTAGCCAGCTATCACTGCCTTTGAATTACTAATCATCATTAGTTTATATATATATATATAAAAAGCATACATATGTAAAATTAAATATATAGAGAATTAAATATATATTTAAAAAATCTCATTGATAGATACAGATTTATAAGGCTGTATGTAGTTCTGTGGGATGACCATTTTTTTATTATTTCTGCATGTTCATTTTTCCTGTCCACTTACCCAGTGTTGAAAGTATGCTGAGGATAAGAGTTGTTTCAGTACAAGTCTCATTCTAAATTGTGTTAGATTAGTGAATCTTTTAAAAAAACTTGCAATTAAATATTTGGATACTATCTGTAAGCATTATTCTATGTGCTTGCCATTCAAATCCTGAATTAAAATTACAGCCCCCCCCCAAACCAACGCCCCAACGCAAAAGAACGCCCCAAAAAGCCAAAAAACCTTCAGTATTTTGTTCTTTGCTTAATTTTTTTGGCCAACTAATTTATTCTAATAACCTATTAGAAAAAATAAAATCAGAATAGCTCCCCAAACTGGCTGGCTGTGTTACAGGGCATTCATAAGCAATTCACCCAAGGCCAGCAGAGAAGGAAGGTGGGCCTGTGACAGCCCGGATTTCAGCTGGTTTAGCAGCACTCAAAGAGCACGGTGTAGCTTTGGAGGTCAATCAGTCTGACAGCCACCTGCCACTTTATAGGAGTTGTTTCCTCAGGACTCCTCTGGCCATGGAGGTCTGGTTCAGTTCGCTGAGGCTTACAGAAAGTGGTTTTGAAGTGGAAGGGAAAGGGATGACTCAAGGTAAGGTATCGCTCTGCCAGCCCAGCAAGCGGAGCTGGCTCCGCACGGCGATGGGGGAGGTCCATGAGTGGGAGCGCAGGAGCAGAGGTTGCTTTTTTGGAGGTGGGGATGCTGTAGCACTGCTGTTCCTTTCGGCAGCAGTTAGCTTTCATCTTGGTTTTGGTTGCTGAAACTGTACCCTGAGTGTTAATGGTAGCTACTGGTGGGTGAACACTGCCATGTAACGACGGAGTTTCCGCTGAGTTTGCCCTTTGCGGTGTGCCAGCTTCTGGCTTCCTGCAGTACCTGCAGCAATAGCCAGCAAGATGTTTGCAACTCTTTTCTCTTAAAGAAATAGATGAGCGAGACAGTGCATTAACTGAAATTCTCTAGCTTTTTTACTTAAGAATGTACACGTCTCTGTTCTGCTTTTCCTTTAAAAGAAAAGCTTGGATTAAAGTAAGTTTAGCCAGACGTTGTGACAGTCGTGGATGTTACTAAGGCAGTACAGCCTCGGAAGCATCAGTTACAGTCAGCTGTGTAAGAGCTATATTTATATGTTTAACTAAACTTTTCGTTTCCCCCTGTGTGGATGAATGCAAGGTTTAAGTTGCACAAAATTAAATAGTTTCTTTATGGGAGTAGTAAGTGGTGCAGAGTGTGTGGGAATTTAATACTACCACAAGGAACAGACACCCGTGTTTTCTACTAGAATGGCTTAAATCGTTATGTGGCATTCCTAATTGTAATCTGTCTGAGATGGAAATGCTAAACTTAGCCAAGAAGACTTGTAGACTAGCAAGACCTATGTAAACAAGCTAAAGATTCAATTCACACTCTCCCCCGCCAAAAGAAAGTGTCACATTTAAGCAAGAGAAGTTAAATTATTATTGCAAAAATGACTGCTGGGTCTAGAAGCATTTGAAAAGTGATGAAACAACAGAGGACATTTTTTTTCTCTATTTTAATCACAATTGTTTAAAGAGGTGCTTCTAATAATGAAAATCCTGAAATATTTGTTATGGAAAAATGCCTACTGATGACAGTGAGATTGGGTACAGTGAGAATTCTTACAAATTCATGGAGACAACGTGCTTTGAGTCATTAAGGCTGTGATGGACTTGAACTAGAAACTTCTGTTGGCAAGAGTATAGAAAACGGATATTTTTGACAGTGACAGTTTTAAGGGGAAAAAAATTAGGTGTTTTGGTTCTTAACACTTACATGTCCTCATTATATATTTATCCTTAAAGAGGAAGCTTTCAAGGTGCACATGTATAGAAGCTGCTGTAGATACGGAAAAGAGTAGTTTCAACCACAGTATCGATACCCATGGGCTTGGTGTGTTAGCTGTTTAGCCTTAGAGAGGTGCCATCTTTGTGGTTTGCGTGCATGCTAGCATAAGCAACGTATGAATAGGTTTTATTATTTTGTCTTTGGTTAAAATTCAAGGAGCTTTACAATGTCCTTGTAGGAATCCTAGCTCTCTGTGGGCAGGATGCACCAACATGGGATTTCTTAGCGAAAGAGATGGAGTGCAGGTGTGTGGTGGTGGGATGTTCTGCTTTTTTATTCTGTACTTTAGTAAGCACAACAGTTTGAGAGACATAGAGCAGAAAGTAGTTACAAACTGGCTTTTCAGAAAAAGATGCAAATGTTTTAGTTGAAACTAGGTATAAGCCATAGGTAATAAACAGTAAAAGCATATTGCTGGTATTTTAATTAGACATAGCTGCAGGCCTCTGCCTGCTCTGCTTGAGAATATGCAGAGTTGTATTTCTCTCCTAATTTAATGTTGAACATTAAGCACAATACACTTGTTTGTTAGTCTAGTTTTCCAAAATACAGTTGTCAGAGTTTACCCTATAAATTGCAGTCTGTGGATAATTGCCTGGTAAAAATATCTACATAAACCTATGAGGCAAAAATAATATTCTCATGAGAAAGAGCACCTCACTGGGCTCTTGAACAGTTTCCTGTATGTGGTGATCATACACGGGTTGTTTGTTCACATGAGCTGTGTCAAAGTACTACTTGCCTTTCAAGCATCAAGATGCTTTCCAAAGCAACTCCTAAACTGTGGAATCTTGGCTTCAAATTAATGATTCAACAGGCCAAGAAAACATTATACAAATAGTATCTTTGTCCACGTTAGGACCAAGCTAGGGACAAGGATGGTTAATACAGCAAAGTGGTGTTCTTAAATTAATAATTATTGGTGGTACTACGACAGTACTAAGGAGGTGTAGTCATGAATTACAAACCTTCTGTGCATGGCGGTATGTACATATACTATTTGAAAAAAGGTTCCTACTTCAAAAGTGGTGCTGACTAACCAATGTTAGTCCTGCCTGCGCCGCACTGCTCTCCGAAAGGCCTTAGAACAAAGGGAAGAGATCAGGGTTGCACTTGGGGTTTGCT
Source organism: Nipponia nippon (assembly GCF_047370975.1). Lineage (NCBI taxonomy): Eukaryota > Metazoa > Chordata > Aves > Pelecaniformes > Threskiornithidae > Nipponia > Nipponia nippon. The sequence continues at coordinate 151,526,300 of NW_028262290.1, read as the reverse complement.
GACTTGACAGCTGAAGGCTCTTAGTCAGTGGCAGCATCTTCACATTGTCCCTGAACATCTTTTCTCATTTTTTTACCTTGTCACTGTCGCCAGCATGAAATCTGGACTTGTGTGACTTCCGAATTCGTCTTTTTGTAACATATAACTCTATTTGAGTAGGCTTTAGCAGCACTAGTATTCTTCACAATTTACTATGCAACTTGGTTTGCCTTGTGATGAGTATTATTTAGGTTTGCAGCTGGTTGCAGGGGTTTGTTTGTCATTAAGTAAAATTATCAATGGGTTTTGCTAATGAAAACGTGTAGAAATACAGTGCCATGAAATAAAACATGGTATGTAATCTATCTTGCCTAAATAGGTTTGCTATGTTCCATAGAAGTCTAAATTCAGTAGGTCTCTCCTTGCTTACTAGAAGCTCCCTGGCTGCCTTTAGTTGCTTGTTGGAAGATAAGTATTTGCTTTAACTTCTTTAAGTCCATAGAGAAGTCCACATAGTTCAGATTGGTCAGGTCTGCAATTAGAGAGGGATTTCAGTTCGGTGTGCACTAGTCAGAGTAGTCATGCATGATAGGGGAGGTTTGCAGTCTAGGGTCTCTTCTGTGTCTGAGTGTGAACATACATCTGTTTCACTTCACTTTCCTAAAGGTTTGCACATTTGGTGAGAAAGAAATAAAGTTCGTACTCCGAATCATGGTCCCAAGACTCTCTTTGCTTTTATCCATTGACAATATGCTGTAATATCTGTATACATATTACAGGGAACAGGATCTAGAACGCCCACTTACATCTTTCTTCTACCTCCCGCCATCTGAGTGCTTCAGTAGATAAACAAGAATCAAAACTTTATCAGCTCGTTTTCCGTCTCCGTGCCTTTCATTCTTGGTTGCATAGCAGCTTCGGTTTAGTAAGAGCGGTGGTGAGTGCTCTTACTAGTATATCCTGTAGGCTGATAGAGCATTCCCAGAAAATGTGAATTCAGACCCTTTGGGGCTGAGGAGGGACTGGAGCCCAGTTATCTTCTTGGGTATGCCTCCGTGCTGCAAAACATCGGGGAACCATTACCACCCTCTGTCATGTGAACTGTATCACAACTGGATCTACCACGTCCTCTTGGTAACTTTCTCAAGGTAGAGAGAAGTCAAATATCAGAAAACTTTATCATCTGCAGTTGTTCTGAAATTGGTACCTCTTTTTTTTCTGATGATAGAGGAATTTTCCACTCAGTAATTCAAATCACGACTGAAAAATACTTTTCAGAAAAATACCTAATTGCTTTTTGTTCCACTATTTAGAATTGTTAGTAAGTCAAGCGCTCCTGTGAAATCCAGGAACAAATACCAATAAATGCTGTATAAAAGGAATAATATGGTCAAACCGTGTGAGTGCTTGTGAAGGCAGCAGTTCTGTCTTGAAGCAGCTGTGTCCTATGTAAACTAACAATCACCCCGTACTCTGGGGACACAAGCCGATACCATGAACACCCTTCCAGGTCTGTTCTCATGAGCTGTGGCCTCAGCCTGCTGGTACTTGTACATGAACATTTTCATGTACTCAGCTGAAGAGGCGATGTGATGCAGGTGCCCATGCTGGGTTTTCAGTAGTGGTTTCAGACCTACAAGTCTATTTTAGAACCTAACGCTTACTGTTATTTCCCTGTCGTCCCCTCCCCCCCCCCCCCCCCTTGAATCCAGTCCTTTTCAATGAATTTTAAGTTATTTGATTGCTTGAAAAATTTTTTAGAGCTGTGAGTGTGAATAAACGATGGGTAGTAATGCAGCGTAACTGAGAATCTTAGCAAACCAGTTGTGTTACTGTGTAGGTTTGTCTGACTTACTAAGCATAGGAGGGGCGTGCAGTTGTTTCCATGCAGAATCTGCAGAATTGTGGTATGTTTCCCTGTGGTTCTGGCATGCAGAAATGTGTATTCTCATCTTTTCTTGGACTCCCAGCCCTGCAGGGGGGAATCTTCTGAACTACCCAGTGACATACACTAATTGTGGCAGATAACCTCAGATAACCATACTGTGGAGCTGGTCTCCCTGACCTAAGCAGAAAATTAGTTTCCCGTAGATTTTAATTCTTTGTAATTAAAATTTAAGTCCTAACTGGTTTATTGTATATTATTTTAATATATGATGCCCCACTAAAGCAGAGTGCTTATGGAAGTGCTTATCATGAGTATTTGGTGACTATGCTTGTTTTATTCCATTAACTTAGAGATAATAACGGACAGAGAAATGAAGTCCAATGTGAAATACTGCTGATTCTTTTATCCTGTAGCTTCATGGTAGCTGAAGTGGTTATGACTTAAAGCTTTTTCAGGACACAATTTGAGTAAACAGTCTTGATGTGATGAATTTTTTGTGTAAAAGCTGTTTCAGTGCTAAAGAATTTCTTATTTTGCACATTAATCTGGGTTACTGTCCCATTCTTTCCATATTACTGCAAGCCATTCAAAACCTGCTCATTTAATGTCTGCAAAGTTGCCAGGGGGAGAAAGAACACTGTAGTCTTGATAAGCCATGCTGTTGGTAAGCTGGTAGATAGATAGGCTGTTGAAGGCAGGCTTACTTCTAGCATTTCCATGTGGGTTGGGGTGCTGCAAAGTCCTGCTTTTGAGGCTGCACATCTTGACTGTTTCCACCGAGTTCACTTCCCCGACACGGGGTTACTCCGCTGGCTCATCTCTGATGGTGCAAGATCAGGAGCTGGGCCTGCCTGTGAAGGGCAGCCGTCACAGGGCTGGTCCGCATCCAGGGAACAAATAGTTTTGCAGGGTGAGTGAAGATTTTAGTTCTTTGATTAAAATGAATTGCTTTTCAACCATCAGTGTTCACCCCAAATCTCCGCTTCCGTGAAGAAGGCGGCATCACGTAGTTTCTTGGTCTGGTGGTCCTGGAATCTACTGTGCAAGCAGTATATTCCAGCTGTAACTCAGTATTGCAGTACCATTTACATTGATTAAGTAAATAAGGTAGCTGTTAAGGTCACAAATTAAGAATTACCTATTTAAGATTCAATGGAAAATCTACACCACAAACTTGAAAGTTTTAATCGAAAGTGGCTCCTTGGTGTGAAACATTTTAATATCTGTACCTGTGCCTTTCTGAGCAATATCCTTCTCTGAAGACAGAGCAGCAAAATACCATTTCACCACTTTCTTTTATAGTGAATTGCTGCTTTGCAGTGAATTGTTGTACAAGCAGACATGCTTAGAGCTGGTGCGTGTCCAGGCAAATTTGGGTTTGTAATTGACAATGTCTGTTGTGGGAGTTCTGGCTGTCAGGAGTGCTTACGGAGGGGTGGGTTGTTGCTAGAGGTCTGTAGTGTCCATGTAATCGCTGTCCTACATCACTGGGGTGGTTTGGTTTATTCAGTTAAGAAAATAATTGTGTACGTCTTCCCCCCCCCCCCCCCCTTTTTGTTTTCCCCAGAAATATGAATGGGCTGCTTCTTGCCAGTCCATAAAATTCACACTGAAAAGTGTGCCCTCAGCTAAAGCAAGTAGACCTTCCGGAGTGAGGGAAGAAGGAACGTTTTTAGCAGGGTAGCCATCAAGTCCTGCAACAGGAGTCTCCAGAGACTATTTAATTCTGCTTATTTTAGAAACATGTCTCTTCCTGCTCTTTTTATAACCAGAGCCTTGGTGACTGGGGGTGGGGGCTGACTGCGTGACCAGTGTAGTCCAGCATTCAGCCACGGACTGTGGCTGAGAAGCAGTACCCTTTGCTCCCCGCCCCCAGTTCTCTTTTTCTCCATCCCCATCTCACCACCTCTGCCATGGACAAACATTTCTGTGCCCACGTGGCTGAAACTAGCCACTTTCTTCGTTGGATTAGTGTTCCAGCCAGATCTTTTCCTTGCTCCAGCGCTCCTCGGTGGCTGCGCTAATGCTAGCACTGGTCAGAAAGGAAAGCAGTAAGAATAATCAACCAGGAGGGTGATTAACAAGAATGAATAATCGACAAGAAGGATGGGGCATCTTAAGTGACTTTCCATCCTTATGGTAGATGAAAGTGGGTGCAAACATAATCTCAGCTCTAGGAGGGATCAATTCCATACGTGATTTCCGAGCCAAACTTTAAACCTGTGAAAACGCAGCTGATGTAAAGAGACGTCAGTCTGCGGGAAGCACAAACGCTAGTCCAAAAGTGTAAGTTGTTTATTCATTTCTAGGTTTATAAGTGTAATTAGAGTGGTGTGTGGAGACGTGAATAAGTAGGCTGTCTCTGGTTATTGCCTCAAAAAGGTGGCTTCTGCACAACAGCTCAACTGTTACCGGATATTTAGATGTTTCCCCTGTGGTCTGAAGCGTGGTTATGTATTTCGATAGAAAGCTTTGCAGCAAGGCATACTTCAGTACGCAATAGAGGCAGATGCCTTCTAGTGTTTTCCTTTGCTTGGCCCTGGCTCGGTGGGTGCCGGAGTACTGGGTCAGACGAGGAGCTGCTCGCCTGAGTGGATCAATACAGCAGTGGCCTAGCGGCTTGTTGCTAATGTTGCCTTAATATCAGTATCAACTGTGGCCTGCGTCAGGTGGGGAGACATGCTGAGCTGAAGAGTGGTGAGAAGAGAGCAGCATAGCCATCGATATTTCATTTCAAAGGAATTAATGTTTCTATAACTCTTCCCCTTTTTTCTTGATCCTATTTGTCCGTTTAATTTTCTGCACAGATGCTATTGCTGTTCTAATAAATAAACTAAAAAAGCTGCAAAAGGCTTTAGTGCTGTGGAGTAGTAAACTTAATTTCTAAATATCATGATGAGTAGCAGAATACAAAGGTGCTAAATATTTGATTTGCAAATTCAAAATTAGTCTCACTATGGAGAAATCATCCTTCCTTTTTCCTGTTGTCACTTAATGAGTCTCTCATTTCAAATTAGAAGCTCCAGAGATTTCTATCAAAGCTGGCTTTATAAAGAAAAAATTCTCTTCAAGCATTACTGTTTGTAGAGACAGTTAGCAAAATAACTCGGAAAGCAACGAGTCCAAGGTTATGTCCGTGTTTGTCTTCCTAAAATATTTAACAAAAAATAGAGTATGGTTCACAAATGTGCAGAAGTAATTTTAAAATCCGTTTTTCAACAGCACGCCATTTGCAGCCTTTTAAAAAGGATCCAACTGGTGATACAGTTGTTAGAGATTTCAATTCTTGGCACGCTTACCTTTTGCAAGCTTTGAGCTGCTTTTTGGGGGGGGCGAGGAGGGGGAAGTCACTTTCTCAAGGATTCTGGGATATTTTTCAAGGATTTAATTAGAAAGAGGAGAACAAGTATAATAGAAAATATGTAAATGTTGCACAAAAAATTTCATTTATTTCTCGTAACAATGGGTTCTTTTCTGTTCCCATCATCTGTGGTTGAATACTGGCGCGGGGTTTAGTTTCAGCTCCACCAGTGGTTTCCAAAGGCTTCCTTTGGCTGTCTAGTGTTGTTAGGCGTTATTTGTTTTGGTTTATTCCCTTAACAGAAAAATCTGCAACAGGGGAATCCGCAGTACTAACGACAGACTTGCAGGAGAATGTATTTGACGCTGTTGTGACCAGGCTGCTGCAGTGTTAGGAGGCGGTTTGGAGGTTGAGGATGTGCATCGCTTTGCTTGCCTTAAAGAACAATCGGAATTGAATCCAAATTGGCAAATCTTTACTCGAGTTTTTCCAAAACTCAGCAGATGGAAAAGCTATTAAGCAGTGGAGGTAAAGGAAGGGAGCTAGCGTGTCGGAGGGCAGGCCAATGCCTTAGGAGAGGCATTGGCTTAGCCATATATGGAAGAGGACATTTTCCTTGTTAACTTTATGGGGAATCTGTGCCCAGAACTACATTCATCATGCGGATGCATTTCCACAGGAACGTTTCTCTTCCAAATGGTCTTAGTCATAGTTTTAGCACTGTGTCACATCTTTGCTGACTTATTTATATAGCCTGCATGGGCTTGCTGTGCATCCGCTGCTAGTCTGCCCTAAAAAGGTGAACTGTTAATAATTTTCTCGTTTTGGCTAACAGACAAGACAGTACTAAACTGATGCCAGCAGCTTAGGGTTTTTTCTTACTGAAAAGCCCACCCTGTTCTGGGCTGTACTTAAAGCAAAACAACTTCTGGAGTAACAAAATATCCCTTAATTTGTGGCAACTAAGGTTTGTTAAATGCAGAACATACCTACCATAAAACGAGAAAAGAAGGAGCCTAAAAGTTGAGCAACCTCGTAAGGCTTTACCCTCCAGAGTCCTAGTCCGATAGGTGTGCTCCTACAGCATGTAGCCGCTCTCTTTCTCTAACCTCGATTCAGTACCTTCGTCTGTCTTCCACTTACTCGCATTTGTTGGGTCAGAGTTCCCCTTCTGAGCAAGGTTTGTGGTTGTGCAGGTTTGATTTAGGTGATTGCTTATAGAGGGGGCTTCAAGAGTGTTCATGAAAGAGAGTTTTTGCGAATGCAGGACCGATGACCTCTGCAGCGATGGGCAGAGGGAAACATCGGAGTTAGATATGTGCAATAAGTAATGCTCAAAAGTGAAGTAAGGTATAATTCACAGTTCAATTTTTTTGTTTTGTTTTTTAATCAGTAATTTCTTACGTGCATATGTGTAACATCTAGCAAAGTCATTCCAAAGCAAGTTCTCTTAATTCTTCTATGTCTAAACTTCCCCCTGCCCTCTGGCTACAGCATCCACTGAAGATTGGGCCAAAATGATTTATCAGAAAAATATGAACCATGTAATAGTGTTGTTGGATATAGTTTGTTAGCAAAGGGTTGGCTTCTGCTTCTGTTTGAAACCTTCTCCACCAGATTTTAGAGCAGCTATCTCTTCTCCGTTAGGTCTGGCTGGATGTGCAAAGTAACAATTATGAGTGACCCTAAATCAGTCTGGGAAAACCAAAACCCAACTGCGGTGCTTATTTAAGCATTGTTCACTTTGCTGCTAATTTATATGAATAATAGTACATCTTCTAGAAAGTGACAGGTTCATTTTAAAAGACTCTGCCAAATTCACTTTTCCTTGGCTGTATTGCAAGATATTTTTTAGAACAAAAAGGTATTAAGAATATTGATGTTTCCAGGATGACTGGAAAGGCTTTAATTAGCAGTAACATTTTAGGATGACCAAGGAAATTGGCATCCCGGGTCCAAGTTCTCAGAATTTTTATAATGAATAAAAGAGAAATGGAATTTAAAACAGTACCAAAATTTGAAGGATGTGACAACTGACCCTGGCTGACTACCTGCTATTAGAGTAGAAGAAAATTTAGGAAAAAATGGTCTATTTGAAACATATTTATAGAACGTAATCCTAACTCTGGAGTACTAAGTGAAGTCTCACCAATAATTAGGGACAATGACAAGTCAGTAACCTTAAATTGTGGTTTATAAGCATTCAAATCTTGTCTCACATAGTTTGTATATATTTCTTTTTTTCTGCCAGGCTTTCTTTAAGATTTATAGCACGGAACAAAGGGTAGAGTGTTTTTTCCTTAATAAGGATGTACCCATTAATTCTCTGTTGTCTAAAGAAGAAGAAAGGGGCTCAGTTTATATCAAGGATGATTTATGTTACATATTGTGAGAGGAAATTTTTAGTTTGGACTATAAAGTGCAAAGTTAGGCTGTAAAATGCCCTTTGAAGATTCCAAGGAAAATATTTTGGAAAGGGCCTTGCAGTTTATCTTAAAACAGAGACTTGAATGGAGAAGCTCTAGTTCCATCTTGTATTTCTGTGGTATCTTTATTTAGAAGTGCCTCTCTGATAACATTCAGAGCATAAATATTTTATTAATTTATTAAGATGTTAATAGATTGGTTTGGGTTCTTCCCCCTGCCCCCTCCCCCCCCCGCCCACTGAACAGCATTTCCAAATTTCTTATAGCTTGCTGGTTTACCTAACGTAAGAGTATTTCAAAGTAATTTAAGAAGAAGCTACCCTGTTTGATAGCTTCTAAATGCAAAGTTTAGCCCACAAACATGGTTGTATTAGAGCAAAACTGTCCAGCTGGTACAACTAAGATCATTTGATTTGCATCTGCTCCATGTTCCTTGTCTCCTCTGAAACACAGTTACTTGTCTGCAGTTTCATGTGATCTTTGGGGTTTTTTTATTTTGCTTACTCATTACTATAAATAATACAGTTTGGTCTTTTGATTATGTATTTCAGTCGAATTTGAAATGGCTCACATGGGCTGGCATCCTCTGTTGCTTGATATGGAATGGATTTGCTCAGCAAGGTAAGTCACTTGGTTTCATTGCAGTAGTTTAATGTTGCTTTAAAACTATATATATTTAGCAGTTATTTATGTAGATAACGATATCATTATTAGACAAGTGCTAATGGCAATATGTCAGTCATATCTCATATTAATAACCTGTTTGTAGTTAGAACTTAGTTTACAAAGCCAGAATGAAACAAACTAAAATTCTGTTGTTGTTAGCACCTTTTTATAAATGAAGTGACTGGTTTGTATTTTTTGCTAGGTGGAAGTGACTGCATAAAAGCTAATGCAAAATCATGTGGTGAATGTATACAAGCAGGACCAAACTGTGGCTGGTGTAAAAAAACGGTAAGTGTTGCAAAATTCCTTTTATGGTTTGGTTTTTTCCCTTGGTTTCAAATTTTAGTAAATACTTTAAATGTATATAAATGTCTGTTTTCATTAATAGTAGTTTCCTGTAGCTCTTCAATTTGGTACTTATTTGTACTTAAAAATACAGATACTATGATTTTCCTCATGTCCTGTTTTGAGTAGAATCACTTTTCACAATGTGTTTACTTCTACTTTTCTAAATCTTTAAGTGTATACAGACCCTACAGGCTGTCTCATAGTTATTTAAAATCATTCCAGCATGGACTCTGTCTGGGTATGCTTAATTATATTCTTCCAGTGACATTAGAGTAAGAGATAATTTTAGACAGACATAGGTGGAGTAGGGGAAGAGATTGAAGGTTTTCTTTCATAAAAGAAAGATGTTCAAATTTTAGTTTTCTGTTGTTGGTAGACTTGGGGGGGTAGGAGATTGGTTTATGTGGGTGGGTTGTTTGTTTCAGTAGGAAACATAAAAAGAGTGCTTTCTTATGTAATTAAAAATTAAGTTTGGAAAATGCAAAATGTAAGATAATCTTAAATTGTGTGACTTAACCAGTATATGCTGAAGTGTCATCTTCAGGTTAGAAACAGAAGAAAATGTTTTCTACAGCTCTTCTTCAGTTTGTTAATGAAAACCAGGGAATTTTCCTGTTTCTTGATAGAAGATGATAATGTATATTTATTTCCATATAGTACCTACTCACTATCTCTCAAACCAGTGTGTAAAATTTAAGTATTTAATTAAACTGACTAACTTTAAAATTTGGCCTGGAGCTGTCAGATTTGTTGTAGGTTCTCGTCATCAAGAACTGACAAGCTTTAAGATATATTTATTTTTATGCATTGGGGGGGGGGGCATCAGAATTGACAAGTCTCTTAAATAGAAGCCTTATTTATTCATATTTGAGGTTAGAGGGTTTTTTAGGTTATAGGTAATGGTAATTTGTTGTTCAGAACAAAGTTATGTATTGGTTTTGCTTATGGATCTTACTTTCGGATGGAATTTCCCCAAAATAAAAGAGTTGTCATCTGTCTTTCCCCTGCTCTGTCAGCATATTGCCATTATTTTGTTGTGGAGTACCAAGGTACACTTACATAATCTTTAATTAAAGCCTTTCAGGAAAAAAAAAAAAAGGTTAAAAGGGAGGGTAGTTGCCAAGTAGGCTGTACAAATAGGTTCACATTATTGACGACTACATGAAGATGAGAGTTTTTTCCACCTCCTGTCCCTCTTAGAGTAGCCGATTAAAAAGGATGTCCTTCTGTCAGAGGTGACATTGGGCATTTTTTTATTTCGTCTTGCTTATATCTTATACACAGGTAAGCATAAGTAGATGCAAACTCCTGGACTAAATGGTAGTCACTGATGTCTTTAGTATAATTTAACGTATTTCAGGACTGTGTGTTTTATTACTGAGCTTTAAAAAAAAAAAACAAAAACAAAAAAACAACCAAAACTGTCATTGTAAAAAGTGTTATTGTGGGTTGAGTATAACAAATTGCAGATAGCTGTAAACTTTTGATACTCTTTTGCCTGTGTTTTCTAGGACTTTTTGCAAGAAGGAGAACCAACATCTGCCCGATGTGATGACTTGGCAGCACTAAAGAGTAAAGGCTGTCCTATGGAAGATATAGAAAATCCCAGAGGTAGCAAACACGTGCTTGAAGATAGAGAAGTAACTAATCGTAAGATAGGTGCTGCAGAGAAGCTGAAACCAGAGGCCATTACACAGATCCAGCCACAAAAATTAGTACTGAAACTAAGAGTCGGTAAGCACAGTTTCATTCTAGTCTTCAGATGATTTTTGTGTCACCACCACATCTGCATTTTTTGTTTTGAATGTGTAACCATTTTGTTACAGAAACTACTATTGTTCAGGTAACCTGAATGATAGCAGAGCCATTTGGGCCAGCCCCAGGTATATAGATACTCTAAATACTGTTTGATTTTTATGAAAGGTTACATATTATCACTTATTCCCAATAGAATTTAGGAGAAAATAGATACAGCATGGATTGATACATATATCAGGAAGGTAAAATTCTTTTGTTCTCGGTATTTTGTAGGTGATTTTCTACAGTGTGGCTTCTTAGAATGAAAGTAGAGGGGTATGCAAAAACTTAGAGAAGTTATGAGAGCATTTACTTTTCCTTGAAGTACTGCTGTCGCCTAACGTCTGCATGTCTGAACTGAATGGTTTTGTAGTTATGCAGCAAGATTTTTTGATTTCTACGTAGAATACTTTCCAGAGGCTAAAGATGTGAGCACAGGACTACTGTAATGAGAACAAAGTAGTTGTGTGGCATTTCCAGCCCCTAAAGAGAACTTTATTTCATTCAGATGGGGGGGGGATAAAAACAGGGCTAGTAGCTCATACAGTACTTGAGCATAAAGGAGATTGTCCATAAGGAGAGTTCCTAGATACTGCAGACGCATTCAACAGCTACCTCGTATTTACCTGGAATAAGAGCCTGTACTCGGTCAGCTGCTTGGTGGTGATTGCCTTAATAAATCCAAGATGATCTGAAAAAGCTTAGCATGGTGAGGAGAAGAAAGGAATGAAAGTTATTTTGCAATTTTGGTATTGTCCCTATTTATCTCTGATGTGACCCGCTCTTTTAAACAGTAGCTAAAGAAAATCTAAAGTTTTTAGGTTTTGGTTGGGTTTTTTTTGTGTTTAGGGTTTGTTTGTTTCTGTTTGGTTTTCTGTTTGGTGGTTTTTTTGTTGTTTGTTTGGGGGTATTTTTGGTTTGGAGGTTTTTTTTGTTTGTGAAAACTATGCTTCATAGCTGTGTGATCCATATGCTATTTGCCCATCTAATGGTTTCCCCAGTTTGCTAATTTTACTCATATTAAGCAAACGTTTGCTAATTATTAAGCAGACTTAAGCAGCAGCAATATCGCCATTTAACTTCAGTGACTGAGGCGGGTGGGGGAGAAAGCTTCTAATTCTATTCCTTATTTCATATATAATAGGTAAAAGAATACTTTTCCATTTTCCCGGGGTGGGGAGGCAGGGGTGTGTAATTCTTCTGCAGTGTCTTTCAACATCATACATGCTTCTGTTGGCAAAACTCAGGGTCTAGGCTTAGAGTTGCAACAAATAGTAACCTGCCGTCATCTCACTGCCGTTTCTGTGCTCTCAGTCTGTATTTGATGCAAAGTAACTTGAAATATTCCACCCAAAACTGATTTTTCTTTTATAAACCAATTTAAACAGCGTGTGTGTTTTAAACTAAACCCTGAGAATTTTTGGAGTCATCTCGGATGCAAATAGATACTGAAAACTTGTGCTATTAGATCTTATAGGAACCTTGTTAAAATTACTGCAAGTATGAAGGTTTGAAATGGCAGCAACTAAGAGAGGCTTGATTTTTGGCAGGCTGGTATTTTCTGTGGGGAGATAAAATACCTTGGAAATATGAAGTCGGACATTTGAAAGAAATACTTCTTGAAATTTTTTTCATCCTTATTTGATGTTAAGCATTTCAATTAACAGAAGAAGAAAAAAATCACTCACCTCTAGTTCAAAACTTTCATCGGTATTTCAAAGACTTTACTTAAAAAGGCATTTTTCTTGCCAGTGCAGTTGTGGAATTTTTAATGGTTTCTATTTGTTGTTTAATCTCTGAAACAGGGGAACCGCAAACATTTTCATTAAAATTTAAGAGGGCCGAAGACTACCCCATTGACCTTTATTATCTTATGGACCTCTCCTATTCTATGAAAGACGATTTAGAGAATGTGAAGAGTCTCGGAACGGCTCTGATGTTAGAAATGGAAAAAATAACTTCAGACTTTCGAATTGGTAAGAAAGATTTGCCTATTCTTAAAAAAAAAAAAAAAGTTTCCTTCCTGATGTTTTTCACATGATTACGTATGAAGAGCAATTTTTTTTAAATTAACAGTATTATGGCAGATATTCTAATAATAGAACCTGTTGAGGAACATAAGAGTACTTGGTGTTGATGGAGAAAGTGGAACATAAACAAGTATGAGAGCTATTTCTGATGTCAGTTCAGCTATAATGCATTTGCATTCTGTTGCTTCATAATATAAATACGAGACTTCCATTCTTCAACTTACAGGGTTTTTATTGTTCTGTCTTAGGCTTTGGCTCTTTTGTGGAGAAAACTGTAATGCCATATATAAGCACAACACCAGCCAAACTCAGGAATCCTTGTACAGGTGACCAGAACTGTACAAGTCCATTTAGCTATAAAAATGTGCTCAGCCTTACCAGCGAAGGAAATAAATTCAATGAACTTGTAGGCAAACAGCACATTTCTGGGAATTTAGATTCTCCTGAAGGTGGATTTGATGCAATAATGCAGGTTGCAGTTTGTGGGGTAAGTGTGTATTAGTTTTCTTTACTGCTCTATTAAATGAAGTTGTCTGAATACAGCCTTAGTGTTTTATGGTGGCTGACGTTTGAACATGTCATCTTGTGCTAGCAAGACAAGATAGACTAGGCAGACTGCATGGGTACATGCATGTTATCTTTTGTAGAGACCTCTAGTGAGCGAATGAAACTGGGAAATGTGAAAGTGTCGATTAGAAATCATGTTCACAGCAGATAGATGCATTCCAAAGACAAAGTTTTTAAAGTTTGCTGTAAAAGAAGAGTCAAATTCTGCTCAAAAGTGTATGAAATCCTGAGTAAGCAACTGTTCTCAAATTATTTTGAAGTTTTATACGCTTCTTATAGTTGTTTTTTCGGAATAGTTTAGTTTTGTAACTTCTACTAGCTTCTCAGACAGAAGTAGATGGAAACTTGATTTTTTTTTTTTTTGTTTTTGAAGATCTGATCTAGATGACGGCATTCCTCTTTGATGTTTCCATAGTTTGACAGACCATTCTGTGCACCTGTACAACAGGGACTCCCAAAAAGTGATATCCAAGTTTATTGCTTTGTTATCATATTATTTTTGCTGTTGATCAATGGAGTCAGGACTCTCTGAAACAATTTGGAGTCTTATTTTAAAAGTACAGTGTTAATCATAAGCCTTCTAGGGTTTTTTTCCTGGTTTTTATTTTTGGTGGTAACTGGTGTGACACTTTTATGTGGTCTTCTCTCCTTAAATTAACTAGGGCTTCAACTTGATGGAAGAATTTAAAAAAAAAAATAGGAAAAGGCAGGTTACAGAATTAGGCCCTGCAGTTGTAGGCCAGGATGCTCGTGGGGCGGTGAAAAAGGGCAGTCCTCTGGCAAGCACTGTGCTGGGTACAAATCTGGAATAGATTGGCAAAGCCTGGTGATTCTTCAGAGCCTAACGCTGGGCAAGCCGTAATCTTCCAATTCAAGATTGCAGCAGTGCTCTACACGCTAACGTTGTCCTCTGTACTCGGGCTGCGTGGTAGTGACATAGAAGTGGACCTGGCTGTAAAGAGCTGGACTGATGTGCCCGATTTCTAGAACTCTGTCGTTCTTCAGATACTCTAGTGAGAACTGAACAGACCAAAGTACATCTTAAAAAGAATGTTTCTTGCCTTTGGTGAAAAACCTGGAGCAGATGCTTTGGAGCAGACAATTAAATGCAAGTGCTTTTAAAGTTTGGGTGAATTATATGATTTCCAGGGTGACACTTTTGCAGTATGGCTTCTCCTAAGTCTGTCTACTTTTTCATGCATTTATCTCTCAAGTGTTGGTCCCCAATGCTATAAAATAAGTTGGTGCAAAATACCAGAAATCCATTTGTTTGTTTCCCAAGGAACAAATTGGCTGGAGAAATGTTACAAGACTATTAGTGTTTTCCACGGATGCTGGATTTCACTTTGCAGGAGATGGTAAACTTGGTGGAATTGTTTTACCAAATGATGGGAAATGTCATCTGGAAAATAATATGTACACAATGAGCCACTATTATGTAAGTCTTTACATCATCTTCTAGGGAAATTAATATTTTGTGGTGCTTAAGCTCAAAAAAACTCATTAGGTCATCTGGTATAGTTTCAGGCTGCTACATCTTTTGAACTTTACCCATTTACCTGTGTCTTACATCAAGTGACTTTAGCGTAACTGAAGCAAATGTGCAAGAATTAATCCAGTCTTAATTAGAAAATTTCAAGAAATGGCAACTTTCACACTATGATTTGTGTTGTTGGATTTTAACCTTTTTAATAATTTCTCATCCTGCATGTCCACTGGCAAACTGTGGTGGCTCTGTCCCATTATTTTATCATTTTGCTAGTCTTTGTGTTCAGAAGTATTTTATTACTGTAAAAAATACTGTAAAATAGAGAGCTCCTTGGCCAGTTTTTTTTAAGACTACTTGAAATCTTATGGTACAAAGTTTATGGTAAAAGTATGCTTAACAACATTGCCTTCATGGTTTATTAATAGGTATATCAGACAAAAGGTGAAAAGAAAAACATTTACTGGATGGGGTAAAAACAATAAGCTTTACAAAGTTTGTTTATTCATATACTCCTAAAGTTAAGTGAGTAGTGTTCAATGAAAACCTAAAATTAATTCAGTTTTATTTCATCTGTATGAAACAGTGCAAAAGGTAGTGGTTTTCACTGAGATAAGTCATATGGAAAACTACCAAAGGTGATTTTCTGAGAACAATGAGATTAGGGATTTAACCTGGAGACTAAGTGTCAGGGAATACAATAATGTTACTGTGAAAAACCACCTATCTTCATGGGGCGTATATGGAATCTTTTTAATGCATGTTTGTTTTCAGAGGTTGTTTTGCTTTAGAACTGTGACATGAGCTGGCTAGTTAGAAGTCTTACGTATATTTCTAAAGATGATTTGTATTTATGATGTCAAAGTCTTTCTGATTGTTTTCTAGCAATGTGTCCCAAATTTGAATTGCATTTTATGCTTGATTTTTACAGGATTATCCTTCTATTGCTCATCTGGTACAGAAGCTTAGTGAGAACAATATTCAGACAATCTTTGCTGTTACTGAAGAGTTTCAGGCAGTTTATAAGGTAAAGATAAATAACGCATATTTCTAGTCTCTACTTTTTTCCCCTCAGGCACTAAGACTGACTCAGATTTGCTCTGAAGTTATTAAAATTGCTTGATTTGAAATTAAAATAATTATGGAAGTAAGTGATTGTAGAAGCAATGTTTTGCTACTCACGTTTTTATTATTAAGCCTTTTTTGCCTGTTCAAATTGATACTGAGTGCGTGTGTAATTTCCAAGGAGAAAGTGCCCCTCACTTGCCCCTCTTTATAAGAAGGAGGGAGTGGAGAACATATTTGCAGTGCTAATTTTTATAAACATTTTTACAGAAAAATAGCTGAGGGGGGTGTGGACACTGAATCAAGACACACACTTACGAAAGAACATATTTTGTCCTTTGTGGCCTATTTGTATTCCTGATGTTTAAAATTAACTAAACTGCTGGATGTGCTTGTGAAATAGGAAATGACTGTGTAAAGGAGATGCATATTTTTCTACATTTTAACCTAACAAGGTGGGGTTTGGGTTTGTTTTGGTTTTTTTAAACTATATTCAAATTGTAAGTTTCTTCTTTTTTGTTGGAAATCATCTTTTATCTGCCTGTCTTTAATGCATGAGATGTGTGGTTCTTCATTAAGATCTTGAAGATATATTATATGTGGTCAACTTGTACAAGAGAAGGTCTTAATATTCTGTTACCGAATTTAACATGAAAATGCAAAGGAGAAGAAAAGGCTGGCTATTGGTTTGTATTAGTAGTGCTATGCATAACCTCAAAAATAGTTGAGGATCACTGGCAACACTGTAGCCTTGTTTTTGAAGTACTTGATCTTGACTAACTAATCCACTAAAGCATTGTATCACCATACAGATATTTATAGTACAAATTATACTTTGTTTGTTAGTAAGACTGTAATTTTCCTTTTACTTTTGTAAATATTGAAAGGAATTGAAAAATCTGATACCAAAATCAGCAGTGGGAACATTGTCTTCAAACTCCAGCAATGTGATTCAGCTGATCATTGATGCATACAATGTAAGTTCAGATTTTATTCGGGTTGTAGTAATTTTTCTTGCTTCAAAGTTATTATGAGTTTTTCAGGCAGATACTCCAAGGTGGATTTTACTTTTTTCTGCAAAATAGGAAATGAGTATACGAAACTATAAATATACTGCCATTGCAGTAAACCCACATTAAACGTTCAGACACTACGGCAATAAGAGCTTAGATGACTCGAAACATACACTCTTAAAGCCACTTAAAACAATATTACAAAGAAAAAGTTATCATCCGTGTTTTATCTTTTAAAAATAAAATCCGCAACCAAAAACCACACTGTTTCTTTAGCACCTTCAGTTCTTGCCTTCCTTCCATTTGGAAGTGAAATGGGCCATTTTGCAACCTCTCGACCCCAAAGAAAATGTCTCCATCAACCTCAGGGACTTCTGGGTTTGGCCCCGAAGTATTTTCTTCATATCTCTGTTGTGTAAATGAGACCCATTTCTCCTTTGGAGTACATGGGGCAAACAAGTGCCTCCAGCGCCTGTGGAGATCTGCCCTGACCCTGCGTAACAGGGCTCAGCCATGAGAAGGGGTCACCATGTCGTGACTGTGGGCAGCCCTGGCCTGGTGTTTCTCGGCACATTGGAATTTACATAATTCCAGTGTGCCTGTGGGACTGGTGCTTAGACTGTGCATAGTTGTATAATGTCTTTTTTTCAGCAAAATGCTTATGCGACTCAATTAGAAGTTAGCTAATAACTATTGTTTTAGTCCCTTTCTTCAGAGGTTATCCTGGAAAACAGTAAGCTACCAAAAGGAGTGACAATCAGTTATAAGTCTTTCTGCAAGAATGGAGTGAATGACACACAAGAAGATGGAAGGAAATGTTCTAACATTTCAATCGGAGATGAGGTAACTTAGAGTATATGTACTGCTACTCAAATATAAAATTCATTTAAAATGTCCAACACTCAGTATTTTTTTTTTACTAGTAGAGACAAAACTCCTTTTAGTAATGTCACACTCCATTTGTTTTTCTTTGCAGGTTAGATTTGAGATTAATGTAACAGCTAATGAATGTCCAAAGAAAGGACAAAATGAAACAATTAAAATTAAACCACTGGGATTCACTGAAGAAGTGGAAATTAATCTCCAGTTCATCTGTGAATGTCAGTGTCAAAGTGAAGGAGAACCTAACAGTCCAGCCTGCCACGAAGGAAATGGAACATTTGAATGTGGTGCATGCAGGTAAATAAATAGGCATTGTATTTATTTTTGCAAAAGGGAAAATACGAACAAGACCTTTGTTTCCTTAATTAGGGTTTATTTGGGTTTACTCCTCCTCCCCCCGCCCCGTGAATGGACAAGAATTACTGTTACAGACCTGTTTCTTTTAGGATATTTTGACATGCTGTCTTATCTCTGCAAATAATCTATATGCTGGAGTTCATAGTATTGATCATTAGATTGGTACTACTGTACAAGTCAGAATTCGAATTTGGCCTTGAGTCAGTCCTTTAAATGATGTATGTCTTACTGCTTTTTCTGTTTCTTTATTTAATTTCGAGGTCCATGTAATATGGCAAAATTATGGATTTATGAAACAAAATGAATGGGATTAATCTGTGGTATTTTTCATAGTGATCTAATTATATCCTTCTAATGTGAGGTCTGCTGATTTTGAGAAATTTGAAGGCTTCCTAGTTTTTTGTAGGAGCCCCTACCCAGATTGGCATCAATTGTTTCATAGCAGGGAAGATAAGAGAACAACCTTTTATTTTGGATGACATCCCCAATCTCTTTTCCCTACTTTATTTTGAACCTTTTGAGGTCTTACTACAATGTTTCTTCTAATTGCATATATCTATAAATCTTTCAGACTATATATAACTTTTTTTTGTATACATATGCCTTTGAAATGTCCGTTATTGCCCCTCACAGGGATTAGATTAGACATGTATTCCTTATTACACATTTGAAAACTAAGTAAAATGGTACTGGATTTTCTGGAATTACACACAATGAAAGCGGAGCAAAATCTTAGAGTTTCAGTGGAGGCTGGTTGAAGATCAACCGAGTAAGTCAGGGTTTTAGCCTTTTTTCCCCTCCAAGAAACCTACAGCAAAAATGAAAACTTCTTCTTGGAAACACTTGGGATAAGAACAGAATGAATTGAAGTACTTCCCTAGGAAAACAAGATCCAGGACTTTGGAAAACACTATTGGTTCCTGCTCAATGAACTGTAACTGAAATAAAATTTGCAAGTCTTATTCCTCATTGTTTAATATGTATCTATTACTAAAAATAAAGCAAGAGATACTGAGTTCAATCTTAGAGGACTTTTGGTGTAGGACTGACAGAACACCTGCCTGGTGAATTTGTTGGTGGCAGTTAATGGGGTGTTTGAAAGACTGAGGTGCGGCCCCTTAACTGCTTAGTGTTCTGTAAGTTGAGGAATAAGCCACTTTAAGCCATAAATACTGGATGCATTGCTTCATTTTGCAGTCAGTTTTCGATATTCCCTTTAAATAAGGAAAGCAGATTTTTCCCATCTTTGTGTAGAAAGACTTCTTAAACTTGGTGTTGCTGTCACTGGTGTCCGCATGCTTTCACACAGGGCAGAACAGACCCATGGGTAAGAACAGCCTTTTCCTTTTGCGACAGTAGCAGTTTCCCGATGGAAGCGTTGTCTGTGATTGATGCCCCACAGCAGTGCGTCAGTCACTGCTGGGAACAAGAACAACCGCCATTTGTTCATCAATATTTTAACCTTGATAATGAGAAGTGCTGATCCCTGAAGATCTTGGCTCTGAAGATCATCTACTGTCCTGCCTAATTGCTGTTCACGGGAAATCTTTTCATTGAAAGATGACAGCAGCTACAGTGAGCAGTCACTGTCACTTAAAAATAATTATTGTTCTGTCACATCAGAAAGGGATGAATAGTGGTTATGTGGCACTTTAGTTAGAGGTGGTGATGCATAGTTTCTCACCTGGAACAAGTAATCAGCATAGGAGCAACTTAGTCCAGTTCGCTCCAGCGGCTCCAAGAACAGCTACATAGATGTCAGCTGGAAATCTCATTTGAAGTTTGACTGGGAGTATCCCTTGAGAGAATAGTTACTTTTACTCCTGTTCTTTGTGCTATTTTTGCAGTCATCTTATTGTATTACTTTTAATTAAGTTTATATTTTCAGTCGTGTTTTTACCTTGCAGGTGCAATGAAGGACGTATTGGAAGACTATGTGAATGTAGTACAGATGAAGTAAATAGCGAGGATATGGATGCTTACTGCAGGAGGGAGAACAGTACAGAAATATGCAGTAACAATGGAGAATGCATTTGTGGACAATGTGTATGCAAGAAAAGAGAAAACACCAATGAAGTGTATTCTGGCAAATACTGTGAATGTGATAACTTCAACTGTGATCGATCAAATGGTTTGATTTGTGGAGGTGAGAAACTACTTCAGAGTTTTCTGCAGGCAAAACTGGCCAACAGCTTACAAGTCTATCAAATCTATGCTGTAGAGTAGCGATACTTAGCTTATAGATCATAGCTATTTCATAACAGAGATGAGAATATCCACAGATCTAGTAACTGAAAATGTCTGTTAATAAAACAGCTCTCTGTGATCATGAACATGTAGCGTGTTAATACACATTTCACCTTCCTTGAATCACAGCTCCAAGAAGGATGTAAAGTGAACTTGACTTCTGCTGTTTATTACAGAATTACCCTCAGGTATTATAGTAAAGAGTGCTGAGACAACTGGCCTGAGATTATAATGTTATACTGGCTCAGTGTAACCACTGCGTCAATAAAAAGAGATAATGACCTCAGCTTACTTGTAATAGCGAGTGCTTGACAAGATACCAGTGAGATGCTATCTTGAGACTATTCTGGAAGGTAAGTGAAGATTAGAACATGCAAGATGCAGAAAAACACCTTAAGTGCTTGAAACAAGGTTCTGATGGCAGTTAATTCCCAAAATCAAAAGCAATTTAGAAAATTCTTTAGCCAGTGTCTAAATTATTTTGCCGCATATATTTTTGTCCTATAACTTCCTGAGGCTGCTTTGCACGTGGAAGTACCTGGTAGGAGTGTAATTACTGCCTCAGTTTTGACTGTGATACGAAAATAAAGCAGAGAAGCCACTAAGCTTTAACTGAATTATGGGAATACCTCATCTGTCTGATTTGCTCAGAACACACCTATTGCTCACCAGCTCCACAAAGGATAGGAGCAGTGGTGGTGGTGTTCCAAAATATATGGTGACAGATAAGTATTGACCTAAACACTTTCTTCTCAACGGAGGAGGAGGGGTGTAGCCAAAGATCTCTCCATTTCATCCAAATCACCCTTCTGGAGATACAGGTATCTTGTTTCCTGTGTAAGGAGCATGAAGTTTGGTTGGGTGGATGAGGTCAGGAGTACAGCAGCTGAATGGTGGTGTTCTAGGGAGCCAAAGGTGTTTCATTTTTCTGTGTTGTGAAGTCTAAGTTAGTCCATTCCTCATCTTTTTAGGTGTTGCTTTATAAATTTACATAGTGACGGGTGCGAAGACAGTAGTGATCAGTGCATCTGTATACATATAAAATTGTGAACTGAAGCAGTGCTGTAGTGCATCAGGAGATATGGCCATCACATTATACTGTTCTTGATCAGCTTTCCCTAGTCTTGTTATTTTGTTTATGAAAGGAAATCGAAATGTAGGAGAATGGGAAAAGGGGAGAAACTCCTGTAAGCAGTTTTTCAAGGAACTAAAACTTATTTTGTAGCTCTTAATTCATTAATGTCTTCGTTATCTCTACACCAGGGTTTTATTTTCCCTGTATCTATCCTGAGGTGGTGAACATTTATTTCTTACTGTCACAAATTTTATGTTTTATGTTAGACTTCATTTCGCTGAAATATCTTTTCAATGCACAGGAAACGGTATCTGCAAATGCAGAGTGTGCGAGTGTTTCCCCAACTTCACTGGCAGCGCGTGCGATTGTTCTTTGGATACTTCACCGTGTATGGCATCTAATGGGCAGATTTGCAATGGAAGAGGAACCTGCGAATGTGGGACCTGTAATTGTACAGATCCCAAATTCCAAGGCCCCACATGTGAAATGTGTCAGACTTGCCTCGGTGTCTGTGCAGAGCACAAGTAAGTACCTAGAAAACCAAGTCCAAGCTTCTATGCATTTCAGTTTGTGATATTTACATGTGCAGAACTTCTAAAATGAGGCTTGTGATACTGTGCTTTATTCTACCCTGAAATGTAGGGACATTGTATCATATCATCCCTTTAGACAGTAAAAGTTGTTGGGTGAGAATCAATAATTACAAACAAAACATTATTAATACAGTATTTTGATTGCTTCCACGTAGGCTAATTATTTCTTAAATTCTTTCCCTGCCATTTTTTGTTGGGCACAGAAATGTGTACATTATGTTAAATCAGTTTTAACCATTCAGATTGACTTGGGCAGGTTACAGCTTTCCCTATTTTATGTGTGATTATCAACAGCCAACTTTCTGCAGAGCTGGAGGGAACATAGGTCTATAATGTGACAGGCTGTAAAGTCCCATCATCTTGACCTCTTGAAATTAATGTAACAAAAGTATGCATATACTGTGCAATTTCCAGAATACTTAAAACTTCAGCTAAGCTTTTTCCTTACAACTTTTATTCTGAAACACTATTGAAAAAGCCAAACTATCCTGACAGTCAAAAACTAAACCTAGATTTGTGTGGGCCAATGGAATTTGAATCAAATCAAATCAAAAGCAAAGCTTTTTGGAAACCAAGCATTTTCTGCACGGAAACTTTGAAATAAGTTTATGATTAGTGGCTGGGCTGATTCCTGGCTTTGTGCAGCTGACTTCAAGGTCTTCTCTCAGCCCAGTCTTTTTAGTATAAAAATCCTGCTCAGTCAGTCTGCTTTTTTCAGTGAGTTATTCAGAGTGATATCTTACAGTAAAGCTTGTCACTCAGTTTGTTCTTTTTAACCTGTGTCTCAGATACTGTTTCACGGTAAATATTCTGTTCCTACACTGCCTTCTCTGAGAGTATTCATTTTCTAGGTGGAGGTGTTGAAAAAGTTTTAGCCTGACTTCCTTTTAGAGATTTAGGCAATTTTTTTTTTCTGTCCTTGAAGCTTGTGGGTCATCCAGGGAAAGAGGAATTTACTAAAGGGGGCTTTTGTCACAAGGTACATAAATGTTCTGGCTGGTAAAAAGCTGTGACTTGCTTTATTTTTTCCTGGCCTTTATGGCAAAAAAGTTGGTTTTGTTGGTGTTTTTTCCACGTTTTCTCCATTACAGTTCTTTAGATTAAATGCTAGAAATCTTTTGTGAACATATTAAAAAGCATTGCTTCTGATTTGTACTTCCACAGGGACTGCGTTCAATGTAGAGCTTTCGATAAGGGAGAAAAGAAGGAAACATGTTCTCAGGAATGTATGCATTTCAACATGACACGGGTAGAAAGTCGAGACAAGTTGCCGCAGCCCGGACAGCCCGATCCATTGTCTCATTGCAAAGAGAAGGATGTTGATGACTGCTGGTTCTACTTCACATATTCTGTCAACTCAAATGGTGAAGCCAATGTCCACGTGGTGGAGACCCCAGGTATGAACTTGATGTTGCCTACTCTCCCTTCATCTTTGTTGTTCATTCATCCAGTTCTTTTGTACTACAAAGTAGCTGTGGTTGATTTGCGTGAGCTAAATGCATTTGGAAATAGGTACCTATTCCCTGAGTGAGAGCTGTGGATGTCTGGAACTTGAGTGGCTTTAGAAGAACACAAATCTCTCTAGATGTAGTTTTTTCAAACCTTTAGGCTGACAGAAACAGGTTTTATTTTTCAAAAACAAAAAGTCAATCAGATATGTATATTTGTTAAAGCATTTCATGTTTCCACTTGACCTATTTTGCAGGCTTGTTTTACCTGTCCTGTAGCAAGTCCTAGATACCTAATCTTGATTTTTTTTTTTTTTTTTTACCAGGCTTGTGCTACAGGTTAGAAACAATGGTGTCTGTGGGGTTTTGTTGCCTTTTTCTTTCCCTAATAATATGGGACCGGTCTTACACAAAAAATACAACAGGAAATTGTGTACTGTGCTGCAAACTGCTTAAATTATTTCACGCTGTGAGCCTTTGCTTTTACTTAACTGAGGTACCTTCAAGAATAGATCTGAAAAGCCTTTTGCTTAGTTAATCCTTAATAGTCAACCATTCTTGATTTTGTTCAATCTTCTGATACAAAAATGAGAGAACAATGCTATAGTTTGATCAGTAATTTACTGTTTATTTACCAAGAGTATTGTTAGTTTGAATCACTGGATGTTGCATCTAACAGTGCAAAAATTCTGGTTTTGTACATTAGCAGTGTGTGGTCTCCTGATTTTTATAAGCCTGATACAAAATACACACCTTCCATGTGTGTTGAAAGGTTTAGTGCTGTGTTCTACTCAAGGAATTTTCAGGATTGATCATTTGGGTGATCATTACTTAATACAGATCAGTGGTTAGTGGCTCTTAGAAATAAATACCACTTAAATTCAGAATGTTTTAAGTTCTCTAAAAATGTAGTCCAAAGTATAGAGGAGGACCTTGAGGCCTGTATTCTTTTAGGACAAGTCAACACATGCCCTACACTTTTGGGGTCCGACCTTTTCTTCATGGATAAACTACTGTTGCCTTAGTTAAGATCTGAATCAAGCCTTCATGCACCAGGAGGCACCTTAATTTTGTACCATACAAGTGCTGAAGGAACAAGCTGTGTTTGGTAGAGCTGTATTTGGTGGAGCGGACACTTCCTCACTGGTTCCCAATGAATTCCTGCTGTGTCCCTTCCCGCTTCTGTCACTCCTGCAGAGGCAGCTACCAAGATTAGGAGTCTGCAGTTCGGGAGGAAGCAGTGTTCCTGTTGACAGCACAGGAGTTGCATTCATTTGCTTCTGACTCCTTCAGTCTGTGCATTGAGCTCTGCAAAAGCCCTTGTTCAGCTTGTGATTATTGAGACTTTTATATTGAGAGAAGAGTTGAGTTTTATTTTGGAGGATTATTATTTATATGTCAGTCACCTTAAATCATTTTGCATCTGTATTACTCTTCTCAAACACATAATTCACTTATTTTTGAAAGGAAGTGATATTTTTACCCAAAGATGATGTGCCTTTTTTAAAAAAAATTATTTCAGCAGAGACTGATTCCCAAGGCAGAATTTTAGGAATCACCCTAAAAAAAAAAAAAAAAAATCTGTCCCAGAAGGGAAGTTATTACTTATCTCTACATATTAGCTACTAACAATAGCAGCCGTCCGAGGTAAAATGAGGGACACCCTTTTTCTGTAACGCTGTTGATAAGAGTATGTGGGGACTGTTTCACTGTTCCCCATTTGTACTCTAGCTGGTTTATCCCTCCAGCACCACCTTTGACTCGGAGCTCTTGCATGTTTAAAATACAATTGCTAGTTATTTTACGCTAATACTCTACCTGAACAGCTTAAGGGGTTAGCAGTCTGTAGACTTTATCGTCAGAACATGAACTGTTCTATTGCTAAGATTAAACACAAATTAGAAGGATAAAAATAAGCTGGAATGTTACAGGATGTACACATTCCAAAAATTCCATTATTTGAAAGGAAAATAGTATGGACATATCTCTGATATTCATAATACTGGCTTCAGTACAAAATACAGTTTTAAAAGCATCTGGATATGCATTACCTGTACCATTTTGTAAAATCACGCTTCCCTCATTTTGTTCCCTAGAATGCCCCAGCGGCCCTGACATCATTCCCATTGTAGCTGGTGTGGTTGCTGGAATTGTTCTTATTGGACTTGCATTATTATTGATTTGGAAACTACTAATGATCATTCATGACAGAAGAGAATTTGCTAAATTTGAAAAGGAGAAGATGAATGCTAAGTGGGATACGGTAAGTCAAAAGGCTTTTATCTGTATAAAAGCTGCGGTAGTTGAGGAAGAATAGAAGGTTTTTGTTCATGTGTCTTAAATGTTTCAGATTGTACTCCGGCCTTTTGGCCTATGGAGGAACAGAAATATCCTTGTTTTAAGCCGACTTTAAAACATGTTATGTGTGACCACTAGCAAACAAACAAACAAACAAACAAACAAACCCCAGCCCTCTTTGAGAACTATCTCTTGGGTTAGAAAAGTGAGTAGTAACTTCAGTTGAAATAAAATTTCAGAGAGAAAACATGATGGTGACAGACTAGTTCAGCTGTGCAGTTCTACCACACTTCACAACATGTTATTAAAATGTTTATTAGAAGATGAGAGTCACTTTTGTATAAAATGAAGAAGAAAATTTTATGCTTATGAAAGAGATCTTGTAAATACTCATAGAGCTTTAGTTTGGAGATTGCAATAACTGGTCACAAAATCATGGCTGGTACTGGTTTGTTGAAATCTTCCCAACCCATTGTCAGTGGAAAAGCACGCAAGAAAACCAAGCCTATGGTCCGTAGGCTTACATAGGCTACAGGGTTGCTGCCTCTGGGAAATTTTAGGAATCTGCTAATCAAAAACCCTTCTCTACATTTCTGTAGAAGTCAACACCCACGTAAGCTTGATGAGAGAATAATTTTTAAAAATCTCCTAGGAAGTCTTTTGTTTTCATTTAAGAAAATTAATTCATTCTATGCTGGAAAAATATTACTAACACTTTTCTTTACATATAGCATGATTTTTTCAGCGATAGTTGAGATTGTTACTTTTCTTTTTTTCCTGTTGATTTATTCGACATTGACCATTTCTTTTACTTCAGCAAGAAAATCCAATATACAAGAGCCCTATTAACAATTTCAAGAATCCAAACTATGGACGTAAAGCTGGTCTCTAAGTCTCAGTTTGTATCTTCTTTCATTTTCTTGCCTTTTTTTTTTTCCTTTGCATGTCACTTCAAACTCACTGTTTGTCACAGTCAGTTAATCACAGTTTTGAGTCTTGCTCAGTTTATCTACTGCTGCTTTGATTCTGGGGTTTTAAAGAATGCAGCTTGAAAATTTTTAACTTGTTTTGACAGCAAGATTGCTTACTTACTAATACCACCAGTACTGGCTTAAACTATTTTACAAGTGGGGTTGGGGGGGGGGCGTTGGGTAGAGGTATAAATATGTGGATATAGAATAGAACAGCTGTTCGAATTGAAGAAGCTCTTTGGATTGTGGAGAGACACAGGGTTCAGGGGAGGGTTTGTCTTCCATTTCCTCAAATCAGCAGTCAGTTTGCTTAAAGTTGATATGTTTGCAAACTAGTTTAGATATTCCTCAGATATCCCAGCCTATAAATATCACTGTTTTTATTAGGATAACTCTGGGAACATTCAGAGTAGCCTTACAGTTGTTTTTTTTTCCCACTTCTTTGGCTTATTAACCTAGTATAGAACTAGCCTGTATTTAAAGTGTGAAATGCATATAGTCTACTGACTTGATAATTAAATATGCATCTTATTTTTTTCCATCCCTGTTTCTATTGAAACTGGCAATATCACAGTCCTTGTAGCCCAGCCAGCTTGGGGTTTCCACAGAAAAAACATTAATAAAGAGAGGAGGAAATGTTCTTGTCCCCTCCAGATGCATTTTCCCCCAGTTTCTTATTCCCACCTAAACTGTTCCTGAACACCTCCTTTCTGTTTGGAAATGCTGACTTCAGAAACCAGTATGCAGAAGCGCAAGTCGGTAAACCAGAAGTGATGGATATCTTCTGTAGACTTTGAGGTTGCACTTTTTTGAATGCTTTAGGTGTTCTCCTCCTTCCCTGGGATCCCCAGCTGCTGGGGAAGGAGTGAGGAAGATAGGATGAGACGGGGAATGGATGTCAGAAGAGCGCTGAGAGATAAGAAGTATAAGGATGAGATTAGAGGGAGGGGAATGAAGAAGTCGGGAAGCCAGCACATCCCTTTAAATATCCAAGGGCTTTTTTCAGGAGGCAGTGGAAGGGAAGGATCTGTATCTCTAATTTTATTCTGTCTGCTGTCTCCCTTTTCCAGTGTTGCACTCAGAAGATTTTTGTAAAGGAAAAATGAGGGGAGAAAGTGGGAATTAAGAGTATTTAAGCTCTTATCTGCCCTCACTGTGACAACGATTTCAAATACTTTGTCTAGCATTCGGAGCCCTTCCTTGATGAAATATACTTCCCTTTTCTCTCTGCAATCATTTCACTTTGTAGTGTGTCCAAAATCGATTGTAAAAACACTCATTTTGCTTGCCACACCGACCACATTCACCTCCTTTCCTTTTTTCTTCTCAGAGGTGATCGTTCTGGGGAGGAAATGGAGTTCTTGTTCCTTTCTAACATTTCACATAAATCATCTGGTTAAGTCTCTGTTATCTTCTCTTCTGCAATTCACTTAATTGTGTACTTTCTGTTGCATGCAGGACAAGCATCTAACAAACCATACGGTGTGTAACTTCCATTCTGTGCTCTCGTTCTCTACCCCCTGACTCTTTCAGGATCTTGTGTCCTCAGTGCTGCCATTTCTCCTCAAAACATACTACTTGCAGAAAGCTTTCCTCTTGTGTAAATGGAGGGATTGACTTCTGGCCTATTGTTTCACTCACTGCAAAGATTAAAACTATGAAAGAGTATGGGTTTTTAAACATGACTTAATGCTTTTTGGTATTCATGGAAACCAGAACGTTGGGGAGAGAGAGAGGTGGGTTTAGCTTTATTTCCCACCGAAAAGGAGATCAGTATTGGCAGAATAGGTGAGCCACAGGCAGTAAAAGAAGATCCGCCTTTCCCCTACAACTAAGATTTTCTGGGGTTTTTAGATTGTTGAAGTAACCTTTCGTTTAGGTGAAGAAACGGTTGTCTTGTATTGCCAAGGCAAGAAAGTCATCTGAAATCCCATTACAAGAAATTTACACTGCAGTAGGTTCCCTCCAGGTGTATACATATCCAATAAAAGTTTGTGTGACCCTTCCCCTCTTCCACAGCGGTCGTACACACACATGGCTTGGTTACTGCAGCGAGTAATCTGCAGCACCACGAAGCTTGTCACGGACCAAGTGCCCGAATGCTTCACCAGTCCTGGTCCGTGATGTGAATGCCTTGTCGCCACAGCATCCTTGCAGTTGATGCTCAAGCCAGCTAGGTTGAACCAAGGTCAATTTGTCCTTGGCCTGCAGCATAGCTACTGCCTTAGTGTCCTTTCACCGCTGTCGGGCCTTACTGTCTTCACTGCCTGTCTGGTTTAGATTTGTGCCATTAAGAGAGTATTTGCTGAATAGCAGGCTAGCTGCTCTCCGCTAGCCTTCCAGTCGTGGTAGATGACGCCCTCTGTCGTCCGTATTGCCCTTAACCTTGGCCTTTGCTTCATCCTCTGGTGCAATTGCCGTATTTACAGGATGACAGATGACTTGTTTTATATTACTGTAAAATAACGATGGATATTAATGAGAGCTGAAAACGGAACCAGCTATTGAATAACATATGTGGATGAGTTTAAATATTCTAGAGTGCAGTTTCTTGCAGTGACGTAGGACTTAAACCCACTATAAAGGTAGTTTAAGTGACTGTTGAAACAGTAAGTCCATGGAGGAAAAAGGAATAAGAAGGTTAATCAAACGTACTATATAATAGGTTCATCTTTATGCAACACTAGACTGAACTGTTATCCTCTGAGCAGCCCAGTCTAGTTGAAAATACTGTTGCAAGAGCATAGCTCTTTATTCTCTGCTGAAGGTACTTTTTAAAATACTTCCGTCTTTATTTTAATGTATTTCATTTGATCTTGTATATAATTATTGTTGGTTAATTTTTATTTTGGTTTAAGTGTGCATGGTGTTTTCATTTATAGGGGCATGTGTCAAAAGTGTTTTCCCTAATTTTGCATGCCTAAACCAGTGTACTCTCTGCAGTGGCATAAAGAAAACGGGTTTATTTAAAAATGGTGGTATTTGTCCAAGACAGCAAGTTTGGAATACCATGTTGTAATGGCCAGTTAAAAATCTGGAATGCTGCTAATCTCTGAACATCTGTAGCATGTGCCAGCTGTGAGGGTCCCTAAGCGCGGTGAGAGTTGTGTTGGACTAGTGGACGTTTATTTACTACTGCCGTGTTAGTTTTAATGATAAGCTATCTGTAGAAGGCCTCGCCAAGCCAGGGCTGAGACACGGTGATGGAGTATGGCTGGAAAGGCCAGGGCTGCTGCTGCCTGTCTAGCAGAAGAGAGCAGGGAAGGACTTGCAAATCCCTCGGGCGCCTGTGTCTTCGTTACAGGCAGTAGAGCCTCATGAGCCGTTTAGCTGATCAAACAGAAGGTTGGGTTAAGCTGAATAGTTCTCTGTGTGCTGATTAAATCTCCATTATTTGTAACGGGAACTGAGACACGGAACTGAGACACTCAACTGATACGGGGGACGCCTGGTTAAGTGCCTTATTCCGTGACTTAAGTCTCGGTGTGCTTCTGAGAGTTCTTGGGATCTTAAAATGCAAGTAAACGGGAAGACAGTACAGCGTTTCAATTTCTTTGTAAATAGGGCTTATGCTAAATAAAGAGCATGTAAATTTCAAATTCTGATTTCTCTTGAAAAAGCATTATAGTAAAAAATTTACAATCTTATTATGCAAATTGCATTTTAAACCTGATTCCAAATTCAAGTTAATTGTATGAGCAGCACCCTGCAAATTTCCAAGTTTTAGTCCTAACCTTTAGACCGATTCCTACGCTGATAGAAATTCTCTCTTTTACAAACAGGAAAATGTAAACATACACCTCCCCGTACGTGCTGGGGGTAGTCTGTTTTGTAAAATGCTGAAGGTTGCAGTCACAGTATAGCAAGTATTATGGAATACCTTGCTGTTGGAAACCTGCGCAATATCTTCTAGTCTGCACGTGATACGGCCTATTAAGCTTACAGACTTTCTCTGCATTAGAAACTTTACTGATTTATATTTATATTTTTAAGAATTCTCCATTAAAACTTATCTAGGAAGCAAACAACGTACATTGCCAAGAACTTTGAGGCATAATGAGATACTTCAGTTACAGGTTAAATCCCTTATCCTTGGATGTTTTTCCAGTTTCACTTACATCTTACTATTGCAAAACTTTTTAATAAAAAAATATTGAGAGGGGGGTGATTTTGCATGGGTTAATTTGTCTGCCTGAGACCTAGCCACAATGCTGTATTTCCATGACCAAAAAAAAAAAAAAAAAATCTCTCTCTCTTAACTCCCCCTTCCTTTCCAAACCAGTAGCTGATATACTTTTAATCAAGACAGAGTTGGCCTGGGAACTGATGGAAGGGTCTTCTGCTGTTCCTACGTATTCATGAAGTGTAGCCAGCACCGGACACCTAGTTCCTCCTTCACCTCAAGCCAGTTGAGATTGACTCAGATCTTGAGAAGGGCAAACGGAGAAGCTTGACTTCCATTGTCCAGCAGTCCAGGTTCTGGCTGGACTTGAGAGACTAAGCTGGAGTCTCTCAGGTCTAGGTGGGATTGGATGTGCCTCATTGCTCTTTGCATGTAGAGAAGCCGGCTTTAAGGAGAAACACCCTTTCTCTGTGAAAGGAACCACGGGAGAAAGGCAGTACACCAGCTGAATGGTCTTCCTCAGCAGCAGCTACTGCTGTTGGGGTGGACCAGTTACTTGCCCCATACCACATCTTGCAAATAGAAGGCAACAAACTTCCCAAGAATTGTGATATGAAAATTCCACACCAAGCTGGTTTCTTGCTTGCCTTGTCACCTTTTGGCACATCCAGTGGTATTCCCAGTTGACTTTCCAGGTTTATGACCCTGAAAAAAACAGACACACCTGGTGTTTGTGTGTCTAGGGGGAGGATTTCCTTTAACTAACTGTTGGAAAAATTGTTTTAACCTGAAATATTTTAAACACTCTGTAATTTAATAGAGTAGAATTGAATTAATATGGTTATGCAGGCCATCTCAGACTGGGGGGAACTTCAAAGGCAGAGAGGTTCCCTTACTGCTGGTGAAGGCCAGATGCGGTTCTGGCCAGGACTGCGCTCGGGCGGACATCTGCACTGTACCGAATTTCCTCGGGAATTATTTGTGTATGCACAGAGGAGCTTCATACTGGTAAACAGTGTTTGTGTAGGCTGCAGTTCAGGTTGTGGTAAGAGCGCAGTGCTGCAGATCCAGGCTGTGTCAGTAGCGTCCTGGCGGTAGCCCTTTCTTCCACTAAGATTTATCTATTAATACTGAGTTCAAGCTGTTCATCTCAGGTGTGCGAGGATGCCATAAATGGAGTAAGATTTCCTGAGATGAAAGGAAACCTGGGAACAAAGGAAGCTTGAAATAAGCTTAATTTAGAGGTTTTCAAATCTCGGCAAGAGAGATGTACGTGGTTGTTCTGTAGGCATTTCTCCTATCAGTAGAAATAATGTTTTTATTACAGCATTTGCACCAGTACAGAAGTTTTAGTTTTAACTCGGCATTTTGTGCATATGGGGGCTTGGGGGGCCTGCAGGAATAAAATGAGAGTGACAAGTACTAAATGTTCAATATATATATATATATATATATATATAATCTGTATTATCAAAGCAGTACAAGCCTTTTCCACTTTGTTTCTAGGATTAACTATAATAGAACATAAGCTATTTAAACGTTTATTATGGCAGAGTGTGGTCTGTGGTCAGTCATGGTTTCAAACAATGTTGTTTACAATTCTGTTCTTTAAAAAAACATCGTGGGCTGCAGACCCCTGAGTTGATGGCTCGGCCCTGGGATGAGCATATGAGGTTCAGCAGCTTTGAAGGAAATAAAATGATGTAAACTGAACAGGACCATGCCCTAACCCTTTGCTTTATTAGCTGAGCATGCCTTTGTTTAAGTTGCTAGAGGGAAAACTAGTTTGACTTAAGCTGTTTGTGTGTACAAACAAAACATTAATGGGTAATTTCTTAAGCTAATTTCTTAGGCTAATTCTTACACTTCTCAAAAATGCAGTACTTTTTTCATCTCTTTAAATGTTAAAATAAATATTTTTCTTTTTCTAGGGTGAAAATCCTATTTACAAGAGTGCAGTGACAACTGTGGTCAATCCTAAATACGAGGGAAAATGAACACTGCTTGTATAACTTCACAACACTGTACGCAGCGTAGCAATTTTGTAGTCACAGTAAGATAGATTAGGGCAAACTGCAGTGATTTTACTAATTCATTACATATAGGTTTGTTTTCCTGTGCAGGTTTTGAAAATGTACCATATGTAATTTTTTTTTTTTTTTTTATTTGCAAATAAAAGTGATCAGTGCCAGGGGTCTGACAACAAAAACTTGAGACTGTGTAGCCTAGTCAGCTAAGGTCACACGGTGCCTTTTTGACCTTCGCCCCTCCCGTGCTGTGAATCCAGGTCTTCTGCAGGGTGCGATACTGCTATGGCACGACAGGGAGGGAAGGGGTTAAAGCAATCAGCGGGAGGGCTCTGCCTAGCCATTTAGTATTAATTTTTTTTTAGCTTTACAGGGAAATCAGGGCTTGAGTCTGCAGATATAATTAAACTCATGTAGCATGGAGCTGGTGGTTAATTGGTCTTCTACTTGCTAGACGTATGATTAAGTATGTGGTAAGTTGAGTAAGTTGGAAATGAGCAGTGTAAACGACTGAAAAGTGCGTGCATACTTATTTTTAATTTTTAAGTTGCTTATTGCCAGGTTATGGTTAAAGTGAAAGGGTTTGAGAAGAATGTCAAGAAGGAAAAAATAGCTTTAAAACACGTGCCATTACTGAAAAAGTTGCTTACTGGTAACTTGCTTAGTTTTTCTTTGTAAATTCAAGCCCTGGGTGGCAGTATCATGAAGTACCTTACCAAGACATCCTCAAAACACAAAAGGGCCTTACGTCATACTGTGTCTTTGTTCTGTAATGTTTCCTTGGTTTAAAGCCTGGTGCTTTGTCACCCTTCTAATCTTTTTAACATCTTTGTTGCAATTCTTTTTGTAATATTTTTGTATCAACACAAGCTTTTTTTTTTTTCTTTTCCTTTTTTTGGGCAGTCTTAGCTGTAAATTTGCCTTTACCCTGTAGCTAAGATTGCGTAGTTTGTCGTGTGACATGAGTCACACCTCATTCTTGACATGTGCCATGTATATTTGCCTTTGACCATTCAAACTGCATCATAGTCATATTCTTGTTTTAAGTGCCTTTTTATTTTAACAGATGTTCACTTTTTACAGTGCTATTACTGGAGTTATTTATTAAATAAAAATACCTTAAAATACTTAAATCCCGTCTCTTTATCTTGTAGAAGTTGATACTATTCAGAAAACCTGGGAGCTGGGTCTGTTTGGGCAAGAGGTAATAGACAATGTAATAACACCAAATACATCCTTTAGATCAAATCTGAGACAAGGAGAGCAGAAGTGATCTTGGGGAAGAGCCGTTAGCTGTGGTGTGAGATGCACGAAGGCCAGGGCGCAGCGCAGTGCGTCGCCTTGCGTGCAGCGGCCACTGAGCTACAGCCCCAGGCTTGTGTTTGCATCTCTGCTAAAGAAGTTCTGTAGCTTAATAACTGTTCCATCAAATGGACTGTTCGGT
The DNA here is from genome assembly GCF_047370975.1 of Nipponia nippon. Lineage (NCBI taxonomy): Eukaryota > Metazoa > Chordata > Aves > Pelecaniformes > Threskiornithidae > Nipponia > Nipponia nippon. Next base: position 151,492,269 of record NW_028262290.1, on the reverse strand, counting down.
TCATGCTGTTTCACAACACACAACAAATGAGAAAAATGACTGCATTTTGCAGGAAAAGAAAGTCTTTCAAATTTTTAAGGATATAATGTTCTAGATAGATTATCAAAACCTCTTTGTAATTAAATACATTCCTAAACTATATTCATGGAATCTGTATGATGCTTGGGGTTTTTTAACTGTTGGTTCTTCAGGTTATCCCGAGAAGCTATGGGGATCTGTTCTAAAAGTCCCTTTTGGCCTCCCTCCGAGGGCAGAGGAGCCTGGTTTCCATCAAGTGGGAGGGGGGCATCGACGGAGAGGTTGGGGTGCGCATGTGTCCATCTCCACCTCCCTATGAGGGAAGCGGCTGGAGACAAGCGGATCCAAGGGCCAGTTATGAGGTGGACTTGGTTGTCCAAGGCCGGTTACTGGAGGGATCTGCCGTGGGGTGGGCGGGTGGGTGTGGGTGGGTGGTGCAAGGGGGGAGGTTTGCAGCGACCACTGGGGCAGGGGTGGCAGCAGCAGGGGAGAGCAGAGATCGCGCAGGCAGCTGCTGGGTAGACAGAGTGTCTAAGCTGAGCCGTGGGAGGGATGGGCGTTACAGATAGGTCTGTATTTCCCACTACTGGGCCTTCATTCTGATCCGCTGGAAAGGCGAAGGGGAGCGTGCTGGTTTTGGCTGGGATAGAGTTAATTCTCTTTATAGTAGCTAGCATGGGGCTCTGTTCTGGATTTGGGCTGGAAACAGTGTTGATAACACAGGGGCGTTTTAGATACTGCTGAGCAGTGCTTACATCCAGTCAAGGCCTTTTCTGCTCCTCACCCACCCCACCAGCGAGCAGGCTAGGGGGGGACAAGAAGCTGGGAGGGGACACGGCCGGGACAGCTGACCCCAACTGACCAAAGGGCTATCCCACACCTTACGACGTCATGCTCAGCATATAAAGCTCTGGGGGAAGAAGAAGGGGGGGACATTCGGCGTGATGGCGTTTGTCTTCCCAAGTAACCGTTACGCGTGATGGAGCTCTGCTTTCCTGGAGATGGCTGAACACCTGCCTGCCCATGGGAAGGAGGGAATGAATTCCTTGCTTTGCTTTGCTTGTGTGCGCAGCTTTTGCTTTACCTATTAAACTGTTCTTACCTCAACCCAGGAGTTTTCTCACTTTTACCCTTCTGATTCTCTCCCCCATCCCACCAGTGGTGAGCGAGCGAGCGGCTGTGTGGGGCTTAGTTGCCGGCTGGGGTTGAACCATGACAGGGAGGAGGCTGTTGGTCCTGTTCATATTTCCACAAGTGCTGTTTTCTGTCTGTGAAGCTCTGTGTATGTGTATGTACGTACTGTATATGCTTTGCATGCGTGCACGTGCTTAGTAGGGATACATGCTTAGGCTCACTACGGGTTGGACCGGGGGACATGGAGCTGCTGCAGCCTTGCTTCTCTTGGGCTGCCGGATTTGGCAACAGGTACATTTTCTGCTGGTTGGTGCAAATGAGAGCAAACTCACAGATGGGAAGAAGCTGTGCAATAATTTAGCCTGCTGTCCTTCATAACAGAGTCCACAGTGCTGCTCTGGATTAGTTCTTACACCATGCATGCTCGCTCTTCTATTGCCCTTCCAACTCAGGGAACCAAAAAAGCCTACAAATACCATCTACCCTGACCACAAGATAAGAAACCAGTGGGAGCTGTGCCTGTATGTACAGCTCCTGTTACCTGTTCCTCTTGATACCGACTTCACAGAATTGCGACTCGGCTGTGGCCATGATAGATGAGGTTTTATTTGGGGTATTTGAGTACTTACCTCCCTTCCTGCTGCTTTGGTCACTTCCCCAGCAACACTGAGGATTTTCAATAGCTCCATAAGAAAAGATGCAGAAATTCCTCCTGAACACATTCTGTACTACTTGTCCATAAAAACTGTCTTCACTGGAGACAAGTCAGCCTAAAAAGAAAGAAAGGATAATTTCTGACCTTTATGGCTGTTGTTTTTTCAATGTTCCACAAAGATTAATCCCAAACTGCTGCTTCAGAGTCTATCAAAGCCCTTTCAGATCTCTCCTTTTACGCCTCAGTCTTCCCCAGGCTGCCCAGAGCAGTGGAATCCTGAACTGAGCAGAATCCGCGTCACACGGAGAGCGGGATGCTGACCTCTAGGAACTCGGATCCCCAGACAGCATTACCAGCCTGCCTAAATCAGGCAAATTTTTAATTATGTGTGCATGAACCTGGTTCTGTCCACTCATCTGTTACATGTTCTGCAGTTTCCTTCATGAGCCTGGTTTCAAAATGCTTTTGTGGATTGGTAGACGGCTTTTTCACAGAGTTGCTCCTGAAGGCTTTGAATTCAAGTGGCCCGTTAAGGAGAGCTGTTTTTAAATCCTTGTTTAAACTGGGTTTCTAGTAGCCACTTCCAGCCAGATGGAAGCTGCTTAATATCTCCAAGTGAACAGTTGCTTAAATGAGAGAACAGTTGCTTAAATGAGAGAGAACAGCTGCCATCCTACAGTATCGGATTCAAGATACTATAAGTGTCACAGAACGTATGATTTGCTTTAAAGCAGGATTGGATGTTCGAGCTAAGAGAGATGGTGTAGTTCAAATATGATAAAATTCAAGTGCTGGAAAACAGAAGTAGCTGTGAATCCTTCCTGGCTTGTAAGTACTGACCTCAGCCACTTACCCCAAATTCTGCAAGCTGGCGAAGCAGTGAACTCTGACTAAAATACTAACAGATGCAGAGACTCAAAAGACTCTGATCCCACACAAGCCAGATATAAGATTCCAGCAGTATATCTGTTCTAAAAGAATTACAGTTAGTATCACCTCAGTCTAGCTATCATTAATCCACCCATTTCCCTGATTCCTGTCCAGTAACCAAAGAGGTAAGCTAGAGTTGCTTTATGACAGTTGTTAATAAAGTTTCTTATCCTGGATTGCAACTATAACTGCAAAAATACAAGTCAGCTAAAGAAAATAATTCTCTGTAATCACGTAATTTATGAAGTAACATCCATGAAATAACTTTGCCACAGTATGTGGAGCCTCTTGCCTTAAACTGCCTCTAGGCTGACTGAAGGCGAGTCTGGAGCCCAGGCTGAACCAGCCCCGTAGCGGCCTGGAGCACCGGTAGACGAGGAATTCGAGACTGATAAATACAGACCTCCTCTGATTTTGAAGGCAGTTTTTTTAAAAAGAACATTAACAGTAAACTGAAGAGTTTCTTACAGATCAATATAAGAAATAGCTTCTAAAATACACAGAAATAAGAGTCTCAAATACTCTGTCAATGGAAAATGGTCAGAAATACTGTATTTGTTTATTCTTCATACGAACTGTCTCACCTTGCTTCGACACTGCATTACATAAAGCAAGTATTTCTATCCACAAGAGATTTAAAAGTGCTATATTGTAGATTCTCTGCTATGTGAAATTTCAGACTCTTGGTTCCATGCCTAATTTTACATACACAATTAGGGCTGCCGAAGCAGACGTTAATACACACTTAAAATTTAATCCCACTTTTAAGTGATTTAAAGAGCAAGACTTCTGTTATCAATGTCCTGCACTGCACACTGTTGGATATTCTTTTACATATGTGGTATTTTTTCTTGCTATTTCCAAGCTGCATCTTCTTATCAAGATATTCATTACCAGCTAAAGATATCTCCCTGCAAAGAATGAGCCAACGCTGCGGCTGAAAGCGTAGCTTATTCTCCATATATACTAGGTCAGGTGGATCAGCCTCTAATGCAGCGGTTGATCGCAGCCTGCTTTTGTCCTTCGCTCTCTCGGCTTCCCGAGGACACGGTGTCCCAAAGGAGAGGATGGAGCTAGTACGCGGCGCTGCCGGCAGCAAGGTATGCCGGCCACTGTTTGTAACGGGGTGAACGTCAAGAAGCGAAGTTTCAGAGCGAGGAACGGATGCGAGTGGGCAGGAGAACGCCTGAGGTACGGAAGCGCACGGAGGAAGGGTGGGCAGGGCAAGGAGGAGCCGGAGCACGTGTGAAGGAAAGGGAAATCCACCTGTTTTCCTTACGTCACCCACGCACCTCCATCTACGTGTTTGCTTTCATACCCTTCTACTGAGGTACTTACTTTGCAATTACCCATGAATCTGTCTGTGATTAAATGGCTTATTAGCACACATTCACAAATTTTTGCAAGCTCTTCACTTTTTCTTCTATTTCAGCTACCAAAATTTCTCCTTTCCTGATGAGTTCATCATGAGTTCCCCTACGGAAAGTGGATGATTTTGGTGCATGTCCCTCAGAAAAACTTTACAGCTCTAGAAAATGAAAACTGAGATACAGAACATGGAAAAGAAATGTTTGTATTTCCTCAACAACACTATCATGGCAATACAGAACAGTCAATATAGATTAATAAAACCATTGCATTTCATTAGCTAAAGTAATTATTCATGTGTTGTAAAGAAATAGAGAAAGAATGAACTATTTATTTTTTCTTATCTATTATTTTATTTACCTTTTATGTTAGCACAGGGCAAAGACAAGTAAAAAAATGAAAAATAAGTGTCCTAGATCTTATTCTAGAAATATTTCCTAACCAAAGCACAGCCCTAAGAATAATCAGTCACACCATCACGGCTTTTTTCTGACTCGGGATCAAAGCCTACTTCAGAGTCCCATATAAAAAAAAGGCATCAAAAACCAGTAAGTCAGATCAAATGCATCCATTCTTCTAAACAAGTGGTGGTCTAAGAATTAATCTTGCTTCGAAGTAAGAAGAAGGGGTAAGATGGGGTAAGGGGTAGAATTCCTGGGTTTTTAATAAGGATGCCTACATAGCATAATAGGCATATCAGAAGCTCTGAAAGGATGATAATTGATGATAGGATATTGTAATTACAAGACTGACAGAAGTCAAACCATGTAGTAGTAATGCCTAATTTCAAAAAGGGAAAGTATTAAAAATAAAGGGGTAGATAAACAGGTTTGGAGGGGGGTACCAAATTATTCTTGGGCATCACAGAACCTGTTCAAGAAAGACTTTAGAAAGATCACAAAAGCAGGAGAAGGACGGATTAAACAGCCAGTAAAAGAAGGTGATCAAAGAAGGATGTCCTTGAAAAAGCTGAATTGCATTTAAATGAAGAAAATAAAAAAGAACGGAAAGTTGAACATTAAAAGTATGCTAAAGAGGATTTAGTTTCTCACAGAAGGCATAAAAACTAATAAATACACTGGAACAAGAAGCCTGACACCGAGATATAAGAAGGACAGTTGGAATAGAGAAATAACAGAATATGTAAACTCATTCTTTGCTTCTATATTTACTGTGGAGGAGTTTCATGAGACAGCCACCCTAAAATTCCCCATCATGGGGCAAATACTAGAGAAATTATTCAAATTGAAGTGTCAACAAAATATTCTGGAGATAAATCAACACAAGGAATAGCAGCAAACTGCCAAGAGCCAATGCTAATCATTTAAGAAGGCTTAAGGAACTGAAGGATGAGTGCCAGATCCCATTGCCATATGAATGGAAAACAGCTAACATACAGTCTCAATTTTTAAGACGGTTTCTGGGAGTTAAAAAAAATATGGAAGAGTTGTCCAGATGTTTCTGCCACTAATTTCATAATAAAAGTATCTTCTGCAAAACTCTAGACTTGTGGATCACAGCTATGCCACCATTGTAACTGCTATTAATCAATAGGGTAACTTCAACACCGGTCAAAAAAAAATTAAGCTTGTTTTCATGTTATCTTCCATAGAACCATGATTGACATCAGTTATGTTTCCTTCACTCAGCTTTCTATTAATGCAGTCCTTCTAACTTATTCTGTCCAAGATCAGTGTCAAGCTGATATTGTCCCGTATACCCTTTTAAAAGACCAGCACAAGAATAGCTCTATTACAGCTTTCTGGAAATTTTCCACTGTTTCAAGAATTACTATAAATTAATATTAAATGTCCAGGCAGCTCCTTCATCAGCCTATTTATTCAGTACCTTTATGAGACAGTCTTCAGCTTGCAAATATGTCATCAGTTAATGCATATGCAGACTGGAACACTACCTATGTCCCTGTAGTACAAAATTTTCAGTCTAACAAGTTTAATATTTCTTCCCCTTATGCAGTACATTTTCTGAAATACCTCATCAGTTTCATTACAGTTGAATAAAACCTGAAAATCTGACACAAATTAGCACAAAAAACTTTTCTGAACCAAGTTGTTCCTGCTCTTAGAAAATCTTTCCAAGTTTAAATAATTTCCAAAGATATTCTCAGAATTTAAAGTCTCACTATCAACAATTTTATACCAAAATGGTTTCCTATAACTACAACATTATATCCTTAAACTTTCATATTAAGTTTATATATTAAAATCTCACTACCCACATAACAATGGCAGATAGTTATTAAATTAAGTTTTCTACTTAGATATAAAACATATTCTAGTTGACGCCTAGAACCATAATACTGTTTTTCAGAGTCTTGTAAAAACAAAATAGAGCTGAATAGAGAAGGTGAAGAAAGCCTGTAAGAAGTATTCTGCAGCTTCAATGATCTTAAGGGTCTTTTCCAACCTTAATGATTCTATGATTCAGTAGAACCACAAGGGCATAACACAGCCACGGCTGCAGCAAAAAGAACACAAAGGGAAAGTCTACATAGATTAGCTCTGCTTTCTGTGCTTTAGAATGTAGATCTTCAAGGAACTTGGCTGCAACATCACAAAATCATATTTTAAAACTTATTGAGAACTTTAACATAAATTTGATTAATGTTAAAATCACTTCAATACGTATTTGGATCATTAGCTATTTTTTTCAGTTCTATTAATTAAGTACTGAATTGGGAAGAAAAAGATTGAGGGATCTATCAAAAAAAGAATTTACGGTCTTCTGATCTGTTTGCCTAACTTGATAGGGCAGAAGACCCTTGAGGCTAATTATCTTTTATAGTATATAGATCCGTTCAGAATGTTTGTTCACGTTTCTTCTATGACTAAGAAATATAATCGTCTAACATATTCCAAATCAGACACAAGTGATAATAATACATATTTTCAGTACAAAATCAGATATTTAAGCATCCGTCCTAGGACCGCCTACCAAAGCCAGAATTTTTACTGACCGTACATACAGATGAATGTAGGTATGGAGTCTCACCCTCTGGCCCACCTATGCCTAGCTGATCTGCTACAGAAGTCTCCACTTGCTGGCAGGTCTTTCAATTTTGCTTCCAGGCTTGCAGCTAAAATCCTTTTTAGCTCATAGCCTCTCCTCTCTGTAGAAAATGACAGACATATTATTCAATTTAAAGTTTTACAAGCTCTTGTAACAAGATTTTAAGCTACCGTGTTTATTGTTGAAAAGTTGCCTTTGCATTCTCATAGTGAATACAGTATACTCAATATTAGACACAGTAATTACTCAAAGTGTTTTAAAAATACTTAAATTGAAGAATAAAACCGTTCTATAAACTGTTATGGACTATCACACAAGATATAATGCAGGTGTGTAACACTCTCTCTGTACAGCTTAAAGAATAGAAGCAAGTAATTCCTGCCTGCTGAAACTTACACCTTTGATAACATTTTTCCAATTATAGTGACAATCTAGTATTGCAGACATAGATCAGAAGTATATTTTTATGCGTATTCAACTATTATGCTCCTAAGTTATCAGTCACTTAAAATGTATTTTTTTCAAAAATACTTAAGTACCACTCAGTCAACCTAAAATATCACTCCCCAAAGTCAATGACCATTTTCACCTATGTGAAAATAGATGTTCCCTTCAGCTTCTTACTTTTTTACGTAAGTCTCAACCAAAGAATTCTAAACATTAAAATTTGCTAAAATCATTTCCATGTTTATAAAAATCCAGTCCTGTACTCTTGCTCCTGGAAGATATTAATGTCTCAGTGATTCTACTCTATAGACACACAAAACTGTTAGTGAATAAATAATATGGTATCAGACTCAAGCTGTGTACTTACCATTCGTGCTGCCTGTTTTGCTGGCTGCCAGAGCCAGTGATCCCTGCAGGTCTTTCAGTTTTGATTCCAAAATTGCAAGAAGCTTTCTCTGGTTTGGTAGCTCATTTAGTCTGTTATCTGCAGTAGGTGCAAAATACCAATCATTAGTTGGAAAACTACGTTTATATATTTCTTTTAAAAATTGAATCCTATCAGATGGATCTTGAGCTTAAAATTTACTTTATGTTGGAAATAACATCCATGATATAATAAATTATTAGCCTATACTGTGAGTGAGGTTTAAAAGAAATTTCTAAGCCTTGAAAAGAAAGCATTGTCATTTCCTCACGTTTAAATCATACCAAAATTAAAAAGGGCACGGGGAATGAAAAACAATGGCATTTTTATTATCTTGTTAACCCTGCACTCCTGAACATGTTATATTTTAGATTTAAGCCCTTCAAAACAAAGATTATCTTCTTGTTTGTATCACAATGTAACTGTGATTCTCATTCCAGTCTCTGGATCATAAGATCTTTTTTTCCCACCTTACACATTACAATAGCAAGAAGGCATTATGGTCAGACATAGAACTGGGGATGAGTTCCTGACCCTAATTAAACCAATCACAAAATTGCCATTAACTGCAGCAGAGTCCACTGTAAGTCATTAAATAGTATGAATCAGCTGGGCCTGTTCCCCCCTCGCAGGGGCTTAGCTACCTGTGGTCAAGGACAACCCCGGTGTGATGCAGCTTGGTAACCTGGGGAGAAGACTGCTGTGAAAAGAGCTGTAAGTTGTGAGAGGAGGGTGTCTTCGCCTTGGCTTGGGAGCTGTGTGAGCTTTCACACCCTTGCCTGAGCTATGTTGTAGGCGTGCCTTCGCCTGGCCACGAACCTCACTGATCTTGACCTGCTGACTTGATTTCCTGGCTTGACTTTAGACTTGCCTTGTCATTATAGATTTGCCTGACAGTCACTGGAGCGTTGGCTGAACCTGGTTGCTGCCACCAGCCCTGATGCTGACCCGACTTCAGATTATGTCTCATCATTGTGTCTTGTGATCTGGACTGTCAGGTGATCTTAGCTGCTGCCACCAGCCCTGATGCTGACCCGACTTCAGATTATGTCTCATCATTGTGTCTTGTGATCTGGACTGTCAGGTGATCTTAATTGCCATAACCAGACCAACTCTGCTTGCCTTGCCCAGCCACTGTGGGATTATGCCCTTGTCAGTGAAGATACTGCCCCCGACCGTCTTGCTGTCTTTGTCATCTCCCAGACGGCCTTCCCTTGGGGAGCAGCCTACTCTTGCTGCTCCCAGACATACACAATCTCACTGTCCTTCATCTCCCATCTTTTCTTTCTCCTTTGCCTTCTTTCTATTTTTGATGCCATTGATCATTCTTGCCTTCCTGGTGTTTTACACTCACTAGGCCTGAAGATCGTTTTTTTTTCTCCAGTTCAAGACTGTTCTTTTAGTTCATCTTTTGATGAGCCTTTTTACTCTTTCCCCACTCTCATTATTCCCCAGGGCAGTGTCTATAGGATTTTGCTCATCTTACATTATGTTCTCTCGCCAAGCAATTTCATCAGCTGACACATCTTCAGTTATCATCTCCGTGCTGATGACTAACAAATCAAGCTCAGCATCATTCATTGTTCTTCTAGTAATATTCTCCATCTATCCTTCTCTCAAATTATGTCATTAGCTTTAACTAAACTCGTGAAAAAGAGTTAATATCTTTCTTTCCAAAAACTTGCCATATCTTTACTTTCCAAAACTAACTTTCTGGATACTCAGGTGCATAATCTCAGGATACTTTCGAAGTTTTCCCTCACATTGCTCTTAATAAAAAAACGCCCACGTTCCATTTTGGGATCCTGCTCTACTCAACGTCCTCTTTCCCTGTTTGTCCAAAGAGAAGTGGCCTCCTTTCAGTCCTTATAAAATATTATAAAAACCCTTACAACAAACCCTTTCAACTTGTTCATGTAGCACCCTTGCCTCAACACCATCCTGTCTGAATTCTTACACCAGCTCCCAGTTCTCTTTGACATCAAATTTACATTTTTCAGTATTGCTTTTAAGTGTCCATGTGACATATAAATCTACATCTTAAAAATAAATTAAACCCTGTATTAGGTAAAGTCTACCTACTTACCAAGTTGAAGAAACATCTGAGCTAGTTTTAAATTAGCCAGGTATTGACAGAAGTCGATTAGCACTAGTGAAATACCACCAGCACGACTGGTACTGAGCTTCTTGGCAGGATGGGTTATCTCATGCACAACTTTATGCATTTGTGGATAAATATTCTTCCTGTTCTTCTGTATAGCCCTACAGTTCCCTTATAACATATTCTCTCATTAAGCTTTATGCATATTTACATTTTGTACATTCTGCCACTACTCCCAGTCTTGTTTAATTTGTTTGACAGTCTGTCATCTATATATCAAATAATGTAAAGTCTTTTAGCTTACTTGCATTTAAGTTCCTCTTAAAATAATTCTACTTTTCCTGGTGTCTCCAGTAACTTTCACTAATGTCTGTTTCTTCATCTTGAGACTGGGAGTTGCCAGAGCAGCAACACCCCTCGAATAAGCGCATATGAGGTGTTAGTGTAAACTAAACAGGGACCTCAATAATAGAATACAGGTCTCTACATTTATTCTGCATTTACCAGTATTTCTGTCTATTCCACTGTCTTCAAAAGCTTCTTTGTCTTTCAGGTCTTCTGTACCTGATGACAGCTTAGCAAGCATACTGTGCAAAAGCTCAGCTGTTTTCTTCCCCACGTAAAGATAAAAGCTACTCAGAAAGATGTTCAATAGACAAAACATCTAAACAGCGTCTCGAGTTTTTCCTCTAGAAACTGGCACACGGTATTTTCTAAGAAGAGTGAAGTAAACTTTCTGTAACTCTACGAATTAGACTTTAGTGCATTTCTTGCTGCAGGCACGTGCATTCCATGCGGTTTCATTCAGCGATGAAGGCAATGTATGTACCAGCCCAGATACAGGCATTTTGGCCCATTTTGGAAAGCACGTGCATAAGCACAGATGTAGGTAGTTTCATCCCCACCTAAAGATTTTAGATTTTGCTGTAGAATATCTTTACCTCATCCTTTATTATACCATCTTTATTGGCTATTTTATACAGATAGATGAGAAACTGGCACAAACTTAAGATTTTATGGAGTTGGTGAAGTTTTAGTAACAGTTGGGGGGGGGGGGGAAAAAGAAGAAAAAAAGGCACTTCACTGAGGGCAAACTGTCAACATCTTCAGAAAATGTTTAATGGTCTCTTACCAGATCCCTACACACTTAGCTTTCCACTTACCAGTTTTCAGGCCAGCTTCTGCTGGTGAAAGTGTTGATGGTTGTTGCACTTTACTCACTTGATTTATTAATGGAAGTCTTTCGCCATTTAACAGAAGTTCCATCTCATTGGCAATGTGACAAAAGCAAAAAGTGACGTTAGGAAAACACATAGGTCTTAATCTAGGACACAGAGTAACATTTTACTTTGAAACCATGTTCTATATTTAATACTACGATCTTTTTGGACTATAGTATCTTATATATATACACATAATACATTACAGCCTTGATTATCATTTATATTAAAGCCACTGCATACTCTCCTGTTAATGTAATGAAGCTTTAAAATAGCTGAAGCACCACTAGAATAAAACACATTCAGGCTTATGTTTATTGTTAATCTAAAGATCAAAAAAGGATTAGTACGTATCATACTTCTGTTGTTATGTATTTACCTAAAACCAAGACTTTAAGTTTTATTACTTTGTAACAAACTTATTTGCAAGATGACAATATGTACCCAACCATGCAAAGGTATCCGAAGACATAAGAATCATTTTCTCTTTTTACAGAAGCAAAAACTGAAGGCTCAGGGGACAGGGATGAACAGGTTTGCAAAAGGTTAAGAAGTAAACTAATCGCCAGTATGGAAATATCAGTGCAGCATCTGAACAATGTCCGTTCCTGTCTAAAAAGACTGTAAACACACATGGACAAACTCCAGTTCTCTTGGCTAAATATCAAACAAGATTATTTCATTAATTTGTAGAATTTAAAAAATGTGTTTATGTTGCCATACTTTTTAACACATAAACAACGAGCATGTAAGACTGACAGTCATTGCAGGAATTGCATCAGAAACCTTAGCGGGGCCTGGTGTGTCTTATTTCTCCTGATAACCCTGCAAGTTGCAGTATTGATCAATTAAGAAGACATGATCTAGTCATTCAAGGAAGACTGACTGTCACAGAAAATAACACATAATAATTTGTGGAGTCACTTTGAAAATAATCATTGTCGTTACAGGGATCCTACATTATTGTTTGTCTGGATCTAATTAAATCATGGTTATTTTCTACTTGTGGCATAGGCTCCTCATTTGACAACTATTACAAAAATATAAGCTTTACTTGTGTAAATACTCCCTGTGCAGCAAAAATATTTTTTTAATAGCAGAACGCATTAATGCACATAAATTTTCATACAATTTCCATCATATATTATGTTTTACAGTTATTTAAAATTCATACTTTCTGCATGTCAGCATGACTGAATGTGTTTTATATATAATCAACTCAGTCAGAAATAGGTTCATTGGTATAACAAATTCCCAGTGTATCAGAGAGAAATGCTTCTCAGAACTGTTAAAATACTGGATTTGGGAAACCTATTCCAAGGTCTCTCGCAATCTTTGGCATGATGGCACTAGTTACAATCAGACACTCCTTTCAAAAGAAAAGGTGAGATTTATCTTCAACATCTACTACTTCTTTTTAAAGTCCATGGAGGATTTTCTTCTTCAAGTAAGATGGTTTCCAAAGTTATATTCTATAATGAAAAATAATAGCATTACATTACATTGTTTGCTATTATTACAACAGTAGTCACCTGGTAAATGTTATTTTAACATATCCAAGTCCTGAATAGGCTCATTCAAGCTATAAACTAATGAGAACTCAGAAGTAATTGGTTAATTTACTAAAACTAATTTCTAAATAGATAAATGGAATAATATTTCCCCTTTTTTTCTCATTTTGATTTACTCATCAAATTCACAGAACCTTACACAGAAATGGAGTTCCATCTTCACTTTTTTCCATCAACTTTTTCAAGACTGAAAAGTCCAATATCAAACCAATGAAATGCTGACAGTTGGTAATTTAAATAAATTCTTCAATATTTGGAAAATTACAGAATATATGCTATCTTTGTGGGGGGTCTTAGAAGGTATGTATTTTGAACTGCTGAACTATGGGAACAGTGCTGGACAAAGAGGAGAACTCTCTCACAAAGTAGTGCTGGAGAGACTGAGTCATACTCCAACGTACAAAGAAAACCAGACGCTAGAGGTTTGCTGTAGACTACCACTGCTGCCATAAAACCCTTTAGAATCATAGTCATCGTTTCCATGTGGCTAGCAACCATTAAGGTCTTTTACTCCAGAATATGTTCATGATTATATTTTGACACTTTTACAGGATAATCTTCTATATTCCAATTTCTGTTTCAGGTTTTTACCTCCTTACCTCATGAGATTCTTATAGACTGCTCTCAAATCAAAATACTGTAATGTAAGCATAATATATTATAACACTCAAATACATTCCACTACAGTCTCTGTGCTACTTCTGTCATGTAGAAGAACTGCTGAAGTCCAAGATAGAAAATCTTTTCATGCAAAAGTCCCCCAAAATCAAACATGCTGTGTTCAGCTGCTGAACATTAATTTATGAAAGGGTTGTCTGCTTCACTATAGTTTAAGGAAGCAAAAATTAATACATTCAAACACGGGAACTAAGAGTACCCGAGAGGCAGTGGATTATTTTGGAAATAGAGGAAACACTTTGTTTCACCTTTTTATCTTGATTCAGTTCCTTTATGTTTGTATTTTCATCCCCCAAAATAATGAGAAATATTGAAGTGAAACATTTGACAATGCTGGTAATTTCACAAACTGAAAAAAGAATAGGACAGGTAGGAAAACAAAATAATCCCTTCTACTGCAATCAATTTCTCCAAGTTTAAACAGCTGCAGTTCAGGTTACAAACAAGAGAGTTTTCTCACTGAATGAAGCAATGCTAAGTGCCAATTGCTGACATATAGAGAGCACTGACACAGCAATACTGTAGTAACAAAAAATTACTAAATTTACCTGTCCAGTGTACAAGAAAATTGAATAAACTCTGTCCTCATTGGCCTCTTGTTTATTCTCAAATATTTTACTACTATATTAAGTTCACAAAACAGATTTGAAGATTGAAACAGACAAAATGCAGTGTAAATTTGAAGGGACTATGGTGACCAACATCTTGGAAAATACTTAAGGGTTTTAAGTTATTTCTTCTAAAAATCATCTATTGTTATTTGGACTGAGTTTCAATGGTACATTTTATTTGGCATTAAAAACTGATTTCAAAAGTTTCGACCGTACCACCCTCCCAGCCAGCATTCCCTCCAGCACACTACCGTTCACTGCCTGCTCAGCTGTACTACTGCAATGACTTGTAAGGCTGCAGTCTGAAATGACCTATATTTAAAAAAAAAAAAAGTTTGCTGGTTCTGCTTTTTACTACTGCACTGAACTCTGACTAGTCTCCAAGGCACACTGAAAAACCCTAGCATCTAGCGCCTTCAGGCTAAAAAACACCAGAAAAATACATCCTTCCTGCAGTAGCTGGACTGAACTAACTAATTTGATGAGTTTTTCCTGTACTGAGTTTCTACCTATTTACTGTAAAACAAAGGGAGTTACCATGGTTGATTCTTGATACTGTATTAGCCAAAAAAAAAAAAGGGAGTCCTAGAAATGTATGACTCTTCTTTGGAAAAAAACAAGCACAAGTATCCTGTCCCATCCTCCTTCAAAAGCACTATTTTTTTCAAGAATATGAAGGAAACCTGCCTGGAAGCTGGATGGATTCAGAATTTACATGACTGAAATACAAGGTTTTCTATTCAGACAGAGAGGAAAGAAATAAAACAGCCACTGAATGCTGACATAACTCAGAACTATCATTAGAGCTGCTGTAAATTACACTGACATAATGTACTTTCGTGGCAGAACCTAAAGTACTACCTATGAGATCCTGGCAAAATCATTACCTCTTTGTATCACAGATTTCATCTGCGGCAAGTGGATAATAATGTTTATCCATCTTTATAAATAATTTTAATAACTTGAGATGAAAATTGTTGTATGAATCAGTCCTGTAAGAGCCAGAGAACTGGAGTGCAGATGGAGCAGTTTTCTCTTGTCTTTCTGAGATTAGTTCGGGTGAATCTTCTTGTATATTTAAAGACTTGGGTAATAATTGTTCTTGATGTTTTAAGGAGAAATGTGACAAAGTTGAGAAAAAAAATCAGGTCTACTTTCAGTATAACTGTTTTTAGCATTACTGAACAGTTTGGAAAGAAATAATACTTTTAAGCTGGAGTATTACCCAAAATGAAGCTACATAGCTAATGCAAGAGTCAATAAGACCATGGCCATAGTTATTTAGAGTATTTTGGTACTATCTTTATCATTCACAGTGAGGAACAAACTGTGGTCCCTAGGCCAACTGAGACGAATTTCTAGGACAAAAGGAAAAGGCCTCAAGTTGTGCCAGGGAGGTTTAGATTGGATATTAGGAAAAAATTCTTCACTGAAAGGGTTGTCAAGCACTGGAACAGGCTGCCCAGGGAAGTGGTTGAGTCCCCGTCCCTGGAGGTATTCAAAAGACGGGGAGATGTGGTGCTTAGGGACATGGTTTAGTGGTGGACTTGGCAGCGTTAGGTTTATGGTTGGACTCAATGATCTTAAGGGTCTTTTCCAACCTAAATGATTCTATGATTCCATTTAAGCCTAGAATCCTTCAGAGCACAGTGGCTGTATTCATATTTCCTAGGAAAGGGAATACACCCTGTCCCCACACGTAAATGTGCACCACATTCACCATTCGTTTGCCTCATGCACAACACATGAATGTGCCAGTATTCTTAACACAAGGGGTTTGTGTCTGACACGTCCCCAGTGACTGGTGCTCACTTGTGAGTACGTCCTAGTTCATCACTTGCTATGGGCCAGACTAATCCTCCAGAAAGGGCCATCTAAGCCATTACTACCTGGACAGTTGGGGACACCCTGGAAGAAGGGTGTCCCTGGAAGAACCAGTGCTACCAAAACTGCAGGAATAGGAATAGATACTTATCAGTGGCATGTTCCAGCACCCTGAGTTTCTGGCATCAGGCTGAGTCATGAATGCTATGGTAAGCTTCCTTCTGTTCCAAAAAGGTTTTGAGTCCCAGAAGAATAGTACCTCCTTGCCAACATTACAGCATACTATACCTCAAATGACTCAGCAGCAAATGTAATTTGGATAGAGAGAACACTTACACATAGAGAAGGAAAATCCCACAGAGCTTCCACAGTCCTTGACTTTCACCAGCAGGCAGCTCCGTGGGGCAAGGCCACTGTGGGCTAGCTGGGGATTCCCCAAACCATCAGAATGTCCAAATCTGCATTCAGTAGCAGCACCAGTTAGGTTGCATGGGCGCTTCTCAGTGAGACTTGGGTCAAATACAGAGAGACAGATTCAGACCTCCCTAAAGTCTGATTCACACCTCCCACTGAGAAGGATGCTCACAGTTCATTTGGATCCTGAATTTCCTTAGGGTCCAGACTCAGCTGGAATTTAATTAACTGACAGGAAAGTAGAAAGATCACCAAGGATAAACAGAGGTAAACAGGATGCAAGTGCGGAACACTTCAGTCTGCCTCACCTCATACAGGAGAATGCGAACCTACACTTTCAGCATAGGATCTCTATGCGCAGTCCAGTACTGCTGTTATTACAAGCACCCCAGGCTTCTGTGCGAGCAGATAAAAGCACGGTGTCTCCTGTGCTCCTCCTCCAGTTCAGGACTAGTTCTGCCCAACAAACAACAGACAGGTCTCCAAGGATAATGAATATGCTTAATATTGATACTGCAATTTATAATGATCATTCTTGAAAAATAAACCTTAACTGTAAATGGAGTTGGATTTTCCATCAATTCATCCTGCCTTTAAAAAAAAAACCACCATAAATGTAAACAAAAAGGAACACACACAAACTCTGATTTTCTGTTTGCTCTCGCTGCTGTCGACCTTTGCTGGGCTTTACCAGATAACAATGATGTTGGCTCCTCATCAGTATGGTTAGAAGAATACTGCCTGTCTTCATGTTCAGATGGATAAGTTGCAAGTCTTGGAGTCTCTTCAATGATAAGCACTAACTCCTTAGGTTCATCCAACTCTCCTTACTCCTGAACATGATCTTTTTCTTTTAACTTGCTTGCTGAAACCCCATGATTGTTACACTTCTTTCTCTCTGGTAATCCTTTTTTTGGTAGTTTAATGTTTTTTGGTTTTTTTTTTTTGCAATGGTGCTGCAACTCCTTCTGTTTCTTCCATTTCTGCAGGACTTTTCTTTTTGCTTATTGCTTGTTTCCCTTGATTCACTACTGCCATTTTCTGTACTAATTCATCAGCTTCAGTAATGGACTTGGATGGTAACGCTGTGTGGTCTTCTCTGTTGCCTTCACTTTAAGTTATTCTTTGGCCTTTCCTAGACGTATCTTCAGCATTTTTTTCATAGCAGTGTCAGAAACATCAATATTATCCTCTTCTGCATTTTTGTAACAGATGTGTGTACCTTGAACAACTTGTGTCTTGATTACGAATAGATTTTGCTAAGTTTGTAAGTTGCTTGCTAGCATTTTCAGCTTCCTATTAAAGTATACACTGTAAACATATTTGCGTTAAAATTATGTTGCCGTTTGGGTTCACTTCAATGCATTTAAATACTTCCTTAAGCCCTTTTCAACCAAAGCATATTCTCAAATACTTTAAATTTAAAAATTGTTTAAGCTTCAAGTCAAATATACATTTAAATAATATCTGTAGCACAGCTACAGGAAAGCACATTTAAATATAAAAGCAATATATAACAAGTGGTTAAACCATTATTTAAAGCTTTTCAAATAGCAATGAACTGAAAATAGAAGAGTTGAATTAAGCTTTTTTAAGAAATTACCGAAAAATTTCCCCAAGAGTTTAAAGTTCCCCAACTTTTAAGTTAAAACTTGTTTAACACATTAAAATATAACACCTTCCCTAAAAATAATCATATGAGTTACAAAATAGGAGTTTCAAATAAAAGCTAGGAAAGACAAATTAATGTTCCAGTAGATACATAATTTTACCATTCCTTTAAAATTTGTATATTGTTAAATTTACAGCACTTAGTACAGAGGACACAGACTCATCAATCTTCCATTTCCTGCTTTTTTTAAGCTGCTATATTTTAGTGTTCCATCAATGTTTTCATTCTATAGGAGGTAATTTTCAATGTTCTAATTAAAAATATAGACAAGTTGTAATCTTGTATAAGATTACAGAGAATCCTTAAGATTCATCTCATCTAGCTTCCATGTCCACATTTGAATTAATTAGTCTCTAATTAAACTTGTTTGTCCTTCTAGTGAGTGGAAAGAAATGGGTACTTCTAGAACACAACTAATCGTATCCCAAAACAAACACTTAAAACAGTTCAGATAAATTGTTCATTAGAAATGCCCAATTATCTCTGTTAATTATAAAAAGAGTGTAGTAGACCTGCTTAGATACAAATGTCTATGTGACAGACCTCTAACATTAAGTGAAATTAATCTCATGCTAGGTTTCCCTTTTCTTTGAAAGAGGACTGAAGAAGTCCACTACAGTGATTTACCACCCTCTTGGAATTTTTCCTTTTCATTTCCCAACTTTAAAAAATGTTGTTCCTTGTAAGAAAGGCATCGAAAAAGAAACCCAAACCAAAAAGCAGGACAAATTAAAGGGAAAATAAAGAAGGTTAATCTCCCTTCCTCAACTACTTCTTCCCAAAACCCAGATATTTCTTCCATTGCCTTACTCCAGACACACTCATATCCAACTGCAGGATATTTTGGGAAAAAATCTTTTTTCTTTCCTGAAAACATCTGGTATTGTTATATTTTTTTAAGGATACCAGATTAACACGGGAGTGATCTAAACTAAAATGGCAGTTGTTACGTTTCTTTTAGAATCTGTTATCAAATGCTCTTAAAATTAAATAAATAAATTGTATTTCATACTACTGAGGATAATGAAGTGCACAGAAAAGAGCTTTTTAGATAGAAATGTATAACTTATTTTTTCTTCTAAAACTGACATTACCAACTGATTATTTTCCCAACATAATAGAAAAGTAAAAATATATCTATATCTCTCCAAAGCAATACATTTCCTAAATCTGTACTTGTAATGCTCTTTCAGCTTTTCCTCGAGGATTTTTCTCTCTTGCTTGCAAACATTCATTTGATATATGAAGACAGTCTATCAGACACGGTGATTCTTTCATGTTTATCTTTTGAATCTAAGCCACCCACCTTCTAATTCTTTCAGAGTTAGAAAATGTAAGTTTAAAAAAAAAAAAAAAAAAAAGAAAAAGAAAAACCTTATTTCAATCTGATATGATGCTTCTTTGGTAAGTGAAAATCGTACTGTAGATGTACCAATTACAGCAACGCCCTGGGAAACAAATGTATTTTGAAACATCTAGATTAGGTTTTACAGCAATACAAGCAACAGACAGCTTTGCCTGAAGTAGAGACATATTTTAATTTGGCTTTAAATAGTTTCGTAGGTAAATGGATCAGTAGAGATTAATATCTGAACATACACTGACACTAATCTATACCTGTCCTCATGTCAAAATAACAGCTGTGCTGTTGCAGAGATTAAAAGTGATCCTATATTGAAGACCTGTGCTGTCTCAGATCTGCTAAGTGACTTTAGGTAATTCACATAAGCTCCCTATGCCTCAGTTTCCCCATCTGTAAAATGAATATAACAATCTCCTGCTTCACAGAGATGCGGCAATATTCAATTAATATTTGTAAGGTGCTAAAATACCACATAAGCCATAAATGAAATACACTATATTCTAGTCTAACATTGTAATGTCCCTAAGCTGATGGTGGTAATGAAAAACGCATTCACAGAAAAACAGCAAGTAACATGAATGACATCTTTACAAGCTCACTATGCAAAGCCATCTATGCTATTACACAAAAATAATACAAGCATACTGCTGTGCACATAAATCACAATGACAAACATAAATGATGTACAAATTAAAAGCATATTTAAAATATATAGAACATCAACAGATATGTGAGAGATGATCCACTACCTGTGTGAACATACTTTTCTCATGGAAGGGAAGTGATCCTGGAAAGAACTTAACAGTAACTGGAGAATCTTCAAGCTGTACTGCTTATATCTACAACAAAATAGTGAATGCCTAAGCAAAAAAAAAAAAAAAAAAAACAAACCAAAAACCAAAAAACCCCCCAAAAAACCCATACACATTCTAACCATAGCAGGAACCGGATGATATCCATTTTTCCTCATTCTGTGTGTCATACCTATAGTATAATGGGGAGTACACTACATTTTTGGTTTATTTCTACCTCAGGATTCCCTTGTTTGAGCAAAACACTACTATATATTGACAGAAAGTACTACATGAAAGAAAAGTATGAAGGCTGTCTACATACATATGGACAACATATCCAACAAGCTTCTAGCATTAGTTTTCTGCAAATGACTGTATACGCAGATAATACCACCTTCATAATACCTGCAAGTTACCAGAAAGGGCTCAAATTCTCAGGGAAAATGTCATCAGAGAGCCTTTATGGCAATATTCTGCTCGCTCTCTGCAGGCCTCCGTTATGGCTGTCAAAAATCTCTATGAGTAGAGCTTTGACCGACCCAAATTTCTCATTTCCCTACAGTCACCCACAGAGGAGTCACTGAGCTTTTGGTAGTCGTTTGCATGGAGGACACTCTGGATGGGCAAAACAAGCATTCCGAGCATCTGGCAGGACATGGAAGTGTGCTGGGCACGATTTGAGTGATCACACAGGGGCACCGCATGAGCAGAGCAAAACCAGACCAGGGCAACATGAACAGGTAGGTATCAGCAATTATACCACTAGCCACCGCTAGCGTTGCCCAGGATGTCTGCTGTCTGCTGAAAGACCGATCACAGCCAACCAGCCGTGCACACTTGGCATTGGGGAATGTAGGGACACCTCTGTTACACGGGGTAGCTGAATAGCAAACGCCAGGGAGAGCAGCCCACACCATGCTCAAACACTCAATGCTATGTCTGAGGCAGCAGCAACGCACATAACATCTACCAAACAGGAAACATAGCAAAGGGAGCAGTAATTCACCATGCCTCACAACGCATTCCCAAACCTTTGCTAAGCTTGGGGGTTTGCTTTTGGTGAGCTGACCGGTTGTGACATTCCTCTGTGTGTGCGCACAGGACGGAACAAGAGAGATCGCCTACTTATCTGCCACCAGCCAGACTACGTGGAGAGAGAACTGGGCTGGAGAGAGACGGCTGTATCTGAGGTTGGAAGCAGGGGAAAAACACGTCTATTTTGAATCTTCTTTACAAAAAAGGCCATAGGGCCTGACAAATGTCCCATGACAAGTAAAAACTAGGTGCAGAAGGTCATATTACAAATGTGAAAGAATTGCCAGTGAAAGGACAATGTCAAAATAAGAAACTGCCAGAAACTTGTGCTGAGGTTACTCCTTACTTCCTGAGAGAAGTTACAAGAGTTTTCAAAGGTGGCAGAAGCGTACTGAGAATAGAATCACCATGATCACTTACAAGCCGATGATATGTAATTGCTACTCCTGCTGCCCATTAGATTGAGTTAGCAAGAAGACAGACAGTGAAACAATATAGGTAGTGACCACTACCATCTTCAACTCTCATAGCTGTAGGAGAAGCTCTAGAAGAGCAACTCTAGAAGTGCCACCAGCCTGCAAGTAACAGATAATACTGTCACTGTAGATTTCATTAACGTGGGCTTCCCCAGACACATCAGCTCTGTCAGCAGAACAAAGCCAGCAGTTCTATATCAATAATGAATATTACATATTGCAATACAATGGGAAAAATAAATTAATGTGGACAGTTTACTACTGTTATCACACTTACGCCTTGCCAAAGTGCAAAGTCATCTCACACTTCTGCCTACCACGACACCTGGTTTTGCAGCAACGTTTGCCCAGTCAAAGCCATGTAGGTGAAGTCAGTACTTCTCCAGGGCTAGGTGTAGCGAGATGAATGGATTGACAGTGACGCTCACTACAAACAAAACTCTTTCAAAACAACCAGTTTCACTGACTGAAACAAAGTTTCAATCATTTTCAACAACCCAAAGCAAGAATTTTTGCAGGCATTCATTCTGCTGTACTGTAACCATAACAAACTCTTCCTTGT
Organism: Nipponia nippon; assembly: GCF_047370975.1. Taxonomy (NCBI): domain Eukaryota; kingdom Metazoa; phylum Chordata; class Aves; order Pelecaniformes; family Threskiornithidae; genus Nipponia; species Nipponia nippon. The sequence goes on along the minus strand of NW_028262290.1, from coordinate 151,469,942 downwards.
TAAAATGGACATGAATTTTGCTGTCATGGACACCTTTTAAGCAATGTGGTGTGAAAGTGATATTACCTGGTCATTTTATTCATTGTGGCTGGCACCAGATGAACAACGTTCTGACATTTTCCCAAGGAGTAACTAGCTATGACATCTGCATTTAAGGAAAGTTACCAACCTACTGGGCCTGAGGTTTCTGGTCTTAAATATTTACAAATGCAAAAAACCTAAATATGCTTCATACCAACACCAGCCTCAGCTATTAACAATCAATGTTTTTCTAGGTTCTAGTCCAACTTAATTACCAATACAGTAGATAGTAATTTATTATTTCTAATTTGCAGTTTACAGCCCTACGGCTTATTCAGGATCTAAATCACTTACACTCATGCTTGTAATTTTATCAAAAAAATATTTATATTAATAAAAATAGAATACTCTTGTGAGCTAAGTACAGTATCAGAACTATCATTTAAAGTGATATTAAAGTTCTAAGTAATATGCATTTTAAAATTTCTACTTATCAAAAGGTTACTATATATACACTTGCGTCTTCATGTGCCTCTTCTTTCACTTCAACTTTTTTTTTAATAAATATTTTACATTCTGTTTATAATCTGTAAGAAAATTAATATTATTAGTAACTATGTAAAGAGAAAAATCTCTTTGTATTGTGTGTAGATTGCAAGGTTTTGGTCGGGGTGGAGGGGACACAGGAGGCTCTGTGGAAGGAGATCAGAGGATGCTCTGTGCCGGACACAGTCAGTTCCAGCCGGCTCCACAACCAACCCACCCACGACATTCAACATATCTGATTGTTGATGTAGCAAAACACATGTAATTACACTCTACTGTATCATTTGCTGTTCTAGTAAAAAGCTACAAGGACAAGAACCTGAAGCTGTTACTGAAGAACTCTAAAATGATACATTGAACAAGACACAATAATTGCTTTCAGAGCAATTATGATAAATCGTTCTGGCAAAACACTGGTCAAAACTGATTGTCAATCAAAGGCTTGCGTAATCTGCGTCATCCTATTTTAATTGGGTCAACAAACAGACTCCTCAAATTCTGATGAACTTTAGGGAATTTTCCCAAGTATAACATGATTATTGTCTAAATCAAATTCATTTTTTGTATTTCAAATATAATTTAAAGACACATATTTTCTTTAATTGACATCATTATGGTACGATCATCCAGTGTTCTGCTATTAACAAAAAAGCCTTTCCTAGCTCCTTGCATTTGCACAAACAAAATGAAAGGAGCCTTTTATCTCAAACTAAAAAATATAAATGAGAAAGCAATTTTTGTTATCTTGCAATAAAAAGATAAGAAGTTTTTCAATGGTAGAAGAAAAAACACAGGAAAAAATTGACTGAGAATTGTAAAGGTGGCATTTTTCACTATTGGCAAGTGAAGCATTACCCTGAAAGCAGCCAATATCCATTCTCAGCTGCCTTTGATCCAAGACAATTACAACAGATCTAGTTTAAATTACAGGTGTGCCAACTACAGTCTTTCAGGTTCAAGTCATGAAATAATTAGGCCTCTATATCCTGAAACAACTTTAGACAGTTCTCAGCTACCACCAAAGCGATTAAAAAGCAGATGGTCAGGATTCAGATGCGTTAATCATCCTACATGGAGAAGGTTCTTTTTCTTCACTGAAAATGCAAGGGCTGGGGTAGTTATTTTAGAGTTTGTGTTGAAGGTAGAAAGCCAGATAACAAGAAAAAGACAAAGCCCATTAGTGTAAGTGAACAAAGAAATGTGTTTCTGTTTTGTTTAGGGAGACAAGAGCACATATTTCTGTAAACAAACAAGATTACAATGAAATTATAACTTAGTAGTATTGATTTGTGAGAAGACAGAAACACCTGAGGAAAGCTAAGGACACAATAAGGACAGTAATTTTCCTAATATTTTCAGTGTCTAAGCAGTTCCTGGAAGAGTACAAAAGCCAAAAGTGCTTTGGTAAAGCAGAGTCACACAGCCAGTAACATTTTCATTCTGTGCTGTCAAGAATTGTCCAAAGCAAATGCTTAAACTAAACAAACAAACAAAACCTCACCCCCTCACAGCAGTTAATGAAAACTATGTAGAAAAGGAAGGAGAACCAGGGATGGAAAGCTGTGACCACAGTCACCTTTCCTGCAGTAACAGCGGCTGTTCCCTGCCATCACCAAGGTGCACCACAGGTGTAGGAGGGTAAGTGCTGCGACTGGCTGAAATGCTTAATGCACCACAAAAAGTCCCATAGGAAAATGCAGTAAAACTATTTCTAATCCATGCCATTAGAATAAAATGCAGGTTTTGTTGGTTTGGTCACAGACAAATCTCTTCATTTTTATTTTGCTTTCATTGAAACCTGTCCAGGGATGTATATATTCTCAGATGTGCCTGAGGGCTGTGGAAAACTAAGAAACTTTCATCTCCACACACACTATTAAGGCTGGGAGAGAGAGCTAATTATATAAATTCTCTTATTCGCCCAAAGTGTCAATGCGATATTGCCTATTTCTGGTAACAAACATGAGTAACAACAGCATGAGGCTGGACTAGTAGTCCTAGTTAATATCAGGACATCAGTCCAATATAAAAGTAGTGCTTAAACATTGACAATTATTGTCAGGTAAATGCACGTACTGCCCACAAATGAGGAAACCCAAATTCTTCCAAGCTCATTTTTCTTAGCAACTCTCAGCATGTTCTCCTCTTGCCTTAGGCCTCCCTGAAGAACGCAGAGGCAGCTGATATCCCCTTCCCTTCTAGGTCACTCCCAGTATGAGGAAGACAGGCAAAATAACTGATTGCATTTTCCAAAGCTTTTCCTGGCTGGCTAAGATGGAGGATAACATTACCCCCACTGTGTAGTTTCTCACCTGAATAAAACCACCTGTGAAAAGCTATAGGCCATTACCATTAAAAACTGCTCCTTATTTGCAATTTGCCTGGACAACAAATGGCCAATACAGCAAATATCAGTGAGAACAGGGTAGGAATTTAGATAGGAATCGAAGAGGTTAGAACCAACCTAAATAGAAAATTTCACATCAGCTGAGCTGGCCAAAATGAGATTTTAACTAACTGCTATACTGCACGTAATCACTGCTATGCTAGGTCTTCAATTACGGCTAGCAGCAAACAACTGAGGAAGAGTACAAAACTGGTACATATAGAATTTATTCTGGCTCAGATCTCTACCTCCTAGCAAACCTAAACAAAAAATTATACCAAGACCGCTGTGTTCAACAGCAACTCATAGACCTGTCCTCCAACAAGTGCAACCCCATCCAGCTACTGATACCCCATATAAACACCTACACCAGGCTGACTAAGTGTGGGTGTCCACACGGCGAGTGCCTACACCTGAGCTACACCTGCCTACACTCCAGCCTGAGCGACACCGGGCTTCCTTTTCGGTCAACAGAAATTCAGTCAGTGCACAGAAGTCGGCCTCCACTAGAAAAGGCGCCTACGTTTAGTCATAGGAATTACCTTTCAAGGGTCCCTATAAAATTAATGGAAAGAGATATGTTTGGTACATATCCTTACAGTTAGCTGGCACATTTTTAGTCTGATTTGTAAGGGAACTTTAATCAGAGATTAAATGGGGAAAATCTAATGAAAGGATAATATTTCATGATGTACACAATACAAACTCTCTCTTTTTTATCTTTCCCACCACCGCCTGGTCAGATTTATGCTGCGGAAAAGTTAAAACCAGCTCTCTAATACAGTATTAAAAAAATCAAATCATTGTCAGCAATGTGACATTGTAGTATTATTTTTAACCCACACAAAAATACAAAGAAAATAGATAAACAAGAAAATCATAGAATCATAGAATCATAGAATCATCAAGGTTGGAAAAGACCCTTAAGATCATCGAGTCCAACCGTTAACCTATCACTGCTGAGTCCATCTATACCATGTCTTCAAGCACCGTATCTATCTGTTCTTTAAATACCTCCAGGGATGGACACTCAACCACTTCCCTGGGCAGCCTGTTCCAATGCTTGACCACCCTCTCGGTGAAGAAGTTTTTCCTAATATCCAACCTAAACTTCCCCTGGCGCAGCTTGAGGCCGTTTCCTCTCATCCTATCGCTCGTTACTAGGGAGAAGAGACCGACCCCCACCTCGCTACAACCTCCTTTCAGGTAGTTGTAGAGAGCAATAAGGTCTCCCCTCAGCCTCCTCTTCTCCAGACTAAACAACCCCAGTTCCCTCAGCCGCTCCTCATAAGACTTGTGCTCTAGACCCTTCACCAGCTTCGTTGCCCTTCTCTGGACACGCTCCAGCACCTCGATGTCCTTCTTGTAGTGAGGGGCCCAAAACTGAACACAGTACTCGAGGTGCGGCCTCACCAGTGCCGAGTACAGGGGCACTGTCACCTCCCTGGTCCTGCTGGCCACACTATTCCTGATACAGGCCAGGATGCCATTGTCCCTCTTGGCCACCTGAGCACACTGCTGGCTCATGTTCAGGCAGCTGTCAAACAACACCCCTAGGTCCTTTTCTGCCAGGCAGGTCTCCAGCCACTCCTCCCCCAGCCTGTAGCGTTGCATGGCGTTGTTGTGACCCAAGTGCAGGACCCGGCACTGAGCCTTGTGGAACCTCATGCAGTTGGCCCCGGGCCATAGATCCAGCCTGTGCAGGTCCCTCTGTAGGGCCTTCCTGCCCTCCAGCAGATTGACACTTCCACCCAACTTGGTGTCATCTGCAAACTTACTGAGGGTGCACTTGATCCCCTCATCCAGATCATCAATGAAGATGTTGAACAGGACCGGCCCCAGTACTGAGCCCTGGGGAACACCACTCGTGACCGGCCGCCAACTGGATTTGACTCCATTCACCACCACTCTCTGGGCTTGACCGTCCAGCCAGTTTTTAACCCAGCAGAGAGTGCACCCATCCAAGCCGTGAGCAGCCAGCTTCTCCAGGAGAATGCTGTGGGAGACAGTGTCAAAGGCCTTACTAAAGTCCAAGTAGACAACATCCACAGCCTTCCCCTCATCCACTAAGCGGGTCACCTTGTCATAGGAGACCAGGTTAGTGAAACAGGATCTCCCTTTCATAAACCCATGCTGACTGGGATTGATCCCATGGTTGTCCCGTACGTGCTGTGTGATGGCACTCAAGATGATCTGCTCCATGACCGGCACCGAGGTCAGGCTGACAGGCCTGTAGTTCCCTGGATCCTCCTTCCAACCCTTCTTGTAGAGGGGCGTCACGTCTGCTAGTTTCCAGTCATCCAGGACCTCCCCGGTTGACCAGGACTGCTGATAGATGATGGAGAGTGGCTTGGCCAGCTCCTCTGCCAGCTCCCTCAGTATCCTCGTAGTAGTGTTTACTTTTAAGAGTACTTAATGTTTTAAGTACATTTACTTTTAAATGTAGTGTTTACTTTTAAGAGCGTGTATTATTGTATTTGTAGTAACAATGTATCTGCAATAATTTAATACAGAAGACAAAATGAAACATGAAACATTTTGATACATATTAAAAAGCACAGAATACAGAATATTATGTACTTTTATGTAGGTTCAAAATAACTTTTAGCATGCTGAAAAGCAAAATCTTCCACAGCACTAGATAAAAAAGTAATGCTACCACAATAATAAAAAGTGTTTGGTACATTTCAGCATACATACAAATCTGCTACATAGCCAAGTCAAAAAATAGAAGCCAATACACAGTTCCACAATGATCAGAGACAAAATGCTGCAGGATGACCACATTTCCTGAAGTGGTAAACCTGAAAGAGCTCTCAGGCTTTGCTAATTCAGTTGGACAACACTGGCTTCAGCTGCCTCTGAGCGCCATACAAACCACAGCATAAAAACACCTTTGGGCTTCTGTCTCGTGTTCAGCATGCAAACCAGAGAGTATTTAAGTTTCCTATCCCTATTATTTTTCTTCTTAAGTAGATAAGATTTTTTTTTTATATTCTACTTAAGTTTTATTCCTATTTTATTTTCTAATTTTATGTGTATATTGATTTTTAAACTAAAAATCACAATTTATCTTAAAGAAGCCAGAGCAATACAATAGGAAAGAAGGGGTTGGTCATAATCCTTTTCTATTTTATCAGCATGAATCAAGGTCTTTAGTGTGAATTATAATTGCCACTATTGCATTCACCATTTCTGTACTTGCAGAAAACCTCCCTATAGTTACAAGCATTCATGAATTTTAAAACATGATTCTATTAATGGAAAGTTAGAGACACCTTGACATTACAATACAACAAATACCTACTAAAAAACCCTAATATTCTAAGACTTTCCCCTTTCTCAGCAGATGGAAACTCTTTCCTACTTTAAAAAAAATAAAACCAAAATATCCAAGTAACAAGTACATTTGAGCTTTAAGTAAAGATAGATAATGGTCAACTTAAGTAAATCAATATCTATTTGCAGCCTGCCTAAACTCCCTTATCTAATTTACCACACCACTATAAAAATTATCCCGTTTCACTTCTGTGCTGGTTTTGGCTGGGATAGAGTTAATTTTCTCCATAGTAGCTAGTATGGGGCTCTGTTCTGGATTTGGGCTGGAAACAGTGTTGATAACACAGGGGCGTTTTAGATACTGCTGAGCAGTGCTTACACCCAGTCAAGGCCTTTTCTGCTCCTCACCCCACCCCACCAGTGAGTAGGGAGGGGACACGGCCGGGACAGCTGACCCCAACTGACCAAAGGGCTATCCCACACCTTATGATGTCATGCTCAGCATAAAAAGCATAAAAGCTGGGGGGAGAAGGAAGGGGGGGACGTTCGGAGCGATGGCGTTTATCTTCCCAAGGAACTGTTAGGCATAATGGAGCCCTGCTTTCCTGGAGATGGCTGAACACCTGCCTGCCGATGGGAAGTAGCGAATAAATTCCTTGCTTTGCTTTGCTTGCGTGCGTGGCTTTTGCTTTACCTATTAAATTGCCTTTATCTCAACCCAGGAGTTTTTTCACTTTTACCCTTCCATTCTCCCCCCATCCCACTGGGTGGGAGCGAGCGAGCGGCTGTGTGGGGCTTAGTTGCCCGCTGGGGTTAAACCATGACAACATTGTATTAGTAATACAACATTGTATTAGTAATACAATCAGAAGTCAGTAAAAACAATATTGATGCCCCCCTCACTTGAAAAGGCCTCTTTTCCTATTTTTAGGGGCGAGCAAGATAAAAAGCAACTGTTCTCTGATCTTTCACAAAGCAGGTTCCAGACCTGAGACCCAACACTTACCTATCCAGGGAATTCTATTCCCTGGGTAATTAACAACATGCCTCCTAACTGCTCTGGCTTCCCCATTTCAAGGAGCAGGTCGGGACGCCGAGAGGTTCCTGCTCCCTCTCTCAGCAGCACCTCCATCGGGGAAGTGTCTGGAGCGTTTGGGTGCCTTCTCAGGCCGTAGCTGATCCAGACCCAAAAGGCCAAGAAGCGCAGATCTGCAGAAGGCGTTTTGTCTGGGGCTCCTGACAGGGGACAGGTTCTGGGCATGGATGATATGACGGCCACAGGTGCAGCCACCAGCCTTTCAGCAATTTCCATCCCAATTCTCCCTGTCAGAGAAGCCCACATCTGTTTTTGTAATTTGCTGGCAGGGACTGTATTGTCCCAACATCTGGACAGCACCGAGAGGCCCAAAGCCCTCCATCATGAGTCTGAGGGAGTCTAATTACTATATAATCTGCACAATAGTTAATGATTAGTGTTGAGAAATCTCTTCCAGGTCTGAAGACACGACCAGGTAGGCCAGCAGGACACTTCTGGCTGTGCGGGACTGCCAGAGGAAGGCGGGGAGAGGAAGGGGGGCGGCGGAGGGGCGCTGACAGCGCCCGGAGCCTCCCGTGAAGCGCGGCAGCCCTGACCGGGGGTCTCGGAGCGGGGCTGCCGAGCCGCGGGGCCGCCGAGCCGCGGGGCCGCGGGCCCTCGCCCCCGCCGGCCCCGCCGCTGCGCCCGGCTGTGGGCCGGGGCGGGCGGGGGAAGCCGGCGGCCCTCCCTCACCGCGGTCCGCCGCCTCCCTTCAGCGGCCGCCGCCAGGCGGGGCGGGAAGGCGGGCCGCGCCTCAGCCCGGCCTGGCTCGTCGCGTGTGACGGTTACAAACCCTCACTGCAAAAATAACTACAGTGCTAATTAGGACGGCAAGTGAACCTGAAAAAGGGGGTTCCTTTCCGGAGGATGTGCCTCTTTATTTAGTACAACGAAACAGCTTTCAACAAGGCAAGGCTAAAATAGTGATACTTGATGTGCGTTGCGCTGTGTGTTTAGTTTGTGTGGTGTGACAAGGCACAGGAAGCCCAGGCACTAGGGCGTAGGGCTCGGCCGGGGTGCAGCACCCTGTGTGTAGGCATACGCGGCAGCAGGAGCGGGTGCTTCAGACCACCCCAGCTGGGGCCACGCAATTAAGAAATTAATAATGTAGGATGTCAAAAAGTTACTGAGTAATTTAAAGTTCTTATTGTTACTGGAGCTTCAGGCTTTAATTAAAATAATCCACGATCAAAGTGTGACTGTATGTTGCTTCTAACATCAATACTACCAGTTTTCACACAGGCAACAGGCGGTGTATTAACATTGCATACAAAGAAGAACCAGAAGTGGTCCTCTCAGGCAGGGGAAAGGGAACCTCCTTCTCACCTTGTAAAAAAAGGGTTTTTTTCAATTAATCGGACTTAATATATATATAAAGCCCCAAAGAGAATTCTGCCTTAAAATGTGGAGGAGAGGAAGGGAGGAAGTATTTTAACAGAAAATTCTCCAATTACAACCAACCTACTTAGATCAAATATAAATTCAAGGCGAAGCTTAAGACACAACAATATAGTGCAATAAATTTATTAACAGAAAATTTAAATAGCACTCCTTGACATGCACATCATTTTCATTAAGAATGCCCAGCTCCAGTGACAGAGAAATCATCCCTGAATAAACAAAGAGAAACCCCATCCCGTCATAATGTCCTTAATAAATCAGAGTAACATTTACACAATAGATTGGGTAAAGCAAGAGCAAATAAGAGTATGTAATGATTTTAAAATACAAAAATATGTAAACTCTGCAAATGCATGTTTATTTTATCCATTCTGTCTTCATTATACCGTATCTTTTCTAAGACACAAATCACACAACCAGGCAAATAGATGAATATGATGACTCACTTTAAAAAAGGTAGCTGCTGAAAAACACATGGACTATGTATTCGTATTTCGTAATTAATACAACAAGGAGCATAATCCTGAGCAGATTACTAGACTAGACTATAATGTAAGTATTGAACTTGCATATAAACTGTATTTAAATATTTATTCTTGCATGGTCAAATACTTGCAGGTTAGGAAATCCCAGAACTAAGTTTGCACATATAACTTTAATTCCTGCTTTTTTGTGCTTTACATGTGTTAAGGTCTCGTGGAAAAATTAATTAGTTATCATGTACCTGAAACATCTTCACTTTACACAATGGGAATCCCTAAACCAGTAGCTATTGATAATTTCATTCTTTTCAAATTGTTCACATACATGACACAACTTTCAAATCATGCTTTGGAAATGGATTATTATTTCCTTATGGCTTTTTCCTCTTTCGTTACAACGCCGGTCACCACTGTGAGTCCTGTACAAACATTCATTCATGCATTTTCAAAGACACTTTGTATGATGGATGAGGTGATGGTGTAATTTTATACATGAGCATAGAGAGAGCAAAGTCAGTAGTGTCAACCTATTTTGAAAGGCCAAGGTGAGCTTCGATTTTTCCAGTGTTAGCACTTTGTGTGTTCTGATCAGGGTTCCCACTGCCTTCACCTACACATACGAGTGGGAAGTCCCACTACATGTTGTGACATCTCCAAATTGTACCTTCCACCACTTTTCCAAATTTTATTGAAGTAACTGGGCCAGGGTCACACAGGAAGACAGAAATTCAGTCCTATTGGGGGACTATACAGCTGCCTTAATCCTTTCTTTTTCTGAGGCATTTTTCTACCTCATTCCCTGCACATTCGGTTTACATATTCTGAAAACAAATGATCTGGGAATATCAGAGACAACTTCATTCCCTGAGGATCGTGTTTCATGCACTGAAGGTTGCACAGATCTTGTAGAAAAAGTACTAAGTGACCACCTACTTAAGGCCCATACTCCATCACGCTTGCGAAGTTCTCCAAATGAAGGCTGCACACACAACACTTTCTAGAAAAGAAACTTGCGACTTTAGCATGTCTTTAAAATTGGGCCTTGTGTCTTGCTTTTTCTTTTGCTTTAATATGAATATAACTTCTCAAACATTAAAAAAAAAAAAAAGAGGACGATATGCATGTACTCTGTCTGCTCTGCATCTCCAGAAATTTCATCATATGGAAATACGTTTACCCCACGCAGACTCTGAACAATACTAGGACCATTCAGATTGGTAGCACAGACAACTGCTTGGTAACTTTGTGCTGTCTGCTACACAGAGAAATCAGAGGAGAGGTCACATACCTTTTCATTGTTTTCAAAGCTATTTGATGATGGCAGATGCACCCATTGACTCCAAGAATTATGGATTAATTCCAGGCTCTCAGAGTTCCTCCTTCTTCCTTAGCCATTCTACTTTTGTTTTCTCCTCCTAATCAAGTTCTCTTTGTGTTCTTTAATATGCAGCTGCCCAGCAGACTTGTATAACAGTCAGACTGCATCTGCAAGTTCTCCACACATTAGTGGTTGAACAAGGAGAATCTCAGACATCACCCACAGTCTTAGTTTTAGCACCACAGTAACATTCCGTACCATAACAGAAACGTTAGACGTTCTGCTGAGCTCTGGAGTCCTCAGACTAAGCGACCTCTTTGTTAGCCAGCAGGGAGGCAGAGCTATAGCAACAGCTGTAAGGATCCGATGACCGCACTACCTGCAAGATGCAGCAGAATAAGAGTCTAAATATATAGGAGCTGTGTGGCAATGGAGAACTCTACATCTACATAAATACAATCTTTCTGAAAATTATAAACCATGCAAGATTTGCATGTAGAAGTTAAAACAATAAAATTGGATAGTTTATAGGTAAGAGAAATCTATTGGTATTTACTGAACAGATGGAAATTGTTTTTCTGGGGCTTATTTGGCCAAAATTTGATGGCAGTCATAAAAATAGCAAATTCACATCACTAATATCAGAGAGGTTCTGCTGCCAAATTCCAAGTCCCTGCTCCAAAATGCGGCAATACTAGACCCGATAGTTCTAAAATCTCAGTACCAGGGAAATTAAATGTGAGAAACACGATTCTTTCATAAGGGCTCCCAAGATGATCCTGGGAACTCTAAACCACTAAGACTGACCTTCATATTGGGAAAACTGGTAGAAACTATTACAGATATAATACTGAAGGACAGGTGGATAAATATGGTATACCTGGGGAGGGGTCACCATCAGTTCTGTAAGTATAAAATAATGCACATTGGGAAAATAAAATGCAATTACATATATATAAAAATGGATTCTAAATTGCTGTTAATTCCTCCTCCCTCTTCTGATAAAATGGAGGTTATTGTGGTTAGTTCTCCAAAGAGAACTAGCCCTTAGTTAGTACCAAGTAAATAATGTTAAAAACTTCTGGAATATGAAAATAAAAATAAGCAGAGGATAATAAGCAAAGAAAACTAAAATTCAAAAGAAAACATCGTTGTCCTGCTGTATGGGTGGGTGGTATGCCCACACCTTGACTACTACATCTAGCTCTGGCAGTCCTACTTCAGAAAGAATTAAAAAGTAGGAAAGGTGCAGAGAAAGGTGTCAAAGATAACCAGAGGCATCGAACTGCTTCAAGTCAAGAACTTGCTTGTAGTTTCCCCCAAAATACAACAGAATCCTTCTTATCCAACAGATACAATAAATGTATAGAATTAGGAGTGATTGGAGAATGTGAGTTGGAAATTATTATTCATCATTTCTAAAATGAAAGAAATGGGGCACTAAGTTAGAAAATCAATCAGCCATTTACCAATTAAGTCAAAATGGAAATCATTGGGTGTTACAGAAGCTAAAAATATTAATGGCTTTTAAAAATACTGCACAAATTCATGGAGTGTCTGTCCATTGGTAGCTAATGAGCATTGCGAGCCAGATCCAAAACCAAGCTTCAGAAATGCCTAACTCACCACCGGCCAGAAGCTAAGCGTGTATACCAATGCAAGGATCGCTCTATACTTGACCTGTTTCCTCTAATCCTCCCTAGGTATCTGCTATCGTTAGCAGCAGCAGCCTGACATTTCATTTCACTCTCTGGCTGTTCTCACTTTCTGACATTACTAAGCGATATTAGCACAGCAAGCCTATGCCAGATAAACAAGCAAAAGCATTCACCGATCTGCATGTGGCCTAGATTCCTGTGCTTTTTTCAGTTTCTGCTAATTGTATATTTGCTCTGTTTTCACACCAAAGAAAATATTTCACTGATACCATGAAAACCCTCCTTTTCCCAATCATCCAGAACTACCCATTTATGGAGGCACCTTATTCTCCAACATGTGTTTAAATTCTAGTCTATTGTTCTATGTTATTTAAAATTATAATTAGTTGAAATCATAAGATTAGCTTTGTCAGAAAATACATTTTACTTCTTCAAGTAATGTAACTAGGCTTCTTACTGATTTCTCCAATTCCACAAATGGGGTGAAATGCATATGAGAAAGCATCCATTTTATGCATACCCTTTGGTAGCTCAGGGTATGATCCTAACCAGATAAATGAACTGTTAACATGGTGATGGGCCAAAAAAAAGATGTCTCCCAAAAGTGATGGCACTTTGTTGAAAAATAATGTAAGTAAGAAAAACTTAAAATTCTGAATGTAGTGGAATGACAGGAGCAGAGTCTCCACAGTGGAACTTCTTTGTGCATTTATTTTTTTTAAGATTTTCTTCAGCAGGGATATTAATATGGTGTCTCTCTGTTTTAATGAAGCTAGTAAGAGGTCAATATATTTAAATACATGCATATCACTCTAGGAGCTCGCAAAACTCTGGTTGTGATTAGACATTTGAATTATGCATGCAAAAGCAGACTGGCATATACACAGTTTCTTCCTCTGTCAAATATGATTTAAACTGGCCAGCAGGTTCAAAAATTATTAGAGATGGACTGCAATACATGACTGTACAAACTCAATTTCCCCATGAAGCCTGCCACAAAGCCCTGTGAGAACTTTAAGGGGAGAGCCTTAGAGAAGGAAAGGAATTCTGGACCCTACTATAATGGAGATGAGCTGAAGTAAAGGGAATAAAAAGACAGTATTAACTGAGTAAAGAAAAAGGCCACAGAAGTATTTAAAGAAACAATTAACTCCAAGGGATATCTCAACGTGGCATTACTCTGCATGGGAAGGAAATTTTGCTGAAATAACACATTTCTGAAATTCTGAAGTATTGAATACTGTTGCTCATTTAGCAAGCAACATGTACAATGATGAATCAATGGTTTGAAGTACATATCAGATGCTGTCCAAATATCAGTCAGCTTCAAGACAGAAGGCTTCTGTAAGCACATATAAGAAAGCTTTGATCTTCTTGACAGGTTTATTGGAAAATGAGGTCCTTCATGCCTGTACTGGTCTGGATGACTGCAAAAGGGCTGACAAATTGCTCTTTGTTTCTAAATTTTATTTATCTTTTTTCTTTTAAATTGTATCATTAAAGAAAAAAACATACTCTTTGCAATTTTACATCCAAGTATATCAATAAAGTAAGTATATGAATGTAGGATTGTGCCAATTTGATCTGCAGGTCCCAGATTTTCTTAACTATTCACTGAACTTGTTGCTGCAAAGAACTTGAGCTGAAAAGAAGGGTTGACTTAAGGTATTGAAATCGTAAACAATTAGGATGCTGTATAAAATTCATTAGTACTTTTAGTTTAAATATAGGTAATATTTCATGAATTACATAAGTATATCGTTTACATATTACTAGGATCTAATATTACACTTACACAAAAGACTCTAATCTTCTAAGGCTGGTATACAGAATAAAAGTGTTGATGAATTGTTGAGCATTATTAATGTGAAGTGTTAGGAAGGGGGAACAAATCAGTTTATAGGCAAATTCACAAGTCAATAGAGCCCCAATAGTAAAACTATACCAGAAATTATCATGGTTTTTAGAATATTTAATCTTATCTAATACCTCCAAAGAAGCATTAACAGGTTTAATATGGGTTTTAAGGCCCATAAAAAAGAATATTCTTAAGATTTCCAGAAAGCAAACCCTTTACTCACAGACTTTTAAAGCATCTGATTCTTCTTCCATTTTTTATTTAACCCCAGGAGAATTATTGCTAAAAAACTTTCTTCCTTTCTTTTCAAGATGTTAAGCTATTAATACTGTAGTAATAAAGTCCATTTGATTTTATGTTGGCTCAATAGTCTCCCAAGCCTATTTGGTGTGTTGTTTGATAAATGAGGAAATTCAATGAAGTGTGAGTAGGTTAACTAGTGATTGATCAAATGATATCCAGTAAGTAATGAGAAAAATGTGTTAACAGTGGGGAGAAGGGCTTTTCGCTCAGAAAAGTAAATGAGACTAAACCCAAGTAAACCCAGCTAAGCTGCTTTTTTTTCATTGTGACAGAAACATTTATAACTATCCTCTCTGGCGAATGTCTTAAGTCTACCTGAAATAAAGGTCTGTGCTAAAGCTTTATAAAAAGCAGCCAAAAGGAGCATGTGGGAGCTCAGCTCTATCTTGTGTAAAATAATTGAGTTCAACTCAGTTGCGAGTTCATAGTGCTTGTGAAGTACTTTGCATAAAACTACTACCAGTCTTGTAAAGTACTTCCAAGCAATATGAACTTAGTTCATAGTTCACTTTGATACAAGTCTGAAGAGATATAAATGATGGTGAAACTACCTAATATTTTTGTGCACAGCTTCATCATCATTATTGCTTCATGCCTAAACAAAAACTGCTGCCTCTCTACTTGCATCAGTTCACATAACTTGTTGGCTAACAGTAGTCGCTAACGCCTTACTGCTGATTCTCACTACTTCTCCTAACCACACAGAAGTTATCACTCTCTACCTAAGTGTTCTGGCATTAGTTAGTGCTAGGTATCTCATGTGGCAAATACACAGAAGATACTTCACTGTTTTTTAACGTTTTGTTTTCAAACCAAGTAACTATGGTATGCACCTGGGTACCATCATCCACTTCCACACAGCTGCAAGGCTCTCATATGAAAGTTTTCTTTATCATTCACATTTGAAATAGTGCCACTATGTCCTGCTAAATACAGGAGAGTGGACATCAGGGCTCACATTAGAATCTGAGGGGATGAGAAAGCTCCAGTCCAGTTACAACTCAGTGGTCAGTTCTTTGGTGCAGGGATTAAAGCAACCACTGTGGAAACAGGGATGAGGAATGGAAGTTTCAAAGCTGTTACCCATGATCAATACGTGTGCTTCACCCATATTGCACCAGGCAATATTTGCACAGGAGATGGGCTGCAGCACTCCTAGCACCTTCAGTAAATCTACAGTTACTATGTCAGAAGAGTACAGAAATGAACACAGAAGAGAGTATTTCACCAGTCAATGCTGGAATTAAAAGGTCTGGTATATGATTTCATTACAATCTGAGTCAGAAATCAGTTTTTTGTGACTGATGGCATACCAGTTCCTTATGAAATAAGACCACGTCCTAATGCTCCAGCCATTCTCTCAGTCACTAATTGTCCTAGACATCGAACTGTTCTTCAGCAGCTGTAGTTAGTATTGGTGCCAAGCCAGTACTGCATGGATGGGCAAGAACCTAGAAGAGGAAAAAAGAAATGTGACAAAAAGTGGGACATAACCTAAAGCCAGAGTTCTTATTCTTGAGCTTACAGGGTCCTTTTGTTATGGCTAGCTGTAAGAAAAGACTGGAAAATTAGGGTATTTTTAATAATTTCGTCAAAGGAGTTTTACTGTGTGAAATCTATTAATTACACCAAGGATGCATTGGGGCCAGAAAATACTATATTACAGGTTAGAAGATCCTCAGCAATTGCAGGTTTCATTGGTATTTTGGGTTAATAAGACGTGATATAATTACAGTAAAGTAGATATGCTTTTCATAATTTTTTACAAGACAGATATTAAAAAGACTTTGTACCAGATACTACTCCACTATCTAGAGCCAGTCCTTGACAATGTGAAACCATATGTAGAACTGAAGAATGACTTTAAAGCTATTAGGCAACAAAATAGCCTAAAACATATGTAACGCCTTACTTATCGTTTAAAAAGAATCATTGGGTTAAATCCAAAGGTTACTGAGATACACTTTGGCAAAAAGTCTCTGGGTAGATTCTTGAGATTGTTTTGTACATTTGTGCATGCCTACAGACGTGGAAGAATTTTTAGCTTATTTTTCCCAGGGCTATTGATTTAAAGAGTCTGTAGCAGAATGAACAGATATATAATGTCGTATCCATTTTCAGTGCTATTTTTCAGTCTCCTGTGATCAGATGACCAAGTTTTAGTTGGAGACTTTTTAAAACAAAATAAACCACAAAACATAGTGCTGCAAAATAACTTTGATTTTGATTTTTGTCTTGATATTTTAGAAGCTGCTGTTCTTTGGCCCTTCCTTAGATTGCCAGCATTATTCCTCACCGCTTTGATCTGAGTTGCACAAAAAGCTTTATCAGGCTTATTTTGGTGTTTGTTCTTTCTTTCCATTAAACCTAGTAATCACAAAGAAAATTTTGTCCCTTAGATAAACTGATTTTCCTTCAAGTTTTGGTGCAGCTATGGAAAAACAGCACTTAAAAGAGTTACAAGACTTGGCCTTTTACACAAGCTCAGAGGAAACCTACAACATGTAAAATAATAGACAGAGGTTCCAAACTAAAGATGTTAAAATTCAGTTATTTCTGAGCTCTCAAAGCAAGACTTAAGCTGAAGGGGGGATGCGACCGCTAAGGCCCAATTCAGACAAAGGAGTAAGTTAAAGTAGCTTCAGGGCTGCTCTAGCTGTTCGGTGAAGGTTGCTATTATGCTGTTGTGCCATCTAGGGATCACGAGAGTGCAACATCCAGGGGCATGCTCCAACAAATTCAAGGCCTGAAAAATCATGGTTCTATTTTGTATGAGCCTCAACTACTTTTATTTCAAGGATAACTTTAGGCAGCAGTCACATCTGCTTTTCTTCCTCCTACTCTTGCGTTACACAAAGGAGATGGGACCAAGACTGGCCCAAAAATATGTTGCCGATTTAGGGAACATCATTAGTTACTGTTTGGGAGCTGTAATTTCCGTACTCAAGAACAAATGAGAATCCTTCAGAGTTAGACTGAAATAGGACATTACTATTTCCACCACCCTCCACCCCATAACTTGAAGCTCTGAACATTACATTATCCTACACTTTAGGTCTGCCGATGTGCTAAATACAGTTTTAAAATTCTAGTAGGCTACAAGTCTTATCTTTTCAACAGAAGAAAAAGACAAAAAAACGTACAAGCGTAGTGTTGCAAATGGCAAGAAACAGAAAACTCTTATGGGGAAAGAAGAGAACACCCACAGTGCCTGTGGAATGGGGAGAAAAAGAGCAATGAAGGTCACGACAGGAAAAGTAAAATAAAGAGTCATGCAAAAGATGAAAAGAACAGCAAAGCTTCACACAAGAGCAGGCAGGGCACACAGCAGCCCTGAGAAGGACTGAGAACACAAAGAGAATCTGGCTGGCAACAGAAGGATGTTAGGCACTGTTGGAGAGATAAGGGACATCTGCATTCTCTGATGGATAACAAATAGAGGAGTAAGTACCAAAGAGCCTGGGTACATTGGCATGGGAAAAGATCTGGAAGATTCCTGAGATAAATAAATATGGAACTCAGCTGAGTGAGGACTGGAGAGATGTAATCAGTCCTCTGCATGTCCACTGAGCAGACTGAGGCAGGCCAGTTTCACGTAATTTTGCCAGGCTAGAGTTAGGAATGGAGACGGGATCACAGTAAAGGTAACCCAGGATTAAAAACCAGTGGATGAACCAGTCTGAAGAGCAAGATAAGAATGTGGTCTATGGCAAGACCAAGTCAGGAAGGAAAGGGGTCCCTAGCATAAAGTACAGCAGTGAAACATGTCATAGAATCATAGAATAGCCCAGGTGGGAAGGGACCTCGAAAGATCATCTGGTCCAGCCTTTCATGGGAAAGGGAGCCTAGATGAGATTATCTGGCACCCCATCCAATCACATCTTGAAAACCTCTGGTGATGGGGACACTACCATGTCCCTGGAGAGGTTTTTCCAGTGAATGATTGTTCTCACTGTAAAAAATTCCTTTCTTATATCACAATGAAACTTCTCCTGGTGCAACTTGTACCCATTTCCCCTTGTCTTCTCCATGTGGCTCCTTGTGAAGAGACAGCCTCTGTCCTCTTTGTAGCTGCCCTTTAAATACTGGAATACTGTAATGGGAGAAAATATCTAACTCCTCTTTCCTCATAGGACAGGTTCTCCAGCCCTTTGATCATCTTTGTGGCCCTCCTTTGGACCCTCTCCAGTCTGTCCACGTGGTTCTTGAATTGTGGCGACCAGAACTGGCCACAGTATTCCAGGTACGGCCTGACAAGCGCTGAGTAGTGTGGGATGATCACGTATCTATCTCTGCCAGTAATGTCCCTGTGGATGCAGCCCAGGATCCGATTTGCCTTTCTTGCTGCAGTGGCTCACTGCTAACTCATGTCAGGTCAGGATAGACAGACCTGTCAAGGAGCAGAAATAAAAATTTAGGAGTACATCATAGCCCAGAAGTACATTGAACAGTGAAGGACAGCTATTTCCTAATGCTAAATTGGGGGAAATGTTAAATCACTGTCCAGTTCCTTGTTGATGGGGCTTGCTAGGCCCTCAGTCACTGAAGAGACAGACTGCAGGTAGACTCTTACAGGTTTTGCCTGGCCAAAAGTAGTCACCTGCATGACCTTCTCATGGTATATATTTCAGCAGATGCTCAGGCCTCATCTATAAAAGATTCAGGTGCAGTGAGGACCTACTTAAATTTTACATTTCAGTATTTTAGTTTAAGAGTTCAATAACAAAAATAGGAATGTTTTTAATACAAGGAGCTTCAGTTTCTGATGAACATGTACTAGAACAGACACACCTTTGGTGACAGTCAGTATCTTGTCACTTGCTCCCCTTAAAAAATCTAGTCATAAAGCAGCAAATACAGCTGCAAATAACTTTTGAACTATAAACAATTGAGACTAATACAGAATTTTTCAAACTGAACTACTAGCTCTTCCAGGTTTCAATAGCGTTCAATCACAACTAATTAGCCTCTGTTTTCAGAAAATATGTATTCTTAAAAATACACATTTTGATCCTCAAAAATTAATCAATTATAAGCTAAATAATTTTAGGGAAAGTTGCATCAGGATAGATGCTAGTGGCTATTTATAAGGTAAAAGCTAAACTTCTGTCATCACAAAAGAAATTCCATGCTAGTTTTAAAAATTAAGAGGAACCTGAGATGAAATAAGCAGCTATGAAAATAAAGAATATATTCATAACCTATTAAGTTCCCCTTTCTTCCATTTGTGGACTGATATCATACCTATTTTAAGTTGGCCTATGTGGGTAAGGCAAAACTAAAGTTTTTTTTCTGCCGTATACCAGACAGTGAAGCACGTTTCTGTAAGGTTTAATGAGCAATGTTACAAGTGTAGCTCATCACGTGCAGATGTGCCATTTACAAACCACTGAGAAACATTTGCATTAAGATTTTTGTGTAACAACAGCCTTAGCCTTGGATGCTGTGCATGTTCTCCATCTTTGCTCAGAACAAAAGGGCTCTGGCAACGCTTCTTGGGAATTTACTGTGTAAATAAGGTATTGTGGTCGAGCTGGCCATATGTGTACTAGATATAGCCTGTAGAATATTTTCTTTTGGTCTGATATCTTATCTTTGTGGAAACTATGGAGCATTTTTTTGACAGAAGAGAAAGACTCTTCTTATCCCTTGCTAAGAGATGCTGCTACCATCAGGTCCCTGTGAGTGGAAGCAGCAGGGCAAGGAGCACATTTCTTACTGTGCATGAGCAGCGCAGGAATGAGTGTTAACTGTTGTCTCTGCAGCACACATAGGGAGGGCAAAATTGGGACCAGTGTAACATAAGATATAAAGACATTACACGAAAAGGCTGCATCCCTGCAACATGGTATGTCTATTAATATAGCCTTTCTCTTACTGATTGATTACATTTATAATCAACAAGCTAATTAAGTTTGGTCAGCTTAGTCTTCAGAGCTTTTTCTAACATTAATAAAAAGACTAATAGTAAACACATTGTTTAAACTTAAAAATAGGGAAACTGCCAAAAAATATATACTATAAGTCAGAATCGCTAGAAAATTGACAAGGATGTGAAAAAGCAAAGAATAGTTGATCAGCAAAATTAGGGATGCAAGAAGGAATGTAAGAAAAATTAGGTAAAAAATAGGTCGTAAGTATTGTATTTGTCCCCGAGTGGTTTGAAATATTACAGCTGATAATAATAATGCAGAAAAACAGATATGTCAAATAGGCAATTTCATATTTGAGAATATGATGGACGATGTAATAATACCAGAAGATGTACATGAACTACTTTGTTTTCCAACAGCAATTAATAATGGTATGAAAAAACAGACACTGTATTCTGATATCTTAAAATAATTAATGCCTTATCATTTGCATCCTGGAATTTCAGATGAGCTGACCAATTAGTGCATTAGTTGCTGACCAAAGTTTATGCTACCTGATTCTAGTTATCAGCGAAAGGTACCCAAATTGAAACAGTGTTATCTATAAAAAGGCTAAACTTAATAGTTGAAGTTTAAGAAACAAGGAGAAGAAATTAAAACTTTTATGACTGCAATTCACAGTCTTGCTGAATCTGGAATTGTAAAGGACTTTGGTTCAGTCGTCTCAGACCTGCATATCCTCAAAGTTGTATGCAACTGTAGGCTTTTCTTAAATTCCCCTTGATATACTCTTCCCATGCTCATCAAGCTTTTGCTGACTAAACTGGCTTCCATTCAGTATGTCACCAGCATCAGAACATTTCAAAAAAGAAAACTGAATCGTGACAGCATTGCCTTTGCCATACAGATGGTGCATTTGTTTGCAGCAGCAGTAAAAGTGAACACCATGAGTGACTCTGAACAGTTCTGAGATGTTTTCAACAGTGGCCCTTTATTCTTAATGACAAATGTGAATTCAGAAAAGAACAGATAACATCTGCTGAACACATAAACCAGTCAACAGGCAAGTCAGCGGAACACAGATGGACTGCAGCCATTATTCACCTTATCTGAATCCATGGCATTTCTGCTGAAATTTCCTAGGTATAATAAATCATATGGGAAAATGGTCTCCAATAGTAGTTCATCGAATAAAATCCATAAGGGATCCCCTTAATTGTCAGAAGATGAAAATCTGAGAAAACAACAGAACGTATTTAATAAAGCAGACGCATCAGTTGCATGTTCCCTTGTTTTGGCACAACACACTGTAAACAATTCAACAGCAGTAGCAACAGCTGTATCCTACAGTTTGGGAACAATACTCGCACAAGAACCATTGTGGACATAAAAGAGGAATGCAAGCAAGTGAAAAAGATGCTTTAACAGTTACTACTTCTGCTTGCAAACATCTCAGTGAATATTTATTCAGCATCAGTTTTAATACAAGGATGAGGATCCAGTGCTTGGATTCAAAAGCACTGAATAAACTTCCACCTGAAATTCTAAGACCTGGACCAAAGCTGATGTGGTTCTCTTTCAAATATCAGCACATAACAGGGAAAGTATGCAGAACAATCCCAATCAAGCAGTTGGCAAAGTTAAAAGAAAGGTTTCACAGTGAGCTTTTTTTTTCATATTTTTTTTCTGACTTTGTTCTGAAATCACACCCGGTATTTCCCCACCAGCTTCAACCAATTAAATACAGACAACTAGAAGACCAGAATTTTTTTAAATACATCTGTGCCAACATGGTGTGGCTAAAGTATTCTTTTAATAAGTATACTACCATATAGGACTTTTCATATGGACATAGATTTAATTCTGAAAGGACGGCACATTTTGATTCCTACAACAATTCAACAGAAGATACTTTCCAAAACTCATGAAGATTGTTAATGAATAAAAAGATGTAGGTTATGAGCTTACCAATCTGTACAGTGGATCTGAGTAGATACTTTCAGACCATCATACAAGGATACAACAGAAATCACGGGGGAAAAAAGCTGTCCTCAGAGATGTGCAGCATACCTTGGCAACCAACAACAACAGATGTTTTGGAGGTTTATTTCTGTTTTTTTATTTTCAGAAGACTCCCATGCATTTTTGTAACAAATTGCTTTTCCACTTATATTGACTTGGCTCTTTTTCCACAGCTTGTGCCGCTGAACATCATCCTAAAACCATTTGAACTGTCACTGGCAGGACTTCTGTTGTGCAAAGGGTGAATGACATATCAACCTGTGACAATACTGGAATTTAAATCTACTTGATCTAATCATAAAGTATTTGAAGATGAGGTCCCAGCACAAGGAAAGAAATTCAGCAGTGCAACGTCACTGTCTGAAACAAAGAAAAACACTGCTTGAAGTAAGATTAATGAGGAAAGAAATCCTTACTGATGCTCACAGTACTGCAGAGTTTGAATGAGAGGAAAATAGTGGTGAATGGGTTATTGGTGGTAAAAGGCAACTTGGGTCAGCTTATTAAGGTGGGCACAACTACAGCAGTATGTATATCTGTGTACAGGCAAAAGCAAAATTCTGAGAGCAATGCTAAGTCCTATTGACAGAAAAAGTGAGAAGATATGACTGAAAAAGGGTTACTGCAAAGGATACAGAAATTAATGGGATGGTTTGCTGAACAGGGTACCTGTAATGGTAATGCAGCAAGAAAGCAAATGAAATTTTGAGATATACAGAAAAAATATCAGGAGTTACGTTACTTTAGTATGTGGCAAGTTGTGTGACTGCTGTTGGCATATTGCACCTGTTTCTGATGTCCATGACTCGTGAAGCATGAAGATTGCTGATGAACTGGAGAAGCACTACAATCACATAATATCCATAACAGAGAGTAACATTTTGTGAGTCTTATATACTCAAACAAAACCAGACCTCGGACAGAAAGATGGGAAGAGGAGGTTTAATAAGTTACAAAGCCGGTGATTTAAAGTTAAATTTCAAGCAAGTCAAGTAATCACTGAAACAATTTAGTGAAGATTTTGGTGGATTTTTTTATCGCTATACATTCTCAGTCAAGACTGGATGCTTTTTAAAAATATCTGACCTAGGTCAAACAAGAATTAAGCTAGGGAAGTCTATGTCCTCCTTTATAATACAGTCAGGCATCAATGATCCATTCTTATGCTATAATTTATGAATTTTCCAAATTACAGCAAATCAGATTTTTAGATTCTTCAAGAGCAATTGTGCAGCTATGTGAACATTATCTATTGAATAAAAATGCAAAATATTTATGCATTTGGTGATCTTTCAACTGAAAAACATTCAATGCCATTTTTATGAAAAGAAAACAAATGATCATTTACATACCAGTTGCAAAAGCACTTTGATATCCTTCAGCTATTGCTATCTACCTAATGATTTACTGACTAAACAGGACTGATAATTTACTTCCTAAAGACATCAAGAAAAGACTGTCAAAAGAAGATCAGTGTAATTTGTTTATTACAAGTGTGGAGACAGAGACCTACTTGGAAAATATGGCAGTAGAGTTAAATCTTTATGGGTAAGATAAAGATTAATGAAAATGAAAGATAAAGAATAATAAGAGCAATTATGCTGCAAGCAGAATGTAAAAAGTGGTTTCACTAATTTGAGTAAGAAGTTGTTATTTGAATGCTATCAGTTTTTAGCCACTTTTTTGAGTTAGTCTAAACCCTAAAATATAGCTAACTTGTTTCTTTGCTCCCATACAGATATTCTATTTCCCTGCTTTTGAGTAAAATCTCAAGACAAACATTCACACCAAGCAGTGGACAAAGCTTTTAAAAAAAAAAACCAATGCAGAATGGATGGTGGTGCTCTTTGGAGTTACTCTGAACAGTTAGAAATTTGGGGAAATTTGACATCAAGTCAAGCGAGGATTGTTCTTAAAGCATGAGAACATATTGTTCAGCTTTTCTTGGAACACTTATTCAGATAAAAAAAGCCACAACGTGCATTTCAATCGCTATCTCAATTCTCCACATTTAGCACTTGATATACACTATTTTCAGTTAAAACCGATGAAGAGATCAAACATGAGAGAAAATGACCCTGGCTTAAACAGTTACCATACATCAGCTCATCTACAGAATTAGTAAGCTTTAAATCAGAAGGAAATTTGGGATAGTTCAGTTTCGTTTAGTCTGTAACAAAAGAATCCAGTCAAATTCTTTCACATTTGCCACACCATAATATTTCCACAGAGTTCACCAAGGTCTAGCTCACAGGAGGTTATTTACTTTGCAGTGTTTAGCCCCAAGTTATATCATGGCTAGCCAACATGCTTAAGAGCTTGTCACATTGTTGCTGTAGTAAATACAATCTTATCTAAGGTATTTCATGCAAAAGAATTACAAAGAATTTGCAAATAAGCAGCTGCTACTACTGCAACGCTGCTACTAAATGCGGGAAAGAAAGTAAAAAGTTTAAAAACCTACAGCAACATAACAAAGAAAGTAGCGAGAGGGGTACGAGCCTACAGGCCATACCCCTCCTCCAAAGCAGGGTTGCTCTCCTGGATGTAGCCGTGCCCTAAAACAGAGCCGCGCGGCCCTTTCCGCCTCCCCCACTGTTCAGATGAGGGCTGTGTCAGACCTCTGCTAGTTTAGGGCAGAGAGAGATGAATATTTAATCTCTGGGACACTGCAGCGAGATGAGGGGTTCCCAAAAAAAAGGTAGCAGGAGGAAGAACCTTCCCTGTGTGCGTGGTCACTGTGGTCCCAAAACCACCTGTGTGCTTATCTACTTGTATTAACAAGTTTGAGGTGACCGTAAGTAAGTGTTAAGCAGGTGTTCGTATAATAAACACTACCACCAGGAGCAGTACTTATGAATTCACTAAATACAAGTTAGGAGGGAGGTTCAGATAATCGACA
This sequence comes from Nipponia nippon, assembly GCF_047370975.1. Classification (NCBI taxonomy): domain Eukaryota; kingdom Metazoa; phylum Chordata; class Aves; order Pelecaniformes; family Threskiornithidae; genus Nipponia; species Nipponia nippon. The sequence goes on along the minus strand of NW_028262290.1, from coordinate 151,444,818 downwards.
CATAGTCCTCAAACTAATGGTTAAGAACAACACTTTTATTCCCATAAAATGCATGCTACATCTCTTCAGGCCCATGTAAGTGGAACTACTGTACACCTTTTTTCCTAGGACTTGTGAAGTGCTAGCAGGCCTGGTTTATCATTTTTCCATGTCACCCTGCCTTTTGGATCCTTTTGCTGCCTCTCCTATATCAAACATAAGCTTCGCATCTGTGTTTTCAATGCTCTCACAGCCTACTTCCCCCGTTATCTATTTTCTGTCATTATAAAAAAAATTAATGCCAATTTGATTAGACTTCTGTAGTTCATCTGCTGCTTTTTCAAACAAACATCTTTGTGCTTTCTTCCATGCTGTCCTTCTTGTTGAAGAACTTTTCTTTCAACAGCCACAAAATCAATTAATTTTCTTCATCAAATCCCACCTTATGTCTTCTTCGCCATGATGTATACACAGAAACAAGAGTTAGGCTGATGGTGTGTTGCAAACTGTGCCTTCCCAGCTGATCAATACAGTCTCATTGTTTCCCTCATCTGTCTGTAGCCATCTGCTGTCTTTTGTCTTATACTTTTGAGCTCTTCAGGGCAGAAATTGTCTTTTTGCCCTATATTTCTATACGGTGTATCATCGTAAACATAGTCCAGGATTAAGGCTGCTAGGTAGCATGATAATACAAACAAATAATAATAATGACAAAATTTGCTCTAAGTTCTTTGCAGATTTTTTTTTTTTTTAAATCTAAGACCTAGAAATACAAGGTGGTTCAGGAAAAAATCACCAATTCACTGTTTTTTTCTGTGCCTCTGAAAAAGGTTTAGAATAGTAGTGGATGGGAATATTAATTCCAGTCTTTTAATATAGCGCTGGATCAGGCTTAGCAGGTCTGACAGCCTGTCTCCATTGTAACTCCTACTAAAGGCAGTCAAGGGACTCTCATGGGAAATGAATCAGGCCCCACGGAGCCCGTGAGGCAGCGTGCAAGAGGAGCTATGCTCTTGCCTGGCGAGATCGGCGGCTCAGATAGAGGACAACATATTGACATTTCTGTGATCAACTCTGATTTAAGTATGCCATATTTTGCTATTTATTTTCTTTTTAAGGTGAATGTCAAAAAAGTTAAAGGGCTGCAACACTGCACAGGGTTATAGTAAGAGAAAATCCAAGATTATTTCCACAGAAACCATCATTCAGGCAGACTACTGTGAACCACAAATGAGAAAATATAAATATTACAAAATGCGTATTTATGTGCGAGAGGCCTAAATTTCAGTTACCGCTGAGAATCCTCATTCCAGTGTCCTCTCTGTGCCTACACGCTCACTTACGAGACCATAATACGTTGGGGGGGTAATTTTATCTTGCACTGAACATTGAAAGGGTTAGAATTCGCCTGCCTTTTCACAGCCCAGCTACAGCAGGGAGTACCTGACTCAGCTCACAAACTAGAGCCACAGCATCAAATTTCCCAACCCACTTAAATTTGAAAGCCTGCCAAGATAGGTGAAAGACCTTATAAATATGTAAAGCAGGAAGTTCAAATTACACAGTGATGTAAATTCCCAGTGATTGATGCCCTTTTAAAAACAATAAAAATCCTCGAGAAAGTGCGAGGTGGGTGAATGCGCTTTGCTGGCCGCGATGTCTGGCGGTGCCGTGCGGAGTTTAGGCGCTGCATTGTACTTTTCGTGCGGATTTTACTTTGGATTTCTACCACTTCCTGGAGGCCAGGGGGAGGCACGGTGGGAGGAACCAAAAAACTCGGTGCCACAGCCATTTTGTTTGTGGGCAGCATGGTAGAATTCTGTCAGTCAGTATGAGGAGGGGTTTTTAAAACAGTATTTATGGAAAAACTATTCCTGCCATAACGGATGTATCTGTTGAATTAAGTGTTAATTTAGTTCTTTCAAAGGTAGGTATTTCTATTTGTAAGTAAACGGAGCGTTTGTTGGGATTCCAGCCTCCCCACTTTCCAGGAATCACGGATTTTGTTTCAGGCATGACTGGCTTTTTCAGATGCTGCGAGGTGGCTGAAGTACGGCAGGGCTGGGGTGCCGGCTGCGGGGCGGCCCGATGCCGCGGCGAGAGGCGAAGGGATGCGCTTATCGGCAGAAACTTGCTCCAGGCTTAGGAGTGGGGGCTGGGGCGGGGGGAGGGAGGGAGGGAGGGAAAACGGCAAAGTCTCGGAATTATTTTCTCCAGCTGTCTTTCTTTATTAGTTCTCCCGAGGCGGCTGCTCTCATTGCAGGGAGGGATGAGGCGGGGGGTTGCGTGGAGCGAGCAGTAGTTTTGCAGTGTCACCGAAAACCAGCGCTAGACTTTGGTCCTGTGTGGTTCGAAGGCGGGTGTAAAATGGCACACTGCATTTTTCCAGGCGGCGGTGGCGGCGGCGGCGGCGGCGGCGGGGGGAGCGGGGGGGCGGCGGGGCCGCTGCCCGCGGAGCCCATCCAGCCGCCGCCGGCCCCGGCAAAGTTGTGACCCCGGCGGCGGCGGCGGGGCTCCCCCGCCCCGGCTGCCGGCCGCCCGCCCGCCCGCCGGCATCGCCCGCAGACCCTCGGGGAAGCCGCCTCCTTCCTCACCCGGAGATCCTGGCGGGGGTGAGGAGGGGGGGTGGAAGGAAGAGAGGGGAAGGAAAAAAAAAAAAAAAAAAAAAAGTCTCACTTTTTGCATTTGCGAAATATTTTAAGGATGTTCGGGGAGCCCTTTGCAGCATGGAGGTGGCTGGTTGTAGGAGAGCGAGTGTGCAGTCCATATTGTTACAGCCGTTTTGCAAGGACTGCTTTCTCCGAAGGTAAGTTTCTGATTTTAACCAAAAATATTCGTTGCTGCGTTTTTTTGGCGTGCTTTAGTGCTGTGGAGGGCTTTCGTTGTGTTGATGAACAAAACGTAGCCTTGTATTTTTCTTAGCTTTGATCTCATGTGTATCCCACCCAGCGATGTCTCCTTAATAGCGACAATTACTGAAGTCAGTTTTGTTTCCTCTTTAAAATTTTATACACGCGAAGCTTAACAGCAATTTAAGTGCAATTTAAGAGTATAAGAACTCGGATATTTTCCAGATGGACTTGGTTTTTTTTGATCTGGCTTTTTGTTTGGGGGGGTTTCTTTACCGAGTAATAAACGGATCCAGGAGCAAATATGTGACCGTCTTTATAAATATAATGCAGCTCTAATGTATAAAGAAGCATATTATGTTGCTGCTATGTGGTCTGGTCGTGGCTGGAAGAGTTTACAATGCCATTTGTGATGGCTCTTGATGGATTACTTTGGTCTAAAGTACGGGGGAAAACTGCCCTTGGTATGGTGAAGGTGGAGATTGACATAAGAGGGTTTATATTAAGTTATGTCTCTTACTAAACAGTGACCTTTTTATTTACAAATTAGCGCTCTTGTGGCAATTAGCTTAAAGCATTAGTTATATAAAGGTTCTTATTTCACCCCACTTCATTTAGATATCTTGCTGGGTTTTTTTTGGGGGGGGATGGGGATGAGTGGTTGGCTGGTTTGTTCTTTTTCCTCCAAGAAGGTACATTTGGGAGACATTTTGTAATTTTTAGCATTTTTCTAGGCGCATTTTTTTTTTCCACACGGTGGGAGATCTTTTTTGTTTTGCCCTGGCCTGTGCCGGCGGCGCTGTGGCACTCCGAAGCCATCCGTGTCCCCGGCTCGGCGGGGGGGCCGGGGGGGGGGGGGGGAGAGAAAGGTGGGGCACGGTTTGATCTATTGTATCTTTCCCTTTTTTCTGTATCAAAAGTAACCACAGATTAGTTAAAAGGATGATTAAATTGTGTCGCTGAAAAATTGTGATGTTGCATGAACTACGGCCCGGAACAGGCATGACCTCACCCTTTTCGCTGGTTTGTGTAATGAAGCGGATTTTTTTTTTTTTTTTTCTCAATCCTGTACCTAGAGACCAGTTTTCTTCAGTAATGAGATTTTCGGCCCCACCCCCAAAATGATTTTACAGTGGCTGCAGATGAAAGGTTTTAAAATGATTTTTACATACAATATGGAAGGCTTTGGTACACACTTATTGTGCAACTAGTCCATTGTTCGCTTGTTGTGAAGTTAAATTGTGTTCACTGCCGGTTATTAAACCGTGAGGTCCCTCTTGCTTGTGTGCTTGCATATGCAAATTTCTTGTTGAGGTCTGTAGGAGTTTGGATTGTGTATGAAGGTGGGATTGCAAAGAAGGAAAAACCTACCCTAGTCCTTCAGATTGTAACAGGATTCACCTGAGGTGGGTGGGTTTTTTCTTTCCTGTTGCTAACTGGAGCATGCGTTTTACATGTATTTATAAAAATAGATATATATTAATGCATGTTGTTTTTCTTTTGTTACAACCTACAGATCACCTCGGTTCTAAGTGCAAATATTTTAGAGCTTTCTGCTAACATCCATATTAGGCGTTTAAGAAAACAGGAGTGATTAATGTTCTAAGAAGATGGGTGGGAAGACATAGTCAAGCCTGTGATCAGAGCATATATTAGAAAACTCAACAGGTTCAGGAATAAATTTAACATTAAATTTAATACATTTTTAAGGAATCAATGTGCCTATTATTTTGGAGTGATATGAAGCTGACAATTTTAGAGACGTTTGCGTCTATTTTTACATCTCAATGCCTTCATTATTTTCAGAGAATAAATTTGAAAAATACTGGACTGCTTGACACAGTCTCTGAACTTCTCATGAACATTTTAATCTTCAAAAATGCATTTAGATTTTGTTTTTAAAGAAAGTTTGCTCATTAAGTTATTTAGTTTTATGGAAACTGATACACAAATTCAAGTAGATCTCTGTAATGGTCAGTCTGTCTTTTTTTTTTAAGGAAGGTAAAATTTACTTCTGACTTAGGTAAATACATCTTATAACCTTCTTCCAGTAAGAGACATCTATATCCAAGAGAGCAGTCAGCTTTCATCATCTCTCCTCTGTCAGACAAGATCTGCTTTTATGAAGCCTTGGCCGGAGCATAGAGTCCTGTTGGCCTATGACAGTGCAATATGACCATTGCATCTTCAGTGTCCTGGTACAACTCTTAGGTCTTGAGGACAAGTATCAAGATATGGACCCTCTTAGAAAGTGTGGATTTTGGACGTCTTCCATCTCTGAAATCTGATCACTAGGTCACAAGGTTGGCATTCTGGGTTATGCCAATGGAAGTAGAGCCAATTGTTGTTGAATCTATTACAATAATTATAAATCTTAGAGAATGACTGGATCATTTACATCTGAGTAATTCTGATATGACTTTCATTTTCGTCTTCACATTGTATAGACCAGTGTTCAGTTTGCTCATCCATGGACAACAGTACTGAGCAAATGATAAACTACTGAAGGTAACTTCATGCTTCTGCTCCTCTTGTCATCCTGGACTATGAAAGTGGTGATTTCTTGTGACTGCGGCCTGTGCACACAGGCCATGAATGAACTGATTGCTAGTGCTCTTGCTGCTCAGAGGCAGCTTCTAGCTCAGTGAAGTCAGCAAGAACATGAATGCTGAATAGAAACTTGCTTCACACTTGCTCTTCTTTCTCCCATTCAGCTGGGGCTACTCTGTAACATTGGTTATGGTTTTGCAACTTCGGTGCTGCATCTGGTGAAAGTGTCTCTTCTCACTCCTACCAAGAAGTCATAAGGTGAGAGGAGTGAAATGCTGATGTTTTGCAATTCAGTGGTTTCCTCACTTCTCTCCTGCTTCCTTTTTGAGCCATTGTTGAACAAGAAATAGTTCCCATCAGATGTGTTGTCAATAAGGAATAAGAATTGATTAAGATCTAGCATCCTCTCAAAGCTAAATAGCAACTAACTTACCTCCTGCATCTTCTGTAGAAATGCCTGGAAGAGTCATTACTGAGGGGTGGCTCTGTCGTGATTGTGTGTTTTCCCCATACTGCTCCTTCTGAAACGCCTGTCTGTGGAATACCAGGACCTAAAACATAAGAGATTATATTTTCTCGATGGATTTCTTAATTTTGTCCCCTATACATTCCTTCCTTTCTAAGATGGCAAAACTAATATGTTTTTCTCCTGATACAGTTTCCCTTTTACCTAGAAACTCTATATAGACTCCATACACATTTCAAAGATATCTGGCTCTCCTGGCTTAGAACTATTTGAAGTACAGCGTCCTACTATAAAACAAATAATCTTTTCCAAGATCTTAACTCATCCTGACTGACCAAAATGTTCTGCGTGCCTTCATGACATTCCTCCTACCAAGATTACTAGCATTATACACTCAAGTAAGAGGCACAGGGTGAAGATGGCTGTCTGTCTAAAATTGTCATAGAAGTGCAGATGTGTAGATCCCAGGCAGATTTAACCAGCTTCCGAAGTTAGCCAATAATAACGTGAAGACAGTTCCCCAGATGTGTGCTAGTGGTATAAAAGAACATCATTTGGGACTCGGTTCAAATAACAACCCTAACTCCTTCTTCATTCACTCATATATCAGTGTTCTCTATTTTCATATGGGTGATAACATGCCTTGGGGGCTGGGACTCCTGGCTGTTCTCCTTTGAGGGTTTGGAACAATTCATTGTTTCCTTGATTCAACACTCAACAAGGTTTCAGGAGTGGGGGAAAAGGTATTTGTATGTTCTAAACCTTGTGACATAGTCTTGTTTCTCACCTTTCTTATTTCATGACTTTGCTATCTGTAGTACTCCACATCATACATGTCAGCATCAAGTTACAGCAATGAATAATTTTTTTAAAAACTTGCTTCAAGGGTCACCTGTTTCCCAGCTGTGAACAAAGGATGATATATTTCTTGCTTGCTTCAGACTCTCATCTTCTAGAAAGTTAGGTCCCTCCACGTCTCTTCCAGACTGGTAGTTGCATGGCTTTTCAGTGTTATGAAATAATCTGCTCTACCTCCTATATGCCAGAGGAAACTGCCACAGCTAGCGTATCCTTCCACCTTTTAGCATTCTTCATATTCTTCCTTTTTTATCAAATAGCTCAAGAAGTGAATTCATGCTGTAGTGAAGAGGTCCAAATCCTTAAGACACTCCTGGATTTTAAATGCTTTAGTAAATATACAGCAAGGGGGAGCAAAATATCAGTGGTTTGAAACAGAATTTCTCTGGCTTGCTTTTGTGAGCAACAAAGTATGCCTTGGACACCTATGACCACATACCAGTGGCTTCAGCTCCCAGGGACTTCTTTAGATTCTTAGTTAAGTCATGTTTCCAGTATACCGTGTTACCACTGGACTGTCCTTTGGCCCCAGCAGCAACATAATACCACTACTACAAATTTCCTTAATAGGAAGTTTTGTTCATAAATTCCCTACTGATAATAGCCAGAGCCTAAAACTGGTGGTCAGAATTTGACCCTTAAAGGAGGTATTGCAGTGCTTAAAAAGTAAGTACATTTGCTAAAAATTATTCTTTCTGCTTATCTCCCTGTATAAACAAGAGAGAGAGATGGGAACTGCCAAATAACTTGAGAGTTCTTCACTAGTTGTGCAGGGGGTTGAGATGCTGTTACGGAGGTCCCGGAGGGTAAATGCAAAGTTGCTCAGAGGCACACAACAGAAAACAATAGTTACGGATGCCAATGTCTATTGGTTTGAGCACCAGCAAAAAAAGCGAGAGCTCTAAATGCTGGGCCTTCTGCAGTCCATGGGAATTCAAACCTGGAGCAAATGGTTTCAAATGGTGGGACGCTGACTCTCCATCTTCTGTTGTTGAAGACAATCCGGATCACTTTTGCTAGAGAAAGAGAAAAGGAGTTAGATTTTACAATGTGGTGAGTGCTGGGATTCCCAGAGGAAGAGGGAAAGAGGTGGGCTGGATCTCATCCCTGCTCCCAAGGCTGCGTCATGGATTTTACTCGATGTAAATGTTTAAATGTAAAATGTAGGAAGCCCCAGGAACAGCAAGCAGAACCAAGGACTTGTTCCTCCCAGAGCAGTCCTCTTTTTGTCAGGTTCCATTTTGTTTTTTCTCTGAGACCTCTGCTTACAAGTGTATGGTTAGAGATCTAGGTAACGAGCCTGTGAGGTGGTGTTAACTCGTGCTTCAATGGATTAACAGTAAGCTATGCTTCAGAGTAAATTGGAATCACTGCATCGTAAACACTTAATGTAGAACTTGCTCCACCTGCCTTTAGATGGGTATTGTTAAATCTGTAATCCTAGTCATTGAAAAGAAACGGGTCGAGTAAATCACATCTTTAAAAAACAAACAACAAAAAGACCTAAAAAAAAAAAATCACAAATTTTGGATTTCTGCTGTGATATGAACCATATTTTAAACTTCACTGAGTGTCCTGATCAGATCTCCATCTGCCCAGTATGACTAGCTCAGATGTGAATGTCCTCACTTAATCAGATAAATCCCATGCCCCAGTGTTTCCTTATACTGACTTGTGCATGATTTAGGTAATGAAAAGTTAGCTCTTAATCCTCTCTGCCCTTCAGAGCTTTAAGAAACTTGGTAAATGGAAGCAAGGCCTCCTTGGCCTCACGGATGTGTGCATCTTGAACATTCATTAACACAAATAAGAAAGAGTTTTCCATGTTTGTTCAAACAGGCTAAAAAAAACCAAGTGACTCAAATCTGGGCCTTTCAGGATTACAAGCATCCCTTAGGTCCTGTATCTGTTTACTAGGAATCTTGGTGCTGCCATAACCTGATGACTAAAAGGATAATTTCTTCAAAGGATCCTTTTACCTGACAGCTTTTCAACTATAATGCCAGGCATAGACAGGGCATGTTATATGTATGAGTTGATTCAGAGAGTTTTTTCTTAAAAAAAATTTAAAATTTAATTTCAAATGTTATAATGCAGAGCAGTTATGTTATTTCTGATGGCCTTAAAGGTATCCATACAAGACAGAATATCTTGATGCCTTTAGACAATGTGATTGTGCATTCACAATTCAAGAAAAGTGCCACAATCAGCATCTTTTAAGGAGAAGCCATGGTGGATAACAGAGGGGAAAAAACTTAGGTCTGATGACTCCACATACACACATTCTGTTTGGCCCATATCCATTTATAATCACACGATGAATGAAGATTCTGTAAGAAAGTATTCTGATTTCTTTTGTCATCTCTGAATCAACTTCCAAGCTAAAAAATTGGGTATAGCAGGAATCTGTGGGACTTGGAAGCTCTAGTCAGGCAGACTTTCAGATGAGCTACTTTCATGTGAGAAACTGTTTTCCTTCCTATCTTCTATATTCTCCCCTGATTTTATTTTTTTTTAATTAGGTCATGTCCTTTTTGTGCTAAGACCCTTCTTGAGTTGCTTACAAATCAGATGAAGTTCAGCAGACTTGGCGCTTGTGACCAGTAGCTGGCTTGTGCATAGGCCCCTGTGTTAACGACGGTGGTCTGTCGTCTTCTCTTTTAGGGTTGTTTGACACTGCTGATCTGTCCAGCTAACACATTATTTAATAGGACAATGAGAATGGAGTGTCTGTATCCGAGAGGGGTGAGGAGGTGAAAGCCTTAACTGCTTGTACTCTAAATGATTTGAGAAAACTGCTTTCCCTTTGGCTGTGTTTCTCAGGTTGCCCTTACAGCAGACTTGGGGATTTCACTGCAGGGGGAGAAGAAAATGCCAATGATATCACATCAGCTTGGCTTTTCCGAGTCCACCTACATCAGCAACGTAGAGAAAATAAACTCATTTCTCTGTCTGTCTTCTCCGGGCAACAACTTCTTTCCATCTAAACCAAAACGCTCCCCTTTAACATCTGCCCAACTCCCACAAGTTTTCTGCATTCTCTCAATGTTGAAAAACCACTGAAAATGTATTTTCTTGAGGTTAATCCTATCAGAGTTTTTTTAAATTTTATGCCTCTGATGCTATCATTTAAATATATATATATCTATATCAAAACGGTCTTATCAGATCAGTTTTGTATTCAGATCTAGCCTCCTCTGCTGGATATATATATTCCAACTCAGTTCATTAGCTTTTCTCACTAATACAGTGTTAGTAATTTGAGCTTTCTGAAGTGTGTATATTAAGTGTTTGGTTATATATATGATGATGAGTAGTTTGTATCCCAGAAGACAAACAATATCATTATAATGTTCTCTCATGCTTAATTTAGAAGTATAAATCAAACTACTGTAGTGTAAAGGAATCCACATCTGAGGTTGAAAGAATTTTTGTGTTCTTACAAACTGATAATGTCAGACTTTTGAAATCCAAAAGCTGAGTTATTTGTGTTTTTTTCCTTTCTTTGGAGAAATGCATTTATCTTCAGTAAAGATGGTATAGCCTGTATTGGGTACTTAATAACACAATCCTATTAATTTGATGTGGAAGTCATGAGGGTTTAGTCATACTGTAGGTACGTAGGTAGATCCCACTAATGTTTTTTTAAAAAAAAAAAAAGGTTGGTGACCCCCCACCTCCGCTCCAATCTAAACGTATGCATTAGGAAATGCCTCTCCTTTCCAAGATGCAAGTATACTTTCCTGCACCAAAAGACTTCTGAAGCCTAGCTAATTCCTATCTAGGTATAAATCAATGTTTTCCTGAATTGTCTGAGGCAAGCAGATATACTACTTTCATCCTGATTCAGGAACTGCAGTTTAAAGCATTTGACATTATAGAGTAGATATCAGACTATAACTCCACATTACTGAACACCAGCAATGTAATTCTGAAGTTCTGCAAATACTTGATCATACTATCCAGGAGCTCTGAAGCACTTGAAACAGTTTTCATAAATCGACTTGCAAGATAGAAATCCTGTCTTGGGAGTGTAAGGTATTACAGTAAATGATTTATTTTAAAACGAAAATCTATAAAGTTAGAGCATATGAGCTTACCCGGATTGAATTTGCAATATATTTGCACATACATAGAGCCATGCGATTAACAGTGTAGTAGTAAACTTTCTAAAGGTATGCAAAGGAATGGAGCTCATCCCCAGCATACTCCTTTATCCCAGGTTAGTGTGTGGACACTGTGGCAGCCTAAAGTTTATGTAGCGGTGTGGTGTCTGTGTTTGTGGTGGCCTTTGTTTTTGTCTGTTTTTAACTGAATGGTCAATTGAAGGATTCAGGACAGTGAGCATCGCTGGTGCCTACCGCCAGACCTATGTACAACCATAGTTTCTCTACTTCTGTTTGACATTTTTAGCCTTTTACCTTATCCTATGCAGAATATCAGAGTAATCTATACTTAGCTCTTTGATTAATGAATTAGCAGTTGTGTCGGCAGGAGAAGGTTGGGCTGCTTTTATTTGGTTTGGGGGTTTTTGGTTGGTTGGTTGGGGTTTTGGTTGCTTTTTTGTTTGGTTTGGTTTGGTGTTTCTTGGTTTTGGGTTTGTTTGGGTTTTTTTGTAAGCCCAATCCTTTGCATTTCCAGCAAGAAAAGGATAAATTTTTTGCCCTTCTGTTGGCTGTTCTACTGGAAATACATAATCATATGATTAACTTCACTTGACTCAGAAATTATTCATGTGTTATAAACCAATGTTCACAGAAGTCTGTGCCGAAGTAAGAGGTGGCTAGCCTGTCCGCCCAGCTCAGATTTTATTTACCATAACGTTTTAGAGTAATCAGCAAGAAAGAAGAGTAAATTGTGATTTTAATGTAACTATTGTTTTGTATTTCAGAATACAAAATGTTTTGGATAAATGTTTTAAAAAAACAAACAAACAACTGAGCATAAAGTCAGATATTTTCAGATTTTTTTGTCTCCCTTTTTCTTTTTTCTTTTTTTTTTTTTTAATTTTGCAAAAGGGTTACATTTTAAAACTTTGACTGTCTTACTACTTAATCCTGAAATATTATTTTGTGGAACAAGTTGCTGGAGAAGATGACTAAAGCAAGAATTCAAGGTGTGTCTAGCACAATATTTTGCAGGGAATACATACTATGGAATGGAAGAGTAAAGGAGAAACTCATAAATCACTTATCTTTTAACCCTTACAATTCTTAGGATAACTATTCTGAATCCAGTAAAACTTAAACAGGGAAAGATACCTTTCAATACAGAAGAGTCTTAGCATAATTTTTGTCTTTTTACCACTGCTATATCTAATAGAATAACTGCTTCCACTATCATGTGTTTTCCCTACGCACATAAGAACTTAAGTCTCCTGAAGAAGCCAGATAAAGGAAGCCGATTCCCTTCTGATAGTACTGAAAAACTCAGAAACCCTTTGTGCTTTCAGATACATTTTAGGCAAGAGAATGGTAAAATGGGCTCTCTCTGTACAGGTGATGTTGGGACAAATGTTGAGGCTGTAAAATAATAATCTTAAGTCATTAGATCCTCTTGTGGTCTTTCTGCTCCTCCTACGGAGGCAACTGCCTCCACCATCTTTAAGAGCTTAGCTATAGTTGCAAAAGTAGAAATGTGGTAATAGCTTTTGCTGCTCCTCTGTTAGCTTTGTTTCTTCTCAAGAAGAGAATTGCTGGCTAGTGGCTTTCCCTCCTCTTTTGTATATAGCTCAGTGGCATAACAGCTTTCAGGTTCAGCTTAGTTTCCCTGAGGATGCTGGACTCTACTTCTGAATATGTACGGCTGCCAACACATTCCCCAAGTAAGATTACACCATTAAATTGGCATCTAACTCCTTTCACTCGTGGAAAAAATGCTTGAACCTGTAAAACTGCACCCATACACAGTGATAAGTAATTATTCTGAAAGAAAATAAGAAATCCTTCGTTTATAGACTAGTTCAGACACTAGTCTTGTAGGCAAAGGTTTTCAAATATAGCATATGACAGTGTATTACTGTTTTGAGTGTGTATTAAATTGCATATACAGTTCTATCATTTTCAAATCCTTTTTGCACAGGTTTTATCATTCCAGACTACTGTATTCTGTAGCCTTCACAAACTGGATCATGTGAAGGAAGAGGGCAGCAGGAACATAACTTCTAACAGGGGTCTTTTCAAGTGCCTTTTCTTCTGATTTATGTAGTTGGGTTTTTTTGCTGAGTTGTTAAAGTATCTGATCAGATTCCAACTTGGTACTCAGTGCAGCTTCATAAGCAACTGTGCAGGGGCAGCGTGACTGCGGAGGAAACAGAACGAATGGCAGAGCAGAAAGCAGGACCGCAGTATCTTAAACCAATATTGTTAACAAAGGCAACGCATTACAAAGTGATAGTCCCATGCGGAGAGCCTGAGAAAAGACAGACCTATTGTTCATTTCAGCCTATCTTGGTTTTGGTAGCATTACCTAATGCAAAATAATGTGATTTTCTGCATGTAGTTTTAAAATGTGAAACCCATTGATCACACGGTAATTCCTTATCCAGCTTTAAGTATGGCCACGTGCAACAAAGTGTTAAAACTTCAGATGTTGTTGCAAGAAAGACAACTTCCGTGTTTCTGTTCTGAAGGTTCAAGACAACTAGTTTTATAATGCTGCTTTACTGGTCATTTCTAGTAACATACGGCTCATGAGAATAGCAGTCATTGGCTTTATAGTGGAAAAATCACGTGCTCGTGTTTAATACTTCTGAGCTTCTCGTTTTATCAGGCTCTTATATCCCCAAATTTAAAATTTTTTAGGCAGCTTTGGAATCTAAAGGATTATGTTTACTTACTAGCTGTTGAACGGTAACAGAAATAGGAGATTAAATGCAGTATTATCCCTTTCCATCTCTATTTGGTATTCTGCAGTGTAAATTGGAAGTGCTTACAAAAAATAAAAGGTAACTAAAGGATTTGGCCATGCAGTACATGTACATACCTGTTCACTACAGAAAGAAAAATTTATATATATATAAAAAGACAAATTACTTTCCCCTCATTGAAACAAAAATTGAGGAAGAGATTTACTTGGTCGCTACTTCAAATTATGATTCAGAAAGAACTTCAAACAAGCTTTGTACCTATTGCATCTCAACTACGAATACCTAAAATAACTAAGTGAATATATCATACCGTTCTTTGAGATGCCAAACCTATGAAACACTAAATTATCTTTCCAAAAAATGGCAGAAGTTATCACAAAGGCGTTCTACACCAGTTTTATAGTATGGTGTCTGAACTCTCTAAATATGTTTGACAGTTCCATTATCTCTTAAAACAGACAGTTGACACCAGCAAATAAAGTGAAATTCACTATGAATTACATCAGTTCATTTACGGTTGAAATCTTCATGCTGTTAAGATAATTTCTATATGCATCTACTTACTACTGTAATGTGACATTTTATAAAATAATGAAGAACCTCTAGTGTCATATTTGCCTACACTTATCTCACTTTAATCCAAATTCCAGGTAGCTCGCCGAGATGATTTAAAAGAATATTGCTATCTGTAATGTTATAAAACATAAACAACAAAAAAAAAAGATAGCTGAGAAGAAAATTTGAACAGAAGCAACACTAGCAAATGTAAAACGGGAATATACATACAGAATCCATAACAGCTTACTACAGACCAAAAGATGCACCTTTATCTTTCCAAATACCCTTAAGAGTAAGTCACGATGGAAAGAAATCCCAGTATGGCAACTTCATAGTGTGTCATTTCTTAATACTTGATTATGGAAGGGGGGGGGGGTGTGGGGAAAGACCAGTGACACTTTTTATCAGTTCAGAGTAGTCAGCATTATTGCTATATAAATAAACAATGAGTTAGTGAGCTCTACAATAGGAGAAGCAGGGTGTAAAGTAGTCCCAGAGTGAGAAAAATGAAAAATTGCAAATATTTATGGATACGCAAGTTAGTATATAGTTTAGTGTACTCATCCGATGCCTCAGTTTATGAAAATATGGTATTATCTTCTGTATGTAAGAACTATTTTTAAATGGTTGGCAAATAAGAAACATGTTTTACCTTTAACAGGTTCTATTTTTAATTGTTGTCTTCTACGGTTTTAAGTAGGTACAAGAAAAGTATGGCCAGAGAAAATGAACGTATGTAAGGAGTCAAATGTACTTGATTTCTAATCCCAGTTTGACTCTGGATTTCAGTGTATCATTATTTTGGGAAGGAGGGGAAAGAAGAAAGGAAGTTTAAAAAAAACACACAAAAACCTTTCTTCCAGTGAGGCTGGAGAGTGGAATGACATCAAATGTTCATTGTTAATACTATGTATTGCTGTGGATATTTATTTTTGCAAATAAACAGGCTTTCTTTAAAAATAGAACAATAGAAAACTCATATATGCAGTATCAGCCTTTATACTGTCCTTTATTTCAACCTTTAGCTCCTTTATTTTATACTTGCCTTTATATAATGTACTTAATTGGAGGTAAACTCCTAATATAAAAAAATGAGAACAAGAATATTAAAAAAAGAGTTTTTTAGAAGTTGGACAACTGTCTCCTAGAATTTTATGAAAATAGAGTTGCTTGATTCCAGAAAGCACCAAAAATGACACAGGGTTTAACCTATATGTGACTAGTTTGTGACTAGAAGCAATGATGGCTGTTAGAATGGGAGACAATACGAAACCCCAGTTCAGAAGACTACAATTCATGCTTAAAGAAAGTATTCAAAGTCTTTGACTCGGAGAGGTTTTAAGCCACAAAACAAAATAAATAGTAAAATTTGTAAAAACTTGTCAAATGGTTCATAGAACTTGCAAACCAAAATAAGAAGTTAAATTTTTGGGCTTCACAAGCCTGAGTTAGACGGTATCACAGGAGACCCCCTTCTGTAGCTGTATGGATCAAGTTGTTGGATCTTAGCCCTTAATGCTCAGTCTGAATTTGGTACTTTTGAATGCATATTGAAATGGTCATATTTACCACCTACATAGCTGATGTGCAAAGTGCTTTCATTTTAGTAAAGCTTGTTCTCTTAATTAAGTATTTTGAGATCATGAAAAGATGGAGCCTTAAAGAAATGCCTCCATGTTAAAGACGTAATTTCAGTGGTTTGTACAAAAGACCAGCAGTTCAAAATGCCACATTCATTATATTTCAGTTACCTTACAGTTCATTACATTGCAGTTTTTAAAACAGGCACATAGCACTTTGGTACAACAACTGAGTTTACACTTACTGATCTTCTACTGAGAGCTGGCAAAGAGTATTTTGGTCATTACGCAAAACATACCAATTTTGGAATAACTACTGGCATAGCGCAGCACTAATGTCTACAAATGTAATGTGAGCATTTTGGTAAATGCTACAAAATGGCAAAACTTAAAATATATCTGCATATCGTAACTGAGAGGAAGATAAAATAGAAACATCAGTCTGTTTATGTTCTATACTTTTTCCTGTTATCACCTTTGCAGAACAGAAATTAGGGATGATGTTGCATTGTTTTCAAATATCACACTTTTCATCTTACTAGCAAATTAATTTAGGTAATTTTAAGGGCTAATCAACTTCTGCTACAGAACAGTAAAACACAATCTGCTTTATTGGCAAAACGTTAAAAGCTGATGAATCCAAGAGTTTCAGGCCAAAACTCTTTCTTAATGCATACTGTCCTGTTTGTATCCAAATGTTATTGTCCATTCTGCTTGCTTTGCACTTTTCTCAAGCCTGTGGTAGGGTTAGAAATGCAAAGGTCAATTAAGGATAAGTTTAAACCTGAATACTCTTTCTTTATAGTTCAGGATATTTTGTATAGTTTGCTTGTCATTATGTGTTTTTCTTTCATCAGTGGAAGTAGCAAGTTATATTTAATGGCCTTATTTTTTTACTTAGCTGCCAGGTATTTAATTGTCATTTAGCGTTTTAGGTCAAAGCCAATCTATGATAGTGTATTGCTATTTTTTTTTTTATCGTCGTCTTACTTGTCTGCTAGTTGGATAAACTAAATTATTCAGTATTTGTGGAAAACTCTGTAGATGTTTTATGTGCAATTTATTTTAGGATTACTATTTCCAACTAGTGTGTGCTTTAAGCTTTAAAATTAGCATAAAAAGCAATATGCAATTTTAACATTTGGTTCTGATCTAACTACTGAAATACAATGTTATTCCTTAGTTCATGCCACTATCCTTTAAAATGAACAAACAAACAAAAACCTCCCTTAAAAAAAGAGTCTCATTCTCCTTAGCAGGTGTCTTCTACTGCATTACCCATTTGCAATACAGATAGAATTTCCTGTCCCAGAGAGGCTGTGAAGCTAAATGACCTGCAGGTGAAGCAGTCTGGGAGACCCACGGGGAAGTCAGACATGCAAATAGTTGGCTTGAAATTGCTGTTAGCAACTGCATCTAGCAATACTTCATTCAGTGGCTAGGAGTGGTTAAAGGTCGGGGATGGTGGTATTATTAAAGAGGTAATGCGATTAAAAAAATGGCTTTTGCTTCTATTACAGAGATACTAGATTTTTAAAGTTACTAAGCAAAACAAGGCTTTTCTAATGCTTTTGTTACATTTATGTCCTATTTCTGAAAGTTCTGTTTCCCAGGAGTAATATGTGGTAAAGAGCAAGTTCTGTCTACTTATTCTCATGTAACAGCACAAAACTACAATATTTTGCTTTAAAAGTGGAAGGATACTTAAATTCAAACAAAACCCAATTTTCTTGTACTTTTTAATTAAAATAAACATTAACTTCAAGAAGGTGGATTTATTTATGATTTAACTATAGAACTAGAATTACATAATAATCTAATGCAAGAACATAACATACGCAAGCATGTGAAGCGTTCCTTAACCAGACAGCTCTAGCGATGGCCTGGGAGAAACGGGTTTTGACACTTTTATGGCTGTGCTGTGACGACCTGGGGCAGCATGTGGAGACATTACTGAGACAAGCCAGGCTCTGAATTTCCTATCCCTTGCTTATAGCTGAATAGTGCATCAATTTAATCACATCATTGAGACGTAAACGAGCTTACCTAATGAGACATGCTCAAATTAGTTCTAACCTTTGCCTGTAGCGAGCTCGCTTGAGCAGGTAACCGATAACTTAAATCCAAGCAAGGGTTAAACTAGTTCACGTGTCTGCACTTCGCTACCGGACCAAGTTTCTGAAAGCCTCAGAGAAAAAGGCTGTAAATGCTGTTGCGGAGGTGACCGGTTCTTACAGTTCTTCACGTTTCCAGGGAGGTGCCTGCGTTCCTCCTTCACTTAGCATGAATGCGAACTTGGTTCCGCGACGCGGGGAGGGACGGGGCCCGGCGGGCAGGTGCTGCTGAGGGGGCCGGGGGTGCCGCCTCGCTGCCGGGGGCGCGGCGGGACGCCCGGGACAGCGGCCGCCGCCGCCGCGGGGCTCGGGCCGGGCGCTGAGGCGAGGAGCGCGGCCCCTCCGCCGCGCGGCCGCCCCGCAGCCGGCCCCCCCCCCCGCCCCGCCCCGCTCCGCTCCGGCCGTTGCTCGGGGGGCGCCGCGTTCGAAGGGAACCGGGCGGCCCCGCCGCCCGCCCGGGTCGGGGTAAGTGCAGCGCCCGGGGCAGGCTGCCCTTCGGTCCGGCGCCCAGCCGGCCCCCGAGTGACCGGAAAGGTCGGGGCCGGCCCTTGCCCCCTCTGCCCCGCTTCTCTTCCCCGGGTTCCCCGTCAGGGAGGCTGTCAGGGAAAGGCGTTGCCCCGCTTACCTCAGGGAGCCTTCCCCGCCGGGGGGCGGGGGGGATTTGGGGCCAGCCGAACCTCCTTACCGCCGCAGCAGCCGAGGGCGCCTTCCCCGGCGCAGCTCGGAGGCCGGGAGCGGGGCGGCCCTGGCCGCCGGCTGCGGGAACGGCCCCGCCCCACGCGAGACAGGGGCCCGCGGGGACCAGCGCCCCCCCCCCCCGCCGGCGGTGCCCCGCGCCCGCCGCCCGGCCGCTCCAAGCTCTCCCGCGCTCCCGAGCCCGCGCTCCCGTGCCCGCGCTGCGCGCGCTCTCCCCCGGGCGGCGCTGTGCCCGCGCCCCTGCGCGATGCAGTGTGGGAATGGCTGTGGCGCTGGGGTTGGCTGAAAGAGGCGGCCAGTCGAGGTTTAATGTCCGCCATGTTGGCCGTGGCGTATTGAGCGGAGCCGGAGCGGCGGAGGAGAGAAGCCAGCGCCCAGCCCAGCCGCGCCAGCCGGCGCCGCCGGGCCCCGTGTCGGAGTGCGCCCCGCCCTGCCGGGGGAGCCCCGGTCCCTCCATGAGAGCGCTCGGCGGGGTCCGGCTCTCAGCTCGGAGCGCTCTTGCTGTCGCCCCCCCCTCCCCAGCCGGAGCCGCCATCGCCGCCTAACATGAGCAAACTGTCGTTCCGGGCCCGGGCGCTGGACGCGTCCAAGCCGCTGCCCGTCTTCCGCTGCGAGGACCTGCCCGACTTGGCCGAATATGCCTCCATTAACCGGGCCGTGCCGCAGAT
Organism: Nipponia nippon; assembly: GCF_047370975.1. Classification (NCBI taxonomy): domain Eukaryota; kingdom Metazoa; phylum Chordata; class Aves; order Pelecaniformes; family Threskiornithidae; genus Nipponia; species Nipponia nippon. Next base: position 151,425,632 of record NW_028262290.1, on the reverse strand, counting down.
GCCCACGGGCATGGAGAAGGAAGAGGAGTCGGTACGTGAGACCCCCCCCCCCCCTCGGCCGGGTCCCTCCATCCCCCCCGCACCCGGGGCCCCCACCTTCGCCTCTGCGCAAGCACAAAATGGCCGCCATCTTCTCCCCGCTCTCCCCGCCCGCCGGGGGGGGGGGGGGGAAACCTGGGGAGGGAAGGCGCCGAGCCCGGTGGCCCCTTACGGCGCCTTCCCCCGGCGCTTTCCTGCGGGCCCCTCTCCCCCGGCCCGCGCTCCGCGGCGGCTGGCGGCCCTTTCGGCAGGCCCCGAAAGGCACAAAGGGGGTCACGTGATACCGCGGGCGGCCGCCATTTTGTCTCTTGGTTCTTGGGCCGGGCCTTGTGCGGCAGCGGCGAGGAGCGGAGCGGAGAGGAGCGGGGGCCTCGGCGGCGGCGCCGCGCCCGCTCTGCCCCACCGGGTGGCGCTGCCGAGCCGGCCGCCGCCGCGGGGGGCGCTCGGCGGCGGCGGGTGGCGCGAGGAAGTTGTGGCTGCCGGCGCGGGAGCGCGCGCGCGCGCCGGCCCGGGCCGCCCTCGTGGGGGGAGCAGCGGGCGGGCGGGCGGGAAGCGGGGCGCGGGGCGCTGAGCGGGGCTCGCCGCTGGCTGCTGCAGCCGTGTTTTCCTTGCCGGCGTCCCCGCGCACGTGTTGCGGCGGCGCGCCGCCGCCTGACGGGCGGTAACGCCGGGGCTGCCGCCGGTCTGCGCGAACCGGCGGGAGCTCGGGGCTGCTGCTGAGCCGCTCCAGCGTGGACGGAGCTCTGCGGTGCTAATACCCGCTTCTTTTGCTGCCAGAAGCAGGGAGTGGAAGGGTTTCTGTTTAGGCTTATTTGAAAGCCCTAGAACTGCCTTCAGGCAGGCGTGGTGTAAGTGAAGTTGTGATGTTCACTACTTGGAAATGTAAAAGTCAGTACTGAAAGACTACTCAAAGTACGAAAATCCGAGTTTGGAGGCCAAAAGTTTATCACTTCCCTCTCAGATTTGCTGTCTCAGTGGAGTAGGAAACTTAGACGTTTTCGAACTTCAGGATCGTTTAATCATTCGCTCAGCGCGTTCCAAGATGGCTATAACATTCAGTAGCGGTTATTGCTGAAGACCCCTACTGAAGTGGGTTATTTGCTGTTTTCAGATCTTTAATTATTTCTTCAGTATAATCAAGTTCCCCCCACTTGTGCATTAAGCACAAATAGGAGAGAACTGTAGAAATACATTATGTAAACAGGTTTTGAAATGTAGTGATAAGAACAAACGTGACAGTTTCATAGTCTTGAGTTTTGCTAGTTGTCGGGCTGCCATTGTCCTTCGAAGGTGACAGGCTGTAAAGTTCCTGTTTGTATTTCTAGATGTAGCAAACTTTGAGTTACTTCTCTAAAACTTAAAATGCACATATTTTCTTTAAACGCGGTCTTCTCTTTGTGACACTATTGCTCTAAGTTAACTGATACTGTGAATTTTTATGAAATGTCTTCAGGCTGAATGATTTCTAGAGAGTAGTACTCTTTGCATGTTGTTTCCATTCAGTAACTACTCTCTGAGGCTTCTCCAGTGTAACTGCCTACCATTTTAACATAATTCAGTATTTCCAAGTCCGGTGCAAGTCATGAGTTGCTTTAAACATCCACTAAATGTATATAGTGAGGGGGTTGTTGGTGGGTTTTTTATCGTTTTGTTTGTTTGTGTTTATATTTTTGTGAAGTGAAGGTGCTCAAAACTGTAGCATGGTGTCCATTTAGTAGTAGTACTTAAGCAGTAGGTAGCAATGCTTAGATGCTCGTGGGTTTTTTTTGGTGCAGTACATGTGTTCCGAATTGCTACCTGTAGATTCTGAATACGGGAGAGAGCACTCTTAATTTCCACTTGTACCAGAATTTTAAATTTTGTTATGTTTGCTGTGATACTTGCTTGCCGAGTGTATTTCTCAGTTAAAGTGAGCAAGTGTGCATGCATGCATTAATTTATGTAGAAATGTCAGGTTGCTGTCTGTCTTACTGTTTGCCTGTCAGTGACAAGTCTTCAGGCTACAAAATTACGTGGGATAACTGTATAGCCTGCATAAACCCGGAGATAGATGTCCTGGCTAAGGAAGAGTAGTCGTGGGCAAGGGAAGATTTTTAAACATTAATTTTAAGACTTGGTTCTGTGGTTAATGTGATGCTTTTGTTTACTAAATCTAGCTTTGAGGGTTAAACTTCAGAGCTGTAGGTGCAAGTAAACACTTTTCACAGTTAAAGTTTACTCATACCTTTGTTCTAAATATATGCGTACACACACAAACACACCCCCAAGAGAGATTTGTTTGCCATGGGTAAACACAGGTGTCTTCCTGAATTCTTTTTGGATCTTCTTACATAAGATAGTTGATGTTAAACTCTTCACCCTTCTTCTTTCTGCAAACTTGCTAAATTTCCTTCCTTCCCTATCGTTGCCCAAAAAAGCTTTCTCTTCAGTTTTATGCTGGTGTTGACAACAAAGAGACATGGTACTTGACTGAAGTTATGGCAAACCTCACAGGTTTAATACCCTGCTACATTCTGTTTCCAAAACTTTATGCTGTGCAGAATTTTGGAAATTTGAGAGTTGTTTGTATTATGTAGCAGTTGAAGACTTGAGTTAGAGGATTTTTTTCCTAATAGTTATGAAAATAATAGATATTTTGTATTATCCATTTCTTTACAAACAGATGGCAAAGTGTCCATAAGAGTCTGGGGGGAGGGGGTGGTGGCTTCAACTAGTGTGAAGAGGCATTTATAACTATTTTATAAATAGAATTCTAACATTGCCTTGAGTTTTGCATAAATGTAATTTTAAATGAAGACATATTTGGAGTTAAGAGCTCTCCTCTTGACTAAATAACTTTCCCTAGGGAAAAATGCAATCAAAGAGACTTAATATTCAAGCATCAAGTCGTAAGATATTTAAATGACTAATTAGTGTTTTGATGCACAAAAAGGAATCTATTTTGCTTCCCTTTCATCTTATCTTTCTCCCATCCTGTTCCTACAAAGAATAAATATAGAAAGTAGTACATCTTCCATTATTGCAACTGGAAACTTCAGTTAAGCAGTGATGTTCTCTGAGTCTTCTGAAGAAAAACAACCTTGCTAAGTTGATATGAGTTCTAAAATATGCAGTTGATAAGAGGGATACAGTAACTCTTTAAAAAGAAGTGGCAATTAAGGGCCTTAAAGTGATGTTAATTCTGTTAACAAGTAGAGTATACCTGTCTGCTTAGTAAGTCATAACTTCAGTTAGTGGTTTTGCTTGGAGGTAAAAGACTATAGTAAAAAGCTCTTTGGCACACAGATAGTGGTGCTTGAAGTTATCAACTGATACTGTGTTCTGACAGTTGGTTTAGCTCCCAAGTTTCTAGGGTAAACACATTGTGGCTGTTGCCAAGTCTGTTGCTAAATGTAAGAAACTAAAAACTATCAGGAGACACATGCATCTCTAAAAAGAAAAAAAAAAAAAGCCTTCAAAATGTAATGATACTTCTTATGCAACACTGAACATCTCCTGTATTATCTCAAAATCCTCTTTTTGAGCGAAACACATCCTTAGTGCTGTAATTTTGAGAACCAAACAATGGACCACTGTTAATATAGTAATGCAGATTTGGCTAACAAGTCCATTTTGATTCATAACTGCCTGAATAAAGAAGTAGATGGATCGGATTTGTTTATCCTTGGTGAAGGAATTTTTTTAAAGGTGTTAATTTGTGTGGCCTCTTGTTTTGTGTTTTTTGACGGGGGTGCTGCTTTTTTTTTTTGTTGTTAACTGGAAATTCAGATTCTAGACAGAAAGGAGACAGCTGGAAAAGCAGGCCAGAGGTAACTAGTTATGGGAGATAAAGTACTTTACTGAAAAAATAAGGCACACTGAAGGTTTCTGAACGTGTTTGGTAACTTCTGTTCCAGAAAGAAAGCATGCTTAGCTTTACAGGCATCCTAGATTTGATGGCCTCCAACCAAACCAAGGAAAATGACACTTATTTTCCCTGCATTTTTCTGAAAGGAAAGCAAATAGGGGACACACTGCATCCCCAGCCTCTAGATTCCCTTAGATAGAAAATAGAAACTTAGAGAGGTTTTGAAACTTTGTAGATATTAAAAAAAAATTATCCTTGTGGAGAATTATTGTGAATATAGTTAGTAGTTTTTTTTAAGAGTTAAAAAAAAGGAACATAGCCATGTGTTCGAAGCACTTTATATCAACATTTACAAGGCATATTTAAAATGCCAGGAAGTGTGAACTTTTAGCTGAAGCAGTGCCTCAACACAGATTAGTGTATGAGCAGAGATGCTTTTAATTGAGAAATGAACTATCTCAATAGGAAAATATGGCTATGTTGATGGCATTTCTACAGTTAATACAGTCTTATGGGTATGGGAATTATAATGGGTTTGAGTTTTTTTTTTTGGTTTGGTTTTTTCTTGAGTGAGTTTGTTATCCTGATGTAAATGCTGATATTACTGTGGTCATACTAAGGTTTTGGGTGTTACATTTCCATTTAGTCTTGTGTATGTTCAGGTTTGTATAGGTCAGATGCACATTTTCCATCGGGTAAACTTTTTTCTAAATCCCAGTGTCTCTGTCCTTTGTGTTGAGGCAGGGGAGAGAGCATCAAGCGGTGAGAAGTCCTGTTGCTTTATTGTATTACTCTCTTAACTCCCTCTTCTGACTAAGGTCATGGTCCAGTGGTTAATCTTTGCCCTCATCTTAACCCTGGAGTAGCAGCTTTCTTCTCCTGCTAAATTTCTGCCAGAATGATGCACTATGTGGAGTTCTGTTCTTAAGGTTCAGAGTTTAAAATTTGAGCTTGCTTTCTAATTTTCGTTAGTGTTGCTAGTAGCAGATAGAAGAATTAAGCACCCAGAGTCTGAAATTACAAGCTGTACAGGTGTTCATTCAGTTCTTACTGTTTGCATATGTGTTATGATGTAACTAACAGGTTGCACAGAAGATGGAATTAAGTCTGTGTGTGCAATTGTCATCTGTAAATACTGTCGTGCTCTGTTACCTGGTGTTTGAGCAAACTGTTGAAATAGTTTAAAATGTGCTTTTGATCTCTTTACATCCATAGTTGTAGTTATGTTCCTTTCCCTGGCTTTGGGGATGTTTAAGAAAAGCTTATTTAGTAAAACTTCATTATTAGAGGTAATTTTTCTTTCCCCTAATTTCAGCATGACCTGTCAGTATTTGCTAAAGGCTATAGAAGACCTAATGAAGATAACCTAATGTTCATTCAAATGCTTTGGAATGCTTTGAACATACTCCCTAATAGGTTGTGTCTTAATTTAGCAAAATGCTACTTGGTTAATTTCCCATTTACCCAGTTGAGGTAGGCTCAAGGATCACATACTGTCAGTGAAACTGCCTTGAGCACAGCTACTGTAGATCTCTTCCAAGCAATACCTGCACAGAAAATATGCCTTTCTCCCTAATCCGTGCTGGAGGCATTGGGAGGCTACCATATCCAGATTCTCTTGCTGCCGAAACAGCTGTTTTTACCTTATCAAGGGAAAAAGCTAGTAAGGAATGTACAAGAAAGGACCCGTATGTCACCATCTAAGCCATGATGAATTTAGAAGTGTGTGAAGTAAGTGTATAGCTCAGGAGTGGTGAGTCAGTGAATGAATGGTCTTGAATTACATATGTAAATTTCACTAAAGGTCCTATAGTCTTTTTTGTTCATTACATTCTTGCCAGCTTAAGAAACTGCATTCTGTGTGTGCTTCCATAAAAGTATGTATTTTCTTATTAAATAACCATGTGTAAGTGTCTAAGTACTCTTAAAATCACCACTACCTTGCTGATGCACGATTCACTGATATTAAGTGTTTTAGGATCTTGTAGGGGCAATCAGAATTATATGAATGTAAAATTATAACAGATACTGTAACTGAATCATCAGTTTCAAGTCTGGAATTTTTTTTTTCTTTTCATTGATGTAGAGTCAGGGAACTCCCTATAAAGTTTTTAGCTTACTACCAGAAGAGAATCTGCACACCCTTTCCCTGCCCCTGGTTGTAGAAGTCAAGTATAATCTTAAAACAGATGAATTGAACTCTTTTAGTGGTCCTTCTTAGACCAGGAGAGCCGAAATATTGAAGGATTTTGATGTAAATGGGGAGAGTAGAGACAGGGGTTTTTGCATGCTCTTTGATTCAGTAGTCCTGCAAACTGGAAGAGTATTGCTTCCTGTTTATGGCTTGTTCCCCTTTTGTCATGTCCCCTTTTCTGCTCCCTCATAGTAGGAAGCATTAATTTTATGTACCAGTCTAATCTTTTTTTGTGCTTGATTTTTAAATACACTTAACTCATAGATTAGATTCCTAAGAGCATACGTGTTTGCTAATTTGATAGCAGGGGAAACAGAGAAACAAGGGTTTGTTGCAATTTTGTATAAAACAACAGTCTACAAACACCTCGGTTCAGAGCTGGAAGAGATTCTTCTGTGAGCTCATGTAGTGGCCTTAATTTTACCTTTTAATTTGGTATTGAGCTTAGTAACTTCAGATATACCTATGTGAAAAAGATCTGAGATACTTAGAGAATTTTGAGAGAAAAAACGTGACAGCTTACCACAAACAGGGCCAAATTTCAAGCGTAAGAAAACTCCCATACCATTCCAAAATATTCAGGTGAATGAAAAGTGTTTGTTTTCTTTCCCCCTTCTCTCTCTGTGCCCAGCTTCTGACTATGTAGTAATAGTGACAGCTTACTGGATATGTCACCTTCAGTTCCACCAAAGCTTTTTGTTCCGTTGTGTTTAATGTTGGAAGGTATTCTGCGCACCTGCACATTCATGCAAGTTAGGAAGTCCGGCTGATGGTGAGGAGTAGCTTCGCTAGTGAGCAATTTATGCACTGTCTCCGACTACCTAAAGAAACTGGTTAGTTCTGTGATATGAAACCCACCTGTGCCAACGGTGTTTTCCTTTTGAAGTTGGGGATGGTGGCAACATAGACTGCTATTACAGATTGGTGGAATTTATTTGAGGCTGGAATGAGATTGCCCATCCCAGTTTGAAATCAGAAGCAGCTTACTGTGTTCATCTATGAACAAGAAGTATAGATTATGCCTATGGGATTTGACAACTTCCTGGAAGCTAGCAGTTCTGTGTAAAAGTTTAGGAATCGTGATAGATGGCCATAGAGAAGTCGGGTAGTAACTTGAAGTTGTGAGCAGGGGACTGCCATGAAAGTGGTTTGATAACGTGATGTTAGTTCTGTATATGGTGTCAGTTAAATGTGTAATCATGGTGAAGGTGTACGTGCCATGCTTCAAAGTAATGTTGAAAATATTTAAGGTTTCAGAGAAGTTGGTTGATCATCAGTGCCTTATGCAGATCAGGGGCTTCTCCAGGAGGTCCAAATTCTGTTTTGAAATGATGGAGGATATCAATTAGCAAACTTGCTTTGGAAGAATTTCAAGTCAGGGTATTTGTGTTTTAGGTGGAGGATGTTCTTTTCTAGTTTGTTTATAGTCTATACGAGTTATATATGCTCATAAAAGCAATTTAATTCCTTCTAAAAAAGCTGTTCCAGCAAAGCTAAGTGTAGACCAGTCTTAAGGAATTGGTTTGATATATGCATACTCAAATTATTTTTAACCTTTTCTTGACTTCCCAGTACTGGCACAAAGAGAGGGCATGTAACAGCAGCGGCTTTATGTATAGCAGAGTTAACTACAGTGAGACCAACTGTTCATGTTCAGACTTAAAATAAAAAAGGTTAGACTTACTTAGTACTTGTTTATTTATAGTGAGGATGGTTAACCATTGGAAGAGATTAAAAATCTTGCTCATTATTTACATTAAGACTGAGGGGAAAAAAAACCACAACGATAACTTTGTTAGCAGTATTCTTAATAGCACAAGAAGTAATACAACTGGCAGGGTTTTGGAGTTAGAGGAGAGGAGCTTATGTCAGGGTAAACTGTAAGTCATTTTAAGGCTGAGCATGTGTGGAAAAGCTTTACCTGCTGGGAATTTTCACAGCCTGTCTTAAAGAGGAGCCTCGTAAGGTTATCTTCCTGACTTTTTCAGATTTGGTCTATTGTATAACGGATTTGAATAAAGGCTATTAATTGTGTGCAGTAAAATATTAGTAACATTAATAACGGGAAGGGGCAATAATTCAGTAACATTAATGTTTGAGAATCAGGGTGGTGTGACTTCATTTTTATTTTCATTTTAATGGCTAACATCCTGTATTTTATTCCAGTAAAACTTATGTTGTTCACAGGAACCTGCCTAGTATTAATTTGTTTTGGGTAGGAAAAAAGTGCAATGTGGCAAGCCCCTAAATCTGCTAATGTTTTCTTTGAGTAGACCACTTTGCTTGTAGCTATCTCAATAGTTGTGCCATAAGTATATGATCATATTCCTCAGAAATGTATATGCAATTATTTGACTATCAATTTGTAAAGAGTATTCAGTGTGAGTTTTGAATACCTGTAAGTTGATACATTACTTTTTTCAAATCTTTGTTTTAAAGGAATGTGCGTGTGTTTGTATGTGTGTGGGAGTCTACTCTGCTAGAATAGAATACTGTAATTCTCTGGCCTTAAATATATGTAATAAGTTACTTGTTCTTTTTCCACTTCATACTTGTAAGAGGAAAAACTAGGTTTAATGTCAAGGAATGCATCAAATGACTAATGCATCAGAATAAAAATGCTGGCTGCTGCTTTTGTGTCTGTATAGATCTTCTTCCTGTTTAATGAGCCGTTACCTATGCTCCGCTCTCCCTTCCACCAGCGTATGTGTGTTTCTGTGTGTTCAGCTGTATGGACGTTCAAGGGCTAACCCTGTACTGGGAGGATCCTTCTGGTTAAAAAAATACGTGAAGGTGAATTGTGTGAATTGCATGAAGTGAGGATGGAGTAAAAGTTCCCAAACTTCCTGGTCTGTGAGTCTCTTCACGCACAGGCAGTTTGAGTGAGAGAGGAAACTATCTTCTTAAGGTTTAAGTACCACTCTTAAAGATTTGTTTCCTTTGTATTTAATCAGGAGTCAAGAAATTCACACTTTTTGAATTGGAAGCTTTCAAGAGGGTGTTGTTGGAAAGGATTGCTTCCCAACATCCGTTTACATTCATACCTTTATACCAATTTCATGACTTCAAGGTTGTTCCTTCCTAGTTCTAAGCAGAAATTATTAGAGATCTTGCAGCCTGCCTGGAAGACTTACTAAGCTTACACTTGAGGAGAGAGATTTGTAGTAAAGGCTGCCCTTATATATACATTTCATGCTACTGTCTATTTTCTGTTATAATTTGAAGAGCTTTAGTTTTCAGATTCTTCACTGATCAGATGTCCGACTCAAAGCATTGGGTGCTAGGAAGGCGTTAGCATGGAAAATTGAGTTCTGCATAGGCTTCAGTTTCCAGATTTTCCTTTTCAAAACTCAAGGATTTTGTGCAAGGCTGTGTTGTTACGAAAGTGTAATGATTGTGTGTTAAAGATGCAGAACTTGTTTTGGAAAGGGAAGAAGGGTGCAGGTTGCCAAACTGTTGATGTGGAATTTTGGGTCAGCCTCATTACTTTCTCGGCATAGGTATGGAAACACTTAGCATAACTTGATTTTTTTCCTCTTCTGTCTGTGCCATTATCATTCCCTGTGTTACTCTGTCTATATAATACATAACATCTTTTCTTCCAGGCATTTCACAAGATTTAATTATTTGAAATGTCCTGTTCTCTTGTGTTTCTAAATTCTCTAGTTTTGTTCTCCTTAAATTTCTTTAAACACTGGTGATAAAATTGTATTCCTGGTTTCCCCTGTGCCTTTATGTTTTTGCTTAAGAAATGCAGTTTTTAACTGTGTGGTAGATCTACACACCCCCACCCCCCACCCCGCCGCCAATCCTGTATTGGTATTTCAGCAGGACGTGTCCTGTGTGCCTTATTGATATTTGATTTTTCTCACTACTTAAATACAAGGAAACGAATTCTGAAAAGAGTGACAGAAAATAGGAACTGACTTCAGGAAGAAGATTTCACAGTATTGAGATCTGACTTAATATTATAATATATAATTTATAATACAAAATATATTTATATTTATAATATAAAATTCAGTAACCTAGATATGTATCTGAAATGAGCTGATCTTAAAACAACAGGGTGGTTTTATTGGAAAGCTTAGGAGTAAGGTTACAGGTAAGAGCCAACTTGAGTTTGAGCTGCAGAATTTTTCTATTTTCTTACTGAATCCTTTAAGCGGGTTACTTATACAAAACTTGGATCCTTCAGACACTTATGGATACGTTTATGCACTGTCTTCTGTTTCTCAATGATTTTTTTTTTACTTTCATGTGTTCTTTGCCAAACGTGATGACCTTGTTTGCCCTTCTGTTGCTATTTATCTTCTGTGTTGTTAGAAGAAAGTTATGATTAATATTACTGCACTAGCTCTGCTTTCTGATGAAGATGCTGTGGTCTTAAAGTAAGCCCAGTACTATATGAGACTGTTCAAATGTTAGGAATAAAGGTAGTTTAATATTCACAGTCCATCTTGGGCAACTAATGTATTTTATCAAGTTAGAACTTGAAGTCAATAGTCAAGACTTTATTTTCTTGCTGTCTGTATGAGGGGAGAGAACTTGAGCTACCAAAACTGAAGTAAAACAGCTTCCCTCTTTTGGTCAGTAATGTAAGGTTTGTTCAGTGAGGAAAAAAGTACATGTGGGAAATTAGCGAAACATGCATGTTTACAAAATCCTTCTGTCTAACGAATCTTTACCAGGGCTGTAGGATAAGAGTGATTAACAGAATTTTCTATTGCATGTTCGTTCTCTCAGCCTTCCTCTGAAGGAGAGGTATTTTCTCTGAGGTGTCTTGTCTTGAGAAGGTGTTTAGAAATTTGCTTAATGGTAGTTAAATATTGAAAACAAATCTGGCATGTCTTGGGCTGGAACAGAAAGTGGTGAGGTTTTTTGATGATCTTCAGGGCTTTATTGGAGGAGGTTGTGTTAACCCTTATGTCTGGCCTGGTTTTCTATAGCATCTATATCTCACTGCAGAAAGACCTTGAGCTCGTAGATGGTAGTTGTTAAATCTTGTCTTTGGGAGCTTTAGCTGGCTTTTAGGTAGTTGGAGTGTGGGCCTACAGCGTGTCCTAGAAATAAAGACAAAACCTCAGCATTGATAACATCTGGAGAAGCTGGTAAGGGAAGAGAAGCTCTGAAGTGCTCCTAATAAGTTTATTTTACTGAGGAAAGTGTACTGCAAACTATCTATTAGCTATAAGTTTTTAAGCGTTAACGTCATGGGTATGTTGCGGGACTAGTCCAGTCAGAAGGTAACAGTTTCATCGTTGTATGGCAGGATAGTATGAAGTTCTGAAGCCATCTGGAAGCGATAGGAAAACCATTCATGGATATGCCCATTGGTAAACGAGAGCCTATCAAAAAGCCAAATATGTGAAGCCAAGCCCTCAATTTGTTCATTATTGATTCATTTGAACAGGTAAAGGAGGTCCCTGTGCGTGATTTAGTAACCTGATTATTTTAAAATGTTGTATCCAGTGGCTGACTTAACTTTGTAATTTGAAAAATTAGAGAAGTGCGGTATCTGGCATTTTATTTTGGCTTGTATTAAATTAAATTGTAATTTCCCTGGTATAATTTTCTGGAAAAAAAATAATCTGCATGTTTTCCAATATTAGTCTTCTCATGAATATCGTATCCTGTCTCAGCAATTTAAGTTTGACCTCTTACTTGACCTGTCCTCAGGAGAACTCTGGACAAGAAGCACTTTTTAGTTAATAGAGGAGGGGAAGATTTAGCAATAAATTTGCTCTTATCCCAGACTGTTTTGCACTGTGGTCAGGAGTGTATGTACAGTTCACTTCTATGTTTATACTGGATGTTTGTCTTGTTTTTGTGGTTTATTCCCACCGTTAACACGGAGACTGAGCTGCGGTGTAATTTCTCTTCAGATGGTCATAGAGCTAAATGGTAGCTGAGAAGTTTACTCTCTGGATTGTTTGAATAGTTTGCTCTTTCACACTTGTTAAGTATGAATTATGCATTCACATTACCTGAGAATGTTAGATGGTATTTATTGCTGAGGATTCGAAGGAAGTCAGACCACCACTTTAGCAGATGGCACCGTCTGCACAGGTGGAACTGGAATTTGAGGTCCTAAGCCAGCTTTTGGCAGCAGTATCATTTCCAGGGATGGAGAACATGATCTTACTTTGGCTTACAGTTACTGAACTGACTCTACTAGGTCAAATCTTTGTTGCAATACTGAATAGATGGAGGAAGTAGGAATACATTGTGGATAGCTAACAGTGCTTCATAGGGTAGTTGCCTTTAACTTACCAATTGGGAAAGGAATAAAATACCTATTTAAGGAAAAAGCCATACAATACTATGTATTTGAGAACTCCAGGTAGTTAGTTATCAGAACAAGTGTGCTGTCAGAAACACCCAAAGATGCAAAAGAAAAAGATTTGAAAAACCTTTTAGGTGTCTTCAAGCTATTATTATAAAAAGCTCTGAAGTATTTGTCTTCAAGACTTTCCATATTTCAGTGATGTCACGTTGATAAACCTAAAGGAAACAACCTACCCCCACAATGTTGGGGTTAAGTGTGGTCCTAAATGCCATAGAGACTTCTTTGTGATAGCAAACTGTGGCAAGTACTTTGTCATCTCTGTTAGAATTTCTTGTTAACAACACGTTTTACATTTATCCCTTGTTTTTCTCACCTTGCATTATAATGTTGATTTTGCTTTCTATTGGTTGGTTACTATTTGGTCCTTTGTTTTCAGCATGGGGAAAAAATTCAGGAATTGTATAGAATGATCAAACCATTTACGGTACCATAAGCAGTATGAAACTGAGGCTGTAGTTGGTAATTTAAAAGCAAACATGTTAGGCAGCTCTGAATTTTGTTCTCTAAGAATGCATGCAGTGTCAAGGTGATGTTTTTCAAGATATGATGTGCTAAATAGTCTTTTATAAGTATGCTTGTTAATGGCAATATAGCTAAAATAGTCCTTTCACAGAAGGGACATGATGAACTCAGGCAAACTTAGAGCCTCTGGTAGCTTACATGGCACTAGGTGGTGAGAGGGAGAGGTAGGATGTCTAGCATAAGAGGGTATTTTCTGAAGTCCTATAAGTGGGTTTCTCTGCTGATGGGTGGGCTATATTCTTGGACTAAGTATTTGAGAAGGGTGCAAAGTAGTCTCTATAATGTCTGTTACACTTCATTATATTAATACGTATTTTATATAGGCACATTAAATCATGGATATTCATACCACTGTAACTTTATTCCTCTGTAGCCAGGAATTGCCCATTAAGAATCAGTAACAGACTGCAGCTGCCTATGTGGTAGAGAAGCAGGCAGTTCTGTGTTGTGACCGGCACGATGGGGTTCAACTGTTCTGCCTGTGAGAGGAGGAGGAGGAGGAAGTAATATGTGTTCCTTGAGAGAACAAGTGTACTTAATTTGTGTTGTGGGTAGAAGCTTTTACTATGCAATAGACTTTAAAAAGAGTGAAGACCTAAGGAATGATGGAAAGGTGTGGAGGCTTTGTGTTCGTGGGGTGTGTTTTTGGTTTGGTTTGGTTTAGGGTTTTTTTTTTTTTTTTTAATGAGGTCATAAAATGACTTGAATGCTGGGTAAGTGAAAGGTGTTAGAAGAACACTTCATTTGGTGGGGGTGGGGTGTGCGGGAAACCAACTGAAAAAAAGCAAAACAAAACAAAAAACTAGCAAAGACTTGACTGGGCTAAAATTGGCAGTGCGGCCTGAACTAACTGACTGCTGCCTCCTCGTAAATCACATTCAGTCGTCCTGTTTTGTCCCAGTCAGACACGTAACTCACTGTGTGCACACAGAGAGTAACAATGATGCTTATAATGCATTGAGCTTACAAGCATTAAGGAAATGCTTGTCCTTATAGTAAACCTTTCCCATTCGCTTCTCTGCTCCCTTCTTTCCTCCCCTCCTCCATATGACTTTACTGTCTTTCACCTTAGTTGTTCAGTGTTTATACCAGCCTTAAAAACAAGTTTGATCATAATTGCACATAAAAGGTCATGAATTCGAAATGCTGGTTTGTATTGTGTTTTTAAAGGCAATCTAAATAAACTTGGAGATTACGAGACACCAAGAATAGCTGACCTATAAAGAATAATGATTTGGCACCTGACTCATAGTGCATGTAGCCCTTTGTCATTCAAAACATACTTTTACTGATCAGGAAACTTCTAAGTTGGTATTTTGTCTAAGCCTTTCAGCCTAATTACAGGCCTCTGCTCTAGGTAGCATCTTCGTGCATTCTAATGTAGCAGTGTTCATTCTAAGCCAAGAAAAATGTCTAAACATGTAGATTTACAAACTGAAGACTGACATCTGCAGCAGGAAGTACATAGATAAGCTCATCACAGTGGTGTAATCTTTGGAAAATCTATTTTAAGTTACTCAGTATTGCACCTGTCACTGTCACTGTTGAAGAAGCACTTTTCCACCTTTGTGGCATCAGACCTGAAATTCTGATCTGTTGTGTACAGAAGCTAAGACAGTTTAGTTGGAAAAGATGGATAGGTTTTACTCGCATTTTCATGAACGCATTTTGACAAAATTCAGTTGACTAGAGCAATTTTATACTGCTAAGTAGGTGTCTTCTTTACTAGATGCTTTGTGCAGTATAACTCTTGAGTATGTCTCTTCTAGTGTTTGTACTTTGGGGGGAGGTTACTTTAGTGTTCTCAAATATCTTAGCAGCTCTCTTGATACCTTGCTGTCTTGGTGCATGAAAAAGCTTCTTCTCTTACTAAGAGTTAACAAACTGCAATGCATTTTTTTTTTTCTTACAACAAAAGTTGTAATTTGGAGAAATATGAGATGGGAGCTTTGATACCGTTGACACTTCAAGGGCAAGGTTAGGTATACTCTTTTCCAGCCTGTGCATATTTGTGCAGCTCTCGTTTCTGTTCATCACTATATGACAGTTTATTTCCATTGTGTGTTATGCAGAGGAATAAAGTACTTAAAATGCAGATATTGTGGAGTCTACAAAAGTGTGCTTGTTTAACAGACTAGCTTTTAGTCATTACTATGACTTACCACGTGCTTTTTCTACAGCCTTTATTTCTTCCCCATAGCACTGAAGTGGATAATGCTTAAAGGGGTTTTTTTGTTTGTTTATTTTTGAAATCAGAAATAAGCTTGATAGTTTAAGGTGATGCTCTGGAAGCTTCTTTAGTTTGAATTTTTTAACTGAACTGTTTTATGTGAGCTTTTTATATGTAATGCATATGTGACTTCTTCAAAGGTGCTTATATTGTTCAGGTTGTTATGGCAAACTTCTTCTTGGTTGTCTGACATGGGATGCGGAGCCTTATCTTGTGAAGGAACAAATTCACACAACTGTTGAAACTTGGTTTTCTCAAGGATGGTTTTGATGTTTTGCTGTCCCCACATAACTTGAATACTGTATAATGTTCAGTATAAATATCAATCAAGTTCTGTTACTACTTAAATGTGAATGGCTGCTTGAGGTAATGAAACTGTACTTTACAGAAGAGGTAGTTGAACCTGACAAGAATGTTGTAAGCGAAGCAATCTTAGGGGAAGGTACAGCTGTTGTAGTTTTGTGTGTTATAGACCCCATGTAAACCCCATGACTCCCTCACTGATTTACCTTTATTATTGTTTTTTGTTCATTTGCCTTTTTCCTCAACCAAAAATAAAGTTGCATTATGTGTTGGTTCTCTCTCAAGCCTCTTTATTAACATTAGAGTTGCATAGTGTACACTGGACTGAAAAGTTCATAGAAGGAAAAAAAAAATGACCAGACTGCTAAACACAAAGACTAAAATAAGTGTGGCTTGGACTCCTAGCTCTTGATACCTTGTGGCTCAGGGAGAGAACAGCTGTGGAAGTGTGGCTGTGGTTTTTGTGCTGTTCTTACTGTCCTTGGTAGGGATGCCCATGGGCTCCTTTTTGAGATGGTTTAGGCAAAGTGGCACTCGGATAAAATGCACACTTGTCTTGCAGTTAGTTTCAAAAAATGTTTCTGCATTCTTTGAAGAGTTTGGTTACTAGTAATGCCTAGCATTTAGGTTAGCCCGGTCAACCAGTTTGGTTGTTGGTTTATTGAAAGTCCTTGGGTAGTTGCCCACTTTGGTGTTTAGAGATCTGACCTTCAAGCTCCAAGTAGTGTTAAGTTTTAGAGTCTTACTGCAAATTCTGAGGGGAAAAATAGTAGCTCTGTAAAAACAGATCTCGAAAACAGTATAATGCTTTTTAACAAAAAGAAACCAAATCCTGTTCTTAATTAAGCTTGTTTTTTCTTCAGAACCTTTGAGCATGTGTAGATCTGGGAAGCTGTTGATCTCCGCAGTTTGTGCAGTCTGGCCTGTGGAAGGGAATGTTTTTAAGCCTTCAGTAGACTTAATACTGGGGAGAGAGAGACGCTCTTCGGACTGTATGTTGCGGCTTTATTCCCTTGCCTGGTGTTTTTCTCTGCCTTACCTGTCTTGATTCTGTACTGCTGCTGAGTTGATTAATGGATCCAGATTGAGATATGCCTTAACTGCAAAGGAAAATGGCTGGTTTAATGAGGATCACTTGAAAACTTGGTCTGAGGAACAGCTCCTATGGAAGGAGTGGTAGATTTATTTTTTTCTGTAGTTAACACAAAACTTTGAGACAAATGTATAAAATTTCACGCAGCTCAGTTGACTGCTTTTTAAGTCCTGTTATCTATCTAAGTGTAGATTTGTAACTTACCTTTAACTTCATCCAGTGCTGTGTATGGTATTCTACTACGATATGTAACTGGAATAGTTGAGGCACCCTGTCTACGTTGAAACATGCAACCCTGTGTGCATCTGCGTATTAGTATTGTTCAGAAGAGCAGCGAAACGGAATAGAAACTTGTTTGCTGCAAAGTTGGGCTACCATGTTACTCGTTATTCAAATGACACTGCTTTTTTTTTATCAGTGCTCGGTACCGTTAACGGTAATATCAAGTCCCTGTAACTAATAAAAATGCTGGAATCCAAGTGTACAGCTTTCGCCATCCATAATTGAGTTGTTGTGCAGTATTGCTGACACACAGTAATGTTTAAGCAAGCAGCAAGATACTGCTGCGTCTATCTTTTAACTTGGGAACTTGATACAATTTTATTGCGAGTCAACTGATGAAACGATCTTGAAGTTCCACTTCCACTTTCTCCATACAAGGGGGAAATAATTTTGCTATAAAGATTTATTCAGGCTCTCCTAAATGGCTTTATAGCTGAAACCTCTGATAAGGAAAGGCTAAATTCTAAGGGCTGTTCTCATTCTGTTGTAGAGTGTATCCTGAAAGCTGTATTCTTGTAAACTGTATGAAATCTTAGTTTATTTTGTGTTACAGTCTGATTTCATCGTGGAGGTCATGCCCTAGACTACTGAAGCAATATGTTAAAAGCATCTTAATGTGTTCTGTAGAATCCTTTATTTAGGGGGAATTTATTTAGTTATTAAACTACATTCTGTTTAATATAGATCACTGAAATAGTTTTGATGCATTGCAGTCTCAGAAATTACAAAGATGCAGTGGCCTGTGGTAAAGAAGGGGGTCTTTAACAGGTTTGCAGTTAGGGCTGGAATCGTGAAATGTGGCTGTGCGGCAAAGTCATGTGAGATGGGCTGAGCTGGTTTAACTGTGCTGATGTTGAAAAGAGGCGATGCTACTGTTGTCCTAGAGCTTGCCATGGTCTTTACCTGTCTGTGAACTGATTTAGCTCACAGCAGAAGACTCACCAAAGAATAACTCCCCTCCCCTCCATGGGTTACAGGGCTGCATAGGCTGAGGAGCTCTATGAGAGCCAAAGTGATGACAGAGGAAAAGATGGGGAATTTTTATGGCTGTTACCAACACTGAGGAGATGGGATAGCTCCTTCTGCTAGTATTGAGCTGTTAGCAATTCCTGAACAAAATATTTCAAACTGATGCCGAGTCCTGTGGTTTTGAATGCATGTAGTGCGGTGGCAATTTGGCACGCAGCCAAGTCACTTCAGTCTTTTTAGGTAGTCTGAATGGGATCTCTGCCTGGGAAGACTGAGGTGTTAAATTCCATTTGTGAACTATACTGCATAATTAACGTATGTGTTAAATACTAGACTTTTTCTGATTCCCAGGGTTCCTAGGTTGTGTACGTTTTCCTCTAGTGTGTCTTGAGCCAATCTCATTCATTTCTTCTTCTCTGCCTGTCTGTTTTCCACAGTAATTTAAACTATGAAACTAATTTCTTTTCAGTCTTCTGGTAACAGAAGAGCAAATTAGCCTCTGTTTCTTCTAGCATTGTTGTGATCTCTAGTACTAATGTTGCTAGGCTTTTGGGTCAAATGCTCTGTGTGTCCTCCACCTCCCTACCACCATTCACTGAACAAGCATAGCGGGTGAAAATTACCCAGAAGTTGTAAGCAATTTGCTGCTGGAAGTCCACGAATACGGAAGCAAGATTTTTCCAAGACAAGGGCAGACTCCTTGCATACTCTTAGAAGTGTCTGATTTAAACGTGGGGAAAGCAGTCGATTACAATGCTCAAGACGGTGTGGCTGACCTAATTTCTAACCAGTGTTCCAGATAAAAAGACTAGTAATTAGCAAGGTTTCTTGATAGTCTGTTAATTACAAAACCATGTATTTTTAAAAGTAAATTGGATCACATTTTCACTGAGCAATTCCTATTTAATCCTATGCAGCTATTTTAAGTTGGCAGATTTTAAGGTACCAGAGATCTAATTATTGTAGTAATTACACTGGAATCTTTCTTAATTGACTACTCATGAGACTGACATCAGTTGATTAACAGAAGTGATCGCCATAGTTTTTCCTCTATGTTTGGAATATGAAGGGACAGTTTTAGGCTCTGCTATAATAACAACAAAACAATTTTCTCTACTGCATAGAGTGATTCAGGGCATTGAGAGGTCTTGGCAGCTTCAGAAGGGAAGTCTACAGCCATGTGGTTTGGGTGAATCTCCAGGCGGCTTAAATTGATGCGAGAAGGCGTTTACCCTGTGTCCATATATACTAGTAGTCATAATAGAAAGATGGCTTACAATTGCTTGGGGGCCGGCGGTGCGTTCACCTTGGCTGGATGCCAGGTGCCATCAAGCCACTCTATCACTCCCCTCCTCAGCAGGACAGCCAGGGGAGAAAATGAGATGGAAAAAAACTTGTGGGTCAAGATAAACAGAGTTTAATAAAAGCAGAAGCAAGGGCCATGTGTGGAAAACAAAGATTTTTATTCTCTACTTTCCATCAGCAAGCACTGTCCAGCCACTTCCAGGGAGCAGGGCTTCAGTAGGTGTAGTGGTTGCTCTGGAAGACAAACGTTGTGAATAATTAATGCCCCCACTTCCTTCTCCTTTCTCTTAGCTTTTACTGATGAGCAGATGTCATATGGTATGGAAAATCCCTTTGGTCAGTTTGGGTCAGCTGTCCTGGCTATGTCCCCTCCCAAGATCTTACGCACCCCTGGCCTACTGGGGAGGGTGGGGGGGAGTGTTGGAGAGACAGCCTTGATGCTGTACAAGTACTGCTTAACAGTAGCCGAAACACTGGTGTTATCAACACCTTTCTAGCTACCAGTACACAGCACTACGAGGGGTGCTATGGGGAAAATGAACTCCATCTCAGCCAGACCCAAGACAGGGCCAGACAGGGGAGTGGGGGGTAGTGATCTACTGTCTTCCTCAGGACCCATCACAGGGGGAGAGCAAGGAATGACGTAACGCTGCTTTGTTGACCCACCACTTCTGTCCTGTTTTGATCACGTGTACCTGTTGTGACCAAATTTAAACTATTGCTGACACGTTATATGATATTCATGTACTTGAGGTCAAGAGGGCAGAAGCTGCATTCATGCTTAGCCATGTAACTGTTGCCTTGCCATTATCAAAGGTCAGATCAATAAGCTGATATTCAGGAGTTGGGCTTTGCTGTCTCAAGAGTCAAGGATCAGTGTAACTCAGGGACTGATCTTGTGCCAGAATACCTGTTGAAGACTTCTGTGCTCTTCAAGGCAGGATCAGATTGCCCTCGTCAGTACCACTGCAGTCAGGTTTGGAGCTCTTCACCAGCAGCTGTTTGGAAATAGATGCTGTAACAAACTTGTCAGAATGTCTTTGCTGTTTTTGCATGTAGTTATCTGTGACTGGATGTGCATGTGAGGTAGTAAAAGGAAAAGTGTGTGGTATGTTTATGTAATAAGTGCTTCTGTATAGAATCGTTAAGGTTGGAAAAGACCCTTAAGACCATCGAGTCCAACCATTAACCTATCACTGCCGAGTCCACCACTAAACCATGTCCCTAAGCACCACGTCTACCCATCTTTTAAATACCTCCAGGGATGGAGACCCAACCAGTTCCCTGGGCAGCCTGTTCCAGTGCCTGACTGCCCTTTTGATGAAGAAATTTTTCCTAATATCCAATCTAAATCTCCCCTGGCACAACTTGAGGCCATTTCCTCTCATTGTGTTACTTGTTACTTGGGAGCAGAGATTGACCCCCACCTCGCTACAACCTCCTTTCAGGTAGTTGTAGAGAGCAATAAGGTCTCCCCTCAGCCTCCTCTTCTCCAGACTAAACAACCCCAGTTCCCTCAGCTGCTCCTCATAAGACTTGTGCTCCCTTCACCAGCTTCGTTTCCCTCCTCTGGACACGCTCCAGCACCTCGATGTCCTTCTTGTAGTGAGGGGCCCAAAACTGAACACAGTACTCAAGGTGCAGCCTCACCAGTGCCGAGTATGGGGGGAATGATCACTTGTCTAGTCCTGCTGGCCACACTATTCCTGATACAAGCCAGGATGCTACTGGCCTTCTTGGCCACCTGAGCACACTGCTGGCTCACGTTCAGGCGTCTGTCGACCAACACCCCAGGTCCTTTTCCACCAGACAGCTCTCCAGCCACTCCTCCCCCAGCCTGTAGAATTGCATGGGGTTGTTGTGACCCAAGTGCAGGACCTGGCACTTAGCCTTGTTGAACCTCATACAGTTGGCCCCGGCCCATCGATCCAGCCTGTCCAGGTCCTGTAATAAGCTGTGAAGTCTGTTGTTCAGGAAGAACTGAGTATTTTTGGTTTCAGTCGTCCTAGAAGCCACTAGAGCCACTTGTTGCCCCAAAGACAAGAAAAATGCAAAGGAAATCTGGAGTATCTCTGAACAGTTTACATTGATCCAAGATGGCTGCTATGTTGTGGTTGTGCGTTCTGTACCTTTGCTTGCAGCCTTGCTGGTGCTTGCCTGTCCCTGGGTGAGCCCTTTGTATTGCAGTGGCAGATAACTACCCTCCTAGAGAGAGTCCCACAGAAACATATTTCTGATGCCTCAACTGGCTCTAGGGAGGGGGAAGGAATAATGTGAGTGAGGGGTGGCATAAAACAACCCAACATCTTAGTTTTTTTCACATAATTCTCCGAGATCACTCTCCATGATCCTCCTTGGATATAAGTTGTTTCTGAGTAGTAAGTTGCAGGACAGCTAAGATCTGGTAACAGGAGGAGAAGGTGAAGAGCATGATCCAGTTTGGTTGTTTTATTCCTTTCCGTCTCCGTTGTGCACAGATTTATTGGATTGAATCTATGGACAAATTCCCCTTAGAGAAGATGGACCATCACTCTTCCAAAAGAGGCCACCTTCCCTGATCACATAGGTTACTGAGATTCTCATCTAACTGAGAGACAAGATACGTATCCCATAGCTCACTGAGCCAAGGAAAGGGGGAGTGCTGGGGAGTGATCGGCATGCAGGAGGTTGTAGAAGTGCTTCAGTAGTCCCTACCATATGTTATGGGGTGAGTTAGTCTGAATGGTCTTGGTGTGCAGCTAAGTCTCCTAGCAACTTTGCCGCGTTGTCCTCCACTATCCTTCTGCCAGTAAATGTTGCTGATGTGAGATAACCTAGGTGTAGGAACAATATTGTCCCTGTGAATTTAGCAGCCGAAAATCTTTACCTTATAGGCTGGAATCAGGTTCATCACCTCTGGATGACATAGTTAACAACTTCTGATTTTTTCCAGTTCCTAACGTTTTCTTATTTCATCTTAATTCTAGAGTAATGTGTGTGTATTTAAGATGAGCTGCAATTTTGTTGAATTCTTCTTGTGTGTTCAGGTTTTTTCTAAAAGAGTTTTGGATCATGAGTTGCTAGAAGGTAAAATGTGTATAAAAAAGACGGGTCTGTGAGTTTGTATCTTTGTACATCCTTGATTCTGCCTCAACTGTGGTCTGTTTTAGTGTAACTGTTGTGAACCTAATACTACTTGACAACTTCCTGTTGAAACTGGTATCCTTTTTAGTTCTTGTACCCTAAACGTCACACAGTGTGAGCTGTGAAATGGTACCTTTGGAAAGCGCTTCTGTCAGGTGAGGGATGGATGTGAGAGGGTTCTCCCCAGTCATACTGATGTAAATCAGACCAGTAGATGGGCAGTGGTTTGACATGGTTCCCAGTAATGACAAAATCAGTTGTGGTGTCCTTTTCTATAGTGTTTGTATTTCAGAGGCGAAGATGTGATTATGATGTGCGCAGACTTGAACTCAGTCCTTTTTATAAGTACCAGTATTTTTAAGAACTTTCCACTTGGCTGTGTTTGGCTTCTTCCACCACCCCATCTTTTGCTTCCCCCAGCGAAGAGAGTACTCCCTTCCTTAGGGTAGGTTTTGAGAATTTGGAGACTTCTCTGCTCTGCTCTATGCACCGGACTTCAGAGTTGGCTGTTTTGGTCATTGCCATAAGCAAATGTGCCTCAAATGATTATTTCTTTTAAGAGCTCTGGAATAATTTGGAGAAATTATTTGAAGAAACATGCAGTGAAGTTACAAAACAGTGGATTGTTTCTTTCATTCTTAAGAAGATGCACTCATTGCTACTGCAGTAACATTTTTTTCGATTGACTTTCTAAAATGATAATGCGCATTCTGTCCCTCTGGTTTGTTCAACTGTTAATGACGGGGTTATGTCACTTAGTCTTCTAATGCCTTGTGTTTTGGTTATCTTACTTTAAATATAGTCTCCAAGGTGTGCTGCGGAGTAAATATTTCATCAGATGTCTTTGTGCTCTGTCAGTGCCAGTTTTTTTTGAGAAACTGTAACTAACTTGGAATCTAACAGTCATGTTGCCAAAAACTTACCAAGCATTACCAAAATGTGAAAGAAGGCAAATACTGCTTGCTTTCAGTTGCTATGCTTCTGCTTGTTTCTGCTTGCAGGCAAGAGTGCCTACTTGTAGTCAGGTTGAACCGCAATTATAGTATCCTTTCTTTTGTGTTCTAATTATTGTAATTCAGCTTTTTTAATGTAGTGTGCTAGAACTGCAACAAGTATGCAAGTACTAAACTTATTTTGAAGAATTACACCCATGTCCTTGCATTATTATTTGAGAGAGGTCCTGTTGCCCCCCAAAGCAGAACTGAACAAAAGTTCCGGCTCCTTCAGGCTGCAGTGAGAGCTGCTCTGCTGTGTTCCTGCCTTCCCCCGTGCCTTTGCTGTTGCCAGCTTGCTTTAGATTATTGTTTCACTCTTTGGTGTTTTGGAACATGCATGCTAATACTGATACAATACAAGGGACAAACTTGGCGTGTTCAAATTAATGGAAAAGACGACTACAGAATAAAGAATGATGTCGAGATACAATTTTGCTTAGGAAATTTCTTAACTACATCATGCCTTGCTACATTCTGGGTAGTCGGAAGAAGGGCTGCTATTCTGGTGGGCTTTTCCTGTAGACTGCCTAATTAGAGGAAAATTTCTAAAGGGGGAAAGTAGTTGTCAAGCTTCTGTTTGTTTGAACAACTGGCAGGATAATCTGATAACTATTGGAATTTTAACTGTCCAAGTACTTTTCTGGACAGGAATATAGTGGGATGAATAAGGTGCAGTTTCATGATACTGGGTGGGTGTTGCAAAAAGTGATGAAGCTGCTCTTCTCCTCAGACACCCGCTGTCTCTGGGCTGAGTGCTCCTGCTGCATCCCTTTGACTCTGGGATTGTCTGACCATGCAGTGAGCCAGTGCAGGAAGCTAACCTGATGCAAAATTAACTTGGGGGGGGAGAGCAAGCAGATTTTCAGGTTTTGGATGAACTCCCTGAATAGCTTTAGACACAAATTTGTGTGAGCATTAGTACAAGGTAGAGGGAATTAAGTTTGAGAAACAGTACCATCATTCTGAAAGTACTGGGTCAAATTAGCATGACAGCACAACCAACTCCCAAAGTTGTATTTCTCATAGCTTTTTATGTCAGCCAGAGAAAGCAACTGAAGAGGAGAGCTTTTCTGGATATGAGCCTAACTAATAGGTTGAAAATAATTAAATGTAAAAGCGGAAGGCAGTTTCAGTGAGAATAAACTACCTTCAATAAGTACGTGTTGTGAAACAGGGTCTGTATGAAAGATCCAAGAGAAGCAAGTTAAGAGAGAGAGGGAAGAAACTGCTACGTCTCCTGTGTTCTTTAGTAGTTCGGACTGAGTTTTTCTAAGACAATTGCAGCTATTCCAGTGTAGTTTCAATAAAAAGGATACCTTAACACAGAAATCTGGATGCACTGAAAGTGGAAATAGATGAATGGGAACAAATAATATGCCAACAATTAATATTTACATAAAATATTTAGCTCAAAAGGAGGAACAAGGTGAGATCTATCTAGCAAAGAATATGCAGAATAAGAAGAGAATATTCTGTAAATATTTGTAGTAAGAGGAAACCTTCTTGATTGTATTTGATACTGAGATGGTAGAAATGTTTATCTACCATAGCTTTTCATGAGTCTTAATATTTTTTTTTCCCTTGGTATTCATTTTAAAAAGACATTTTTTAATTCAGTGATGCAGCTAAGCCAGTTTAATGGTTAGCTGCTACCAAAGGGGATCATCTTTCTCTCTCCCTCCCTTTCCCCACTGCCTCCCTTGCCCCCTGGCAGTTCAGGGAGCTAATTTGTCAGAAGCCTAATTGTTTCTAATTGTTTTCAGGGGAAATAACAGGAGAGAGATGGCTTTCTGTGGATTTGGTTCCCTAAGCTGTCATCATAGGTTCAGTCTGGCATAAGGCAGTGGTAATATGGAGAATGACAGCAAGGGGCACAAGACTGCACCTTGTGGTGGCGGCTAACTATTAGATGAGTTTCCTTCTAATGTGACAAATTGCAGCCTTTGAGCTTGACTAACCCACCTAAAATTCATGCTAGGAATTTAAAGAAAGTCTGAAATAAGTTCTCAAATAGCTGTGAAATTCTGAGGGACAGATGATGTTCCAGAGGAGAAGGGAAAAGGCACTGCAGCGGTGCTTCTTAACAAAAAGAACATAAAACCCAAACCAAAACCCCATAACAGCCTGTTGAAAAGGTGGGAGCTAGAGGCTTATAAACAAGCTACCTTAACAGCAGTTCTTGGAGGAATGTGGATAATGTAAATTATTTGGCCCCAGTGATCACCTGGAAGATACTAATCTCTTTGTAAACAACTAATAGGAGTTTTTCAAGAACAAACCCCAGTTAATCCAGTCTAACTTCTTTCTGTGGCAGGGCTAGGGACCTAGTGGATAGTTGCATCTTGACTTTTAAAAAAGGCTTTTTGATACTGCTCTGTTATGCAATGAACAGAAACAGTATTATAGAAACTTGTATAGTGGAAATATATCTGATTGGAAAACTATATCTGGAAATGGATGAACAGTCAAAGTGAAAAGATTTGGTAAATTTCTGAAGAGGTCTGTCTTTAAATGCCTGTAGATATTTCTAGAAGTGACTTGGACTACAGCATCTACATATTAAATCAAGATAACACGGTGGGCAGCCAGCATGCTTGATTAGGATTTGGAATTCAAAATCATTCTGGCAAACAGAGGAAACCACTGCATTTTTAAATGGAAGGCTGCGGTTTCAGATGAATGAGGTGTTGCATTTGGGTGGGCGTATAATCAGCTGTGCAATCCCAGTGGGGAATGGCTGCAGAATAGAAACTGTAAGCTGTAGTAGGTTAGTTAACAGTAGATATTTAGTGTGCTTTCATGTTAAAAATGAGTGCTTCCACAGTTACCAGTCGCGCCTGTTTATGTGTATATATAGGAGAGAGAGCTGTGCCGAGGCACCAGCTGAGATGTTGAAGTTGGGGGCAAACTCGCTGTTGGTGATGTCTGCCCATATAAGTGAGAACTTGGTGCATGGGGGCGTAAAGGGGAGGTTGCCATGTCTGCTTATTTTCTTTTTAGTAGAGTGTCTCTTGTGATGAATTGGAACAAATATGAACAGCAGATGAGTTTACCTGTTTCAGTTATCTGGTTGCTTTCATAATTTGTAGGTCTGCTAACACTCTGCTCAAGTACTGAGTATTTTTGTAATTGGGATGAAAGTTGGGCAAACCTATGATTTGTGCTTCTGGTTCAAGAATATTGTTAAGATTTCTTTAAATACTTGTTACTGAAAACTGTTAGGAAATTAGTATAGACGGCTGATACTAACTAGCAGTGCCCATTTCCATATCAGAGATGGATCAGAGAAATTGAAATCTTAATTTAGTGTCTTAACCCCCTTTTCTTCCCTGAAACAAAACATTTTTTTGTGTTTAAAAACACGAGTTGGGAAAAATGCACCAGGAATCCTTCTTATGATTATTAAAAAAGTCAGCCTTTGCTGTTATTCAAAAACCATTGGTTATTACTGTGTACTTGACATAGAATCGTGCTGTACTATGTGGAAATAAAGCGTAATTCCCTGTTCTGCAACAGTTGCAGCTCTTGGGACAAAATCCTGAAGAATTATTACTGTTTACACAAATTTGAGGTGTCCGGCAGCGGTGCTTCACTGAAAGGTAGAAAAGAAATGGTTTTGTACCATACCCAAGAAAGAATTTTAGCTGCTGCATCTCCTAGGTGACGTGTGTCTATGCTTAACAAATGCTAGAGGATCAAAATCAGTCCAGTGAGTTTTACTTGCAGCTGTGTGATCTCTCTTATTCTCATGATTAGTCTCTTTTGTGAAGAAACTTTTTAACGGGACAGATGTGAAAAAATCTCTGCAGCTTGCTTGAAGGTAAAGATAGGCTAAAATCCTGTGAATCCTTGCAGCAGAATTATACGTTGAAGCAGGTTTTAGTTTGAGGCTGCACTAACTCTGCAGTTTACAATAAAGCCTATTTTATAATTCTCTCAGGTGTTTGTTTGTTTTGTTTTGTTTTTTTTTTTTCAGTTTAGGCAGAAGATGTTAATTGCCTTTATTGTACTGAAGAGGAGGTAAATTAAAGTCACACAGACAAAGGTGTAACAAGATCATACGAATGAACACTGATATATTTTTACTTCTATATTAAAACCAATTACCCCTGCCACCCTTTCACTGCAGTTCTTGTTTCGAGTATTTCAGTAATCTGGTTTATAGCTGCCTCACTGGTAGCTGTATTGGCACAACTGATGGAGCACTGGTTTACCGAGCACCTAGGAAGGAACATCTGAGTATAGAAACTTAAGAAACCAGCTTTGGTACTAGGGAAAAAATACTGTGTTACATTTTCAGTAAACCGTATCTATAGATGGACACATCTTGCTGTGTAGGTTTTTGTTGGTAGCTCTGTATGAACTCTGCTGATACTACTTACTGTCTTGGCAGCACCACAGGAAGAATGGAATGTGTTTGAATAGTAGCATTAGAAAATTACTAGAATTTGTAATGTTACTAATTTGTTACTTGGGTTGTAGTAACAGAAATAAATGTAATTTAAGCTTGAAAAACAGTTGCAGATTTCTCCAAGTTATGGTTTCTAGTTTATCATTAAACTTTATTTGGTGGATTAGGAGGGGAAAAAGGAGGATAATGGAAAACATTGCAATAAACGAGAATGTCTTTAGGAGTCATTTCTCGGTCTGGGTAAAAACAGTTGCTTGTCTTCTTAACAGGAGATGATGGCAAGTCTCCTTTCTGGTTTTCTGGTATCACTGGCAATAAATGGCCATAACAAATACAGAATAATACCAGAGTAAATATCTGTCTGCAGCTACTTGTTTTAATCTGTATGTGTAATCAATCTTCAGTGTCTCTCCAGAAATATGTAAAGATGGATTTATGTAGCTTGGTGAGCCAAGAACATGCAACTTGACTTACTAAGTTTAGTAACTGAAGTGTTGCGTGTGTTTGTGTAAGAGGGAGAGCTCCACCTACTGGAAAAACCTTCCGGTTATGGAGTGAATTTTGAGTCAAGTGTGCGATATCATTTTTTTTATGTCTGGTCTCAGGGATTTGGAATGAGAGCATTTGCAAAGAAATAGACTTCCTTCAACTTTAAAAAGTCTGGGCTCTGAAAATATTTTCTCAGATTTTCACCTTGACTTGTTCTGCTTTTAGGAACATCATCTCCAACGGGCTATCTCAGCACAACAAGTATATGGAGAGAAGAGGGATAACATGGTTATACCGGTTCCGGAAGCAGAAAGTAATATTGCATACTATGAATCTATATATCCTGGAGAATTTAAAATGCCAAAGCAGCTGATTCACATACAGCGTAAGTAAAGTAATTCATTCATTGAAGTCTACGCCAAGAACTTTATTTTGCCAGTAGTTCAAGAGATTATTCTTAAATGTCTATTGAGCTTGCATCAAGACTGACTTTTGAGAATTAATTTTTTCCAACATGTGAAGGAATACCTACTTCTTACTGAAAAGGTATATTTAGTTCTTGATCAAGGAGATACGTGTCCTTCTTGAGTCTATGTCTGTATGTTAATATTTTAAATTTAGCAATCTCAAAGGCGTGTTTCTGCTCTCTATAACAGTCAGTAGTTACAGCTTGCAGGGAAGTTTAGGTATGTTAGCAATGACAGACACAAATCTACTTGAAGAGGAGAATATATAATACATAGTTAAGAAACAGAGTACCTGTTCCCTGAAGCTTAACCAGGATAAAATGACAGTAGAGTGGATTGGGAAGCCAGGCAGAAATGGCAGTAGTAGTAGTAGTAGTATTTGCCTGTGCCTGGATGGAAGTATTCTACCTCTAAAAGTGGGTGTTTTTTGATATCACTGACGAGTTGCAAATGTGTTGGGATTTTGTTTTTGCTGGAAGACAGCAGCTGTTCTGTTTGGATGTGGCCCTAGATGTGAGCACCTTGTTACTTCAGATAACTTCTGAAAACATTGTAAAAATATCAGCTGTTGCAGAATTCTGTTGTGTGGTGCAATTAAGTAGAATTTTAAAAGCAGTATCTGTGCTACATAAACAGATCTCATGCCGAATTAACTTTGGTTAAATGTTAGACTTCTATATCGGTCCGGCCTTCAGTGGTGGCCTAAAGTATTAGAGCGTGGTGCTCTGCTCCTAGGCCAATGGAGAGACTAATACTGGAAGTCTTCCATGCTGATACTAAGGTTACACTTTTTCATTCTTCTTTTCCTTATCTAGTGGTCTAACAGCTGAAATGGTGATTTTTCAGCTGCATTGTATTCTACCTATTTATTTATTAAAAGTGATGCTTTTCACAGTGTGTTTCCACGTGTGCACTGGGGAAGAAATTTGTCTCTTACAAACTAAACCAACTTGAATGACGCATGAAAACCAGGGAGATCTTGTTTTGAATGCAGAATGCTGCATATTCATAGGATATAATGGAAAACAGAACAGTTGTTGGTTCTGCAAAACATTTACTTGTATTTGGAGATGCTGTGCTTACATAGGATAGACCATGCTGGGCCAGTTCAGTCTGAATCATCTACATCACAAAAATCATTGATGAGAATATGTGTGAGGTCACTGTAATAGAGTCTGCACATGCTTCTGTAGAAGTACCTTTAAAGTGTGTTTGGGCTGAAGTCTTAACCATTGATAATACAATACATAAAACTGTATAATAAAAATTTAACTTAAAACTGTATAAACTAATACTAGATCGCATTGAAACATTTGGCTGATATAAAAATTTCTTCCTGAAAGCAGTGAGGTAGAAAGCTGCTAGCTAGCATGACCACTAGTAAGCTTTCATTGGTTAACAAAAGCATAGTCCAATAGATACCAACTTTAATTCCTGATTTTTAGTGGTGTGATTTTTTTCGAGAAAAAACTAAGATATAACTTCAAAGTAGCATTACTACAACATTCAAATAAATGATTTTGGTTTTGTCTTCAGGAGAATCTTGTGTGTACTCCAGACACTGTTAAGAGAACAAAACATTTCTGTAGTAAAACTAACTTTAACTTCCACTGTATCATTTAGCTTTTAGTTTGGATGCTGAGCAGCCGGATTATGACTTGGATTCAGAAGATGAGATCTTTGTGAATAAGTTGAAGAAAAGAATGGACATCTCTCCTTTGCAGTTTGAGGAGATGATAGACAGACTAGAAAAGGGCAGCGGTCAGCAGGTACAACGGTACTTTGAATAAAGAATTGAAATACGCACCCTATGTATTGCTATATGAAAGTGACATGCTGGGTTTTACATTTAGCCAGTCAGCCTGCAAGAGGCCAAGCTGTTGCTGAAGGAAGATGATGAATTGATCAGAGAAGTGTATGAGTACTGGATTAAAAAGAGGAAAAACTGTCGAGGTCCCTCTCTTATCCCAGCAGTGAAACAGGAGAAGCGAGATGGTTCCAGCACAAATGATCCTTATGTTGCTTTTAGAAGACGAACAGAAAAGATGCAGACACGAAAAGTAAGTAGATCGATACCTCCCTCTGCTTTCTTTGTCTCCCCCCCGCCCAAGTACTAAGTACCTTATATAAAGAAACAGTTCTGCTGTGTAGTATAAAACAACAAAATCTGAGGTGTTCTTTTGTTTTAATTTGCAAGGGTAAAAACATAAAAGAAACTACTTTAGGACACCTATTGAGTGAAAGTTTCTATTTATTATTTTTTCACTAAAGGTACTGCTAAACCTGCTTACAGTGTTGGTAAGCTGTAGCTCATTGATAACATGCACATGCTTCTCTTTGGTTTAGCACGTGCTTGGGTTTTTTAATATACATAAATATTTAGAACTTAAATAATTGAATTAAAGTAAATGATGTGGGGAAACATATACACTGTGTATCTACAGAATCGAAAAAATGATGAAGCATCTTATGAGAAGATGCTTAAGCTGCGTCGAGATCTCAGTCGTGCAGTAACCATCCTGGAGATGATAAAGAGGAGGGAAAAAAGCAAGAGAGAGTTGCTGCATTTAACACTGGAAATTATGGAAAAGAGGTAATGTTTATTGAAAATTTGCTGCAGAAAGCTTTGGAAAGTACTTTGATTTCTGATTCCCACAAATACTTAAAACAGTGAGAGATTTTTAAAGTAAGTATTTAGATTAGACTCTTTCACATATACAGGATAGCATATTTTCATATATGGCTATGGAGAAAAAAATAAAACGTTTTAAGTTGCTTATTATGGAAAAGTGACCTGTCACGCTAATCTACATTGTTTTATTACATGTGTACATGTATTCAAATGTATGTATATATCCTATATATTATACAGGAAGAGAGATCATAGTTTCAGGTAAACTCATTTGGAAATTTGTGTTAAACTTAAATGCGTAGATTAAGGAAATCCCAGCTAATTTTAAGGTCATTTCCAATCATTACCATTCTTCTTCTTGACAAATTGCTGTTCTCTTTTAGCAAACCTTGATCTAATCCCCTCTTGAGGAAAACAAATCGGCATTTCATACAGTATAACATGTTATTCTGTGAATCATCTCCAACTAGTGCTTCTTTTGCAATCCTTTTTGTCAGCTGTGCTGAAGTCCAAATGCTCTGCTCTGTCAACTGTCACTTTCCCGATCTGAGAATGACATTCACAGTGTGGAGTTGTTCTTTAGGTTGATACTTAGAATCTGAATAGACTTCTCTACCTTAAACATTCATGTTGGAAAGCAGATGTTTTGAGTCAGTATTTTAAAGCTCTAAAACTAATTTTTTAGTCTGGTTTCTTATGGAGACAAGTTGAATGTCAGTCTGCCCTCTCTACCAGGGGCACTTTTTTCAAGCACTGACTATTTTCAGTAGAAATAGAGAGGGGAGAAATATCAAAGATTTTCCAGTAGCTTTTTCAAGAAAAACAAGCTGTTGAATAGAGGAAACGCTCTAATGCCCTCCTCGGAATGGAGAACTGCAGTTCAACTCAGTGCTTTCCACAGTGTTGAAATGTTACATGTTTCATGGATCTGCTGGTTGTGAAACTATTCCATAACACAGAAGAGGGAGGATTCATGAATAAGGCACTCTCTCTCACTGTTTAAAACCTTTTGGGTGATAAATGTATATTTTTAAATGGTACCTGTCGCCTAGTGAGGGGGGAGGGAAACCCTCTCCTTTCTTTCTAGTTTCTGCTTCTTTCCTTTACATTATTGTCTTTTGGAGATGTTTTACAGGCTTTACAGGGTAGCTGTCCTTTTATTTATTTGTCAGCATTAGTCATCACAATGAATTTTCCATGTTATTAGTCCCCTGTGCTGGAACAATACTTTCTGTGCTTCTTGCTGTCATCCTGGATGTCCCTTTACCCCAAGTTGCAAGTATTAGTCTGTGTTTCTGTATTGTGCGATTTTTAAATGAGACACATACACTGTAAATGTTCCAACAAATAAAATAATTCTGATTTCAGATACAATTTGGGTGACTACAGTGGAGAGATCGTGTCTGAGGTCATGGCACAACGGCAGCCGATTAAACCTACCTATGCTATTCCCATCATTCCTGTGACTAACAGCAGTCCTTTTAAACACCAAGAAGCTATGGAACTGAAAGAATTTAAAGTTAAAGTGAGTAATGTCAGTAACCGAGTTACGAGTTCACGCTGTTACGTATGCAAGATACAGTGTTCTAGGATGTGAGGAGGGGGGAAGCTGAAACTGGAAATAGACTAGCAAAGCTGCAATTGGAATAAAATGCTTTGTTGCGCTGGAATTATGAGGATAACATACAGGCTACTGGCATTCCTCAAGACAGAAATAAAGGAAATATAGACGACTACAGACAACAGGACACATGCGGTTGTATTCTTATTCCGGGGGATATGAGCATTTTCTCTATTACTGTTGATAAAGTTAGGATATCCTGAATAAAACTGTATTTATTACCTAGATATTGGACAAAGGTAGGACTAATGAGGTAAAATCTATATCTTGTTCTAAAGTCATGTAGTTACTGTAATCTGGAGGGTTGTTTTTTGTTTTGTTTTTTAAAATATGTTCCACTGATATTCCCAGCATGCTGTATAACTTTGGTTTTGTATTTAAGTAAAGTATCAAATTATCTTAGTTGATTTAGAAAGCTGACCAGCACTTTTTTCCTGCAGGCTTTTAATTTTGTGTCATACAAAGCATAGCTACAGTGCCAGCAACTGAGCATATTAAATAGGTCAGGTAACACAGGAGGAATGCTG
The DNA here is from genome assembly GCF_047370975.1 of Nipponia nippon. Taxonomy (NCBI): domain Eukaryota; kingdom Metazoa; phylum Chordata; class Aves; order Pelecaniformes; family Threskiornithidae; genus Nipponia; species Nipponia nippon. The sequence continues at coordinate 151,392,234 of NW_028262290.1, read as the reverse complement.
AGGTATAATTTGAATTTTAAACAAAGATGTCTTAGAAGAATGTCCAAAGGCTGTTCTGAATCTGACAAGACGGCTTGAATCAGTGAATACTTCCATTGATAGTAGAGCATTGTAACTGAGATTGCTGGAGTGTACTTACTTATTAGTGATGTTGGGTCAACGCAGTGTCTTGCAGCTTGAAGGAAATCTGTTTCTTGGAAACTTGGGAGATGCACTTAAATTTGACTTTGCATAGTATGGGGAAATGTGTTTAATTTTTAGAGGATTCTAGGTATCTTTGAGAAGTCTGACTTCTATTTTTGCCTTTAAAGCATTGTTTGGTACTTAGTAATTCCCTAACACTGCATTAATGCCTATTAATTTAAAATGCTAGAAAATAAAAAAGGTGCCTCATGGAGATCATTGTATATATTTTGGTCTGCTTTTCTAAAGTAGTACTGTTACCTTAACCGCTAGTGTTTTACCTAGCACAGATGGAGCAAACAGTGCTTGATTCCACCTTGTCTGTTTAAATGTTTCAATTACTGGAAATGAAATGCAGATATTCATGAAACAACTACATCTTTTGCTATCAAGATGGTGGATGGATGAGTTCACTTTTTAGCTTGCTTACACAGGAGCTCTCTAAAACTCCTGTTTTAATATCATTTGCTTGTGTGTGTAATTTTATGCTGCTTTTTTTTTTTCTTGCAGCAAGATAAACCTGATGTTATTAGACCCAAAAGAAAGTATGAGAAGAAGCCAAAAGTCTTACCTTCGTCTGCTGCTGCTACTCCTCAACAGACAAGTCCTGCTGCGCTGCCAGTCTTTAATGCTAAAGATTTGAATCAGTATGATTTTCCTAGCTCAGATGAAGAACCTCTCTCCCAGGTAGGACCTCTAGGGTTCTGTGCTGCTCTTGGGGAAAGAATAGCAGTAAAACTCATGAATTTACTAATATCTCTCCTCATACACCCCACCTCATCCCCTCTTTAAAGATTTTGTCTGGTTCTTCGGAGGCTGAGGAAGAAAATGATCCCGATGGTCCTTTCGCCTTCCGTAGAAAAGCAGGCTGTCAGTACTATGCTGTAAGTAGAATTTCCTTGTGTATCATAAGACAGAGCATCATTGTGGGAAAACATCGTGTGTTTAATTGTTTAAAATTATTTTAAGCCTCATTTAGACCAACCTGGCAGCTGGCCATGGAGTAGCCCTAAAGAGGGAAGATTAGGAGATGTGCGTTACAGATACTGCTTAACCACCCTCACTGTACCCCAGAGGTGTATTGGGTTTGCACGAAGACGGGTTGGCCGTGGTGGAAGGTAAGTAGTACATAATTGTTGCTGGTTTTAAAAATTAAATTAAAAAAAAAAAATCCGTAAGAAATTTAAAAAAAAAAAAAATCAAAAATGGAGACATCAAAGAGATTGACCTTTTAAAATACTTCCATTTGATACAAGTTTCCTTAGTTGGTTAATGTCTCCATTTTTATTTTGCAGTAGTGGAAGCCGCTTTAATACTGTTTTCTTCAGTGTTTCTAGGGGTTTTTTTATTGCTGGCACTCCCAAGTTCTGAGGTGAAAATACATATATGTTTTCAGTTGTGATTGGTGGTTTGTATTTAAGTGATTTGCATGGTTGTCTTCAAATAGTAGTATTTAAAACCAGCAAAAACCACATTTTTCAGAAAATGTTTTTCTGCATTTGGACCATAGTTGGTGATGTGCCAGTTGTAGAGGAGAATTTTGGGAAGAATACTTAGAGGTGACAGTAACTTGAATTTCCAACATCGTCAAAAATATCAGAGAATTAAGGACTTGCTTCAGGCATTTTGATTCTAAGCATCTTTATTGAAAACAATTTATAAATTGTTCAGTATATAAGTGCTATTTCTTAAATATTGTATGATATCTTTAAGAAAATGATACATTGGTATTAAATTTTAATTTTAAAAAAAAGTGTAAGAAGTGATTTGGCTTTCACATTAATGCTTAGCATGTCTTCACATATTAGCAAGTCAGATTGCTATATCAGCAAAATCAGAATGGGAGCTGAATGTTCTGACTGGGATTTTGCAAGGGGATTTGGAAGTTAATGTGTGACATCCCCACTGCATTGGGTTGCTTATAGGTGTATTCAGTATATATGGGAGTAAGGCTTTTGAACTGAGGTTACTTTAGAAGGGCATTTGAATCTCTTTTTAGTTACTTAAGCCATTTTATTTTATTCTCTAGTTTTTTTTTTTCTTCTTTGCCTTGTGGAACTCTATTTTCCAGCCTGATGTTTAACAAAAAAATAATTTATATATGTTGTTGCAGTGTCTTAATATATACATGACTATGTACATCAGCTGTTCAAACAGTAAAAGCTAGAATATACATGTGAAGAGAAACCTAAACATACTACCTATTGTAAAATAATACATAGTCATCTGTTGTGTCTGTTGGGGGGTGGGTTGCTTGTTCTAGAACAGTTTTGTGTAGTTTCCTCTATCCCTTTGTCATCCCCAAGCACACATGGCAAACTGGTGACTTTCTTGGTATTTTCTTGCCCCTGTGTAATTCTGCATTGTTTTCCTGGTTTTAGGGTGCTACTAGACAGAGCGCATTCGGACTACGATAATGCATTTCATCAGCTGGATTTGGAAATGTTTTCCTCATCACAACACTCCTCAATCAGTCAATTTGCCAATACCTCAGAAACAAATACCTCGGACAAATCTTTCTCGAAAGACCTCAGTCAGATACTAGTCAATATCAAATCATGTAGATGGCGGCATTTTAGGCCTCGGACACCATCCCTACATGACAGTGACAATGATGAACTCTCCTGTAGGAAATTATACAGGGGTATAAATCGAACAGGCACAGCACAACCCGGGACCCAGACATGCAGTACCTCTATACAAAGTAAAAGTAGCAGTGGTTCAGCACACTTTGGTATGTTTATTTTGAGAAACTTGCTTCTAGAAATTTTAAACTTGGTTCAGAAAATCCAGAATATCATTAGGTCATCCATACTTTACATAATTGGTCTATTTTGATGGTAACAGCCCATCTTCGCTTTTATCTCTTTATTTGCTGCATAGAATGTTTGTTTGTATTTATTGCTAGCAGTAGTGTACTGCATCTCAAATTTATGCAAATGCTACTTTGGTATGTAATTACAATTTTAGAAATAGGAAGGTTTAGAAACCAGTATTGTGTAGGGTTTAAGTTGACTCTGAAGATCTGGATTTTTAAAATTAAAAATGTTGATTGAAATGTTGACATAAAAATTTTATGTTCCAAATTTTTTCTAGTACAAGGTATGGTAGTGGTGGGAAACGTTTAGTTAAAATGTTTGCATTTTAAATCCTGGCATGTTATAGATTCTTATTTGAACTTACATGAAATGCCATTTCCCATCCAAAAAATACCCAGCCCACCCCCACTGATGCATCTGCTCATGCTGGGCAAAACTCGGACTAATCACCTCTACATCTTGTCAGCAAGTGGCAGATTACATCTTAGAGAACCTGAATTACAGAATTGAGGACCTGACTCTTAAGAAAACTTGATGTGGTGTTAATTGGTTTTTAATTGAAATACCATTGGATAACATCACTCTTTATATTGGGTTCTTCACACTGGAAGAGTGGTATTTACATAGTTAGAAGGTAACTTAAATAACTCTTGAATGTTGATCAGTCAGTACATTAAATATCATCTTTTTATAGAAAGTGAAGTGACATAGTTTTTTACAAAGAAATAACTTTAAAAGTTCACCACCATTTTGTAAGGAGTCTCTAGAATCATGTTTTCCTTGCCATTTTGAATTATGGCTTTGGAAAGAAATTAGAAAACCTGGATAATGCAGTAGTGGGGTGGGGAGAGATACATATACCTAACAAACTCCCCAAATAGTGGGGTGTTTTGGAGATTTGCTCAAACAAAGAGTGTTACCCTGGTATCGGATGACTTAAATCCTCCTGTTTTCCAATATATTTTATACCTTTCCTCCCTGTACCACCTGGGTTTTATTTTTCTGAAAATTGTTCCTCCTTGCATTTTCAGACTTAGTGGGCAGCTTTGTTTTCCTTCTTTATTTCATGCTTCCTCTCCATGCTGTCCTAGAGTAGGTCCTTGCCCACATCCCCCATTCTTTTCTCTTATGACTCGTCTTGCTGGAAATGTATTAGGGTTAAAACTGACGGTTCTTTTGCTTTGTAATCTAAGTACGGCTTTTGGTGTTTAAATTCAGTGTTTCAAATCTGTAAACCAAGCTGAGAACTGAACAAGAGCATCCTCTGTCTAGTGGCCAGTCTGAACTGTGATAAAATGGTAGCCAGGTTACAAGTGTGAAAGCAAAACTAACATGTGATGAATAGGTTATAAATACACTATGAAGTGTTAATGGTCAATACATACATCTGAAAATCACGTAGACTTGGAAAATTGGCTGATTGAGTTTAAAGCATATGTCTTTGTGTGTATATAAATAAACACACACCCCTGTAGAATCTTTTTTCCTTAAATAGATGATTAAGATATTTATCTACATCATTTAGGAATTAAACACCATTGTTATTTATGGCGGTGAATTCTGTACAGGGTTTTAATTGTGTGGTTGTATTTTGAAGCCTGTGGGAAAGTAATACATACGTATAAGTACCTAGCGTTACATTCATTTGTGCTTGGAATTCTATGCAGATGGCTTATCATCTGTGTAAAATATTTAAGTTAGTATTCTGAGCTTTTCCAAATTGAAATATTGTGGCATTTAGATTCATATTTTCATTAGGGTTTGAGGCAGGAATGAAATACTAAAAAAATATAACTATATCTGAATTCACAGATACACTTTAAATTAGTTACCACAGTCTTTGGTTAGTCACTTGTTATTAATATAACCAGGTAGATTGTACCTGTATAATTATAAATAATCTTAATTGGGATTCTTGTAGCACTGGAGGTGTATATGAGTTTGTGTATATGTGGTCTCATAATGATTGTCTGTTTAGGTATTTGAAAGGAGCACACGGTCTAGTTCATCTTGGTGCCATTCTATTTTCTAGTGTTCTTCTTTCAGTTTCTTCAAGGATTCTTTAAGATACGTTGTCTACACAAATTACTATGTCTCATACATGAGTTTGAATTCTTCAAAGGTGCATGTCAGGTGGGGCCGCAGCTGCTGAGTTATGTCATCTTACTTTCTGTAGCAAATACTGTAAATAACATCAGGTATCTTAACATCTGTACTAAAGTTTTTCTGATAGTCACTACTGCAGATATACAACCCCGTAGAGTGTCCCTGTTCTTTTTTCTTAGCTGTCTTTAAAGCTGGGAGTTTGTTGTAGGTGTGGATTTTTTTTAGGTTTGTTTCTCTTTGCCTTTTAGGTTTTTGAAGTGATAGTAGGTCTTTTAACCAGAAAACACTCATTAGTGCATCCCTGTTTTTAAAAATCCCTTTATCCTTTTGCTGCTACTGTGAGTTGTGGTCAAACCGTGTTGCTTGCCTTTAAGATTAAGCTCATCCTGAGATTCTGTAGTGGCCAGCAGAGGTGGTTGTGTTGCTGTGTTCATTGTGCACCATCACATGATAAGTTTTGTCTGTTTCCATATTAAAGAAGTCTAGAGAAGTCTTGAGTTTTTTCCACCTTGAATGATCCAGACAACATGCTGCTGACATGGAAAAATTGCTGTGGAAAACCTTGCTTTTCAAGTCTTTTATACATGGCCAGCACAGGCATGAAGTTGAGATGGTATCTCAGGTCTTTTGGTAATCAGAGGACATGTTATAAAAGCTGTGCTGTGACATACCATTCTCTGGCTACAGGAAGCATTGTTTTTCATCCTGAAGATAGGAGAGAGGTTTCCCCAAAGAGCCAGGCATTTTATAAACCTTTTGAAGTGCCTTTGACCCTGAAGAAATGCAAGTTATTCTGGTCCTGGCTTTGAGTGCTCAGCATAAAAGATCTGTGGAAGATGAAGTTGTTGCAATGAGATTTTGTGTGTAAGTGAGAAGAGATGTCTAAAAAAAAAAAAAAAAAAATCCCTTACAGGTTACTTGAAAACAGGGCTTGTACTGGACTTGTCATGTGCTGAAGGATAGACTTTGGCAGCAGGATCAGGTGGCCAAGAAAAGCAGCATTACTTTTGAAGAGCATAATTCCTTTTCATGTTACTGAAGAACTTCAAAAAAGCATCCTTTGCCCTCTTGCCAAAAGAGCTGATTCAAGGATCTTCAGGCATATGTTATACAGAACACCACTAAAAAGCAGGCAGGGGTGTAAAAGCTGTAATTCTTGTGGAGTAATAACTTGTTCATCGGGGAAGCTATTCACTCTGAACAAAATGCAGCAAAACTACTTCAGAAAAGGAGCCTGTACTGCTGACAATCTCATCAAGTTTCTGAATCATAATCTTCGGAGATGGAGCTTGTCTTAAGTCTGGAGTGTACAGTAGGCATGAATATTCATCTGAAGTACTTGTGTCCCAGGAATTTAGTCTTCCTTGTTAGATTGATTGATCTAGTTCTGCCAGGCAAATGGCAGTCTTTGAATTGCATCACATTACAGAGAGACTGTGCTTTCTGCTGGAAACTTTCTGTTAAATGTGTTACATTCATATTTTTGGACGCTTACATCTAGTAATGAAAAGTTTGAGACATTTAAAACTGCACAGCATGTATAATTCTGTTGCAGCCTTGTGTTTAGGAGGCAGACCCAGAGATACCAGTCACAACCGAAAGATCCGAGCACCGATTCCCAGGCTCCACAGTAGGACCAGGCAACCGTCTTGCATTCCGTTCTTTTCTGCTGCCTTTGTCCAGAAGCTGGGTCACTTTGAAAAGAAAGTCTGCAAGCTGTCAAGACTGAAGAGGCTAGCAGTTAACTAGAATCTACTCACTAAATTTGTAATTCTTTCTTTGAGAAGAAGCTCAAGTATTCTAGCAGAAGCCTTACTGAAAATTCTTAGAGTTATGATGTCTGGGATTGTAGACCTGAATGTATATGAAAAACTGCAGGCATCAGGAATATAGTTAAATAATCCAGAGTAGCTTACCTCACGTTTTCTTGTAAACTAGAGATTTAGGTGATGTGCTGCAAGTTGTGCGTTCCTAGTCAGTAACTTTTTCTGCGGGAATTCCATAGAAATAACATTTTTCCCAGTAAACTTGGATGCTTTTTTTCTATCTCTTAATCTGCTTTTTAAAAGCAAGTTTGCACACTTGCGGGTCTAGCAGGATGGTGAACTATGCTTCCATTTCCCAAATGTGTGTTTAGCATTTCCATCTCCAAATTTGTAATGTTGGTTGATGGATCTATACTATTATTTCTGTGTTCTCATTAAGGATACCTGACACCTGTCTTCAGGCATCCCTTTCCTGGAAAGAAGCAGGAGGAAGCTCCTCAATCCTTGTGGCAGTTCCTCGCACCAGAGTAGAAGGACTTGTCCTCTCTTTTCGTTGCTTTCATGCAATTACTGGCTGTGTTTTGATCTTTTTATTTAACTTCTGTATCTGTAATAGTCTCAACACTGCTGTCTGTTTTACTGTTTTCCTTTTTCCAAATGCTTATTTTCACATTGCAGGATAAACTTGGTCATGAAAAATACTGATGTTTGTAATGGCCATTTTCAGTTATCATTGGAACTTAACAGTCTTGGCCCATCTGTGGCCGAGATGTTGAGACCCTGTTGAAGAAGCAGTGGCCTTGGGAGTAACAGATATTTATAGCCCACCGTAGGCTTAGTTGAAGGAGGAAATCTTAAAAGGAGAAACCTCTTTAGCCTGGGAAATGTGACTGGGGATGGGGGAAGAGTCAACACTTACTAGAACATCTGAGCATTTCTGGAGACTTGGAGACTTTGTAGTTGTACTAGATTTTCTCATTCGGCTTCAGTCCAGTTGGAGTAATACTTTGCTCCAAAGTGCTGGATCTTGGGGCTTGTGTAAACTGTTACACTTTGCATCCCATGCAAGGATGGTCACGTTTATAACTGTGGAGTAAACTGTGTGTACTCCAACTGGCCTGTGACGTTTCAGTGGAAACTCGTATTAAGAATGATGGGCTGACAAATACAAATGCATAGCAAGCATTTCTATCTTTCATTCCATGGCTAGTAAAAATCCTCATTAATTATTTTCTGTCTGTTTTTCTTCCACTACCAAGTAGGGAGTGCATATGTAGATCTTATATCTAGTTTATAATTTCTAAGCCTAGAGTTCTGATGTTAGGAATTTCACACTTAAGTTCTGTTGGGCTGAAATGTAAGGCTGTTGTAGTAATAATCAAGGACATAATGATTCATGTTCTCATAGTGTCTAATAATGCCATGTTTAAGTAAAATCAATCTTGAACTTCTTTTCAGAAAGTGAAACATCTTTGGGCCTGGTGCATCAAATACTAAATCACACTGATGGCTCTAAGTCTCTCCAATCTTCCGAATTCACTGGTGAGAACTTGCTATACAGTAGAAAATCTTTAACCAGGCAATGTAAGCCAGATAACATCTCTCATAAGATAGAGATAAAAATTGTGTTGTTCTGGATTACTTAGTATTGTGAATGATGTTTGCTTTGCATGCACTTTGGCATTAGTAACCACTAATTGTTATCTTACACAGCAGGGATGTGATGCTCTCGTGTATTTCCCTTAAGAAAGCATTGTAACATGAAATGTCATCTTTCCCACACACTTTTAACAGTTCTGTAGTTTATGGGATTTCTCAATTGGAAGCCTTAGTTATGTGATCTTTCTTCTGTTACCTGATTGAAATTGCCTTTTTAATGGCCATCACCTCAGCTGGAAGGATCAGGGAATCCAGTACTCTAAATGGGTTTTTAGAGAGGTTCTTTGAACCCCATATAATCTTAATGCTTCAGTTTTCTTACTGAAATAACATTTCTGCTTGTGAGAACAGGTACTTGATGTTATGAAGCAACTGCTTTTTTAAGTTACTCTAATTTAAATATCTGATTCTTTAGATGTTTAACAGGACTGAAGCATTTGCTGAAGGGTTTAATTAAGCTGTTTGAGTCTCTCAGTATTAAATATTTTTTTAAACTTTATTTAAACAAAATGCTTACCTGGATAGGTCATTGTGTGTACTCCACAAAGCTTGCTCAGTTTCCCTCGCAAATCTAGTGAGCGTCTTCCATTCAGGAAATCAAAAGGAACCTAATAGAGGGACCAGGAGTTTACATGTGCATTTTCTGCTTTCCAGGATATGCTTCCTGGGTTTTAGGAAAACAGTTCTTGTGGTCAATTTTTTTTGTAAGTCTGTATTTTCCTACTTCAGGGAAGCAGAGTGACAACTAGTGAGTCACCTCACAGTAAAACTTGCAGCAGTAGTCAGGAGGGGAGGCTGTGGCTGTTTACCATACAAAGACCGATCTGTTCATGCAGATGCCACAGCAAACCTACTCCTCACTGGTTTCGGCCACTTGTGGGAAGGACTTGCATTTTCAGAGAAGCTAAACGTAAGCTACAGCATTGTAAAGCTAGTATGTGCTAAATGCTGTGGTAAAACTAGTTAGCACTGTAAAAATAGTTTTATATTACAGTGTGAAACTGCTGAGAACTATGGGTCGAAGTCCATTGACAGCATCACTGTTACTCTGCGCTGCAGAAAACAACACCCGTTGAGTATCAGCATCCCACAGGATTTGGTAGATATGTAAACAGAACCATCCAATTGAAGATATTATTCAATGGCTTAATTTGAGGGGAAAAATTGATATATAATTATCCCAAAGATTACAAACATCTTGCTGCTTATAGTCATGCGAATGATTGTAGGAAAACATATTCATAGTGTAATGTGTTGTTAAAAAACTGAGTTACTGCACAAGATTTATGGCTGTCGCTAAGGAGATAATAAGCAGTCATTTATCCTGTCAGTCATTCTCAGTAATGTATGATGTTTCTTTCCTTGTGTTCATAACTGCAAACTCCTGAAGCTTTTTCTTCTACCTTCCATTCCTTTTTGCAGTCCATAAGCCAGAAAACATTTCTCTTGGTTGCTGCCAAAGTATAGCACTGCTAACAGTTGCAGAATAGGTGTGTGCATTGTCCCAAGCTGTTAAATGAAGAGGATAACAGCATAACTGACTTCAAATCCTGAAGGTTGTCTCAACTGAAATGTTACAACTTGATTCAGAATTCTACCAGAAACACTTCAGAAGCATACTGAGTTTTAATTGTTTCAATTCAAAACAGTATGCTGCAAACGAACGAGTAAGAAGCATTCATGTAGCCTAGCCTCTCAGTAAAACTTGAGCTACCCATCTTCTGACAACTGTTTTGAGATGTGGATAACTCCAGGTGCGGTTGTGCCTTCTAGGTTGCTAATGTTTAAGGTTAGGACAGGAGTTGGGTTAGGTTAACTTCAGGAGTCAGGTGACTTGCATAAATTACTGCAAGTGTCCGGGAAAGTATGTAGAAGTTTTGGGGGAAGGTACAGTTGTTAGCTATGAAAGACAGTTGAGATATTCTGAAATGATAGTATTCTTATTTATAGTGTATTGGCAGTGGTGGCTGAGAGATTCCCAGCTCCACCACTTACTGGATTCTGTGTAGTGAATGAAATTGGATGTTCTGTCACTGTGCAATTCAGTAAATTCTGTAGTGTTAAATAGTCATTATTGTATGAAGGAACCATGACCACTGTGGCCCTAGCATGCTGTTTGAGAAGTCTATAAATACTGCACTCCTGTTCAGGGCTGCCGAAGCAAGAATCTGTTTTAAAATCTCAATGTGTCGTCTTTAACCATTGAATGTTATGTTTGTCCCTTTTTTTAACTTGAATCTGTTGTTCAGTTGTCTGTTGCTTTACTAATTTTTTTAAAGCCTTGAAGGTCTCCAGTAATATCAGGAATATGCAACTTTGCGTAGCTTCGTGTAGCAATACTCTTCTGAATTACCAGAAACGTGGTTGCTGATTTAAGTGTACAAAAAAGGTCTGGGCTTGCTTCTTGCCTGCTGTTTTTTTCCAGGCAGATGAAGACCACTGTATGACACAAAAGAAAATTACAGTCATTTTTACTATTCCTACATTTACCATTTTTCTCTGACACAGATGAATGATTTTCAGTTGTGCCCTTTTCTCTTCTTTAGAATAAAAATGAGAAGGGGTAATAAAATTCCTGGAAGAAAGTTCTTAAGGGACACTCTTACTGTTTTCTAGAGAAAGTGATGTTAAGAAGATACTAAGTTTGGCACCTCTGCAATTGAATCTGTGCTAGCTTTGCAGGCAAGAATGTGTGATTTCCCCGGAAAGCCTTCCCCAATTCCAGTCACAGTTGCGTGCCACAGAAAATGAATATGTAAGGTTGAATAGGTGGAAGTACTTTCATGTAAAGTACACAGAAACATTTTTTTGTGCATGGGAATGATAGTTTTCAGAAGCAACATACCACACAATCAGTAGGTTTGTTTTTTCAATTGAAGTGTAGCATAGACTGTACTCTGAGCGCAGGAGCGGAAGAAACCTACTGACAGTGTTAGTGAGCAAAATACATGGTGGCTTTTAACAGAAGAGGAATAAAGTATGCTATCCTAGTTTGCAGGTCTTCAAAAGAAATAATGATTAATTTTGATTTGGATAGTTCTCTGTAGTAGTAATGTTTTCAGTAAAACCTTCGATGTAGTGCTGCTTTAGCATGGAGAGGGAAGAGCTAGCTTATGTAGTTACGATCTGTGACCTCTTCTGGTACATGAGCATACCTGGATATGTTGTGGAATGGAAAATGAATATCAATCAGATTATTTAGGAGGCTGTAGCTTGCAGCAGCCCTTTGTGGGCAAAGTTGTGTTTCTAAACTGAATGCAACTGCTTAATTCAGAATCTCACAGTAAATCTCAGATAGTGTTGTAAATAGTACTTTGAAATGTCTAGTAGGCTTTTACCTTTAATAAGGGAAGCAGCAAAAATGTTGCTGAATGTTTAACCTAAATTGAAAAACCTGAAATAAATTGTTCTTGAGTGTATTTTCAGATATGACAAGTAAATAGCCCTTTCTGTTGCTTTTTCAAGTGTGTGTAAGCGTGTTTGGATATTTAAGCAGAAGTAAGAGAAGCAGTTTGAATATAGATGAGGGTGGTGGCCATAGTGGGGTTCTTCTGTCACTTGTTTACTTTGACAGCTGTGAAACTGTTTTCATAGTGGTAGGAAACTTACAGCTGTAAGGGTGACAGACTACTTAAAGAAATATACTGATGCACAGTTTTAAAAATACGGTTCTTCTAAATGTCACTTCCAGAAAGAAGAGGGAGAACTTGGACTGTCCTAAATAATGGCTGTCCTATTGAGACAGCTTCTCTCAATACACATTACTGTTTTTCCAAAAGAAAACAGTATTTTGGAGTTGGTTAAACCAACATAGGTGACTGTGCTTACTACAGCTCTATTTTATAGCTAATATCTGAAATATACTTAAGTCTTGAAAACTGAAACTATTAATAAATTTTACTTACTGAAATGGACAAAAGTGAGATGGTTATGACAGTGGAAATCTTAATCTTAATTTGGTCAAAGATGGTGGTGTTATATATCCTTTTTTTGCCCATTTTCCTCTTTGTCAGTCTGCGAGTTGTCTTTATTTACATCACTTATGGAACCTATTCCTAAGCAATATATTTACAGTGTCATACTGTAGAATAAAATACCGTACTAATACATGGAACCTTCAATATCACCGGCACTATGTTGGCTAAACCACACTGATTCTAAATTTTAGGGTTTTTTAAAAACATTCAATTAATAAGTCACTACTAACTGATCAATATAAACGAAAGATCTATCAGTACCAGAACGGTACATCCATTTTTCTCCCTCTGCTACTCAGCTTTCTATGTGCTAATCTTTGTGTGCTAAAGCTTTCTTGCTCTAACTTCTGTGTTTGGTGACAGTTTAAAAAAAAAATCTAAAGGGCTTTTAGTTTATATAAAGTAGAATTAAAATTTAAACAGCCAACTCCTGAATATTTGGTCTATGAATTCTAGTTTGGTATTTTTTTTAGTGAGGGCATTTATGAATGGTGTTACTACAAAGCTGTTCCCCTAGGAATAACTTTAAAACATTGAAGAAATGAGACTAGTTGAAGTGAAATTTAACTGTAAGAGTATCAGGAAGTAATTTGTCACATACAGCAATATAAATAAGTGCTACACCCCTACTTGCAGAAGAATGTTACTTAAAAAAAATTAGTAACTTGCATGTAACAGCTGAATAAAAATTTATAAATTCAAGTGCTCAGATAGCAAAGTGCTGGTAATAATTTAGTGCTATTTCCAGTATGTAATAGAAGGATTTGGAACAATGTTTTACCAAAAAAATCCAAAACAAAACAAAAAAACCCAAACCACAAATACACGGAAAAATGCATGCTCAGCAGTTTGCTCTGTTTGTTTCCAGCTACTAATTCTTATTTTGGTTAGCCATTTGTACTGATTTGTTATTCAAGTTTATACATAAGGTACAATTGCTCTTCAGAATCCTGTTGTATTCAGAAGCAGGAGATGATTATAGTTTTGATAGAAACAGATTTTCTTCAAGGAAGCAAGCCTGAAGGAATAGATTAACAAAAAAAAAAAAGGGTAAAAAATTGCAATTTGTGAACAGGATTCAAGTGTGGTGGTGATTTGTTGCTAAACAGTAGTGAACTTTCCCAAAAGTGTGACTTTGTCACTGCATTGTAGAAGTATGAATACTATTTACAGCGCTTACTTGGAAGCATCTGTACAATCCCAAGATAAAATCGAAGGAAAAATGTGAAAGGTGTATCCTAGACTGAATTTGCAAGGGGGTTCACATTCTAGCCTTGATTCAGTTTTAAAATTAAAACTGAGGCTTCCTTTCATTTTGGAAATGTAAATTGAAAAAAAAAAAAAAAACCAAAAAAAACCAAAAACCTAACATTTTACAAAGTTGATCAATGAACTAATGACTCCCCACCCCTGCACCATTGGGCACCCCCTTGTGAATCTGTATGAATAACGCTGAGTTTTATCACTTTTATACTTGTGGGTTAGCTGGATAAAATTCTCGTTGACTTGTGATGAACTGATTACTGGATCACCTTTCACAGAGCTTTAGAGAGAAGAATGTAGTTCTGTCAGATTCTGTATTGATGGAGTTGCTTGTACATGTGTGATTAAAACCAACAAAAACACTGTACAATGATAGCCTGCACAGGTGTAAGCATGCCCAGTTCAATGTTTTCAACTAAACTTAAACATAAATCTTAACTGTAGGTACTTGCTACCTTCAAAATGCTGTCTGTGAGGGCTGGAAGCATGCAGTTCCCAAGTTCTGCATGTAAACCTACTTTACTAATAATGCAGATACTGTAGTTTCACAAAGTGAAAAAAGTGATGTAATCACTTATTAGAGAGTTTTTGGTGGTTTTGATTGTGTTTTGGTTCCCTCCTCCCCCTCCCTTTTTGGTATCTTGAGCTAAATGCAGCAGAGCAATTAAAGCCTATATACTAAAAAGCAGCTTAAAAAGGGAAGGCTTAATTTGAACAAAAAATTTCTAGGAGGGTGATAGCCTTTTTGCTATAAAGGTGCATTAAGGCTCTTAGGAACTTGCTGTGGTGTGGTGTTTTTTTTGTTCTGTTTTGGGGGTTTTTTTAGGATTATAAAATAGATGTGTTTATATACACAACACCTACATATTTTGATATAGTATTTTCTCGTTTTATATTTTGTTCAGCATTTACAGCCGAACAATACCAGCAACATCAACAGCAACTGGCACTAATGCAGAAACAGCAGCTTGCACAAATTCATCAACAGCAAGCAAATAGTAATTCCTCTGCCAACACATCACAGGTGAGGGATTTGTCTGTGCTATGATTTATCCCTCATTGTTTCCCACCAGGGTTCATCTCTAATTGTCAACTGTTGCCATAGAACCTTGAAACTAACCAACAGGAAAGTGGCTTTCGCCTGAATCTACATCATAGCCATTCTGTAAAGTGTTTAGAAGGGACACTGCAGGTGAGTGTGGCAGGCATTGCCTCTGCTCCCTCTTAACAAAAAAAAGATGGGTCAGTCAATTAATGAAATTTTGAAAGCCTTAGAAATATGAATTGCAGAGATCCCCAGCCATGTCATTATCCTCTTGATAGTGGGGGATTTCTAGAGCAGGATTTTTAGTTGATAACTAAAGCTAACTCCTAAATATGTCCTCCATACAGCTGTGGAAGTGTCTAATATTCATAAATGTGTAGTGTTTACAGTGGTGATGGACACATAAAAAGGTTCAGAAGTTGCTAGCAATCTGAACCTCTGAGTCTCAGAATTGGGTTTGGAATTTCGTGAAAACAAGTTGACCTGTGAAAAAATGTTGTTCCATAGAACTTTGGAAATAAGTTTCTCTGTATTTTAAATAGTTGTGGGGATTTTCTTCTCCATTGTTACAATGGAGTTTAAAGTGCATGAAAAAAAAAATCACAGTTCAGATTTTAACTAGTTGTACCAGATGCTGACAGTTTGGTCTGAGAGAATGACTGGGCCACAGTTCTGATTTACATGTATTGATTTTTGTTTTACTAGTTTGTGTGTAGCTTTAGAATGGGGAGAGTACTGACTTTGGGAAGCCTCAATCACATGTATTTGCTACCATTGTTCTTTTTAGGGTTTTGTTTCCAAGACACTGGATTCTGTTAGTGCTCAATTTGCTGCTTCAGCTTTGGTTACATCAGAACAACTGATGGGATTCAAAATGAAGGATGATGTGGTGCTTGGAATTGGGGTGAATGGCATTCTTCAAGCCTCAGGTATGCAGCTGTTCGACAGAATTTGATTGCATCTTGATTTTTACAGTGGAGATATGTCTGTCTGGAGTTGAGTATTTTCTGAAAAGTGAGTTTACTGTTTTGTTTTTCTTCTGCAGGAGTGTACAAGGGCTTACACCTCAGTAGTACTACACCTACAGCACTTGTCCATACAAGTTCATCATCAACAGCAGGTTCAGCCTTGTTACAGCCTTCAAATATAACGCAGACTTCAAGTTCCCACAGTGCACTGAGTCACCAAGTAACTGCTGCCAATTCTGCAACAACTCAGGTTCTGATTGGGAACAACATTCGATTAACTGTACCCTCATCAGTTGCCACTGTAAACTCTATTACCACACTCAATGCACGACATATACCTAGGACTTTAAGTGCTGTTCCATCATCTGCCTTAAAGCTGGCTGCAGCAACAAATTGCCAGGTGCCCAAGGTTCCAGCTTCATCCTCTGTGGATGCAGTACCAAGGTAGGTTTTTTTTAATACCTGCTTGTTTTCCAGTCTTTATTTTACTTGATAAATATATTTATGGCAAATAAGAACAGTTGCATTGGATCAGGCTGGCTTAAATTAACATTGTGTGTATAGTGGTTGTCAAAAAGGGACACTTGGGGAGGAATATAAGAATGGACAGACTTTTGCACTGG